>NC_090937.1:1605438324-1608334991 GCF_040938575.1 Ambystoma mexicanum
TTTTTTGCAGATGTTTGTTGTGGTGGATGTATGTGTTAGGGAGAGTTCTCATAATTGGCTGATTTCCCTTACCTAATTAGTCCCTCAGCAGCTTTGCTGGATTTCTAGGGTTTCTTTTTTTCACCTGGTAAGAGGGTGAGCCTTTTTCCCACTCTTACATGTGTTTTGCTGTGTGTGTTTTTACTTTTTGTGTGATCTTGGGCAATGGAGCCTCACCTACTCCATAGCATCATTTTTCATGCGTGTTACACAGCACCTTCAGTGCAGTGACGCAGGGATGGCTTTGAGACTTCCCACTGACTTCTGGGGCTGACTACTGTCCCCCAGAAAAGATAAAGTTGCCATTAACTTTATGTTAGTCACTTTAAACCACAGACCCAGTACAACCCATCTTACATGGAGTATTGGAAAGGGTTAATTCGTATCCCTTTTTGTCTGTGTCTCTTGGAGCATTGTTTTGCTCCCTTTACACTAAGACTTGGCTGGTGGCAGTGGTAACTATCCTATTATTTATACCCCGGTTATCTTATATAACCATGGCATTGTTTTAGGCTATTATATTAGCCTCAAACATAAACCTGCTTGACCATATATATTTTATTACGGTTCCTGCTGGGTTTATTCGCCATTTCTTTTTGTAAATGTCTTTCTTGTGCTTTACTCTGCGCGCCAAACCAGGTTTGGCCCCTTTGTTCGCCGTCTTTTCGCGGGCTTCTTCACAGAAGCCCTCCTTAAGGGGCCTGAAAGTCTGGGTAGGCAGGATGTGAGGGACGGGTCTTAGGACCCCTGCCATAGGTTGCCTTGGTAACCCAAGTCGCACTCCTGTTTGATTGGCTGTGTGACTGTCCTTGCCAGGAGAGCCACCCTGCTGTGTGATTGACAGCCAGGCTGTATGAATGGGGGAAAACTGCATAAAAAGCAGGTCTCTGGGTCGGGAAAGGCAGAGTCGCCACTGGAACTAAAGAATCAATGAGGAGCTGATGGAAGGGGACCCCTACAATGACTGAACAACCCGGTGAAGCCCTGCTGCAGGTCCGAATCTTCAGAATCCGACAACAGAGAAGATCCTCCAGGAAACTTCTTCCCTTGAGCTGGTGGGACCAACCAGTTTGCCCAAACTGTAAGCCAGGACCCCTCCTCTGGTCGAATTTGCTGTACAGAGCTACAGTGGGCGGGATAGCCAGGAAGGTGGAACCCTGCTTGGTTTTTAAGGAGCACACCTTTTATTTGTTGTTTTGCTGTGCTGCTGGTTTCTTCCCTGGGTAGTGCAGGACCCTATAGTCTTCATACTTCTTGTCAGTCCGTCAGTCACTTCAGGAACCATGAGCCTGCAAGAACTACCAGGAACGTCCGCCTCAGCTACAGCTTCCTCTCTGTTTTAAGGTACTGTGCAAATCCAGTTGTTCGTTTCGTTCAGCCGCTGTGAAAGTGTTTGAAAACTTTCTTCAAACCGAGGGCTTGACCTTCTCTTCTCTTTGAACTAACTTTTCTGCCAACCAACTTTGTCCTGAATCCGTGGCACGAACTTTACCGCAAACTACCCTGAACCATGTGATCTTGAGCAAAAGACGTTTGACCCATTGACTTTGGCCATAAGCCTTTTCTACCTGATTCTATCACTGTAGTTCCTCTTGCTCAAATGCCCTGAGTACTTTCCTGTTGGTGTGGTTCAATTTCTATTAACTTTGTCTTTCCCTCCCTTTTAAATTGCTGGAGTGCCATTTTGCTCCCACTTCATTTTGTGAGCTTAACTTGTCTGGAACTTATTGGCAGTGGTGTGGTGTATTAAGAGTGTGATTTTTAAACTGCTTATAATAGTGTAATGTTATACAACTTAAGAGTGAAATAAATGTATATTCTTTTATTTGATAACCTTGAGTCAGTGTTTGCCTGAATCATAGTAATTGCTGTCCTTTGTATAACTATTTGATACTGCTCAGTTACTCTTCAGATAAGTCTGGCTGCTCAGCCACTGCTACCACTTTAATTGTGTAGTACAGGCTTGTACCAAAGGTGAATTTGTACTGTCACTTGTAGTCTTAATTGTGTGTGGTGGTCCCAAAGGGTACTGCATGTAATTCTGCCTAACACTGATGGCAGCGGTGGGATCAAACACTTAGAGTGCTGCTATTACCTTGGATCAACTACCAACAAGGCTAACATCACTAAAAAGCAATATTAATCATGTCTGATATGGGAAGCTACAGTCAGGAGACCCTCCTTAGCTACACTGCTGATTATCTAAGAAATCTGTGTAAAGAAAGGAAACTCTCTGTCAAAGGCAAAAAAATCTGAATTGATTGAAATGTTGTTAAAGAATCCAAGTCTGGGGAGTGGGACTGAAATGCCTGACTCCTTAGCAAATGTGGAAAGTATTGAATATGATAATGTGTCTGTTAATGATGAGTTGGAAGAGGCAGATGTGCCTCCTAATGTAGGCCTCCCTGGCCCCCTTGCCTGCTCAGCAACCTCAACCCTTGTCCACTGGGACCCCCACAAGTCCTACTCTCAGTCCCGAATTCATTGCTCTAGAGAAAATTAGGCTTGAACTGGAATTCAAACGTTTAAATGCTCAAACTGAACACAAACACCAAGAACTTAAGCTCAGAGAAATGGAGTTGAATCATGAACTAGAAATGAAAAAATTGTCTCTTGAAAATGCTTCTCTCCCAGAGTCTTCTAGGTCTTCCAGTCCTAAGAGACCCTACATGCCTAAAGAAATTGTGGGTATGTATGAGGTTAAGCTTAATATTTTGGATTGGTTGGCAATGTTTGAATATAACCATGGTATTCAAGGTTTTACAGGGGATCAATTGCTTCCCTGGCTCTTTTCTAGGCTACCCACTGTTGCATCTGATGTTGAATGGAGTTGGGGGAGGTGAATAGGATGGATTATGAGTGTGTGAAGCTAGCTTTAATTGCTAGATTTGGGAAATCCCCTTCCCAGTACCTTAAGAGGTTTAGGAGCCTCATAAAGCATAATGGTAACCCTTGGGCTACCTGGGTATGTGAATGTTTGAAAAACTTAGATGGTTGGATTAAGAGTTACAGTGTAAACACTTATGAAGGAATGAGAAATCTTTTTATGTTGGAGTCTAATTTTGATGTCTGCTCTCCTGAGTTCAGACAGCACTTGGCTGATTCTAAGGAGATAGATCCAAAGAAGCTAGCTAAGGCTGCTGACTTGTGGGCTGCCAACAGCGCTACTCACAGGGATGCTGGGGCTACTCAGAAGAAGGATGAGGGAAAACAGCCAAAGAAAGATAACAAGGAGAATTTTAATAGCTCCCATCCAGAAGAGACCCACAAACATAACCAGGGTAAGACACATGGGAAACCAAATAGGGCTAGTGAATCCTCTGGGGCTCAACCAGAGGGAGGTCGCCAGAAGCCCCCATTCGAGAGAGCATTTGGTAAATGTAATGTTTGTGGGTCAACTGACCATGTCAAAGGAGATCCCAGGTGCAAGGGTAAACCTGCAGCGATCAGCACTGCCTCCTTAGCCTTCTCCCCAGAGGAAGAAGTACAAATGGCTAGTGCCCACTTTGAACTATTTGCTGAAGCACCCTTGGGTCTTCAGTCAACTGTATCCTTAGAGTCCATGGGCCTGGGAAGAAACAGAATATGGATGTGTACAACTCCATACCAGAAAACTCTAGGGAATATAGCAGATACTCCAGCCAGGAGAGACACTGGGACCAGCAGAACAGTAGTGGATGGAAGCTTTGTTAAGCCTGAGGATGTTGCTAAGGCACCCAAAGATCCAACTAAATGTTCTGGAGGCCCTGTCCAATTGGTTCCAATTCTGCCAGCTCTCATTCAGTGTAATAATATGACAGTGAGGATCACTGTCAGTGTCTAGAATGAGGTGCGCCTGGGAGAGTCCTGTTGGGGAACAATCTAAAAGCTCTAGGAGTAGTATCCAGTACCCCCAGGCCTCCCAGTGAGAGAAAACAGAACCAAACCAGATTGGCCAGAGAGGCAACCTTAAGAGACCAATCTGAGCCGGTGGGAACCTCTACAGAGAACCACACTACAAGCCCTGTTGTTAGTAAGTTGATCTCTAACCCAGGCAAATCTGAGGCTAGTATAGTAGGGATATGGGAGCCCCAACCAAGCTCCATCATTGCCCATCCAATTGTAAAGTCCTTGACTCCCCCTGCTTCTGAGGAAGAGGTGGATAGACAGACTGGACCCCTCTCTAGGCCTGTGAGAACTGGTAATTCTCAAAGCTGGTGGAAAGCCAGGAAAAATAGGTCTAAGACTGAAAACATTAAGACTGTTGGAGCTTCTACTGAAGACTCCAATGTAAATCCTAGTATTAGGAGGGAAACTTCTAAAATAGGTAAGGTCAGATCTCAGAGGAAGTGGCAGCATGTACCTTGCTTGACCACATCCACTCCAACGAAGATACCTAAGACCCAACCTGCTCTTGTCAGAGAGGTAGTGAGGAACCATGGAGGCCCCTTTAGATCTAAGGGATCCCTTTCTAAAGACCCCTTGAAAAAGCCTTTTGTAGTTTCAGAGGTTGTTACAACTTCTGAGGGACTGTTAGATCAGATCCCCTATACATTAAAAAAGAGTAATGTACCTCAACAGGATTGTAGGTCATATAGTCTGCAAATAAAGGACGTCACCACCAAAATGCTGATGGTCTCTCTAGGATGTTTTTAACTGACTAGAGGTAGAGATTCATCCAGGAGTGGATTAAATCCTCCTGTCCCTTAGGAGAATTCTCATAAATGGCTGATTTCCCTTATCTAATGAGTCCCTCAGCAGCTTTGCTAGATTTCTAGAGTTTATTTTTTTTCACCTGGTAAGAGTGTGAGCCTTTTTCCCACTCTTACATGTGTTTTGCTGTGTGTGTTTTTACTTTTTGTGTGATCTTGGGCAATGGAGCCTCACCTACTCCATGGCACATCATTTTTCATGTGTGTTACACAGCACCTTCAGTGCAGTGACATAAGGTTGTCTTTGAGACTTCCCATTGACTCCATTTTCTGGGGCTGACTACTGACCCCAGAAAAGATAAAGTTGGCATTAACTTAAAGTTATTCACTTTAAACCACAGACCCAGTACATCCCATCTTACATTGGAAAGGGTTCATTCTTATCCCTCTACTGCTACCTATATAGACCTCTGGTGAGTAGCGAGTCATCCATCTTGTATCTCGTATGGTGTTACCATCAGAACGGTGCCTTCACAATTCTTTGTCACGCGTAATGGAAGAGCAGCCGGCTCTTAGATGACTCGCTACTCACCAGAGGTCCATATAGCCCTGAAGATGGTATGCTACACACCGAAATGCAAAGAGATACCGGGCACCGTTAAGGACATTGGTGCCGGTAATCCCTTTGCACCCTACTACGAAGTCCCTTTGCGGGTCCCGCTAAGGCCGCCTAGTTTTACCAGGCGGCCTTAGCGGGAGCCGCAAAGGGTCCAGGGAGCAAATAACGGTACCGTAATTTACAGTACCGTTATTAGCACCCTCCCCATTCCCATTGAGCCCTATGGGGGCTCAAATGGGAATGGGGATTGACATTTTCAATGGGGATTTACCGGTCCCGCAAAGGTCGGACTAGACCGGTAAGTCCCCATCGAACCAGGGCGGACACAGTACCGGCAATGGTCCTAGTCATAGCGCTAATAGCGCCATGCCTAGCACCAACCTCGGAATGAGGCCCATTGGCTTTTCTGTACACAATAGACCATTGTGTTTAATGACTGCCTAGAACTGTTGGGTGTCCTGACCCACGTTTGGACTATTAAGCTGCAAAATTTGGTGCTGTGGGCTTAGAAAATTCAAGATGGCGGAAAAGCCCACAGTTGCGCCAGAATCCGGGAAAACCGCGCAGTTTGTGCGCACACCAAAATGGTTGCCTAACCTGCCACCCACCAGTGCAAGCATGATGGGCCAAGAGTGCCATGAGTGAAATGTGTGCCAAAGGAAAAACAGCAGGGCCGGTTGGCTAAAAAAGCGCTTTGAAATCACCTTTGTTTCCCTGAATGCAAGCTCAAAATGCCTATTTTAAACATCACAAGATATTCAAAAATCTCAATGAACACCAGCAGACATTTGGCAGAATGTATTCTTGTGTGCATACAAAATTTGGAAAGGTGAGAGCCCAAAACAATGTTTATAACAAAACTGGCTGAGCTGTGGATGTCAGCAGCTTAGGTTAAATGGACAGAAAGCCACTAAAATCGAAATGTTTAAAATAAATGAGTGACCTACTTTTGAGTGTAACATAGGTTGCAACTGTTAAACGTCATAGTTTTGAACTTAGAATCAGCATTCTAGCTGCATGTGCAAAAATTGTGAGTTGGATTTGAATGTAGAAAAACTGGGAACTAAAGTGACATTTAGCTGAAGCCTGGCTTGAAGAGAGTGAATTCTGCCCGGCAACTACCGCCGACAGGAGTGAAACCTGCTCAGCCACTCTTCCCAGGCCTGCCTGCATCCTGCTGCCCCTGCCAAAAGGAGGTGACACCTCTCTGATTGAATTAGGGGAGTGGCAACTGGCGACTACAGGAAACTAAACAAAGCACTATCCCTGGCTCAGGCAAATGTTATATTGGGGGGGTCGTAAAATGGCTTCCTCTTGGGAGAAACTGGGAGGGGCAGTGCCTGTGAGAGCAAGCTGAGCTTGGGGGAAGTGGATGAACCAGAAATTCCACCATGTGCTTTGGAAAACCACACCCCTTTGGGGCCAGAGCATGATTTTAAAAAGATGGATAATTCAAAGTGCGGATAACATCATCATTCTTGTGATTTTTCTGTGAACATTTTAAGAGGTGTTAGGACCCTGTGGTATGTTCTTGGGGATAGTAGCGGAAAAAAAGGTTGTTACTCCAAATGTATGCATGTTAAAAATCTGACACTTTATCATCTGAAACCCATACCCCTGGTGCATATTTGTGTAAAATCTGGAAAGGTTCTGAGGTCCTTATCTGGATGAAAAGGGGAGAATTCTGTCATAAGTGGACACGACATCGTACAAAGACAGGGATCGGATGGTTTGGTGCTACAGAAAATATGTTAACTGGACCTATAATATTAGAAACATGGTAGATAGATAAATATGTATTTGGGTCAGAAATAGATTGTGTGCAATTTGACAAGGGGGGGTTCCTCTGACCATAAAACCTACAGCATCACACTAACACTCCATTTCCTTCCCCCAATCAAGGGAGGGAGGAAAGCTTGGCCAATAATAAGCGAGAGGGGCAGGCTTAGCTAGGCCCAGGCACACACCCATTTTCAAAACACATAAAAGGAACATTGAAACCTAGGTAGAGAGATTCAATTTCTTGCGGGACGCTTTGCTGGGAGACTCCAGACTTCAAATCCATCAATCTCCAGAGACCAGAGACCCAGAAGGCAGAATTATCCAGAGAGACCAGACTTAGACCAGATCGCTGTGCAGTGCTGAGAGCTGACCCAGATCTTTGTACGCGGAACCAGTACCAGAGAACCGCAGCCAATCTTGACCCGATCCGTGACGAAGTCGCAGTCCTGTCCAAAATCTAGTGTGAGTACCCAGCTAGCACTGTGCCAAAACCAACCTCTTAGTTTAAAATAATCTAATCCAAACTATTTTAGCCTATTAGAATTGCCTCCTAAAATCGTGTAATTCTTTCATTTTTAAAACTGAAAACTGTCATTTGTCATTCTGAGCTTTAAAATTTAAAATCCGAAAAACTACCTTTACTAAATTGGCCGTATCTCCGGAACAGTTTGTGCTAGGAACGAGAATTGTCAAAGAAAAGTGATTACATTGTCTTTTGTTGAAGTCATATCAAGTTTATTTTCTGTACTGCATTTTCATTCATCATTGCATTGTCCTTGAAGCCATAAAAGCATTCTCAGCTACTTTATCCTCTCTATATCACTTCTAAGCCATCAAAAAGAGTGTACCACTGTAACATTATCCATTGTTGATCACTATCATCTTCACAAGTGTGCTATCAAACATTAATTTATTATAAAAGTGTGATATATATATATATGTATATATATATATATATATATAGTTTACTTTTCAAATAAACCTTTAAATTTGCAAAACAAACCTACTTCTTGGCTCAGTGGGGTCAGAGGGATTCTAAGAGAGGGGTGTTATATAACAGTTGTCATCCAGAGTAAACGAACTGGACATAAAAATATATCAATAAGGGTTTCCCTCAGCATCCCAGACTAGGCATTGACTTAGCTGTAGTGTTGAATTGAATCCGCTTACAAAGTGGGGACTCGTAGCCGGAGATTCTGGATTAGATTTACCACTTGTGCAGCTTAATACAGTGTGCCAACTGACCGGATACACATATCCGGTTAGATCACCGCGCTGTTTTACACTGTGAAAGCACCCCTCAAAGGAATGCTCTAAGGAAACGGTCTGTTTTGCAAAATAAAATACAAACTTCTGTAAGTCAGGAAGGAACTCAAATTCCAGAATGACGACACTGGTAGACATCAAAATAGCCAGAGAGCACTTCTTACATAAGCTATTTGTGAGAGGTGAATGGACTGAGCAGGGCCAGGATGCGTGGTTGCAGGCAATCACACAACAGGTCACTGCAACTGGGTTAGATATCTGGAGAGATCAGGGTCCCTTACATGTGGCCCTGAGCGAACTATACATGGCCCCTAAAGCTAAAGATGAACACGACAAGATGGTTAGGATAGCGGCATATTTGTATCTATATATGGGAGCCATGCAGGACAAATGTGCTGAAGGCCAAGATCTGGCAAGTAGGCAACTGTTGGAATTAGAGAAGGCCCAATCTGACCTGGTCTCTTCTGAGCAGAGGCTGCAGAGGAGCCAGGAGTCAGAAAATGATAGTAGGCAGTTTATCATTAAAATAAAAGAGGACATGGATATACCGTAACAGGAAAAGACAGACCAGGATACCAGAATTCTGGCTCTGCAGAAGGAGCACCAATACAGTTTGGACTCCTTACTGCAGAGCCAGAAAAAGCTGGAGCAACAAATCAATTTCAACAGGGCATGCACAGAGCAAGTAGCCACCCTGCAAATCCAACTAGACAGAGAGAAAGAGGAAAGCAATACATTGATTTTGACAGACCTGGATACCCAGGCAGATTTTGATGAAGAACGCCAGAAAGCTGGTGCGTTTCAAAGGCAGAGGGACGACCTGGCATCACAAATGCAGGCTCTTGGTCAGGAAAGGGATACCTTAGGCCAGGAAGTCTGCCATTTAAAAAGAAAAATTTAAGAAAATCACTTGGCCCTCCAGGGGCTGGGTGACCTCCAAAAAGAGCATCACGACTTGCTAGAGCACACCAGGAGGGTGGAAGAGGCTCTGGCAAGAAAGGAGCAGGCCAGTAGGGATGTGACTCAGGAGGTAACCCTCCTGCAGCAAAGACTGGCCCAGTACTCCAGGACCAATCAGGAGGCACAGAGAGAGAATGAGGGTCTCTGCCAGCACAATGATAGGCTCCAGCAACAGGTAGCCATGCAGGAGAGACTGATAGAGTCTAGTAAGGCCTTAACTGAGGAACTGAAAGCGCAGGCTCTTGCATTGCAACAGGGAGCAGGGGCTCATAGAGATGAGGTTCGATGGGAAAGGGAAACGCCTGAGCATAACCTCAGGAGCCCTAGTACCAAAGCCCTTCATCTCTCACAGTCCCTGGACTCTGCCACCCCCATGTCCCCTGGTGCACGTGCGAACAGGGTCACAGGGATGGCAGATTACTATCCAGCCAAAAGGATGGGGCTCGTAGGCCAGTACCACCCAGGAATGGATGGGCAGACATACGGGTATGGGCACCTAAGTACAGTGCAATTTAGTGGGGAACCCCAGGAGAGTAGGCCCACTAAGGGCATCCTGAAAACCACTGCCCAGTTAGGTCAGTGGGGGGGTACCCATCAAATCCTGGTAGCAAGGAGGGATCGGAAGACTCCTCTGAGCAGCACAGGACACAGGAGACCAGGTCCCCACATTCTGCCAGCTATTCCCAGGCTCGCAGAATCCGGGAAAACCTGGAAGATCAGACGGGCACCTCTGGGAGCAGTGCTTCTGAATCAGAGGATGAATGGACCAGGGTTACCCGAACCAAAAAGGCCAATAAGGTGAAAAGGGCCTTGCTTAAGGACCCCTTAAAACAGATTAAGGCAATCAGGACTGTCATCACGCCTTATCATAAGAACGCAAAGTATTCTGTTTGGGAACACTTGGAGCTCTATGAGCAAATGATGGAGACTTTCCATTTGAAGGACAGCAGTAGCTGCATCCAGTACGTCAAATGGACATTCTCCCCTGAATACTCCAGTTTCTTTGCGGGGCTGGAGGACCAAAACCATTCAAGATGGTCCACATATAGGGCGGCCATCTTGAAACATTTTTCTGTACATAGAAATCCCCAAGAGGCTCGCAAGGTAGCCTACAATTTGCAAAGTGAGGAGGATCAGGCCCCACAAGAATTCGTGCAAGAATTGAAGCGTGCCTTTGCACAGACCACCAGAAGGGTACGCACGGACAGCAGAGAATTCATCAGCACATTTTTCCATGCTCTTCCCAAGTACATAATGACCCAGCTCGTGAGAGATTTTCACGAGAAAAGATCTTTAGACTGGGTCATTGAGCAAGCCACCCGGATCTATGAGGTGCAGTAGCCCATAGAAAATAAAAGTAATGCGCAGAAAAACCCCAAAACCAACAGCACCCCTGCTGCTGCCAAGGTGGCGGAGGTAAAGGTTGCCCCCGTTTTAGATTTGGAGATGGGGGGGCCTAAAAACCTGCCTGCGCAGAACAACTCTAACACCAGAAGGCCCTCGGGCCAGTCACAGACAGGGAGTCAAGGAGGTAGTCCCACAAATGGGGTCCCTCGCTCCCCTGATTATGTAAGTCCCCGCTACAAGGGAAACCGACCCATCCTGGGTTATGTGTGGACTCCTCCAGCCCAAGGGGGGGATCCAGTCAAGCACCTAACCCAGAGAACTTCCCTCCAAACTTCCCACAGGAGGGCAGAAATTCACCAAACCCTGGGCAAAACTTTTTCCCCAGGTATCCACAAGGTTTCCAGCCCCAAACTCATTCATCCTTCTTTCCCCAATTCCCTGAGCCCAGACCACCTAATCTGGGAGAGGGGATTCCAAGGGTGGAGGGGTACCCAAATCTTCCCAACCCGGGGTATTACCAGAGAAGGGGTAGCTACCCTTCCCGGGATCATCCCAGGGTAGAAAATAGAGCCCCGTATCAGCCTGAGCGGGTTTCCCAGTCAGAGCGGCAGGTCCAAAATATGGCACGGGATCTGGGTCACATACTGAGGGCTCAACAGAACCCTCAGATGACCATGCCACCGCAGAATGCCCCAAACTCTGGACCTGGTGCTCAAGAACAATGACGGGGGCAGCACCCCGATAACCCACCGGTTCCCAGGGAGGAGGCACAAGGGGAAGAGGGGTGTAAAGCCTTGGAGGAAGCTTCCTTCCCAACTTGTAAACAGCCTCTGGAAAACCAGGAACCGGAAACAAAATCTCCTACCCCTGAAAGTCTGCCACCCAAGAAGCAGAGAGGAGGTAGGAGAAACAAAGGACCCAAACAGACCCACTTTGTGGAGGAGGTACAGGTCTTCCAATTTGAGGGAGAGGGATCCTCAGACGATCCTGGGAAAAGGATCTTCTCCTTCAGAGATGGGGGAACTCCTCCCAAGGAAAAATGGGTCCCAAGAGATTCCAATCCAGACTGGGTAGATGTGGGGATTGAGCTGTCGCCGCCCATCATCCTATCCCAGAACCAACAAAACCAAACTTCCCTGGTTCAAACCCATCCTGGTGACTGCCTCCAAAAAGGCAGGGGCGGCCCAGAACCGGAACCAGGGCAACCTAAAACCGAATCAACAGACTGGGTAGATGTGGGGATTGAGCTGTCGCCGCCCATCATTCTATCCCAGAACCAACAATACCAAAATCCCATGGGTCAAACCCATCCTGATGACTGCCTCCAAAAAGGGGGGGGCGGCCCAGAACCCGAAACCATTTCCAGTTGCCAACTTTTTCTTTCAGATTCCCCAGGCTCTCCACAGAATTCTGCCCAAATCTCTTCGCTAGCAATGTCCAAAACCAGAAAATTAGCCCACCAGTTGTCCAAAAATGTGCATTATCTGTGCCCCCTTGAGGAGAAGGAGGGAAGATACTATGCCCCGGTACAAGTACAGGGGCAGGGTACAATTTCGGCACTGGTGGACACTGGATCCCAAGCTACCCTTCTGTCCAGAAGGGCCTTTGATGCACTAAATGCAGGAAGTGGGGAGAATTACCGAATTCCTCTCACCTCTCTTCCTGGACAACTGCAGAACTTTGACGGGAAGGAAATTCCCGTCGAGGGGACTGCAGACTTGGACATTAAAATTGGGCAACACAAGGTGAAACACCCGGTCATAGTAGTAACTCCAGAGGGCACCCCTTGTTTACTAGGGAATGACCTCCTGAGAAGGTTGTCACCCCTAATAGATTGTGTAAACAAGGTCCTCTGGACACAGACTAGCCGACCAATAAAATTAAAACAGAGTGTTAACCATGTTAGTCTAAACGGCACCTGCCACATGGTTGAACAAAAATCTGACCAAGTAGAATTTCAATTCCAGAACAACCAAATTCCAGATGTGACAGTAATAGCAGTAGGACAACAGACTGGTGATGGGGGGTCCTCTCTATTTCTGAAAATCAACCTTCCCTCCAGTTTAAGGTGGTATTCCACACTGGAAGGAAATACTCTGAAATTCTTTACCAATCCACAATCAGACACTCCCACTCCTATAGTCCAGAAAGATGTGAAATCAGCTCAGAGCCTGGCTGATATTCAGCAAATTGGAGAGCAGTTGTTCATCCCTGTTCAGTTAAATGATGGGAGGGACTCTGTTCTCGCTCGAGTGTGTGTGAACAACGGTAAGAGCTTCATCAGCGAAGCCATGTACCGCCAACTCCCAAAAGATCCAGCCATTCCCACATTCAAACTGATAGACAAATGGGAAATGGATCTGGAAACACCCAATTCCAAACATCTCCTGCCAAGCAGGTGTATGCTCAAAATCTCCATTGGCAACAAGAGCATAGTCCATAATTGTTGGGTCGTGCGAGGCGTCACTGCTGCCTTTTACTTAGGCAGTGACATTCTCAATCGCTTCGCCATTAGTTTGGACCTAATAAACTTCAAAGCTTGGTCCCGATTAGCGGATAATCCCATGGGCTTTGATGATCAAGAAAAAGCATTTAGGTCAGCTCAATTGCTACCTTACGCAGTTGAAATTCAGTTTAAAGAGGAAGTCACCATCCCAGAAAGGACCCGACAATTCTCCCTGGAAGTGAAAGTTAAAAGAGGACAGAAATTGAAAAACCCTGATGCGTATATTCATCTAAATGCTTCTCTCCAACAACAAGGGTTAGGGGTAAACCCAACACCATTAGTCAACATAGAACATGACACCATTCCAATAGAGGTGGATAACAGCGACTTAAAGAGTATTACTCTAGCCGCAGGCACCATAATTGGAATGGCGGTTGATGACCGACATTTCTCCATTGATTTAGGAAATGAACTGTTAGGACAAATCCCCAAGGACTGTTTTGACAGTGACAGTGATGACAATACATCACCAGACAGGATTTTCACCCGGCATGGGGGGGAACTTCCTGGAGTACACTTCTTGCCCTTATGGTAAGGAAGATGTGACTTGTGACTTCAGGAGGGATGAGGCGATTTTCCAGGTCGATGAGGGCTGCCTTTCCCACCTGAAGCCTCTAGTCCAAATCAGCACTCTGACCAGGGACTTCTCCACCCAGCTGGAGGAGGCTGCTGAGATAGCCAAACCAGAAGTCTTTCCAGGCTTCAGGCAGATGGTGGAAGAGAGAGTCAACCTAACTGATGCCTGTGTGACTCTGGAACAGAAGCAAAAGTTGAAACAAGTTTTCTTGGATTTCCAAGATCTCTTTGCGGTAGACTCATATGACTGTGGTCGCACCGACATCCACACAACAACAATTCCCACGGACCCTGGAATGAATCCAGTGTTTGTGAAGCAATATCGCTTGCCTCTCGCATCCATGGAGTCCCTTACTGAAATAATTAAGAACCTTGAGTCCCGGGAAATAATCCGTCCAGTACACAGCACCTTCAATAATCCTGTCCTGGGAATATTGAAGCCAAATGGCCAGTGGAGACTCTGTGCTGACCTTAGGGAGCTCAACAAACGGGTCCATACTTCCCGATGGCCTCTGCCCTACATTGACCAAGGGCTGGCCCAGATCCCCGGGGTCACAGGTATTCACAGCAATAGACCTGAACAATGGATACTGGACCGTGCCTGTCAGTAGGGAGGACCAATACAAACTGGCTTTTACCTTTGGGGGCCAGCAGTACACATGGACCCGGACTCCCTTCGGATACCTCAACTCCGGCAACGAATTCAACATTTTCCTACATAAGGCCATGCCCAACCTGGGTGCGAGGGGTAACCTGGCTTATGTAGATGATGTCCTCATCAAAAGTTCATTTGTGGAAGAACACATAGCTCCGTTATGTTCTGACACAGTTGAGGGCCGCCGGAGCAAAACTTTCCTTTTTGAAGGCACAGTGGTATAGAACCCGTGTTAATTTCTTGGGGCATGAGATTACTCCTCAGGGTCTCTGTCCCCAAGAAAAGAAAGTGGAAGCACTCCAGAAACTGAAGGATCCCACAACTCTGCGGGAACTAAGGAGCCTCCTTGGACTGACTAATTACAACAGAAAGTTCATTGAGGGCTACGCAGAGATCACCAGACCCCTGATTCATCTTTTGAAGGGGAGGGTTGAGTGGCAGTGGGGTCCAGAACAATCCGAGGCAGTTAGACAACTCAAAAGAAGCCTCTCACAAGCACCTTGCCTAGCTTACCCTGTCAGAAACAAGAGTTCTTCCTGGAGACAGGGTTCTCTAATAAGTGCTTGACGGCAGTATTATACCAAAAGCATGACAAGGTCAATAAAGTAATCTCCTATGCGAGCAAAACTTTATCCTCTGTGGAGGAAAAATTCAACGATTGTGAAAAGGCACTCCTGGCAACGGTGTGGGCATTGAAGAATTACCGCCCGTTCATCCAGGGGGAACACATCATAGTGGAGACTCCACACCAGCCTCTGCAATATCTCCAAAGTGGCAAAATCCGGGCCGGAAATGTGAGTAATTCCCGAATTACTTCCTGGATTCTGTCAATGCAAGGCTTTCCTGTGGAGGTCAGATATGGCCAAAACAAGAAGAGTCCCCCCGCGCAAGGTCTGGCTGACTTGCATGATTGTGCCTGAGAAAACTGTATCGAGGACGAAAGTCAAAAAATCAAGGACAACATGGAGGCATACCTTAATTCCCCACACAAAGTCTTTGAAGAAGACAAGTGTGATGGAATGCCCACTGTCTATGTGGATGGATGCTCTTACCATGTTGACAACAACGGGGAGAAAGAACTGGTGGCCGGCGTGGGGAATGCATGGGTGAATGAGTCCCCAGAACCCTCCACTGGATACAAAATTGGTCCCTGAAGTAGTCAGGTGGCAGAATTGATGGCTGTGCATCAAGCCATCCTCACTGCTGTCCAACATCAACTCCACGAACTGGTCATAATCACAGATTCGGATTATGTACGGAACGGGTTCGTGGAGCACCTGGTTAATTGGAAAACCAGAGGCATGTTATGTGCTAATAACAAACCTTTGAAACATGAGAAGTTAATTCAAAACATTGATGATCTGGTCACCTCGAATGGGATGACCATCTACTGGAAGAAGATCAAGGGTCATTCCAAAGTATAGAGGGACCAGACAAAACTGGAAATGACTTAGCTGATCAGCTGGCCAAAACCGGGGCCATCCAAGGTCCCTGTTGGGTGAAATCCAGGTCACTGCTATCACTAGATGCCAGACAAATGCTCACAATGATCTTTCAACTGCACAATGGAGTAAGGAGACCCCTGATGCTGATTTAATTACGGCTCAAAAGGGGGATGCAATAATTGGTCAATTTTACCAACACATTGAGGACCCTGAGAACTTTCCCCTGACGGATACCGATTACATTGGGAAAGAGGACCTAAGAGTGCTGATGAAATGTCCAAAAAGGTTCCGAATCCAAGACGGTTTGTTGGTAAGGAAATCCCAAGCTGGCCATGATCAGTGGGTGGTCCCTACCTCATTCAGAAGCCTGATGTTAAGTCACGCCCATGATGCGGCCACCGCCGGTCATAGGGGGTTTCACACAACACTGGAAATCTTAAGAGAGGTTGCATACTGGCCACATATGGGGCAGGACCTCGACCAATACTTGAAGGGGTGTCTTGTGTGTGCACAATTTCAGCCATCATCCCTCACACACCGTGCGCCTCTCCAAAAGAGGGGGATGACACTGCCATGGTCAGATTTGCAAATCGACTTTGTAGGCCCTGTAATTCGCTCATCTAGAGGAAACAAGTACATGTTGACCGTCACATGCTTGTTTACCAAGTGGGTGGAATGTCTCCAGGCCTCAAACTGCAAGGCAGAAACAGCAGCTGCCCTGATGATTAACCACATCTTTTCCCATTTTGGTCTACCTCAAAGGATTGAGTCAGACAGAGGTAGCCACTTCACCAGTGAAGTAATGACAAAGATGTGGGAGATAATGGGGGTCAAAAGGAAGCTACACATTGCTTACCGGCCAGCTTCTTCTGGAGCAGTAGAGAGATACAACCAAACCATTGTGAGCATCTTAAAAAAGTTTGTGGCAGATTCTGGGCCAAGTTGGGATATCCGATTACCTCTGGTCCTAATGGCCATCAGATCTACCCCTTCATCTGCAACTAAATTGTCACCATTTGAATTGATGACCGGACGCAAGATGGTGCTTCCCCAGCATTTGCTCTACAGGACCCAAGAGCAGACACTGATAAATGATTCCACAACTCATGAGTATGTGGAGAATTTAAGGAAACACCTTCAGCATGCTTTTGCCTATGCTCAGCGGAATCTAGAAAGATCAGCTGATAGCATGAAAACCCACTACGACCTGAAGACCACCAGGAAGGAATATACTGTGGGAGACCGGGTCTATCTATACAATTTCCAAAGAAACCAGGCCAAACAGCGAAAATGTTTGCCTACGTGGAAGGGACCGTTTGAAATTATAGACAAAATCTCCCCTGGAGCCTATAAGATCCGCACCCCAAAGGTAGTCTGGCGGAAGGGGAAGACAAGTGGGTCTATATTAATCAGCTAAAGTGTTGCCATCCCAGGCACACTCTGCAACAACTGGAGGAATCCTCTGGAATCCCAGAGGGGGCCGCTCCAGAGTAATTCAGTTCCAACCCTAAAACATCCCACATATAGTCGCTAAAATATGATGATTCTGGGTAGGAAAATGTTTCCTGTTATATCTTGTTTTTAAAACAAGACTATAAAATGTAACCGGATGTATAAAATGTATGTGTTCGCCACACCATTAATAGTGGTGGAGAAAGGTCTACGAATAGGTATTGCCGCTTTTGCTTTATCATCCTAGGAGAGATGAAACCACGGAGACTGACCAAGGAGAACGACCCGGAGACCGGGAGCAAAGATCCGAGGGGCCCGGGGTACCGCCCAATATTCCCATCAGGACAGGCGAGGAGAATCAATCGATCCAACCGGATGGATGAAAAGATGCTGAACTGTGCCATCTACGGAATTGGAAGAAGATGATGCGGACATACCAGCGCGTGGATCAAAACATCCTTTGCACCCGACTCCCCCTCGACTACAAATCAAAGTGCAGTCGGGCGGGGGGGCTTGTTGGGTGTCCTGACCCAAGTTTGGACTATTAAGCTGCAACATTTGGTGCTGTGGGCTTAGAAAATCCAAGATGGCGGGAAAGCCCACAGTTGCGCCAGAATCCGGGAAAACCACGCAGTTTGTGCGCACACCAAAATGGTTGCCTAAGCTGCCACCCACCAGTGCAAGCATGATGGGCCAGGAGTGCCATGAGTGAAATGTGTGCCAAAGGAAAAACAGCAGGGCAGGTTGGCTAAAAAAGCGCTTTAAAATCACCTTTGTTTCCCTGAATGCAAGCTCAAAATGCCTATTTTAAACATCACAAGATATTCAAAAATCTCAATGAACACCAGCAGACATTTGGCAGAATGTATTCTTGTGTGCATACAAAATCTGGAAAGATGAAGAGCCCAAAACAATGTTTATAACAAAACTGGCTGAGCTGTGGATGTCAGCAGCTTAGGTTAAATGGACAGAAAGCCACTAAAATCGAAATGTTTAAAATAAATGAGTGACCTACTTTTGATTGTAACATAGGTTGCAACTGTTAAATGTCATAGTTTTGAACTTAGAATCAGCATTCTAGCTGCATGTGCAAAAATTGTGAGTTGGATTTGAATGTAGAAAAACTGGGAACTAAAGTGACATTTAGCTGAAGCCTGCCTTGGAGAGAGTGAATTCTGCCCGGCAACTACCCCCGACAGGAGTGAAACCTGCTCAGCCACTCTTCCCAGGCCTGCCTGCATCCTGCTGCCCCTGCCAAAAGGAGGTGACACCTCTCTGATTGAATTAGGGGAGTGGCACCTGGCGACTACAGGAAACTAAACAAAGCACTATGCCTGGCTCAGGCAAATGTTATATTGGGGGGATCATAAAATGGCTTCCTCTTGGGAGAAAATGGGAGGGGCAGTGCCTGTGAGAGCAAGCTGAGCTTGGGGGAAGTGGATGAACCAGAAATTCCACCATGTGCTTTGGAAAACCACACCCCTTTGGGGCCAGAGCATGATTTTAAAAAGATGGATAATTCAAAGTGCGGATAACATCATCATTCTTGTGATTTTTCTGTGAACATTTTAAGAGGTGTTAGGACCCTGTGGTATGTTCTTGGGGATAGTAGCGGAATAAAAGGTTGTTACTCCAAATGTATGCATGTTAAAAATCTGACACTTTATCATCTGAAACCCATATCCCTGGTTCACATTTGTGTAAAATCTGGAAAGGTTTAGAGGTCATTATCTGGATGAAAAGGGGAGAATTTTGTCATAAGTGGACACGACATCGTACAAAGACAGGGATCAGATGGTTTGGTGCTACAGAAAATATTTTAACTGGACCTATAATATTAGAAACATGGTACATAGATAAATATGTATTTGGGTCAGAAATAGATTTGTGTGCAATTTGACAAGGGGAGGTTCCTCTGACCATAAAACCTACAGCATCACTCTGACACTCCATTTCCTTCTCCCAATCAAGGGAGGGAGGAAAGATTGGCCAATGATAAGTGAGAGGGGCAGGCTTAGCTAGGCCCAGGCACACACCCATTTTCAAAACACATAAAAGGAACATTGAAACCCTGGTAGAGAGATTCACTTTCCACTTTCTTGCGGGACGCTTTGCCGGGAGACTCCAGACTTCAAATCCATCAATCTCCAGAGACCAGAGACCCAGAAGGCAGAATTATCCAGAGAGACCAGACCCAGACCAGATCGCTGTGCAGTGCTGAGAGCTGACCCAGATCGCTGTGCGCGGAACCAGTACCAGAGAACCGCAGCCAATCTTGACCCGATCTGTGACAAAGTCGCATTCCTGTCCAAAATCTAGTGTGAGTACCCAGCTAGCACTGTGCCAAAACCAATCTCTTAGTTTAAAATAATCTAATCCAAACTATTTTAGCCTATTAGAACTGCCTCCTAAAATCGTGTCATTCTGTCATTTTTAAAACTGAAAACTGTCATCTGTCATTCTGAGCTTTAAAATTTCAAATCCGAAAAAGTACCTTTACTAAATCGGCCGTATCTCCGGAACAGTTTGTGCTAGGAACGAGATTTACTAAGCTTTCCAACGAGCCTAGAACTGACGTCCTACTCCTTATAGTGCCTCCGTAATTGCACTTGACGCACACGACTAAATTTGCTGCGATTTGACATTGTGCTTCATTTTAGCCACGGGTAAAAATATTTGTCTTTGCTTCCATCCCTGAAATCTGTTTTCAACCTAATAACCATCCTTGAATCATTGATAGGGCTGGCCTGAACCGATACAAAGTATCTATCACCTACCCTGAACCCCCTATAGGGAATTAAAAGCATGTTTAGCATATTTTTCACTTAATTGCAACCACATCAAAGTATATTGCCTGTGTTTAAAACTCCTAACTTTTTTCCTCTAAGTTTGCTAGGGGGGAACTGGATTATATTTGATTGCATTCCTGAGAACTGTGTGCTTTCCTCCCATCTCTTTACCTTGCATAGGAGGGGGGGGGTGAATTGTCAAAGAAAAGTGATTGCATTGTCTTTTGTTGAAGTCATATCAAGTTTATTTTCTGTACTGCATTTTCATTCATCATTGCATTGTCCTTGAAGCCATAAAAGCATTCTCAGCTACTTTATCCTCTCCATATCACTTCTAAGCCATCAAAAGAGTGTACCACTGTAACATTATCCATTGTTGATCACTATCATCTTCACAAGTGTGTTCTCAAACATTAATTTATTATAAAAGTGATATATATATATATTGTTTAATTTTTAAATAAACCTTTAAATTTGCAAAACAAACCTACTTCTTGGCTCAGTGCGGTCAGGGGGATTTTAAGAGAGGGGTGTTATATAAGGGTTGTCATCCAGAGTAAACGAACTGGCCATAAAAATATATCAATAAGGGTTTCCCTCAGCATCCCAGACTAGGCATCGACTTAGCTGTATTGTTGAACAGACCAAATACAACAGGAATGTGAATACACATTTCCTGTATTTTACAAAGGAATTTCTGCTTCTTATTTGGAAATAACTTTAAGCACATTTGAATTCATAAACAGCAACGAAGAAGATGCATGCTAGCGATATGATGGAAATGAAATAATGTACAAATAAATATACATACTATTTTACATATTTTTGCTCGGATTCAGCTAACTGACAGCGCCAGAAATAATGAGGTGATTACATCTCATTTTTTCTCGTCTGTAATATATGCTAGCAATGCCAGAGTAAACCACTTTCATGAAGATTAGCCCACAATTTCTGCTAGTAATCACGCTATAAATAGTATTGTCAAACCCACAATACATGCCAATATTGTCAACGTCTTTCGCTTTCACAATGCTGGTACTGGCACCTACCACACTGCAGCATATATCCGCCACACACAAACACACACACACAGGGAAACAATCAAACGCATCGCCTTCTTCATCCACACACTTTGGATACAGCCAACCCATAGACACACTTCTTTAACTTAGCTTTGCATGCATAATTTGCAGCTCAAGGCATCAAGTTATCGGGGCGTCGTGCCTTATAAGTATCGTGACTCACCTAGCTGCTGGGCCAGGCGGCATAACGAGGAACATGTTCAATGTGCAGTGTGAGTGGTAGACGCCTTTGTTGCCTAGCAATGAAAATCACCAGGCTACATGGCCCCTTTAGCTGTTCATTCCCATCATCCCGTGTGCAGTTCCTGTTCCATTAATGAATAAGGGCCAGAAGCGCAGAGGTGGGAGTCAAGGGTTTTTCCACCCAGCTGCTTCCACCACCTTGACTAAGGTGCCCCCCCCCACGCCCCCTGATCACATTGATTCAGCATCCTCTACCTTTCTTCACCATGAGCTTTCGGGGCTCTACTTACACCCCTGCCAGGATCTCCATGTCTATGCACTTTATCTTTCAGATTTTCTGTCTTCTAATAAACATTCAGGCCATTTTTCTCGTATGCCTTTTTGACTTCGTATTCTGATTTGTGGCCATTCTTTTATTGTATGTAGCTTCTGGGCTGTGGATGTTGTTCTCCGTGGAGTTAAACAAATTAAATTGAATAAGGCGAAGGCCAGGGACCGAGTTTAGGAAAATGATTTTTTTTTAATGAAGGGTACTTGCAGGAGAGCAAGCACATTTACTCTGTGAGAGTCACATCAGAAACATAAAATGAGGATTGTTAAAGGGCCCAAATAACCTAAGAAATATAAATGCATAGTAATTGGGTGAATTCACATGAACAGGTAATACAGATGTTATAAATTAGTTTAATTCAATATTGTTTATGCAATATTGTGGCAAGAACCCTGAAATATAGCCTGTGACACAAAAAACCAGAGGACTGGTGGCAGAACAGATAGGAGTGCAGTTTACCTTCAAAACCAGAACGGCTGCTTCCGGTGTGCTTGGAATGGAGCAGCCCGATTAAACCAAAAGTAAAATGAAAAAAAGAAACTCGGCTGCTTCCGGTGTGCTTGGAATGGAGCGGCCCGATTAAACCAAAAGAAAAATGAAAAAAAGAAACTCGGTCCACACCTGACAAAGTTACATTTGGAAGTGAGTCGCCCCTTTGAAAAATAACAGGCTATTTTATGTTTTGTACTTTTCTCTCGGGATTTTTTTTTCTTCTAGCATTCCATTGCCTGGAGATGTCTTTGCTTTTTGTGAATCATGGCCATTCACATACACAGAGCATGCAACATACAAGGGTCACAAAGGGAATTATTTGTAAACAGCAATGCATGTGCTGGCAACCGCAGCACGCATGTGCCGCAAGTGGTGACAGGAGTTTTGCGAATCAGACCCTTGATTTCTCTAACACACAACTCTTGCTGGAGGGCATGCTCACGACCAAGCTAACAAGTTACTTTGTGGGGGTGGCGGGGGGGAGGGGGGTTCAATACATTGGGGGATCTGCAACCTTTGGCTCTCCCTAGCCAGAATAGTCAAAGGTGAGAGAAATCACAGTGGTTGGCAATTGATTTGTTCTCTCTCCATCAGAGTCCAGTTTTATCTGCTGAAGCGCTGTTAAATAGGTGAGGTTTGGCTGTTAGTGATGACAGTAGATACAGTGTATTCATTCCTATGCTTATTTCGCAGCTCTTAACATATTTCTTTACACTTTACCTTGTTTATAGATTTAGTAAAACCTACACTCAGGAGAGCTCCTTTTCACATGACCATGGCTTTGAACTTGGAGTTGAAGCCGAATCTACTGTAAAGACAGGCGTTCCATTGATAGCGGAAGGCGAAATGAAAATTACTATGAGCGCGACCACCACTCACAACTGGAATATTGGCGAAACCAACACAACTGAGGTTTGCTACCTGTTTTTTGTTATTATTGTGTGGGCACATCTTGGCATGCAGTTGTGCTTGATATGCAGCAATCTATGTAGCACTGGAATAAAGCGACATCAATCCTCATTAATGTCATCAATTCAAAAATAGCCAGGTAAAAACTGAGCTGGATAAATAGGATATGTGTGTATACATAACAACACTATCTATTCCATTGGGGAGATGCTAGTCCAGTCCTGCTTTTACCCCAACCCATCAAAAACCCAAGGCTACCAGTCACAGAATGCGAAGGTAAAACCAGGACTGGATTAGAGGCTCGCAAATGCAAAAGATGATGTTGGCATTCATGAAATCATGACAGGAAAACCAGTGCAGAAACACTTTTCTTATCTAATGATGCCCTGCCTAGGCTGCTTTAGAAAGACCTAAATAAATGTGCATGACGAGCCATAAAGTGTGGCACCGGAAGGCATCCAGCATTGGAAGGCTATTCTGCCTTTTTCTATCTATTTACAGGTTTTAAAATCCATAGGTGAATATTGCTCAGATCACTTACTGGTAATCTTCATTGCCCCTAGTCCTACTTTTCCTTGTCACAGTACTGACACCCTACCCCCCCTCCCCATTACTAGGATCATCCCGGTTCTTTTGGACAGAGACGAGTCCGGAGGATTATAGGACTGTCATGTGCTTAATACCACAGGCTATGAAGGGAGGTAGAGGGGGCAAAGAAAGAGGAACAAATTAATTGGGAAAGGGTTCTGCCGGAAGGCCGGTGGCCATCATAGAGGAAGTACTGGGACGAGGAAGAAAGGACGTCGAGGTAATGGTTTTCCAATATTGCAGTTACCAATGCATGACATGCATCTAAAGTAGCAGCGGCTCCACAGTGTACAATACTGATTTGGGCAAGGTCGCATCATTCCTTTAAATGTCGGCATTCTGTATAGAGAGGCACAGTCTGCTCAGACATTAAACATGCTGTTTATTGACTCGCGCGGCACTGATTAGCTCGGGGCACCGGGCACGTGCATGCAGTTAACAGTTTTGCCTACTCAACTTGATGCAGGTGCAGAACACAATAGCAGCAACCTAAAGGTGTGGGGGATGGTTCAGCACGTTTTGAGGAATATCGTTGATTGAAGGTTTGCCTTGAAAAACATGTATTTGTTCTTCAATTAATCTCGTAGTTTAACAGGTCAATACAACTGCTACATGGACCAACACAACTCGCGGTCAACTCGACTCATATTCCGATCTTTCCAATTCCTCTCCTCTCACCCTACCTTCACACAACACACATGCCAGTATTTCTTCTTTAAGGATATTTCTTTAAGGGGAAGAGGAATCCTTTTCAAAATACTTATTAGCTATTTCCAGGTGAATCAGAGCTCTATTCCACAAGCCTCAAACTTTTCAGAAATGCCCTGCATAGTCTGTTCATTTGCTCTGCAATGACCAGATCTGCAAGGACCCCTAGCAAGCCAACTGACTCTCTACTCTTAAAACCATACCAGATAGGTCATGTTGTATGCGCATTCATGCCCCAGCTCTGTGCCCTAAAATGGAAGCTCTCCTTGTTCTTCACTGACTCAAACTGGTGTACACTGCAGTGTCAATTCGCCTTACCACTGCAGTAGTTTTCACCTGGCTATTCTGAACTTTAATATGTGCCCTGTGTTCAATTCTGCACCCATCCTGCTGGCTACGAGCAGGTGCACAGTGCTGGTCCTTCTCTTGGGTTATTTCGATAATGTGTTTGGAATCAGTGTGTTTGTTATAGCGGGACTGTCATCAACCATTCGCCCTTTTATTGTGTCATTTGGAAACTAGGCGTAGGGAATCAACTAGTCAATGAGACCATTTGAGATCATCTGATACGAAGGAATTGAATAACACAGTGCTTCGGAATCAACAACTTCAGGGTGCTAGATTATTAAACTAGTGAAAGATTTGAGTAGCTGGCAAGTTGCTGTTCACATATCAATGACTGCATTGCAAGCACCTGTGCTAGCAGCATTTATCTTTAAATGCAGAAAGGACATGTATGTCACATCCTTACCATTGAGAACAATGCCAAGGAAGGATCTGATATACATGGGCTTAGCACTTCAGGGGTTACGTCTCCAATGTTTGACCAGCTGAACATACATCGGATGCTGCTTTGACTGTTGACCTGTGATTATGTTGTATAGAGTCCTGTGCAAGATTAGCAGACTAGAAGTCATTTCATTGGCCTTGTTTTTGTTCCTGCAGGCAAGCTTCAGCATGTCATCCACGTTTGTGGTTGAACCTGGAAAGGCTGTGAAGCAGACGGCTATAGTTCAGAAGGCCACCATAAACATCCCATACACTGCGCGCGTCGTGACCATGTTGGGGTATGAAACCACCGTCTCTGGGAAATTTATTGGCGTCTCCTATTATCGTCTGCAGGTCGATCAGAAAGATCTTTAACGTCCCAGTAGAAATGCTTGCCTGCATTCTGAACCTAGCTGGAAGAGAATAAACATGCCGGTTTCTCTAAGAAGTCCAAAACACATCTATAAGTGATAGCAGGTCGCAGGTCGCAAAGTGTTCATTTGGAGCAAAATAAAAATAAAATAAAATACACGTTAATTTAATTTCATGTTTCCTCTCACTTCTTACATCCGAAAAATAACCTTCTGTTGGTGGTTGCCTGCTGCACATGTCTTCACTTCCAGGATTTCAGCAATGAACCTCAAACACAAATGATAGCGTCAGGTAAGATTGATGGCAATATGTTCTGAAGTAACCGAAACCCACTGGCAAAGTTCTGGACAAGCTACTTGACCAGGGTTATGCAACCGTTGGCTCTCCAGATGTTTCAGTCTCAAATCCACACCAGACCTAGCCAAAATAGTCAGTGGTGAAGGTCTGCGACAGCTGTAGTTCAAATCATCTGGAGAGCCATAAGTTGCTGACCGCTGCATTAGATGGCTCTTTTTTCAGCCTGAAATACCATTCCGACTCCACACTTTCCTTTTTTTTTTTAACAGCATCTTTCTAAATCTACATGCCTCCACTTTCCGACCTTTACAACTCATCCAGAACAGGACTGCAAGACTTGCTCTTGGCCTCAAGCCCTGGGAACATATCTCTCCACCCCTGAAATCTCTCCACTGGCTCCCAGTGGACGCAAAGATTAAGTTGAAAACCCTCTGCATTGTCCACAAGGCTTTCTGGGGCCTGGGTCCAACATACCTTCAGCTATCCCTCCATAAATACCTCCCCACTCTAGCTCTTCGCTCCTGTACTTCTAACTCTCTCATGGTCTGTCGTTTTTCAAAGAAACGTGCTGGGGGTGGATCTCTGTCTTTGGCTGGGGCCTCCCTCTGGAACAGCCTCCCTGCCACTCTGAAACTTGAGGAGAACCATCTCTGTTTCCGGAAGCATCTCAAGACCTTCCTCATTGCTTCTGCCTTCGCCCCTCCTCTCCCTTGCTGATCTTTTCTCTCTCTGCACCCTGCACTGGGCCTACCCCCTTTCTTCCGATCCCAGGTACCTGCGCACCCTGCCAGCCTCTTGCACTGCCTTGGCGAAACCGCTCCACTGGGGTCTGTATCTGTAACCATACAGACTCCCCATTTTTTCCTGTACTTATCAGACATACCCTGCCTGCTGCCTCAACCCAGCACTTGCCACTTGCTGGCTGCACTACCACTGTTTTCTGTCTCTATTATTTATTTATTTTATTATTTATCTGTTTTCCTCTGCTCCGCACTTTCCACTTCTCCCCCCTCCCATGCACTTTACCCCTTTCGTTCTCGCATGCACTTGCGAGTTCTCTGTCACTGGGCCTAGTAAGTTTGCTGTTTGTTGTTTCTTCCCTGTTCCCCTCACTTGCCTTGTCGCCCTCTGAAACACTTGTGTACGAGCGCAATACAAATACAATATCATATCATATCATTATAGTAGGGGAAAGACCATATGCAAAGCAGGTAATTTATCATGTTCAAGAGAGCACAGGCTTATTGTCTATCCCCTTATTCATGTGCGGTTTTTGAACTCGACAATAATAAACATGTTTCGCATTTTGGGTCAAGCAACCAAAGTTCAAACCGTAAAGAGGCAGATTGTACATTATAGAGAAACGTTGGTGATGACTATTTGCTCAGCTATTCCATAGTACCCCAAGCAAATCATTTGCATGGACTTTTGGTGTTATGTGATGACAATATCCAAACTGATTTGCTGTATCTCCGAGTTTGGCTCTACTCACCAATGATTCTGTGAAATCATTGCTAAATGGTGCACTTATTATTATTATCTATTGAGTGTAGAACTAGCTTTGGTAAACAAAAGAGGGCATTCCAATCATAGGGGAAGAACAAAGTGTTGGAAGCAGAGAAAAAGGGAGCACGGAGCTAACAGGGGAGAACAAAGGTGGGGAATCGGCAGTAAGGGATCCAGAAGCAACAAGGAGCAGAGTCAGCAGGGAGCAGATCACCAAGTCTCTGGTGGGGTAGGGAGAGCAGTACATGTGGACCTACGTGTTAGGAAGGAGCCATTCATTCAAGTGGAAAGTTGTCTGTTCTTTCCTGAACTGTAGAAGCAAAGGGGTAAATCTGATATGTCTGTGAGAAGGTTCCAGAGTCTTAGAGCGTAGACAGAGAAGGCCTGTCTTCTGCTTCTTTGATTCCTGCATCATCTGAGTTCATGTTGCAAATGGGGGATGTGAAGCACCTGGGGTTCATAGCAGAGAGGCATGTCTGGATACCAGGGTGTTCAGTGTTGTTGGTCAGCAGTAAGAATCCAGTCTTGGAGGGGGTGACCTTCAGGTAACCATCCAGGACTGGATCAATGTGAGGCAGGCCTTGAGCCTGTGGTTGTCTTCTATGGAAGATATCTTTAGGTAGATCTGTGTGCCATCTGCGTATTGGTGGCTGTGGATGTTGTGTCGAGTAGAGAGGATTCTTAGTGGTACCATGTAAATATTGAAGATCACGGGAGACAAGATGGATCCTTATAGGACTCCACACACGATGGGTACTGTTGGCAATCAGGAAGAATCCATTTTTAAGAACTGTTGACGATTAGCAAGGTAGGATTTGAACCAGCAGCCGTATCCAGTGATAAAGTTGCTGCAAATATCTGGAGCACCATAAACTCTTAGGAGCAAGACAATCAGGCTTCCGACTTCTACATGGGACAGAAACTGCCCTCATAGACTTGAAAACTCAAGTTGATGAACTAAGAGACAAAGGGCCTCATTATACGGTCGGCGGTAACCATGGCGCTACTAGCGCCATGGTTGCCGCCGGTATCTTACCGTGTCCGCCTTGGTGGATGGTGGAATTACCGCCCTACTCCAAGGTGAGCGGGGCGGTAATTCCCCATTCACCAAGGCTCTTCCCCATTCCCATTTTTGCCCCCATAGGGCATAATGGGAATGGGGAAGGTGCTAATTACGGTACCGCAAATTGCGGTACCGTAATTAGCTCTGAGGTCCCTTTGCGGCACCCAACTTTAACGGCTGGTAAAACCAGCCGTTAAAGTCGGGTCCCGCAAAGGGAACTCGTAGTAAGGCGGTAGGGGTTTACCGGTACCGGTGCCCTTACCGGTACCGGTAAACCCCTACCGCCTACCGTGTAATGAGGCCCAAAGGCAAAACAGCTCTCCTCCTACTGCTTGACCTCTTGGCTGCATTCGACCTTGTGGTCCACAAGGTCCTATGTGGCCACCTGGACTCTGCGGCCCACTTCTCCACAGGGGGAATCACCTGGATGGAATCATTCTTGAGTAATAGAATCATGAGGGTCTTCTCCCTCTCAGCAGCGGTCGACCCCATTCCTATCACGTGCGGTGGCCCCCAGGGCTCGTGTGTCTCCCCCACTTTATACAATATATTTACCAAGCCCCTGTTCGATGAACTGGACCTTCTGGGTATCAACTACACTAACTACGCAGATGATAATCAGATAATCAGGTTCTCCTCCCACTTTCTGGGGATTACTTCAAGGATTTGGCGTTGGTGAATAGAGTGTATCTCATAATCCAGGCATGGATGGCCACCCATGCTCTATGCCTGAATGATGACAAGACTGAGTTTATCATCCTTGGCACCCACTCCAAACTTAAGAAACTAGGACATGAGTCCTCATCTTTTATTATTGACGGGAACACCATAAAGGTGGCTAAGGAGGTAAAGACCCTTGGCTTCTTGGATTCCACCCTCTCCTTCAACAAACAAGTGAAATCAATGACCTCTGCCACCGCCTACACTTGTAAGCTCATTAAGACTGGCAAACCCTTTTTGTCGAATGACAACTGCATGATCCTGGCCAGAGCCCTAATACTCTCCAGGCTTGATTATTGCAATGCCCTCTACATCGGCAACAATACATCTATTATCCAGAGGATACAAATCCTCCAAAACAACGCCATAAGAGCTGCACTTGTTATGACCAAAAGATCACATATATCAGCGACCAGGCGCCAAAACAATTGGCTTTCGACTCATAATAAAATCCTTTTAAAAACCGCTTCACTCACCCATAAAGCTCTAAACAATGCCGCCCCCAGCTATGTTATGTTAAAGGTACTTATATAGCGCACTGTCACCAACGGAATTGGTCCCCACGTGCTCTGGCGGATCGGTAAATAGGAAGGAAAGCGGTTAGGGTTAGTTGGGAGGAGGGGAGTAGGAGAGTGGGAGATTTGGAATGCTGTTGGCAGCTTCAGCTCGGGTGCTGGGCTTTAGTGCAAGTATCGGATCGGGCGAGACCTCATGTACTGTAGGTGCTATTTATGTGTGGTTGATGTGTTGTGGTGAGGTGCGTGCGGATTGCTGGGAGAGAGATGGTTGTATGAGTTTTGTGTGGGTCAAGTAAGCAGAAAATTGATGGTTGGGATTAGTGGGGTCTGTATCCTGATTCCGGCACTTCTGGTTCCATTTGAGCTGTATCCCTGTGGGTGGGTTGTTGCTGGTTCCTTGTGGGCCGTCTCATTGTGGTGGTGGTGCTGTGTGGATCCAGATGTATCATAGTGAATATTGTATGGAGTAATAGATGTGTCTGAACCTTTTCTTCCGGTGTCTTCTTCTATCTCACTGATAAATTCCATAGGAGAACCTCCACCAGACCGACAGACTGGGTAACGCCAACTGTCTCACCATTTCCAGATTTAAGCTCGCTAAGGCAGGTGGTAGCAGCTTTCTTGTGAAAGCTGCCCAACTCTTGAACTCCCTGCCACACCTTCTCAGAGAAGATCAACCTTACCTAAATTTCAGACGGAATTACATTAACCTGCTCAAATCTACTGACCTCTATGCATGTCTGCCGTAAGAAAGCTCCATGGCACTTACCTGCTACGCAAATGTCTACCTTTTGATTTAATCTACACATATGTTTCATTCCTGAACATCACCTGTAACATGCCCTCCTGTTTTCAACCTGTATATATGCTTATTAATGTTGTAACCTAAGCTTTCCACTTTTTGTAACTGTTGCGTCCTGATACCCTGGCGTGCATAAGAAATTAATAAAACAAACAAACAAATAAGTTGCAGCAAAAAAGGCTTTTGTTAAAGATGTTTGTGTGTGGATGACGTGATCTGGTTTTTATAGGCCAAGAGTCATGCAGGCTGCTAAATCGTGCATGAACTGAAGTGCACTGTTCTTTGGGATTGCATAATCCCCAATGGCGCATTTGTCAGCGGACTAGGTACAACTAACATCATCAACTCTGCGTGAGAAGTCTAGGAGCAGGATCATTTATTGTAGCACATTCAGGAAGTGGTGGGCATTGCCAGTGCTCACATATTGTAGGAAAGAAAGGTCTACGTGAAAGATGTTATCTATGTTTCTTGCTGTTTAGTATGGCTATGGTGCAGCGGGGTTGCTAGCCAGTGGGTATGGCTCAACATGGAAAAGACAGAGGTTGAACAGGTTCATGGTCTCCTCTATATTTACCTGCTGAGATGAATCGGCAAACCATTCCTACTAGTTTGCTGTAAAACCTGGAATTCAAATTTGACTAATAGGATACCTCATTCTGCACTAAGACTGCGCTACCTCAAGCAGTTTCTTTTCAGAAATGTAACTTTGCAAGACCTTATATCCTTTCTCCCTCATGATTTCTCAACTATTGCGGTCTCTGCCTTCGTTCCAGCTCGGCTGGATTATGGCATCTGCCTCTGCCTAAGTGTTTGATCTGTAAATTACAGACCATACACAATTCCACAGTCCACTTGGCCGGCAATGTATACACTTCTTCTAAATAACTTTCAGCCAAACTCAATTGGCATGCTGTGCCGGAGAAAATTAGTTTCAAGCTGTTAATCCTGGTCTATGGTGTCTTACAGGGAACAGGACTTAGTTCCTTAAGGAAAACACTTATCTCATATGCCTCTCCACTCGGCTAATCAACATGTTTTGACACTGCTCGTTTTCATCATAACTCTTGCATAGTTGGTTGATCTTTTTCAGTCCTGGCATCACCATTTTGAACAAGTCTCCATCCATTTGCCACTTAGATATCTAATCTTTCAATAGGGTCCTAAAATGTTATATATTTCCAATTCTTTGGGATGCCAGATGATGAGGTGTATGCAAGGTACGGATTCCCTCCCCATTGTTCACTAACCGGGTTAGTGATACCTTGCACGTAGTGTTGGACGCACAGAAGGATGTACTGTTTGGAGCACCTTTGATGGAGGTTCAATTGTCATGAAACTGCATGCGCGTGGGTCTCCAGGAGATCTTCCAGGGTGATGGAAACTTTTTTTAAATCCCAGCTTAAGAATGTTGTAGTTTATCACTTTTGTGAATGAGGTCTAAGAGTGTATGCTACCTACTGAGCTGGTTGCAGCTGGTCAAGTTATTAATTGCAACATCGAGTGAGAAGATTTTTTCCAGGCTTTGGCCATCTGTGTGCTGGGTCTTGATGCATTTTAACCAATCCTTTATTGAAATATAGCAGACAAAGAGAAGTCCATCAACCCACAGACGTCTAAAATCTAAGAGGCAGCAGGCGTTTTATTGGTATTGAACACACCTTGTAAATAAATGTTCAAATGGACTGTTGGTTATTGAGGGTATGATGACAAATATGATTGAATGTTTCAAAACATAATCCTCTCCTTCCTCTCCTGGGTTCTGTTGGTGGCATGCAGTTTTTAACTGGGAATAGGGCATTTTTCAAAGCAACAAACCTGGGTACTGAGAACTGGCTTTAATAGAGGTTAATTAAAATCATTTGTTGAAATAAAATCCAAATGTGTAATATAGTTCATCAGACGCCTGGTGCAGCTGAATCAAAGGTGATAGGAACTTTAAAAGAATAAATCAATGTACTCAGCCACAAATATAGACTCCTTTACATTTAAATGTGATAGTAGTTAATTACACACACATGAACCATTAGAAACATAACATCACGGTACCAAACGGAGCATAGATCAAAAGACTGCATTAACAATTCTAAATTTAAGGTTAGAACGTTAGAAAAATGTACTCTATGAATATACGTTTTTGGTGATTCTACATGACTTCAGAAAGCAAACGTTGCTTACCATGGTGACTAGTATACTCTAGTTCATAGTCCCCTTTACTCCACACTTGTGGGACATTCTGTCCTAAGGGGGAAGGACCAGGGCACTTTTTGAAGTACCAAGAAAACAATGTCCTTTTTTAGTTCTTATGTAAAGCTGCATCATGCACGGCCAGTGCATTACCTCCCCGCCCTTGGCTTTGCTCCTCAGTCCTTTTCCATTTATAGAGGTTGGCACCGGGCTGATGGCTACATTACTTAAGAGGGGAAGCTGGCCTGATGTATGGCAGAAAAAGGATTATGGACTAGAGGTATGTTACTCCTACATCCCATCCTATTTTCTTAATATTTGAGGAAGATTCCCAAATAACAATCAATAACAATATCAAGAGGGAGATGGCCCTATTGCTTATTTGATTAAACCAGTTTTTGAGGACTGCCAATCAGAAATTAAAGGCTGGTCGGGGGCGCTGTTGCGGCCGTTCGGAAATGGCTCCTGATCAGAACGCTCCGGCCCGAGAATCATCCGTTGACAAAATTGATCCTGTTTCGGAGCCCACAACCGGAAGCTGAGCACACCGGAACGTGTGTCAAGGGTAGCAGCATCTGCACTGAAAATCCTGGAACGAGTGGGGCCTTGGTTGCGGAGATAACCGGCTCGGCGGTTCCAGCGGGGCAGCGCTGTGGCGCGCGCCAACTCCGGGAACCAGAAGAATACTACTGGGAGCCGCTGACACTCTAGCCAAAGGGCCATAGAGAGCGAAGCCCGCGAAAAATGACCAGAGCTGCCGCGGAGCAACCCAACTTGAGCGACCAGCTCCACTCTCCCTCTCATACCTACACCAGACCCATCCACGGAGAAACAGTCTAACGTCGTGATCACCCGATGAGCGGCGGCTCCCACACCGCGCTGCTGGAAACCTGCGGCTACAGGCGAGGTAGACCCTGCCCTCACGACACACAACTCAGACAAGGCCGGCCCCTCGTGTGTACACCCCGTGTAGTCGACTAAGACTGCTGGAGCTGTACGGCGAGCCGAGTGACGGCTGGACGGCCTGACTCCCGGCGGGAGTGCGACAAGGTAGCAGGGGTGCAGAGGTCCCTACGAACTTTACGCAGAGGGCTGGCCTGTGAGGTCGACACACTGAAGGGACAAGGTGAGGCGGATATATCCCTGACTAATTCCTCCAGCGAACCCATTGGGTCGCTGTATGGGTCATTGAGCCTTGGCTGTGATTTGCGTTTGAAGCTACACGTGTGGACCTCGAAGTACCGGGGCTGCCTGAACACCCGAAACCACAGGTCAGTGAACTATCGACTAAAGGGGCATGGGGAACACGAGGAAGCAAGACAAGATGGCCGATGGAGTAGGAGCTAAGAGGAAATGGCCAATGGATTCATATACTAGCGGCCAGGCGGGGAGCAGCGAGATGGAACCGCCGCCGACAACTAATCCTGTGACGAGTGTGGAGAACGGAGACAGGGTTGAATACCTGACCAATATAGTCCAAAGTGGCTTTTTATCCCTGAATGTGAAACTGGACGACATCGTAACGACCATAGGGACTCTGAAAACCAGAGTTCATAAACAAGACCTGAGACTAACAGAGGCAGAGAATAGACTTGGAACAACGGAAGACACAGTCGCACGACATGACCAAGATATTGCCCAGCTCAGAGAGAACTTGAATAGGCTGCAGAACAAATGCGAGGATTTGGAGTCACGCTCAAGAAGGAACAACGTACGCATAGTTGGGGTTCCGGAGTCATTCGGCAAAGACAAAATGGAAACACGAGTTGAGGCACTCCTCCAAACCCTTTTTGGAGCAAACTCCCTTTCCGGTCACTTCTTAGTTGAACGTGCACACCGCACACTGGCCCCGGTGCCGAAACCTGGAGCGCCGCCCCGCACGATAATTGCAAGTATGCTCAATTATAGGGACAGAGACACGATCCTTCGACTGGCACGGGAGCATGGGACACTACACTACAAGGAAAACCGTATACACATTTACCCGGATTTTGCCACTGGAGTCCAAGCGAGTCGTAGGTCATATGAGCCAGTTAAAAAACTTCTAAGAGCAAGACAAGTCCCGCATGCACTAATATTCCCAGCCAAGTTACGAATCCAATACGGAGGAAGGGCACACTTCTTTGAGATGCCTGCTGCAGCCCAGGCCTATGTGGAGGCCACCATTCCACTGCCTCCTAAAGGTCGCGGACCGGACCAGAACGGGAGACACCCACCTGCAGATGCAGACTGAAACCCAGTTGCGTAACCCAAAACATGCAAGTATCCATCTGGTTTTGGAACTGCTTGTCCCCCATGAGGGCTCCAAGTACTGTAAAACCGACCGTGAGCCGGTCGGGTAGCCTCGTGATGCAACGTAGTACCCTCAGGAATGTTCCTAACAGTTGTCAGGGTCCATCGTCAAGTTGGGGCAGATGATGTGGGTGGAGGGAGGGGTGGGGGGATGGGGATGTTTTGTACAATTGCAACCACCCAGATGAGTTTAAGTCTCTGGGAATAGCAAGTATGTTTGAAAGTTGTATGTTAACTGAAACATGGTCTCACAGGCGCCGACGCCACTCAGATGTTAATAAATTGCATAATCATGGTCGATACAGTAAGCTACAATATGTTCGCATGGAAAATGGGTGATGGGTTAAAAATAAGACTAATGTCATGGAATGTCCGAGGCCTAAACAATCCAATGAAAGCCAGGAAGGTAGGCAACGTCACCAGGCATGGGCCACACATACTGATGGTGCAAGAAACGCACGCACAGAAATTGGTTAATGAGAACTTACTAGCTAAATGGGGTAAACTGCGATACTATACCAATTACTCTTCACAGTCCAGGGGCGTGTGCACCCTCATACACCACTCACTGGGCATTCTTGCAAAAGGCCACTTAGCGGACCCAATGGGAAGATATGTGCTGGTCTGGGGGGAAATCGCGGGGAAACAAATAACCTTAGTGAATACCTATGGCCCCAACATAGACGACCCTGGTTTTTACCTACAAATGCTTGAGATCCTTGCTAATCATGATGCGACCACTGTTATATGGGGGGTAGGCTTCAATGTTGCGATAGACCAGGCCCTGGATAGATCTTACAAAGGGAAGAGGCCACCTCCCAGAGTAGCATTGACCTTGAAACAGATCCTTTCGCAACTGTCCCTGATTGATGCCTGGAGGGTACTCCATCCAACCAGTAAACGATATACATTCTACTCCTCTGTGCATGTCAGTGAGTCATGTATAGATTATTGGTTCGTGTCCTCAGACATGGCACCAGCGCTGCAAAATTGTGATATCTTGCCCCGTAACACTATCAGACCACTCCCAGGTCATACTGGAGATTATACTGAAAGAGGTCGCTAGACTGGCGCAAAGATGGAGGATGCCTAGAGATATACTTAGGGACCCAACCTGGTCGAAACCCTGCATGAGGAAATCGTTAATTTCTTTATAGACAATGTTGGATCGGTAGCCCAAATGTCAACAGTATGGGAAGCCTTTAAAATCTGGGCGAGAGGGGCCTTGATATCCAAAACCACTGGTCTATTGAGGGGCACACGCACAGAGCTGGAGGGGGTGGAGAGGGAATGGAACAAACTGGAAGAAACTTATAGCCACACACATAGTGGAGACACACTGGCCAAAATACATAAACTCCTTAGATATTTCGACAAGTTAGCAATGCAGGAAATACAATACATGGCAGCCCCGACCCGGGCGCGCAGATATGGTGAGGGTAATAAAGCAGAGAAAATGTTGGCCAACTTGGTCAAAGAAGAGAAACAAACAATCCCGATTGCCGCGATCCAAACGGCGCAGAATGAAATAATCACAAATGAACAAGGAATTAATGACGAATTCGTTAAATATTACAAAAATCTCTATACGAACAGAGATAGGAAATCCCCTTCTGAGATTAGGCACTACCTCGCGGCGCTAGACCTCCCCAAGCTCCCAGAGGAGAGCAAATTGATACTAGAGCAGCCCGTTACAGCAAAAGGGCTTACCGGGGGAATCAAGGAGCTCACATCTGGCAAAACACCGGGCTCAGATGGACTGAGCGCTGAATTTTATAAAGAGATTCGGGAGGAACTGGACCCGGTGATGTTGGAAATATGGGAGGAGGCCCTGGGTGAGCTAATAATGCCCCCCACAATGCGAGAGGATATAATTACGGTATTGCCCAAACCGGGACGCCCGCCACAAGATATGGCATTGTACAGACCCTTATCCCTGATAAATGTGGACGCTAAGATATTTGCGAAGGTGCTGGTGAACCACATGCTACCCTTTGCACCCACGCTGGTACATGCAGACCAAAGTGGGTTTATTCCCCGAAGGGCCACTGCCTTAAACCTGTGTAGGTTATTCGGCATAATGGCACAAATTAACCCAAACATGCAAGCAGTGGCGGTGTCTCTTGACGCCGAGAAAGCGTTTGACTCAAGTCTCCTGGGAATACCTCTTCTTGGTGCTTGAGGCGTTCGGAGTGGGCCCCAACTTTATCAAGTATGTCAAACTGGTATATACTGCCCCTGGGGCGAAAGTATGCACAAATAGAACCATATCTGAGCTGTTCGAACTGGGCAGGGGAACCAGACAGGAGTGTCCCTTCTCCCCCATTCTTTTTGCTTTAACAATAGAACCCATGGCAGCTGCAGTTCGGTTGAGACATAACAACAGGGGTATAACACTGAAAGGAGCCACCCAAATAATATCATTGTACGCGGACGATACGCTGCTTTATGTCCGCGAAACGGAATAAAACATTGACCCCATCATGGCAGACATTAACGAATTTGCACAGTATTCCGGCTACACGATAAACAACTCCAAGTCAGAAATATTTCCGCTCACCCCTTCCACGGAAAGCCCCGCTCTGACATGCGGCCTCAAGTGGGTGGACCGAAACATTAGATACTTGGGGGTGTTGGTTTCAGGTAATAAGCAAACCCCTATATACAGACAATCACGATCTGGCACTGCAAACAATCAATACCAAACTACAGGTTTAGAGACACCTTCTAATTTCATTGCAGGGCAGAATCGCAATCCTTAAAATGATAGTGCTCCCGAAACTGCTATACCTATTTGTAAATATCCCCATATGGCCGGGAAAGGAATTCTTCTCCAGGCTTAGGTCCATGGCGGTGTCGTTTCTCTGGAACGGGGGGCGGTGGCCAGGATCAGCTGGGAAAAGATGACAGAACCATATGAAACAGGGGGGATAGAGGCGCCAGATTTTGAGCTCTACTGCATAGTGGCGCAGGCTCAGTTCGCAAGGCACTGGTATGATGATGCAGACAATTCACCACACACCTGGATAGAGGAGTACACCACTGCACCCACAGATATCAAATCAGTCATTTATGATACAAGACACAGAGATGCATTTGAATTTGACCCTGTGAGCTGCACCGTCAGGGCCTGGGGGGCGATATTTAAAAGACTGAATATAGAAGTGCCATATAACCCCGAGACTCCCCTTGGGAACTATCCAAACATCCCCCTTACATTTGACACTAGTATACAGGAGGCCTGGGATCCTGGCAGAGAGATGAAAGTGGGAGATATGTATATAGAGGGGAAGTTTGCAACCCTTGATGTATTCACAAGAGGCATGGGAGGAGGCCCACTCCGCATATTACAGTACTATAGAATGAGATCTGCATATCAAGCATGTTGGCCGTCATTTCCTGACGAACCCACCCCTCACCCTTGCACACAACTGGTTACAACACAGGACGGGCTGGGTATCTCCAAATTGTATAAGGTAATACAGATCCACACTCCCACGGCCAACCGGGTGAAAGAGAAATGGGAAACAGATATGGAAATGCAAATACCTGAAGACAAATGGGGCAGATATTGCGCACTTACGAAAAAGGTATCCCTCAATGCGGGACTATGCCAGATACAATTCAAGATTCTCAATAGGTTACACTACACGCCTGCGAAGTTTGCTAAACTCACACCAGACGATTCAGGCAATTGCCCCAAATGTGGGATTCCGCAAGCGGGATCCTATCACATGTATTGGAAATGCCCGGAAGTGGCGCGGTTTTGGGAACAGGTGGCCGCCATGTTGACTGAGGTCATACAGTTTCCTCCGCATTTGTCTCCCCAAAAATATCTGTTCGGGGACATCGGTAAATGCTCGGAGAAAGTCAGAAGACTGTTTAATGTATCTTGTATTATTGCTAAGAAATGTATATTGCAAGTATGGAAAAGCTCGAAGCCCCCTGCCATGAACACTTTCTTGCGAGAACTAACATACATCAATGAGTTTGAGGAACAATATGTACTCACCCAACCCAGCACAAGCCGACCGAAGGACATCTGGGGCCCCTTTAGGACATATCTATGTGACATGCTTACGGACAGCGAAATAGATATGTGAACGATGAACTGCTTACCATGTGATGATTCTATTGCTGTAAATTGACCACGGAATGTATTGACTGAGAGACCTTAATAAAAAGATGTTTAAAAAAAAAAGAAATTAAAGGCTGGTCTGGATACAGTAGTGCCTGCAGAAAGCAGGTGGAGTAGTCATGGTTGCAGCCTTGGCAAGGTTATCCCTGGGGACAAGCCACATTAGCCTGAGATCTACTGTTTTAGATGCAATACTGAGATTACTTTTGGGGCAAAGGATGGTTGAATATGTAGCCCTATCTTGTTCTAATGGAACACTGTGAAGGGTTCTCCAGCGGAAAGAGGCTGGATCTCTCAGGTTTAACTTGCAGAACTGACTGCCAATAGAAAAGTATCTTTTCAGAAAACCAGCTGGATGTCTGTTGTTGCCACTGATCAAACGGTTCAAGGTAGATAGCGTGAGACAGGCATCGTGTCAAGAGATGACACAGACAGAGGTACTGGTTTAGCAAACCTTTATTTAAAATGTCAGGATGGGTGTAATGCCTAACATGCACTATATCTTAGGTGGAGATGGCCCTGCCTAAAGAAACTAAGGAAAAGTCAGTAAGTCTAAAACAAAGTCTGTCCATGTCAAAACCTATGCTTGACCTCACGTCTAATATATAAATGTAGTCTAGGGATGATTCAACTAAAATAGTGTTCAACATAAAATCTGGAGAAATCTCTAGCTCCCTTCGCAAGATAAGGATTTCAAACGTTCCTTCTTGAAGTAGTAATCACCAAAACAATGTTCCACAGAAGCTCAGGGGTTCCCTTCCCCAAGCTTCAAATGTTGATGCACAAAAACAGCGTTCCAAAAGTTACAGAGGTTTCCTTCCCCAAGCTTCAAGCACTGTGGCACAAAACAAGGTTATCAAGGAAGCTCAGGGTTCCCCTTCCCCATGCTTCAAGCACTGTGGCTTATCACAATATTCCATCTTTATCTTGCTTTCACAATTCTCCTCACTTCGTTCGGGCTTCCTTGTCTAGGGGCAGTTAACAGGCCACATGGCCCACTCACTACGGGTCACGCAACCAGTTGTCCTTTTCCGGCCTCTTGCTGTATTGACACTTTCATAAAAGCAACTCACACGGTTAACCTTTTAACCCTTTCTTGGTTTCACTTTCCGTATTATTCTTGGTTGGCTCACAATTTGCCAGCTTTCACTTCCTCTTGTCAATATCGCCTGTTTGGCATTTTGTGCACTTTACACTTTGCTCACTTTTCACTTTGCTCAATTTTCACTGGCTCCCCTCAGAATTCTTATTCACTTCTTTCATTCCTTTTATGTGTTTGGAGGCTTTAGAAAGCATGCCGTCTGCACGCGACCACTCTGCTACTCTGTATTAGTTCCTTTCACACACGCAGCAGGTTTCTCTCATGCTTAGAAACTCACCGGTAGCAGCATTCGTCGTTCTCACTTCCGTGTTGCCTTCTACCCGGCAGATACCCCTAGACTCTTGCTTCCATTCAAGGGAACGAGCATCTGTCAGCCACAGAGGAGGGACTTCCTGCTTCCAAGGCTCCCTTCACCTTGCTCCCCATCTCGCTAGAGGCATGGTGCCCTCGCCACGCAAAGGCACAGTGTGTCTTCCTCCAGGGTCTTGATGTCCCCTTCTCCTTCGGTTTCACTGAGGTTGTACTGACCTTTCTTGAATTCACTGTGCTGGAGGTTCCCACACCAGTGACAACATTATGGCCCACTTGCCTTGGGCCCCACAAGTCTCCTGGGATCCCTTCTGGCATCTATGGCTCTGGTCCCAGTCCCAGCAGGGCTGCCTGCACACATAAGGGGACCCTCTGTTGGTCTCAGCCAGGCAGCCTCCATGTTGCTCTCCTTGCTGCTGAACAACTCTATGTTGTATCATGCTGTGTGCTCCACCTTTCATATACCCGAGCCCCTTCAAGGGGTTTCAGGTGTGACTCCTTGGCCTTCTTTGCCTGACTCCGATTACACCAACTATTGGGAAATGCCTTACCTGCAGCACTGTAGTATTCAGGACATCTCTTCTTCGTCCCAGTACTAAAGCGGTGCTTTCTATGTGTAATCTGCATTAATCTAGGCGTTGTCTTCCTCTTTGTATTACTTGGTCAAATTTCAGGGGGAAAGGTAGGATTGGACAGCAATATCCTACAAAGGCTAAGGGAAGGCAAGGTAAATCGCTATCAGAAAAGGCGGCATACTGCGTCTCGCACTCAGACATCCACTTCCCCCTCCCCAAGGACCCCCTACTGAGGTGATCCTCCCTCACTTGTCCGCCCCCAGACCCGGGATCCCAAAGCGATGGCCCTTCCATGTCCACCTGAGCAAAGGATCGCAGGGGAGTAAATGTGAGGACGCCCCTTAGGATTCTCACAATAGCCAACCGTACTAAATTTAAGCCCCACTGAGGAGAAACCAGCCAGGTCAGGTATAGTGATGAAAAATGGTTGAAGTGGCGCTTAACCACTGGGCTGGCTACAGAAATGTTTGGTCTGACTTGAAACAGGGCTAAAGACCAAAAGATAGCTCCTGCATGGTTCTATTTAAAAGTTGATGCTGGATTCTATTAAGAAATCAAAGGAAACTAAACACATTATGAATTGAACAGTGTGATCTAAGGATGTCGAGTGGAGATTCCCATATTTCCCCGAGCAGCAAAGACAGAATTTAGTCCATTTGCTCTTGTATCCAAATGGGTGGACTCCTTCCATGCAACCTGTGTGAGCGAACCAGTGCCCTTGTTGCAAGCTCATCGATTGGGGAGAGGCGTGCAGAACATGGCACCCCATCTGAGAAAAAAAGTCCAGACAGTCTGTGAGATAAAACGGATGAGTTATGGATACTTGTATTACGTCAGAAAACTAAAATATGGCCAACCACCAATAAGCTCTACAAATCAGCGAACATAATCTCAACTTCTGGAATTTAAGTACCGTTCAGTGAATTAATAGAAGAGTGTGATACACAAAGGCCTAAAACCTCTCAGAATGGAATCTCCTGGACATTGCTGAATATATCGGACCCATTGCCATCTTTGGCTCAGATAGAGGGCATTTCCTCTGTTGATGAGAGACAAATAAGTCTACAAAGGGTGAACAATATTTGGTCCACTTCTAGAATATGCTCACATTGTGGATCACTAAAGCAAACCAACTCATGAGGAATGCCATGCTGTTCTCCAACCCTGAAAGATGAATGGCCTGAAGATGGGTACCTTGGCGAGCTGTCAACTACAACTTATCCACTGCCAGCAGGATGAGAGCTTGGACATAATAACCATCTACTTCTTTACATAAAACATTAATGTGGAGTTGTCCTGGCTAGTGAAGGCCATTAATGAACCACATAATGGGAACAAGAAGTAATGTCAGGAGTCAGCTAAGGCAAGAACAATCAAAATCCTGAGTAGGAATGCAAGAGGGTTTATTTTATTTTTTATTTTTTTATTTTATTGGTTTGTTACAAACCTTTAAAAAGAACAAACAAATTGAAAAGAATCATATACCAGAACAAATCATACCACATAAAACATAATGCATAGTTTTGACCAACGTAATGAGTTTGTAGTCCAGAGAGATTGGCAGGTAAAGCATGCCATTTTTTTAAAGCAGCTCCGTATGCGATATCATAATCATGTGTTTATCAACTTTTTAAACATTTTTCGATTTGAGTCACTAAATAGTTCCCACCACCAATCCTCTACATCTAGAGTTGGCCTTTCTACAATAAAAGGTCTTAAATGCTGCCTTCAGTCTTCAGTTAGTGCTGGACACATTAAAGTTAACTGCTTCAAGGATTCACAGGGGTCTCCACACAAGCGGCATGATATGTCCAAAGACTTATCCATGGGCCAAAACCTCAGGTTTTCTCTCGTTGGTATATGGTTTAACCGAAATTTTAAGAATAGTGATCTTCGTATGGTTCCAGGGAATTTCTCAAGATATTTTTGAGCTACATTAAACCTTTTTGTTTCAAATGGCACCTGGCTCATAGCTCTATGCTTGCTACGGATGTCCCCAGTATCGATCCAATCCTGGGTCCACAGCATAGCTTTAATTTTGTTGGGATTATTGGTCAACATCAAACAGTTTGCATTTATATCCTCCAAGATCTCTTTGCAGCGTTTAGCCCACATGAATACAACGCTCTTGTTTTTGTCGTTTTCGGGACACTTCATTATGGCATATTGAGGTGCTATCTGGCTTCCAGACATTTTACAATATTCGTTCAAGGGTTTCCAAGAAATTCTTGCATTAATTGAAACTAGACCCAGCTCATGTCTTTTACAAGCTGTTGGAACACCTTTGGGAAGCCAGAGAAACGTTGACCAGAATGAGTGTTCCAACGAAGACCAAAATTCTGGATAGCATCCCAGAGCCGCTTCCGCCCCATGTATCAATGCAGATACAACCTTTAGCTTGTAAAAGTTTATAGCTGGAATTAGAAAATATTTCCCAAACTTTTTATTTAGTAAACAAGCTTACGCAGTCAGTTGCTTGCATTTAGCTCTAGTTTTCTGGATCCATGGTGCATCATTAATACTGGCACTAATGCACATGCCCAAGTACATAGTTTGTGTTACCAGCTCAATTGGCTCCTTGCCCATTTTCCAAGTGAAATTTCTAGTTAGTTTCGAACTTCTGTTTTTTTGAAGATTTTGGAGGATCAGTATTTCAGATTTCTTTGTGTTCACACTTAGACCATTAAGGAAGATGTAATGTTGCAGAATATTTAATTTCCGCTGCAGGCCAATCGGTGTTAAGTCAAGTAGGACCAGGTTGTCCGCATATAGGATCCAATCGATTTCATTGCCATTCATTTTCGGAGGGTTGATCTTGTTTCCCACGTAGTTGTCGCCAAATCAGAAATGAACAGGTTGAAGATTGTTGCTGCCAAGGGGCATCCTTGTTTGACGCCTCAATGAGTTTTTATAGGTTCCGATAATCTACATATCTGATCCAGTCTTACTCTTATTACAGTGTCTGTATGGAGTTCTTTTATTGCCTGAATAAGACTTTCAGGGCACTTCCAAGCAATCATTTTAGTCCAGAGGAGTTCTCTATTGATGCTGTTTAATGCTTGCGACAGGTCAATGAAAGCCACATATATGTTGGTGTTGTTTTAAATGGCTTCCATTTTTAAGAGGTTAAGGGTCAGCAGATTTAGTCCGCATCCCACACCCTTCAAAAAACCTGTCGACTGTCTGAATGCCCACTTGACATAACCCAATTCAGTAGTTGTTTTTGCAGCTGAGTTGCGTAGATCTTGCCCAAAACATCTAAGAGGGCTATGGGTCTGTAGTCCTTGGGATCTGCTCGATTTCCCTTTTTAAATATTGGGACTACAATCGCACTCTTCCAACTCACTGGCGTTATCTTTGTGTGAGTTATGTTTGTGATTCCATTTTAATATCTGATTTGTCAATCCGTCAGGTCCAGGTGCTCGAGATGAGCTGCAACGCTGAATGCTTTGGACGATGTCATCAAGATGATCACAGTGTGACGATGTGCTTAGGCCGGGCAGACTCACGTTCATCATAATAATTAATGAAGGCATAAACCAGGAAGTCCTGCCTGTAGGGACTTTCCTCTAATGGCTTGTGACACACACTGTGACAATGTGCTTAGGCCGGGCAGACTCACGTTCATCATAATAATTAATGAAGGCATAAACCAGGAAGTCCTGCCTGTGGGACTTTCCTCTAATGGCTTGTGACTCACACTGTGACGATGTGCTTAGGCTGGGCAGACTCACGTTCATCATAATAATAAATGAAGGCATAAACCAGGAAGTCCTGCCTGTAGGGACTTTCCTCTAATGGCTTGTGACTCTGTTTGGTGTTTCCTAGGAGGCAAGCGTTGCGGAGCAAGAGCGAGAGGAGGATGGTTACAGTTGGGCATACTAGCGGAGAGTCGCTGTCTTGAGCCTGAAAGAGCGAAGTTTTAAAGTTGCGCCGTTGCGCTTGACAGTAAGAGTTGCCCGAAGTTTGTTGAAGAAAAAGCAATCGTTGCCGCTGCTTTTGAAAACCGGAGAAAAGGACGAGCCGTCCCGTTGATGAGCCGCCTTGTGCGAAGAGAGTGTGTCTGTGTTCCGGAGGCTGTCCTCAATTGTTGTACGAGTGGGGAAAAGGAGACTGTCACCGGAGTGAGTCCCCGCTCAGCGAAAAGGAGAAGTGAAGCCGTTGTTCAAAACCAAGCCGTCGCTAAGCTCCGTGAGTAATGAACTGATGGGGAGGAGCTGTAGTGACCGGTCGCTCAGTGTGAGTGATCTGTTTGTCTGATTACGAAAGTGGCAGAGCTGCAGGAAGCGGAGTGAAGGCTTCGACTCCAAGTTTGAAAGCTACGAACCCGTCCCATCTAAGACGAAGGGAACATATTGTGAGCGGATGGCCAAGTAAAGACAAGATAAGTGCTCAGCATTATTATAAAGTGAAAGGGTTACTCGGCGACCTGGGCTGTATGAGGTAAGGGTCACAAATCCTCAAGGGCAGTGTCGGCTAGAAAACAAAGCCTGACTGGCTCCTTTTGAACTAGTGTGTACCCACGGAAAAGCCGGCCCAAAAGAAGTTGTTTCAGTCCAGGAGTAGTTGACCAGGCTCTAGTGTGGAAACAAATACCCAAAGCAGCGTGAAGAAAAGGAAAGTAAGACAAATATGTCTTTTGTTCGCTAGAACACTATTAAGATATACAAGAGACACACCTGATACAGTAAAGTGAAAAGTGGACAGTGTAATAAAGATTAAGTGGGGAGCCAATAGAACGAAGAAGGATATAGAGATAGAGAAACAAGGAAAAGTTATGTGTGCCAAATAAGTGACTATGAAGGCAAAGTAAAGTAAAGAAAGAAAGGGTTGGACACTTGGCTTTAATCCCTTCCTTCAGGAAAACTGGGGACCGCCGACGGATGAAGAAGACATATCCTTTTCAGTAGAACTAGAGAAAAGAAATAACAAATTAGTAAATAAATTGGTGGATTCTCTTCGTAATCTACACAAACTACTCCCTTGACCACCCAGAGTTTTTCCTAATTAATGTCAACAGGCCTGCGGAGCGACGTCCCTTTTTTCTCACTATAGCGGGATTCATAGCCAGTTCAAAGTCCTCTGATATCGGGCAATAGGACATCAAGGTTTCTTCTAGGCATATGATAGTGCTGCCATCTGTCCAGTTTAAGGAGTCCTTATATAAATGAGTGAATCCTCTGGTGCTCCAGGATATGATGTTTAATTCACAATTTTCTGGCTCCTTCTGGCATTATCTTTTGTGTCCTCCCAGAACTCCAGCTAGACAGTTCCAACTGGTTGATGTTTCTGCCGGGCTGAGGGTTTCTGCTGCCTCATCAATTCGTGTCTTAGGCGTGGGCTTACACAAAATGGTGATTTAAATTTTTTCGCCAGGGATGGCTTCATTTGGACTTTCATCAAGTTGTCCAAAGCAAGGCGTTCATGATTTAATTTGTTTGCTGTCTCAATTCTGGCCTTATGATTAATAGTTGGTAATTGCCTAGCGCTCAATTTCTCAGCGTTATCTCTGTGACTCGGTGTGCTTCGCGGACTTGCCTCTTCTTCAGCCTTGTTTATGTGATTATTACCTTCTTCATGTATGTCAAAACCGAATGATAAGATAAAGAGGATTGCATTCAAAAGGAGGTCACATATCAGCGTTGAATTTATATGTAGACGAGCTCTGTCGTTATGAGCTTCATCAATAAATTCTACAGTTTGTATGTCGTTCGATTCAATTGATCTTAACCAGGGAACATGATATAGCAAACGTAATACATTGTTCCGATTTAGAATCAGATCATCCTTGACTGTCAGGATTCGGTCAAGTATCAGTCGATATCTTGCAGTGTTGCAGTGCAGTTTACTCAATTTTTTCATTGGAGGAGCTTGTTTTCCTTTCTTTCCTACAACACTTAATCCTTTGTTGTTATCATTGGTAGATCTTTCATTAAATTTTCTGTTGTCATTTATCCCCAATATGTTGTTCACACTCATGGATGGTAAAGTTTAAACATGTATTAAGACCAAATGAAATAAACCCCATACTGAACTTCTAAATAATTGCCCAACAGGAAACGTGGCTCCTCTCCAAACCCACTTTATCAGGGTATTAATTGGTTTGGTCAACAGCAATAAACCATGGGAAAGGGAGACCATCAGCTGGCATGCTAACAGCAGCAAAGTTAAATTTAAACAGTGTGTTGTCAGCCTGGCTTGCACCGCATCCATGTATCCAACTGACAAAATTGACGATGAGAGATGCAAATAACCAAGTCTGCTCAAAAATAGCAATTATAAATTTATACTGGAATCCAGCAGTGGTAACGGGGTCATATTTTTTACAGCTGTTTACATAGAGGCTAGTCGAAATTGTTAAGAGTAATGAAATTAATATGTCTTTAATTGTGGGGGATCTCAACCAAAAATGTATAGGTCTAGAAAAGAATGTTTATGGGGTGTGCAACACTTTGGTTGAAATTAATGAAAGAGAAGAATTTTAAAAAGCTTAATGGTACTTCCCAAAGGGACACACCTCCAAAGTGCACGTGGGTCAGAGGTAAATCCTTTGCAATTTTGGATTATGCATTCATTTTGGAGCACAATTTATCACAAGTCATTGACTTTGCTGTTCTTCCAACTTCAGTTAGTGACTATCATATGTTGGGGATCCCTTGTATTTTGGGGGAAAAACCAGTTAATGATTAATGCAAACACCTGGTAGAGGGACATGGCAGAAACCGAATTAGATGGTTCCCGTCCAACTTAGAAAAGCTGAGACGGGTCCTATCTGATGACTCACAAAAGATAATTACAACAAAATACTGGACGTATACGGATGCTCTACAATTATATTGACAGGAGCAGAAAAGGAGTGCTCCGGCCACAATAACCTATAAGTACTCTAGTGATTATCATATACAGGACCTAAAAAGAGAATATAGGCGTCTTATACCCGAAACTAAACGGGTTAGATCCACCAATATGTATCCCATGTTTGCCTCTATTCGCACGAATTATAAAAAATCAAATGCGCCAATATAAAGAATAAAAAAACGAGATGGACGAAAAGATGATGATAGCAATAACCTCAAACTCCACCTCAGAGGTGTGTCGATTGTTAAAAAACTACCCCAAAGGATGCATTTCCATCTATAGAACTGAATACTATTAGTGCGGTGACATGGTTAGCACATTACAAGGCACTTTTTACGGCCCATGACAATAAAGGAGAAATTTGTAGAGTCTGAGCCCCTTGACTTGAGCTCTTTTCTCTTTGACTAACAAGACATTATAATTTTTATAAATAGATCAAGCTCATCAAGGGCCCCAGTGCCAGATGGGCTGGAGAATGCGACATTGAAGGACAATCCTCGTGAGTGGGGAGCAATTCTACTCTTGATCTTTCAGAAAATATTTGCGACTGGGGTGATCCTAGAATCATGGATGACATCAAGTATCATCCCACTGTTATAGAAGTCAATAGGAACAATCCAGTCAACTATCATCCTATTGCCCTTCTTGACATTCCTGGCAAGATCTTTGCCAATTGATATTGATTAAGCTAATAACATGGTTATGGTTGAGAACTAACTCAAACATGGATGTATTTCAGTCGGGTTTCATTGCTGGCCTAGGAACTGGAGTTAATTCAATAACCTAATCGGCCCTTAAACATCAAGCAATAACCCAAAAGCAAAACATCTATCTGGGTTTTACTGACTTCAGGCAGACATGAGACTCAATTTCGAGAAAATTGTTGTGGGCCAAATTCGAAAAGGCGAAATGTCCTCCAGTTTTATTATACTTAATACGACAATTACATATTAATACATCTGTACGTATTAAGCTAAATAGAGAAGGGCTGTTGACTGAGAAAATACCTGCCACAAGGGAGTTGAAACAGGGGTGTGCTCTAGCCTCAATATTGTTCATCTTCTACATCCATGATATAACTACTGCCCTTAAGGCTCCTCGCTCTTTTGCTACAAAACTAGGTAATACAAAAATTCCTTATCTGATCTATGTAGATGATTTGGTCATAATTGAGCAAACTGCAATTGGCCTAAGAAGAAAATGAGATGCCTTGCAAAGGTATGCCACAAAAAGTCTGCTAACCATAAAACACTGCTAAATCGAATGTTCTTATTTTTACCCACAAGAGGAAAGCTCAACTTGAAAAAGTTGAATGGCACAGACAATGAAAAACCAGAAATCATCAAAGGGTTTTGTTATTTAGGCACTATTATCAATATTGATAGGGGTGACGTGCCTTATAAAACTGAAATACAGAATAAGATGAATGATCTCATATCGCAGGGCAGGATACTACAAGGTAATTATGGTAAATTCTCTTGCAAGCCAATTATAACCTACCAACAATAGGTAATTCCTATAGTTACGTATGGTGCTCAGTCCAAAGTGCCAATCAATCAGCCTAAATGGGGTTACCTGGAGGGGAAATTCTGGAAGGCCCTGCTAGGCATTAGTAGGGGACTTCCAATCCAAGTAATCCAATCAAATTGGGGGTTAATATCACTTCAAACAATAGTCGAATGGAAAACGCTAGCACTATTTTGTAAATGTTTGATGTATGAAGACCATAAATCCACCTTAATTCCAATAATAGCTGCTGCCACACTGACCAGTCAAAACAACATTTTTAATACTTGGAAAACACATTGTTTGGCCATCATGGGGAAAGCGGATATTGCAGAAAATCTGCTAGTAGAAAACCCTGAATGTGCAAAGAAAAAGCTATATGAGTCAGAGTCGATTAAGCTGTGGGACAAGTGTCAATAATATCAAGTCATGAAGGTTGGTCTCTTTATTCCGAAATTACTGAAAGAGCTTCCTAAATACCTTTATAAATTCTGTGATCCCAAATATTGTTGTGCCTCGCTGAGGATGAGCTGAAATCTCTGGCCGACTAAATCAGTTATTGCCTCAAGAGATAAAACAAATCAAACATCAAAGCAATGTAGGTTCTGCAAAAATCTAAATACTATTGAAACCTCTCTTTGTTGACTTTCCAGCTCTGTGTCAAGTAAGAATGAAGATGGTCCAGGCTTACAGCTCAGGCAGTCTTGATTCTATTAAAGACAAGGAGGCAAGCATTATGCTTAACGTCTTTAATTACTGCTCCCACAGCAATTCAACTTAAAACACATTTTCTTTTTTTTAAAAAAATTGATAACACTTTTTTTGTTCCTTCCAGCACCCTGTAAGATTACAACAACTATAGGGGTAGCATAGTTTCAAATTAACAGAAGAAATTTCTTTGGACTACAAATGCCCAAAATCCCATGTGTCCTTGTAGTCCTGCACCACCCCTCTTGTCCAATCAGGGCTGACCCCTGTCTATAAGAGGGACACTAGCTGACTCCCAACTCCTCTTTCTTTGGCTGGTAACCAAAACTGAACCAATTCCAACAGTCAGTTTAAACCAACATAGACAAAGTGTAACCGCTCATCCTTGCCGAACTCATGGCCTAGAGATGATGACGTGACGTCCTCACACTTGATCCTCTCGATCGATTCTTACGCTTTTGCTCTCAGGTTGCTTTCCGATCTTCCCCTGGAAGGAATGGAGACGTGATCATAAGGGTGGGTCTTTACTCAACACATTTTCAAATTACAGTTCATGCCATGTCATGACCCACTAGCGTGGGATATAATGCTCGCCTCCTTGTCTTTAATAGAATCAAGACTGACTGAGCTGTAAGCCTGGACAATTTTCATTCTATGACAAGACGGAGGTGAGCATTATGCTTGTTCAAAGCTATTAATCAGTCTATTAGCTATCTGTGAGACAGGCTTCAAATAGAAAGTCTTAAAAGTATGTTCATTAGGCCAGTCGACTGATTTCCTAATGTCCTGCAAAGACACACCTGCTGAACACGTGCTGGATGCCATCGTGCCTCTCGCTGAATATGTGCCAAATTGTGCCAAATCTATACCTGCCCAATGCATTATTTCTCTAACCCATCTTGATGTGGTGGCTGTAAATACTGCATGGAATGATTTTCTACGCGCAATTAGCAGCTGTGTCACTCCCCTAGGTCTCAATGTTGCTGTAGCTTCCTCATAATCTTTGATGCACTGCGCTACGCAGAGCTTAGCGTTATCCGAAGAATTGGGATACGAAATAATGGAAGAGTCGGATTTCATTCTGTTTGCAACATTGAAGGCTACTCCATCCGGGTAGAAGATTTTTCTGTCTATCTCTAGAGCTTTCACATCCAAAACTCTCCTACACACTATGAGATATAGAAGCATGGCTAGCTTTTCCGATAGCTGGCATCGTGACAGGTCCCTGTTATCTGGCCAGGCCAAAAATAATTGAAAAACTGTTCGCACGTCTCATAGAACCGAGTACTTGGGCTCTGGCGGTTTCCTCATTCTTACTCCTTTCAGAAGCCGTATGACGGCGGGGTGCTCTCCTATTGGGTGACCTTCTACCTTGTCATGTCCTGCTGTTATTGCAGACCTGTAAACCCCTAATGTTCTGTAGGCACAGCCTTCTTCGCACCTCTGAGCTAGAAAGTTCAGTATGTGTACTAAAGGGGCTGAAATGCGATTAGCACCGATGCCTGTACAGTACGACGACCATCTAGTCCAAGCGGAACCGTAGCTCCTAATGGTGGAAGGCGCCCACGAGCTTCTAATACAGTCTGCAGCAAGTTGCGAGATGCCTGGCAGCTCCCAGCATCGCCTGAAACCCTGCATGCCAGTAGCGTCAGTGTGCCCTCCGCTATTAGCGGGTGAAACCAACCGTCGGGACCCTGTAGAATGTCCACTCTGTGAGGGATCACTCTCGGGAAATCCATAGAAAGTTCCATCACTACTGGAAACCATGGCTGGGACTTCCACATCGGAACTACGAGCACTAGCTCCACCTGCTCTTTCCTCACTTTCGCTAACAATCTCATCAGCATGATAAATGGAGGGAATGCATAGTGGACGGCTCCCGACCACTGTTGGAGGAACGCGTCCTTCCCTGCTGCTTCTGGGTCTATCCTCCAGCTGCAGAACCTGGGCAGCTGGGTATTTAGTCTGGTGGTGAATAGATCAAGCTCCAATGGCCCCCACAGATGTTGAAGGCGGTTGAAGACGTTTGGGAGTAGCCTCCAGTCGTTGGAGTCTACCAGATATCGCAAATTCCAGTCCGCTACAATGTTCTGAGCCCATGGTAAATATTCTGCTGATACTGATATCTGCTGGTGCAAACAATGATGCCAAAAATCCTTTGCTAATTCCACCAGCATCCTGGAGGAGGTTCCCCCCAGCTTGTTTATATACCAGAACGCTGAAATGTTGTCCATCTTAAGAAGGACACAGCAATTCGCACGGTGTCTGGTAAATGCTTTCACTGCGAAGGAACCTGCTAAAAGTTCCAGACAGTTTATATGGAGTTTGAGTTCTTCCTGGGACCATTTTCCCCCCGTCTGGAGGTTTCCGCACCAAGCTCCCCAGCCTGCTCTGCTGGCGTCTGATTCTACTACTCAATCTGGAGCATCTTCAAAGATCGCTCTGCCGTTCCAGGCTTCCATGTTTTGTAACCACCAATGGAGTTCTGTCACAGCTTCTTGGTCTAGGGACACTAGCTGATGATAGCCTAGTCCTCATCTGAGGTGTCTGATTTTCAGCTTCTGGAGCGCTCTGTAGTGTAAGGGGCCCGGAAAGATCACCTCAATCGAGGCTGCTAGGAGGCCCACCATGCGAGCCAGTTCGCAAAGCGAAATAACCTTCTTCGCTATCACTGACCTCAGTTCTTTCCGAATCCCTTGCACTTTGTGCATTGGTAACTCCAGCACCGCTCTCTTGGTGTCTATCACGATACCTAGGAATTCCATTCTCTGGGCGGGACGAAGATCTGACTTCTTGGAATTGATGAGGAAGCCGAGGGAAGTTACCAGGTTGCATACCCATTCTACTTGATCTCATAGCTGTGCTGCGCTCTGACCTAGAATCAATATATCGTCTAGATATATTATAATCCTTATTACGCTCTCGCGGATGGCAGCTGCCACGGGGCACATGAGCTTGGTGAAGGCCCACGGGCGGATGCCATGTCAAATGGAAGGCAAGTGAACCTCCACACTTCGGTACCCCACTGGAATCGGAGATACTGTCATGAACCATCAGACTCGTCCCTTCAGGACTTCCTAGTCCCTGACCCATAGAGGCTTACACTCAGCAGTACTCCCAACATGGCCACCGAACGCAGAACGCTGTGTACCAGTTTCCGCCTCGTACGCATCACGTTCCATAAAGCAGACACGCCTCTGCGGCTCTGCGCGTATCAATGCTACCGCTTACTGCAGCTAGACGTGTGCTGCCGTAGTTCGCTCTCATTTACTTCTTGTTTCCTGGTTCCTGGTTCCCAATTGTTACCTCCAGATTCTTCCCTTCCCTTGCCCTCTCTTGCTTCCTGGACCTCCGAGTACTTGCTGCTGAGTACACGCTTCGCTGTTTCCAGGACTTCCCGGACATTCTGAACGATCCAGGGCTCGGGACGCCATACGCACGCTGGGACCCAAAGACAATCGCACAGGGTTGTACAAGACACGTACTGTGCGCAGGAAGACTCTATCGAAGAAAGAACACAGACAGGTGAGAAAGGGGGAAACCTGTGACAGATACTTCCGATGCTGTTCTGCGATAGGTATCGTCAGGTAGGCATCTTTGAGATCCAGACGGACAAGCCAGTCACCTGATCTGAGAAGATCCCGAAGGAGGTGAATTCCTTCCATCTTGAAGTGTCTGTATACTACCCATTTGTTTATACTCTTCAGATTTATCACAGGCCTGACCTTTTCCCCTCTGCGGACCAGGAACATGTTGCTGATAAAGCCTGGCCCTTCTTGAACTTCTCTTTCTATCGCCCCTTTCACTGCTAGGTTGTGTAACTCGCTGAAGAGCTGTGCCCTTTCGCTCTGAGATTAGTACATAGGGGTTGGCGTTCGCACTTCTGAGGGGATGCCTACGAATTCTAGGTGCATATCTGACACTGCCTGCAGCACCCATGCATCGCTTGACAACTTGCGCCATGCTTGCAAAAACCAGATTGTTCTGCCCCCTACTCTGCAGGGCGCAGCTACAGAACTCACTGCTTGGTGCCCCTTGCTGTCTGTAGGCTCCCCTTCCTCTTCTATTCCGTGGGAAACGGCTTCTTGCTGGGAAGAAATTGTCCTGTTGTCGTGTTTCCCAGCACTGGGTTCTCTGCCCCTGGGGCCTTCTGTTAGAGGTGAAGTGACCGGACGCTCGACACCTTTGGCATCCGGTCCTGGAAAAAACCCACCCGGGAAAGATTCTCTTGATGGAGTTCTGAGCCTTTTCTGGTTCATCTCCCTGGCGAAGGCGTCTCCAAATAGCATGCCTTTCGCCCCTTCTCCTGCTTCATAGGATGATAGGTCTCTTAGCTTAATGTCTATTTTTAGCAGAACCATGCGTCTTCTCTCTGAAGAGAGCGCACAGTTCGCATTTCCCAATAAGCAAACTGCACGCTGTTCCCAGTTGGCTAGAACTTGAGGGTCCACTGGAGTGCCTGTGTCTATGGCCCTCTCGGCCAGATCCATAATCTTCGCGAGGGGTCCGGAGAGGTCTAATAGTTTATACTGACAGCCGGACCACGCTCTGTCCACTATTTTTCTCACATCCTTGGAGGATTTTGTCACAAAGGTGACCATCCTAAGGTCGAGATCTGGGGTGTCTGTTACTTTGCCTGGAAGATCAGGCCTGGGGCATTCCGCCCTCATCTTAGATCTGATCTCACAGTTGAGGGGTTTTCTGATGTGGAGAGTCATGTATTGGGCGACTCTGGGTGATGGCACCCAGTCTGTAGACCTAGGATGCCTGATCGCTTCTGGATCGAACATGTCTCCCAGGGATTCTTGATCTGGGGGTTGATCCTGCGTGTCGGGTTTCTGAGGGGTTTTATCCTCCTCTCTGCTCTCGTCATCTGGCGTTTACCCGGCATCCTCTTTATCCCCTGAATTGTACACCCCTCTGGCAGGGAGTCGTGAGCCTGGCACTGTTACCATTTTTAGAAAGGCCTCCTTTAGCCTGTTTACCGGGTCAGCGGGCTCTTGGGGCATCAAGCCTACCCCTTCTGGCTGGCTCAGGGGCGTCACAGAGTCGCTACTCTGCCGAGCTCTTTTATTGCCCTTATGATCAACCCCAGAATCGGGGTGTCTCGCTGAGGTCCTCTCGCCGGGGCTGAGGGCCCTTCTCTTCTTGGACTGGTCTTGATTGGCTTTTTGCTTATTAAGCATAGCCACTAGATGGTCTAACCTCTGGGTAAGAGGGAGAACCCCCTCGGGAACTACTTGGGACAATGACTCCCCTATAACCTTTTTAAAACTCAAGGAGAGATCCTGGTCCTCCTGTATGGGTTTTTCTACCCATTCTTCAGAGCTCCACTCCGGAGATGTGGATCTGGATACTCTGGGCTCAGTGTATTGTGCCATAACTCAATATGTAAAGTGGAACCTCAGCGTTTCTTTTCTCTCTTTTTTTTATGCCCAGATAGTCTCAGTAAAGATATGCCCACACGAGTTCCAATTTGTTTTTTTTGTTTATTTAACAATCAAATTCAATCTAGTACTCTTGTTCGCACAGCACTGAACCGTTCTTCTGCATTCCAAACGTGAAGTAACGGCTCAGCGTAGCGTGCAGTGGCTGCTGGGGCGAGCTTGCTCGCAGGAGGACTCACGCTGGTTCCTAAAGCCCAGGCGGGAGGAACGTTCCGGGAGCGATCGCGTATGACGCTTGAGGAGGCGGGGCCGGCAGCCTAGTGAGAGCACGTTAGCTCGTGGCTCCAGCTCCTCTGAAGGTAAAAAATATGAAGAAAAAGACAGCGGGACACTGCGGTGGCGAACGAAGCCGCGAAAAACGTTCCCCTACACAAAACACCACAGAACGTGAGGTAAATAAATTATACAAACACAATCACTAAAACGCTATAACGCATGCGCTAAAACTGTGAATAAACCTGTGTAAACAGCACAGTGTGTGGGTGCTAAGTGCACCTCATCCATCAATTAATTTACTACTAAAGTACCAAATAGGTAAACATTAATTCAGTGTACAAATGTAAGAGGTACTTAGCTCAGGAGCAGTTTGGAGTCAGCTAGGGTCCCTCTTATAGACAGGAGTCAGCCCTGACTGGACAAGAGGGGTGGTGCAGGACAGCAAGGACACATGGGATTTTGGGCATTTGTAGTCCAAAAACGTTTTTTTCTGTTATTTTGAAACTAGGCTAGCCCTATCTTTGTTGTAAGCTTCCAGGGAACCTGGAAGGAACAGAAAAAGTGTTATTAAGTTTAAAACAAGTTTTAAAAAATGTGTTTTAAGTTGAATTGCTGCAGTAATTGCAGTAATTAAAGAAGTTAGGCATACTACTTGCCTCCGTCTTGTCATAGAACAGACAGCTTTTACTTATTTTTTAAAGAATTTAGGGTGTTATCAAAGCATGAAATGTGGTCAGAAATATTTAATGCAGAACAAATATCACTAAATCTAGTTTCAATTCGCTTTCTGGAAAAGCTAAATGTGTCTTAGGTTGTATATACTGCCTGAATTTTTAAATAGCACAGTAGATGTTATTGTTTTTGTTTTGGTTGTTTTAGCTGTATTAGAATTCAGGTGTTAAAAGGTTTTAAATTGTGTATATGTGAAGTAATGTGTTATATTGTAATTGAAATGTTTGTCATTATAAGATTATAAGATTTTAATTTTACTAATTGTGTTATATGTTGTGATTGAAAAGGTTGAAACAGTTTAACCAAATCAATAAAGACTTAATAATAATAATGACTTTTTTTTACAAAAAAGTTTTTTGAGAGCTTGTTAATAATACTCAGCTTCAACACTATTATATGATCCTGGATGGGGAATACAATTAACATATGGAGGTTCCCCAGAGTGGCTCCCCATCCAAATAGGAAGAAGTCAATCATTACTGTGCCCTGGGGGAGTGGTGACACAAATGGCCGCACTACTAACATGTTTTCTGGCCTGGATAACCAGATGAAGACTGGCTGCATTTCCTCCATAAGTGTCCATCTCGAGCTAAGGAACAGCAAGGAAGCAACAGGCCATAATGCGCAGCACCCTCTGAAAACACTAGGCCATCACAGATGTTCGACAGATGAAGATGACCATGTGGTCAGAATGTCTCTCACTCCCTAAATAGTGGGGGAAGACCGGGGCACAGACAGTATTCAATCAGTACCAATAAAGATCAAATCGAGAGAGGTCACCAAGAAAGGCTTCCCCATGTTCACTGAGAAGCCCAGGTTGAAGAGAAGGTCTAGTACATTTGAAGATGCTCCTTGGTCAGTGAGTCTGGTACTTATTGATTTATTGGAGGTGAAAGATATCAGCGATCACAGTCATCAAATTTGTAAAGAGAGGCAGAGCGGAATTTAGCCTACAGGGTATGGCTCTGTACTAGAAATGGCGAGAGTAATTACCCTGGCCTCTCACCAGAAAAGGACAAGGTTTGATCATCCCCAGCTGGTGGAGTTTTTGACCTTCTCCATCGGGGAAGGGGAGCCAACCTGCAATAAGGGTTAGTGCTTTGATTCTATGGTCCTGCAACCTCCAACATGCAGAGGTAAACACTCCTTTCTCTAGAGTGCTGTGGGACCTAACCCAACCATCAATTGATGAATTCTTCTGTGGCCCCAAAGCTGGTGCTGGCACCTGACCCAACAATCAATTGATGTGTTTCTCTGTAGCTCCAAAGCTGTTGCTGGCCTCTGGCACAACCATCAATTGATGGGTTGTCTGTGGCTCCAGAACTGGTGCTGGAACCTGACTGAACAATCAATTGATGAATTTGCTCTGGCTCCAAAGCTGGAGCTGGCACCTGACCCAACCATCAAATGATTAGTTTCTCTGTGGCTCCAAAGCTGGTGCTGGCACCTGACCCAACCATCAATTGATGGATGTGTCTGTGGCTCCAGAGCTTTTCCTGCCACCTGAGGAATGGTGAGAAAAAACTCTTTGTTTCTGACTTCAGTTTCTAAACATTGAGTGATCAGTCATCCTGTCTAGATTTCTGGTCTGAAATCCCCCAAATCCTGCAAGGAATGGAAGTGAAAGTCCTGCTTGGGGCTCCCCTCCTTCAGGACCTAGTACCATTATGGCAAAAAGCTATGCAATGTTTAAATCAAAGCCAAAACAGTTGGCTTTGCCACTGATACTTTATATAGCGTCACTGTGGAAGGATCACAACACCATTAATTATGGTGTTCTACACTGCACCGCAATATCAATGTACAAAATAGTGCATCACACTACCCAGATATTCAGCCGGTTAAAAATATAATGCATCACAATGCAACGTATCCAATATGACTTCATCACCTTAACTATCAACCCCATCCATACTTGTAACGTGTCACACACAGCATGGTGTGGGTGAGTGAAACAGTTCTCTATATAGCAGCAGACACGCTAGCGGGATGATGCCAGAGCTGCTAGCACAACAATCCTTAAATTATATAAACCTTTCAACACTTATACAAAGTGTTGCAAGTGGTAGGCCTGGTGTTGTACAAATCGGATGAACTGAAATTTGTGATTACAAATGCATACCGATCAATATCAAAAGGGGGCAAAGACAGCACATCACTCCCGCAAATGCATACCCACTCCTAAAAGCCTCTTTGCAGACAGCCCTCATCCATCTTCCGTAGTAGGTGGGGGGAGCCGTGCCCATGGACTCGGGGAAAACCGCTATATCCTGAGGTCTGAGGCTATGGTGCTGATGTCCCTTATCCACTGCATTGAAGTAGGGAAGTTCTGAGCTCACCCCATGTCGGAGAGATCAGGCTGCTCAACCCTTGAGGGGGTGCTTGCTCAGGGCACAGCAAAGGTCAGCCCAACTCCTAAACGGGGCATACAGGGTTAGATGTATTACCCAGAGGAAGGGGGTATAAATGTATTGTAGACAGTTGAATAATATGCCACATGGTTTAAACCATATCTCTTATGTGGTAAAAGGAACTGAGTCTCAAGTCAGTAAAATAATTTGCAGGGGAGCAAACAGTGTGGTCTTGTTGGGAAGCCTTGATTCATTTGTATGTTTTCAGAGCCACTTCAAAGCATAAGATCTATTTGAGAGAGAATCCTGGTGGGTGTTGAAGGATTTACTTTTCATTAGGCTGCATGGTCCAATGGAAGACCGCTGCTAGATGCTGACAGTCATACAATGCATTGCGAGAGGTGTGTACGGGAACAGGAGAGGCACAGGAATAATGACCAATGTCTCAATTGAAAACTTAGTGAATGTGTAAAAGAACTGCTGGGGTAGACATGTTAGCAGTAGTAAAGCTGGAGACTATGCGGATTCTGAATATCAACATATCCCTGTCCATACATAATGGAAAAAGAGCATGCAAGAGTGTGACAGGCGGTATTCAAATAAAGTTTTGGGTGAAAGCAGGCCAATTTCTATATTTCAAACTTCTACCCAAAATGTCAGCTTTACCTGCTTTCTACTGGGGTGCAGACGGAGAAGTCCATGGCGGTGAGGGGCATACAGGGGATAGGGATAAGAGCCAGGGTTACTTGATAGGGGTATAGTGCATTTGGATGTGAACCATATAAAAGACATTTTAGTATAAGCCTCAGATAAGTAAACCACTTTTTGTTTTTCAGCTGCAGGCTCCATGTACTCGGTGGACAGGGATTTCTCAAGCGTTCAGCCTCAGGCGGTGTGCTGGAGAAATGTTGCAAGCTGATGGTTCCCAGAAGAACGTAGCTACAGGGGAATGGGACAAGTAGATACTTTCGGGGCCAGCAAGCTAGGCTCCTGGGTGCTTGTAGGGAATTAGAAATTAAATACAGTTAAATAAAATCCAACCACGGTGGGGAATGCGTTTTCAAATAGGCCATTGGCAGGTGGTCAAGGGAAGAGGACTGTGGAGTGATGGGGCAATCGACTTGAGACCAATCACTGGGAGAGGTTTTGGTGTCCCTAGGGTGCAACAGTGTTTGTGTCCTTGCTGATGTCCGCAGGGCACCTCATTGGTCGAGTCCGTACCTCCACCTGAGTGTGGACAGCACTAATGAACTTGCAACCTATAAAGAATCCAAACTAAATAAAAGGCAGAATATCCTAGGGCTCTGGAAGCTCTATGAAGAAAAAGGGATGGAGCCCAAGAAGGGGGGTGGGCAGGACTGCGACACTGCAGTGTCACCCAGTGCGCTGCCCTCTCCCTACGGATTGCACCTAAGGCTGAAACATGCCACAGGGTACACCAAGCCACAGTGCGGGTCCCCCAGTAGAGCGGGAAAAAGAACAGGGGAAGGGAAGCCCAAGGAGGGGGGGTACAAGGGAATAAAAGGAGAAGAGCATCAGGAAATATTTGGCGGATATAGAAGAGAGTATGTGGCAACAGTTGGACACCATGTCCAAGGAGTCAGAGAGGTGATAGCAAATGAGTGCAGAAAAAGGAGAAGGAGCTGGGGCAAGGAGGAGGTTAAGAGGGGTGGAAATCAGGGAAGATGTTTAAACTGGAGTATGAGCAGTCCAACGGTGGGGAAGGTCAAGACTCATCTGAAGAGGACTAATATTGTCTCTGATGAGGACAAGGGAGGCTGGCGCAAGTACTGGGGAACGAGGGGATGATGAGCCCTGGGGTGCAGACCGAGAGAAGGAGAGGGGACGGAAACAAAAGGAGAAGGGGGCTAGACTGAGAGAGAACAGGGATTGGTCCAAGACACTCCGCAGTGGAAAGACAAAGATGGTGGTGGCAAAGGCCCCTGTTTCAGAAGGGGAGGGGAAGACACGCACTACGTATCCTTGCAGATGATGGACAGAGACACATTTATATATAGCTTGCCCTCCATCATGGCAGGAGCGAGCAAATGGATATACACCCTTGACAAGGAGACAGCAGGGGTTCCCGTAGCGATTGGGGATATGAAAACCCAGTTTCGCAGCAATCTTGGGGGAGCAAGGGGACAAGATATGGAACAGGCGGGATACAATCGGGTAAAACTTTGCTGTAATATACACAATGGGGCTTTTTGTAATAACTGTCACGCCCATGTGTGGAAAGTGCTAAGAAGTATGTACCCTGACACTTCGGACATGAGGGCCAAACAGTCCTGTGAAATGAAACCAGATGAAGACCCTGCAGAATACATACAACAAATGCAGGTGATGCGGATGCTAGAGACCCGATGGAAACATTCCCATATTTGATCATAGATTTTTTTCGAGGGCTCCCCCGGATATGCAGAGCCACCTAGATAAAATAGTAGAGATAGAAGCCAAGGGCTTATGTGAGGAGTCAGAAATGTGAGACAGACAAGTAGATAGTTTTCTCAAAAGTAGCCCTTTTATTAAATAATAAGGGTGAGAAAAACACCTAGCTTTCTCTAACCGAATGAGAATTTCCGTACCTGTCAAACTAAGACTAACGGAAAAAAAGGTCTCTGTCCATCTGTGAGACAGGCATGGTATCAAGAGAGATGACACAGACAACAGATGTACATTTCTAAACAAAGCATTATTGATAATCAGGATGGTGTAATTAATACCTAACTAAACCTTTGCTATTGCGGGATTTCTCTGCCTAAAGAAATCTAAGGAAAGTCTATGTTGATAAGTCCAAAACAAATGTCTGTCTGTGTCAACCCTACGCTTGTCCTCACAACTACAACAAAACCAGTGGGGGAAATGCTCTCAACCAAATATAAGTGTTCCAAAGTAAATGTTCAATGATTTGCAATTTAAGTTACTCTAGAGTTCTCTGTTTCAAGTTCAATACAGTTCCAATGTAAACTTGTTACCCTCTGTAGATTTACAGGCATCACAGTTCACATCACATGAAGGTCTTGGTCTCCCTTCCCCAAGTTCAAATGTAACAAAGTTCATACAACACTGTGGTATTGGGACTCCCTTCCCAAGACCAATATTCTCCAGTTTTAATTCTCAGGGTTATCTTCCCCAAGATTTGCTTTCAGCAGTTGGCTTGTCTATTCTGTTTACAAGTTCGCAAGCGAATATAGGCCTGCTTTACCCTTCCTTAGGTTAACGTCACCAATGTTTCACACCTCTTTGCTGCTTTTCCAACCTTTAGTGGTTTCTGGTCTAGGAGCAGTTGTCAGACCACACGGTCCACCTATCACAGGTCACGCAACCAGCAACTACATATCTTATATGTGATTTGCGTCTTGGTGTTGTAAATGTCTGTACTAGGAAACCTTCTGGTCTAGGTGCAGTTGTCACACCACACGCTCCATCCATTACAGGTCACGCAACCATAGGTTTCCTAAAGCTGATGCTCAATAGTTTACAAGACAACTCTTCAATTCCATTGTAGGACTTTCATATTACTCTTAAAGTGCTTTTCGGGCAGTGTGTTACTTGACTCTGCCAGAATGTTCTTGTGGTGGTTAACACTTCATAGTCCTGTTCAAGTAATACCTGTCTTGTCATTCAATATCTCATAAATGCAGCATTCACTTGGTTTCACTTAAACCATGATTTCCCTGACGTTCAATAATATTGTATTTCTCATGATAGCACCTTTCACTTAGTTCAGCATTCAGTAAATGCAGTTTTAGGTTGTGCGAGCTAGAATACTGTCTTTCATGCAATTCGATATTCAATATGTGCAAGTTTAAGGTATTCAAGCTTTAATCACACTTCATGTATCCATTCAGTATATGCACTTATCAATTGTGCGGGCTCAACCTGCCCCTTTCATTAAGTTCAGCATTCAATATATGTAACGTTTAAGTTGCGCGGGATCATCAGCCCCTTTCGTTAATTTCTGCATTCAATATATGCAAGTCTTAGTTACCTGAGCTCAACCCGCCCTCTCGGAGTGCCCTGGAGTTCACAGTGTCCTCGGACACTTACCGGGTCGCTGCTGCTCGGTTCAGTGGGTTCTCTCCAGGCGGGAGAAGCAACTCGCCAGTTCGCCGGGTGCTCCAATCTGTGTACTTCAGCCTTCATGCTTGGCCTCGCCTCTGCTCCTTAGCAGCACCTGCTCTCCACCTTTCCTCACAAGGGCTCCCAGTCCTGCACAATTCTCTCTGCGGGACTCCTGGGATCTTCATCTGCATCTCAGCATCTCGGTTCCTAGCCCCTCAGCACGGCAACTCTTGGGTTCTCTTCACCTTCTACTGCTGCACCTCCTGCATCTCTCATTGTGCACTTCTGAACTCCACCTTTTATACTCTCCTCTCATACTAATGGGTTGCAGGTGCAACAAGGTATACTGAATTGCCTAACCTTTATTGAGCCCATTAGTGTGACATGCCTGATCTTCATGGCTAGATACCTCTAGATCTCTCCTCTTCGTCACAGTACCAGAGTGGAGTTTACAATTTGAAATCTGCACTGCTCCTAGTTGCCTCTTCTTTTCTCAGTACTTAAGGCAAAACTATAAGGGATGATGGGATGAGATTGACAATAGCCCTTAAAGGCTAGGGGAATGGAGGGCAGGCCAGTATTAGTAAAGGGGATACCATATTTCTCCTTCAGGTATCCTCTCTCCAATCCCCAAAGACCCTCCACTCAGGTGACCCTCCCTCGCTTGTTAACCCCCAGTGTCGTTATCCAAAAGTGATGGCCCTCCCCTGGACACCTGAACAGAAGAACCATTGGAGGTAGATGTGAGAGTACTTTCAGGTTTCTCACACTTATACGTACAACTAATTCATACAGGTATCATGGGGCTGTTTAAACTCAATAATACCACAGTTATATTCAAACAGAAAGCCTGTAAACATATATCCTTGCAACCAGGGTCGGATCCCCTTCCCCATGCTTATTCCAGGATATTTCAACCCAGAGTACAAATCAAGAAAGCACTTTTCAATAGTCAGGTTCCGCTCCAATTACAACACAAAGTTATTTTAATTCCAGAAGTCCTTCACTTGACACTAGGAATATCTTATTGATAAACAGAATTTATCAATCTGTCATAAATTCTGTTTATCACAGAGTGATTTATTTTTAAATGTTTTTATTGGCATTTGTAAATGTACATACATAGAAAAAGAATATCTGTTGAGCAACTTCTTTGGGTCACATCGTCTGATGCATATGTTGTGTGCCAAATAGTCTTGTAAAAATACAATAACAAATAAACAAACCAACAAAACAACAACGTTGACTGTCCCACCGTGTATTAAGGCCTTGTATTCCTCGTTTCTGGGTTAGGGGCATGGGTCTGAAGCTAGTTCTCTGTATTTGTCCACTCAGGACGGGGACAAAGTTGGGTGGTTAGGTTTGATGGGCCGTTCTTTGCTGGCTGTTGTCTTCTGGGGTTCGGGGGGGACAGGCTCAGGGGGGTTTATAGGTTGTTGAAAAGATCATGTTTCTCAGGAGGGCCCTGCTCGAGTGTTCCAAATTAGCTCTTTGGGGTGTAGCGGTGAGGAGAATTGGGATATCAGATTTAGCTCTGCTGTGGGTTCATCCGATAGCCATTTTGCTAGGTGTGTCGATTGAGCCGCCAAGAAGTACCTTTGGAAATCAGGGAGTTGGATACCGCCTTCGGCATATGCGAGTGTGAGGACGTTTAGAGTGAGTCTGTGCCTGGCTCGTCCCCAAAGAAAGTCTCTCATCATGGATTCTAGCCTCTTGAAGAAAGGTGGGGGGATGTAGTATATCACGTTGATGAAGTAGTAGAGGAACCTGGGGCGAATTATCATTTGGATATTGCAGCTCTGCCCATCATGGAGAGCGGGAGCTTCGACCAGAATTGCATGGATCTACGCACTCCGCTCATTGCCGCCTCGGTGTTGTACTTGTGAGTGGATATTGGTTTGTGTGTGATGTCCAGGCCTAGGTATCGAAAGGTGTCCACCTGCCAACGGATCCCGATCTCTGGAAGCTCTTCCACAGGTTTATCCTTTAGCCTTGCAAGTGGGAACGAGCATGACTTCTGTCTACTGAATCTGATCCCTGAATATTTCGCAAAGTTGTCCAAGACATTCAGTACAATCGGGGCGTTTTCGAGGGGGTCGCGCAGGTATAGAAGGACGTCATCCGCGTATAGGGAGATAATGTTGTCCGACCCACCAATGGTGATGCCAGCGTCGAAGAACTGTTTCCTAAAGTATATTGCCACTGGTTCCAGACCTAGGATATAAAGCATTGGTGAGAGCGGGCATCCCTGCCTGGTGCCCCTCTGGATGGGCCAGGCCCTTGATACCATAGCGCCTGTTTTTACTCTTGCTACTGGGTCGGTGTAGAGGACCCTGATCCAGCGGATGAAGTGCTCTCCGAGTCCAAATTCCCTCAGGGTCTCTATCAGCCATTCCCAATAAATAGAATCGAAGGCTTTTATGGCATCCAGTGAAATTACTGCTAGGTCCTCCTCGCTTTCGGTCGTGTGTGCTATTATGTGTTGGAGCCTCCTGAGGTTGGCAGTGGTGTTTCGTCCAGGAATAAAGCCATTCTGGTCCTCGTGCACCAAAGATCCGATCACCCTCGAAAGCCTCTTAGCCAATATGGTTGTTAGTATTTTGGCGTCGTAGTTTAGGAGCGCCAGTGGGCGATACGAATCGCACCTGTCGGCTGGTTTGCCTGGCTTGAGCATTGGGGCGATAAGAGTTTCTCTCATGGTGTTGGGGAGAGTGCCCGACTCATATGCCTCCATGTATACTGCATGCAGTACAGGGGACAAGGTCTCCTCGTAGGCTTTGTAGAATTCTGGGATGAGGCCATCTGTTCCGGGGGACTTGCCTGTGGGTAGGGATCTGATCGCATCTGTGATGTCCTCAATCGTGATGGCTTCTCCCAATTTTTCCCGTTGTTCTTGGTTCAGTCTGGGTAGTCCTACTTCGGCCAGGGTGTCTCTTATGTCTGCCGCAGGGATCTCGTTCTTGTGAGCGTACAGGTCATTGTAGAAATCCGTGAAGGTGTCATTGATCTCTTGTTGTGTCCTGCGGGTCACATCCTTGCTGTCTTTGATCTCCTTGAGGGCTTGTCTCGGGTGTTCCTTTCTACATAACCATGCGAGTATTCTGCCCGGCTTATCTGCTTCCCTGTGGGCCTTTAGGGTGCGGACAGAAAAGTCGAACTTCGAGAGTCTCTCCCATGCCGCCCTGCAGTCTTCCCTGATCGGTTTCAATTCCGATTCCTTTTCGGTAGTCAGTGGACCATCCCCTTCGAGTTGTTTAATTTTCTCCTCCACTGTCTCTAGTTCCCTGCGTAGTTGTCTCCTGATCCCGCCAGCTTCGGCGATTATCTCTTCCCTTGTGACCACTTTCATCGCCTCCCAGAGTGTGCTCCACTTCTCGACTGAGCCCTTGTTTATCAGTAAGTATTCTTCTAGCTTTTCTCCTAAAGTATCCTTGAGCGCTGGGTCGGTCAGGGCATCTACTGGCATGCGCCACATCGGGATGGGTTGGCGAGGGCCCTTGAAGCAGAGCTGTAGCAGTAGAGGGGAGTGGTCCGATATTGATCTGCCCATGTATTCTACCAATTCTACTTGTGGGGTTAGCTCATTGGCGATGAAGAAATAGTCTAGCCTGGTGTGGAGGTTATGGGGAGCCGAATAGAATGAATATGATCTGTCGTAGGGGTGGAGGTCCCTCCAAATATCTGTTAAGTGTAGGTCTTCCACCATCTTGGAGAGGGGCCCTGGGGAAGGGCTGTTGGGTATGCGTGGGGTCACTGATCTGTCCAGTTCAACATTCATAACGGAGTTGAAGTCCCCCCCCCATATGAACGTGTATTCTCTGTAGTGCAGCAATCTGGCGCATAGTTCCTTGATGTGAGAGGGTATGCTGTGATGAGGAAAGTACGAGTTTACTATGCATAGAGGGGAGTTCTCGAGCATGCCCCAGACTATTACATACCTTCCTTCTTTGTCCAGTTCGACCCCCATTTGTTGAAACGGTATTTCCGGACTCACCCACGTGTAGACTCCTCTTGCATATTTTGAGAAGGATGAGCCGTTGCCCTGGCCCCCCCAGTAGTTCACCATCTTGTCTGTGGCCTCCTTGGTTAGGTGCGTTTCTTGAAGAAGAGCCAGTGATATTCTTTTCCTCTTCAGGTATGAATATATTCGGTTTCTCCGTATGTATGTTCCCATCCCTCTAACGTTCCATGTGATTAACTTGAATTTTGCTGCCATTGCGTGAGTGGATTCTTCATTGTGGAGAGCGCCTCCCCTTCCTCCTTTGTCAAATGTGTTGCATCGTGAGATGCATGTTGCTTCGGTTGTGTGGGTTGGGTAGGATTCGCCCCTGGTTCTGGGTCCAGACCAGGCCAGTCATTGTTCACCTGAGGTAGGACAGTCGAGACGATAACAACTTGAAAAAAGTAACTGTAACTGACGCGCCCAGCTTCTGTCACCGAAGTGCAGTGCTCGGGGGCTCTCGCGCTGTCTGACCTAATCCGGGTCTCTGGCGCGAGTGGGTGCGTGCAGGCAACTGGCCTGCACTGGTCATCTGTGGGTGCGTGGTCTGTGTCCATGGGCGAGAGGTCGGGCAAGCCCCGCAGTCGTTCAGCATTCTCACTTGGTAGTTTTGCTTCAGTGGTAGTGTGGCTTCGTTCTGGTTTAGGGTGCGATGCAAGGGGCTTGGGTGCCCCGGCCGTGGTAGTAAGCGATCAACCCTGGTTGCTTTCTTTGTGTTTCTCAGGTGTGGATTCTGTGGGAACCTCAGCCAGGTTGTTGTGTTCCATCCACATGGTGGCTGCCTCTGGTGATTCTAAAAATATCGCACGCCCTTTGTGGATTACTTTTAGTCGTGAGGGGTATAGGAGCATGTATTTTAGGTTTAGTTTCCTCAGCCTGGCCTTGATCGGAACAAAGGAATTCCTTGCTCTCTGTACCGATTGGGTATAGTCAGGATATATGGTGATCTTTGAATTGCCCCGCTCTATTTCTCCTCCGTCTCTTGAAAATTTCAAAATCACCTCACGATCACGGAAGTTGAGAACCTTAGCGATGATGGGGCGGGGATAGGATCCGGGAGGAGGCCTCTTCTGAAGTGATCTGTGGGCTCTCTCTATGGCAAAACCCTGTGTGAGGTTCGATGCCCCTATTTCCTGCTGTATTAGGGATTCTACGTAGGCTGTCGGGTCCATGTTCTCTGTCCCCTCCGGTATGCCCAGGATCCTGATATTATTTCGTCTGGCCCGCCCTTCTGCTTCCTCGGACCTCGCCTCCAGGAAGCTCACTTTGCGTTTTAAGTCTGCAACCTCTTTCTGTAGTGAAGATGTCCCGTCTGAAATGTCTTTCTGGGAAGATTCAATGATGGTTACGCGCTCCGTTAAGTTGCGGGCGTCTTGCCTTATGAGTTGGATGTCAGCCTTAACCTCCCCTATTTTCGTGTCGATGAATGTTCTCAGGGCTGCGATCGCCTCGAGCAGTTGGTTATGCCTGGCCTCCTCTTCTGGGCCATCGTGATTTGTTGGGTTCTTCGGGGTGGATTGGGCAGTGGGGTGAGGCTTGGGTGTCATGAAGGGGTCTAGGGTAGCGTTCTTGGCTTTGTTCCTGGCAGCGGCCATCTCTCTTTAGCTTAGTCTCAGCAAGTGATGCAGCGTATCTGTAGTTCCCCTTGAGGGAAATATCCTGTGTGGGCTCTCAGAGGCTGTATCAGCCCAGTGTACAACTGTATGGTTCCGCCGCTCACCTTGATGTTCTGAACCTCAGGGAATGGGGTGGTCTATGGTGTGAGAAGGCCTCTGAGGGGGCTCATGAGATGGCACCGTTTAAGTGGTATGGTATGCGGGTGGAGCGGTGGGGGAGGCCTCCCCAGCGCTAATCAACAGAGTTCAGTTGATTAATTCGTTCACTGTGAAGCGGCCGTAGTCTCACTTGGTAGGTGAGGGAGGTTGAGTCGCCGGTCCCAGGGGGGGATTTTCCTTGAGCGCCGCAGATGGGCTACAATGTTCTGGTGCTGTAGGGTCGTGGGGCCTGATGGTTGGGTGATGACCCGGCCCCCATCGGTGAGGCAGGTTCCGCTTCGGGGAGGAGGTGTCCGGGCCCCCTATGTCGAGGTGGCCGTCCGGGAATCCGGAATTATGTTGCTGTGGGTTGGGGAGCCGGGTAGCAGCCCCCCGATGTTGGGGTGTCCGTCGGGCGGTGGGGCGAGCGGCGGAGCGGAGTGCCGCCCCCCTCCAGCGGGCACACCGGGTTCGATGATCGGTGGGAACACTCACCAGACGGGCCGGGGGGGCGCGGCTCCTCCAGCGCGGGTCGGCGCTGCTCTCCGTCGTGCAGCTCCTCTGAAGTGGGACTCAGGCGCCACCGGTTCCCGGCGCCTCCGCGCGCCCCCGTCGCACAGTGATCCTGCGTGGTGTTGGCCCTCGGCTTGGGCCGTGGGATACTGAGATGTGTGTTGGCACAAGATCACTGATTAAGTGTGGAACCCTAAGACTCTTAAGTGCTAGCCTTTGGGGTGGGGACTGCGGGAGTTAATAGCCTCGGAAACATCCCATTGTGTTCTGTCAGAAACCAGAAAATTATAAATAACATAATAGTGGGTTGCAGGAGCGTTGTGGAAGCAGACTTTCTTTGCTACTCTGTTTTGAATATAAAGCACGCATATACAATCTACAGAGCTGACACCTGGAAGATGACTTGCGGGCCCCCGAATTGGATGGCAGTAACGTAGCAAGTACTAATATGAGTCAGCAGCGGTTGCCTTCAGGGAAAACTGTCAAATACAACCCCCCGGACCGACGCGTCTGGAGAATGACGTCTTGACTCATGCTGAGGGAGATGCAAATGTGCAGCCTCAAATAGAGCGCTCCAACATTGTCACTGGAAACATCCTCTGCACTCGCGAGGCTCAGTCAAAGACACTGTACTTTATTCTCACAGCTAGCTCAATGAAGCGTACCATAAAATCTCTACACCAAAGAAGGAAATATTACAGCGCAGGAGACTAGGATCTGCTCAGCTTGAAGGATCCAGTCACCTCCTTTAACCTTAAAATGGCTCACTGGACAGTTATAACATCCCCAAAAACTCTGGAAAACCAATACGCTCCAATTTACCTGTTTCCCAGGAAAGTGTCCCACAAGGGCCTACCTTAAGTTGATACCTGGGCATTGTGACCACAGAAGGGTCTACCGACCCAACACATTACGGGAACATCAGGACAGGATCATGGAGTTAACTCTATGGAGCGATGATAAGAGCTGAGTGACGACACATTAACAGCTCTGAGTTTCGGGTTGAACTCTTTGGTCAACGTTTTTGAGTTATTATGGACTGATGGTCAAACTCATTTTGGTCTCCTCCTCGGATTGACGCAAGAAGTGAGTGAATGTGAAACTTCACTAGTAGGCCTAAAATCAGCAGTAACTCATTCCCTAGGAGATCCCATTGTCGACCTTAAAACGACATTAAAACTCAGACAGTAGCCATAGAGGCTCTTCAAAGCAAATGGGTAAATGCCCAGGTGGCCTCATAGGCCCCAAGTCCTCAGACCCTGACCCTCCAGGAACTTACCCAAATGAGGGACAGTAAGGACGCAGCCCCCGGGAATGAGATGGCGCAATGAGGCCATACATACCTAAATGATACACCTCTCTCAACCGCCATGATGGAGGAGTTAATCAGACTGGCTCAATCATGTGAGGACCCTCTGGTGTAAGAAGAACAGGACATCAAAATGACCTAAAGGGCCCATGGGGCGAATATATAATCAAATACCAAGGCACCCAAAACCAATGGTAAAACCAAGAAAAAGAAAAAGAGGAGATTGCTTGCAGGTGTATTTGCCTGACGGAACTACCAAATGACTCCCAGGTAAAAAGAGAAGGTACCTGTGATGGCACTCAGATCCAAGTGACCGAAAGCACCAATAATACTGTGTCCTTTAATGCACTGCCTATTGTTCAAATAATAGAATTGCACAGTGAAGTGCCCGAAGAGGAAAAACTATGGATCGAGAGAGAGTGCTCACTCTCCCCCACAGATTTAGTGTGGTAACAGAACAGCACAGGCAAGCCTGTAATTCCCAAAAAAATGACGTAATGTAGTATTGGATCAACTCCATTATCCGGCGCACATGTTGAATGAACAAAATGTAGCAAACCTCAATGGGAGTTGGTTTGTACCCAACTTCTATGAGTTATTTGCTGAATTTACGAGTGCCTGAATGACCTCTTCGCAGGGAACACCTTAAAATTGTTAAGGCAACATTGCAGCATGCAGTGGGGCCCTTACGAAACTTGCATATTGACTATGTCGACATGCAAGATAGATGTGCTTCTTATAGGTACATGATAGTAGCGGCATGTCATTTATCATATTGGCTTTCGATGGGATCTTGTGCCCATAAAGATACAAAATCAGCAGCCAAATATTTAGTGCGAGCGGTATTTCCAAGGTGGGGAATATGTGATGAATTGAAGTCAGACAATGGGCAACACGTTGCCAATATCCTGTTTAAAGAGGTTACAACCCTCCTGGGGATAAAGCACTGACTATACCCAGTGCACCACACTCAAGCCAACAGACTTGTTGAACGCTTAAACGGCACTTGGCTAAGCTGTCAGTGAGACTTGGCAAAGACTGGCTGTACTGCTTGCTTATTGCTTTATCTACCTTACACAATTCACTTGGCACAGATCGCCACTTGACTCCACACAAAATTGTTACTGGTAGGAGAATGCATGTGCCTCTCACTCCTGCACGTACCATTTCAGATGCTAACAGCTCTGTACAGATACTTGGTGGTGAATTCACTGCATACTTAAGGGAATTCACAAAGTCTCTCAAATACATATCTTGTCAGGTGCAACCATGATCAAGCCGCCTGGTCAACGAGACCTCATCAACAAACACAGCAGGAGAAGAGACTTTGCATCAGCAGCCCTGCCCCTTTACCCTGGGGATGGGGTCTTCATTCGCAACTATACAAGATCGTGAAAGGAGCCTCGCTTTACAGGTCCACACACTATCATATACTTGATGCCAACAGCAGTAAAGGTAGCTGATCGCAGGGCATGGATACACCATACCACCGTCCACAGAGACACCAACCCTCAGAAAAGAGAAGAGGAGAACCACTTGATGGGGAGTATCACTCAGCTACCAATTACTTTTTTCTCTGCTATTAGGTTATACAAGAGGCTTGTGTAGGAGACAGACAATATGCCTCGCAGTAGTATTGGCAATGGTAGAAACAGAAATATACTGTATTGTGGTACAGTACGGAATTCTTTTTGTATTCTCTTTCTCTCTTGTCTTTGGTTTCCATTATATAGAGGACTAGAAAGCATTGCTAAACATAATGATGAGCGAATTAGAAATAAAAGATTATTTAATGCAGAGATGTTTCATGATGCCATTGGGGGCAGGGAGGGCATGGCATCTGGTAATGTGTGGCACGATGATATGAGGCGTGTGGGACACGAGAGGCCAAATTACACTGTTACGTGCTCTCTCATCCCACGCGCCACCCAAGCTATTATTTCCTCAAGAGGTCGCAGTGGAGGAAGGGGGGGCCTAATACAGCTGTCTCTTTGCAAGATGAGGGGCCTTTTTCAGGGTCATTCAGTGACCATCCATTGGGTTGATGAGGGAGAAAAGGTGTACAAAGACAATTATATGCAGATGGGGAGAATGTCAAAAAATGAAGCCACCCAACACATAATATTGGAGTATGAGACCAGAAGGGGGTACAGTTGTTCCCAACACACGACAGGATACAGTGTCGAAGTGCAACAGGGCATGATAGTCCATGGTGATATGATGAGGATTGAGGGATCTGTTTTTAATGACGGGCAATGGGACGGGGAATGGAACAGTGTTGAGCAGAAGGGTTAATGGGGTTTGAAGAGGATGTAGTGGCAACAATGAATGACAGCTGCAGGGCGAGGTGGAATAAATATGTGCATGCTTTAACTTGGGTAGATGAGACACCAACCAGTACACATAAAGCCTCTTACACAAATTTCCTTATGTTTCACATCTGGGGTCCAATTTCAGTGGCACTAAGGTGATGAGCATTCCAGCACTAAAGAGCAGGACAACAGCAGTCCTGGAACATTGGTGGGCATGTGAGACCCAGGCGTATGCCCAGCTTTGAGATGGCCCTGGATAGCCTTGGAGTACGGGGGTAGGAAAGGGTGGGGGCCCTCTGGTGAGTCTCTGGTGCTGGCAATATCAAAGTGGTTGGTTTAGGTTCCTAGGTAAACTGTGGGGCGTGGATGATGAAGATGCAACCGTTACACCCTGTGGTGCATATCTGGGGTCTGCTGCCAAGATTGCTACCTGACATTTGCTGGCTGTCAGTGGCCGATAAATTGATGGCCAAAGGGAAAAAGAAGTAAGGCCATCTGCAATTCACTTGCTGGCGGGCTTGGCCTTCGGGGCCAACAAATGTTTGTCATCCGAGCGGAGCATGAACCGGGGGCCCAGATGGGTCCCGGCGCCCCGGGACAGAGTGGTGTGGCCAGCCTTTCCCCCGACCCGGAGCTGGGAATTGTCCTGGCTGAAATTAAAAGCTGGTTTGCCTCTATTAATACCAAGCTGGACAGTATGGCATATGAAGTAGATTGCATGCAGGAATGCATTGACAAAGAGAGTGGACGTATAATGGAGGCTGTGCATAAAGTGGGAGTCATGGAGGATACCAGTGCGGAGATGATGCAGGCGATACAGACTTTACAATATGAGGTAAAAGCAATTGGGATACCGGAGTCTTTGCCCCCGCTCAACATGGAATCATTCATGAAAGACTTTATCAGGGAAGTGTTGGTGAGTCCCACCTTCTCATCCCAGTTTTTGATGGAACGTGCTCACCGGACATCTTTTCAGGTTTCTAAGCAGGTCAGAGCCAACACCCTGTGATACCAATGGTGAATTATCGGGACTGAGATGTGATTCGGCGTAGGGCCCGGGAACTCAGAGATCTTCAATATAAAGGAGTCAGAGTCTCATTTTACCCAGACTTTTCCCCAACTGTGGAGAGGGCTTTTCTGTCCTTTATGGCGGCCAAGAGTTTCTTGCGAGAGAGGGGCATACAATATTCCATGCTGTATCTGTCCAAATTACAAGTGGATTATAATAACAAAACACATTTTTTTACAGATCCGGTCGAAATACAGGACTTCTTTGAGTCGCTGCTTATGGGGTGATCGATTTTCTGCTGCCTCTGATGTGCTGGGCTCCTGCTCTGGGAGCGGGGGGGGGTCTCTGTATTGGTTATTTGTTGTGGGTCCTAGTGGACCATTGTCTTCTGGTGCCATTTACTAAGTACGTTTTGTTTGTGTGGACTGACCAGGAGGAGTAGAGTTATAGGCCTTGCTTGGGCTAGGAGTGTTTATGTGACGGTACAGCACCGTTGCTTACCACTTGGTTTGGTGGCCTCCCCCTCTCGGGAGTGGTTGAGGGGGCTGTGCCGATGGTCGATTAGTCCGATGCCCACACGTGGTAACCCGAGTAGGTGTGTAAGAATGTTGGGGGTGTAATGGAGAGGTTCACTGCAGGCTGAGATTGGGTAATGGGGTTGGAGCGAGCAGCATGGGCACAGCGGAGTTTGGGCTGGCTGTGAGGGCGAGGGAGGGCTAAGGGTAGCTGGTGGTTCACACGTGTTTATGAAAAAGGGTTAACATTGTACTGTGCTGAGTGTTCTTTTAAGTCATGAGCTGGGTGTGGAAGTCATGGATTTGAAAACAGAATGGTGGCTGGGCCGTGACACAGGAATCCTGTACACTCCTCAGCTGGAAAGTGCAGGGCCTCAATGACCATGCTAAAATGCGCAGGGTGGTGGCCTATGTTGAAGGTCAATATGCTAAATTATTGCTGCTTCAGGAAACTCACTTGATGGGGCGGATGAATGAGATGTTTGCGAGATCCTGGGGGGATTCCAGGTTCAACACTTCTTTTTCCACATATTCACGTAGAACCATGACTATTATTCATAAATCATTGGTGTTTTGTCCCGTGAAGTCGGAGTTTGACCCTTAGGGACGGTATGTGATTGTGCCAGGATGATAGCCCGTTGATTGGATACATTTATAAATGTGTATGGCCCAAATGTGGACAACGTTGGGTTCTATGCATCCCTTTGGTCCAAATGTTCAGAGTATTCACTGTGAAGGCATCATGAAGTACGACACCGAAAACAGATTTCAAGTTCAAACAAAGGATATTTATTAACTTAAATGTCAGGATGGATAAAGGCCTAACTTGCCCTATTATAAGGTTGAATTTCCCTACCTGAATGAAACTAAGGAAAGTCTGAGTCAAAGAGTTCAACTTAAAAGTCTGTCTGTGTCCAAAACCTACCCTTGCCCTCACAACTACAACTAACCAATATGTAGGGATATCAAAGTCAAAAGAAACATCAATTTAAGGTTCTGAGCTTCTTCCAGCTCACACCTTTCTTTCATCTTCCCTTCCCCAAGCACAAGAAAGTTCCATGAAAAAGTCTTGTCCCTCGCTTGTCCACCCCCGACCATGGGGGTGGGCAAGCGGGGGAGGATCACCTGGGTGGACAGTCTGTGAGGACTTGAAATGGGATGCTTTTGGGACACACATTGTATCCCCCTTTTCCTGTGACTGATCAACCCAACCCTTCATCCACTTTTATGGAATATTTTGACCCAACTCCCCTGACTTTCCCCATGTATGACTGTTAGACGTACTAGGACGAAGAAGAGGCAACTAGGAGCAATGAGGATTAAGTACTTTAACCACTCTGGTACTGGACGAGAAAGAGATCTGCTGAGAGTAGTGGAGGTCAGCCATGTCCCTTAATAATGGCCAGGCAGGGCTAATTGTACAACAGCACCTGCAGCATGTTAGAGGGCCACAAGTGTATAAAAGGCCCAATCTAGTTGCAGGTGGCAGCGGAGCCAGGGAGGCTGAACCAGGCGAAGCTGTGGTGATCAAGAAACAGCAGCAGAGAGGCCAGAGAAAGCAGTGGGAAGCTGTGTGCATGCAGCACGTTAGTGGTTCACAGAAGTTACGCCTGAGTGCTGGGGTTCTATGGGACCGTGCAAACAATCAAAGGGGGGCCGTGCATGGAGGCTGCCACTTTCCGAACAACCCCAGCAAGGCTTTCAATTTGGTAAACGTGGAGAGCAACCAGGCTTAAGCTTTCAGGAGGTGATGCAGGCAGGTTCTTAAGTACAGTGTTTCCTCAAAGGCACCACAAAGGAATGTCCACACACTATGTTAGGTGGTAACACAGCTTCTTTATATAAAATAATGTTCAGGAATATATACACATATAAATAATAACACTTTGTACTTGGAAAGACTAAGAATGGTAAATAAATACACTCTATGTGGTACCACACAAGACTTAAATTCAGTAAGAACTGCACTAACTGCAGACAGTTTTAAATGGCAGGTGAATTCCTAAATAAGGTGTAACCAGCATAGAATAGGAAAGAAAGGCAGGTTAGGTATGAACAGTGGCAGAATACTTTCTTTAGACTAGACAAGTAATTCTGAGTGAGGATCCCCCCACCTGGGCAACTTTGTGCTTTCTTTTAAAAGGTTCTACCACCCCAAAGTCCTAGAGAGGACACAGGAGAACAGGATCCAAGACGAATTTGGGACCACTGGATGACGCCTGAGGCTACAAGATACTCTTCTTTGTCACAGTACCTTTGGTTACTTGGCAGGCGAAGCAGCAGTGTTTCTTGGCTTTACTCGCCGATTTCCTCCGAGGATGGACCCATTTTGGAAGAAGGAGCCACTGGGATGCTGAGTCCAAGAATAAAAAGGAACAAAAGTCTTTTGGGAATGGCAGCAGTTTGGCTCTTCGTGGTGCTCTCCTTTGGTCGACGGTTTCTCCAACTGTAGAAGTCCTGTGGAGAAGAAACTTGCCCTGGCACCCTTCGATGATTTCTGGCGGTGACAGGTTCATAGGTCGCTTTTGGGGTAGGGTTTCAGAATATTGTGGTTTCCCGACTTTTGCAGAACGGCCTCTTCACGAGTTCTGGCGACCTGGACACAACCACTGGAGTGGACCTCGGACCCTCACTAAGTCTGGACCCTCGGGACGACTTCGATAGCTTCTGGTGGCGGGAAACTCACTGGCAGACCTTCCACGGCACCCAACGACTCTGGGCTCTCTCTGGCGGGACAAAGTGCTTAGTGGTGACTGCAAGGATGTCCTTTCAAATGCTCTTAGCCAGTTTGGGAGCAGCTCTGGGTGTCCAGCAGCACTATGCCAGGCTACCCCCTCTTCTGGGCGGTAGACAGCAACGGCATCCAGGGGTCACGAAACGCACCTCCGGACTCTGGACGACACCAATGGACTTCTCTGGCTCGAGATGTCCGGCACTCCTCTTCTGGACTTCAAAGACCCCTTCTCCCGATGGCAGGTACACAGGACTGACTTCCAGGATACTTTGATGAAGAGTAGCAGCTTTTCACAATGGTCCCTCGTAGCTCGGGGTGAAGTCTCCTTTGCAGGTCCTCTCTGGATCAGTCCTTGAGAGACACAACGGCGTTCGGATTGTGGAAGGAATGCAGCAGCAGACTTCTCTTCCAGCTGGGCCTCAAGGAGCAGCTTTTTCTTGCTAAACCTCAACTTCAGCTGCAGAACAAATTGGTAAGTGAGAAGTCCCCAGGTATACACATTTGCCCCTCATTCACTCTGCCTGAGCCAGGCTCAGACAGCCAATTACACAGTAGGGCGTTCATGCAGGTAGGCAGCCAATCAGGCTCACAGGCATTCAGCACATTCACTCCACCCAGACACTCATAACAAAAGATGTGGATTGGGGCAAGTACCTGGTCTTTCAGCACACTACCCTGCATTCATGTCAGTTTCAGGCAGGGCTGTCTCCTTCATTGTGCAACACACACAGAAACCAGACACCCACAAAAGAGAATTTGAGTTCACTTCAGACTTCATTTAAACAGGTACAACCCCTAGGTTGTACCCACAACGCACAACACCTGGGAAGACTCAGATTCAGCCCCAGAGCCATATATGGTATTTCCACCCAAAAGCCAGTCAGGGGTAAAGGGAACAACAGGGACATATATGGTGTTTCCACCCAACACTCATTTAGGAGGAAGGGACAGAGTCAGGGATTCCCATGACTTTGGAAAACAGGATAGAAAGCAATAGAAACCAAGAGGCCACAGGGGCCATCTAGCCTTCTGTCAGGAATCCACTGATTCCTATGGCATGGCCTGGGTGTCCCAAAAATGAAGGACACTCAGACCAACTGCCAAGTCATCAAGTAGCTGCCACCAGCCCATAGCCTGCTCTCTGGGCAACACACAGTGGCCCAAAAACACACATAAGGGGTAAAGGGGTGTACCCCCACCTACGAGTGCCATACGGGTATCCCATGGGTGATGTTCACCAAAAGATAAGAATAAAGAGCTACACTGCCAGAGTTCCAGGCGGGACCTCAGTGGCAGAAAACATAGAGAAAACACACAGAGAGAAGTGGTAGGACAAGTACAGGAGGCCATGTCCCTCCATAAGGTATTTCCAGCATCACAATTCAGAATCTGTTGTCTATGTCTTACTCCAAGATCCCTTCACAAGTAACATAGTTCAAACCCGAAAAGGGGCCTTGAGACTCTATTCTCAAGGCAACAAGTATGGTCCCTTAAGTCTCAGGGTGCCGTTCCCCCAAGGCTTCTACTCCACCACTTATGCTGGCATCGGTCTTTCCAACAAGCAAAGTCTTAACAAAAATCCAGGTCAACCAGTCCCTCTTTCTGGCTTCCCTCACCATTTCACTTGCAGTTGTTTTATTAGACTGATTCACAGTGTCCTTATCTTTCACTATTCAGTGCTCTCTGATCTAGGTGTAGTTGTCAGACCACATGGTCCACCCATCACAGGTCGAGCAACCATGATCCCTGGGTTCATCAGCCCAGACAGGTTCTTTGGCACTTACTCCTGCATACCAAGTCACCTTCACTTAGTTCCTTATATTGTCCTGTTGGCTTTAGGTGTATTATTGGACTCCTCTGGCTTCTTCTGGCCAGAAACGTGGTTCTTCCACCACGTGTCACAAACCTCTCACCAAACTGTGGCATGCATTCACTCATAAAAGTTCACTTTTTCGCTCACTTCAGATTGTAATGTATTTAACTTCAAGATTGGAATTGCATCATTGTGCATAGCCCATACCTACAAGTATCTCGGCATCCATATTCAGGCCACCCCCTGCTTTCTTCTTTTGGGTTGATATGAAATGCAACTGGAGTTTGACCGAATCTTTGCTATACAGCGCACAGGCCCACAGTGATGGTTTAACAAGAAGTGTATGGTTTAGGGATTTGGAATTGATGGTGGGAAGTCATTGTCAGGATATGAATCTTTCTTGTTTAGGGATATTTGATATTCGCTTATTTTTTAGCAACCTGGGTCGCAAATCGAGTATGTTTGATCGTATATCTTCCAGGAGTAGGTTGGCAGAAATGCGCAAATATGCTGCTTACACATATTAGGGTTTATTCGGTGACTCCCCGAGGAAATATCTTGTTATGCTCTGCCTACCTGCCCTATTATGCTGTCCTGTACCTACGGTTTCATTTGTTTCCGGTGTTAGCATATACGGGAGCTAGGAGGGGAATAAACAGGTAGGATTGCATCTGTCGCATCTATGCTAATCAAGTTGAAACTATTAGCCATGTACTGATCAATTGTGAGGCCCTTCGTGCCCTTTATCCAAAAGGATATGTGAAATTTGTCAGCTATGGCTCTGACCAGTTTTGGAGCACTCTATATTGTGCAGAGTCCTATGTTATTGCGGTGTCTGCCTTTCACGTCTGGCTAGAGATACATTCTATGCATACACTTTTTAAATGATTATTGTACGTCATGATTCACTTGTCAAATACGCTGAAATGGTTATCAATAAAATGGTGCTTTCCTTTTAGATGTTTTAATTAATTGCGTGTTTTGTTTACGAAAGGACGCTGAATGCATCCTGTAAGCACTTAATAATAAAAAAGAAATTACAAAAATTGTGCAACATGTATTTGATATTGTTTATTCTCTCATTTCGGTGTTTAACATGCACTTATATTGCTTCAATGTTAAGTTCCCATTTAGGTCAGAATTCAATGTGCACTGATTGGTTTCAATGTTAGGTTCACATTTAGTTCGGAATTCAATATGCATGTATTTGTTTCAATGTTAAGTTGCCTTTTAGTCCGGTATTCAATATGCATGTATTTGTTTCAACATTAAGGTTCTATTTAGTTCGGTGTTTAATATGCGTGTATTTATTTCAAAGTTAAGTTTCCTTTTAGTTTGGTGTTCAATATGCATATATTTGTTTCAATGTTAAGGTTCCATTTAATTCGGTATTCAATATGCACATATTTGGTTCAATGTTAAGTTGCCAGTTAGTTCGGTATTCAATATGCTCATATTACTGCCACACATTCGCAGTCCCCCAGGACTGCCCTGGTGCCTGAGCAGCCCTCCGACACTCACTGGCCTCATGCGCCTCTTCCCGGGGATTCCAGCGGCTTCCTCTCGACTCCGAAGCCGGTAAACCCACTAGCGCGAGCCCCGCACAGTAACTGTGTGTTTCCTTCTCCACGGCTGCACCTCCAGCGCCTCTTCTTGGACGCAGATGGCTCCCTCTCTGCTTTGGGCATCCTCATCAGCTCCTGCTGCCCGCTCTGGATAACGAGGCTCCCAGCCTTGGGGAAATGACTCGGCCCACTCGGATCGGGTCCCACAAGTACGCTGGGACAGCTGTCTTCGTCCTGGTTAGTTCTCTGGCTGCCTCCTCGCATAGGGTCTCCTGTTGTTCCCCAGATCTCCCTCTAGGTCTCGCCCCAGATTTCTCTCTTTGTTGCTGTGTGTGTCTCCTTTTATACAACTGCAGCCCCTTGACAGGCTGCAGGTGTGGATGCTTGACATGCCCTGCCTGACCATAATGAAACCTGTGATGCTCGACCAACACAGCTCGTTGTAGGAATCTTCTTCGTCCCAGTACTGAAGTGGTGAAAGGGAGAAATCTTCATTATTCTTAGTTGCCTCTTCTTCGTCCCAGGACTGTCAAGAGTCACATGTGGGGAAATGAGGGTAGCTGGTTTATAATAGCCCATGAAGGTCGGTGGAGGGTTGGTTTTGTCATCAATGGGTAAAGGATGATACCATGCCTCGCCTAATTTATTCTTACCCCTTCTCCTCTTTATCTTTCTTCTGGTACTTCTAGATTGATACCATTTTTGAGTGATTTCCTGGTCAATGGGATAGGGATAACACCCCACAACAATCTCCGGGATATAAGCTTCTCCCTGAAATGGAAGTGAAGAATACTGTGTCGGGGCGTGGCTTGATGGCTACATGAGAGGACGTTCCTTGGAGGAGCTCCAGATGATCCGATCCTGATCCTGGAAAAAAGTGATGGTTTTTGGCGGACTTTCGAGCCCACGGTGCATCTAAAGGCGTATGAAAGTGGGGGGCATACGGTGCGTGCCCTCCCCAACTGCGAGACTGCATATTCACGGAACCAGACCCCGAAGAAGGTGGCGATCGTGCAAAGGAAGGGGAGCACCCAAGATGGCCGCCTGTGGACAAAGGGCCATAAAAGGTCCGACGAACTGAGGAAGACAAGGTTGGTCGGAATGTGGGCGAGCCCAACCAGATAGACGGGTCGCATGCGCCTCGGCCTGAAGGCAAGAACATAAGGGCGAGCCCCCACTGCAGAGGCCATGGGTCGTGGCGAGCTAGCAGAGTGAATCGAGGTTCAGCGAAACCTTGCTGTGAAGGGGGCGGCGAGCGAACCCCGCGAGGATACAGCGGAGCGCGTTGGCCCAATCGACGCAACAAGATGTCTTCCAAGGTGGTGCGACCCCGGATCAAACAGCCTACGATGGAGACCTATGCTAGGTCGCCCTCGGGCGTGGAAGGGGGCAAGAGCAAAGATACCCCTGCGGCAGCGACGGACCCACCCGGTACTATCCAGGAGGTGCTGGCAGCAATTGCCGACTTGAAGGTGGCCTGGGAGATGAAGCTGGGCCTGGCCATGAAAGAGTTGCAAGAGGGCCTAAACCTCAAGATAGGAGCGGTCCGAAAAGAAGTGAACCTGTTGCGCCAGGATGTGCGAATGATCGCGGAGCGCACTGGGGAACTGGAGAAGGAGTTGGTCCCGACCGTGGAGGCGTGCAATACACACGCCAAGGAACTTCATGCCCTCGTGCAACGAGTGGGCAATTTGGAGGACAGAGCAGAGCAGGCTGAGGGGCGCGCCAGGCGCAATAACATTCGCATAGTAGGGGTACCGGAGGGAATGGAAGGATCGCACCCCACGGATTTCGTTGAAACCATGCGTTTGCAGGAGATTACAGGCGGAGAGCTGACCCAGGGGTTCGCGGTCGAAAGGGCACACAGGGCCCTGACGAGGAGACCGGCCCCAGGAGCCCCCCCGCGGCCGTTGATTGCAAAGATCTTGAACTATCGTGACCGCGAGAAGATTCTCGAATTTTTCCGGAAAGGGGGCATGATAGAAAGGGGGTCAGCGAATATAACAGCGTATCCAGATTACACGCTGCTTGTACAACAGATTCAAATGAACTTTGGAACGGTGAAGAGGAGGCTCAGAGAGGCAGGCCACCGCTACATGTTGCTTTACCCCGCTAGGCTAAAGGTGATTCATAAGAACAGATCCCTCTACTCTGAGACGCCGAGCGACGCCATGGAATGGCTGGATATGCAAGGTCGACCACAGGAATCGGATGCCCAGACAGACGCGGATGGAGATAAGTAGCACGCTGCAGAGGCACCCGTGAGGCCATAGCTATGACATTGCGACTAGAATATAGTTTGACATTGTGCTTGTGTGGGGGAAGTCACGGCATCTGCCGGCGGGTCCCATTGAATTCACTTCTCCTAAATAGATGACTGGGAGCTCCTGGGGAGCAACCTCTGCACCCAATAGTAGTACATTTAGTTAGGTCACTGTTAGATTGGTGACACCCCGCGGGGTCCTTGTTCTTGGTCACGAGACGGGTCCAGACGTGGGTAGGCCTGAGATCCAGGGATGGAGCTGGGCTATTGTTGGGGGTTGGTGGGAGGGGGGGGAGTTGTGTGCAGTGGTGTGAGGTTGGGGAAGGGGGGGGCAAGGTTTGTTAACAGAAGGGAAAGCGACCCTACATGGGGAACATTATGGGGAGGGATGGGACGGAGATAGACCGACTAGATGGCATCGGGTAATCTCAGAATTGTGACCTGGAATGTACGGGGCCTCAACAGCTACCTTAAACGTAACAAAGTGATGATGTATTTAAAGAGGATGCGCGTAGACGTAGCCCTGCTGCAAGAGACCCACCTCACTAGGGAAAGGCTGGAGGTGGTCGGGAGGAAATAGAAGGGCACATTTGTGGGGGCGGTGTACTCAGCGTATGCCAGAGGGGTAGTCACTTGGGTGGCACCCCACCTGCCGTTTCGAGTGCTTGATTCTACGGTGGACCCGGAGGGTAGAATGGTGGTGGTAACGGGTCTCTTGGAAAACAGAGAAGTACACATCATAAATTTGTACGCCCCCAATAACGATACAGCGGCTTACTTTAGGACCCTCTACGGTAAACTTGGCCCCCTGGCGGGGGGTACGGTAGTGTGGGGGGGGGACTTTAACTGTACCGTAGACCCCAGTATGGATAGGTCCAAGGGCGGGGCAGGAAAAATGGCACCGGCGGCTAAAGCGCTGAGTACCCTACTGAACGACCTAGGCCTAGAGGATGTGTGGAGAAGGCTGCATCCCACGGATAGACAGTACTCACACTACACAACGCCACATGATTTGTACACAAGGTTAGACTACATGTTTGTAACAGCCGGGATAGTGAGAGAAATAGAAGGAGCAGAATACAAAGCCCGAGTGCTGTCGGACCACTCGCCCTAGGTGGTAGACTGGAGACACCAGCCCCCACGACCGCAGATCCCTACATGGAGACTTAGGACCGAGGCTCTGCAGGATGAGGGGTTTCGGGAGGGCCTGAGGGACGCCATTGAAGAATATTTTGATACAAACACGGGAAGCGTAAGCTCTGTGGGCACATTGTGGGAAGCGTTTAAGGTGGTGGTGTGTGGGGTAGCTATCTCCCAAGTTAAGGGCCTACAGGGGGGGTCGAAAGGGAGCTCCGGGAGGCGGAAAGGGAGCTAGAGGAGCTCACGCGTTGCGTGAGCACCGCTCATGATAACAGAACCAAAGTAGAGGAGCTACAGTTGTCCTGCAGTGCACTCTGGGATAGACTGTGTAGACTCAGCTACAGGAAATATACAGAGAGGATACACACGTGGGGTGACAAGCCAGGCAGATTGCTGGCTTGGCTGTACAAGAGTGAGACCCCCCGCTCGGTGATTAGTGAGATTCAGGGCGAAGGAGGTAGCATATGCAACACCCAAAAAGAGGTAAATGAGGAATTCCTTAAGTTTTACAGACACTTGTATGAGGACATGGGGGAGGAGATGGGCCAAGACATACTAGACACATTGGGGGACATTGAGCTGCCCACCTTAGATGATCTAGAACGTTCTGAGTTGGACGCATCCGTCACCTCGGATGAGCTGGAGGTAGTGATTCAGAACTTGCCCACTTGTAAGGCGCCGGGTTCGGATGGGCTGCCCAGCGAGTTCTACAAAACGTACCAGCAAGAGTTGCTCCAGCCACTGCTTGCCACTTTCAACGAGGCCTATGAGAAGGGAAAACTCCAATTGTCCCTCCGTGAAGCTGTAATCATCCCACTCCTGAAACCAGGCAAGCCGGCCGTGGAGCGCGGGTCTTACAGACCGCTGTCCATGCTCAACCAGGACAGCAAAATACTCACGGCGGTGCTGGCTAATAGAATGAAGAGGGTGATTAAGAAACTGATACACCCAGATCAGACGGGATATGTTCCGGGTAGGAACATCACCGATAACCACCGGATGCTACACCATGTCATAGACCAAACTGAGGAGGACACGGGCAAGCTGGCTATAGTGTCGTTAGACGCGGTCAAGGCCTTTGACTCGGCACGATGGCCCTGGCTGAAAGCGGTCCTGAAGGGGTACGGAGTGGGACCCGGATACCTCAGATGGGTACAGTTGTTTTACAGCACCCCGATGGTGAGGGTCAAGACAGGGTCCACGGTCTCAGATTCTTGGCAACTGGGCAGGGGGACCAGACAGGGATGTCCCTGTTCACCTATGCTATATATACTAGCATTGGAGCCGCTGGCAATATGCCTACGTCAACAATATGGGGAGGTGGGCATAAACACGGCCAGTGGAGAGCATCTGATATCATTATATGCGGATGATATGCTCCTTTATTTGCGCTACCCAGAAGAAAACCTACAGTACGTCCTAGAGGTGATAGACGGTACGCCATCCTCTCTGGTATATCAGTGAACCCTGGAAAGTCCAGCCTGTTCCCTTTGGGTAGATATAGGAATGTCCCGGTGCAGAGGCTGCCTGTTCTGCCAATACCATGGCAGCCCGTAACATTTAGGTATTTGGGAATAAACATTTATCACAAGATCGAGACAGAACACAAGCACAACACAGAAAAGGCGATAGAGGGGATTAAGAACAGTATGGTATTCTGGTCCAGATTGCCCCTGACCATGATGGGGAGGGCGGCCTTGCTCAAGGTGGTGGTCCTGCCTAGACTCTTGCACTTCTTTATAAACGTCCCGTTTCTGATACCCAGGAGCCTATTCGCAAAACTTCACAGCGTGTGTAGGGGTTTTGTGTGGGGCAGATCGAGGAATAGGGTGGCTCTGTGGAAGCTCCAGAACCTGTATGACAGGGGAGGGATAGGCCTGCCTAACTTCGAACTTTATTACCTGGCGGGGCAGCTGCAGTACGTGGCCAGGTGGCTCTCGACTGAAGATTCGGCGGAAGCCAGGCTCCTGCGTGAAGATACAGCCCCATACTTTCTGATGGAAGTGGTGTGGTTGGGCAGAGATAAACTGGTGGGTAAGGGGCGGCTACTGAGGTTGGGCTGGGAGATCTGGCACAGGACATGGAAGATTGGGGGGGACTCGGAACCATACTCCCAGCAGGCCCCTTTGCGGCTCTGTGTGGGAGCGACTCTCAACTACTTGAATCGGTCCGCAGATACTGGGAACAGGTAGGCCAAGCTACCCTCGGGGACATATGGCAGGAAGGGGAGGCGGTGGACTTTCAGCGGCTGCAGGAAGAGACGGGAGTACATGGTGGCCAATATATAACCTACACTAGGCTGGTGAAAAAGACTAGAGAAAGATGGCCGGAGACAGTGCTCGCGGAGGATCCAGATGCCTCCCTGGAAACCATGTATGATGTATCGGAGGGCGGGCACGAAATATCGAGGATATATGAGCTCCTGCGAGCAAGGGCAGGGAAGGAGTTGCTCCAATTGAGACAAGATTGGGAGGAGGAGGTGGGAGGACCCATGACGGATGGGCAGTGGGAACGGGCCCAGAGGTACCATAAAAAGGTGTCCCGTAACGCGAGATTTCAACAGCTTCAATTGTATGTTACCCACAGGGCTTATTTAACCCCCGGGAAGATTGCAAAGTTCGGGGGATCAGCTATGCAGCAATGCCCCAGGTGTGGGGAGGTGAACGCGGGACTGCTACACATGTTTTGGGCTTGCCCGGAGGTGCACAGATTTTGGAACGAGGTCAAGACGAGACTGGCTGGCGGGGGGGTGGTGCTGGATGTGGAATCTGCCTGGTCATGCATGCTTGGACTATTCCCTAGACCCCAGCATTTGAAACACATGAGCAAGATGAAGGACCTGGCCTATGTCTTGGCCAAACGTAGGATCACCATGGGCTGGAAGGCGGCCCACAGACCTAGGGTGGAGTTATGGTGGACAGACCTCTTGAGGTGGGCGGAGCTGAATCCGTAGTCTGGTTTGAAGCGGTCACCAGGGGGGCGAAGAAGAAGCAGGGCCCTTGCTGGCCTGGCGGCAATTGGTGGCCTCGTTAGCAAACCCTCACCAGGGTGACAACGAAACAGAGGACCCGATTGATGGCTGTCTAGGTAGTGTGCCACCCAATGATGTTCCCGCAAACAATATGTGAGAACCGGCTCTAGTTTAAGGGGGAATGGGGGAGTTGGGGAGTTTGAAAATGTGTTGGAATAAGATTTTTTCTGTGTTTTGAAACAGTTGTAGTGTGTTTGTTTGACCTTAAAAAATAAAATAAAAATATATTTAAAAAAAAAAAAAAAAGAATAATGTGTCTCCCCTGCGGCCCCATCTCATTCCCACTCCCCAAGGACCCACCAACCAAGTGATCCTCCCTCGCTTGTCCACCCCCAGGGTCAAGATCCAAAAGCAATTACCTTTCCCCGGCCATCTGAGAGGAGGACTCAAGGGAAGTAGATGAGAGAACGTCCTCAGGTTTCTCACAACAAACACTCAATTAATTGTGGAAGATGACTTTAGCACAATATTGCACTCCGAACTTGATAGGTCGACACTGCGTGGCCCATACTTGACATCGGCGGCAAAAGCGATCACTTGGGGGGTTGGTGGAATTTGGGCTGCTAGATCTTTGGAGTCTTACATTCAGACAACAGGGGATATTCCTTTTACTCTTCAGTCCATTATATGATATTGTGTATAGATTACATAATGGTGGGTCAAGGTTCATAATACCGCAGGTGTGACGTGCTGCCAAGGACATTATCTGATCAGTTACGATCCTGTGGCAGGTCCGGTTGCAGGAGCTGGTCATTTGTAGACAACATTGATGGTTCAAGGGTTCAACGCTAGTGGATGTGGTGTATCGGAGCGAGGCCTTGGAGTTTATCATGTCCTTTTTTGCTACGAATGATGGGTCGGTGGCCTCTGTCTGTATTTTATGGGAGACGTTTAAGATGGTTTTGCGGGGGCGGTGTATTTCAGTGAAAAGCGGGACGCTGAAGGCAATGAGGCGGAGGCTGGCAGGGTTGGAGGACGAGCTGCAAGAGCTTCAAGCGGGGGTTGCGAATCAGTCGTCCAGTGGGAATTTGGCAGCGATCCAGACCGCGCTTGATCATTTTAGGGAAGAGGCAGATTGGTAAGTGAGGTTCCTTGTAGCCTGCAGGTGGAGCGCAGGTATGGGGAAGAGGGGAAACCTGGGACGAATTTGGCGTGGTTGGTACGAGGTGAGCGGAGACACATGAACATTCCGATGGTCAGAGTAACAAATGGCGTCTTGGTCCCCAAGCCTGTTGCAATTCCGGGACATTCATCAAGATTTATATGTGGATAGAGGTCGTCCAGATAATGGTAATATGAAGTCTTTTGTGACGGAGACAAAGCAGATGATTCTGGATGAGGCAGCTAGGGACTCTCTGGGGGGCCCCCATAACAGTGGTTGAGATTCTGTCCGCGATAAAAGGGCTTCTGACATCTAAAGCCCTACGTTAAGATGGGTTTACCTCAGAGGAATTTAGCTCCAAAGTGGCAGAATACTTAAACCAAGTGTAGCAGGAGGTGCTGCAGGTGGGGTCATTACCCCCCATGATGCATGAAGGCCTTATAAGTGTTAGGGAGAATTCTCAAGAATGTGCTAATTTCCCTTACCTTTTGAGACCCCCAGCAATTTTTTATTTTTTAAGGCAGAGGCATACAAAAGACACACACATCAGGATGAATATTTACATGCAATAAGTGCATACAATGACACGGTAGTATAAGATGGTCATCCTGCCGGGAGACAGGCCAGCACCAATGGGATTTAAAATTTTACCTGGAAAGAGTGTGAGCCTTTTTTCCCACTCTTTCATGTATTTTGATGTGTGTTTTACTTTTGTGTTCTTTGGATATGGTGTTTTAAACAACTCCATAGGCATCATCTTTTTCTTGTGTGTCACAAAGCACCTTCAGTGCAGTGGCACAGGGATGTCTTTCAGACTTCCCAAGGTTTAAATACCTTCTCTGGGACTGACTACTGTCTCCCAGAGCATGTAAAGTTAAATTGACTTTGCTAGTCTTATTAAATTCATAGAACCAGCGCACACTATCTTCCTATAGAGTGCTGGAGGGGTTGCCTAGCATCCCCTTGGTCTAAACACGCATATAACAGTCAAATGATACCTTTTCCTCTTGAAATGGCTGGTGGCAGTGGTTTTAGAATGAACTACCATGATTCTTCCCGACCGCGAACACCGGTAGCTAAAAATCTGGTCAGCCATGTTTTTCAATTTGGCGTCCCAGACCCCTCTGTAAAAACAGACTACGGTCATCTTTTTTCTACGTTTCTTTTAGGAAAGGTCCTTCTTGTGTTTAACTTTGCGTTTGAAACCAGGTTTGGTCCCGTTGTTCGATGCCCTTTGGCGTGCTTCAGTGCTGAAGTCCTCCTCTGGTGCCTGAGTGGGTGGACAGGATGTCAGGGAGGTGCCCGAAACTCACTGTGCTTACTCTCCGAGGACACCTGAATGCACTCTGGTGTGATTGGCTGGCTGACTGTCCGGCAAGGACAGCAACCCTGCTGGGTGAGTGACAGCTAGGCTGGAAAGAATGGGAGAAAACTGTTTAAAAGCAGGTCTCTGGGACTTGGAAGGCAGAGTCAACCACTGGAACGAAAGAACCGAAGACGAGCTGAAGGAAGAAGGCTGCTGCAACTCCTGGACCACTGGTTTGCCTGGTGAAGCCCTGCTGCAGGTCTGAATTACATGAAACTCCATCGACAGAGAAGCCCCTTCTTCCCTTGAGCTGGTGGGAACAACAAACTTGTAAGCCACCTGGACACTGGCTGCATACTGGTCGAATTTTCATCAAAGTGCTGTTGAAAACCGGATAGCCTGTGAGAAGGATACAAGTTTGTGGACTTTAAGGCACTCACACCTTGTGTGTTTGTTTATTTGGTAATGCGTACCAAAACCTTAGGTAGCTCGGCGCAGCAGTTACAAGGATACTTGAAGCTTGGTTACAGAGTACAGGCAAATACTTAAATCATACAACATTCAATTACATACAAGTTAGGTTTGGTATACATGGAACCTGGTAGATACATTGATAGGGCAAATGAGCAAAGATTTATATACATGCAGTGTTTATCCAGAAAAATCGGGGTCCAGCTGAAAGTCGCCACTTAGATGTCATTAGTTTGCAACCAATTCTGTAGGTTCCGTCTGAAAAAGGAGTAAGGTTGTTCCACTCTGAAGGAAGCAGGCAATGCATTCCAAGAGAGAGCCGCTTTGACAGGGAAGCTAGATCACCTGCTTTGGAGAGTCTGAATCTAGGAATTTCTAGGCAAAGATGGTTGGAGGCTCTGGTGTGGTGCGTTGTGGTTTTTCTGGTCAGTCTGGCAGAGAGATAAAGGGGGGTGGCATTATTGAGACATTTGAAGGTGAGCAATGCTGTTTTGAGTAGTATCCTATTGCTGATCTTTAACCAACGCTGGTCTCTTCTATGATTGGAAATATGCTCTCTTGGTGGTATATTCAGTACTGCTCTCAGAGCATTATTTTGTAGTGTTTGAATTTTGTTGATGGTGCTTTTATTGGTGCCAGTATATAAGGCGTTACAATAGTCTAGCTTGGACCTTATTAATGCATTAGCGAGTGTAATGCAGCTGGTTTTAGATAAAAAGGGTCTGCAGGGCCATGGAGCTGACTTGTTTTTTTAGTGATAGTGTAGAATCCAAGTAAAAGTCTAGTGTTTTTACCTGATTAACTACTTTGATTACATTGCTGTCGATAGTAAATGCAGCATAGTTGGGGCTACGTTTTTTCAGGTTGGAGTCAGAACCCAGGATCAGGTTCTCAGTTTTGTCATCATTCAGGCAGAGTCCATGTGAGGCCATCCATGCCTGAATGAGGAGGTATATTCTGTTTACCAGACCTGTGTCTTCGACTAAGTTGCCCGAGAGGGGGATGAGGATCTGAGTGTCGTCAGCATAATTAGTATATGTGACACCCAATCGGTCAAGTTTGTCGAAGAGGGACTTAGTAAAGATATTATACATTGTCGGTGAGACGCAGGAACCTTGTGGAACACCACAGGTGATTTGATTGGGTCTGCTGTGGCTGAGGGGAAGAACACTCTCATCGTACGGTTAGCTAGGAAGAATTGAACCCAAGCTATGGCATCACTCGAGAAATGAGCAGCTGATGCTACATGGTCGCATAATACTGCATGATCCACCAAGTCAAAGGCTGCCGACAGGTCAAGGAGGAGTAGTATAGCTGTTTTACCTTTATCCTTCAACTCGTCGATTTGTGTCTTTAAGTCAATTAACACTGTTTCAGTTCCATGTTGTGGTCTATATCCGGATTGACATGATCCTAAGAGGTAGTTTGCCTCCAGGTTTGGATTTGGAGGTAGGCTACTCTATCAATAATTATGAGGAGGGAAGGAACCGTTGTGATGGATCTGTAATTGGTGTGGATGGATGGGTCTAGTGTATGTTTTTTGAGAAATGGTAGAACCCACGATTCTTTGAGGTTGGTTGGGACAGTGCTTGAGTTAAAGGAAGCGTTGATGAGTATGGAGATGAAAGGAGCTAGCTCTCTGGCAGCATCCTTGATTACTTGCGCTGGCCAGCTGTCACCCTGGCAGTTGGAAGGTTTCAATGAGAGTATAAACTTTTCAGTATCCAGTATAGATATATTGGTAAATCTGAAAGGAGTATTCAAACTGGATGTGGTAATGGGAGGAATGGGGTGCGTTTCAGTAGGGCACAGGGAAGCTTTTTTGACAGCTATTATAGTCTGCAGAGGGGCTATTTTATTAGATAAGGCATTTTGGATGCTGGTGCACCATTGTTTATTTTCCGGGACATTGTCTGTAGGTGGAATAGGGTTTTCCATTTCACGAAGGATGGTAAAAAGCTCCTTATTGTTTGATTTAGATTTGGCGATTCTTTCATTAAAGGTATTTCCTTTAGTATGGATTATTTCCTTTTTATACATATTGGCGAAGTTAGTTAATGTAGTTTTATTCTCAATAATGGGGGAGTGCCAGATGGCTTGAAGCTTCCTCTTTTGGAATCTTAATTCTTTAAGCTGTGGGGTAAACCATATATTGAGATGAGACGGTTTACTTTTGCGAAGTTTAGTTGGCGCAATGGTATCAAGGGCCTTCATCATGGTATCATTAAAGGTGGCTACTAGTGTACTTGGGTCAGTGTTATAGGTATTAGAGAGAGTGGGTAGGAGGAGTGGGAGTAGTTTTTCCACTGTGATGTCTTTTTTGCTTCTGGTAGGGAGCGGAGGTACTAATTCTGTATTTTTCTGTTCTGGTGACTCTATGGCAGTTGAGAAGTTGATTAGATAGTAGTCAGTCCATGGTAGAGGGGTTATTTTGGTGATGGTGATGTCACAGTTTAGATTGGCTACCCAGTCTACGGTGCGCCCTTTTATGTGTGTCATGGTGAGGACTTTTTGGGATAGGCCATGATCAGACAGAATAGTTTCAATAGATAAGGCATGCTTGTCCTTAGGTCATTGAAATCCAGGTTGAAATCACCTAGCAATAGGATCTGTGAAGTGTCCTTGATATTGTTAGTGAGGAGGCTGGAGAGGTCTTCTTCGAAAGTGCCAATTGGACCAGGAGGTCTATATACTAGACAAATAGTTAAAGTACTGTTGTCAGAGATAGGGAGTTTAGCAGAGAGTAGCTCACAAGATTTAATTTCGGGGGGTGTGGATATTTTGTAATAGGCAGAATTTGTTTATGCCAGGCGCATTAGATGGCACATTCAAAGGCTCGAGAGACTAGAATGTAGATATAATGAATCAGGTGTGCAATGCAAAGTTGCTAGTTCACGTTTCTACCTACAGTAAGAGGCATAGTATGAGCGTATGGTCTATATAATAGTCTTATGATGCGAAATGGTAGGTGACATCCGTTGCAGGCGTTGCAGTATTCATAACTCAATACAGAAACATGTAGGGGACGTCAGTTGACGCGTAGAAGGGGTAAGATGCACAATGGGCTTTTAGTGGGCCCTTAGGTGCAAGGCATGGAGCCTAGCGTTTGTTAGCTTAGGCGGTGATTATGTAATCGCGAGGGGCGACAATGAAGTGGAGAGGAATTACCTTAGTGGAGGCATGTGCCTCTTGGTGCGGTTGATTTTACTTTTCAGTCCGGTCTTGGACAGCCAGGCAGAGGGGCTGGCTGATGGCCAGTATGGGAGCCTTAGTTCGAGTGCCTTAGTGAAGAGAGCGGGCTTACGCCTGCCCGGCTGTGGATTGGTCCAGATGATGGCGTGGGCAGTCAATCCTAGCGCAGCCTGCAGGCTTTCCTGGTAGTTAGGCTGAGAGTGCACCTTCAGTGTGAGGAGCGGCTATCTTGGCCTGTACTCAACCCCGTGGAGTACAATGGTGGATTGGGTACTTCGGGAGGGGATCACATCAAAAAATTGCATTTTCGGGTGGAATGAGTCACCGGCATGCTTCTATTACGGGCGCTTGGATAAAATCATATACAGCCACTGCTCTGGATGCAAATAGCAACTGCAGCTGTCTGAGGGTGATATTAAGCCCTTTGACCTTAAAACCAACGTTTTGCCACGCTTGTGGCCTCTTCCCTGGGCAGTGTAGAAACCTCCTGACGTCCTCCTTCTTGTCCCCACGACTAAAGCTCAGGAACAGCGAGATCTGCAGGTACTATCAGGAACAACTGCCTCAGCTACAGCTTTTCTTCATACTTAAGGTACTGTGCACATGCGGTCAGGAAATCCATTCTGCCGCGGTGAAAGTTTGTGAAATTTTCCCAACTTTGGAGTCTTGTTCGTTCCTAATCCGACATATAACTCTTTTTCTGGCAAACTACTTCTAAGAACATTGGCAAAGACTTAACTGTTTACTACCAGAACTGTGCTATCCTATCCAAGACACTGAACCATTAACTTTGGCCCAGGCCTATTCAATTGAACTGCCTCTTGTAATGAACTAAAACTATTTGCCCTGCTCTGAATGTAATTGTACTGTGATTCTTATAACCTTTGTCTTTCTACGCCTTTTGAAAGTTACTGAAGTGCCATTTTGCTCCCACTTCAGGGGAGCCTAACTTTTTCAGAAACGTATTGGTTGTGTACTGCAGTGTATTATAGTGTGATATTGAGCTGCTTCTTACTAGTGGATTCTTTTCTGACTGACTGTGTAAATAAATGTATATTCTTTTACCAAGAATCCTTGAATAGTGTTTGTTTGAACTACTGTGATTGCAAGTCCTTTGTGTAACATCTTGTACTGCTCACAGATAAGTCTGGCTGCTCAGCCACTGCTACCACATAACTGTGTAGTACAGGTTTGTACCAAAGGTGAGATTGTGGTTACACCTGTAGTCTTAATTTTGTGTAGTGTTCCCAAAGGGTACTGCATGTAAATCTGCCTAACAATAACCCTGATACGTAAGCCTGGCAAGGACCCAACAGAATGCGCCTCTTACCGCCCGATATCTTTTTTTGAACTGAATTGATATTTTATTTCTATCGCACTCATACACTGGTGTTTCCGAGCGCAACAAGGCATGGTAGGGGAACAGGGGAGAAACAAAACTTTGATCTCACTAGGCCCAGTGACATTGACAATGCGCAAATGCATGAATATTTCCTTCACTAATATCTTTCCATTCCTTCCTTTTCTTGTATATGGTGACCAGTCTGGCTTTATTCCGGGGTGCTCTACAGCGCTTAATTTGTGGAGTCTGGTCACTGTGTTGGTCAGATAGACACCTCTGTGCAGGAGAAGGCATTTGACTCGGTTGTTTGGGATTACCTATTTGTGGTGCTTGTCAAAGTGGGGATCCTGTCGTATTTGCAATGTGTGATGCTCTTTATTAGGCAAAGTTTGTATGCAGTACCTTCTGGGACCACTACACACAAGTATGACTACAGGTGTAAGCAAAACCAACCTTTGGTATAAGTCTGTACCACACAGTTTTTGGTAGCGAGCTAAGCAGCCAGGCTTATCTCAAGAGGGAATGTGAGCTTGTAAGGATGTTACACAGAGGTCTACAATCACAAGTATTCAGATAGACACTTATACTCAAGGTTTCTTGGTAAAACACTTATTAATTTATTACACAGTCATTTAGAAAACATTCACTAAAAGGAGGCCATCACTATCACACAAAAATATACTACAGTACTTCACACTCTCTGGTTCTGTGACATTAAAACTACTTTGAAGGAGGAGTAAAATGGCATTCAGAGCATTGGAAGTAGGAGCAAAAAGGCATAAGTTAATAAAAACGAATATTACAGTTACTCTTCAACAGTGCAAATAGTTTGAGTTCATAAGAGGAGTTGATTCAATGCAATAGGTAGGCCAAGGTCAATGGACTAGAGCCTTCTATAGGTAAAAACGTTTTGATGATTTGTAAAAATGATTTGGAAAAGTGTAGGGGGAAACAAATTTGTGAGTTCTTTAAGAAATTGAGTTATTAAGGGTATTCTGAAGTAGGACGCCTCTTCTGAGATAAGCTTGAATATGGAAAGCGCTACTATATAACTCTGGAGCCCCAGATTTGCCAAATGCAGTAGAAACGATAACACCGTAGGTCTATCGCATTGAAAAGGGTCCACATCTTTCTCCCTACACCAGCTGCAAAACTTGTTCCAATGGAAGTGGTATAAAGATTTTGTTGCTAGCCTTCTGGCCGAAAGCAAAATCTCCTTTACGTCACCCGGGAGGTCCCAATCCTTGTATCTCAGCCTCTCAGAAACCATGCGTGAAGGTTGAGTGTCTTGTCCTCTGGATGGATAACGCAACCCTCCTCTCGTGAGAAAAGGCCCTCTCTTTGTTGAAGACATATTGGAGGTCAGATGGACATGTCCAGAAGGGCCAGGTACCAAGTCCTCCTGGCCCATTCCGGGGCAATTAGGATCATGGGTTTCCTGAACTTTCTCAACCTCCTGATCACGTGACGAATGACGGGGACTGGAGGAAACACGTACAGGAGTGGAAACTCTCAGTCCGCTACGAATGCTTCCCCTAGAGCTCCTCTTGCAAGGAATTTTGCTGGAGTAAAATTGTTCACACTTCCGGTTGACACTTGCTGCGAACAGATCCACTTGAGGGGTTCCCCAAAGGGTGAAGATCTCTCGAAAGACTTCCTGAACTAGTTCCCACTCATGGGAGACTGTGCTCTGTCTGGTCAGAGCGTCCGGCACCGTGTTCCCCTCTCCGGGTAGTTGAATTGCCGATAGGGAGATTCCTCCTTGTATTGCCCAGAACCAGAGCTGCTTTACCTCTCAGCACAATCGTAGCGATCCTACGCCACTGTGTTGTCCATCATTATCAGGACATTCTCTTCCTGTACAAAGGGCAGAAAGGCCTTCAGCACTAGTCGGATTGGCCTTAGCTCCAAAAGATTGATATGTAGTTCGGTCTCCGATGGAGACCAACACCGCTGATTATCAGATTGTTGGCGTGGTCTCCCCACCCCGTGAGTGAGGCATCCATCACTACTATTATCGCCGGCCATGGTTGCCAGAAGTGTTCTCCCTTCAGAATGTTGTCCTCGCAGTTCCACCACATAAGGTCCTGTGCAACTCTCTCGGAACCTGAAGAAGGTCTGACATCCTGCTTGAGAACTGGGGCCATTGAGTCCTGAGAGCCATTTGGAGGGATTTCATTCTCAGGCGAGCCTCTGGCACCGGCAAAATGAAGGATGCCATGAGGCCGAGCAATCTCAAAATGTCGAAGGCCAGAAGACGCTGGGCACTCTGAAACTTGGTGACCATCTGCAAAATGTGTTGAGCCCTCACCTCGGGTGGTGAGGCTTTTCCCAAGGATGCACCCAGAGCCGCTGAAATGAACTGGAGTTTCTGAGATGGTATCATGTAGGACTTCTTGTAATTGAGAGAGAAGCCCATTCTGTAGAGGAACCGGCAGGTGATACTGAGATGTTCCTTGGCCTGTTCAGGTGAACGTGCCCTGATCAGCCAATCATCTAGGTAGGAGTAGACGTGGATCCCCCTCTCCTGAGACTGACGGCCACCAGCACCATCAGCATGGTGAAAATCCTCTGGGCGGAGGTCAGCCCAAATGGCAGAACTCAAAACTGATAATGAGAACCGCCAACGGCGAACCTCAGGTACTTCCTGTGCTTGTGATGGATTGGTACATGAAAGTAAGCATCCTGAAGGTCCAATGATACCATCCAATCCTGGGGCTGGAGGGGCTGAAGGATCTGAGAAAGTGTGACCATCTTGAACTTGTCCTCCCTGAGGAACTTGTTCAAATCTCTCAAGTCCAAGATAGGTATCAGTCTTCTGTCCTTCTTGAGGATTAGTAAATAGGGAGATACCATCCTTTGTTCCTCTCCCTCACAGGTACTGGGTCTATAGCACCTTTCTCTAGTATGGTTAACATTTTCTGCAACAGGAATGGATCTGGAACATTTAGCGAATGGCTTCACGGTGGATGATCCTGAGGTCTCTGTATGAAAGGGGGGCAGTAACCTTGAGCTACTATTTCCAGTGCCCATGCATCCAAAGTAATGACTCGCCATTCTTTCAGATGCTGTGACAGTCTGCCTCCCATGGGGTGTTGTGAGTCAAGACCTCAGAGAAGTTTTGAGGTGGCTGAAGCAGTGGCTGATGGTAAATACAATGCTGCTTGTGCAGGCTTTGTACCTCGCCCTCGTCCACAACAAGGGAATCTTCTTTGTCCTCTTAGACCAGCCTGTCCTCTCGCTCTTTCAACTGAGGGGTAGTAGCGAAAGGATCTACCCCTCCAAGATGATCCGCTGAGGTGAAACGGCTGTGGCTGCCTGATGGTGGCACATAGGGACTTGGCTGCCGCCTTTGAGGTCTGCAGCTTCTTAATGCTTTTGTCAGCTGTATTACCAAATAAGTGCAAGCCGTTAAAGGGCATGTTGAGGAGTCTAGATTGTACATCAGGTGCAAACCCTGACTTCCTCAGCCACAAAAATAAACGTGTGACAGTGCTTGCGGCCATGGCCGTGCTGATGCAGTCAGCAGTGGCCAGACCTGATTGCAGAGACTCACTCATGAACTCCTTGCCACCCCTTATCAGGTTCAAGAAGCCGTCTCTTTCCTCACCTTCAGGGATGTGATCAGCCGCCATCGCTATGCAGTCCCACAGGGTGAATGTGAATTTTGCAAGAGCACATGTAGAGTTAGCAGACATTAAAGTCATGGTGCTAGGAGAAAAGGCTTTCTTTGACCATGAGTCAACGCGTTTGTCATCCCTATCAGGGGGTATGGGCGGATACGCAGCTTGATTAGAGGCGGATGTAGCTGCTTGCACTACAAGACTTTCTGGAGTCGGATGTACATGCGGGTCGCCAGGGTCACTACTGGATGGCCTGTATTTTTTTGTGAGGTTTTTATTTACTGCAGGGCTGGATTCTGGAGCCTCCCAGTTTGCTGCAACCCTTTTTTGGAGTACTGCATGGAATGTTAGTATAGGGTCATATTGAAGACCTCTGTCTAATATAGCTATAAGGTCGTCCTGCTCAAATGATGAAGCTGGCCTACTCCATCCTAGGCACTCTACAACTCTGTTTGCATGATCAGCCGGATCCGGTTTCCCAAAATCTACCTCTGGGGAGGTGTCTACCCCAATAGCTGTCTGTAGGGAGTCATGTAGCTCCCTAACCCTGGTCTCTTCTCAAATGAAGCATTCAGGGACATTAGTATTTTTATGAAAACCAGGGGTATCCAATTGAAGACCACTTGGAGGGGTTTCATCTGAGGTTTCACAGCCCTCATATATTGAGGTTAAGGATATGAAAAAAATCCTTTTTAGGTAGAGGTGTAAAAACCTTTTCCTGACTTTTTTGAGGCAAAGGTGTTGATGAATGCACAGTCTCCGTCAATGTTTTTTTCCATTGGTGTTGATGGCGTCGGCAGTGTTGACATCCGTGGCCTCGATGGTATCAACGTTTTGTCCTTGTGCTTCGAGGGACTCGACCCTCGACTGGACAGTTTCTTCAATGATTTCTCGCCTCGTCGAATACTTGAAGACTCTCAAGACGTCTTAGGCTTATGACACGGGTTCGCGGGGGCGCAGGTTTTTGCCTTGGCTTCATGCTTGTCATTGACCGTAGCATGGGCACTTTTCTTATGTTTCGAGGAGGACAGGGACTGTTCCTCGAAAATTTTGCACATTTTCTTTCTAAAGAGTTCCCAATCATCTTTGGAGGAGGATTTAGTCGGGCAGACTACGCTACTTTACTCTGAGGAGAGGGTGATCTATGCCTTCTCTTTGATTTTTTTGATGGCAAAGAGGAGTTTGTGCTCCTCGAGTGGGATCATTTTCTTTACCTTTTTTATGAGGAGATGAATCTCTCGACTTGTGGGATGACCAACATTTCGAAGGAGTGGACGTGGATTTGGGGACATTCCTACTCACTGACAGTTTAGCGTTCGCTCTTTTAAGGCCTTACCTGCCATCGACTGACAGGATCGACAGTCAGAGGTTTTGTGCTCGACGCCCAGGCACCAGATTTATATTTTATGCAGGTCCATGATGGACATTTTAGCACTGGAATCTAGGCACTTTTTGAAGCCTTTCTTCAGAGTAATAGGAGTCGAAGACAATGCCATCTTGAAACGTTTTGCGGAAAACTGAAGCACGCCGTATTTCTCGAAGCAATCCCATTTGCGGAAAAACAGAACTGTAGTCAACGGGAGCTGCGCATTGTATATACTCGACAATAATGTCAGCCGAGATGGAGGCCCTCGAGCGACATCAGGTCTACCATCTCGACACACAGTGCCCTCTGACGATAAGAACATTTTTTCCGAAGCAGCAGAAGCTGGAAACGAAGATATCATAAAATGAGGAATACGTGGGAGGACACAATCCATTCGAAACTGCCATTCCACTGGGATTTCATTTCTCCATTGTTTCCTGCTGTCTTCCCTTACTACACAGGTCAGGGATGCTTGAAGGGGCTCTTCTCTGGACCCACTTCTTTTATGCCATACTCTTCATTGATTACATGATAAAATTCTTTACAGACCATATTCGGCCAGACCGCACTAATATACAAATTGAGAAACAAGGAAGAGAGTGTTGGCCTTTGCCCTGGTTTCTATATCTCGACTGGGGAGTGATATTTGAAGGATTGTGTAACTAAGTCAGCCTAGAAAGAAGGTTGCTTGTGGATAATGGCATGTGCTTAGTGATGTAAGCATTATTTTGGATTCACCTTCCTGGCTTGTTGCTGGACATAGGACAAGATGGTACGATTGTAGACACGTATCACCTTTTTTTCAACCTGCATCAGATGGGACGATTTTTATCATAAGACATTCTGATCATACGATATTTTTACACTTACTAGTGACAGGATTTCAACATATCCTGGAATGTATGGTAGTTCCTGAATTAATATTCCATCGATGCCCTGTGAACAATTTAAAGGAAATTGTCTGTTAAACCTCTACCAAGATTTAAATGGACGAGTGAAACATGTCTGTTTCATCAGGCTAACAAAAACTAAGGGTGTCAGTACGAGTTCAGCAGTATAGTAAAAAGTGACAGTACGTTTTCTCGAGATTAATAAAGATATGTGAGAACAAGCATTGGCAATGCCAACAGTTTGGGCTTTTGTGAGCATCTAATAGCAGTGCCTGCGAAATGCCTAATACTTTATACACATGGTCAATCAATGGGTGGGAAAATAACCAAACACCTACAAGCTTTGTGACGTCTCCAACATACGGTATTCAATCCAAAGAGATGCAACAAAATACACCAAAACGGAAGCGCCTGCAACTGCAAGTAATCAGTTCTGGGATCTGCTTGCCTGCAAGATAAGCTACCAACAAAAAGATCATTTGCTGCTGCGCCTGCAAGAAAAATATAGGTGTCAGTTCTGTGGTACTATAAAGAAAAAGGATATCCCGAAACGTGATTGTCCTAATTCTGGTCAATCACAGACACCAACTCTCACTTTCTGTGCTGTACAGTGTAGAACTGGCATGGAGCACTGTCTCTCATTGTGCGATTTGCACAGTGCAGCACTCTCCTACGGCACTGCCTCTGTGTGCCCTGTACTGTGCAGCACTCTCTAGGGGCACTGCCCCTTACTGTGTATCCTTCTCAGTGTAACAATCTCCAGGGGCACTGCCGTTCACTGTGTGTCCTTTACAGTGCAACACTCTCTGAGCAGGGATGTCATTTAGGGGTCACCAAAGGTCGCAACTGCAACCTTTGAGGTCTCCCTTGCGACCTCTAAAATCCAAGCTCCTGGGCTGTGGCCAGCACTATGTGGCTCTTTACTTCTGAAGTGGCTGGCTTTCTTGTTCAGGCCCCTTAAAAAAAGAAGAAAAATAAGAACAGGATTACCACAATTCTAACACTTTCAGCACTGACTCTAAATAAGAAAGAACAGGAATACCAAATAATGCGTCTTTCTGGAATTCTATACATTAATTGCTAGACTCATTAAAGGTTTATTTCAGGCACACTTCAGGGGGTGAGTCACTGATTTAGTCTGTTTTTAAATGCCTCAACTCAGCCTTTCATCCCTCTAAGGTCGATAAATGAGTACCAACACTGGTTGGGTGATATTGGGTGTATATTTTTTCTGTATAAAGCGCTTAAGCGTAAGTGCTATATAATAACACATCATTATCATATGGTCATGAACGTCTGCATGCATTCACAGTAATTTGGTAATATGGGCCTATTCACACTGATATTAATAATACATATGGTGATCCATTCTTGTATGAAATGTATATCACTTTACAGAGGTGAAGCCGACGAGAGAAGGCCAGGGGAAAAGGCCTTCTGTGCTCTTTGCAGCTCTTCGCTGCTCGTTCCCCACTTGCCACGAGGTCAGGCCGCATCAGGCAGGTAAGGAATCAGACCATCCCGACCTGTATTCTAACCTAACCCCTGTTACCACCAGAAACCTCAAACTATGTGCTCGTATTCCTAAATCCAACTTCTGCTCCCAGCCACTCGCAACAAGCACCCGCAATTTAAGACTATGCTCCCGGACGCTACCACTCACTTGCTACAAAGATGCCACTCTACAGGCAATCAAGGCCAGAGCCTCCCGCACTACTTGCAGAGACATTAGAGTCAACTCCTATATAGTTGCCAATGAAGCAACGCACCCCACTGTTAATCACACTGACTCAATATTAAATGTCACCCCATATGTGTCCACTGTAAATGAGCCCCCCAATGCAAAATCTGTGTTAGGCAAATCTTCTACCACCATTTTGAATGCTACTGTGCCCATTGCTACTCCATGTGTGTCCCCCACCATTGAAAATATGCCCCCAATGCAGAATCTGTGTTAGGCAAATCTTCTACCACCATTTTGAATGCTACTGTGCCCATTGCTACTCCATGTGTGTCCACCACCACTGAAAATGTGCCCCTGAATGCAAAATCTGTGTTAGGCAAACCTTCTACCACCATTCTGAATGCTACTGTGCCAATTGCTACTCCATGTGTGTCCACCACCACTGAAAATATGCCCCCCAATGCAAAATCTGTGTTAGGCAAACCTTCTCCCACCATTCTGAATGCTACTGTGCCAATTGCTACTCCATGTGTGTCCACCACCTCTCCCTCGCTCCCCCCCCCCTCTAGCTGTTACACAACCCCATCTCAAATGCGCCATGATCAACGCCAGGTCCGTTAATGCTCACGCTCTGGACATCCACAACCTCATAATCTCTCATAATCTTGATCTGCTCATGATCTCAGAAACCTGGCTGCATGAAGCCTCCGGTCCTGCACTCTCCTTTGCACTACCTCCGGCCTACTCCATCACGAGACAAGATCGCCTTTCTAAAGGTGGAGGTGTAGCCATCATTGCCAGAGATTCTCTTTCCATTAGAAAGATAGAGAAATCCCTGCACAACAACAGTGACTACCTCCAAGTCAAAATCAACCTTTCTCCCCACTGTACCATTGCTGCTCACATTGTCTATCACCCTCCAGGCCCAATAGGTGACTTTCAAGCCTCTCTCATCCACCTCCTTTCAGACAACCTTAAAAAGAACTCTAAGGCCGTTCTCCTTGGGGAGGACAGTCCTTGACTGCAAGGACTCAGCAGCTAAATCCCTTGACACAGCCCTCAAGGCACTAGGCTACAAAAACACCATCTTCAGCCCTACCCACACCCAGGGACGAACTCTCGACTGGATTGCACAGCACAATTGTCCACTCACCATCACTGGTAACACGACCACCCTGTGGTCTGACCACCATATCATCACCTCCAGCATCCCCACCACCAGCCCCTCTACCCCGGCACCCCAACCCTTGCCACCCTGCCTCGCAAGAAGCTCCCGTCAGCTCACGAAGGAAAGGCTACTGCCTTTCCTCCAAGGCCCAGCCTTCAGACCTCCTTTCTCCACAGACCCAGAAATACTTGCAACAGCATATGACAGTGCCATCAAAGGAGCCATCAACTCCATTGCCCCACTGAAACCCCGTAAATCCAAACCCACCACCCACTCCAACTCCTGGTTCACCCCAGACCTTCTCACACTCCGCAACGAGAAAAAGGTTGCATGCACACAATGGCAAACATCCCACTCGGACAAAGATAAGATGATCTTCAAAACCCTCTCTACCAAATACAAAAACGCAATCACCCAAGCAAATGCTAAATCCTTTGCATCCAGAATCTTGGTGGCCCAATCTAGCACTAAAGAAATCTTTGCTATCTTCAGGGAACTAGAGACGCCCACTCCCGGCCCCTATAATTTCCCCAAATACAAAGCCTTGTGCGACGAAATACAAACTGCCATGCAAGCCAAACTGAACCTCCTCCAAAAGAAAATATTAGCCACTAAACAAGCCATGCCTAACACACACATCCCTGTCCCCCCGCCAACCTCCGACCCCCCCCCAACCTTTCTCTTTCAAACCCATACAGCAAAAAGACATCATCAACATATTGAGGAACATCAAACCCTCTAACTGTAAAGGTGATGCCTGCCCAGCTACCCTCATCAAGGACAGCGCTGAAGCACTAGCTCCTTTCCTTAGAGCCTTTGTCAATGCTTCCTTTGCCACGGGGAAAGTCCCTGCCTCCCTCAAGGAAGCCTGGGTCCGCCCTCTATTAAAAAAACCAACTCTTGATCCCACATCTTCTAACAACTATAGACCCATCACCACTGTCCCATTCCTCCTCAAAATACTGGACAAAGCAGCCTATCTGCAGGTTCAGCACTTCATTGAAGAAAATAAACTCTTAGGTCTCCGACAATCTGGCTTCCGCCCCAAACACGGGACTGAAACCGTGCTACTTGACTTGACAAACCTGATGGACGATGCCAGAGACATGGGCAAACCAGCACTTCTACTTCGCGACCTATCAGCGGCCTTCGACCTCGTAGACCATGACGTCCTATGCCACCACCTCTATGCCACCGCTAAATTCTCCCCTGAGGCCACAGCATGGATCACGTCCTTCCTACAAGACAGAACCACGCAAGTATTCTCTGACTTAGCCTCTGCCTCACCCACCATCATCCTCTGTTGTGTGCCCCAAGGCTCCTGCCTCTCCCCCACTCTCTAGAACATCTTCACACGACCCCTCTTCCTCATCCTCAACGCCATGGGTATCTCCTACACCAACTACGCTGACGATACCCAGATCCTCCTCACCCTCACTGGCAACTATGACACTGACTCACTGACCCTCAACAACCTCTACAACACCATCGAAGCCTGGATAGCAGACAACGGACTATGCCTCAACTCCGACAAGACTGAACTCCTCCTGGTAGGCTCCCCCGACACGTTAAAAAATCTAGACTCGCAATTCAGTCATTTCACCATTGACTCCATTAAAATACCTGTCTCAGACTCGGTCAAAACTCTTGTTAGCCGATTCATTGAATTAATGTGCGCCGAAAATTCCGGCGCAGAGGTACCAAAACGTGCAAATCGCAGTGCAAGTGTGAAAATCGCAGGGAAACCAGCGCACATCGATTCATGGAAGTCCGTGCACGAGAAAAATATTGGATGCGCGCTGAAAAAGTGCGCGGCGCACAGGTCATCCAACGGCGTGCGCCACAGCCACAGCGAAATCGCACATAGCTCAGCCGAAAAAAATAAAAAATGTAGGCGGAACGCGGGGCGTAACACTCGGAATGGGGAACAACACGTGAAAATATGGGCGTCACGGGGGAAGTACAGGAGGCAAGTGCGCGGAACGGCCACACACTCGCCTACAACTCGTATTCATGGAATCGAATAGGGCAAACCAGAGCACGGGCAAAGACGCACACAGGGCCAAACAAGTCTGCCACAAGAAAGCAGGCGGTAGCGTCCCTGCGCCTGAAATAAATGTGCGCCAAAATGTGCGCTAACAAAAAGCGCCTATATACAGCTATGATGAATGATCCATACTGTGGCCCTCTAGGACAAATGAGGTGCAAAGGGGTACTGACAAAAAACGGACACCCGCTGTGTGAAAAATAGCGTGTGCGTGTATTTTGGGGTGCGCAGGAAGTTCCACACGCGATTGGCCTGGGTATGTGTATTTCGGGGTGCGCGGGAAGTTCCACACGCGATTGTCCTTGGTACGTGTATTCCAAGGTGCGCAGGAAGTTTCACATGCAAATTTGCAGGGTACGTGTATTTCGGGGTGCGCTTGAAGTTCCACACGCGATTTCAGCAGTTCCACACGCAAATCCAGCAGCCTACATGTATTTCGGGGGTGCCGGGGAGTACTACACGTGAATTGGCCATGTGGGTCCTCCCAGGTGTTCCCTCTACACCCTCCATGGCTCCTGCAGGTGGCCCCCACCACAAGGGACTACCCTGCACCCCTGCACATGTCCCGCAGGCAGCCCATCCACCATGGCCATGCCCCCCAGCCAACCCACATGCCACCTTGCACTACTGCCCACCAACGCATGTCTCCCAGCACCCCCATCCCCCAGCATCCAGGGGCACTCTACACCAGACCCCCACTCATGTCTCCCAACCCCCCCACCCCCCAGCAGTCAGGGGCACCCTCCACCAGGCCCCCACTCATGTCTCCCTGCACCCCTACCCCCAAGCATCCAGGGGCACCCTCCACCAGGCCCCCACTCATGTCTCCCAGCACCCCCACCCCCCAGCATCCAGGGGCACCCTCCACCAGGCCCCCACTCATGTCTCCCACCCCCCAGCAGTCAGGGGCACCCTCCACCGGGCCCCCACTCATGTCTCCCAGCACCCCCACCCCCCAGCACTGTGGGGCACTCTCCACCAGGCCCCCACTCATGTCTCCCTGCACACCCACCCCCCAGCATCCAGGGGCACCCTCCACCAGGCGCCCACTCATGTCTCCCAGCACCCCCAGCCCCCAGCATCCAGGGGCACCCTCCACCAGGCCCTCACTCATGTCCAACTCATGTCTCCCTGCACCCCCACCCCCCAGCAGTCAGGGGCACCCTCCACCAGGCCCCCACTCATGTCTCCCAGTAACCCAACCCGCCAGCATCCAGGGGCACCCCCCACCAGGCCTCCACTCATGTCCAACTCATGTCCCCCTGTACCCCTCCAGAACTGTGGGGCACCCTCCACCAGGCCCCCACTCGTGTCGCCCACCCACCCACCCCCAGCAGTCAGGGGCACCCTCCACCTGGCCCCCACTCATGTCTCCCTGCACCCCCACCCCCCAGCATCCAGGGGCACCCTCCACCCGGCCCCCACTCATGTCTCCCTGCACCCCCACCCCCCAGCATCCAGGGGCATCCTCCCCCAGGCCCCCACTCATGTCCAACTCATGTCCCCCTGCACCCCCACCCCCCAGCACTGTGGGGCACCCTCCACCAGGCCCCCACTCATGTCTCCCAGCACCCCCACCCCCAGCACTGTGGGGCACCCTCCATCAGGCCCCCACTCATGTCTCCCTGCACCCCCACCCCCCAGCACTGTGGGGCACCCTCCACCAGGCCCCCACTCATGTCTCCCAGCACCCCCACCCCCCCAGCATCCAGGGGCATCCTCCACCAGGCCCCCACTCATGTCCAACTCATGTCTCCCTGCACCCCCACCCCCCAGCACTGTGGGGCACCCTCCACCAGGCCCCCACTCATGTCTCCCTGCACCCCCACCCCCCAGCGTCCAGGGGCACCCTCCACCAGGCCCCCACTCATGTCCAACTCATGTCCCCCTGCACCCCCACCCCCCAGCACTGTGGGGCACCCTCCACCAGGCCCCCACTCATGTCTCCCTGCACACTCACCCCCCAGCATCCAGGGGCACCCTCCAGCAGGCCCCCACTCATGTCTCCCAGCACCCCCACCCCCCAGCATCCAGGGGCACCCTCCACCAGGCCCCCACTCGTGTCGCCCACCCACCCACCCCCAGCAGTCAGGGGCACCCTCCACCTGGCCCCCACTCATGTCTCCCTGCACCCCCACCCCCCAGCATCCAGGGGCACCCTCCACCCGGCCCCCACTCATGTCTCCCTGCACCCCCACCCCCCAGCATCCAGGGGCATCCTCCCCCAGGCCCCCACGCATGTCCAACTCATGTCCCCCTGCACCCCCACCCCCCAGCACTGTGGGGCACCCTCCACCAGGCCCCCACTCATGTCTCCCAGTACCCCCACCCCCAGCACTGTGGGGCACCCTCCATCAGGCCCCCACTCATGTCTCCCTGCACCCCCACCCCCCAGCACTGTGGGGCACCCTCCACCAGGCCCCCACTCATGTCTCCCAGCACCCCCACCCCCCAGCATCCAGGGGCACCCTCCACCAGGCCCCCACTCATGTCCAACTCATGTCTCCCTGCACCCCCACCCCCCAGCACTGTGGGGCACCCTCCACCAGGCCCCCACTCATGTCTCCCTGCACCCCCACCCCCCAGCGTCCAGGGGCACCCTCCACCAGGCCCCCACTCATGTCCAACTCATGTCCCCCTGCACCCCCACCCCCCAGCACTGTGGGGCACCCTCCACCAGGCCCCCACTCATGTCTCCCTGCACACTCACCCCCCAGCATCCAGGGGCACCCTCCAGCAGGCCCCCACTCATGTCTCCCAGCACCCCCACCCCCCAGCATCCAGGGGCACCCTCCACCAGGCCCCCACTCATGTCCAACTCATGTCTCCTTGCACCCCCACCCCCCAGCAGTCAGGGGCACCCTCCACCAGGCCCCCACTCATGTCTCCTAGCACCCCCACCCCCCAGCATCCAGGGGCACCCTCCACCAGGCCCCCACTCATGTCCAACTCATGTCCCCCTGAACCCCCACCGCCCAGCACTGTGGGGCACCCTCCACCAGGCCCCCACTCATGTCTCCCAGCACCCCCACCCCCCCAGCACTGTGGGGCACCCTCCACCAGGCCCCCACTCATGTCTCCCTGCACACCCACCCCCCAGCATCCAGGGGCACCCTCCACCAGGCCCCCACTCATGTGTCCCAGCACCCCCACCCCCAGCATCCAGGGGCACCCTCCACCAGGCCCCCACTCATGTCCAACTCATGTCTCCCTGCACCCCCACCCCCCAGCAGTCAGGGGCACCCTCCACCAGGCCCCCACTCATGTCTCCCAGCACCCCCACCCCCCAGCATCCAGGGGCACCCTCCACCAGGCCCCCACTCATGTCCAACTCATGTCCCCCTGCACCCCCACCCCCCAGCACTGTGGGGCACCCTCCACCAGGCCCCCACTCATGTCTCCTATCCCCCCACTCCCAGCAGTCAGGGGCACCCTCCACCAGGCTCCCACTCATGTCTCCCTGCACCCCCACCCCCCAGCATCCAGAGGCACCCTCCACCAGGCCCCCACTAATGTCTCCCAGCACCCCCACCCCCCAGCATCCAGGGGCACCCTCCACCAGGCCCCCATTCATGTCCAACTCATGTCTCCCTGCACCCCCACCGCCCAGCACTGTGGGGCACCCTCCACCAGGCCCCCACTCATGTCCAACTCATGTCTCCCTGCACCCCCACCCCCAGCACTGTGGGGCACCCTCCACCAGGCCCCCACTGATGTCTACCTGCACCCCCACCCCCCAGCAGTCAGGGGCACCCTCCACCAGGCCCCCACTCATGTCTCCCAGGACCCCCACCCCCCAGCATCCAGGGGCACCCTCCACCAGGCCCCCACTCATGTCCAACTCATGTCTCCCTGTACCCCCACCCCCCAGCAGTCAGGGGCACCCTCCACCAGGCCCCCACTCATGTCTCCCAGCACCTCCACCCCCCAGCATCCAGGGGCACCCTCCACCAGGCCCCCACTCATGTCCACCTCATGTCTCCCTGCACCCCCACCCCCCAGCACTGTGGGGCACCCCCCACCAGGCCCCCACTCATGTCCAACCCATGTCCCCCTGCACCCCCACCCCCCAGCACTGTGGGGCACCCTCCACCAGGCCCACACTCATGTCTCCCTGCACCCCCACCCCCCAGCAGTCAGGGGCACCCTCCACCAGGCCCCCACTCATGTCTCCCAGCACCCCCAACCCCCAGCAGTGCGATTGGCCTGGGTACGCATATTTCAGGGGTGCGCGGGTAGTCTTACACGCAATTTCAGCAGGGTACGTGTATTACGGGTCCGCGTGAACTTCCACACGCGATATCAGCAGGGTACGTGTATTACGGGTCCGCGTGAACTTCCACACGCGATATCAGCAGGGTACGTGTATTACGGGGTTCGAGTGAACTTCCACACGTGACTGGGCCTGGGAGAGTCGGGTACGTGTATTGCTGGGGTTGGTGGGAATATTTACACGCGACTGGGCCTGGGAGAGCGTGTTACGTGTATTCCTGGGGTGGGCGGGAAGATTTACACGGTCGCCTACAACGCGCCAAAAAAAAAGGTCCAATCCGGAAACACGTACGCCAGCATGAAGCAGGCGCACGTCCCGCGCAGCATAAAAGTGTGCACAAACAACAAACAAGCTCAGACGCCAGGATGAATATACCGTTCCTAGCAGCAGTGGCCGTGGGATACCGCAGGAGGAGGAGGAGGATAGTCAGGACCAGAATCTTTACACCCAGAACCAGCCTTTTTGGTATGACTCAACGTCCAGGTAGTATGTGATGCCAAGGGAATCATCACTTCAGCATATGCCAACTATCCAGGGTCCACCCACGACAGCTTCATTTACAGGATGTCAACCCTAAACTGGGACATGGAAGCTGGGCGGCATGGCGATGCATGGCTGCTTGGTGAGTATAAATGCCACAGCACACGCATGCATGACAGATACAGAGTAATGTCACTACCCACCTAATGATCCCCATCACCACCTCCCCAGGGGACAGTGCCTACCCTCTGAGCACCCACATGATGATGCCAATTCGGAACCCCATCACGCCTCCCGAGGTAAGATACAACACATACCATATTGCAACCCGGGGCATAGTGGAGCGCACATTCGGAGTGCTCAAGTCACGTTTTCGCTCCCTTGACCGTTCTGGCGGGCAACTGTTATACGCTCCCCCAGTAGTGTGCAGGATCATAGTGGCAGCATGTGTCCTGCACAATGTTGCAACACGCCGGGGCCTGGCTGTGGACATGGTGGTGCCCCCACATCCCCAACCACATGCACGCCCGCTGCGCATGGGAGTGGAAAGGGCACGGGGTGAGGCAGCCCGTATGCAGCTGGTAGCTAATTACTGCACATAGAAATCACACCCCTGTGGAGTGCACACAGCCCTGGCACATACCATCTGACAATCAATGATGACTCAATCTGACAATTATGATGAATGAAGGGACAGACAACTGTCAGAACCATAGCAGCCTAAGATTGTTCACCTGGAAGTGTCACAATGTGTGCATCCCTACCTACACAAACACCACCAATGCAGTGTCATCAAAAGACACACTTCTATGCGGCAAAAATGAATACCCAAAATACAACATTAGAACAGTGCCATGTCACCCAACCCCTCCCCGGCACTGCCACACAACACACCATGGCATGTCATGCTATGTGAGAGCAAACAAATTAATCCCCACAACATGAAACAAGTGTCACAAAGTACAGTGTCCCTAATGGAAACTGGCCACACATGAAATGCTCACAGTAATGCAGGACCAACAACACACATTACCAAATATTTAGCAATAATACTAATCACCTACACAACTTCCAACCTACCATAAACATGACAGTACGGATTTAAAAAATTGGTAGTCTCACTACCTGATAATGCCAGCACTTCGACCACTTCCAACTGTACAGTGTTAGCGCCACGCTAAAGTGTAGGTGCACTGCTTACAACATGGACGCCATTTCCAAAGTAGACCGCCTTGTGAAGACATGAGGAATGGACCTGCAAATTAGGAGGATGAGATGGATGCAGAGGCACATATCAATACACCATGCAGTGTACAATACAACAACAATATGCACTAGGAATGTATACACAGTATTGACTACAGACTGCCCACACATCAAATGGGAGTCCATCGTCACTGTGTAAGTCAATGTCACTTGGGCACACCCTTTGCAAGCCCATAGAAACGGGAAGCAGGAGGGGTGTGTGTCACACAAACCCAAGCATCTAACCCAAATTCAGGACAAGCCTGCATGTGCCCAGCCACAATACAGCGTATGCGCACGGGAGCCACACAAGGCAACACACTGTAAAAAAAATCAAAAATCAAAAATCAAAAATGGCCATGTATGGGTCAGTGGGGGTGGGGGAGGTGACCCAGGAGGTCCGAGGACAGGGTGCACACCAAAACCCACCTGTGTGGATTTTGGGAAAAAAAACACCTCCATGGGCTCATGGCCTGCACGACTACCCTATTGTGAGAGAATCGCTGCTGTCGCTCTCCTCACCCTCTGCAGCTGCATCAGGAGATGGTGGCACAATGGGAGGCAGCCCACGCAAAGCCCTAGTCTGGTCCTCCATGGCAGCAAGCATGCGGGTGTGGAAGGTCTGGTTCTGGAGGATAATCGTGCGGAGGTCCCCATGCAACAACTCACGGGATGCCCGGACCTCCTCCCTAGTTGCCTGCATCTCAGCTGAGAGCGTACTTGTGAGCCGCTCCAGCTGCTGTTCTGTCATCATGTCAGTTGAACCCTCAAGCTCAACAAGAGTCACCCTGAGCTGACAGAGTTCCACCCTCAGGGCTTCCCTGTGGCCCTGGGACTCAATAGAAATGGCTTCCCGCAGAGTCTCCAGTGCCGCCCGGCCGTCCCTGTTGGACGCCAACATGTCCTCCCTGTGTGACTGGCAAATGGAGTCTGTTGCCTGCTCTAGTTGTTCCATCAGCCTTTCTTGGGGGACAATGGAAGTGGCCACCCTATACATCGCCTGAGCCATCATCTCAGATGATGCTGTCTGTTGGTTTGCCATACCGTATATGGATTGCTCCCATGCGGTATTGCCAGGTGGCGTACGGCCACCGCGTCGGCGGACACCACACCTGTCTGGGGCAAGGCGAACTGCGCCTTGCTGTGCCGGCACTGCCTGAGGCTGCAGGACTGCATTCCGCCTCTGATGTGCTGGCCCAGGAACAGGATCAGATGTTGCGGAGTGTGACGCTGCATCCGTAACCAGCAAAGGCGGACCTACCAACACTGACATCCCCATTGAGGGTTCTACCCCTGGTGCAGGTGGGTTGGACAGTACAGAATCCCTCCCAGAAACACTTACTTGCGACCGCACATAGGTCTCATCATCCGAATCGACACCTGAATAGGGCTCGGGGGAGGTGCACCCAGAGACACCCCTTGAGATAATGATCTGCAGCAAGTGTGGGTTCTCACCCACCACCACACCACGTCCCTCACTGGTGCCCGGTCGGGCCTGAGACCCCTCCTGGGTCTGCACCATCTCCACAACCCCAGCAGTATCAAGTGTGTCATCCCCTGCAAAGACATGAAAGAAAAGAAATGGGAACAGGCATTAGCACCATGGCACACAATTAGGGCTGAGAAGCAACAGAACCAGTACTTCATTGACACATGTGCCACATGACTATAACCCTCCCATGCATGCACCATCACTGCGTATGAAGGGGAGGCAAATGGCAGACATTGATGACACCAAGATGGAAGACCAACACATTTGCTGCATGCTGGCTAGCAGTGCCATCACACATTGGCCTGTGATTGGCATGTCCAATACACATACATGACACATGCCATCACACAGATGGCATGTACCATAGCCATGCCCAGTGAAAGTGGTGGAATTCAAACAATCAGCCTGAATGAACACAGAATAATACACAACAATGTTGTGGCAAGATGACACTTCAAGGGCAATTGGCGTGAGGTTGGGCTTAATGTCTGCTGTTGCCAGAAGGAATACTGCAATACCCAAATCCTGGTGCGCAGAATGTATTGGATGAAGCACATGGGTGACCCAAACCACTCAGGCACACACACCCTCACCTGGCACTCAATCAGAAGCCCTCACACACACACCATGCACATGGATGACACACACATGCATGTGCACTCACCGGACAATGCCTCGTAATCTGGCAGGTCTCCCACGTCTTGGATCTGTCCCTCCGTGACGTAGGTCCCAGCAACATACTCATGTGGAGTGAGTTCAATATCCTCTGCTGGAGACCCACCTCCAGTCACTAGAGTAGTGGCATGACTTGAGGCCAGCTTTTTCTTTGCCCTGCTCTTCAGGTCAATCCAGCGCTTGTAGCAATCATTAGCTGTGCGCCTCACGAATCCAAGGGCACTTATGATGTCCGCGATGGTCTGCCAGTGTGCCAGACGTTGTGCAGGTGTGGTCTTGCATCCTGCAGTAATCACCATTTTGCTGTCATGTGCGGACACATACTCCACAAGTGCATCAAGTTCGGCCTTATTGAAGCTGGGCTTCCTTGGCGGGCCGGACTGTGTAGCCGTGTGTCTGGGGCATCAGCCTGTACCAGACGAGCACTCTTCCTCTTCCGCTTGGAAGGTGGTGGGGATCCTGAGTGTCCTACGCCGCTCTGGACACTAGGGCAGGAGCCCCGGTGGACTGTGGACTGTGGACTAGGAGTGTGGGAATGAACACTCGCCATGCATTAGCTGAAGTGTGATGTAGTCAGGGGGAACGTCAGCAGGATGGACTGGGACCGACACTGTCCTGGCTGGGAGACTCAGAGCTGGGGTGGATGGAGCCGCAGCTGCCCCTGCAGCCTTCCCATCCTGCCTACTCGGGGCAGCAGATGACATAGCTGCCCCTGATCCACGTGGCCTGGTAACACCAACGTGCACCGCCACACGTGGCCTAGACATGCTGACCTGGAAGTCAGCCATGGAGTCACCCTGTGCCAGGTCTGGTGCCACAATGGGCTGGTCCAACAAGGGCTGAGCAGGGATGGTGTCAGCCACGTTACCCTCAACCAGGGGGGGCATGGGAGTCCCTGACTGGTCACCCACACATGGGGGGCTAGGGGCACCCTGCAAGTCCCGGCCACGTCCCCTACCGTATCCACCACGGCCACCTCTTGAGGCTCGGCCACCTTTGCCACCCTTACCGCGTGCTCGCCTCCCAACCATGGCACTGATGTTGTTGTGCGTATGGGAGTTGCAGTAAACTATTTTCCTGGGCAATTGGGGGGTCAAAGGGGTGGGGTACTAGATGGAATTCGTACCCTAGTGCTCTAGCAAAGCTGTATGTGACCCCTGGGGTAAGATGACGGGTCACGCAACGCACTGGCACCCCAAAAAAGGGAGATAATGTGCACGCAACCCCTCCTAGACCACGTGCATGGAAAAATAAACCTGCACTACGCTGTGGCACCCAGAAACACAAAAATGAACGTATGCGTGTCACACACAGCCTAGAATGACCTCTGAAGGGGTACGTGACACACGGGGCAAGCACAGATGTTAAATACGTGCGCGACTCACCGTCTGCCTGGAAAAATAGCGTGAAAAAGACGCGCGTGTGCGCGCTGGCAACACCCCCGCCAAAAGAAGAATTGTAGGCTGTCTGGGGAGACAGGACAACAGAAGAAGTGAACGCTGTTTGAGGAAACAGGCCCAGGAAAAAGACAAAAAGAGAAAAAGCTGTCAAAGGTAACAGGGAGTACGAACTTGGAACGCCGTGAAGTAAATCGCGGGTGAACCGGCAAGAAGTACAGATTTCACCCACTCGCTCTCCACGAAAAGCACGTACAAGGAAATGGTGTTCTACACGTACCTTTTAAACATGCCCACACGTCCAGCGTCATTTCCGCGTGTATGCGCTAAGGCCCTATCCTCCAATTGCACGAGCTGACACTCTGACGTGCAGTCATTGGACATGTAACATGCACCCGTGTACAGGGAAACGCCCACGCACGCACGTCACAGACGCGCTAACACGCTAAGGCCCTTTCCTTAAATTACATGCAGGCGTGCTGTGTTTTCACGTGCCAAATCACTCCGTATCAAGCTGGCCACACGTAAGCACACGGAAGACCACGCCTCTGCCCAGAAGGCCGAATTACTGCCCCCCAGATCCCCGAGCACGCTCCCACCTGCCATCTGCTGCTGCCTGATTGCCTACTGCCCACGTGCCCTGCCATTTGCTGCCTGCACATCAGCCAGGGGTGCTGTTGCTGTGACCACCCCTGCTGGAACCGAAGACTCCCGACTGGGATTCCCTCGCTCCACAGACCAGACCCAGGACCCAGTTGCCCACCCACTCCTGCCTCTGGGGTTGTCATGTCGGGCACTGTAACATCTGGCACCACTGGCAACCCCCGGCCAGAGAGGCAGAGGGGCACCAGCTTCACTGCCACCGAAGTTGGTGTCCTGGTGGAGCAAGTCCTGGGGCAGTATGATGCCCTCTTCGGATGTTTGCGCGCCGACAAGGAAGGACGGACTCGGATCTGGACAGACATTGTGACTGCCATCAACGCAGAGGGGGTGGCAGTCCGACTATTCCATCATGTCAAGAAGTGCTGGGAGGACTTCAGGTCCAGGACCCTCAACAAGGCCCGGCGCCTCTTGAAGGCAACGGATGCTAAGGGGCGCCGTGGCCACTTGTCGGAAGATCAGATGAGGGTCCTGGAACGCATATCCCCAGCGCTCTACGTCCAGGTCCTTGAGAGGCAGACCCGTCTGGAGTCGAGCGGTAAGTGTACATGCATCCTGATTGCAAGCTGCGCGTGTGGTGGTGTGCCAGTAGTGTGCAGGTTGCACATATGTTTTAATGGGGCCAAGTAGGACAGGTGGGGGTTGTACAGGGCCATGGGGCTAACACATGCGAGGGCTCTCATGTGTGAGACATGGATGGTGCTTGTGTGTGTAGGCTTGCATGCCAAATGCAGATGTGTGGGCACACATGTTTGAATGAATGTGTATGTAAGTAGTCATGTTTGTGATGTCACACATGGATGTTGGTTTCAGCTACATGTATCTGCACTGTGTACATGTGCATGTGTGTGTATTTGACAAGGGGGCAACAGTGATGCAACATGGATGCATGTGACACCGGGATGTGGAAGACTGATTGGCAGATGTGACATAGATATCGATCTCAACACTTCAACAGTTGGCAGAGGTGTACACATGCATGCAAGTGTGGTGGTGTGTGTGCATGTGTAGTGCACTTCCTGTGTTGCATGTGATGTCTGGCTCACCTTTGCCTGCTCATGCTGTTGTATGTGTATGGATGGTGCTGGCTGTTGCGATATGGCTGTGGTATGGCTCATGTCTGCGAGTTGGAATGACATGTGTGTTGGCGATTGTGATGCCATGTCTGAGGTTTGCCAATGCCACTCATGTACAACTGTCATGTGTGTATGTGTCCATTGTACAGTGCCCTGATGCCCTTGTTTTATTTCTCCCTGTCTGCAGCGTCAACTGATGAAGAGGGCGGAGAAGGTGCTGTGGAGCACAGCGGCAGGGATTGCACCGCCAGCCGCAGACGCAAGGCCCGGCTCCCCTCCCAGATTGTCATCTCGTCGGGGAGTGAGGAGTCTGGTGCCGTGTCCCAGGCCGCAGCTGCCGGGGTTGGAGGTCCAAGAGGCGGAGGTCGGAGTTGGACTCCTCGGCAGCAGAAGGGGCAGATGGGACCCCACAGGGCCCAAGGGGGGAAGATGGCACTGAGTCATCCAGGTTGGTGGGGGGTTTGGTGGAGGAGGAGGCCGTGCAAGCGTCAGAGACGGGGTCTGGAGGTGGGGATTCCACTGGTGCTAGTGGTGCAGTGCAGGACCAGGGACAGGAGGCAGCACAGGCCGCCGCGGAGGTGCCTGTGTCCAATCCTGTCCCTGATCCTGTCACTGCATCATCTTGCACCAGCAGGGATGCCTACGTCCAGACCCGTTTTCTGGCAGGGGATGAGCTTACAACAACTGGCCTTCCTCTGCCTGCGGATGTGGCTATCCAGGTACGTGTTGAGAATGTCCTGACTGGTGTGGCGTTGCGTCAACGGGCCATGCGAGGTGACCTGCAGTCTTTTCATGAGGAGACTGCACGTCATCTCGAATGGCTCGTTGACCGCGTCGGCCTACTGGGACAGGTCACCCAGGCCGGATTCCTCCGTTTGCTGGAGCTTGTTCCGACCCCCTCCTCAACTGAACACCCTATGCGCCAGTCGTCCTCCGTGCCATCTTTCCACCCATTTGTCACCTGGGTGCCCTGTGGAGCTGCCTCTGACGGTGCGGCCAGGCTGGTGGAGGACACATCCCTGCCACAGTCGGGAGTCGGACGTCCAGCAGCGGTGGCCACATCAATGACTGTACCCCGGCCGGTGGAGGATGTGCAGGCAGCAGGAGCCAGGGCACGGGCACAGGCACAGCAGCAGCAGCAACGAGGTGGGAGCCATGATGGCTCGGGGCCTTCGACATCGGAGGGGCAGGCATCGGCCGGAGGGCAGGAGGACCCAGGACGGGAAGTATCTTCCGTGTGGCAGCGGTTGGGCCACGCCATAGATGTGGAGCGGCAGCGGGCAGAAGAGGCACGGCTCACGATGGTCAGGGCGGAGAACTCCATGCGGAGGGCCCTGAGGCGGGCCGAGTGCCTCGAGACAATCCGCAGGGAGTTGGAGGAGAACATGTTGTCATCCCTGCGGACCCTCAGGGCCATGGAAGAGGACCGCCTCCGGGACATTGAGCAGGAGTTCGATGATGCCCTGGCCCGGAACATCCAGAAGTGAGCCGTCGGACTAGCCCGCTGTCCTTGTAAATAGTTCTTTAGTGTTAAGTTTCCTTTCAGTTTTGTTTTCTTTTGGGGCGCTTGGACAATGCCCCAACTTCTTGTATATAGTTCTTCATTAGGTAGGATTTTATTCTATAGGTTCAAAGGATTGGGCACATGGACCCTGGATGTTCACTTTGTACATAGTTTGACAATGGATTTGGATTGTTGATTTTTTTTCCCATGGATCAATGGTTTTTTATTATTTTTGCACCTTGGATTTATTTTCTCAGACTGACACTTTGGAGACTTGCTTTTGGACTGCTTTTCATTTGGATTTCATGCGTCTTTTTCATTTATTGGAAATGCTGGATTTCATTTATTATTTCCATTTTCTTCTGTTCCATTTCATTGCCTTGCTTTTCTGTTTAATACATTATCATTTGGTACTTCAATGTGTGGTATTCTCTCTTTGGTTTCATGCATGTTGCAATGTGTGTTTTTTCATTCACATGCTGTCATTGTGTGTGTTTGACGGATATATGTTGATGTGCAGACTAGCCATTTGGGATGCATCATGTGCTGGTGATTTCTTTGTGGGGTGGATGTCATACCTGGTGGTGTGTTCGGACTGGGGTGGCGTGGGCAGTGTATTGAGGGGGCATGGGAGGCATGATTATGGATCGTCATGAGGTGTTGGGGGGACATGTATGGGGGCCTGCAGGCAGCTGCCCTGCTCTGCTGGGGGGTGGTGGTGCAGGGGGACATGTGTGGGGCCTGATGGAGGGTGCCCTGCACTGCTGGGGGGTTGGGATGCAGGGGGACATGAGTGGGGGCCTGGTGGAGGGTGCCCAGCAATGCTGGGGGGTGGGGGTGCAGGGAGACATGAGTGGGGGCCTAGTGGAGGGTGCCCCTGGATGCTGGGGGGTGGGGGTGCTGGGAGACATGAGTGGGGGCCTGGTGGAGAGTGCCCTGCACTGCTGGGGGGTGGGGTGCTGGGAGACATGAGTGGGGGCCTGGTGGAGGGTGCCCCTGGATGCTGGGGGGGTGGTGCAGGGGGACATGAGTGGGGGCCTGCTGGCAGGTGCCCCACAGTGCTGGGGGGTGGGGGTGCTGGGAGACATGCATAGTTGATCAGTAGTGCAAGGTGACATGTGGCTTGGCTGCGGGGCATGTCCATGGTGGATGGGCTGCCTGCGGGACATGAGCAGGGGTGCAGGGTAGTCCCCTGTGGTGTGGACTGCCTGCAGGGGCCGTGGAGGGTGTAGAGGGAACACCTGGGAGGACCCACATAGCCAATTCACGTGTAGTACTCCCCGGAACCCCTGAAATACACGTACCCTGCTGAATTTGCATGTGAAACTTCCCATGCACACCTAAATGACGTGCAAAGGGGTACGCGACAAACACGGACACCCGCTGTGTGAATAATAGCGTGTGCGTGTATTTCGTGGGTGCGCAGGAAGTTTAACACGCGATCGGGCCTGGGGGAGCGGGGTACGTGTATTTCAGGGGCTCGCGGGAAGTTTAACACGCGATTGGGCCTGGGGGAGAGGGGTACATGTATTTCAGGGGCTCGCGGGAAGTTTAACATGCGATCGGGCCTGGGGGAGCGGGGTACGTGTATTTCAGGGGCTCGCAGGTAGTATAACACGCAATTGGGCCTGGGGGAGCAGGGTACCACTCGCCGTCTGCCTTGCGTGTAGAAGAACGCGTAGCCAACACCCACCCGCTGTGAAGTAATAGCGTGTGAACCCCAACGCCTGCAGAACACACGCACTGCATCCCACGAAAAGCAGGTACAAAGCAATGGAAATCCACGTGGGATCTTCAAGCCCTGCCAGGGCAACGCCCGTGCGCGATACGTCACAGACACGCTTACGCGCTAAGGGCCTTTGGTCCAATGGAATCACGTATGCGTGCTGACGTGCTTATGCGCTAAGGGCCTTTCCTTGAATTACACGCTGACGTGCAGAATTTTCACGTGCCAAATCACTCCGTATCAAGCTGGCCACGCGTAAGCACACGGAAGACCATGCTCCTGCACAAAAGGCCAAATTACTGCCCCCCCCAGAGCCCTGAGCAGCCTCCCACGAGCCATCTGCTGCTGCCTGCATGCCTGCCTCCTGCCACCGTGCCCTGCCATTTGGTGCCTGCACATCAGCCATCTGCAGGGGTCCAGTTGCTGTGTCCACCCCTACTGGAACAGAAGACTCCCGACGGGGATACCATCGCTCCACAGCCCAGCCCCAGGACCCAGTTGCCCACCCACGCCTGCCCCGGGGGTCACCATGTCGGGGCAAACACCATCCGAGACCACTGGCGAACCCCAGCCAGAGGGGCAGAGGGCCACCAGCTTCAGTCAGAAGGAAGTTGGTGTCCTGGTGGAGCTTGTCCTAGGGCATTATGATGCCCTCTTCGGATCATCACGCGCCGACAAGGAAGGACGGGACAGGATCTGGGACGACTTTGTGGTTGCCATCAACGCGGAGGGGGTGGCAACCCGCAACATCAAGCAAGTCAAGAAGCGCTGGGAGGACTTGAGGTCCAGGACCCTCATGAAGGCCCGGCGCCTCGTGGTGGGGGGCCGGGGCAGCATGAGTACCATCCAGCTGAGGGTCCTAGAACACGTACGCCCAGCGCTCCATGCCCATAACCTTGAGAGGCAGACCCGTCTGGAGTCGAGCGGTAAGTGGCCAAGCATTGCTGTGTGAGACAGAGCATGTTGCAGTGTGCTGGTTGTCTGATACTTGCCTGTATGTGTGACATAGGCCATGTACGCGTGTGTGTGTGCAGGGACATCATGGTCATGCATGTGAGACCAGTAATGTGTGAAGCACACGGTTGGTGTATGTGTTTAAATGAAACATGGGGAGCCCTATGCGGAATGGACACATGAGAGCATGCCAGTCTCTGTTCCTGGACATGGGTGGGGGTGAGGGATGGGTGCTGATGCCATGTACATGTATGGTGTCCATGTCTGTGTGTCTGACCTGCGTGTCTATGACTTGTGAATGCCATGGATGCATGACACATGTCTGTGACAATGTTCAGAATCACTGATGCAGCCTAGTTATCCTTGCATCCACTGTGTCTGGGGTGTACGAGTCCAGATGGATGAAAGTACGGTGAAGTGTGTGCATGTGATAGGCATGACCCATGATGCATGTGCGTTCAAAAACAACATTGTATGTTTCAGGAGTCCCTTGTACATGTTTGCTAATGTCCATAGCATGCGCCATGCCTGTTACTGCATGTGTTTTGCCTGCACTGACCCATGTGTTGTGGAGGGACATGATGGAAGTGATCTATGACAGTGCCACTCATCTGCTATTGCTTCCTGTCTAGGAGACCATTGTACAGTACCCTGATGCTTGTGTTCTGTCTCCCTCTACACAGCGCAAAGTGAAGAAGAGGGCGGAGACGGCGCTGTGGAGCAAAGCGGCGGGGATGCCCCATGGCTGCAGCGGAAGGGGTGGGTGAGCCCCCACAGGGGCTTGCAACGGCGGAAGACGGGGTGGAGCCAGCCAGGTTGGTGGTTTCCACAGAGGAGGAGGAGGCCGCTACTGAGCCGCACATGGGGCCTGGTGGGGGCATCCATGCTGGTGCAAGTGGTGCAGTCCAGGGGCAGCGGCAGGAGGCATCACAGGTCGCCGTGGAGGTGCCTGTGCATGTCACTGTCCCTGACACTATGACTGCACCACCAAGCACCAGCAGGGATGCCCTAGCCCAGGCCTGTCCGCAGGTAGGGGGGATGTCCATGTCATCTGACTCCCCTCCACCTGCGGGCGAGGGGACCCCTGGCCGCATGGAGAAGGTCCTGATTGGTGTTGCGTTGCGCACTGGTGTCATTCGTGATGAGGTGTGTGCTTCCCGGGGGGAGCACGCACGTCATCACGAAGAGCAACGTGGCCCAGTTAGGAGTGGCCATGGTCGGGGGTTTCATACATGTGTCAGGCACTCTGGCGACCCTCTCCTCCTCTGTGGAGGCTATGCGCCAGTCGTTCTCCATGCCGTCTTCCGGCCCAGATGCCACCAGGGCCCCCTGTGGACCTGCCCCGACCAACGCAGCCAACTCGGTGGGGATCCCATCCCTGCCACAGTCGGGAGTCGGAGGTCCAGCAGGGGTGGACACACCAGCAACTGGACCCCAGCAGATGGAGGATGTGACGCATCATCGGGCAGGGCACGTGCACGACGGCGTCGGTGCATTCCATCAGCCTGGATGCCGTCGTGCTGGCACAGGCAGTTGCGTCGGAGGCAGTGGCAGGCTCAACGTGGGAGGCATCATGGCTCGGGGCCATCAACATCAGGGGGACAGGCATCGGCCGGAGGGCAGGAGAACCCTGGAATGGGAGTGTCTTCCGTGTGGGAGCGGTTGGGCCAGCAGATAGGTGCGGAGTGGCAGCGGGCAGAGGAGGAACGGCTCACAATGGTCAGGGCGGAGAACTCCATGCGGAGGGCGCTGAGGCGGGCTGAGTGCCTCGAGGGTATTCGCAGGAAGTTGGAGCTGGACACTGCCTTATCCCTGCGAGACCTCGGGGCCAGGGAACATGCCCGCCTCCAAGCCATTGAACAGGAGTTCGATGATGCCCTGGCCCATGACAACAACCAGTGAGCCGTCGGACTAGCCCGCTGCCCTTGTAAATAGTTATGTAGTTAGTGTTAGGTTTCCTTTGCTTTTTTATTTTTTTGGACCTTTTGGACAATGGACTACATTTTTGTATATAGTTTTTTTATTAGGTAGTATTATTAGATAGGTTTCATTTCTTCCGTTGGGATCATGGACCCTGGATTGTTTATCTGTATATAGTTGGCTGTTGGATTTTATTTTTTTATTTGGAATTTACCCATGGAGCAATGGTTTTCGGTTTTGTTTTTCCATTAGATTTACTTTTTTGAACTGTGACTTTGGACACCTTTCCTTTGGATTATGATTTGTGGTTTTTCATTATTTTACGGACATGCTGCTTTTGGTTTTTAATTCCCATTGTCGTTTGTTTATTTTTGATTCCATTTATGTTGCTTTTAATACATTTTTTTCATCAAACTTCAATGTGTAGTATCATCTCATTGGTTTCATGCATATCATGATATGGGTTTTGACATTCACTGACACCCATTGTGTGTATGTGAGGGACATGTGTTCATTAACATACTTGCCATTGGGGTTGTATCATGTAATTGGCATTTCTAAGTGGGTGGATGCAATACTTGGGTGGGTGTTTGGCATGTGGAGGCTGCCCATAAGGGCCAGGGATCTAGATTGTGATGACGTGTTGGCTGGGGGACATGAGTTGGGGCCTGCTGGCAGGTGCCCCGCAATGCTGGGGGGTGGGGGTGCAGGGGGACATGAGTGGGACATGAGTGGGGGCCTGCTGGCAGGTGCCCCGCAATACTGGAGGGTGGGGGTGCAGGAGGACATGAGTGGAACATGAGTGGGGGCCTGCTGGCAGGTGCCCCGCAATGCTGGGGGGTGGGGATGCAGGGGGACATGAGTTGGACATGAGTGGGGGCCTGGTGGAGGGTGCTCCTGGATGCTGGGGGTGCAGGGAGACATGTGTGGGGGCCTGGTGGAGGGTGCCATGCACTGCCGGGGGGAGGAGGTGCAGGGGGACATGAGTTGGACAGCATGAGTGGAGGCCTGCTGGCAGGTGCCCCACAGTGCTGGGGGGTGGGGGTGCTGGGAGACATGAGTGGGGGCCTGGTGGAGGGTCCCCTGCACTGCTGGGGGGTGGGGGTGCAGGTAGACATGTGTGGGGGCCTGGTGGAGGGTGCCCTGCACTGCTGGGGGGTAGGGGTGCTGGGAGACATGTGTGGGGGCCTGGTGGATGGTGCCCCTGGATGCTGGGGGTGGGGGTGCTGGGAGACATGTGCGGGGGCCTGGTGGAGGGTGCCCTGCACTGCTGGGGGGTGGGGGTGCTGGGAGACATGTGTGGGGGCCTGGTGGAGGGTGCCCCTGGTTTCTGGAGGGTGGGAGTGCTGGGAGACATGTGTGGGGGCCTGGTGGAGGGTGCCCTGCACTGCTGGGGGTGGGGGTGCTGGGAGACATGAGTGGGGGCCTGGTGGAGGGTGCCCCGCAATGCTGGGGGTGGGGGTGCAGGGAGACATGTGTGGGGGCCTGGTTGAGTGTGCCCCTGACTGCTGGGGGCTGGGGATGCAGGGGGACATGAGTTGGACATGAGTGGGGGCCTGGTGGAGGGTGCCTCTGGATGCTAGGGGGTGGGGGTGCAGGGAGACATGTGTGGGGGCCTGGTGGAGGGTGTCCTGCACTGCTGGGGGGTGGGGTGCAGGGGGACATGAGTTGGACATGAGTGGGTGCCTGCTGGCAGGTGCCCCACAGTGCTGGGGGGTGGGGTTGCTGGGGGACATGTGTGGGGGCCTGGTGGAGGGTGCCCCTGGATGCTGGGGAGTGGGGGTGCTGGGAGACATGTGTGGGGGCCTGGTGGAGGGTGCCCTGCACTGCTGGGGGGTGGGGGTGATGGGCAACATGTGTGGGGGCCTGCTGGCAGGTGCCCCACAGTGCTGGGGGGTGGGGGTGCTGGGAGACATGCGTTGTTGATCAGTAGTGCAAGGTGACATGTGGCTTGGCTGGGGGGCATGCCCATGGTGGATGGGCTGCCTGCGGGACATGAGCAGGGGTGCAGGGTAGTCCATGTGGTGTGGGCTGCCTGCAGGGGCCGTGGAGGGTGTAGAGGGAACACCTGGGAGGACCCACACGGCCAATGCACGTGTAGTACTCCCCGGAACCCCTGAAATACACGTACCCTGCTGAAATCACGTGTGAGACTTCCCGCGCTCCCCGAAATACACGTACCCAGGACATTCGTGTGTGGAACTTTCCGCGCACCCCTGAAATACACGTAACCTGCTGAATTCACGTGTGAAACTTCCCGCACACCCCGAAATACACGTACCCTGCAGGATTTGCGTGTGAAACTTCACGCGCATCCCGAAATACACGTACCCAGGACAATCGCGTGTGGAACTTCCCGCGCACCCCTGAAATACACGTGCCCTGATGGATTCGCATGTGAAACTTCACGCGCACCCCTGGAATACACGTACCCAGGACAATCGCGTGTGGAACTTCCCGCGCACCACTGAAATACACGTACCCTGCTGAATTTGCATGTGAAACTTCCCGCGCACCCCGAAATACACGTACCCTGCAGGATTTGCGTGTGAAACTTCACGCGCACCCCGAAATACACATACCCAGGACAATCGCGTGTGGAACTTCCCGCGCACCCCTGAAATACACGTGCCGTGATGGATTCGCGTGTGAAACTTCACGCGCACCCCTGGAATACACGTACCCAGGACAATCGCGTGTGGAACTTCCCGCGCACCCCTGAAATACACGTACCCTGCTGAATTTGCGTATGAAACTTCCCGCGCACCCCGAAATACACGTACCCTGCAGGATTCGCGTGTGAAACTTCACGCGCACCCAGAAATACACGTACCCAGGAGAATCGCGTGTGGAACTTTCCGCGCACCCCTGAAATAGACGTGCCCTGATGGAATCGCGTGTGAAACTTCACGCGCACCCCTGGAATACACGTACCCAGGACAATCGCGTGTGGAACTTCCCGCGCACCCCTGAAATACACGTACCCTGCTGAATTCGTGTGTGAAACTTCCCGCGCACCCCAAAATGCACATACCCTGCAGGATTTGCGTGTGAAACATCAGGCGCACCCAGAAATACACATACCCAGGAGAATCACGTGTGGAACTTCCCGCGCACCCCTGAAATACACGTGCCCTGATGGAATCGCGTGTGAAACTTCACGCGCACCCCTGGAATGCACGTATCCAGGACAATCGCGTGTGGAACTTCCCGCGCACCCCTGAAATACATGTACCCTGCTGAATTCGCGTGTGAAACTTCCCACGCACCCCGAAATACACGTACCCTGCAGGATTTGCGTGTGAAACTTCACGTGCACCCAGAAATACACATACCCAGGACAATCGCATGTGGAACATCCCGCGCACCCCTGAAATACACGTGCCCTGATGGAATCGCGTGTGGAACTTCCCGCGCACCCCTGAAATACACGTACCATGCTGAATTTGCGTGTGAAACTTCCCGCGCACCCCGAAATACACGTACCCCGCAGGATTCACGTGTGAAACTTCACGTGCACCCCTGAAATACACGTACCCAGGACAATCATGTGTGAAACTTCCCGCGAACCCCTGAAATACACGTTCCCCGCTTGGCGTTTGCTGTTTGGCAGCCCTGTGAACTAGTCCAGGGTTAGCGCAGACATTTGCAATGAATTGGGGATTTTGATGGCTTTTCCTTGCGCGAGGGTGTTCTTGGGGGCGTAACTGGCGCTGCTGCAGAGTCGCTGCTCCACTCTGCGCCACGGCTGGTTTTGGAGGCTAAAATCCATGAATACGCTGTGCGATGAAATGGATTTTATCGCACACGGCTGGCGCAGTGTATCGCACAGGGACACTCTGCGCCAGCCGCGTGCGCCACTTTTGTGCAAAATTCTATGAATTACCCCGTTGGTGTCTACTTGGATTCCAACCTCTCCATGGACAGTCAAGTCAACGTAATAGCCTCCTCAGCTACGTACCACGCCAAACTGATCAACGCAGTCAGACCCTTCCTCTCCAAAGAGAATTGCACAAACATAGCCAGAGCAATCACCGGCTCCAGGCTAGATTACTGCAATGTACTCTTCCTAGGAACCTCCAACAAAAACCTGGAAAGGCTACAAATCATACAGAACAATGCCCTCCGCGCTGCCCAAGGTATCATGAAAAGAGAACACATCTCTGAGGCCAGAAAACTAGCCCATTGGCTACCAATAAAGGAAAGAATCATCTTCAAAGCTTTGGCACTGGCCCACAAGGGCATCCACCTCACCGCCCCAGTCTACCTCTCACAAAGAATCTGCCCCGTCTCCTCCTCAAGGCCAACCAGGTCACCATATACCAACATGCTCTGTGTGCCACTAGTAAAAAGAGCCAGAGCTGGAGGATCCAGCTTCCCTTATCTCGCACCATCGCACTGGAATGCCCTACCTCCCACAATCCGAGGTGAGCCCTCCCTCATTGCCTTCCGGAAAGCTATGAAAACCATCCTCTTCACATAAGGTCTCTCGCAGCACCATGTTTGCCAATAAACTACCTGTAATGTAATAACCAAAGATGCATGAGCTGTAATGACTAATCTGTTTGTAGCAATCATAATGTGCCAACGACTGCTACCAATCCTGTACCCTCTGTAACTAAGTTCCTGCAAGTAACAGCGCCACAATGCCCCTGGGCTGTTTGCGCGCTATATAAATATAAATAAATAAAAATCGTAACCCTATTTTTTCGTAGTGTACTCAGAAACAATGTTATGTGATGCCACTTTCTGTTTTGTGGAGGGGTGAAAGGTTGTGTTCCATCGCTCCCTGTGATGTCACTTTGGGGTGGGGTCAAATGACATCACTTCCTGTGATGTCTTCAGAGGTCAAGGGTCGTGTGGTGTCACTTCCGCTACCCCTGGCATTTTGGTGAAATGACGTCTCTGTCTCTGAGGGCATTGCCTCTCACTGTTTGCCCTGTAAAGTGTGGCACTCTTCTGAAGCATTGCCTCTCACTTTCAGTTCAGTATAATGCAGTACTTTCCTGGGCTCACTGCATAGCCTTTACAGTGCTGTCCTCTCCTAGAGCATTACTACTGCTTTCCCTGTACGGAGGAGCACTCTCACTTGGCACCATCTCTTACTGTGTGTTCGCTATAATGGAGCACTTTCCTGGTGCATAACCTCTCGTTATGTGTAACTCGTGTGTGTCCTGTACAGTACATAATTCCCTGGCAGCATCACCTCTCACTGTGCGCCCTATAAAGTATAGCACTGCCCTGTGGTATGCCTCTCACTATACACCTGTTCAGTATAGCACTATCCCTTACTGTGTGTTCAATATAATGGAGCATATTCCTGGGGCACGTCCTGTACTGTCCAGTACATCATACACTCTGTGTCCTGAACAGTACAGCACTCTCCTGTGGCAATGCCTCTCACTGTGTTCCCTGTATAGTGTAGCATTCTCCCATGGTACTGCCTACTGTTTGCGTTGTATAATGCAGCACTTTCCTTCGGGCACACAGGCACAAGATGGCAGCGCTTAGCAAATGCCTATCCAAAACCATACTCTTGGTTTTGCCAGTGGCGGTTTTTAGGCCCAATGCTTCTCCGCTGTTGGAGAGTGGAACGAGGGCCACTCTTGAGCACATTCCTGTGTTTAGGTATGGGGTGCATGGGGGATGGGAGGGTGCTGGAGGTTTACTGTCTGCCTCTTTAGACAACTGCCATAGCCCCAAAGCACATTGCTATTCTGGAGAACTGTGTTTTTAATGTGTGTTAAGGGATTCTCTGTTTTTGCAATAGGAGGAGAAATAATACATTTTACAACAATGGGAAATGTAATCGCAGAACAACATAATATTACCTCGCAAATGGAAAACATATCTTAACCACATGCGAACATCAAAATTCAAAGTATGACAGTGACGGAAAGAACAAAACAAAGAAAAATGGAGGAGGCAGCATGGTTAACAGCTGCAGGGTCCTCCTATAACCTTTCCCCCCTCCCTTGGGTAAGGGGAGGGTTCGGGGGGCGGAACGGCGCCAAAAGCACCCCAAAGCCACAAAGGGCAAACAAAGGAAAGGGGCAGGGTAAGCCCCTTTATAACGAGCAGGGTAATTCATTCATTGCTTGTAAGAAAACAAGGTGCAGTGAAGGAATGAGCTAAGGATGGCTAATTGGCGATGGGTGCAAATGGACAAATGCAGGGGCATTGAACCTCAAAGGAGCTGTGCGGTCCAAAGTTTACAGTGAAATTACAATTTCATTGATGAGCAATAATAACGCTGAGGCAAACGAGCGCTAGTCAATCACATTGCCTGGTTAAAAGGTACTCCAACGTGATGACGGAGGCGGAACTGGAGTGTGTTGCTTCCATTTTAATGGAAGTTTTTCCCAGACCACGATCATCGCAGGACACCGCTTTATTATGCTGACTGCCATCCAAAAGGGATCCGATGAGAAACGGAGTGCTCATAGCGGCGGTTGACAGCCAAGGACATATTTAAGCCCTTTTTAGGCCCTGGGCACGGACATCTTTGGGGCCCCCCTTCACCAGACCAAAGGAATTAAGTTGTCAAGAATATCTGCACCGCCCGCCCAACCCCTAACCCCACACCCGGCGTAATCACAACCCATAGGTTGATATGCTGCCTCACAGCATAGAAAATAAGGATGTTTACTCCCTTAAGTCCCCTTACCCTCTTCATTCTTGCTCTAATCAGAATGATAAACAAGTACCATTTGAAGGTCAATATTATCAGTCTACGAAGAGGTTACTTCTGTTCTAGCATAAATACACGAGACATTTTATCAATATCATCAAGGAAGGTGTGCAGCCTGTACTATTAATACAGGACTGTATGTAAAAGGTACATGCAACCCAGAGTAGACAGAGAACTCACATTTGCTGCCTCACAGAACGCAAACGTGCTCAAGCATGGATAGAGGAGACCAATTGGTAGGAAGGAGAAAGCTATGCATACCATAGCGGGGATAGTGGATGCAGATTGGAAGCTACTAGGAAGGTGTCTGTATCCAGACATACCGAGATTAGAAGTGGGACATGGTTTTCAAATAGTGTCGCCATTAGAGATCAAAGGAACAAGTGGCTGTGATGTGCAATGTATCAATACTCACTATTATAGTGGAAGCAACACTATAGCCAGTGACACCACGAGTGGGGCTGTTTTGAAGATCATACCCTGAGAAGGAAATCACTCTGAAAGGCTGACAATTTTGAAAGGTTTAGGGTCTGGCAATTTCGAGAGGTTAGGCAATACAAGATTAAATTAGATGCCCAGCATTACACACACTGGTTAAGGGGTGAATCTGGGATGTGTGCCAACTCTGCAATTTCTGCATTTGAACACTTTCATTACCAGTTCTTACCATGAACTAAACTAATCTCATTTTATAAAACTGACTTGGAAAGTACACCAATCACATTCCCAAACATGACCATTTTAAAAAACAAAATATTATAGAAGGGTGTAACACAGAGTGATTCTAGCTTCATTCTCACCATCATCAAGAGAACTATATAAGTACCAGCATACCAATCAGTGTGATTTAACAGATTTAATATAGGTTGGTATTTTGTATTTTAAAGCTTTACATATTTCCAAAACACTTGCTTGTGAAATTGTCATTTTATAAACAAGCAGAAAAACCTTTGACTTTTACAAAAATGCAAAGCTTTTTTTATGTCAAACTAGCAGACTTTCAAATATGCTTGCTCGAGTCCTTCACCATCTGGTCCGATCCCTTCTGTCTACCACCCCATCCACTCAAATGGCCTACATAAAAAGAAAGATCAAGTAATGGGCTATATGATGCCACCAGCATGCGAAGAGGCAAACTTCACAGAAGACAGTACATTAATGTACAAGATATTAGATGATTGCCCAGGATCACTGTATTGTTTGCTAGCAAAGCCAGGATACAAGCATGAATGCTTTGTTTCCAAATCCATTTTCTAGACCTTAACCATAAGGATGACATGTTCATTTTTATAGCAACCCCTAGCTGGTGCAGGTACATTACTGATAATAGCACCTATTGTGCTGCAAGACCAAGTACAGGCAGGTTTATAAACTTCAGACATAGGAAAGGCTCAGCCAGCCTTACAGGAATGTGCTATTCTAATCTTGCATAGGAACACATATCTCTGCAATGAGTGCTTAACACACTGAGCTAACTTCTGAACCATTGTGGCGCTCAATTTACCAATATGCATTTCAGATGTGGCTATTGCACATGATCAACATAATTCCCACAGGAAAGAAAGAATGCTACAGGAGTTGTTCCCCAAGGAACACACAAACTATATATACCACAGTGAAAACAGAAAGCATTACATGATGAATTGATCGAGGCAGAATTTACTTGCCAAAACAGACAGGCAATAGGTTTAGAGCCTCAGCACCATACAATACAATATCCTGATGTGTGCTATTTAAGTCTGGTGAACAAAGGAATCTTACTTCTTTAGATCAGGCAGCCTTGTGGGGTCCCCGCCAAGGTGGGGGCCCTGGACAAGTGCACCTTTTGCCCACCCATAAAAACTTCTCTGTTGACAGTGTTTTATCACTGCAGTCATGTAAGGCAGCGCTGGGTGAAAGGATTTAAAACTACTGTGCCACTTTTCTTTCTCTGCAAACATGCTAACACAGAGTTGTTGGAAGCCGCTTTGCTAGTATTTGATGAGTACTAACGTGCAGCGCTGGTATAAATGAAAGCTTACATGTCCAATGTTTGACCTTTGCATACTACAGGATCACCTGCGAAGATGCATGGTATATTTACCATTCAAACATGGAGAGCTTCCTTAGAGACAGTCATCCAAGATGGCTGCCTCCATGGAAAAGCTCACTCAAAATCAAAGAGTTCCGAGATGGACAGGAATGGGTGGGATTAGCCATAGGGATAACATTGTCTATGGGCAGAGAATGGGAGGGATTACAACTGTGTATCTCTCCTTAAATATCATCTCCATTGGAAAAGCACAGGGAACACTGGAGGCATGCGGGTTGACTTTGTATGAGAGCTTTGTCAATGTTAGAGCAGCTTTCGACAGGGTAAACTGCGCAAAGGTATGGGGAAAGCTGTTAGCCTGTGGATCCCCTCTGTGGGTTGTGAATGTTTTGAAAGGTCTCCACCAGAATTCCCAAGCATAGGTCCGCTTGGATGAAGAGGTGGGAGTCTTCGCCAGAGTTAAGATTGGCAAAGGGGTGAAAAAGGGATGTACACTTACACGGCTGTTGTACAATCTATATATGGCTGACATGCTGGCCCATTTGCTACCAGCTACAAGTTGTTGTCCAAAAATTGGCCGGCGGTCCAGTCCATGCATGCTTTATGCTGACGATTTAGTTATGCTAAATTATTTTTTTTTTTATTAGTACTGTGAGTTTTAGTTTACAAAAAAAACTTTTAAATTAAAACATATATATATATATATATATATATATATATATATCAGCTTAACCTTTTATACAAAACCAATTAAAAAAATCATCTAAATCTCCACAATTTCAGGTTAAAATTCATTCTAAATTGATTTACCACAGGAATGACTTAGGAACTTTTCCGACTTTCTGAACCCAAATCATCGCAACAATTAAGATCTTATAATGTGACCACCTGTTAGAAAAATGCTTGAATACATCTAATGCCTCACACAGACAATGTACATTATTATGAGCTTCAATATATAGATTAACACAAAGCTTTCCCTTCTGAAGAGCCATCCAGAAGGATGTGGCCAAACTCCACCGGGGCACAGCGTGGACACCCTAACCCAGCCTGCATTGATTGCATTGATGAAGAAACTCCACCAAGATGGGCGACAGCGTTTTTTTCGGGCTGCCTGACCCCCTCTCCCTGCCATGAGAAGCACACTGGAGCAAGCAGCAATCCCATTGGCTGCCCGACCTAGCAAATCGGCGGTTCCATGGGAGCCGGGAGGCGATGCCAGGCCTACACCAAGGGCCTAAGGGTCCTATCTTTCTCTGTCATACCGGTATGCCAGTGCCTAGCCGATACCATCCTCACGAAAATCAGCCTGACTCTGCCACCATGGCACAGGTACCCCTGTACACAAGACTCGCAAAGCCTCTACTAATAACTGTAACCAGCTGATCTCATTCATGGCTACCCACAAACTGCCTTCTCTGACGATCATCACGATGCCATAGCCATCCAGTACTTTACCACATGACTTTCATGCAATAACGCAATCGTCTCTATACGATATAATATGTACTGCATTGTCTTAGAAATCCTTGCTGCCGCCAGTATATGTCCTAAGATCCAGTAGCGTGTATCACCTGCCTCCCCCCCTGGTCGCTTGTAGGTGTATGCTGCACCCTCCCCTTTATCGCCTGTGTGTGCATGCTGCTCGCACCCTCACCCACGGACACTAATGCCCTTGCCTGCCACCATCTCCCGGTCGCCCACTATATGTATTTGTTCCCCCCGCTCCCCTGGTCCCCCGAAGTATGTATGTGTTCCCCCCTGTCCCGCCTGCTGTATGTATGTGTTCCCACCCATAGGGATAACATTGTCTATGGGCAGAGAATGGGAGGGATTACAACTGTGTATCTCTCCTTAAATATCATCTCCATTGGAAAAGCACAGGGAACACTGGAGGCATGCGGGTTGACTTTGTATGAGAGCTTTGTCAATGTTAGAGCAGCTTTCGACAGGGTAAACTGCGCAAAGGTATGGGGAAAGCTGTTAGCCTGTGGATCCCCTCTGTGGGTTGTGAATGTTTTGAAAGGTCTCCACCAGAATTCCCAAGCATAGGTCCGCTTGGATGAAGAGGTGGGAGTCTTCGCCAGAGTTAAGATTGGCAAAGGGGTGAAAAAGGGATGTACACTTACACGGCTGTTGTACAATCTATATATGGCTGACATGCTGGCCCATTTGCTACCAGCTACAAGTTGTTGTCCAAAAATTGGCCGGCGGTCCAGTCCATGCATGCTTTATGCTGACGATTTAGTTATGCTAAATTATTTTTTTTTTATTAGTACTGTGAGTTTTAGTTTACAAAAAAAACTTTTAAATTAAAACATATATATATATATATATATATATATCAGCTTAACCTTTTATACAAAACCAATTAAAAAAATCATCTAAATCTCCACAATTTCAGGTTAAAATTCATTCTAAATTGATTTACCACAGGAATGACTTAGGAACTTTTCCGACTTTCTGAACCCAAATCATCGCAACAATTAAGATCTTATAATGTGACCACCTGTTAGAAAAATGCTTGAATACATCTAATGCCTCACACAGACAATGTACATTATTATGAGCTTCAATATATAGATTAACACAAAGCTTTCCCTTCTGAAGAGCCATCCAGAAGGATGTGGCCAAACTCCACCGGGGCACAGCGTGGACACCCTAACCGAGCCTGCATTGATTGCATTGATGAAGAAACTCCACCAAGATGGGCGACAGCGTTTTTTTCGGGCTGCCTGACCCCCTCTCCCTGCCATGAGAAGCACACTGGAGCAAGCAGCAATCCCATTGGCTGCCCGACCTAGCAAATCGGCGGTTCCATGGGAGCCGGGAGGCGATGCCGGGCCTACACCAAGGGCCTAAGGGTCCTATCTTTCTCTGTCATACCGGTATGCCAGTGCCTAGCCGATACCATCCTCACGAAAATCAGCCTGACTCTGCCACCATGGCACAGGTACCCCTGTACACAAGACTCGCAAAGCCTCTACTAATAACTGTAACCAGCTGATCTCATTCATGGCTACCCACAAACTGCCTTCTCTGACGATCATCACGATGCCATAGCCATCCAGTACTTTACCACATGACTTTCATGCAATAACGCAATCGTCTCTATACGATATAATATGTACTGCATTGTCTTAGAAATCCTTGCTGCCGCCAGTATATGTCCTAAGATCCAGTAGCGTGTATCACCTGCCTCCCCCCCTGGTCGCTTGTAGGTGTATGCTGCACCCTCCCCTTTATCGCCTGTGTGTGCATGCTGCTCGCACCCTCACCCACGGACACTAATGCCCTTGCCTGCCACCATCTCCCGGTCGCCCACTATATGTATTTGTTCCCCCCCCGCTCCCCTGGTCCCCCGAAGTATGTATGTGTTCCCCCCTGTCCCGCCTGCTGTATGTATGTGTTCCCACCCATTCCCCCCTGCCGTATGGGTGCTTCCTGCCACCACCCTGCTCTTCAAAGGGTTGGTTGCCTTTTACATATGCCACCTACCTAGGAATATAAGGTATTGCATGCTACTGCCGCCCGTGGCTGTCACGCATACCTTACCACCTACTCCATCCACTGCACAACCTGTCGCCACCGATCTAGAAGGGGTTGGCGCTCATGTCCCTTGCCTCCAATATTAACCTTTAGGCATTGACCTGTTGCTACCTCCCCTCTATACGGGGCTAGCTCTCATGTCCTACACCATCAACTCTGACCTATGCATTACCTGCTGTTGCCACCCTTCAAGATGGGTTGGCCCTCTTGTCTAATGCCACCGACTTTGACCAAATGCCTTGTTCCGGTTTTGTCCTTTGTTTTAACTGTTGTTGCCTCCCTTCTAGAAGGAGTGGCTATCATGTTATATTCCACCTATATTGACCCTATACATTACTTGCTGCTGCCACCCTTCAAGAAGGGGCGGGCTCTCATGAGTTATTCCACAGATTGTGACCAATTGCTTTACCTGTTGGTGCCACCCTTCAAGATGGGGTGGCGCTCCTGTTTTATGCCAAAAATTTTGACAAAACGCATTTCCTGTTGATGCCACCCTTCAAGATGGGGCTGGCGCTCTTGTTTTATGCTACCAACTTTGATCATATGCACTTATGTAACCAAGCAAGTATTTTTAACAGCGCCACGATGCCCGAGGGCAGATTGTGCGCTTTACAAATGCAAATAAATGAATAAATAAATAAAAAATGTAAGCCATTTACAACATTATTCATTCTCTGCCAAAGTTAGTTTTCAATTTTAGATAAGAGTCTTCCCAAAGCACACAAATGAAATGTGAGAATTATTCATGCATTTAATCCATAGCATTTCACGTGAAGATACAGAGTTCATTACATTTCTCTCCCCCAAGAAAGCTAGTCTCTCATTTTCAAACTGATTACAATAAATAACCAAGTGCTTTAGTTTCCTTTTGGTGAGCTTTCTTACAGAAACGACAGATATCGGAATTGAAATACAACCACTGACGTTCTTTTGAATGAATTCTGATTCAAGCAAAATCGCATATAGATGTCACGTAATTTAGTAATGCTAAATTATACATATTGTGGAGCTAAAGCCATGTTTGCTGCCCTGAATATGCAATTGTTGTACCTTCATAACTTTGAGCTCCGGTCTGTCTAAACCTCCGGTCTGTCTAAACCTCCGTCTAAACCCTGTCTAAACCCCCTACACAACAGTGCTCACTGGAACCTCTGCCACGAACGGCGTTTGGAATAAGACCCAACGACAATCCCCATGTAACGCATTGCTCAGGGGGCGAGGAGAAGGTCTGTAGCGGTGCAGGAAGAGCACACGGCACAAACAGCTCACTACCCAGTGCTAACCACCACCTCTTGGCACACTGCCCCTCAAAGGATAAATACAAGCCCATTGCTAACTACCATCTCTTGGCACATTCCCCCTCAGAGGATAAATACTATTAAATCTTCACTGCAGGCGCCGAGAGTAGATTGGGGAACTCTATGAGGAACATATACGTTGTTTTTGGGAACTGACAGCTATGACGACTCCATTATATCTGTGTGAAATGCCTACCGACCGACCGACACCAACAATGGATGGGGGAGGTACATCAAGCTTTAGAAGATGACATGAAAACCAGAAGGGTCAGAGGAAAGGACAGTATAAACACCCAAAAACCTGAGAAATCCCAAATACCTGTCCTTTTGATTAAAACTCACCCAGAACGGCACACTCGTAGAAATAGGAGAAAGAAACATTACCTAACAGTGAAGGAAAATCTACCCAAACTCTCAAATATAAATAAAGGAACTTAAAATCTGTTTACTGAACACCACATCAATGAACACGCATGTGTCAGGCATACATGACCTAATTATTGAGGAGGATCTAGACATGCTGTGTCTTATGGGGACCTGGCTCCAAGACCCCTGTGGCCCAACGATTGAGAAGGCAGTACCTGAGGGTTCCACCTTCCACCATAAAAATAGGGAAACAGGAACAGGTTGTGGAGTGGCAATAATTGTAAAGGACTCTTTTCATTTTTTTCCCTCATCCACAAACTGTCAAGGATTTGAGGTCTTACACCTCCAATACACACCGACAAACAACTGTATCAATATACTAGTGATCTATAGAAAACCCTCTCTAACATCGGATTTTAACGATGAAATCATGCAGCAGATTTCTGCCATTAAAAGCCCCAATACATCGGTGTTAGTTGTTGGTGACTTAAACAGGTGGATAAGCAATAAAAAGGACAAGAAACCAATTGAATTGGAAAAGGCACTAAACAATCTCACATTCCACGTACTAAACTCAGAACCTACCACAGACAAAGGGAATCAACTCGATTGGGTGATTACCCATAATAATGACGCTCAAATAGGGAAATCGGTTCCATGTGTATGGTACGAACACCACAAGGTATTTTTCAGGCTATCTGTAAAAAGTGAACAGCTAAGAAAAGACAATGCACATGTAAGAATCTTGAACATAAATTACACAAACATCACCTCTGACAAACTAGAAATTTGCCTTAAAATAATTCTAGAAGAAAGCTCAATAGACGACACATGTGAAGAGATGATCATCAAATACAACACACATACACAAAAACTACTAGAGCAAGAAGCTCCCCTGAAGAACAATTAGGTTAGAGCAAACAAAAACCATCAAAAATGGTTTAACCCCGAACTTGAGAAACTGAAAAAGGAAAAAAGGAGGAGGGAGACCATCTGGCAGAAATCCCCAACAGAACAAAATAAGAACAATTGGAAAAAACTAGAGAAAAAATATAAAGACAGCATCACCAAGGCAAAAAAGAACTTCTTTAATGACGAAATTAGTCAGACCTCTAACTCATCTAGCAAACTATTTCAAATATTGAAATCAATTTAGAAACCTAAAGCATTATGCACTGTCTCAAGAAAACTATAATAGAGTGCAAGATTTCTTCGCCAACAAAATAATCAAGGCAAGAGACAGCATCCGAAGTGCACAAACGGCACAACCATTCTAGCCCAAATCAGTTACTCTGATGAAGATTCCAGAGATTAGGGATACATTTGAATTTCAACCGATATGCTCACAAGAGATGCTGAAAATATTGAATTGCATGAACCTGTCAGCCTGTGTGGAGAACATTCATCCGCCAAAGATCATCTTAGACAAAGACATTTTCTCACCTCTACTAACAAAGATGGTGAATGCATCTTTTAAAGAAGGTATAATCCCAGAGAATATCAAGACCGTCACTGTGACCCCACTGTGAAAATAATAAGGACTAGATCCCAAGTAACCAAGTAACTTGCGGCCAATAACAAACTGCGACTTTCTCCTTAAAATCATGGACAAGATTGCGACAGCCCAGTTACGGAAATGTGTAGAAAAGAATGATATCTTACACAAACAACAATCTGGTTTTAGATCGGCTCATAGTACCGAAACAGCCATGAAAGATCTGCAGACTCACATGTTAAACATCAAGAACAAAGGTAAAACAGGCCCACTTGTACTGCTTGACTTAAATGCCGCATTTGATTTGCTGGACCACAAGCAACTCCAGTGGGTCTTTGATAAGGTGGCTAACTGCTCCCCAGTTGCCATTAAATGGCTGACTTCCTTCATCTCTGGGAGAAAATCCAAAAACCATTGGGGGGATAAATTCTCTGCGGAATTGCCTATTGAATGTGGCATCCCTCAAGGCGTCTTTCCCTGCTTTTGTTCAACCTATACCTGAGGTGACTCTGTATTGTGCTAGAGAGTATCGGAGCATTTTTCACCAACTATGCTGACAACACCCAGGTGGTGGTTGAACTTAGCCGGAGTTACAGCCATGGCTGCGCAAGGTTAGGAAACATCTATAACATCATCGAGGCGTAGATGCTGTCTAACTGGATTTGCCTTAATACAAAGAAGACTGCACTTATGATCTTTAGCTCTATCCATGCAAGGCATTACTCAGTCCCCAATATAAGTCTTTTAACATCAAGGATTCGGCCATTCCAGTTAGAGATTAAGTGAAAACTCTATGCATGACCCGAGAAGCATCACTAGGTGCTGAGGCCCAGGTAATGCACCTACAAAAGAACTGCCAATACTACAATCGCCTACTTCGGTCCAATAGACCGTATTTAAGTGAAGAGAACACAGCAACCATTGCAAGAGCCATTATTTCATCATGGCTGGACTACGGAAATGCTTTGACGCTTGGCGCAAGTAAAAGCTGTATGGCCAAGTGCCAAACAATTCTAAACAAAAGGCCATTAGAGGACATCTCACCAAAGACCGAATTGATCTTCACTGGCTGGCCATTGAAGAAAGAATCATTTTCAAGAGCAAGACCTTGGCACACAGGTGTCTATTTGGACAGGCTCCAGGGTATCTTAAAGAAAGGTTCACCTTGTACACACCTACAAGATCCCTAAGATTAGAAGGAAAGAACCAGATAAAAAGCACCCCGTTAAAATGCTCACAGGGCATGGGCAGAGCTTTCGCAGTCAGAGTAGCCCTGATATGGAACAAACTCCCTGTCGAGCTAAAATGACAAAGGAACTACCAAAGCTGAAGACCCATTTATTTAAATGAACCAACAATCCAGTCAAAACTTGAAATAAATTGAAGATTAGGATAGACCTCCTTAATAGTTTATGTCTTGTTCGTCCTGTGTTTACCTGTTGCGCCCTGATGCCTGCAGGCTTCAGCACGGTGAAAACCAATAAATAAATAGATAAATACATACATAGAAAATGAGCTGAGTATCAATATAGCAAAGACAAAATTCTTGGTTGTTTCCTCCAAAAAGGTGAAGTGTCCTAGTTTTAATACCAGCCCGGGTAAGGTGGATTATGTTGAAACATATCCTTATTTAGGCCTTGATATGAGTAGCAGTAGAACTTATAAGTACATAGTCATAGCCAAGAAGGCTAAGGCTCTACGTATGACACAGTTGATTTCCAACTTTGCGAAAAATACAGCAGGGTTTCCACTGGAGGGCATTATTATATTGTATAAACAATGTTTCTGTCCCATGGTGTTGTATGGGATTGAGGCTCTGGCCATGAGAGATTTGTCATGGCTGGATGGTATAGAGGGACTGTTCCGGAAACGTATCCTGAGGCTTAGTGCATCAACTACCATGGAATATATTCGATTAGAGCTGGCTTTGGTCTAAAAGGCGAGTTACTAATTAGGCGAGGTCTATTGCATTTGAAAATCCACTCTAAACCCAAGTGTCAATTGCTTGCTGTATTAGGCCATAGTGGGAATTTGCCCCATGGTAGTAGAGAAGAGGGATTCAATACTCTTTTTGCTAATCTATATAAAAGTATTAATGGAGTCCTGACTTCTCTAGAGGATCAAACTATGATACATTAAAGCGCATTGTAAAGCCAAACAGTGGGATTGTTTCAGGAGTTATGCACAATTATTTGCAACCACAGAGATACTTGAGGCAGTGCCCGAATCCTTCTGCTACGCCCTGAAGACCCTTGAGCAAGGAAACAAGGCACAATCACCATACACAAAGTGATACGGCGGACACGAGGTTAAATTCCCAAAATCTAGGCTTTATTTCAAAGCAAATATTCTCAGTCGGCCGACTGGATCTCACGTCTCGCAATGTGTGTCACCCAGACCTCAAGAGACGCAAGAGAGTGAGCATTCTACAACAGTATCATACATACAAAAGGACAATCGTACAATCTGTTTGTGACACATCAAAACCGCCCATAATGTATCTTCTTGAGCTAGGGTTCGGTAATTGACAATTATTACAAATATGACACGTTTCTTTCTTAATCTATATTACTCGGTTTAGCAACAGTTAAAATTTGCAGTAAGCAGACATGGTTCTTTATTTTGGAGAACATAAAGCACTTGTTTAGCGAGCAAACTGTGTTCGTAGGAGAGACACATTCCAAAGCATGCTATCTTCTAGTTTCTATTCGTGAACTAGGGGTCAGCCTGATCTAAGAGGGCCCCGAAAGGGTGGCTGTTAGAAAAGTATAATTCATGTCTTTAACGGCCTGTTTCTACAATTTCAGCGAGACCAGCTGGCACCTGGCTTGGTGATTAAATGCTTATCTGCTCGCCTTCAAGGACTTGTGAGGGAGGAAAACAATGTATTTCTGTACTGCTTGGCATTTTTGTCTGGGCCGGTCTCTCAACATGTAACTTGCGGCCTTGCTTCATGTAAGAACAGAATGAAATGAAATACATTTTGCAAAGCGTTTGAACAGAAAAGCAAAGAAAAGCAAATCGCGGAACTTGCGGGCACAAAATGGACGCTCTATGGTTATGCTGACGATTCTGTATTTGGCGATGTAGGGCATATGGAGCGATTGGTTTTCGGCAAACATAATATACCATCTATGCTTTGGTAGGGTAATTTCTAGACTCACAAACCTTCCTTCTGGCCGTAAGCCAAGAGCATCATCCATACATTGCATCTTCCTCTGACCATGTATCTAGTTCTGAACTATGCATACTACTGTAATCGTCATCATCAATATTAATCGACATGAACTCTTTCATAGTTTCTGTTTCGTTGTTTGCATTCGTATCCACTTTGGGAGTTCTTTTCTCTGTTATCATGTGTATGCATTCATCAGTTATTTTAGAACAAATAATTGGCAGGCAGTGTATGCAACAACAACATGTCATGAAGATTCCAAGAATCGTTACTAAATTTGCAATTAGTATCCATCCGCCGGAGGGCAGTAACTCCCAAAACCGGGAACTTATATTCAGTTCCCAACCCCCTGTCAGGGCACGAAGGTCAGAGCTCAGAATGTGTAATTTCTTTATTGCCTCAAAAATCGGAGGGGAGGAGTCACTTACAAATACGCAGCAAGCTGACCCCACAATTTTGCAAACACCTCCATGGTCAGCCAAAATTATATCAAGAGCCATTCTATTTTGAAGTGTCATTAATCTTACTGCCTTTTCATCTAGGGTCATATTATACAATATGTCGGTCGTTCCATTTATGGTTTTTCTAAAATTCTGGACAATATTCGTATATTCCAGGAGTTTATTGCTTGGCCCCAAAATGGTACAAATGATTTTGCTATGTCTTCCGCAATTAAACCTGTTTCATCCCGCCGGGCCCTTGATCTAGATAATTTCGATATGTCTGACGTTTTGGAAAGGAATACACCTGGGAAAAGGATCCCTAAGTAACAGGTCCCTCCCCAATTTCTAGGCAACCAGGGATAAGCTTTTTCCCCCATACAAAATAAACAGGATCTCCTACATATTTTGGTTCTTCTTCTCTCTCAAGTACTGCAATATCCATGCATCCATTGAATGTCCCTACTGAATAGGAACCTTTTTCCATAGACAAAATGAGACAGTGCGAGGATTGTAATTTATTGTATACGAGGGGGGCACTACGTCCTTATTCCCTACTGGGTTCATGTGAAACGTGATTACAGATGACCTATAAGGCACACACAGTCTGTCTACCGGCCTTACCACCACAGGTTTTATCACTCTTGCTCTGTTAAATATGGAACAACCTACAGGTTCCATTACCACTCTTTCAAACTCATCTATGTTTGTTCAATCTAACTGACCTGTATCACTCTTATTCCACTTCCCATAAAATAGTGCAATTAGTGATGCATAGCATATGCTGTATTAAGGGGTAATGGCTTACAGCAACTCCTTCTAGATTTTGTTATAGTCTCTATATCTATTACATCATCAGCATTGGTGCAGGAGGGAACAGAAGCAAGTATGGGCATTGTGTGCAATTCTTTTTCTTCAACAATGTTCATCGTGAATAGTTCTTACAGCAGTGCCCGTTAAAACACTAAAATGTTTGAAGAGGTCTGCAAAGTGTCTAGGCCAGTTCTCGGCAGCCTGGATTGCTAAACCTGTGGCAACATTATTGTGCCTCTGCACAGTGCTCAAAAGACTCCAGAGCAGACATCAATTGCCTTTATACCATATGCGCCCCGCTTGTTTGCAGAGTGATCAACAAATGGATTTCAATTTTTTTTTTCAAAGATAGCACCGGGAAGCCGCATTCCAGAGTTCCCAAACTGATGCAGATTGGTAAAGCCCCCACGCTCCACTTCCCTAGACCTCCGATTCCCAATTCATCCGCGGTGGGAACAGAGGCGAAAACAAAACACGTAGATCAGATCACTTTCCATTTTGAGATCGTAGGTTGTACCTTATCGCTCCAGGTACTGTGTGATGAATGAACAGTGCAGATGCACTTCCAGATGCAGGCTCAGTGTCAGCCTGTGATGCAATAAGTGATGAAGCAGGCTTTATGTCAGCCTGTGATGATGCAGGTTCAGCTGGGCAAAGTTGGGGCACATTTAGCCCTTTCTCCTCTTAAACAATCTTTTCAGGCTTTTTCTCAGGCTCAAGCAGTATGTGTGGCTGAGAACTGGCGATGGTGTCTTTCGAACCAAGGGCAGCTGTTTCTTTCTTGTCGTCTGGATCAGGCAGTTCTTTCAACGGAAATGGAATTAAATCCGTGTGGGTGGCATGGATCCACGCCTTACGACCATCCACACGGACTGCAGTCTGCGTTGCTAGGAGATTTGATACGGGCCCCTCCACCTGGGTGAGAGTGAAGACTTCCTCTCCAAGGTTTTTGAGCAGCACCCATTCTCCCGGCTGCAGACAATGCCCCGGGCCTGTGTATCTGACAGGAAGAGCCTTCTGCACCTGCTGATGAATCAAACAGAGTTTCTGCGTTAACAGGTTACAATAAGCGCTGAGCAAAGGGTATTCTACTTCACTTATGCGCCTAGGCTGTGATGCGCACCAAACATTCGCAGGTCTCCCCATTACAATCTCATAGGGGGAGAGTCCAGTGCTTGCTTGCACAGACGTGCGCATGCACCACAAAGCTAAGGGCAGCGCGTTTGGCCATTTCAATTGACTCCCTGAACAGCTCTTACTTATTTTGTTTTTTAAGATGCCGTTTTGGCGCTCAACCAGACAGGCACTCATAGGGTGCCTGGCGGAATGGAATCGTTTATCAATCTGAAGTCCTGCACAAATCTGTAATATCACGGCGGCAACAAAATGCGGGCCGTTGTCTGACCATATGACCTGTGGCAGGCCAAATCTAGAGAAATATTCCTTTAGCATCACTTTTTCTGTGCTCATTGCTGTGCAGTCCTTAAGCGGGTATGCTTCCACCCATTTACTGAATGCACAGACTACCACCAAGATGTATTTTAGGTTCTAACATCTTTCCATTTCTATGAAATAAAAATGGATGACTTCAAAGGGCATTGAGGGGGGGGCCAAAACTACCTGTTGGCGTAGTTGTTCCTTTTCCAATATTATTTTGCAACAAGTCATACAATTCTGGACTAGCCTTTCAGCTGTTTTTCTAATGTGTGGATTCTGCCATACTGTGGCCAGATGCTGAATCATCTTTTTAGCACATATGTGTGTGGGACTGTGGCCCATTATGACCATCGCGGTTACATAGGAGTTGGGCAGCATCCACTTTCTACTTTCTTTGTCCACCCAGCAACCCTCTATGTCTAATTCTGCAGAACCCTCATCCCACGCTTTTATTTAATCTGCAGTTGCTTCTGTTAGCATCTCCTTGACTGTGGCAATCCCATTTTCTATCATCCAGGGCACTTCTTCTGACTGTGCTATAAACATTTTTGTACGTGGATCAGTGGCAGTTTGTTTCACAATTTTGGGCCTCATTACAACTCAGGCGGTAAGGGGTTTACGGCGCCGTAAACAGCGCCGACCCTTACCGCCTGAGTACGAGGTCCCTTAGCGCCATGGAGATCTTAACGGCTGCTTTTTGCAGCCGTTAAGATCCATGGCGCTAAGGGACCATGGAGTTAATTACGCCACCGTAATTTACGGTGGCGTAATTAACGCCTTCCCCACTCCCATTATGCCCTATGGGGCAAAAATGGGAATGGGGAAGGGTCAATGGGGATTGGGGACTTACCGCCCCGCCAAACTCGGAATGGGGCGGTAAGTCCGCCAACCACCATGGCGTAAACGTAGTTTACGCCATGGTGGTAAAGGTACGACCCAGGCGGTAACTTACCGCCTGGATCGTAATGAGGCCCTTTGTCTGCAAATGCATTTCCTTTTCCAACTTTACATGTTACTTTCTTATGCACCTCGCATTTCATTATTGCTAGTCGCTTTAGACACATAAGTGCAGACAACAATCGTGCTATCAAAAGGCCATGTTGAATCTTAGTTCCATGTGATGTTAGAAAACCCCTCTCAGCCCAGAGTCGAACAAAATTGTGTACCAGCCCAAATGCGTACTGACTGTCAGTGTATATGTTTACATTCAAATTTTCTGAAATATCACATGCTCTTGTCAATGCTATTATCTCTGCAGCCTGTGCTATATTGTATGGGATTCTTTTGCTCTCTACAATACTCTTCAGTGTCATGATGGCATATGTAGCAGTTGATGTGCCATCGGACAATTTAAAACAGGAACCATCACAAAACAGTTCTCCGTCTGGCTCTTTCTGTGGGTGTCTGTTAGGTCAATTCTCCCTTTCGTTTCTTGTTCATTAACCATTACACAATCATGGGGTGGTGATTCATTCTCACCCGTTCTTTCATTGGGAGGGGGCATTAACTCTGCAGGATTCAAAGCGCAACATCTCTGAATTTGAATATGTGGTGCAAAGAGGACAATTTCATATCTAGTCAGTCTAGCTGATGTAAGATGTTGCATCTCCGTTCTGTTTAAAAGAACGTCTACTGTGTGGGGCACCATCAAAGTTAAGGCGTGACCAAAAACCATTCCCTCGGTTTGTTTTACTGCCGCCACAGCGACAGCTCACAAACAGCGCGGCAAACGCATGCAACAGGATCCAGCGCAGAAAAAAATAAACGCATGGTCTATTTCTTCCTCCTTGTTCCTGAGTCAAAACAGCCAGCGCACAGCCATCATTTTCATAATTTGGTGTGCCCAAAACTGGAGCTGCGCACAACGTAACTTTGAGCAGATCAAATGCATTCTGATATTCCTCACTCCATGGTAAAGGCAAAGCAACATCCTTCTTTGTCAATACCACCATTGGTTTCACAATCATAGCGAAATTGGCAATCCACTGCCTGCAATAGGAAGCCATGCCTATTATGGCTCTGACTTCTTTCTGTGTCTTTGGAATAGGCATACCAGAGATACTTTCTATCCTTTCTGGTGTCAGTCTCCTTCCCTCTTGCAAAAGGAGGTAGCCCAAATAGGCCACTTCCTTTCGACAATACTGACATTTTTTGAATGATGCTTTATGTCCATGTGCTGCCAAATGTGTCAACAATTTAACAGTACTCTCTTTGCAAATGTCTTCTGTGTCAGCAGCAATCAATAGGTCATCGATGTACTGCAATAGTACACAACCCGTTGGCTGTTCTAACATGTCTAGCTGTTTTTTAGTGCTCTGCTATAAATACTCGGGCTCTCAGTGTAACCTTGTGGAATTCGTGTGAATGTGAAAGAACATCCTCCTAATGTGAAAGCAAATAAATATCTGCTATCTCGATGTACTGGGATGCTAAAAAATGCATTCTTAAGGTCTACAACACTATAATGTGAAGCAGAGGCTGGAATCAAAATGGTATTGACATCTGGGACTAATGGAAATTGGGGATCAACTACTTTATTCAAAGCGGGCAAATCAATTATAAAACGATATGGTATTTCATTACCTCCTTTCTTATAAACTGGAAGAATGGGACTATTACAAGTACTACCAGTAATTTCTTCTATCATATTCCGTTTAATCAAATCAGAAACAATGCATTTTAATGCCTTCTCACCTTCCACCGAAATGTTATGCTGTGGGATACGTGGCAATGTGACTCCCCCTTTCAAAACAATTCTCACTGGCTCTATTTTCAAACAGCCAACATTGTTGTCATTCATTGCCCATATACAAGTCGGTACCTTGCTTAATTCAATTGGTAATGGTTTAGACAAAAATGGTGATACTGGCATCTTTTGTGGTGAAATTGTCAAAAACACTCCATCAGGGGAACAATGAATAACCCAATAAATGCTCGCCGCAATTTTGTGTCAAAAGGAATGGGCAAGACTCAGTGAATGGATCTAGTGTTATGGGTACTGACTGTGACACTGGACTAATTACTGGGGTGCCTGCGAGCCCTACTGAAACGTTCTTTTGCCCTGACAGTGGTATCTCAGGAACCAAGTGATAGTCTATTGAGCACTTCCGTGCACCTGTGTCCGCTAGAAAAGTGTGCTCCTTATTCCCAATTTTCATTTCTACATAGAGTCCTTTCAGATCAACGGGAATAGACACTGGTTCCAACCCCTGATTTGAGCTGTCCTAGCTGAACAATACATCATCCGATGTGAAGTCACCAGAATAGTATGTATTTGATTGAGTATCAAAAACATTACCTTCTCCTCCACCATTCTGCTGATGCTGGTTCTGATTTGGGTTGTTATTTCCTTGGTTATTCTGATTTTGTGGCATTCTAGTGTTTCTATTTTGGCCTTGTGTTCCCGGGCGACCTCTGTTCTGTCTTCTCGGGGCATTCCCATTCCTATTCTGTAAATGTGGGCACTGTGCTCGCCAATGACCTTCTTCCCTGCAATATGCACATTGATTCAGTCCAATTGGACCTCCGTGCATGTTGGAGTAATTCCCTCTCATTTGTGCATTTCCTCCGCCCCTATTATTATTCGCTACCTGTTGCAGTAATACTCTCGTTTTTAGATTCTCCCTATCCCTTACCTCTTTCTCTTTTTCTGTATTTACTCTGTTCTCACAGTATTGTGCCATGTGTAATGCTTCACTCTGTGATTTTGCTTGCCACGCACTTTCAGACGTCATTATTAAATTTTGAATTTTCGGCAGCAACCCTCTTACATATTTGTCAACAAATAGTCTGTTCCCGGGTTCAGTGCTCAAATCTTGACCACTAAAATCTGCAAACACTTCAAATCTATTAAAATAGTTGGTAGCCAATTCATCTTTACATTGCACGCATGCAGTTAATTTGTCCCAGATAATTCTCCTTTCGGGTAGTAAAATCTTTAATTTCTGTACTATTCGCGCCGGTAATGCTAACAGAGTTGGCGCTGGCCTCTCGCCAGCCTTTCTGTCTGTATCCTTTTTTATCAGATTTTCCCATGTACCACCCAAAATATCAATATCAATATCATATACAGTCCCAATTTGCTTCCATATATATACTGGGAGAATCACCGGAAATAATAGGTCAATATCACTCATTGTAAAAATGGACGATTTCAAATAAGACTCAATCTCTTTATAGAATCCTGCCGGATTCTTTCGCAAATCAGGGATTGTTTGTTTTATATAATTCACCTCTTGTCTAGAAAAAGGGACATGTACGTACTGTGCTGTATAATGTGCTTCTGTTACCTGCGCTGGGCTCCATTTACACCAGGAATTTCTACTTTTGGCACAAAAGTGGGAGGGACTTGGATGGTAACCACACCAATATGGAATGATCATTCTTTGGCATTTCTACCAGCTATTCAGTCAACAAAGGGTCGGCCGATGGCAGGGCTACTAGTAGCAGTCAAAACCAGCAAAGGATTCACCCTACAAGAATGGGCAACTCCAAATCAATTCATGCACCTGGTAAAAATAAATAAAGGCAACATGGATATAGCTCTAATTAATTTGTATAGAAATCTGGCAGCTATTCCTGACAACATCTTCTATAGAGATCTATCCACGCTGCTAGAGACAGTAGCCAAAACACCTAATATCGTGGACATTATAATAACGGGGGACTTCAACCTAAAAAATATGACCTTAAACAGCGGGCACAATTCTGAAGAATCCCGAAGAGGGCTTAATTTTATGCAGGACTGGAAATTTCATATGGCTAATGGTTCTCTACCAGGAGATATTCCATCTAATCCGACGTGGCAGAGAGGCAACTCTACAACCACCATTGATTATATATTCTTATCCAAGGAATTATTCATGAAAGCTTCTAACTTTGAAATTTTGAAACAATCAGTAAGTGACTACAACATCTTGCTCCTCAATCGGTCATGGGAAGATGATACTAATCCTCATCCACAACAATGGATGACACCAGATTTGATAATTAGCAACACTAAAATAAGATTTAAATGGACGCAAGATAAGCTAAAAGCATTGAATGAGACTTTACAAGCCCAAGAGTCTCAACCAACCTATGACTCTTATTTAAATGCCTTGACATTGTTCAAGAATGTACATCACATACATGCTTTTCACCAGAAAATCAGAAGCTTGTGTATGATAGTCAACTGAATCAAGAAAAAACAAGTTATAGGTGCGCTTTAAGGGCCACGTCCAAATTACCACCGACTGACAGACAACAAGCCAGGAGTGCCATTAAATGCAAGTATTACAACTGGATACGTGCGCGCAAGAGTCTCATGTTCCAACAAGACAGTGAAAATTTCATGGCATTAATAAACAATAAAAATACTACTCAAATATGGTCTATATTAAATGAAACCACAGGGCCAAAGCAAGTGGATACCCAGTTAAACGGAGTAACTGAAGATCAATGGATAAAGCATTTTACAACCCTATATCAAGATGTCCAATTTGAGGCCTATTAATATATCAAGCAATCCTCATCTCCATGGAAGATTGAATGCACACCAGACATTATTGAAGAGCTGATCAATCGATCCTCATCATCTCAAGCTGCGGGCCCAGATGGCTCAACTAATCTGATGATGAAAGAACAGCCAAAGCAATGGGCCTTCATACTTCATAACATCTTCCAACATATCTTAGGGACTTGAACTATACCAATGTCTTGGCGCACATCGCTCATCGTGCCGATTTTTAAAAAAGGAGATTGTGGAGAGGCGTCGAATTACCGCCCTATAGCCCTCCTCGATACTCCAGGGAAACTTTTCACCCAATTAGTGCTGAGAGATTTCAATCTTTGGACCAACACAGCCCATCAACGGGACCCGAATCAAACAGGTTTCGTTGCAGGAATGGGGACAGAAATAAATCTCATCACAATAAATGCAATAAAAAAACAAGCCTACTCCACCAAAACACCCATATACTTTGCCTTTATTGATCTACAGGCTGCGTTTGACTCTGTCTCACGAGTCAAACTAATCACCAAATTGAAAGAGCACATTGTCCAGAGTATCTAACCGATATCATCCATGCGTTAAATTCGGAAATATCAGTAGGATTAGACTGCCGATCATGGGTCTCCCATCTGCTTCGATAAAAACGGCAAAAGGCCTGAAGCAAGGTTGCATACTTGCCTCAGCCTTTTTTAATTTTTTCATTCAAAATATAAAAATGGCCCTTAAGGAAGTAATTTCTGATTATCCAAAATGTAATAATGTGGCCATACAAGCCCTCTGGTATGCGGACGATCTTGTCCTTTTATCAAAAACTCCCAGCGGGCTTCAAACACTTCTTACAGCTATCACACAGTATTTTGATAATAATGATCTTGTTATATAACCTGAACAAATCTCAAATTGTACTATATGTTCCAAAAGCTTCCAGGTATAACAAAAGGGCCTAGAAAATCAAAAATGTAAATTTGGAGATTGTTTCAAACTACACTTACTTGGGTCTAGCTTTTGATGCTACATCAACTGAAAATATGCAAATGAAAATTGTGTCGAACAAGGTGACCCCAGCAATATCGCAAATCAAGCTCATTCTGTATAAATTTGGCAAATTCTCTATTGCAGCTGCCATCCATTATTGGCGACAGAAAGTGACACCTACTCTATTATATGGCCTAGAAACAGACATTCCCATCCAAAATCAGTTCTTTGAAAAATTGGAAGCTAAATACTGGCGACAGATTCTGGGAGTTTCTCAATGTACCCCAGGAGCCTGGTTAAGATATGAGCTGGGTCTCACCTCTCTGCATGCAAAGTATCAGTGGCAATTGTGTACACTGTTTCGTAAATGTTTAGCATACAATCAAATAAATATGTTGCTGTCAACAGTAGCAAATTACATGTTTACTTCTTTGCATCAAATTGTATTAGAATGGACTCAATGTGTGATGTTAATTATGGCTAGAGCTGAAATTACTGTGGACAATCTAGTCACTAATCCTGATCATGCCAAAAGGAAAATCTTTATGTAGGCTTGGATTAGTACATGTACAACTTGCCTTACTTACAGACACTTTAATCCTAATCAATTTTGTGACAAAAAACTTGGTGTTCCTGATTTATATTTATCCAAAGCACCGAATCCAAGAATACGATCTGCAATCTTACATTTACGCTTGAATCTATGGCCAACTCGAGACATTTTAGCTCAACAAAAGCAAATAAGTCAAGACAATAATCATTGCAGATTCAGTCTCAAGGTAAATGTTACAGAGACACTTGAACACCTTGTCATGGCATGTTCAGCTCTGTGTCAATTGAGAACCACTCATTTTGTCGAACACATGCATGAAATTTCGAACATACTACCGGAACATAGATGGTCCACAATCCTAAGCACACGAAATATGAGTCTCCATATAGCCACGGTCAGATTTCGCAACGCCCTCAACTTAGAGGTGCAGAGTAAGACACCGAGGCCATGTGATAAGTGTGTACAGTATCATGAATAAGCTTAGCACAGATAATTATATATGACTTAAGTAACTTTGCTGGATCTTACCTGACTGTGATGCTCCTTGAATTATATTCCATGAATTATGAAGGATGTATTAGGAATTAGGATTTCTGAATCATTGAAAATCGCGTTATGCAAGATTTAAAAATTGGTTTGAGATGAAAAATAACCAAATAATTTTATATTTTATATTTCTGTACTTTTACATATTTTTGTATTGTTGAAATTGATAAATTGTGTATACATTGAAAAGTTGAGTAATCCGCTAAATCAATTAAAAAAAAAGTGTCCCAAAATGTTCTGAATCCAAGACAGTTTGTTGGTAAAGAGATCCATCTCTGGATGTGACCAGTGGGTGTTACCTACCTCATTCTTAAACCTAATGCTAAGTCACGCCCATGACACGGCCACAGCCGGTCATCAGGGGTTTCATACTACTCTAGAAATCTTGCGGGAGGTTGCATACTGACCACACATGGGCAGGACCTCCACCAATATTTGAAGGGGTGTCTTGTGTGTGCACAATTTCAGCCAAGTTCACTCACACACTGAGCTCCCCTCCAGCAGAGGGGGATGACACTCCCTTGGTCAGTATTACAAGTAGATGTCATCGGTCCGTGATTCACTCCCCTAGGGGGAACAAGTACATGTTAACAGTAACATGCTTGTTCACCAAATGAGTGAAATATCTCCCGGCCCCAAATTGCAAAGCAGAAAAAGCAGCTGCCCTGATGATCAATCACATCTTCTCACATTTTGGCCTACCCCAAAGGATTGAGTCAGACCGAGGAAGTCCCTTCACCAATGAAGTGATTACAAAGATATGGGAGATACTCGGGGTAAAAAGGAAACTTCATATTGCATACAGTGTATCCGCTAGTGGGGGAGTTGAGAGGTACAATAAAACAATTGTGAGCATTTTGAAAATGTTTTCGGCAGATGCTTGGCCCAGTTGGGACATCCGATTACTGATTGTCCAGATGGCCATCATATCTACACCATCCTCTGCGACCAAAATGTCTCCATTTGAGCTAATGACTGGACGAAAGATGGTGCTATCTCAGCATCTGCTCTACAGAACACAAGAGCAGACACTGATAAATGCCTCCACAACACATGACTATGTTGAGAATCTAAGGAAACACCTTCAGCATGCTTTTGTGTACGCTCAGCGGAGTCTGGAGAAATCGGCAGAGGGGATGAAAACTCAATATGATTTTAAAACAACTAAAAAGGAATACCAAGTAGGAGACAGGATCTACTTGTGCAATGTTCAGAGGAACCAGACTAAGGAGCGAACATTTCTCCTTTCCTGGCACGTTCCCATTGAAATTATAGACATTTCGCCTGTCGCCTAGAGAATCCGCATCCCCAAAGGAGAGCCATCAGAAGAGAAATGGGTCCACATTAATCAGTTAAAAAGTTGTCACTCCAGACACACTTTGCAGCTGATAGAAGAGGCCAAAGGAAAGTCAAATAGAGGAGACACCTGGAGAATGAGAAGAAAGAAGAAGGAAAAGCAGAAGGGAATAGGTAGGTCCATAGGTATATCTATCTAACAGGGAGTACTTTTCTTCAGTGTTATTGCAAAAATATGTAATGAAGCTATGGTGTAAAAGTTCAATCCTGTCTTTGCATTATTAAGTGATTTGTTTGCTGATATTGTTCAAGTACCCAGATCAATGAATATATGTATATTTGTTCCAGTGATGTCAACCTTCCGGGAAGACAGTCGGTGGAAGATTCTAAAACCTGTTTATTATCCATCTCCTATCAGATTAATAATTCCATTCCCTCCCAGAATGATGAGGACCTCCCTGGGGACCTGGAAAGGGAAGGAAGGAAAGGGGGTGTCGCTACACATTCTCCAACGAAAGACAGAAGGAAGAAATGGGGTGCCGCTCCACACTCTCCAATCGATAGACAGAAGGAGATCTTGGCATACCGCTCCCTGATGAAAGAAGGACTACATCTGATGAACCACACTTTGCCCTACTCTCCCTCAACAAGAGGTTTCGGGAAAGCAGGGGGGGTTCCTTTGGGGTATGTTTAAGGCCTAAAGGCAGACCCCCTACATCACCAAACTGCATTTCAGCAGTTACAAAAATAATGGCTCCTATATAACAAACAATAGGGGTGCCCCTGTGTGCAAGCATGAGTGGGGGCAAGAAATACTTCTTAAACAGAACTGACAAACGGGTACTCACACTGTAGACAGTCCTAAATTCTGTCAAACAATTTTTGAATTAAATCTCCATATCAATTTGAGGATAGTGCTTGCAAAGGCTAGTCACTAAGGATAAACCAAAGAAGAAGTCTAGAGTATACTGACAATACATTTATTGTTGAAAGCACAGTTCTTAATGAATCAGAATTATTATACTTTTGACAAAAATGAATAAAAGCAATTGGAAGAGATTGAAGAAAAACATAAGACATAACATTCATCATGAATAAATAAAGTACAAAAGAACAACATATTCATCAAATCGCAAACGTGGGTTGTTCAAGAGCATTTAATGAGAAGAATAAAACAATCCTTGCAGGATACCAATTGTTCCTACAGCATGGGGCCTTCCAGGGTGTATGAAAAATTACCCTGGTAGATGTAGAGAAAAAATTCAATTAACTAACTTTGCATGTTTATCTGCCAACATGCTGTGTCTCCTGAGCACATATTCTCTTGCATCAAAACTGCGTTTTTAGCAGTTACAAAAATAATGGCTGCACTGTCTCTGCTGAGAACATATGGGCGAGATGAAACATAGAACACCCCGAGTATGGCTGCAGTATTTTATTCATGTGCACCAAAAAGAAGAATTCAAAAGCAGCCTGGCTCAGCGCTGCTATGCTTTCAGCTCAAGACTTCCAACTGAAAGAGAAAATGTACGGCGTTTAAATTGAGTTTGCACTGGTGCTATTTCCATCTTTTCAACATTACACAGTTGGTTCCCCTGTAAAACACATTCATGCCCATCTATCTTCAGGATGAATACCATCAAATGAGGGACATTCCTCCCTGAAAGGCATTGTGTGTCAAGGAAAATCTGTGAGAAAGCATAGAAATTTGTTCAGGCCGTACGGCAAGCATTTACTCTTGCAACAAAGTAACAAACGCAAAATTCTGCAGAAGAAGCTCTCTCTCTCCCTTTGCTTATGTCAGTTTCAAAGAACCCTTGTTTTGAATCGATTCCTGTGTATTAGAAACTGACCAGAGCTATGGAAATGTTCAGAATAAAGATGCAAGGAAAATCGCATTTGTTAATGACCAGGGAAAGTAAAATGAAACCGTGTTGAACTGATCTGCAAAGCAGCGAGTTGATATTGCACAAGCTCAATGAAAATAATACTGTAACATGCTCTGCAAAAAAACTATATATGTTGGGAAGAAAACCTGCCAAAATGTGTATATTGTGCTCTGTTTTATTTCCCCCGCCCCCCAATGACAAATCATCCTAGCTAGGCCCAGGCATTGCTGTCAAACCAGTTTGGCAAGAAAGGCATCTTCTCCACAAACTCTGAAAGGGCCAAGATGTGAGAATTCGCGACCTTGTCAGACTGACTGGCATTTCTGCAGCAAATGGACAATGGACAGCCCTGTCACAGAAGTGTGAATTCCTTTGACACCTCTCCTCACCTAGGATCAAAGGAGGAGTCATGACAACCTCTGTGCCAGTGGGCCAGATAAAGATATGTAGCTAGGGGATTGAAAAGACTGCCCACTTTTATGAACAAAACTAGCCCCCTTGATTCAAAAGACTTTTAATATTAATTAAGACATTTATTTCCGCAATCTGAAAACGCAGTAATGTGAAATTTTAACAGCTTGAATGTAATTTTTGCGCCTTTAAAATAAGACGATGTGGATCTTCCTAGCATGTGGGTGACGCAAATGCCAGTAAAGTGACATTTCTGAGAAAACCACACATGGTACAGTTATGAAACATGTTGCAAATATGCCCGACATTGATAGGCTTCTGTGTATCCATTTGTAGATTTTTAGAGAAAATATTTGCCATAGAAATTGAAAAAGATTGCCAGAAAGACTAAACAGCATCGTACAAACTTGGGGTTTGGAATAGCGTGTTCCATGTGAAATATGGTATTTGCCTATCTAAGGGTGACGTTTATAAATATGAGGGTTTTATTTCATATCTGGTTTTGGCAAAAGTAACTGTGGTATAACCAAGCACCTCATAAAAAAAGCACACACTAAAACTGAGTCACCTCCTTCAGTCCACTCTGCTTACAGGGAGGCATCAACCTCCTCAGGGTGACCTATCCAATTTTAGCGGTATGTCCAGCTTAGTTCTGCCCAATAATAAAAATCCTCTTATTGTCACGACCCTCAGCCCTGATCCCCACTGGCACGCCCATTGGCCAGGTGGAATAAAACTTCGGATCGCAAATAAGGCCTGGCATCCGCTTCACAGGCCCTCTTGGGGCCAGTCCTGGCGCCTTTGGCGCCAGGCTCATAAATAGGGAAAGACATTAGTTAAAGGAACTACTTTATTCAGGTTTTCAGCCAACATGGAGGCATCCACATAGCTTGATTCCTAGAACCAAGCTATGCGGTATAGTGTTTTGGATGTGGTGGCCTAGGGACTACTTTACCTGGACTACTTTGCTGAGACTATTTAAACCACACCTGAACAAGATAACACTTTGCTTTACTTTGCTACTAGAAAGGTGACGCTCACCATGTCCAGCTTCTCACGAGCCTGGCAAGATCCGGACCTGCAGAAAAACAACAAAGAACATCGTTAGCTGCAGAACCTTACCTGCAATCTCCATCCTTCATTGCTCACAGCTCCTGGGCAGCTCCGTGCGGATGGTTCACCACCCGGATCGAAGGACCTGAGAAAGGAAGAAAAACATCATTAACGAAGGTAGTAGAGACATTTCAACCACAAACTGCTTAGAGGCTTACCTGGCTGGTGGTTGTTCGACCGGTATAGCTCCGGAACTCCATCCGTGCTGGGAGCACACCGCGACCTACGAAAAAGAAAAAACACAGGTCAGTGAAGACAAGACTTCGCCGCGCTGCGCAAAGCGCCAACTTACTGCAACACAGCGCAATTGTGCGCCATCATTACCAGCGAGAACCAGCCTACCCAGTTCGCCAAGTGGACGCTCCATGTACCTAAGGGAGATAAAAAGAGACATTATCAAACAGAGAAAAGGCATGCAAGAATAACAACTCCATAAACCGCAATAAGACATACCCCTAAAAGACATTACTTGGGCCGCTGTCAGTGAAGTAACTGGACCGCACGCCCCCACGAAAGACAACGCGCCCCTGCCCAGAAAACAGGATGGAGAGCCCACCAACTTCGATAACAAGGCGGAATTCCACCGAGAGCCGCACCAGGGAATCATTGAAGAGGGCACCAACGACCAACTGGCTCGGTGGCGTCCCCGTGGATACCAGGTGAGCGTAACAGAACGCAAAGCCTCACATAAATAATCCACCTGGGGGCCATGGAAACATAGGAAATCAACCAATTGGCCCAATTGTTGGGGGACCTTCGTGCCGAGGTTCATTCAGCCTGACAAGCGACTAATGCATTCCGAAGAGACCTAATAGTGACCAAGGATCGCTCAGAGGAAATAGGCAGACAGTTCCTGCAATCGCAGGTAGGTCAGACTCCTCTGCCGGGTAGGTAATCCACCAATGCAAAATCCTATCTCACCATCTTATATCCCCACACCAGTACAGATCACGCTGCGTGGAACAGTTCCCCTGGCACCACCAGAAAGGTTTTCGGGCGACCCACGGAAGTATGCAGCATTCATAAATCAGTGTCGCCTTTCATTTCCAAATGACCAAGCTCAGGTAGCTTTCGTCCTATCATATTTGAGTGGAAGCGCAGCGGATTGGTCGGTGCCATTGGTGACCCATAATGATCCATTGTTACAGGACTATGAGGGGTTCCAGAGAGAAATGGAAAAACTGTTTGCTCGCCATACCCAGGAACAGGCAGTGGATAACAAACTCTTATCCCTCCGGCAGGGGAACCAGGACTTGTTATCATACATTGCTACTTTCAATAGACTGGTTGCTGAAGCTAGGTGGCCAGAAAACAAAAGAACCACGTTATTCCATTAAGGCTTACGAGGCGAATTAAAGGACGTCTTGGCCCAGGTAGTTGATACCCCAGAGACTGTACCGAATTCATAAATCTGGTAGTGCAGCTGGACCATCGGTTGCAGGACCAAAAAGCAGACCGGTCCAAAGTGGACTCTCGAGTAGTTTATGTTCGGTCTAGAGACACTGCACCACGGGGCCAGACCACTCCGTAGAACCCATGCAGATCGGAGGGATACGACCTCCACTAACAAAACGAGAGCGGGATAAAAGAAGACAACAGCAACTTTGTTTGTATTGTGGAAAACCAGGACATTTCCTGAAAGACTGCTTGGTAAAACCCCCACGGAGGACAGTCGAGGCCACAGAAAAGTATGAAGTTAAGAAATCGGAAAACTACCAAGCTCGGCAACCGTAGAGGTCAGTTTGTCGAGTGATAAGAAAGAGCCAATGACCTCACACTTTGCAATATCCGTGATCTTAATAAACCACCAACAATCGTCAAAAATGCATTCCGTAGAAGCGTACATCGACAGCGGAGCAGTTGGGAATTATATAGATCTAGAGTTGGCAGCAGAGATGGGGCTCCCTTTGTGTTCTAAATCTACCAGGGACAAGGTGACTACCGTAGATGGGACAGAAATTGCCTCCGGACCAGTCACCCAGTGCAAAGCTGCAGTAACCTTGCTGTGCCAGGATGGACATCGCGAGTGTATTTTGTTCGATTTCATTAAGGCACCTCAGTTCCGGTTAATACTAGGGATGCATGGTTGGTTGCTCACAACCCTTTGATAGACTGGCGGGCATGGAAATTAACCTTCTCAACCTTCTAGCCGGTCAGATAGCACAGCGAGTAGAGCGCTCGCTTTGACATCCGTGCAGAGCCTGCTGATGCAGGTTCGAATCCCGGCAAGGCCAAACTCAGCCTCTCATCCTTCCGAGGTCGATAAATGAGCACCACACACCGTGGGAAATAAGCAGCGCTCAGATACCTGAGGGTTCGTAGCGCTATATAAATGCACAAACAAACAAACAAACTGCTCTCTGGCCTGCTACTCTCCGGAACCGGAACCCGACTCCTGTATCTCCAAGACTCCCAATACTGTAGCATCTACCCTAGGAGTAACTAATACTTTGCCAGATGAATATCGTGACTTTCAGGACGTATTCCAAAAAGACCAGGCCAACAAATTGACAGCCATCAATTTGACAACTGTCAAATTGACCTTATTCCTGGGGCACAAATTCCTTACGGCAGGATCTACGCTCTCACTGAACCAGAAAACCTTCACCTGAAATCCTATTTGGACCAGTACCTTGCAAACAGATTTATCCACCCATCTAAGTCCCCGGCAGTCAGTCCTTTGTTCTTCGTACCGAAAAAAGAAGGGGACTTGAGGACCTGTATTGATTACCGTGCAATAAACCAGATCACAGTGAAGAACCGCTACCCCTTGCCTCTTACCCCGGAAATGCTAGACCAAGTCAAAGATGCCCAGATTTATACCAAATTAGACCTTCGGGGAGCATACCACCTGGTCCGGGTCAGAAGCAGAGATGAGTGGAAAACCGCTTTCCGTACCAAATATGGCTTGTTTGAATATCACGTCATGCCTTTTGGCTTGTGCAACGCTCCTGCAGCGTTTCAATATTTCATGAATGACGTCTTGAGAGAACTGATTGATGTTTGCGCCCTAGTGTACATAGATGACATCTTGGTGTACTCAGCCTCAAAACAAGACCATATCAGGCACGTTCGTTCAGTCCTCACCAAGCTCCGCCAACATCGTCTGTATGCAAACCGGGAGAAATGTTTTTTTCACATCACCGAAGTAGAATTTCTTGGTTTCATCCTTTCGCCAAAAGGCATCAGAATGGACGTACATAAGGTTGATGCTATTCTAAAATGGCCATCACCAACTTCTCTGAAAGGGATACACAGCATGGTAGGCTTTGCAAACTTTTACCGCCGATCTATCCCAGACTGCTCTCAGGTTGTGCACCCGATCACAGTACTGCTACGATAAAGCAATAAAAAGTTTGCTTGGACCGAGGAAGCAGAAAGAGCCTTTCAGGAACTGAAACGAAGATTCACCTCCGCTCCAATCCTGCGGCACCCTCGTCCAGACCTCCCTTATGTCGTAGAAACTGATTTTTCCAGTATGGCAATGGGAGTGGTCTTTTCAAAGAGGGGCCCTGAAACTGCCCAGCTGCATCCTGTGGCCTTCTGGTCAAAAATGTTCTCACCCCCAGAAATTAATTACGCTATCACGGACAAAGAACTCCTGGCCATCAAGTCCGCTTTCAAGGCATGGCGACACTATCTTCTGGGAGCTAGACATACCATTACAGTGATCACAGACCACAAGAACCTGCAATATCTCAAAACAGCCAAAGCCCAGTCCTCGCGCCAGTTACGGTGGGCCCTCTTCTTCGCCGAATACGACTATGTGATCACATTTCGACCAGGGGTCAAGAATGGAAAAGCTGACGCCTTATCTTGAATGGGCATTGATGAAACGGTATATATAACCCCAGACCCAATACCCATCATACCAGAAGACAAACTCTTGGGTATCACAACAACCTTATCACAAGCAGAATTACGAAACGAAATTCGACAATGAACCCAGATGCTTTCCTCGCATGGCAAACTCAAGGAGATCAATATTGCATCAAGGATCAATTACCTCTTTTTAGGGACCGGCTATATGTACCCAAGAAGGAGTTACAACAGCATATCATTTCAGATTACCACAACTCTCTGATCGAAGGATACCCTGGAATCGCTAAAACCTTAGCTAAGGTGAAAAATAACTTTTTGTGGCCAACCTGGCGTAAAGATATTGTCCAGTATGTTCAGTCCTGCGTTGTCTGTGCACAAAATAAATCACAGAAACAGAAACCATCAGGACTCCTGCAACCACTTGACATCCCACCCGCTCCATGGCACATTCACTACCTTGACTTCATCACTGATCTGCCACCTAGTCAAGGCTTTAACACCATTCTTGTAATCGTGGATTTGTTCGCTAAAATGGCACATTTTATTCCTCTCAAGGGCCTCCCGGACGCATCCACCTTAGGAGAAGTATTTCTGGAAAACATTGTCAAGCTACATGGTTTCCCATCAGTTCTGGTCTCTGATCGAAGCAGCCAGTTTGTATCCAATTTTTGTAGGAAATGTTGCGCTATGGCACAGATTGACGTCCGGCGATCTACCAGTCACCACCCCCAAACGGACGGCCAAACCGAGAAGACCAACCAGACCCTCGAGCAGTATTTACGGTGCATGCTGCACCATGAATTGAGAGGTTGGAAGGACTTACTTTGGATAGCCGAGTACGCATATAACAATTCCGTACATTCTAGCACAGGACAAACATCTTTTTACACCCTGTATGGCAGACATCCACATACCTCAGAACCCGACCTTCCTGCCAGCTTGGAAATGCCTGCAGTAAAGACTCTTCACACAACCATCACTCAGGCGTTCAGAAAGGCGAAGGAACATCTTATTCATGCTAAAGAAAGACAAAAGCACTTCGCCAACCAGCATCGGAAAAAGGCCCCAGGCTATCAAGTGGGAGACAAGGTTTGGTTAGCCGCCAGATACGTGCCCATCAAAGGGACCCGGACCTTCCATCCTCGATATTTAGGACCCTAAACCATCAAGGCAATCATCAACCCGGCAGCCGTCAAATTGGATTTACCACCTAATCTACACATCCATCTGGTATTCCATGTATCCCTCTTAAAACCAATGCAACCTGGTACACGAGTCAAGACACCACCTAAACCCATACTTATTGCCCTATGGTCGTACTTAGACCACACTATTGAAACAAGGCTAGTGCCTGTTTCATGCCTGTTACGTGCCAGTGTCTGCCGTCTGCCAGACCCCCTGCACGTGCCAGTGTCTGCCGTCTGCCAGACCCCCGGCATCACAGCCTTATCAACTACCCTTATCTAGGGGCTACATAGACCATCCCATCCACGTGCGGCCACCCCAATTCAGGTATTATTTAGCGCTCCATAACACTCTCGACCCCACCATTTAGCATGTATCTACTCACCTCCATCTTGCTTGCCTACTTCATGATCAGCCTCAATAACACATTTCCGACCAAGATGGCTCCACACCTACCTAACATGCCAGCCCTACCCAGACACTACAACCAAGTACCTTACCTAGATTTAAACGACTTTCAGACACTGCTACCTTCCAGTCACCCTCGCACCACCACAGAAAGGAACTTAGGACTTATAGCCAGACTAGCCAAAATCCATGAACCACTTGCCCGCTCACTGCCCACTACACAAAACTCTAGATCGCTGCCACCGCGACCAAACACCTCCACACAATCCAGTAGCCCATTACAAACCCTTCAGAACTCCCGGAACCAGAGTACCCCTAAACTTACACAAGACAAGCGCCATACTACTACTACTTCAAAAAACATAGCCACTATCTCTAAAAACAAAGCTAGCCCCAATATCAAGGGAGCCTTGATCAATGCCAGGTCGCTAGTAGCTCATGCTACAGAAATTGCAGACTTAATACTCACCGAAGACCTTGACTTCCTCGCCATCACTGAGACCTGGCTACACCCAGCAGCAGGCCCTATGCTTATGTTGGCAGTCCCAGATAACTATTCCATCCTGAGACAAGACCGCCCTAATTCTAGAGGAGGTGGTGTCGCCTTTATCCATAAGTGCAGTCTCACCATGAGACTAGCCACCTCGACCGATGCCCTCTCTTGCGAATCACTAGCAGTCAAAATACCACTCACTAACTCCCAAACTCTTAACATCTACTTGATCTACCGTCCGCCAGGCCCCATTGGCACCTTCGATGAAGACCTTAACTCCATCCTATCCAGCAACCTCAAAAGCTCCACTCAAGCTCTCACCTTAGGAGACTTTAACTTGGGCTACAATGACCTAGAAGACCATTCCGCTAGTACCATAGCTAATACTCTTACTGAATTAGGCTTTGTGCAAAGATGTATGACACCCACGCATACGAAAGGTAGAACACTTGACTGGGTGGCCGACCACAACTGCCTAGTGAACATCACAAATATCTCACCCCAAGCCTGGACTGACCACCATTTGGTATCATTTATGCTCTCCACCGACAGACCCCCACCCCCGCCCACCATTAAGGCCCCACCCACTCTCACTAGAAACAAGAAGAACATGACAGTAGAAAGACTTATCCCTGACCTACTCCCCACTCTCAACTCACTTCCTGATAACCTGGACCCTGAGTCCTTAGTTGAAGAATATAACAAGATTATGGCCACCTCACTGGACCGCATCGCCCCCCTTAAACTGAGATCCAGTAAACCGAAAACGCACCTTAACAAATGGAAAAAATCCCCTTCAGTCTCTAACAAACTAAAACTCTCCAAACTAGCAGCACTCTACAAAAAAGAAATCTACCTGGCCAAACGAGCCTCCTTTGACTCTCGTATATCCCAAGCTAAATCTAACATGAAAGAACTTTTCTCCATCCTTAAAGAAATAGAAACCCCCATAGCACCCCTTGACACGTGCACCAAAGATAAAAACTGGTGCTCAGAAATTCAAAGAGCCCTAGCAAACAAGATTGCGACTCTTCAAAGTAAAATCACCAGCAAAAGAGCATCCCTGAATGACACCCTCAACTCAAAAATTCCGGACAAGCCCATGCCCACTGACCTAGCCCGCTTCCAATTCGCCAAAGTCAACATACTGGAAGTCGAAAAAATTATCCTGTCCTTGAAACCGTCCAATTGCCAGGGAGATCTATGCCCTGCACAGCTCATTAAAGATGCTGCCCGCGACCTCTCCCCTTTCATTACAAAATTGATCAATGCCTCCTTTGCCACTGGCTCCATCCCTACTAACCTAAAACAATCCTGGCTACTACCTCTACTGAAAAAACCCACACTTGACCCAGCCATACCCACAAACTACCGTCCCATAACTACTGTTCCCTTTCTACTAAAAATTCTGGACAAGGTTGCCTATGTACAAATACAGAAGCACCTGGAAGAACACAACCTCTTAGGCTCTAGACAATCTGGATTCCGTCCCCAACACGGGACTGAAACCGCCCTTATTGACTTGAAAGCGCAGATCGATTCACTCAGAGACAACGGGCAAGCCGCCCTACTCCTCCTCCTCGACCTTTCTGCAGCCTTCGATCTGGTCGATCATTCTGTCCTTTGCTCACACCTCCACACTTCGGCTCACTTCTCCAGTGAGGCCATCACCTGGATCACATCCTTCCTTAACGGCAGGACTATGAGGGTCTTCTCTCCCACGGCGGCAGCAGACCCTATACCCATCACATGTGGTGTACCTCAGGGCTCCTGTGTCTCCCCCACATTATACAACATATTTACCAAGCCCCTTTTCGATGATTTGGATCATCTCGGTATCACCTACACTAACTATGCAGATGATACTCAGATCCTCCTTCCGCTTTCAGGAGATTATGGAAAGGATTTGGCCTTGCTAAATAGGGTGTACATCATCATCCAGGCATGGATGGCTACTCATGGACTATGCCTGAATGATGATAAAACAGAACTCATCATCTTAGGCACCACAATCAGTATAAAGAAACTTGGCCCGGCCTATAACTCCTTCATGATTGACGGGAACAACATCAAAGTCGGACAAGAGGTCAAAACATTGGGATTCTATCTAGATTCCAATTTTTCCCTCAAAAGACAAGTGAGCTCCCTTGCATCCTCCACGGCTTACACGTGCAAATTAATCCATGCAGCCAAACCTTTCCTGTCTGACACTAGCTGTCTGACACTCGCCAGAGCCCTCATACTGTCTCGCCTCGACTATTGTAATGCCCTCTACCTAGGATCTACCAAGGCCACCACCAATAAACTGCAAACCCTTCAGAACAACGCTCTCAGAGCAGCTCTGGGCATTTCCAGAAGAGAACACATTACAGGTTTCAGCCAACAGAACAATTGGCTCTCCACCAGAGATAAAATTCTCTTAAAAACGGCATCTCTCACCCACAAGTCTCTCAACAACGCAGCCCCAACCTACCTGATCAACAGGTTCCACAAACAATCCTCCTCAAGACCCGTCAGAACCGCATACAAAGATTGCCTATCTGTCCCCCACTACAAACGGGCCACCATAGGAGGCAACAGCTTCCCGGTAAAAGCTGCCAAGCTCTGGAACTCCCTGCCTCCTTAGAGTAGACTTGCCTTATCAGAACTTCCGTTCCAAGTTAATCTCCTGGCTGAAACTGGAGACCCACTAAGACTAGGTAGTGTCCAGCGCCACACGCACACATCGTAACCACGTGTGCCTCTTGCTTACCTGTATATTACATTACCGCCTGCTGGCCTTACTGATGATTTGTATATACTGTATATAACATTTGTGCACCTATTTTTGTATTATGTATATTCCTCGTGTACTGTAACCAAGCTTCGAAAATTCTTGTAAAGTCTGCGCCCTGATACCCCCGGGTACGCTTGCGCATTATAAATAATAAAACAAACAAACAAACAAACATTGATGGAGAACCAGAATTTGAAGTCAAAGGCATCCTGGACTCTAAATATTCCATAGCCAAATTATATTATCTAGTCGACTGGAAGGGATTTGGACCCCAAGATAGATCCTGGGAGCCCAGTGAGAACATCCATGCACCATGTCTGATCAGGAAGTTTCATCGGAACTTCCCCACTAAACCTGGACCAGACAGGAGACACAACATGGGACGGGCCTTGGGGGGGGGGGTGCTGTCACGGCCCTCAGCCCTGATCCCCACTGGCACGCCCATTGGCCAGGTGGAATCAGACTTCGGATCGCAAATGAGGCCTGGCATCCGCTTCACAGGCCCTCTTGGGGCCAGTCCTGGCGCCATTGGCACCAGGCTCATAAATAGGGAAAGACATTAGTTAAAGGAACTACTTTATTCAGGCTTTCAGCCAACATGGAGGCATCCACATAGCTTGATTCCTAGAACCAAGCTATGCTGTATAGTGTTTTGGGTGTGCTGGCCTAGGGACTACTTTACCTGGACTACTTTGCTGAGACTATTTAAACCACACCCAAACAAAACAACACACTTTGCGTTACTTTGCTACTAGCAATGTGACGCTCACCGTGTCCAGCTTCTCACAAGCCTGGCAAGATCCGGACCTGCAGAAAACAACAAAGAACATCATTAGCTGCAGAACCTTACCTGCAATCTCCATTCTTCCCTGCTCACAGCTCCTGGGCAGCTCTGTGCGGATGGTTCACCACCCGGATCGAAGCACCTGAGAAAGGAAGAAAAACATCATTAACGAAGGTAGTAGAGACATTTCAACCACAAATTGCTTAGAGACTTACCTGGCTACTGGTTGTTCGACCGGTACAGGTCCGGAACTCCATCCGTGCTGGGAGCGCACCGCGACCTACAAAAAGAGAAAACACAGGTCAGTGAAGTTACCGCAACACAGCGCTATTGTGCACCATCATTACCAGCGAGAACCAGCCTACCCAGTTCGCCAAGCGGACGCTCCGCGTACCTAAGGGAGATAAAAAAGAGACAGTATCGAACAGAGAAAAGGCATGCAAGAATAACAACTCGATGAACCGCAATAAGACCTACCTGAAAGACATTACTTGGGCTGCTGTCAGTGAAGTAACTGGACCGCACGCTCCCACGGAAGACAACACTCCCCTGCCCAGAAAGCAGGACAGAGAGCCCACCAACTTCGATAACAAGGCGGAATTCCACCGAGAGCCGCACCAGGGAATCATTGAAGAGGGCACCAACGACCAACTGGCTGGGTGGCGTCCCCGTGGATACCAGGTGAGCGTAACAGTTATGTCATCCGGCCTATATAAGGAGGAGACATTCAAAATTCAGGACAGGCAGGCAGACATTCAAGAAAATCCAGCATCCCAATATCCAACCCGCAACATCCAGAGATCCAGACATTCCACATTCAACCTGAAAGGTTCCATCCAGATTCCAGTCCCAGGCCAGGGGGAGCTGATCCAGATCCATGCAATACTTCCTATCCAGGCAGAACCACCATCCAGAACTAAAACTCACAAAAATCCCAATAATTCAGGGAGAAAGGAGGAGAGGCTGCTGAACCCTTTTTGGGATTATCAAGCGCAGACCTGATTTGCCCCTCTACCTGCTTTGCCCAGCTGATGCACCACTGAGACCAGACCCTGGTTGCCTCGCTGAGTCCCTAGAGGAGAGCTGCCGCGGGGCACTGACCAGACCCTTGTCCCGCTGTCCAAGACCCGGCTGACTGTCCAAACTATAACATTCAAGTGCTCTTTGTAAGTATCACTCTTCCCCAGTAACGAAAAAGCTGCACCCAGTGCTTGCTTTGTTACCTTGTATTAGGTCCAATCCCATAGAAATCCTACAAATACCATAGTAAAGTCTTAAATTGTCAGAATGCTCTGTATATCTTGTCCTTAGGAACATCTGTTTAAATCTCTATGTGTTTGCGCCCTTCTTTCCAAATCATTTCAGTCCGCTATATAAGTCCTTAGTACTATTTGGAATACATTAATTAATTCCCATATAAAGAGACACATGGCATGAAGGGGTTAAAATTGCATTTTACCTTTTTGCAGGTAGCGTTCCTCTTTTCCTGCCACTAAAATATAGTCCCTTTTAAACCGATTTCCCCTCTGTAACTACTTTCATTATAAAATCTGATTACTGTTCTAACAAAGAATCCCCTACTGTCACCCATCCCGAGTCAACCTTTCACTTTCATATCATACCTGTTATGTGCCTTTGTACCTTAGCATTAAAACCGATTTCCGGTTATGTCTGTTTAGCTCATTTTCCAAGCTGTTTTGCTATTTTAACCAGTGAAAAGAAGCAATTGCAATTTTGCCACGTTAGATTCTTGCTGCACTGTTTTTCTTTACAAAGTCGATTTTCTAAACTGTATGCCTATGGTTTAGTACTTTGCTTTGTAGCTTGTAAGTTCTTGCTTCTTTGATACTGCCACACACATTCTTGCCTTCTCCGTTCAACCGCACATGTGAAATAACCATTTAGTAATTCTGAGTGCCATTTTGCTCATTTTTCAAGGGAGCTTAATCCGATTTTGCCTCCCATTCAGGGGTGGTAGGTCAGATTTTCAAACCGATTTTTGCATAGTATGCCTGCCCCTCGCTACTCCTCACCACCCACACAAAACTTGATTAACAGGGTTTTGACGGAGTGTTGCAGGGGGAATGCCTAACTGTGGTGCTATCTGAAAATACTACTCGAAAAGTAATCTTGCTTTCATCCATTTGTGCATTGTGTATTTTATGCTCAAAGGTTAAACTAAGTGTATCCTAGCATTTTATTGCGTACCTATCGCCACACTGGTGATTACTGACCTATATTGAATGTGTTTGATTTTTATTCAAAATTAAAATAAATAAATATGTCATTATTACACAGCGGCCTGATTCATGGTACACTGAAACACGGGTACGTTAAGGGGGGTGTGAGACGGGTTGGCTGCCTTCTCAAAAGATTGAATCTGAATGAAACAAACCTAAGTGTTTTAACCGTCCTACCACACACCATAAATACTTGAACTGTATATTTCACATCACCCTCTTCTAGTGTACCCTTGTCACAACTTATACTTGCTCCAGAGAAGTAATCAGCTACATTATTTTCCTCAACTACAAACTCATAACGTTGTAAGGATGTAAACCATCTTACTATCCTATGAGATACTCCATCAAGATCCTTACTCATGAAGATCCCAAATAAGGGTTTGTAATCAGTTACATTGTGAGGTCTCTTCCCCAAAGGAAAGCCGTGAACTTTTTGATCATCCACACCAGACTAAGGGCTACTTTTTCTACAATAGACTACCATATTTCTGCTCCTCTCAAAACCTGTGATGCAAATGTTAATACTCTATCCACTCCAGATTGCCTTTGCATAAGGAGAGCCCCTAGACCAGTATCACTGGCGTCAGTCATGACAAACGTTTTACACCTAGTATCAAAATTTGCCAAGGCCAGCACACAAGCAATTCTGACTTCTGCAATTGTAATCCCTCTCCCCTCTTGCTTCTCCACTCTTTTTCACTGCTTACTCTCTGGTCTGTGCTCCTCTCCCTTTCTCCCTTTTCCCATCTCCTCCCCTTACTTTCTTCTATGCACTTACTCTATCTGCATTGTCCCTGGACCAAGTATGATAACAACCTCGACTGACAGCTCCACCCTCCCCTTACTTGTTTTTTCCTCCACCTCCCCTCCAGCACCATCTGAAATGTCGTCAGTCCTAGTACGATAGTCACTTGTTTTGTTCCTCCCTTCCCTTTCTGCACCCCTCTCCCTCACCTTTTGTTTTTCTCCGGCTCTACCAGAAATGTTGTCAGGCCTAGTACGGTAGTCGCCTGTTTTTAATACCTTCCCACTCTCCCCCTCCCTTCCGTATCTATGTCTTAGCTCTTGCACTATCTGAAATGTCATCAGGCTGAGTATGATAGATCATTTTGCATCCTTACTGTTCATGGCCTGTAAGAATGTGATTGTATTTTTCCCTGTTCCCTGCCTTGCCTTGAAGCGCTTTGAAACACATTGTCATGAACAGTCGGATGCGTCCCTTTTGGACTTCCTGGTCCCTGACACATCGAGGCATGCACTCAGCAGTACTACCATCATGGCCGACAGACACGGAACGTTGTTTACCAGCTTCCGTGTCGGACGTAGCACACTCTATAAAGAAGCCACACCCCCGTGGGCCCGCGCCTCTCAACGCTACCGCTAGCAGTGGCTAGACGTGCATTGCTGTAGTTCGCTCTCGCTAACTACCTGTTCCAGGTTTCTGGACCCTTTGTTCTTCTTCCTTCAGGTCCTTCCTTTCCTTACCTCCTGTATCCTGGACCCCTGTGTACCCGTCTCGAGTACACATCATCATTTCCTGGATTTCCCGGACATACTGAACGATCCAGGAGTCGAAGCGCCGATCACACGCTGGAACCCGAAGAAGCCCACACGGGGCTGTACAAGACCCGGACTGTACGCAAGAAAACTCCTTCAAGAAGCTCCAGTAAACAACAGCAACAGGTGAGAAGGTGGGAAACCTGTGACAGATTGAGACGCCAACAAACCAAAATAGACACAGACATGGAGGCGGCGCGTCAAGATCTTATGCGCGGCATGCACGAGTTAACAACGGAAGTGCAGAATCTTAAGGCTGAGAATGCCATGCTAAAACAATGAGTCTTGTCCCGGGATTCCGCGACCAAGGAAAGTGTATTGTTGGGCAGAGTAGTTCATAAATACGACGGTTCTTCAAAAACCCTTTGCGGATTTCTTGACTCGTGTTTAGTCCATTTCACCTTCAAGCCCTACTACTTCTCCACCACCAGGGCAAAGGTGGGCTTCATGATTTCGCATCTCTCTGGGAATGCTTTGACTTGGGCCACGCCCTTATTTAATTCTGGGGATGCCCTCCTGGATGACTACGACGGATTTGTACAGGCTCTAAAGACCATGTTTGACTGCCCAGAACAGGTCTATAGTGCCCAGGAACGCCTACTAGATTTCCAACAAGGTTTCCAAGACATGCTGACATATGTGACACGCTTTAAGCAATTGGCCAAAGAAGCGGATTGGTCCTCAGAAGCCTGCTTTACCCTTTTTCATAGAGGACTAAATGAATAGATAAAAGGTGAGCTAGCAAGAGTGGCTCGTCCAGGCACATTCGAGGCTCTCATGGATCTCTCTCTACAGATAGACTTCCGTATCCAGAAACGGAAGGCAGAGAAGAAAAAGACCAGAACGTCCTTCCAAAAGACCTCCATGGAAACTTCCTCGAAGGCTGAGCACGCTCCTACCCCAGCTAATGAACTTGAATCCATGCAGCTTGAGGCCTTTCGCGGACCCATATCCCCGCAAGAAAGAATGCGACCGATTAATACCGGGCTTTGTATGTATTGTGCCTCAGATAAACACCTAGTGAGAGAGTGTCCATTAACCCCTACACGGCGCTCGGGAAACGCCAGCTCCCGATTCTACATGGAGCGCAGCTTCGAGAGAGAGAAGTTTGCTCCACGTCTATTCCATCCTTGAACTCTCCTGGACAAAATAATCTTGTGGTTTTACAGGCCTTTCTATCGCCATCCAAGAATGAAACCTACCCCATTTTGGCATTGGTGGATTGTGGAGCCAGGGGGATATTTATAGATCAAGATTTGGTCACTGTCCACCACATTCCTTATGAAACTCGAGTCATAACGCAACCTGTAGAGGCGATTGACGGAAGACCCCTTTCTTCTGGACCCATAACTCTACAAACCCAAGAGTTGCAACTCTCGATAAATCACCATCGAGAGTCGATCAAGTTTGACATCATTAAGTCTGCTCACTACCCAATGGTGCTGGGTATGCCCTGGTTACAAAAGCACAACCCATACATCAACTGGGCAGCAGGTTGCTTGTTCCTGGGTTCAGAGCATTGTATGTCTCATTGTCTATCCCTGGATTCCTCGTCGACATCTTCTGGAGGTACACCGTCAGACCAGCAAGGGCCATTCACGGTCTCAAATATCATCCAGGTTCCTAGGGCCTATCGGGACTACACCGATGTGTTTTCAACTACTAAAGTTCAGGCCCTACCACCTCACAGACCTGAATATTGTGCTATTGACACAGAACCCTCCGCCGTGATTCCCTTTGGAAGAATGTTCATTTTATCCGAACCGGAAAAGAGAGCCCTCCGTGTATATTTGGATGCCAACCTTGAAAATGGCACTATACGACCCTCCAAATCACCAGCAGGAGCTTCGTTGTTTTTTCGTTCCTAAAAAAGACACCAAGGAGCTTAGGCCTTGTCTAGATTATCGTGGGTTAAATCAGTGCACCCTGAAGGACCGCTACCCTTTGCCCTTAATCTCAGACATCCTGGAAGCAGTGAGAGGAGCTGTAGTCTTTACCAAACTGGATCTCAGAGGTGCCTACCATCTGATCCGTATTAGGGAAGGAGATTAATGGAAAATGGCCTTTGCATCGCCCATTGGTCACTTTGAGTACCTGGTCATGCCCTTTGGGCTCGCCAGTGCTCCAATGGTCTTCCAACGTTTCATGGATCGGGTGTTCTCTGATATGCTGTTCATCTTCGTTATAGTGTACCTTGACAATATTTTCTAAGGACCATCTTCAGCATGAAGGGCATGTTAAGGCAGTATTACAGCGGTTATGTGAACACAAGCTCCTGGCTAAACCAGAGAAATGCCTTTTTCACGTCTCTACTGTTCACTATCTAGGATTCGTCCTTAGCCCAGAAGGAATCGGAATGGACCAATCAAAGGTAAAGGCTATACTGTTCTGGCCTGTTCCGACTACTGTGAAGCAGATCCAATCCTTCCTGGGGCTTGCCAATTTCTACCGGAAATTCATACCCTCCTATTCCGAGATAGTCCAACCGATCATTACATTGTTGAAGAAAGATACTCCTTTTCGCTGGACCACATCCCAAGAAGAGGCATTCCAACGGTTAAAGACAGAGTTTATACAAGCCCCCATCCTGGCTCAACCTGACATCAATCGACCATTCCTAGTGGAAACGGAAGCCTCTAACTACGCCATTGGAGCTGTTCTAAAGCAGTAATTTGAGGATAAATTAGAACATCCCATCGCTTACCTTTCACAAACTCTAACTCCCAGCGAAACCCACTATTCCGTTTTGGAAAAGGAATTGTTAGCCATCCGTCAAGCCTTCACAGAGTGGCATCATCTACTTCTAGGAGCAAAACATCCTGTACAAGTCCGTACGGACCATCGGAATCTTCAAGTTTTACAGTCACTGGAATGTAGAAACAGCCGTCAGGCTCGCTGGGCCTTCTTCTTTGCCCAGTATCAGTTCCAGATCCACCATTTCCCTGGAACACAAAACATAATTGCTGACGCCTTATCCCGGCGTCCCGACTATGAAACTCCTGAGTGTCGGTCCTTCCCAAAGATGTTTCCCAACACAATTTTTGTAGCCCAAGCAATCAGCCTCCTGGAAGATGTTCGAATACAAACCCAGTCCTCTGACTTCTGGAAGAAATTTACAGGGAAGAATCGCTGGAGTCTAAAAACTAAGGACAGGTATCTGTTTAAGGATAACAGCCTGGTCATCCCCACACAGAAACTACAACAAAGGATCATAAATCTCTGCCACGATACCCTTAACTCAGGACATTGCGGCGTCACCAATACCCTCCGTCTGATACAGAGACAATTCTGGTGGCCAAGAATGAAGACTGATGTTCAGTTGTATATCCAAGCCTGTGCAGTCTGCAATCAAAAGAAACATGATAATAAGAAGCCGGCGGGTCTCCTACTTCAACCTTTGTTACCGACAAGACCTTGGGAAGTCATTGCTACGGATTTCATAGTAGAATTACCCCCTTCCAGGGGATACACGACCATCATGGTCACCATTGATTTATTCACTCACATGGCCCATTTTACTCCACTGTATAAACTACCATCTTCATCAGAACTTGCTGGAATCTTCGTGGAACACATATTCTGACTTCATGGGCTCCCCTCCAAGATTATCTCAGACAGAGGGACCCAATACATTTCTCAGTTTTGGAAACACTTATGCCGAATACTAGGGATCCAACGTGCCCTCTCCTCTGGTTATCATCCACAGACCAACGGGGCTACGGAACGGGTGAACCAAACTCTAGAACAGTATCTCCGTTGCTTCACTACTAAGGTACAGAATGATTGGTCACTCCTAATACCTTTGGCTGAATTCGCCTACAACAATTCGGATCACTCGCTGTCAAGACCAGCCCTTTTTTCTGAAGCCAAGGATTCCATCCTTCAGTCCTACCTTCCGTTCCTCCACATCCTACACCAGTACCCACACTCGACACCTGGATCGAAACTCTCATCAATGTACATAAGGAGGCCAAGAAACACCTAGAAAAGGCCCGAAATCACACCAAGCAGTATGCGTATTCCAAAAGAAGACCAGGACCATCCTACGCAGTAGGTGATAAGGTTTGGCTATCCTCAAAACTACTGCCTCGCCATCTACGACCTAATAAGCTGGCTCACAGGTACTATGGCCCTTTTTCCATAAAGGAAATCATTAATCCAGTGGCCTTCCGGCTCAAACTACCAGACTCTTGGAAGAAGATCCACCCAGTGTTCCACACGTCTTTAATGAAGCCATACATCCAATCCTCCCGGACTGCCCCCAGGCCTAATCCTGTAGTCATCAATGACCAGCTGGAATACGAAGTGTCCAGGATATGTGACTCCAGGTACAAACGTGGGCAGCTGCAATACCTGGTTGAGTGGAAAGGGTACCCTCCTAGTGAACGTACCTGGGAACCAAACTCAAATTTAAATGCTCCCAGATTACTCAGAAGGTATCATCTCATACACCCGGGCAAGCCCGGAGGGACGGGTCTTCAGAGGAGGCATGCTGTCATGAACCGTCAGATGCGTCCCTTTTGGACTTCCTGGTCCCTGACACATCGAGGCCTGCATTCAGCAGTACTACCATAATGGCCGACAGACACGGAACATTGTTTACCAGCTTCCGCGTTGGACGTATCGCACTCTATAAAGAAGCCACGCCCCGTGGGCCCGCGCGTCTCAACGCTACCGCTAGCAGTGGCTAGACGTGCATTGCCGTAGTTCGCTCTCTCGGACTACCTGTTCCCGGTTCTTGGACCCTTTGTTCTTCCTCCTTCAGTCCCTTCCTTTCCTTACCTCCTGTATCCTGGACCCCCGTGTACCCGTCTCGAGTACACATCATCATTTCCTGGATTTCCCGGACATACTGAACGTTCCAGGAGTCGAAGCGCCGATCACACGCTGGAACCCGAAGAAGCCAACACAGGGCTGTACAAGACCCGGTCTGTACGCAAGAAAACTCCTTAAAGGAGCTCCAGTAAACAACAGCAACAGGTGAGAAGGGGGGAAACCTGTGACACACATTGTGTATAGACGCTATATAAATAAACTATCATATTATATCACAACTATCATACCAACCCTGTGACTAGTATGTCGTCTTGAAATAGGATACTCCCTTAACACTGTTCAACAAATTGTACATCACTCTTTGAAAGAATTCAGCCTATGATACTAATCCGAATGGCATCCTTCTAAATATAAAAGTTTGTTCTTGTGTCACAAACGTGGTGAGATCCTTTGAGCTAGGGTGCAGCCACACCTGGTTATATGGAGATGTTATATCCAATGTGCTGAAAACCTTGCCATCCCCCCTCCTTACTCACCATTTCTCCTATGTTAGGAAGCGGAAACCGATCAACAATTACCTCATCATTCAATCCTCTTGAGGTCTACGTATAAGCGTGCCTGACCATTCTGTTTACACACAACCACAGAAGACACCCATTCAGATGCCTCAACTGACTCGATTACACCTTTCTTTCCAGCCTTATTTCGTCTGTAACATTCTCCCTCATTGATATTGCCACAGTCCTGACCGTAGCCATGTAAGGGAGGCATGTATCATATTTATGACACTGACACAAAAGGTACAATTTGTAAAACCTTTATTAAAGATTCTGGGTTTGGAAAAACACCTCCATTGCCCTATTACTAAGATGACAGTAGTCTCTACCATCAAATAATAAATAAAGCAGTCCTAGTTGAGTCCGTCAAATCAAAATAGCCTATACTAGCAAACCTAATGCCTGCCCTATCTCTTGTACAAAAAGTATATAAAGGGGAATATGTATGCAAAGGAAAATCGTGTTCAAATATAAAAATAAATGTGGCTGAGTCAGCTCTCCTCCCCACATTAAACAGCACGGAGTAAGGCGGTGCCCGTATGCAGGACGACACACTCTTCATCAGGTTAACAAAAAGGCAGTTCAAAACGTGGATCGTGGCCCGCCTGGCCTTCGACGGTAAAGTCTCTTTTTCCAGCTTTCAAAACACAGTTCAACAAAAAATTCACGTCGGTCTCCCTCAGTCGGACTCAGACTTTTCAAAGCAAAAGTTCAACAACACTTGCAGGAGCTCCCTTCCCCAAGCTTAATTCACATACTTTAGGGCTTCCCTTTTCCTAATTGTTTGCACTTCCGACTCCCTCAGTTCCTGATGTCGAAGACTTTTGAATGTGTGTGGCTTTTACTACAGATCTCCATAGGACCACTTCAACTCACACTCTTGTGTTACTTGCCCCAGTGCTTCTTGGTCTGGTAAGTTCAATGTCATGAACACCAAAGTTCAACGTTCACCTTTTTACTCTCCCCTTTTCTCTGGGTTAATTTTGATCTCTCCGCTTTTACAGTTCATTCACTTTATTGCTACAAGCATTTCACCTTTCGCAGAGACTTTTGAATGGGCTAATTACTTTCGCCGGACCACTCCGTTACTCAGTACCGCTGCGTTCACAGCTATCCTTACTTTACAGTTAATTCACAGGTCTGCCTTTCTTCGAGTCTCATCCACATGCGTTCAGCCTTCAATTGTGCGATATAATGTTGCAACTTTAATCTTTCCTTATCACACACTGGTCTTTCATGTCGCTTGCCAACTCATCGGCTTTCTTGTCTTTAGAGTTTTTCAATTCACGAGTCAAGGTTAGTACCACAGGCTTGGCCACACCTCCCCAACTTTGCCGTTCACCCGGGAGACATCGAAACACAATGCAGCATTCTTGTCTCTGGTCTGGCCTTCTCCCTGTGTCTGTCGTGGCCTTTTGGAGGCAACAACCTTCTGCAGGGAATTCCTGGAGCACTCGACCCATTGCTCTCGTCCCTTGGACCGTCGCTCTGCTCCAGTAGGTTTGCCTTCACCACGGAAGTTCTGCTCTTACTCGTATTCAACCTTGCTCAGATTCTGGTCTCCATGTTCTGCCTTTTATCCGTGTGAGGAGGGATAATTGCTATCAGATGTATGCACTTAAAGTCAAGTGCCTGACTTTGTTTGATGCGATTAGCGGACATGACCAATGCGATATATAAGAGCTAGCCTCTTTAGTCTCAGTTGCCCTCTTCCTCGGCCCAGTGTTTGTGTAGAAGGGGGGGCAGTTAGGACATCAGAGAATCCTAAAAATAGGATGGGTTAGGTGTACAGGAAAGGGGGGGGAATACTGCCCCTTACCATCGGTCACCTCACCCCCACTCCCTGAAGACCCCTCAGCCAGGTGATCCTGCCGCTCTGGTCCACCCCCACGGTCTGGATCCAAATGCGATGGCCGTGCCCTGGCCACCTGAGAGAGAGATCCCCGGGGACTAGTAGGTGAGACACCTTTTGGTTTCTCACAGCCACAACTGGCTTGTCACCTTCTTACCATCAAATCTGGAGATTATTTCCTTACAAACATCCGAATTTCTCGTCAAACACCCCCCATACCTCACCTCTGGACAATCAGCGCTATCATTGTTCACCACAGCAACATGACCCAGAACATTGGAGTCAACCACAATTCCCATCTTGGATTACTCATATCGCCCAGCAAACATCCTCCTTTCTTAGATAAGTGCTCAATGACAACAGTCGACATCCCTTTACATTCTATGGCTGCTTTAAATAGCCCTACAATTTCTATATACCACCCTCCATATGCTTTCGCACTCACAGTTGGAGATTTGATCTTAGATCCCTTACCCCTTTCTTCCCATACATGATTATCCAAAATAGTGTAATCTGAACTAGTATCCACAAGCATGGATACCCCCAATGTATCTACTACCACCACGGCTCTGGTTTGTTACCCTTCTACTGTCTTGACCCCACTTGCCTAACAGACGAGCTTGCAACCCTAAGCACTGTTGCCTTCTAACTCATCTCTACCATCACTTTCCGAATGTATGCTTATTTCCCTAACCATTATGAAAAGTTTTAGCAGGGTTGGCAAAATGTCCTTTCTTCCCACACATGTGACACAAAGCCTTGAGCCCAGGACACGCTCCATTGTTAGCAAAGTGGATGTTGCTTCTGCAACTGAAATATCTCTTTACATCAGACCCGTTTACTCTCTTTTAATCTGAGGAATCACCAGCAATCTCTTGGTACTGACCCCATTGGGGTTGGGGAGCTGTTTCTTCTGGAGGGCCATTCTTTGTTCAGTTTGACCAGTTATGGCCGCACATGCACAACCCTCTAATTGTACAACTTTCTTGTCACGTTCCTACATGCATGCTATCATGTGCGCAATCTTTTTGCAATATCTAGTACTTCTACCAAAGAGAATTCGCCCATGGTCCATATTTCCTCCCCTGTTTTATTCTACTTTTCTTTAAGCATTGACTGGTCTTGCAAGCGTTCATTATGTGATGGCCCAAAATTGCATTATTTGGCAAGTTCTCTTAGTCCTGTTATGAAGTCTTCAATAGACTCTCCTATCCCTTGCTCATGTATAACAAAGGAGCATCTTTCCAGTATTATGCATGTCTTTTTTCAAAATGGATGTCCAACTTTCGTGGTATAGTTTCATATGCATTCAAATTTTCTCCTGCGCCACTGTCATCATCATGGGGCCCGCCGTGCTATGCATTCGTTCCAGAAGACTTTTCAGAATCCTCTTTCCAATCCTCATTGCCAGGGATATCTGTCACAACATATGCAGGAACAATGAGGTATGGAATATCTTTATTGCCTTCAGTCATTGTGGGTAAACAAGTCCCCAGCTACACCGTACCCGTGCTCACTCTTCTTCTCACTTCTCCTTAACCGACTCTCAAGTTACCTCATAACATTACCTCTCCCCACATTCCAAGCGAGAACAGAGAACTAATTCAGCTATACAGAGCATGATGCAGATAGGCTGCACCACTGGAGGGATTGCATTTATACTTTTAAAAGATAGCACTACACTACATAAGAGAAACAATGCCATGCCCATGTTAATGTCTCCCTCCTCTGCACCCGGCATTTTGACCTCCTCCTTGCACAACTAGCTCTGTGGGAGGCATCTCAGGCAGGAAGAATATTCAGGCCATACAATAATTCCAACAGGGCATTGACTACCACCTCTAAGAGGACTAAAGCACACCAACCTATTCCACCACTACCGCCCAGTCCTCACTCGGCCTCTTGAAGATACGACATACTGGGGTACTAACACCAATAGAACCCTCAGAGGGGGGCATTACCAGACCAATAATTTAATGGAAGATTATTGAAAATTTAACAGCAGTTATTTACTCCATACTTCTACCAGGCTCCACAACTGTTGTTTCATATAGCTTGAGACACTTAAGGGTGTCCTCACATGTACTCCCATTGGGTCCTCTTCTCAGGTGGCCAGGGAAAGGCCTCTGCTTTTGGATCCTGACCCTGTAGGTGGAGAGGCAAGGGAGGATCACCTGGGTGGAGAGTCCTTAGGGATTCGAGATAATATGCCCTCAGGCGAGACATGGTATTTATAATTTCCATTTCAAGAGGAACCCTTGATCCCAGAAGGGGAAATGGGATATTGCTTTCCCTGTTCTACAAACCAGGAAGATACCCATAAGAAATCACTTCTCCCTGTCCACCTAAGAACACATTTGGGAAAGAAACCATATCAATATAGTGGAGGGGAGAAAAGCTTTTGGGTGAATTCCATTCTTAATACACACCTTAGATCTCATTTTGGGGAGAGACCCTGTCAATGCACGAGGTGCGATAAAGGGTTCTGGGAAAATCCATTGTTCCTGGAAATTTACAAATGCATTTGGAGAGATCTAAAATCACCAAAAGGAGGGCAAAGAAGAGAAGGGTGAAGAGTGATACACGGTATCCCTCTTCCCCTATTGAAGACCAGCCTAACCCTTGCCCGGCCTTTATAGGCTATTGTCAGAAATCTCCTCTCCTTACCCCCATATATTTCTTATGACAGTACTGAGATGAGGAAGAGGTGACTGGGAGAAGTGAACACCAGTAACTCTTTTTACCAATCTAGTACTGGGAAGAAGAAGATGCCTAATGAGTACTGCAAAGGTCAGGCATGTCCATTTAGCTATGGTCAGGCTAGTCCTTTTTAGCAGCTCACACCTGCAACCTGTTAAGGGCATGCAGGTGTATAAAAGAGACCAACAGGGAGACGTGAGTGAGACAGAGCAACAGGGAGGCCTGCGTGGTAGAAGCCGGCAGGGCACCCAGCTTGTGAGGAGGCAACCGTGGTGGGACCTACAGCGATGACAGGACACCAGCAACAGAACCGTGGAGCCCCAAAGAAGTTGGGCTGTTGAAACTCCTTGGTCCAGAAGGCACAGCCGGAGCTGCGAGCAAGGAGAAGGAAAGCAGATCGCCGACAGCATCCACGGAAGCAGAGCAGAGCTGGCAAAGACGCTGCTATCCAACACGCAAACAAGATCCTAGCCTGATGCATCCACACTCCAGGACGTGTTGAGGAATAAAGTGATTTAATCGTTGTGGTCCCGAGACTCAGATGCCAGCATGCTCGTTGGGGAGTAGAACGATCCGGCCCCCCTTAGGCCTTGTTATGTCTTCAAACATCAGATTTGGAAGGTTTCATGTCCACACTGCTAAACCACTATCGGTTGGTAATACACACAATTGTGATCAGGAATTAGTACATGTGTCCTGAAGATGGCTGGGGTATGAAACGCAGTTTGATTACCCAGCTGAAACTCGAGTAGACACTTTTTTCAAAAGCTCCACTGGACAACAAAAGCTGGATAGCCTATATGAACTGTTTGGTGAATTATTATATCAGAATAGACAATTGATACATGCAAGCATTTGATTATTATGGTGTATTTATTGTCAAGACAGCACGCTGCAATGTAGGTCAATGTTAATGACCTACGTTCTTTATACATTTTTCTTTTGCGTTTTTTGCACTATTTGAATGAATAATGTATGGGAATGAGTGTGGTTTGGATTGAAAGGTTTGAATATTGGCTACTGAGGGATGTGTGTGTTCAATATGCAATAATTTGTAGAACTATGGATTTAGCAATGCATTTTAAATGAATGATTGTTTATTCACTGTGCTTTTTCTATGTACAAATACTAATAAATAATGTTGTGATAACAACTGAAGGTTTGTTCTGTTGTAAAGAGATTGCTATAATCAGAGTACTTTGTTAAATGCTATGAGAGTTCGTGTAGACCTTTGGATCTATACGTTGTGTGTAGAAGAACACAGAGAGGCATGACAAATGCGAGCAGGGCTTGCAGCAAAAGACAAGCTGGCAAGAGAAGCGAAAGAAGTCCACTGCAACTACCCGACGGGACCGCCAGAGACTGGTGAGTGAAAAAGAGCCTCACTCGAGACTGGGGCACTCGATGGGGGCTGGACGTAAGCAGAATGAATGCTGAGTAAGCGAAAAGCATGCACATAGTGGCCCCATTATGATACTGAATATCGAACTGAATGAAAACCTTACAATATTGAATGCCGAGATGAACAGAAACGTTGATTGAAAACTTTGCAATATTGAACACTGAACTAAATGAAAACTTTGAGAGCAAAACTACGAGCAAATGAAAGTTGAATAGGAAAACGCTCATTGCGAAGCACAGATGAAATACAAGTGCAAGGGTCAAAGAACCTGACAGAAAGGTGGGAAACAAAGCGCAACCACCGTAAAGTGAACTTTGTGAATCAATACAATGCAGCAAGGTCCAAGACAGCCTCAGAGCGTCTGACAGATTGTGGCAAACTCAAAAGGCTAATCAGGAGAAGCAAAGAGAGTGTGAAACTAGACGTAATGCCAAGAGGCCGATGAGAAGAAGCAAATGTGACCCTTTACACAGGGCAGACACATAAGAACCTGTGTAGACTGAAGAGCCTAAGGGCTCCTGGTTGCGAGACTGTGATGGGTGGACCATGTGGTCTGACAACTGCGCCTGGAACAGGGAACCTTCCATTGTGAAATCCAAAGACAGTCTGTAGGAACTGTTAAAGGAACCCAGAAGAAGTGTCAAGTTGACCTGAAGTTGTGTTATATATTGAAACACTAAGACCAAAATAAGCTGCTACGTTGAGGTCTTGGGGACAGGAACCGTGAGACTTGATGACCTGCACTGCTTTCTTGAGGGCAGAGCCTCAGGACTTCTTTCTTCTGGAAATGTGTTGTTTTGAACTTGGGGAAGGGAACCATGGGGACTGTGTGGAACTGTATTGCCTTAAACCTGGGAAAGAGAACCTCAAGATTTTGTGGAATTTTCTTGAACTTTGGGAAAGGGAGCTGAAGAGGAAACTAAGAGCTGGTAGAAACTCAGAACTTGTGTTAATCACCATTTCTTGTATTATTGACATCCCTACATACTGTTTAGCTTTAGTTGTGATGGCAAGGATAGTTTTTGGACACAGACAGACTTTTAAGTTGAACTTTCTGACTTAGAATTTCCTTAGTTTCGTTCAAGTAGGGAAATACCACATTAACATAGGGCAAATTAGGCTTTCAACCATCCTGACATTTAATTTAATAAATAATTTTGTTTTGTATCTTAAGGGCCTCATCACAAGTCTGGCGGTAAACCAGCGCAATTACCGCTGGGCGCTAATAGCGTTACCGCTGGGTCATTCGGCAGAATCAGCACTGCATCACAACCTGGCGTGAATGCGACCCTGACTCCGCGGAAACACTATTATCGCCAGAAACTAATTGCGCAGGAATAAGGGCTACCGCAGAGAAAGGAGCACTAATAGCGCTAACCCTGTGGAAATTGTGTCAATGCCGGAACGGGAAGCATCATGGCAGCCATTTTGAAAAACAAAATCCATTAAATATCTCCACTTCCTGCAGCCATCCAGTCCTAGAAAGCAGCAACAATTTCCCAGGAGATGACAAGAGGCAAGGGGGCTGAGCATCACTTCAGAAAACCTAAAGTTAGCGAGTGGGAGCTGTGGTCCTCACAGATGAGGTAATTTCACAATCTAAGGAACTCTATAGAAGCCGCCAACGGAAGATCAATGGGCAGCGCCGTACGCCATCTGAACTCCATCTCCCAGAATGTGGCAGCAGTCACAAGTGTACCCAGTGATGAAGTGGACTGCCGTAAGCGGTGTAACGACCTGAGGGTCAGGGTTGCCGGGACTGCTCTCCCAACACCGACAGGAGTCCTTAGTGACAGGAGGAGGCACTGTTGAGCCTTGGAGGAAAAATGCAGCACAGTGCTGGACTTTGAAGGGATAAAGGGAGTTGGCAGTGCGGAGGCGGGTGCCAGCAGCCAGGAGGCAGGAGGTGAGTGTACCCCCCCAATACAAATGCATGCACAAATAACAGCCCAGCACAAGATGGCCCAGTGGACAGGGACACAAGTCTGCAGACCCAGAAGCCAGGCATGCCAACAGGGCAGAATGACGGAGTGGCAAATCAGTCACCCTCCACAGCAGCCATGGGGCAGGGCACCAAGGGAACTCATAAGCATCACAGCAGCGGAAAGGGCAGGCAAGTGAACCAAACAAATACCATGCACACCACACAACTACTGGTGCAGCCTCCTGTGCCAGAGGGATTGAGGTGTGTGAGCGATCACAACACTGGGCAGCAGTCACACCAGCATTTTGCAGGGCCAGTAGGCCTGCCCCATGTTGGCATGGCAGACACGCCACAGGGAAGGACACATCTCACACACCGACATGTGCCTAGCCTGCCAATCACTGTGCACCACAGTGCAGCCCTGCTGGCTGCATAGCTGTGCCCAATAGATGCATGACAGTGCCATGGACTAAGCCACTGCCCGCACCCCCACAATATGAGTGCCACCCGGGGAGGGGGATGAAGGACCACAAGCATGCATGTCAGATGTAAGCTGTCCCAGCATGGACACCCTGTCCTACCCACACACAGGCCAAAGACCAACAGGCCATGGGTCACACACAAACAACCCTATGATACTGGGCTCACATGCATCCTCCCATGAGCAATCATGCCCTTTTTCCCATATGTGTGGTGTCACAATCTGTGCCATAGCAATTGTGCCTTGCATGCCAACACACGTGGGGGAACCATGCCTAACAACATTTCCTATGTACCCTATAGGCACTCACGCATCGCCAGATGCATCACAGAAGGAGTAGGATGTTGTAGAGGAGCAGCCGAATGCCTCTGTGGGAAGTCCCGCCTCCCCTACTTCCGGTATGTTGGGAGCCTGAGATTGTGCCATGCGTGAGCCCAGCAGTTGTGACTATACCACATAGAATATTTGAAAGAAGATACCCTCTGAGAAAGCCCTATCAAATGTATTCCCGAAGAGATGATAATTTGAGGGAGGAACTCCCCAAAGGAATATGAGAAAGGGCGAAAGAGGAGCTAGTGACGTCAAAAGAGACGAGCGTGACGCACTAAAGAGACTGGCTGAAGAGAATGCACGGGTCATTTAGAAACTGATGACGAAGTTAAGAATCAAGTAAACCTCCATATGCGAAGAAGAGGCTTGCACGTGTGTGATGCACTGAAGAAAAAGCAAGCCGTTCAATAACTGTACAGATGCAGTAACGCAAGTAGACTAAGTGACCTTAGAAGCTGGCTACACATAGTGAATAGACTGCAGACAGAGCCGCCATTGTATAGGAGCTGGACATCAGTTTAATGAATTTTGTAAGTTCGGACCCATGGAGAAGAAGGACTGAGAACTGTGTTGCAGCAAGAATTAGCTGAGATTGCGGACTTGAATGGTGAAGCTGTCTGGCCTGGTATCAAAGTTGAAGCAAGCCCAGGCCGGTTATCTATTCTCAAGGCAGTAAACTTGAAAAGCTGAATCGACCCTTGTTAAGGAGCGAAGAAAGAACACCAAGTTTTATTAATTTAAGACATTTAATTACTGCAAAATGGACCAAATGGTGGTCTCCTGTCATGTGTGCCAAGGATGGGAATAGAGTTGGGCTTGAAGTTCTAGAACAAGCGAGAGTGCATGCCCGCACTCCCTTATATTCTCACGGACAAGAATACATTGCAAGGCCAAGTTCAAAGACAATCTTCATGGCAGAAGGCATGGTTGATGAGAGACATTGGGCTTATTGGGCGGGGGGGTAAAGTCAAGTCTACCTCCTGGCACCTGGGTCTGAGCTTACGTGCTGCTAAGTGAACCGAATGTTCCAGACATGGCACGAGCATGCCAACCAGTTGTAGAGGGCCATATAACGAAGGGACTTATAGTTTCAGAACCAATAATATACTGTGTACCTAATAGTGTTGAAGATGACTTGCAGAAGAGGTAGGCATAAATTGTCCACCTGACAGTAGATACCCAATCACAACCTCACCCCTTATAGAAAGTATACTTAGATGTTCCCCTTAACGTATCACAATGCTTCGTAGGTTTCTCTTATTTTGCCACTTAGTATGACATCACATATGATGAATTTTCACTACATAACTGTGATTTCTTATGAAATGTACAAGAGACTCCAGCAAACGTCTGTTTATGTCCGTTGTAACTCCTGTGTTAGACAATTGTTAATAAAACAGCAAGACTTTGCCATCTTCCCGAGTTGGTTTGATTATTTGGTGTCCGAGTTATTCTGCATCCCATCCACTGCATGCGTGCTATCCAAACAGCTCTAAGCTCATGTGGTAGCACTGCAGATGGTTATAAAAGATCCAAACAAGTTCTGCTCCAGAATTTCGGACGATCGGGCATTGTCCGCATTGAGAGGGAAGATCGCGGGGTTTCCTGTGGAGAGCGGCCGAATAGAAATAAACTTGCAAGAAGAACGAGACGGTGGGCCGGTCTCCCTTTGACAAAATCCCTGCCCAGTTTCCATTGGAGCTCTGCGGACGGAAGGCAAAGTGGTCCATTGGATGAGGAGTCGCTTGCAAAGGCCTCGAGTCGATTAATTAACGAATGGTGAGTAGACTCAGGGGAATGGCAAACTAAGGGGATGGGGTTGTGATAATTGTTCAGTAACAGGAAATATTGTGTGAAGAAGAGATCGCGCCTAGAGTCCTAAATTCAAAAGAGTTTCAGAAGGAGAGGTCTCAAATCTCAACAGGGGTAGAGCAGAAAAATATAACGCACTAACAGGTTCGTGTAAGGTGATGTCTCAAACCCTGAACAGGGTATTAAGAAAAGACAAAGGAGAAAATAAACGTGTGATCACAGTGTTTTTATTAATGTGTAAAGTTGACTAGTCTCTGTGTTGTTTGTTGAGTAGAAATATTGAAGAACGATAGAAGTTGTAAAATCATTGAAAATAGTTAAGGAGCTATATAATTACTGAGTGAAGAGGTTGGTACCACCCCAGAGGTAGTGTAACGCTCACCTGATTCCCACGGAGGCGCTGACCCAAACTGGACTGCTACAGTTGCTTCTATGACTATAATGAGGCGTAGAACGCGGAAGACGCTCTGGCCAGGACCTCCGAATATTGACTGTCTGGCTTGTAAGGTAAGTTTTCTGCAGGTGGAAGAAAAAGGGGTAATTACTAGCTGGTTGGGTAAGTTCTCCCACCAATCTTCTGCTTTTCCCACTTCTTGATTCTCGACTGGTCTCCACGAACTCTCACCTTTGGTTTATTAAAGCCGAGCTCTCCATCCTGCTTCTGGTACAGGGGCGCGTGGAATCCATTACGTCACTGGATGATTTCAGTGTTTAGGCTCAGTGTCCTTTTGTGGCTTGTAATAGTCCTTCAGGTGCCGAGGAGCTGTTGGTGACACCACCACTGCTGTGCAAGAAGAGGCTCGTGAGTATAGAAGATCTGAGGCCGCTTCAGAAGGAGCACCCCTTTTATAATGTCCTTTTCTGTCCTTCAGGTGCCGAGATGCTGTGGCCGATGCCGCCGCTGTTGCACGTGCGGTGGCACGTAAGTATAACTGAATTGTGGCCGTTTCCAAATGGGCGCCTCTGATAATGTCTTTTCCTACCTTTCAGGTGCCGAAATGCTGAGGGCGATGCTGCCGCTGCTGCGCGTGAAGAAGCGCGTAAGTATAACTGAGTTGCGAACCCTTCGGCTCGGACACCACTAACAATGTCTTTTGTCTTCCAGGTGCTGGGATGCTGCCGAAGCGAAGGCCGCGGTGAACTCCGGTGTGATCACAAATGGATAAGGTAAGCGAGCGCAGCTGCGAGCGAGTTGCCCTTTTTCTAACCTTATGTCTTTATTTGCAGGTTGACGGAGACTGGACTCTTGTGGCTGAATTCTGGTGAGTAGATGTTCCTGTGCCTTTTCTTCATCCACAGGTTGCTGCTCGAGAAGCTGAGGGTGTGTCTGGACCTGGAATGCAGGAGCCGACTCGGTGAGCGTCCTGCTGCTGTTGCAGAATAACGCGAAGCACGTGAATTCTATCGGGCGTGGTTTAAATAGTGGAGAAGTGCTTTGGTGCGTATTCTTCCTCCAGCCTCACCCAGGTAAGAAAGGAGTTCCAGTGTCAGAGGATTAGCATCAGCCCCACCCAGGTAAGAAAAGAGTTCCTGTAACAGAGGATTGGTCCCTCCCAGCCAGTGGCTGGGATTTCACCCAGCTTGGATTGTTCTAGGTCAGTATGCAGCATGGTCTGCCACAGGTAAGTCCACCCAATCACTACTGCACGCTTTAAGAATATGAGCCCGGCGCCCATGGCGCCGGGACTGTGGTTCCTTATGAGCCTGGTGCTAGAGGCGCCAGGACATGGTCCAAAGGGCCCCTGTAGGGGTCTGCTGGAACCGGGGGTGTGGATGATGAGCCTGCTTCCAGGGATGCTGGGCCAGTCTTGGCTCCTCGGGAGTAGTGCTCATGACAGCACCCCCCCTCAAGGCCCCTCCCAAACTTGTCCTCCCCGGGGGTTTTGGTTTATCGGGAAAGGTTTGGTGGAATTTCCTGACTAGACGAGGAGCATGGACGTAGTCATAGGGTTCCCAGGATCTTTCCTGGGGTCCGTAGCCTTTCCAGTCGATTAGGTAGAATAGTTTTGATTTGATGATCTTGGAGTCCAAAATCTTTTTAACTTCAAATTTGGGCTCTCCATTCACCTGAATGGGTTCTGGAGGTCTGGTCAGTCTGGTTCCAGGTTGCATGGGTTTCAAAAGAGATACGTGAAACACAGGATGTATTCTCATATGGGTTGGCAAATCTAATTTAACGGCCACTGGATTAATTATGGCCGTAATTGAATATGGTCCCAGGTATTTGGGGTTGAAGGTGCGAGCGAGGTCCTTTTAGCGATAAATGTTTGGTGGACAACCAGACTTGATCCCCAACCTGGTATTGAGGGGCATTGCTTCGGTGTTGGTCTGCTACTTTTTTGTACCTTTCTTTAGCTTGTTGTAGATGTGCAGTCGCTTCCTTGAACGCTTGGGTAATAACAGAGTGCAACTGATCTACGGCGGGTGTTCCAAGATCTTGAGGTGGGTCGAGGTAGGAGGTTCGAGGATGAATTCCATACAAGATGTAGAAGGGACTCTTCCCGGTTCCCGAATGAACTGAATTGTTTTATGCATATTCAGCTATCCAAAGGATGTCCTTCCAGTTGCTTTCAGACTGTTGTAGCATGCATCGTAAATATTGTTCGAGAGTCTGGTTTGTTCTCTCGGTTTGCCCGTCGGTCTGGGGGTGATGGCTGGTTGAAAGTCTTACATCGATTTGAGCTGACCGACAACAACTACGCCAAAAGTGAGAATTAAACTGGCTTCCTCTATCAGAGATTAGTACCCACGGGAAGCCGTGTAACCGGACAATGTTTTCAAGGAATTCTCTGGCTAGTACTGAAGCTGAAGGTAAGCCTTTTAGCGGAATGAAGTGGGCCATTTTAGAAAACAAATCCACAATAACGAGAATAGTGTTGTACCCGGAACAAGAGGGTAAGTCTGTGATGAAGTCCATGGAAAGGCTATGCCAGGGACACAGTGGAATGTCTAATGGTTGCAGAAGACCAGCCGGCCTTTTCTTTCGACCCTTGTTTTGAGCGCACACACCACAGGACATCACAAATTCTTTTATGTCTTTTCTCCGTGAAGGCCACCAGAAGTGTCTCTTCACTTTTTCTGTGGTTTTGGCGATGCCAGGGTGACCCTCCATTAATGAATCATGATAACAGGATATTACCTGTTTTTGTAAATCGTTGTGTGGTAGGAATAATCGTCCTTGGAAATAAGGCAAGTCATTGTTTATGGTGAAGTTCTCTCCTCTTTGTAACCAGCGCTGTAAGTCTGATGGGGTCACAAGTTGTTTAGTTTTTGCCTCAATATCCTCGATGGATTGCGAAGAAATCAGACCCAAGATCCTTTGTTCAGGAATTATTGGTACGGGTTCGGGATTGACAACGTTATCCCCCATTCCAATTCGGGAAAGAGCATCCGCTTTGCCGTTCTTGTTGCCCGGGCGGTAAGTGATCACAAAGTCAAATTCAGCAAAGAATAGAGCCCAGCGAAGCTGTCTGGAGGATTGAGCTTTGGCGGTTTTCAGATACTGTAGATTTTGATGATCGGTGATCACCGTAACGGTGTGTTTGGCCCCGAGGAGATAATGCCACCAGGCCTTAAAGGCGGATTTAATAGCTAAAAGCTCTTTGTCCGTGATGGTGTAATTAATGTCAGGCGCCGAGAACTTTCGAGACCAAAACACCACAGGATGCAGTTGGTTAGTCTCTGGATCCCTTTGTGATAGAACTGCTCCCATTGCTAAGCTGGAGGCGTCGGTTTCAACGATGTAAGGGAGATCCGGGCGTGGGTGTTTCAGTATTGGCGCCGAGGTGAACTTGGCCTTTAGCTCTTGGAAGGCTTGTTCAGCTTCTGCAGACCATTCAAAGTGCTTATTTTTTCTTAAGAGGGATGTGATGGGTTGTACCACTCGTAAAAACTCTGGAATGAATCTGCGGTAAAAATTGGCAAAGCCTAGCATGCTTTGAACGCCTTTCACGGAAGTAGGAGATGGCCATTTGAGGATTGCGTCAACTTTTCTCGAGTCCATGTGGACTCCTTTGGGTGTCAGAATAAATCCCAGAAATTCGACCTCGGTGACATGAAAGGCACATTTCTCGAGCTTGGCAAAGAGTTTATGTTGGCAAAGTTTTTCAAGGACCGCCCTTTCATGATTTCGATGATCAGCTTCCGAAGATGAGTACACAAGAATGTCGTCTATGTAGACGACAACACAGACATCAATGAGCTCTCTGAGGACGTCATTCATGAAATATTGGAAGGCGGCCGGCGCATTGCATAGTCCGAAGGGCATCACTTGGTATTCAAATCGCCCATACTTAGTGCGAAATGCCTTCTTCCATTCATCACCTTCCTTGATCCGTACCAAATGATAAGCTCCCCGGAGATCAAGCTTGGTATAAATACAGGCGTTTTTCACCTGGTCGAGGAGTTCCGGGATCAGAGGTAAGGGGTATCTGTTTTTTACTGTTATCTGATTCAGAACACAGTAATCAATACAGGTTCTGAGGTCACCTTCTTTTTTTGGTACGAAGAACAGAGCTGAGGATGCAGGAGACTTTGGCGGACGGATAAAGCCATTGGCCAGATACTGGTCTAAATACTGTCGCAGATGAAGGTTCTCAGGCTCGGTGAGGGCGTAAATCCTACTGCAAGGGGGAGTTGCACCGGGTATCAGATCTATCTGACAATCGTATGATCTGTGAGGTGGCAAGGTGTTAGCCTGTTCCTTTTGAAAAACATCTTGGAACTCTCGATACTCTTGAGGTAATTGTAGACCGTCAGTCGTTGCTGACGCTAGGCCAATGCTGGGTCGTGGATAGCAGGTTGGTGCACACTCAGGGAACATTATCGTCTTTGCTCGCCAATCAATCTGAGGGTTGTGTTTCTCCAACCAAGAGATTCCTAGGATTACTTGGAATTGAGGAGCCTTGATAACGTCGAACACAATAACCTCCCGATGCACTTCTTGGCCTAGTAACGTCACTTCAGCAGTGGTATGGGTTACCGGTCCGGAGGCGATTTCGGTCCCATCCACCGTGGTAATGACGTCTTTAACCGCCTTTGGACAAAGAGGTAGGTTCATCTTGGAAGCCAATTCGCGGTCCACGTAATTTCCTATTGCTCCACTATCAATATATGCCTTAAATGCATGCAAACGTTTTGGTTGCTTTGGGTTTATGAGGACCATAGGCATTATGAAGTGCGAGGTCAAAGAACTGTTTTTTAAGCTCGGCAAGCGGACCTCTACACTTGTCGGGCGAGGTCGTTTCCCGGCTCAGGCTTTTCAGAGTTCTTGTCAGAAGCTCCTACTGTCTTCTTAGGTGGTTTTACCGGGCAATCTCGAAGAAAATGTCAAGAGTTTCCACAATAGAGGCACAATTGCATTTGTCGTCTTCTGTCACGCTCTTTCTGGGTTAAGGGACCCTTTACGGCCCCAATCTGCATAGGTTCAACGGTGTCGACCCCTTTGGTGTTGCTTTGTGTTTTCGTGAATACTCGGGTTTCAAACCTGGATCGGTCCGCCTTTCTGTTTTGGAGCCTATGATCCAATTGGACCACCAAATCAATATATTCCGAACAGTCCTGAGGAGGATTCACGACCTGGGCAAGGACGTCTTTAAGTTCACCACGCAGACCTCTGTGAAATAGCGTGATCCTTTTATCCTCGGGCCATCTAGTTCCCACGATTAACCTATTAAAAGATGCAATGTAGGCTAAGAGGTCCTGGTTGCCCTGTCGCAGGGAGAGGAGTTCGTTGTCCAGGGCCTGCCCTTGGGAATGTCTTGCAAAAAGTCTCTACATACTCGCCTGGAAGGCTGAGAAGTTCCGAAGAATTGGGTCATCCTGTGTAACCAGAGGGATCGACCAATCAGCGGCGCTGCCGCTAAGATACGGAAGTACAAAGGCTACCTTGGTCTGGTCAGTTGGAAAGGCTGCGGGTCTACAAAGAAAGTGCAGTCGGCATCGATTTAAAAACACTGCAAATCTTTTAGAGTCACCAGAAAAGCGTTCAGGTGGTGCCAATGGCACATTTCCAGGTAGGTTGATTTGAACGGGATTGGTTGAAGTAACTGGGGTATAATTCCCCCCTGAGTTAGGTAGAGGAGTTTGCCCCGCTTGACTCTGTAATAACTGTCTGGCGAGATCATCAGTTCGTTCTTTTGACATTATCAATTCCCTCTTAAGGGTGTTCGTTTCCTGGCGAGCAGCATGGACTTCAGCTCTTAATTCCCCCAACAACTGGGCCAATTGGTCTGTGTCGGAAGTTTCCATTGCACCTGGGTAGGAGATTATGGGTAGGCTTCGCGTTCTGTAATGCTCATCTGATTCCCACGGAGGCGCTGACCCAAACTGGACTGCTACAGTTGCTTCGATGACTATGATGAGGCGTAGAACTCGGAAGAAGCTCTGGGCAAGACCTCCAAATAGTGACTGTCTGGCTTGTAAGGTGAGTTTTCTGCAGGTGGAAGAAAAAGGGGTAATTACTAGCTGGTTGGGTAAGTTCTCCCACCAATCTTCTGCTTTTCCCACTTCTTGATTCTCGACTATTCTCCACAAACTCTCACCTTTGGTTTAGTAAAGCCGAGCTCTCCATCATGCTTCTGGTGCAGGGGCGCGTGGAATCCAGTTACGTCACTGGATGATTTCAGTGTTTAGGCTCAGTGTCCTTTTGTGGCTTGTAATAGTCCTTCAGGTGCTGAGGAGCTGTTGGTGACACCACCACTGCTGTGCAAGAAGAGGCTTGTGAGTATAGAAGATCTGAGGCCGCTTCAGAAGGAGCACCCCTTTTATAATGTCCTTTTCTGTCCTTCAGGTGCCGAGATGCTGTGGGCGATGCCGCCGCTGTTGCACGTGCGGTGGCACGTAAGTATAACTGAATTGTGGCCGTTTCCAAATGGGCGCCTCTGATAATGTCTTTTCCTTCCTTTCAGGTGCCGAAATGCTGAGGGCGATGCTGCCGCTGCTGCGCGTGAAGAAGCGCTTAAGTATAACTGAGTTACGAACCCTTCGTCTCAGACACCACTAACAATGTCTTTTGTCTTCCAGGTGCTGGGATGCTGCCGAAGCAAAGGCCGCGGTGAACTCCGGTGTGATCACGGATGGATAAGGTAAGCGAGCGCAGCTGTGAGCGAGTTGCCCGTTTTCTAACCTTATGTCTTTATTTGCAGGTTGACGGAGACTGGACTCTTGTGGCTGAATTCTGGTGAGTAGATGTTCATGTGCCTTTTCTTCATCCACAGGTTGCTGCTCGAGAAGCTGAGGGTGTGTCTGGACCTGGAATGCAGGAGCCGACTCGGTGAGCGTCCTGCTGCTGTTGCAGAATAACGCGAAGCACGTGAATTCTATCAGGCGTGGTTTAAATAGTGGAGAAGTGCCTTGGTGCGTATTCTTCCTCCAGCCTCACCCAGGTAAGAAAAGAGTTCCAGTGTCAGAGGATTAGCATCAGCCCCACCCAGGTAAGAAAAGAGTTCCTGTAACAGAGGATTGGTCCCTCCCAGCCAGTGGCTGGGATTTCACCCAGCTTGGATTGTTCTAGGTCAGTATGCATCATGGTCTGCCACAGGTAAGTCCACCCAATCACTACTGCACACTTTAAGAATATGAGCCCAGCACCCATGGCGCCGGGACTGTGGTTCCTTATGAGCCTGGCGCCAGAGGCGCCAGGACATGGTCCAAAGGGCCCCTGTAGGGGTCTGCTGGAACCGGGGGTGTGGATGATGAGCCTGCTTCTGGGTACGCTGGGCCAGTCTTGGCTCCTGGGAGTAGCGCTCATGACAGGTAGAGATAGTTAACTGAGAAATTAGAGGCTTGAGCAGCGATTGTTGGTGCACGCTCATATTTATTGTTTTAAGACGTTGAAATAAAGTGGGTATTAAGGTTGCTTTATAAATATGGTAAGTATTGACAGTCAATTGAGACTTACCATGGGAGACACTCCTTTTATGCACTAATGTAAGACACTGCCAAAACACATGCCCAAGCTCAAACGGTATAGTGCAGAATGGGTAAAAGGCACAGCGGACAAGATGTTCATGCCATGGCCACAAGGGGGATCACTGTCAAAAGCGGTATTGCCACACATGACCACAATTATGAAGTGAAGTAAGAAATCTCTTCTGTCTCGAACATAGAGCATTGTCTTTAAGCAGACTGAACCTAGACAAAGGTGAAGGGGAGGATAGTCACACTAGTTGGGGGACAAGAAATGTCAGATGAGGAAAGAGAGTCTATCCTCGAGGCAGGAAGAAGGAGCGTGTGCACCCCTGAGGGAAATCAACAACTGGACAAAGAAGTAAGATGGTCGGATTTGGAATGACCTAAGGATAGGACGCCAGATCCCATGCCATACCCAGAGCATCCCCGAGGACGATCGCATAGTGAGACGGGAGAATCGTTCCATATGAGAGCAGATTAAGGTTGTTACCGTCAAGATTACGGTCAAGGACGATCGTCCCTACCATGGAAAGACTACCGATGGGAGCCGACTGCGGGTTGGGGTTTACACAGATTCCCTTATTGGGAAAAGGGGGAAGCAAGGCCACAGTATATTCCATGGCCACAGATGGATAAGGATCATTTAAGGTGCAAGCTCCCGAGTTTGACTTCAGGTGCTGGGAAATGGATATACGAGTTAGAATAAATGACAGGAGGAAACACGCTGACCATACGGGGCATTAAAGGGCTCCCGGCAGCTATTCTTTTGGAGAGAGCTGATGATATATGGAGGAGAGCAGGGTATTCAAGTGTGACAGCACAAAACACAGCGCATGACGGCACACCATTTAATAATTGCAGAGCAGATGTCAGCAGGGCTCTGAGGGTACAGTACCCCGATATATCAGATATGGGAGCAATCATGACATGTAAGATGAAGGAAGAGGAAGACCCCATTGCTTACATTCAGAATATTCAAGAGAAATGGCAGCTTGAAACTCATGAGCCTTGGGAAAAAACAGTGGCATTATTTTACCACACTTTATGTCAGGGGTTTCCTGAGCTAGTACAGAGACAGATAAAGAAACTGGTGGGGATGGAAGCAAAACAGTGGTCCGAGATACAGTTGACGATAGTGCATCACTGTGAGCTATTGCAGGAGAAAATTAGAAAGAAAGATGTGGCTAGGAAAATCAAGGAAGCCAAGTTAGTTCAGAAGAAATTGTCAAAATATGCCATGGAAGGGGCGGTATTGGCAAGCAGAGAAGGAATGGGTACATTGTAGACAAATAATCAGCGTCCGAAGGACCAAGGTGGACATGGGTTTGTGCCGCAAGTCAGAAGTATGGGCTATAGAGGAAGAGGAGGATTGCAGAATAATCAAAGTACGTTTCAGAATACACAGAATGAGAACCAGAGCACCCAGGGAGGATTTAACCAAGGAGGACTTGCAGGCAAGCACCCCCAGTATGTTGGACCTGCGGGATGACAGGGCACATTGCACGCGTATGTGGGAGCCAAGGGAATGTATAGAATTATCAATTCTCAAGAGGGGGGGACAGATTATCCTCCACCATATAGCACACAAACTAGTGAAGGGTATGCCCAAGATCAGGCAGTGTATCAGACACAAACGCCACGAGTGCAGCAGGTACAGCAACCAGAGCGAGTGCAAATTAATCCACCACAAGGGCAATTCGCAAGAAGCCCTATTGCAGACATAGGAGTATGCAAACACAGGACAAGTGCTGACACCCAGAATAGGAGGTGCCACTGTGGTAGGAGGAAATCCATTCACAGGGACGGGAGTATGCCTGTACCCACAATAGTACATCTTACAGGGTGATTTGATGTGTTCAGTACTATCTGTGACACCAGACCCGCAAAAGGAACCAAGGGTCGATGTGACGATAGGAAGCAAATCCTTTTCTTTAGTAGTAGACACTGGGGCTACTCGTTCATGTATACGAGAGGGAAAATATCCAACGTCGGGAATTGAAATGAATGCGCAAGGGTTCTCTGGAGCTACAAATCAAGTTCCTTTCACTGACAAATTACCTGTCTCTATATGAGAGAGTCACATGTCTGTTCCTTTGTTATATTCACGACAGACACCAGTTAACATTTTGGGAAGAGATTTAATGACAAAACTTAACATAACGATTTCATTTACCGATCAAGGGATGGTATGTTCCACTCCAGGGATACACTATTTAAACGTGGGCGAATTTATACTGGCATTCACAGGGCAAGTGGCTCTGCTAGGCGTTCCAGTGGATCCAGATGTTTTTCTGTGTGGGGTACGTACCAGAATACCTTGTTTCATCAGTGCTAAGATTGTCTGAAATATACCCTCATTACTGGCATGGCTACCTTGCTTTGTAGGAAATGTGTGAGAATACCTGATGAGCTTTTCTTCAGACCACAAATACCTATGGACGAAGAGGGGAGACAACTATCCCTATAGAATTAGAAGCAGCCATAGTACGAAGGGAAATGGCAATGCTCGAAGGAACGGATGATGAGGGTAGGCCATGGAGGAGAGTGATTGCTCTCGAGGAAGGGTACAGATTGATTGACATAACTGATGATGACATGTTTAGGGAAAACCGAACAGACGATGAAGTAGTGTTCTTTATGAGCATCTCGTACTAGATAAGAATAAAGAAAAGGGAAGTCCCACAGCGAATGGCGATAATGCGGCAGCATCCAATATACTTTCAGGAAGACTTGAAGAAGGTCCAAGTGTCCTTTGGACTACAGGCCCTTATGACGTAGGCCTATTAAAGGGAATAGGGGAAGTTCAAATAAAGTTGAAGCCAGGAGCGATTTTACCTCGAGCAAGACAGCACCTCATGTCTCGAGAGGCTGATGAGGGTATATTTCAGACAATCTTAGCACTGATGAAACAAGGTATTCTGGTGCCATCGGAATCGTGTAATACGGCGGTGTATCCGATAAAAAAATCGAAAGGAGGGTCGTGGAGATTTATACAAGATATGAGACTGAATTAACCAGATTGTAGAGGCAGAGTTTCCTTTAGTTCCTAATCCGGTGATGATACTATGCAGTATCCCAGTGGAAGCTATATATTTTACGGTGATCAATTTGAAGAATGCGTTTTTCACGATCACGTTGATCAAAGACTCACAAGACTTTTCTTCCTTTTACGTTTCACCAAACTCTACTGAAACATACTTGTTTGCCCCAGGGGTACTGTGAGTCCCCATTGATCTTTAACAGAGTCTTACAGAGGGATCTAGGCAATATTGATCTTCAGTGTGCAGTGATACAGTACGTGGATGACATTTTAATTTGTAGCACCACGGAAGACGAATGCAGGCAAGATTCTATTCAGTTGATGACTATTCCAGCTGACAAGGGATATAAGGTAGACAAGAAGAAGTTATAATACTGCCAAGAAGAGGTCTTATACATAGGGCAGTTGATTTCACGTGAAGGAAAAAAAGGTGACACCTGAAAGGGCTGAGGCAATTATGAAAACCGCAAAGCAAAATACTGTAAAACAAATCCAACCTTTTCCATGGCTATGCAAGTATCTTAGAGACTAGATGTTTGATTACAGGTCATACAAGAGACCCCTTTTACAAGCGTTAAAGAAAGCACAAGTGGATAAAGTAAAAATAGAGTGGACTGAAGAAATGGAGGAAGGGTTTGAGGAGTTGAAAAAAGCAATCTGTACAGCCCGTTTTAGGAATTCCCAATTATGCTGAGGAGTTTTATTTATTTTCACACACAAATGGGACAGTCATGACAGCAGTGCGTACACAGAGGCCACATTGGGGTACAAGACTTTAGCATACTATAGTGGGATTTCAGACCCAGTATGAAAGGACACTTTCCTTGCGAACAGTCATTGGCAGCCGGCGCGTTCGCAATTGAGAAGTCTACAAGTATTGTCATGGGTAGCTCTATGACTCTCTTCGTGGAGCATGCTCTGTTTGCCATTTTAGAGAAACCCAAGGGTACATTGACATCTCAAAGAGCTTCTGCATATGAGGTAATGATTTTGAATCCAACGATTAAAATGGTCAGATGTAAAATAGTGAATCCTGCCACATTTGTAGCTGAGCAATAGCAGATGGCGATCATGTGCATGACTGTGCAAATTATGTTGAATTTCATGATGATATACCCTTTGTGAAAGAAAATGCTTTGTCAGGAGAAATTCTCTTTATTAATGGTTCTTCAAAAATGTATCAAACTAGTAGGGAAAAGACATTCAGGTGCAGTGGTAGTGAGACATAAATTAAATGGAGAATTTGAAGTTGTAGCAAGTGCAAGTCTACTGTCTCACTTTTCAGCACAAACAGCAGAATTGGGAGCACTTATTGTTGCTCTCGAGAAACACGAAGGGCAGGAAGTGACGGTGTACAGTGACGCCGCCTATGTGACTTCAACTGTACACGCAGGGCTAGCACGTTGGAAAAGGAGGGGCTACCTCCATGTGGATGGCACTCCAGTGCAGCATGCCTCCTTATTGGACAGGCTTATTAAGGCACTACAACTCCCAGTGGCCATAGCGGTCATTACGTGCACAGCTCAAACTACGCAAACACATTTTATTTCTTGCAGGAACAAAGCCGCAGACTTAGAAGCCAAAAGGGTTGCATATTCTCCAGATATTTTGAGTTTTGATACTCTGAATCTTTACAGAAAAGGTGGTCACAACTATGGTAATACAAGAAGGGTTTAATAAATGATCAATGACCCAATTAATGGAGATTTAAGGGAGTTATGGAAACGAAGGGGGTGTTCTTTATCCCCCACAGAAGCATTATGGCGACAAGATAGCACTGGAAAGCCGGTGATGCCAGTAGCATTGTTAAAAGTCACGGTTGAACAGCTGCATTACCCCGCGCATGTAACTAGGGAGAGTCTGGCTGCAACGATTGTGGAAGACTGGTTCATTTGAATTTGTTAGAACATGTTGCATTCTTTATGTTGAATTGCATCGTGTGTCAAAAGTTTACTGCTGGGCATACACTGAGAACAAATAGAGGGGTAATACCTCGACTGACTAGTCAATTTCCGCAATTACATATTGACTATGTCGATATGCTACAGGTGTGTAATGGATGTAGGTATTTATTAGTGGTGGTGTGTCCCTTCTCCAAGTGGATCTAGGCAGGTCTGTGTACACACCCTGATGCCACTTGCACAGCAATGTTTTTAGCACAAGAAGTCTTTCGAAGATGGGGCGTGTATGTGAAGTGCTGAGATCCGACAATCAGCGACATTTTGTTAATGAAGTGTTTGAACAGATAGGGCTTTTATTAAATGTTAAACACAAGTTTTCTTCTGCTTATCACCCGCAAGCAAATGGAATATGTGAGACTCAACGGCCTCCTTAAAGAAAGGATAGCCAAGATTAAATTGATGTTGAAGAAAGGATGGCTATATTGCCTACCCTTAGCTTTATATGCCCTTCAGAATCAGCTGGTTCAGACCATCACCTCACTCCTCACGAACTAGTGGCAAGACGGAGAATGTGAACGCCTCTTACACCTCCGTCTAGGAGTAGAAGTGATGTGCAGAGCTTAGCTAAGACTTTAGGTGATGAACTGCATGATTATTTGACATGTATGACCTCTAGCATCTCTCTCATTTCAGATCAGCTAAAGTGTCAAAGGGGTCGGTCTCAGAACAAAGATGAAGACAATTCAATAACCGGATCAACTAAACTTTTATCGGCACCCAAGTTGTATGTTGGTGATTCTGTCCTAATAAGGAACGTCACCCCGTTTTCATTGCCCCTTTTGTGTTGAAAATACAACTTCTTCAGCTGTAAAGGTTCCAGGAAGACGAGGATGGCATCACTTTGCCGATGTAAAGGCCTACAAAGGTGAGACCCTCCCTCCCACCATTGCCGATCCAGAATCAGGACAAGACGAAGAATTTCAGCGTGTGCCGACTCGATCAATGACAAATAAGAGGGACGATAAGGCGACCAGATGATAAACACAGATTTTGCATTTGGACTAAGATTCGAACAGACACACCTTATAGATATTTTAGCAGGAGTGAAGACCCTTGCTGAGAATCATAGGAATTAAAATAAATGAACTTGAAAGATACATTGAAGCATCAGAATTATGCCTAAACGTGAGTTCTTGATCAGAAATTGGAAATTATATGATAGTATATTTACAAATGAGCTCAACTTCCAGATTCTTTTCGTGGTGCATACTTTTTCTAAGAAGTTGACCCCTACGGTTCTCACTGACAGTGATGTGCATAGGCTTGCGCTTGCTGGTTTTGTATTTATACTTCAAGCTTATCCTACTCTTGTCAGAAGAGACGTTAATATCCACACTTTTTTACCTGATCCATAAGTATGGTCCTGTGATTAGAAGACTCCTTGTTGCTATTATTGAAGAGATTGTGAAATTGCGAGTATAAAGAATTTTGACAAATAGGGGTATTAAAAATGAGAAATTTGGAAACTGGTATAATTTTAGAGGAAGAACAATTAAGATCGAAATGTCACAAAGGTGGTTGCTTATGTTTTGGTGTATAATGTATGCCTGCACGATCACACTCTATCTATTTCTTCGCTTTCACAGTCTCTATAACATTAGTACTCTTACTAAAACAGAAGCCCTCATGGATCCCCTAACCACAACAACTGCACTTGATTTAATTATTTCCACTGACGCAGAGGCCCCTAAGGTTTTCCGCAGAGGGAGAACTGCTCTTGATGTGCTTCGCGAGTATTTCACAACTTATGCATTTGAGAGACATAGGAGAAGAGCAGAGGAAGATAATGAGGGGATAAAAGCCTATCTAGCCAATGCAGCACACGTGGGTAATAACATGTGGTATCAACAAACGAAAAATGTCGGGGAAAGAACATCTAAGGAGAGTTGCTATGTTTGCGCTCTCATACCCTATGCCATGAACGCAGCACAAACGTCATTTCCAGAGAGATTCCAGAACACAATGCCAGATGCCTCATTCATCTTGCAGCATGTATGACCCAGGGACAATTTCAAGGAAGCTGGGCTACTCTGTGATGGAGATCGAAATGGTAATTTACGTTCCAGGATGATTATATCAAGACTTCACAGATGGAAAAACCTGGATGAGAGAGCAAGATGCTTGTGTATCCTGCAGACGGACAGGAAGAAGTAGTCATGAAAGACATGAAGAGAATAGAATGCCCTGATATAACAGAGATAGCTGGATCGCCTGAATGTTGGGAATGAACTCAAGTCTCAGTTTACGGACAAGTAAAATCTAAGAAGGGATGGGAAGCAGGACTGACGTCCTGTGCAGCTCATCTACTGAAGTCAGAATATGTGCAAAAGGTACAAAGAGTAAACGATAGATGTTTGAAGTCATGTGTGAAGCATGCCAAACTGCTGACATGGGTAGAAAATTAATCAGGCCCAATGATGGTGATTCCATTGGCGAATGCAACAGTGTTCTTTCGAAGATAAGGAAGAAATTGTGTGGGAGATGGCAAAGGCTGCAAAACTACAGTTGATGTCTCCAGAATGGGAGCAGGGACAGCTGTCCTAATGGATCGATATTGGGCTTGTGGGCCTAGGGCCTACATGAAACTGCCCAAGGATTGGGGAGCAAAATGTTCCTTGGTGCACTTTCATGTTCCAGCCTTGGTGATTCCTCAGTGGCACCTGAATAGTGGAGAATTTCCAAATTTAGATGCACGTTTGAGAAGGAGACGATTGCTTGGATTTCTCAATCGAACCAGAAGAGATAACTACTTCTCAGCTAAGTCAATAGAAGCCTTTGAGGCCATTCCTTATGAGTATAGGTTGTTTAGTCAGACTGCTTCAATATCCACAACTATCTTCATTCCTGAGATCCAGACAATGGCCAATTCCAGATGGCTACAAATTACCAGATGGGAGCTACTGCAGACAATCAACACTACCATAAAGGGATTCAATGCTATCAAGGAAGAATTGAGGGCCATACGATTGATGACTTTATAGAACAGACATGTCCTTGACATGATCACAGCGATGGAAGGAGGAGTTTGCACCAAAATTGGGCTATCATGTTGCACATTCACACCTTCTCACAATGACGAGAATGGGACCTTGACAGAGGCCATAACGTTGTTGACGAATATGCACACCAAGATGGAAGACGAGACATAGGACATTATAGATGATAGTTGGTTTGAGTCTATATTTTCATGGATTGCACAGTGCTCATGGTGATGTTTTGATCCTGTATAATCAAGATGATAATCGCCCAGTGCAAGAAAACAGCGAAGCAGGCAGTAGGAATGAAGATCATGATCAATGTCGAATCAAGGTTTAGACCCAAGGAGTTGACTGATGAAGATGTCAGAAAATACATAGAGGCTAGCATCGTGGCACCTGAAGGAACAAAGTTCCTTTATCCGAAGAATTATTAGAAATACGTGGGATGATGGGTCTATTGTAATCCAAATGGACTGTGCAGCTACATGACCTGGAGTGTGGATGAACTTGTCAAGTAAGACAGCACCCTGAAGGGGTGATGAGGATTTGGACTCCAAAGAAACATTTCTTCAAGAGAAAATATCATGATGTGGAAACCGGTGAAGGGGTGGTCGATGGATCGACCAGAGGGGGTAGTGTAGAGGAGCAGCTGAATGCCTCTGCAGGAAGTCCTGTCCCCCTATTTCTGGTATGTTGGGAGCCCGAGATCGTGCCAAGCCTGAGACCAGCAGTTGTGACTATACTAAGGAGAATATTTGAAAGAAGATACCCTCTGAGAAAGCCCTATCAAATGTATTCCCAAAGAGATGATCATTTGAGGGAGGAACTCCCCAAAGGAATATGAGAAAGAGCGAAAAAGGAGCTAGTGTTGTCACAAGAGACGAGCATGACGCACTAAAGAGACTGGCTGAAGAGAATACACGGGTCATTTAGATACTGATGACGAAGTTAAGAATCAAGTAAACTTCCATATGCGAAGAAGAGGATTGCACGTGTGTGACGCACTGAAGAAAAAGCAAGCCGTTCAATAACTGTACAGATGCAGCAACACAAGTAGACTAAGTGACCTTAGAAGCTGGCTACCCATAGTGAATAGACTGCAGGCAGAGCTGCCATTGTATAGAAGCTGGACATCGGTTTCATGAATTTTGTAAGTTCAGACCCATGGAGAAGAAAGACCGAGAACTGTGTTGCAGAAAGTATTAGCTGAGATCGTTGACTTGAATGATGAAGCTGTCTGGCCTAGTATCAAAGTTGAAGCAAGCCAAGGCTGGTTATCTATTCTCAAGGCAGGGAACGTGAAAAGCTGAATCATCCCTTGTTAAGATGTGAAGAAAGAACACCAGGTGTTCCAGGTTTTGCTAATTTAAGACATTTAATTACTGCAAAATGCACCAAATTGTGGTCTCCTGTCACGTGAGCCAAGGATGGGAATAGAGATAGAGTTGGGTTTGGAGTTCTAGAACAAGCGATAGTGTTTGCCCGCACTCCCTTATATTCTCACGGACAAGAATACATTGCAAGGCCAAGTCCAAAGACAATCTTCATGGCAGAAGGAATTGGTGATGAGACGTTGGGCTAATTGGGTGGGGAGTAAAGTCGAGTCCACCTCTTGGCACCTGGGTATGAGCTTACATGCTGCTAAGTGAACCGAATGTTCCAGACATAGCACAGAGCGCGCCAATCAATTGTAGAGGGCTGTACAACGAAGGGCCAGTTTGAGAGCCAATAATATACTTATAGTGTTGAAGATGAGTTGCAGTAGAGGTAGGCATAAATTGTCCACCTGACAGTAGATACCCAATCACAACGTCACCCCTTATAGAAAGTATACTGAGATGTTCCCCATAGCGTATCACAATCCCTCATAGGTTTCTCTTATTTTTCCACGTAGTATGACGTCACATATGACACATTTTTACTATATAACTGATTTTTTATGAAATGTAAGAGACTTGAGCGAACATCTGTTGATGTCCATTGTAACTTCCTGTTTTAGCAGACAATTGTTAATAAAACAGCAAGACTTTGCCATCTTCCTGAGTTGGTTCAGTTATTTGGTGTCAGAGTTATTTTTCATCCCATCCACTGCATGCGTGCTATCCAAGGGTCTCTAAGCTCAAGGCTGCACGCCCATCAGCTAGCAGTGATTCCAGGCCCTCAAGGTCTACCATCACCGCCACCACCACCCTGCAAAGGCCATACAGGCCACACCAAGGTGGAGTCACAGCACGTTACGCTGCCATACAGCAGGGCCCAGGCGATGCCCACACCACAGGCCACCAGGAGCAGTGTAGGGCACACTACACCCACAGTCGGAGGCACACACACTGAGTCCACACCTGCTGCCGAGAGCACTCCACGCCGCCATTACCAACACTCCCCGCAAAGCCCTCCACGCCGCCAGAATGCACGGACACCAGAGCCTGACGTTGATACTCCCTTATATGGCTGCCTTGCATTCCGTCCTGGGCCAGTGCAGATCCCCTCACCCACACAGCACACTACAACACGCAGCGTGCTGTTGCGGAAGCTCGAGGATATGGAGCGCTGACAGCAGGAGATGGAGGAGCTGGCCACACGCACTCCGCACACCTGCAGGACATTAGGGACAGCATCCAGGGGGCTACCCACAGGGTAATGTGTGCCATGTCGTGGAACGGGGCAGAGACAACAGCCAACCGGTCCGCCCTGATGCTGCACACCCAACAGGTCAAGGAAATGACAGAAGCCGGCTCTGCACTGGCTTGGGCCATCCGGCAGAGCACGGAGGTGCAATGCCAGTGAAACCTGTGGACGGGCTCCCTCCCATCCACATCAACCACACCCAAAGAGGTGTCATAGCAGAGCACGCCGCAGCGACAGTCACAGCACCTTCTGCCCCAAAAATCACCAGGGTCCAGCCGGTCGGCGGTGGGGTGGGGGGTATGGAAGAGGCCACGGTTGTGAAGATCTCTGGGACACTAATTGCCATGAGTGGCCATGCTGGGGAGTTGGTGGGTGGAGGCGGGAGGGGGAATTGTGTGCTGGGAATTTGGTGGGGGGAGGCATGTCGGGGCATTGTGTGCTGGGGCGTTGGGGGAGGTGCGAGGGAGGATTGTGTGCTGTGCAGTTGGTGGGAGGGTTGAAGGGGGTTGTGTGCTGGGGAGTTGGCCGGGAAGGTAAGAGGAGGGAATTGTGTGATGGGGAGTTGGTGGGTGGAGGTGGGAGGGGGGATTGTGTGCTGGGGAGTTGGTGGTGGGATGCAGGAGGGGGGATATTTGGGGCACTTGATTACATTAAAACCGTTAAACTTCATCAATGCGAGGACATTCCTGATTGTGTCATTGTCATGTTTATTGATAGAGGTGAGTGTCACACAGTCATGCATGGCTTGTGCCATGTTAAAGAGTCAGAAGAAATTGTCGATCAGTCCCCGACGGGCCAATCTCCCATCCCTCACATCATCTCTGGTTATGTGTGCATTTGCCTCTGCCACGGGCACTGCATCCTCATCCTCTGGGGTGACATGACCACATCAGGGGACAGCTGGACATTCCTCTTCAGCCAGATATTTTGCAGCATGGCACACACAAGCGCAATTTTACCCACTTTCTCTGGAGCGCACATCACTCCACCAGTACAGTCGATGCAGCAGAAACGTGCCTTCAGGAGGGCGAAGGTACACTCGATGCACACACAAGTCGTACTGTGGGCATGGTTGTAGGCATTATCCTGCAGTGTTTGTGGATCACGCACAGGGGTCATTAGCCTGGGCAGCTGTGGGTATCCGGAGTCACCTGCATGGTGCGAGGAACAGGCATCAGTCACAGTGTAAGGTGTGGTGGTGGGCTTACACAATATCAGGGCAATTGACTACTTGTGCATGTAAATGGGCCTTCTTTTCATGTCATGTGTCTAATCTATATCTGTGCATGCTGTGCCACTCATGTCATGCCTTGTTTCTGCTTCGCATGCACCCTGTCCCTTTACAGCACATGAGATCTGAGGTGTATGTCGGTGACATGTGCAGCTCACATGGTGGCTGTCATGTGGCAGTGTATTTCCACTGTGCATGTGGCATGCTGGCTTTCCCATGGGCCCTCCCTGAGCATCTTTGTTTGCAAGCTAGCCATTGTGTGCTGGCCGCCCATGCCCGCACGGCTGTGGTACTGCCAGGGTTGATCTTGTGTGAGGCGATATGTCCATTTGTCACCATTGCTTTGGTAAGTGCATGTTGTATTGTAGTACCTGTTAGGGAGAATTCTCATAAATGTGCTAATTCCCTTCACCTTAGAGAGCCCCAGCAACTGTGCTGGATTTTGAAGACTTGATTTTTTTTTTACCTGTTAAGAGTGTGTGTCATGATGCCTACCTCCAAGGAGCCAGGTCTGACCCAGCGACCCCAGAGGCAGGCATCATTTCGCCCAGGGGAGTGCCAGCGGGCCCAAGCTGGGGCCTTTTGGACACAGTCCTGGCGCCTTAGGCGCCAGGCTCATGTTGGGCCTCTGTCCTGGCGCCTTAGGCGCCAGGCTCATAAAGCTAGACATGTGTTCAAGTGTTTTAATGTGCACTTACCTGATGCAGACCATGCTGCCACATCCAGGCCCTCTTGAGGCCTGAATGGAACTACTTTACCTGTGGGGCTACTTTCCACCCGGGTGTGGTCGGGGAAGGATACATACCTGATCGGAGGAAGGATACACACTTGGGACTTTTTCCAAAGCTATTTAAACCACACCCGATCAGCAACTCACGCTTCGCATTGTTCTGCTCCTCGCAGCTGGACGCTCACCGTGTCAGCTCCTGCATCTGGACTTCAGCCACGCCTGTCAGCATCCTGGGTCACCTGCAAAGGGAGACAAGAGACCTTACCAGCTAAATCTGCACCACGGAGACATCACCGACGATCCTGAAAGGGAAGACATTATTTTTAAAAGCATTTCGTTACGATCGCTGCAGCGCTGCATTTCACTCACCTTTCCTGGGTTCCTCCATCTTCAGCAGCGATCATCCGGATACACAGCCACTTCCCAGAGCCTAGAGAAAAAGACCAGAATAAGCGGTGAGAGAAGGAAGGGAATAAGACTTACCTGTTGGGTCTTTCCCATTTCATTTCGGGTCTTGCCGCTTCCAGGCATTTTCCGGACCCCGGCCCCTATGGGGAAAAAAGACAAAGACATTGAATGAGCGTATGCAAAGTCCGTTCCCGAGCGCTCATCCAGAACTAACCTGCCATTTATTGGAACTAGAACTGCACGTTTCACTTCGGGTCGGTGCCATATCTCCAGCATTCCAAACCCCAGCCCCTAAGGGGAAAAAAGACATAAGCATTAGCGCTTGCTGCAAAAAGACAATGAACATTATTATTAAGCTTGGACTTTTGAACTTGCAACAGAACTTTTACAGAGCCTTACCTGAATAGTCAAGCTTACCTGAACTCCCATCAATCCTCAATCCAGTGAAGTAACTGGGTTTCAACGCGCCCCTGCATCAGAAGCAGGATGGAGAGCTCATCCTTCCTGACCCTAAGGTGAGACTTCACGGGGAATCGTGGAAGGGTATCGTGGAGGGTTGGAAGAGAGTGGGAGGCTTGAGCATAACTCAGTCAGTAGGTAATACTCCCTTTTCACGCACAGGGGAATATTCCTGCGAGCCGGAGAAGCCAGAGTAGAGGGCCCTTCCTGTCCATCTTCAGAGCCCTGCGCTTCACCATTGAAGAAGCATCAGCACTCGAAGCCAGACCTGCGCCTCCGTGGGAACCAGGTGAGCGTTACAGTGTGAGACTTTTCCCCACTATTTCATGTGTTTTGATGTGTGTTTTACACTTGTGTTCTTTGAATATGGGGTTTTAGATAACTCCATAGGCATCATCTTTTCATGTGTGTTACACAGCACCTTCAGTGCAGTGACACATGGGGTGTCTTTGAGACTTCCCAAAAGGTTTAAATACCTTCTCTGGGATAAACTACTGTTCCCCAGAGAATGTAAAGGGAAATTGACTTTATTAGTCTTTCCAAATTCATAGACCCAGCACACATCATCTTACAATGGAGTGCTGGAGGGGTGACATAGTATCCCCTGTGGCTAAACACTCATGTAGCAGTCAAATGCTACCCTTTCCTATTGAAAAGGCTGGTGGCAGTGGTTTTACAACAAACTACCATGACTTTTCCCGACCGCGAACACCGGTAGCTAAAAAATCACGGGAGCCATGTTTTTGGTGGGAGCATTCAACTCGTAAGACACCTGGATACCATTCTCAAGGCTAGTTAGGATTATCCAGGGAGAGGGACACCAGCTTGTGTTCTTGAATCTACAGCTACTGGAACCTGAAGTGACTCCATTTTGTTTGCTTTCTTCAACGAACCTGTGCAGTGCAAGAGTCCCCTGACGTCCTCTCTCTTGTCCCCATGACTGAGGCTCAGGAACAGTGAGACCTGCAGGAACTGCCAGGAAACCACGACTTCAGCAGCGTTTGTTTCTTCATAATAAGGTACTGTGCCCATCCGATTGAGAAAACCTCTCTCTCGCAGTGAAAGTTTGTGAAACTTTCCCAACTTGCAGGCCTAATCAGCTTGTGACCCAACAGATGATTCTTTTTCACCAAAACTATTTCTAAGAACGTTTGCAAATACTTTACCGTTTTGTACTTATACCTCTTTTGTATCCAGAACACTAGCCCATTGACTTTGGCCTGTCTTTTGACTTGAACTATTCGGGTGAACTGAAACTATTTGCACTGTTTACCAAGTATATGTAATCTATTCTGCTACTTTATGCCTTTTAACTCCTTTTGAAGGTTACTGAAGTGCCATTTTGCTCCCATTTCAGGGGAGTCTAACTTGTTCAGGAACGTATTGGTTACGTACTGAAGTATATCTGTGTATATTCTTAAGTTGCCTGACACTAGTGAATGTTTTATAAATGACTGTGTAAATAAAATAATAAATGTTTTACCAAGAAACCTTGAGTATAAGTGTCTACTTGAACCACTGTGATTGTAAGTCCTCTGTGTAATATCTTGTACTGCTCACATCCCCTCTTGAGATAAGCCTGACTGCTCAGCCCTGCTACCACTAAACTGTGTAGTACAGACTTATACCAAAGGTTGGTTTTGCTTACACCTGTAGCCCTAATTGTATGTGGTGGTCCCAGAGGGAACTGCATGCAATTCCGTCTAACAGTACCTGTAGTCATGTTGGATGTTTACAGGTCGCTACATTATATGTGTATCAGCTTTTCAATGCAGGTAAGTCCAACAGGTGCATACTCCGTGGCCTGTACTGTGACATTGGTGCGGGAGGTGGACGAGTACGGAATTCGCATTTGGTTATCATGTCTTCCTTTGTGTAGTTATTTTCATCAAAAATGTGGACGTGTTTCTACTCACCCACTATCCAGGGCCGTTTTCCTCTGTGCCTCTCCATGTATCCTGGCAGTGTGCTGTTCCGTAGGACCATTGCATCGTGGGTGGAACCAGGGTAGGGGGCGAAGAAGTGGGTGATGTACATTGGAGTTGCAGGTCACCTGCACATTCAGGGAGTGGTAGTGCTTGTAGTTACGGTACACAGCTTTGTGAGCCTGGGGGGACACCAGCGCAACATGGGTACAGTCCAGGGCAGCAATCACATTTGGCATTTTGGCAACAGCATAGAACTGTGTTCATGACATTGACCTGGGCTGGGGTGGTAGGCAGTGCGATGTGGCGCTGCACTTGCCGCAGGAGGGCTTCAACACCAGGCCCAACACTGCACAGAATGTGAGCTGTGCCATGCCATGCATCATGCTACTGAGTGCCAGAGCGTACCAGTTCCAAGGAACTGCAGGCAGACACTATCTTCAGCAGTGGGGCCACAGCTGTCCGTATGTTGATCCTGCTCCCTATGTCGTCCTGTATTGTGGTGAGCAGCTCTGCTATGGTCTCCCTGTTGAGGCGGTACAGGGTGACCAACTGGCTGTCGGTGAGGGTCCAGGGTGAAGGCCTAACCGTGGGGATCGGTGCATGCCTTGTCTGGGCTCTCCTTCTCCTCCCCCCCAATCCCATCCGTACTCCCTGTGCCCGTAACAGCGCAGTGTTTTCGGCAGTATTAGCACTAGTTTTCGGAGCTAATACTGCTGAACATGGACTTGTGATGCGGCTGTGTTTGCACTTCGTGTGGCCTGCTGTAATAGCGCCGGCTGTAATTGTGCTGGCTGTTGTAGCGCCGGCTGATTTTACAGTCAACAGTATTTGTGCCGACTCATGATCCGACGGAGTGGTATTGGCGGCGCTAATTCTGTTACTGCCACTTTTAAGGGTTACCGCCAGACTTGTGATGACTCCCACAGCGTGTCTCTTATTTTGAATTTCTTATGTATCATTAATTTATCTGTTTGTTATTAGAAGTAATATTATTTCTATTTCTGACTGGGACCAAGTGGGTTCCTATAGCGAAAAATAACATTTACAATGTTTCAAGGGACCCCCGTCCTCCTCAGGACTAGAAATATTATTATTAATCCACAAGTTATCCAGGGGGGTATGGTGAGAAGCCATGATGACCACCAAGTAGGACGAAGGTTTGTGGAGCACATCGACACATAACCAGGGGTATGCCCTGCTTTGCACAACGGTAGACTTATGTGACTCCTCCTTGAAACACGAGAACGTCGCCCGGTGTAATCAGTTAGCCGGTGCTAAGATGGTATCACGTGAAGCACTGAGTTGGGTGCTTATACACCACACACCATGAGATGACATGTCAGGCTGAAGTTAGGAGAGATTGTTCATAGCGGCATCGACTTTCATGGTAGCTAACCATTACCTGTCCAAGTACCAGGAGAAGAGATTACTCCTCTCTGTCTGCAGGGAAGCAACCAGCTGGGCGCCGGAAAGAGGCCCTGTTGAGGGGCAATTTGATGGCCACTGTTTTCTGTCTCATGAACAATCAGTGAGTCCTGGCCCAGGGTGGTAGATGTAAGTGGGGTTGCAGTGCTGTGTGTCCTACATAGTGCCTGTGATTGGGCTGGCTGCACTGGGAAGAGACAGCAGAGGGGTGCCTTTCCCCCTAGATTGATCTGAAGCTGCAGAGCGGGCAGATGATGAGCATTCCTTGGTGGTGGGCTTAGACATTGAACGCAGGGGAGCTTGGGGAAAGTGGGCCCACTGGCTAGGCTGTGGGACAGGGCTGGTGTATTAAACTGCATAGATGCACTTATTGTAAAAGAGGGCATATTGGCGGAATTGAGAGCGACAGGTGGAAAGCTTATTGTAACCTGGGGCTCTCATCAAATAACTGCAGTAAATTGCCCATGACTGCAATTTCTTCTGCAGAAGTGAACCGCGTTCTGCCACCGACAAATTTGGTTAGATAAGAGCAGAACAATTATACCATAGCTGAAAAACAGAGAAGTTGTGCCACTTATTGAACCACAAGCACAACTGTATCGCTGCTGCAGTGGTTTGCCCACTCAAACTCATGACAAAAGCAGTCTGGGGCAAATGGAAAACAGTACAGGGTCGATTGGATTCATCTTTTCAAGGTCCAAACAGAAGCAAAGAAAGATGGCTAAGGGTGGAACACCAGTGACGGTAGACACTGAAGTGATGAGGCAAAATCTACTTGTTCCAAAAACAGGGATTAGCCCATTAAAGAAGGTTTGCTTTTGTACGATCACCTGTAGACATCTGCCTTTAAGAGTCTCCCACTGCTTCTTGGAATCATCTCTGGACTTTAACTCTTTTTTTATTTGGACCCTGTAGGAGAGCAGTCCTTTCCAAAGTCCTCCAGTTGTGAGATGACGACAGGTAGTCCAAGACAGAGGCAAGCTGTGCTTCCTAACCAACACAAGGGCACATTGGGGTGACCTGCTGCTGGAGCAAGGCCAGTCTTTCTGCCACACTGGACCTCACAATGATGAAGGACACCTACAGGCGTGTGCTAGTTGTAGTATTCCTTGTTAGAATGTTTACTCCCCGCAATGCGTCGCCTCGGAATGTTTAGGTATGAGGACTGTTGGGGTTCTAGTTAGTTAGAAAGGAGTGAGCGCTGAATGGAGGCAGACGCAGTGCGGGGCGTCGGGTTTGTTTGAAGCACACAATAAAGACTTGAATTGCAAGTACTCACGCTCGCCTCTGTGATCACTTCATTTGGCGACGAGGATACCAGCGTCCTGGGACCCACGGGGTGAAGATAAGCGGAGAGCAGCCGCTCCGAGCCAACGCGCAACGCTGCGCAGGCTTATGCTGGTGTTGGTCAAAACGAAACATAAGAGAAACGGAGAGCGGAGGCTCCGAACCAACACGCAATAGTGTTGGTTCGTGCTGCTGTTTCTGGTCTCTGGAGGGACTGGTCGTGAAGAGCGGATGCTCCGAACCAACGCATAGTGTCACGTTGGTTTGTGCAGAGTTAGTCACATTTGACATTCCATGACTGGTGGGTTAGCCACACATCAAGGGAAAGCGGTCCCTTTCTACAGATTCTCAACGCTACGTTTAACTATCACTGCCGGGTTTAAGCGCGTCATCGCAGCATTGCGCATATTAGAGAAAAGGACCCTCCCGCACATCGCGGTCACGTGATCTTGCACGATCAGGACCAGGAAGTCTGGGGAGGGTGAAGATTAGGCATCTTCTTCCTCGTACCAGTGTGTGAAAAAAAATAAAATAAAAATATTTTTTTTTCTCTTCTTTCCTCTATTTGCACGGACATAGTGAAACTGAATATTGCAATAGACGTATGCATGTTGAAGAAGCCCAGTACCAGTCCCAGGTGGACATTTGATTTCCCAATTCTGACAGTTGTGGAGTGACTCCTTTTATATACAAAAATGTAGGGCATCAGTATTCAGCCTCCTGCAAGCTTTTTGCCGACTCCAGGACAACCAGCAGTTGTCTGGTCAGAGTGGAAGGAATTTTGGCTAAATTACATTCAAGCAGTGGATCAAGAAGAACTCACATCCCGGAAGAAGAAACTATTATTGTCACATGCGCTTGGATTAGAAGTCCGGAGGAAGTTTAGAGAACTTCAAGAATTGACAAGAGATGAAGCTGGAGATGATGACGAGCATGACAGAGCCATGCTCCAGAAACTAATGTAGCTATAAATAGATATAAATTTTACACCAGAGTGCAAAAAGAAAATGAGAGTATTGAAGATGTTTCTGCACTAAGAGTCTTATCACGGACCTGTCAATTTGGCAATGGCCAAATTGACAGGTCCGTGATATGAATTAATACGAGATCAGATAATTATTCACTCAAAGGATAATATAGTTCAAGACAGGCTGTGGATGATTGGCAAGCCATCACTACCGGAAACTATAGCCATTGCTAAGCGGGTGGAGCATAGTCAATTATGCTCCAAGGAGATGAAAGACAAGAAAGAAGAAGCTGTACAGAGCATGCAACGAAACACTACTAAGGTAGTACAGGAACAAGAGGAACAAGGCCAATTTAATGCACTGCGATCTAAAGACAAGGCTGAAGCCACCCCAGGAAAGAACAATAAAGCAAAGAATCCAGAGTACAGAGGTAGTTCAAATAAAGTTCATGGAAGAAGTTGGACAAAGAATGAACCTCGTACACAATATGATCAAAGATTTCAGAATGCCCAACCAAGAGATGGAAACAGGTGTTATAACTGCGGCAGAATTGGTCATTACGCTAATGCAAAACAGTGTCCGGCACTGGGACAGAAATGTGGAAATTGTGGCATAAAAGGTCATTTTGCAGTGGTAAGCAGAAAAAAGAAAAGAGTTTCTGTCATTGTGGATGACGAGGAAGAATCAGAGGGAGAAAGGGTGTTTTTTATACAAGAACCTCCGGAAGGAGAATTTAAGTGCCCAAGCTGCGAGGTGATTCTAGACAATTGGAAGCTTAGGATGAAGGTGGATAGTTGTTCACCCTGGACAATTATTACAAGAAAACATGGCAGAATCTCATAACACGCGGTCTCAAAAGCGAATTGAATTCACCAGACATCAGAAATCCTGGTGGATTTGAAGGGTCAAAGATAAAAATGATTGGCTGGTTTCCTGGTATCATCCAATTTAAAGACAGACGAGCACAGGTTAAAGTTTATGTGGCAGAGAAAGGTGTAAACATCATAGGATGGAGTGACCAGGCTGGTTTGAGAATCAGGTTAGATCCATGTGCGGAAGAACAGATTCTGGTGGTCAATAGTAGTCAACAACAGAGAACAGAAGTGCAAGCAAAAAGGAATGAAGTCAAGTCAGAGTTGGGTTTATTAAAGGATTTTGCGCACAGAATTCGCCTCAAGAAAGGAGCTGTACCGGTTAGACACACGAAGTCGAGACCGGTTCCATTTGCCATTGCTGCCAAAGTTGAGCAGGAGTTGACACTGTTGGAATCTGAAGGTGTCATAGAAAAGATTGAATCTTCTGAGTGGGTGAGCCCCATTGTTGTAGCACTAAAGAAAAATGGCAAACCCAGGATTTGCGTGGACTTGAGGGATGTCAACAAGAACATAAAAACTGATATATTTCCCCTTCCAATTATTTCTGAAATGTTGAATTGTATTGGTGATGCGGATGTGTTTTCTACGTTGGATCTCTCAAAAGCCTATCATCAAATCTCACTCACTGAAGAGTCTGTATAGGTATAAATGCATGCCGTTTGGTTTAGCTTCTGCGGCAGCTGTATTGCAAAGGGTTATGATGCATGTTCTTAAAGGTTTAAGTGGGATTTTTGTATATCAAGATGATATTATTGTATTTGGAAAAGGAATTTGAGGAACATGATGACAGGTTGAAAAATGTGTTAAAAAGATTGGAAGATGTTGGTTTGAAAACTGAACAGAGCAAATGCAAAATTGGAGTAGGTGAAGCGGAATATTTAGGACATACGGTAAATGGCAAAGGGTATAAACCTAAAAGGGATGCCATGAGGGCAATTAAGGAGTCACCTAATCCCAAGAACAAGGATGAGTTGAGATCATTTTTGGGGTTGTGTATTATAATAGGTTTGTTAGAAACTTTGCGAGTGTCACAGAACCTTTGAGAAAATTATTTAAAAAAGATGCTAAGTTTATATGGAATGATGATTGCAACAAGGCAGTAGATTGCATAAAAATTGAAATCTGCAATTCTTAGGAGGGTTTGAGTTTGGTAGAATGACCAAAGTCACAGTGGATGCCAGTGGAAATGGTTTGGGGGCAGTTTTATCACAGATAGATGAGGATGCAAATGAGAAGATAATCAGTCATGCCTCGAGGGCCATTTCAGATACAGAGAGTAGATACTCAGTGATTGAAAAAGAGTTGCTGGCTTGTTCTTGGGCTGTGAATTATTTCATGAAATATTTGTGGGGAACAACATTGGTGATTCAGACAGACCATAAACCATTAATTGAAGTTCCTACGGTCAAAGGAATGTGCAGAGCCTCGCCGAGGTTAGCAAGACTTACAAAGTTTGTATTATAATTTTTCAGTGAAATATGTGCCTGGAAAAAGGAATGTAGTGGCTGACTTTCTTTCGAGATTACCATTGGGAAATAAGCAGATGGCTGTGGAAGTGGATGACGAAATGGTAGCTGTTGTGTTTGAAGTTACGTCCAAGGATGCTTGGATAGAGGAGTTGGGCAAGGATGATGAGCTACAACAAATCGGTGAATACATGAAATCTGGATGGCCTGAAAAGAAAGCAGTTCAGGAAGCATGTTTGAGATTCTGGGAGGTAAGGGATCAATTCTCAATGGAGGATGGATTCTTGGTAAGGGGGGACAAATTGATTCCCCCACGTAAGTTATATGATGAACTTATTGAGAAAGCACACCATGGTCATCCTGGCATTACGGGCACGAAGAATAATGTAAGACTGAAATACTGGTGGCCAGGTATGGATCTGATGATAGAAAGAATGGTTAGGAATTGTTGGCCAGGTCAGAACAGTGATAAGAGTTACAGGATCGTAAAGTCAAAGCCTATCGACATTTATAAAGGTGAAGCACCATGGGAAATGGTAGGTATTGATATTGTTGGGCCATATGTGAAATTGATTGGTGAGAAGTTTTTGATAGTCCTAGTTGATTACTATTCAGGGTGGCTTGAAGTTAAGGCAGTAAGTAGGATTGATAGTCATGAGATTATGACATTCATAATGCAAATCTGCAGAAGGGAAGGATTCCCCAAAGTGATAATGAGTGACAATGGAGGTCAATTCAAAAGTAGAGAGATAAGAGAATTTGCCAAGAGATCGGGAATTGAATGGAGGTTTTCAGCTTTGTATCATCCTCAAACTAATGGATTAGTGGAGAGATGCAATTGTGTGATAGTAGAGGCTGTGGAGTTGGCTTTGAGTAATAATTTGTCCGTGGATGAAGTTCTCACGGAGAGGGTGTGGAGTAGTAGGATGTCTGATAAGAGGGGAATGAATATTTCACCTTTTGAATTAATGAGGGGAAGGGCTCCCAATACTCGGCTTAATCCAGAATGGGTTAATCATAGGAGAGTTGTGCATGATGAAAAACATAGTTTGGTTAAATATCAGACTAAGGATAGAATGTCTATTGAAGAGCCCAAATTGAGAATCTCGCCAGGAGATTACGTGCGGATTAAGATTGGTCCTAGTGTGAGGAAGGGTGACTCTAAATACAGCAGTCCGGCTAAAGTTATACAGGTGTTCAGAAGATCAGTTAGAGTTACTGGAGGAGCGATATGGAATTTGGATAGAGTAAGTAAATGGAGATGGGGGAGGTAAACATGAAGGATTTAGACATTTTGGTAAGGAGAGAAGAGCGACTGAATTATTTGGAGATGATATTATGTTTGTAATGGAGAATGTCAGTGAAATGGAGAATGTTAATAGGGACTTAGCCAAACAAGGTGAGGAAATGAATGTGCAACAAGGTAATGATGATTCAGGACGTAACTTTCTGCGCAGTTCAAGAGAAAGGAGATTACCATATTGGTCAAGAGATTACGTTATGCAAAGTTAATATGTATAGTCCACAGCCTGTTGAGTTTGCCAGGTTGGTCCACAGATTATTTCATGCTAAGTTAAATTTATGTACAGTCCATAGGTTTTTAAAAATATTCACATGTGTTACATATACATATGTTTTAATATGCTTATATTTCTAAGAATTATTATTTTGATTTGCTTTACAATGTTGATATAAAATGTTGTTATATAATATTGTAAGGGGGGATGGTGTAGTATTCCTTGTTAGAATGTTTACTCCCTGCACTGCGTTGGCCTCGGAATGTTTAGGTATGAGGACTGTTGGGGTTCTAGTCAGTTAGAAAGGAGTGAGCGTTGAATGGAGGCAGACGCAGCGCGGGGCGCCGGGTTTGTTTGAAGCACACAATAAAGACTTGAATTGCAAGTACTCACGCTCGCCTCCGTGATCACTTCACTAACCATCTCAATTGTTTATTTTATTTATTTATTGGGTATTTATAATGCGTCTATACACAAGTCTTTCAAGGTGCCTTGTGACATTCAGTTCGTGCAAGTGCAGTAACAAGAAGTGCGGGGGGATTGCCAGTGAGGACAGAAGGGGCCTGTGAGAGAAACAAGTGCCAGGAGACGACAGGACGACAGAGCCAGGGGAATGCAGAGATTGCAGGGGTAGGAAGTTCCACGAGCTAAGTGCAAGGTAAGGGGCTGGAAGTAATCAGGGGTGCAAGCCCAATCATGCCAGTGTGGGGAAGGGGGCCCGGAAGGGTGAGTGGAGGTTGATGGGGGCTCAGAGGAGGCCAAGTGCAGGGTTAGACGGGACGAGGGAGACCTGGTGCCCTGTAGGAATCTGAAGAAACCAGGCAGCCAGTCAAGAGGCAGACAGGGACATTAGCAGAGTAGGGGGAGAGGGAAGGAGGAAGAGAAAAGGAAGGTTTTGAGAAGCTTCCGGAACTTAAGGAGATCAGGCTCAATTCTGAGAGGGGCAGACATTGTTTGGGAGCACGAAAACAGGAACTACTCTTTCCCCATGTACCCAGGAATCTGGGACCAGAGTAGTCTGCTGAGAACTGTGATTCGAGCCCGAATGAACCAACAGGAACCTCGGAGCTGCCTTTGGCACTCACCAACCTTCAAACCACAGTACAAGTTTGCTGCCGCACCATGCCAGTTAAAGCTGGTTTCAGCCTAAGCTCGAACAAAGAGCATTGCTGCACCCCTATCACCCAAACTGCTATTCAAACCTGCAGTCTCTTCATTGCTGTTCAAGTCAGCAATTGAACTTACCCTGGTGTTCTTCACAAACTGTGTCCTTAAAGCAACACATTAAACCGCATTGCCTTACACATCCAGACATCCACCTTCAATCCTCAACGGTTGAACAGAACCTGATGATCTCCAAGAGTTGCGTCGCTCAAGCATTGCTTCGAACTTCTGCAACCTTCAGCATGACCCTGATTCAGCATGTGCTTGCCACCTGGACAACCGTGACTGCTGCATTTGAGACTGAACTGAACCACCAGCACGGTCGGTGTTAAGAAGCCTGGTTCACTGTTATCGAATCAACAAAACACAGCAAAAGTATTATTGCCTGATGACTGCAATCCTGTTCCATTTTCTGGCCCTGGAGACTGGCTAGATCACTTTAATAATAATGTATTTCTTACATAGCACTACACACCCATAGGTCTCAGAGCGCTGGAATACCAGAAGACATTATTATCCCACAGAGTGGTACTCGATTTGAACCTTTCACAGACGTCTGCACACAGACATCAGGGGCGGGCGCTAGCTCACTGTGTTATCTGAATGGCTGATCCCTTTTTTAATCCCTTTTGATACAAGAACATATCCTTTTTAAAGAACATTGTGGTTTTTATTGCCTTTTACCCCATCGCTCGTTGCCCAGAGTGCAGCATCTTGGATATTCTGTTTTCTTTCTACAGGGCTGGGTTTTTGCATTTAGTTATTATTGCATATGGTGTGTTTACATGTTTATAGAACCTTGATGGAACAATCCTTTATGTTGGACAGTCTTACTTTGCTGTTCGAGTTGCTACTGTTTTACATTCACACCCCTCTTGAGAGAATTGCCTTCCCTCGGCCCAAATTACCACAAAAAGCAAGCCAAGCCAGGTATGTCTCTTAAATGTGCCTGTTTAACCTCTATGATAGGGCCCACTCTTGGTTTGTAGTAGTGCGAGGACTGAGTAGGTGGTTTAGCCTCTACTAATCCTTGTACTCCTGCAGGACTGAAGTCAATTCGTCACATCAGTGTACAAACCGTAGTGACCGAGAAGTTAAGTAGAGCGGGAATGATATGAGATTGCTAGGCCTGCCAGAGGCAACGGAGAAGGAGCAAGTTGCTTACCTGTAACTCCTGTTCTCCAGCATTGGTATCATTCATAGATTCTCATGCTGTGAATATTCCCTGGCGTAATCCCCAGATACCTTGTGTTTCCCTTGCTTGAAGCAAAGGAAACTTTACATTTTGTAGGCTGTCACCGTCTTTATGGGTGCTTTTTGTCCCAACCAATGGGAACTTGAGTAGTTAGTCTGCTAGAACCTTATCATCTTACTCCCTTCAGATTCTGACTGGTGATGATGGATAGATCAGTGAGAATTAAGGGTTTTTACCTTATCAGGGAGGACAGAGGGTGCATGTGAATCTTTGAAAGAACCAATGCTGGAGAACAGGAGTTACAAGTAAGCAACTTACTCCTTCTCCAGCATTGAATCTTGCATAGATTCACGTGCTGTGGATAGACTTTGGAGGTTGTGCAAAGGTAAAAGGCGTACATTATAGCTCAAAACGCAAAAGCGTACTTTATTGGAACAGAAGGTGCAGGACTGCCCTCCCTGCCTGAACATCTGCCGTGTGCTACCTCTCCAAGCAGTAGTGCCTTGTAAGCGTATGCAGCACAGAGCAGTCTTTCTAAATCGAACTGACACACCCCTGCCGCACACGAGTGCTAGGAAAGTGTCTTTGTGTCTCTGTGTGCGTGTCTGTGTGTGTGTGTATCTGTGTGCGGAAACCTGTGTGTATGCGGTGCAGGGATGTGGTGGGGGGTGTCGAGGAGTAAAGGAGGTTCGGGTGGTGAAATCCTCTAAATAAAAAATAAAAACCTTGGTGATGTTGTTTTCCCGCTTTCTGAAGGCTGCACAAAATCAACAAAATTAATTCATTCTTTTTTATGTGCGATTTTCAGAAAGTGGAAAATGACATAGAACCCTTAACAAATGTCTGATGTATACGCCCGCCCACCAGGCTACCGAGGCCGCCATGGCTCTTGTGAAGTGGGCATGAGGCATAGTGTTCAGTGGTTTCCCTGCTGTAACATGGCAGAAGGAAATGACAAACGAAAACCATCTTGAGATGCCCTGCTTTGGAAGGGCTTTCCCTTTATTAGCCGGTCCATAACCCAGGAAGAGTTGCGTTGAACTCCCCAAGGGCTTGGTTCTGTCGATATAATATTTAAGTGCTCTTTTTACATCCAATGAGTGTAGAGCTACCTTTGCTGGAGACCAGCAAGGCAATAGTTGTGTTTCATGAAATGCTGTAGAGACCTTTGGAATAAAACGTGGATTAAACATAAGCAGCAGTTTATCCTTTTGGAACCTTAGGTATGTTCATTGACAGCTTGAGCCTGGATATCTGACACTCGCCTGGCTGATGTGATGGCCACAAGGAATGCCACTTTCTAGAGAGGTACTTGAGTTGGGCCGTGGCCATTAGCTCGAGCAGCTTTTTTGTGATTCATGCTAAGACTGTGTTTAAGATCCATTCGGGAGATATTCTTTTTGTCTGAGTAAATGTTTAAAAAAGCCCTTTAAGAAAATCTTTCACAACTCTGTTACTAAACAGTGGGCTGCTGTTACTCCATATGGAGAAGGTCGACCTGGGTACGCGTATGGACGTGTTCGGCAGAACCTGCTTGGCCAAGGATAGAAGGTATGGTAACAGTTGTTCTGGCCGAACCTGGAGTGGGTTGATGTTTTGCTATTTAGCGGACCAGTCACAGAACCGTTTCAATTTGAGGCTATAGGACCTATTAGGGGAAGGGGCTCTGGTTGCCGACAAAATGTCCCTGCACTCCTGAGGGATTGCTAGATTTCCAAAATCTGCATAATCAGGAGCCATGTCATCAGTTATAGGGATTGTGGACCGTGATGCACAACTTTCCTGTGTTCCTGTCAGATGATGTTCGGCTGATTGTCGAATCGAATCGGACGATCTGCTGAGACCCGAATCCGTTCCGACTACCAGGTCTGGTGAGGCCAGTCTGGGGTGATGAGTATTACCTGGCATGGGTGTGCCCTGATCATTTGCACTACCCAGCGTATGACGTGAAAGGGGAGAAAAGCATGGACAAGCATATTATCCCATGGGAAGGAGAATTCGTCACCAATTGACCCCCGTTGAGGGGTTCTGCTGGACGATATTTCACACTTTTTGTTGAGACTGGTGGCAAACAGCTATACCGATGGTTGACCCCACCGTTGAAACAGTTGCTGCAGGTTGCCATTGTCGAGTTCCCACTCATGGCTCTGGGACACCTGCCTGCTTAGCCTTTCCGCCAACTGATTGTGGACTCCTGGGAGATAGAATGCTTGCAGAGATATGCCGTGGGGTACAGACCAGTGCCAGATGTCTTGTGCTTCCAGGAACAGAGTCCTCGACCATGTTCCCTCCTGCTTCCTGAGGTTGTACATTGTAGTTGTACTGTCTGTCAGGACTCTGACTGACTGACTTTTTAGTACTGGTAGGAAGGATTTCAGCGCCCATCTCACTGCCCGGAGCTCCACGGCGTTGATGTGCCGTGAGCCGTCCACAATCCTCACACATAGAGCTGGTCACGTGTACACCCCACCCTACCCTGGACGCATCTGTGATAAGTGTTTTGTGGTTTGGCGGATCTTGGAACGGTTTGCCTTTGATGATGTTGGTTTTGTTGGCCCACCACTGGGGTCGTTGTGCTAGCTTGGTTGAGACATGCACCAAGTCGCCCATCAACTCAGCTCTTTGTAAGGATTTAAATGAACTCTACAAATGTCAGCAACTCAGAGAAGCATGCTGGAAAGTAACATAATTGCACCTTACCCCAATAAGCTTCATGAAATCACTTCATCTTTCTCTAACAGATGTTGGGGGGATGCGGAAAACGAGGAGAGAGCTTAGATATATGATAGTGTTGCCGCCAGCATGCATTTGGAATTTCTGAAATCATTTGCTCACTGAAGAACACTATGGGGATTCCTGACATGCTTCAATTTTGCCTGGAATCTACTGCCCTGGAGCCCTTAATCAAGTACATTGGAAGGTGGTCCTAATGCCATCTCTTGCTGCACGATAAGTGATTGATTCAAGGCGGAACAGACCGACCCCACCATCTTCCACAATTTTGATTATGAAACTATCGGACCTAAAACGCATCAAACAAGTGTGATATTATTTAATCTTCAAGCACATCATATTTCTTCAACACTGAGGCCCTCGCTACGTATCATAAAAAGCTTTCATGCCCAGAATCTTTAACACATTTGAATTTGTTTTGAACAGATTGAAATATTTTCTGTGCATGGTACATTCAATGACCCTTAAGGTACAATATCCAGATCAGGGAGAGGCCTGATGAGGATGGTGAGAGACGAATAGAAGTTTGAATATAATGTTGAAGTTTTGTCTTTGGTTTGTAATTGTTTCATAAAATGAATAAAAAGAATAATAACAAATATGGCAAAACCTTTGCTTCTTAAGGCCCTCTTATCTAAAAAGGCGTTCTCTTTTTCTTATTATCCCAGACAAGTATGAAAAAAGGAATAATAAATATACAGTACATAAAACAGCATATTTTTGTTTTCATGTTCTCCATATTAGTGGTCTTGTCCGGTATCCAGTGAATTTTAACGAAGAGAAAACAGAGAACGCATATAATTACGAAATTTCAATAAGGAAAAAATACTGTTTTAAAAAATATAGATATATGTGGGTGACGTAAGGGGTTAAAACAAGTGTGGAGGGGGTTAAGATGGGTTTAAAACCATAGGGAAACTGGGGTTTGGAGTGTATCGCGTAAATAAAAAAATATTAACAAATTGATATTATTTTGTTGTAACAGTTTCTTTGTTATTTCATTCTCTGATATTTAATTTGATAATATCACATATATCCGTCATGTCCAATCTCAGTGGTTTGCATTGCTTTCACAAGCAATGGTCTTGAGCACTATATAGGAATAGACGCATACATTTCTGATTTGCGATGTGTAAGGGATTTCTATCTGACTACACATCGTTTTACCGCTAATGCTAATTACGCAATTGAATGCAATGTTTAATAAAGGATAAATGCCTCCAATGGGGATGCGTGTATGAAATGCATATTGCGTTGTATTATTGGTCAGGGCATGAAATAAGATGTGTAATATATGTGTGCTTTAGTTCAGGTTTCTGCCCAGCAAGATATTTATGATCCAAAAGAGGTCTGGAACTTCGCATTTGCCCTCCCCAAATTCAGAAATTGTTTAAATTAAAAGAAGAGTTGAATTATTGCCTTGTAGATTTTGCAGGCTGGCACACATACTGCCGCAGGTGTACCAAAACAACAATGGCAGAATTTAATGTAGAACATGATCATAGCTCTCTGAAATTCAAACCACCCTACTCTAGAAGATGGGTAAATATATGAGGCTCTCTCTTAGCCACATCTTCAAGAAGAGTCCACCAACATCTGAATCATATCACACTCCCCCTCATCAACCCCCCTTGGCACAGCATCAAGGAATGGCACAATCAGAAATGTGAATGCCTTTCATGCTTGCCCATAACAGTAACCTATTATCTTTAAAAATATGTTCAAATAAAGCTGGTACAGTTATTTTGCTCTTTTAATAAAATATTTGAGATGAAGCCAAGCTGCAAAGACACTCATCTTATAGTGCTAAATCAATGTAATATTGTTTCGTTTAAGACTAAAGGTGTAGAGAACCATACACTAAACATTAATTTTTCTGCAACCACCCTGGTCATTATTATACAGTGCTGCAATGTGTGCTCTTAGGAATATGCCACATACTATGATACCAACAGTTCATTGTGATGTCATTGGATTCTCCACCTTTCAGGTATTATTAGCAAAAAACACTCACTTGCTTCTGTTTCGTTACGGTAATGCTGGCTGCTGACTCAACCAGACCCAGATGTTGGCCCAGTGTAAGCCATTGGGGAAACCGATATTCTATTGGCCAGCATAGGACAACGAGCTGGTGATGCAAATGTAGCAAAATGCAACCGGCTACCCCAAAATACCAAAGTAAGTTATTATTTTACAGACTTTTTTATTGTTTAAAGCAAGGACTAAGCAGCGCAGTGCTGTACAAGTTTTGGGTAGCCAACATTTAGGCTGGCATCTTCTAACCTTGAGACATAATGAAGTGCTTGAAAGAAAATGATGGAGAAAAGTATTGGTTGAGGGGGTAAAAAAAAAGAAGTGAAGAGGGTGAGCCTGAACACATCATGAAAGAAGTAGACATGAATTGGTGGAGCAAGCAGGCGATTCAGAGAGCTTTGGTTGAGTATAGGTAGGGTGCCAGATGTACAGGCTTTAGTACCAGTTTTACACATTATGTCCTCTTGTCCCCAAACGCTTCTGCCAAATAGCCAAATCTCTGACTTTTTGGAATGGTTTTGAAGAGGGATCCTTCTCAGAACACAGGTCTGGTTGAATCTCTAAGGAAAGCTTAACGTGAGGGAGAAGCAGCGGAACTGCAAGCATCTGTATCGGGGGTTGCCCCGAAAAACTCACCAAAATATTACAAAAGTAGACAGAAAAATCAAACTAATCGCGGAAGAGAACTGTGTATAAAAATGCGCTGTCAATGAAACGCCCTTAAATCTAGAACTTTTATACAATGCAAAGTAATTAGTATTTGTGATCGTACAACATGAACAAATCTCCACACACAAAGCTGATTGGTGTTCGCACTTTGAACCCTTATAGAAAAACATACATTGTGTTCAATAATTGGGTCCACGAACCTTCCCACACCATCCTCATTTACAACACGTGACATCACAATCCATCCCCAATTCCCACAGAACAAAGTTAATTCATTGAAACATTTGAGACAACCAGCAGAACTTTAATCAACTGCCTCATCCTAGTTCACATGAGAAGAGCTTACCATCATGTCAGCGCCAGAGCCTTGAAGCACGGACGCACTGCTACATAAATATTGCATATCGGAGACACTCTAACCCTTGTCACAGGGAAAATGTACTACGGGTCAATTTGAAACCGCTTTGGTGCTTCTCGGCTCCATTAGAAAATCGTAGTTTACAAGTGATTTCGAATTATAAAATGGTCATGCATTCATTATGCCTCTCTACCTATCTAGCTAGTGTTAAACTTGCTAGATCAACGTTTTTTGCTCAGAAAATTGAAAATGCTCTACTTAAGCCGAAAGCTCTATTCTCTATTGTTCACTCTCTTGCTTCCTCTGAATCGCTGACCTCTATGGTTAAGCCATCACAGGAACTGTGCAGTGATCTTGCATCCTTTTTCACCACTAAAATTGATGTGATTAGATCAAACATTGCTAAATCTCTGACGACATTGCCTCCTGACACTACCAGCTCGGTGTCACCCCCACCTACTGATTCTTTTCCCAGCTGGTCGACTTTCCCTCTGTTTACTGAGGTAGAAGTCCTGGCAGCTATATTAAAGATTAAATCTTCCTCCCCTGAGGATGCCATTCCTGCTATCATCATGAAAACGATCGCTCCTGACATTTTGGCTGAAATTACTGCTATTAATAACTCCTGCGAATCCGGACTGGTCCCCCCAGAATTGAAATCTGCAAGGGTTATCCCTCTCATCAAGAAGCCCTCCCTTGATCCCACTGTCCCTGCCAATTTCTCTTTACTTGCATTCTTGGCTAAACTTCTGGAAACTTTGGTCACGCCTCTTCTGTCCTCCTTATTGGAATCTTCTAATATTTTCAACCACGCACAGACAGGTTTTAGGCCAGGGAGAGGGACGGAAAGTGTGCTTGTCTCAGTGCAAGACGATATGTCCAGATTAGTCGATGCTGGCGGAGTAGGGGCCTTGATCCTACTAGATTTGCCTGTCGCGTTTGACACGGTGGACCATCCTATCCTTCTATCATGTCTTGCACAGATTGGGTTCTCCGGTCCTGTTGTTGCCTGGTTTACTTCTTTCCTTTCAAACCGTACTCAGACTCTTGCTATGCCTCCCTTTCTCTCTGCCCCTTGTGCCCTTACCTGTGCTGTCCCTCAGGGATCCTCTCTTTCCCCGATTTTGTTCAACATTTATATTTGGGCACTGGTTTGCCTTATTCGCTCTTATAGACTTAACTGTTATTCCTACGCTGATGACACCCAAATCCTGATCCGGTTTGATCAGTATCAATCTGTGGTATCAGCGTGTCTTCATGACTGCCTTAAAGGGTTTATAGTCATAATTTCGAAATCAAAAATTTCGAAAGTCAAAAATTCGAAAAAAAAATGTCGAAAAAAATAATGTCGAATTTATTTTTCATGCCGTTTTTTTTTCAAAATGGGGGGGTTCCCCCCCCCCAGCCCCTGTTTTTTCTTTTTTTTTTTGTTTTTACCTATTTTATTTTATATAAACTAGAGCCCAAAAAAAAATATCGAAAAAACAAATAATTCGACATTTTTTTTCGACATTTTTGATTCGACTTTTTTGCCATTCGAAATTTTGTATTCGATATTATGACTGGACACCGCCTTAAAGCAGTCGGTGCCTGGATGGACCAAAACTGGCTTAAGCTCAACGACGACAAAACAGAAGTGATGCTGGTGGGCTGTCCCCCTAACCCTTCACTATGGACCCCCGCCTTTTGGCCTACATCACTGGGTCCATTACCTTGTCCTGTTAACAAGGGTTATTCTTTCAGCCTCCCTCTCTATGTCAAATCAGGTCTCAGCGGTTTGCCAGTCTGCCCATCATCAAATCAGGGTTTTAAAGAGGGTCCTGCCTATGATTCCGGAAGCTCCAACAGCTCCAACGTATGCAAAATCTGAAAGCCAGATTAGCCACTGGCTCCCCCTTTGGTGCCCACATTTCACTGGTGCTTCGCCGACTCCATTGGCTCCCTGTGGTACAGCAAGTCAAGTTTGAGTCATTATGTATTGTCCACCGGGCAATCCATGACTTAGGAGCGGAGTTCCTTCAATCCAAATTTTCCCGATATATTCCGGAACGTAACCTCCGCTCTTCTACAACCAACCTACTTACGGTCCCCAGGTTTAACCGGGAAAGACTTGGCGGCAGAGCCTTTTCTATTCTTGCGGCCAAGCTTTGGAACACTCTTCCATTATCACTCAAATCTTCTGCTAATCCTCTTGCGTTCATGAAAGCTCTGAAAACCACTCTGTTCTAGCTTTCTGCTTATATTGTTTTTCCTTAGCTTGCAGCTTCCACACCAGCACCATGATGCCTTTAGGGGACCGTGCGCTTTACAAGTGCATGTAACATAACATAACATTATTCGTTGGCGGAACATGCAAGCTCTAATCTGTGACCTCAAAAAATAACAACCATTGTATACTTCTTTCAGCACGGGTCGTTGATCGCAGACTCTGCACTAAATCACCTGCCACAGCGGCTTTATCTGCACACAAAAGACTAACACGTTTTCTGCAAAAGAATGCCTTTAAGGCCTATTTACCGCATTTCGTCCTAACACTAGCTTTGATTATACTTACCTGTGCCCCTGTATTTCTTAATTTGTTTTATTACAGGTTTTATTACAGAAGCACCAGGAAGAGCTCCCTCCCTTTTTACAGTGCCACTCCCGCAGCTGAAAAGTGCGTTCCTTTATACCGCGTTGAACATGCATCTTTATTACATATCTATGAAGAGATCTGTCCGCAGAATGCATGAAGGCTATGCCAGAAATGTTTACTGATGAGAAAAGGTTACAAAGCACACACCAAGCTGGCTGCCATTGAGCCAAAAGCAATCCTCAAACAGACATTCCCTGGAATCCCAGAACCCAAAACTACTCGCATTCCATGTCCCATTCACAAATGCACTAGCACCAAGGGCAAATATTACTATTTTTATTTTTGTAAATGTTATTTATTGTGTTATGAGCAAACACTGATGTTTCACAAAACGTAAAAAACATATAAAATCACATAATAAGAATTGACCATATACATATCTCAATAAATAAGCATACAATCACAATCAATATTTCCAAATCACAACCAAAACTGATATTTACCACAATTTATATAATTAAAATAATCAATTCATATTTTTTCTTAGATTACCTATTTCTTTCAGCAGTCTTACCACATCTGTGGTAGAAAGAGTTCATTACTGGCATTATCTTCTGAATGTGCTTCATGTCTGGTCACAAAGCAGCATCCCAAGTGTTTGGTCCTAACGCCTGATAACATCGGACATTCTATTGCAATTTCTTTTTGAGGGGTTGCATGGATGTTGAATCCTTACAATAACAACATATGTTACTACTTAAATCTCGATTTTTAGAACAAACAAATATGATTTCTGCAAATGGCAGTAAATTTAATCAGAACCGTAAAAATTGATCTTGAACATAAGAACAAGGGAATTGATCCAAATATTTAGGCAGAGTCCCAAAGCTTTATGTAACCATCAAAACGTCAAATGTACTCTATAGTTTCTTGTTTTATTCACAGTGTTTTATGTGAAGAATCCTACTGATCCCTCACTGAAACCCTACCTAAAGTCTCCTCCCAAAGCTTTATGCAACCATCAAAACATTGAATGTACTCTATAGTTTCTTGTTTTATTCACAGTGTTTTATGTGAAGAATCCTACTGATCCCTCACTGAAACCCTACAAAAATTCTCCTCCCAAAGCTTTACCTAACCATGAAAATATTGAATGCACTCTTTAGTTTCTTGTTTTATTCACAGTGTCTTATGTGAAAAATTCTACTGATCCCTCACTGAAACCCTACCTAAAGTCTCCTCCCAGGCGGCCGAGGGAAGGCAGACCCAACCCTGGGGGTGGTGTACTGCAGGAGGATTAACTGAGAGACAGGGCCGAGGGTGGTGAGGAGATTCCGTGGGATGAGACATGGTATTTTTCCTCTGACAGGAAGATTATTCCTAATGTACCTAAAGAAGTCATGGCTTATTGTCATTTCAATGTCTCTGAACCTTACCTTAGATCTATGGTTGTGAACTCTAAAGTTATAACATCAGACCAAACTATACCAAAAAAAGATCCTTTTTGGTATCCCAAACTAAACATCTTCCTCAATCCCAAGGGTACACGCAAACAAGTATGGAAATGCTATTTTCACTAAACCATCTTACTCTGTAATAGCTCATTCTCACACCCTCTCTATAAAAAGCATTAAGGGACTTAAATCTACCCTTGCCAGTAATTCAGAAGTGGAAAAACCTAACTTTGTTAAAAGAAACTGCAAGTCCCAGAATCCTAGAGGTACTGAGATGAGGAAGATGGCTTTAGAGGCATGCAGACGTAGCAGTCACGCAATTAAGCCTAGTGGCCATTGAAGTAGTCAAGCAATTAAGGCTATTAGCCCCCACCTGAAGACTATTAGCCCCCCTGAAGCTGGGAGGTATAAAAGGAAGGAAGGAGTAGAAGGAACTGGAAGGAGAGCTGGAAAGCAGTCTGAAGCAAGAGAAGCAGAGAAGAAGCATGAGGATGGAAAACCAAACGGAAGTGGAAGAACAAGAGGGACGCCGGAACGTAGAAACAGCAGATTTCACCTGCAAGTTCTGAGAGGGTCCTGTTCTCCCAAAGTCTGAAGTGTAGAGGCTGCACTGCTGCAGATGTGCAGGAGAAACAGTTTTCCCCAGGTGAGCCTAATTGCAGTGGTTGCTGAGCTGTGGCCATGCAGGAGCCTAATGCAAGAAGCAAGAGGCAAGCCAATGGTCTCAGGAGCAGAAGGAACTCCCAATAAGAGTGGCTGGACTGGAGACACCTGTTCAAGAGATGGGTGTGGGTTCCCAGCGAGCCAAAATCAGCAGAAGTTGAAGTGGAAGTCGGGAAAGCAGAGCAATCCGCAAAGTGTCTGAAGCAGGTGAGTGAAGCACATCATTCTAACACTTTGCACAAGGCTTGCCGGTAACTGTATCCAGCTCCTTCTTCACTCGCATATGGTGTTATGCAAGTAGAATTGTTTGCCGCCTTTACAAAATTGTTAACACTATAAATGTAGCACTTGCGTATAACGTGGAAGACCCATCACTCGCGTGAGAAGGTAAAGTTGCTAAAATTCATTGTTGAATGATTTAAAGACTGTTGCTGTCTAACAAAGTGGTTGTGTGTCCCTAATTAAGAAGAGAGAACACTCTCTAAACTATTACCAAATACCTAATCTTGACAATACACGAGTTACACATTATAAAGTGTGAGAATTACACACAAAAAAGAGGTCGCGTGTGCCTAATTGTAATTCCTAAAGGAAGTCAGAACTTTACACTTAGCCGTTACACGGGAATACAATTCTCTATTCATCTTTAAATTTTGACATTTACTCTAAAGAGAGGTTGCATGTGTCTAACTGTGTTTTCAACGTAAAGACTGAATCCTATACAGTATCTAGAAGTGACATTCTTTCAATTTCTACAAATTACAATGGGGAGAAGAGAAAAGTGTGTCCTAAAGGCAATATGGGGTTGTCATTTTTGTTGCAGACATACAAGAGTGGTAAAGAGGCTGTCCCTCTGGAAGAGGAGTATTTAGAGGAAGAGTGCCTTACCAACATGAAGGTGTGGAAGTACAATAAAGTATCTTGTCATATCTGAAATCCTAGTAGTATCACAGAGTACTGGAGCTGTGGTGGTGTATTTGGTTGTCAGTAGATTTGATACTTCAGTAGCGCAATTTAAGGTGGAATGCTATGAGGAAGTTGATTAGATCCTCATGGTAAAATCTTGTAGAAGTAGTTCGAAGCTGAGAGAAGTAGCAGTGCTGTGAAGTAACCCTGACAACGATACCAATTGTGCCTCCTAACATTATAAATAAAGGCTTACCAAGTGTTGACCAAGAACTGTGGATCATTAACAGTGCCACAAATAGTGCCTATGTTAACGCGACACAGAATGTTATCATTTCTTTGTGGAAAACTGGAAGTTGTGGCAAGGTCCCATGGTTGGAAATAACACTGGAACTCTTCAAGGAAGTTGAAAGTCTTTTTTCCAGCCAGAAGATAAACTTTTCTGTTGTTTGAACTTTGGTTAGCAGGACTTTACCTTTAACATTGAAGGAGACAAGCTGTTGTTTGGCTTATGGTTAACACAACGTTACCTTTTGGCACCGAAGGAACCAAGAACTGATTTAAGACTATGTTATAAAACCCAGTTCAGACTGTGTTACAAACTCTGATTTCCTTGTTTATTTCTTTTCTTGTTGAACATTGTAGCTGAACCCTGGGTTAGGGGACTTCGTTCAGGTTGTCAAGCAAGCCAGAGAATATCATTGTTGATGTTATTGTGAAATGCCATATATTTCTTTGTATATTTTATGTCTAAGTGTGAGGGCCAGATGTACTATGTTAGAGTGTTTACCTTTACTTTTGTTAGGCAGGGAAATCCTCGTCAGAGTAGGGCTAGTGAGGCGTTTCATAACACCTATGATTTAATAAAATGGCAAAGTTTGGGAAATCATCTAAACGTTGTTCGCCACACATTTCAGACCCGTTACACTGGTTTGCAAACCATATCAACAAATAGCAGTCTATCAGCCCACCGTCCAGAACTAACCCAACCCGCCTCCAAGTCACCTTCCCCTTATATTCCCTCATGGCCTGCCCCTCACAATACCCATCATATCCGTTTGACCTCCTCCTACCCCAAAGACATAACAATAATGTTCATTGTGTACATCTGAAGTTCGTCTTCTGTTTCCTACTCATGTGAGTGGTGTGGGGATGACGCACTTCCGGTCGAGAATAAGGTCCTATTATCCAAGCCAGTTTAGGTCAGCGTGATGCAAGATTGAGGCCCAGGTGGCCTTTACCCAGTCCACCCAAGAGCCTTTGAATGCACAGCCTAAGCAGTCATAGAGCGCATGTCCGTTATAAGGAGCACTTGGGGCAAGCAGAGATTCCTCCCTCCATTGTACGATACGATAAAAAGAAAAATAACTATATGTAATAAGAAATAACATTACAGGTATCGAACGCTATAGACAGACTCCTCCTATTTCGTAGTTTATTATCCTTTATGATCACAATCATCTTATTGCCTTTATGACGCTCTGACAACATGAACCTTATTCCCCCCTCACTCTGGGGTCATCAGCGTTCACATTATCCTGACACACTTAATAAAATACACATGCTTCTTCCTAAATATTGTAACAAAAAATATACAATGACAAGGGAAACTGTTAAAGGTCAGCTGACAAACGGTGTAGGGAACACTGTCTTATTTGGGAATTGGTTACAGGGCAATGTGGAAGAAAACCACTTGCAGGCCACTGACACCTCAGACGCTCTCTGCTCCACCCTAGCTCACGTTCCTGCTCACTAAATGCCTGGGGCGGAAAACAATGCTATTCCCGTGTCCAAACTGGGAATCACATGTGGATACACCACTCACCACACTCCTCCCCCCTCATGCAGACCAGCCCAATACACAGTCCTTGAACTTGATCAGGGTTTGGAATAGACAATGTGATAATCTGGCTGTGCCCCCCGTTGACACTCTCGTTGTGTGTCCAGCAATGGCCTGCTGAGACGATGCGCTTGTTAAGCTATGATTCACTGGTTGTTGCGTCTGCTGGAACCTTGGTGGTGTTCTCATCCATGGTCTGCTTGAACATTAATTCTGTGTCACTCAGTTCTGCTTGTCCCCTCTTGAGGGTGTTTTAATACCTGAAATTCTTGCTTGCTCTTCATCATAGTGTGACACTGGACTCTTTGTGCTTATTCTTTTCTCCACCTTACGCAATGCTGTACAGGGTAAATCGTCTGTATTGACTCCACCATCAGGAGCTAGGGTGGGTTTGGTCCCTCTCTAGACTGCCTCATGGTACTTAACTAGTTGTCCTAGGCTCCATTTTGTACTGTCTTTTAGAGCTAGTACTGTGTTCCGGAGGTAGCTGCTTTTCTTGTTGGAGGACAGATGAGGAACCTCTTTGTTCTCCAGCTTAGGGGTTCCTAATACTCATCCAATCTTCTACTTTTATGATGTTGGTGGATATTCAATTGCATTCCTTAACCATCTTTTGTATCTAACCTGGCACTGTTCAGACCTCTGCAGTAGTTCCTGCCTACCAACACTGATGGGACCAGATATCCCTAGCCACTCTGGCGCCATTTCGCACACGGATGTCCTTCCTCTCAAAGCTACAAGTGATGCAACCCTCTGTAGTGGTGTGGGGTGTGTTGATGCGAGCCCCTACCATGTCTCTAAGAAGTAGCTCAGCATCCAGATTCGACTTTCTAGACAGTTGAAGAGTGCCCTTAACTAATCGGTTGACCCTTGCTACCATTCTACTGTCTTGGACAATGTAGCACAGTTGCTTCATGCTGCACTCCAAATGCCGCTGCAAATTTTGTGATTAATTCAGACCTGAACTGAACCACATTTTCTGTTACGAAGGTAAACAGAAACCCCTAAATTCTAAACATCTTGTACGATAAACCACACAATTTAGGTCACCATGATATCATTGGACCACCCTAAACACAGCCACTTGGAATAATAATCTAGCAATACAAAAATAAATGTACTTCCTTGCTTGGTTACGGATAACGGCCCAATTAAGTCTAGTGATAGCTTTTCCCAAGGATTAGAGGTAATCTTGACTCGGTAAAGGGGAGTTTCCATAACCACATGGGATTTGTAACTGTGCAACCATTTGCTCCATGCCAGCAGCCTCTGTTGGGCCTCAAATACCACTCTTGTACCCTCCGCTTCCACATGCTTCTCCATAAATGACCCTTTTGAGAGAACTCAGGCATTAGTGGATGTACCCCTTTTGGTGTTACACTTTTCTCCCCCCTAGCCTAAATGTCACCAGCTACAGAGGGGAATCCTGTGGATCCCTCACTGAAACCCTGCCTCAAGTCTCCTCCCAGGTTGATAGGAGAGGGCAGACGCTTCCGGATCCCAATCCTGGTGACGGTGTACTGGGGGTAGATCAGGTGGGCGGAGTCAGGGCCCAGGGTAGTGAGGAGATTCCGTGGGATGAGACACAGTATATTCCTCTAAGAAGGATACTCTTACCACAATGTCAGAAGAGGTTCTGGCTTATTGTCGCCTTAATATATTTCATCCTCCTAGTAAGAGTGAAATGGTAAACTTCTTCAAGGTTGTAACTCCGCAACCCGTTATATCAAAAGAACAGGTATTTTTTATCCATAGAAATAAACATCTTCCTCAGTGCCAAAGGGATACCATAAGGGTTGATGAAAATTTGGCCTTTTCCCACCAAATATCTCTAATAAGATCAAACTACACAATCCCTCTTCTAAAAATATTAAAAGTATTAAAACTACCCTCAAGTGTAGAAGAAATATAAAACCCTAAGTTCAATGAAGTGAATTACATCTCCCAGAATGCCATAAAGAAAGACGAAGAAGAGGGCTCAGGAGGCATGTAGAAGTAAAAGACAGACAAGTAGGCCTAAGGTCATGCAATTAACATTAAGGGCCTGCATCTGAACTTAATTGCCCCACCTAAGAGGCATAAAAGACTGCAGCAGGAAAGAGCTAAAGGAAGGAGCTGCAGCAGAAGCTGGAGGCTGGCAGTAGTAACAAAAAGAAAAGAGCACAAAGCTGGCAGTTCACAAGGAAGTGTGATCACTTAAGGGTCTCCGGTGCGAGAGAAGGACAGGATTCACCTGCAGGTTCTATGTTGGTCCTGTGTTCACAAACCCTGCCTTGCCGTGGCTGCACTGAGAGAGACGTGGCATTGAAGGTCTTCCTAGATGCACCTAGTAGCTGTGATTGCAGAGTTGACATTGTGCTGCAACCCGAGGCCCATGTGCAGAAGCAAGCCGACGGATTGGGAAGTGAAGGAGATTCCCTGTGGTCCATGCTGGATCAGAAACACCCATGCTGAAGAGGGGCGTGGGTCCCAAGAGTGCCTGAAGTAGTAGTAGAAGGAAGAAAAGTCGGGAAGTGTAAACAGCCCACAACCAGAGTGTTTCTGGAGCTGGTAAATGAAGCTCTATATTCATATTCACTGAAAGCTCTTACCGTAACTGTTACCAACTCCACTATCACTTGCATAATAGCAGTAGCGAGCAAAAGTTGTCTGAAGTTGTTCGTTGTTGTAGAAAGTCCCACAAACAAAGGAAATGTATCCCACTTGCATTTAAAGCAAGTTGAAGTGTGCGTGAATGAGAAAGCGCTTCATTTCCATTGTTGAACTTTATGACTGTACCAGAATGGTCGTGTGTCTCCAATTAAAAAGGAGGAATGCTTTGTTGAATCACCTGGAAAGTTTATACTGACTTTTGCACACTGTTACAAGGGATACCACAGCACGTCACAATTTCTGCTCGGAGTCAAAATATCACTCCTTACTGACGAAAGGGAATGCACGTCCTTACAGTGTCTTAACGTTGAAAATCTCCATCAAAGATGGTGCGTGTACCTAAATATGTTTCTCTTGTGAAGCCTGAACATTGTAACACTCAGAACACATATTTTAGAAATTGTAGAAGTTGCTAAAGTAAAGAGAAGAACAAACATGACCCAAGCAAATAGGCAACTGCTATATAAAGTGAAACCAGCCCTATTAAAATCTAACCACCTTTACTTTGAAGTTGTAAAAGATCCAGTGTCCTCTGAAACAAGTGTATGCTCTACGTGGTATAGCGCACACCTAGTATTCTTTATGTATCTTATATATTTCTGATGTGTAGTGGGGTGCAGGGGAGAAAAACCAACTTGACACAAGGCTGTACTATCAAATGAGAAAACAGAAGTCCACAACATTGTGGAACTCTTCCGTCCCCTGCACTCCCAATTAGTATTGTATAAACAAGCAAATGTTCAATTTTTAATAAATATTGTTCAATAAAACCTTCAGTACTAAGATGTCTTTTACTTAATACTGTTCAATAAAACCTTCAGTACTAAGATGTGTTTTACTTATTTCTGTTAGTTAATTCTCACTCATCTTTAGGTTCCTTTTGCCACTAACCAAATTACATAAGGAAGCAATGGTAGTAAAACCCGAAGCCATTTTTCTTTTCTTTAAGCGGACAACATTACGCTAATACATATGGTTCCCTGCTTTTATTTGCAGGGGAATTAGCTCTGGACTGAGCTGTTCTTTGAATGTTTGAATGCGAAAGCAGTACAGACTGCAATATCACCCGAATTACAGCTCTTGATTGGGGGACACGGGTAAGATTTCATAAACTGTTATAACATTTAGAACAATTTTAACTGCCACTAATTGATCAATGGCTATATATGACTGGGGAGATGGAGACAAGCTCCACAATTTGATAGATACATCTTTTATTAAAGGAACAACACTAAGAGAGGGTGTCTGAATACAGGGCTTTTAGCCTTGGGCGATTGCGTGATCAAGCATTACTCAAAACACTTGTAGTAAAGGAAACTCTGTATGTAATACAGGTAATTATTTTAATAATTAGGGGAATGAAGATTCTCTTGAACTGTTGTTTGCTATTCTAGAGATGGACACATCTTTTTTCCGAAGGCTAGAGGTTATTATATAGTTTTTCACTTCGATTTTTTAGGAAGAATTACAATTAATGTGAAATAGATAGGAGGAAGATCCCTTAAGAGCACACGCAAAAAGGGAAATCATCCAGGTGATTATTTAAGATGGAAACATGAGACAAATAATATGGTTTAATTGATTGTTATTAGAATATGAGAAAGACTAAACTACAGTTATTTGATTATCTGTTATAGATATGAATGAGAAAATAAAGATTTGAGTAGACAGCTCGTGAAGAAGGGGCCTTCTTTCCCGAAACGTGTAGAGTAATACACAAAGACTTGCCACATCACATATTTGGATGATCTACCCATATGTGAAACCTGTTCAAATCTGTTGTGAAATAACTGTCCACAGATATACTTGAAATACAATTAATATTCAAAAGTGGATTATTTAAAAATGAAAGATTGGATTCAAAATTGTACTTTGTTCATTTGGTTAGTTGGCAAAAAGAGCCTAAAGATTAGTAAATTGTTTTTGATGTTGATTCACCAACAATGAGAATTAACTAACAGAATTAAGTAAAACAAATCTTTGTTTTTACTAAAATACGAGTACTGAAGGTTGTATTGAACAGGTTTTATTAAAATTTGTACATTTGGTTGTTTATACAATACTGATTGGGTGTGCAGGGGACGGGAGAGTTCCACAAAGTTATGGACTTGTGCTGTTGTCTCCTCTGATACAAGTGTGACATGATTATCCAAAGCTGGAAGAGGGGCATTACAGCTCTGGGTTAGCTACTGGAACCAAGAAGGTGTTAATAAAGCTGGGGAAGGGAGCAGGGTGCTTGTACGAAAACTAATTCAATAATCTATAAGGCTGAGACTGTTGCAGCTCAGAGAGGAACAGCCTGGAAGCCAAGATAGATTATCCTGGTGGCAGTACAACATGCAGAAGAGGCAGATGATGCCCTTTCCTTATAACCTAGGGAAGAAGAGTGCCTTGCCTACCTGTGGAGGTCGAGGTCTTGTCTTTAATTTGCCTAAAATACCAAGCTGAAGCAGATCTACCAGAGCTGTGGTTGTCTATGAGACTATCAGTAAATGTTACATTAAAAGTGGTTTAAGCAAAGGACTACTATGGAGCAAATGAACTGCCTACATGGTAACAGTAGCAGAAGTTTTTTTTTTTCAAGAAGTAACAACACCCTGAAAAGAAGCATCCTGACAAATCATACTAAAGACGCTGCAGAGGTGATAAACAGACAACAGTTGTAAAAGCAAAAGTCATACTTGTGTCTTTAAACTATAACAATACCATCCTGAAAGAAGGATATCCAGGATTACCATTGGTGCTGTTTTCTTTACTGAAATTGGAAGGGGGACTTTTCAACAGACGGATAAAGAACTGTTACCAGTGGATCCTTGTTTGGGTGAACATTTGTTTCTTTTGGCACTTTCAAGAACTGATTCAAGACTTTGCTTTTCCCTATGAACATTTGGAGAGATTAACTTTGGACAATCCTGGGAAAGGCATCTACCCAGGACAGGTGAAGGTCATCCAAGTAACCGGTTGATTGGGAAACACTTGTTTATGTTGTTCATGATTTATTTAAAATGTTTTGTTTTTTAGTGTGAGGGCCAGTTTTGTGTATGCTAGGAGATGTTTCCTTCAGAACCGAGACTAAGTAGGGAACTCCCTGGTAGAGTAGGCTTAGTTAGATTTTCTTAGCAATTTTTCTTACAAATAAAATGGCTGACACTGAGAAAACTACAAACAGTTGTCCGACTCGCGTTACGGACCTCTCACACCAACCAGAACTCATTATGAACTTGGTTCCAGTGAAAGCATACACTGTGGTGAAATGGAACGCTTGAAGGGCCAGTGCTCAGTGATTTATCCTGGGCAATGCACATGTGTTCATTCCTGTCAAAGCATGGACTATGGGTTTATGGTTGTTCTGTATGACATATTGGATTCCGCATGGAAAAGAAATGTAAATGCTCTAATGCTCTGCAGCCCACCAGCACGCTAGAGCCTCCCTTTCTATTATGGAATAGTTATTTTCTGCCCCTTGTAGCATGTGCAATGAAAATGCTATCACAGCTTCCTGGCCATGTCTCATCCATAGACAAAATGGTGTGGTCTTGCGAACTGAAGATTCCCACGATCGGTGCTTGGCTAATGAGTACCTTCAGTTGGTCAAATATGTGGTCATGCTCAAAAGACCATACAAACTACTCCTCCTTTCGAAGTAAGTCACGCAGTGGGGCACACCTGGCGGTAAAGTTTGCTACAAATTTTGAGTTCTATTCAGCAACCCCTACAAATTTGCATACAGCATCTTTGCTCCGAGGTGCTGGCCCCCTTTAAACTGCATCTAGTAAACTGTGTGACCTCTTCTACTCTGAATTTGCACTTTTTACATTTTTTAGTCAACCCTGTCTTGATGAGGATTGTTAGTACTTGTTCCAGGCACGTATAATGCTGAGCTACATCTTCTAAAAAAACAAGATATCATCCTGAAAGCACTTGACACAAGATATTCCCTGGAATGATTTCTCTATTACTTTATTTATAACAGACTGCCACAGCTGATGGAAGGCCAAACGGCATTCTCTTGAACCGGTATGCTCCAAATGACAAATTAAGTCAAAGGTTTTAACTCTTGAAGTAGTACTATTTTATGGCATGAACTGAAGAGGTCACATGTTCTAAAGTACTTTCCCCCTTTTAGGAGAGATATCATTTCCTGTACTCTACGGAGCAGGTTGCAATCAACCCATATATTTTCATTTATGGACTTGAGGTCTACACCCATTCTAATAGTGCTCTCACTCTTCTTTGATTATACTGTGCAAACTAACTCAGCTGACTTACTCAGTTTGCACATAGCTTGTTTAACTCTTCCTCTAACTGTCCTCTGAACATAAGCGGAACAGGTCTCACCTTATGTGCTACAGATACCCAAGATACACTCCTTTTTAGCCAGGAAACTATTGCAAATGTCATTGTCCCTTTGCATAACTGGGTCTGATGCACTAGGATCAAGGCGAATGTTCAAGTCTTTCTGGTGTCTCTGATTCAATAAAGGTGCTCCCTTCCTAGCAACTTATAGTTTAACACGTATTCTACTTTCCTTGAGTTTTATGTCCACCATGCATGCGTTTATTCTGCCAATGGCTATCCACCCCAATGCTTTGGGATTATCTAGGTCTGGAAAGACTCACCCTAACCTGATATATGTGCCTTCTCCTATTACTGTATAGTGAGATTCCAAGTCTGCCATCATGCTCAGATTCTATCAATTTATCCTGTGTGACGAATGCCAGGGCATTGTCACATCTTCCATGAGGGATGCCCCTTTCCATGAGGCCAGGGAGGTGAATCCTCTACCCGATAGTCCCCCTCGGGTGGTGCTCAGTTGGTAGATGACATAGGACATCCTCTTTGGTATCCCACCTTCCTTAACCCACACCACTATTTGCTATGGTTTAGTAGAGGACACACTTAAAACACACTTAAAAGGACTGGGATGAGGAAGAGGGAGACTCTCCCAAACCTCATACAGAATAACATTGTGACGAGGAGGATGGAACAGTGAGGCGAAAGCCCACCGCAGGAACCAACACACGTTGTACAGCTGCCAAAGGGAAGATCTGACAGTAAAAAGGGAAGAAGGACTCATTCCGTGGTCAAACAACCAGTCCTGGAGGAGCAGAGAAGGAGACACTGGTCCCGTTCTGTGGAACCCTGAAGACTGAAGGCCGGAAATGCGGACTGCGATAAGTACCTAAGAGGTCTTACTGAGGCAGACCTGATCGGTAGCAGAGACACTGGGAACCAGACCAGCGAAAAGGAACCAGGAACTGAGACATGGGTGTGATACCCGCTCCCGGGGGAGGCTGGAGGAGGGGCGCTGCGCGGGCCCTGGCTCGCTTGTGGTAAGGAGACACCAGACACTGCTCTGTATGACACTGGAGCAGGAACTGCCGTTTGGCAGGCTCCCGCTTCCCTTTCTTTACTTGTCCACGTAACCGCGATCACTTGGACATCACATACCTTATCAACTTTGGATAAACATTCAACATGTAAAAGATTAACAATATTCTAGAGATTGCAGCTGGAGCGAAGTCTTGTTATTGCTGGGATGGGATGGCTCCCGGGTCAGCTTCTCGGTCGCACTTATATGCCATTGAGGACACATACTTTTAGCCTTGTGGATGGCACGGGTCTTTTCCGGAGTGCATAGAGTTCTCCTCATTCTCGGTGGGAGTTTGATGTGTGTCACTGTCCCTCTCTTCTTCTTTTTGGTCGGGAGGCCCTGGGGTAGGTTCTACTGCAAGTCTTCCTCTTTTTGTTGGGCTGCCTGTATATGGCGGTCGGTCCTCTGTGGGACTGCTGTCTGCTTTTTCTTCTTCCCATAGGGTCGGTGGGACTTTATGGAAGTGTGAGACATTTCTGGTCACCGATTCGTGCCCTCGGGTGGCTGACGCGAGGCCATGCTCTCGATGTGAGACTGTCCATGGTGCCGACTCGTATGGGAGTGACATCTTCCCTTTCTGTGTTCTGGTCTTTACCAGTACCGTGTCCCCTATTTGGAGATCAATGGGTGTTGCCTTTCTGACCAGGTCCTCTTTGGCATTGTGTCTGCGACTTCTAGCTTCTACACTTTCTAGGTCGACTGGGGCCGGTCTCCAGGAGTGGTGTAGGGGCAGGCTGCATTGGATGGAGATGCCAAACATCATGTCTGCTGGGCTGGTGTAGGTTGAGGAGTGGGGTGTCAGCCAATAAGCGCATAGGAATCTATAGAGCTCTGGGAACCACCAGCGACCTTTGTCCTTGGCGATTCTTACAGTCTTGTTGATGGACACCATGAATCTTTTGGCATCTCCGTTGGCTTGTGGCCAGTATGGTGTTACATGATGGTGGCGTATTCCCAGGTCGTCCATGAAGCGTTTGAAACTCCTGCTTGTGAACGGTGGTCCGTTGTCACTCCAGATCGCTGACGGGATGCCGTGAGTCGCAAAAAAAAATTCTAGCGCAGTGGTGATAGACGTGGCATCTGTGGAGAAAACAGGTTCAACCTCGGGGTACCTGGTGTGCTCATCAATCACTACTAGCAGGTATGTTTTGTTTGCGATCGTGCAAAAGTCAATGCTGATGGAGTCCCAGCTGCGGTTGCTTCGGGGTGGGCATTCCATGGGCTCTGGCGGTCCTGGTCGGCATGTGAACAGGCATGTGGAACAGGTTTCTACGAGGGCCATGACTTTCTGTTGTATCTGGGGCAGCCATAGGCGTGATTTGAGGTATGCTTGTGTTTTTACGATGCCTTGATGCCCATCATGCGCTAGTTGGATTGCCCTCTCGTGTAGAGACATTGGCAGTATGATCCTGTGCCGTTTTAGTATTAGGCCGTCCACCGACAACTCATGGCGTATTCCAAAAAGTGCGCGTATGATTTCTTGAGCTGTGGCCATCCTTGGAGTGACGGCTGTCAGGAATGTCTTCCATTCTCCTAATAGGATGGGAGACTTTGTTAATTGCAGGCACTGGTCTTTGTCTGTTTCTGTTTGTATTTCCTCCAGTGTCATGGTTTTTGGTCTGGCACATTCGACTTTTGGCAGACATGTTCTTCTGTGATTTTTGCCACCTCCCGTTCAGTCGTGGTGGCTGGGCGTGGCTGGCGGGACAAGTAGTCCGCTGGGTTGTCACCGCGCGCCCAGTATTGGACATCTAGGTCAGACTGTTGTACTTGTAGTAGCCAGCGCTCGATCCTTGCAAGGGGGGTTGTGGTGCCGAGCCTCCGAAGATGGGGATGAATGGCTTGTGGTCGGTTAGCACCTTCGCTGGGTGTCCTAAAATGTACACGTGAAAGTGTTTGCACCTTCAGATGTTTGCTAACGCCGCTTTTTTGATATGGGTGTAGTTTTTTTCTGTCAGCGTAAGTGCTCTGCCTGAGAATGCAATGGTGTAGACTGTTCCTTCCTTGTCCCTCTGCATCAGCATAGCCCCTAGCCCTACTGGGCTGGCGTTGACGAGTAATGCGGTTGATGTCAAAAAATGCCATGGTGGCATCAATTGAAAGGGAGTCTTTAATCTTTTGGAATGCCTGTTCTTGAACGGCGCCCCACTGCCATGGAGCTTTCGCTTTTGTGAGTTCACGTAGGGGGGCTGCGGTGGTGGCTAGATCGGGAATGAACTGACCGCAGTAGGTGGCCATTCCTAGGAAGCGTCTGACTTCCGACGCCGTGGATGGAGCTTGCGCATTTTGATGTCATTGACCTTGCTGACGTTGGTCACTCCTGGCAGGTCTTGGAGCACTCTGCGTATCTCGTTCTGAAAAACTTCTGCTGACGAGGAAATGTCGAAGGCCCAAGTGTGATGAGAAGGTGGTAATGTAACGTGATTCCTTGGCAAGGCAGATCTGGTGGTAGCCTGGCCAAAGGTTGAGCTTGCTGAAGACGGTTGCACCTGTTAGGTCCACGATCAGTTTGTCTATTGTTGGCGTGATGTGTCTTTCTCGTCCTATCGCTGCATTGGGGAGAGGCATGTCAATGCATATGGGGACTGTATTTGGTTGTTTGGGTTTAGCTGTAACTACCATGGTGGAGACCCACGGGGTGGCTCCTGAAGTCTTCTCGATGATTTTGAGGACTTCCAATTTGCTGAGTTCGGCTTCCACTGCGGCTCTCATGTGGAACGGTACCCTCCTGTGCCTTACTGCCCTGGGTTCAACAGTTTGGTCAATGTGGAGTTTCACTGATCGGCCTTTGAGGCATACAATGCTGGTGAAGAGTTTCTTGTGTTTCTTGAGCAGATGCACTATGGCTTTGGGCTGGATGGCGAGGTTGAATTGGATGACCTCTAGGTGTTCAGCTGTGGTGCAGCTGAGCAGAGTCTCAATTCCGGCCTCGACAACATGGATTTGTGTCTTGCAGCGGATTCCTCGATGCAAGAGTGTCGTTTTGAAGTATCCTGCCACTGAGAACGGCTAGGCAACTTAAGCTTTAATAAATATATTGAGAGGCAGCATACTGAAGGAGACAAACCAAGCAGACTGTTAGCCTGGCTATATAAAAGTGAGACCTCCCAGCAAACCGTCAGTGCAGTGAAGGGGAAGGATGGACAGTTGCAGGAAACCCAAGAGGAAGTGAACAAAGGCTTCTATAAGTATTACATGAAGCTATATGAAGACTCTGCAGAGGGGGAAGTGGTGGATCTACAGGAGGCATTAACCGAGATCACTCTAACGAAACTTGATGCACCAGGGAGAGAGGGCCTTGAAATCCCTATAATGATAGAGGAATTAGAGCATGTGATAAAGCAACTGCCTACCAACAAGACCCCAGGATGGACTCCCTAGCGAATTTTATAAAGCATATATGTCAGAAATACTTCCCCCGCTACTGGCGATGTTAAATGAGGCGCTCAGCATAGGCAAACTGCCCGAGTCTCTGTGGGAGTCAATAATTATCCCACTCCTCAAGCCCAATAAGCTGGATACAGACTGCGAGTCCTACAGGCCCCTCTCACTACTCAACCAGGATGGGAAGATTCTTACGGCAGTCATGGCAAATAGGTTGAGACCGGTCATAAATAAACATATAGACTCAGATCAGACTGGCTATGTTCCACACAGGAATAAAACCAACAATTTGAGGAGATTACGTCATATAATTGATGACAACAAGAGAGAATCGCAGGAATCGGCAGTAATTTCATTGGATGCAGTGAAAGCGTTCAATTCCATCAAATGGCCCTGGCTGCTAGTGGTCCTGGAAGGATACGGGATCGGGCCCACATACCTGAAATGGGTGTGATTATTGTACAGTGAGCTAGTGGCAAAGGTCAAGACGGGCCCCACCATTTCCAAACAATGGCAACTGAGTTAGGGTACCAGACAAGGATGCCCGTGGTCTCCAATGCTCGTCCTTTTAGCATTGGAGCCATTGGCGTTGTACCTGAGGAAGGAGTATGGGGAAGTGGGAATCAGTACAAGGGGGAACAACAACTGATATCATTGTATGCTGATGATATGCTCCTGTACCTGCAGCACCCGGGAGAGAACCTACAATTTATTCTAGATGTAATGACAGGATACACTGCGTTGTCGGGTATAACTATTAACCCACAAAAGTCAAGCCTATACCTTTTGGGGGCGTATGTGGGGACGCCCATACACAAACTGTCAGTGCTACCGATAGAATGAGAAATTGAGAGGTTTAGATACCTAGGCATAGACACATACCACAATACTGAGTTTGAACATAGACAAAACACAAAAAAGGAGTTGTCCAGAATTGAGAAAAGTATGGCATTCTGGACCAGATTACCATTGTCCATGATGGGTCGTGCAGCATCATTAAAGATGGTGTTGCTTCTCAGACTACTACATCATTTTGCAAATATTCCACACGCAATACCTAAAAAGTTTTTTTATGAAAGTACAGAGCATATGTAGGAGCTTTATCTGGCACAATTCAAGAAGAAGAGTAGCATTGTGGAAATTACAGAACCCATATGAACAGGGTGGCATTAAACTGCCTAATTTCCAAGTATACTACCTGGTTAGTCGGCTCCAATTTGTGGCTATCAGAGGAACAGAAGCCAGAATCTGGGTTACTGAGTGCTGAGAGCACCCCACACTTCCTAAATGAGATAATATGGTTACCTAAAAAACAAGAAGTCGGAGAGGGCTGGTTGTTGTGACTGGGAAGCATGATTTGGTGAAGGGCTTGTCAGTTTAAAAACAATCCTACCCCATGCTCCCCGCAGATACCATAGGTGGCGCTGGAAGGAGTGGATCAACAGGTCAGGCTGAAGGTTAGGAGGATGTGGGAACCGGTTGGGATAGCGACGGTGGCTGATGTATTGGTAGACGGGAAACCCAGGGACTTTCAAGGGTTGGAGGAGGACACAGGATTACATTGGTGACAGTACATCACATACTCTTGAATCCTACAGATAATAAAGAGCACGTGGCCTGAGGCTGTACTGGCCCTACAGCCGGATGTGGTAATAGAAACATTTTTGAAATTCCAGAAGGGGGACATGATATCTCCCGTATATATGAGTTATTGATGTCTAAGGTGGTTAAAGAGGTAGTACGCACGAGACTGAATTGGAAGGTGGATGTAGGAGAACCAATGTCGGATGGGTTGTGGGGCAGAGTGCAAGGGTACGACAAGAAGGTATCGAGGAATGTCCGGTTGCAACAAATTCAGCTATATGTGACTCACTGAGCATACCTATCCCCGGATAAAATTGCTAAGTTCAATCGTGCGGGAACACAGACATGTCCGAAGTGTGGAGTGGTGAATGCAGGTTTGGTGCAGATGTTCTGGTCCTGTGCAGAGATAGGTAGATTTTGGGAAGAAGTGGCTCGAATCATGGCTAAAGTAGAGATTAACTTGGATGTGGTTTCCCCTTGGGCATTTCTTTTGGGGGCTTCCCAAGGCCGTGTAGAGCTAAGCATGTGAGTAAGCTAAAGGACCTAGCGTTCATACTGGCTAAACTCAGAATATCGGCGAGTTGGAAAGCACGGACGAGATGGCCTGCACAAACATGGCAGCAAGATCTAACGAAATGGGCGAATGTGGAAACAGTAGTGTGGCAAGAGGCTAGAGGGGGAAATGAGGATCCAGAGGATGTTGGGCTAGACACATGGAGACAATTGGAGGCTGCTCTGTCTGGATCGGACCAAGCCGGTCGGGACAGAAGTTAGTTCAGGGGGCGGGGCGATATTGCTTATATGGCCTGATGGGGAAGGAGGCAGATTAGTGCTGTGCAACGAAGGCCAGGTTGGGAAGGGGGAGTTACGGGAGGGGGGAAAAAATAAAAAGCATACAACTGTATGTGTAATGTATGTGTATGTTTGTTGTGATTAATGGTTTGCAAAGATGTACGGTTATATGTTGAAAGTCAATAAAAATTGTTTTAAAAAAACAATGGATCAATAAGAAATGTGTTTGCTCTCCTCCTCTTTACATCAATGAAATTTCCATTGAATAGCGCATGCGTCACAAGTAGGGGTAAATGTTTCTAACCAGATGGAACCTGTGATAATTGAAATTGTTTGTAAGTTGTGTAAACTGTGTAAATAGGAGATGGGACTATGACCAAAATATGGAAAGGCGCCAGAGAGGGGTGTAGTGTAAATATGAAACATGCAATTATAAGTTAAAGAGGATGGTGCTTAGATGAAGGTATCCAATAAGAAGTGTGGGGACTAAAGGGAATATGGTTACATTGCATAGGTTTAACCAATCATGTGTGGGGGATTGACTCTGTAACAAAACCTTTGGGAGTGGTTTAACTGTTGCAAATTGTATAAAATACAATTATAAAACGTTCTTTGTGCGGGTTGACAGAATAAATTTGACTCTTTGATGTCATCTAACCCCTCCTGGGCGTTTGTACAATAAACTTGCTTTACGGACAAAGGGCGTCATCACGTGTTGGGTGGTAACACCGGCGCTATAAGCGCAGACGCTAATAGCCCTACCGCCAAACCCCCGACGCTATTAGCACCGGATCACAGGTTTGGCGAAATGGTTATTGACCATTCCCCATTGGGCCCATTCGGGAATTCCTCATTCCCCATTGGGCCCAATGGGGAAAATTTGCGCTATTACCGCCAGCGGATTTCCCACCGGCGGTAATCGTGCCGGAAATCGGCACATTCGCTGCAGATTTCCCCCGAGCTCAGAGCTGGGTGGAAATCCGCCTAAGCCATGATCTGGTGGACCCTTACATGCGGCGGTAATAGCGCTACCGCCGCATTTAAGGGTTACTGTCAGGCTCGTGATGAGGCCCAAAGTGTGTACATACATTTTAAGGGTGGGCCTGCTTTTGGTTACAGTGATCAAAGGCACAATCCCACATTTGGCATAACTGGGTGGGCCCCAGGCTCTCTGACACATTAGGGGTCTATGGTCCACCCAGCTTGGCTGCAGAGCTTCTATGTTGGGACCAGTCTTTGTGCTTAACAAGAAGGAGGGCTAAAAGTACCATATTGGTTAGAGGCATGTCTGCCCCATAACCCCTTGAGGTGTGTTACTGTGGCCCAGCTGTGTAGGCCAGATTAAAGGAGCACCATGTCGGAGCGCTTCAGGGTTCACTTTAATGAGAGTACATCTTTGCCAGGTAAAGCACGATGGTAAAAGGGGAAAAGAAATAAGGAGTTTTTGTATTCTTGGCTAGGGAAAGGTAGCGATGTGAAAGGGAAGAGAGAGAGTTTGTAACTAGTTTGTTATTTTAGAGGTGTGGTCTCCCACACATGCACGTCCATTGTAAGAATAGTCTTGATACCCTTCGGGTTTCTTTTCTGGTTGGCAGGAGCCCGTGCCTTAGAATGAGGTGGCATCTTATGGTAAGACCAACCGTAGATACCTTTCTGGAGTGTACCCTTGGTAACCTCTTGCTTTGTTTCGATTGTTCGGACAGAGCTTGCGTCTTGCTTTTTCTTGGTTAGTCAAAGTAGTAAGGGTATCTTCCTGTGGTCAGGAAAAGACAGCACTGTAGTCGAGAGTGTTGTACTAGTAAAGAAGAGAGAGATAGAGCAGTGTTGTAGTGGAAAACATTGCGCTCCTTTTTATGCTCCATTAAAGGAGAAATTTCAGAGACGTAAAGAGCATTTTTGGCCAGCGTGTGTTTTGATAATATGCCGAATTTAGTGTATGCCTGAGGTGTGACTGATTACCAGTGGTGGCTGGTGACTTTGAAAGGTGGTGGGGCGGACATTTAGTGGGACGAAATTGTAAGTAAGTGAGCCCGGCCCACATCAAGGGTGGGCCCCGGGGGTAGCTCCCCCCACCCCATCCCCTGTGAACATTTTGGAAAAATGGCTTCCAAAAAGTAGAATTTACTCCCAAACCCACACAAACATAACCTAAAAAGCATTAGGTTTTAGATATTAATTATAACACTTAAATCTTATGGGTGCAAGTGTCACAGTGTATTACACAGCAGCTTGTATTGAGAACAGATGGTACACTATGTATTTCTACGTGTGTGCACCTGTCTGTAGAGCCTATAAAATAGGAATGCTCAAGGACACAGTCAAGCCAAAAGCCAGAACAAAAAAATAGACCTGACTCCAAAAATCAAAGAGGCCACACTTAGAAATTCTAATTAATTACTTCTCTCTACACACTTAAATGGTACCACAGGGTGCATTTTAGGAACATGGCGCACGTGGGCTATTTTAGAGCACATTGGGCCATAGCAATAACCAAAATGATTAGGTACACTTTGCATCAGGTCATCAAAATGTCCCAGAAACTTTCCCGACACAAAGCTTTCAGGCCGGCCTTTGAGCCTTGCCCTATATTGGGGAGAGGGGTTTGTATAGCAAAGGATTGGCAGTCTGCGGGAGCCGAGGCAAAGATTATCAAAAACTGTAATGTTAAAAACATGCAGTTTACACTCTTCAGCAGTGGTCCACTTTCGTAAAATCAAAACAAAGTCTTGGTAATTAGACGGTAAATGATCAGGAGTAGGTGGAGCAGGTGGGAAGCAACTGAAACACGTGTTGTTAATTCCTGGATTATGAACTCAACAGAGTGCAGTACAATGTAGTGGCCAATGAGCCGGAGTCCTCCTGAGTGTCAGGCCCATTGCTACAGCACTATGCATTCTGAAACTGCACGTTTGTTTCTCATAATAAGTACTGAAATTACGGGAAAACAAACGTGCAGACAGTTTCAGAATGCATAGTGCTCTAAGTGCGCAAATGTTCCGGGCCTGGCCAAATGCATTAACTCTCGGCTCGAGACGAGAGAGAGGATCCTCGTCCCCTCTTCAGTCCACAGCAATTCACGGCTCTGCTTTCCAGATAGAGGAAATAGCCCAAGGAACAAATAGTGAGGCATTCTCACCTGCACAACTAACTACCTTGTACAACGCCCACTATTGGAAACACGCTTGTTTTGACCAACACTGGGATATACATTATACGTTCCAAATGATAAACCCTGGCGTAAGCACCTTTTGGTGAGGCTAGATAGCCTCTATAAAAATGGTCAGAAGGAACAAATAGGTAAAATCACACCATTGAATTTTTTCAACAACCGAGCACTAGAAATGTGTCCAATGCCTGCCCTCCCTTGCGAACCGGCACTGAATGCAATATATTTTAGCTGCAAGCATGCCTCACCACCTCTCTCCCTCGTGACCAGTTCCAGACCATTAGTTCAGCCACTGTAGCGGCTTGCGCGGCCTGGGGGCACATTACTTCCCGGCTCTTGTCGGTGACAAGTCCACAATGTCAAATTAAACTTGAGGCCCCTGGCAATGCATGCACGTGGCCTGCCTCAGTCAGCTAGGCCGACTGACTGCGCCCTGGCTTACTTGCAGCAAGTAATGAGGGACTCCCGTGCTGAGAAGGCTGTGGGAAGCTCAGCTTTCTGGCTCTCTTGCGCCCTGTTAGGGAGAATCCTCCAGAGTGGCTAATTTCCCTTACCTACTAAGTCCCTTTGCTGGATTTCTAGGATTTTTTTTTTCACCTGGTAAGATTGTGAGCCTTTTTCCCACTCTTACATGTGTTTTGCTGTGTGTGTTTAACATTTTTGTGTTCATAGTCTGTGGAGCCTCACCTACTCTATAGGCATCATCTTTTTACTGTGTGTCACACAGCACCTTTAGTGCAGTGACACAGGGTTGTCTTTTTCAGACTTCTCACTTTAAACTCCATTTTCTGGGACTGACTACTGTCTCCCAGAACATGTAAAGTTGCCATTGACTATTTGTCTTTTTACATTCACAGACCCAGTACAAACTATCTTCCATAGAGTACTGGAAAGGGTTAATAGTTATCATTTTTTGTCTGTCTCTCATGGAACATTATTTTGTTCCCCTTTCGTTTGGATTTGGCTGGTGGCAGTGGTATCTACCCTATTTTTCCTACCGCAGTCTATGTAAATAGCCTTGGTACTGTTTAGGCTAAGTTAGTAGCCTCAAACTTAAATCTGCTGGACCCCATTTACTTTTATTTGGTTCCGGCTGGGTTTATTCACCATTTCTTTTTGTAAAGGTCTTTCTCGTGTTTTACTCTGTGCGCCAAACCAGGTTTGGTTCCTTTGTTCGCCGTCCTTTGGCGGGCTTCTGCAAAGAAGCCCTCCTTAGGCGCCTGAATGTCTGAGGGGGACTGGATGTGAGGGAGGGGTTTGAGACTCCCTGTACACGGTCTCCTTGGAGATCCATGTCACACTCTGTATGATTGGATGTGGTGACTGTCCCGCCAGGACAGCCATCCTGCTGTGTGATTGACAGCCAGGCTGTGTAAATGGGGGAAAACTGCATAAAAAACAGGTCTTTGGGGCTTGGAAGGCAGAGTTGCCACTGTATCGAGAGAACCGAAGAGAAGCTGAAAGAAGAGGACCACTACCACGACTGAACCTCCCAGTGAAGCTCTGCTGCGATTCCGAATCTCCAAACTTCTACGACAGAGAAGATCTGCAAGGAATCTTCTCTTGAGCTGGTGGGACCAACCAGTTCGCCAAACACCATAGCTGCAGTGAACCGGATAGCCAGGAGGAACGGACCCTGTTTGGGTTTTAAGGAGCGCACCTTTTATTTGTTGCTTTGCTCTGCTGCTGGTTTCTTCCCTGGGCAGTGCAGGACCCTCCAGTCTTCCTACTTCGTGTCAGTCCGACAGTCGTTTCAGGAACTGTGAGCCTGCAGGATCTGCCAGGAATGTCTGCCTCAGCTACAGCCTTCTTCTTCATTTAAGGTACTGTTCTAAACCGGTTGTTCGTTCCGTCCGACCACGGTGGAAGTGTTTGAAATCTTTCGCCAATCCAGGGCTTGTCCTTCTCTACTCTTTTAGGTAACTTTTCTTCTGACCAACTTCGTTTCAAACTCTTGGCAATGACTTAACCTAGAACTACTTTGAACTGTGTGATCCTCTGCAAAGACTCTGTACCATTAACATTGGCCCAGGCCTATTGATTTGAATCCTCATTGTAGCAAACCTTTTCTAGATTGCCCCGCCTACTTACTTGTTGGTGCTGCTTAATTTTGTGTAACCTTGTCTTTCCTTCCCTTTTAAATTGCTGGAGTGCCATTTTGTTCACACTTCATTCTGAGCTTAACTTGTCCAGAATTCATCAGGTGTTGTGTAGTGTATTAAGAGTGTGATTTTTCTGCTGCTTCACTTAGTGAATTGTTTTACAACTGATGTGTAAATAAATTTATATTCTTTTACTCAGAAACCTTGAGTCAGTGTTTGCTTGAACCATAGTAATTGTTGTCCCTTGTGTAACTATTGATACTGCTCACTTTACTCTTGAGATAAGTCTGGCTGCTCAGCCATCGCTACCACTTTACTGTGTAGTACGGGCTTGTACCGAAGGTGAATTTGTACTGTCACTTGTAGTCTTAATTGTGTGTGGTGTTCCCAAAGGGTACTGCATATGATTCTGCCTAACATGCCAACCTGGCCCCACCCAACTCAGCATAACAAACAAATTTCATTGGCTGACAAACAGCCAATAAAACAAATGTTTACCCTACTGTTACCGTTCAGATACTCCTGTGTCTGATACTGTGTTGTTTATGCATGTATCAATACCGGTGGAGCCACAACTATAGCGCCCCACCAGCCTCGAACACAAATGTATTACGTCAACTGCGTACAGCCCTATGAGCTCCACGCAGTGTAGTAATACAGTAACTGCTTGAAATGGGACCCGCCCCGGCCTCTGCTTGTGTGTCAATCAGAGTCAGCCCCAGACAGCTCCTGACTCGACTGGAATCATATGATAATGATTTATTTATTTAAACATATGCAGCGTGTTAGAGAGTAAGAAACTTTCCTTTGACATCCTGAATACACAAAGATAGTACACTGTTTTCTCTGCACTCCAGGGGGCTGTGGGGGGGGTGGTGCCCCCACGACCTACATAAGCAGCCGCCACTGCTGATCACCGAGACGGTAGTGGTGAAGGCAAGTAAGAAGAGTGAGTGCGGGAAATTCTTATTTTGAAAGAAAATTGAAAGAAAAAGGGGATTTTTTGTGGGTAGTAATTGTTGTGCGGTGGGTTTGGTTCTTGGGGTTTACATCGCAATTTTTGAAAATTAGTTTGAATTACATTGGTTTCGAGCATGGAGACTCCATTGAATCATTTATGTCCTTACGACCCTCCCTCCCACCTTTACGTTGAAATCTTTTGTGTAAGGAAACATTTGAACCGCCTCAGAGAATCCCTGTGTTTCGAAAGTTTTTCCTGATAGTGGCAAGTCACCTTCACTGATACATGACTTTTCCGCTCCTGTGTCCATCATAAAGATTAATTGTTGGTTCCCTACCACTGACCCCACCACCCTCTTCTGGATTTAGGGTCATTGACAGGACTGGACACGGAAGTGCTCTCTGTGGGCTGTCCTAGTCAGCGTATGTGTCTGTCCCAGGGAACGAAAAAGGGTTTCCCCCTACCACTGTATCTCCTTGAAAAGGGGCCACTGTACCATTAGGCGCTGTGCCAAAAGCATTCCTGTTCTCCGCTTGCTGTGGGTTGGGGCGGGGCTGGTGAGGCTGTACTGCCTGCTGATGGTGTTGTTGTTGTTGACAGGGCTGGGAACCTGTGGGAGGAGCTGGGTGTAAGCCTGGTGAATCTCATATGGTATCGAAGTCATTCTGGGGGGCAGACCTTGGGGGTTCCCTTGGTGTAGCCCACAGTAATGATGCTGATTGTAGTTGTAACCCGTCCCTGCCATCTCCTGCATGTCCAACATTGCCCTGGACCCCCTCCTCTTGGCCTCGGATCTCAAATCGGCCCCCGCCCTAAAATCTGGAACCCACCTTGTCCTCGCTACTGCACTCCCTGCCACTGTGGTCCTGAGAATTGTGGGTCGCCTCCCCACTGTCATTGTCCTCCTTTAGCCCACACTGCTTCTATTCTTGCATGTGCCACGTTAGAGGCGCACCCTCCCTCTTTCGTCTGTTCTGGTGTTAGCCCTGTTGATACCGCAGCTACTTTCGCTCGATTATTTTGGACTAGTTTCGATTCCTCGGGCTGTCGCCTTTGAATCGTTTCCTTCTTGCGCTCTTTTATTCTTCTACAATTGTGAACTATGAGACTTTGTATTTCAGGCCATCCTTTGGCTTCTACCCCCGCTATTTTGTCAAGGGCTTTCTGTAATTCTTTAGGTATGCCCCCTTTCACTATAAAATAGAAAAGTGATGTTGATTGGTCCCAGGCACTGCCCGTTTCTGCTCTCCACATCTCTTGAACCCTGATAATGTACTGGGCTGCGTCTTCATCATCCCCATTGTACACATTATTGATTGTAAGTCTGGAGTATTGGTGAACGTTCGCCGCAACGCAACCCATACCCTTGCTCTAATCTTGACATATGGCGGGGATGGGGCTGTGCCTGTGTGTTACTACCATTGTGCCCACCGACACATATTTTGGGTTGGTATACCCTTCCGCTGGGCGAGTGGCTAGGGGATCTATCCCTTTTTCCTTTCTAGCTTCTTCTCATTTTCCCCTTTGTCTGTCTCCTTGCTACTGTCGTGTGTCAGCCTGTCCCCCTTAGCATCCTCTGTGTCCTCAAAATTATTCCAGAGGTGCAATATTTCCATTCTATTCTGCAATGGTCTACCCTTGTATTTCGTTGTCAGGATGTGTTGATTTTATTTTATGTGGACTTATGTTCCAACATGCTTCTGGTCTGGCCAGGAGAGGGGCAGGTACCCCCCCTTTTCGTCTGAGTCACCCATCGGTGATATTTTCTCACAATATAGGGACAGGGCCTTGCATATGGGCTCTAGGGGCGTGTCTACCCCCATTGTTGTGTCTCTCGTATGTATGCACTGTGGGACTGCGCCTATGCTGCTGCTCTACAGTTAAACAGTAATCCATTCAGTTCAATGGATATGCAGTTCAGTTTTATTTCTAATATATCGTATTACCGTCAGCAAGTTTCACAGAGCAAAAATTCATCAATCCACTTTCCCCACCCCACTATCCCTCAACAGGGATATCCTTATACTTTTGCACATGTACCTCACACTCTCCTGATACGCTCACACACACATACCCCAACCGCCCCTTCTGTGCCTCCTTCGTACACTTTTAAAATACACCATCAAAGTAAACTAAAATAACAAGCTAAAACAACAACCACTACTATTCCTGAGCTCTCTCATTATGCAGAGCTCCTATATTTATCCTTATACTTTTCCCACACTTGTCAACTGAAAAATCAATACACTCCCTAACCATGCCACACTGCGTGTTCACACTATACACACTGCTCCATACAACCAACCCTACTTTGTTATCCCTTGCAGGCTATACTCACGTGCGTGCGTTCTCCCGAACTCGGTTAATGCGGTCCATAACTGGCCTGCACCTCTCTTTGGGGCCACACCCCGCTCCAAAGAGAAGGCAGGATTCTGCAAAGACGGCTCCCACAAGGCCACTCAGAGTACACATTTTCAGGCTGGTCGCTGTAGGTGGGCACGGCCCATCCGGAGAAGCTGCCTGGATACCTCCATAGGAACGGGGGCGATGGGATCACATTGGGGTCACCAAGTGAAGGCAAGTCCCTGTTTTCGCTCATGCCAGAGTAAATACAACCCTCTATGTAAATAGGCCAAGAGATAGCTTGCAAGGATAACAAGCTTTAATTGTACAGAATACAAAATATCACTAAAGGACACTGCTGCTTGAGAACATTCTGACTCCAGTTACTACAAACAATGGTTTAAAAAGGGCAAACGTGTCACACGTATACAGTAAAAACTGGCATCATTGATTGGTGGCACTATATACATGGCCCTGCTCCATAGAGGATGCCAGGCTACAATTGGTTTCCTTCTCCACCGTCTGTCAGTTCCCACATGGGTCATCTGGGCTCCTCTGTTCACAGAGTGAAGGTCAGGTCTCTCATAAATTACATTGTGAAAACTGTGATTATATGCTAAGCCTACTACTTCATCACTATGGCATGCACCTGGGAGGCTTGGGGCTGGCGCCAGGGGGAAGGGAGGAAGAAATACAGTCCCAATGACTCGCACATTCTCTGCTTTGTTGATACCGCTCCTCTCACACCCAAGGCTTACACCCTTGTTTTGATCTTATAATTTAGCCCTCCCTTTACCTTGCATTACAAAGGTTGTATTTATGTGGTAAGGTGAAACAGTTGCTCATGCTTAGATCATTTATGGCCAGTAGGTTTACGATTTGGGCTGGGTTCGTTCACTATCTTAGAATTCAGGGGTGCAGGGATCAGGTCAGTGGCGTGGGCCATGGCTCCGTGTAGGCTGGGTGGGGGTTAGGGCCTGCTAGCAGCTTGGTTGTGATGAATGGGCACTGCGAGGAGCCTGGTATTGTCCCGCGGCCTTGCAGGGCACATTCCTCCCAATGATACTAAGTAATTGCAACAATGGAGGGAGAAGAGGCCGCTATCGTGAGAACTGGTTATGTAGACCCATCCTGTTTTAATGATCTCGGGCTTGTCCAGCCCTGTCATGGAGCTAAGAGCTGTGTAGCAAGGCCGTGTGAGATTATGCCTGCCTCTGCCATAATTACAAAATGGCCTTTATTTCTATGCTCACACTACAGTTATGCATCTATTGTTCGCTCTATATTATATCCGTGCCGAGTTTCATAGCACGGTCCTCTCCTCCCTTGTACACTACACGATTTCATATGGGATTCCCATCACCTTAAAGCACCTGGGGGGAAGAGATAGGCTCATTTCCATCCTAACATTGGGAATGTTAGTGCAGTTGATAAGGGTCCCATGAGTAAAAATAAGTTTAAATTACACTCGCCATATTGGTGGCTGGGGTGACAGCGATGTTGACATAATGTGGCAATTTACTATGCATCTGGTGTAGCTAATGGGAATGAGATATGCTTTATTTTGTGTGTTGTTTTTGTTTTAGGTGATACATTTTTGAATTACATGTGCTCAGCAAAATAAGTGTCAAGACGGCTGATACAATATAAAAGCAATCCAGGTGTGTCATATCATATATCGCTTAACAATCAGGCAGCAGGGAGATCTACATGTGCATGCACGGTAAGAGATGTGCAATGGGAGAATCATTGTGAGGGGATGTGGTAGTCCTGAACATAATGAATAGGTACACATGTACGGGTGTCTCTAAGGAAATAGGTTTTGGGCAGTATAAATATACAGATCTGTTTTGCCGCAGAGTTCTCTGACAAGTTAGGAATTGCTCTGGGTTGGGCAATTGAACTCTGTGTGACTGAAAACGAGTTTTACAAGGTTGGGGAGAGACAGCAGCAGATGCGATGAATAGCAGATGGTCATTTTCGGGCAGGTCTTTTTTATGGTTTAGGTACATTACGATGGGGAGATGCAATCTCTGGATGTATATAGGAGTCTGTTACTGAATCACAGGAGGATTCCGGCAACCTGTTAGGGCCGATACATTTAATCTGATGCCGGCTGCTTGCGGGGAAAAGAGCACCGATAGATCATGGATTTTCAATAGAGTAGTCATGGTGTAGGTTGGGGCCATTTGGGATGGATTGGTAAATCGCATAGTTTAGAACGAAATGTGGACACCAACATCTTTGGGAGATAAAACCAGCAACAACAGATCAAAAGGAAAAGTGTTCCCTCTCCTCCTTACATCAATGGAATTTCCATAGAATAGCTATGTGCATAACAAGTAGGGGTAACGTTTTCTAACCAGATGGATCCTGTGATAATTGAAATTGGTTCTAAGTTGTGTAAACTGTGTAACTAGGAGATGGGACTATAACCAAATATGGAAAGGCCCAGGAGAGTGTGTAAATATGAAACATGCTATTATAAGTTAAAAAGGATGGTGCTTAGATGAATGTATCCAATAAGAAGTGTCGCAACTAAAGGGAATATGGTTACATTGTATACGTTTAAGCAATCATGTGGGGGGTTGACTCTGTATCAAAACCTTTGGGACTTGTAAGAAATCTGAAGGCGTCTCACCCGCTAGTCCCCGGGGATCTATCATCCAGGTGGCCAGATCCTTGGAAAATAAAAAACATAAAACCGGGGATTAAAGCTGAAGAAACCTGCATTGTGTGTCAGAGGTACCCGGGGCTTTCCCGCATCGATAGCCCAGGCGGGAGGAAGGGTTGCTACCGTGGTACTGTCCTTGGCTCCTGCAACAAAGCAGCGCCAGTAAAGAGAGCACAGACTGTGAGTCAGAAAAACTGATACCAGACCAGCCTGTGTTAGAACCAAGGTTGCAATCAGCAACATTGTATGAAGAAATCTAAAGAGAACTGTGTGTGAAAAGTATGTAACGAGCGACATAAATATAATTGAAAACCAGAGGAGTGACAGAACTTTTTGAAGCCAAGAAAGATACCACAGACAGAGTGGTCCGGCGCCACGTGGGTGCTCATTTGAAGGTCTCTGTTAGGTATCCAACGGGTTGGCAACTGTGAAAAGGGAAATTGGAGATCAAAGTGGTCCTGCAACGGGTCAAGCTAAACTCTGTGCACATTTGAAAGTCTTCGATAGTTTAATGCAAACTGAAATTGGTCCGAACCTGGCTGAGGGAGACTAATTGTGTTAGAGGAAGGATCTGAACCCAGCTGCGGGGATTCCGTGGTGAACTGTGAGTCACCCAAGAAAGAATAGTCTCTGAACATTGTGAAAATGGGTATCTGAGCCGTGAAGAGGAGATTAACAGTAAAGATTGTGATACAAAAGGGATCTGAGCCCAGCTGAAGGGGATCCAGAGTAAATCACGAGAATTGAGTATGTATCAGAAGAAAAGAATGTGTTTTGTTTTGGTACATCAGGCCCTCTAAATCAAGAGACTTTGAAGTAAAGAGACTTGGGTACAGAAGGCTTGATGCTGGTAATGGAACTCAATACTTGTGCCGAAGAAGCCAGAGGTGTGCATTGCTTGAGTGAACTGCCTTGTCCCTGTGCTGAAAACGTGGGGAAGGGAGGCCAACAGCCTGAACATCCTGATATCATTTTGTGAACACTTCTCTCTTTTACATGAACACTCCCCCACACTATTTTGTATTTAGCGGTAAAGATTGGCAATAGTCTCTTTTTTAGTGTAGGCCTTTTTACTTTGACGATACTCCACTAGGACTGCATTATTATTATTTGATGGTCGTAGCTTGATCCCATCTGTAGGTCTAGTGTTAGATAGGCGTTTATCACACCATTGTTGAAATTCAATAAACACTCTTGAACACTCTTGAACTGTGGTCACTTGTGTCTGTCTTACTGTGGATACCATGCTTTCCTTATAGAGTGTTTTAACTGTTGCAAATTGTATAAAATACGTGTTCTTTGTGTGGTTCAGGGAGAAAGGTTAGTTTGACTCCTTGATGTTACCTAACCCCTCCCCGCCGTTGTACAATAAACTTGCTTCACGGATAAAGCATGTACCTACTCTTGAAGGGTGGGCCTTTCGGTTACAGTGGTCAAAGGCCCAATCCTACAGCACCTTAGACATTCTGACCTAGTGCCTCTTCATGTTACATCCACAACAGCACTTTTGTCATGGAGCACTAGTTGGCATTAGCCAAAATGTCCCTCAAACCTACATCGGAAACACACAATGCTTTTGCTTTTCTGTTTTGACCAACCCTCACTTTTCCCAGCCTTGCTCTTCAGTACGACTCCTTCTTTTCAGGCTAATTTCGTGTTTGGCATAGACCTCATTCATGTTGTCATTACATTTCTGACATTCACATATTTCGTACACTTCATGGTTAATCCAATACCTGTGGACATGGTCAGGCCTCCGTAAAATGTGGGTTTCTGGATTTTGGATTAGATTTACGCATCATTGACTGATCACATCCCCTCAACCACACCTACATACACATGCAGCACTGCTGTATGAGTCGCTTGGCTTGCTGCCCTTTCCCACAGCACCTTACGTACAGGAGCAGAGGTGCCCTCAACAGTTCTTAGGGCCTTGTTTGGTGGGGCCATTGACCATCAAGTGCTGGGCTGCCCCATTGTTCATTACCAATTATCCACTAATGTAGAGACTATTAGGATCGTAGGTCGTAGGTTGTCGGAAGCAAAAGTTACAATCTCACACAATTTGTACAGTGCGGCTTGACGACCCATGTCCTGCATGCTTTGCGTGCTGTGCGTAGGGTTCTTTCCTCAGCCCCCTACAGCTTGAGACGAGAGACGGCAGAGTGACGGCAGAACGAGACTCTGCGTTTGCACCTTGTCTGTGCTTTGTTTGCATCGTGTACTTTGGGCTAAGGAGCAGGGAAGAGCTCCGAGGGCTTTGAGGCCCCGAGGATTAGCGGGAGAGCAGAGTCTGTGAGCCGGAGGAGGAGACTAGGTGTGGATCTCGAAGAGAGAGGTAAGGGCTTGCTCCCGGGCTCCTGGGCTTCACTGCTTGGGTTTGTGTGTGGAGCCGCAGCAACCTGGAGACAGCCTGGGAGCCTGGGAATGGAGCTCGACTCTGAGCAGCACTTTGGATATTGTACTACTAACAGGGGCCCTTTTCTACCTCCCCCTCCCCTTACCCTTCCCTCCTCCTCCCCCTTTTCTCCCTCTTGCCATCCCCCTATTACCCCTCTCTAGTTCCCCCCGCTGCTTCCTCCCCTTGATACTTAGCGACAAGAGGTGGGCACGGGTGTGGAACTTAACTACTAGGGGGGTGTAAATGAATACTTTAAAGTGACACCTAGGACGGCTCATTCTATTTTTGCCCTGCACTGCCCTATCGGTGGTCATTGGGACTACACCAAGTGAACGACTGGTGACCCTGTTGAAAGGTCGGGGAGACTCTAAGACTCCCTTGGGCAGGACTGCAGAGTAAACTGTGAACCTAAGCAGGGGGTACCTGACATACAGAAGGATCTATACAGTTACGGAAACAGCTGTTGCCTCGATACCATCAGGAGACTGCGGGCCTTGTGCCTTTGATCCTGATGTGGAGTGGAAACGGGTCCTGGTAAAGCGAGCATTGTGAACAGAACTCAGCTTACTGAGATTTGACAGCTTGCAGGAGGTGAAGTGCCGAGGAAATTGAATTGGCATACCGTAAGGGGACTATCAATTTGTTGGTCCAATGCAATCAGGAAAAGAACGGAATCAAACCATATATAATTTAAGGAAAATCAAGGTGACTACAACAAACCGGAGCCTTGTTAATAAGGAGGGTGAAATGGAAAAAACTAGGCCCAAAAAGAAAGCAAGGAAAACGTCCCCTGCAAATCAAGGTGTGATCACCAATTTTTTTCCACTAAATCCACCTCGTGAAATAAATTCCACCACTATCGATGAAGACACACCTGCTCACTGTGAAAATGACGCTCTAAACTCGTTTGAAGACATTGATAACAATTCATTACTAGATCTATGCCTAAATATCCTAAGGAGCATGACACCACACCCCAAATCAAGGCCAAGTAACAACAGTGGAATACAGGTAGACAGATTGATGACCACACCTCCAGGGACATCTACTGCGGGAGGAGATTTGGACAGATTATCAATCTCACCAAAACTAGCAATGGTCTCAATGGAGGATGTTCCCGAAGTTGGAATAGAGTGCTTGGATAAGTCCTACCCAGGGGCAGCAGAAATAGCAGAGATCCAGGCACCAGTTGCATCACTACAATTTGCGCTCAAGATTCTGCTTAAGATGTCAGGGCGAATACTAGCCAATACTGAGGCACTTTCCATGGAAAATAAAGGGAGATTGATACCAGCAGAAGATGCAGAAGCGAATCTTTCTGAAGCCATCCACATTGCTAATGAAACTGAAGAGCAACAAAACCTGGAGATTGACCAGGATGTGGGCAGCCCTGACCCATTCTTTTCAAGAAAACAGCAGAGACTAGCAAGAAGGGCTGAAAGGGCAAAAGAGCCAGTACCACGATACTCCCGACGTCAGAGCAGGGCGCAACAGGATTGCCCACTAAAAAGAGCAGGAAAACATTAGCAAGAGCCAAGAAAAGGAAGGCAGCTAGTGAGGGTTACCTTACCAGCAGCTGTTGAACACGAGCTGGAAGAGGAGACAGATATCGTGGAGATGGACAGGGTGTCCAACAGAGAGGCCACCAATATGGACAAGGCATTGAAACAACCTAAAGAGCTGGAAAATACAGTAACCACAGTTGCTGTCGCCATGGTAAATAAAGGGGAGATGAGAGGAAGTTGTGTATGCCTGATCAAGAATTTATATCAGAGCAAGGACAATAAATGGTTATTGCGCTCTGAATTTTTGACGAGACTAGACTCTGTTCCACAACTGCGGGTCCTTAAATCTGATGACTTTCAATTTGTGGAACCCTTGAAAGGCCCAAACTCTAAAGTATCTGCGCTACATTGTAAATTCCTGGCTGCAGCTAAATTATTGAGAAATTACAAAGAGGAATTAAAAGCAGTGGACGTTGAAGTGGACGCCGATCTAAATGAAATTGATCTGAACTGCCCGATGGAAGAAGTAGACATTCCTCTGGTAACAGTAGATTGTTCAAGCTCACCAAAGGGAAAGAAGGTTGATGCATCAGAAGTCCAACAAGTGCTAAAATGGTTGGTAGATGCACTTCCCGAGATTCTATCCAAACAATGAGATCTAACCATACTATCCTGGAACTGTCGGGGCTTTGCCCATCTCCTATCAACGGAGGGTTCCACAAAGTTACTTGAGAAATATAGTTGCTTCTGCCTACAAGAGACATGGGCCACCGACCTCCTAATACTAGATGGCTATGTGTTATACCATTCGGCAGCCAAAAGAGGTGAAAAAGGCAGGCCGCATGGTGGATTGACCACAGGGGTGGTTAATACTTTGGGTTTGAGACAGATTGACTGCAACCTTGAAAGCAATATGATAGCAGTCAAAGTGATTTTTGACTGTAAGGACCCCAAGGGCTCATTTTTGTTGGTGAGCCTATACAATCCACCTGGTGCGAAACTAAGTGAACAATTGCAAGATTCTCTCCAGGATCTATTGGCGAATTGGCTGTCTATATCTAGTGATACAGGAATAATTGTTGTTGGAGACTTTAACTGTCATACGTCAGGGCATGAGTGTAAAATGCAGAACCCTAGATTAAAAGATGGGAGTCATGGTTCATAATAAAAAAAGATCTTGAGGGTGGAGCATGGGAATATTTGTTTCAGTCCTGGGATATGGAAATGCTTAACGGCAGAACAATTAGTGATTATCCTGGGCATCATACATGGTCAAATGGTAGCTCGTATACCACGTTGGACTATGTATTTGCATGCCCTAGGATACAACAACAGGTGGTGGACATGATAGTTATCCCCAATGAATGGAGTGACCATGCTGCCTTGAAATGTGAGATCAGTATTCCCAGAGAGCAGTCTTTGCCTAGTAACATAGGTATGGTAAAAACCAATAAAGCGGGCACCAGGATTTCTTGGTCGGATAAAAACATAACCCTCGCCATTGAAGCTCTGGGGGTGGCTGATTACAACAAGTTCCCTAACTTTAATGAGTTGTCAATTGATTCCATAGAGGATTGGATTCATACTTTCGCAGGAAAGCATGCAGCAACACCTGTGGGGTCAATGATATGATCTGAGGGGGAAATAATTTCCATGATAAAACGATCAGAGATATGAAAAGGAACCTCAGAGCTGGGCTCCCTAAGGCCAAGAAAGTTATGGCCCTGGGGAGAGATATTATGTAAAAGTCAGGGGGATTAAAACCAGATACAGAGCGGCCATTAAGGTGAAAAGAAGGGCAGACAAGTTATTCACCTGGCAAAGATTGGTGAAGACCATATGTGAACGATAGACACGTAATATCTGGTCCCTTCTGGGCGAGGCACGAGGTTTTCAGAATGGGGCATTAACCAACCCCATTAAAGCTAGAGTGTGGGTAAAATTCCTGAAAAATCGAAATGCAGAGGACGATAAACTAACAGTATTGGACAGTCCCCCACTAGTGGCTCCAATTGATATATCACATGAACTTATTTTTAATAAAATTAAAGAGATAAAATCCTCACGAGCACACGGGCCCTAATGGACTGGCCAACATTGGTATAAAATCGCACCCCGAGTTTTGGGCCAGCCTGCTGGGAATATTATTTGAGAAGATCTTAAAATCTGTAAAATACCTTGTTCATGGCAAATGGCAATATTAATCCCTGTGTTTAAAAAGGGAAATAGACTCGACCCTAGCAACTATAGGTTGCTTTCAATGTTAGATGCCACGGGGAAGATATTTGCCTCACTTCAGCTAAAAGAGCTAACATTATGGGCAGAGGGTTCTGGTGTACTGTCCAAATTAGGGGTACTCCACCCCCCATAACATCATGATTATAGACATTTTACGGTCTAGAGCACTAAGAAGGGGGGGGCTGCTCTACTGCATGCCTTATATATAGACTTCACAGCGGCTTTCAATTCCATCCCTAGAAGCCGCTTGTGGTGGAATCTGAATCCAATGGGCTGTCCGTAAGGTTTACTATATTACCTAAGACTCCTGCATCAAAATAACTCAGTCAAATTGAAGTTAGACCAGGAAGGTCACACAACTGTTAACGTTGCCCAAAACAGGGGAGTAAAACAAGACTTTGTCACAGCACCTTTAATCTACAATGTGTATCTGTATGACATCCCTGAAGCAATATCTGCTGCAAGCAACTGCCCCCCTAAAATGAGTAAAGTCACTTGTCCCGTATTAGCGTACTCTGATGATTTGGTGATCTTCGATTACACCATCAGTGGGATACATAGATCAGCGGCTGCACTGTGGGAGTACGCAGAGGTTTATGGCCTTAGTATCAATTTAGGGAAAACTGAGGTTATGAGATACACAAATAAGAAAATATCCTGTGTACTACTTACAGTAGGCCTGGTGAATATCTCCTACGTTCCCCAATAGGGATATCTGGGTATTGATTTTGAAGTCACTGGTGATTATGTAGCTTGTAAACAGACGCGTACCATTAGAGCGGCGCAACTGACTGCCCTGTTCTATAGGTTCACTGTTAAACAGTGTGGTTTCACTCTGTGGGGACCTCGCCAACTTTATATACAAGCTTTTTCTCCGGCCTTAATATACGGGATGGAAGCCCTTTTGGAGATGGATCTAAAGTGGTTACAGGTGATTGAAGGTAGATTTTGGCGCTGTATTCTTGGCCTACCTCCCTGTATCCCAATGGCCATTATTAGACTAGAACTAGGCTTGATTTCTCTAAAGGCATTAGTACTGAAGAAGCGGGCCTCATTATACCTAAAAATGACTCGAGATTCTAGCAATGGATTGTTAACAGCTGTCCATCAGGGAATGGCTAGGGAGAATTTGGTTTGCACAACTATTGATCAGATGGCTAAATTGTTCCATGAAATAGGTTGGCAATCCAGGGCTGGTGGTCAGTCAGAAGAAGTACAAAGGGCTCTGTCCAAACGAATAGAGCTCTGGGAATGGATAGAGAACTTTGAACACCTAAGGAGCTTGAGAAGCTATCAATTTGTGCAACACAGACTATACGCGTTTAAGAAACCGCAGAGATATTTGAACATCTGTCCATCAGCCAGACTCAGACGGTTCATCTTATTACTCAGATTGGAGCAACTACCCACGATTATGATCATGGGAAGAAAAGATAAGATTGCTGTCGAGCTGTGAATATGCTGCCTATGCAAAGCTCAAGATCAGCTGAAAACGGCAAAGCACCTTTTGACTGAATGCCCTGAAATGGCTAGTACATTTAATCCCCTTTTGGGCAGTTATGTCCATGACAATAAGCATATTAAGGACAACCTTTTTTGGCATCATTGTATCAATTCCAATAGCATGCGCCTGCTGACGGCCTTATATACCATCTGGCTGAGAGTTGAAGTTAGTCTGGGCATTACACTTTAGGTCACTGATCAAGTAATTACATTCCAATTTTGTATAGATAACTGTGAGTTGTACATATGAACATATGAGGATGGATTTTATATGTTTTATTTTTATGTTATGATTTTTGTATTTGTATTCAGACTATGTAGTATTATTTTGTTATTCTAAAGGTTTTGTGTGAAGTTTATAATTTAAACTATATCACAATAAATAAATAATAAACTAATGTAGAGACCAGTTTACAAGAGCATATGCTGATAGCCTTGATTGAAACAAGTGGTTACAAAGGATACCACAGACATTCTGCCAAACAGGCGATGGCTACCTACCAACTAACAGTCCTCTGAATTCCCAGTACCCACACACCCTCGAATTCCGCATTCCATCATTGAAAGTTACAGAACTAAAGACATATATTAGCATCTTGTCAAAGAAGTGATAACGTTGTACAGAAGAGAGAAAACAGTATAATCGATAGAAGAAATTAATAGAACAGGGAATGGGAGCAATGGAGAGGAGGGCATATTGGTGATAGAAAATGTGTGTATACTCTTTGTTATTGGTGATAGAAAATGTGTGTATACTCTTTGTTATTGGGGCTTCAGAAGAAGAACCGCAAATCTGCCTGAAAAACTTTCAAATTTAAACTATTCAAGTAGGTCCTAAAATAGCTGAAAAATTCCGAAAATAACTCCACTAAAATAACTCTAACGATAACTCGTCTATGGGGGTACATGATTTTCAGTTACCCGGACCGATGCATTAGCAGATCTGTCTATTTTGTCTATGTCAAACATGAGTAATAAACAGTACAGTTGATCTTTTTGCCTACTGGTAAGTGTAGTATTTTCCCATTATAGAAGATCACGCATCCAAAAATGCAAAGTACATTTCGGACTGGTTGAGATTTGTATCTCTTTCTGGACAACTTGAGATCCCCCTCTCAGCCTCAGTCTATTTAATTCCTCCACGTGGTACTGTACATTTCTCTGTCCACATCTCTCCACATGTATTGAACTGCAAGTATGATCTCAGTATCTTTATGTTACAAAGAACAGACTTTTCAAAATATCAAAATGGCCAGTCGTGTCAGTGTCCACTTTTTAAGAGGCCGGCCCACCCGAACTGGTTTAATGAGAACATTCTGCAAGGAAACTACCAACAACACCAGTGTGGGTGAGAAAGGTCATCTAAATGTGTGCCTCTGTGATGCACATATTCAGATGACGTTTGAGAATAGGGTGAACCTTTTCTTGGCTCGAGTCAGGGGTGGGTTTGCACATCTAATGACCTACAATAGAAAAGGGGTTTTAGAATCTGCCCCAGCGTTTACAAAGCATCTGTAATGGAGATTCAGTTCAAAGCTAATATCAACAAGTGCAAAGAAGCTGTCTGATGTAAAGTAAATGAGTATGTCGTCCCTTCTTTTACCATGGGGCCAGGGCGGTGCATCACAGTACAATAGTCCCCCTGGGGGCGGTGCACCAAGAGAGGATCACACGGGGGATGAAAACCCCCTTATGGTATTAGGGACAACCATGTTCAGAAAACGCAGTATCCCTCTGCATTAGTACAACCCCTCTCCAATATTCAATCCTCCCCTCCTTCCTTTTGATTAAAACCCCAATATCTGTTATTGTGAAGTTAGTCAACCTAATATACTTGACAAGATTCAAACCTTAGAAAATCCAAAGTATCTTACATCTGACTCTAGGAGATGTACTGAGAAGAAGAAGATTATCAGGAGTCTAAGGATCACTACGGAGAAGTAGTTTGAGTGCTCTAGCTTCACAACGAATGTGATTGGACCAGAGCAACTGCCTTTCCCAGCACGAGAGTTTAAAAAACAGACAACTGAGATGAGAAAAGAAGAACGATCCTCCAAGGAGGAAACCAGCAAGCTTTGCAGGGGTGAACAGGATGAGAGCCAGCTGGAGGGAAGCTGAGGAAGGTCCCAGAAGCAGGACTGCTCACGTTACTGCTGTGTGGAACCTCCGGCCATTCAGAGCATCGGCAAGCACCCAGCTGACAGAACGCACAACCGGGAACAAGCAGACATCAGGAAAGCTGCTGCCGACAGCAACGAAAACCCGGACATGATCAGAGCCTCCAGAGATGGTGCTTTTGCTCGGGAAACGCTGCTACCTTTCAGAGGGAAGCAAACAGGTATGCGGGTTACCAGAGTGGTGCAGGAGGACCGGGGGAGCAAGAGGGTGAAAGCGAAGCCAGAGCTTGAGGGTCCCAGCCCCTGGGAACCAAGTACAAGTCTGTAACACGCACCCATATGAAAAACAGAAACAAAAACTAATTCAAATATTGCGAGTTGGGGACTCGCACCCATATGAGAAACTGAACAAAAGCCAAACTGAATATTGCAAGTATGTGACCCGTACCCAAAAAGAGATAGTCCACGTTGGGACTCTTGCTTGGCAGGAGAGTAAACAAAACAACTGTGAATGTTATGAGTCTGGGACTCGCACCCAAAGGGGAGAGTCCTTGAAAGGACGAAATCTTGGCAGGAGAGTATACTAAGCCGCAATGTATGTTGTGAGTCTGGGACCCGCATCCAAATGAGACATTTCATGAAAGGATAATTGCTTGGCAGGAGAGTGCACCAAGCAGTTATACTGCAAGTCTGGGACTCATACCCAAATGAGGGCAGTCCATGAAAGGACCATTGCTTGGCAAGGAAGTAAACCAACCCTTACTGAATACTGCAAGTCTGAGACTCTGAGCCAAATTAGATGAAGAAATTACAGCGCAACAAATAGCACACTTGGCAAAAGGAGTGTGCCAGGTTGGTACGATACAAAGGAAAAACATAAGGAAGGTATTCTTTTGGACTGCCTATTGACATTTGTAGAATCAACTATAGGACTGAGAGGCCCCAAACAAAAGGAGAAGAATGCTATAAGGAATTAAGGGAAAAGATAACGACCCTAAACCTTGGAGGCCTAAAGATTTGAACACTTCTTTATTTTGCCACTTTTTACCAAAGAGACTGGGAACTTTTCGAATGATTGGATATACAAAGAATATTTTACTTTAGGAAGAGATCATCCTTGCACAATTGGTTTATGTTATTAGTGTTAGGGTTAGAAGTAGGCTCTTTGAGATTAGAAGTAGGCTTTTTGAGATATGACAGTGACAGTCTTTATCATTTTGACATTCTGACAATTTCCTTAGTTTTCTTAGAGGCAGTAACCCCCATCTTAATTTTAGGGACAGTGCGGCCCAAAAACATGCCAACAGGGCCTCACAACGAGTTGGCCGGCGCTAATAGCACTACCGCCCAACCCCCCTGCTCTATTAGCGCCGGATCACAGGTTTGGCGGAAGGGTTATTGCCCATTCCCTATTGGGCCCATTCGGGAATTCCTCATTCCCCATTGGGCCCAATGGGGAAAATTTGCGCTATTACCGCCGGCGGATTTCCCGCCGGCGGCAATCGTGCCAAAAATCGGCAATTTTGCCACAGATTTCCACCCAGCTAAGAGCTGGGGGAAAATCCGCCAAAGCCATGACCTGGCGGACCCTTAAATGCAGCGATAATAGCGCTACCGCCACAGTTAAGGGTTACCGCCAGACTCGTGATGAGGCCCTGTGTCTGAGCCTTACTTCTGCACCCTGACACTGCAAACTGCATTGTCAGAGGCTCATTTATTATTAAGTGCATTTAAAAATGTTGTTACTACAAAAATTCTGCTGCTGCATTTTAACTTTGTAAGGGTGCAGAAGTAAGGCTCGGACACAATGGTGGAATATTTTTGGGTATAGAGTTTTATTAATCAAGAATGGTTGGAAAAACGTACTCCTATCCTGAAAGCCAAGAGGGGTTTTCCTGCCTCAAAGAAAACTAGTGTAATTGTCAGGATGTCCAAAACTAAAACGTCTGTCTCAAACCCTACCTCTGTCCCTAACACTCATAACCTAAATTAACTGTGCAAGGATATCTTCCCTAAGAAAAAGTGTTTGTTGTGGTTTCAACCAACAGAAGAGTTCCTAGTCTCTCTGGTAGCCAAAAATTATATAAAATAAACAATATTTTGAAATGCAAGATTCCAAATGCTAGAGTAGTGCTCCTTCCCCCTAGATTTATTCTTATCGTATTTCCCTTTGTTTAGGCATCCTAAACAATTTTCCCCTTTTGATCAAATGTGAGTAGAGGATTTGCTTCTTCGATTCACAGATATTTATCCCACCAATTGGCACACTGCAGTACCAAGCGTAGGATTCCTTTTATCATTTCCCGGATTCTTGAACCTTTTTTAATAAGATTTATTTATTTTAATTGTCATCACCTTACAGAATCAAGAGAGCAGTGGCGGCCGCTTACATAGGGCGGGGGGGCGCCGCCCCCCACCCCAGGGAAGCACGGCGTGTGCAGGGAACAGATGTTCACGTTCTGTTCTCTAGCTCTGCTATGCATCCTTTTTCAGCAGCGCTGCCTGCCGTGAAATCAAGGTAATAAATAAATAAACAATCGGCTGCTCCCAGGCTCTCTGCCGTCTTCATGGCTGGCTGGGCCTGCAGTAGAGGGGCGCGTCCCCTTTTACGCATTTATTTCCACTGTAGAGTGCCTGGAGCTCGTAGCTCCACGCACTCTACGTAACACCAAAGCAATGTAGATGCTGGCGGGGCGCTCGAGGGGTGGCCCCGCCAGTATTATTCTGTGCGCAAACAGCGCACCTGTCAGGACCTCCTTGGCAATGGGCACAGCAACAGGTTATACTGGAATGCCATTGGCTGCTTGTCAGCCAATGACATTCATCATGGCTGTGTGGCTGGGCGCAAGCGTGTGGTGACGCCATTAAGCTGCCCACCCAGACCAGAGAACAGAAAAGCAGAGCAGGGTCCACGTCAGACGGCCTACCTCTGCCTCCTGTAAGTAAGTGAGCTAACTTAACATGATGCCCACCCGGCCTTCATTCCCCCGGACAGTACTCCCAGCCCAGGGCCGTCCTAGTCTTCCTCTGGAGCCCTGCCCTGGGGAATGCAGGGGCCGGGCCTAGTTAAAGTTCGAAATGTTTGTGCCCACAGCCCGCCATTCCCCAGGACAGTGCTCCCACTCACAGACCGTCCTGGTCCTGGAGCCGTGCCCTGGGGTATGCAGGGCCTTGTTCCCCATGTCGACGCCATCGACGGTCTGGCACCTTTACTCCCATGCCCAAAGTGTTGTTTTTTAAGTGGGCTGATTGCCGCTCCTGCGTTAAGGCGCACCCCTGCCGTTTGCACGACCTCCAGCCTGATCTGAATGGGAGGGGGTCGGAGTCCCCCTCTCTTTCAGATCAGGCTGGAGGTCGTGCAAACGGTGGTGGGTTAGGTTTGTGGGGAGCGGGGGAACATGCTGGATAGGTTTGCGAATGGTGTGTTATCCTTTTGATCACAACAGTGTGCCATTGTGCGCAACTAGACCGAGGCACAGAAACACATAATTCTCGCCTTTACCCGGAGACCTGCCTTGACACATAATACATATCATGGTCTTAAAAAATAAATGTTAAGGTGATTTCTTTCACTGGCATGTATTACAGGAAAACACACATGAAAGAAATCACCTTGACATTTATTTTTTAAGACCATGATATGTATTATGTGTCAAGGCAGGTCAATAAACTGTTATTCCTCAGTCGCATGTAGACCAAAAGGTCAATTAAAATTGCCCTTTTAGCAATAAAAAAGGCAAATTTCCAGTGAAATGCAATAGCCAAATAACTAGTGATTAACATGCGGCCCCTTGATGCACGTACGCATTTAAAATACAAACCTTAAAATCTGCAATGGTTTTAAGAATGAATTTTGTGATGTGCTTTATCATCTATTTTATGCAGTGAGTACTAGTTTGTGGTTGCATATTAATTAATCATACAGGCTTCACATTATAATTCCCTCGAAAATGATGTGCATACATAGCATTATATTTAATATGCCCTTTCTGAGGAAGCCAGCTAGGGGAAGGCGTGGCGGTAGAATGGGCCATTTGCGAGTGTTTTAGATGTGACTCGATATGACTGGCCCATCCCTTATATATAAAAGAAAAACTCGTGCTAAATGTTGGCAACATGGTGGATCCCGTGAGATTTGGAATGTTGTATGGCATGCTTGGAGTATTGGCTCTGGACAATGCGTGATAACAATAACTGGCCCGTTTGATCTTCAGCAATCCTCAGTCTTTCTAAGAGCAATAATCAGGCAAAAGGGAATTAGCATGATAAGCAAGAACACAAATCAATCGCAGTCCTTGTAAGGCCGCCTTTGATTCCTTTGAACTGTCAAAAGATGGCAGAATCAAATCAAAAGTGCTTGAGGTTACGGGGTGATTTGTTCAAGAAGACATCACTCGAACAATTGACGCTGCTCGAGACAATAATTGGGTATTCAAAGAGAAAACAGTTCAAGTACCTGGGTGCTCATATTGACTCTTATGTCTCACATCCCTGCGCACCGATCCTTGCTGTTCCTCAACCAGCTCTTGTTTCTTGTATGCGTGTAGTGTCTCGGAGAGCTGCAAACCACCTTAAGGCGCCCTGTTATTGAAATTTGAACACAGTGGAATAATAAACCCATCTGGACTTCACAGTGCACCCACCTCTCCTGGGTTTTCCCTTTCACTAGGTTTTCTTCAGAGCTTCAGCTCAGCTGACAACTTAATATGTAACGTCCCATTGTTATATCGCGCTGCGCTCCATGCCAGGTTCTTCACGCTTCTAAGCATTGTAAAATGCCATCGGGCGATTGGAGGGCTGAGTTGGCCCTGCTGAAATGCAATCTTCTGTCTAGGCCGGGTGTTAGGTATTTGAGGCTGTGGATTGCAGGCTTTATGTTTGGGATGGGTGCTGTAGGCACGTGAGTTTTCTATTTATGCGCTATGCATTGACTTCTTAAGAATTTCTTTTGCTAAATTTGAAAGCCAGTAACAGAGTTACAAAATTATATTTTTCTATCATTACTGGATATGCCTACACCATAGTACCAGCTATTCTCAATACAAGCTGCTGTGAAATACACCATCACACGTGCACACGTAAGAATAATGTACCACCATTAGTATGTAAAACGTAATGCTTTTTTTGTCCTTTTTCTGTGGGTTTGAACAGTAAATTGTACATTTTGGAAGCCATTTTTCAAATATTTTCACGGGGGTGACCCCCCCGCACCACTCTTCATGTGGGTTGGGCTCGCTCGCTCACTAATTCGCCAGGAGAAATTTACGCCCCACCACCTTTCAAAGTCACCAGCCGCCACTGCAAGAGAGTACAACCAGAGAACAACATTAACAGTGCATGTGACATATTTCCCCCCTCCCCACTCTCCCAAACAAACAAAAGAGAGAAAATTAAATTGAATCGAATTCTAACAGTGGCACTTCGATACTGGGTACAAAGTACTACTCTCATAATCCATATCTCTGCATGACATATCACATTCTAAATAGCTCCTCTTTGTCCATCCCATCCTCATAGGCCCAGCTACCCCAACAACCCAACTCCTGCCCCCTGCTTCCATACCATTTCTCCTCTAATACGTCACAAGAGGCTTAGGCTCTGCATAAGTCGTGGCCCAAAATACAGCGCCTTCCAAAAGCAGGCTCTAGTTATCTTAACCGCGAGCCACAGTTGTGTACGACCCTTTTCTCAACCTCTCATGTGGGTGCGGGTCCAAGACTTGCAATGCTTTATACAGCTTGATCACCCACCTGCCGAATAAGTGTCCTCTCATGGACAGTCTCTCTTTCTCTCACAGGATCCCAGTCCCTCTTAATCTTTGTCACTTTAAACTTTGGTTTTCTCATATGGATCATGTTCGCAGACTCGCACTGGAGCTTATTGGTGGTCAGTCAAAAGGCCGAAAAAAAAATATCGAATGACAAAAATCTCGAAAAAAAATCTAATTTTTTATTTATTTATTTATATGTATTTTTGGGATCAGGTAAGTAAAAAAAAGGGGTAAAATAAAAAAAATGAAAAAAGGAGGTTGGGGGAACCCCCCATTTCGAAAAAAAAAGTATTGAAAAAAAAATGCGATTTTTTTTTAGAGATTTTTTGGTTCAACCTTTTTTTTCAATTTTTTTTTCTCGGTCTTTTGACTATAAACCGATCTTATTGTCTGCTTGGTTTACTTCCCTGCCAAGCTTAATACTTTTTCTTGTTGGCTTCTTTTATCCTGCGCGTCCCAGACACTGTTATTCTTGACTTCTTATTTGGGTGCAGGTCCCAGACTCGCACTGTACCGTTGTATCTACTGGGTTTGCTCTCCTGCTAAGATAACAACTGGCTCCCCTGACATCCCCCAACACTCCAATTTTACACAGAATCCCCTTTCCCCTCCCCAACGCTACACTGGTGCAATTTCCTCCTTTTTACTCCTCCAAATGGCTTTAGTTGCCCTTTTTGTTTTTGCATTCCCCGATATTATCGCGGTAATCGGTTGCATCAAGCAAAAAAAGAATGGCAGATTTTCATTTCAGAAAAGCCTCTCTGCTGCAAACCACCAAAGTTATAAGCCAACCAAAACATGGTGTTCCTGTGGGAAAGTCAACTTAACTCCAACTATGAGGGTCGCTACCGCAGACCAGACCTGCCAGGTCTCTGAGTTTAGCGCAGAGACTCTGGATTTCCACACTCTTCTTCGGGTCTCCGGAGAGGAGCATGCAGCCTCCTCGACTTCTGAGTGTCCCAGTAACTCCACCAATACCTCTATGTGGTTGGCTATAAAATGACCATTAGTGGCCAAATACATGGACGTGTGGGCCGAGACACTGTATGGTGCGGATATCCCACCCATATCTGGTGCTGCATCAACACACTGCAGTGTTTCGCTTTTTTTTCTACAACATGTGGGCAGGGGAATGTGGGTGGACTTTCACGCAGGTGTAGGCATGGCATCCTGTGACATATATCTCTGGGATTTTGGCTTTCAAATGTAGGCAGGTTTGCAGCAGACCCTGTGTCATATTCTATGTATAGGTTGGATAAAGGTACAGCATTATGATCTTTGATACCTCTTGGAAGGTGTGTTCAGTGGGGGTCTTTGTTGGTACGTGCACTGCATACATGCCAAGCCTCCCGATTTAAGTGGGAGTCTCCCGATTTTAAACTGAATAATATTGCACAATATTGCTATTTTTCACATTCTCCCGCCTAAAATAATTCTAGCCCCAATGCATGCCTATGGGGAAATTAATATCTCCCGAAATCTCTCATGAAATCTCCCTCCTAGGTGCCTCAGAATATTGGCATGTATGGTACCATGTGATGGAACAAACAATTTTGGCATTTATGTACGGTAGCAAAATGTAGCAATCTGGAATGACCCATTGGAGCTTCTATGAGCTGTGAATGTGGATATTTCCTGATAGTTGAGCACCTCAACCTCCTGATAGTTAGGGTTAGAAAAGGATGCACATTCTTAACCCATGGTCAAAGAGAGCCTGTCATATAGCTAGACAAAGACACAGTGAATACAAATACATACAGGGATTAAAAGAGGCAGAAAGTCCACACCATACCTCCACCGTCTTGCTGGGCCTTTGCCATCATGGAACAGAGACTACCAGTGAAATGGAGGAGCAGCACGAGTTTGAGCGACAGAGCAGTTCACTTCCGGTCATGCGCCAGAAAACAGGAAGTGCACTATCGTGCTGCATGCTGGGAAACAGATATTTTGTCAGGAAAGCGATGAATAGTTTAATCGATTTGTAGCACTGTCCCCATTTAATTTGCGTTCAGAATGTTAGATGTTTATTGTAATATCTGTTTAATTAATGACAATAAGGCGGCGTTAAGGGGCGTGTGTACTTTTACGTAATTTTGTCATTTGTTTTTACTTCTTACTACCGGCGTCCTCATTAAGGTTGCCTGCCTGCTTTTGTGATTTGAGTTGAGGCGGTTGTATGGTTGTGTTTGCGTGTGTGCCCTGGTACTAGCTTTTAACGGCAGCTTTTTTAAAATTAACTCCAGCTTGTGGAAAGGTTATACTATGCGTACATCCACAAGGCTTCTCTTCACCTATTTGTTTTTGAGTCACGAACACGAGATACTTTAAATTTAAGAACGGTGGTAAGGGCAATTAAATGCGTTGTTGGGGGAAATAATATTTTTTTTTATAAAGTTCTTTCTGGAATTCGATCTGCTTATATCAAATCACAATAGTCACTTTGTTATTTGTGGCATTTCGTTTTTTGCAAAATATTTTCAAGTGATACTTTATGTTGGTCCCTGAATCCGGCCGAGGCGTTGGCGGGAAACAGGGAGAAGTAGGCCCGCGTGTGTGGGCCTCGCTGCGCGGTTCCGGCAGGAGCAATGAAAGACACGAACACCTTTGTGTTGCTGCCTTGCCCCAGAACTTCCTCCGCGGCTCGGGGGCAGGACCTTTATTTGGGCGCCTTGCGTCACCGCGTAGCAGGACGCAAGGCGGATCTAACATTCCTACTTTATTATAACTGAACAATAAACACATTTTTTTTATTGTAACAATTAGTTATTTACACAACTTTAATTACAAAAATATTATAAACAGTTTCTTCATTATCTTCTCCGAACTAAGAACTTGTTGCCTCATCAATAAATTACATTTTGAAATTCCTCCAAATTGAAGTTCATTTTAACAAGGTTCGGCATGTAAAATATTTTCGAGAAAATGCACCACAGCGCAAGTTAATCTAACATTATTTCCAGCTATTAATGTATGCCACAGATTTTCAGTTTGTTGGACAGTTGATGTTAGGTGCTGAAGAAAAAATGATTGCTTGGGTTGACACATAGCTGCATTCAGTGATTGAATGTTTGAGCGATTCTGGTGCGTTTTTGCAGAACCTGCAACTGGCATCTGTTATTTCTTTTTGGTGTCTCCATCTCTTTTGTTTTGTAGATGTTAAGTCGTAGCCTTAGAAATGTATTTCGATGTGGTCTTGACGAAAATCTTGCTAAATATTTGGGCAGCTTGTCTAGATTATTGCATGTTGTTCCCAGATTGAGCGAAGTTGGCATAGCCTTGCCTTGCGCATTTCGCTATTTTTTATCCAAAGCCATCTTCTGAACTTCTTTTTAGCAATCTGTGGGGTATTTCGTACTGTTGCCCAAGAAATGTCAGTAATTGCTAATAGCTTTTTGATTTTCGTTGCCCAGATAGCTAAAATTCCTGCATATGGTTGTTCGCCAGATTCTTTCAGTATTTCATAGGCCGGTGCAGCGCTGTTCAGGTTCATTTTACGTAAAAGGGCAATAGATTTCCATTGAATCAGGCCGGCTAATGGATCTAAGCCGAGTTCATGCCTTATCGCCACCATTGAAACGTACATCGGAAGCGCCAACACTCCTCTCCAGAATTGTCCTTCCAGGGTTGCCCAAATGCGGTTGTCAATATTCAAGCCTGTCTCTGCCCCATATGTCAGAGCTGGGATGACTTTCTGACGATAGAAGGTCATGATAGGGATCAGAGTAAATTTGCCGTATTCATTATGCAAACTTTTGCCTTGTAGGGTGAATGCTGACATACGCTGCTTCAAGTCTACAATCCAGGCCTGTTATCTGATCGATTTATTTATTTGGACCCCTAAATATCGTATCATTTGTACAGAGTCAATCTTTTCACCTGCCGCTGACCATCCAAAACTCTTGTGCGATATTTTGTGCGCGGTGCCAAACGACATGATCTTCGATTTACTGGCGTTGATTTCAAGGTCGTTTGCTTGTAGATATGAGACCAAAGCCCGTAAGAGCCGCTGCAGACCAATTTTGGTTTGGTCAAATAGGACGATATCATCAGCATATATTGCATAACTTATCGGTTGCTTATTCAGTTTTGGTGGAAAACAGCGAATGTTGTCTAGCGCCTCAGGTAAGTCCGCAATATACAGCTTAAACAGCAGCGCTGCTAACGGGCAGCCTTGCTTGACTCCTTGAGATGTCAGAACCTTGTTCGTCAAGGTGCCAATGTTGTCAGTGCAAACTTTTATTGATGTTCCATTGTGGAGGGCCATGAGTGGCTGAAGTAGAGATGATGGACAGGACCATGCTCTTAATTTCCTCCATAATATTGTACGATTAATTTGGTCAAAAGCTTGACGCATATCTATGATGGCAACAAATATTTTCTTCTTATGCATCAGGGTTTCGAGCTTTAATGTGTTCACTATGAGAAGGTTGACTTCGGTACCAACATCTTTGGTAAAGCCGGTTTGCCGGTTGTCTAGTAGATTATTAGTTGACGCCCATGTGGCAAGTTTCAATTGTAAACAGGTGGCAAATATTTTGCCTATTATATCCAAGAGGGCGATAGTTGGCAGGATTGTTCCTATTGTCCTTCTTGAAAATCGGCACAATAACCGCGGCCTTCCAAGAGCTCGAAATTGCCTTAGCTACTGAGATTTCTTTAAATAGTTCCACAATGAAGTCAGCCCAGAGCTCCATTTTCTCTTTTATCATTATGTTCGTGAGCCCATCAAGGCCTGCTGCACGTGAGTTCTTTAGTTGTTTTATGCGTGAAATGATATTAGCTCTAGATTCGCACACATCCCAAGGTTCTGTTAATATCATAGGCTCTAATTTGACGTGTGACTATGTGTCTGCAAATACTTTTCTGAAATGATTTTCCCAAGTTAATATGGAAATACCATTTGCCAGACTTGAGTCTTGGGTATAATTTTTGTTTAAGATCTTCCATATGTCTCTGGATTTGCGTTGAATGATAAGACCGAGCATTAATTCTGCACGTTCTTGGTCTCTAATTATTTTAAAGGATTTTAGCCAATTTCGATATTTCATTTTACAGCAGTTGATGGCTCCTTTTTTATCGACAATTGCGCTATCTTTCCTTTTTATTTGTCTGATGTTCTTATGCATTTGTTTCTTTCGCTGATTTACCTGGGCACGAAACACATATTTTTTCTGTTGTTGCTGACACTTGTTTTTTTTCTTCTTTTAGAACCAAATTGTATCAGTAGAGGTGCATAATTAACTTTTTCGGTGAGGTTTTTTACATCATCCTTTAGACGATCGCTCAGCTGACAGATGTGCTGGTCTTTGATTCGAAGACGGTTCAATCCCTCATTCACCTCAATTGGACAGCTATATTGATACGATGTTGGTAACCGTTCCAATGCGCATATTAGTTCTATTAGGTTATGATCGCTGACTGTTTTGATTATAGACATGCTTTCCACTTTCGGCCAGAATGACGAGGAAATCCAGATATAATCGAGTGTTTTTTGACTTGTATCTCGTTGCCAGGTGGGTTTTGGGGGAATGTCCCAGCGGATGGTGCCATTGACCATCTCGCAATTTCTCATTTTCATTGCATCCATCCATTTGTCTCCTCTCGTGGATATCACACTGGATTGTGATCTTCTTCTAAGGGAGGTCTCAAACCATGAGAAGTTAAAGTCCCCACATATTAGAATTGTTATATCATGGTGAGATGTTAAACATGGGTCCATGATTGCGTCACTGATTTGATAAAACTTGCTGATGAAATCATTGCCGGATTCCAATAGAGGTTAATGACTAGTAAATGAGGGGGACGTTCCTTAACAGTAGATCTTAACTGTAGTTAGCCTTGTACAAAAATATTCGGAGTGAATGATTGTACCAGTTCCCAACCATAGGTGTTATTTATCATTGTGATCAGGCCGGAAAAAGGTCTCCCACGCTGATTTTTCCCTGCTTTATTTAACACAATAGTATAGCCATCTTTTGTCGGAGTCTCTCGGAGCCACGTCTCTTGGAGACAGATTATGAATTTATTTGATATAGGCGTTGGAAAGTCATTAAACAGATGGTGAAAACCTCTGGTGTTCCTGGAAGGTATCAAACATGTCTCTGAGCCAGGATTTGATGATGATTATGCTTATCGGGCTTTGTGAGATAAACTCGTCTTGCGATTTCCTCTTTCTGAGTAAATTTTGTTACAGACCCGGACTCTCTTACGGAGAAGTGACTTCTTAGCTCATCACGTCGATGTTCATTTGATGTATTGGGTTCCTTAATTTTGGGAGAATATTTAGAACTTCTCTCTGATCACACTTCGAAGCCATAGGATAGTAGCTCGTCCTTTGCCGCTAAAAGAGTTTTTTCCACTGCAACTGATCTAATATGCAAGAAAACCTTGTCAGCCGACTTTTCTGAGATGTATTCGACAATTAATATGTCTTCTGTGGTGATGGTACGTAATGTTGGAATGTTATGGAGTAATTTCATCACGTTACTTCTATTTAAATTTACATCACTGTCGTCGGGGAACAGATTTTCCACTCTTATTTTCCAGGCTTGTTGTACTGACTCAGTCTGGCGATTTTCATGCACCTTGGTGCTCGTTGATTTCTGTTTGTTCCGCTGTGCGGTAGTCATTTTGTGGTTAAAATTTTGAGGTGATTTACAGCCTCTCTTTGTAGGTGGGGTCTGCCTAGCATTAGACTGTTTAGGTAAAGGGCCCTTGCTGGACTCAACTGAGGGAAACATGGAGACTTTTCTTGTATTACACAGCTTTGGTTGGTTTGTTGTTTGTTCAACCAAGCTTTCTCTGGATTTGGACTCCTTCGTGCCTTGTGGCATGGCTACACTCCTTGACTTTCCATTCGAGGCAGGTGACTCGTCGAAATCGATGGAATATATGGAGAGATCGCATAGATCCACAGACGTCTCATCGTCTTCTGTTTGTTGGAAATCATGGTCTATTCTTGCCCGCTTGTTTGGATTTTGCTACTGATTTAAAGCTGACTTTGCATCATTGGACTGCCTCTGGGCTCTTTTTGATGTGCAATAACTGATTTGTTTGATGGGTGGCCTTGGGGTGCGCGTTCAAATAGAGAAAGCTTTTGAGGAGTCGATAAATTCCTGACAAATTGTTTGACATTAGTGGAACGTTTTCTGGTTAAATTGTTTGCTGTTTTTTTTAATCCAGATCGAGATTTTTTTGTGGTCAGCTTTGGTGCCATTGTGCTGTCGGCAGGGAAATTCTTTGCCGCGCCTGTGAATATATCGAAAGATATTTTTATACCAGTCGCCGGGGTAGCCAATGCAGCTGGAACCATGGTCGATGCTTCAGGCATATGTGGCGTGTGATGCGGCTTTGACTATATCAGATGCCTGCAGCACTTGTGTTGAATCAGTTGCAGGGATAATGTTATTTGTAATATCCCCACCATTGTTTGTATCTGAAGGGAGCAGCGAAGCTGTGGGAACACTCCTCGCGGCTCTTGTCAAAGCAGGGCATCCTTGGAGGTCTACGCTTTCCAATGTTCCAATCGAGAATTCCGACTGGGGCATCTTCGGTGGAGATTGCGCTGGAGCTAGCACAGGTAAGGCGATTTTCAAGGGAACGCTGTTCTTACTGCCAGCAGCTTTGCCGGTTTGTTGCTCATGAAATGGTTCCCTATTGGACTGGATATTGTGTCTCAACCATTTCATGCATTCCAACGTAACAGCCATGTGAGTCGAGTTATCCGTATGGGTACTTGTCATTAAATCTCCAAGGCGATATTGCCATTGTGATGAGGTCGCTAATTCTCTTTCGAGTCTTTGAGTAAGGACACCATTAAGGTGCTCCATCATGTCCACTTTGGAGATAAGGTTGTTTATTAGTACACCCTGATCTTTTATAGACTCATTTAAACTTTCTTACAATTTCACGAAAGGTATGAGGGCTAAAGAAGTGGCTGCTAAAACATTATTGTGGATTTGAATACCCGTAGCCACTGACAGGTTCGTTTTGTTCAGTTGTTCCTGTGCTGACTTTACAGATGCTGAGGGCAGCATTGTTTCATGCATCTGTTCACCCGAGGGCTCTTGCCTCATGTCTTGTTGCGGCAGAATCGCATCTTCTAAGGCGCTCTTGTGCATGTGTTTTGGTCTCACTGCTCCAGAGGCTTACAACGCATTGTCGCTGACTGCAGAGCTGCTCTGATTTTCTAGACTGTGCTGCGATGAATTTAGTAATAGAGCCCACTGTGTCGCGGGAAAACCAAACTTTGTCCGGAAAGGCGTTTCCACTGTAATGCGTCCATTCAACACTGTTTTAAAAAGTTTCTCGTTAGGTGTGTCCCCAAAGCTTTGTATGAGCTTTTCTTTGATGGAATGAAAATCTGCAGTTAGCCGCTCAGTCAGGCGAGCCTCACGTCCGACGAGGTCAAGGACTCTTGGTGAATTGCCAGATGGCATATACGACTTTTTTCCTTTTTGTATCTGTTGAAGCTGGGGCACTGCACAGTTTGTAAATTTAAGTGGCGTTCGCACCCTGTGTACTTTTCCGCTGCTGCCTATAATTGTATTGCCAGGAGGGCATAACAGAATGGGCTTTTCGGGGGTCGCTCTTCGGGCGTCGAGACGAGCGCTTCATGTCACTGAAGGAACCTGTGGTTTCACCGTTGTCTTGTGTCGATGGGTAGATGTGGACACCACATTTGACTGCAGACCTTTATTTGTTACTAGTATGTATTCTGGCTCAAGAAGCTTAGTTGGTGTATTCTCGTCCTGCACAATCTCATTTAGGATAATTGGGGGCACAAATATAAGATTAGCCTCATTTGAATTATCAGCAGACACTTGAATCTGCAGTAGCTCAGTGTCCGTGATATCAAACGGAGACCGAAACGAGGATCACGTTAGCCTCCAGTTGCATTTCCGTGTCCATTGTCGGTGGAACTGCTGAGAGGTTGAAGGATTGTGCTTGTGTCTTTTCGCACTTTGTGCAGTATGCAGACAATGTCATGGGATCGGAGGCATCAGAACCTTCGTATGCTCGAACATTTTTGCTAAAGGCAGCACACTCTGATAGGGCTTAAAATCGAGTCGGCGAGCACAGTAAACAGGGCTGAGAGAATTTTGGACGCCGACAAGCGCCGAATTCAGGATTTAATCCATAGCGTGCAAGCAGCTTTTTTCCTGCAATGAAAGTTTTAGTCATGTTAAATAAAGTTGACATATTATGTGTCATCGTCGCTGGGAGCGCTTGTTCAGAATATATAGAATATATAGCCTGAAACTGAGACTGGGACTGGGAAAGCTGTGGTAGCAGGATTGACGAGCCAGGTCTTACCTCGTCATCTTCGCTGTTCGCCGCAGCTGTGTCAGGACCAGAGCTGCTCAACGGCACTTGAGAGGAGCAGCCTAGCCGTTCATACTCGAGCCTGGATTTCTGCTTCAGCCGTGTTTGCGGACCCATCATGCGATGATTGCTGCTTCCACTCAAAGGGTGTCCGACTTCCACCCTGCCGGAGGGCCGTGGGCCTAGGGTGGACTGGGGTAGACTGGGACTCTCCTCGGGACACCGCGCGGCGCTCAGCGCACGCGTACACCTTTTAAGGTGGAATCACCCAGAGGGAGAAACCTCAGTTAAAGTGACAGTAATTAGAAACAGTCGTAGCACGTCTCTGCAGCTCCTCACTCGCACAGAGACTGGGGTAGACTGGGACTCTCCTCGGGATTCCGCGTGGCACTCCGCGCACGCGTACACCTTTTAAGGTGGAGTCACCCAGAGGGAGAAACCTCAGTTAAAGTGACAGTAATTAGAAACAGTCGTAGCACGTCGCTGCAGCTCCTCACTCGCACAGAGACTGGGGTAGACTAGGACTCTCCTTGGGACTCCACAATAAAAAAATATACACATCTCAGCCAACGGGCTGGCCCCCTTTCATTTAGTCACTAGTGGGGCTTTTTTCTACCACTCATAGTCTCTGAGTCTGGCTGGAGGCCGAGTAGTAGTTCTTAACCCATATCTTCCACCCCTGGGTATGGCCCCCTGTGTCACCTTGGGTGGCTCACCTTCATTGTCCTGCTCACCTGGTTCTGGTTCGCCCCACAGTTCATCGGCTCCTTCGGCGAAGCTTCCTTCATCACGTGGGATTTCCTGTCCATCATCCCTCGGCGGATCCTCTTCTTCTTCCGGGGGACATTCGCCGTCTGTCCACAAATTCCTTGGCACTACTTTGAACCATGACGCATTTCTCGTCACTTCTCTTTGCCCCCTTCTTGCAGTTATCATGGTGCCATGGTGTCTACTTATCGTCCACGGGGCTGCGTCATAGCGGGTGTCCAGTTTGGATTTGCAAGGGTTCCTCACCATAACCACTTGATCACCGACTCGGTGGTCAGACTGCCTGGCCCGCCTCTTGTTGCTCATGTGGGCGTTAGCTCCTGTCCTCCTTGTTTCGGTGCGCTCGTAGTTGAATGTGTCTGGGCTCCTGCTCGGGTGATATGGTATGGATGAGTTGATCATTGTGCCATACATCAGGTCGGCTGGCGGCATTCCTGTCGTGCTGTGTGGCGTGACCCTGTAATTCCATAGTAATCGGAATAAGTCCACCTGCCATGGGCTGGCGTTGACGCGCGACAGGCGTAGTACCTTATTGATTGTCTGCATGAAGCGTTCCACATCGCCGTTTGCCTGCGGCCATCGCGGCATTATGTGGTGGTATTGGATGTTGAGTTCCTTAAGGTATTTTTTTAACTCCTCCCCTGTGAAGGGTGGGCCGTTGTCGTTCCTGATTCTTCTTGGTAGTCCATGTGTCGCAAACATTTTCTCGATCGTGGGTATTACGACCTCTGCTGCCGTGGAGTTGGGTTTAAAGTGAAAAGACCAAAAAAAAAAAATCGAAAAAAAAGGTCAAACCAAAAAATCTAAAAAACAAAAAAAAATCGAATTTTTTCTTCAATACTTTTTCCCCCCTTTTTTAATTTTTTTTAATTTTACCCCTTTTTTTTACTTACCTGACCCCAAAAATACATATAAATAAATAAATAAATAAAAAATTCTGCCTTTTGACTGACCACCGTGGAGTTGACAATCTCGACCTCCGGGTACCTGGAGTGGTCGTCAATTGCCACCAGTAGGTGTGTGCCTTCCTGTATTTTGCAAAAGTATATGCTTATGGCGTCGCATCTAGCGGATCCTCGCACCGCCGACTAGATGGGCTCCGGAAATGCCCTGGAGACATAGGCAATCAGCATTTGTTCTCCCGCGTTTGTCACCTGCATGAGAATGGCCCCTAGGCCCACGGGGCTGGCGTCCACGTACAGTTCAGTTGGAAGTGCTGGGTCATAATAGGCCATGGTAGTGTCAGCTGATAGTGACCTTTTGATGTGCTCAAACACCTCTTGGCAAGCGGGTCCCCACTCACACTTCGTGCTGGCTTTTGTGAGTTCCCGAAGAGGTTCCGAGAGCGTGGCCAGGTTTGGGATAAACCTCCCACAGTAGGTGGCCATTCCTAAGAAACTGTGCACTTCCGTTGGCGTGGTGGGGGGTGTAGCAGCTTGGATGTCCGCCACTTTTTGGGGGTCCACTGAGATGCCTGTGCCATTGAACGTCTACGCAAAGAATAAGATTTTATCCCTCAGGAATTCACATTTTTCTTTGTGTATTGTCAGGCCTGCGCTTTCCAACCTGCCGAGTAGCATGTGGAGCCTTCTCATGTGTTCCTCTTTGTTGCTGACATTAATCAAGATGTTGTCGCTGACATTTAAGACTCCCGGTATGTCTCGGATCACCTCCTGTATTGTTTGCTGGAAGACCTCGGCAGCTGAGGAGATTCCAAAACTCAGGCACTTGTACCTGCGTAGACCAATACGAGTTGAAAATGTCGTTATGTACCGGGAGTCCCGGTGCAGTTTCAGCCGGTTAACACCGGCGTTCAGGTCGACTTTTGAAAATAGCTTGGACCCGGTTAGGTCTGCCACTATCTCATCCAAGGTCGGGGTGATATGGCCCTCCCGCTTGATTGATGCGTTGGGTAGCCGCATGTCTATGGATATTCGGACCTTCCCGGGTTGTTTTGGCTTTTTCGTGACAACCATGGGAGAGACCCATGGCGTGGGCCCCATCACTTCCTTGATGATGCCCGCTTTCTCCAGCGCCCTTAGCTCCTTTTCCACTTGGTTGCAGAAGTGGAACAACGTCCTTCTGTCTCGCACTGCTCTTGGTTGGACTGACTCATCGATGTGTAGTTTGATCGATTTTCCCTTCAGGCATCCTATGCCCTTGAGTAGGTTTGGGTATTTCTCCAGCACGTTCTCAACTTCTTGTGAGTCGTTCACTTCGCAGATAAAGTTTACCAGCCCTAAGTCCTCTGCTGTATCTCCACTCAGGAGGCATTCGATGCCCACATTTCATTTACCACATAGATTTTCGATTGCAGTGACTTTTCTCCGTGGCTGATGGTGGTTCGGAACCTGCCTACGATGGGCAGTGGGGTCTGGCACCCGTATGCAAATAGTAGCGTGTCTGTTGCCTTGATGTCCGGTGGGGGCAGTAGTGTCTTGAACGTGGTTAGTGGCATCACATTCACAGGCGCTCCGGTGTCTATGGTCATCAGTGTGTTTTGGCCCTGGACCGCCACCTGGCATTTTCGTCTTCTCAGCTTCCTCTTTGACGTGGTTTTTCCGTGGTTGAGGGCTGACACCAGGTAGACTTTCCTTCCTTTCTTCCACTTCTCATTCGCAACGTCCTGTTGGACCTGTGCTGCGTCATCTCCTTCTTCCTCTATGGAAGAGTTTTTGGTTTCGATCCGCCGGGCGTTGGGCTGTTTCTTCTTCTTTCCCCCACTCCTGTCCTGGGGTGGTTGCGGTGTCTGCTGTTGCATGCCTGACGATCTGATACCTTGGCATAGTGGTCTCTCCTGCCACATGCGCCGCATGGGGTGCCTTTAGCTGGGCAGTTGCATCTTCCGTGGCGAGGCCCTCCACACCACCCTCATTCTGTGGGTACCGGGGTTTGGGGTTGCCATCTGGGGTGCGTGTAGTTACCACCGGTCTCCTCCCTCTTGGGCTGGCAATTTGTCATCTGGGCCACGGTGGCCGATGTGAGGGCCGGCTGTAGTTTCTAGAGGTTTGTACCCATGTGTGCTGCCCTGGCGTGTGCTAGTTCTCTCTGACGGCTCAGTTCAAGGATTCGGGTGAGGGAAATGCCCTTCTCGCTCAGCACCATTCTCCTCAGTTTTTCTGATTGGATTCCGTTTATAAGTTGTCGTTTGATCTCCTTCTCTATGTCCGTGAACTTGCACGAGATTGCCAGCTTCCGGAGCCTGGTGTGATAGGCATCCAACGTCTCTTCCTCCAGCTGGATGGTTGTGCAGAATATGAATGTCTTGTAATCTGGATTGAGCTGGGGCAGAAAATGGGCCGTTAGGGCGTCCTTCGTTTGCTGGTAGGCATCAAGGCTGTCATTGATAGTCAGTGAATTGAAGATGCGTAATACTTCGTCACCCACATTTAAAAATAGGTGTGACCTCATTTTCCTCGCGGTGGTAATGTCTTTACACTCTATTGCCATCTCAAACTTTTGTAGCCACAATTGCCATCTAGGGCCAACTGATGATGGGTCAGTGTAGGGGTCACACGGATGGAGTGCCACCGATGATCCTCCTTGTGGGCGAGCTTGTGGCGTGGACAACGACAGGTTCGCGGCCAGTCTGAATGGTGTGCCGGGCCTGGGGGTAGATGTGCCTGTTGCCATGTTTTGAGAGTCACTTGCGCACTTGTGGGGATAGCTGTCTCACCTTGGTGTGCCCCTGTGGGAGTCCTCGGCTTTCCACGCATGTGTCCACGTGCTGGGCTTGGTGGGGTGCCTCTTCTCCCTTTTGATTCCCACTGCGTGGTGCAGGTGGACTCTGGCTCTGTGTAGCTGTGTCGTGGGGCCAGTCCGACGTTGCATTTGGAGGATGTAGGAGGAATGATGAAGAGTCCCCGAAAGAAGATATTTTTTTTTGGGGTGGCCGGGTTCCGTGTGCCCCCCACCGTGTTTCCAAAATTGTTTCCGTTGATCGCGGCTTCAAACGAAGCTGGGCGGCGGCGGCACTTGTGCCGTTAAGTTCACTTCCTCGTCGCCAATGTTGGATCCCTGAATGCGGCCCAGGCGTTGGCGGGAACCAGGGAGAAGTAGGCCCGTGTGGGTGGGCCTCGCTGCGCGGCTCCGGCAGGAGCAATGAAAGACACGGACACCTTTGTGTTGCTGTCTTGCCCCGGAACCGCCTCCGCGGCACGGGCGGGTCCTTTATTTGGGTGCCTATCATCACTGCGTAGCGGGGCGCAAGGCGGAACTAACACTTTATTTGACCCCCCATAGTTCAAATGCAGCCTAGGATATACATTTGACCAATACAGCACTTACTGATATAATTTGAAAACGCACACGATACTGTGCTACGTCTTAGCTACTCAGAGCTATCTAGTTAACAGATCTGAGGTGCTGCTTGGGCCATGTTGTGAGCGGTCCGGTATTTTCTGGCAGCCCCCGTAGTCCCGACCTCGCACAGAGCAACACACACACGTGTGCTTAGTTCGGGCTCCCCGGTCGGTCTGACGCGGCCGGGAACGCCCCATATTTTTATGCGGCACGCGGCCGAGTGCCACATCACTTGGCCGTTTGCATGTGTCCTTAAAGGGGCAGCACCACACTCCTTTTTCATAACAAAGCAAATATAGGTCAAATATGCACACAATATAGCATCACATTGCACACCACCAAAGGACACCTTTAATCACAACCACCACAGTCCCACGAGTCATTTCCAGCCCATGGGCTGGTCCCACAAGTTCAGGGGTCCAAAGCATAGTCAATCAGGTGGGCAGGCATCCCCCCCTCAACCCTCTGGGGATACCTCCTGCCCGCTTCCCGAGCCGGGTAGCTTTGCGGATGGGCCAGGCCACCGCCCTCGGCCAGCATATCATTGATGTCCCTTCGCTGCAACCCCTCCGACCTGGCTTCTCCAAATGTCTTGAAGACGCTGGCGTTGCGGGTGACAGAGGCAGTCCCATCTGAGGCTGTTACCATCGGGCCGCGAACCGCCACCACGTCCAACAAACCAGGCTCGTACATCAAGGACAACTTTCCTTGAGGATGTCTGTTCTTTACGAGTACTTCATCGCTGAGGACGAAGTGCTGGGGACAGAGTCCTCTTCTGACATTTTCCTGCTCCATCCTGATACTCCTCTCCCTTTCCATCTGCTCGTTGTCGATGAGTGCCAGCTCTCTCTCACCCACCTCCGGGATAAGACCCCTGGGACACCGCCTGCACATCGCCTCCACCGGGGCCACACCAGTGGATGTGTGTGGGGTGGCCCGGTACTCCTGCAGGAATTGATATAAAGTCCTCTGCAGGCCGTGCCCCTGACTGTGAGCGATGCGGAAAACCTTGTTTAGCATTCTCATTAACCGCTCCACTTTGCTGTTCGCCCTGGGCCACAGAGGAGTGACTTTGCAGTAATGGACATCATACTCCTCCATCAACTGGGCGAAATGATCCCCTTGGAAGGGTGGACCATTGTCCAAGCACAGCACTTGGGGAATGCCGTGGGTGGCGAAGATCTTTTCCATCGCGACGGCTACATTCTCAAACGCCACTAACTCGACTAACTCCATGATTGGCTCCCTCTGGGCTGGGGACATTGCTTGACACAGGCCGTAATGAACTCCTCGACCCCCCTATCCAGGTCTGGAAACCACACATTCTGTCGCAGGCAGGCCTTGGCCTTGGCTGTGCCCTGATGCCCCTTGTGCACCAGCTCAATTACCCGGGCAATCTTGCACTGGGGAGCCGCAATCCTGTCCCCTAGTAAGAGCAGTCCTGACTGCGAATGCCAGCTCGTCCTTAACCCTCCATAATTGTTTTAGTGCCGACTTCGCTTCCTGGGTCCTCAGAGGCGGCGTCTCGACCACAGACTTCAAGTAACCCTGTTGAAGAGCTGCCTTCAGCACGATGAAGCACTCATCTTCAGCTGCCGCCTCTCCAGCTCGTGAATCGGCACCAAGTCAGGAGTAGCCACTTCCACCACCAGTCTGACATGCTCATCAGCCTCCTCCAAACTGACGTTATTCTGTCCTGCAAGTTCTCCATGCGGATGTCTGGACAGATAGTCGGCTGCATTGTTGTTGCCTAACCGATATACCAGGGAGACAACATACTCAAGTAGTCCCAGCATCCAACTCTCAATCCTTGCGGGTGGCTTAGATGATAACCCCGCCAATATGGGCAGCAGGAGATTGTGATCCGTGACCACCGTCACCGGTCTCCCCAATACATAGAGTCTGAAGTGACGACACCCCCACAGGACCGGCAGGGCCTCCCTTTCAATTTGCGAGTACCGTTGTTCCCCCCCGGACCGTGCCTTCCTGGCATAAGCGACTGGCCGGACCTCACCGTGGGCATCAGACTGTGTGAGCACTGCACCAAGTCCAAATGGGCTGGCTTCCACCACGATTTCCGATTATAAGGACATGTCGAAAAAGGCCATGGTGTCATACATCTTCAAACGCGGCTTGCTCGAAGGGTACCCACTACCAGGCAACATCCTTTTTATTCATAGCCTACAATGGCTCTGACAGAGATGCAAGTTTCTTGATGAACCGGCCACAATATGTGACCATTCCCAAAAAGCTCCTGACTTCCGACACATTCTCAGGGGGTCATGCCTCGATGATGTCCTTTACTTTACAATTGTCTGGTGACACACCCAGCTCCTTGAACACAAAGTCAAAGAACTTGATCTTCTTCATCAGGAATTCCCATTTTTCCCTGTTCAGCGTTAGCCCCAACGATTGGAGTCGCTCGAGTGTCCTGGTCAGCCTGCCCAGATGCTCCGCCTCCGACCTTGCAAATACCAGAATGTCATCACTTATGTTCAACACACCCTCTGATTCAGCAAGTGCCTCGCAAACAATGTTCTGGAATACTTCATCCGCCGACGATACCCCAAAACCCAACCATTTGGAGCGGTAGAGGCCGCGGTAGGTGGTAAATGTAGTTAAGTATCGTGATTCGGGGTGTAGCACCACCTGATGGTATCCAGCCCTTAAATCAAGTTTGGAAAAATAACCGGCCCTATTGTGGGGGTGATGTGCCGCTCCCTCTTGATGGCTTTGTTTGGAAGACGCATGTCCACACATATCCGCACGGAGTACGGTTGTTTGGGTTTTCTGGCAATGACAATAGGAGATATCCAGGACATCGAGCCCTCCACCTTTTCAATAATATCCAGAGCAACCAGGCTGTACAGTTCCTTATTGACCAGTTTCCTCCGGTGGAATGGAACCCGGCAGTGCTTCAAAGAAATTGGTTGAATCAATTCATCAATGTGGAGCCTCAAAGGATCACCTGTCATGCGACCAATGCCCTCAAACATCCGACTGAATTTTGCTAGGAGCTCCTGCACATCTTCCACGTAGAAAGAGTAAGCAAAACTCACAATGCACAGTGCCTCTGCAGCTGCGCAGATCAGCAAGATGCTGCTGACTGTTGTGACATAGAAGCGGGCCCTGATGGACGACCCTCCGTGCTCCACATCAGCCAATAACGCCCCATCTAGCGGAATAGGCTGCTCACCACCAAATCCAAAAATTATGGTTGAATCAGGCACACAGGCACTCTTAATAAGAGCCGCAACCCTTCGATCATTTATCAAAGATGGCCGCCAAACCTCACGGTCATCGCCGTCCCCGCGGCATTCAGGATCAGAAAGAAATTTTAAAAAATGTCCCGCCGCTCACCGCCTGTCCCGGCTCGATATCCCACTCCGTCGCCACCGTTATGAGTGGTCCGGTATGTTCTGGCACCCCCCGTTACCTCCAACTTCGCACTTGTTAGAAAGGATATCCCTAGAAACAACCTTTCCTCTATAGTCCATGGAACCCCACATCTTTTGCATTTGATTCTGTAGCCTAATCTGACTTTATACAGTGGAGCACAGCCTTCAGCTAAACTCCACTGGGCTTTAGCTCATAGTTACAGAGGGCATGCCTCTCTTCAGATTCTTTCCCCAGTGGGATCCAATCTGAACTAGTCTTAGTTTCCGGGGATCCTGGGAACCTAGAGTAGCTGAGGCATATGTATCCATCCCTGATAATACAAAGCATTACTTTAAGAATAGTGTACTGGTAGATGGCCTAGACACCCCTGTCATTAGGGACACTGGAACCAGCAGAACTGTGGTATATTGCATATTGGTAAACCCAGACAAACTAGCCAGAGCTCCTCTGATGCCCACCATGTTGGCTGATGGACCCCCTCTCAAGTTCCCAGTTATGCCTGTAACTCTAGCTGTGAATAGTGGAGGAGTTAGGATACATGTGAAGGTGCAGAGGCAAGTCCCTGGGGTTTCTGCTGGGAAATGACCTCAGAGACTTAGGTCATGAGGGGGATACAGTAGAACAACCCAGCCTAAGGCTGCCCTGGTCTAGTCCAAGGCTGGGCCAAAGCCAAAGGGTAAGGGGCAAGGCTAAGGGAGTCAAAAAGCAGAAAGGAGGGAAAGAGAACGTTCCCCTTAACTCATCTACCACTAAGGTGGGGTAGTTGGCCAAGCCCCTGTACCTGGCGAGGAAGAGGAGTGCCTGAAATTCTCAAACCACGTAACCACCCTGAGTTGCAGATTTTACTTGCAGAAGGAGGTACTGATAGGGAAGAGTTTAGTAAGGGCCAACATGAGTGCCCATCTTTTGAAGCCCTCAGGAGACAGGCCTGGTCCCAGTTTAAGGGTGAGCCTCCTGGAAAACATTGAATGTATTAAGAAGGTGGGCTACTGTAGAGTGACCCTAAAGAATCCAGCGAAGGAGACCATAGGAGGTTAGTGGTTCCTCTTCAAGTGAGACCCTTTCTCCTGTAGTTGGCACATGAAGTTCCCCCTTGCAGGTCATCTTGGGATCAAGAAGACCAAGGAGATATTATCTATGCATTTGTACTGGCCCAAGATGGGTTTTCAGATAGAAAGTCACTGTCAACACAGCAACTGTGGGTCAGTTGCTGAAGAATTATGTGGCATATTCACTAGGGTTGACTTCCCTAAAGAAGCTGTGTCTGACATATGCAGCAACTGTATCTCTAAGTACATGCAAGCCATGTGGAAAGAGTGTGGGGTCTCCTATACGTTTTCATTTGCTTATCATCCATAGACAAATGGCTTAGTTGAGAGATTCAAGAGAACTATTGAGTATGATTGGAGATCTTGAGGAGCCCCAGATGAGAAAGTGATATCTCCTTTTACCATGCTTACTCTTTCCCTACAGAGAGGTCCCTCAAAAAGGTGTTGGCTACAGCCCCTTTGAGCTTCTCTTTGGTCACCCTGTGAGTGGACCACTAGCTTTAGTCAAGGAAGGACTCCAACGGTCAATACTAACATGGTAGACTATGTGCTAGGGTTGAGAAAGAGGATGTCCTTGCTGATGGCTCAGGGCAGTGACAAGTTGAAGGCTGGTCAGGCTTTGTATAAACTGGTATGACCAGAAGGCTTCACTTGTTCATTTTCTTTCAGGCCAAGAAGTCCTGATTATGAATACTCTAAGGCTAAAGCTTTACAGGATAAATGGCCAGGCCTTTACAAAGTTGCGTAGCAACTTGGTGAGGTAAGCTATTTAGTGGGTCTTGGGAGACCTGGTCAAGCCCCCAAAGTATTTCACATATATCGGCTAAGGCATTCATCCATAGGATTAATATGGCTGTTCTGCTCATGGCCTCTGTCCTCACCCACAGTGCCTGTGCACCTGGGCCTTACCTCTGACGACTACCTCTAGACCAGTGGTCTTCAAACTTGTTATGCCAAGCCCCCCCTGAGCAAACAATAAAATGTTCGGGACCCCCCGACCCCGCCCCTCTGTGTTGATGTTCTTTTTTTTATAGAGATAGCTGCGAATTATGTGATGTCCATACATGAGCACACTGGATTGTTTTGTATATGAGACTCTGACGAGCATGCCAATCAAAGAAGTTGCCTCACATTGTAAATCCACTAGGCCAGTGGTCTTCAAAAACTTTTAGCCTGGACCCCCTTGAGCAAAATTTGGGCAGGCCGGGCCCCCAAAAAAATGCCAAATGGACAGTATGTATTGCGCACCATCACTGCACCCTACTCCCAGTATAGTCCCTTGGCTCCCCCACCTGCTCCCATCACAGTGGCTGGGCTCCCTCATCCCACTCCTACCCAGTCCCTGGGCTCTCCACACACCATCACACACCCTGCGCTCTTCCCACCCTGCTCCCACCACTATCCCATGGTTCCCACCCATCCTGCTCCCACCACAGTCCGAGAGCCAGTGGCGGCTGGTGAATTTTTTAAGTGGAGGGGCATAACTATTTCCCCCAAAAATGCCATAGCGACTGAGCGCAGTGAGGGAGTCCGAACCAATGAAGGGGAGTTCGGGGGTTTTCCCCCTGTGAATTTTTTAAATAAAATAATGGGTTAAAATGTTGCATTGTAGAGCATTCTTTAATAAAAATGGGTAAATATCCAAACAGTTTGCAATTGCTGCTGGGGGGGGTTAGGGGGGAGGCATGACATGTTTTACTGGACATCTATGATAGATGTCCAGCTAAAATATATAGGGGTGTACCGAACTTCGGCTTCGAGTAAGTATTCGGCCGAATTCCGGCTGAAAAAAAGCTATTCAGCTCCGGCCGAATAGTTTCGTACTATTCGGCTCTTGCCGAATACTTTGACATTCTCATTTGAATACAATGCAACATGAACTCAGAAAGGCAAATATAGACTTCAGTTTGCAAAACTGAATAGAATTAGACCAGACAAATTGCTATCACACAGCTAAAAAATATGTTATATTGTAATCTGCTCTTTAGGACATGTTTTGTTACAGATTCTTAGACATAAAAGGTGCGCATCTTTTATACATAGCCTGCAACAATACAGGAAAATCTTTTCTTATGGCAAATGTTTATATGCAATGTGCACTTATTTCAGTTGGAAAAGACAAACTGAAATAAATGTGCATAGATACTTTCAGTACCTGTCATGTCACTTCCCATTGCATATGTCATAGTCCCCCCTTTTCTTTTTTTCAGGACTTGAGTCCTGAGTTTAACATTATCTGATATTTTATCAGCAATGATAAGTTGCATATGTTTGTGTATTGTCGAGAAGGCGTGGCTAGGATAAGTGAAAAGTGAGCAGCATTTGGTTGGGTGGGATGAATAGTTATGAGATGGAGTTCACGCATTTAAGATTTCCTCTTGATTTGTGCCCTGCATGAGCCGACATGAACCATTTTATAAATTTCTATGTGAGCTGCAAAGAAGTTTCTAAACTAGACTGCATCGACTTTGCAACTGGACAGAGAATGCAATGCATCTGATTCACAAAGGCAGTCCTTTTGCATTTGTGAAGCCTCCTACTTTAACTGGCACTGAATATGCAACAATCTTCAGTACATTTGGTCTCTTCATTTTGGTTAAATTTGCTTTTTTCTGGCTTTTATACTTTAAATAAAGATGCTACATTAATTACAATGAAGAGAAATAAAAGTATACAACACATTTAAAATGGTGCTTTATTTGTTTTTTTAATAGGTGTGTTTTTTGAAGTTTGGAACATGATTTACTAAATAAAGCAACTATTCGGCTTCATATTCGGCCGAATACTAAATATGCTATTCGGTACAGCCCTAAAAATATACCATCCCTGTCCCCTGGGCCCCACTAGGCCTAACACAGTCAACATGGTTATGTGTGAATGCAAGGCAATGGGATGCCAGGGGGGAAAGCATGGTATTTTGACTGGGCATCTATGAGAGAAATCCAGTAAAAAAATACCATCCCTGTCCCCTGGGCTCTGCAGCGCCTCAGAAGGAGAGCTGATTTTAGCATGTGGGTAGGGGGATTGTGAAACAAAGGCATTTAGGCATTTTTAAAATGCCTTTGTTGTGCAACCCTCCTTACCCCTCTATCCACCACTTGCCAAAATCATCTCAACGGACCAAAACAAACTAACACACACATTCATACAGCAATCACTCTATCATTCACACGAGCATCCATCACCATACACTCACACATAACACAAGCATTCACGCATCCATACACATGATTCAATAAAATAAATGAACAGAAACATACCTTCTGCATTGGCTTGCATGTGGATGCTGAAACTCCCTGTTCCAGGCTGCTCTATCCGTATGTGCGAAGAGGCGCAGCAGCTCCCCCTCGCACATATAGACATGCAATGCCCCAGCCAGCATTTCCAAGGAGTTATGCAATGCTGGCGAAGCAAAATGCCCCAGCTTTGCATAGCTCAGTGAGCATGTGCGGCTGGGGAATGAACTGAACTGTCAAAGGGAAATAGGGTTTCCCTTTGACAGTTCAGCCAGCCCAGGAGCACTCCCTCAGCTTGAAAAAGCAGCTAAGGGAGTGCTCATTGTTTCACTAGGCTGGCTCCTTAGCTCCTCCATATTGGGTGAGGGGGCCACTGGGTGGGCACCCCCTCGTCATTATGGATGAGCTGCCAGGCTCGGACTGGCCTACTGGCCTGTTCCCTTTCCCTTTGCCTGGTCGTGCTCTGAAACACCTGTGTACGAGCGCAATACAAATAAAATATCATATATCATATCATAGGGCAATGCCTGTACCAAAAAGACTAAATGCTAGTGTGGGCCAGTCAAAATGGGCCACCTTTTTGGCCAATGTGGGCCAGTTTGATTTGTTACTTCCCTACGAAGTTAGTAATTTTGACCATTGTTGCTGAATAAATATTCTATTAATATAACAATGTACTTACATTTTAACACAAAGCACCCCCTTGGGTACTATTCAGTCTATTAATGAATATCCATGTACAACTGCGGGCCACTTTTTCATTGGTGCCTGAGACAGTGCCATGCTTCAGCCCGAGCATGTGAGCCGCCCCTGCCAAATATTTTGTTTTTTAACATTTCATGCTGGACTATCACGGCCCCCCAGGGATGATGCCGCGGCCCCCCACGGGAATGCGCACCACAGTTTGAATACCGCTGCTCTAGACCAACCAAGTCTGGGCCAAAACCGAGATACGGGCAGTGAGTAGCAAAGTCACTTACCGTGGCCCTTTGTTCCTCCAAATGCATTTACGCTTTGAAGGTTCTTTTTGGCCTTCTTGTTGGCTTGTGTGGTATTTGCTTCCTAAAGCCCTCCGAACGTTGGGAACAGCTTTGTTCATCGTAGCAGATCCTGACCTAACTTTTGGAATCTGTTCACCCTGTCAGTTCTCTTTTCCTACGTTTTTCCTGCTCTGTAAGTACTTTGTGAACTGTACACACGACCGTGCACTTTTACATGCGCACTGAACATTGCTCACAAGTCTCTATTCATCTTAGGCCTGGACTTAAAAAGTTAGGGTTGCCATCTCTGAAGATTTCTGGTGCTACTAAAGTTATTCACCCTTTTCCTTAGCAGGTACTGGTGGAGTTATTAACTTTCTCGAAGGGACTCCAGTGACTGTATATAGATTACATAATGTGTTACTTGTGTGATGTTTTACTATTGCATTTCATGATTCATTTGTGTTTTATATTGGGCCTATAATGAATAGTTTATTTGTGTACACTACTGTCTAATTGTAATTCTTGGTGTTTCACTGTGTGTGATCATTGGAGACCCCTGATCACCTTCACTCTGATCTAGCTATCTTTCCAGAAGTGTCCCCCCGTTCATCTAACAAGTGTGGCCTCCGAAACATCTGTCCACCAGGGCAGAGTTTAGAAATCCTTTCTAACAGCACTCTATAGTTGTATGAGGTAATGAGAAGCCAAGTTTCTGGCAATACCTAGTATGAAGGATTAGCACTCGTTCAGTATGTGTGGACATTTGGGAAAAGGGAAATCTATACTTAGATTTGCACAGAGTAACTGTAGAGACCACTAGGCCCATCTTGCTTGAGAGGTTAGTAACGGGTGCCATACTTGATGTTTAGCTTTATGCAGCTCTCCTGCTACCCTTAGACTTGGGGCGCCTTGAAGCAATTATAATGTGGCAAGTGTAATAGAAACACTTGTGTATAGTCGTGTTATAAATGTCATATCATATCAAGTGCATTATTAATTAACAATGCATGCATGCTATAGCTGACACCTGCTTGCAATGCACCTTCTACTACAGCAGGGTGTTCCAGGGGCACAGGAGGTACTGCTAACCTAACACTGATTACAGCAGAATGCTTTGCAATCTAACTGCAGATGTAAGTGGCTACCTATTTATTCGACATTGCACAGGGAGATCAGATACCTTGACCAGAATCCCTCTGTGTGGTCCATATTCATGTGTACATATATAGCCCTTCATGCCTCTCCAATGCGCTGCAATAGGAGGTGTTTAAAGGCTTTACATTTATCGACCGCAGAAAGATAAAGGGCTGATTTAGCCCAGCCACAGGATTAGACCATTCAAAGTGCAGGCCAGCCACCAGGCCAGTGTAGCGGGTTGCATAGTCTAAAGTAGCTAGTATGTACGTGTTTGCCAGCCGGGAAGATTCAAGGAGACGCACGATATATACCCCAATATGGGAAAAGTGTACCTCTCTGATGGGTAGGGGTTGAAGGGGAGCTGGATCGGGAAGGTGTTGGGTAGTTTTCTGACATAATGTGCATGTTACCACAAAATTATTTTCTCTGCAATAATCCCTGGCCACTAGAATCTACTGACGACCTGTGCCTGGGTCTTAGCTGCCCCTAGGTTTCCCACGGTAAAGTGTACAATAACCCCTGTTTGAGGAAAAGGAAGGGGCTCTCTCCTGTCCTTCCTTCCTCTTCCAACACTACCATTTGAAAGGCCTCGTTTAAAATGACCTCAACTTCTTCAGCTTCTTCTTAGTCCGAGCCCGGTTGAGGGAGACTAGTTGAACGTGAATAGGGATCTCAACCTTGCTGAGGGTGATCCGGAGTGAACCGTGAGTCACCCGAGAAGGAATAGTTTTGGAAATACAACAAAAGGGGATCTGAGTCCGGCTGAGGGGGATCAAGGAAGAAACCTCCAAAATCGTTTAGTTACAAAAAGAAAGTAACTTTCTATGTTTTTGTTTTGCACGTCAGGCCCTCTAAAACAAGAGACTTTGATGGAAAAAGAGACCTGAACACACAAGGTCCTGATATTGGAATTGCCATTATATCCTCTTACCGCGGACACCAGAGTGTGGGTGCTTTTCTCAGAGTGAACCGCCTTGCCCATGCTGAAAACATGGGGAAGGAAGGCCAATGTGCCAAGTATCCTGATTATCATTTTGTGAACACTTCCTATTTTTTCATGAACTATACCCCTCACTATTTGTAGCTAGTATTAAGGATTGGCAATAGTTTATTTTAGTAGAGGCTCTTTTTTTGTTTGATATGACTCCACTAGGACTGTATTCTTTATTATTTGATTGTCGTAACTTGCTCCCATCTTAGATATAGGTTTAGATCAATAACACCCTTGGGATGTGATTAAACTGATAACAATTGAAATCCATGCTGATAATCTTTGCACCACCAGAAGAGGAAAATAGAACTGTTGAACTCCTATACTCTGACCGCGTATCAACGCTAAAAGAGGTTTTGCTCTCCTAACTACATATCCTGACTGGTCGACAGGATCTGTTCTTTAAATTTAAAACTCAAGTATTATTAGACACCCATCCTCTTTCCAATTAAAATATACAACAGTGGGATTGGATAATACTGAGAGTACGGCCGGCCCTTACCTTTATTAGACCCAGTGCTCTAAGACCCCCTGCCCCGGAACCCTTTTTGTTTGGTACCCAATTGTCTTCCATAGCAGGGCCATCAGGGTTAGAGATTAACCTACCAAAGTCCACTCCTTTGACCGAATCAGAATCAGACGACTTCGAAACCTTATCCGAGGGAGTCGAAACTTTTCTGTCTCCTTACACCCCCAGCAGAAATGGCCCCACAAACTCATGGGTACTAAAAACCTCTGTTTTGCCAGACAAATCAGTACCCCTCAGAAAATTCACTAAGTACTCATTTAGGCATTGGATGTTATTCACCGACCACCCTATTCTGTTTCCTCTTACATTTGTTCTAAGGTTACAAGGACCACCTGTTATCCCATTATTTCTTTTTACATCAAAATCTGCTATTATGATTTTTGTGGTCAGTTCACCCCTTATCTACAATTTGGAAGTTCACATATTTTCCCAAAACATGTTGGTCAATAAAGATGTAGTCTAGGGTGGACCTGCTTACACCCCTATGCCATGTGGCAGTATCTGTTGCATCCCCTATATGTATGTCATTTAAAGCAGTGTATCCCAATGCTCCCAACATAAAATTCGACTTCCTGCCTGCCCAGGCCTTGGTGTTATAAGATTTTGAATCCATAATAAGATCCCACGGGCCCTGCTCGCTTTCCACCTGTAGACAATTAGCATTCAAGTCTCCCGACAACACTATGTTCCCTGGTGCTGCACCTGCCTGCCAGTTCTCTATATAGTGCCAGATTTGGGACAACAAAATATCCAGAACAGCCACCCCCAAATGCCAATATATATCAGTCAGCAAAAGATTACATTACAGGTCTTTGTTACAAGCTGCAACGGCCAAAACACCAAAACGAAGATTTAAAATGTGCACCGCAGTGAAACCCATGGGGGATTTAATTGCAAATATCAAGGCCCCAGAGGGCCGACCCCCCACCCCCGACTGGGCTTGGCGGCATGAGAAAATACCTGGAACCGATCAAGGACAGGAGTGTTTGTTAGCCAAGTCTCCTGTAGCATAATGCAAGCTGCATTCCGTAATAGTAATACCAACTTCTCATTTGATTGCAGGTGGGAGTTTCCCCTAGTGTTCCATGATATAAGCTTCAGACATCCATCTGGCCCATCTACCGTGCAAAACATCTTTTTCCCACACTCCTTCTGCGTTGGTGGATAAATCACATATTCATCATGCAGCTTGCTTTCATCACAGGGAAGACATGACAGTAGACCAGTCGATATTATTGCAAATTTTCAATTGAGGACCATTCTTAATATTCCGGTGACACTGACCCTGCGTGTCAACTGTAATCATGAAATCTTTCCCAATTCCTTCTACAAATTATGAGGCCTCATTATCCTCAAAGTGTGATATGTTGAATCCCAACAAGTTTAATTCAGCCCTTTCTTGAGACCACAAGGTCAAAAACTATCCTTGATCCAAACTGCAAAATACAACTATCAACCGTATGGCAATCTAAAAACTCCACACTGGCAAAATCAAATGAAGACTTAAAGATGGATTTCAGAAATAATCATCAAAACTTTCCCACGATTCAGATAGATGGCAGACCTATCACCCAAAAAGCTCTTTAACCAGAGCCTGTAGTCACCCCCCAATCTCACAAATGCCCCCTTAGAGGCCCCACCCTATGTTTTCCCTTCCACCAAAATTCAACAATTGAGAGATTTTTCTAGGACTTTAGATGGTTTCATCACATGTCTTACACCCCCCACCCTAACCCTAAAATGCCCCATCGGCACACAGATCAATTCCTCGATCATTGAAATCAATTAGGGTATCATGTTCTGCTTCATTAACATTATGAATCCTCAGGTAGTAGCGGTAAAGAGAGACCTTAGGTGAGGCTGATATCACTTTGATTTCAACACTATCATCAAAGTAGGGCCCTCGCTCTATTGTAGCATCCATATACTCTACCAATATTCCCTTCCTGTTTCCACCAACCGGCCTCAATGCCTGGATTATCTGGGCTCCCAAGTCTTCAACCTTAACATTAATATCGGCCAAAATCAATGTATGTGCTTTCACTTCTGCCCAGATGTCATCATAAAAAGTTACAAATGAACTGAGAACCATATTAAGGGCGGACAGCGTGGGGTGTGACAAACATATTCGCTTGTCCACCTCTCTTAATGTGAAGTGCATCGCAGACCTACTTAACTCATTGAGTGACGTTAATGAGGGCACAGAGGGTGGATTTATAGGTATTCTATTGGTCTCGGCCATTAAGTTATTCTCAATTTAATGTGTTAATTCTGTAGGGAAACCTATACAGGAAGCATCACATGTCTGCTGGATTACACTGTTCATAATTAAACCTCTTGAATTGGCAGTAAATATCTCCCCATTGGATGCAGGCCCATTCTTCGAGCATGATTCGATCCGCTCTCATTTCCGACTCCCTCTGTTAGTATGAAGTCTGCATACTCAATCATGCTTAAATCATTAACATCCATTAAGCAAACCAGGTCCCTTTCTTTCTCTGAGAAATCCCGGGCTCTTTATCCGTGATCGCAAGACCGTTCTCGTAGGAGCAGCAACTCGGGAAGCAGTGCTCGCCATATTTATTTCTTAAAAAAAAGAAATCTATAATCCTATGGTCTGCTCCTGGTATTTTCAACATTGCGTTTGAAGTGCCACAAGATGATGCAAGTGGGGTAATGGGGTAGCCAACACCTGGCCCATCCTCTGCCTCTCCACAGAAGTAGGGTTCTCCTGTATTGCCAAAGAGGTAGTAGGCACATTTCCCAACTGGTGCCCCCCTTAGTGCCTTCACATGCTTAATGACCCATATCCCCAAGATTCAGTCTTAAGGTGGGCACAAGCTGGTCTTCTTCTAAGGACATCTTATTCAAAGTCACAAGAGCTGCCAAATTCTTGGTTGCTGACTGGGCGCTTTCATTGTCCTTGCATTTGCCTACCAGGACAGACAGGCTTCTCAAACCCTTGCGTTTCATTTCAGGTGTCTCCTAAGGATCCCTGTAGCAGATCAAAGGCGATTGCCGGCAGTTTCTGCCACAAAGTCTCCCCGTAGCAAATCAAAGGAAACTGCCCACAGTCTCTGCCACAAAGTCTTCTTGTAGCAGATCAAATGCAACTACCCACAGTCTCTAATTAGTCACAAGGCTAATTCAACAAATCAAACAGTGCAAACACAGGACTTGAGACAACTCGCCCAGTCAGAGCAGTTTTAACAATTGCTACGATCTTTACGAACGTAACAGCAGATCACAGGACCCTATATGAGTTCTTCCCTTAATGCAGCAGGACTTTATTCAGAAGCAGAGCAAATTGACCGCAGCTGTACACAATCATGGCAGGCCAAACCATCCTAGTTGATGTATTAATAAGTAGTAAGCACTTACTGCAGAAAACAGGGAGATTACCGCCACTGCCACTAGCACATCCCCCTTCCTGCTTTCTGCTGATTTCTGCCCACTGCTACTGCTACTTGATGCCACACCTCGTAGTTATAGTACAGATCCTTCCATGGAAAGTCGACTGCGCTGTTATGAGCATACTTACAATCATTCACGTCATGGGCGGTCTGCGCTAACTGCTAAAACTCTGCTGAACTCTGCAACGCTCTGCGCTATGCCAGGGTTTTTAAAGGTAGGCTCTGCCCCCCGTACGAGCGTCCAACATAGTAACAAAGCTGGAGATAATAGGCTAGAAAGACTGTGCTGACTGCTAAAACTCTGCTGAACTCTGTGGAATTTAATTTGTGTTGGAAATTTACCAGACTTACAGTGGGGATGGAATTATCTCAGGTGGGGGCACCCAAGGACAGCCTGGGCATCACATCCCCAAGGACGTAGTCCATCCACCTAAGGAGGAGAGTAAAACTTTTGAAGTGTTTACACATCAGCCCTTACAGTCACTGCGTGGATGGGCCACAGGTAACAAAACTGATACACCTCAGGGCACCTCTAATTTGTACGCATGTGAGAATACCCTTGAAAACTGTGAGATGGAGTTAGACAAGCGTTTAGGGGAAATGAGTGACACCAAGCCCGTGGAGCTTGAGAAGGCTGCAGGCAGGAAGGTGACCACTCAAGTCCACAAGAAAGCTAAGGCATTTGCACCCAAATCAGTGGCAACTGATTATGATAAACACAAGGAGAGAAGGTGCAGAGGTTCTGACCCTCCACCCAAGAAAGCACCCAAGAAATCCAAACCCAGACCTGTGGTAGGTCAACTCCCACCGGAACACAGAGTGTGGGCGCATCTAACACTGAGGTCCCCGCACCGTCCACAACCAGGGGTTATTTCCAGTTTGGAGATTTGACACAGAGAGATGGGGATCCTGCCTGCAAGTGGAAAACCCTAACAGTTTTTTTCAGACTGATAGTCCCCTAGTGGAGAAGGCCACAGTTAGAGTGGGTATCATAACGGGTGAAGTCCTACTAGGCCATGGAGTGGCTGAAAGTTCCTTCACTCTGAGACTCTGAGTGGGAACAGTACTGGGTCCTTTGAGGAGGCGTACGTTTCCGCCAAGACTCAGATATTTCTGGACAGTACATCCAGAAATAGGGACATGTCTTGCACCTTGACTGGCACTGCTTCTAGTGTCACAACCGTCATGTGAGTGGTGAAGTCAGGGCAGTACACCCAAAGACTAACTCTGCAGGTAAGAGGGTTTGATAGGCTGAATGACTATCTCTTGGAAACCGTAGTACTTAGATGGAGGAATGAAACCTCTCTGCACTGTGTTGCAGTCTAGAACTACATCCCAGTTGGGTGTCTGTTGGGTAATATCTTCCCTGACCCAGTAATGGCAGTCACTGGTGCAGCACCTGGCGAAGTGCTTGAGGGAAGTGACCCTGAGACATCCTCAAACAAGGAGTAGGTACAGGGTGGAGGTCCTAAACCGCTCCAACAAAGGGAACAGGTGAATAGTGAAAGCCCTTGCCTGTTCCACAAACAGAAGGTTTCCTCTGTTCAAGAAAGCCAGAGACTGGTCTCCCTGGTACCTCTTAGTTCAGGCCTGAAGTCCCCTGAGGCACCTACTCTTGTGGGAGATTACTCCATGGCCACAGAGGTGCCTATGGAGTTAGCACAGGATTCAGTGATCTCACCTCTGCCTACCGATATAGAGGAGATACCTGAGATGACATACAGGGAAGCTTCAGAGCTGAATTGCCTGCCAGAGCTGGAGGAGTTGTCTTCAGCTGGAGGCCCAGATCAGGTTGACTTTTGCCAGGAATAGCGACACTGTCCCACTCTGGAAAGTGTGTTGAGGTAGACAGATGAGCAGGTGCATAGCAGGTGCAGGGCAGAGGTCCTAAACCACTCCTAAAATAGGAACATGCAAAGACCAAAAGCCTTGGCCTATTCCAAAACCAGATACCGGTGCAAGATGAAAGTCCATGCCAGTTCAAAAATAAGGATCCCAGGAATTCTGGGGCAGGGCGTAGCCAGGAGTTGGTTGTTCACACAGGCACCAGGAGTCCCCTTCTCCTAAGTTTGTCGGGTGTCCATTTGTCACTCTCCCCGTAACTCCATTGGTCTCGTAATAACCCTTCCTCTGCAGCTGCATCTTCCTCATGCCCCACATTGTCTTTTTTCATTTTTTCCTCTTCGCCCTCCCAATCTAATTTGAATTTTATTCTTCCCAATAGTCATTCTCCCTTGTCTCCATTTGCTTTTCCTCCTCACCTCCTCCTCTACCAATCACTGAATAACACGCCCACCTGTTGGCACGTATTCTTTTGATGTCTGCTATATAGTTTCTTTCAGGCTGTGTGTGCAACTCCTCTCTTTGTGCCTCTTTCACCTTCTCCCAATTGCTTTCCCCTCTTCTTCCTTTTAAGTTTCCCGCCACAGGTTAGTATACCCTGCAACTGGTCGCAAGCTGCGACATAACCCATAGGGCGGGCGGTGAGCTCAGCCCGCCCCTTCCTACTGTCTCTTCTTCTTTCTTCAATGTTTCCCCTTTAGTCTCCTCATATAGTTTCCAGAGACCCAATATGTTTTGTCTGCTTTTTAGGTTACATACTTTATATTTAGTTAATTGGTACCAGAGCATATTTTTTTTTATCTTCCTGTCAAACGTCCCTTCCGATTGCCATGCATGGAAGCACTGTCCTGCAGTCTCCCCGGACCACTGGAAATTGTATTTTAATATTTTATCACGATGCTGGGCATTTTGCGACACATGTGGTCTAGGAGGCTGACCACATAAACCATTATTTTCTTTTTATTCTAATACCCTGTGTTCCCCCCTCCTCCTATTCTCACAAATCTTCCCTTTTTTTTATTCCCAATCACACCTCTAAACATTCACTCTGGCCCTCTCCACAGGCCCTAACAGACACTCCTCTTGTTCGCAATGGCCCTCTCCACATGCCCAACCATTCATTCAATGTTAGTACTTGATAGCCCTCTCCACACGCTCACTGTTCCTTAAGTTAATGCAAGAATGTCCAGTGTCTAACCATGCATCACTGGCACACTCCTGCTGTTGAAATGCAAAAGCCTGCTATTTTATACAAGATACCTCTTGGTGCTGACTCATCCACCACAAGCCCTCACCAATGAATGATTCTAACTACTACATGTGCGTCCCACTCTACAAAAGGAAACAACACTTGTACACCAATGACGCAACTTTACAATCACCTGCACTACGCACCACTCCTGTCTAACAGAGTTCGCCACACACTACCCACGCCTCCTGCTCTAACACAGGCGTGCCCACACCAGCGCCCACTCTCTATCGGGGGTACGCTTTAATATCTACACTACTATGGCCGATCATCATCCCTTCTCTGAGGATGCGTCCTATACACCATAAAAAGAATATATCCCTCTCTCTCCGAATGCATGCACTATTGTTCAGCATCTTCTTGCACCGTTATACTCACGGCCTGGATACTCTCAAGTGTCCCCTCTGTACTGAGCCTTCACCACAGGCTCACCCTTCCATGGGACGGCGCTCGGGACCTGGCATACCTTTTGTGAACTTGGCGTCTGCAGAGCCTCCTCAGTGATGCTCTGTGAACATTTATGGGTGTGCCGAACTTCGGCTTCGAGTAAGTATTCAGCTGAATTCCGACTGAAAAAAAGCTATTAGTCTCCGGCCAAATAGTTTCCTGCTATTTGGCTCTTGCCGAATCCTTTGTCATTCTCATTTGAATACAATGCAACAAGAACTCAGAAAGGCAAATATAGACTTCAGTTTGCAAAACTGAATAGAATTAGACCAGACACTTAGCCACAAGACTAGACAAATTGTTATCACACAGCTGTAAAATATCTTATATTGTAATCTGCTCTTTAGGGCATGTTTTGTTATGGAAGTTTAGAGATAAAAGATGCTCACCTTTTATACTTAGCCAGCAACAATACTGGAACATCTTTTCTTTTGGCGAATCTTTATATGCAATGTGCACTTTTTTCAGTTGGAAAAGACAAACTGAAAAATCTGCATATTGCATTTTACGATACATTCAGTTCCTGTCATGTCACTTCCCATTGCGTACGTCATAGTCCCCCCTTTCTTTTTATAAGGACTTGAGTCCTGAGTAACTTGATCTGATATTTTATCAGGAATGATAAGGTGTATATGTTTGTGTATTGGCGAGAAGGAGTGGCAATGATAAGTGAAAAGTGACCAGCATTTGTTCCTATAGGTCATGCCCATGGAGACACACTAAGAATTCACAATAGGTAGTGGAGACTAGTAGGCTCGGTTATGTCAGGCAGAGTAATAAGACCCCACCTAACATGCCTCCCAGAGGAATTTATGTTGGGTAATCTATCCAGTTCCAAAGTGGGCCAGTGCGTGAAAGCGGGTAAAGATAGGTGTGAGGACTCTGTATGAGACAGTCAGAGAGCTATACTCTGTTGGTGGAATTTGTAGGATGTAGAGTTGGGATAGTCAGAGAATTACTGGGATGGGCCAAGTCACGGCCGAGCCTTGAAGTCTGGCTTGGCTCCAAGTGGCAAACGTGGGCTGAACCGGAAAAATAAGCATGTAAGTCTTGCAAACAAAGACACCATTGCAAACACTCTGCTGGCATACAGTGCAAGCCCAGAAACAACAGGGAGAGCTTATAAAGCTAAGCACGGTACAACCTTGTTTGTCCTTTTAACCGTTAACAAAATCACATAGGGTAACACAAAAACAACGGTTTTATAGGAAAAAATGGTATTCAAGGTGCATCAAATGTATGCCAAACAAATAAGTGAGTTGAAGTGCTCACACTCAATTACATGAAAAGAAGGGCCACCTGACTCGGCGTACCTAGCCCTAAGGAAGAACACCCTGACCCTGACGGGGTGCCTCTCCCTGGGTTACGCGTGATGTATCGCCTACTAAAAAGATATAGAGGAGAGTACAGTCCCTCAACCTTCTATACTGGTGGCGGTGTCTGAGAACAGACACGAGTAGTCCAACAGGGACATCTAAAAAGTGGTAGACTTCAGCAGGTTAGGCAGCGTGCAACAAAACTGTATATTAGATCTTGAGGCTGCTAAAATGTGTGGATACAACCTGCGAAAAAAGGTCAACTGCTTATATTCCATCCAGAATGTATAACTTTAATGATTCCCGTAGGACATTGTGGTTGGAGTGTAAAGCAGTACTGCTGGAGACACCACTAGAGGGTGCAATAAAAACAAACCCAGCCTAAGGGCTGTAGGGCTAAAAATGGCTCTTGTAAAAAGGTGTAGCTCGCTCTGTGAGGGTGAGTGTGCTACAGTAAGCAATTTTTTAAAGAATACAGTCTCTTAAGTTGGTGTGGAAGAGATCACGGGTAGGTCATGAGAGCCCTCATGACCGAAAAAGGTCGACCGGTTTCGATGGCATGGGAGACCTTTTTACAAGAGCCATTTTTTAGCCCTACAGCCCTTAGGCTGGGTTTGTTTCCATACAGTGCAAGCCAACATTACTGGCATCCCCAACACCCCCCACAAGCATCCTCTTTGGGGCCTGCCACCCCCTAACACAAATACCATACATGGCATTCTGCCTCCCACTCCAACAACACAAATCCCCTACCTGGAATTCTGCTTGCCCATCCCTACCATAATAAAATGATATAAGTTATAAATCCCTGCATGGTCTCCCACCACCCCAGACCACAAAGAGAGATAACACCCTACACCTACTTGGAGCAATCAGACAATGAAGGCAACCAGAGCCAGAAACGGATTCTTCTTTAAAGAGAAATACAAAAATAAACTATCAGATAGTAGTGATTAAATTGCCTTTTTGTTCTGCAAAATATAGGACCATTCCTCTGAGATGGTTCCTTTAAAGCGTTTTATAATTTGGTTTGGCTAGTGGCAGTGGGCTGAACTCTGACTTAAAGCAATTCTCTAATCAGCGGATACAGTGGTAGGCCAGATTCTCGTAATGCAAGTATAGGAAAAGAAAGGATCATGTACTATATATAAAGGATCGTGTACTATATATGAAGAAGAAACAATGCATTAACTGGTACCAAGCGGTAAAGTGCATAGTGGTGACGTGGCCAAGTTGTGTTTTACAGTTTGTACGGCTCAGGTGTAAGGTAGTTTGACAGTCGGGTAAGACTATCCATATAGATACAGTGTAGGTCTACTGCAATGTACATACGTGATCCTCCTGGCCGTAGGTAGTGTGGCTCAAGCTCGTACAGCCACGGACAGGCACAGACAGGGGCCTAAGCGATGAGGCCTTGGCTAGGAGGGCCGGCTTTCGCCTGCCAGCTTCAAGTATTGGCAGAAGTTGAACTGGTGCAGGCCAGTAACAACGGTTGAGGTGGGTCAACTGGTCCGGTAACCCAAACAATACGGTTGCTACGATACTAGACCGGCGGCCATTTTAGCAAATGCAAAGGTGCTCTTATTTGGGGAATAAGTGTGGATTTTGGGGTGCTTACACGGCAGATGCGCACGATGCAGTCGGATTTGGGACCAGCAGAGGAGTCACATTTAGATGCGCATTATTTCCACAAATGAGAAGGAAATAAGTAGCGGACTCAGATAGCACGCGGCTTAGCTCCGGTGCTCACTTCAGGCTTACCTAGAGTGATAGGTGTGTGTTTGCTGCTCCTGCAGCAGCGGAGGGGATTACAATGTACGCACTCCTTGCCAACCGTCATTGGTATTAACCGTAACCATCTTGCATCGACTGGAAAGTATACTGTTCTGGTCACGTATGCCAGCCAGCCTGCAGCAGTAGTTGTTTGCCCCCTGCGCTGTTGACAAAATGTCAATGTCATTCAAACTTATCCCTAATCATGTTGTCTTAACCCTAACCTGATCTTTTGGTAAATCATTGTTGTATCTCACTGTAGCTCCCATTGTGCATGATAAGTTCAATTGGTACATTATTACTGTATGTTGTTGTAGTTCACTGCCCTCATTGTGTATGATAAGCTCAACCTGTACAATATTACAGCATGTCATAGTAGTTACTGCCCTTACTGTACATGAAAGGTACGCTGCCCTAGAGCCGCAACAGTAGACAGACACTCCAAGATGGACTCCCAAACAGTTGAGGCTAGCACAACCCCTCACCAAAACAGATTAGGCTCCCTACCAATCACGTTGTTAAGCTAAAAATGTCGACCCACCTACTGGACGCGCATACCATACCACCTTCCTGTTTCCTACCCTCGCTAGAGTATACATATATCCTAAGTAACATACAACCTAAAATTGCCCACGATATTAATAAAGGTAACGTTCCGACTCCTTCCATCAGAGTCATTACTCGACCGTGTCCGCTGACACACAAACAGTACCGACTAAGGTCTAGGTTTGTTAATTTCCTACATCAGTCGGCTACTCGGCTAGCTAAGCCAGCCCAAGACAGCATTCTCCCTAGACTTATAGCCACCCCACCTGAACAACCTCTACGATAGTCACACCCCACCACAAGTTGATCAGACTAATTCCATGAACCAACTGAGTCACCTCAAGGTTACCCCTAGCTGCCACCCCAACCTATTAGCCAAAATCTATGTTACCACAACCCCATCAACATCATGGCTGGAACAAACCACCTTGGCTACACCTACCACTATCACCAACAACCCTACTCCACAACACGTATGACCAACTCCTTTGCCTCTGGATCCTTCCCCTCCCCTCTGAAGCACTCCTTTGTGCATCCTCTTCTCAAGAAACCCACATCTGATCCTTCTTGTCCAGCTAACTATCGCCCAATTTCCATTACTCCCTTTCTTGGCAAACCCCTGGAAAAGTTGGCCATCTCTCAGCTTAACCTTCATTCCAATTCTGTTGGCTGTCTCCATGACCACCAGTCTGGCTTCAGAGCTGCCAGACGCACGGAAACTGCTCTCCTAAGCATCCGTGAAGATCTGCTCACCAACCTTGACTCTAACATTCCCTCTGTCCTCATCCTCCTCGATCTCTCTTCTGCCTTCAACACAGTCAACCATACCATCCTGCTCAACCGTCTCCGTGAAAACTTGGGTATCACTGATCAGGCTCTTGCCTGGCTGACCTCTTTCCTCTCAGATCGACCCTCCCAGGTCCAACTTGGGTCCTTCCTTTCATCTATCTTCCTCTCTACCTGTGGTGTTCCCCAGGGGCCTAACATCTCACCCTGGCTTTTCAACCAATTCCTGGCAACTCTCGCCCACTGCATTGCCATTTTCTGCTCAAATTTCCAGTGCTACGCTGACGACACTCAACTCATTTTCAGGCTGCCCTCTGCCACCTCCTCTCCCTCTCTCATCTCTGATTGCCTAACTGCCATTCAAGATTGGTGTGCCGCCAATGATCTTTGTCTGAATGCCAGCAAGACGGAAATCCTCCTCATCGGCACACCTTCACCATCCTTTCCCCTCACTCTCTGGCCGGCCTCCCTTGGCCCTCCTCCTACCCCCACCTGCGAGGCTAAGAACCTCGGGGTCATCTTTGACTCCACCCTTTCCTTCTCCGCCCACATCTCTGAGGTCTCTAAAAAGTCAAATTTCCGAATCCACCTCCTCAGAGGTACTCTGCCTTTCCTCTCCTTCCCCCAGAAGCTCATGGTATCTCAAGCTCTGGTTCTCTCTAGCTTGGACTATTGTAACAGCCTCTTTCTAAATCTACCTGCCTCTACTCTCCGCCCTCTGCAACTAATCGAGAACAGGAATGCAAGACTTGTCCTTGGCCTCTAGCCCTGGGATCGTATCTCTCCAGCTCTGAAATCTCTTCACTGGCTCCCAGTGGATGCAAGGATTAAATTCAAAACCCTCTGCATTGTCCACAAGGCTTTCTGGGGCCTGGGTCCAAAATACCTTCAGCTATCCCTCCGCAAATACTTCCCCTCTCGAGCTCTTCGCTCCTCTACTTCCAACTCACACAGGGTCAGTCGTTTGTCTAAGAAACGAGCTGGGGGTAGATCGCTGTCTTCGGCTGGGGCCTACCTCTGGAACTGCCTCCCTGCCACTCTAAAACTTGAGGAGAACCATCTCCGGTTCCGGAAGCACCTCAAGACCTTCCTCTTTTCTTCTGCCTTCGCTCCCCCTCTCCCCTGCTGATCTGTTCTCTCTTGGCACCGTGCACCTGGCCACCCTCTGTCTTTTGGGCCCAGGTACCTGCTCATCCTGTCACCCTCCCGCACTGCCTCCGGGCCACCCCTTGCACTGGGGTCTGTATCTGTACCCATACAGCACCCCCTTTTTCTTCCTGCACTTATCGGACCTACCCTGTCTGCTGCCTTAAACCTAGCACTTGCAAATTGCTGACTGCATTACCACTGTGTGTTGCCTTTATTATTTATTTATTGTTATTTATCTATTTCTCCTCTGCTTCGCACTTTCCACCTCTCCCCCTTCCATGCACTTTTCCCCTCCCCCCTCTCCCATGCACTTGCGCGTTCTCAATGTCACTGGGCCTAGTAAGTTCTCTGTTTTGTTCTCCCCTGCTCCCCTCCCTTGCCTTGTCGCGCTCTGAAACACTTGTGTACAAGCGCGATAGAAATAAAATATCAATCAATACCCAAAATACTCTATCGGTTAGAGTTAAACACAATACTGAAATGCCCCCCATCAAGGCACTCATTAATGCTAGATCAATCCTAGCCCATGCCCCAGACTTCACAGACCTCATCACATCAGAACCCCTAGACTTCCTATCGATTACTGAAACGTGGCTCTACTCAGCCACAGGTCCTGCTCTATCCCTGACCATACCTGACCACTATACGATCTATAGGACAGACCGAACTGGTTTCAAGGGAGGCGGTGTAGCCTTCATCACCACAAACCAACTACAAATAAGAGAATTACCAACACAATCATTCCCCTCATGGGAACTCCTCTCCATCAAGGTCTCACTGACAGCTAGTAGCACACTAACCATCCATCTCATATGCAGACCCACAAACCCAACAACTATCTTTGATGAAGATGTCATACAGCTTCTCATGTGTAACACCAAGCTTGGCTCCCAAATTATACTGATGGGTGACTTAAACTTAGGACTTAATGATCCCCTTAATGACAATGCCTTAGCCTCCTCCATCACAGCATTAGGCTTCCTGCTCAGAATCAATAATCCTACACATATCAAAAGTAGATTGGATTGGCTGTCAGACTTAAATTGCAACATCAAGATCCTATCTAACACACCACGACCCTGGACAGACCATCATGCCATCGTCTTCTCCATCCAGCAAAACACCCCGTCGGTCATATTGCCTCCCCTTGCTCCAGCCTCTCTTACTAGAGATAGACAAAATATCACTGCTGAGAAACTACTGCCCCTCCTGCACCCCATCATAGACTACCCTCATAACTCGAGCCTAGACCCAGCACCTCTGGTTGAGGCATGCAACCAAACACTACTAGTGGCTATCGACAAAGTGGCTCCATTGAGCATGTGTAAAGTCAAGCCTCTTAGCCATCTCAACTCATGGTACACACCAAACCTCAAAATCATGCGCAATAATAAAAGATCAGCCGAGACAACTTGGAAGAAAAAAAAATTCAATATTCAACAAAGAGTGTTTTGCCATAGCATCTAAAACATACAAACAAGTCATCCACCTAACCAAAAGTGAGACCTAAAATGACAGAATCAGTAAAGCTAGCTCGGGGACTAAAGATCTCTTTAGCATCCTACAAGAATTATAATCATATAATCACTACTGCCGCCCAAAGAATCCTGTAGCAAAGACACTGCCTGGTGCACAAATATAGAGAAAAATCTACTGGACAAAATAACCCTATTACAAGCCAAAATTGAATCAGAAGAAGATAACTTAAGGCCCAACAAAGACAATCAAAAGTGCCCTGCTACTCCTGTGAAACCATATAAGCTTTTTGAATTCACATCCATATCCATACCTGAAGTAACTAAAATCATCAAGAGTCTTAAAACGTCCAGATGCCAAGGGGATATCTGCCTGGTCACAGTGATGAAAGAGGTAGCAACTGAGGTTGCTCCCCTCATCACGTGAATAATAAACACCTTATTTGCATCTAGCACTCTCCCCTCCAACCTTATTGATGCAAGGGCCTTACCACTGCTCAAAAAACAAAACTCAATCCTAACATCCCGAATAGCTATCGCCCTATAACCAAACTACCGTTCCTGCTAAAAATACTGGACCGGACAGCCTACCTGTAAATTCAAAACCACATAGAATCTAACAACCATCTGTGTCTCCGCCAGTCAGGCTTCAGGCCTGGCCATGGAACGGAATCAGCCTTAGTCAATCTAAAAATTCAAATGAATGAGATTTAAGATAATGCTAACCTAGCGCTCCTTTTATTAGACCTTTCAGCGGCCTTCGACCTTGTCAACCATAATGTTCTCTGCAAACATCTTGCATCAGCAGCTCACTTCTCCACCAAAGCTGTACATTGGACTAAATCCTTCCTCTCTGACAGAACCATGAGAGTATTTGCCCCATCAGCAGCAGCAGATCCTGCCCCAGTCTCTTGTGGAGTCCCATATGGATCTTGCGTTTCCCCTACACTCTACAATATTTAAAATCACTTTTTGACCACCTGGATAATGATCAAGAAGCCAACAATCGCTAGAGGAAAACCATATCAGTAACCAAATTAGTCCCATGTCAGCAATAAAACACTTGGGTATTATTATCTATGCCAGCTGTGGTGAGATGGCTTGGATCTCAAACTTGATCTTGAAAACAAAGCAGTTAGCCCAAGGCTTGGTGATCATGAGAAAATATGGCAAATTTTCTCTACTGCCAGTCATTAACATTTACAATCAGAAGGTGGTTCCGACACTGACTTATGCAGGAGAAGCCGGGCTAGGGTTACCTTGGGAAATCTGGGAGAAACTGGAGAGCACATTTTGGAAGCAAATCCTAAGTTTCCCCAACGCAATCCCGATGGTCATGATAAGACATGAATTGGGCCTCTTTTCTCTATATGTGAGGATTGTCTAGAAAACATTAACCGACTTTGGTAAACTCAACTCTCCGTACTGCCCTCCACAATATCACATCATAAAAATGAAGCAACTGGGTATGAACGATCGGGTTCTAAATCAATGGAGCGATAAATGCACAGAAATCTTTGCCTCTTTACATCTCTCGGTGGATACTTTGTGCCACAATCCTCTTCAAGGTTAAAAGGGCCCTGTGGGCTGCAGACTCGTCAGATACAGAAGCAAAGAGATCTTCCTCCAGGATCCATACGCTATTGAGATTTCTCACTAGTCTTGTCAACCCCGGCCGGAGTACCTAAGAACATTTCTGAATCCTAGATACCGAGATCTCTTCTTGAGATGCCGCCTCAATGTATTACATATAAAGATTACACTATACTGATATGGCAGAATGGTCAAAGATGATAAATTCCGCTTATCTAATACCCAGGAGGAAACACTGCAATATTTAGTTCTTTTCTGCCCGGAATTAAGAACAGAGAGAACATTACTGCTGTATGAGAGGTTAAATAAGACTCTATGCTTGGACGCTGATGTGTGTTGGGAGAGCCTCTACGGGTGCGGGGGGCAAGTTCAGCAGTAACCAGGCACCTAGTGGTCTTTTTAGAGAGTGTTTTTGGTAGAAAACTGAAAGAATGTGCTCTTGACTAACTTCTAATAATGCGCCCGACTATTGTAAATAATGTTAAGAATTGACCTTCTTAGTATCGGAAATTTAACTGCAGACTAAAAACTCATTTGGAACTGGAAGGGAGAGAGGAGAGGAGAGGAGAGGAGGGGAGGGGAGGGAGGGAAGGAGGAAGGGAGCGGGAGAGAGAGAGAGAGAGAGAGAGAGAGAGAGAAAGAGAAAAAAGTATAGAATGCATTTAAAGTGGTGCTTGTGTTCAAGTTTGGAACATGATTTATTAAATAAAGCAACTATTTGGCTTCATGTTCGGCTTCGACCGAATAGTTGACAAACTATTCGGTTGAATACTAAATATGTTATTTGCCACAGACCTCGAACAGATCTGTGGTCGCCAGACCCGTGCTCCCAAGGAGGGCGGCCTCGATACCCTCAGTGATCCGGGGAAGACTGAGAGATCTCGCTGGGGCCTTCAAAAATTGAGTCACGGGAACACCAATTAGAGAATAATAAAAACCACATACTCAAAAAGTAGAGCAAACACTGGGCAAGAAGCAACGCTGTTTATTACAGCTCGGTGAGCACAAATCAAACAGAACAGTGGAAAGGCTCTTATCGAAAGGCTGATATCTGAATGGAATACGAACAGTCATTTTATACCAAGAAATACAATGGTCAGAAAACCATCGAAACACTTGCAAGTTGGAGAGTTCACTTTTTATTTGTTTCCATGGGATTTTATTGGTTCGTAGACATCATCTCCTCGAAGATTACATTGATCAGTGAAGCGTAATTGCAGCAAACAGTTTAACAGTTTTCCGTTACAATGCCTCCTCATGTGGTACCACATTTATTCACATCCTACCCAGGAACAATTCGTCATTACTGAAGCAACATTGGTCATCACCATTGAGAACAGAACACGAGACCCTGCAGATAGTGGGAAAGGGGACATTCACACGATACCTGTTACATAATGACCTTCGCGAACTCTGGGCTCTTCCGCAGAGCTCAAGAACTTACTGTCTGATTGGTCGATTCAGGAACGCCACTCCGTCCAGTGTTCCCTTCCCACAGCTGCCTGCCGATGTGCATTGGCAGTCATGTGATCAGTACACTGGTACAGAACCACCCTCCCCGTTGACATGTAGGGCGGCTTGTTTGGATGCCTGCCCTGTAATTACATCATCCATTTCTGGTTATGTTGATTTTCTCATAATGAGCAGCTTTAGCGCCACCCCCCTTTGCAGATCCCTGTCGTGTTAGTCACATGGTACAAATCGAGGTTTACCAGGTCCAGCCCGCCCGAGGGATTTCTCTCTACGTGTGTTTATGATGGTGCTATTTGTATCCTTCCCCTTCTTTAACTAATCATAGGATAGTATATTGCACTGTGTGTACACCCAATGCATTATTACCCCCAACTGTTCCTGGTAAAGCCCTTTGTACGGGGCACCTGCAGTTTAGAATACCTGTGTCATTTCCTCTGCAGATGCCCCCACCGCCACCTTCTTTACTCTCGCAGTTGGTAGGTGCGTACACACTTCTGGCACTGAATTAGAATGTTTAATCCAACTCCCTGAGCGGCAAGACCGGGTAATTTTCATTATGCAATTTAAGGAGTCATTTACATCTCATCCCATTCCATAAATAACTGTCCATCAATGGTCACTCAGCGCTGCAAAGTTATCTGCCAGAAGCTACCCCGTGTTCAGTAAAGCTACATTAAAAGCATTAAACCTCAACATTACAATATAGAAGAATTCTTAATAGAAATATGCAAGGCACCTATCATTCAGTCTGAAAGGACAAAAGAACACAATAGAGAGTGCATGTTTGATGCACAGATTACACATCAATCCAGAAAAGTATCTTATTTAGAAATGAAAGTGTGCCATTCTTCACAAAACAATTTCAAATACAAGGAAGGGGAACAACCCTGTGTGTGTTGAAATCAGTTAGTTCCATTAATTTCTCCTGAGTAACTATTTGAGAAGCTAGACAATGTTGTTGAGAGACACATACTTCTAAATATGATTTAGTGATTTGTTATTGTAGTGTGTTTAGGTGCTTGTTTATTATAAGCATATATGAATGCAGATTTGTGCAATGAAAGCACCAGTTTGAATCTTTGTATGACATGGGGTTTCATCATCTGAACTCAGTCAAATGATTACCATTATATTAGGTAATAATAATGCGCGCACCTGTGGAGTGCCCTGGCGAGTGCTGTTGGGCTGTGTCTGCTGTGGAGAAGTCTTGCAGCCCACTTACAGACTTACGTTTTTTGTGGACTTTATTTTGGACTATATCTGCCATTAAAAAGGATATTTTTCCTATTTTAAATAGGCCATACCTTCTTCCCGCCGAAAACGCCTTGAAAATAACAGGCTGCGCGCACCGGTGGAGAGCTGTGGCGAGTGCTGTTGCGCTGTTTGGCTGGCGGAGAGTGGTATGGTGTGGCCAGTGTATTATATAGTATATTGCTTGTTTAGAACTGAGCAGAAGCACGGTAAGGAGAAGCATAACCGAGCGTTGAGGGCAATATCTTATAAATAGAAATATTGTAGTGAAGTTACTTGATCATACTTTAGATTCAGGGTATGCCTGCAGCTTTAAGTATATACCTCCTGAGAAGTGAGGTGAACAGAGAATGTGTATCTAGATCTGCAGTGGCCATAAGGCGTATGAAAAAAGTGCAACCAAAAAAAGGATAAAAACAATACGTTGAGTGCCCAGATAAAAAACAAGGGAGTTGAGATTGGGATCATTGAAGCAGTTTGGGAGGAGAGAGGTGACCCAAGGATGGATCAGGAAAAAAATCTTAACTTTCCTGAAACTAATTGGTAAACGCAGCATTAGGATAACAAAGGTTCCGGTAATGGAGGGTAAAGATGTCATTGAGATGGAGGAAAATGTTCAAATGGATCCTATTGATAATAATTCTTTGCTAAACATGGTGCTAAATCTTATGGATAATACTATGGAGGGGTCCGGAAATGGGATTGCAGTAGATGGTGTGGGCTTAAGCGAAGAGATTGACCCCTTGACAAATATGTAAAGATCACCCAAATTGACTGCAATAGCAAATAGAGCATATGTTTCATCACCTTTTAGGAGTCCTCTTTATCCCCCGGTGTGGTGATAAAAATAGTAAATATGAACCAGAACACATTGGAACAATGAAATCCCTGTTTACCTTGTGCAACAACAATATATAATGAACAAAAAGTAATCAACAAGGATTTAGTGATTCTTGTGGTTGCAATACATACTATCACTAATAATGAGTTAAATTCTGGGGATGTGGATGATGATGAAGAAGTGAATAAGTCTGCTGTTGCGTTGAGTGAAGTTGGGGTTGTAAATGAAGATAACTTGATAATTACATTGCATGATGATGAAGAAGAGATAGAGATGGGTCAAAGAATGGACATATCAGGTGATAAGAGTTTGCTTCTGAAAGAGAATCCATAACATGAGTAAAAAATGTTAAACCTAAGAAAAATCATGCAAATATAAAAAAAAGGTTGATTTAACAAAAGCCATTCCGTTAGCTGGTTTGTTGGAAAGTATAAGGTGTGCAGAAATGCCTAAGACCTATGAACAAATAAAATACAAAAAAACAACAAACAAATATAAACTATTCTAAACAAACACAATTGTACACATGAGGTCAGAGAAAGCCTAACAATGGGGGCAAAAAAAGTAAGGCTACGGACCTAGATGAAAGTGAGGAGGAGTTGGGGGTGAGTTTGAAGATGAAATTTTTTGCAAGGTGATGATTTAAAATTTGAAAATTGGGAAACAGGGAATGATGAAATATATGAGAAACTGTAACGCTCACCTTGTATCCACAGGGACGCCACCCGACTGGACTGGACCGCTTCTGGGTTGGATTCACTTCCCCGGGAACTTGCTCTGCCGTGGGTCTATTCTGGAAGATAGGAGTTCAGTTTTAGCTACAATCACCTTCTCTCGGGACCCGCCTCCCAAGTGTTCCCCTTGCGACCCTCTTAGAGCCTTCCTCACCTTGTATTTCGATAAGGTGCGCTCTCTGTCCTGCTGTTCTGTGCAGGGGCACGTCGTGGCTGGGCACCTTTCGGCCAAGTTACTTCACTGGCGTGGGCCCGGGAGTCCAGGCCTGCTGCGACTCCACTCTTGAGGTAAGTCTTTAGTTCTAAAAAGAATGTGTGTCCACAATAGTTGTTGCCCTGTTAACCTTCTCCTTCTCTCGTAGATGCAGAAGGGATGATGAAGACGTTGAGCTGATGGAGAGGGCGGTGCTCGAGAAGGTAAGAAAATGCGCGAAGCGCGGCGCTATGAGCGTCCTTTGAATAAGGCTAACCTGTGCTATTCTTCCTTGCAGGTCGCCGAGAAGTTCCAGGAAGAAATGCGGCCAGATGGAAGCGGAGCGTAGGGTGGAAGATGTCCGGACCGTTGTTGAATCCAGGAGAGCTTCGGTACGTAAGTGGAGTCTGAGGGCGATGGAATCGGAAGACGAACGCTTACTAATTGTCCTCTTCTTGTCTCTCCACTCTAGGATGTTGCTAGTGGAAGATGACGAGCTCCAGGGAAGACTCTGGAGCGAATGAGGAGCTGGATGCTGAACGGGTAAGGAGGATTAATGGTGTTCTTCTTCTCCCTGTAGATGTAGGCCAAGGATGCTGCGAGCAGGTCTTGGTGAATGTCACGCTGCGAGTGCAGAACAACGCGAAGAGCGTGCCTCAGCTCGGGCGTGGCTTAAATAGCCAGCAGGTATCCCACGCCCTAGATGCTAGATTGCATGATGCAGTTCCACGCCAAACCTTGTGGGGGCAGCCATGTTAGTCCATTCCCCAATGGAAACTCCACCTGTCATATGGGCCTGGTGCCAAAAGCGCCAGGACTGGCTCCAGGACAGCCGATGGGAGCATGATTGAGCCCTTGGGGCCTTGCAGGAACACTGTGGCGAGGACCAGAGACCCTGAGTTCCCAGGCCAGGGGCTATGGTCATGACGCACTCCCCCCTAAGGCCCCTCTCAAGGCGGTTCTTCTGTCTGGTCCTGGCTTGGTGGGGAATTCTTGGTGGAAGCGCCGTATCAGACGTGGGGCATGAATGTAGTCACTAGGCTCCCATGTTCTGTCCTGCGGACCATATCCTTTCCAGTCCACTAGATAGTAGAGTTTCGTTCTAACGTACTTTGAATCTAGGATGTCTTTTACTTCAAACTCTGGCTCTCCATGAATTATCACAGGCCCTGGTGGGGTAGTTACTCGGGTTCCAGGCTGAAATGGGTTCAGAAAATATACATGAAACACCGGATGTATCCGCATGTGGGTTGGCAAAGTCAGCTTTACAGCGTCTGGGTTTATGATGGATTCGATGGGGAACGGCCCTAAAACCTGTGGGCGGAATGTTCGAGTTCCCTTTAGAGGCACATGCTTAGATGCTAGCCACATCATGTCCCCTATTTGGTAGTCGGGGGCTTTTTCGCAATGCTGGACTGCGTATTTCTTCTGATGAACCTTGGCGTGTCGCAAATATTCTATGGCTCTCGTGAAGGCCTGCGAAATGGTCGCGTGTAGGTTCTTGATGGCTGCCATTTACAGAGTCGTAGGAATATCCAGTTCTGACGTGCATGGATGTCTGCCATACACAGTAAAGAATGGAGTCTGCCCGGTACTGCTGTGTAGTGAATTGTTACAGGCATACTCGGCGATCCACAATAAATCCTTCCAATTCCCTTCCACTTGGTGAAGCATGCAGCGTAAGTATTGTTCGAGCGTCTGGTTCGTCTTCTCAATTTGACCATCCGTTTGTGGGTGATGGCTAGTGGATAATTGGATGTCTATTTGGGCCATTAAGCAACACTTCCTCCAAAAGTTAGACACGAATTGGGTACCTCGATCTGAAATCAAGACTGATGGGAACCCGTGCAGTCGTACCACGTGTTCAAGGAAGGAGTTAGCGAGCCCGGGTGTGTTTGGTAGACCTTTGAAAGGGAAGAAATGGGCCATCTTGGAGAACAGGTCTACGATCACTAGGATGGTGTTATAACCTTGACAGGGGGGTAGGTCGGTGATGAAGTCAAGAGATAACGTGAGCCACGGAGCCTGAATTGAATAACATCTTTACGCCACGTTGGCCAACAGTAGCTTCGTTTCACCTTGGCCAGGGTTTTGGCAATTCCCGGGTGGCCTTCCATGAGGGAGTCATGGTACTCCGAGATGACCTGTTCCTGAAGTTCTTTTACAGGCACGAATAGCCGATTCCTGTAGTAAGGCAATTGGTCCTTAACGCTACAGTGTTCTCCTCTTGAGCCCCATTCTTGTAGTTGCTCCTGAGTTAATACTTGTCGACTTCGTACAGAAACTCATCTTGAGTCATGGTGATTGTAATGCCTAAGAGTCTGTCTCCTGGAATGATGGCCACGGGGTCAAGAGGTGTATACACTAACTCATCGGTGCCCATGCGTGAAAGGGCATCAGCTTTGCCATTTTTGACTCCTGGTCGGTACATGATCACATAGACGTACTCCGCAAAGAAAAGGGTGCCGCGCAGTTGTTGAGAGGATTGAGCCTTCGCACTCTTCAGGTATTGTAGATTTCGGTGATCCATTATCACTGTGATAGTGTGTCTCGCTCCCAACAGATAATGCCGCCAGGCCTTGAAGGCTGCTTTTATGGCTAGCAGCTCCTTATCCGTGATGGCATCGTTGAGCTCACGTGGTGAGAATTTACGTGACCAGAAGGCCAACGGATGTAGCTGGCCGGTGTGTGGGTCCCTTTATGATAATACAGCACCCATCGCCATACTGGAAGCATCTGTCTCCACCACATACGGAAGGTCCAGGCGTGGATGTCGTAAGATTGGAGCAGTAGTGAATTTCGCTTTGAGTTCTTCAAATGCTTTTTCTGCCTCTTCTGTTCATTGGAATGTCTTGTTGCACTTCCTTAACAGCGAAGTGATCGGGTGTACTATTTGCGAGAGCCCTGGGATGAAACAGCGGTAAAAGTTCGCAAAACCTAGCATGCTCTGGACTCCCTTGAATGAGCTTGGGGCTGGCCAATTGAGGACGGCATCAACCTTGTGCATATCCATACGTATTCCTTTTGGAGTGAGGATAAAACCCAGGAACTCTACTTCCGTAACGTGGAATGATCATTTCTGAAGCTTAGCGTAGAGATGATGTTGACGGAGCTTGGTAAGGACGGCCCGTACATGCCCTTGCTCTGAAGCTGAATACACCAGGATGTCATCTATGTAGACTAAGGCGCAGACGTCAATCAGCACTCTTAGAACCTCATTCATGAAGTATTGGAATGCGGCCGGGGAATTGCACAGGCCGAACGGCATCACTTGATATTCATATAAGCCTTATTTGGTACAGAACGCCGTTTTCCACTCGTCCCCTTCTTTAATGCGCACAAGATGGTAGGCCCCTCTAAGGTCCAATTTCATGTAGATTTGGGCATCTTTTACTTGGTCTAGCAATTCCGGGATCAGGGGTACGGGGTAGCGGTTCTTGACGGTGACTTGGTTCAATGCACGGTATTCGATGCAGGTCCTCAATTCTCCTTCCTTCTTCGGTACAAAGAATAAGGGAGACGCTGCTGATGACTTTTGGAACACATCTTGAAAGTCCTGGTATTGAATTGGGAAGGTAGCAACCACACCTAAGACACTTATCGCACCTTCCTGAACGGATGAGCTGGCATGCTTACCCTTCCTTCCTTTGGGATAGCAGGTATGTGTGCAGTCATGGGAGAAGACCAACTCTCGGGCATGCCAGTTGATCCGTGGGTTATGTGCGACCAGCCACGGCATCCCTAGTATTAATCCGAACTGCGGTGCTTTGATGAGGTCAAAAGTGATGGATTCTCAATGGCCATCTTGACATAGGAGGGTGAGTTCAGTTGTACATTTGGACATAGGACCGGAGGTGATTTCGGTGCCATCTACAGTGGTTACAGTCTCTGTGCTGAGCTTAGAGCAGAGTGGGAGCCCCATCTTTGCTGCAAGATCCTGGTCCATGTAATTCCCCTCGGTTCCGCTATCAATGTAAGCTTCTAACGAATGCATCTTTGATGGCTGTTGATGGGTAATTAGGATCACGGGTAAAGCAAAATGGGAGGTCTGTAATTGGATTTCTTCGCTCGACAATTGGACCCCTACAATTGCCGGGCTTAGTAGTTTTCTGACTCCTCACTTGATTTCTCCTTGACTGTGGCTCCTACGGTTCTTCTTGGTGGTTTAACTGGACACTCCTTGAGGAAATGGCCTGCCTTTCCGCAGTACAGGCATAACTGCTGTTCTCACCTCTTGTCCTGTTCGGCTTTGGTTAAAGGGGGTCTAACCCCTCCTAGTTGCATTGGTTCTATGGCACCTTCTGATTCCCGCTGGGCATGATCTTTGGGGCGCACGAACATGGGGCGTGCATCCAATTTGCTTCGATCTGTTCTCCAATCTTGCAACTGATGGTCGAGTTGTACCACTAGATTAATGAACTCGCCACAGTCCTTGGGTGGGTCCACTACTTGGGCCAGTACATCCTTTAACTACCCTTGCAAGCCCCGGTGGAACAAGGTGGTTCTTTTGTCCTCTGGCCATTCTGCTTTGACCACCAGCCTATTAAAGGTGGCTATGTATGTCAACAGATCTTGGTTTCCTTGACGAAGGGACACAAGTTTGTTGTCCAAGGCCTGTCCATGGGAGCGACGGGGGAAGAGTTTTTCAGCTCCTGTTGAAAGCCCCCGAAATCGTGTAACAGCGGATCATCCTGGCTAATGAATGGCACCGACCAGTCTGCTGCACTCCCACTCAAGTAGGACAATACAAAGACCACTCGCGACTGGTCTTTGGGAAACCCCCCAGGTCTGCACAAAAAGTGGAGGCGACACTGGTTCATGAAGGTCGCGTATCTTCGGGGAACCCCCGAGAATTGCTCCGGTGAAGCTAGTGGAACTGCCCCAGGTAGGTTGATCTGAACCGGATTACTCGTGGGGGTTGGCATTGATGGGCTAATTTCCGAGCAATGGGGCTTGTCCGGCCTGCGATTGAAGGAGGTGTCTGCCAAGATCATCAGTTTGTTCTTTGGCCACAATTAGTTCTCTCCGCAAGGCGTTGGTTTCTTGTCAGGCTGAATGTACCTACGCGCGTAAATGCCCCAACAACTGAGCAAACTGGTCAGTTTCCGAGGTTTCTATACTAGGCGCCCGGGTGGATTATAATGTTTGGTCTTTGCGTTCTGTAACGCTCACCTTGTATCCACAGGAATGCCACCCGACTAGACTGAAGCGCTTCTGGGTTGGATTCACCTCCCCCGGGAACTTGTGCTGCCGTGGGTCTATTCTGGAAGATAGGAGTTCAGTTTTAGCCACAATCACCTTCTCTCGGGGCCCGCCTCCCAAGTGTTCCCCTTGCGACCCCCTTAGAAACTTCCTCACCTTGTATTTCGATAAGGTGCACTCTCCGTCCTGCTGTTCTGTGCAGGGGCGCATCACGGCTGAGCACCTTTCGGCCAAGTTACTTCACTGGCGTGGGCCCGGGAGTCCAGGCAGGCTACGACTCCACTCTTGAGGTAAGTCTTTAGTTCTAAAAGAATGTATGTCTGCAATAGTTGTTGCCCAGTTAACCTTCTCCTTCTGTTGTAGATGCAGAAGAGATGATGACGTCGAACTGATGGAGAGGGTGGTGCTTGAGAAGGTAAGATAATGCGCCAAGCGCAGCGCCATGAGCGTCCTTTGAATAAGGCTAATCTGTGCTATTCTTCCTTGCAGGTCGCCTAGAAGTTCCAGGAAGAAATGCGGCCAGATGGAAGCGGAGCCTAGGGTAGAAGATGTCCGTACTATTGTTGAATTCCAGGAGAGCTTCCGTAGGTAAGCGGAGTCTGAGTGCCTCAGCTCAGGTGTGGCTTAAATAGCCAGCAGGTATCCCAGGTGCCTCCAGGGCGGACCACGCCCTAGATGCTAGACTGCATGATGCAGTTCCACGCCAAACCTTATGAGGGCAGCCATGTTTGTCCATTCCCCAATGGAAACTCCACCTGTCATATGTGCCTGGCATCAAAGGCACCAGGACTGGCTCCAGGACAGCCGATGGGGGCATGATTGGGCCCTTGGGGCCTTTCAGGAACACTGTGGCGAGGGCCAGAGACCCGGAGTTCCCAGGCCAGGGGCTATGGTTGTGACAGAAACAAGTTACAGGAGACCCAAATAAAAAAAGATATTTTGCTGATGGACGTTTGAATGTGTTCTGAAATGAATACGACGGTCATCAAAATAATGGACACCTTTGCCTCCTGTTGAAGTCCATACTTGAACAGATAAAATGTGCTAGAATTACTGCATCAAATTCCTGATATAAAGGTGTTATTAAGCAGGGATGTAGCTCTGGTGGAATTACCTAGATCTGCGCACGACTCAAATTGGGTGATACTGCATTTTGTATCACTCATTATTGCTAAACCTATTATGATATATATGCAGGAGTTAAGGAGTCTGGGCTATGAGGCTTCAAAGATTATCACTAAAGAATCCACAAATGAGACCAAAAGAAATCTTTGATCTAGATAAGTTGGTTAACTGCATCATGGGAGAACTTACAAAACATCCAGAAATCAATTTAAATGGTGTCAGACCCAGAAAAACAACACTGCGACTGAGGAAATAGCTTGACTAAGGACTACAGCGATTGAAAATGTGAAATTATATCATGGAAGACTAGTGGCCACCATTAATTTTTGTCAAGATTGAAGGGTTTGAGGCATTTAATGGAGGCTGATGTATTTTCTTTCCAGGAAACATGGCTAATGAGCGATTTGGCTATTGTTGGATACTGTATACACTACAGTAGAAGGCAGTTCAAGGGGAAAGAGGCCGCCCTTTTGGTGGTTTGATTTTGGGTGTTAAAAATCACTTGACTATGGTTGAGCACAATGTGGTGGGAAATTCCCCTTATATACTGACAGCGATTGTGCAACTAAATGGTACTGCTCAAAATCAGTGGGTTTTGATTATTAAAGTTTATAATCCTCCAAATAACAAGTACTGTGGAAATGATTGAGGCACTAGAGAAAAAATTTGATGATTGGAGGTAGAACCACCTGAAGGTGTTATTTCTAATAATGGGGGACTTGAACTATCAAAGATTTAATAAAAATACTGATTGTGGCCTGGAACAGACAGTGCTATTTTATAGTGACTTAGGGTCTATGATCATATACTATTTGGATGATCGCCATTTGGTGAAGGATTGATAGTCTATATTAATCAGTGCAATTTTTTTAGATCAGTTGATTACAAATCAATGTGACAAACTGTCTAAACAGTTTACCTGGTCAGCTGGTGGCAATAAGTCATGGATCGATTATATACAGATCCCTGCATTTGTCTTACAAGTAATCGGTAAACTATATTTGATAAGAAATGGATTAAGCAATGATGTCATTAATACATTTAGTATATAATTGTAACGCAAATTGGGTTATAATGCATTTTGTATCACTCATTATTGCCAACCCTATTATGATATATGTACAGGACTAAGGGATCTGGGCCCTGAGGCCTCAAAGATTATCACTAAAGTATCCACAAATGAGACCAAAAGAAAAAGTAAAACAGACAGGAACTTTAAGGAAGATGGCTCGTCTGATCTAGATAAATTGGTTAAATGCATTGTGGGAGAACTTACAAAACATCCAGAAATCCATTTTAAGGGTCCCAGACCCAGCGAATACAACACCGCTACTGAGGAAATAGATTGACAAAGGATTACAGCAATTGATAAATGTGAAATTATATCACGGAACACGAGGGGCCACAATTCATTTTGTCAAGATTGGAGGGTTTAAGGTATTTAATGGAGGCTGATGTCGGAAATTATTGAGGCACTGGAGAAAAAAATAGACGATCGTAGGCTTTATTTATAATAATGGGGGACTTGAATTATCAAAGATTTAATAAAAATACTGATTGTGGCCTGGGACAGACAGTGCTATCTTATAATGACTTAGGGTCTACGATCATACACTATATTGATGATCGCCATTTGGTGAAGGATTGATGGTCTATATTTATCAGTGCAAGGTTTTTATATCAGTGATTACAAATCAATGATGTCATTAATAAGTTTAGTATAAAATTGTAAACTAACATTAAGGATGCAACATTTGGACAGACAACAATTAGTGGTGCCGGGAACAGAATAAATTGGTTGGGCAAAAATATGTATGAGTATAGAATGGCTTTTGAGAATCTCATTAATATATTTTTGAGAGGATCTGATTTCCGCCGATTTTGAGCTAAATATAAAGAATATACCACAAACTGAAGTGAAGGTAAAAAAGAAATTAATGGGATATCTGAACATGGGTGGAGAATATATATTCATCAGGTGTATATTAGGGTTGGATTATTTGGCACCCTTATGGTCCACCAAAAATTCCATGAGAGGAGCATTTTTTGGGAGAATGAAGATGTTGAAGAAATCATCTCTAATTAAAAAAACTATAAGTGCTCCAGACCCTGACGGGAATCCTAATTTGGTATATAAAAATGATCCGGCCTGTTGGGCCATTATATTGGGACACATCTATATGAACATTGTCCTAACGGGGACGACACCGATCATTTGGAAAGCCCCAATATTAATCCCCATATTTAAAAAGGGTGCGAGAGACAATCCAAAAAAATACAGGCTGTAAACCATGACGTATGTCTGTGCTAAGATATTTGCTACATTACGTCTCTCAGAAATGCAAAAATGGATAATAAGAAATAACCTCCTCTCAAACCAAAAGAGTGGATTCAGAAAAAACATGGGGTGTCATCTAGTCTATGGTTCCTGATCTATTTATTGCAAGATTGTCTAAAGAAGAACAAAGGTGCATTGCATATATGCTTTATAGACTTCAAAGCAGCCTTTGATACTGTGGACCGCATCCTGCTATGGCTGAAGTTGGAAAAGCTAAATATGAACCCGATGATCATATATTTAATTAAGGAATTTTATACAAGTACCAAAGTACAGATTAGGTTGGACCAGGAAAGTCTGCTGAATGAGGAAATAGACACCAATTTTGGTTTAAAGCAGGGATTCCCATTGGCACCAAATTTATACAATTTGTACGTCCTCATCTAGATGTTTATCATAACTTCCCCCCTAAACTAAATTAACAAATAAGTGCCTGGCTGTGCTACGCTGATGATACTCTATTAATGGATAAGACACAAATAGGCTTACTGTGGAGTACGGATGCACTATGTGATTACTCTGGGAGAAATAGACTGATCAGAAATCATCAGAAAACAAAAGTTATGGTAATCCGACCAGGCAAAAGGAGAAACCCAGGATGGAACTGGAAGATGGGGAATGAAAATATTGAAATTGTACGAACTTTAGTATATTTGGGTATGCACATCTCTGATTCATTGAAGATAAATGAAATCGAAAGATATGTATCAATGAAACTGGAAAAAAGATTTATTACAACATTGAACTTTATTAAAAGTAAAGGATTGGTACTCAATAGAAGGGTTTTTGAAACTTTGTAAAAATTCCTCTGATTCCTAGTATCTGCTATGTTTTAGAAATATATACGATGAGGGAAACTGAATGGATTAAAAAATTGAAGGAAAACTATGGAAAAGAGTTTTGGGCTTACCACAGAGTTCTTCGATGGAAGCTATACATTTTGAATTGGGAACTATCTCTTTAAGCACACAATGTAATATATCCAAGGAGATATTTTTTATTAGGCTGAAAAGCGACAATGTTTCTTGTGCATCTATACTTGTAAGTTTCAAAAGTATGTTACACAATTGCGATAGGGGTAATCCCCTGTCGAAATGGGTTCTGAAAGAGAATACATTCTTTGAGGAAATAGGCTATGAATTTAAGAATAGCTACCTATCTCATAAAATGAGAAAAGATTAAAAGCAATTGCAAATGTATGGGATAGAGATGCCTGACTTTCAGAGCTAGGAAAACAAAGGAAAATAAGTCTTATGTTAAACGGGGCTTTCAACCAGAAGGGGCCTGTGACATATCGTCCACTATCTTCTCTCTAGAACTCCTTCCACTCAACTGGTCTATTTAAAAAGAAATCTGGTAATGGGCTAAACAATAATGCAAAGAAAAACCTCCAAACACTGTTTAACAGGCGCTCCACACTGTATATTTTATTGGTCTTGGTGTTGCAGAAAAATTGTACTAGATGCATTTGTTCAAAAAGAAAAAAAGGTGTTGCCCTCTAGACGTGTTTCCACACTTTAATACAGTGGTTCTTCAGGAGGTAAGCATATCTATTTGTCTGGTGTGAACAAGAAAAGGAAAAGAAGAAAAAAATGGAAAAGCAATTCAATGTTTAGAACAAAGAAGAAAAAAATGGAAAAGCAATTCAATGTTTAGAACAAAGAAAAATTGTTGTTGCTTTCTGTCAGACACATTATCAAAGATATATCAAAATAATGTCCATAAAGAGATGGACACACTTAAAACAATGTGAATTGCATCAATATGAGAGCCGGACATTCATTCTTAATTTTAGGACAGACAAAGCTACAAAATAAAGTACATATACATGCAGGTTTGACAATTCAGACATGGGAAATGCTGAGTCAGCCTTGCTGGAATTTGTTATTGTAATCTTGCATATAACACAGGGCTCTGCAAGGAGTGCTTAACACACTGAGCAATCTTAACCATTGCAGCACTTGCCTTTATAAATATGTATTTCAAATTTGGCTATTACACATTATAATTATAATGTCCACAGAAATGTTAGAATGCAACAGTTGTGCTGTGATGAATGCACAAACGATGTATGCCACAGTGAACAGAGATCTCAGAGCAGAATGTACCACTCAACAACGGACACAAAATAGGTTTAGAGTCTCAGCAGCATACCATAAAATGTGCTATTTAAGTTGGGTGAACAAAATAAGGCACTTCTTTATATCAGGTGGGCTTGTGGGGTCCCCTCCAAGGTGGGGGCCCTGGGCAAGTGACGCTTTTACCCTCCCATAAAGATGTCTCTCGTCAGCACAAAGTGTAGCACAGCCACCACAGTTGATCTGTTTTGTTTAACTCAATCCCTAAAAATTGCTGCTGACCTTCTGGCCTCACTGAAGTTGACTCAACTTTGGCGGCATCCCTCTGAGCCCTGGTTTTCAGACATGCTCAAAGCTGCTCGCCTCAGTCTAAGGCAGGCCAAACGCGAGTGGCGCCTGTCTTATGGGGCCACTGAAAGAGCGGCTTACTGTTAGTCTGCTAACCATTAGCATGTCGCTATCCAGGAGTCAAAACAGGCCTTTTCTACCTACAAAATTGGCGCAACGCTTTTAATCAACGGAGGGAATTAATTTCAGTAGTTAAATCTCTCGCTTCAGCCACTAATCTCACAGCCTCAGTTGCCCCGACTCAAGAACTTTGTGAATCTTTATCCAAGTACTTAATAACTAAGATTGAAGGTATTCACACTACTATTCAGCTAGCAACTCAAAGTGTTGCCAGTATGGCCTCCATCATGGTCACGGTTGACCCCCCCCCTAAATGGTCCACTTCTCTATATTCTCATCGGAAGTCGTTAGCAACGCTGTGATGCGACTTAAATCAGCAGCTCCCTCTGAACCATTTCCGCTGGTTGTGGTGAAATGCATCTCTCCCGGCTTGATGACATGGGTCACTCAGCCCATTAACCTGTCTTGTCAGTCGGGCCGCATCCCAGTGGAGCTCAAACAAGCCACTGTCATCCTGCCAAAAATAACATCATTGGATCCCTCTCTCCCAACCAATTTTTGTCGCATCTCTCTTCTACGTTTGTTCATGAAATGGTTGAAAGCTTTGGTATCTCTCCTTCTGTCCTCATTCTTGGAAACCTCAGGAATTTTTGACCCCCTTTCCGTCAGGTTTCCACCCTGGGTCGCGGCATTGAGTGTCCTGGTCTACGTTATGTTATTGGGCATTTGTATATCGCCTTTTACCATTGGCATGATTCCAAAGCGTTGTCAGTTGAATGCCCTCAGGGACTGCAGTCCTTGTCAGTGGAGCGAGCTATGCAGTAAAAAGTGTTTGGGGGCACTCAGTATGTGTGCAGCCAGTGTTGAATAAGTGGGGTGTAGCTGCATACTAGTACTCTGTGTGGGGTTTGTGTGCGATCAGTAGAATGTGTGCAGCAAGGCCAGCGGACATGGATATCTGGCGGTGGTGTATGTGAATGAGATTATGTGTGCAGATAGGATGATTTCGAGGGGTATAGCTACATTCTAAAGACTGTTGAGGTGATTGTGTAGGCGTATAAGTATGTGTGCAGCTAGGCTGAATTATTGAATGAGTATTGTTGCATTCAATTGTTTGTTGGTGCAGAGGAAAGAGTTGGCATAATGGTGTTTTTAAGTGTCTGTGTGCTTTCCAATGGGGCCCTGTTCCCTGTTGAGCTTCCAGTGCCTATCGAGGTGGGGTATCTCCCTTTTGGTTTGGGCTGTAAGGCTTAAGTCCTCACTGTGTTTTTTGGGTCAAATTGGTTTGGCGAAGACTTCCGAGTGGTGACAGGCAAATCTGTCCCAACTCATGTCGTTACTGTATAGGTGCTAGAGACGTCCTCGGTTGGTAGATCTGCTAAATAGATTCCCAGATAGTTAGGATTAGCAAAATATAGGAACTAGATGGTCCTCAGTGTATAGTTCTGCTCAGGGATCTATTGATAGCATAGTGTCATGGACGACATGGCCAGGCTGGTTGACGATGGAGGAGTTGGATCCCTGATACTGTTAGATATTTCAGCAGCATTTGACACCGTGGACCGTTCGATCCAGCTGTACCGCCTAGCCATGGCTGGTCTCTCACGGCCTGTATTGGCATGGTTCTCTTCTTTTTTGATTGATAGGGGCCAAGCACTTTCTTTGTCTCCTTTCTATTCACCTTCTTGCTTCCTTTCCTGTGAAGTTCCTCAGGGCTCTGCATTGTCTCCTATGCTTTGTAACATTTACACTCATCCTCTTGTTTGTCCTGTTCACTCCTTCTGCCTCTGGTGCTACTCATATGCCGACGACACCTAGATCCTGGTTTGCCTGGATCTTAACCAGGCTGAGATGTCATTGTGCGTGTGTCGATGCCTGATGGCTGTGGGGAGTCAATGAACTGCAACTGGCTAAAGCTAAATGGAGACAAGACAGAGGTTTTGGTGGTGGGGTCTCCTCCCAATCTGACACTTAGGACTCCTTCTTTCTGGCCTTCTGCATTGGGTGATATTCCTGCACCGGTGATGGTGCTAATAAATCTAGGGGTGTTTCTCTCCTCTTCCCTCTCTATGGTCTCCCAGGTAGGTGCAGTATGTAAAACTGTCCATTTCCACTTGAGGATACTCCGAAATGTGTTACCATTTCTGCCACCCCACCTACGCCCTCTGGTAGTGGACTTATTGGTTCTTAGTCGGATAGATTACTGCAATACTTTTTTCCTGGCCCAACCCATGGATCTGGTCCACCGGCTACAACAGTTAAAATATCTTGCTGCTCAAGTGGCGACTGACTCCCCCTATGGTGCTCACACATCCCGTCTTACGGTCCTTGGTTTGGCTCCCAGTGGCCAGGTGAATTGAATTCAAATCTCTTTGTCCGGATCACCTTCCCAGGGAGCTAACTACCTCCAGGAGAAATGTGTTATGTATCTCACTGGGCGGGCACTCTGCTCTGGTTCAGCCTTCCTAGTTCCTGTTCTGAAATGCTGACTGTCCAGGGTAGAGGTTAGGTGCATCCAATACCATCTGGAATTTAGAAGCACCCTGAAAACTTATTTTTTGGTCTGGGTGCCTGCGGTCTGTTCTTGTTTTTCCTAGTGCCAAGGTACCCTTGGGTGGAAAGGCGCTTTACAAATTCAGCTAATAATAATAATAATAATAATAATAATAATAATAATAATAATAATAATATTGTGCTTAGGGCCTCTGCTTGCTTGGGCTCCCTTTAGTTTCGCCAGTATTTTGCTTTTCTATTTTCTCCGGCATTCTGCTCGCGGTCCTCTCCTCCTGTGTGATACGGTAACACTACAGGTAAGCGGAAGAAGCGCTGGTTTTCCTCTGTAATGGTTTTGGCGTCATTGGACAGCTACCCTGCCCACCATGAAGTCATTGTGGTCACACCACCACCGGAATACAGGTTTCCTTCTCCTCAGTTTCACACTCTGTAGCAACGCTGGGCTCCCAGCATTTTGCTCACATTCCGAGCAATTCTGAAAGTCATGGGCTCTGTGGCTCTCCTTAGCTCCACCTCTCTCAGGGCTTCCCCTGCATGCAGATCCGTCTCACTTCCTCCTCTCATCTTGGCATGTCCTCTCTTTGTAGCCTCCTCATATCAGTTAAATGAAGTTCTCCATTTAAAGAGACAGATCCTCTTTCTTGTTTGTAACAAAAGGTTTTGCTTTTGTCTTCAGCCAAGTCTCTGGATTTTAGCCTGTTCTTCACCTCTGAGAATCCCATGTATGCCTCCATGGGGAATGACTTGGGGAGCTTCTCACAGGCATGGGAATTCTTGTCCCCTAAGGGTAAATCTCCCCCATTGAGATCCCACTTTGCCAGACCCCTAAGGAGTATCTTGCAAAGTGGGCTCACCTACCTAGCCACAAAGGGGGTGGCTTCCCCTTGGGAGAAGGGACAAATACCCACAATTCCTCATAGGGTCGATAGGGGTCCATAGAGAAAGTTGCCTTAAGAGTAATATTTCCTAACACTTGCCCTCTCACCCCCAGACTAGGATCAGGGGGATCTAATCCACCCTGGAGGGGTCTCCTATTCCAGTCAGTTATACATTCTGGACAGTCCATCAGCATTGCCGTGTTCTGCACTCAATGGTGAAGTCAAAGTCTTGAAGGGTTATGGACCACCTGAACAACTTGTCATTCTCTCCCTCCATGTTCATTAGCCACATTAAGGGTTTATAGTCAGTCTGCACAGTGAAATGAGTCCCAACGAGGTTGGGTCTCAGCTTCCGAAGGGCCCACAAAATGGAAAACATTCCTTTTTCATAGTCACCCACTTTAGCTCTCTGTCCTTAAGCTATATATGTCCTCTGTATAAACCATATATACAAACGTCACCTCACCCATTCTCTCAATATTTTGGTAAGGACCTGACCACTTCCTTGTAAAGCTCTAGCGCTTACAGTGTTCATAATCAGGGTTTCTTGGCCTGGGGAAAATGCACAAGTGAATCTTTATGGTTATACCAATTTTTGAGCAAAGCCTGATTAACCTTCAAATTGTCATTGGCCTGAGCCATCAGTAAGGATATCCTGTCCTCAAGCATTGTTAGTGACTGTTAGGCAGAATCATATGCAGTACCCTTTGGGAACACCACACACAATTAAGACTACAAGTGACAGTACAAATTCACCTTAGGTACAAGCCTGTACTACACAGTAAAGTGGTAGCGATGGCTGAGCAGCCAGACTTATCTCAAGAGTAAAGTGAGCAGTATAAATAGTTAGACAAAGGACAGCAATTACTATGGTTCAAACAAAAACTGACTAAAAGAATATATACATTTATTTACACATCAGTTATAAAACATTTCACTATTACCAGGTGTTGAAAAATTGCAATCTTAATACACTACACCACACCCAATAGATTCTGGACAGGTTAAGCTCAAAATGAAGTGTGAGCAAAATGGGCACTACAGTAATTTAAAAGGGAGGGAAAGACAAAGTTAGACAAAAGTTTAGCAGCACCAACAAGTAAGTAAGCAGGGCAATCTAGAAAAAGTAACTACAGTGACGAAATCAAATCAAGAGGCCAGGGCCAAAGTCAATGGACCAAAGTCTTTGCAGAGGATCACACAGTTCAGAGTAGTTCGCGGTTATGTCTTTGCCAAGGGTTCAGAACAAAGTTGGTCGGACGAAAAGTTACTTTAAAGAATAGAGAAGGAAAAGCCCTCGGATTGGCAAAAGATTTCAAGCACTTTTACAGCAGTCGGACCGAACGAACGACCGGATTTGAACAGTACCTTAAATGGAGAAGAAGGATGTAGCTGAGGCGGACGTTCCTGGCAGGTCCTGCAGGCTCACGGTTCCTGAAGCGACTGTCGGACTGACACAAAGTAGGAAGACTGGAGAGTGCTGCACTGCCCAGGGAAGAAACCAGCAGCAGAGAAAAGCAACATTATAAAGGTGAGCTCCTTAAAACCCAAGGCGGGTCCGGTTCTCCGGCTATCGGTTCACTGTAGCTGTGCACAGCAAATTCGACCAGAGGAGGGAGGTCTGGCTTGCAGTTTGGCGAACTGGTTGTTCCTACCAGCTCAAGGGGAGAAGATTCCTTGCAGATCTTCCCTGTCGTCGAAGTTTGGAGATTCGGACCTGCAGCAGGGCTTCACCAGGAGGTTCAGTCATGGTAGAGGTCCTCTTCTGTCAGCTTCTCTTCGGTTCTCTCGATCCAGTGGCGACTCTCCCTTCTCAGTCCCATAGACCTGCTTTTTATGCAGTTTTCCCCCATTCACACAGCCTGGCTGTCAATCACATATCAGGGTGGCTGTCCCGGAGGGACAGTCACCACAGCGAATCACACAGAGTGCGACATGGGTCTCCAAGGAGACCATGTGCAGGGACTCTCAAACCCCTCCCTCACATCCTGTCCACCTCAGACATTCAGCGCCTAAGGAGGGCTTCTGTGCAGAAGCCTGCCAAAGGACGGCGAACAAAGGAACCAAACCTGGTTTGGCGTGCAGGGTAAAACACGAGAAAGACTTTTACAAAAAGAAATGGTGAATAAACCCAGCCGGAACCATATAAAAGTAAATGTGGTCCAGCGGGTAAAAGTTTGAGTCTACTAAGATAGCCTAAAACAATACCAAGGCTATTTAAAATAACCGCGGTAGGAAAAATAGGGTAGATACCACTGCCACCAGCCAAATCTTAATGAAAATGGAACTATTTTTTTTCATGAGAAACAGACAAAAAGGGATAACTATTAACCCTTTCCAGAACTCTATGTAAGATAGTTTGTACTGGGTCTGTGAATTTAAAAAGACTAATGAAGTCAATGGCAACTTTACGAGTTCTGGGAGACAGTAGTCAGTCCCAGAAAATTGAGTTTAAAGTGGGAAGTCTGAAAAAGACATTCCTGTGTCACTGCACTGAAGGTGCTGTGTAACACACAGTAAAAAGATGATGCCTATGGAGTAGGTGAGGCTCCACAGTCTATGAACACAAAATTGTTAAACACACACAGCAAAACACATGGAAGAGTGGGAAAAAAGGCTCACACTCTAGAAATCCAGCAAAGCTGCTGAGGGACTCAGCAGGTAAGGGAAATTAGCAATTCTGGAGAATTCTCCCTAACAGTGACAGGAGGAGTGGACATCTTCCATCCTTCCTTGACTATGGCCCGGGGGCCCCTGATAGGGTTACCAAACAAGCGTTCAAAGGAGCTAAAGCCAAACCCTTCTTGAGTTACATCTCTGTAGGCAAATAGTAAGCATGGCATCAGGAGATCCCTCTTTCTCCTCTTGTGCTCTTCAAGAGCTCCAATTATGCTTTTGAGAAATCTTTAAATCTCTCAACTGGGACATTGGTCTGTGGGTGATATGTGGATGAAAATGTATCCAACATCCCACATTCCTTCGACCTGGCCTGCATATACTTGTCCATAAAGTGACTGCCTTTGTCGGACACCTGCTTTCGGGAATCCAACCCTAGTAAAGATGACCATCAATACTATAGCAACTGACTTGACAGTTACTGTCTTAAGTGGGATGGCTTCATGATATCTTGTGGCATGATGAAGTACCACAATGATAAACCTACTGCTAGCGGATGTAAGAGGATCAAGGGAATCAACAATGTCAATCACTACCCTCTCAAATGGTATTTCCACTACTGATACTGGTACCACTGGAGCCTTGATATTTGCACCACCTTTGCCAGAAATCTGACAAGTAGCACAACTCCTACAATGACTTTCTACTTGTGCCCCCATCTTAGGCCAGTAGAAATGCATGCTCAACCTCTCCGTAGTCTTCTTGATGCCAAGACGACCTGCAAGGGGAACGCCATGCATCAATAGCAGGAGGAAGGGTCTCACCTGAAGGGGAACCACCAACCTCCTATGGTTTCATTCAGAGGAATCTGTGGGCTCACTGTATAGGAACCCATCTTCCTAATAAATCCTGTGCTTCCCAGAGGCTTCGCCCTCCAACTGAGAGCTGGCCTGTTTCCTTAGGCCTTCAAGTGATGGACACCCACGTTGGCCCTTACTAAACTCTTGCCTTGACTCTTCAGTTCAGGCTGATTATTGGGGTTAAGAATTTCAGGCAGCCCCTCTTCCTCATCAGGTTTAGGGTCTTGGCCAACTACCTCCACCTCAGTGGTGAGTTAGGGGGAATGATTTCTTTCCCTCTTCTATGTTTTGTTTAACTCCTTAGCCTTAGGTTTCCCCTTTGGCTTAGGCTGGGCCTTAGGCTTGGCTAAGGCAGCCTTGGTCTGAGACCTAGCGCGTGGGCATTCTGCAGTGTCCCTACAAGACCTAAGTCTCTGCAGTCATTTCCTAACAGAACCTTTCTAGGGACTTGCTTCTGTACACTTTCAGGCATCCGGACTACCCCACCATTCACAGTTAAAGTGATGTGAGGAAGGCATGGTATCAAACTGTAAGACAGACACAAGTGATCACAGTTCAAGGGTGTATATTTAACTCCCACTGGGTTTGGGAAACATCCATCTAATACTAAATCTAAAGATGGGAGCAAGCTACGACCATCAAATAATGATAATTCAGTCCTACAGGTGTCTTGTCAAAATAAAAGGGCCTATACTAATAAATGTATTGCCAATCCTTACTTTTAAATACGAATAGTGTGGGGAAAAAATTCTATGCAAAAAGAAAAGTGTTCAAAAAATGATAAGTCAGGATAGTCAAGCCGTTGGCCTCCCTTTCCCATGTTTTCAGCACGGGACAAGGCGGCGCACTGGAGTTTAGCACAGTCTCTTGCTTCTTTAGCACGAGGATGCAGTTCAAATCTCAGTATCAGGGCCTTCTATGTCAAAGTCTCTTTGCCATTCAAAGGCTCTTACATCAAAGGGCCTGATGCGACAAACAAACATTCAAAAGTTCCTTTCTCCTCAGGATTCTCATATACAACTTCTTGGGAGATTTCCGATTCACCCCGGGCTCCCCTCTGCCAGGTTCAGACCCACTTTAACACAAAACATTCAATTGGTCTACCTCTGCCGGGCTCGAACAAAATTCATGTACTTCTCCAAACTTTCTCCAATTCATCAAGATCGAAGAATTTAGACTGTGTGCAGGATTTTGCTTGACCCATCGCAGGACCACTTCGATTCACATTTATTGATTCTCTTTCAATTGATCTCCCTCCGCCGGGCTCAGACCCAATGTATCTACTGTTATTACTTCTCAGCTGGATACCTTCCAGAGACCTTTGATTGTACACCCACGTGGTGCCGGACCACTCCGTCTAAGCTTGCTTTAAAGCTCAATCACTCATCAGCAGTTTTTTGGGGCGCTCACCATACAATGTTGCTTAGCATCAACACAGACCGGTCTTGTATCGGTCTCCCCAATTCACCGACTGTGCTGCTTTCACTGAATCATCCGTCTTCTTGGAGCCAAGGTCAGTACCACAGTGGCTGGAGATTCTCCCCACCTTGATTACTGATGCGGGAAGGCCCTGGGTACCGCTGACACACAATTCAGGATTCTTCAGCCTGGTTTCCTGGTCTTACGCTTGCTGTCCTCAAGGTTTCGTGAAAGTAACAGTTCCTTGTGGAAAAGGTCAGGGGAACTTACCTCCTTGCGATCCTGTGTCGCTGTCTTTCTCCTCTCTTTAAACTGTCATCTTGAACTGCTGCTTCCTCATGTGCTTTGATTCACTCAGAGTGTGCTCTCGTGCTCCACCTTTTATCCGTGTGGTGAATTGTTATGGAGCCAGGTGTGTGTGTGATGGTCGGTAACTGCCTGACCTCATCTGACCATTGTATTGTGACACTGCTCGGGTGTTAGTCTGTTTTCTTTTATAGCGGGCTGTCAGTGAGAACGTTTTTGTGTTGTAAGGGGGGGTGTCGAGTTCCTTAATATCCTGGTAGGATGTGGTAAAGGTGTTAAGTGTTACAGGGACGGGGATACCGCACCTCACCATCCTGTGTCCTTCTCCCACTCCATAAAGACCTCTCACCCAGGTGATCCTCCCACACTGGTCCACCCCCAGGAACTGGATCCATAAGGGAGGGCATATCCTGGCCGCCTGGATGACAGATCCCCGGGGACTAGCTGGTGAGACAACTTCTGGTTTCTCATAGTGACAAGCATAACTGGAAACATGGGAGAGGGACCATCAGCCAAATTAGTGTGCATGAGGGATCTTTGGCCAGGCTCTCTGAATTTACTAGCGTGAAATAGACTGATCAACTGACCCCAGGGTCCCTAATTGCAGAGGTGTCTACACCATCTACCAGCACACTATCCCTGAAATAATAATCAATGTTATCAGGTAAGGAGGCATAAGCCTCAGCAACTCTAGGTTGCCAGGATCTCAGGGAAACTAAAAGGACCTCAGATCTTATTCCACAGGGTAAGGAATTTGAGGAGAAGGAGGCTTCAGTGAGTATGTCTTCCTCTTCATAAGGAAGTGCCAGATTCACAGAGTCACTTGCTCCACGAGCTAAACATGATCCACTGCATCTCTGTATGCAGGGAGGTTTAGAATGTCCCACTCTCATGCTTGGGATGGTAAGTCCGAAAACCTTTTCCTTGCTAATGTGACTTATTCCCCTTATTCCCCTTATGAAACCTTTTGTGGCCCTTATTGGAAGAGGTTTTATCAGGAGACCCACCCTCTACTCGTTTTGCTTTTTCCCCTCCTCATGCTTACCTGAAGCATGCTTATCATTGAAGGACACACTATGGGAAACCTACAAAACAGCAGAAATGGCCATCTTCTTCAGGGCACTAGCCATGTTTAGTAGCCATAAACGGTAAACGTGAATTTACACACTAAATATAATGCAAAAAATTACAAATGTATCTACAGCCACCTGCCTGTCTTTAAAGCTGAAAAAAAGCAGTCAATATTCTCATAAAGAGTCAACAATTGTATAATTGAATATAATAATCGAACATAGATAACAGCATGAATTGTTCAAACAACATATAATATTAGGCTTCACAAATAGCCAACATAGAAAACAAATAGAAACAAAGAAGAAAATGTTCTTAGGCAGTTGGAATGCAATGCAAAGCTCTACGCGTTTCGGGGAAACCCCCTTCTTCAGGAGCAAAGATCTGCAAATACATATGCATACATAGTTATAAGTCACCTCATAGTCTACTGAATGGTCAAGATTCTTAAACTAATCATACACAAATTGCTCTCTACACGTTGAACACAAACACAAATCAAATAATGTTGTACATAATCTTTTGATTTTTCATCATGGCTACTATATCACAATTAAACAACTGGTGTGACTCCAAAAAATGAAACTCAAAGTGAAAATCAAAAAAGAGGATAAAGAAACCTCAGATGTACCTTTTAATTGGGTTGTTTCCAACATAGTGTAGGGAATATTCATTTCACATATGTGCAGAGTGTGCACAGAGAACGGGGTCCATGCGGAATCTCCAGGCATCATCCGCTGCTTAGACAGGTCAAGTCAAATACTCCACGCTGCCAAATAAAACATAACTAATCAAGTAATGGCATCTTAAACAACTCAAACTAAAAAGATCAAGCTAAATATTCAATGCTTACCTAATTTCTAAAGTGCAGCGAAAACTTCAAAGAAAGCTTCAGTTAAATCACTGGCCAGAGAGTAGAACCCAGAATATAAATCTCTGAGTGATATATTTAACCTGTGCTGTCTCCTATAATCCAAAAAAATACAATTAGACCACCAAACAAAGTGAAAAACTGATTTGTGTAAACTATAGTGGCAAATTATCACCCTGTGCAAAAAACATTTACCTCAGCCTTTCCCAGAAAACCAACAATAAATCCGCAAAAAACTTAGAATTCTGCTTCATAAATGAGGCATCCAGCCTCTGAAGAATTCGTACTAATAAGCTGTTAAGACAAATAAGCATGCACCAACAAATGTCTATTAACCTTAACAAAAGTCAATGAAAACAAATCCAAACAACCATTCATCGTATATAAAAACAGCGCTCTAAAACTATTGCTTACTTTGTACTTCACTTTCCTCTCAAAAGGCCATGGGACCTCTCCTCTCTCATAGACCCGCACGGTCTGCGCATCGCAAGTGCAGTGAATATTTTCAATTTAAACTATTTCCGGGTATATGCGGTCACATGATGTTGTCACATGACTACAAAGTTCTTAACACTACCAACTCCAAAGTTTGTGAATAAAACGAAATTCCCTTCCACATAAATAATGACCTTAGATGCCGATGAGGTGTCCCTACAATAGGTATAGAAATTATGAATCCTCTCGAGTAAGTCCTCTAGAGCCGCGGTCACGTGACCAAGTCACATACTCCAACAGGCCGTTCCAACAGGCCCATCTATATAGACACTTATAAATGAAACCCTGCATGTACATGAAACAAAGGAATCTATCCTAATGTTTATCACAAAATTGAAGAAAAGGAGAAACCCAATTAACTGTAACCCAAAAAAGAAAAATGTCCATAGAAAAAAGACCACGAACAATACAGATTCAACAAACACAGTTAATGAACCACCATTCCAAACAAAGTCAATGTACCCCTGAACTGATTACCAAATCACCTACAGGGAACTATAAAATTAAAGATAATTAGCCCCAATATATAGAGAAAATTAAGATGAAAGTGACTAAAAAAGAAAAAAAATAAACATGGAAAAAAGACTAAAATAAAGAAATAATGATAATAAATAGAAAATAATAAAATCACATTCAAAACCACGTTCAATCCGAAAAAACGGGGATCAAACCGTCCAAAATGCTATAAACAATACCCTAACAAATGAAGTCCCACATTAACAGGAAATAAAGAGCTAGTAAGAAAAGTTCACACGAAGCTAGCTACCATAGCTAACTCATGCTGACAAGGATGCCTAATCAAAGTGACCAAGTGCGTTACATACCAGTTCGTAAGCCCGTCGGGACCTGGAGCGTGCAACAGACTTAATCCTTTGATGTTTTTCAGGATGTCATCTTTGGGGATCTTAAAATCCCACGGGCTGTGGTGTTCCAAGATTTGTTGGCTCGTATTTCATTGATTCTTAAATAGCTCCGTATAGTGATAGATCCATTGGCTCTCAGAGACCTGCGGGGTGTTGCAGCAGTGTTATTTATTAAAGACCAAAAGGATTTTGAGTTTTTTTGTGTCAAGATCTTTAACATCGCCTCAGCGTCATTTTGTAGAGATCGATTTTTATAACCTCTCAACCATGCCTTACATACTGATTTAGCTTTTTTTATTTCAAGCATGCCGCTTAGTGTAGAGCTCTTCTTAGCGTGTCTAAGGGCTTTTCTCAACGCCCTTTTTCTTAATACTATTTCAGGGTCGTAGATGTGATGATGACTGTGCCCCTGTTTTTGCATGCCAAAATTGTATTCGGTGTATTTCTCCAGTAATCTTGGATATTCAATTTGGTCGCAAGATGGTAGTTTGTTGTTGGTCTCGATGGCTGTTGCAATGGCAGTGATGTTTTCCCTGCTAATGCGCACTCTATTTCGACCATGTATCACACTTATCTTTGATTTCCAAGATTCTTTTTTCACGCACCCATACCTAAGATTTTGATGGTTACTAAATTGTGGTCACTCTGATCCATGGGAATCACAACTAGATCAGATATTTTGCCCACAATGGCATTGGATGCATAAATATAATCTAGGATCGAGGCCTTGGACCCTTGTGTCCATGTTGCAGCAGGAGGAATGTCACCTCTATTGTTTCCATTTAATAGGGTCAACTCACGGTCCTCCATCTCATCTTCCCATGCTGTTTTTATTTGATATGGGTCTTTTGGTTTTCTCTTTGAGCTGCTTTTTAGTACGATGTCAGATTTCAGCGTTACACATTCCATGTTCAAGTCTCCACATATAATTATGTTTGGGTCTGCACATGAGTCTGTTATGCAATCAATTTTGTCGCAGATTAGATCGAGGAACTCAGATTCATCCGTAGCTGTATGTTGCCAATAAATGTTTATAATGTGCAAGGTTATTACATCGTGTCCTGTACCTTTGTTTATTTCGATGGTTACAGTCTGCAAGTAAGGAGAAGGATTTGCAGATTTTGTTATTTTCAAATTTTTAGATTTTTTTTGCCATCGTTAACAGGCCGGACATCAGGCTACCCAGGTTTTGCTTGATTGCTGGATTCATAGCCAGTTCGAAACCATCAGCGAAAGGCAATTCGTGAAGCCAGGTTTCCTGCAAGCAAATTACATCCAGATTCTCGAGGACATGTGACGATTCTCCAAAGAGGTGGGCAAACCCTCTTCCATTCCAGGATCCCATCAGCATCGAAGTTGTCGCTTTTTCCGGTTGGCATTAGAGGTCATTACTGTTTTTAAGAGACCCAGGGAGCCAACTCCAGGTTCCGTGGGCAAGTCCATGTCCCTGACTCTACCATCTTTGTTGGTGCCTTCTATTTCGATTCGATCGTTCTGCGTGGTAATTTTAATTAGTTTCATGGGACTACTACGGGGAGTTGAGTCTGGATGTGGGTTTTTGGTTGGTGTGCCCGATTTGTCCGTCCGTGTTGGTCTGTGGAATTCCTGAGAGTCCTTCCCTTTCTGGACATCATAGGTTATTTTTCTTTTTTCTAAAACAGGTTCACTTGGTCGATTGATCTTTTGGCTCCTTGCCTGTAATAAAGATTTTGGCACAGAGACCTCTTTGATGTGGAATCCTAGGGAGTTTAGCTCTGATGCGCAGCTCCAGATTAAGTTGTATGTCAGTCTTGAGGGAAAATGCAGTAGAACTCTATCAGTTACCGACTCATCTACGAATTCGACAATTTTTATGACGTCTGTTGATACTGAACGTAAATTGGGGCTGAGCTAGCAAATGAAGAACATTACGTCAGTTCAAAATTAACAGGTCACCTGTCTTGAATATTCTCTCGATCAAAAGCCGGTTTTCGGTGGGAGTACTTTGGCTTGTGCTCGTCGGTGGCCGTCCTTCGTTTACTAGCGATCTTGTCTCCTTTCTCCAATCTTGAGGGAGGTTAAACTGAGGAGTATCAAGCTGTTTCGAATTTCTCCGCAGGTTCTCAACATTACATTTTTTTCTTTCAAGAGTAAGCTTTTCTTTTGCTTTACTGTCGTGTTCGTTTGAGAGGTTTGAAGGCTTTCAGTTTCTTCAGTGCACAGGCTCTTTTTTCCGCAATTGTCATGAATCCATTCTGGCCTCCTCAATTTGGGTGGACCTCATTAAGTTCAACCGAACAAGAGCTCTAAAAAGTACATGTTTGTTTAGTTCAAACACCCAGTGTAGGCCGTTCATGACGCAGCAGTTCCGGGGCCTTCTAGGACTGGTCATCTGAAGTGCAATTGATGTCTTCTTCACATATTTGGTTGTTTTCTATGAATTCAGTATCGGAATCGACCTCGTTTGTAGACAAGTTACCCAATAAATCGATTGTTCGCTCGTCCTCAGTTGTTAGATTTGAGGATTCGATTGGGATGTTCATGGCTTTAGATTGGACTTTCTCCACGGCACTTTGATTTTTAACAGTCGGTGTGGATGGGATTACTAAGTAATCTTTGTTTTTTTCTCTGCATCCATTATTATTACATTAAGGGCCTTGATGTTTCTCAGAAATTTGTTTGGTTTTTTTGCGCCCATGTTTTTGCTACTTTTTATGTTTTTTGTTTTTCTTAATTGTTTCTGAGCTTTAGGGGAATCCGTTTTTCTTACGGCATCTTCCGGTATTTCTTCTCGAATATGGCAAAGTTTTTCTTCTTTAGCGCTGGCCTGTCGTCGGTGTCATTTGGCGCTGCCATGTAGGGAGTTGAAGAGCCCTCTGCATTTGCTGACGTGGAGGCGACCGTGAGAATTTGGCAAACTGAGTCGGTTCTTGGAGCGGCATCCTCCGAGCAAGATGTTTCATTTCTCTTCATCAAGACAGCATTTTGTTGATTTAGAGGCTGGCGATCAATACCAACTTCAACCTGGCTAAGGGGTGGTTCAGGTAATCTTGGTGTTCTATTATTCCTGGTCAAGGCAGTATTGCTACAAGAACTACCCACTTCTGTGGACCGTCGACATTCATGGTTTGCTGTTTTTGTAAAATTAAGAGAGCTTCTCTGGCCAAAAGACTTTTGTCCTCAGAGTTGTTCTTCAGTTGATCTCTTAACAGAGTGTTTAACATTTCGTTTTTCTTAAGGTGATTTGATTCCTGTTGTTTCATGTTGAGCATCGCACCTTCCACCTCAGATATTTTAGAATTTATAGACACTAGCAGGCTATTTTGATCTCTACACGCTTCGTTTAAATGTTCATAAAGTTTTAACAATGGAGCCACTGTGATTGTCAGTGCAGAAATCAAGTTTGGTCTGAGATCATTTAGAACTTGCTCAACAAGATTTGTGCAGAGCTCCCGGTCGTTAGATGAGTGAGGTCTATTTTGCCGGCTAGGGGCTGGACGATGAATTTTTGGGAAGTCGCGTTCCATAAATGAAGAATGAGACGGTCCATCGTCGGAGGATTCGTCGGACGAAGTAGAGATATAATTCCGTCTCATTCTTGTTTTGCCTTGTGGTTTTTGCACTATGCTTTGAACGGTTTCCTTGTTACTCGGGAATCTTTTTTGTGAACATGATGGAAATGGAATCGCACAGGGGTTGAGTTTTCTTCGTTTAGATGGAATATTTGATTGACTCAAGCTAGCGAGTCCATTGTCGTTGGCTGTTGAACACACTGGGTGAATCACAGGCCCAAGGTCAGTATTTTCGTTGTTTTCATGTTCAGAGGCCAAAGGATTGGGTTTTGCATTATTTGAAATTGAGGCGTTTATTTCTTTCAGATTTTTAAGCAGTTGATCTGCTACCATTAGTGAATTGCAACATTCTTTTGTTTTCAGGAAGTCAAAACTTTCTGATAATGAACACGGCTGGCATGAGCCAGGATGAGTAGCACAAGGTCGGTTGTTGTCGGGTGACTGCATCAACTTCGAAGGAGTTTGAGGTGATGACAAGAGTAAGGGAGCATCGCGGGCGGCCTCCGAATGGACTCCCAATAAGGATGAAACATCTTCCAAAATGTTGGGAGGTATGCTTTTAAGTTGGAGCTTTAAATTCGGAGCTTTCGTAAAGGTCTTGTTGACATGTCCTTCTTGTATGAGACTCGTCACTATGCGCCATGTTAACGATTTTAGAGTAGAGATAGGAATTTTGCAACGAGACCGAGACCGGTTGCTCTCCATGGGTTCAGTCTCATTTACTTTGATTGACTTTAAAAACGTTTCCCCGTTGGAAAACAGAAAGGGAGATTCAGAGTCTTGTGTCCAGCAATCCCATTTCCGGTTTTCACAATGTGTAAAAGAAGCCATTTTGCGCTCTGTATTACCAGAGTTCAGCTTAGATAACTCAGTCGTCTGTGTCGGAAGTGGGAAGGATAGCTCGTCTATCTGTGCAGTCAAGTTATCAGTATGTGAATTGGCAGGTATATTAGATGAAACACTTGTTCGTGGAGTCAATCCAGGAGCCCTTGCTGGATCCATATCCATGTTCGAGACCACCTAAAAGTGTTGCAGGCGTTCGAAACAGGAGGATGCTTTTGCTTAAGTGAGGCGAGTTCGCCCCTCGTGAAGCTAGAGGGTCATTCGACTGCGGCAGTGATTGCCTTGTATGGAAGAAGTCTTAATCTTCCAAAGGATTATGGCCCTTTACTATATCACAGAGCGTAGGACATAAAACACTTTCCGCTTACTTGGTCCGACGATCGTGGTCAACAGTGTTCATATGGTCTTGAATCTGTGTATCTGCAGTCTTTTAAGGAGTACAAATCGCGGGACGCCCCCTGCGCACCAAAGCCGCCAAACAGCTAAACAGACACACACCAGCCCTTCTGTCCTCAGGGCTTACGCCGCAAGTGCGACGGGGGTGTAGCTATGAGCACAGCTGTTGGTCGTGTGATGTGACGTGCGTGAAGCAAACTCTGTAGACGGTGATTCGTGAAGCTTAAAGGAATAGGCGTCCTTTTCGCCTATTCACTTTGGAGACCGTTCGTTCGTTGAAGTGCAGGCAGGTGATGTTTGTGCAGCTTTTACACTGCTACAATGACGTTGTTCCTCTCACTCCTCTCACTCTGCAGAAGAGCTTGGAGATTCCACATGGACCCTGTTCTCTGTGCACACTCTGCACATATGTGAAATGAATATTCCCTACACTATGCTAGAAACAACCCAATTAAAAGGTACATCTGAGGTTTCTTTATTCTCTTTTTTGATTTTCACTTTGAGTTTCATTTTTTGGATTCACACCAGTTGTTTAATTGTGATATAGTAGCCCCGATGAAAAATCAAAAGATTATGTACAACATTATTTGATTTGTGTTTGTGTTCAACGTGTAGAGAGCAATTTGTGTATGATTGGTTTAAGAATCTTGAGCATTCAGTAGACTATGTGGTGTCTTACAACTATGTATGTATATGTATTTTCAGACCTTTTCTCCTGAAGAAGGGGGTTTACCCGACACGCGTAGAGGTTGAAATTGCATTCCAACTGCCTAGAAACATTTTCTTCTTTGTTTCTATTTGTTTTCTATGTTGGTTATTTGTGAAGCCTAATATTATCTGTTGTTTGAACAAAGCAAATGTATGCTGTTATCTATGTATGATTATTATATTCAATTATACAATTGTGGAAACTTTATGAGAATATTGACTGATTTTTTTCAGCTTTAAAGGTTTGCAGGGGACGGGAGTGTCTTTAAATTTAGACACTTTTTCTTAGTTCATGTTTAACACAGGCTCCAGTGTCAGGGCTTGTATTCCTCCCCAGCACTTTCATTCATTGTTTGATAAATAGGTGTGCTCCTATTGATAGAATGTTTTGTACCTGCTTGTCTTTAGGCACATATTAAAATAACAATCCCAAGTGTAAAGTACTAGCATGACACAAACGTATCCCCACTGCACTGCATTGTAAGATGCTGTATGCACTGTTAAAAAGTTACATGAAAAGGTAAAAGGACAAAGGGGAAACATAGTTTCCCAGTACTGATAGTCTGCAGAAGTGATCAGTTTCCCAATGACAAAATTAGCAAAGGGCCAGGGGAGTTAAGCTTAAGGCTTCACTTGCCTGTAAAATATCAGGACTAGTAAAAGAAAAAAGTGAAATGTTTGGTATTCCTAAGAATATGGAGGGAAAGTTGCCTTAAAAGAAATATTTACAGCAGTCATGTTTTGGGAGGCCTACAAAACAGTATTGCGAGGGAAAGCGATCCACAAAATGAGGACGAGGGATTGTAACAGAAAGCAAGAGTTAACTACTCTAGAAGAGTTGGTAGTGGAACTAGAAATAAAACACTCCAAGTATAAGTCAGAGAGAGTTCGGAGGGAACGAATTAGGCTTCAAGATATGATAAGAACACTTTTGGTGGACAAAGACATAATTCTGGGTAACATGGGCAAGGGCAGATTGTACAAGCACGACTAGTTAGGCAAGAAGAGGGAGATGAATGTTGGCTGTCAAACATACTCTGAGGGAGAACCTGCCTAGAGGGGCTGAGGAGATGGCATACACTTTTAAACTAAAACATTTATTTACGAAGCTGTACTCTAAAGGCCCAGAACGGGAAGAAACAGAGTTTGTATCCTTTCTGAGCGACCTCCAATTTAGGCAATTAACAGAAAATTAAAAGGGAATGGTTGGAGGCTGACCTGTTGTTATAAGAGATGGATCGTAATATACAATTTTAAGTTGGGAAGGTACCAGGCCCAATTCAGCTCCCGTTGGAGCTGTGGAAGACGATGGGGGATAAATTAGGTTAATCAGTAAGAAAAAGGTAGAGAAAAAGTTTCTTCAACAGTCACTTACTCTAGAACATTGCTACAAATCACATTTACAAAAAAGTGATATATCATCAATACAAAATAATTTCCCTTCACTTCGAAGGCTCAAAATCTTACCTATGGGTAAGTGCCCATTTCACAGAAGTAGTGTGTGCCCGTGCGGGTCGGGTCACCAATCTTCTTAGAACCTTTTCTTCGGAGGCTTGTCCAAAGGATTTAAGTTGCTACTGCGGCCCAGGGACAACTCTTATTTCATTCGGCTCTACAGGGTAAAAGACACACGGTATTCAAAAAGGGTGCCCCTTAAATGATAACTTCTATAGTTTTAGTCCTACCTTAAGGGCGTTAAAACAAGGCTGATAATAAGATTTTGAGCTTTGGAAGGGTAATGTGGGTGGATGATGACCCACAGTAATTTTAAGAACAACAATGAAAGATGTATCCTTATAAGATAAGAGTATCTTAATCAAGATAAATGAATGAAAATGTTTGGAATAGACGGAATTACCAGTTCCCGGTAGTTTGTGGTCTCTAAACCTTGCTAAATTGTAGTAAAATAGCAGGAGATTTCTGGCATAAAAAAAAATGGCAATTCTAACCAGTACCCCGTCTATAATTGATTTACAGGTTCTGGAGAAGCAAAACTGATTTCCCAGTAACTAGCCCATGATTAAACATATAACCCGACGGAGGACTGTTCGTACTAGTGTTCCCAGGTAAAAAGACATAGGGTCCACTTGGACAACTAGTTAGTGTCCTGAACATACAAGCAAAATTGCTGATATTTTGTTTTTTCTTGTTTCTATCAACATTCACGTCTCCAAACAAGTGAAAGTGACTTCATTGAAAGAAGCTTTTGTAGGTTTTTAAAAAAAAACTCCTTTGTGATGACTACTCCTGAAGAAAGTCCCAGAGTTTTCAAGAGGACTGAAACATGTCGAGTGTGTAACTTGGAGTTGTAACCAAGTGTACTATTTAAATTGAACATTTATATTTCATTGATAAAAATTAAAAGACAGATCTATCCTCTCATGATTTTTTTCATAAACAATTGATGTATGTTTACCTTTTATGTTTGGTCATTAGTATATTCAAATATGCTTGTTTTAGGGTTGTTTTATGTAATTTACTGTATTGTAGTTTCTACCTCATGAGATTTTTATATTTTGTATTGATGATTTATCACTTTTTTGTAAATGTGATTTGCAGCGATGTTCTAGAGTAAGTGACTGTTGAAGAAACTTTTTCTCTACCTTTTTCTTACGGATTAGTTATCACCTTCCCGAAATTAGGTTAGAGGACCATTTTTGTAAAAAGTGGTTATTTGGGCCCTCATAAACCCTTGTTTGAGTATTTCATAGTGGAAGTAAGTAAGTAAGTTATCATCTACTGAACATGTTTGTAAGTCATAGGGAGGATGGGATTTTCCCTAGAGTCCATAGAGAATGCAATATTATGATAATCAATAAGAAATGGAACCTCAAGGATTGCTGCAAGTCTTATACACTGATTTCCCTGCTAAATGCATAATTAGACACTTTGGCCAAAATATTCCAGATAGATTACAGAACATTCTCCCTTATCTGACCCACCAGGATCAAAACCGGTTCCGGCCAGAGTGGTTGACACAGTTTAACTTGGGCCAGCTCTTTGAAGCAGTGACAATGGCAGAGCTCCTACCCGAAACCTCTAATGTATTTCTGTCACTGGATTCCTATAAAGCTTTCGACTCTATTGTGTGGAACTATGTGTGGGCAATTCTTGAGAGGATGGGTTGTGGACCCAACTATGCATGATGGGTAAAATTGCTCTATGAATCCCCTATAGCCAGGGTAAAAGTTAACATGCATCTGTCATTGGAGAGGGAGACAAGCCCGGGCTGTCACCTATCCCCCTTCTGGTTTACTCTTGTGATAGATCCATTAGCTGAATAAGTTAGAGGTGATAAGGACTTACAGGATTCCAGTGGCCAGGCAGGCATAAGGACACAACATTGTTATTTAATGAAACATCCTCCTATGTCTAAGTAACCCTGAAAAGTCGTACCAAAAGCAATTGAGACGCTTGGCATTTGGAGAACTCAACAGGTTAACAGTTAGTTGGGACAGGATTCCAAGATGGCCGTGCTGGGGTGAGCAGAACATCCCCCCGAGCTCCCGCACAAAGCACTCACGACTGGCTCTGAAAGCAGCGAATCAGCCCTTGCCAGGGGTCACTGCTTTGTACTGGCGGCACAACGACGAAGGGAACCGGGGGAGCATCTCTGGACACTTGAGTTCTCGAACCCTCTGGCCCACAATCACTGCGGAGAGCTGCGGTCCTTGCAGCCGGCCGTGGGCTCCCCAGGCTGGAAAACACCAACGGGTGACACCAGGCTTGTCCCGCACGGGCCAAGCAGCGTGGCGGGTCGGCGGACCTGCATCAAGTTACTTGAGCAGGCATCACTCAGGATAAGCGAGGGACGGGTGGTGGTGCTACGATCCCAAGCAGACTGCTGTCTAGAGCGCAACCCCATGGCCGGGACACATCGCACAGGCCCAGCGGGACTGACAACAGGACTCAGCCTCTTCCACGCCAACGGCCACCGTGGGTGGACTTCCCCGAAGCTACAGGTCCACTGCACACGGGACAGCCCTGGAAGAGCCGGGGCACTCCCCTCCTACTATCTCCTCCTCACCGACAACACCCTCTGCGGTGGAACAAAGCATACCCCAGGGAAGATCTGCATCTCGCAGGCCGAGCGACTGTAGACCACCTTCCAGGGAGCGGTCCAGCAATGCCGAGGACCAGCTGCCCTGAGCTGAAAGGTCTTCTGGATCAGCACTCCAAGTGCTCAGCCTTCCCCTCTTTCTCTCCCCTCTGCACCATACTGGAAGAGTCCGGGGTTGTGGCGCTGCAGGCAGCCGCCCGGGCCCGAGGAGGCGGCGCAGAGTGAGTGCACCTCAGGAGGAAACAGCCAGGATTAGGCAGGCTACCAAAATCTGCATCCAGACTCGGCGGGATCCCCGGCAGCAGGAGATCCAGGCGTCCCGAACCTGAGATACCGGTGGCTGGTGGCCCAACTCGGCGTTCCATCCAGCCTCGAATGGGACACTTGGTAGGAGGCATCGCCGGGCGGGCTCCAGCTCACTCCGGCCAGGGACAAGAAGACAACATCCAGCAGCCCTAGGCTATGCAAGTCAGTTCAGAGAGGGGGCTCGTGCGACCCCTGGGGGAGGGGGCCTATCTTGAACTGGTGAAGCAACACCAACCTAGTCCAGCCAGGCCCCTGAACCCCAACCTGGGCCGAGGAGCCCCTGGGCGGCTGTGCAGCGGGGCACGGACCCTCTGCTCCTGTTCGACTCTATCCCACAAACTTTCAGGATCCGGGGGGGAGCCGTGACCCGACTCTCATAGGCTCTACGCTAAAACACAACGATACCTGCTCCCAGGCCGGCCTCACCATTCGAGAACAGTCTCCATACTGCAATCCCCGGGAAAGCCCCGGCGTCCTTAAGGGGGTCCCACATCACTATCAGCGCCTCAACGCATTGCTCCACTCAGTTCCAGAGCCATCTGGGGGGGCCAACTCAACAGCACATATTCATAGAGGACATCCCTCCACCTACTCACCAGCCCACGGCAACCAGGGAGCCACCTAGAAGACCCAACCAGCAGTCCGGAATCGGACCCAAAACAGGATCCCAGACAGGGTATGGCCCCTGGGTGTCTCAGCAACAGGAGTCCTGGAACGGACACCACTCCCGGAGGGGCGGCCCAACCCAGGGACTCATTACAGGCAGCCATACCAATATGGGCGCCCATTGAGCAGTAATAGTCCACAGTGATGTCCAGGAAGAGAAACAGGGACACCCCTGTCCCTCCAAAAATAGTAAAGAAGACCCAGGAGGGAACACTCGTGCAGATCTGGGCCAGAGACACAGACACAATGAGCGCCCATAATAAAACCGACTGGGGGCAGAAGCCACCACGGATGCCAGTGATGATGACCAGGAGAGACTGGTCACATACACCTCCCTGCTGGATGAAATAGTAGAGAAAATTACTGACGCAGGGCAGAAACAAATGGACACCCTGAGGGAAGGAATCCAAGAAATTAAAAGAGACATCAATAAGATCGCGAAAAGAATCGACACTAATAAGAGGGCTATACAGGAATGAACAGAAGACGCATGCAAGCAGGTACCCTATGGGAACCCTGGCAGTCACCACCCATAACCTTGAGCTCAGGGCCGAGATCTTGAAAACAGGTCCAGGCGTTCTAATATATGGGTTAAGTGCCTGCCAGAGTCTATCCCAAACCAAGAGTTGACCCAAGTCATGCGTTCCATCTTTAGTGACCTGTTGGACGCAGATTAGTCCACACTGCTCCGAAGACAACGCATTGCCCCGGTTTTGACGTACTTGCGGGCCCAACAGGTCCGGTACAGGTGGCAGCACCCATTTGCGCTGGGATTCAGCTGGCAAGGGAAACAGCATAAAGTAACAACTTGCAAGGAAGGTGGAGCTATTCTGGGCATCGAAGCTGACACTCAAGTACCGCACTCCTCAACACTCAGCCAAACTGGCGACTAGAGACCTTGGGAATGGACAAGAGTAGAACCCAATAAAACCAAGAATGTGGGGCGTAACTCCCTCGTGGAAGCCCAGACTCCTGAGGTGGACTGGGAACCAAACGAGGCCCTGGAAATAATTTTCAAAGTGGTCCCATGTTAACCATTTTCAGCAAGTCCAAACCTTTTCCTATGGATATATAATAGATAACCACACAAAAGACGCCCAGAGAGCAGAGGCCTACCAGGAAATCTCCAGAGTTCCCTGTATACCAGTCCACCCGTGCCAGACTCCAATGCGCATTCCCTCAAACCGGGGCAAGGAGAGTCGCAGAAAAGATTACCTGGGTTTGGAGGCGAGGCCCCGACATATTAGATAACCCTGCAAAGGGCATACATTGTTACGGTTTGCCAGTTAGAGCCACGTTGAAGATAGTCGAAAGCACATGAGCAGGAGGGATGGGGGGAGGGAGGGACACATTGTAATGGGAATGGGAATTCCTGCGTGGGGGCACGCTGGGCAGGTATTATGGTCTAGCTCTCATGACCACACGATGGGGGCTGGGTGCCAGCTAGACCTACCCAGCGAGGGGAAGGGGGGATCGGGGGAGGGGGAGCGGGACAGAGCATGCGGCTAGTCACGGAGCAGTTAAGGAATTGGGGAGACCTAGCAAAGGAGCAGGGAATAGCGAAGGGCTCATCTCCGGGAGGCACAGGCCCAATAACCTAGAGAATAAGCATCAAAGACCCCGACAATGGCACTGCCTAATTGATTAAGAATCCTATCGCTCAACGTTAACGGCCTTAATAACCCTCCGTTCAGGAATAAACCATTTGGGAAATGGTCTAGGCGTGAGGAAGAGGGGCATGAGGGGGTGAGCGGAATTAGTGAGTCATTGAGCCATGAGTTGAAGGAGTCGATGGTTAAAGATCCATCGGGGGGGGGTGTTGTGGGAGGTTTGAGAAGCAGGACTCAGGCTAGGTGAGGGAAGATCTTTCGTTTTTTCCAGCATTTGCGGTGAAGGAGGGCAGTGGGTTGGGGGGGCGTAAGGGCAGTGGAGAGGATGGAGAAATGGATGACAAAATGGTCAGACCAGATGAGTGGTACGGGGGGGCTAGATGTATCAGGTCATGGGAGCTGAAGATAGCATCTAGGGTGTGCCTTTTAGAATGGACTATACCGGTTGAGAGAGAAGACATTTTAGTTCCAATTTGGATGCTGAGTTGCTCAAGAGCTCCTTGGCACGACGGCTCACAAAACTACCATGAAAAAAGACTCAGAGATGTGGACTGATTTTGTGCACTTGCTTTTTGGGTGAGGGCAAGAATAGTGCTTCTGTCTTGGAGACTTGCAATTATAGTCCTGAAATTCAAGAAGGGCAATAGGGCCGACCCAAAGACCTATGTACCAATTGCTCTTGTTGATGTTGTTAGAAACGTTTTTGCTTCTATAGTGTTGCAAGGTTTAAATGAATGTAAAGAAAAGCTGGAAGAGTTGACATGTTTCAGTCTGGATTCACAAAGGGAATGGGGACTAACGTTAACATCTTCTTCCTTAACATTCTAAAGGGCAGGGTGCTGGAGAGGAGAACTAAAATCTATGTGTGCTTCATAGACCAAGCCCAGGCCTTTGATAGTATCAACCACACTCTCCTATGGTCCACACTGGTGAGTTGGGTATGCTCCGCCGACACTCTGGAGACATTAAAGCCGATGGGCCCGGATCTAAAGATAAGTGGCACTTTTCAACCTGATCTTCCATCTCGCCATGTAAATTGTGCCGTACCAAAGCCTACCATTAAGAAGTCCCCTTTGGTTTCTACAGACTGGTCCTGGATGGCACGAGCCCTCTTGTGGCAAAGCAGTTTGTAGCAACCCAAATCTACTATCAAAGAACAACCACAAGACCAGGCAAGTGTTACCCTAGCCCCCTCTCATCTTAGCCTAAAATTGGATTTATGGAACACAAGGGAGTTCGCTCACTTAACATTCCCAAGTGATATAAACTTGGGGGACTACGACCTGATCTGCTTACAGGAGACCTGGCTGAGGAAAACCCTGTGATTGATGGTTTTCAAACAACCATTGATCCTGCCACCAAGGGGAACACCGGTCGACCATCTGCGGGCCTCTTGACTGTGGTCTGGTCAGGCAGTCCTTTAAAACTTGTGAAATGTATAAACACAAATTCGCTTATCCAAGTCTCGGGTATCGAATGGGAAACCAAGGTAACTCGGTCAGGCTCCAAATTTACATCAAAGTTAACAATAAACAATGTTTATTGGAATCCCGTTCTGATCGACAGCGAAGTATTCGTGGGCCAATTTATTGGAGGTCGCCTATACTTACCATCAAGTAGCATATATCATTATATGTGGAGATCTCAATATACCAGACCTAGTTACCAACACACAGGGGCACAACTGGAATTTTGACGATCAACATCACACGAGACGTAATCTGTGGAGCGAGTGATCTTATGAATTCAAGAGACATGCACTTGCTTAACGGCAATTGCTTAGGTGACATTCCGCCCCAGCCTACATGGGAAAATATGGGCAGCAATTCAATTATAGACTATATCTACGTGTCAAAAAATGTCTTACTTTTTGTAGAGACATTCAAACTCATCAAGACACTATATAGTGACCAACATCTTTTGCTGCTCGACTGGAAGGCTATGGGTGCTAAGGCCTGGGATCAAATGTCCATTTAATTTGACACCTGCAATAGGGGGCTGCGTCTGAAACTTTCGTCCCCAAGGATAAGATCTTTAACAATAAACCAAGTCCGAGTTGAGGCAACAGTTGACTTGTCACCACTGTTAGAACAATTCTCATATTGTCCAAAAAAGGGCAATCTGGCTTGTAACCATAAGCACACTTTTAATGTGGAATTGGTCGCCCAACGCAAAGACTTGAGAAAGCTGCTACGTATAGCAGAGGAGTCAAGATCACTTGAGGCCTATCTTACTGCCCAGACCGCCAAGTCAAAGTACAAAAACTTGCTTTGCACATCGAAACAACAAAGATACCAACATGATGCGGAAGAAATGCTTAAAGCTCGGGCAGGTAAAGATCCAAATACATTTTGGGCATTAATCAAGGTCGAAGCGATATTAACAGCTGACCAATCTAACCCAATAAGTGAAGAGGCTTGGTCTACTCACTTTAGAACTCTGTATATGTCAGTTTGCAAGAACGAAGACCTCAACGAAACAAGTGATTGCCTATTGCCATGGATTACCCCTAATAGTGTCATTGACATCATCACACAAATTAAAAAGTTGAAAAGATCGATAGCACCAGGCCCGGACAGGCTGTCAAACTGTATGCTGAAGGAGTTTCCTGACGAATGGGCCATCTTCTTATCCATCTTGTTTGGCCAAATAGCTAGCTCTCATCAGCTACCAAGCAGCTGGAGGAGAGCGATAGTGGTCCCCATCCAAAAAGGGCGACAGAGGAAACCCAAAGAGTTATCGCTTTATAGCTCTCCTCTACGTCATTGGTAAACTCTAAAGCTCCTTTATTTTGGATTAGTTCAATCTGTGGTGTAGGGAGATCGGAGTACTAGATCAATTCCAAACTAGCTTTGTTAAAGGTTTGGGCACATCTATAAACATTCTCTTGCTGCAATTGCTGAAAGAGAACTTACAACCACAGAATCCCAAGATCTAATGGTCTTCGTGGACCTAGTCCAAGCATTTAACCAAATTAATAGATCCTAATTATGGTTAAAAATGGCAAGAAAGATTTGCCCGAAACCAATATTTCATCCAATCAAGGCCATGCATTCCGTCACCTCCCTAAAGATAAGATTGAATAAAGCCAGGACACTCTCTAACAAAATAAGAACTGACAGAGGAGTCAACAGGGGTGCCCTATGGCCCCTGCTCTCTTCAACTTTCCCTTCTGACCACTAGATCATTTCCCCCAAGGGTCAGAGGAAAGCAGCTACCCCACCTGTTATACGCGGACGATATCGTGTTAATCGACCAGACTCCAGTCGGGTTGCAACGACAACGTAACACTCTACTGCTATATCCAAAAAAATGACCACACCTGGTTCATCGATGGGGAAAAAAAATCGACCAGGTGCAATCTTTCAAATACCTGGGGGTCTGGCTGAGCAACTCGACTGTCAAACTATCTTGTTAGAGGGACGAAATCTCTGACTAGCCAAGCAACTGTCCTGAACAGAAAGTTTGGGCGGTTTTCAATCTTGCCAGCAGTGAAGTATTACTGAGCCAATGTGGTAACAGTTCTGACGTATGGGGTGGAAACCCTGTTCAAGCTTCCCGAATCCTTGTGGAACCGACTTGAGGGGAGTTTTTGAAAGAAAGTCCAGTGCATACCAATGTCTAACCCGATTTCCATCATACGGAGGGAACTGGATTTGAATTCTTTGAAATACACGGTGGACTGGAACAGACTTGCTCTGTTTGGGAAATGTCATAATCACTCACGCCCGGCCATTTTGGAAATGGTGCATTAGGAAATGTCTTCCAATACAAATCCATCTCTGACAAGATAGCATCTAACTATGATGCACCTGTTAGAAGAAATTGGAAGCTCCTTAGAGCAACTGTTGTCTAACCCGACATGGGTGAAAAATACCTCCAAATCGACTGGAGAGGGCTAGTAACTACCAGTCTGTAGCTCATCTTCCGTTAGAAGTACAGAGACAGAACACAGTCTGTGAGTACCTGAAAATGTTTCCAGATAAACGGGTGAGAGACCAATTTTTGAGAGCTCGCCTGAACTTACATCCTACGAATGAGATCTTAGCAATTCGCCGTCAGTTCGCAGAGAATCTCTTCGCCATCTGATGACATTTTGTCCGACCCTGAAGGATATTCGTTCAAGACATTTCAGACGTCTCTTCTCCGACTTTGAACTTTCCAACAATGAAGGATGGTGGTCGTCCGTGATGTCAGGAGGACAAAAAACCCAACATGCGATTGCGGTGGTGAAGTTTTTGACAGAGGTGTTGCCAGAGATTGGAACTGTCAAATACTTTTAAGTTATAAATTGTACATCGTAAATTGTATCTTTTTAGTCTTTGCTGAAAGAAATTGTTTACTCAATTTTAAAGCAAATAAATACATTTTAAAAAAAGAAAAAAAATGTTTTATGCTCCAACACTTCCCTAAGAATTAGACTGAATGGTGCCGGGCCTCTCTGAGAAGAGATATCGACTTCCAAAGTTTTGAAGCAGGGGTGTCCCTTGGCACGGGCACTGTTTGGTCTCTTTGTATCACACCTAAGGGACACACTAACGAAGGCTAGATGCTTCGCACCAATGGTAGGCGAGAAGCCATTAAGTAGGCTATTGTATGCAGTCAATCTGGTCCTTTTGGAACAGACGTCATTTGGACTTGAGCGTCAACTGAGTAAACTAATGGAATACGTACATGATAACGCCCTAGAGATCAATGTCCCAAAATCAAAACTGCTTATTTTAGAGCCTGCACAGGGGAGGAGCGGTAGGAGGGTGACCAACTGGAACAAGCGGGGATGTTTGGATAACCCAGGTGTATGTGTCAACTCTAGCAGTTTGCTGGTCCAGTACCGTTGTTACCAGACCAGCAAATTTATAATGAGGCCCAATGACATAAAAAAAGATGTTATTTCTCTTTGATGATGGTCATTCAGTTCTGTAAATTAAAGGTGATGGCAGTGCTGACGTATAGGTCAGAGACTGCCTTGTTTTTGCTTATGACTCTTTGGTCGATACCAGAGGGATGCTTTTGGAAGACAGTCCTGAGTCTCCCAAGGTCACTCCCTATACAAGTGGTCCGACATGAATTGGGTCTAGTGTCCCTCTATGGAATAGTGTGTTGGAAAAGCTTGTCCCAATGTCGTATGTGTATTGAAAAAAAAACAACGACTGTTATTCCAAACGTTAAAAGCAGCCTTCAACTCGGGTAAGGAAACTGTCTTGACAGAGTGGGATAAGGCCTTCAAAAGCATATTGGCAGTTTTAGACAAAACAGTAGATGATCTTGTGAAGAACCCGGTTAAAGTGAAAATTAAAGTCTGGAGAAAAGATTGGATTTGGACGCAGAACGAAAGGACGAAATTTCAATTGTTTTGCCATCGCGATCACGAAACAAAAGCATATGGAACGGTCTCGATGTATTTGACAAAATTCCCTAACATTTACTTTAGTAATCAATTTCTGAGGATTAGAATGAACTTATATTTCACAAAGGAGGTGTTAGCAGCACGTTCATGATCTAGGGAGTTGGCTCTTGATTGTCAATAATGCAAAGGAGAGAACGAGCGTGAAACACTAAAACATCTTCTATTGTCTTGCAGGGGATTAACACATGAGAGAACTGTGAACATGGAAAAATTTTATATGCATAACAGCACATCATCAATTGAGGAATGTTGGGCTGTTTTGATAGGCAGTGAAAAGGTTCGACGGGTTTTCGCCACAATACATTTTTTGAACATGATATTTTAAGAGAAATTGATTAGATATAATGTTCTCAGAGGCAATAATTGTGATGATGAAGTGTAGTGGTCTACCTTTATTTTAAATTGTTGCTTTATAAATTTAATATAGCTAAAAGGCTTGTGATAAACCAATGCTAATAAATAATAAAAATTTAAAAAAAATATGTATGTCTTGTGGTTCCTAATATGTAAGAAAATCAAAACAATTCTTTATAAAAAAAAGAAAATGTCTGTCTACTGGGTGATAAATTACATCCAGGGGGTGTAAATAAATTTCCCAGCTGCCAATGTGTTGCAGCGCTAAACCTTGGATTGTTTAGGCTCAAAATAGTCATCTCCATGCAAATTAACCACACAGTAAGAATATGTCCACAATCAATAAAGATAATAATGTTGACAAACTACTTCCTACATTTCCCACCTAACAAAACTCCTTCATTAAAACTCCTATCTCCAAAAATATACAGAAACAGAGCTTCTGTGCTGTCTCAGGTAGGATCTGAGATGCTCGGATGATGTTGGTGTTTTAGCTCATTCAAATTTACTTTTAATGTAAAATTAATTTGCTTTTAAACTGAGGAAAATAACTACGATAGTAGTATCAGAGTGCCTAGGTTTGTCCGTGGAGTTGCATACTGTGCCCCCTCGCCCTCACTCACCATAGGTATCCAGACATAGGGCCTCATCACGAGTTTGCCGGTAGCCCTTAAATCTGACGGTACTGCTGTTACCGCCAGATTTAAGGGTCTGCCAAATCACGGCTTCGGCTGATTTCCCACCAGCTCTGAGCTGGACGGAAATCCGCTGAGATTTTGACGATTTTCAGTGCATTTACCGCCAGCGGGAAACCGCCTGCGGTAAAAGCGTGAAATTTCCCCATTGAGCCCAATGGGAAATGGGGCATTCCCGAATGGGCTCAATGGGGAATGGGGATATCCCATTCCGCCAAACCTGTGATCCGGCGCTAATAGCGCTGGTGGGTTTGGCGGTAGAGCAAATAACGCCAGCGCTATTAGTGCTGGCGTTACCCTCCAACTCGTGATGAGGCCCATAATCTGATGGAAGAATGAAAATGAGTTAGCGGAACATAAGAGAATGGGAATGCCGCATGTAGATGCTACAAACACATCACAGGAAAGAATATTTTGTGATAGAATGCCTCTCAGTCCTGTAAGGTTGATCATGGTTCTGCAAAACAGAGGTGGTGAATATGTCCTAAAGTATTGTGATAATTGGGTTGTGTTTCCAGGCGATTTGGAGAATTGTGATTTAGTACAAAATGCAATGTTGGGTGCATGAGTGGCTCAAGAGTGTGCTTGGGTAATCCTGGAAGTTTGGTGGCTTATTTGCCCGTGTGTCTCTATACTTTGTACCTCATGTCAACCTCCAAAATATTTTTTTCTGTGACTGCAAGCCTGAGCCAAGGATGGCTTGAAAAGAATAGACTGTGCATAAAGGTCGATGTTTTTGATAAAATAAGGTAAGGTAATGAGTGGTCAAATTGGTACAGTAAAATGAAAAATGTACGTTGTGATGGACTTTATTTTAATTTACAGTGAGCGTATCTTTGGCAGTGAATCTAAAGTCCTCGGTCTGGTATGAGACCTTGGAAACATTTCCCCGAATTGCTTGGTATGGAGATTCACAATGAACCGAAATATGTGCATGTTTAAATTCACAGGCCCCACTCAAGAAAGCATTTCGAATGTGTTATAAAATGCACACAAGAGTCTCGACAGCCTTAGTTAGCTCTCATTCTGTGAAAACATTACACCCAATCAACATTACATATTAGAAAGATTTTTCATTCCCCTACTATCCAGCACTTTCCATACATGTTCTTAGATTGGAGTTTGTTTATATAATTAAACTGGTACTGGGACATTTTGGAAAGGCCCTATACTGAGATACAAAAAATATATTGTTTTGTAGTTTAATGTTGGACAATGTTAACTATAGCAAATGTTCTGAAATAACACATACCTTCAAACTGAAGCATTAACATTGTTTTTTCTCAAAATCCAGGTATTTCTACTGTTCCAAAGCCAACGGTCTTTTGTGTTGATGTATACCTTTTAGATAAGGTGATCACATCTCTGCAGTCATTGCCTGCCAGCTTTAGGTGGACAACTCTCATATGTGTTCATTTATATGACTCTCTCCATCTAATGAAGAACACTGTGGAAGCTCATGCATTATTCCATCTCATCAAAGTATATTCAGTTAGTCCAATAAAAGGTATACAAACTCAATATGCTGGTTTTTAAAACTGGACAAACATGGAAAAGCATTTTATTAGCATATTATCTTAACCATAGATGTGAACATAAAAAAAATGCATTTTTACCACTGGTTTTATAGGATTCTGCGTAGGAGCCACACTGAACATGGGCCGGCACCCAGACATGGGCAGAACATGCTCTTTTCTTGAACGAAGTTCTATTTAATGTGCTTGTCCTTGGGGGAATAGTGTGTCTTCTACAAGTGGAAGTGGTGCTTGTTAACAATATTGGAACTATTCTTCTCTTTCTGTTAGGGAGTCTTCAACAAATTAGGCCACAGCAACCGATCAAGCGTCCACCTATGCGCAAGGACAAGGTGGTCGCCTTAATAGTTTGCATCCTCATGCTGGTCATCATGCTTTGCTACCTCATCGCTGCAGGCATCATCTGTAAGTTTCCAATGCCTTTTCCAATGGAATCATTATCATTCTCTAAGGTTATATTCAAAGTTGTGTTACGAATAGCAATCAATTGCATCAGTTTCAAAATGATGATATTTTGTGGATGACAGGGATTCAGACTGCCCTATCAGCAATGATGACCGGCTTGTTTTCGGTTTCATTTGTTCATTCTCTTTTACAAAAGGACAGTTTACAGTTTTAAAATGTTCTCAAAAATATGAACCAAATAAAGCATAACGGGTGACAATAACAAAAATATAGCATGCACACCCGCTCTTTAAAATGCTTTATCAAATTTTGAAAGCTGGGTAAAATGATTCCCAATGGCTAAAAAAATGTATTATGCACATGTTCTAATATGTTGGAACATTTTTTTTTTCAAATCGTTTTTATTGGCCAATTGGCATTAACAAAACACAAATCGCATATTTTCTCATTTACATGCTTCAAAAGTCACCTTACGAGTTTTAGATGTTCTCCCCTACCCAAACAGAATTTTAACTTCTTCCCCTACATCCCCCCTCAACCCCAACTCCTGTTCCCCCCCCCCACGTTCTAACTTGGCCACAGGGTAAACTCAGCAGCTGTCTCTTTGAATCCCGTATAACCAGGACCATCCCATCATTTGCCCCACTATTGATTTCAAGTTTTTCCTCCACGTAGTTGATGCATTCCGCTATTTGGGGTCGTGGTTGAGGTCCACCAGTATTGGCTTTTTCCCCTTCTGCTTGTTTCCAATCAAAGCCTCTTCCCTCTTCCATTCCCCTGCCCCACACCCTCCCCCTCCCAGTTCATATTCCCCCTGTGGGGCCCTCCATGGGTCCCAGGTTCCCCTGTCTCTCCACCAGCTGAGGCCTCTCCGGGTCATATTTCTCTAGCAAGGCTGCCCATTCCACTGCCTAGATGGGGTTTGGTTATGTAATTGTCTAGTGAGTTGTTCCATCCTATATATGTCAAGGGCTTCCGAGGCCCATTGTCATTCACTTGGGCAGTTCCTCTCTTTTCCACCCTCCTGCTAAACAAGCCCTCGCTGCCAGCATTAGGTTATGTGACATAGGCGGGAGCGTGACCCAATCTCCCTCCTCCATTAACTCCAATCCAAACAGTACGAGTAGGGGGTCCAATGGCCTTGCCATCCCGTCCAAGCTCCTTATCCATCCCTGGATCTCCTTCCAGAACTTCTGCACTTTCTCGCATGCCCACCACATGTGCCCATGTACCCTTTGCCCACATTTCCTCCAACAGTGGGGGTCTGCTCCTGGGTACATCTTAGATAACCTTTCTGGGTCCCATTGGCACCTATATAGAAGTTTGAGCCTGTGTAGCTTAAATTGACAGGCCACCGATTTGCGGTGCGCCTTCACACACAGCCTTACCCACTGGTCTACTTCCATATCCACCGCCATATCCCTCTCCCATTTTCTCTTGTGTACTTCAATCTCCCCTACTTGCTCCTCTAAAAGGGCTTGGTATAATTTAGATATCAATCCACTCGTCCCTTTCTCTGGGTCCAACACCCTCTCCGTGCAGGTCAGTTCCCTCCTTCCAACCATCCGACATTAACACCCCTTTAAGCTGTAGGTACTTGAAGACAGAAATGTTCCCTCCACCCAAACTCTCTTCCAGCTCTTGTAGGTCTATGAACACATCTTTCTTTAGGACCTGCCCCACTCTCTCCACTCCCCCCTCAAACCAATCTTGGAACCTCTCATGGCTTGGGATGCGATCTCTAATCGGTGAGGCCCAAATGTGACTCAGGGGCGAGGGCCATGTCGTGACCCCTTCCATTTCCCTTTTAACTCTCCAAAGGGTCCAGAGTGGGCCTAAGATCCTATGTACCCTTACCCTTCTCGGAGTCCTTCGGCGCCCAGAGCCATTCCCCAAGTGTAACTGGTCTGAATAGATCATTTTCTATACCGACCCATTGTTTCTGTGTATCTTCCTGCAAATGCAGAACTAGGGCTCCGAACGGGGCCGCCCTATAGTATGTGCGCATTTCAGGTAGGCCCACCCCTCCCTTCTCCTTGGACTGCACTAGTAGTCTGTAGGCCACATTTTGCTTTTTTCCCTACCATAGGAACCTCACTATTCTTTTTTTATTCTGCGAAATGTAAATCTGGGAGTACTATTGGCAGAGCTTGGTATAGATATAACACTCTAGGGAGAAGTACCATTTTTAGCGCATTCAACCATCCTAACCACGAGATCGTCAGTTTCAACCAAGTATCTAGTTCCCCAAAGAGCTGGTATAGTAGGGGGGGAAAGAAGTTCTTCTCGTATAACGTATCCCGTTCCCTGGGTAGTCTCACCCCAATGTACTTTATACTATCCTCCTCCACCAGTGCTCCCAATCTCCCCATTCCACTCTTTGCTCCTTAGTCGTTTCTCTCAAGGAGAGCAGGACCGACTTATTCACATTTACCTTGAAACCTGACACTTTTCCATATTCTTCCAGTACCCGGAACACCCTCTCTTATCTCTGAAAGATATACCATTACATCGTCTGCATACATGCTTAATTTGTGGCTGTCGTCCCCCACCCGATGCCTCTTATTTGAGCATCCCTGCGTATCCTTTCCCCTAGTAGGTCCATCGTAAGGGCAAAGAGAAGGGGCGACAGTGGGCATCCCGGTCTCGTGCCTCTACTGCGTCAGAATTCCCTGGATTTTGTCCCATTCACCACCACCCTCGCCGTGGGAACCGAGCAGATCACCCTAATGGCTCTGCACATTCTGTCTCCCACTCCTATCTTCCTTAGCACTGCAAATAAGAAGCCCCATTTAACTCGGTCAAATGCTTTTTCTGCATCTATATTCAGTAGCGCATTGTCCCCCGGGTCCTCCCCTATATGTTCCATAAGGTCTAGGGTATTTCTGATCGCATCTGGGCCCTGTCTACCTGCTATGAATCCCATATGATATGAAAGCCAGCATTTGCTCAAATATGTTCTTGTCCACATTCAGGAGTGAAATGATACACATTGGGTTGGGTCCCTACCTTTCTTCGGAATGACAGATATTAGTGCCTTGCTGAATGTGGCCGGCGCCTCCCCTGTTTCTAAGATGTGGTTATACAATTTGACCATATGTTGAGACAGGACACTTGCGTACTTCTTTTAGAACCCGATAGTATAGCCGTCCTCTCTGGGCGCCTTTACGCTCGGAAGGCGTGATATCGCCGTCTGCACTTCCTCAGGTGTTATTGGGCTCTCCAAGTTTTCCACCTCTGGGTCCATGAGCTTATTCATATCTACCACACTTAGATACCCACTCACAGTCGTTTCCCCATTGGTTGCTTCCGATTTGTAAAGCTCTTAGTAGTACTGAGCTAAACCTTCTGCTATATCCTTTGGTGCAACCCTAATCTCTCCTGTGGGGTCTCCCAAATTGGTCACCCATCTCTCCGCCCTCTATGCCCTAAGTCTCGCAGCCAGTAGCGTGTCTGCCTTATCACCTTTTTCATAATATTTCTGTTTGAGGTATCTCAATTTCCACATAGTCCCCCCATCTCCAGTGTTCTCAGTTCTGCCCTCTTGCTGAGCATCTCCTCTCTAATCTCGTCTATGTTTCCCTCTGTAGCATGCATACATTCCTCCCCTTCCACTATTTCTTTCCTCAACCTCTCCTCCCTCAGATTTCTTTCCCTTTTGCATCTCGCCCCCTCTCTAATTAGCAGACCTCTCGGTGTCACTTTATCAGCATCCCAGACCCTCCTTGTGCTCACTTCCCCAGTATCATTTATCTCGAAATAGGCCGATATCTCCTTGGCCAGTTGGTCTGCAAAGAGGGGGTCTTTCCCAAGCGCCAGTTACTATCCCGCGTATGGAGGCCATCTATATCTAGGGTCACAAGCACCATATCATGGTCGGTCCTTCCCACTGGTCTAATTTCACTGTTCATCACCCGTGTCCCCTGATTCCTGTTTAGTAGTAGGTAATCGATTCTAGTGTATGTTTTGTGCGGGCCGAAAAAAAGGTGTACCCTTCCTCCGCGGGTGTTACTGTCTCCACACATCTACTAGGCCTTGTGTCTCAATCGCTCTTCCTAAGTACCCTAATCTTTCCTTGGCTTCCACTGGTGCATCCTCCCCTCTGGCTTTCCTGTCCCAGGTTTCGTTCGCCCAGGCATTGAAATCTCTCCCAATGAAGTACAAGTCTGCCTCCCGCTCCTGTATCATGTTGAGCGCTCTGAGTATAAACTGCACTTGTTCCTGGTTGGATGCGTATGCTGCTGCCAGTAACAATCTTGCCCCTTCCAAGGTTCCCTGTACTACCAGCAATCTTCCCTCCAGCAGGTTGGTGGCTACACATTAACCTAGTATGCATTGTTTATGTATTATAATTCCAACCCCCCCTTCTTGGATTCCCCCAATGCCCAGTGGACTTGTCCTATCTATCCTCCTTTCAGTGCCCGTTCATCCCCTTGTATTGAGCATGTTTCCTGCAGGAAAAGGACATCTAGGTATGCTTTCCAAAATTCTCTGACAACCATAGATCTCTACGTTGGGGAATTTAGACCTTTTACATTTAGTATACCCACCACCAGAATCCTATTAGCTTCACCTCACCCCATTTCGGATGCACCACTTTGCCCACCTCTTCCTTGTTAGTTTAGCCTGCCTTTTTACTCTTTCATTCTTCCCCTTGTCTTGGGGGCTGATCTCTTTGTGACCGCTATCATGTTCCCCGGGGCCATACCAAGTGTAAACTCTTAACAACAACATTTTAACCATTTTCAAATGTAACTTATGTTCTTTAAAGATTTTGGAGACGCCCTCTCTCCCACTGAGGGCCACCTTGGAGTGGAGATGTGCTCTTCCCTCCGGCATTTCTTTTTTTCATACTCACTTCTTCCTCCCGGAATTTCAGTCCTTACTTCTTCTGTCACATTGTCTGTTCTCTTTGGTTATTCTTCTGCGGTTGCTCTGGCAGTTTGGGTCACTTGTGTGGCGATGGTCCGTTCAACCACATGTACTTCCTGCCTGTTTGTCCTCTCATTTTCCTCTGTGGTCCCATCATTGAGCTTAGTCTTTCCTTGCTTGTGCTCGGTCCTTCAGGGCCCCTTAGCTCCATCTCGGTTCCTGCCGTGAGATGGCCCAGAGCTTGCTCTGCCTCTTCCGCGGATGTTATACGGTAGTCTATTGAGTCTACCTCAAATTGCAGTGAGAACGGGTAGCCCCACCTATGGCTGATACTTGGAGCCACTTTGTGAGGAGCCTACAGTTTCTGCGTCTCGAGAGAGTAAGGTTAGACAAGTCTTGGTAAATCGTCACCTTAGAGCCCTTAAAGTTCAGTTCCCTCCGCTGCTTTGCTCTATTTAGCACCTCTGTCTTGTCCTTATAGCTCAGGGACTTTGCTACTATGCAGCGGGGACCACTCCTGTATGGTTTGCCTCCTCTATGCGCTCTTTCCAGTTGCACCTGTTTTCCCCCATCTGCCTCGAACAGATGGTGCACCAGTGCCTGTACCTTCTCCTCCACTTGTCTTGGGGTTTCTCTAGCTGTTTCTTTCAGGCCCAGTATCTGTATGCTGTTCCATCTTTCTCTGTTTTCTAAGTCATCTAGCTTCAACATGACTTCCTCTTCCCGGCGCTCCAGCTCTGTCATCCTGGCATCCAGCTGCATTTCAACTAAGGCTGCATTAATTTGATTGTGCTCCAGGCTCTCCACTTTGCTTTCCACCATAGTCACTCTACTGGTCAGCTCGGTCAGTGAGGCCTCTATATCACCCCTGAGGGCCTTGATTTCCGCCAGTATATTACCTGAGTCTACCTTAGTCATGAATAGGGACATGTCCACTTCTGTCACAGTCCTCATCTCAGGAACTTTCCTCATTGTGCTTCCCGTGTTCCCTGTTTGTGGGGTCACAGTGTTCATTTTAGTCCCTTTAACGTTCAGTTCCATGGGTCTTCTCCAACCTCTCCTGATTCCACTTCTCTGCTCTCCCCTTTCTCTCTGTCGAGCATCCTTTTCTCTCCCCCTTCGTTCTGTTGTGGTCACATGCTCCTTCTGCTCACTTCTCTTTTCCGCGCTCCACTTATTCGCCGATCCCTCTGGCCTCTCCACTTTGATGGTTCCCCAAGTGTGGACTTTTTCAGTGGTGCTGCTCGCTCCTCCCCACCTGTTCCTACTTGCAGCTGTACGGCTGCACATCGGTCCGTCTGGCGGTCGGATGTTCTGTCTCTGGTTGTTTGCCAATATCCTTACCAGCTTGGCCCCCCTCTGTCCCATTCGAGTGTGACGGTGGTGTGGCTGCCTCTAGTTTTAATTTCCTTCAATTCCACTCAGTGGGACACGTAGGTTCGGTAACCCACGGCCCCCAGCCTCCACGGTGTCGCTACCGTTCCTCTTCTGCTCACCACCGTAGCGATCCAAGCTTCTCAGCAGGTGGCCTTCTGGTTGGGTTGTGTTTGGCCCTTACTTGTTCGATTTTCCGGGCTTCTACCACTCTCTGCGCTTTTCCTTCACCTTTCTGGGGTTCTACGGTCCTGTAACCTGCTCTATTCGAGTGGGGACAGAGCTCAGAGTCTGTACATGCTGGTTGGGGGTCTCCTTGCCACATGGGTGTCTTACTACCTATATCCCAATCTCCCCGATGTACGGCTGGGCTTCTTCGTCCTTCCACCCCACGTCTGTCCCTCTTCTCGCAGTACTCAGTCTTTTCAAGACCCTTTGATTATCCCTCTTCTGACATCTGCGGGGTATGTGAGTTTAGCAGTGCATGTGCAGTGTCTGGCCACAGTTACACTCTCTTGGGAACTCCAGCTCCTCCTCTCTGCAATATGTCGCTCTATGAGGGTTACACGTCTGTGCTGAGCACCAACGGAGCCCCCGCTTCCCACTGCCTCTGTCCTGTTGCCTTGCTCCGCGCTCCACTCCTTGTACTGCTGATTGGGGGGGGGGGGACGGGCCAGCTGCGACGGAATTGTGCCCACTGCGGGCCTCTCCCAGTGGACTGCATCCTCTTGGTTTGCCTCCCCCCCTCTTGGGCAGATCCCTTCCTCTCTCTCGATTATCTGTGCTCTGCATGGGGGGGCCACCTCTCACAGTCCTTACCTTTTCCTCACTGGCGCGTGACTGCCACTCTGGTCTTTCTTCTGGCGGGGCTGGCGCATCTCCCTGTTCCTTCCGCTGTATGCCGCACTGCTGCTCGTGTGACCGGGGCTCTCACTCTGCTCCCTCAGCGCGCAATGGCTTCCAGACAACATTCAATGCTCCGTTGGGTCTGCATTGGAGCTTCACTGCCCCTCTGTGTACCCTAGCTCCGGAATGACTCTCAGCTCCGGTGTGCTCACCTGGCCGTTTGGGGGTCCCAGCTATGCTGTCAATTTGTCCTCCTGCGAGGCCTCACCATTGCCTTGCGTCTCCGCCTCACGCCTCTGCTCGTGTCTCTTCGCTCACCAAGCCCAGTTCCTTCGGTGGTCCTCTAACTTCTAACGCTTTCGCCAACCTTCATTTACCAGTTTGCAGATGTATTTTAGGGATGAAGTACTCAATCTCATTGCTTTTATTGCCGGGGGAAGCAGGAGCTACACTTTCATGCAGCCATCTTCTCTGTGTCATGAAACCTCGGTTCTGTCCCCTCTGGTCTTCCTGGTCTATACGGCATCATACCATGGCGACCTTATAAGCCCCCCAACATGGCGAACGTCGTTTTCGGATCCGCGCTCTAGCTTCTGCGAATACCTCCATAGCTTGATAAGCACCCCGCCCCTGCAGTACGGCACGTGTCAACGCTTGTAGTTTCTGAGTTCTTTGGTCGCTGCTTTCTTTGTGTTTCCTGTTCGCCTACCTTGGGATCCCTGCTCAGTGATTCCATCCTGTTTCCAGCCTCCCTGGAGTGTTTGGGCCCAGCCGAGTTCTGTAGTCCTGCCGCAGTTACCCTTGGACCGCTGCTCCTCCTTCCTGGACTTCCAATAGCCGATGTTGCCTTTGGACCGCTGCTACTCCTCTCTGGGCTTTTGAATCCATGAACTCACTGCAGTTGATTCTGAACGCTCCTATTCTTCCCTGGGAATTCTGTCTTCACTTTGGACAGCTGAACAGACTACCCGAGAGAGTGGCGTCGGAAGAAACCTGTCCTTACCTCCATGACTTAGGTGGCCCGGTACCTAATACGCTTTACTGTTTGTTTGCTCTAATTGTGGTAACTTGTGCTTGCCGCTCACTTCCTGTCTGCGTGCTCTCGTCTCGTCTGTCTCCCCCTCCCCCCCTCCCTCCTACTCCATGGTGCTCTCTGTCTCGCCTATCTTCTCTAACTGCTTCTCCATTGACTATCCTGCTCTCCTCACTAAATCTGGTAGGAAAAAGTTTAAAAAGGACATCCTGGTCTCCAACCCAGGCCTCCCTATCGCTGACACCTACACTAGTGCCTGCTCTAAGGAAACTCTCACTGACATCCTCTTTTTCGTGCCTTCGCCTGACCTATGGACCCTTCATATGGTCTCTGTGCTCTCTTCTTTCTCCTCCTCTCCCATTAATGGTGGCACCCGTTGGGATGTCCTCTTGGCCCCCTTCCGCTCCTCTAAGGCCATCATTAATGTCTATGCTAATGGGACCATCTTGGTCCAAGGCCCTCAGGCCAACCTTCTCCTCTTTGATAGACGCTTCCCACACCTCATCAACTTCCTCTCCTCTCCTGCTGTCCCCCCTCCTCTATCCTTGGCTACCTTGCCTCTACCCTCCCTCCCTCCCTGCCCCCTCTCATGCTCCTTCTTCACCTCCTTCTTCAACACCTCCGCAGGGCGTACCTCTGATCTGTACCCCTCCCCGGAAGTTCTTCAAGGAGGGCAACCTTCTCCACATTGCCACTCTAAATTCTCGCTCTGCCATCAAGCACTCCTCTGATATCTGTCACCTTCTTGAGGAACTGGACCTCAACGTCCTCTGTCTCACTGAGACATGGTTCACAGCCAGCTCTGCCACCAGCTTTGACACACTCCTACCTGATGGTTACAAGATCCTCTCCATGCCCAGGCCTAACCGTGCAGGGGGTGGTGTTGCCCTTATCTTCCCTGAGTGGATTCCTGCCACTGTCACTCCTACGCAGACCTACTCCTCTTTTGAATGTCTTGTCTGCCGACTCTCTCTCTCTCCTAGCCATTCCCTTACCGTGGCTACTATCTATCGGCCACCTGGTCAGATTTCCTCCTTCCTCTCTGAGTGGGCTGACCTCTCCTCCTCACTCCCGTCCTCAACCACTCAACTCCTCTTTCTGGGCGACTTCAACATCCACCTTGATGCCTCCAGTCCCCCCACTGCTCTCTTTCGTGACCTCTGCGACTCTCTCTCACTCTCTATTCTCCCGTCTGGGCCTACTCACTCTGCTGGGCACACTCTTGATGCTCTGATCTCTTCTGACCTTCCCCTCTCCGTCCCTCTCTCCACTCCTCTCTCCTGGAGTGATCACTTTCTCCTATCCTCCCACCTCACCCTCCCTACCCCACACGCAAAGCCACCCTCTTCACTGCCACCCACCTTCTCGGTCATCCGACCCATGAAGCGTGTGTCAGTTGAGGCTTCGCTGCTACCTTCTCGCCCCCCCCGCCCCTTCGGCTGACTCCCACCCTAACACAGCCCTCTCCATGCTCCACTCTGCTATATCTGTTACTCTTGATATCCTTGCCTCCGTCATGAGAATCCGCCTGAAGCCCAAAGCCAAATGTAACTCCTGGTATGACTCGGATCTCGCCACCCTAAAACGCAAGTGCAGGGTTGCAGAGAGGAAATGGCGTGCTTCATGTTCATCCTCTGACAAACTGGCCTGCCGCCTGCTCCAAAGGCAGTACCGGCTCTCCGTTCTCACCAAGAAGAGAGCCCGTATCCAAGCCCGCATCTCTGCGGCATCTAACAACTCTGCCGAACTCTTTAAAATCTGCAAGGAGCTGGCCAACCCTGTTGCAGTCTCTACCTCTCCTGTCCCCTCCCAGGCCCTCTGCACTGCATTGGCCTCTCACTTCATCTCTAAAACTCAGGACATCCTGTCCTCGCTCTCCTCCTCTCACCTCCCTCCCTGCCTTCCCGGCTCTTCCTCTGGCCCTTCTGCAGTCACCCCTCCTCCCTCTTTCTCTGCCTTTCCACTTTTCTCTGCTGACGAGGTTTCCAGACAAGTCCGATCTATGAAAGTCTCGTCTAAACAGGTTCACCCCTGTTCCTCCAAAACTATCAAGGACCACATCGACTCCCTGGCTCCTGCCCTGGCTGACTTTTGCAACCACTCCTTCGCCTCTGGAGTCTTCCCTTCCCCCCTCAAGCACTCCCTTGTGCACCCTCTTCTCAAGAAACCCTCTTCCGACCCCTCCTGCCCGGCTAACTATCGCCCTATCTCCATCACTCCCTTCCTGGGCAAGCTCCTGGAGAAACTGGCCATCTCCCAGCTTAACCTCCATGCTGAATCTGTTGGTAGTCTTCATGACCATCAATCTGGTTTCAGAGCTGCCAGAAGCACGGAAACTGCTCTCCTGAACATCCGTGAAGACCTGCTCTTGAACCTCGATTCCAACACTCCGTGTGTTCTCATTCTGCTCGATCTCTCCTCTGCCTTTGACACTGTCAACCATGCCATCCTGCTCAACCGTCTCCGTGAAAACCTTGGTATCACTGGTCAAGCTCTGGCGTGGCTGACCTCTTTCCTTTCAAATCGACCCTCCCAGGTCCAACTGGGGTCCTTCCTCTCCGACATCTTTTTCTCCACCCGTGGTGTCCCCCAGGGATCTAATCTCTCTCCCTGGCTGTTCAACCAGTATCTGGCACTCCTTGCCCACCGCATCACCGCTCTCTGCCCTAATTTCCAGTGCTATGCGGACGATACCCAGCTCATTTTCAGGCTACCCTCAGCCTCCCCCTCTCCTTCCCTCATCTCTGACTGTCTGTCTGCTATCCAGGAATGGTGTGCCGCCAATGACCTCTGCCTTAATGCCAGTAAGACTGAGATTCTACTCATCGGTACACCCACTCCCTCCTTCCCTGCAGCTCTCTGGCCTGCCTCCCTTGGCCCCCTCCCTGCTCCTACCTGCAATGCAAAAAACCTTGGGGTCATCTTCGACTCCACACTCTCCTTCTCTCCTCATATTTCTGACGTCGCTAAGAAGTCACACTACCAGCTGCACCTCCTCAGAGGTATTCTTCCCTTCCTCTCCTTCCCCCAGAAGCTCACTGTCTCCCGAGCCCTGGTTCTCTCGAAGCTGGATTACTGTAACAGCCTCTATCTTAATCTGCCTGCCTCCACTCTCCGCCCTCTGCAACTCATCCAGAACAGAACTGCAAGACTTGTCCTTGGCCTCAAGCCCAGGGACCGTATCTCTCCAGGACTGAAATCTCTACACTGGCTCCAAGTGGCTGCGAGGATAAAGTTCAAAACCCTCTGCATTGTCCACAAGGCCTTCTGGGGCCTGGGTCCTAAATACCTTCAACTCTCTCTTCCCAAATATCTTCCTTCCCGAGCCCTTCGCTCATCCGCCTCCAACTCCCTCAGGGTCAGCCGCTTCTCGAAGCAACGAGCTGGGGGTAGATCTCTCTCCGCGGCAGGGGCCTCCCTCTGGAACAGCCTTCCTGCCTCCCTGAAACTTGAGGAGAACCATCTCCGGTTCCGGAAGCACCTCAAAACCTTCCTCTTTGCTTCTGCTTTCTCTCTCCCTCTCCCCTGCTGAACAGCTAATATTCTTCACTGAAACTGCACTGATTCTGCAACTGGACCACTCTTAACAGCCTCGGTCCTGGGCCCAGTCACTCTCCACTTGCACTGATGCCCTGGAACCCCTCTGCACTGCGGGACTGTCTCTGTATCCCTACAGCCCCCCCCCTTTTCCAGCACTTGTTCTGCACTTACCTTGCACTTGCCACCAGCTGGCCCTATTTATTTATTACTTTACGCCACCTACCTTGTACTGCACTTCCCCCCCTCCCCTTCCCCTTGCACTTTTCCTCCTCCCCCACCCCTGCACTTGCACGATCTGAATGACACCTGGCCTAGTAGGGTCGTTGTCTGTCTCCCCTTGTTCCTCCCCTCCCTGCCTCGTCGCGCCTTGAAACACCTGTGTATAGGCACGTTACAAATGCCATATCATATCATATCATGAGACCTGCACCTCCAAGAACGGCGGGAAGCTTGAACCTACAAAGAAGAGACACTCCAAGCCCTCACAGGTGAGCCCGCATACAGGTTTTGACAGTTTGACACGCCTACTACTTAACAGAAGGCCCGAGATGGATCCCACTGTGCAGGATCTTTTACAAGGAATGCAGGAATTATCCACAGAGGTCCAGAACCTTAAGGCAGAAAATGCAGCCCTTAAACAACTTGTTTTATCCGGGACTCAGCCTATCAGGAAAGTGCCTCGATGGGTGGCGTTGTGGATAAATATGATGGTACCCCTAAAATGCTCCGCTCCTTCCTGGCTTCATGTTTGGTGCACTTCACCTTTAAACATTATTTTTCCACTCCCAGGGCTAAGGTGGGTTTTGTCATAGCCCATCTAATTGGTAATGCCCTGGCCTGGGCTACTCCATTGGTTTCTACACGAGATGCATTGTTGGACAATTATGATGGATTCATTACAGCCATTAAGGAGATGTTTGACCGCCCAGACCAGGTCTATTCCGCACAGGAGAGGTTGCTGGAGTTCCAACAAGGTTCCCAGGACATGCTATCTTATGTTACTCGTTTTAAGCAGCTTGCTAAAAAAGCTGACTGGTCTCCAGAGGCAGGCTTTACCTTGTTCCGTCGTGGCCTGAATGAAGAGGTGAAGGACGAGCTGGCCAGGATAGCCCGTCCAGGTTCATTCCAGGCTCTTATGTATTTATCCCTACAGATCGATTTCAGAATACAGGAAAGAAAGGCGGAAAAGAAGAAATCACGGAGCCCTCCTCCAAAGTCATCTCCATTCGCTCCTGTGTCCAGGGAAGCCCCTTCTGCTGAGCCAGAACCTATGCAACTGGGGGCGATGAGAGGCCCTATGTCACCTCAAGAAAGAACCCGTAGGTTTGACACCGGTCTATGCATGTATTGTGCCTCAGACAAGCACTTAGTCAGGAACTGTCCTATAGCTCCACCTAGGCGTTTGGGAAACGCCAGCTCCCGATCCTGCCAAAGACCGCTCCACCCTTCAATCCCTGGATCCTTCATCAAGATGTAATTTGGTGGTTCTTCAGATTACCCTGACTCCTCCCACTGGAGTATCACATTCAGCCCTAGCATTGGTGGACTGTGGAGCTATGGCTATTTTTCTGGATGATGAGTGGGCCTTAAAGCACAACTTCCCAAGAGAATCCAAGGATATCATACAGCTAGTCGAGGGAATCAATGACTCCCCTCTATCTTCTGGACCAATTACCCAACAAACCATGAAAATCCTACTCTCAATCCACAACCATCAGGAAAACATACAGTTTGACATCATAAAGGCTGCTCACTATCCAGTGGTTGTGGGCATGCCGTGGCTAAAAAACCTAACCCCTACATCAACTGGACTGCCAGGTCTTTGTTTCTGGTTCTGTTTTGTTCTGTTTCTGTTCTGTTTGTCACATTGCCTTTCACAAGACACACGACCAATTGTATCCATAGAAAGCAGAAGATCTAACCATCCCCTTACCGTACTCAATATCAATCACGTGCCAAAAATCGATCAACCATTCTCTGATGTCTTTTCCTCGGCCATTGTGCAATCTCTGCCTCCTCACAGACCTGAAGACTGTGCCATCGATACCGAGGTGAACGCAATCATTCTCTTTGGCAGGATGTTTATCCAGTCGGAGTCCGAAAAAAGGGTCCTACGAGACTTCTTGGATACCAATCTTGCTAATGGAACCATCCGACAATCCAAGTCCCCAGCAGGAGCTTCTTTGTTCTTCGTACCCAAAAAAGACACCAAGGAACTACAACCCTGTCTGGACTATAGAGGATTAAACCAATGTACCCAGAAAGAAAGGTATCCCTTACCGCTGATATCAGACATACTGGAAGCACTTCGGGGTGCCGTGATATTCACCAAGTTAGACTTAAGAGGAGCCTACCACCTAGTCCGAATAAAAGAAGGCGATGAATGGAAGACTGCCTTTCGAACACCCTTTGGAGATTTTGACTATCTAGTTATGCCTTTTGGTCTCGCCAATGCCCCAGCTGTCTTCCAACGTTTTATGGATAGGGTTTTTTCAGATATGCTGTTCCTTTTCGTTATTGTGTATTTGGATGACATCCTGGTGTTTTCCAATGACCCAGTTCTGCATCAAGAACATGTCTCTGCGGTACTACAAAGACTAAGGGAACATCGATTGCTAGCCATACCTGAAAAGTGAATATTCCATGTTACCAAGGTACGTTACCTGGGTTTCGTCTTGAACCCTCAAGGGGTGGCTATGGTGTTAGTCTGAAAAAAAAGAAAATCCTAACCATCGTCTTGCCCCCTCTCCTGGGCACCCAGGCACCTGTCTAGACAATCTTAGACAACCTCCTAGGGGGTTATGGATCACTATACACCCCCCTGCTGCATTTGTATCTCAGGCCCTATGTGCACTGTGTTACTCCTAGATTACGTCAGTGGACACAAATAACATAAGACACAACACAAAGAAAACACATGAATCGATTCAATTATAACAATGAAATACATTTATTTATGATCACACAACTAAACATGATAATGCAGGCAATCCTAATGCAGACATTCCTAATACTATTGCGAATGTCTAATGTGCACCTTTTATACTTCTGGTGCAAAGCAAATCTACCCTGTAATAACTAGAAGCCTTACAGGCTTCTAATGCAAGCCTGTGATGCAAGCCTGTGATTCTAGTGCAGTCTAAATGCAAGCGTCGGCATCCATCTCCTTCACGCAGGATCAAATCCACACCAATCCACACCAATCCTTCACACTCTCTTTCTAAGCAATCCCTGTCTGATTTCCCCTTCTATCAAACCCAAAGCAATCAGTTTAGTCTAGGCCATAGACCATACTTCCCATTTGCTTCCCTTGGTCTCCAGCTCTGCTTGCCAGGGCTCTCCTCTATGCACGACTCTGCAATCAGCCAGTCAGTGGCAGGCCTCAAGATCTGGTAACTGCCAACTCTCCAAGCTCCCGATCTCATCAAAACCAACGGATTCTGCTGCACCAAGACACCTCTCTCTCATTGCATCTACATCAATCACCATCTCTCCCAGCAACTCGCTCCAGCAACTCCCCGCAACTCACCGCAACTAACGGGCTCTCCTCTCCCCCCCTTGGTTATACTCTTCCAATGATGCACTCATCCCCCATGGTTCCTCACATTCTCTAAGCTAAGAATGTCTGTCTGTCAGGGCTTAACAAATGCCTGTCCGTCTGTGTTTCATGTTCTTGTCACTGCGTGTGCTGTGTCAAAGTGTGTCAAAGTGACATTGGACATCATATCTCTTTCATGGCCATCTGTCTGTGGTGGAAAACACCATCTTATTCCATCTATTTCCCCATTCACTGCACTGTTGGCATCACAAAATTCTCTCTCTGTCCAGAAAATAGGCCATCTCTCTCTCATGCAAAAGGCACTCCTCCCATCTCCCCATGTCGCTCATAGCGCAGCCCCCACCGTTTTGCTGTCTCTGCGGCACACAAGCTGATAAGCCTAGGCCGTCTCTCCACTCGGACAAGGGTGACTTCTTATCAACCAAACTGTTTACAAATTCCTTCTTTCAGTGTTAACCATAACATCTTCGCGCTGAGCCCAGTGCAAACAACTTCTGTGTGTTTCCATCAGAAATGGCTCATAGGCCTCGTGCTAAATGCTTCCTAGCGTTTACTCTATTCTTCTCGCAATGCAAGCGTTACATAATGCAAACTCATTCTAAGTGCATACTCAACATGCATACATATGTGTCAAACATATCTCTAAATATGTAACTACAAAGCATAACAATGTGTCATACTGAAGCTCTACATGGCACTTCAAATACGTGCAAGTGTCATTCTATTGCAAATGGCAAAGTGGCAGTCTAATATATGGATAGTATAATGATGCCCCTTCTGCAATGTACAATGGATAGCTAAACAGGATGCAATCATTCTTAAAGGGATAATACTGGGTAACAATGAGTAATGGTTCTCTATCAATGGGTACTAATGGGTATTGGCTCTGTAACAAAGAGTACTGATTCTCTCCAATGGGTCTTATGATTCTCTAATGATAACAAGCCAGGAATCTCATTTTGTCAGATTCCACAATTTTCTCCTTTTATCGTTAGATAAATCATAACATAACATATGTCATAACATATAACATAGCAATGTGGTATGCTAATACCAAGCAAATTGCGAAAAAAGGAAAAAGCAAATATTCATGATGCATAAAAAACCCTTTTTTCAAAAAGCAAGCATTTCACTCTATAAACGGCAAGCTAAAATATCCGAATGCATAACTGCAAATATGTCAGAAATCAGAACAGCATAGCCAAATGTCAAAGGTCAAAGTCAAGGCAAAAGTGTCTACAAGCCAAAAGTGTGAAAGTGTCTCTACAAGCAGAAATTTCAAAATGAAAATGACAAGGCATAGAATCAATGCATAAGTACTGTTGATACAGGTGTTTCCAGTTCAATGTGTCAAGCACAAAATATGACAATCACTTTCACAGGTGTCAAAGGCAGTACAGATGTCAGTAGCCAAAAAGGCCAAACATTCCATTACAGATCAATGCATACATATCAGTGTATACATCAAGTGTATTGGTCATATAGGCAAATTCATTTATATTCCAGTCCAAGGTATTTCCAAGTTACTCATGAGGTATGTGTGTCCTCACAACCATGCACAATTCCAATTTCTAATGCAAAAGGTTTCAGCCAAGGAATGTCAACAAAAATGCAGTGTCAACGAAGCAAGTGTTCACAAATCGGATACTATGTTCACTAAGAGCATATCAGTGTGTTCAGCAAACGTTTTCAAAGTTCAGGTAGCAAAGCTCTCCACAGCAACAAAGTGTGAAGCAGCAAAGTGTTCAAGACCATTCAGGTTGGCCTGTTGAATAAATGGCAGCAAGCTAAATGGGATTTTCGCACAGGGCTCCAAAAAGACAGGAGCAAGCATCAAGTGTCGGTACCATGTGTGCCCCATTTGTCCCCATGGAGTGATCACACATGCCCTTTCACTTTTCAAAGGTAGCAACGGGAATACCGCGTGTCAGAACTTTCAATTGATGCAGATTGATGCATACTCTCCCTTTTCCCTAGGCCTTCATTCACATCATGAACAAAGGCGAGTGCAAAAAACAGGTGCACTCATTCAGAGTGTTTACAGGCCAATGCAGATGGTTACTCTCCAGTGCAATTCCATGCACATTGTCCCTTGGCATAGGCCCAAACTCCAGCTTCAAATTCTCTCCTTCCTCGCCAGGTCATGCTGTTGCCAGTATTCCAGCTCATGCCATGTCATTTCCATGCCATGCCAGTCCCATGCTCTTCAAATGAGGGACCAGCCAGCATTGAATGCAAGTGCAAATTTCAAAGATCAATGCTCAATCTTTTTCACTCAAGAGACAAAGCTTCACTGCTTTTCAAATGTGGATCAGGCCAGAAATGCTTTCAGAGCGTGTCTTCCTGCTCATTCCCACATTTTTCTCTTTCTCCTGCTCAGGCCCAAACTTGTCTGGTGCAAAAGGTAAGGCATTCCAAATGGATTCTCTTCTCGATGCAGATTACAAAAGCTGCTCACAAAGCAATTCGAATTTCTCCCTTGCTGCTGCTGAACAATCTTTCACTGCTCTTTCTCTCTCACTTGGCACAGGATGCTGCAAGGTGTATTCTCTCTGCACAGTCAGTCACAATCTTCACTTCCCATGGCAATAGGTGTCACGCCACAAAGTCTGTTTGGCAAGCAGATTTTCTGGGTACATTCTCAGAGCACAATCATTAGACAAGCCCACACCTTAAGGCCTCAAATCGGTCGGTCGGCATTCCCCAAAAGTGCTGCTTCAAAGCATACAAAAGGTCAGATGCCAATGTCTCATCGTTGCTGCAAACAAACAGCCATGATGCAAAGTCACATTTCAAGGTGACAAAAGCCAGTCTATTTCAAAGTCACAAGGTGTCAGCCATCATGGATCTCAAACAGACGGTCATCAAAGTCTGGTCAATCTGGTCTGGTCATGCCGGTTTCAGGCGTCATGCTGCTGCCAATCATGGTCTGGTCAATTCATGTGGCGATGCCATCTCGTCTGGTCATCAATGCGATCTCGATCTGGTCAAGGTGTCTCTAGATTTCATGCAAAGAAAACAAGGGTGCAAGTATCAGTTTAAATCAGTTTTCAGATCGTTTGAAAGCCAAAACACAAAACAGCATTTCTCATTGTGCGTTGAAGTGCACATCTAGTTCTTTACACTTTCACGTGTCTCTCAAAAGACATCAATGCTATCTCCTCTGTGTCTCAGTCAGTTTTATCAATGTGTCAGTGCATCTAACTATGCCTGTCTCTCCATGCTGTCTAACCATGCCTCATAATGCATGCATGCTTAATGCATGACTCCTGCAGTTCCATCCCTGTCCTTTTCAAAACAAAACAAAACAATCAGTTTCACATACTCCAAACATTTCACATTCAAATGCTGCACATTCAAAAATGTCACAACTGCATTCTCATTCAATTGCATTACACAAACATTACTTCTTGTGTCACTTCCATGTCTGCTAGCACTCTCCCATTTTTTATCATTAAGTATTCACAAAGTTAAATTACTACATGCTGGAAAATCAAATCAGTTTCATTCAAACAGCCTCTCTCATATACAATGCCATTCACATTCAAACAACATTCCTACAATGCACTGCTAACTCCTGCTTCAAATAAACAGTCTGCCAGTCCAGCGCGATCTCTAATGTCAACAAACTTCCTTTCCATGCACACATTTAAACTACAAAAATTCCAGGCATGCAAAGTTTCAAAACATCCACATTTAGCACGAACAGCGCAATTCACTTTCTGCTTCAATGCTATCATATTATCTATGTCATTAGACAATATTTGTTTCTCACTCGAAAACGTAGGCAAAGTACTGATGCAAAAACTGTCATTATTTCTTTTCAAATCAAAGATCTTCACATAACTACCTTCATACACATAACTCTTTTCATGCAAAGGTCTCTTCCATGATACAGTTTCACAATGCCTCAAATCTTCATAGGCAAAGCCTCTATGCATTCCTCTAGCCAATTCTCTAGGCACACTGCACATGTCTGTCAAATCTGCACTATCTCTCCCATTATTCTGAGGTAACTATCTCTCCCCACGAACAATATACATTACTCTAGGTACTATATTCCCACCCATCACTGCTCATGAAATTGATTTCAATGGGTCTGATTCTGCTTTCAATGGGTCTGAGTCTGCTTCTGGAACATTTTCCCAGTTACTAATCATATCTCTGAGACAATATATTACTGAATGCAAAACCACAATATATGGGCTCCTCTCTCTCATAGCTATGTCACTTTTCACTTTCAATACAATTGGTCCCTGTGATACATCCCAGGCCTCAAGCATGTTTTTAAGATGATTTCTTATTGCCTTCAGGTCACTAAGAAATGAGCTCATTCTGCAGTTTCAATTATTTCTCCCAATCTCACGACACCTCAGTGAGTTTACAAAAAAAAAACAAGTTCCAAGACATCTCCTAAACCTAATAGAACTAGTCTATTTCAACTCGCCAAAAATGTGTACACAAATCTTCAACCAAATGGGAACCAAAACCAGTTCAAATTTCACCAAAAAGTGTCAGTCTCTGCGGATTTCCAAACAAAGTACCATGAGCGTCTTCAAGAAAAAAAATCTGTTTCTCTCACTCGGTTCAAATAAATGTACATTTCAGCCAAATTATTCCCAATGGGGTAAAGTTTAAGAGTAAATAGACCGGAAAGCAAGTGAAGCGCAGAGCAGAGAAGAGCACTGAATTGAAACAGTGCATGCAGCATAGGTGGAAAGCTGCAGGGACACAGTACAGGGGCTGGGCACTGCAGGTAATACGGACAAGATTCGGGGGTTAATTTCTGCAGCGCACAAAGGGAAGAAGAAAACACACAGGTAGCCGGATTAGGATGCAGGACTAAGGCCCTCATTACGACCCAGGCGGTAAGCGGAAAACGATGCCGGTAAATGAATACCGGCATCGTTTTCCGCTAGGTCCGATTATGACCCGCGAAAGTGCAATTAGCGACATTGTAGTTTACGGTGCCGCTAACAGCACCAAGGTTGCGCGCACGCGACCCACCATGCCGTAAATACCGGCATGGCGCAAAGCTACGCAGATCACAAACCAAGCGGACATGCCCCTAACGCCATCGCCAAGACCGTAAAGTACCTTACCGCCATGGCGCTAATTCCGCCATCGCGAACCAACCGTAAATGGCCATGTGCAGTGTACCCAGCTGCCACAGGTGCACAGAATCAGCACAGGTGGAGGCAATACAGACTCTCCCAGTGTAGAAAGAGCACACCCCACCCCTACCAGCCCCAGTCACACTCCACAATGATACCAATAGGACTAGCAATGTTGGGGCTGGAGGACCTGATAGCAATGCGAGTGCTACAACTGCAACAACAACAACAACAACAAGCTGCACAGAGGAGACGCAGGAGGAGAGGGAGGGCAAGGCAGGGCCAGCAAGCCCCACCAGCACAGCCAGTGGCACCACACAGGCAGCCCCCAATCCCACGCATCAGAGCCAGTCCATTCAACCTCACCGCAGAGCAGATCCACACCCTGTACCGACTGGACCGGGACACCATCACCAACATTGTGCACATGATACACAACGACATCGTCAGCATGATAGAAACACCCACCGCCATCCCGCCCCTACTGAAGGTTGTGTCCGTGCTCCACTTCCTGGCCACAGGCACCTACCAGCACACAGTGGGCCACTTGCATGGCATATCCCAACCATTATTCTCACGTACACTGATCCAAGTGCTCGATGCCCTCCTCAAGCACACAGACGACCACATCTCATTGCCACGGTCTGCCCAGGAGATTGCCAACACCAAAGTGGGTTTCCATGCACTAGCTGGCATACCTGGTTGCATTGGTGCCATCGACTGCACCCATGTTGAATTGGTGGTCCCACATGCCATGGAGGTACCATACCGCAACCGTAAACTATTTCACTCAATCAACGTGCAAATGGTCTGCGACTCCAACAGGATCTTCACACATTGTTGTGCCCGATTCCCCGGATCAACCCATGATTCAATGGTCCTTCGGAACTCCACAATACCACGCTACATGGAGCGACATGCAGGCCCAAGATCCTGCCTACTCGTTGAGTCTAATGTCATGAGCATGGAAATGCGAAGTGTGTAGGTGATCGACGTACCAATGCATATTTCACCTGGCAGAAAGGGGGGGGGGAATGATGCATACGTCACATGGCTGCGACTAGCAGTAGTCAGATCATACCCTGAGGCAGCACTCACGTAATCTGACAACTGTATACATGATGCCTGATCTAATCAGCCCTAACATGTGAATGAAAGTGTACCCCAACCATGACACAACCATCTGCAAGTGCATCGTACGAAATGTGACCACACTGACTCCAAAGGAACGCACCTACATGCACGTCACCAAACACCATCAAATGAAAGGCCTGTCCCCCATAACTGCGCACAAAGGAGGCACATGTCGGACAGGAACATCAATGCACCACTACACAGACAGCAAGACCCACAAACTCCCCCCATTGACACCAGTGTTGTTCCCTGGGGTCATAATGAGCCAGACAGCAATGTTGCAATCATGTGAGCTTTGACATCACAGGACAGGTGCCAGGTCACATAAAGTAACGGCCTGAACGGACACAGTGGATGGGCACTCACAAGGCAATTGTCCCCCCTGCATTGTGTCTTGGCATGCAAAACAGTACATGAGAGCCATGAACATATACCGGTTGCATAGTGTGAATCCATTAGCACAACTAAATTTGGTGCAAAGTAACAGTTGAATGCAAGGCATGGTGGCGCGTCATGTTCAGAAAGTGATCTCATTCCTGACACATACATTGTTGCCCATTTACAGGTGATGCAGGCTATCCCCTGAAGAGGTGGCTCCTTACACCAGTCCGGAACCCACAGAACCAGCATGAGGAGGACTTCAACCGTGCCCATGCACATACCCGTGTGGTGATAGAGCAGGCCTTTGGCCTACTGAAGGCACGTTTCCGCTGCCTCAGCAGGTCTGGCGGGGCACTCCTGTACCGCCATGAGAAGGTTGCGAAGATCGTCATGGCATGTGTCATGCTACACAATATGTGCGTCAGACGTAACGTGCCTATGTCCCCTGACGCAGAACTGCAACCACCTGATGATGAGGATGATGAGGGTGGGGATGGGGCAGCACCTCAAGGAGGCAGCGATGCACAGGAGGGGCGTGAAATGCGTCAGAATCTCATTGACCAATACTTCTAGCACACACAGCGTGTTCGTGTAACATGTGGACGGCACTTGGGGCACTGTGTGTGTCTGGTATATGCACACTGTAGACTGTACAACAATAAAGCACACATACACAATGAGCAATGTCCACACATTTGGTTTGTGATAAACGAAAAAGTGTATTGTGCTTCTGAAAAGTTATGACACACCCAATCCCCCCTCCACCCTGAACACCCCAACACACCCAATCCCCCCTCCCCCCTGAACACCCCAACAGGCCCAATCCCCCCTCCCCCCTGAACACCCCAACACACCCAATCCCCTCTCCCCCCTGAACACCCCAACACACCCAATACCCCCTCCCCCTCCTCCCAGAAATCCCTGCAAAGGAGTGCCAGTGCCTGTGGTGAAGTGGGTAATGTTTTAGTGGTCCACTGGGCGGGCACTATTGGCAGCCCCCTGTCCCGGAACCTGGGGCCCCCCTGCCTGTACTCCTCCGGGTCCTGGATGACCTGCGGACGGGGCTGGATGGGGCCGAACTTGCAGCTGAGGAGGTACCGGCCTGCTCGGTACGCCTTGTGTCCATGATTGTCCGTATCAGTTCAATCATATTCCGCACTGCGGCTAGTTCTGTGCATATGTTCGTGCTTGCTGATTGGATGCTGCCTTGATGCTGTCAGCACACCTCTCCATGCCTGAACTGGCACCTCCACAATCAGCAACATGCTGCGTTAGGATTGACGCCAGTTGTTCTTGCCTCGCTGATATTTGGTCCAGCACCTGGCTGAAATCAGGCACAATGGAGGTTGCAATTGCAGGCCCAATGGGACTACTCCCCTCTTCCCCTACTCCCACTGGGCTTGGAGTGACTGGCCATGAACCTCCAGGGGATTGCCCCTGTGTGTCCTGTCCATGCAGGCTACATGGGGACAGGTGTGTGGAGGTAAGTTGGGTGTTGGGGGGACCTTCCATGTCATCATCCCCATTCGCCAGATCGCTGTCAGAACAGGCTGCGATGGCTGCAGTCTCCCCGACTGTACTGCTCCCCGCAGACACGATCCCCTCAGTGGGCGGCAGTGGTTGTGGGTCTGCCGTGGGGGCCATCATGTCCCTTTCCTCGGGGGGAATTGCTGCCCTGGGCTGTTCGGCAACAGGAATTTTGGCCTGCTATGGGTTGGCAATGGGTCCAGCAGAGGTGGATGGTTGGTGGCCTCTTCCCTCTGTCCTGGTCTTCTTGGCTGGGATGGTGCCACTCACGTCCCTGCCGGTGTCCGAGTGTGAGCCTGTGGTGGAGCAGAGGAGGGAAAGTGTTATTGATGGTTCAGCGGACATTGAGCAGGCATTGTGATGAGTGCCATGGTTTAGATGGATAGATGGTAGGCCGTGACATACAGGTTGTCTCACTTTTGGGTGGGTTGAGCATGCAGGAATGTGTGTGCCTGCTGTAGAGTGTACATGCTGCATGTGTGCAGGGTGTGGGTCTTCTGCTGATGTGTTGCGTTTGCCATATGGGGCGACATTGTGATTCCCATGTAAGTGTGATTCAGGGTGTTTTGCAAGGCTGCATTGGAGGCACCTACCTGTGTCTCCTGATGTCGGGGCTCCTCTCTCCATTCCGCCGACGCCCTCAATGCACTCTATGCCGATCAATGAGGCACATGTCTCCTCCCATGGCTGCATCTTCAGTGGGGAGTCTGCTCCACCGCCAGTTGCCAGTCCCAGGTTGCGGTTTGCTGACAGTATGCCCCTTACTCGGAGCCGGAGGTCATCCCACCTTTTGCGGCACTGTCTGGCGGTGCGTGGGGTGGTGCCTACGGCACCCACGCGTTGTGCCACGAGTTCCCATGCTGCTTTTTTCCGGGCTATGGCTGGTCTCGTCATCTCTGATGAGAAGACGACGTCTGCCTTCTCCTGCAGCGTTTCTGCAAGCATGGTTAACTCTTCGCGACTGAAACGGTCCTGCCGCTGCCTGTCGCAGGCTTGTTTGACAACTTTTGGCATGGTTGGGTGAGGAAATGGGTGGGTAATGGGATTCACAGGGTTTCAGGGTCGAATGTAGTGTGGTTGGGTAGGATGGCAATGGATTGTGTTTTTAAAGATGGCCGCTGTGCTCTTTCCCGTTCCGCCGCGATGACGCTACTTCTGGTTCCGCTTATTTGCGGTGACCGCTAATTACGGTGCCCGCTGATTACGGGGCCCGCTGATTACAGGGCCCGCTGATTACGGTCGGCGCAATGATGGGTGGCGGTAGGTCACCCAGCGCGGCATTAAATGCCGGTAAGGGCTGTTTACGCCATGGCGTAGTTTACATTACCGCCATGGCGTAATGCTCGTGCGCAATGGGTCGGAATATGGCGCTCTTTACGCCATTGGTCCATGGCGTAAACAATGATTACGCCATGGCGGTAATGTAGATTACTTACCGCCAGGGTCGTAATGAGGGCCTAAGTCGGTAAAGCAAGGCTTTATGAATTGGAGCAAAACGGCAGAAGAGCAGGGAAGAGTCACCGGCAAAGCTGAAGGCAGAACAGTGAGTCAGCAAGGCAGAGAGCCATTCCAAATGGTTTCCAAATGGGTCGTAGCTGCACAAGGTTCAGAATGTAATGCAAGGAGAGGGAGTTTAAGGACGTGGCAGCTTATAAGCAATGCTAGCTGGGAGGAAAGCCTGGGTGGCGCTCCATGTTCGGGATGCATACAAGCAGTTACAGGTTTTGTTAATGGAAATCCATGCATGGACTTTGGGAGACAAACTCCAAGAGGTTTTGTATAAATACAAAAGCATAATAAGTTTTGAATGTTGCAGTCTATTGAAATTATTATTTCTGCTTCCAGTCACAGTGAACCCAGTGTGCATGCAACTCAGATTCAAAAATAGAAACCAGAAATTGAGACGGGCACCAAGCAATGTGTTCACATGCGCTGGCCTAAAATTATTACCACGAATGTCAATCCTGCAGCATGTGTCTGGGCTAGTAACCTGGACCCAGGAGATTCGATAACATGAATGAGAGATATAAACCCAAAGAACAACAATGCGCGTGGACACAATGAATTCTGGACCCAATGTACAGAGTGATATTTGTGTAAAATTCCATAAAGCAAAGTAACAGCCAACACGTGTTTCGACCTAACACTAGGTCTTTGTCAAGGCTAACCGAGTCAATGTGTGTCCCTGGTAATGTATAGTATGGCCCGTTGGCCTATGCCACTTGTCCATCATAAGCGAATTATGTCTATCACTCAATCGTGTAGCGCAAGGCAGCTACTGGACAAAACGAATGGTTGTACTGTTGATATATTCTCAATCGTCACTGTGCTCAGTGCCACGGTGAAGTTCAGAAGAATGGGGAGACCGGTTGGCCCTGCAACCGAAGAACCGTCTCCCCATTCTCCCCATCCTCTTGTTTCGGGAGGATAGCTCAGGGGCAACGTGCTCGCCTTGGAAGCAAGACAAAACAGAGCAACACAGGTTTGATCCCCGGGTCCGCGCTTAGAAACCTCTGGGTTAAGCGCATTATAAATAACCTATCATATCATAACTACTGCACTAGCGTTTCTTCACCCTGCGGACTGAGCACAGTGACTAATGAGAACATATCGCAGTACAGTCGTTCATTTTGTATGATTTGTGAGGATTATGTTTATATGTGATTTAACGATCAGGGCGCACTAGACGTGTGTACCATGTTCAGCAGCAATTGGCCCCGCGCCTGCTAAGGCCCGGCGGGCCGTCCAAGCTGTTGACTCCATCTTGCAGGCTGCAGCATGGGCTGTGTGCTCACAGAGTACCAAAACTTGCTGCAGTGCACTCTGAGCTAACGGGCGGCACACACTGCAGCCTGCATGATGACGGGGAAGCTTGCCAGCAAATCTTTTTCAAAAGCGCCTGTCCCTCGAAGTTTATTTAGTTTCTTCTGATGAGGTAACTTGTCACAAGTCAACCTCTTGCTTGTAATGTGTACGCCCATGCCTCGGGTCGTACCGCACTCACACTTGCACGCAGTCATGCACACAAGAAGACACGGGACGCAATGTGTTCCGTTCCGCGTCCCGGCAGCAACTGCCCGCATGGGCGTGATTTATTCCAACGCGCATGCGCGTAGCCAGAACGAGGCTCGCGCATGCGTCAATTGTGACCGTCACGTCACATCCCTTTTTTTCTTTAATGAAAAACACAATATAACATCATATTCCAGCAACAGTGCAAACATCTAACACATAAACATTTTATCTTGCTAATTGGAAATCTCCTGTGACCTCGGCTCAGTCTCTCGAGTCCAGGACGTAGTCCTTGAGGTGAGCTGGCGGTCTGCGGTCTCTCCGCACTGGATACCTCGAGGCACTTGGCATGGTTTTGCTGGGACTGTCTCCACATGGGACTGCAGCCCTAGAGTCTGGACCCTCTGGGATCGCTTCGGAGTCAGGGCTCGCTCCTGGGTCAAAGGTTTCCGACGAAGTGTCCACCTTCTTGAAGAAGGACCTGTTGCGGGTGACCGTGCCACGTTCACAGGCTGCCGTCACCATGGTCCCTTTCACGTGCGTGACCTTCCACGGGTGAGGCTCATACGGCAAAGACAGTTTGCCCACTGGGTGACGGTTCCGGACTAGCACTGAATCACCTACACGCACTTCTTTGTCTTGTAGACCTCTTCTTTCACTTTCCCTCTGATTGGGGGCCTCGCGCTCCTCTCTTACTTTCTCGTTGTCGATGACAACTGGCCCTCGGCCATCCATTTCCGGTATCATGCCACGGAGGCAGCGTCCAAACAGTGCTTCTGCCAGAGCCACCCCGGTTGACTGGTGAGGGGTGGTCCGGTACTCTCTTAGGAATTCCACGAGCTTCTTCGGAAGGTCATCCCCCCCATGAGCGGATATCCTTAGCACTTTGTTCAAAGTATGCATAAGCCTCTCGGCTTCTCCATTGGCACGAGGCCACAGAGGCGATACTCTGCGGTGATGGATGCCTCTATCCTTGAGGTATTGGGCGAACAGACTGCCGGTGAAAGGGGGCCCATTGTCCGAGCATATTATTTCTGGGAACCTGTGGGTCGCAAACATTTTATCCAAGGCCCTGGTGGTGTACTCCGTTGCAGTGGATTCCACTACCTCCACCTCAGGATACCTTGACCATTGGTCTACGGCCACTAAGAAATACATGCCCCGACCTGTCGACCCAAAATCCATGTGGACCGTTCCCCATGGCTTTTCGCTCCATTCCATGGAGCTGATTGCCGGGGCCTTGCCCCCTGGAGCCGCTGCTTGACATGGCAAACACCTTTTCACAAAACTCTCAACCATCCCTTCAAGATCAGGGAACCACACCTTGGGCCGGAGCCTCGCCTTGCTCTTCACGACCCCTTGATGGCCAATGTGTGCTAACTCCAGGATGCGATTCCTTAGTGCCTGTGGGATCACGATTTGTCTCCCCCTCAGCAGCAATCCGTCATCCGAAATGGACAGCTCATCTCTGACCTTCCAAAGTGGCTGAAGGTCTTTTTGGGCGTTTGCCTGCCGCCTGGAGTTGTTTCTTAGTACCTCTCTCCAGTCTCCACTTCTCACAGCAGCCTTGATGATGTGGAACACCTCATCCTTGGATGACTCCGACGCTATGGCAAGTCTCGATAGCGCCACCGGTAACGCACCTTCCACCACGTCGTTCTTCTCCACACTCCCAGTGCTGGGGTGACGCGACAGGTAGTCCGCCGGTGTAACGCTCACCTGATTCCCGTAGAGGCGCCGGTCTTGACTGGTCGTATACCGTATCTTCAAAGGTGATGTGTAACACACGGCTGGCTCTTTGGGCTGGAACTCTGTGCACTGTATGTCTGACTCAAAGGGTAAGATGTCTGCAGATAGAAAATATGGGATTAAGGAACTGGGTTATTGAATGTCTCTCTCTTCTTCCCTTTCTCTTCTCCTGTAGAACCCCAAAGGTTAACGCTCTCACCTTAGGTAAGTGAACGCCGTGCTCTCCATCTGCCTCGGGGCAGGGTGCTGTAACCAGTTTCTTCATTGGATAAGGGGAGCAGGCCTCTTGACTTCAGAGGACTGCTGTCCGTCGTTTACTGCACGAACGGTAAGTTTCGAGTAATTCTAATGTCTTTAAAGTCTTTAGTAATGATGTTTCTTGTTTTGCAGGGTTCCGGCGATGGCGGATGACGGGCTGAAGTGAGTTGAAGATGGAGCCCGTGTGATGATTAGAAGCGCCTGGAAGCACGTAAGTAAGCACTTGTTGCCTGCTTCACAATGCACTCTAACTGTCTTTTTATTTTGCAGGTACAAGTTCGGAGCGGCTGCAGGGTGGCGGAATACCCACTGGGTTAGATGTGGAAAGGAGTAATGGCACGTGAGTATTAAAGTTCCCCAATGTCTTTAAACGCACCTTGTTTTGTCTTTCAGATGCGGGATGCAGCGCCGAAGGCCTCCAGAGCGTGCGAAGAGTTGGTAAGCTTTTGTCTTTCAGATGCCGGAATGCAGTGTGAAGACCTCCGGAGCGCACGAAGAGTAGGTAAGCCTTTGTCTTTCAGATGCCGGAATGCAGCGCGAGGCGCTGATGACAGCCGATGGACCAGGTAAGTGAAGAGCTGTCACTGAAGACCGTAATGCTAACCTGTTCTTTCTTGTCTTTATAGGTGTTGCTGAAGACTGGATTCAGGATGGTAAGCCTTTTTCCTTAGGCCCAGGATCAGATGCAGAAGACACGATGAGAGTTCTGCTGCAGAGGATGCAGAATAACGCAAAGCAAGATTCATCCATCGGTTGTGGTTTAAATAGCCTCCTGTAGTGCTTAGGTGTCTCCTTCCACAGCCACGCCTAGGTAAGAAAAGAGTTCCTGCTTTCCAGAAGAGATCCAGTGTTCTGAATCTAGGGAGTGGCTCCTGCCCCACCCAACAGGAAAAGTAGTTCCAAACAGAAGAGGATCAGAGGCTCAACTGGCAGGCAAGTAAGCAGCATGGTCTGCTGCAGGTAAGTCCACCCAAGCATTATGAGCCCGGCGCTTCCAGCGCTGGGACTGGGCATATTTATGAGCCTGGTGCCACTGTCGCCAGGACTGGGTCCAAAAGGTCCCAATTGGGACTGGTTGGCACTCGGAACCTGGGTTATGGATCTGCTTCCAAGGGAGTTGGGAAAACCCTGACCTTTTGGAAGCAGAGATCATGACAGTACCCCCCTCAAGGCCCCTCCCAAACCGGGCTTCTCCGGGGGTTTTGGCTTGTCAGGAAATGTTCGGTGAAATCTTTTGATTAGGCGAGGAGCGTGGACATATTCAGCAGGTTCCCAGGATCTCTCTTGGGGGCCGTAGCCTTTCCAGTCAATTAGGTAAAATAGTTTAGATTTGGAGATCTTGGAGTCCAGAATGCTTTTGACTTCAAACTCGAGTTCTCCATCAACTAGGATAGGTTTTGGAGATTTAGTTAGTCGGGTTTGAGGTTGCACGGGTTTTAATAGAGAGACGTGGAAGACCGGATGTATCTTCATGTGTGGGGGCAAGTCCAGCTTGACCGCTACTGGGTTTACTATGGTAGTGATGGAATAGGGACCAAGGTATCTTGGGTTGAATGTGCGTGGCCCTTTTAGAGGTAGATATTTGGTGGATAACCAGACTTGATCCCCTACTTGATATTGAGGGGCTTCCTTCCGATGTTGATCTGCTCCTTTCCTGTATTGTTCTTTAGCCCTTTGAAGGTGAAAAACAGCTTCCTTAAAGGCTTGGGTGATTGTAGAATGCAGGTAGTCTACTGCTGGTGTTTCAAGATCTTGGAGGGGATCCAACTCCGAGGTTCGAGGGTGACTGCCGTACAAAAGAAAAAACAGGGTTTTCCCAGTTCCCGAATGGACAGAGTTATTGTAGGCATATTCGGCTATCCAAAGGATGTCTTTCCAAGTTTTTTCAGTTTGTTGCAGCATGCAGCGTAAATACTGTTCCAGAGTTTGATTGGTCCTCTCGGTTTGTCCGTCGGTCTGAGGGTGGTGACTGGTCGATAGTCTCACATCAATTTGAGCCGACCGACAGCAACTTCGCCAAAAATGAGAAATAAATTGACTACCTCGATCCGAAATTAGAACCGAAGGAAAACCGTGCAGTCGGACGATGTTTTCGAGAAATTCTCGGGCCAGAGTTGCTGCTGTTGGCAAGCCTTTGAGCGGAATGAAATGCGCCATCTTGGAGAATAAGTCCACGATTACTAGAATCGTATTGTATCCGGAGCATGGAGGTAGATCGGTGATGAAGTCCATAGAAAGCGTATGCCAAGGGCGAGGTGGGATGTCAATAGGGCGTAAGAGGCCTGCTGGTCTTTCCTTTTGACTCTTGTTTTGGGCGCATACTCCACAGGACATTATAAAGTCTCTGATATCTTTTTTCCAAGACGGCCACCAGATGTAGCGCTTGATCTTTTCTGAGGTCTTGGCCATACCGGGATGTCCTTCCATTAAAGAATCGTGATAACAAGAGATTACTTTTTTCTGTAAATTTGTGCTGGGTAGGTATAATCGTTCTTGGAAATACAATAAGTTGTCCTTTACTGCAAAGTCCTTTCCCTGCAGATGCCAATTCTGTATGTCTGCTGGAGTTACAAGTTGCCTGGCTTTATCCTTAACTTCCTCTATGGATTCTGTGGCGATTACACCCAGAATTCTTTGTTCGGGAATGATTGGTACAGGTTTAGGGTTGATCAAGTGTTCTTCCACTCCCATCCGAGAAAGGGCATCAGCTTTACCGTTCTTTGTACCAGGTCGATAGGTAATTATGAAGTCAAACTCGGCAAAGAATAATGCCCAACGGAGTTGTCTAGAGGATTGGGCTTTTGCGGTTTTCAAATATTGCAGGTTTCGGTGATCCGTAATCACAGTAACGGTGTGTCGGGCCCCCAGCAGATAATGCCGCCAAGCCTTAAAGGCAGACTTGATAGCCAGAAGTTCCTTGTCAGTAATCGTGTAATTGATTTCAGGAGGCGAGAATTTGCGGGACCAAAATGCCACGGGATGCAACTGATTGGTTACCGGGTCCTTTTGTGATAGAACTGCCCCCATGGCATGGCTTGAAGCATCAGTTTCCACGATGTAGGGGAGTTCGGAGCGAGGGTATTTTAAGATTGGTGCAGAGATAAATTTAGTCTTCAAATCCTGGAAAGCTTGTTCCGCCTCGGTAGACCATTCAAAACGTTTGTTTTTCTTTAACAAGGCAGTGATGGGCTGGACTATTCGAGAGAATTCGGGGATAAACCTGCGGTAAAAGTTAGCGAAGCCTAACATGCTTTGCACACCTTTTACGGAGGATGGTGATGGCCATTTGAGAACTGCATCGACCTTCTTTGAATCCATACGCACTCCGCCAGGTGATAATATGAATCCCAAGAATTCAACTTCAGTCACGTTGAAAACACATTTTTCCAACTTAGCGAAAAGTTTGTGTTGACGCAATCTTTCGAGGACCATTTTCACGTGTTTCCGATGTTCAGATTCCGATGAAGAATAAACGAGGATGTCGTCAATGTAAACAACAACACACACATCTATGAGCTCTCTGAGGACATCGTTCATAAAATATTGAAAGGCGGCCGGGGCATTGCAAAGTCCGAAGGGCATGACCTGATATTCAAATAGCCCATACTTGGTGCGGAAGGCCGTCTTCCATTCATCGCCCTCTTTTACTCGTACCAAGTGGTAAGCTCCTCTAAGATCCAGCTTTGTATATATGCATGCTTTTCTGACTTGGTCCAGGAGTTCAGGGATCAAAGGTAACGGATATCTATTCTTAACGGTGATCTGGTTCAGGGAGCGATAATCTATACAAGTTCTAAGGTCTCCTTCCTTTTTTGGAACGAAGAACAAAGCTGAAGAAGCAGGGGACTTGGAAGGACGAATAAACCCATTTGCCAGGTATTGATCCAGGTATTGTCGAAGGTGAAGGTTCTCAGGCTCGGTGAGGGCATAATTTCTACTACAAGGAGGAGTAGATCCAGGTATCAGGTCTATCTGGCAGTCATAAGACCTATGAGGAGGTAGAGAGTTAGCCTGATCCTTCCGGAAAACATCTTGGTATTCTAGGTATTCAGGAGGTAACTGGGGAGTCTCTGAAGAAATTGCTGCCAGTGCAACACCAGGTGGAGGGTGACAAGTAGAGACACATTCTGGAAACTGGACCGTTCTTGCTCGCCAATCGATCAGAGGATTGTGTTTCTCTAACCAAGGTATTCCTAGAATAATCTGAAACTGAGGGGCCTTGATCACATCGAACACGATCTTCTCATGGTGTCCATCTTGACTTACTAGCGTCACCTCTTGAGTGGTATGCGTTACTGGCCCAGAGGCTATCTCCGTACCATCCACCGTAGTAATGACGTCCTTTACAGCCTTGGGACAAAGAGTTAGATTCATCCTCAAAACCATTTCATGATCCACATAATTGCCGATGGCACCGCTGTCGACGTAAGCTTCAATTGCATGTAATCGATCCGGATTATCAGGGCTAATGAGGACCATAGGTATCACGAAATGCGAGGTCACGGAACTGGTTTTCACGCTCGGCAAGAGGACCTCTATTCTTGTCGGGCGAGGTCGTTTCCCTGCTCAGAGTTTGTAACTTTGGTAACTGCAGCTCCTACTGCCTTCTTGGCAGGTTTCACCGGACAGTCTCGAAGAAAGTGCCCTGAGTTTCCGCAATAGAGGCATAATTGCAACTGTTTTCTCCTTTCCCGCTCCTTTTGTGTTAGAGGACCATTCAGACCCCCTATTTGCATGGGTTCCCCAGAGTCTACTCCTTTGGAAGGAGTTGGCGGTTTGGAAAATACTCGAGCATCAAACTTGGAACGTTCGGCCTTCCTGTTCTGCAGTCTGTGATCTATTTGAACGACTAAGTCTATATAGTCCGAACAATCTTGTGGGGGATTCACTACTTGGGCTAACACATCTTTGAGCTCTCCACGTAGACCTCTATAAAACAGCGTAATCCTTTTGTCCTCAGGCCATTGAGTTTCCACTATCAGTGATTACCTTGTCGCAACGAAAGAAGCTCATTGTCCAAGGCCTGCCCCTGTGAATGTCTTGCGAACAGTTTTTCCATACTGAGCTGAAAAGCTTGAAAATCATGGAGGACCGGATCATCTTGATTTACTAGAGGGATCGACCAGTCTGCCGCATTGCCACTAAGATACGAAAGCACGAAAGCTACTTTACCTTGATCAGTTGGAAAGGCTGCTGGCCGGCATAAGAAATGCAACCGGCACTGATTGATAAATACTGCAAACCTCTTTGGGTCACCAGAAAATCGTTCGGGCGGAGCCAGAGGTACATTCCCAGGTAGGTTGATCTGCACTGGATTCATAGAGGATGTAGAAGGAAGATTTCCCCCAGATGCGGGTAACGGGGTCTGTCCGGCTTGTGACTGTAGCAATTGTCTAGCGAGATCATCTGTTCGCTCCTTGGAAATAATCAGTTCCCTTCTTAGAGCGTTCGTTTCCTGACGGGCTGCATGCACTTCTGCCCTTAGTTCCCCAAGTAACTGGGCTAGCAGGTCGGTATCCGAGGTTTCCATAGCGCCTGGATGGGAGTTTTGTGGTAGGCTTTGCGTTCTGTAACGCTCACCTGATTCCCGTAGAGGCGCCGGTCTTGACTGGGCGTATACCGTATCTTCAAAGGTGATGTGTAACACACGGCTGGCTCTTTGGGCTGGACCTCTGTGCACTGTATGTCTGACTCGAAGGGTAAGATGTCTGCAGATAGAAAATATGGGATTAAGGAACTGGGTTATTGAATGTCTCTCTCTTCTTCCCTTTCTCTTCTCCTGTAGAACCCCAAAGGTTAACGCTCTCACCTTAGGTAAGTGAACGCCGTGCTCTCCATCTGCCTCGGGGCAGGGTGCTGTAACCAGTTTCTTCACTGGATAAGGGGAGCAGGCCTCTTGACTTCAGAGGACTGCTGTCCGTCGTTTACTGCACGAACGGTAAATTTCGAGTAATTCTAATGTCTTTAAAGTCTTTAGTAATGATGTTTCTTGTTTTGCAGGGTTCCGGCGATGGCGGATGACGGGCTGAAGTGAGTTGAAGATGGAGCCCGTGTGATGAATAGAAGCGCCTGGAAGCACGTAAGTAAGCGCTTGTTGCCTGCTTCACGATGCGCTCTAACTGTCTTTTTATTTTGCAGGTACAAGTTCGGAGCGGCTGCAGGGTGCCGGAATACCCACTGGGTTAGATGTGGAAAGGAGTAATGGCACGTGAGTATTAAAGTTCCCCAATGTCTTTAAACGCACCTTGTTTTGTCTTTCAGATGCGGGATGCAGCGCCGAAGGCCTCCGGAGCGTGCGAAGAGTTGGTAAGCTTTTGTCTTTCAGATGCCGGAATGCAGTGTGAAGACCTCCGGAGGGCACGAAGAGTAGGTAAGCCTTTGTCTTTCAGATGCCGGAATGCAGCGCGAGGCGTTGATGACAGCCGATGGACCAGGTAAGTGAAGAGCTGTCACTGAAGACCGTAATGCTAACCTGTTCTTTCTTGTCTTTATAGGTGTTGCTGAAGACTGGATTCAGGATGGTAAGCCTTTTTCCTTAGGCCCAGGATCAGATGCAGAAGACACGATGAGCGTTCTGCTGTAGAGGATGCAGAATAACGCAAAGCAAGATTCATCCATCGGGTGTGGTTTAAATAGCCTCCTGTAGTGCTTAGGTGTCTCCTTCCACAGCCACGCCTAGGTAAGAAAAGAGTTCCTGCTTTCCAGAAGAGTTCCAGTGTTCTGAATCTAGGGAGTGGCTCCTGCCCCACCCAACAGGAAAAGTAGTTCCAAACAGAAGAGGATCAGAGGCTCAACTGGCAGGCAAGTAAGCAGCATGGTCTGCTGCAGGTAAGTCCACCCAAGCATTATGAGCCCGGCGCTTCCAGCGCTGGGACTGGGCATATTTATGAGCCTGGTGCCACTGGCGCCAGGACTGGGTCCAAAAGGTCGCAATTGGGACTGGTTGGCACTCGGAACCTGGGTTATTGATCTGCTTCCAAGGGAGTTGGGAAAACCCTGACCTTTTGGAAGCAGAGATCATGACAGCCGGGTTATTGGTCCCTGGCCTGTACACGAGTCTAACCCCGTACTCCATCAGTGCCAACATCCAATGCTTAATGCAGGATGGGCAGCAATGGCTTGTGGTCTGTCACCACCACAACAGGCTTTCCCAGAATGTACAGACGAAAATGGCGACAGCCCCATAGGATGGCCAAAGCTTCTCTTTCGATCTGCGAGTAATGCTTCTCCGTGTCCGAAAGCGCTTTGCTCGCATAAGCGATGGGTCGCATGTCCCCTCTATTGTCTGGCTGCAGCAGCACTGCTCCAACACCCATGGGACTGGCATCCACAACAATCTCGGATTCCACCGACGGGTTAAAGTACGCCATGGTGTCTCCGTCAGACAAGGCATTCTTGAGGAGCTGAAAAGCCTCCTGCTCCTTCCTTTCCCACGTCCATACGGCGTCATTCCTGGTCAACGCCCTGAGGGGCTCCGACAGAGAGGCCAAACCTTTGATGAAGCGCCCGCAGTAATTCACCATCCCCAAAAAACTCCTCACCTCGGTGGGGGTCTGGGTTGCTGCGGCCTCTCGAATGTCTTTGATCTTAGCCGGATCGGGTGATACACCACTGGCGTGAAAAATGAAACCAAAAAACCCAATCCTGTCTTTGAAAAATTCACATTTTTCACGGTGGAGAGTAAGGCCCAAATCATCCAGCCTCTTCAGTGTGCACTCCAGCCTTTTCAAGTGTTCTGTCTCCGATTCCGCAAACACTAAAATGTCATCACTCATATTCAAAACACCTTTGAGGCCAGCCAGCGCCCCTCTGATGGTATTCTGAAAGACCTCAGCGGCAGATGAAATGCCGAAGCTCAGGCGCTTACACTGATAGAGACCTTCATGTGTTGTGAATGTCGTGATAAATCTGGAGTCTGGGTGGAGCTCGAGCTGATGATAGCCTGCACGTAGATCTAACTTCGAGAAAACTCTTGCGCCCTGCAGTTCTCCAATAATATCATCAAGAGTGGGCGTAATGTGTCTCTCCCTCTTGATGGCGGCATTGGGGAGACGCATATCTAAACATATGCACACCACTCCGGGCTGTTGGGCCTTCCACCCTCTCGATAATGTCCATCTGCATGAGCGAGCGGAGCTCCTCCTCTACCTTCTCTCGGAGGTGAAACGGGATCCTTCGATGCTTGCGAGCAGTAGGTCCGATGGTGGTGTCGATGTGTAGACGTACCGGTGAGCCTTCAACTTCCCCACACCCGTGATAAATTCCTGAGAACTTGCACAGTGGCTGCTCAATGTCCACTTGGTAGACCTCCCATGCAAAATGCACTAGGTCCAGGGCCTCCGATGCCGCACAGCTGAGTAAAGAATGAGGGCTCACGTCTGTGATGAAAAATCGGGCTTTAATGGTCTTGCCGCCTTTGGACACAGGTGCAACCAAAACGCCCTTGATTGGGAGTGGCGTGTCTCCGCCAAATGTGAAAATGTTCGCTGTCAAAACATCGAGCGCCGGTGGTCCCGGGATAGACTGGTAGTGATCGGACGCCAGCACACATACTGAGGCCCCCGTGTCGACTAGCACTTGTGTCGGTACTCCTTGAATGTCCACGACACACTTGGGTTGTCTCTTCTTTTTCGCCCCTGTTGCAATGCTCGAAATGAAGAACACTTCATCCTCCTCATCCTCCTCTTCCTCGGCCATGTTGAGCTTCTGCATTTCCTGTTCTAACGCTGCGATGCTCCTCTGCCCCCTCGAACTCCTGCCAAGTGCCCTGGCCGGGCCCCTCTGTACAGTTATTGGGGCGGGAGCGCGACACATCCGGGCATAGTGTCCCGGTCCATTGCATCTGCCACATGTTCTCGATTTGGCGTGACACTCCTCAGAGTGCAGCAGGTCATATCCGCAATATTGGCAAATAGACATCGCCCCTTGCATCGGGCCTGCTTCCTGGCGCTTCTGGCCCCACTTGGCTTTCGACGCCAACTGCCTTCCAATGGCAAATGCTTCTTCCGACTTTCCCGGACGCACCGCCGCGTCCTTTTTGGCGCCCCTCGATTCTGCCAGTTCATATGTTCTTCCGCTGTCTAAAATCTGTTGCATAGACCATCCAGGTTCCCTCAGCACTTGCCTACGTAGCTTGCCTGAGCTACAGCCTGGGAGGACCTGATGCCTGATCATAGACTCTTTGTTGTCCCATCGACAAGCTGTGGCCATTTGTCGCAGGCGAGCGCAGAATTGGTCAAGTGACTCTTCATCCCGCTGTTTTTCACCACTAAACAGAAATCTCTCGTAGTCCACGTTGGACAACGGAATGAAGTAGTTTTTTAGAGCAGTTTTTACAGCATCATAGGTGGTTACCTGCAGGTTGAGGGACTCATAAATACGCAGAACGTCCATGCCCGCTGAGTATAGGAGAGTGGCTGTCTTAGCGTTGTCATCGGTTTCCCCAGTTGCCGTAAAGTACATGTCCAATTTTTTTATCCACAACAACCATCTTGGGCCCAATTTGGAGGGGGGACCAGACGTGTCAAATTCTAGCATGGGTAACAAAGCCCCTTGTTGTTTCCTTACTGCCACTCTCGCTGTTTCTGCCTCGCCGTCACTTTCCGCCATGCTCAGAGGTCGCACAGGCACCTTGTGGTGATTCAGAGGTTGCAAACCTGACTTGGGTGAACCGTGGACGTACCTTGGGTCACTGCGTCATCATGGAATGTTCAAGTTGACAAGGGCCTTCCACTTCAGTTGCCCCTTGTGTAGTGACAACTAGTCCAGGTGCAGTCCTCCTGGATGGTGAGGACTGCCGAGTTTCCAAAAATTGTTCATATGAATTTTCAGGTATAAGCAGCGCACAAGCACCTTTTCAGGCTGCTACTGCCTCCTACCGTGCGTGAAAACACCTCCGCTGTGTTCGTGCCGGGTTCGTAACGCTCAGCGGTGTAGCGTTATGATGATTAACACGCGGCGGCGTGTCAACAAACGCTCCCCTTGCATCCGGCTTTGTCGCCAGATGTTATGTGTACGCCCGTGCCTCGGGTCGTACCGCACTCACACTTGCACACAGTCATGCACACAAGAAGACACGGGACGCGATGTGTTCCGTTCCGCGTCCCAGCGGCAACTGCCCACACGGGCGTGATTTATTCGAACACGCATGCGCGTAGCCAGAACGAGGCTCCTGCATGCGTCAATTGGGACCGGCACGTAACACTGCTGTGACTCTGGAGAGACAAACTCAAACCCTCCTCCTAGCGGCCCAATAGGCGCTGCGGGCCTAATAAGCACTGCTGATCCCTTTCTTTGTTAAAGCAGCGTGTTTAAAGTGGGTGCAATACTATCAATGGCCTATTTAAGACACCATTGTTGTGTTAAGAACTGCAAAGGGGCATTTTTATTGTGAACGTACATGCAAAGCAGCAGTTAGCTTTCCTCCAGCACAATTAAACATATTGCACAAAACCGTTTTAGCTATTTGCCTTATTTCTACATGTTTACATTTACCACGAGAAAGTGTTTAATTAGAATGTAACATTTTCCTCACATTATACATGAAGAATGCAAGTGAGCCATGAATATTTGCCCAGGATGTGACAGGAGAGGTTGTCATTCTGGAGAATGGAGGGGGTGTTTTCTCTAGTTCTGGCCCTGTACAGATTTTCAGGGCACAAGTCGATACATGTGAGTAAACAGCATCCGCCCCCTTTTTTCAACGGTTAGGCAACCCCGTCTCTATGTTTTTGAGACCAATATTACAAAACAAATGTGCTTGCTCAAGTGTTCTGCTACTAGGATTTCATACCAGGTTGTCCTGTTTCCAATGCAGACACCCACAAGAACAACTAAAAGTGCCATTAAAGCACATGTCTCTTTTTGGATTTTGTTATCGTTAAAATATTTTATTATAGATTGTTGGGTTTAAAAGGTGTGCCCCTTTTATACTTTGCTAGTGTAGTTATTGGAAATTCTCCTCTCGGATTACCATGTTTTCGCCGCTGCTTACATTATCTTGTGATGTCACGTCCTGTGACGTCACTTCCTGTGAAGTTATCAAATGCAAATGAAGGGGCCCTGCATTTAATTTGTCTTGCAAATCCTGCGGCCGGTCCTGTTACCAATTCTTTAACCCAGAGAAGTTGTTTTACTGATCCGCAAACAACTATGGAGAAAATATCGGTTGTCATTTTCACTGCGCCTATTGTCTGCCTGCGTTCACGATCTATGGTGTCTGAGTCCCGTCTAGTAGTGCTGACATTACTGCTTTATGTTTCTAAAATGTTTGTACGGTTGTTTCTTCTCCTTTCCCCCAAGCAGCATGTATACCCCCAACACCAGGCGCACAAATACATTTTTACAGAGGACCCCCGAATCCCTTTTACCTCTGCTACCCCTGAAGCCTCTCATAGTCCCTCCCATTTATACTTTTATTACCATACTGTAAATATACATGTTTGTTTAAAATCCAACGTGTAAATCTTCATTTTTACGTGCACTTTTTTATTCATACCTCATCGAATCGATGTTTTTTACTTTTGTTATTTTCGAAATTCGTAATTTTTACACCTTCCTTTATTCTCTCTTTATTTTTTTCTGCAGCGTAATCACTGAGCACCCATATTCTCTACTAACTATAAATGTTAACTATTCACCAATACCCTAAATATTATGCTAGCAAAAAATATAATGCTATGTTGTGGGGACTGCTACCCACTACAACGATCTAATGTGTGCCTGTAAACAACCCCCCCCCCCCTCCTCCCTGCTTCCTGAAGCTAGGTTTACCCAAAATAAAATAAATAGGGTAATGGTTATTTCGGTCTCCATTCTGAAAAAATGAATATCTTGGGAACCAACCAAGTTACGTAGCCAGGGTTTGTCTGAATAGTGTGGCCTGAAGCTAATGTAGTTGGCATTTACAGATTTTGAGTGGGTCTTGCCCGCTCAGGCCCTCCCCTGTCTCCACCTAAACTAAGCAACAATTGGTTAGTAAGAAAATAAATGTAGCTTTATTGCGGCGCTTGGGAATCAGAGATGGGCACCCCTGAGAATTAAAGTCAATGTTTCCTCGTGTATTTTTGAACCTCTCTATACACACACATTACGCGTTGATATAACAACATGGAACAGTGTTTAATGCCCTGATCCTCAAAGTAACGCTCTATTTCTTTAGATAGTCATTGAGGTCCCGTATCTGATACAATCCTTCGTGGGAAGCCTTCACACCAGAATATGGAATCTAAGTACTTGGGCGGCATTCAGGGCATTGCCAGCCCCTGCATGCCACTTTAAATGTTTACAAAGCATAGTGCAAAACTGAGTAAAACCAGGACTAATCGCCTCTGCGAAAAAGTAAACACCATCTGCAAATCAAACATTGCAGGTGGCTTTTAAAAACGGATTCCTATGCAATCCACCTACCCATTAGCATGTGCTAATCTCAGGCAGATTCCACAGGAATCCATTTTTTTTATTATTGGTGCATGACAATATCACGCAGAGTTGTGATCTTCCAAGATGGAGGGGGAACGCACAGCCGAGATGCACACTCTGCTTTGAGCCCCGCCTATGCTTTGGAAGGGGATGTAAATGGGCTGTAGAATAAAGGGGTACACGCATTCATTTTATCTTTTACACCTCCATGTAGCGTCCTGTCCGATAGTAAATGACCCCTCCTAAGTGTTGGCAAAATAAGGCAATTATTTTAAGAACTTGCTTTGTACTCTTTTATAATGTCTGTTGAAACATAATTAGAAAACAGTACTAACTTGAGCAAATGTTACTTTAGATCATCAGACTAAGAAATACACCTCAGGAAAGTCATCCCAACACTCAAATGCAAAATAACGTGACCATTTAGGTGAGTACTCTCCTATGTTGCATATGTAAAATACCGGTTTCTGTGTTAGCATTCTTGTTTGTAGAAGATGTTACAGTCCTATAAACAGACAGGACAATGGAATACAACTTCGACACAATTCAAGATAAAAAAAATAATGGTTGAATAGGTTATAAATTCTAAAACAGAAGATTCTGGTAGGTGAGGGAGATGACTTGCAGTTTCAAAAACACAGGCTTTCTCAGCAAGGGTGCACATGTGTAGTTTAATGGGTAGATTACTCTCTGGTGATCTTTATTATTTTGATTCTGATTTTCTTCATCATAGTCTTTACACAATCAACCTCATTTAATAAAATGTGGATGTTGCATGCAGGCGACCACCTTAGTTTGCACTTACGTGCATTGGGACCCCCTGCATGCAATTGTAAACATTCATAAGGTGGTTTGAAGAATAAAAGTGTAAAACCGAAGCAAAGTCAATTTTACTTTTTTTATTTTGGGTGAGCTATTTAATTGTACTAACATTGAAAACTGTCTCTCTTTTTAAATTGTCCATTACTCAGTAATAATATCTACTGCAGTCATAATAACAATGTTACATTTCTCTCACTGAGCAACAACATTATCAAAAACCGAGAATAAGGATTTAGCCATTTTCTGATTGTTGGTTATCATTCCAAAATAAAAAACAAAGATGATGACATTAAGGTTTAGAATTAATCTTAGCATCTGGCACTACTCTTGGCAACCTTCCAAACGATCGTTCCTCAGTCTGACAAGCAATTATAGAAAAGTGAAAGACTATATGCAAATCAAGCTTGGTCACAGCCCAGAAGGGGCCGTCCAGCTCAAAGTGTTTGGTCACATCTCTTTTACACAATACCAGAGCAACAACACAAATGTTTCACTCACACTGGGCGGTTTATAGTGACTTTTTCGAATGCCATATTTTCGAAATGCAATTTTGTGGGCACAAAATTGCCGGGAATTTTTTTTTTAATATTTTTTATTTTATTTTTGAAATGGGGGGTTCCCACCAACCACCGTTTTTTTAACACTTTTCTTTACGTACAAAACAAAAAAACACATATAAAATAAAAAAAAGAATACATTCGAGAAAAAAAATTTCGCCAAAACGTTTTCGACAAAATGGTATTTAGAAAATATGTTTTCGAAAATATGACCGGATACCACATTGGGCGCCATCAGTAAAGTGTAGTTTGGGTTTCTAGGCCCCGCAGAATCCGGCCCATGTTTGGGAATACCCATCCCACTCTGGATGACTAAAGCAAAACTAAAGATGTGATGGGTGGAAGGTCTAGAATGAATCTTAATGTCTAGCACTGCTCTGGGCAGACCTCCAGACCATTGATGAACAGCCTAGTGCACTCTTATTGGGTTTTTTCCCGAAATACTACTATGAGAAAAAAAGAGGAGGATCAATAGCAGCAACAAGGACACCTGCCTGCTTTGCATAAAGTCAAAGTGCATTTTGGAAACATAAGAATGACCACAAGTCTTATATTTCACAACTAGGTTTGAAGATGTAATGCTTGTACCAATAAGTACAAAATGGGCACTAGGCTTGGAACTCAATTTGTTTATCACAACACTCACGCTAACATTATAACGTTTGTAAACCTTTGTAAACAATTGTAAGCATGAACTATATATACTTATTCAGGCAACGTCGGGGTCTGTATGTGAGGAGGAATGGCTGAAACGTCTGTAACTCCATTTTGGTCAGGGCCATCCTGCATAGAATTGTAGAAGAGGATGGCCTGATGGGGGAATCTGGATTGCAGTGTAAGGATGGCTGAGCACATACTCAGTCACCAATGCACAGACATCCTTAGGGAATTATATATATATAGCATTGCTGTTCTGTCTCTGCTTGTTGCTGGTGAGAAAAGGAGGAGAACAAGCCTGGAGTGGAGGAGGAGGAAACAGCAAGAGGTGAGAGAGAGAGGGGGTATCTAGAGGAAGAGGTAGAAGACTGGAGGTACAGGTTGAAGCAGGAAGTGGTGGACAGAGGGTGACATCTGAAGCTAATAAAAAAGTCGGTGACAGCTGAGGTTGCATCTGAGGATGATGAAGAGGAAGTAGAGCACTGGGAGTGAAGGTGGTAATACTGACTTTACAAGGAAACTCCAGAAGCAGAGACAGTCATACGAGGGAGTGAAGCGAGAGTTGAGATGAAGTGGAAAGCTGGAATACATGCTTCTATTTTCTGCCAAGTTGGAACTGCTACAGGGTGATAAGGTGCGGTTCTGCGGAAAAGAAACATTGTGGTACAAAACCAGGAGCCAAAGGTAAAAAGGGGGTGGCCCCTACTCCTAAATTTGGAAGAAGTATTCAAGATGAAGTTTCTCTGGCGCATAATACCAGATCAACAGAGAGAATTGTTGAACGAAATGGTACCTTTGCCCTGACCTTGATTGGAGAGGAGGTTGCAAGGTAATGTACTGCGGGTTGCCTTTGCACTCGCCAATAAAAAATACAAAAGTAATCCAAAAAGGAGTGTACTCCAGGCAAGAAGTAACACAGTTTTATTCAGGGCCCCAGACAACGCTGGGATAGCAATATGCAAACAGAAGCCACAAGCCTGCCTGAGTCCCATCAGAAGTGCAGCATCTCGAGCGAGGGAGGTCAGGAGCCCATCCCCCTATTCCAAGCGGCAGCTTCTGGAGAAGCGTACACCCGCCATGAATACCCCGACGCAAGGGTAAGCCTGCTGGCCTCGCCTCTCCTGCTAAACTTGATTCTCAGCATCAAAAGCCCCAGCAGAGCTTCTCCCCACTGACCGCCATCCGTAGTTCACAGCCTGCAGCCTTCATCGATTGCGGCCCGTCTACCTCCACGAGGACAGCATTAAAATGGCCGCCCCCCACTTTGTGTACTGGTGGTAGGCAACAGTGATAGAGGAGCTCCGCGCTCTGATTGGGCCCACATCTACACATCACCGGCCCAGCACCACCGGAAAGCGCGCTGGCCTTCCTCTGAAGGCACCCTCTTAAGGCACAAGCCTGTCTGTGTCTGTCGGTGCCACCGGGTCACCTGGCCACGCCATTCTGCCCGACCTACAGCAGAACAATCCACGCACCCCCACGAATTCCCGTGATCCGCGGTAAGGAAAAGCGTGTTTCCTCATACCTTGCGCACCTGATCTAGGCGCTCACCCATTTGTCGTAGATTACCTGTAATCGCAGTGCTCAACAGCCTATTTCCCAAATCTGAACTAATCGTGGCACCTGCCACAAACTCACTGCTTGAAAGTGTTTTACTCAAATTCCTGTTACATGCATCGTACACCTGCACATGCAATATATATATATATATACACACACGTACACACTCTTGCTCATGTGCATCATCACTCTATGGCTCCACTGTGCACTCACTGGCCCATTGCTTAAATTTGGTACTAACCTACTCCGAGGTCTCTAGGCCTAGCTGCAGCCATCGATAGCCCAATGATTGCATTACTGCTGCCTGCTACCTTAATCTTGGAATAGCCTATGCACCATGTTAGGCCAGCTGTTTTAACTCTGAAATAACCTATGTACCCTGTAGTGAGGCCCACTGCCTTAATCTTGAAATAGCCTATGCACCCTGTTAGGACTGCTGTTTTAACTCTGGAATAGCCTATGCACCCTGTTAGGACTGCTGTTTTAACTCTGGAATAGCCTATTGTGATGCTGGGAATGCATCTGAGGGACAGGGCCTCTGAATCCTTGTCCTTTTTCTGTTTTTACCGTGTGTTCTGTCATGTTTTCTGCCCAGGAGTCCATGAGGGACTCCTGGCAGTGCAGCTCTCTCTTTTGGTTTGGTGAACAGACCCATGGGATACCCTTATGGCACCCATGGGTAGGGGTACAACCCTGTGCCCCTAGTGTATGTTTTTGGGCACCTGTGGGTGGCCCACAGAGCAGGGTATGGGCTGGTGGCAGCTCCATGCTGAACTGGACAGGTGCTCTGGGTATCCTCCATTTTGGGATACCCAGGCCCTGCCATTGGGATCAGTTGATTCCTGATAGAAACAAGATGGCCCCTGTGGCCTCTTGCTTTCTATTGCCTGTTGTCTTGTTTTTCCCAAAGTCCTGGGAAGCCCTGACTCTGTCCCTTCCCCCTGGCTGGCTGTTGGGTGGAAGTTCCATATATGGTGTTGTTGTGAAGGCCCAGCTAGACTGGCTGGAGCCTTCCCAGTGACTGTATGTTATGGGTACCTCCTGTGGGTGGGACCTGGGTGAATGGAGTGTGTGACCAATATGCACTTCTTGTTGTGGTTGTCTGGTTTCTGGCATGAGAGACAAAGACAGAGACAGCCCTGCCCGAAACTGGCCTGAATGCAGTGTGTAGTGTTGAATGGCTGGGTACTTGTCCCAATCCACATTCCTTGTTGTGAGTGTCTGAAAGGGAGGAGTGTGGCCTGAATGCACTGTGTGCCTGATTGGCTGACTGACTGCATGAATGCCCTTCTGTGTGATTGGCTGCTGTGTGTGTGCCAGCAGTGTGGATGAGAGACAGAATAGTATATCTGGGGACCTCTCACCACTGGAAATTGTTCAGAAGCGTTCAGAAGCTGAGTCTCCACTCAAGAGTAACTGGATTTGCTGATCCTCGACGTCCAGCTGGAAGAAGAAGACTTGCTGTGGCATTTGCTTCGACCGATCCGAAGGCTGTCGAAATTCGTCGAGGACTGACCCGAGAGAGGACCTGGCTAGGCGCCCTCTTCCCGTGCTCCGAGGGACCATCGAGCACCGCTGAATCTTCGCCGAAGCGCCCTGGAAGTCAGACCCTCGAAAGGCTGCCGACCCGAGACGGGACCGCCGAGGAGATCGAAGTGAAGCACCCGGACATCGACGCCGTCGAAGTCCATTGCCGTCGACCAGGGTTCGCAGGTCTGTGTAACCGCTGGAGGCCCGTCGAAGTTGTGTTGCCCAGCCGTGGGAACCACTTGACGCCGTGCCGCCGACGACCGGAGCCGTCCGCTCCTTGCCTAAGAACATTTGACTCGAAGGACTCCCTCGTCCGCATCGTCGACCGCTTTTGTCCTGCCGGAGAAAGTCGAGGATGACCAACGCGCCGAGGAGAATCCGCCGGTGGGTTTCCCGCCACCTCACGACCCCGAAGACTCGAGCGACTCGACGCCCTTGTTGGGCTACCGTCATTCACAATCTTTGCGGTCCAGAACTAGTGTCGCCGAGGTGCCCCGCACGCCTCTTCCTCGCAGGACGCCGACGCCTCGACGCCGACGAGCACCGCTCGGATCGAAGCCTGCCGCCTCATCGACGCCGTTCTACCCTGTTTGGTTGTCGGACGTTCGACGCCCCGTGTCTCCCGCTTGAAAGGGAAGGCATTCAAGAAGGGCCGTCGATTCCCCGACACCGAACACCGAGTTCCTCGACGCTTCTCGACGCCTCTCGACGATCCGTGACTCCTGCTTTAAAGGGGGTCATTCAAGAAGGATCTGTCGACGCCTCTTCGAAGAACTCGACTCCACCAGGTACATTGGGGGGGTAAAAACATTGTAGGAGAAAATAAGACTATTGAACAATATATGGACTGGGCTTGTGTTATATCTCTTTATTTTACAGGTTGCCCAGGTGGGGGGATCTCCACACAGAACTGTGTCCAGTAGCAAGGGCCAGTATTCTGCCTATTGTTTCAACCCTCTGTTATCTCTCCTCTCTCTATTGCTGGTTTCCTTCTTATTGATCTGTGTGCCATTTTAACAGTATTGTGAATGCACTTTAATGAGGTCTAATATTAGTGGTACCACTTTAGAATTGTAGATATTTACCATTATTGATTTTCCTGAGCACAAAGTGCGTTATTGTGATAAGTGTACATAACCTATGAATATTAATTATATAAAGACTGTGTTTTCAGTAATACAGTGTGTGGACATTCCTTTGTGGGGGCTTTGGGGATACACTGTACTTAAGAACCAGCCTGCATCACCTCCTGAGAAGCTAGGCCTTGATTGCTCGTCCATTGCTACCACAATCGAGAATCTTGGCTGGGGTCTTCTGTGCCTCTCCTCTACCATATAGAGAGCGGAAGTACAGACCCCCCCACCGGTCTTGACAAGCTGGTGGCAGCGGTGGGATGCTTATGGTTTTAAGACTCAGTGTATAACCGTGCCACTTACAAAATATCCGCACTTTATTAGATTAAGGTTTGGGTGTGTACCAAATAACTGCATTACAAGCAATGGAGACCATTGCAAATGGTAAATTGACTCGGATGAGCTTAGAGGCTCTCCAGAGTGCTTGTGAAGCCAGGGAGTTAGACTTTGTGGATAAGTCTAGGGCTGAGCTGATAGCTGCCCTGGTGGACTACCAGACTGATGGTGAAACCCTTGATGAAGGGGGGGATGCAACCAGTGAGGACTCTGCCCCTGGGGTTGTCGCTGAATCTGTTTCTGGGAATGCCACCATTCCTGCTGCCTCTGTTCCAAACCCCAGCAATTCCATGGAACTTGAGTTATTAAGGATGAAATTGGCCTTTGAATATCGCAAGTTGGAAATAGAAGCTGAGCTTAAGAAAGAGGAGCTGGCACAGCAAGTGGAACTCAAGAATAGGGATCTTGCGCTCAAAGACAAGGACACTGAATGTCAGAGAATCCAGCTAGAGAGAGCTAGAGTGGAGACTTCAGCTAGACCAATTGAGAGTGGCAGGTCCCCAGCCACCAAGTTTATGAAAGATTTGGTTGGTGTGTTTGTGGAGGGTTCAGATATCCTCCAATGGATTGAAGCGTTTGAAATGGCTTGTGCAATTCATGATGTAGATAAAAGAGATTGGGCTAAGTGTTTGTTAAGCAGAGTGCCTCAAACTGGATATGACTGTATTCTGAAGCTGAGTGTGGAAGAAAGGGGTCAGTATGAGTGTATGAAGTCTGCTTTGATTGCCAAGTTTGGCAAGACACCTACCCAATACCTTAAAAGGTTCAGGGATTTTAAGAAAAGAGAGAATGTGTCTTGGGTTGACTGGGTGAGTACTGCGCACATGAACATGATGGGGTGGATTGATGGTTTCAAGGTGAAGACTTTTGTTGAGTTGTCCCACCTCTTGTTTTTTGAGCATTTTTCTGAAGCCTGTTCACCAGAGCTGCGTCAGTATGTGGCTGACCAGAACATTTTGGACCCCTTTAAGCTGGCTAGGTTGGCTGACAAGTGGGTCTCCCACCGGGTGTCCCCTAAGGACTCCAGTGGGAAGGACAAGGACAAAGAAAAGGGGACCTCTCAGAAAGCTGAGGAGTCCCAAAAGCCATCACAGTCGGGTAAACCAAAACCTTCCTCTCCTAAGACCCAAAAATCTAATGGGGATAAGTCCTCTGTGGGTGGGAATAAGAGTAGTGGTCCACCTGCTGCAAAGCAGGCTCCCAGTGGTTCCAGTACCGTACCCCGCACTCCTGGCACTTGTTGGGATTGTGGGGCTCTGGATCACAAAAGGGGTGACCCCAAGTGTAAAGGTAAGGCACTTGGAGTACAGGCTGTCAGCCTGACCTACCCTTACCCCGTGTCTGAGGTGGAGGCCACTGTCCTCCCCTCCTCTACCGGAATCACATTTGGTGCTCCGGTAGAGATTTCCTTAGTGTCCCTTGGGGCCTGGGACCAGTACGCAGAAGTACTGGCAACTATCCCGCAGAACACCCGTAGGTTTTTGAGAAGTGTCCTCTTGAACGGCCAGCCTTCTACTGGTTTGAGAGACACTGGGGCAAGCATGACAGTGGTGGACAGGACCCTGCTCAGGCCAGAGGACTATGAAGGTGCTCCTCTGCAAACCACCAGGTTAGCTGGTGGGCCTCCCAAATTATCCCCTGTAGCCTTAGTCACACTCACGATTGGAGACAAGACAGCAAAGCTTCCTGTCCTGGTTCAGGACAATGTCCCTGCTAACATTCTGTTAGGAAATGATCTAGTAGAGTTGGGGTTGATCTCGGATGGTCTTCCCATGACTGCTGCTGCAGTCACTAGGTCACAGGTGACACCGGGTCTGGCTGTGAGTCCGGTACCCGAGCCAAAGGCGAGGCCTAAGGCAAGAAGAAGGAAGACCAAGAAGGCCACCTCTGTGGAGGGAACACCTTCTCTTCCTGCTGTTCCGACAGCACCCATTGGGATCCATGCTCCGGACGGGCTGGGTCCAGTGGCAAACCCAAACTCAACTCCTGTGGGAGAAGAGACAGAAGACTCTCCTGTGGGAGAGGTTCTCAACCCGGAGGATCATCCCGACCTTCAATGCTTGTTAGCTGAAGGAGGACCCTCCCGGGCAGACTTCTGTAAGGGACAGAGAGAGTGCCACTCTCTCGAGGGACTGAGGAAACAGGCCCTGTCCCAGGCACAAGGAGAAGTGCCTAAGACATTCCGGATTTATTGGGAGGGTGAGCTCCTTGTTAGTGAGCCCACTAAGCCTGAACCTGGTGCCCGCAAGAGGTTGGTGGTACCCCAGGTTTACAGGCCCTTCCTACTGCAGTTGGCGCATGAGGTGCCCTTGGCTGGTCATCTTGGGACCAAGAAGACTAAGCAGAGGCTCTCTGCCCATTTCTACTGGCCACGGATGGGAGTAGAGGTGGAGTCCCACTGCAGGACCTGCCCAACTTGTCAGTTGTCTGGCAAGACTGGAGGCAGGGTCATTGCCCCACTGCAGCCATTACCAGTGGTTGGCACACCATTTGAGAGGGTGGGCATCGACATCGTCGGTCCCCTTGACCCTCCCACTTCAGGTGGACATCGGTTCATCCTGGTCTTGGTAGATCATGCTACCAGGTACCCTGAGGCAATACCCCTTCGGACTGTTACTGCCAAGGTGGTTGCCAGGGCTCTCCTGGGCATTTTCACCCGTGTTGGATTCCCCAAGGAGGTTGTCTCTGACAGAGGATCCAACTTCATGTCTAGTTACATGAAAACCATGTTGAAAGAGTGCGGGGTAACCTACAAGTTCTCCACCTCTTACCACCCCCAGACCAATGGTCTGGTTGAGAGATTTAATAAAACTCTCAAGGGCATGCTAGGGGCTTTGGAAGAACCCCTAAGGAGGAAATGGGATCTCCTCCTGCCATGCCTGCTGTTTGCTTACCGAGAGGTACCTCAAGAGGGTGTTGGTTTCAGCCCCTTTGAGTTACTCTTTGGACATACCGTGAGGGGGCCCCTCGCCTTGATCCGAGAAGGCTTGGAAGCCACCCCTCCAGGTCCCGCCAAGCAAGTGGGGGACTATGTGTTAGGCCTCAGGCGGAGGATGACACAAATGATGGGTCAGGCAACAGCAAATCTCAAGGCCAGCCAGGAATTGAATAAGTACTGGCATGACCTGAAAGCTTCGCAAGTGGATTGGACTCCGGGACAGGAAATCCTTGTGATGGAGCCTACCAAGCCTAGAGCTTTGGCAGACAAGTGGACTGGACCCTTCAGGATCATCTCCAAGATGGGCGAAGTCAATTATCTGGTTGACATGGGAGCCTCTGGGGTAGCCCCCCAGGTATTCCATGTCAACAGGCACAAGCCTTTCCACAGGCGAGCGGAGGTCTCATGTCTCTTGCTAGCTTCTGGGCAAGAAGAGGATGAGAGTGAGCCCCTTCCTGATTTGCTGCATAGCAACCCTCAGGATGGCTCAGTGGAGGGAGTACAACTCTCTCCAGATTTGACAACAGAGCAGCAGAGGGCCTGCAGGGCTTTGCTCCAGCAGTATGCCTCTCTGTTTTCACTGACACCGGGCCTTACACCGTGGTGTAAGCACGAAATTGACACTGGTGACAGTGTGCCTGTCAAAAGCAGGAGCTATCGTATGTCAGATACCGTCAAAAACCACATCCAGGCTGAGGTCGCCAAGATGTTGGATTTGGGTGTTATTGAACCCTCAACCAGTCCCTGGTCCAGTCCAGTGGTCCTTGTCCCCAAGGCAAGTTCCCAGGCGGGTACCAAGGATTGGAGGTTCTGTGTGGACTACCGAGGAGTCAATGCCGTCACCAAAACTGACGCGCACCCATTGCCCAGGGCTGATGAGCTCGTGGACACTATAGGTGCTGCCAAATTTGTGAGCACCTTTGACCTTACCTCAGGCTATTGGCAAATAGCTCTGACGGACCATGCCAAGGAAAAGACGGCATTCTCCACACCTGAGGGACTCTACCAGTTTAGGGTCATGCCCTTTGGGTTGAAGAATGCCCCTGCCACCTTCCAGAGATTGGTCAACCATGCGCTCAGTGGGCTGGAAGCCTTTTGTGTGGCTTACTTAGACGACATTGCCGTCTACAGTTCCACCTGGGAAGAGCATTTGACACATCTGGATAAGGTGTTGCAGGCCTTGAAAAGGGCTAACCTCACTATCAAGGCCACCAAGTGCCAGATAGCTCAGGGGAAAGTTACCTATCTTGGTCATGAGGTAGGAGGGGGTCAAATCCAACCTCTCTCCAGTAAAGTACAGGATGTACAGAACTGGGAGACTCCCACTACTCAAACCCAGGTGAGAGCCTTTTTGGGCCTCACTGGGTACTATCGCAATTTCATGGCAGACTATGGAACCATAGCTGCACCCCTGACAGCTCTAACTTCACCCAAACAGCCTAGGAAGGTTAATTGGACTGAAGACTGTCAGAGGGCCTTTGATGGCTTGAAAGAAAGTCTGTGTAGGGCACCTGTGTTGAGTGCGCCTGACTACAGCCGACCCTTTATCGTCCAGACGGATGCCTGCGACACCGGAATTGGAGCTGTCTTGTCCCAGTTAGATGACAAAGGGAGAGAACATCCTATCATATTCATCAGTAGACAACTCAAGGGTAGAGAACTTAGGTGGGCTACTGTTGAAAAGGAATGTTTTAGTATAGTTTGGAGCCTTAGGCGATTTAGGCCCTACCTTACGGGGTCCACCTTCAAGGTCCAAACAGATCATAAGCCCCTGAAGTGGCTTATGCAGATGAAGGGTGAGAACCCGAAATTGCTCAGGTGGTCCATTAGCCTGCAAGGGCTAGACTTCACCATAGAGCACAGACCAGGGAAGAGTCACGATAATGCAGATGGCCTTTCCAGAAGGTATGTTGACCGTCTGGATGAGGGTGTCTATCCCGTGGGAGATTAGGCACCCTCCACCTCAGTCTGGGGGGGGCGACTGTGATGCTGGAAATGCATCTGAGGGACAGGGCCTCTGAATCCTTGTCCTTTTTCTGTTTTTACCGTGTGTTCTGTCATGTTTTCTGCCCAGGAGTCCCTCATGCCCCTAGTGTATGTTTTTGGGCACCTGTGGGTGGCCCACAGAGCAGGGTATGGGCTGGTGGCAGCTCCATGCTGAACTGGACAGGTGCTCTGGGTATCCTCCATTTTGGGATACCTAGGCCCTGCCATTGGGATCAGTTGATTCCTGATAGAAACAAGATGGCCCCTGTGGCCTCTTGCTTTCTATTGCCTGTTGTCTTGTTTTTCCCAAAGTCCTGGGAAGCCCTGACTCTGTCCCTTCCCCCTGGCTGGCTGTTGGGTGGAAGTTCCATATATGGTGTTGTTGTGAAGGCCCAGCTAGACTGGCTGGAGCCTTCCCAGTGACTGTATGTTATGGGTACCTCCTGTGGGTGGGACCTGGGTGAATGGAGTGTGTGACCAATATGCACTTCTTGTTGTGGTTGTCTGGTTTCTGGCATGAGAGACAAAGACAGAGACAGCCCTGCCCGAAACTGGCCTGAATGCAGTGTGTAGTGTTGAATGGCTGGGTACTTGTCCCAATCCACATTCCTTGTTGTGAGTGTCTGAAAGGGAGGAGTGTGGCCTGAATGCACTGTGTGCCTGATTGGCTGACTGACTGCATGAATGCCCTTCTGTGTGATTGGCTGCTGTGTGTGTGCCAGCAGTGTGGATGAGAGACAGAATAGTATATCTGGGGACCTCTCACCACTGGAAATTGTTCAGAAGCGTTCAGAAGCTGAGTCTCCACTCAAGAGTAACTGGATTTGCTGATCCTCGACGTCCAGCTGGAAGAAGAAGACTTGCTGTGGCATTTGCTTCGACCGATCCGAAGGCTGTCGAAATTCGTCGAGGACTGACCCGAGAGAGGACCTGGCTAGGCGCCCTCTTCCCGTGCTCCGAGGGACCATCGAGCACCGCTGAATCTTCGCCGAAGCGCCCTGGAAGTCAGACCCTCGAAAGGCTGCCGACCCGAGACGGGACCGCCGAGGAGATCGAAGTGAAGCACCCGGACATCGACGCCGTCGAAGTCCATTGCCGTCGACCAGGGTTCGCAGGTCTGTGTAACCGCTGGAGGCCCGTCGAAGTTGTGTTGCCCAGCCGTGGGAACCACTTGACGCCGTGCCGCCGACGACCGGAGCCGTCCGCTCCTTGCCTAAGAACATTTGACTCGAAGGACTCCCTCGTCCGCATCGTCGACCGCTTTTGTCCTGCCGGAGAAAGTCGAGGACGACCAACGCGCCGAGGAGAATCCGCCGGTGGGTTTCCCGCCACCTCACGACCCCGAAGACTCGAGCGACTCGACGCCCTTGTTGGGCTACCGTCATTCACAATCTTTGCGGTCCAGAACTAGTGTCGCCGAGGTGCCCCGCACGCCTCTTCCTCGCAGGACGCCGACGCCTCGACGCCGACGAGCACCGCTCGGATCGAAGCCTGCCGCCTCATCGACGCCGTTCTACCCTGTTTGGTTGTCGGACGTTCGACGCCCCGTGTCTCCCGCTTGAAAGGGAAGGCATTCAAGAAGGGCCGTCGATTCCCCGACACCGAACACCGAGTTCCTCGACGCTTCTCGACGCCTCTCGACGATCCGTGACTCCTGCTTTAAAGGGGGTCATTCAAGAAGGATCTGTCGACGCCTCTTCGAAGAACTCGACTCCACCAGGTACATTGGGGGGGTAAAAACATTGTAGGAGAGAATAAGACTATTGAACAATATATGGACTGGGCTTGTGTTATATCTCTTTATTTTACAGGTTGCCCAGGTGGGGGGATCTCCACACAGAACTGTGTCCAGTAGCAAGGGCCAGTATTCTGCCTATTGTTTCAACCCTCTGTTATCTCTCCTCTCTCTATTGCTGGTTTCCTTCTTATTGATCTGTGTGCCATTTTAACAGTATTGTGAATGCACTTTAATGAGGTCTAATATTAGTGGTACCACTTTAGAATTGTAGATATTTACCATTATTGATTTTCCTGAGCACAAAGTGCGTTATTGTGATAAGTGTACATAACCTTTGAATATTAATTATATAAAGACTGTGTTTTCAGTAATACAGTGTGTGGACATTCCTTTGTGGGGGTTTTGGGGATACACTGTACTTAAGAACCAGCCTGCATCACCTCCTGAGAAGCTAGGCCTTGATTGCTCGTCCATTGCTACCACAATCGAGAATCTTGGCTGGGGTCTTCTGTGCCTCTCCTCTATCATATAGAGAGCGGAAGTACAGACCCCCCCACCGGTCTTGACACCTATGCACCATGTTAGGCCGCTGTTTTATCTCTGGAATAGCCTATGTACCTTGTAGTGAGGCCCACTGCCTTAATCTTGGAATAGCCTATGCACCATGTTAGGCCGCTGTTTTATCTCTGGAATAGCCTATGTACCTTGCAGTGAGGCCCACTGCCTTAATCTTGGAATAGACTATGCACCCTGTTAGGACTGCTGTTTTAACTCTGGAATAGCCTATGCACCCTGTTAGGACTGCTGTTTTATCTCTGGAATAGCCTATGTACCTTGTAGTGAGGTCCACTGCCTTAATCTTGGAATAGACTATGCACCCTGTTAGGACTGCTGTTTTAACTCTGGAATAGCCTATGCACCATTTTAGGCCTGCTGTTTTATCTCTGGAATAGCCTATGTACCTTGTAGTGGGGCCCACTGCCTTAATCTTGGAATAGACTATGCACCCTGTTAGGACTGCTGTTTTAACTCTGGAATAGCCTATGCACCATGTTAGGACTGCTGGTTTAACTCTGGAATAGCCTATGTACCTTGTAGTGAGGCCCACTGCCTTAATCTTGGAATAGACTATGCACCCTGTTAGGACTGCTGTTTTAACTCTGGAATAGCGTATGCACCATGTTAGGCCGGCTGTTTTATCTCTGGAATAGCCTATGTACCTTGTAGTGAGGCCCACTGCCTTAATCTTGGAATAGACTATGCACCCTGTTAGGACTGCTGTTTTAACTCTGGAATAGCCTATGCACCATGTTAGGCCTGCTGCTTTAGCTCTGGAATAGCCTATGTACCTTTTAGTGAGGCCCACTGCCTTAATCTTGGAATAGACTATGCACCCTGTTAGGACTGCTGTTTTAACTCTGGAATAGCGTATGCACCATGTTAGGCCTGCTGTTTTATCTCTGAAATAGCCTATGTGCCTTGTAGTGAGGCCCACTGCCTTAATCTTGGAATAGACTATGCACCCTGTTAGGACTGCTGTTTTAACTCTGGAATAGCCTATGCACCCTGTTAGGACTGCTGTTTTAACTCTGGAATAGCGTATGCACCATGTTAGGCCTGCTGTTTTATCTCTGTAATAACCTATGTACCTTGTAGTGAGGCCCACTGCCTTAATCTTGGAATAGACTATGTACCCTGTTAGGACTGCTGTTTTAACTCTGGAATAGCATATGCACCCTGTTAGGACTGCTGTTTTAACTCTGGAATAGCCTATGCACCATGTTAGACCAGCTGTTTTATCTCTGGAATAGCCTATGTATCTTGTAGTGTGGCCCACTGCCTTAATCTTGGAATAGCCAATGCACCCTGTCAGGCCTGCTGCTTTAATCTTGGAATAGCCTATGCATCTTTGCTAGGCCTGTTGTCCCACCGTAGACCCCTAACATATCCTTAAGCCTAACTTCAAAACTCCTTACTGAAAATAGCCATCCCTAAAATATCATGCACGCAGTGGTTCTATCATCGGTAAGCGGACTTATCGCACTAATCCAGCTCCTCTCCATCACATACAGTGCTCGATCCGTGTACCACCATTAGCCAACAATGCACTGCAATCTGAAGGAAATTAAGGCAACACCTTTCTTACCTGCCTTAAAACCCAATGCCTTGGACTCAACCATCAGGCCCACACACTTCATAACAAAATTAAACTTAAACCTCAACACTCAAAAATGAAATCCCTTGAGTAGTGAGTTTATACCATCAACATTACCTATCAGGCATGTAAACAGATCCCAAATCAAGTTAAGACATCCAAGTCTTCCCTGCCTGACGCCGATTAGAAACCTCAGACTTAGCAACAGACTCCAATCATTATATCATGATACGGGAACTCATACCAAAGCCAAAGCGTCAAGCCATCCCTGTCCAACTCCAGACAGAAATGAGAGACTTGGAGCCAGACACCTAACCCCATCAAACACACCCTCATAAAAGGTACTATTGTACCCAGGAAAGTTCACACTTAAAATACAACCAACCATAATAAGTCAGCAAAACAACATAATCAATCGCACCTTTGTTAGGCAGAATCCTGTGCAGTGCCCTTAGGGACCACTACACACAATTAAGACTACAGGTGGCAATACAAGTTTTACCTTTGGTACAAGCCTGTACTACTATGTTAAAGTGGTAGCAGTAGCGGAGCAGCCAGGCCTATCTCAAGAGTATATGAGCAGCAGTAGAGATTACACAAAGGGACCACAATTACCTGTGACTGAAGCAAACACTGACTCAAGGTTTCAGTTAGAAACATATAAGCACATTTATTTGTTATAAACACAACACTTCTATTAAATTCAAAACCACACGTAAAATACACTACAACCAACCAATTCACTTTGTACGGCATAAATCAAGGTAAGTACCCTGTGTTTGAATGGACCGGTGTTATGAAATAAGTAACGTTACCGTGAATACAATTGCAATCACTTTTTGACAGTTCGGTCTACTAAATAAATGCATATCCGCAGCAAGAATTGCTACCGGGGCAAAAACACACTTAGCAAAAATCATAGGCAATACTTTTGTCAGGCAAACAGAATCGAAGAACACTCAGACAGAAATTCAAGAGTCAAGAGGCCGGAGCCAGTGTCAAGTGGAACTGGGTTCCTGTTGTCGAGGATCACAGTCGGACAGTTCACGATTCAACGTAGCCAAGAGTACTTAGATATTGTCAATGTTCGGAAGCAAAAGTTATAAGAAGGAGGGAAGATAAGGACAAGCCTTGTAGAACGAGAAATAGGGCTTCACCCAAATTCCTCAAGCAGGACACAGTACCTTGTTCAAAATGAAGAAGCTAGTGCCACGGCAGTTGTTCCTGGTAGTTTCCAGCAGACCCACGGTTCCAGGAGCTTCAGCAAGAAGGAGGACGATGAGGGGGTCTGCATCACACAGGGATGAGGTCGGCAGCAGCGATGACGAATAAAAGGGGCGCTCCTTAAAAACAGGAGAGGATCTTCAGGTGGCTAGCCGGACCACTACAGCAGTGTGCAGCGATTTTGACCACGAAGGAAATCCTCTGGCTGTAGAAGATGAGCTGGTTATCCCCACCAGGCTCAAGGGAAGAAGACTCCTGACTGGATCTTCTCTTAGTCGTTGAAGGGTAGATAGCTCAGGACTGCAGCAGGGCTTCACCGGGACAGGATAGTTGCAGCAGCTGACTTCTTCTCTGCTTCTCTTCGGTTCCTTGTAGTTTCAGTGGCGACTCTCTGACTTCCAGCCCATGAGACCTGCCTTATATGCGAAAACTCCCCATTCACACAGCCTGGCTGTCAATCACGCAGCAGGGGGGTTGTCCAGCCCGGACAACCACCTCAGCCAATCATGGAAAAGTGCGACTTGGGTTTCCTAGGATACCCTGTGCAGGGGGTGACCGTGAGAGAAGGGCCTCAGCGTCGATGTCCGGGTGCTTCACTTCGATCTCCTCAGCGGTCCCGTCTCGGGTCGACAGCCTTTCGAGGGTCTGTCTTCCAGGGCGCTTCCGCGAAGATGGAGCGGTGCTCGATGGTCCCTCGGAGCACGGGAAGAGGGCGCCTTACCAGGTCCTCTCTCGGGTCAGCCCTCGACGAATTCGACAGCCTTCGGATCGGTCGAAGCAAATGCCACAGCAAGTCTTCTTCTTCCAGCTGGACGTCAAGGATCAGCAGTTCCAGTTACTCGTAGAGTGGAGACTCAACTCCCTGGCTGGTTTAGGAGCACAATGGTCGCTTCTCAACCAAAGGTCCCTTCTGAACACTTTTCCAGTGGTGAGAGGTCCCCAGATATACTATCCTCTCTCTCATCCACGCTGCTGGCACACACTCAGCAGCCAATCATACTGCAGGGCATTCATGCAGTCAGTCAGCCAATCAGGCACACAGTGCATTCAGGCCACACTCCTCCCTTCCAGACACTCACAACAGGGAATGTGGATTGGGACAAGTACCCAGCCATTCAACACTACACACTGCATTCAGGCCAGTTTCGGGCAGGGCTGTCTCAGTCTTTGTCTCTCATGCCAGAAATCAGACAACCACAACAAGGAGTGTATATTGGTCACACACTCCATTCACCCAGGTCCCACCCACAGGAGGTACCCACAACATACAGACACTGGGAAGGCTCCAGTCAGTCTAGCTGGGCCTTCACAACAATACCATACATGGAACTTCCACCCAACAGCCAGTCAGGGGGAAGGGACAGAGACAGGGCTTCCCAGGACTTTGGGAAAACAAGATAACAGGCCATAGAAAGCAAGAGGCCACAGGGGCCATCTTGTTTCCTATCAGGAATCAACAGATCCCAATGGCAGGGCCGGGGTATCCCAAAATGGAGGACACCCGGAGCACCTGTCAAATTCAGCACGGAGCTGCCACCAGCCCATACCCTGCTCTGGGGTCACCCACAGGTACCCAAAAACATACACTAGGGGCACAGGGTTGTACCCCTACCCATGGGTGCCATAAGGGTATCCCATGGGTCTGTTCACCAAACCAAAAGAGAGAGCTGCACTGCCAGGAGTCCCACATGGACTCCGGGGCAGAAAACATAACAGAACACACGGTAAAAACAGTAACAGGACAAGGATTCAGAGGCCCTGTCCCTCAGATGCATTTCCAGCATCACAGTCGCCCCCCCCAGACTGAGGTGGAGGGTGTCTAATCTCCCACGGGATAGACACCCTCATCCAGACGGTCAACATACCTTCTGGAAAGGCCATCTGCATTATCGTGACTCTTCCCTGGTCTGTGCTCTATGGTGAAGTCTAGCCCTTGCAGGCTAATGGACCACCTGAGCAATTTCGGGTTCTCACCCTTCATCTGCATAAGCCACTTCAGGGGCTTATGATCTGTTTGGACCTTGAAGGTAGACCCCGTAAGGTAGGGCCTAAAACGCCTAAGGCTCCAAACTATACTAAAACACTCCTTTTCAACAGTAGCCCACCTAAGTTCTCTACCCTTGAGTTGTCTACTGATGAATATGATAGGGTGTTCTCTCCCTTTGTCATCTAACTGGGACAAGACAGCTTCAATTCCGGTGTCGCAGGCATCCGTCTGGACGATAAAGGGTCGGCTGTAGTCAGGCGCACTCAACACAGGTGCCCTACACAGACTTTCTTTCAAGCCATCAAAGGCCCTCTGACAGACTTCGGTCCAATTAACCTTCCTAGGCTGCTTGGGTGATGTTAGAGCTGTCAGGGGGGCAGCTATGGTCCCATAGTCTGCCATGAAATTGCGATAGTACCCAGTGAGGCCCAAAAAGGCTCTCACCTGGGTTTGAGTAGTGGGAGTCTCCCAGTTCTGTACATCCTGTACTTTACTGGAGAGAGGTTGGATTTGACCCCCTCCTACCTCATGACCAAGATAGGTAACTTTCCCCTGAGCTATCTGGCACTTGGTGGCCTTGATAGTGAGGTTAGCCCTTTTCAAGGCCTGCAACACCTTATCCAGATGTGTCAAATGCTCTTCCCAGGTGGAACTGTAGACGGCAATGTCGTCTAAGTAAGCCACACAAAAGGCTTCCAGCCCACTGAGCGCATGGTTGACCAATCTCTGGTAGGTGGCAGGGGCATTCTTCAACCCAAACGGCATGACCCTAAACTGGTAGAGTCCCTCAGGTGTTGAGAAGGCCGTCCTTTCCTTGGCATGGTCCGTCAGAGCTATTTGCCAATAGCCTGAGGTAAGGTCAAAGGTGCTCACAAACTTGGCAGCACCGATGGTGTCCACGAGCTCATCAGCCCGTGGCAATGGGTGCGCGTCAGTTTTGGTGACGGCATTGACTCCTCGGTAGTCCACACAGAACCTCCAATCCTTGGTACCCGCCTGGGAACTTGCCTTGGGGACAAGGACCACTGGACTGGACCAGGGACTGGTTGAGGGTTCAATAACACCCAGATCCAACATCTTGGCGACCTCAGCCTGGATGTGGTTCTTGACGGTATCTGACATACGGTAGCACCTGCTTTTGACAGGCACACTGTCACCAGTGTCAATTTCGTGCTTACACCACGGTGTAAGGCCTGGCTTCAGTGAAAACAGAGAGGCATACTGTTGGAGCAAAGCCCTACAGGCCCTCTGTTGCTCTGTTGTCAAATCTGGAGAGAGATGTACTCCCTCCACTGAGCCATCCTGAGGGTTGCTATGCAGCAAATCAGGAAGGGGCTCACTCTCATCTTCTTCTTGCCCGGAAGCTAGCAAGAGACATGAGACTTCTGCTCGCCGGTGGAAAGGCTTGAGCCTGTTGACATGGAATAGCTGAGGGGCTACCCCAGGGGCTCCCATGTCAACCAGATAATTGACTTCGCCCATCTTGGAGATGATCCTGAAGGGTCCAGTCCACTTGTCTGCCAAAGCTCTAGGCTTGGTAGGCTCCATCACAAGGATTTCCTGTCCCGGAGTCCAATCCACTTGCGAGGCTTTAAGGTCATGCCAGTACTTATTCAATTCCTGGCTGGCCTTGAGATTTGCTGTTGCCTGACCCATCATCTGTGTCATCCTCCGGCCTAACACATAGTCCCCCATTTGCTTGGTGGGACCCGGAGGGGTGGCTTCCAAGCCTTCTCTGATCAAGGCGAGGGGCCCCCTCACGGGATGTCCAAAGAGTAACTCAAAGGGGCTGAAACCAACACCCTCTTGAGGTACCTCCCTGTAAGCAAACAGCAGGCATGGCAGGAGGAGATCCCATTTCCTCCTTAGGGGTTCTTCCAAAGCCCCTAGCATGCCCTTGAGAGTTTTATTAAATCTCTCAACCAGACCATTGGTCTGGGGGTGGTAAGAGGTGGAGAACTTGTAGGTTACCCCGCACTCTTTCCACATGGTTTTCATGTAACTAGACATGAAGTTGGATCCTCTGTCAGAGACAACCTCCTTGGGGAATCCAACACGGGTGAAAATGCCCAGGAGAGCCCTGGCAACCACCTTGGCAGTAACAGTCCGAAGGGGTATCGCCTCAGGGTACCTGGTGGCATGATCTACCAAGACCAGGATGAACCGATGTCCACCTGAAGTGGGAGGGTCAAGGGGACCGACGATGTCGATGCCCACCCTCTCAAATGGTGTGCCAACCACTGGCAATGGCTGCAGTGGGGCAATGACACTGCCTCCAGTCTTGCCAGACAACTGACAAGTTGGGCAGGTCCTGCAGTGGGACTCCACCTCTACTCCCATCCATGGCCAGTAGAAATGGGCAGAGAGCCTCTGCTTAGTCTTCTTGGTCCCAAGATGACCAGCCAAGGGCACCTCATGCGCCAACTGCAGTAGGACGGGCCTGTAAACCTGGGGTACCAGCAACCTCTTGCGGGCACCAGGTTCAGGCTTAGTGGGCTCACTAACAAGGAGCTCACCCTCCCAATAAATCCGGAATGTCCTAGGCACCTCTCCTTGTGCCTGGGCCAGGGCCTGTTTCCTCAGTCCCTCGAGAGAGTGGCACTCTCTCTGTCCCTTACAGAAGTCCGCCCGGGAGGGTCCCCCTTCAGCTAACAAGCATTGAAGGTCGGGATGATCCTCCGGGTTGAGAACCTCTCCCACAGGAGAGTCTTCTGTCTCTTCTCCCAAAGGAGTTGAGTTTGGGTTTTCCACTGGACCCAGCCCGTCCGGAGCATGGATCCCAATGGGTGCTGTCGGAACAGCAGGAAGAGAAGGTGCTCCCTCCACAGAGGTGGCCTTCTTGGTCTTCCTTCTTCTTGCCTTAGGCCTCGCCTTTGGCTCGGGTACCTGACCCACAGCCAGACCCGGTGTCACCTGTGACCTAGTGACTGCAGCAGCAGTCATGGGAAGACCATCCGAGATCAACCCCAACTCTACTAGATCATTCCCTAACAAAATGTTAGCAGGGACATTGTCCTGAACCAGGACAGGAAGCTTCGCTGTCTTGTCTCCAATCATGAGTGTGACTAAGGCTACAGGTGATAATTTGGGAGGCCCACCAGCTAACCTGGTGGTTTGCAGAGGAGCACCTTCATAGTCCTCTGGCCTGAGCAGGGTCCTGTCCACCACTGCCATGCTTGCCCCAGTGTCTCTCAAACCAGTAGAAGGCTGGCCATTCAAGAGGACACTTCTCAAAAACCTACGGGTGTTCTGTGGGATAGTCGCCAGTACTTCCGCATACTGGTCCCAGGCCCCAAGGGACACTAAGGAAATCTCCACCGGAGCACCAAATGTGATCCCGGCAGAGGAGGGGAGGACAGTGGCCTCCACCTCAGACACGGGGTAAGGGTAGGTCACGCTGACAGCCTGTACTCCAAGTGCCTTACCTTTACACTTGGGGTCACCCCTTTTGTGATCCAGAGCCCCACAGTCCCAACAAGCGCCAGGAGTGCGGGGTACGGTACTGGAACCACTGGGAGCCTGCTTTGCAGCAGGTGGACCACTACTCTTATTCCCACCCCCAGATGACTTATCCCCACTAGATTTTTGGGTCTTAGGAGAGGAACGTCTTGGTTTACCCGACTGTGATTGCTTGGGGGACTCCTTAGCTTTCTGAGAGGCCCCCTTCTCTTTGTCCTTGTCCTTCCCACGGGAGTTCTTAGGGGACACCCGGTGGGAGACCCACTTGTCAGCCAACCTAGCCAGCTTAAAGGGGTCCAAAATGTTCTGGTCAGCCACATACTGACGCAGCTCTGGTGAACAGGCTTCAGAGAAATGCTCAAAAAAGAAAAGGTGGGACAATTCAACAAAAGTCTTAACCTTGTACCCATCGATCCACCCCATCATGTTCATGTGTGCAGCACTCACCCAGTCAACCCAAGACATATTCTCCTTTTTCTTAAAATCCCTGAACCTTCTAAGGTATTGGGTAGGTGTCTTGCCGAACTTGGCAATCAAAGCAGACTTCATACACTCGTACTGACCCCTTTCTTCCACACTCAGCTTCAGAATACAGTCATACCCGGTTTGAGGCACTCTGCTTAACAAACACTTCGCCCAATCTCTTTTATCCACATCATGAATCGCACAAGCCATTTCAAACGCTTCAATCCATTGGAGGATATCCGAACCCTCCACAAATACACCAACCAAATCTTTCATAAACTTGGTGGCTGGGGACCTGACACTCTCACTGGTTCTAGCTGAAGTCTCCACTCTAGCTTTCTCTAGCTGGATCCTCTGACATTCAGTGTCCTGGCTCTTGAGTTCAAGGTCCTTATTTTTGAGTTCAAGATCCCTATTCTTGAGCTCCACTTGTTGAGCCAACTCCTCTTTCTTAAGCTCAGCATCTATTTCCAACTTGCGGTATTCAAAGGCCAATTTCATCCTTAATAACTCAAGCTCTAAGGAATTGCTGGAGTTTGGAACAGAGGCAGCAGGAATGGCGGCATTCCCAGAAACAGATTCAGCAGAAACCCCAGGGGCAGAGTCCTCATTGGTTGCATTCCCCCCCTCATCAAGAGTTTCACTATCAGTCTGGTAGTCCACCATGGCAGCTATCAGCTCAGCCCTAGACTTATCCACAAAGTCTAACTCCGTAGCTTCACAAGCACTCTGGAGAGCCTCCAAGCTCATCCGAGTTAATTTGCCATTCGCAATAGACTCCATCGTTTGTAATGCAGTTACCTTGTACACAACTAAACCTTAATTTAATAAAGGGCAAATATCCTTTGTAAGTGGCACGGTTATACACTGATTCTTAAAACCATAAGCATCCCACCGCTTGCCACCAGTGTGAGAGAAGGGCCTCAACGACCGGTGGGGGGTGTCTGTACTTCCGCTCCCTATATGGTGGAGGAGAGGCACAGGAGACCCCAGCCAAGATTCTCTATTCGGTAGCAATGGTCGAGCAATCAAGGCCTAGCTTCTCAGGAGGTGATGCAGGCTGGTTCTTAAGTACAGTGTAGTCCCCAAGCCACCACAAAGGAATATCCACACTCTGTATTGGTTAGGACACAGTCTTTATATAATCAATATTTAAGGTTATGTACATTTATCATAATAACTCACTTTGTACTCCGGAAAAATCAACAATGGCAAATATATACAATCCTAAAGTGGTACCACCCTAGATCTCATTACAGTGCATTAACAATACTGTACAATGTCACACAGACCAATAGAGTGAAACCAGCAATAGAGAGAGGAGAGAAAACAAGATGGTTGAGCAGTAGGCAGAATACTGGCCCCTACCACTAGGCACAGTTCTGTGTGGAGATCCCCCCACCTGGGCAACCTGTAAAACAAGATATAGCACACGCCCAGTCCATATACTGCTCTACAAGTCTGATTCTCTCCTATAATGTTTTTACCCCCCCAATGTACCTGGTGGAGTCGAGCTCCTTGAAGAGACGTCGACAAATGTCGAGGAAATCACTGTTCGGCGACGGGGAATCGACGGCCCTTCTTGAATGCCTTCCCTTTCAAGCGGGAGGCACGGGGCGTCGAACGTCCGTCGACAAACGAGGTAGAACGATGTCGATGAGGCGGCAGCTTCGTCCGAGCGGTGCTCGTCGGCGTCGGAGCGTCGGCGTCCTGCAAGGCGGAGGCGTGCGGGGCACCTCGGTGACAATAGTTCTGGACCGCAAAGATTGTAGAGACGGAGGCCCAGCAAGGGCGTCGAGTCGTCCGAGTCTTTGAGGTCATCGGGTGGCGGGAAACCCACCGGCAGGTTTCTCCTCGGCGCGTTGGTGGTCCTCGACTTTCTCCGGCAGGATAAGCGGTCGACGATGCGGTCGAGAGAGTCCTTCGATTGAATGTTCTTAGGCAAAGGAGCGGACGGCTCCAGTCGTCGGCGGCACGGCGTCAAGTGGTTCCCACGGCTGGGCAACACAACTTCGACGGGCCTCCAGCGGTTACACAAACCTGCGAACCCTGGTCGACGGCAATGGACTTCGACGGCGTCGATGTCCGGGTGCTTCACTTCGATCTCCTCAGCTGTCCCATCTCGGGTCGACAGCCTTTCGAGGGTCTGTCTTCCAGGGCGCTTCGGCGAAGATGGAGCGGTGCTCGATGGTCCCTCGGAGCACGGGAAGAGGGCGCCTTACCAGGTCCTCTCTCGGGTCAGCCCTCGACGAATTCAACAGCCTTCGGATCGGTCGAAGCAAATGCCATAGCAAGTCTTCTTCTTCCAGCTGGACGTCGAGGATCAGCAGTTCCAGTTACTCGTAGAGTGGAGACTCAACTCCCTGGCTGCTTTAGGAGCACAATGGTCGCTTCTCAACCAAAGGTCCCTTCTGAACACTTTTCCAGTGGTGAGAGGTCTCCAGATATACTATCCTCTCTCTCATCCATGCTGCTGGCACACACTCAGCAGCCAATCATACTGCAGGGCATTCATGCAGTCAGTCAGCCAATCAGGCACACAGTGCATTCAGGCCACACTCCTCCCTTCCAGACACTCACAACAGGGAATGTGGATTGGGACAAGTACCCAGCCATTCAACACTAAACACTGCATTCAGGCCAGTTTCGGGCAGGGCTGTCTCAGTCTTTGTGTCTCATGCCAGAAACCAGACAACCACAACAAGGAGTGTATATTGGTCACACACTCCATTCACCCAGGTCCCACCCACAGGAGGTACCCACAACATACAGACACTGGGAAGGCTCCAGTCAGTCTAGCTGGGCCTTCACAACAATACCATACATGGAACTTCCACCCAACAGCCAGTCAGGGGGAAGGGACAGAGACAGGGCTTCCCAGGACTTTGGGAAAACAAGATAACAGGCCATAGAAAGCAAGAGGCCACAGGGGCCATCTTGTTTCCTATCAGGAATCAACAGATCCCAATGGCAGGGCCGGGGTATCCCAAAATGGAGGACACCCGGAGCACCTGTCAAATTCAGCACGGAGCTGCCACCAGCCCATACCCTGCTCTGGGGTCACCCACAGGTACCCAAAAACATACACTAGGGGCACAGGGTTGTACCCCTACCCATGGGTGCCATAAGGGTATCCCATGGGTCTGTTCACCAAACCAAAAGAGAGAGTTGCACTGCCAGGAGTCCCACATGGACTCCGGGGCAGAAAACATAACAGAACACACGGTAAAAACAGTAACAGGACAAGGATTCAGAGGCCCTGTCCCTCAGATGCATTTCCAGCATCACAGTGACTACACCTCTCCCTCACATTCAGCCCACCTAGACACCCAGGCGCCTAGAGGAGGGCTTCTTGGCAGAAGCCCGCCAAAAGACAGTGAACAAAGAAGGCAAACCTGGTTTGCCGCACAAAGTAAAACACAAGAAAGTGTTTAACAAAAAGAAATGGCGAATAAACCGCACCAGAGGCAAAAGAAAAAGTATTTGGTCAAGCGGCTTTAAGTTCGAGGCTAATACAATAGCCTACAATACTACCACGTTTATGTAAGATAACCGCGGTAGGAAAGTTTAGGGTAGATACCACTGCCACCAGCTAATTCTAAATGTTAAAAGAATGAAACAATGCTCTAGGAGGTACAGATAAAAAGGGCTAAGGATTAACCCTTTCCAGTACTCCATGTAAGATGGGGTGTACTGGATCTGTGGTAACATGATTAAGTAAAGTTAATGGCAACTTTACCCTTTTCTGGGGGACAGTAGTCAGCCTCAGAAATGGAGTCGGTGGGAAGTCTGCACGACAACCCTGTGTCACTGCACTGAAGGTGCTGTGTAACACACAAAAGAAAGTATCTACTGAAGTGGTGTACTCCATAGCCCACAATCACAAAAACAGGTAAAAGACACATAGCAAAACATGGGTAAGAGTGGGGGAAAAGCTCACACTCTTACCAAGTGGAAAGAAATAACTCCAGAGATCCAGCAAAGCTGCTGAGGGACTCACTAGGTAAGGGAAATTAGCCATGAAATGAGAATTCTCCCTAACAACCTTCCCAACTCAAGTCGGCACACAGTCCATTAAGGGCGGACTAATCAATGCCAGATCGCTGGCAGCACATGCGACAGACATTGCTGATCTAATCACTGCCGATAACATAGACTTCCTGGCCATCACAGAAGCTTGGCTGCGTTCTGCAGCAGGACCGTCAATCCTACTCGCTATACCAGACAATTACACAATTGTAAGAGAGGACAGAGTAGATGCCAGAGACGGCGGAATCGCCATCATAGCCAAATCAAACCTAAACCTTAGACTAGTCACCTCGCATAAATTCTCATCTTGCGAACTACTAACTGCCAAAATACCAACTGACAACTCCCATACCATAACAATCCAGTTAGTATACAGACTCCCAGGGCCTATAGGCACCTTTGAAGACGATCTGATGCTACTAATGACAGACAATGTCAAAACATCCTTCCAAATCCTAGTAATGGATGACTTTAATCTGGGACTGAACGACCCCAATGATCCCCAAACACTAATAATTGCCAATACAATGGCAGAACAAGGTTTTAACCTAAAAGTTACCCAACCTACCCACAATAAAGGTAGAGTCCTTGATTGGGTAGCTGACCTTAATTGCGACACCCTAATTACCGCCACCACTCCCCAGGCGTGGACAGATCACTATCTTCTATCATTTACCCTTCCAATAAACCTTGAAAAAATGAAACTAAACCTAACTGCACCTCCATGTCAGACAAGGAACAAAAACAACATCACAGTGGAGGCTATACTGCCACTTGTGCTCTCTACGCTAAATGCACCAGAGGACATCACCGACCCTAACAAACTAATAGAGATATACAATTCCTCCATGACCAAAACTCTGGACATCATTGCCCCGATCAAATTGTGCAATGGCAAACCAAGAGCGCATTTGAACTCTTGGTTCAACCCTGAATTAAAAACTCTGTGAGGGGAAAAAAGAAAATTAGAATCTATCTGGAAGCTCAGCCCCTCTGCTGAGAAACAAACAAATCTAAGGAATATATCTGCTAAATACAAGGAAGAAATATTGAGTACTAAACAGGAATCATTCAACAATAGAATTAATCAGGCCAGCTCCAGCACCAAAGAGTTGTTTGTGATCCTCAAAGAGATGGAGATGCCCATTACCCCAGTGGATCCATGCGTAAAGGACCAACTCTGGTGCACGAACATTCAGAATGCTCTCACCAACAAAATAACCACTCTGCAAAGTAAATTCTCTGAAAAATGAAAAAATGTACAAAACATAGGAAATATCCACAACACAAAACTGAATACCAATCCACCCCAGGACTTTAAATTTTCTAAAATCACTGCCTTGGAGGTACAAAAAATCATTGCTTCCCTCAAACCCACACGATGCCAAAGCGATAGCTGCCCGGCACAAATAATCAAAGATGCTGCTACATTCCTAGCACCATTCATATCAAAATGAATCAACGCCTCTTTTACATCAGGTATAGTACCCAGTAACCTATAGGAATCCTGGGTTCTACCCCTACTTAAAAAACAATCTCTGGACCCGACCATCCCCACAAATTATAGGCCAATTTCGACAGTCCCTTCCTTATTAAAGATTCTGGACAGAGTAGCTTATCTACAGATCTATAAATATCTAGAGACAAACCACCTCCTAGGGTCTCACCAATCGGGATTTAGACCTCAACATGGGACCGAAACAGCACTCATTGACCTAAAAGCACAGATTGATGAACTGAAAGACAATGGGAAAATGGCCTTACTACTATTATTAGACCTATCGGCTGCATTCGATTTGGTTGACCATAAGGTACTATGCAGCCACCTTGCTTCTGCAGCCCACTTCTCCCAGAATGCCATTACCTGGATACAATCTTTTCAAAATAACAGGACTATGAGGGTCTTCTCCCCCTCAGCAGCAGCCAACCCAATTCCCATCACATGTGGAGTCCCCCAAGGCCCCTGTGTATCACCGACTATGTACAACATCTTCACTAAGCCCTTGTTCGATAAACTGGATCGGCTGGGTGTCACCTACACCAACTACGCAGATGACACCCAGATCCTCCTTCAGTTGTCGGGTACTTATGAAGATGATGCAGCATTAGTGAAGAAAATATATCTCATCATTCAGGCATCGATGGCCACACACGGCCTCTGCCTGAATGATGACAAAATGGAATTACTAACTGTAGGCTCTACAGCAAACCTAAAATAAACAAACTCAGACTACACTTCCTTCAACATCAATGGAAACAAGATCCCAGTGGCCAAAGAGGTAAAAACCAAATGATTCTATCTCAACGCCACCTTAAATCTACATAAACCGATGAACGCCACGGCCTCAGCCACAGCATATACCGGGAAACTTATCAGGGCATGCAAACCTCTGCTCTACATGGAAAGCTGCATCACACTTGCCAGAGCATTAATTCTTTCCAAGTTGAATTATTGCAATGGGCTCCATCTGGGAGCCAGTATATATGTACTCAACAAACTACAAACTCTGTAAAACAATGCCCTAAGATCAGCTCTGAGCATCTCAGGAAGAGCTTGCATATCTGAAACAAGTATACAACATAAATGGCTGACAATCCAGGACAAAATTCTACTGAAAACGATGTCCTTCACCTATAAAGCACTGAATCATGCAGCTCCCTTGTATGTAACAGAAAAGTTTAAGTTAACTTCATCTACCTGAACTACTAAGTGTAGGGGAGGAGTGGTCCAAAAGAACCCCCTTGCCTACATCCCCACCCCAGGTGAGGGCCATGGCTCATCGGGCGTCCCCTCCTTACCACCAGGGCCCAGGTGGTGGATGGCTCACCTGCTGAAGACATTGCCCACACGTATTGAATTTAGCTAGGCCTCAGAAACCATTTTGTCTAATAAAGATGGTGTGAGCTTAGCGCACTGTAGCGCGGCCCCCACCCTCGGAGAGTTTCAGTTAACCCTGTTGCCGCAGCACCCTGGCAGATCCGCTGTGAGCCCGTTCCCACGAACAAGACGGACATGAGCTAGCGTAAGATATTAACATTGTAACATTTCACCTTCCGCAGTGCATCATTGCCCCCAGCATGACCCGGTCAGCAAGGCCTGGGTGATGGAGAGAACTGTAACATGGTCATCGGATGAAAGCAGAAAATTCCCAAATATTAATGCCAGGACTATTTGTAAAGTGTGTATTTCTCCACAAAGCTTCTTCCATTAAGGATGCCTGTAAAATATATAAACATGGTATAATGCTTGCTCACCTGATAATAGCAATAAAGAACCCCCACCACTGCAGTTGGGTGCTAACAATTAAGAAGCCTTCCAGGGGACTGTTCATTATGTGCATTTATGAGAAGCTTACACCCCGTGGACCCGCACAATAACCGAACTAATGCTGCTAGAGTACAAGGGAAGGCGAATGTAATCATACAGAGGGCTCATGTGAAGGACGCGTGCAAATATACTTGTCATGCGTATATGTCTAAGCCCCTTATGTGCTACTACCGCCACGTACGGTGGCGAGCCATTTTCTATGTGCTCCACCAACCTCGCTACTACCTCACTTACTGCAAAATGTATATGCATATAACTAAATGCTGTATTTGGTAAAACATAGTGTACGAATAAGGTGCTCAGACTGGCTATATTTGAGACACATTTAGTAAAATTGAAATGTACGTTTCCGAGTGATTCAAATAAGTATTATAGAGTGTTCAAATGTTTGTGATGTTTTTACCTAAAGTCGGCAACACACGAGGAAGATACCTTTTGTGAATATGTGCAAGGCCATTCCCCCTCCCACCCTGCAAAGACTGCCAAACAAGAGAACAGAGTCCCGCGCCGCACTGCTCCACCTCCCCCAACCAGACTGGAGCCGCTTCAAAGATTTGTAGTCCCCTCTGCAGCACCCAAGGCCACGGCCCGCCACCTGCACAGCAGTAAACCTCTGCCTGAATACACAAATCCAAAGGCGCCCCCTCGTAAACCCCACTACCCACCAGATCATCTTAGACTTATGGCCCTGTGCAATCAGGACACCCAATACTGTGGCAACGCACAGCGGCACATTCATAACAACATCTAACAAGACAGGAAGACATGTACCGCCCGTCCCATGCCCTGAAGCTTAGTCCCTCAACCTATGGCACCGGTCAACAGGACACTGGTAACCATGCCCTGACGAATGACCATCAGACCCCTCACAAGGTGCATTCCTCCTGTGTTGCATTAACCTGTAGAATAACCTATTGGAAGATTTACTAAAGAAGATAATATTGCAATGACTGAATGACTGCGGTGTGCATGGCCTAGGGCAAATAAGTCAGGAAAAGACATTCATCTCTGACACTGGCCATAATGGCACAACAACACCACCCGGATGAACTCAGCCGACCCGCCAGGCCCAGCCCAACCCACGAGGCTGACCAGTGACGTCCTCCAGCCAAGGTCAACCACATCGCAGCAGCGCCTATAGCTAGTCATCACCACCCAATCCCATTGAACTTGTGCCCCTTATAGTATGTAGGTTCTGATGACGTGTTTTGTAAATATATACGCCTGTCTTTGCTATTGTCAGACAGAGCGCTCTCGGAGTTTGCAGAGTTCTTTGCATGCCCTATTCTGATTGATAAACTCCCATTTAAGCTCACCCGCACTCTGTCTTGGCTTTATTCCCGACTTGGGAGAGTCCTTCATTGTCTCTCATTGGGGGGAGGATCGTGCTGGTTGGGGACGCTTGCCTTCAGTGGTGACCCCGAAAGCGTGATTATTATTATTTTTTCCCGACCTATCATTACCGTCCCCTTTTGGCACGAGAATCTCCGGTCGAAAAGGGATACGCACGGTGCGCCGGCTCCGGGAGGCTGCCCGCCAACGGCGACCGGTACACTAAGAAGTGCGCACTCAATAGAGAGAGGGTACGGGATCCCGGTTGAAAAATCCCCTTTGAGTACCACTCGCCGGAGCCGGGGCTGACTGTTGAGCGGACGGCAGCACTGCCTGGACGGACCCAGTTTCGGAGACTATCGGTTCAAGACGGGCACGTGAGTATTGAGTGCGAGCGATCGTAAAGGGAATGGAGGAAGAAATCTAGGACAGAGAACGAAGAGGGGTAGAGAAGGGGGTACGCAGATCTACTAAGGATCATCTTAAACTTTCTTTGCTTTTTCTTTTCATATGGCCATTAGGATTAAGAGGTGAATAAGAGATAAAAGTGACGGGAACCTAGCTCCGAGAGGGGGTGGAAGGTGGCGCCGCATAGTACTATCTTGACTAGTACTGGGAATATATGAAGAAGTGGATAATAAGATAAAAGTGTCTGGCAAAGGGGGACACGGAGAATATATTAGTGACTGCTATTCTTTCTATTCTTTTCTTTAGGGTTGGGGGGGGAAAAATAAAAGTGAAATCAGCACAAAACGTTAGAGAGAAAGTAAGAGACAGAGAGTCCTACTAGAAGAGGGAAGATCAGACCAATAAATATATATATATATATATATATATATCGGAATAAGACGGACAGGGACAGCCGGCTAGGAAGGAAAGGGAGGGCAGATTGAATTGTGAATAGAGTGTTACAGAGAGGTGTGTACACCTCGTGTGCGTCAGAAGATAATTTGGTGCCATGGGTGTGTAAAAATGGCTATAAATGTATAGTAATTGAATGGTCATGGTAAGTGTGGCCGGATAAAGCTTCTGAAAGACAAAAATGACAAGGTGAAGTGAGTGTGTACCTTTTTGATTTCCGGGTTAATATTGTCGAAATCACTGATGGTTTGCTCTTGTATGTGCCCCCCAAAGAGAATAGAATAGAGACTGTGTACAGCCAGTTTTGTATTGTGCAGGCAAGGAAGAGCATAAAGGAGCCCATTATTGAATGTGAAATAGAAGACGAAAAATCATATTGGTAATACGTCTACATTATAATTGCGGACACACAGAGACACACAAGTACTAGGAGGGCACAAAGATGGGGGCAGAAACACCCTTATCACATATTTGTAAGAACATACCAGGGTACGTGGAGCGAATTAAGAAATATCATGACCAATGGATAACAGAGCTGAAGGGAGAGGGGTTACCCCAGATATGGCCCGAGGGGGGGTCATTTGACAAAAGGGTTCTGGATATGGTGGCCACATGCATTTGTTTGAAATACAAGGGGAAACAGTTGCACAATAGGAGGGACATATTAGATCTCTGGGGGTTATTTGAAGAGATACCACCGCCTAAAGCACCAGCATTAAATCCTGAACTACCATCCACCACTGACAATTCACTGATGATACAGAAGGATGCTAAGGAATCACCAAATGTAGAGCAACCTATAGAAGTAATAAGCTTGTACCCGATATTAAACAAGCCTGTGCCCGCAGATGGGTACAGTGACCCCACTTATGTGCCTCCCCCGACAACTACTACACCCCACCGGCCAACGGCGTCCCCCCCGCCGTATGAAAGTACAAGGGAGCGAGCCCAGGCAAGTACACAGAGGGTGGACATAGAAAAACTAACAGATGATTTAGAATCAAGACTCTCAATAGCGAAAGATGAGCTCTCAAGGATAAAAGACATATGTGAACGAACAGCACTTAATACAGCAAGATCAGGGCGCACGTCTAGAGCACCAAGTGAGAATAGAACACTTGAAGACGGGTGGAAAAAAGGTGAAATACTGTTCAGAATTGAGGAAGAACCGACACGAATAATCGAAGTAGGGACACGAGAGGGACGTATTAATAATGAAGAAAGGCCTATAGGGGACAGAGAGGAACTACTATGTGATATAAGGAGCGATCTGGAGGAAAGCGACAGGTTGAGTATGGCAATAGGAGGGGAAAGCGAGAGGTTATATGGTGCATGTTCAATGGAAAGACTGGACGATGAGTGGACGGGATGATTGAGAAATAGGGTGGGGAAAATGGCGTCACTGGGAACATCAACAGCCAAAACGGGTGCAGATGCAACGACAAAAGGAAGGCTACAGCTCCCATTGATACATAGGGGAGGAGGGAGGCCGCATTATATCCCATGGGCTCAGATGGATAAGGCCAACTTATTAAAGTTATTGCCCCCGTTAACGGGAGGGGCAAGTAAGTGGATATACGCCTTTGAGAAACACACCGCTGGGGTACCCCTAGCAATAGGTGATGTGAAAAGTTTGCTTGTATCAGCAGTGGGTGATCCTGCCGACAGGGTATGGGTCAAGGCTGGTTTCCCAGGAGTAACATTAGGCTGCAACCGCCACGATGGGGCTTCCTTTAACACAGTACGCGCAAGGGTGTGGGATGCTTTACGGGAAACATTTCCAGATACACCAGATTTACAGTCAGTAATGCAGTGTACAATGAATGACGGGGAAGATGCTATGGATTACATTTTTCGAGTCCAAGCGATGTGGAGAGCAGAAACGGGTACACCCTGGTATCAATCGACATCTTTATTTTACTTTATTATAAAAAGAGGTCTCCCAAAAGAGGTGCAAAAGGTGCTCGACAAGATAGCAGGTATTGAAGCAAAGGGATGGCCTGAGATTCAGAGCATAATAGTGCACCACTGTAAGCGAATAAAAGAAAGGGAGAAGGAGGTGGCGCAGAAGAGATTGGCAGACTAAGCAAAACTAGTGCAGACAAAGTTGGTGAAGGTCGCAGCGGCTGTAGCCGCGCTCCCACACAGCAGGGAGGGAGATGAGGAGGAGGAGGGGCTGATAGCAATACAAGGAAGGATGGCAACTAGTTTGGCTGGAGCAGGACAGTGGCAGTGGAACGAGCAGGAGTCAGGCGGAGGGTCGCAGTGGCAGGAGTGGGCCCCTCGAGGAGGACGAGGTGGGTACAGGGGCCGAAGAGGTGGACCGGGGTACGGGGGAATGGGAGGAAATGGATGGCAGGGTCCTAGAGGTGCACAAGGAAGTTGCTGGAACTGCGGAAGATGGGGGCATTACTCTAGGGAGTGCAGAGCCAGACCCAACAACGGGTTCCAAGAGGTAGAACATTATGGCCATCCCCACCCGGGGAGCCCATATGGTCTTCCAATGGGACAACAACAACCGAGAAACCCAGGTCAAGAAAATAATGAGCAACAACAGGGACATCAGTATAGAACACAGAACCACCCACAAAACAATGACAATATGCAGTACACGCCAGGCAACCCTTTTGCGACAACAGCAAACGGGGCCCCCGCACCAGCACCCTATAGCGGCGTGTCAGTGGTTTCAGGGAGTATCTTCAATCAAGGGGGGCGATGAGACACCCCGCATAGGACAGCCCACAGAGAACACTTGCGTGTCCAGTTCTATCTACCACCTACGATGCATCAGAGGAACCATTGGTAGGGGCGCAGATAGGAGACAAGCAGTTCATATTCATGGTGGATTCGGGAGCGGAGAAATCATGCATTAGAGAGGGCTGGTTCCCGTTCTCTAACCGGAAGTTAGAGACGCAGGGGTTCTCTGGGGCTGTAATTGAAGTTCCTTACACAGAAGCATTGGACGTAAAGGTGGGGGGTAAGACCGTAAAGACACCTTTGCTGTATTATGAACACTCACCAATACATTTATTAGGGAGGGATCTCCTGAGTAAACTCAATATGACCATATCATTCACTGAGAGAGGTATAGTGTGTTCGACACCCGGAATATGCCCATTGCGTGCAATGTTGGTAGTACAAGCCCGCACGACCACACAAGAAGTACGATGGTTGCCGGAAAACGAGAAGATGTTTGTTGAAGGGCTAAAGACATTGGCCCTCATAATTCCAGAGCTGAGGAGAATGGACTGGAGGATTCCAGCAGAGTTCCTCTTTCGCCCCATAGTGTGCTGCGACACAGCACCAGGATCAGTGGTATCATTAGACTTGCACCCTGTACAGGTATCAGCGAAAAGGATTGTTGTGATTGGAATAGATATGGAAGGATGTGAGTGGCGTACAGTACTGTGCACGAATGCCAACATCGCCCTAAGAGACTTAACAGATGAGGATCTCTTTTCAGATGCAGAGGGGGATGGTGAAATTGTAATGGAAATAGCGATGCCCTGTGATATTTTGATTCAAGCAAGGGAAATCCCAGTTCAGCTGATGGCAGTGGTAGGCGCGCCGCCGCCATTCGTCGATGACGACATGAGGCTCGTATCAAATAGTTTGTGGACGACAGGCCCCCATGATGTAGGGCTGTTGCATGGAGTACAACCTCTGATAATAAAACTAAAGCAAGGAGCAATTCTACCCCGAGTGAAACAGTATCCATTGTCCCGTGAAGCTGAAGAAGGGATAAAAGAGACAATAAATGCACTACTAGCACAAGGGATAATAGTGCCTTCAAACTCCCCATGTAACACATGTATTTATCCAATCAAAAAAGCAATGGGAGGGTCTTGGAGGATGATACAGGATTTACGTCTCCTAAATGATGTAATTCAGAAAGAGTTCCCTTTGGTCCCGAACCCTGCATCAATATTATGCAGCATCCCAAAAACGGCATCACATTTCACAGTAGTCGAATTGAAAAACGCCTTTTTCTCAATCCCCCTGGCTGAAGAGAGTAGATACCTGACAGCATTCACACTAGGGGGAAAGAGATATGAACACTGCAGATTACCACAGGGATACTGTGAGAGCCCAAGCATATTCAACCGCATATTGCATGAAGACTTGGGAAACCTATCAGTTGAGAGTACGATCATTCAGTACGTAGACGATCTACTAGTGTGCGCACAAGACGAAGAAACATGCAGAAAGGATTCAACAACACTCCTGACTCTATTGGCCAATAAGGGGTACAAGGTAGACAACGAAAAGCTACAGTACTGCCTGACAGAGGTCTTATACTTGGGACAGCTAATATCAAAAGATGGAAAAAGAATAATCCCTGACAGGGTAGAAGCGATAAGATCAGTAGGAGAACCCACAACAGTGAAAAACATGCAGAAATTCTTGGGAATGTGCAACTATTGCCGAGCATGGATATTAGACTATGCAGCATACACGAGACCTCTACTACAAGCACTCAAGGAAGCACAACAGGAAAAAAAAAAATAGAATGGTCAGAAGAAATGAGTGCGTCATTTAAATCATTAAAAGAGTTAATTTCAAGTGCTCCAGTACTAGCAAATCCTGATTATGGACGCGAGTTTTACCTGTTCTCACACTGCAAGGGAACACTCATGACAGCTGTACTGACACAAAAGATGTCCCTAGGACACAAGCCTTTGGCTTACTATAGTGGTACTTTAGATGCCGTGATGCAAGGCCATTTCGCGTGCGAGCAATCACTCGCTGCAGCCGCGTTCGCGATTGAGAAAAGTGCCACAATAGTAATGGGATGCCATGTGACATTGTTTGTGGAACATTCATTATTTGCAATACTTGAGAGGTCAAAAAGCACACTGACAACACAGCGGGCAACAGCCTATGAGATCATATTGTCTAGCGCCAATATCCATGTGGTGAGATGCAAGACAGTGAACCCCGCAACATTCATTACAGAAGCGTGCACACTAGAGGACATGCAGGACCACGATTGTGCAACTTACACAGGAGAAAGAGGGGAGGACACAGTGGTGTGTGAGAACGCTCTGAGCGAGGGGGAAGTGTACTTCGTGGATGGGTCTGCATCGATTGACGTGGACACGGGAGAAAAACATGTTGGTACGACAGTGGTGAGGCTAGAAGACGGTGAGTATGAAACACTAGTACAGTACCGCCTCCCATCACATTACTCCGCACAAGCAGCATAACTGATTGCGCTCATAGAAGCACTACATGCAGCAAAGGGTTGCGCAGTGACAATATATACAGACTCAGCTTACATGACGACGACAGTAACATGGAGGTCTAGCAAGATGGGGGCGGAGGGGATTTCGACGGGCAGACGGAACACCAGTACAGCATGCAGAATTGCTGAAAGAGTTAATTGAGGCCCTACAAGACCCCACAGCGGTAGCAATAGTGAAGTGCCAAGCACATACATCCAACACAGATGTTGTGTCTTTGGGAAACGCGGCAGCGGATGCTGCCGCCAAGGAAGCTTCCTATTTTCAGAAATATGAAGCAGGTGAGTACATGCTGCAGCACAGGACAAATGAAGAGCTCCCAGAAGGCTACAACATGATGCCTATATCACAAATACTAGAATTACAGGAAGGAGCTAGTGCAGACGAAATATTGATGTGGACAAGACGAGGGTGCAGCAAGTCGGCGACAGACTTACTGTGGCGACAAAACAACTCAGGGAAAGTGGTAATGCCAATTAAGTTATTGGAAATTGCGTTTCAACAACTACACTTCCCTGCACACAATACCAAACAGCACATCGCAGCAGAAATACAGGAAGAATGGTTTGTGCCCTGTCTCCAGGAGCACGTATCTCGATTGACGCTGGAATGCACAACATGTCAGATATACAATTCAGGAATGACATTACGCACGCTCCGGGGAACAATTCCAAAACCCATTGGCCCATTCAGAGAGCTACATATTGACTACGCGGACATGGGAGAAAGGTGTAATGGGGCACGTTACATGATCGTGGTTGTATGCCCATTATCAAGGTGGGTAGAAGCAGGCCCATGGGCACGACCTGATGCCAAAAGCGCTGCAAACTTCCTAGTGAGGGAAGTGTTCCCGCGCTGGGGAATTTGTGATGTGATTCGCTCGGATAACGGCACTCACTTTGTAAATGAGCTTTTCAAGGAAGTTACTACATTATTGGGAATAAAACATAAATTGTGTTCGATTTATCATCCTCAAAGTAATGGCGAAGTGGAAAAGATGAACGGACTGTTAAAAGGAAGGTTACCAAAACTATGCTTTTCATTGAAAAAGAACTGGATTTACTGTCTGCCCCTTGCGCAATTTGAGCTGAGAAATCAGCCAAGCAAAGACCACCATTTGTCCCCTCACGAGATCGTGACTGGGAGACGAATGTACACAGCACACTCCCCACTGCGCGAACACTCAGATGCACACAGAAGCGCCGCGATATTGGGAGAAGAGTTCACAGACTATATGAAGAAATTAACAAGGGCAGCGCGCGCAATATCAAAGCAGCTCTCTCCACCCTTCACTAGAGAGGAGGGAAACATAACAGGGTCTGTCACGGAGCCTGAACAACAGCTACAGCTGATGCCGGGCGAATTAATTTATGTCAGGAGTTTTGTGCGTCGATGGAATGCACCACGGTTCCATGGCCCATACGAGGTAGTGTTCTGCACGCCCACGGCAGTAAAAGTAAAGGGCCTGAAATATTGGGTACACTTGACAGATGTAGGAAAAGCATATAGTTATGTGCAGGAGGAGGTAGATGAGGAGGCACAGACAACAGCAAACAATACAACTGAGCAGAATGTCTGAGTATGAACTTGTGGGTGTGTGGCAGTAATGCACCTGAATGGGAAAATGGCTGATAAGTATACTTGCATTTTTAAGATATTACTGAAAAAAAAAAAACGTTTTTTTTCCTTTTTGTCTTGTGGACTTATATGTAATTAATGAAGTGATCAAATTATGAAGTGTTTACACCCTTGTCTGTGCATCCCGGTCCCTACAAACCCTACCCGCTTCCGTTCCCTGTCAATATATATTGGCACTGATAGTGCCAACAAAATGTTTACATGCATGCACTTAATGCACTTGTATATCTCAAACAGGAGCTACCATGGCATCTAATGGCCAGCCTGCAACGGATAGACTTAGTAGAGTGAGAGAATTATTAAATGAGAGATGCAGATATTCGTATGAATGTGGATTATCTGTGTGCATTACGTTGTTTTTTATAATAATGTTTGGCCTGGTTACATATTGGTTTGTAGCGTTCATCTCTATCGAGATGAACGAGGGGGGAGGGATTAACAGCACTGGGATTAACAGCACTACTGGGACCAATACAACTGCAAGTGTCAATACTAGGGAAGGTGATTTTTTGGTATGGGACGGAACTAAACTTGTATGGGGTTATCATACCACACCATCCAATGCTGTCATATCAGAAAAGAAAGGGCTACAGGGTGGAATGCAAAATAGCACAGTGTCTCCGCCAAAGATGTCTAAGTGCAATGCTCGCAGTTTAAATGACCGAAACCCGTCTGCCATATCGTGGTTGTATAACGCCCCCACCAGCCAACCTGCCCCCATATTAAACGACCTGCAAGATAACGTCAAGGACGAAAAGGAAAAGATGCTAGCAACACACGAAATATTATATGATGCATGGGCCAAGGGTGGCGGGAATGAGAAAGGGGGATCTATTTTGTCCCTCGCCCAGGAGGCTGGGAAGTACATGAGGGACAAAAATAACAGACGAAAAAGGGAAGCAGGGAGGAGGAAGTATAATGAGTACTATGGGTTAGGACTGGATAAAATGGAAGACCCACGACACCACCACCAGACAAATAAATGGTATGCGGATATGAGTGCCACAGCGAAACAAACAACAAATGAGAGCTGTTATGTCTGCTCCCTCATTCCTCATGCTTCAGTTACACCCAAAGTATTGCTACCCAAAGAGTTGCCAATTATAGACGCCCAATGTCTCCTTCATCTCACGTTATGCAGGATTAAGAACACCTTCCAGGCACACGAAGTTACTTTTAGAATGCTGCAGAACGAGAAAACTTGCTATCCAAGGACGGCAGGGGTGGTATGTCTGGAGGAACCATTTCTTGTAATACAAGGGACACTTTTTTTGGACAACAAGTGGAAGGATGAAGAGGTAATGTGTAAAGCTGAAGCACTGAGAGGTGTGGCACCAGAGAAATTGCAATGGATAGACGAAACATGCACACCAGTATGGAAGGAACACATTTCAAAACTAACTTGGGTAACCGCCATTGAAAAACCCTTCAAACTACAGAACGAAATAGACTATGAACTATGTTTTAAAGGAGAGGGGAAAACCTCCATGGGGACAAACAAGAACTGTAGCAAGACCCTCACCATCCCAGATCTGAAAAAAGGGACAGAGGCCCTGATGGACACGTACTGGGTATGTGGTAACCAGGCATACCTGCACCTCCCCCCGTCATGGAGTGGCTGCTCAATGGCCACTCTGCACTCAGCCCTAATGGTAATACCAGAAAGCCACATCGATGGGAGTAAAAGGACACAGGAACGCATACAACAAAGTGCGGCCCAACCAACTGCGGAGTCACAAATGTATGTCCTGTCTTCCGGGAGCAAGGAAAAGGTGTTGACCCGTAACAGACGAGCATCAAACTACATATCAAAGGCATCATCAGAACTGTTGGCTCAGATCCCAGACAGATATCGATTATTTAGCTCCGCAGAAACATTCTTTGCCTCACTCATCTCAAGTGTCCAAGCAAGTGCAAACGCAAAATGGCTCCAGATAACACGCTGGGAATTGATTCAGCTGGCAAATGACACTGAAGAAGGGTTCAACGTAATAAAAGAACTAAGAGCTTTGCGGCTGATGACCATGCAAAACAGGTATGTCTTGGACCTGTTGACGGCAATGGATGGAGGTGTTTGCCGAAAAATCGGAAGTGCCTGCTGCACTTTCGTACCTTCTGAAGACGCAGAAAACGGCTCCCTGTCCCATGTGATCGAAGCAGTCCACAACCTAGGAGAAAAAATGAAAATGGAAGGTGGAGCAGAAGACAGCACGTGGTTCGATAACATCTTCTCCTGGGTCCCCCCATGGCTTGGAACAACTGTGAAATTTTTGATGCCAGCTGTGGTATTCCTCCTTCTAATTTTTTGCCTGTGCCAGGTGGGTCTTCGATGTTGTGCAACGCAGTGCCAAATGGTGCAATGATGATGGTGACAATGGGCAACACCCGTGGTACCATGCAAAACATGCAGGAAGTGCATGTACAAACAGGAACAGATGACACACCAAGATATCAGCTAGTGCCTATCTATCACGACAAAGATATCATAGATAAGGCGTGGCACACCACCATTAGAGAGCCCCATGTACTAGAATGGTACCAGGAGGTGTGGGTAGACTTGGCGGGAGATGGCGGATGTATATACCTGACTTGTACCCCAGATGAGTATGCCAGGAGAGGGGAGAGCTTAAGGGGGGTGTGCAGAGCATCGATGCCCATAAAAGGCACACCTGCATGGGATGAGGCAGTGATGGACGAAGCAGAATGTAGGAGACTGGAAGACTTAAAGTATTCGTTACTTAAGTAACGAAAGGGGGGAAATGTAGGGGAGGAGTCGTCCAAAAGACCCCCCTTGCCTACATTCCCACCCCAGGTGAGGGCCATGGCTCATCGGGCGTCCCCTCCTTACCACCAGGGCCCAGGTGGTGGATGGCTCACCTGCTGAAGACATTGCCCACACGTATTGAATTTAGCTAGGCCTCAGAAACCATTTTGTCTAATAAAGATGGTGTGAGCTTAGCGCACTGTAGCGCGGCCCCCACCCTCAGAGAGTTTCAGTTATCCCTGTTGCCGCAGCACCCTGGCAGATCCGCTGTGAGCCCGTTCCCACGAACAAGACGGACATGAGCTAGCGTAAGATATTAACATTGTAACATTTCACCTTCCGCAGTGCATCATTGCCCCCAGCATGACCCGGTCAGCAAGGCCTGGGTGATGGAGAGAACTGTAACATGGTCATCGGATGAAAGCAGAAAATTCCCAAATATTAATGCCAGGACTATTTGTAAAGTGTGTATTTCTCCACAAAGCTTCTTCCATTAAGGATGCCTGTAAAATATATTAACATGGTATAATGCATGCTCAGCTGATAATAGCAATAAAGAACCCCCACCACTGCAGTTGGGTGCTAACAATTAAGAAGCCTTCCAGGGGACTGTTCATTATGTGCATTTATGAGAAGCTTACACCCTGTGGACCCGCACAATAACCAAACTAATGCTGCTAGAGTACAAGGGAAGGCGAATGTAATCATACAGAGGGCTCATGTGAAGGACGCGCACAAATACACTTGTCATGCGTATATGTCTAAGCCCTTATGTGCTACTACCGCCACGTACGGTGGCGAGCCATTTTCTATGTGCTCCACCAACCTCGCTACTACCTCACTTACTGCTAAATGTATATGCATATAACTAAATGCTGTAATTGGTAAAACATAGTGTACGAATAAGGTGCTCAGACTGGCTATATTTGAGACACATTTAGTAAAATTGAAATGTACGTTTCCGAGTGATTCAAATAAGTATTATAGAGTGTTCAAATGTTTGTGATGTTTTTACCTAAAGTCGGCAACACACGAGGAAGATACCTTTTGTGAATATGTGCAAGGCCATTCCCCCTCCCACCCTGCAAAGACTGCCAAACAAGAGAACAGAGGCCAGCGCCGCACTGCTCCACCTCGCCCAACCAGACTGGAGCCGCTTCAAAGATTTGAAGTCCCCTCGGCAGCACCCAAGGCCACGGCCCGCCACCTGCATTATTTACAGCACAGCAGTAAACCTCTGCCTGAATACACAAATCCAAAGGCGCCCCCTCGTAAACCCCACTACCCACCGGATCATCTTAGACTTATGGCCCTGTGCAATCAGGACACCCAATACTGTGGCAACACACAGCGGCACATTCATAACAACATCTAACAAGACAGGAAGACATGTACCGCCCGTCCCATGCCCTGAAGCTTAGCCCCTCAACCTATGGCACCGGTCAACAGGACACTGGTAATCATGCCCTGATGAATGACCATCAGACCCCTCACAAGGTGCATTCCTCCTGTGTTGCATTAACCTGTAGAATAACCTATTGGAAGATTTACTAAAGAAGATAATATTGCAATGACTGAATGACTGCGGTGTGCATGGCCTAGGGCAAATAAGTCAGGAAAAGACATTCATCTCTGACACTGGCCACAATGGCACAACAACACCGCCCGGATGAACTCAGCCGACCCGCCAGGCCCAGCCCAACCCACAAGGCTGACCAGTGACGTCCTCCAGCCAAGGCCAACCACATCGCAGCAGCGCCTATAGCTAGTCATCACCACCCAATCCCATTGAACTTGTGCCCCTTATAGTATGTAGGTTCTGATGACGTGTTTTGTAAATATATACGCCTGTCTTTGCTATTGTCAGACAGAGCGCTCTCGGAGTTTGCAGAGTTCTTTGCATGCCCTATTCTGATTGATAAACTCCCATTTAAGCTCACCCGCACTCTGTCTTGGCTTTATTCCCGACTTGGGAGAGTCCTTCATTGTCTCTTCATTGTCTCTCATTGCGGGGAGGATCGTGCTGGTTGGGGACGCTTGCCTTCATAAGTCAACTAACACACTCGGCCTAATAGTCCCAAGATATAAATTACAAAAATCTGGTGGGACCAGCTTCTCAGTCATGGCTGCCCAGCTGTGGAATTCGCTCCCTCTACCTTTAAAAAGATCTAAGTCATTTGCTAACTTCAGAAGCAACTCCATCAAATGGCTAACCATGTCTCATTAGCCTTAATATTCTCCTCCACTATTCCGACTCTAAACCTCCAACCCGAACCTATGACGGGTAAACCTGAACAACGTAGTATCATTATGATTGTTTATGAGGTAACTCTGTAATTATGCAATTATGATTCTTATTTCGGCAAACCTGCTCTAAATATCATCTATATGTATGTAAATCTGTTTTTATATATCATCTGTATGTCTGTAACTTCTGCAACCGTTAAATGCGCCCAGATACACCCGGGTTAAGGTGCGCTATAGAAATAAATAAAACAAACAAAACAAACAGAACTGCATGAAAAGTGGCTGTCAAAGAACCGTCCTTAAGTCTAGAACTTTTATAATCATCTAAACTAATTAACATCAAAGCACATTGACACATTTGGTCCATCCTTTGAATGAAAGTCATTGGGCAAACATGTCAATCCCCTATATCGGGAACTACATTAGTCTGTGATGATTGGCTCCTGAAAATCTTACCACGCCACTCAAGACACCCACTGTGATGTCACATTCAAACCCCCAATTCCCACATCATGAAGCCAAAGCATTGAAACATTTGAGATGACCAGCGGATCTTTATTCATCTGCCGCCGATCATCCCCATCCGCTTCTCATGAAGATACTACCGATCATGACGCTGACAAGCCTTGACCAACCACAAGTTACCATTCTAATGCCGCATTTTAAGAACATCTCGAACTGCTCCCCAGGGTAAGTTGTGCTAAAGGGCAATTTAAAACCGTCATAGGCGCTCTGAAACTGCCAGGAGGCCAGTTTCATAACTAATATGCCAAATTATTAAATGAGGTTACGTTCCCTGCCTTTCCCCTGCACCTGTGAGCTTGGCTCTGTGACCTCAAAAGTATCATAAGTTACTAATTCGTTCCCTCTCGTACAATCCTAGGAACGTGTACTCTTGCAATGTGCTTTCAGCCCCTGTGGCTGCTAAGCAAATTAAAATGTGTGAGTTGATTTCTACTAAAGCAGCATGCACACTGTGAGGCCAGCTTACAGTACCTCGAGCTAATGTTAAACCCTACATACTTACCTGTAACCTATCTTTATCGTTTAAATGCTATCTAATTAAACTTCAATTGGTTAGAACATTTTCAAATCTTACACCTTTGATTTAACCTTCAGTGAGTCCCCCTTGCTGTTTAGTGTGCTATTCCGGCAAACTGACGTAAGCACACCTCTGTTCTGCACAAAGTTTGCATTTCCATTACAGGCTGATGACAGCTGGTCTTTAATTGCTGGTGTCAGAGCAGCAGTTTGCTAGTGGCACGACATCAGATTGCTGCAGAAAAGAGACTTACAATATTGTGCAAGATTAACAAAGACAGTGCATTGCATTAAAGTGCAATCGAACAGACTATCTGACGGTATGCCCCGTATCAACCTTCTAGCAGCAAACTGCTCCCACTCACAAGACACAAACACAGCAATGGTTCTACTGCAAAATAAGAAGACGAAATAAGGAGACAAAGGATTTTGTGATGCTGCTTAGGGGTGCAGGTACTGTAGTCTGGCGGTACTATTCTTGCAGTCCTAAATTAGGTAAGGAGGATATAGTGTTGACAGCTACGACAGGAGATGGTGGGAAAGCACTCAAGCAATGGTTGCGGGCTCTCTCTCCGGCCATATTGTATTGGGCACAGATCAAAAAGCCTCTTGAGACCTCAGTTTAGAGGAATTTCTAGATTTGGCAAAACAAATTGAACGCATGATGCATTATGTGAAAGAGTTGGACAAGAAGGGGGAGAGGATGAATGAAAGGAATGTGGCATAGCCATAATAGTCCCCATGTTCATCGGTTCAGGTTCATATTACACCATTAATAAAGCCTGACATCCGTGCCAATGCACATGGAGCAACACACACTGAAATTGTCAGAGGGGAGGGGTTTCAGACAACACCAATAGTGCAAGAGGTGGAAAACCCGAGCCAGAGTTTATGTGACTAAGGTGGTAGCGGACTTCTTGTTTGGTATGAACAGAGCGAAATGGGCATCTGTTTCCCAGTGTCCCTGGACATGTTTCAGTACTAGAAAGAAGCAACATCACTAAGGATAGTCACTGAGGATAGTTAGGCAGATGTTTCACTGCTAGGTTAGGATGCTTACGTGGTTTCCACTATAAGATCAAAATATGATGCTTACGTGGTTTCCAATATATGATCAAAATATGAGCTGACGCAGTACCCATAGTCTCACGAGTTAGAAATGTTCCCATTGGTCTACACAAAGAACTCGCTAAAGGACTGAAGAATTTAGGCAAGCAAGGAATAATTGAAACAGTGGAGGCTTCCAAATGGTTTTCTCCCATTGTAGTTTTACGCAAAACCATTTGAAGAATCCCCCTGTGTGTCAATCTGGGCTTTGATCAAGTGTATAGTAGAAGACAGATGTCTGCTTCCAAACATTGAGGAGTTGGTAAATCCTGTAGGCAAAGTAACCATGTTCAGCTCTTTACACTAAGCCTCAGCATAGCACCAGGTAAAACTTCTTTGGGAAAATGAAACGACAAAGTACGAAATTGAGGGGAACTGGAAGCTATTTGGCTCTTGCTTTTAGCCTAGAAGAGCCTTGTTAGCTTAACACCGACAGGAGCTACTTTTGGCTCTTCAGGCAAACTGGTGCTGAACAAGTATGCCTATATGAATTTAACCTGCTGTGTTTGGGACAATCTATAAATAAACATTAGGGCACATCTATATGACATTAAAACGAAATTTAAAGCATAAGAGGTCATAAATGTTGGACAAAATAGTAGGTTTGAATCTTATGTGGAAGTTATATTTGCAGAACATTATGTACCAGCTCATCCTTCCCCAGTGGTAGCTCCTGGTCACTGGTTAATGCTGGATACTGTAAGGGTGAAGAAGTACGAGTCTGACACAATGGTGGCATGGTGATTGGCAAAGGCTTCTATTCGGCCAAAAATAACCCTAACCTCCCTGACTCCAAGAGGGGGTTCCCTGCCTCTACTAAAGAACTAAGGAGTCGGTCAGAGTGTCCAATTAAATAAAAAAGAGTTCCCTGTTGTGTCATGTAATAGACCCGGGTTTTGGCCCGTCTGTCTGTCTGGGAACTACGGTAATTACAAGGGGCAGTTTGTTCTATTATTTAATATGGTCCGTGGCAACGGGAAAGCATTTTATGCTCTGAGCTGGTAAGTAGCACAAGGAACTTCTGGCTAATAGAGAAGGATCGGGTGACAGCCGTTCTGTCATAGTTCATTTTCTGCTGTTCTTGGGCCTTATTGAGGTGAGAGTGGACTATGGTTCTTACTGCTTCCATATGTTATGTTAGAGTTTGGGTGGATTGGGAGAATATTGCCTCCTTCCTTTCCTCTCAGATCTTCCTCAACATGTCCAGAACATCTCGTGGGTCTAGCCCGTAAAAAGGTTTGAAAGGTCAACAGCTGAAGGTGACTTGGGGAGCTTTTCGGATTGCGAACAAAGCCCAGGGTATCATTGTATCCCAATACCACCTGTCGGCCTCCACCTACTTCTTAAGGACACTTTTTAGAGTTTTTTTTAAAGCGTTGCACTAGCCCATCCATTTGAGGATGATATACAGATGTTCTAAGGGTTTAGATCTTGTGGGTTTGTCTAACCTCGACCATGAGTCGTCTCATAAATGTTGTCCCCTGATCCGTGAGGATCTCTTTAGGGAAACCCACTGGGACAAGAAGGGGATGAGATGTTTAAGTATCTGTTGCGAGGTGTTGTTTTGCATAGGAAATGCTCAGGATAGCAGGTTGCATAATCCAATATTACCTATATATCAGTTAGCGATTTTTGAAGGTTCTAAGGGTCCCACGATATCCATCCCAATACGGGAGAATGGCACTTCAATAATTGGGAGGGGTTGTAAGGGCTGGTGGAGGGCTGTGTGGGGTGGCCTTCTGACACAGGGTGCATGTTAACACAAAGTTTTGTAACGTCAGTGTAGACTCCTGGCCAGTAGAATCTGCGTACAACTTGCTCTGTGTCTTAGTGGGCCCCAGATGTCCTGATGTAAGATCGGCATGGGCGATTTCTAACACCGTCCTTGTCATGCACAACAAACCAGTCTCGCCACGATGCACCTCTTCGATTGACTCCCCAGCACACACTGTTACTCTCCCCGGGTTGCCGTCCACCTCCCGAGACATATCCACACTTAGGGTGCGAGGGAGTCGCCGTCACCAGCGAGTGCGGGTCGTGCGTAGAGGCTGGCCCGGTTTGTTGCCTCGTTTCCATTGGCAACTCCCATGGAGACTGCGCTCGGGATGGAACACCCGATCGCGGTTACTTCCTGGTTCCGCGACGACTTCCCGATCACGTGTCCAGAGTACCGCTCACGTGATCGGGAGTCGACGCACATAAAAACCGGGAAGTTCGAGTTTCTCACCGCTTCACAGCTGTTTCACGACTCTGTTCGGCGCTTGCAGATATCACGTTACTTGGTTACTTCGGATTTGGACTTTGGCTTATGAATCACGGACTGGCCTGCTTACTCCTCGATCTTGTCGCTCGGAACTGCACGGATCTCGGTACTCTGGACACTTTGCTTTGCTTAACGGATTGTTTACGGATTGCCCCTTTTTGACTCTACGATCTTCGGCCATTGGCTCTACGTGTTTTGGTTTCAATTGCTTTTCAAGTCACGGCAGAAACACAGGTACAGCCGGTACCTACCATCTGGGACACGGATGTCCGGATCTAAGGCACTCCCTCGCACCAGACCCAAGTTACCCCAGTATCATCCCTGCTGGGTTTAGGTAAGAGATTATTGCACACTTCTTCATACCAAGTACTGTGTTTGCCTGTGCTAATCTTAACTTCCTTTTAACAGCCTCTGGGGTCCTTGGCGTCATCAGGAACCATCAAACCACCTGTGGCCTCAAAGCTCGCACAGGGAGTTTATTTACGCTTCCCTGTGGGTGATTTGTGGACAGAGGCCCATTACTCTTCACTGCGCGGCAAGTCACGACAGACTGTGAAGCCGTTGCGTCGTGCAGTGTATGGAGCCTACGGCTGAGGACCCCGTGGCTGCCTTGGTACAGGCACTCACACTGCTAAGAGCGGATATGGTTGCCGCTAATGCTACGATACAACAGAGGCTATACTTAATCCAAAGCACACGATTTCCTTTGCCCGTTGATGCCGAGTTCGGGGAGGCCGCTGCTGCAGTACAACCCCCAACTACTCAGCCGATTATTCCCCAGCCTCCTATTGCCCCTGCAGCACCTCAGTTACCAGTACTCATGCCCACGCCTTTTCCCTTGGCCACCCCAGAGAGGTTCCACGGTGACCCCCGAAAGTTTCGTACCTTTATAAATCAGTGTAAATTACATTTCCTCTGTAGACCTCAGGCTTTTCCTGACGTCACCACTAAAGCGGCGTTCACCTTGTCCCATCTGGCCGGCACCGCGGCAGAATGGGCCAACCCCTTGTTGAAAAAATGACAACCCTGTCCTGTACGACTTTGAGCTACTAGTCACAGAAATGTCCCGTGTGTTCGACACACGTCACAAAGCCCAATCTCGGGACCTCGAATTGTTAGACCTAACTCAAGGGAAGGGTTCTCTCCTAGAATACATTGCCCGTTTCAACCAGCTAGCCGCTGAAACATCCTGGCCTGAACCAAAAAGGGCAGTCGTTTTCTATAGGGGGCTCAATAACACCATGAAAGATGCTATGGCCGTTGTCCGATCCTTGCCCACGACCAACACTGAGTTAGTGGACCTCGCGTTGCAAATCGACGCCAGACGTTCCGAGCGTCGGTTTGAAACAGGAAACCCCATTGCCCCCTCACCTTCCTCCTCCTCTGGTACAGGCATCGAACCCATGCAAATAGGTGGCATTCGCAGTCCCATCACGCAACTAGAAAGGGATCGCAGGAGAACCGACCATGCTTGTTTCTACTGCGGCCTAAATGGCCATTTTGTAAAGTCATGTCCCAGACGCCCTAAGCTCAAGAATCCGGTTTTTCCGAGTGCTCGGCCCTAGACCCGGACCGGCTCGAGCAGTACTTCCGTTTCCCCGGACAGGAACCCCGCCTTTGACAGGTTCAGGCCAGTGTTGGTACAGGCCACACTTAACCCTACACCCGATACCGCCCACGTTGTCTCGATATACATCGATTCAGGCGCCACGGGCAACTACATCGACATAACCTTGGCCGGATCGTTAAACCTACCTCTGATCACCAAGCAACATCCGGAGCCAGTACAAGCGGTGGATGGTACAGCATTGATATCAGGCCCTATCAAGCAACAAACCGCCCCTATCACCCTCATTATACAAAACACGCATCAGGAAATCATCACATTCGATCTGATTACAATGCCACAGTTCGGAATCATCCTGGGTCTTCCTTGGTTGCATCTACACAATCCCTTGATTGACTGGAAGTCGGGGCAGGTCCATTTTGAATCTGAGACGTGTCAGAATTTTTGTCTCACCGCTCCTGACGACACCGAATCACCTCCACGAGCCCTAGGGGCCATAGCGCAGCTCACACTGCACGGGGATGTCCCTGCGGCTCCGGAGCCTCATGTAGTGGTGGCAGTTGCCGTTGGTTTCCCTACAGAATACGGTGATTTCCAGGAGGTCTTTGACAAGGGTTCCTCGGAGGTGCTCCCACCACACCGATCCTACGACTGCCCCATTGACCTAGTCCCTGATTCCGCGATTCCCTCAGGACGCATCTACTCCTTATCTCCTTCGGAGGAACAGGCACTAAAGGAGTACATCCATGTAGCCTTGAAGGTCGGTCATATACGGCCCTCCACCTCTCCGGCTGCCAGCCCTATATTCTTTGTCCCTAAAAAGGAGGGCGATCTGCGTCCTTGTGTGGACTACCGCCGACTAAATTCAATCACCATAAAAAATCGATACCCAATACCGTTGATTACCCCATTACTAGACAGGTTAAGTCACGCTACCATCTTCACAAAACTCGATCTCCGCGGGGCCTATAACCTGGTCAGAATCCGCTCCGGAGACGAGTGGAAAACAGCCTTCTGTACTCGCTACGGATTGTTTGAATACGTAGTCATGCCCTTCGGGCTTTGTAACGCCCCTGCTACCTTCCAACGTTTCATGAACGAAGTGTTTCACGATTTGTTGGACGTGTGCGTGGCAGTATACCTTGACGACATCCTGATATACTCGCAGGACATAAAAGAACATATAGGGCACGTCCGCGAGGTACTGTCCCGCCTCCGCCAACACTCGCTCTACGCCAAACCCGAGAAGTGCCAGTTCCACACTGAAAGCGTTGAATTCCTGGGATTCCATATTACCCCTGGGGGTTTAGCCATGAACCAGTCCAAGGTCCGTGCGGTTTTGGACTGGCCGGAGCCCAGCAACATCAAGTCCCTGCAGTCTTTCCTTGGGTTCTCGAATTTCTACAGACGCTTCATCCAGGACTTCTCGTCTCTGGTAGCTCCCCTTACTGCCCTAACCAGCCCCAAATCACCTTTTGTCTGGTTGGAAGTACACCAAGCGGCTTTTAACGCTCTGAAGTCTGCATTTACAACTGCTCCTGTCCTGAAACATCCCGACCCAGAACTCCCGTTCATTGTGGAGGCTGATGCGTCCTCTTTCGCTCTTGGGGCGGTCTTGTCCCAACGATGCCCTCATTCGGGTCAGTTGCATCCGGTGGCGTTTCATTCCCGAAAATTCTCTGCTACGGAACTGCATTACACCGTCACGGAGAAGGAACTGTTGGCCATCAAAGATGCTTTCTTAGTCTGGCGGCATCACTTGTTGGGGGCAAGGCACGCAGTCATGGTGTTCACCGACCACCGCAACCTCCAGGATCTGGCCTCGCTGAGGTGTATTAACAGTCGGCAGGTGCGGTGGCATTTATTCTTCGCGGCCTTTGACTTCCAGATCAAACATCGTTCTGGGCTGTCCCATGGGAAGGCGGACGCCTTGTCTCGCTCTCCGGGTGGGGTGTCCTTACCTGTTTTCCCAGAAAACCTACTAAACCAACATGTAATTTATCTCTGCACCCCTCCTTTGTCTCTGTTAGACTCGATTCGCACATGGGTTTCGCTACATCCTGATCAGGTCACCGAGTGGGATCCGGTGTTTCATGAAGGGTTGCCGTATATCCAAAACAGATTGTGGTTACCTACGACCGACGCTCGCAATCTCGCCCTGGAATGGTCCCACGATAGCGCCATCAATGGCCATCCCGGACAAAAGCGCACGTTGGACATTCTCAGACGTTGGTGTTGGTGGCCCTACATTAAACACGACGTAGAAGGGTATGTTAACACCTGTGCTATATGCGCCCAGTGTAAGCACCGCAGAGGGCGTCCGGTGGGTCTCCTGCTTCCGTTACCTGTACCCCCCAGACACTGGCACACGGTTTCCATGGATTTTGTAACAGACCTACCCCGGACCAAGGGATTCGACACCATATGGGTGGTGGTCGACTCGTTTTCCAAAATGGCTCGCTTCATACCTTGTTCTGGTATCCCTTCTGCCCCAGCTTTGGCCGATCTCTTCTTTAAATCGGTCTTTTGTCTCTTTGGGTTACCCACGATTATAGTCTCGGATAGAGGGCCCCAATTCACTTCTCGGTTCTGGCCTGCTCTCACGGCTCTCCTGGGTATCGATTCCCGCTTTTCCTCCGCTTACCACCCAGAGACGGACGGCCAGACTGAGAGGGTGAACCAGGCCATGGAACAGTATTTCCGTTGTCTGATTCTGCAACACCAACAATCCTGGCTGGGCTTGCTACATCTCGCTGAGTTCTCATACAACAATTCCACACATTCCTCCACTGGCTCTTCTCCCTTTTATGTTTTGTATGGTCAACACCCCCGCACCTTACCTATCCCGGACCTGGCACCCTCTGACAACCCGGCTGCTGTCGCCTGTGCCCGCGACTTGGCGGCCGTTCAGGCCCAAACACTTACTCATCTTCAGGAGGCCCGGGAATCTATGAAGGCTGCAGCGGACCGTAAGAGGGCAGTGGCGCCTTCCTATGTCGTGGGGGACAGGGTTTGGTTCTCTTCTCGTCACCTTAGGCTTCCTGGTTGTCGCAAGCTGCTTCCCCGTTTTGTGGGCCCATATAGGATTTCTGCTGTGATCAACCCTGTAGCCTATCGCCTCTCAGTCCCTGCCTCCTGGCGCATTCACCCCGTCTTCCACACCTCTTTGTTGAAACCATGCCCGGCCCCTACTCGTCTCCGGTCTACGCCTGGCCCTATCACAGTGGGTGACTCAGTGGAGTATGAGGTTTCTGCTATATTGGGTTCTCGTGTGATTAGGGGTGGACTCCAGTATCTCGTGGACTGGGTGGGTTTTGGCCCCGAGGAGTGGTGTTGGGTCCCTGCTGGGGATGTCCATGCCCCGAGACTTGTTTCACGTTTCCACCGGGATCTTCCTTCCTGCCCACGTGGTCGTGGGCCATTGAGGGGGGGCTATGTCATGCACAACAAACCAGTCTCGCCACGATGCACCTCTTCGATTGACACCCCAGCACACACTGTTAATCTCCCCGGGTTGCCGTCCACCTCCCGAGACATATCCACACTTAGGGTGCGAGGGAGTCGCCGTCACCAGCGAGTGCGGGTTGTGCGTAGAGGCTGGCCCGGTTTGTTGCCTCGTTTCCATTGGCAACTCCCATGGAGACTGCGCTCGGGATGGAACACCCGATCGCGGTTACTTCCTGGTTCCGCGACGACTTCCCGATCACATGTCCAGAGTACCGCTCACGTGATCGGGAGTCGACGCACATAAAAACCGGGAAGTTCGAGTTTCTCACCGCTTCACAGCTGTTTCACGACTCTGTTCGGCGCTTGCAGATATCACGTTACTTGGTTACTTCGGATTTGGACTTTGGCTTATGAATCACGGACTGGCCTGCTTACTCCTCGATCTTGTCGCTCGCAACTGCACGGATCTCGGTACTCTGGACACTTTGCTTTGCTTAACGGATTGTTTACGGATTGCCCCTTTTTGACTCTACGATCTTCGGCCATTGGCTCTACGTGTTTTGGTTTCAATTGCTTTTCAAGTCACGGCAGAAACACAGGTACAGCCGGTACCTACCATCTGGGACACGGCTGTCCGGATCTAAGGCACTCCCTCGCACCAGACCCAAGTTACCCCAGTATCATCCCTGCTGGGTTTAGGTAAGAGATTATTGCACACTTCTTCATACCAAGTACTGTGTTTGCCTGTGCTAATCTTAACTTCCTTTTAACAGCCTCTGGGGTCCTTGGCGTCATCAGATCCGGCGAACCATCAAACCACCTGTGGCCTCAAAGCTCGCACAGGGAGTTTATTTACTCTTCCCTGTGGGTGATTTGTGGACAGAGGGCCATTACTCTTCACTACGCGGCAAATCACGACAGTCCTTCGATGGCTCCTGGGTACCACTATTTGACAACAAGGGGTCCCCACTGCACTGGTGTTACCCTGGTTCAAGAACTCCTGTCTTAGAAAAAGAAAATATCCTCAATTTTCCTCCCTTCTTCCTCAAAAGTGCTTCTGAGAAATGCTTCTGGCAACATGGGGGTCATTATACTGAGCGAAGGCCAAATCAGGGGTAGCCTTGAGTTTGTTGTTACTAGAGGTGGGTCTTAGAGTCTCAAAGACAGCTTCAGGTTCTTGGTCAGCTTCCCCAAAACCCTTGGTTCCTCTCCCAATGGTATCGGTCTCAAATACTTCTATAAACTTGGGAAACAAGGCATTCTCGAGGATGCCATGTACCACCTTTTCCCCTAGTTTAATGCAATACGAGTTTTTGATATTATTTTTTAGTAATATCTTGAAATCACATCTATACTCTGGGTCCACCACCCCAGCCATCACCTCCAGGCCATGTTTCCAAGCAAGCCCTGACTTGGAAGCCAATCGTATATAGGTACCTGGGGGACGGCCAAGACTAAATCTGTAGGGATTAACTGTGTCTCTCCAGGCTCTAGGGTGATATCTCGGCTGCTGGAGAGGTCAAAGCCTATAGACTCTTTAGTGGTGACAGAGGGGCATGTTGCTCACTCGCTCAACTTAGTGATTTTAAGGATCCCCCAGTTTGTGTCAACCAATTCAAATCCCACTCCTGGCACGATATGCAAGGGTGCAGAAGTACGTGTCTGACACAATTGTGACATGGTGATTGGCAAAGACTTTTATTCGGGCAAGAATATAGAGGAAAACTATTTCTCCCTAATTCTAAGAGAGGTTTTGCTGCCTCTACTAAGGATCCAAGCAATCAGTGGGAATACCCAAGTGTCAATATGTTAAGGGTGAGGATAAGATAACACACTGACGCAGTAGTAGAATTTACACTTAAGTTTTCATTAACTTTGACTTTCTATTTCTTAAAAGGATGCATGCAACCTGAAGACTCTTCAAGGGAGGACAGGAGTTTCTTCTCTACTCCGGTAAGTAGCTATAAAGAGTTTCTTTTTTCTTTCATATTTATTTCCACTTCTTATTCTTCCTCTTCCTCTTCTATCTCTTTCTATAGGCTTCTTTTCTCCCAAAGTCTATTCATCTGTGCTCTTTCTTTTGTACCTGTCTTTGTTAATAACACATTGCAATATTCAGACTTTGGTCTTCAACCTTAGCTTTCTTCCACTGTGTGGGCCGTAATCCGTTTGACAACGATATGCTAATTACTGTAGAAGGCTTCCTGTTAACCTCATTCATACAGTTCATATATCAGTTCTTAGATTTTTATGTTTGAAATACTTAATTGTATGTTGGAGGCCCCACGTTATTAATATATGGCAGTTCGTTCACCCGATTTGCCTCACGGACTTTGTTTACATTTGTTTACGTACTTTAATGAGGAAGACTCTCTCTCTCTCAAATAGATCCTCCCTCTCTGGGCGTTATCTTCATCCCATTCGCCATCAGCAGTCTCGCCTCTCTGCAGCTGTGCGGTACCTTCATCTGGCTCGGCTACAACAACCGCGTCCCTCTACAGCTGGGCGTTTCATCTGTCTCTGGGACTTATTTGCGCCCTACCAGTTTTTGTATTGGGAAAACTGTCAATAAGCTGTCAGCCATGTTTCAGTGACACGTAACAAGCGTTTTCACTGCGTCTCATGCGAAGTCAGCAACCCGCTTCCACTGAAGCTTTTCAAGCTACTCGAACAACACAATCTTCTTCTGTAGGTTATATTTAACGTTCAACTTTTACTATCATAGTGCAACGTTGCAACATTTTATAACTGTTCCAAAACTATGTCTTTTCCACTCCGTCAGTACGCCCACTCGTAACGGACGTTTTCCTCCTCTTCAGAAACTGTTTCTTAGCAACAACAACAAGACAGAAGTTTTAGAGAAAAGGACCTAACCTCTTTATCTCTGAATTTCATTGGTGGAAAGATCTGCCAGTCATTTCCCCATTCAATACATATGTATTCTTAACCTTTCCCACTGCTATGTATTCTGCTATTGCCAGAAACATCTTCACACCAAGTAAATGAAAAGAGTTCACTGTCGTGTCAAAATGCCTACTTCTATCCCTTCTACTTCTACAATTGGAACTAATAAGAAAAGGGTAGTGGATCTTCCTGGTTCAGAAGAATGACTCCCTTCTTCTGGACAATGAGCCACAGTTTCAATTGTAGGGGGAATTTTGCCTGTTAAATGTTTCCTTTCTCCAGGTTCCAATTCAAAAGAAAAGGTCCAAACTCCTTATTGACCAAAGTTGTGCTTCACTATTGGCTTCTGTGACAAATCTGTGGATGTCGTGCCTTCTCCCCTAGGGAGAGACGTTTCCCATGGGGCCAGGAAGTGCATCCACAGTAGAATAGTCCCCTTGGATAGGTGGGGTGCACTGGGGGAAGGATAACATAGGAGAGGAAACCCCTCATGGGATAAGGGACGACCATCCCCCGAAAGCCTGGTATATTTCCATCATCTGAAAGCCTGGTTTATTCCCCCTTTGCCACCCCTTCCTCTTTGCCAAAACCAAACCCTCGATCCCTTGTTACAAAGAGTGCTAATATCTTCTGTTGTTTAACAAGCCAACCTTATTCTAAGAAAATAACTAATGCACAAGAGAATCCAACTTGCCTTCCATTTATTTGTAATACAAGTACTGGGATGAAGAAGATGGCAAGGAGTGTAAAGAGTGATCCCGAGAACTGTGCTGAGCAGTCTAGTCTCTCGCTGAACCTGATTGGGACAAACTCATTCAAAATAGATGGGGGAAACCAGGTGAGGGAAATCCCCTCACCTGAGAGGAATTGCCAGCGACGCTGTAGCGCTGGCTGGAAGACAGGAGAGTCGAGCGCCGGTCAAGGTACAGGGAGAAGGATCAGGAGCAGTCCAGGACGTAGGGACTACATGTATCGTAGCCCAAACAACCCTACAGGCGTTCCAGGATCTCGGGAGCAGACAGCTGAAGAAAAGGTGCTCTGGGAGAAGCGAAGAGCACCGTGAAGCTGAAAGCGACAAAACAAAGCACCCAAACGCTGCCGGAGCCTCGTGCAGATGTTCCGCTCTTTGGAAGACGCGAACCATCCACAAAGGTACATGGGCAGACTGAGTGGGTCTTGAGGTATGGCGAATCCGGGGAGCGAGTACAGTGAGCTGAATGAGCCAAACCTGAGAAGATACTGCGAGTCTTGGACTAGCTAAGTAAGTGGGTCTGGGACGCAGATAGTAAAACAGACAGAATCCTATGCTTGGCAGGAGAGTAAACCAAGCTGTCACAATTCACAACTGCAAGTCTAGGACCCACACCCATATGAAAGCAAGAGAATAAGAGGGTCAGGGATCCTGAGAACCAAGGAGAAGTAGAGATAAGATGTATATGCTTGGTAGGAGAGTAAACCAAGATGGCACACCACTGGATGGTGCGTCTGGGACACGCATACTTATAAGAGCTTAAGGCTAAGGTATTTGTATTTGTATTTTATTGATTTATAAAGCGCCTTACCCCAAAACGCTGAGTGAACGTTATCTTCGAGAATACAGGGTCTGGGACACCGCAAGATAAAGAGTTTTGTGGCACATTATTGTGAAAGCTTATAAGGGGCCTGGGAAAGGAAGATACATCGCTTGGCTAACAGAGTATTCTTTTGGACTCTGGGAAAGTCTAAAACGATGCCAGGAACAGGGAAATACTTCATCTGGCATATGGAAGTACTGTTTGTGTTGTCAGACCATAAAAAACCCCAAACCTCTCACCAATCTAACGCGGAAATGTACCAACAGGAGAGAAATAAAAACCAAATGACCTCACTTGAACTCCTTACACCTTAAAAAAATGTTCCTACAAAAGCCCATTCTGTGATTAATGAACCTTAAACAAATAACCCAAATCTTGTCCAGACCCAGAACCAGAAACAAGATTATGATTGCCTTCATTGTGATGATGTGATAAACATAACAATGCAAGATAGACAGAGAAATGACCCCCACCCAAACCAGAAGACGCTAATAACCATCACGTCACGCATACCCAAACTAAAACGAATTGATTCTCATGGCATCCAATGTGTATATCCTGAAAAATGGACAGTGACCACCTAACCATTCGATCACAACTATTGAAAGAATATGGGTGGAAAAAACAGACTTCTTGCATCTGGAACTCATGCTAACGACCACCAGGCACTCAGTAATTAAGAGGAAAAAGCAACCTCTCCCCCCCAGACAAGCGACTAGGAATATATTTCATCAGCTTCACATAGAAAAAGGCATGATCTAACAGAAATTGGATCCCCTAATTATAAACTGTAAGGGAACAAGAGGAAATATAACAGGCGCTGCATATTTAGATAATCCCACTTCTCCAACGTATAGGACATCATGGAATTGGCTAAATGAGGCAACAAAGCAAACTACGCATAACATAAATCATTAATGCCGGATGGGCTGTATCTTACGCTCATTGAATATAGCTATATAGAATACTAGAGATTTCAGCCATCTCACCAATCCTACTGTTAACGCGCATTTGACAGTTTATGATGTGATTATTTTCCAGGAGACATGGATAATAAACAATCCAGTTTTGCCAACCTTCAACATAATAACGGAACCAGCAATCAAGCAAGCAAAAAGGGTGACTCATTATCCTCAGAGACCCTACACTATTGTCTTACATTTTTTGATGATTGCATATGGTTTCCTTTTTGTCGATTTATATAATTTTTTAAGTGTGCAAAGTTTTTATGCTCCGAAAGTCATTATCATTTTATGTTCACATTTGAAAAGTTGCTTGTCAACTAAAGCAAATTATTAATAAAAAAATTAATACAATTTAAAAATTGAACAATTAGAGGAAAAAGCGCAAGAGCCAAAATTCAGAGTTGAAATTAAAAGACAGTATTCAGCAGCTAAAAGAGGAGTTAGTGACACAGCAGCAAACAACTTTAGAGCGAGAGTCTCAAATTTCAGCACTGAAAGAGGAGTATCGAGAAGGTCTTGAAAACCTGAGAGTGAGTCAACACAAATTAAGCGAGCAGGTGGTTCACAATAGAGCCTGCTTACAGGACATTTTTGCATTTCAAATGCAGATTAAACAACAGAAAGATGAGAATAGCCCGTTGACCATTAGGGATGTCAATTCCCAGGCGCAATTCGATCAGATGCGCCAAAAACTGAGCACTCTGAAACAACAGAGAGAGCACCTCAGGGAAGAGAATAGCAAATTGTTTCAGGAGAAAGGTTTGTGTCAGTTAAGGATAGACATGGAGAAAAGTGAATTAGGTTCTCAGGAACTGACTGACATGAGGATAGAAAATAAGAAAATGAAAAATTAATGGAACATGTGAGGCAAGCAGAGCTTGACCTAGAGCAGGCAACACAGGTCAAAAGTGCACAAAGGGAGGAGATTAGTCTCCTATAAAAGAAGAGGTCTGAATATGCCCAGACAATACACACCTCACAGACGGAAAATGAGTCCCTTTGTGAGCAGAACAAGGGAGTCAGTGACCAGGTAGTGGCACAAAACAAAGTACTAGAAGCTACTCAAGCCCTGATATCAGAGTTGAAAACTCAGACCTCTATATATCACCAAGAGATAGGGGCTGAGAAAAACAAATCTGAGGGATTGGAAAAGGAGAAAGCCAAATACAAGCAGGCTTTGAGGCACCCCGACCAGTTAGAGTATGGAAAGGCACCATCCGATCACGGATTGATGAACTCTTTACCAGGGACCTCAAGCCAACTCACCACATTATATGCACAGGGTGCTGCTAACTTCATGCCTGCCAGTTTGTAAGAACAGGGACACATGAGGCAGGTGGACTCAACCAGGCCTAGTCCAACCGAGCTGGAAGGCCAGTCCTCATCAGACATTGACGGCTATTCATCTCTACACGGATGTAAAAATACCCTAGCATGTAGTTCTGACAAGGAGGGCTCCTATGATGAGAAGATCAGGTAGTTAGACTGGCAGAAACTAAAGTTACAAAGGGTCCACCTGGTCCGCTTTGCAGACCGAGAAGCACCAGAATCCATGCCTCAAAGGAGTATTTTAAAAATCCTTCACACATTGAGAGAGGTGGGGGGAATTCTCCAGCATACCCGGAAGAAGGGATGAGGAAGATGAGTACTCCCCTGTGCGAAAAGGGATGTCCAAGGGAAGGGACCCTGCGAGCCTGCAGCACAACAGGGGAGAAGAGACCAGACCCCGTCATTCTGGGAGGGATTCGCAGTCTCATAGAGGTATTGAGCGCCTAGAAGACAGGGAGTGGGCCACCAATAGTAGCAGCTCTGAGTCAGAGGGTGAGTGAAATCAGGTGCAGCAGAAAAGAAGGAAGGCTACCAAACAGAAGAGAGGTCTTGTAAAAGACCCAATTCGGCAAATAAAGGCCATAAAGAGCTTTATGACTCCCTACCACAAGAATGCCAAATACTCAGTATGGGAGCATCTAGAATTGTATGACCAAATGATGACGTCATTTGGTATCAAGAATGATCAGAATTGGGGCTTGTATCTCTCGTGAGGCCCTCATTACAGCTCAGGAGGTCCTAAGAAATCTGGCTTTGCACAACACGAGGACTGCTCACTGGGCAGTACGCAGTCAGATACATGAAATGGGTAACAAAGCTGGGAAAACCCTGGCGTGGTTGGAAAGGTTGGAAACGAGATACAGGAGCAGCGGGCATGTGCAGGTCATACGGGAAACCGGAGGGGAGCTGCTAACTGATGACGATGAGATTGCAGAGGCATTTGCCACCTTCTATGAACATCTCTACTCCCCCCAGGTGTCGGTGCGGAAACCACCAGAACTCTGTGCCTCCTATAGGCCAAGATCGCTCAGCAACGGAAAAGCCAAGGTTCTCGCCCGGGTCTTAGCCAACAGACTGTTAGGGTATATACACTCCCTCGTGCACCCGGACCAATGTGGATTTATGCCATCTAGATCCACCCGGATGAATTTACGAAGGGTACAGTTCGCTATTGACCAGGCAACCACGATAAAGGACCCACTTGCACTCTTGGCTGTAGATTTCGAAAAAGCCTTTGACTCGGTGGGATGAGAAGCCTTATGGGATATTATGGGATATGGGATATTATGGATCGCATGAGATTTGGGGCCAGTTATATGTCCTGGGTCAGAATACTACATGACTCCCCCGAAGCAGTGGTACGGGTTAATGGGACTTCTTCCAGGGCTTTTGTGTTGGGGTGGGGAACTAGGCAGGACCGCCCCTACTCCCCCCTGCTGTTCACATGCCATAGAGCCGTTTGCGATCAAACACAGGATGGCACGAGAATGGAGGGAATTCGCGTGGCCATGGGGAGGGGAAGACCGGGTCTCACTTTATGCTGACGACCTACTCATCTATTTGAGCAAACCAAGGACCTCCTGTCCGGTAGTATTGAATATCCTTACGGAATACAAGGAATTCTGTGGCCTCATGGTGAATAAACAGAAAATGGTTCTCTTTCCCCTCAAGGCGATCCCACAGTACTGCCCATATTCGGTCCCCATCCAGAGCTTAGAATATCTTGCCCTAATTCGGACGACTTCCTGCATCTTAACCTACAACCGGTGATAGACAGATTCCGAACTGATGTGATCCACTGGCAATCCCCTCCCACTATCACTGATGGGCAAAGTGGCCCTCTTCAAAATGCTGACACTCCCGGGATTCATATATTTTCTCCAGTTTGCCCCACTCCATATCCCCCAAACGATCTTCACATTCGTGGACAGCATCCTTCGAGGACTCCTATGGGGGGGAAAGCAACCTTGCATTGCCCTCAAAACCTGACTTTCTGGGAAGGGGGAATTGGTCTACCCTGTCTCTGTACTTACTACTGGGCTACATAGCTGGGAGTGGTGAATGAGTGGCTTCACAGGGACCCGGGGCTCCCACATACAGGGGGAGAGATTAGGATTATGGGCCCAAATACACCACTCCAAGTGTTATACAGGATGGAAAAGGAGATGACAGATATGCCCAGGATGACACAGCATTTCCGCCAAATCTGGAAAGAGACTCACCATCACAATGGTTGGGGCGGGAATCCAACACTGGAGCAACCACTATGGAGCAACATGCACATTCCCGAAGTCCTAAAAATGAGTCACTTTGCGAGATGGGAGGAGTTGGGTTACGGACCCTCGCTGATGTGGGACAGGATGGGCGCCTTTTGACATTCAAGGCCATGAAGGAAATGTTTGCGCTGCCCACTGGAGAACACTATAGACACCTGCAACTAACACATTCCATCCATGCCCAATTCCTCGTATTAGCTGAGGTCCTAAAGTGCTCCCCCTTAGAAGCGAACATTCTTCATGCCACAATCCTGACAAAGGTTACATCTGCACTCTACCAAGTGCTTACTGCTTTCGTGGCCCAGGAACAGTCCCGACTCTGCGAGAAATGCGAGAGGGCAGTGGGGCCGCTGGAATCTGAGGAATGGGTAGAGGCACTCATGTTACCACGTGATATAGGGATAGACGCAAGACTCTGCTTAATACAGTATAATATATTGCATCAGGCCTCCTACTCCCACGCAGCAATTGCAGATTCTGCTGAAAGAACAAGCATGGCCTTTACCGTGGTTTACATCTAAGCAGTGTATTTCTTTTTTCATATTTTTAAGAAATATAATTTGCTCCTTGAAACACTTGTGTATAGGCACGTTATAAATGCCATATCATATTTTATCAAGAAATGGCCCCGATTGATAGTTGACAACCAGGCTCCTTTCTTTAGGGCAGCACAGAAAAGGTCTTGGAGGTTAGGTTTCATTTTTGGAAAAATGACCGGCTCATGTGCCCTGCAAGCAATGGCCTTTTAATCTCAAACACAAGGCATTTTCCATGACATCTGATAAGGCACCCGGGCCTTATCCATATGTACTATGTTTCTTTAATTTCACAGTTTCAAAATACATGAGTATCGCTTCTGGATTGTCCATATGTATAGGGCAGTCATATGACCAAACCATGTTCGACTCTGAAAGTCTAGTGAGCGCTTTTCTCTGCATACTGCCATTTGGATGAGGAAAAACAAAAAGGACATTATTTTATTTCTTGTAAATGCGAGAAGCTTGATTTCAATTTCGATGACTGGAGCACAACCTGGTATTACATTGAAGATAATGTGTGCACTGCTGTCTCTTTAAGTACAAATGCAGCTCCCCATGGATTGAGTAATACAGCCTTGTTAGACCACATGTCTTTCTTTTCCTTGCTGAAATGCATTGCACATATCTTTGCACTTTTTAACTGCCAGCCCACTATGTTTCCTTGGTGATTTAAGCCTGTTTTGGTTCAATAGGTCTCATGTCTGACATCACCATTTCTGTGCTGGCCTTATACTTCAGTGGGCATTTACAAATGACTCTGGCCTCTTGATTTCTAGCGTTCAGGGGCTATATTTCACCCCAGACATCCCCCTTCTGCTCTTTGATTCCAATGAGATAGGTAAAAGAGCAAGGAGACAGCAGGGTTTCTGTTTCCTTGTGGCTTGGGTTCATTGCAGGGATCTCGGTTGGTCTGCACTCCACTCTTTTCGGATTTTGCGATTTGTTCCTGGACCCCTCCCTCTCCGGTAGCTCCACCTCCAGCCTGTAGAGGCAAGGAGTTATTTAATCTGCCGAGAATAAAAGAGAGGTTAAGTATTTCATACAGTACTAATTTTCCCGGTATTGACATGCAAATTGACAACAAAACAACAAGTTAAACCGTACATTTTATGTGACGTACACAATTCAGAAACTGTCACATAATTCTTGGCTTTTCCTGATAAGCATAAGTGGTTTACTCCCTGTAAATGTGTGATTTTCTCCATTCGGGTTCCCATTCCTTACCTTTATTCTTCTGATTGTTCCTGGGTTCTACCCTCACTGGGTTCTTCAATCAGTCGTAGATTCTGTCTGGGATGACAGCTTTTCAGCTGATTGATATGAACCCATTTCTCTTCCGTCTGTTCTCTTTTAGGGATGCAGATTTTATAGGCCGATAGGTGAGATTTTATCGTCAATTTCAAAAGCACTGCGCTAGGAGGGTGGGAACTTCCGCTCTTTGGTCTGGTTCCTTTGGAAATGTTACAGGTAGACCGTGTCTCCTACTTGGTACTCTTTCTTGGTGGTCTTTAACTCATAGTGTTCATGAGTTGTGGACGTGTTGATCACGGTCTGCTCTTGAGTTCTGTACAGCAGGTGCTGAGGTAGCACAATTTTTCATCCAGTCATGAGCTCGAATTGTGACATTTTTGTCGCAGAAGATGGTGTAGACCTGGTGGTCATCAGATGTCCCAACTAGCTCCAGAGGCCGCCACAAACTTCTTCAAGGTGCCCACAATCGTTTTATTATACCTTTCCACCCCGGTCCAACTCAATCCTTTGGGGAAGGTCGAAACAAGAGAATATGTGATTGATCATTAGGGCAGTAGCTGACTCTGCCTTGTAATTTGGAGTCGGAAGACATTACACCCATTTGGTAAACAAGCATGTCACGGTCAACATGTACTTGCTTCCTCTAGAGGAGCGAATCACTGGCCCGATGAAATCGACTTGCAGTTCCGACCAAAGCAGTGTCATTCCCCTTTTCTGTAGGGGAGCTCTGTGTGTGAGAGAGCTTGGCTGACACTGAGCACACACAAGACACCCCTTCAAGTATAGGTCGAGGTCCTGACCCACTGTGGCCAGCATGCGACCTCTCACAAGATTTCTAAAGTTGTATGAAACCCCCTATGATGGCAGTGGCCACGTCATGGGCGTGACATAACATCAGGCTTCGGAATGAGGTAGGTAGCACCCACTGGTCACATCCAAATATGGATCTCCATACCAACAAACTGTCTTGGATTCGGAACATTTTGGAAAACTTCATCAACACCCAGAGATCCTCTTTCTCCATATGATCGGGTTCTGTCTGGTGAAAATTCACGGGGTATTCAATATGTTGATAACATTTCCCAATAAACGGGTCCTCTTTTTGTGCCATAATCAAATCAGCATCTGGGGTTTCTTTACTCCACTGGGCAGTTGAGAGTTCATTTTGGGCATGTGTTTGGGACCTGGTGACAGCAGCGACCTGGATTTCCCCCAAAAGGGAATCTATTCCTATGAGATCCCTGTGGATGGCTCCGGTTTTGGACAACTGGTCAGCCAAGTCATTTCTAGTTTTGTCTGGTCCCTCTATTTTGGAGTGACCTCTGATCTTTTTCCAATAGATGGTCATCTCATTAGAGGTGACCAAATCATCAATTGCTAGGAGTAATTTCCCATGCTTGAGCGGTTTGCTATTTTCACACAGCATTCCTCGAATTTTCCAATTAATCAGGTGCTCCACGAACCCATTCCTGACATAATCTGAATCAGTGATTATGACCTGTTCTTTGAATTGGTGTTGCAAGACAGTGAGGATGGCTGGATGTACCGCCATCAACTCTGCCACCTGACTACTTCGGGACCTATTTTGTACCCAGCAGAGGGCTCTGGGACATCATTCCCCCAGGCATTCCCAATGCCAGTCACTAGTTCTTTTTCCCCATGATTATCAACATGGTAGGAGTGCCCATCCACATAAACTGTGGGTATCCCCTGGCACATGTCTTCCTCATTGACTTTGTGCAGGGAAGTAAGGTATGCCTTGGTCTTTAGACTTTCGTTCTCGAGACAGTTTTCTTGAGCACAGTCATGCAAGTCAGCCAAACCTCGCGCCAGGGGACTCTTCTTGTTTTGGCCATATCTGACCTCCACAGGAAAGCCTTGCATGGACAGAATCCAGGAAGTAATACTGGAATTACTCACATTCCCTGTTCGGATTCGGTCACTTTGGAGATATTGCAAGGGCTGATGAGGAGTCTCGACATTGATGTGCTCCTTCTGGATGAATGGGCGGAAATTCTTCAACGCCCACACCGTTGCCAGGAGTGCCTTTTCGCAATTGTTGAATTTTTCCTCCACGGAGGACAAAGTCTTGTTCGCATATGAGATTACTTTGTTGACCTTGTTGTGCTTTTGGTTAATACTGCTGTTAAGCAAGTATTTGAGAACCCCATCTCCAAGAAGAATTCCTTGTTCTTTTTGGGGTAAGCCAAACAAGACGCTTGGAAAAGGCTTCTCTTTAGTTGTTTTACTGTCTCAGATTGTTCTGAACCCCACTCCCACTTTACACCGGCCTTTAATAAATGGACTAAGGGTTGTGTGACCTCTGCGTAGTCCTCTATGAACTTTCTACTATAATTCGTGAGTCCAAGCAGGCTTCTTAGATCATGCAGAGTCGTTGGGTCTTTTAATTTCAATAATGCTTCCACCATTTTTGCCTGGGGACTGAGATCCTCAGGGTGATTTCATGCCCTAAGAAGTTAATGTAGGTTTTACAGCACTGTGCCTTCTGAAAGGACAGTTTTGCTCCGGCTTTCTGCAACTGGGTCAGAACATATTGGGCTTCATTACACAGACGGCGGTAAGGGTTTACCGGTACCGGTAAGGGTACCAGTGCCGGTAAAACCTTACCACCTTACCACGAGGTCCCTTTGTGGGACCCTACCTTAATGGCTGGTTTTACCAGCCGTTAAGGACGGGACCCGCAAAGGGACCTTGGAGGTAATTACGGTACCGCAATTTGCGGTACCGTAATTACTGCCTTCCCCATTCCCATTGATCCCTATGGGTGCAAAAATAGGAATGGGGAAGTGCCATGGTGAATGGGGAATTACCGCCCCCACACACCTTGGAATAGGGCGGTAATTCCACCATTCACCATGGCGGAATCGGTAAAATACCGGCGGCAACCATGGTGCTAATAGTGCCATGGTTACCGCCGTCCGTGTAATGAGGCCCATTGTATTTCATCTATGTGTTCCTCCACAGTTGAGCTCTTGATTAAGACATCATCTACATAGGCTAGGTTTCCCTTTTGCCCAAGTAGGGCATGGCCTTATGTAGGAAGATGTTACATTTGTTGCCAGAGTTTATGTATCCAAAGTGGGTTCGGGTCCACGTGTATTGCTGCCCCGAAAGGTAAAGGCAAGCTTGTACTGGTCTACCCTACTCACGGGTACTGTCTAGCAGCCGTTGGTCAGGTCCATGGCGATATACACCTTTGACCCTTGGATCTGGGCCAGTACCGGATCTGGGACAGTCCCTGATCGATGTAGGGAAGGGATCATCTTGACATGTGGTCCCGTTTATTTAACTCCCTAAGGTCTGCGCAAAAGTCTCCATTGGCCATTGGGTTTGAGTATCCCAGTACCGGGTTATTAAAGGTACTGTGGACTGGACGAATTATCCCACGGGATTCTAAGTTTTTAATAATCTCTGTGAGTGACTCCATAGATGCGAGAGGCAACCGGTATTGCTTCACAAATACGGGAGCCATCTCGGGATCCGTAGGTATGGAGGTTGAATGTATCTCTGTGCGACCACCGCCGTACGAATCCACGGCAAAGATAACCTGAAAATCCGAAAACACCTGTTTCTGCTTCTGCTCCTCAGTCTCACAGGCATCAGGGAGATTTATTTGTTCTTCAACCATCTGCTTAAAGCCTGGAAATACCTCAGGTTTGTCCATTTTTGCAGTAGGAAGGATATTGTCGTCAAAATTGTAAAAGTTATTTGGAATTGGTCCAATGATCTCATTACCTAAGTCAATAGAATAATGTTGGGCATAAACCGCCATTCCAATAAAGGTGTCTGCACCCAAAGTGATACTTCTAGGGTCGCTGTTATCCACCAATATTCGAATGGTGTCATGTTCTAGGTCCACTAGGGCCGTCGGATGTAAATACAAACCTTGCTGTTGGAGGTGATAATTCAAATTTATATAAGCTTCCTTGTTTTTGAGGTTCTGTCCTCGCTTAATTTTGAGGGGAATTGTAAATTGTCGTACCTGTCCTGGGATTGTGACATCTTCTCCCATTTGAACTTCAACCGCATACGGCAGCAATTGAGCTGACCGGAATGTTTTCTCAGCATTGTCAAAGCCCATGGGATCACCCACCAGTCGGGACCAGGCTTTGGAATTAATTAGGTCCAAATTAGTAGCAAATCGATTGAAAATGTCACTGCCTAAGTAAAAGGCATAGGGACATCTCTCACAAACCAACAATTATGTTCTATGCTTTTGTCGCAATTGAAATTGTTAGCATGCACCTGCTAGGCAGGAGATATTTGGAATTTGGAGTTTCCAGCCCCATTTCCCACTTATCAATCAACTTAAACATGGGAATGGTCTGATCTTTTGGGAGTTTCCTGTATAATGCTTCGCTGATGAAGCTTCTTCCGGTATTCAGACATATTTTGATGAGAACAGGCTCCACCCCCTCATTTACCTGATGGGGAAAAACAGCTGTTCACCTTTTTTCAGGATGTCGGTCAAACTTTGAGCTGGTTTTTTATCATGGGATTTTGGTTTTCTTCTGATTGTGGAATGGTATAAAATTTCAAGGTATTTCCTTCCAGTGTGGAATACCACTTAAAACTGGGAGAAAGGTTAATTTTCAAAAACGGAGAAGGGTTCCCATCCCCAGTTTGTTCTCCTACAGAGATGACAGTGTTGTCTGGGACTTGATTGTTCCTAAAGTGAAATTCTATTTTGTCGGACTGTTGTTCAATCATGTGGTATGTGCCATTTAAACTCACGTAATTTGTACTTTGTTTTAATTTGATTGGTGGTTAGTCTGAGATCAGAGGACCTTGTTCACGCAGTCAATCAGGGGTGATAACCTCCGAAGGAGGTCAATCCCCAGTAGACAAGGTGTGCCCTCTGGAGTGACGACTATCACCGGGTGTTTCACCCTATGTGGCCCAATTTTGCTCTCCAGACCAGCAGTTTCTTCGACGGAAATATTATTTCCATTGGAGTTTTGGAGTTGTCCAGGAAGAGGTGTGAGGGGACTTTGGTGTTTCCCTTCCCCTTCCAGAATGAATTTGGTCAAAGGCCTTTTTGGACAGGGTGGTGGCTTGCGATACAGTATCCACCAGCGCTGATAATGCACATTGACCCTGTACCGTGATGGAGGTATAACATCTTCCTTCTCTCTCTTCAAGGGGACAAAGAAAATGTGCATTTTGTGCCAGCTTGGCAGTTAATTCTTTTATATTGAACTCCGACACTGTGTGGTCTTGGACAATTTTCTGTGTTGGAGTCCGGGAATCTGTAAATATGATTTTGCACCCAGATATCTGTGGGGTCGGGAAGTCCCCTTTTTCCCCCTGATTCTTTGCTGCCCCCTTTTTTTCTGGAGACAGTTGCCCAAACCTGTTTGGGGGAGGATCCCTCATTGCTTTAAGGGTCGTCTGGGTGATATTTTTTGGATTTAATCATTTGTGGCTGTAGGTCAGTCTCCATACTTACCCAGTCTAAGTCAGGGTCTTTTGGGACCCATTTTTCCTGGGCAGGGATCCTCCATCCCTGAAAGAAAAGGTTTTCTTCCCTGAATCCTCCAGGGATTCTTCCCCTTCAAATGGGATGATGCGGACTTCCTCCACAAAGTGGGTTCTCTTTGGCTCTTGGTTTCTCCTACTTACCCTCTGTTCCCTAGGTTCCAGCTTTTCAGGGGTAGGAGATTAGTGTTCAGGTTCAGAGATTTCCAGGGGTTTTGTTCTGGTGAGAAAGGAAGGTTCCTCTAGGGCTTTGCATCTCCCCTCCCCGGACCTCCTCCTCTGGAACCTGTTGGTTGTCTGTGTTTTCTTCTCGTCATTGGTCTGGGGCACCAGACCCGGGTGTTGAGCTGTACTGAGCAGCAATTTCTATTTAAGGGCTCTGCTGAGCCCTCAACCTGCGACCCAGGCTTGTGTCAAATATTGGACCCGGCGCTCCAGTTGAAACAACCTTTCTGGTTGATAGGGGGGTCTGGATTCATACCTTTGCTGTTCTCGGAAAGGGTAGCTGTACCTTCTCCCAGAGTAGCTCAGGTATTGACAGTTTCCCTGATAAAACTCCATCCTTGGTCTCCCTTCTCCCTGATTTGGAAATCTATTGTCCTGAAAGCGGGCTAGAGAGAGGATGATTGTTCGGGAAATTGCGGTTTGAAGGTTATCTGGGAAAGAAACTGAGGTTGGGGGTTGGAATATTTCTTCCCTTCTGAGGGATGTTCTGAGGGATGTTTTGAGGGTGGTTCATGGGGCAGTATTTACCTGATTGGACCCCCCTTTGTGCTGGGGAAGTCCATACATACCCCAAAATGGGTCTGTTACCCTTATATATAGGGCTGATATAAGTGGCAGGGCCAAATGGCGCGTTGGCCGGATACCCTGCCTGGCTACCACTCGATTGGGTTGGATCAGAGGGTCTCCTCTGCCTCTCATTCTGCTTATTAGTATTAGCTGGAGTAGTATTTTTAGGCTCCCCATATCCAAGTCCAATATGGGGGTATTTTTCACCTCTGCCACCTTTGCAGCAGTGGGTGTGTTTGACGGTTTCTAGGGTTATTTTTGTTCTCAGAGGACATTTGTACTTCATAAATCCAGGTGGCCTGTTCTATCACCCAATCCAGGGTCCTACGTTCATGGAAGTCCCTTACCAGTTGGGTCATAATGTATTAGGGAGGGCATGGAAGTGTTAATGAACTCCCGGCTATTTGAGTTCACCCACCTAGAGGTCTGGGCAAATACCCGCTTCAGCTCTTGCACAAACTCTCTAGGTGCTTGGTCCTCTCTGCACTGCAGGTTGTAGGCCGCCTTGCGGGCCTCCTGTGGTTTCCTGTGAACAGAAAAATGCTTTAAGATAGCCGCCTTAAAGGTGGACCATCTTTGGTGATCTTGGTCCTCCAGCGCTGCAAAGAAGCTGGAGTATTCCGGGGAGAATGACCATTTGACGAACTCCATGAGAATTTTGATCATTCCTTTTTTATTTTTATAAATCTGTTTATTGATTTACAACATGAACCAGAAGAAAAAAAAAACAAAACAAAATAAAACAAAACCAGGTTGCATTGCAAAGGTACAGTATATCCGCAGTTGTAAGACAGTAACAGAAATGAAAATACACGTGTGCATGGTTCATGTTAGCAGGGGATGAGTGTCTCAGGTCACCGCGTGCCCAGAACCCAATGGATTCTGCGCCACAGGCGTTTCAGTGTTGAGTGTTCACACAGTTTCTGTCAATTTCCCCCAGACCTTCTGAAACTTCCCACGGCAACCCCTGGCATTGTAGATGCGTTTCTCTAAGGATGCACATCTATCCATTTCATTGACCCAGCGGCCAAAGCTCAGTCTCTCTGAAGAGCCCTACTAAGCAGTGTTAATCTACTTCCCCAGTCCCATTGCCACTGAGAGGAATGTCTTTTCATGATTGGTGGACTCCACTTCCCCCCAGATTCCCAGTAATACTAGCTTTGGGTCCTGCGGAACTGGGGACCCCAGTACACTAGAGATCTTGCGAATACATCTCTGCCAGAAGTCCTGTATCATACCGCAGTTCCACACCATGTGGAAGAAGGTTCCTTCTAACCTTTGGCATCTCAGGCAGTCTCCCTTGTCCTCTACAATTCCCATAACATGTCCATTAGTCGCTATCAGGGCCTCACAGGCCTTGAAGGGAGAGGCAGACATAAACATGAGCCCGCCACTGCCTAGTCAAGTGCCTGAGGGTAAATGCAACTTAAAAAGAACAAAGGGAAAGGCTGCAGTTGAATTAATAGAAAAATACATATTATTACATAAAAGGGGCAAATGTATGATAAACTTAACTAAACTTAATTTTGAAAATTTGATTTTGGCCTTCCCTTGATCCTGAGAGATTTGAAAGTTGGTGTGAGGGTGAAGGAAATAATTAACATATTTTTCACTGATATGGCTCCTGAGTAAATGAAGAAAAACTGTATCTCTGCATAGCAAGGGCGTGCTGACTTCAGATTAGCATCATCGGATTTGCCTTAAAATGTAGTCCTTAAAAATATATTCATACATGTAAAGATGTGAACAATTGGGGTACTTGCCATGTTGATAGATTTTTAGATTTTTGAACATGCCGAGCCTACCTGTCAAAGTGGGATGATGAAGCTTTCTCCTCCCACAGCTGTCCTGACTCACTACCCCATATCCTTGTCCCATTAGCACACAGGTGGGTAGAGAAAATCAACCAATCCCGTTTGCGGGAATCATGACAAGTTAGTGATGTCAATTGCCCTATAAAACGACCAGTTTGCAATAGAACTGGGCTTTTTAACTTATTCCGGGAGGCAACCTGCTGCTCAAGTCTTGCAAGAAACACCCCAGCAGAGAGGCCTAAATCTTGGAGTGGAGACTGGAACCAGGAGACATAGAAGCTGCCTGGGACCCCTTGGAGGATTCAAAGGAGACAATCCTTGACTGACTCCCTTGCTGTCCCAGTGGTGCCCTGCTGTTACCTGATGTCCATTCCAAGGCCTCTCCTGTAAGTAAAACTATCCCCAAAGCCATATATTGTGTAGGCCCAGCAATTACTTTCAAGTATTGTTCTAGTTATTTCCCCATAGCAAAATATCCTATTTGTTTGTGTCTATCCTTAGCATATTTAATTAAAGTAAATCAATTGATTCCCCTATAGAAATCACGGGATGGGTCTTGTTGGCATTCGAAGCCAACAAGCTCTTCTCAGTGTGTTCTGAGTCGATATAGACATAAAGATTTGCCAAAGGAATAAATCCCAAAATCCTGTTTCCACGTGAGTGTGCAAGGTGCAAAACAAAATTCCCCATTGATCCCCTTCATTTCAAATCAGAAGTGTGATGCCTGGTAGTGCCTTTGCCTGTGCAGGGTGCAAAACAAAATTGCCCCCTTGTTCCCATTGTGCTCTGACCAAAACCACAAAGCCCTGCCTGTTCTTTTTAGGTGTGGCAAAACGAATTTCCCATTGTTTTTCTTTCCCTCATATTGCATCTGTGATTAGAATTCCAAAAAACGACTTTCCCATTGTGTTCCCACTCTCTGCCATTGGTCTTCAATTCAGGGGGGGTCAAGTCTAATTGATGTTTGGAGGGTGGGGTTGCTGGGAGAAAAGTATTTTTTATAACGAAATTAGCATTCACTGTGTGTCTTGAATTGTTCTTTTTCTGTATTGGTGGGTGTTTTGAAATTACATTGTGACTGCATATCTCAGTATTATCTCTTCGGTGGTGCCTTTACGGAAGTCATTTTTGTTCTTGTGTTTCCCCAGCATTGGTGGCGGATGTTAGTCAGTTTGTCAAATTTGGTTTAAATATATTCATTAATCTATATTCTTAATAAACACCGGCCTGATTCTTATTGCATTGTGGCATCAGGTATTTGTTGGGGTTGAGTGCAAGACAGGTTGGAGGCCTTACAAAACTGTAACAAATCAAAATCATAGTGATTTATTGTGCATCACATTCATTGGGGGGAAAGGAACTCCCTGAGTTGAGTGTGACCACGTAATAAACAGCTACAAAATGTTAAGTCTCTTTTTTACCAAAAGTCTTTTGCCTCCGAGGACCTGATGCGTTCAAACGGACAAACAAAAAGTTCCTTTCCAAAAAGTATGTTGGGTGATGACTTTTCAGCCCTGGATTTCCCTCTTCCGGGTTCAGATCCACCAAAAGTTCCTAGCAATATCAGGACCTTTGGTGGTTAAGTGTCCTGCTTCCGGGGCCTGAAATATTCAAAATAATAAACAAAAGTTCCTTTTGGTTTGTACGTTGGGTGAGGGTTCTTCACCTCTAGGTCCTGCTCTTCCGGGCTCAGATCCCATTTGAATGTTAGCCTCCCTCTGTCAGGTTCACTATGGCTTGTATTCAAGGAGATTTCCTCTGCTATATTCATGTGTCATTGGGTGATGGCTTTTCACCCCTCGATCCCCCTCTACTGGGCTCAGACCCTTCTCAAATGTTTGCCTCCCTCCATCAGGTTCACTACGGCATTCACCTGTCGTTGGATGATGTCTTTTCACCCGTGGGTCCCCCTCTTCCGGGGTCAGATTCCTGTGGCATTCACAAGCCTTAATGTCTTTTTAAACAGTTCACTGTGGACATCTCTCTGTTGGGGTCACTCCGGTCAACACACTATTTGTTGGGACTTCAGACTTCGCCCCTTTCCATCGGCATCCCTCCGTTGGGTTCACTCTTGCTAACTCTTGCCAATAATACAGTTCTTTCCATTTTCTCACTATGTGGGATTCACCTCCCTTAGCTTTTCAATTACGTGTAGGTCAAAGACTTTTCAACTGTACAGGGGGTTTTGCTTGACCCCTGTATGACCACTTTGACCTTCTCCTTCCAGCTCTCCTAGGGCCTTCTGGTATCTGTAGTTTGAACAAACATCGGATCAACAGAGTCTCTTGAATGAGAACCCACGTGGTGCCACACCCCTCTGCAGCTAGTTTTCCCTTAATGTTAACAGTTCTTTAACATTAAGGGAAAACTAGCTGCAGAGGGGTGTGGCACCACGTGGGTTCTCATTCAAGAGACTCTGGTTTATCCGATGTTTGTTGAAACTACAGATACCAGAACTTTCCTTAATGTCCCCTTTTCGACTTTCGTTCAACACAGTTCGGTTTCTTATCGGCTCTCCACTCAACTCACCGGCTGTGATGAACCGCTTTCTTTTCTTGTCTCTGGAGTCAAGGCCGGTACCATGGTAGCAAGCGTTTCTTCCTATTCTGATTCTCATTGTAGGCGTGCTCTGTGTACTTTTAACATCTGCTGCAACACAGGCTGGCTATGGTTCACGGTTTTACAATTCCTTTCAGGAAGGCTTTGCAGGTCTGGGTCTGAAAGGGTAAGGTCGTCTCTCTTTCTTGCCGCCTTTCTCCTCCTCTTGAACTGCTGTGCTTGGATAGCTGTCTCTTTGTGCGGTATGCCTTGGACGTAGGGTGCTCTTGTGCTCCACCTTTTATCCCTGTGGGGAAGGAGAAGGCCCATCAGGTTTGTGTGATTCTGGTCAATTGCCTGACTTTGCCTGACCCTTGCGTTGGGAAATGTCAGGTAAATGGCTGTGGTGTTAGTCCGTTGTCTTTCGTGATGTGCGAAAGTGTCTGTGTCGAAAAAGGAGGGGGGGCGGGTGTAGTGTCTCTGTATCCTACGTGGCAGGATGAGGAAAAGGTGTTAGAAGAAGGGGATACTATAGATTGTAGATTGAGGGAGAACCCAATTACTCACTCCAATAGAGTGATCCTCCACCTTGATTTTGGGATATGAAATCTTTCATTAGCAGAAAGGTAGAAGCGAGGAGTTATCAACAGTTATTCCTTCAAGAACAAACCATTAGCAATAACATATTCAAACAATTTTATTAAGATACAGAAAGATTTAAAATTCTCATTAGATTAGGTCACAATACATAACACTTCTTAAAAAGAATTCTAAGACAACATATACATTTATATGTGACACTACAAATCTTCTGTATTAGAAGAAGAAGATGTTGAAATACATCCAATGTTTAAAACTGAATTTTATGTGAAGGAATTAATCCTTTTTTATTCTTCAGATCTATATGAGATCTCCAAATCAATTTCTCAGACTTGGTTATTGTTCAAAAACATTAACTCGGACATCCACCAGGGGGCGCCGAATGCTGACCTAGACCCGTGTTGCTCCGCCGGGACTGCCCATCTCCTTCAAGATCCTGCTGTCTTTTTGACTCAAACATAAAATAAAAAGACATATACCGAGGGGGGAGTGTACCTGCGTCACCCCCCCCGAAATCCTGACCAAAATCGGAGCAGTTAAAGACCTCCTCCACCGTCTGAAAGATCAGCCGCGGTCCAGGTGGAGGAGACCACGTGATAAGACCTGCAGAGGAGGAGGTGTCGGAAGCAACCCCGAACCACCTGCAGCCTTGGGAAGGCTAACAAGGGAGCCGGGGGCTTGGGGAGGACCCCGACTGAGCGGCAAGACAGGGGGATCCAGTACCCCTGAGACAGAGCTCAGGGAGGCAGACGCATTGCCCATCATCCGGGGCCCCGACGCCAGACTGCAGGTGGCCTTGCAGGACACGGCTGCGATCCGGCAAGGCCTCCCCTCCGTGCACCACCCTTGAGCGGTCCCCCCCCCCCCGGGCCCGCCGTGTATGCTGTGCGCGAGCGGCGGGGCCGTCCGGGTTGAGGGGGAGTCAGCCGGAGCAACAAGCGGGATAGAAGGTACGTCCCGGGGCCTGCGGGGAGGGGCGGACCAGGCTAGGTCCCAGATCCAAAGTGGGGGTAGCCACGCCAACAGGGCTAAAGACCCAGCATCAACACCAGCAGGGGCTGGAGGGGACGGGGACATACCCCGCCTGAACTGGAGGGACAGAGTTTGCTTGTGCTGCTCCCCGGCACTGAGGGGAAGTGAGGAGACCCACCGTGTGCGTTGCACCCTTGAGAAGGGCCCTCTCTCTATCTGCAGTGGGACTTACCTCCACGCAGTGGAGTCACGGAGGTCAGCACTGCAACCTGTCCCACAGCTTTGTTTGTCCAAGGTTGAGAGCAGTGACTCAAAGGACAGAAATAGACACGAAGGAACAGGGGCACGGTTTAGGACGTCTGCCTGTACCTGCCATCTGCCTCTGACCATACTCCCAGCAGCACTGGCCAATCTGGCCAATCGACAAAATATATGTATTTGCCTACACATTGACACCCTGGGCTGATCTGGGCTAGTCGAACCACTCCAGGTGCTGCACTTGAGGAAATCTTTTACGCCTGGGGGCCCTGCTGTGACGGGAGGGGGCCTGGGCAAGCCCTCAAGCACCCACCCCCGGGCCAGCCAGGTATGCACAGCGGACCCCATGAAAAGAGGTATCAAGGAGGAGGAACCGACCCCAGCCCTAATGCCCAGGTGAGGAGTGGGACAACCTAGGGTCCGGAAGGAGGCATAAGAGAAAACAGAAGGGGGGAAGGACCCCGAAAGACAACACAGGGCGCTCATCTGAAGCGGAGTCTGGACACTGGGACTACTCCCTGCCCACCGACTGAGCACAGGTTGAAACAAGGACCACCCCAGAAAGAAGGACAGGGGTCCATCCCGTGGGTCCCGGTCGACGGAACGCATCTGCATCCTGAGCGGCCTAAACAAGCCAACATGGGGAAAGACCTGCCCCGTAGGGGAACAACGCAGAACAAAATCGACAAATACACTATGAGTACCCCAGCACAACTCCCGGGACCGGTGAGCGAGGGGGAGGAGGAGGAGACAGCGAATGGGGGCATAGGCCTGACGCTGTCGCTCACGGACATCATGGCGGCAATCAGCGACTCCAGGACCTCAGTGGAGACAAAAATAGATGGCCTTGCCTCTGAAGCTTCCGTTGTGAGACAAGACCTAAGGAACCTGACGTCCAGGGTAGACGAAACAGAGAAACGAATATCAGATACCGAGGACACTGTTCAGAATCTGGGAAACTGTCTGGAGCAAATGGAGCAGAAAATCACCACATTGGAGACCAGAGCCGAGGACAGTGAGGGGAGGTCACGCTGCAAAAACCTTCGCATACTTGGCCTCCCTGAAAAAGAGGAGGGCCCCTCGATGGAACTCTTCCTGGAAGACTGGCTAGCAGACCTGATGGCCCCTAAAAAACTCTCCAAATTCTTCTCTATAGAAAGAGCGCACAGGGTCCCAGCTGGCAGGCCGATCCCGGGGGTCCCCCCAGCATGGTGATTGCAAAGCTAATGCACTATAGGGATCGGGATACACTCCTGCACATGGCAAGGGCAACCGGCCCGATCACCTACAACGGGAATCGGATTGGACTCTTTCCAGTTTACACAAGGGAAGTTCAGAAGTCGCGCAATCTTATGACTCCATAAAAAAGAAACTGACGCCCCTGGGCATCAAATATGCACTTTTCTTCCCAGGAACCTTTAAAGTATACCACAACAGCAAGGTGCATGTGTTTTACAACCCACGGGAGGCTTGGGAGTGGCTAGAGACACAGGTCCTCTCCACCCCACGCCTCGACGGACCAAGAAGAAACACACCCCGCAAATACAACAAAGGCGATGTTCACACCAGCACGTGGGGAAATAGGGGAAGTCGGATCTCCGGCTGAATTCAATCCTGCTTGAAATCTGACTGCGCACAAACAAGAACCATAAGAGAACCAAGAAGGGACCTTTGCATTGGCAGTCCCGGCGGGGACGTCGAAAGAAGATAGGAGCTTCCCACCCCCTTTTTCTTCTTTTTGCTTGGTTCTACCCCCCTCTCTCTCTGAGGGATTGTTCTTTCCTTTCCCACTCACGTTTTGTGGTACTGTAAGTTTCACGAGGCTGGGCAGGGGATTCTCCTGATCCCCCCCCCCTCTTGAGTGGGTTTTTATGGTTCAATTGGTTTGGGGAACAGGTGCTTCTGGTTGGGGGGGAAGTGCGGGGTGGGGGGAGTTTGGGGGTTCCAGTTGTTAAAGGGAAGGGCCTGATTACACAAGCTACAACTCCAGAGGTGGGAGAAACGGAAGCTCGGAGTAATCCAAGCATCAGACACGGGGGAGGCCGAAACATAGCCTTTAGCGACCCGCAAACACACGCTCATACAGACATGGCCCATGCTTCACAGTTTACGGTTTCAGGGTTTGCACATGTCGTACACATAAAGGATCTTACAACGATCGAGACAAGCGCACACCAGGACCCGGGGCACTCCATGGTAACGGGCACCACGGAAACACAGCAGACACATTACATCCTTCCGAATAACCCCACAATAGGAGGCAAGTGGCGGTAACACAGTTGAGACAGATATCCTTGTTAACCTGGAACGTGAATGGCTTGGGGTCGAGTATAAAACGAAAACTGGTATTTCAGTACCTCATCCGACACTCTCCGGAGATCGCATTTATCACAGAAACCCATCTGATAGGCACCAACAGAGGACTCTTTAGGAAATCCAATTACCCACACGCATACCTTGCAGGGTTCACCAGGGGCTCCAGGGGCGTCATGATCCTACTACATAAACAGGTTCCATTCAAGTCCAGAAAGGTGAGAGCGGACCCCTGAGGCCGGTTTGTAATAGTGCTGGGGGAAATGTGGGGTGAGACCTGGGGTCTGATAGCAGTGTACGCGCCTCCCACACTGACTTCGGAACTCCTTACCGAGCTCCAGGATAAACTGTTAGAAGAGCGAGCAGACTCGTGGGCAATCGGGGGGGGACTTTAATGAAGTCATGGAGGCAGCTTCCAATAGAACACACATAGGCAACAGGGCGGCGGATACACCGACCAAGCTGTGCACCTTCGCCGATGCAATCAGGCTATTGGATACGTGCAGGGCTCTACACGCATCAGACAGGGGCTATTCCTTCTACTCCAACGCGCATAGGTCCTTCTCCAGGCTTGACTATATCTTCACCCCGAAGACCATGGCACACAGATTACTATCTGCAGAATTTCTGGCCAGAGGGATTTCTGCCCCCCTTACTAATCAAACTCAAGGACACATTACACAAAGGGGAACCCAATTGGCGCTTGAACGCCTATCATCTGGGAATACCGGAAATAATGGAAGGGCTCACAAACAAAACGTCGGAATACTTCGACTTAAATGAAGGAGCAGTGGACTGTCCAATAACACTGTGAGAAGCATTTAAGACAGTCATATGAGGGGAAGCAATTCCCTTGGCGGCTGCCCACCGCAAGCGACAAACTGAGGCAATCTCCGAAGCAGAGACCCAAGTAACTAGGCGGGGGGAACAACTGCTAGAGGAGGCGACCCAAGAGGCGCATGATGCCCAAAGGACCGCCCAAGCGATTTTGAAGGACAGGGCCCTAGACAACGCTCGAACCGCCCAGTGTCTGGTCCAAAGCCAGATATATGAGCGAGGGGATAAAGCAAATAAGACCCTAGCCTGGCTAGAACGACGGGAACAGAGCAGAGGGCAAGTACGGCTATTTGTACTCAAGAAGGGGAAATGATAACGAGCAACTCCGGAATTGCGGATGCATTTGCAGAATACTATGAGGAACTATATTCACCACCGGTACAGGGACCCATACCAAACATCCCATTATTTTTAGACTCAGTAGCGATCCCCCACCTTTCAGGGCCACAGTCAGAACAGCTAGATACAGCCATTACCGAGGGCGAGGTAGGGGAAGCCCTCTCGCAATTACAGACGGGGAAAACCACGGGCCGTAACGGCTTCCCGGTGGAGATGTGGAAAAGATTGGGGGAGACCACAACAAAGCATATGCATGACATGTTCCTCCGCAGCAGGGAGCGGGGCAGCCTTCCCCGGGATCTCCGGAAAACGACTATTGTGGTGATCCCCAAAGCGGGGAGACCCCCAGAGAGTTGCGCCTTATATATGCCTATATCGCTAATAAACGGGGAGGCCAAAATACTAGCTAGAGTCCTTGCAAATCGATTGCTTCGGGTGATCGGGTCCCTAATCCACCCAGATCAGTGCGGATTCATGCCAGGTAAATCCACACAAATGAACCTCCGCAGGCTCCAGATCGCCCTCGACCGGGCAGCTGAGATCCCGTCTCTGTTGGCCCTCCTCGCGGTCGACTTCGAAAAGGCCTTTGACTCGGTGGGGTGGATCGCCTTGTGGGCCATAATGGAACGTATGGGTTTTGGACAACATTTCATGTCATGGGTCAAGCTCCTCTACACCCTCCCTGTGGCATCCGTACGAGTCAACGGGAGGACATCTAGTACATTCCCGCTGGGTCGAGGGACCAGGCAGGGCTGCCCCTTCTCACCCCTGCTGTTTCTCCTGGCCATTGAACCTCTTGCAAATAGGCTATGCACAGACACACAATGGACGGGGTTCGCCTGGCCAAACGGTGGGGAGGAACGCGTCTCGCTGTACGCGGATGACCTCCTACTATACCTAAGTAAACCCAAAACCTCATGCCCGATTGTGACCAGAACCCTGGAGGAATATCAACACTTTGGGGGACTGCGAGTGAACACACAAAAAACAATCTATTTCCCGGTCCAAGGGGGGGGCGATGCAATTCCAGAACCCTGCCCATACTCCACTTCGATACTGGGCTTTACCTACCTGGGGATACGGATTAGTGCAAAACAGGAAGACTTTCCCAGACTGACCTGCACCCGATAATGGAAAAATTCAACGATGACGTCACTCACTGGCATTCTCTCCCACTCTCATTACTTGGGAGGGCGGCGCTGTTTAAGATGTTGGCACTCCCGAGATTCCTTTACGTCCTCCAAAATGCCCCACTCCCCATCCAGACTGTACATTCAATAGGACCCTACGAATGTTACTCTGGGGGGGAAAACAGCCACGCATCGCACTAAAAACACTTCACCGCTCGGTGTGGGAGGGGGGAATTGGATTGCCCAACATCCGCACATACTATTGGGCTGCACAAGCAGGAGTGGCAAACGAATTGCTACATGGGGACCCCCACGCTCCCACATACTCGGTCGAGATAAGTGGCGCGGAATTCCCTTCGCCCTCACACATATTGTACAATGATGAAAAGAACCTAAGGGGGGTCCCGAGCGGGTCCCTTCACATCCACCGGGTCTGGAAGGAAATACATGATACATTGGCTGAGGCGGCAGACCAACCCTGATCCAACCCCTATGGCACAATGCACACCTCCCAGAAATCCAGAGAATGGGACACTTTGAAACCTGGGACAGAAAAGGGATATATACACTGGCAGATATTATTCAGGAGGGGAGATTGATAGACTTTGAAACTCTACAAGCGAAACATGGACTGCTACCTATGGACCGCTTTAGATACCTCCAACTCATACACGCTATCAACACCCAATTTAGGAACCTCACCGATATACCCGCCTGTTCTCCCCTGGAAACAAATGTCCTCCCACAACGCATTCCCTCCAAGGTCACCTCCACCCTCTACCAAGCAATTAACTCCTTTGGCTCTGAGGAACTCGCCCACCTTAGAGGAAAATGGGAACAGGACCTGGGTGCACTAGAGGCAGAAGAATGGGTGGAGGCACTGATGTCCCCAAGGGAAATAGGTATTGATGCGAAACTCAGATTGATACAGCTGCGAATCATACACAGGTCTTACTACTCCTGAACGCAAATGGCTAGGTGGGCAAGGGAGGAGGATACAATGTGTCTCCGATGCAAGAGAGCAGAAGGCACCTTTTACCACATGATTTGGGAATGTGGGGTGCTGCAGGAGTTCTGGACAGAATGTCTACTGCACCTCTCCAGGACATTGGGCGCTACAATCCCGAAAGACCCCAAACTCATCCTGTTGGGAATAGGAGGCGAGTCCAACCTGACGAAACATGAGAGGACATTTTTGGGGGTGGCCCTAGGGTCAGGCCAAAGACTAACAGCGGCCACCTGGGGTTTGGCGGACAAGATAAACATAGACCGGTGATCCACAAAATGGACAGATGTGCCTCCCTAGAAAGACGAATCTATAACGCAAGGGGGTGCCCCCTGAAGTTCCACAAAATATGGGGAAAGTGGGAAGATCAAATATAAAAACTTGGGAAAAGCGAGAGACTGTGCACCCAGTGCGCCTATCTGTAACGTTATTTATGGTCAACTATTGTGCTATGTGCTGCACGCCCCGGCAAAAGCGCCCCTGTTGTCTGTGTGTACTCATGTGGTTGTTTTTCTTGTTTTACAAAACCTAATAAAAAGAACATGAAATAAGAAAAAAAAAACATTAACTCGACATGTTTCAGTCCTCTCTATTGTTATGGGACTTTCATAAGGAGTTTTCGTGTCCAGAACTAGAGTTGTAATCACTATAAATTCTTCTTTCATTGAAGTCTTGTTCACTAGTTATAAGGTATGACTGTTGATAAAATACAAGAAAAGGAACAAAGTATCAGCAAAGAATGCTTATATTACTTGGGACACAATTAAGTTGTCTGGGTTACATTCAGATATAAAAATGATCTGAATATACCAGTGCGGTAGGTCCCTTCGTTCGGTTCACTATCCAAAATTTTAGACTGGTTTCTCGATTTCCGTGCAAACACTACTGTTCCTTTTCTCATGGGAACCTGTAAATTACTTACAAAAACTGGCCTTTTTTTAGGTTTTCTAGACCAATTTTCTGAGTTACTCAAACCATATAATCATGTTATATCTCTTGCTTTGAGAGGGTGTATACTAGTCATTTTGATATTGTCTCTATGATCCATTTAGTATTCTTTCAATGTGTACCTTGAAAAGGTCTCTTTATAATGCCATCTTCTTGCTGTTTTTTGTGGCGGTATTTTGCATTAACACTTTCTTGGGGGCCTGTGTTCTCTTAGGGGCTCTCTCGTTGAGTGCTTTCCAAGTTATCAGCTGTAGGTGTCTCACCTGCAGATTGAACGGTGGATGGAATCAGGACTGTCCACTGCTCTTCAAAGTCGGAGTTATAGTGCATTAACTCTTACGTCGATGAACCCCTGTCCGGTGGCGCATGGACGGTACGATCCACTAGATGGTTTGGTGAACCCTCTGATCATTGTAACTGCTACAGTTGAATAGATGTTCTTGGTTTAGTCTCAGTACTGCATTATTGTTTACATTTATATCTGTGACTTAATTCGGTCTTAATAAAGTCCTGACTAAAGTTATACGATTTTAAATTAGCTAAACATAGTGGCTTGATTCTGTGGTGGCCGCAATAAGTTGAGTTAAACAACTGAGGGTTTAGTGGTGACACGGGTGAAGCATGACTAGTGTGGCTACCCAGTTCCTAATATTCTGAGCGTGAAACAAAAAATATCGGTCCCTTTTAGATGCTTGCTAATGATTCTGGGACTACGAAAGTAGTAAAATACTTTCCCTATGATTAGGGATTTAGTTAGCGGTTCCGCGTTTTGATTCTTACCTGTTTATGTATAGAAACCTGATTGATTTCCATACGGCATTGTAGCTTTTAACTGCCGCTTCACTGTGTGAAGAGTCGTCACCGCTATGATGTCTAAGTAATGCTTTACGTTATCTTGAAGCGAGCGGAAAGCGCCGGAAAAAAACAAAAACGCTCCTAGGTCGTAGTTCCTTGTTGAAAAGAATCACTTCCTTCTTTAGTATTGGCGTCATAGTCCTTTTGTAGTGTTTATGCTATCAAGGTGACAGTGAGTTTATTTTTTAGTTAAGCCTTCACTCACATCTGACTAGTCTTAGGAGTCTTTTCTTTCACCCTATTTAGTTTGTTTACATATGGTTCAGCTGACAGTTCGCTTATTAGGTATAGAAAAAAGCACAATTTTTAGTAAGTAAAATCCAATACTTTAGCGGCGGCATTTTATCACGTCAATAGCCCTCCGTCTGTTATTGTGGTATGTAGGCTTCATATCTTTTGCCATTCTATTGCCTCATTGAGGCCTCTCTCAAACTTGAGCAGAACCACCTCTGGTTCCGGAAGCAACACAAGGCCTTCCTTTTCGCTTCCGCCTTCTCTCTTCCTCTCCCCTGCTGATGTCCAGAATGCTTCACGTACTAGTCACCTGCTACCCTCTGAACTCGGGCCCAGGCTTCTGCATGTCCAGTTGCCCTTGCACTGCCTACAGGCTCCCCCAGCACTTATGAACTGTATTTGCAACCCTACAGTCCCTTTTCTCTGCACTTATGAGCCACTAGCTGGCTGCACTTATTTAGTTACCTGCAAATCATACTAGTGGTACATAAGGCGCTATATAAATGCAAAATAACATAACATAACTTCTCCCCTCCCCCTCTCGGCACTTGCGTGATCTGAATGACACAAGGCCTAGTAAGATCGTTGTTTTGTCCTCCCTCTGTTTCCCCCTCCTTGTCTTGTCGCGCCTAGAAACACTTATGTACAGGAGCGTTATAAATGCCATATCATATGGTGGGCCTCATTACACGGAAGGCGGTAATCCAGGGTGCTATTAGCACCCTGGACCATGCCGGTAAATTACCGGCACCGCCTTGGCGGTAAGGGGATTTACCGCCCCATTCCAAGGTCGGTGGGGCGGTAAATCCCCCTTCCGCCATTGCCCTTCCCCATTCCCATTTCTGCCCCATAGGGCTCTATGGGAATGGGGAAGGCGCTAATTACGGCACCGCAATTTTGCGGTGCCGTAATAAGCTCCGAGGTCCCTTAGCGGGTTGGTTTTTATCGCCTGCAAAAAGCAGGCGTTAAAGCACCAACCCGCTAAGGGACCTCGTAGTACGGCGGTAAGGGTTAACGGTCACCGTTGCCATTAACGGTGACCGTTAACCCTTACCGCCGTCCGTGTCTCATCAGGACCAGACATGAATCAGATAAGAATGATTATGCCTGCAGGGTTTACACAGCTGCTTTTTCAGCAAGGTGGCTGTCCATGGAAAAGGGACAGACTTTATACAAGCCAGAGAAAGACAGTTAATGCACATTTCAAAGTGTGCCTTCGAAAAGACAGATTGGGAAAAAATAAATGTGAATAAAGTAGAATCTCCGGCAGACTTTCTGGTCAGACTCAAAGTAATTTTTACTGAACATCCAGGTAGAATAAAACCAACTGAGACTTAGGAAGAATCAGTGATGAATATCTTTGCTATGGTTTTGAAATTGGGTTGCGCCAAGCCCCAACGCGCCTGTATTTGAGTCGAAGTCCAGCCTATGTAAGGCTTAATTATTGACAGTCTTGTGTTAGTTTATACAAGAATGCATTTCTTTTTAGATCAGGTTATAAGTACAGTTATAAGTATCTTTGCTGGTTTATAGTCAAAATCTCGAAAACTAAATCTCGAAAAAAAAAGCACGAATTTAAAATCTCGAAAAAAAAATATCACATTTTTTTTTCAATGCGTTTTTTTTCAAAATGGGGGGTTCCACCCCCAACTCCCCTTTTTTTCATTTTTTTTTTATTTTACCCCTTTTTTTTACTTACCTGACCACAAAAACATATATAAATAAATAAATAAAAAAATCGATATTTTTTTTTTCGAGATTTTTGTTTCGTGCTTTTTGTCATTCGAGATTTTGTTATCGGCCTTTTGACTGACCACCATCTTTGCTATGGGCCTTCACGCAAATCTGTAACAGCAGCTCAAAATGATCTATGTTTGGTGGCAAACAAAACCTATATCTGAGCTAGCAATGGTAATGAATCACTGCCTTGTAGGATCCCCTACATACTCTGGAATGTCCACCCCAACACACTCAGAGCAGAACCTTCACTACTCACATTTCGCAAAACCCTCAAAACCACATTATTCATATAAACCTCTCTACTCCCTAGCGCCCCAACCATCCCTGCCCAGCTTACCCATCAGCCACGCTACACACCTGCTATACTTGCTACCTGCTAACTGCTAAGGTTTCTGCAACCCCAAGATGAACCGTAAACGTAAATATATACTAGCCTCTGTACCATGTCTGTATCTCCAAGATGAACTGTAACTGTAAATATATACTATCCTCTGTACCATGTTTGTAACTCCAAGATGGACCGTAAATGCAAACATCTATGTAATTACTAAGCCTTCCTTTGTAACCAGCAACATCTTTTATATGCAACAGCGCCACGATGCCCTTGGGTTGATGTGCGCTTTAAAAATGCGAATAAATAAAATGCCTTGAATGCCAACACCAAAAGAATCGCCAAGCGCAGACATCTGAAGGGAGCCGTTCTTATAGTATGAGCAGCATGGTGAGGGGTGAAGAAGAGGTAGAGTTGCAGTACAAGACCCACAGCGGATTCATTTTGTGAGTCCCACTGAATACCCCAATCAACGTCAACAGAAATTTCAGCCCCCACTTCCAGAGCACCCCCATTCCCAAACGCACCAAGGTTTACACTGATTATGTTAGTGCTCAGTGTCCCAAATTAAGATCAGTATTGAAACAGCCAGAGAGAAAGAATCTTGTCATGATACCTGTAGATCATGAGAGCCCCTATGCAGTAAAAGAACAAACTATTTCATGTGAGGTAGACACAGGAGCCATCAAATAAACTAAATGAGTTGACTCCTTCCCTGGCAACCCCCTGACATCTACCACAATTTATGCAGTAGGCATTTCTAACACACCAGTACGTCTTTCTTTTACTAAACAAGTATCCATTACTCTAGGACCTATTACTGACGAACATGCGTTTTTGTCAATCTCTGCTCCGTTAATTTGTTAGGTTAAAACCTCCTTTTTAAACTGAATTGTACTATTTATTGTACCCTTGGTAAAATATTCTCAGATTTCACCAACTACAACACTGATGCTGAACTAACAACACTCGAAGAAACCCCTTCACCAATATCTCAGGCCCCTGACTGCCTATCGTCTGTACATGATAATGAGATATGATGGATACATAATTGTGAGGAATTGACATCTTGCAAGTGTGTAGAAACCCAGGCTTTTAAAAATGTTTATTGATAAAATGGTGCAGGTAATTCCATCTCAGAAAGGGTCATGTGTTAATCGGAATCATCTTTCATAAGCTCCAGGCCAAAAGCATAGGGTACCTCTGTGCCCTGCTGAATCCGTAGCCTGATCTACAGCGCCTGCTCTACAATGGCGCAGAGCGGGTTCACGGAACATAGATGCCCATTTGGCAGCTGCAACTGACAGCCAAGTCCCTGAGTTGCAGGGGCTACATTTAACATATTGTGATAAACGTAGGTTTTTTTTTCACTTCTACTCCCTTTGGATACTCTATGCAGGTGGCCGGGAAAGGCCATCGCTTTTGGATCCTTGTCCTGGGGGTGGACAAGCAAGGGAGGATCGCCTGGATAATCGTCCTCAGGGATTGGAGGTGAGAGACCTATAGGTGAGACATGGTATTCTAGATCCTCCTTTTCAAAAGAAACCCCTAACCCAGAAGTAGTGATAGGATATTCTTCTTCTAATCCAATGATTTCTGAGACGTGTAAATCAAGGAAGAGCAAGAGTAACGATTGGATATTTAAGAATAATTCATGGTATCCCCATTATCCTCAAGAGGGTCAGTCTACTCTTTACCCAAACTTCATAGGTCATTGCAAAAGTGTTCCTCTTTCCTCCCCGTTTGAAGTACCTAATCATATTGGGATGAGGAAGAGGCCACTAGGAGATATGAAGATTACCTCCATTCACTATTCAGGTATTGACATGAAGAAGAGGCTAGAGGGCCATGAATTCACTAAATTGTGGTCAGGCAAGTCAGGCAAGGCAAACCCTTAGCCCACACCTGCAGCTTACTGATCACACACAGGTGTATAAAAACAGAGGCTGCAGGAAAGTTGAAAGAGAGGTGGAAGTCCTGGAAGGAGAAGTGAGCAAGTGTCTCAAGACCAGCTGGAGGAGGAGTTGGCGCAGAGATGCAGAGAGTCTGCAAGCTGAGGCAGCCAAAGGAAGCGTGTCAAGGGAGCCATGCCTCCAAGGAACCAGGAACCAGGAGAGTATGTGGAAGGGAACCGGGAGGCGTGTCATTCCCTTTTGCAGCAAGGATAAAAAGGTACTTGTTCCCCTGGGCTGAGAAAGGAGCTCTAGAGTGTCTGAGGGACAGGTGGTGGTGGCGACCGTGATCTCAGAAGAAGCAGACGATTGTTGGGGAAATCAAGAAAAGCACAACCGGTGAGTGAATTGCGTAGGACCGCAGGTGTCCTACGTAAGTGAATACAAAGTAACCAAGCACGTGCGTAAGGAAGAAAGACGTGTTTTTTAGAACTCTTGAATATCGTCAGTCTAACAATGAACTGATACTTAGTTTCCAAATGTTTGTGAGCCTGTAAATCCATTCTTGAAAGCTTCTGTCCTGAACTATAACTATTATCAGAAAATGGGCGCCATGCGCCTAAACGATGTGGGAGCACAATTAGAAATCTGAAAAAAACATGTAAAAGCCATTCTTATTGAACACTGCCTTGAAAGAGCAAAAGATATGTATGAAATGAGAACCGCAGTTATAACAAACTACTCAATTGAATGAAGTAAGAAGTGTGAAACTACATTCAACAAACTGTTTTCCACATATTATTTTGATCTTTGAGGGAAACATGAAAGCTCCTGTTTGCGTGACCTGTAATGGGTGGACCGGTGGTGTAAAACTGCGTCTTGACCAGAGAACATTTTTATATTAATCAGGAGGTTTACTGTGATAAAAACAGGAAACCAAATGCCATCATACTTGGGGTAGAGAGTCCCAAGTTGTGAAAGGCCAGTTGAAAAATGGCAAGAAACTTTTGTTTGAATTTAACATTAGGCTTGGGGAAGGGAACCCCAAGCCTTGGTATCTTAAAACTATGTTTTCCTGGAGTTGTGCCCAAGATACTTTGTTTATTTAGTGACAATGGACTTGGGGAAGGGAACCCTGAGTTTTGGGTGTCTTGGCACTGTGTAGCCCTAGTACTGTGTTGAACTTGTGAAAGGGCAACAGAACTGTATTTCTTTTGATGTTTGATGGAGAGCACGTTGAACTTTGCAATGAAGTTATGACCACTTGTGAAAGGAGACTGAAGAAATAAGCCATTGCTGGAAACGGCTCAACATGTTATGTTGGAATCACTATTTAGGTTATTGGTTGATATCCCTGCAGATTGTTTGTATTAGTTGTGAGGGCAAGTGTAGGATTTTAACACAAACAGACTTTTAAGTTGAACATATTGACACATACTTTTCCTTAGTTTCATTAGGTACTGTGAGAAAACAAGAAGGTGTCTCAGACACTGGTCCCAGGGCATCTGTCATGCAGGTGACCAGGACACGGCTATTGCTTTTGGATTCAGTTCCTGGGGGTGGATAAGTGCGGGAGGATCACCTGGAGGAGGGGCCTTCGGGGGGTGGGAGTGGGACACCCAATGGTGAGAAGCGGTATCTCCTTCCTTATAACACATTTACCCCATCCTACCAAGTAGGATATTTAGGAACTCCAACTCCATTCCTTTACAACATGAACACTTACTCGCGGACAGCCACCTTTGAGAGAAAACGACTAACACCCAAGCCGAATACCTGACGTGTCCCAATACAATGCTCAGGCAAGGTCAGCAAATTACGGACCATCACACACACCTGACTTCCATTAAGCTTCCCCAAACAGATAAGAGGTGGAGCACAAGAGTATACTCTGAGCGAGGCAAAGCACACGAGGAAACAGCAGCTCTGAGATAGCAGTTTAATAAGAGGAGGAAGACAGCAAAACAGAAGGGTATTGCAAGTAGGGAAGTTCCCTTGACCTTTTGGACAAGGAGCTGTTGCTTTCATGAGCCCACAAGATTGGAAAACGTAACACCAGGAAAACAGGCTGAAGAATCCTGCATTGTGGGTCGGAGATACCCAGGCCCATCTTGCGCCAAGAATCAAGGTGGGGAGAATTACCCACTGTGGTACTGTCCTTGGCTCCAAGAAAAAAGCAGCATAAGTGAAATCAACACAGCCGGGGAGTTGGGGAGACTGATACAAGACCGGTCTCTGTTGAAGTCAAGGGTGCAAGCAGCAACATTGTATGGCGAGCGCTGGTATGAACATTGCTCAAACACGTGTGTTAAGAGACGCGAATGACGTTAAACTGCTGATGAGTGATTGAACTTTAAAGCAAGCCATACAATACCTTTGACGGACTGGTCCGGCACCAAGTGTGTGCTCAAACAAAAGTCTCTAAAGTATCCAGCTGAGAAGTAGTAACATTAGATACATTTTGTCTGAGCCCAGCGGAGGGAGAGCAATTGAAAGAGAACGAATAAATGTGAATCGAAGTGGTCCTGTGTCACGACCTGGGGGAGTTGGCGTGTATGGAACCGCTGGAAGAGAAGTCCGCCATTGATTGTTCCATCACGTTCTCCACAACATCGTGTGTAGGTCTAGTTCTTTTTTGCTTCGCGTCCAGCGCCCGTTGTAAATACGGCCACTTCCGGTTTTCGGATGCGTTGTAACGTACCTAGGTTTTTGCTCCTGTTGTTGCCTGCGCTCCCGTGTTCGCCTTTCAGTCTCACCAGCCTGCCTTTTGTTCCCTCTGCCTTGTCGTCTCCCTCCTGTCTTGCCTTCGGCTGCTTGTTATTCTTTTCCCTCCTGCTCGTCTTTTCTCCCGCTCCTCTTTTCCTATCCAGTCTTCTCTTACCTTCTCCATTCTCGTTCTTGCTGCCCTTTCTGTCTTTTCATCCCTGTTTGCTTACCTGTGTACCGGATTCCTGGCCTGCCTTCGGATTGCTTCTGCTTCGCCCTTTAACATTGTTCTGCTTACCTGTGTACCGGAAACCTTCGCCTGCCTTTGGATTGCTTCTGCTTTGCCCACTAACATTGTTCTGCTTACCTGTGTACCGGAAACCTTCGCCTGCCCTCGGATTGCTTCTTCATGCCTTCCGGTCCTTCTCAGCCTACCTGCGTACTAACCATTACCTGCCTTCGGTCTTCAGGATCTTCACTGGTAGTGTGCTTCGGTGCCTGCTCGTGAATCAAGGACTTACTTTCTCCCATCCGTGTGATCTTCATTGGGGTTTTTTGTGCCTCTGGCTTTTTCCCCTTTTGGCAACCACGGAGGATTGCCCACAGCTCACCTATACGGTGACACTGTGGCATCCTTCCGTGGGCACACTTATCTACATAAAAAAAAGGAGAAGCCTGGACATAAAGGGAAGAAGAAGCCAGAAACCACGTGGAGAAGTAAAGGTTAGGAGGAAGGGGAGGGAGGAGAGACAGAATCTTCTTTTGAAGAAGAGGATATAACAGACCATTGTGACATCCTGCGATAGGTCAAGCAAAATCCCACACACAGTCGAAAGTCGTCAATCTTGATGAAATAAAGAAAGTTTGGAAAAGTACATGAATTTGGTCCGAGCACGGTAGAGGGAGACCAATTGAAGGTTTTGTGTTAGTGGATCTAAGCCCGGCGGAGGGGGCCGAGGGTGAATCGGAATTCACCCAAGAAGTTGTACACGAGAATCCAGAGGAGAAAGGAACTTTTGAATGTTTGTTTGTCACATCAGGCCTTCTGAAGTAAGGGACTTTTAATGGCAAATAGATTTTGACATAGAAGGACCTGATACTGATATTTGAACTGCATCATTGTGCTAAAGAAGCCAGAGACTGTGCTAAGCTTGAGTTTGCCGTCTTGGCCCGTGCTGAAAACATGGGAAAGGGAGGCCAACGGCTTGAATATCCTGACTTATCATTTCTTGAACACTTTTCTTTTTGCATAGCTTTGTTTCCCACACTATTTGTATTTAGAAGTAAGGATTGGCAATAGGTTTATTCGTATAGGCCCTTTTATTTTGACAAGACACCTGTAGGATTGCATTATTATAATTTGTTGCTCGTAGCTTGCTCCCATGTTTAGATTTAGGATTAGATAGGCATTTTTCAAACCCAGTGGAAGTTAACTTGAACTGTGATCACTTGTGTCTTACTTATTGTTTGATACCATGCCTTCCTTACATATGGTGTCAGAATTGGGATGCGACTCAATTGAGACAAATTGGGGAAAACAAAAATTCCAGAAGCTTAGTCATAGAGCCTCAGAACCCTCTATCGCCACGAAAGAATCCATAGGATTTGATATCTGTAGCAGCAAAGAAGCTACAATCCCTCCAGCGAAAAGAGGAATGATTCCCACAGACTTAGTCTTAACACCCCCTCCTGGGGGTATATAAGATTGTCTCCAAAATCTGACCTGCAAATGCAATCTGGATGATCCCGATTTCCGGGGAGACATAAAGTATCTCCTACAGAACCATGGTGAAATTCAATTTTTAATACATTGTGGGGACAAAATTGTACAGGGAATTCTTGGAAGGGCTCTTTTTCCCCTTTTTATAGAGAGTGAACCAGAAGAAACTGAGAGAGGTACCTTAGGCTTTTGGTAAGCTGATGAACCATCTATCACTGAGGCAAAAAGGGAAGAAGAACCTACTTACCATTCCTACCATCCTTCCCTACCTAGACTTTGACCAGCAAAATGATCTAGCACTAGCAGAGGCTTTCTTGCAGGTGATTCCTGAAGAGGAAGGATTAGAGAAGGGAAGTCCTTTAGACAAAGATTACTGTACAGAAAGGAAACCTCCACAGGAGGCCTAAGTAAAACTCAGTTAGTCATCCCCAAAACCCATCAGAAGATTATACTAGAGATTGCACATTCACTTTGGCAGGTGGGCAATAAGGACAATCTAAGATCCAGGCGCACATCAGTGGGAAGTTTTTGGCCAGATATCCATGCTGATATAAAGAACTACATTCAGACATGTGAAATATGTCAGAAAACTAGTACGCATATTCTCTTGCCAGCCCCTCTGAACTCTTTACCAATAGTAGAAGTCCCTTTCTCTGGGATATCATTGGACTGTTGGAAACCTCTAGACTGGGTAACAAATATGTCACCATAATCGTTGATTATGCTACCCGATACCCAGAGGCATTCCCCATGCAGAACAACACAACTCAGCAGATTTTAAAACATCTATTGCCATATTTTTCCAGGTATGGTTTTCCCAAGGAAATTCTAATGGATCAGGGATCCAATTTTATGAGCAAACTCATGGGTGAAGTCAAGGAATTGCTCCATATTGCCACCTTAAGAACCTCAGTTCACCACCCCCAAATGGACAGATTGGTAGAAAGATTTAACAAAATGCTTAAAATGATCCTAAGGAAGTTGGTAGACATAGAAGAGAAGGACTGGGATTGCATGATTCCCTGGGCCCTATTTGCAGTAAGAAAGAACCCTCAGTCGTCCACCGGATTCTCTCTTTCGTACTACTTTTTTTTCCTTATTGTATATGGTTTAACAAAATCTTCAAAATAAATGCATACATTATAAGCCAACCAGAAATACAAAAAACAATAATACTAATAATTATAAAAAAGGAAGAAGACAAATTAGATCAAAGATCTTCTATCAAATTAATCATATACATTATAAGGAATCGATTTAATAAAGCATGCAAACTGCTAACGCATCAGACATATTTAGTGAATTTAAGCATCTTTGTCACAGAGAATCAGTATTGATCCAATTTACTGAGTGGAACAACTTTCATAGATACCTCATACGCAAAATATTCAGATACGGGCAGACTATGATTGGATGTTTAGATGTTTCTATACTCTCATGGAATTTACAGAATCTGCAAAACTGTTCATCCATTTCATTCTGCCCTCTCCTTTCTAAGATCTCACTAGTTGGGAGCAGGTTCCAGCGAAATTGTAAGAGCACTTCTCTGAGGATAATGCAAGGGAACAGAATAAGATACGGAGGGAGTGTTCCTCTTTTTATATTTGTGTCTCAGATCGCTCATAGATGGATAACTATGACATTTATCAACAGTCTCAACCCAGTCTAAATCATACAGACGATTTTTTATCTTATTAGGGTTACCAAAAAAGAATTCTGTGTCCACATTCAACTCTTCCAAGATTGAGTTGCCATGTATGCGGAGAACAGAGAAAATATTTACTCTAGACTCCCTCGGGAGCGAGAACATAGCTTTACCTAGTGAATCGTATAACGAGGCATCCATAGGGGACAAGAGTTTCAAATATAATTGCAAGCAATTCCACTGTATTCGAGCTCTTAGAGAAGTTAACCACAGCTCAAATCTAATAGCTGCAATAGGAACACAGTTTGAATTCCAAATATTCTCCTCCAAACTTTAGCCTCTATTCAACCCAGCCATTTGGTTACCACCCTGAAATATAATTCAACGCCGTAGATAATTTTAGGGATACATTTCACCTCATAGAGTTTTAATGCCGGTTCGATCGAATAGGGACCACATTTTTGGTTCACAATCGCCAATTGATTTGACAGTAGAGAAGCCTTTTGAGCCAAAATGTGTTGAAGAATATGTGTAGAAGGACCAGCCGAAATAAATAAAAAAGTAGATCATACTGGTGGAGGGCGTGAGATTGGCCCCTTCCATGCTAGTGAGGCCATTTTCCTCCCTCTACTAAAGTTAAGAATTTTAGTCTTTGTAATTAAAAGGCCATTCTCTGCCGAAAATTCTGAAAAATCTATTAATAGCTTCCTTATGTCTATGTGTGGTCAAACTTTAAAAAATCCTCTGCGTAGGCTAACCATGTTATTTTCTCCTCGCCCAATTTAAGAGAAGCCAAAGAGGCCTTCCTTAGATACATTAGTACATCAAATGCATGCAAATTAAAGAGAAAGGGGACGGGTTTACAGCCTTGCCTTAGGCCGGACGGTGCGTACATAAAGTCTGACATAAGGCCATCTCTATTCAGATGGAACCTCACCCCGAGTTCTCATGAAGGGCCATAATAGGTTTTTACATGCCCCTCTGCATACTCCAAGAGCCCAGTTTCCACACAGGCGCCTACAATCCACTCGATGGAAGCCCCAGCGAAGGTCTGTCGAGGCTACATAGGTAGTAGCTGTTTTATCTGACCACGAACTTTCCTGGATGTACCTTACCACCAAACCATTAATATTGGTAGATTGTTCTCTACGAAAGCCTGTTTGAAAAATAGAAAACCTGTTCGCTGCATTAGCCCAGGCCTCTAGATGAGGCATCAGGAGGGATGCAAAGATCTTACTGTCAGAGTCCAAAATAAATATCGGTCTATAATTCTTTGTATCCGATCTTGCACCCCTCTTGGATAGAGGGACCACTATGGATGTATGCCAAGATGCTCAATTATGCTGTTAAAGAGAATTACAAGAGCATTTGTCCAATTAAAGGAATCAGCCCTTAAGGTACTATTAGCTAGGCCATTCGGGCTCGCCACCCTAGAGGGCTTACAAGATTTAATTAGGTCATTGACCCTCTCAATGTCCACCCTCAGCTCAAACTCGGCTGATACTTCCGTCATTTGTCTTTGTGGAGTCATGCCTCGGATGGTGCCGCGGCGTGCACTCAACCCGCACGAGCCCGGAGACGCTGGACACCCTGGCGGCATGCCCGCCCTTCCCGGTGTATCAAGGAAGGGGGAAGCCGCCGCGGACAGCCGCGTTGCTGGCGGCCGCGGCGGCGCTGCGGAAAGAGCCGCTATAGACAGCCGCGGCGAAGCCGTGAGAGAAGCCGCTGCGGACAGCCGCGGCGGGCCCGCGAAACACTCACCTGGGTTCCACTCCGGTCCGGGGAACGGGGAGCCGTGCTCGCGGTGGTGCCGGGACGCTCGAGAGCAGCGACCGGATCGCCGCCTCCGTGCTCCTTCTGATAGAGCCAGGACTTCATGTGGCTGGAGAAGGACGCCCATCGTCCGGATGCGTCCTTACACCACGCGGCCACGGCTGCATGGCCAACGTGAACCCTCACCACCTCAAGGGGAACGGGAAGGGCGACAGCCCGGGGCGGCAACCTTTAAGGGAGGCGGGACAACGTCCCAGGAACCAATGAGAAGGGGGTTAGCCCAGGCTCCCAGTGATTGGAGGGGGTTTGAAACCTCCTGTTATGATAAAAGGGCGCCAAACCAAACTAATGGGTTGCTCTCATTCCACAGGACACGGAGAAAGGAGAGAGGGGAGAACCAGAGTGGTGGGCCTATCCGGACACCTCAAGATAAGACCAGACCAGGACTAACGTCGTTATATTTTGGAAGGCCAAGACACCGGTGAAGTTAACCGGGAGGACTTGAGAATAATTCCCTTAAACATAACGCTATCCTTCAACCAGTGATTAAAATATTGTTTCAGCATCCACCTGTCTCCGAGCATAATTCCACAGTCTTTAAGACAGAAATTCCTGTTTTGCTTTCCCCAGAGAATAAAGTTAATAAAAATGGGTTCCCCAATCCTTCTCCAAGACTGTATTCGATTGGGAGAAGAGTAGTGGAAATCAAGACTGTTGATCAGTGACCAAAACGCACCCACATCTTTACTGACGGGTACCTGAAGCATGTTTTCTGCATCTCTTGTCACAAGTTCGGCTTTCTTTTGTTTACAGAAATTCTTAAACCTTTGTTTTATTAACCTATTTGTTTCAGCTTGCAGGGGAGTTGGAAGCCCACCACCCCCCAGTGCTTTGATTGTACGCCTCATCGCTGTTTTCCTATTGGTAAGTGTTTCATCATATACATGCAAATGTAGCCCTAATACTTCCCCCTCTTACTAGGTTCATCATTAGTTGTTATTGTTATTGTTATTTTGCATTTATATAGCGCCTTATATACCATTGGTATGGTCTGAAGGCGCTGGTAGGTTGAACGCCCTTGGGAATCGAAGTTCATATCAGTAGAGGGAGTACAGATAGTCAAAAAAGGGTGCGTGTGAGCACCGGGTATGTGTGCAGCTCATGCGGGATCCGTGTGATAGCTGCTTTCTAGCGATAGGTGTGCCGGTGGAGAGGTCAGGAATATGTGTTCGTTCTGGCAGGATTTATCCAAATCGGATGTGGCTGCGTTAGGCCTGAGGAGAACGCCTGGCTGGTGGGTGTGTAACCAGCAGTGATAACTTAGAATGATGTGGAGTGAGCACCGAGTGTTGGTATGAGAACAGTTATACCGAATGGTGTCATAGTATCTCTGTGTTCTAGTTGAGTGGTGGTGTAAGGAGAGAGTAAGCGTGGTGGTGAGATAAGATGAGTTATATGCCCTTTCAGACATTCTCTGCAATCTAAGTCATACTATATTCGTCACATGCTCCTCTACGCACTATCCTCCTCCCCACGACGCACTCACCCCACGACGCACTCACCCCATGACGCACTCATCGACACGACGCACTCACCCCCACAACGCACTCACCCCCATGACGCACTCACCCCCACGACGCACTCACCCCTACGATGCACTCACCCCCTCTACGCACTCACCCACTCTACGCTCTCGTCCCTTCTACATACTCGTCCCTTCTACGTACTCATCCCTTCTAGGCACTCGTCCCCTACCACGCACTCGTCCCTACTACGCACTCATCCCCCCCTACGCACTTGTCCCCAGTACGCACTCATCCCCACTACGCACTCATCCCTATTACGCACTCATCCCTATTACGCACTCATCCCCACTACGCACTTATCCTCTCTACGCACTCATCCTCTCTACGCACTTATCTGACTCCCGCGCTCTTTTTGCTCCCCGTACTCAACTGCTCCCCGTACTCATCTGTTTTAAGCACTCGTGCCTTTCACGCATTCAATAGCACTATCCTGTCCTATATATTCACCTCTACACTCATCTGTTCTAAACCTTCATCTGTTCTGTACACTCATTCACTCTGTATTCTTATCCAATCATATGTTCTATCAACTCATACGCTTCATCCACTTATCCACTCTGTACACTTATCCACTCATACACTCTAACACTCATCCGCCTTATCCACACATCCACTCATCTGCCCTATCCACTCATCAACCCTATCCACTCATTCTCTCATCCGTTCTACCTTCTCATTCACTCTATCCACTCAATCCACTCATCCGCCCTATCCACCCATCCTCTCAACCGTTCCATCCTCTCATCCACTCTATGCACTCATCCACTCTATCCATATCCACTCATCCGCCCTATCTACTTATCCTCTCAACCGCCCTATCCACTCATCCGCCCTATCTACTCATCCTCTCATCCGCCCTATCTACTTATCCTCTCATTCACCCTATCCACTCATCCTCTCAACCGTTCTATACTCTCATCGACTTATCCGCCTTATCCACCCATCCTCTCAACCATTCCATCCTCTCATCCACTCTATCCGCACATCCACTCTATCCGCTCATCTGCCCTATTTACTCATCCTCTCATCTGCCCTATCTACTCATCCTCTCATCAGCCCTATCCACTCGTCCTCTCAACCGTTCTATCCTCTCATCCACTCAGTCCACTCATCCATACTATCCATTCGTCAGGTCTATCCACTCATCCGCTCTATCCACTCATCTGCTCTATCCACTCATCCGCTTTATCCACTCATCCGCTTTATCCACTCATCCACTCATCCGCTTTATCCACTCATCCACTCATCCGCTCTTATCCACTCATCCGCTCTTATCCACTCATCTGTTCATCCGCTCTATCCATTCATCCGCTCTTATACACTCCTCCGCTCTTATACACTCCTCCACTCTGTGCACTCCTCCGCTCAGTGCACTCCTCTGCTCTGTGCACTCCTCCGCTCTGTGCACTCCTCCGTTCTGTGCACTCGTCCGCTCTGTACACTCCTCCGCTCTGTACACTCCTCCGCTCTATACGCTCATCCGCTTTGCACATTCGCTAGGTCTCAGCACTTCCATATTCATGCATTATTCATATTGACGTGCACTACATACTCATCAGGTTCACATACTTGTCTTTTCTACACACTTATCCCATTTACGCTCATCCGTTCTGGACATTCATCTGTTTTACGCAGCCCCAGCAGAGACTTGAAAACAGAGAATAGTTACGGCTCACAACTGACATTTTCATGAGTTACATTGTCAAAATCATGTTACAGAATGCATAGCAAAGGTTGTTTTAGACAAAGAGTCTAGTTTTGATGGCCTTGCTGAAGGTTGCATGGGAGTCAATTCCCTTGATGGACGGGGGAAGGGAGTTCCACAGCGTGGCTGCCATGTTGGGGAAGCTTGAACCGCCCGCTTTCATTCTGCGGGTGGAAGGTACAAGGATTCTGTTGGTATAGGACACTCTGGTGGGCCTAATAGGAGTGTGCAGGCTGATCCTTTGAGCTAGGTAAGGTGGAGCGTGACCATGCAGGCACTTGTGTGCCAGGGCGAGAGTTTTGAAAGTAATTCTCTCCTTGACGGGGAGCCAGTGGACCTTTCTTCTGGCCTCAGAGATGTGGTCCCGTCTAGATGTTCATCCATTCCATATACTCATCGGTCTACATATCCATTCGATTTCCACATTCATTCAAACTATATAGTTATTTGTTCTAAGTAATTCATCCACGCCATTTACTTTGTTCGCTCCGCATGTATTCTATCGGGAGTTTAAATCTCTTTCCTGTTCCTGTATGATTTATTCTTATTAACCATTTCACTGCTTGATCTACTTTATTAATTTAATTAAGTTTGCCCTTCTAGTTTACATTGTGGGTCGCTGTCAGATTCTCGCATCCGGTGGTTTGATGGATCGGTGTCATTGAGTTGCTGTCGGTCTGTTTGGGTTAGTTTGGTATGTGTTGTTTTTAGGGGAAGAGCCAGGTTTTCAGCAGTTTGCGGAACGACATTAAGTCCTCAGTCTGGCGGATGTGGGGTGGGAGTGAGTTCCATAGCGTGGGGGCCAAGGCTGAGAAAGATGATCCGCCTAACCTGATTGAGTTTGTCTTTGGAATGACTAGGAGGCCGGTTGAGCTTGATCTTAAGGTGCGTGGGGGGTTGTAGGGTTTTAGCTTGTCTTGAAGATATTGAGGTCCGGTTTTGTGCAGTGCTCAATGCGAGATGCACAAGGTTTTGAAAGTCACCCTTCGGGCTACTGGAAGCTAGTGCAGCGTTTTAAGGGCTGGGAGATGTGGTCTCTTGGGCCAAGCGCAAGAAGTAATTTGGCTGCCGTGTTTTGTGCCCTTTGGAGTTTATTCAGTTGGTATGCGTGGACTCCGAGGTAGAAGGGGGTTTGCGTAGTGCAGTCTTGATATAACGATTGATTGGACCGCGGAGAGTCTGTTGGGAAAGGAGAGATATGGAAAGATGCGCCTAAGGGTTTTAAGGTGGAAGTGGCAGGACTTTGAGACATTATTGACTTGGCGCGAGAGTGTTAGGTCAGAGTCAAGGGTGCATCCAAGATTTTTCACTGAGTTGGAGGGGGTCGGAGAGTCGCCCATGGCAGATGGCCAGGGTAGTGGATGTGGAAGAAGTTCCATGTTGCCACATACCATGATTTCCGTTTTGGAGGGGTTTAACAGGAGGTGGCTTTGGGTCATCCAGGGTTCTATGTCAAGGAGGCAGGAGGCCAGGTCAGGTCGGCAGTTGGGATTTGAGATCAGGAGTTTCAGAATTAATTGGGTGTCGTCGGCGTAGTTGTAGCACAGGATGTTGTGCGAGCGAATTATTGGTGGGACGGTGATCAGGAATAGATTGAACAGGAGGGCGGATAGGCACGCTCCTTGTGATTCCTGTGTCGACTGGTCGGGCTTGGAAGGTATAGTTGGAGAGTATCATTATTTGGTACCGATCCTTGAGGAATGAGGCTATCCATTTAAGAGCGGTTCCACAAATTCCTAGGGAGTGGAGGCGGTCTAGGAGGATTGAGTGATTGATTGTGTCGAAGGCGGCTGATAGGTCAAGAAGGATTAGCGCCGCGCATCCCGCGGAGTCTGCGGTCATTTTAAGGTCATCCCAAATTGAGGTTAGTGTGGTTTCAGTTCCGTGACGGGCTCTGAAACTTGATTGAGCGGGGTCTAGGAGATTGTTGGCTTCAACAAAGGCATTTAGTTGAGAGTAGGCCGTTCGGTCAATGAGTTTGGCAAGGAATCTGGTGTTTGAGATGGGGTGGTAGTTTTTTGGCTCGAGAGGGTCGAGTGAAGGTTTTTTAATTAGAGGTTTGACATAGGCCGTTTTGAATGCCAGATACCAGAGGAAAGGGAGGCATTTATAATGGATCTTGCATGTTCACCTGCGCAGGTGGAAGTGAGCATTTCTTTGAGGGTTGTGGCTGGGCAAGGGTCCAGTGGCGAGCCAGATGGTTTGCGGGCAGATAGAAGTTTTAGAAATTGCTCTGGTGATATTGGACGAAAGGATTCAAATGTTGTTTGCCTAATGGTCGCATCTGGGTAGGTGGCCGGTATGGGGAGAGAATTGCTTGGAGAATGTAAGAGAGCAAGATTGGTGGCTAGAGTCTTTGTTCTTTCGAGAGCTGTGGTGAAAAAGTGGAGGGAGAGTGAGTCGCACAGAGATTGTGAGGGAGTCGGGAGGGTCATGTTGCAAGCCGGATGGGTGAATTCAGAGATGATTTTGTGGAGTTCTTTGCTTGGGTTTTTGCAGTTTTGGATTCGGGAGTTGTAGTGGGCTTTTTTTGCTTTCCGGATTTCAGCCTTGTACTGGTAAAGGTGACGGGCCAAGGTGGCCCTAGTCACCTGGGTTTTGTCTTTCTGCCATTTGCGTTCTAGGTATTTATATAGTTGTTTAGTGATCTTCAACTCAGGAGTGAACCATCTGGGGAAGAGGCCACGGCGGGTTGATGGTTTGCAAGGGGGTGTGAGCCGCGTCAGAGATGCATTGAGCCATGAGTGAAAGGCGTCAGGGGTTAGTTGTTTGTTGAGTAGGCAGGTAGGTGGTGGAGACTGGAGGAGTGCGTCGGCAAGGTCCGGGACGATTATTAGTATTTTCCAGCATTTGCGTAGGTTCGGAGGTTCAGATTCGAGTACGGGAAGGCGTTCGGGTGAGTGAATGGTGAATAAGAGAATGAAGTGATCGGACCAGAGGATAGGGGTTGTGGGCTTTAAATGAATCAGGGTGTTGGAGCTGAAGATGGCATCAAGAGTGTGTCCTTTATAGTGAGTCGGGCCGTTTGTTGGGGTTGGAGGTTAATTGCGTCCAAACCGTCAACCAGAGAGTATGTCATAGGGTTGGTGGGAAAGTCGAGCCATATGTTGAAGTCTCCAAGAAGGGTGAGGTTGGGGTGGTTTAGTTGAAGGGTGGCAATAGAGTCGCAGAGGTTGTTTGCGAAATGTCTAACGTAGCCAGGGGGTCTGTAGATTATTAGGAAGCTGTGTGAGAGCGACGGGGAGAGGGATAGTCTAACGAGGAGAGATTTGCAGGATGGAATGGAAGGTTGGTTGTCAATGATTGAGGTGTGGAAGAGAGACTTGAAGACGAATGATATTCCTCCTCCTCTAGAAGGACGGTTCAGTTGGATGAGGGAGTATTCGGGGGGGAAGGTGTCATGCCTGCGCCATGGGCGCATACATTGGCGATCAATATGGACTAATTGTTATTCATTTATCTGCGGAGAACACTTGGATCAACCGTTGTTCACTTTTTGGACCCTGTTTCTCATTTGCAAGACTTTGGTGCTTTTTTATTTTTCCCAACAAACTACACTTACCACAATGCACTTGGCTATAACTATCTATTCCCGGACATTCCTATTCGTCATCATCGGAACTACAATCCCCAGGAGCCCTAGGGATCAGCTCTGCTTCCACCAGCTCAGGAACAGAGAGGGAGGAGGCAGATTGTATGCAGGTGTGCTGATCCAGGTGCGGCCAATTAGCCTGCCTCTGTGCTGGGCAGGGCGGTATAAAAGCTGCTGCCTGCAGGGGCTCAGTCTCTTGCATTAAGTGTCCTTCCAGCACCTTTTTGCTTCGAGCTATGAATTTTTGTATGCTGTTCCTGCTTACACCTGCTTTTGATCCAGTGCCCTGCCGGGCTTTCTGCATTGCAGCCTATCACGCTCTGCTGCCTTCTACCTTCTGCCCTGGCCCTTCCGGGCTCCAGCCTTGCAGCTGATGACGCTCTGCTGCCTTCTACCTTCTGCCTTGGCCCTTCTGGGCTCCCTGCCTCAGCCCTGCTCCTCTGGGTCTCCTGCCTAGCAGCCTGCTACACCCTGCTGCCTACAGCCCTAGCCTTTTGGGCTCCCTGCCTCAGCCCTGCTCCTCTGGGCGTCCTGCCTACAGCCCTAGCCTTTTGGGCTCCCTGCCTTGCAGTCTGCATCTCTCCGCTGCTTACAGCCCTTGTCCTCTTGAACCCCTGTCTTGCAGGTTGCTACACCCCTGTGCCTTCAGCCATTGTCTTTTGGGCTCCTTGCCTACAGCCCTTGTCCTTTGGGCTCCTTGCCTTGCAGCCTGCTTCACTCCGCTGCCTACAGCCCTTTTCCTTTGTGCTCCCTTCCATACAGCCCTGCTCCTTTGGGCTTGCTCCTTGCTGTCCTGCTCATCTGAGCTCTCTACCTTGCACCCTACAGTCCTCTGCAATCCACAACTGTTTACCTGCATTTATTACTTTCAGTTATTGCAGCCCCCCTGTTTCCTGACTGCTGCTCCCTTGCTTTCTTTTTCATTTTCAACCCTCAGTTCTTTATCCCTGTCCAATTCAGTTATACTGCTTTCCTTTCATTTCCTTCTGCTAGTTTGCTCATCGACTTCCCTATTCCTGGATTTGTCTGTTATTGTCTTCTCTTGTATCGTTTGCAGACCCCTTTGTACAGGGCTTGTCTGTTGGTTTCCGGCAAGCAACCTCTGCCCCTTCCCTTGTCTAGTTTTTGTGTTGCAGACACCCACAGCTGTTGTTCCCAGCCATGAGCAAACAGCGTGGGCCTCTGTTATAGCAAACTGTGCAGAAGGCTAGAGTTTTTCTTAAGGCCCGTGGAATACTCTTCCCCATATCTGCATACACCCCTAGAGGGAATCCATTCTTTTGTACCTTATTTCCTTGCTACACTTGCCTACTCTTTGTTCTCTTTTACTTTCAGCTGTGTGTGTACTTATCTGTCCACCTTACTTCGGCACAACCACCCAAACCCTACCTGGGTGCCCTGTGCCACTCTTAAAAGAGTGCCATCCGTGACAGAAGGCTTCGCTGGCGATTGGGGCGAAATTGTCCGAGAACCAAGTTTCGGTGATGAAAACCAGATCTGGTTTGTCCGAGGCGAGGAGGTCAAAGATGCAGTATCTGTTTTTTGCTACGGAACGGGCATTAAATAGGATGCAGTTCACATCGGGAGGCGAGGTTGGTCTTGGAGCAGGAGCGGAAGGTGGTGGTGGCGGAGAGAGAGGAAGTTGGGGAGGGGTACGGTGGGAAATGATCGATGGGAATAGTGGGCGAGCAGCGGAGTTGGCGGGTTTCGGGTGGGGATGGGTGGCTGTGTGAGTTGGGGTGCTCAGGTTTGGTTCGGGGGATTTGAAGGTAGGGTGTGAGTGGTCAAAACTAGACAGGTTGAACACGCCCAACTTCCATTCAAATGATGAAGTAGACATTAACCGCTTGAGTGAGTCATTTATAGAATCTATATTTCGAAGAGACCACCTGATTCCATTACGGCCGACTAAGACAGTGAGATCTATAGGTTTAGGGTTGAGATTGATTTTAAATGTGGCACTAACAATAAAGTGATCGCTCCATGTGTTTTTTTCTATGCAGAAATCTGAGCATAGCTCAAAGAGGTATTGGCCCACAAAAATTTAGTCTATTGTTGACTCACTAGTACCCCAAAACCAAGTAGAATTCCCCACCACTTGTTTGCCAATCTGACCATTCCAGAGTTTGAACCCCCAAGCGGCATCCACACTGAGCCATTTCAGCCCCTTCTGGGATTTTCATGCAGGATTTGTCAAGATCGGCATCACATCCCATGTAGTAGCTGTAATTTCAGGAAGAAGACAATCTGCATTTAAGTCACCCCCCAAGCCAACCTGCCGAAACGCCCTCTTTAACTGCCAAGAAGAAAGCAGGTAATTTAGGACACAAATAAACTCCTAAAAAGGGCCCATTCCACTGTGCCAGTAGATATTATGTTAACCAATAAAATGCATATTTTCTCTTCAGGACTTACCACTTCTACTGCTAATAGCCCATACATAGACTTTGAAACCTCACAGGCTGTTAAGCCCAATCCAATACGGATGGCTGTCACCAGGCCACCTGCAGGACAGCCCCCTGAACTAGCTTTTGCTGCCTGTGAGAAAATACAAAAACCATCTAACATAGTTGGAGTAGTGAGCCAGGTCTCCTTAAGGAAAATAACATAGCCCCTTTTCAAGGTCTCAAGGGTTTCCACATTAGTTAAAAGATGACTGTTAACCAGAGAATTCCAGGACAGCACTTTTAATTTTGTTACACCCAGCGTGAAGGTCCAAGCCCTCCTATCATCATCGTCCCCTCCTTTGGATCCAAGCTGGAGCCACAACGTGCCCGACTTGCCCACCTAACCCTTCGTAACCCCAACCTTGAGCCAACCACTCATTGTCATGATTAACATTGCCCCGCCCTACCGAGACTTTTAGCCAAAGGGGAGGGGAATTTGAGTCAAGTTCACGTCCCTGGACCACGTTAAAGCCCAACCTCTGCAGGTTTTCCCTCTGAGACAGTATCAAATCCATCACCACTCTTGAACCAAAATATAGACGAGCATGCTTTGTGTCCCCTCTGACTGGAAAGAATACTCTATCAATGTCTGTTGAAGACTGTAGTAGCCCAAGTTCAGCAAAAATCAAAAGCACATTTGAGCGATTTAAACATCAAGGAACTGAGTCACCCAAAAGGCTAGATAGATGAAGCACATTTCGACCCAAATAAGCCACCTTAGTCATGCCTGGGCCAAACATAGGTCAAGAGTTTGCCTCTCTCAGACGTTGGGGCTACTTAAGTAATGCAGAGGGGTGATCCACAGGTGGGCCACTCCTTACGGATGACCGAGCACTGTTAGGTTTCTCAGAATCCCGTTCTCATAATTTAGATTTCATTTTGTAAGATTCTTCTTTCCGCATAGGGAACAGTAAACCTGCCCCATGTGGAGGAATATTGCCAGACTGGGACACTCTTTTCCGGTCCGCAGGGATGTAAAGTTTACCAAGAAGTTTCCCCAGGTTGGAGGTAGCACCTTCTGAACAAGATCCACCTGGCTGGACGACCAGGGAGAAGAGGACTGGGGTTGGGTGATCAACCATCGATAGAAAATTAGGTATAGACTTGGTAAAGATCCCCGGAGAACCCACACCAACGGCCACCTCCGGGGATGTACAGTGCACTGAAAATGGTCCCATCTTCAGCCTCCCTAGTGGATTCATATTTTCCTGCAGCAATGAGGGAATTTCAGTGGGAGTAATTGATGTGGTGTTGCCCTTCAGAAGTCCATTCCCATCTGTCTGCACCCCCACGATCGTTGTTCCCCCCGAGTAAGCTGGGAGATGTATTTCCCATTGCCGGGGATTGACTTGGTGGAGGGCAGACCTGTAGAAAATCATCCCTTGCATGGGATACCCCTTGCAGTTGACACTCCATCGTGGTAGATAAAACACTAACCCCAGTTTGTAATCCTACCTCCGATCGACCATGGGGTCTAGTTACTATAATATTTCCTGCCACCTTCACAGGGGAGAACCTTCTGCATGACCGATTGGGGCCAGGAAATATGGATGCACCACTCTTACGTCTGTATCCACAATAGTATACATCTTGGCATCTCCTTCCAAAGAAAGTGGTTGAGCTGCGAAATCTCTTTGGAAGGTTACCTTCTTTGCCAACAGTGGAATTTTAAACATGCCTTCCTCCAACAGTGGTGTCAGGACCTGTAGTGGATTCTTTCTGCAAACTCCTACTTTTTTTTTACAAAATCTGGTAGGGAAAGATTTTGCATACATTTCCTCAAAGAAGAGTTTTTCTTAGCTGTGTATTTCTGCTTTTTAGTCCTCTTCAACCTTCCTTTCTCGGCCAAAACCTGCTACTCTAAGGATTTCCGTTCTACATCTGTTGGCCTACCCAAGATTATGGATTCACCACACCGCTATTTTCAATGTTAGTAGACTGAGAGGCCAGTATAGGATCTTCTAGAGGCGACTCCTCAATGACAATCACTCCGCCTTCGTTATCCCTAGGTATGGGAATGTTCTGTGGCTTCTCCAAAATCGCAGCCGGACCAAAAGGACACAATGTGCCCCAGGCAGGCTTCCAGATCTTCCACCTTTATACTAATGGAGTTCAACATTGTGGTGTGGCTTTTTACTCCCTCCCAGAGTTTGTCGTAGGGAAGCACAAAGGAATTCAACACCATGTTGAGTGCAGACAGACTATAAAATGTTAGCTTAACCATATCATCTGCTTCTCTAAGTGTGTGATGGATATGGCCACCATCTGTGTGCTCAGTAAATTCTGAAGGAACAGGGGAAGCTACACCCACTGCCTCCTGAGCCATAAAGTCAGTCAGGTCCGTTGGAGTTCTTGGACGCGAAGCTTAACAGGTCTGTTGATTCACACTACTCTGAGCTTCAGTAGTGTCCACTCCAATGGCCTCATCCGCGCGTTCAATGATGCTCATATTCATTAGCACATTCATCCGGTTGCAGTCTAGAATAGCTGCTCATCGAGTTGAATTTACAGCTCTTATTTCAGTGCTGGAACATAATAATTTGGGGAAGAAGTCTGTAATTATTTGCCCTTCTATGGATGACAGTATAGGCACACCGAGCTGATTGGTGCACTTTTAGAGTTCTTTTTACTGTGCGTCTTCATGAAGCAGGGTTGAGCTTCTTGGGTCATAGGGATATGGCATTCCATTATACCTTCGGATGAAGATTCCTTTGTGTTTGGGAGGCTTGCCTCCACACAGCGAAAAGAGGACAAGTATTCGACTCCGCAGTTACCCGTGAAAATGTTTTGGTGGTGAGAGAAGAAGAAGTGGGCTTCCTTGGGCACAACTTTCCCCTGGAAACAACATTAGTATAGGCAAAAACAGGGAGGCTCAGAACAGGATCGATACAGCACTTATGGCAGCAAACAGATGACAAACAGATGACAACGAGCCCTAGTGAGAGCTGGACGGACCTGATGCTGACGGTTTGGGGGGGAGTGTAGAGGAATACCTGTTGTGCGGATCTTGTCCTTCCTCTGTACCACCGAAGACCGCCAAAGACTCAGCGCCGACTCCGCGATGCTCCACGTTAGGAATGGGTATTTGTAGCTGAGCTCCTCCTCTCCACAACCAGCATAGTAGAAAGACTCAGTTCAATGCCTCCAGTATTGCCAAAGACTCCAAACTATTTTATGGTAGAGAACCAAGAGATGTCCTAGACATGCTCCAGGAGAATTGGGAGGAAAGAGAAGAGGCACCTATTCCCCTCTCACAAACAGCTACCCGATTGCAAGAGCCTATAAAATTTGTTTGAAATCTAGTCTATACTCACATGGAAAAAGCCCAAGCACAACAAAAGTCCACCTACGACAAAGAGGTAAACTTAAGATCTTTTTCAATAGGACAAAATGTATTAGTCCTCTTACCTACCTCTGAAAATAAACTTGTCTCAACGTGGCATGGGCCATATGAAGTATTAGAAGAAACAGGGGCCTGTACCTATACAATAGCCCAACCTGACAGGAAACAAAAAACGGAGCTCTACCACGTTAATCTCTTAAAAGAGTGGAAAGAAAATCCTTCCGCAGCCACTGCCTCGATACTGTATTGTTTGGTCCCGGAGGAAATAGGTTTTTTATTAATTCCCCAATCGGTTATCTAGTCAACAACCAGAAGACTTAAAAGATTTAGTCACGACATTCCCTGATGTATGTGAGAAACCAGGGAGAGTGCAAGGCACATATCATTACATCAGAACTCCAAAGGGAAAAGGGCTCCATTTGAAACCATAAAGACTCCCGGAAGCCTGTAGACAGATAGTGGTTGAGAAAGTAAACAAAATGCTAAGGGCAAATATTATCCAACCCTCCTCAAGCCCATGGTCCTCCTCTATTGTATTGGTCACAAAACATGATCATTCCTGGAGGTTTAGCATAGAATTCAGTCAGGTCAATGCCATCTCTGACTTCGATGCCAATCCCATGCCACGCATTGATGAATTGATTTATAAAACTCGGAAATGCCACCTTCCTATCAACCTTAGACTTAACAAAGGGGTACTGGCAGGTCCCAGTGGATGGACCTGATAAGGAAAAGACTGCTTTCTCAACGCCTCTAGGACTATTCCAGTTCAAAGTCCTCCCTTTTGACTTACCCGCCCCCCCCCCCCGCTACTTTCCAACAGCTTGTGGACAGGATATTACAGCCATAGTCCGATTTCTGTGGGACTTATATTGACGACAAAGTCATTTATAGTAAGACTTTGGAAGTCCATCTGTTCCCCCACTTTACTATTATGAGAGCCCTCAGAGTAGCTGGCTTAACTGCCCAATCCATCCAAATGTAAGCTGGTTCAATCAGCCGTGAAATACCTTGGCTTCTTTGTAGGGAATAACAGTGTCCAACCTCAATGAGACAAAGTGAAAACCATCCTATATACGTCCATGCCTAAGACCAAGAGAGACCTCAGAGCATTCTTAGGATTAACCGGTTATTACCATAGGTTTATCCCCAATTCCTCGGACAGAACAGCTATGTTGATAGACAAATTAAAAAAGCAGAGCCCCAGACGATTCATTGGACTGACAAGGATGATGTATGTTAAAACAGCTTGAAACAAACCCTATGCCAGAACCTGATCTTAAAAGGTAGTAGATTTTTCAAAGGACGTTGTGTTACAGACTGACGCTTCTCTTACAAGGTTAGGAGCAGTTTTTCCCCAAGTGTGTGATGGATTAGAAAACCCTATTGTATTTACCCAGTTGAAAACTCTTCCCACATGAAAAAAAACACTCTGTGTTAGAATTAGAGGCCCTTGCCATCAAACGGGCCATCACCCATCTAATATACTATCTTCTAGGAAGGAAGTTCACACTCGTCACAGATCATTCTCCAATGGTGTGGCTAAGCCAGCGAAAGGACTCTAACCCTCGAGTCATGCAATGGTTCCTTGACCTGCAACCATACTGTTTCACTGTGGAGCACCGAAAAGGTAAAAACCAGGGGAACGTCGATTTCCTTTCTTGGCTTCCCTGTGAAACAGATGCGGGTACACCGCATAGGGGAAGGGCATGTGAGAAACCAGAAGGTGTCTCACCCACTAGTCCCCTGGGATCTGTCATCCAGGTGGCTAGGACACAGCCATCACTTTTGTATCCAGTTCCTGGGGGTGGACCAGTGCGTGAGGATCACTTAGGGGAGGGGTGTTCGGGGAGTGGGAGTGGGACACCGGATGGTGAAACACAGTATCGCCTTCCTTATAACACTTTTACCCTATCCTATGAAGTAGGATATTTAGGAACTCCAACCTCCCCCTTTACAACACAAACACGTTCTCACGCACAGCCTGCTACGAGAGAAAACTGACTAACACCCGAGCCGTATACCTGATGTGTCCCAATAGAATGGTCAGGCAAGGTCAGGCAATTACAGACCTGACTTTCATTAAGCTTCCCCACACACATAATAGTCAGAGTACGAGAGCACACTCTGAGCGAGGCACAGCACACAAGGAAACAGTTCCAACATGGCAGTTGAACAAGAGGAGAAAGACGGCAAAACAGAAAGGGATTGCAAGGAGGGAAGTTCCCTTGATCTTTTCGACAAGGAGCCATTGCTTTCAAGAGCCCTAACGATTGGAAAGTGTAACACCAGGAAAACATGCTAAAGAATCCTGCATTGTGTGTCGGAGATACCCGGGGCACTCCCGCCTCAAGATTCACTGCGGGGAGAGTTACCCGCTGTGGTACTGTCCTTGGCTTCAAGAACAAAGCAGCGTAAGTGAAATCAACACAGTTGGTGATTTGGGGAGACCAATACAAGACCGATCTTTGTTGAAGCCAAGGTAAACACCCTTGAACTGTGATCACATGTCTCCGTCTTACTGTTTGATAACATGCCTTGCTTTCAATAGGGAAAACCCTCCATTGCATAGAGCACGTTAGGCCTTAATCCATCCTAACCTTTTCTATAATAAATTATTTTCCAACTTTGTATCTGTTGTCTGTCTCTCCTTCCATGATGCCAACCTCACAATATACACTCCTGTTCCAGAAACTACATAACTATGGAACTGCCATCCTGGTGGCATGTTGAACAGCAAATATAAGCCATTTCTGAGTAGGACGTATGGTGGCTAGCCCATATGTATACAAACAACCTCAATTATGTTATAGTTGTGTATCGCACAACTGTAAGCCCTGTGAGCCCGTCACAGATGTGTAAGGGGTGTGCGTATTCCCTGCAGCCAGGCTGTCTTTGCTGCTGCTGCCAGCAAGACTGAAGACTGAAGCCCACGGGTTGCCTCTCTTTGTTCCTTTGTGAGAGAGGTTAACACCCTCCTGCGAGGAGTCAGAATTGAGAACGGGGCACAATGAGGTCATGTTTTAACAAAAAGAAATGTATTGAAAAAAAATGGATTGGAAAAATACTGCTCTCGTCCTATGCTAAAGAGGTGTTTCCATGCCTGTAAACTAAAAACTAAGCAACTGTCTTTGTCAGGAAGTCAATAGCTAAAACTGTCCTTGTGTCAAAAACATCCTATCCTGACCCTCATATAACAAACAAAACACAAATGATGCAAGGAAATATCTCTAACTTGATGTTGGCAACAGGTGTTCAAAATCAAAAGTATAAGAATGACTACATTGAACATGTTCTCCAAGGTAAAGACCCCTGGATCCAGAGGTTGGTCCTCTTCTGCTGGATTCTTAGATAGGATGGCAAAAATGTCTCTTTGGATAACAGTTCCTTTGGGTCTTCACTGGACTCACAAAGTTCTTGTTTAAACAATAAGTTCTGTTACAGACTTTCTGATATTTAATTCCGTATCACCTGGTATATTCCCCTGCCAAGAATCTTTAAAAAGTTTCAGCTGCCTGGTATACCCGCTGGCCAGGACTCCTCTATTCACTTTCATCTTCCTGGTGTACTAGCCTGTCAGGACTTCTTATGCGTTTCACTGTTCTTTAGTTATACCACAATACCATATACCAAGTGGTGTCTGGTATATCTATCTGTGGCAACACTTGCACATCCTTCTCTCCCAAACTGGAATCTCATACATCTGTACTTGATTGGGGGTTTGCCTTTGTACTTTACTTTGTCCGATTTCAAACATTCTACTTATTGCGTGTAGAGTTTGTACTTTGCCTTGACTGCATTCAAACAACTTCTCTCTGTATCAGCACTCTTGTAGCAATCAAACATTGTTGGTACTTTTGCCGGAATGCTCCGTGGTCCCCAGCTGCGTTGGGCAACTGCACCATGGCTTGTTCTTACGGCGCATCTTTGTTTGCAGATGCTATGATATTTGTTGAGATAACAGCAGTATTGTAAAGTTTTGAATTAGTCACATTTTGCTGATTTAAACAATGGATTCTTGTGAAGCTTCGGATTTGTTAATGCCATTTTTGTGTATTTGTGAGTATAAGACAGGTATGCTTGAGTTGACTGTTGTATGGGCCGTAGCTTCAGCTTCGGTTGGAGGTAACGAGAGTTCCATTTAAGGGTGAGGCTAGTAGGTGTGCAAATTTGTGTTGGGCAAGCTAATAAGTCTGCATCAGATATATGGTCAATTGTCACCGCATCCTAAGTGTTTGTCGGTAGCAGATGCACAGAGTTCGTAGTTTGCAAGTTGGCTGTTTGCCCCGTCCGGGTTGTTTGGTTGCAGAATGGAGGTAAATGTCTTTGTGGATTGAATGAATAGGTGTTCCACAATCTGTTCTTTAGTATAGAGCGGCCAAAATTGCCTGATGTCAGAGCTTAACGATTAAGATCACTGTCCTTTTGATGTCTTATTTTTACGTCCATTCTTTATTTCTTCTGATTTCACGTCTGTAGGTATTACAAGATGTAAATCACCTGCAAGTTTGATGGCATGAAGCGGCATGGCCGATTTCAAAGTATAAAGTGACATGATGGTTTGGCTAAGGGAGAGCGATAAGGCAGAAATCGGAATTTTGGGCAGGAAGAAATGCAAGCGTGAGCGCTGTCAGCTGAACAGCAGAACAGCACTTGCAAAGCACTCCCACAATACGCACGCACATGCTCGGAATTGCATAGTGCTTCTTGAAGATGAAGGCAGAGCTTGGACAGGCTCAAAGTCAAGTAATTGATGTCGTGGAATGTGCAGCTCAGCTGATAGCGGCAATCCAGTAAATCCAATGAATCAGCAGAGAGAAGCGAGGCAGTAAGTACAGCAGAACAGCATTCGCAAAACACTCCAACAATGGACCCTTTCTAAACCCTCCCAACTTGTGCCGCGATTGCAAGGGCAAGTATCGGGGCTCATTTAGACTACTGTGCAGGGCATTGGTAATTACCAGGTTACTCACCGTAGTGACCACCTTACTCCTAGTCCATAGTCCCCTTTCCTCCATACTTGTGGGACATCTCTCCGTCCTGTGGGATGGGACTGGAGCACTTTGTAAAAAGCATCCACATTTTTTCCAAAAATGTGTCCCTCCTCTCTTTCCTGCATGGGGCCCGGCACGCGGCCGTAACCCCGCCCACCTTGGCTCGCCCCGCGCATCGCCCATCAGTCCTTTTCTATCGCAGGGTCCAAGACCCATTAGCAATAACAGAGGAACCTTATTAGAGGGGACGGCGGGCGGGCGTATGGAAGAAAGGGGACTATGGACTAGGAGTAAGGTGGTCACTACGGTGAGTAACCTGGTAATAGTCCTACGTCCCGTCCCCTTTCCTCCATACTTGTGGGAGATACCCAAGCACTCCTTACAGGAACTATGGGTGGATGGAAACACCCCTTACTGAAACAGGTTCTTTAGCACAGCCTGACCAAACTGAGCATCAGCTCTAGAGCTCATATTGAGGCAGTAATGCTTACAGAAAGCAGATGGGGAGGGCCTAGTAGCTGCTTTAGTGACGGACTCGCAGGGAACATATTTCTGAAAAGTAACCGCGGCTGCCATGCCCCGCACCAGGTGTGCATGGATACCTTTAGGAGGTTTCAGCTTTTGGACGGTGAAAGACTCCTTGATACAGACGACAATCCATCTTGAAATAGATGCCTTAGACGCCGGCCTGCCCTGAGGGTTACCGAAGGTCACAAAAAGTTGAGAAGAACTCTGAAGCTCGCAAGTCCTGTCCAGGTAGAACTTAAGAGCTCTTCGGACTTCCAGACAGTGTAGAACCCTTTCAGCCTCTGGGGCAGGGTTCGGAAAAAAGACCGGAAGGGAGATTGACTGATTCAGATGGAATTCGGTCACTACCTTCGGTAGGAAAGCCGGGTTTGTCCGAAGGACTACCTTGTCCTTGTGAAAGACCAATGCTCCACCGACAATGCCTGGAGCTCACTCACTCTCCTTGCTGACGTAAAGGCGACCAGAAAGGGTTTATGGCACAGCGCCGTAAGGACTACATTTAGGTTCCAAGGCGGGTGCGAACTACGAACCGGAGGGTAGAGGCATGTCAAGCCAGCAAAATGTCTCTTCACCACCGGGTTAGTTAGAGAATAAGAACACAGGTCTGTAGAAAGGTAAGCGGAAACCACTGAGAGCTAAGTCCTGCAAGACAGAACATGAACCCCTGACTCTGCTAGGGAGGATATGAAGGACAGCACAGTGTCAATCGTTGCCACCCTCGGATCTAACTCTTTCTCCAAACACCAATGACAGAACCTGAGCCATTTACTCTTGCATTGAGATCTGGTCGAGGGTTTCCTGGCTGCCTGGATAATGCGCATGTTATCCGCAGACAAACTCAAATGCTCTAAAGACTTGAGCTCAGGCACCAGGCTGCCAAGTTGAGCGATTGTGGGGAGGGGTGCCACATCTGTTGTTCCCCTTGGTGAAGAAGATCAGGAATTACTTGTAACCTGATCGGCGGACACACTGTAACGCTCACCTGACTCCCACGGAGGCGCTGGTCTAGTCTGGGTTGCTGTGGCCTCTTCGAGCGTGATGCGCAGAACTCGGAACACCGACTGAACAGGACCCTCAAATCTTGCTTGTCTCGCCCGTAGGAATATCCTTCTGCAGATGAGAAATGGGATTAACAGTCTGCAGAATAGTGTGCTTGCTCCTCCATTCCCCCCTTCGTTCTTCTCTAACTTCCTCCGAAATCCCCGGTTGAAGCTCACCTTATGGTTTGAAAGGATGAACTCTCCATCCTGCTTCTGGTGCAGGGGCGCGTGTTTGTCCAGTTACTTCACTGGTTTTCAGAATGGCGCTGGCAAAATCCACTTGACTTTTCCGAGCGGAACGCCGTAAGTATGAAGATTACAAAAGTTCAAGTGTAGAGCCTCCTTTTCTGTTGCCTTCCTAACCTGTGATCTGTCCTTTCTTTCAGGTGCAGAATGAAGGCGATGCGTTGAGGGATTGAATTGCTGATGGTAAACTCAGGTGAGTTAGCGATGGGGGCGATCCCTCTTAATGTCTTTATATTCCTCCAGTAATGTCTTTTGTCCTTTCCCCATAGGGGCCGGGGTGCGGTACCTGCCAACGAAGCGGCGCCGACCCGAAATGAGGAATGGTCCACAAACAGAAGACCGGTAAGTGTTATGGCGGAAAATTAGGCTTTCCTCATATGTTCCTTCTGCTCACCTTTTGTTTCTTCTTCTCTCCCCTAGGCGCAGAGATGTGGCGACCGGTACAGACAGTCGTGGTGGAGCCAGAAGAACTCCCGAGGACAGGTGAGTGAAGCGCGGCGCTGCAGCGAGCAACGCGGTGCTTTTAAATGAAAGTCTTTTCTCAGGAACGCTGGCGTGAAGGTTCCGGATGCAGGTAAGAAGTTTGATAAAATTCTTGGTTTTCACCTTTCTCTTCTCTTCTTTCCTTACAGGTGTTCCAGGATCGAGGCGGGCGTGGCTGGAGACCAGATGCAGGAGCAGACACGGTGAACGTTCAGCTGCTTGGATGCAGAACAACGCGAAGCGTGAGCTACTGTCTGGGCGTGGCTTAAATAGCCCCCAAAGTAGTTCCAGGTAAGTATCCTTCCCTGGCCACGCCCGAGTGGCAAAATAGTCCCAATGAAAAAATAGTTCCTTTCAGGTCTCAGGGAGGCCTGAATCTTGCAGCATGGTCTGCATCAGGTAAGTGCACAAAACACCTTCCTTTATGAGCCTGGCACCTATGGCGCCAGGACTGATGTCCAACATGAGCCTGGCGCCAACGGCGCCAGGACAGAGTCCAAAGAGCCCCTATAAGGGGCCGCTGGGCTTTTACCCGGGGGCATGATGCCTGCTCCCGGGGGTTCTGGGCCTGGCCTGGTGCTCTGGGGTTAGGCATCATGACACACACTGACAGGTGTTGAAGTTTTGAGAACCAAAATGTCATGATGCCTACCTCCAAGGAGCCAGACAGGGCCCGGCACCCTCAGAGGCAGGCAACATGTATACTAGGGAAGTCTCAGCCACCCCAGATAGGGGCTCTTTGGACTCAGTCCTGGCACCGTTGGCGTCAGGCTCATAAGGGATAACTGTCCTGGCACCATCGGCGCTAGGCTCATACAAGATATGAAGGAATAGTGTTTGGTGCAAACTTACCTGGCAGACCATGCTGCAATTTCCTTACCTGGCAGATCATTCTACAACTTCCAGATGAAAAAGGAACTACTTAACCACACGGGTGTGGCTGGTGGCAGGATACATACCTTCAGTGGAAGGATACATACCTGGGACTACTTGAAAGGCTATTTAAGCCACGCCCAGACAGCAAACCACGCTTTGCGTTGTTCTGCTCATAGCAGCTGGAGGCTCACCGTGCCTGCTCCTGCTTCAGTCCTCGACCACGCCTGCCAGCATCCTGGAAACACCTAAGGATAGAAAAGGGAAGAAGAAACAGGTGAAAACAAACCTTACCTGTTAAAGCTGCATTCCGGATTCAGCGCGCCAACATTCCTGCAAAAAGACATCATTTTGAAAACTCACTGCGTCGCATACATCTCGGCGCACTTCTCTTACCTGCACGTGGCGCCTTCGGCTCTGCGACGCCCATCCGGGTCTCCTGCAGCATTCCAGCACCTACGGGGAGACGAAAAGAAGAAAGCAAGGTGAGAAGGGAAAAAAAAACAAGAAGCACTTACCCGCCAAGTTAATTCTTCTTACCTTCGGGTCGATGCCATTCCTTGGGAATTTCAGCACCCCGGCCCCTTTGGGGAAAAAGCAAACATCACATTAGTGAATGCAAGAACCATAGCAAAAGAACTATTTTAAAACTTACCAGTTTACAGATCGGACTCAGCTTCTGCTTCGTACCGGCTCCATTTCTTCGGCATTCTCGAACTCCGGCCTCTAAGGAAAAAGAGACAGGAAAAGACAGTAGTGGGCCTACACCAAAACTCACCTGAAAACAGGTTTTCGACGGAAACCGCCCTCAGCCCGGAGTCTTCCATTACCTGCAAAAGAGAAGAGGAACAGTTTAGACTCAAACTTGCCATAAACATTTACGGTACTTACCGGAACAGACAAGCGAACTCGAATCTTACTATCCAGTGACGTAACTGGATCCCAACGCGCCCCTGCATCAGAAGCAGGATGGAGAGCTCGCCTTTTCAATCCCTAAGGTGAGTCTCCACAGGGAATTACAGAAGGGTTGTAAGGAGGGTGAGAAGGGGAACGGGAGATCAACACAAAACCCGCAGAGTATTAACCCTTCCTTTTCGCTCACAGAAGGGTATTCATCCGAGCCAGACAAGCCGGATTTGGGAATCCAGCCCACTCCATCTTCAGGGTGCTGAACATCTCCTTCGAAGAGGCCACTGCCGTCCAGACCACGCCCACGCCTCCGTGGGAACCAGGTGAGCGTTACCTAAACCTGGCCGGCCACCACGGAGTTATCAGTAGAAGAGAACAGTTCACAGAGTTCTTCAACTTCCAAATTGCTCGATGAACTAGGGGCAGAGGCGGGACAGCGTAAGCTCTCATGTTGTGCCATGGAACCTCGAGAGCATCCACCAGAGAGGAGGCTCCCAGCCCCCCTCTGGAGGCGTACTGAGGAAGCTTCTTGTTTACCGCCGTGGCGAAGAGGTCCACCTCCGGTGTGCCCCAAGGTTTATAGTGATAAAATCGAAAGTTAAAATCTCGAAAGTCAAAATGTAGAATTTTTTTTTATGGTGTTTTTATTCGAAATGGGGGGGTTCCCCCGAAACCCCCCCTTTTTTTTTTTAACCCATTTTTTTTTTATCGCGGACCCCAAAATAAATATATAATTTAAAAAAGAGTAATTTTACTTTTTTTCGATTTTTTTTTTCTGCATTATTGGCATTCGAGATTTTTTTTTCGAGATTTTGACTGACCAACGTGCCCCAACGCGATAAAATCCATGAGAGGATCTCTGCCTTCAACTCCCACTCGTAGCTGACCACTGTCCGCTGGCTGAGGGCATCCGCTGTGACATTCAACTGGTCTGGGATGTGCACTGCAAGCAGCCAGACCCCATGAAGCACAGCCCACTCCCAAATCTGGATGGACAGGTCCACGAGAGGGGGAGACTTTCCCCTTGCTTGTTTATGTAATACATTGATACCACATTGTCCGTTCTTATGCGGACCACCTTTTTGACAATGAGCGGTCGGAACGCCTTGAGCGCCAGAAAGATCGCCAGAAGCTCCAAATGATTTATGTGCAGGAGCTTGTCCTGAGGCGATCAGAGGTCTGAGACCTAAAGAAAATCTAACGTCGCAACCCACCCCAAAAGGGAGGAGTCCGTCGTGATCGTCACCATGGGGGCTGGGTCCTGAAACCCCGCGCCCACTGACAGGTTGCTGAGAGATGACCACCAGTCCAGGTCCATGGAATCCGGAATCATTATCCGCTTGGAATCCGGGTCCACAGCCTGATGCCAGGAACTCCGAAGAGCCATCTGAGTCCGTCTCATTTTGAGATGAGCAAGAGGAAGAGCCAGTACACACGAGGCCATGAGGCCCAGAAGCCTCTGGAACCACCAGGCAGACATGCTCTCCGACTGCGCAAACATCTGACACGTGGCCAACAGATCCGCCATTCTGTCTTGGTCAAATACTCTCGGCAGTCGATCGTGTTCCAACGAAAACCCAGGAAAGTCAGGTCCTGTGAGACCGTCATGGAGGATTTCCGCCAGTTCACCGACAGCCCAAGATGGAACAGGAGCTGAAGGAAAGACTGGAGGTTGCCCGCTGCTGCCAAAGGACAACGGCTGTGCAAATAGGGATACACATGGATACCCTGGAGACGAAGATAGGACGCAATCACCGACATCATCTTCGTGAAGACATGTGGCGCCGTGCTGAGACCAAAAGGAAGCACCCGAAACTGTAAGTGCTCCTCTCCCAAAGAGAAGCGGAGGTATCTCCTGTGTGGATTCCAAATCAGAATATGCATGTACGCATCCTGAAGATCCACCACGCTGAGCCAATCGCCCATCTGCAAAGAGGAGCGAATCTGGCCGGCCGTGATCATCTTGAACTTCTCTTGGGGTAGGAAAAGATTGAACTGGGAAAGGTCTAGGATGGGGCGCAGGCCAGCCTGGTTGGGTTTGGTTTGGGCACCGTAAACAGCCAGGAGTAAAAGCCCTCCCCTCGCTCCCCAAAGGGAACGGGTTCCACAGCTCTGAAGTGCAGAAGTTTCTGAACCTCGGCCTTGAGGGAGGGTGAGCCCGGCAGCTGAAAAGGAGGGTTGAGGGGTGCGGTAGGGGGTAAAGGCAAGCGGAAGCCCGCTCGAGCAACTGACAAGACCCATCTGTCTTCTGTGATGGTCTGTCACACCTCCCATTGAGACACAATGCGTCCTCCCACCGGGGTCTCATGCGAGCGTGGAAAACCCTCATTTGGCAGGCTTATCGGTGGCGGTGCCACTTGAACCTGATGAGGAGGCTGAGGAGCAGGAGAAAAACCACGTACGCTGTTGTCTACAGCGGTTATTCCCAGCAGGAGTATCCACTCTGCGAGATTTGCGGTCGAGGAAGCCCCTAAAACCAGAGGAAGGTCGACTTTGCGACAACGGTCTCTGGGATTTGAAAGGAGCTTTAACCAGAACAGAAAAAGCTCCTTACCATCGAATGGAAGGTCCAGTACCTTGTCTTGCACTTCCTTCGAAAACTTAGTGCCATACAGCCATGCTTGCCCCGAGGTATCAACCCCAAGCATCAAGCCCCGAGCCGAGGTGTCTACGTGATGAGTCGCAGCCTCCAGGAGATCCTGGGCCAAGACCCTGGCATCGGAAAGGCCCCCTCTGAAATCTTCCAACTTCTCGACCGGAATGTGCTCCTCAAACTCCGGCAGACCTTTCCACATTCGCATGTTAGCTCCCGCCAAAATCAATTCTGCATTGGCCTGCCTGAGCTGCAAGGCTGAATTGGCAAAGATTTTCCTCCCTAGGGAGTCCAGGAGCTTGTCCTCCTTTCCCAAGACCTGAGTAGCCATCGCGGAAGAGGATGCTGCAGGTCTGGATTACAACGTAGCCGCAGCCCCCACTGTGGAGGAGGGAGGCGGCCACTTCTTCCGAAGAATGCAGCCTGTACCTAGTGTCAATCTTTTTATTGACAAAAACTCCCGAGTGTGGCTTTTCCCAAACTCTTCGGACCTCGGCCAGAACGTCCTTCTGCGGGAACAGGCCGGTACGCTCCAAGGGAGACAAGGTGAACGCCCCAGAAAGCACGCCCTCCTGCGGAGCGGGTGCCTCGGGCACCGGAACATCTAAGTAACTCATCATGTCCAGCACCCGGTCATGGAAAGCGCTGATAGAGCGGGGAAGTTCCTCGTTGTCCTGATCGCCTTGAGGGTCATCTGACAGGTCAGGATCCTGCTGAGTCGTGTCAGGCACTGCCTTGTCCACTGGGGGCAAAGGCGGAAGAGCAAGGGGAGGCACCACGGGCCAGGGAGGCACCGGCGGAACCACCGGAGGAACAGGTGGAGGCGCAGGTGGACATATCTCCTTGAAAAGCCCTTTGAAATATTCCCTCATGGGGTCGGTGCGCATAAGCGCTTGAAATTTACCAAAAAAGGCGTCCTCAGGAGATTGTTTCGGAACCTGAGGAGGCCTCTCATGAGGTGGACAAATCCAGGGACGTAACGGAGAAGGGTGCCACACCGGCCCCTCCACCGACGTATCCACATAAATCAAGGGAGCCACCCCCGCGGGCAACAAAACATTGTGCGGAAGAGGCATCCGGGCGTTCCAATCATAAACTGGCCGGTAAGGATGCGCACAAGGGTCCTTAGGTTCACCCAAAGGACCGAACCCTACACCAGGAGCCAATGGCGTAGTTGTAGCGGTAGTACCTAAAATGGCCGCCGTGGTAGTGGCGGGAACGGCCACCATTTTGTCCTCATCTGAGGGGAACTGCGGCATGTGAGGAAGTGAGGCAGCGGTCCCCGTCGATGGGTCAGGGGTCTTAATTTTAGCCTTAACGTAAGGTACTATGGGCCTGGAATGTTTCTGCGACATACCAACCGCCAACTGAGCCTTCGAAGGAAAGGCCGCGGCACTGCCGGTAAAAGAAGAACCTTTCTTCTTTGCCCCCTCAACAGATCCGGTGTCACAAGAGCGGGAACGGTGAGCAACCGCTTTCACCGACAGGGCCTTGCTCGGCCCCTCAGAACTGTTGGTAGCCTTAGCCTCTGTACGAGGGACCTCGGACCTAGGCCCGGTAAAAGCCTTATTGGCACTGGCCTCGAACATCCGTTCGGTAACCACAAGCCCAACCAAGGCCTCGGGCGCACCCCGGTTTTGTTTTTGAGGGAAGCCGAAAGAGAGGCCTCAGAGCAAGCTCCGGTGCCCCACGACTCAGTAGAACTGGGTCTACAAACAGCCCACACAGGAGGGGCCTCGGAGTCTACTCCGGTGATCGCAGGCCCCTTACGGAGACCCTCGGAGAAAACTCTTGTAGAATTATTAGGCCCGACAGGCACCTCAGGGTGAACCCCGGTAACAGAGCAATCAACACTCCTCCCGGCCCGAGAGAAACCTGGGAAGGTATCCCCCGGTCATTGTGCTCTAAAAAGTAAAGAACTTACCGGGCGTTTCTTCTTCTCGTCGATGAACGTTGAAGTGCCCGGACCGAAAGGGAGTCACAGTAAAACAGGAGTCCCAACGGTGTTCCGGACCCAAACACTCTAAACAAAGATGGGGATCCGCTGTCGCGAAGCGACGGTGACACGATGAACAGTCTGGAAAATCTAGTTTAAAAGACATAGACAGACTAGTAAACGAATGCTAGCGAGAGCAGAGAGGAAAACAGGGAAGAAAATCTTCCGAGGATGCAAGTGCGTCCGGCCCCGATCGTGTGGAGAAAAGGGCTGATGGGCGATGCGTGGGGTGGAGCCAATGTGGGCGGGGTTACGGCCGTGTGCCTATCTTCTGATCTCGGACCCAGGTCCCCTCCCCTGCCAGTGGCACGTCTGCACTGCAGGGCTATCTCAGTATCCCTACAGTCCCCTACCAGCTCTTGACACCTGATGTCTGCACTTACCCCTGCACTACCTGGCCGCATTCTTTTACCTATTTTTATTTATTTTACTGTTGATCCTATGTATTGCACGGGTCCTTACCTTTTTGCCCACCGCACTTTTCCAATTCGCCTCTACCTGCACTTGCACGATCGCATTGTCACCTGGCCTAGTAAGATCGTTGTCTTTGTCTTCCCTGTGTTCCCCTTGCTTTGCCTCGTTGCTCCTTGAAAGACTTGTGTCTATAGGCGTGTTCTAAATGCCATATCATATCATATCCTGGTGCGGGGAACTTCCATGATGTGTTAGGACTGATTGAACTAGAATTTTGTGGGAGAGTATTTTACTCTCAGGGAGGGGTGGGGCAGTTATGGGTGTTAATAAAAATGATGGAACGGATTCCTGAGATGGGTGTTTGGGGGACCACCAGGTAAGTACCTTGACGTGATAGAGTAGGATTAGGATATTACCGGGTCATTAATAACATATGATTGGTAGAATCAATTGCATAAATGCCAACTCTCCCGATTTAAGCGGGAGACTCCTGTTTTTGTTAGCAAAAATGTTGCTATTTTGTATTCCCTCCCTTCTAAAATAACTGTAATCGAAATGCATTCGAATGGGGAAATTGCACTCTCCCTCCCAGCTGCTGCAAAATGTTGGCATGCGTGCAATCACACAGGCTCCTGTTTTTGTTGCGTGATGCAGGGCCGGCGTGCCGGTTGCACCGGTCTCACTGCTGGCAGTACTGGAAGCGGCGCGCACGTGCTGTTGTCGCTCCCGGCTCCGCGCAGTGCAAGGGCGTGGCGCCGAGTTCCTGCCGCCCAGCAGCGGGGGCGGGGCGCGCCTTTGCGCGTCCTCGTACACGGGCGCGGCCATCGGAGCGCGCGGAGCCGCCTTTTTGAATGATACACTTTGAAAAGTCTCCCAAAGGGAAGGAAGGGGTCCTCCGCTCCGCGCAGTGCCCTGAGAGCCGAGAGAGCCGGGCACCGGCCTGCAAGCCGCTCCACGCGTACGTAACCTCTGACCCCCACGCCGCCCTCACGCTCGCTTTTATCCATTACGCCCGCGTTGCGCAGGGCCGGAGACCCCGAGCGCTGGACTTCCAGAAACTTCCGAGCAACCCCCCACGCCCAGCGCCCAGTCCCCAGTCCCCTCTTCCTTTTCCAGATTCAAGGACACCTCTGTAGGCTGCAGCTTTAGAAGTCAGCATAATAAGTAGAGCATGGCGGCCAAACGCCCCTTGACCTCCAGAAACATTGCTCTCGCTTCCCCACCAATGCTCCCCAACTTTACCCCAAAATGTGCATCCACAGCGAGCCCCGTACCCTGGATCCACCCACGCTTTATCTCCGGCTCGGGCTGCTCGATCTCGCCGATTCATTATCTGCACCTAAGTTATACATTAATCCTGTATGTTTGTAAAGTGCATAGTGCTGGTGGACGTGGTCCTGATCCAAACCTTGCATCATGAGATCCTGCTACCGTTTATGTCGGGTCTGGGGAGGTCTTGTGTGCACAGTGTAAATATATAAATCTCTACGTTTGTAAACTCGCACTGTAAATACATCACTCGGAATGTAACCCAAATGCTGCCTAAAAATAATTCATGCAACCAGAATATACAGAATCACAGAGCAATGCACCCTGATTTTGTACATAAATCCCCCAATACGAAAGGTGGAGGGACTAACAGCCCAAATGTGGCATGCGGGCTACTTTGCATAAAGTCTAACGTCTTCTTGACATAAGAATGAAACCTTTTTTGACAAATGTCTCTGGTTCTGCATGCATAATGTTTGCTCCCACTAGCTGCTGGCTAGCAAGAATTGACTAGGTACGTGAGAAACGGTGTCCTGTATCTGTAGAATTGAGTGGACAAGTGACTTTTTCTGCTTGTGTAGTAACTTGCAGCATTACGTTTTTAGCCATGTGTGATAGTGACACAAGTTTGAAACCCTTCTGACCACTTCATATTCAAAGGTATTGGTGTTCGTTTCATTTGTCACACACAGCTCTCAATCTTGTATTCCTCCAGGGCGTGTGAAAGCACCTGATTTAGGTGGGTGAGAGCCCATTGAAGTGTACGAGCATGTGAGATGCTTAGTTGGGCATTGAACTAATTGCAAGGTGGGTGTCGCCCGCCAAACGCGTGAGTTTAGATTTATGGACACAACTCACCCTAGTAAAATGCTGGCAGCCAATACATGAGGTGTTTGCTGCTCTGTTTGAGCAAAGACTGTGAGCAAGAATCGTGTGAATTGCAGGCTAACCCTGCTCGCCTTGAATCCCTGATGAACACCATATGTTGCATCGTGAATGTATTTACACGTGGTTAGGTAAAGTAAAATCCTTGTAGTGGTTGTGAATGCATCAATGTAATGTTCGCTTTACTGACAACATATTAGGATGAGACAACACCAAAACACTCGGCTCTGTTGTGGCATGCACCCCATCACATTCTCCTACCCTTCTATCTTCTACCTGTAATGCTCCCTTGCAATTTATTTCCTAGGAATACAGCCCACCCCCCTAATTGCTTGCTCAATGGTGCATGCATTAGAATGCTGCAGACTCCGTGTTAGAATGCTGTACACATGCCCCCACCTAGTGCTATTTCCCCCTCACATCCGTGCACCCCCATGGAATGCTGCAAACACCATTTCTTTCTTGGACAACTTCTCCTCCCTCCCTCCACATCAGTCCCATAGAAAATGGATTCACCCTCTGCTCCGTGTCCTGCTGCACGCACCCCCTTGCCCATCTAGTAAACTACCTCTCTTCTATTTTACCAGATGGTGCCATTTCAGGCATTTGACTGCTGACTTTTTCTCAAAAAATACCTTTTTTTGGAACACTTTCCCATTCAAATCTTCATGTTGTACATAAGTTGAACATATTTAATCCACTTGTTCCCATTTCCCCCTCCCTCCACCCTCCCCAACGTAAAATCGGCCAAATGCATCAATTTTCCTCCTTGACACAGCTCTGACCAACAGTTACTAAAATGAAAGCCTATACCGAAATACAGTGAAAACATAAATCTGTTCAAGTTAGAGCTTGTAATCTTTAAGGGCAAGGAAGATCCCTATTCCTTTGAGATGGAAAGCAAATCAAGGTTTGCTGGAGTCTTGCCACTTGGTGCGCTTGCAATCTCTCCATTACCATCATTGTCTATATTTTATGAAGGGTCCTTTTTGCACCAAAATCCAGCAACAACAAATTTAGCTGCTGGCAGCGAAGAAGTTATCAGCTTACCCTTTAGGTTTTACAGTGGTTAAGTGTTTTTGGCCTGGAAGCCAAACAGCACCACTATCCAAAGACCTCTTTTGTGAAAGTTGGTTTCTTTGGGGAGGACCACCATAAATGTTGAAAGTGGACGATCATACGGCAGCCAGTCCAGCATTGCTTGTATACAGTAACCTTTTTTTTATAGTTTCTTGGGATCTAAGTACCATCTATGTATTTCCTTATGTTGTATGCAAATGGAGGAATGATTTTTCCCTTTCCCTGGAGGAATGAGTTTCCCTATCCTAGACGGAATCTCATTGCTCCTGCGCTTATTTTCCAAATCCTGTATGGTTATTTACCTCAATTTTAGCAGTTCAGTTCCCTCAATTGTATTATAGGCCTGGGATGAGCCTTCTCGTTCCCTGCAATTCCTCTAAAACATTATAATATTGTTAATTTCCCTTTCCCATTCCCATATCTTCTTGTGCATTACCCAGTACCAGCGCTGTAGTTATTCCATTCCCCTGTAAGCCAAACTATTCTTTGCACTCTCTGAAAGATTTTATGAAATTGTTCTAAAAAAGATCTCTCTGAGAAATAAATCATCTGTTGTGCATTTGGCAAAACTCCCCTGTTCTAGACCTGGAGTAAATATAGGATTTCCAAACAAAGGTGAGAAAAGGGATGGAAAACTCAACAAGCCTCACTTGGACGCCTCTCAATCCCACTCCTCTAATGATATGATATGGCATTTATAACACGCCTATACACAAGTGTTTCAGTGCAGAAGTAGTCAGTGGCATTACGTCGACTGAGGGGTGTCTATAATGCCTTGACAGCCAAATGAATTTCTAGAGACTCATACCAGCCACTGCTTCTCAGAGAAGTACATCATCCACTTTTAGGAATTCCCTGCCAGGAGATAAAGCCCCTACCGGCATGGTTTTCACTGAAGCACTGGCACCGGACTCCATAGGAATGGGAAATAACCGTACTGCCGCTGCCTGTAATATTCCGGTAGCACCAGGATGTCAGTTGTTGGTAACAGTGTTACGGGCCCCCTACGGCGGGTTTTACAGCCAACCTCGTAATGAGGCCCATTGTCTTTTCTTCACCTGATTGGTGCTACCTTGATGGCCTCAAATATCGTTGGCTAGTTTGGTATGTACAATTCTGTGATCCTATTAGATAATTCGACCCTAGGTATTTTACTAGTTTCTTGGGCTACTTAGTCTACAGTTCCTGATAAAATGTACTGCATTTCCTTTAAAGGGTCTAAGCTCATGAGTTCAGCTTTGAGGGCTTTGATTTTCAACCCTGACACAGCAGACACTTGCATTTTATTTTCTCTTGCACTTGTATTGTGGAGTCCGGAGGCTATGCGACAGAGATGAGCAAATCATTTGAAAATACAGCTGCTTAATGGCAGTTATAAATATCCAAATATTTACCATGTCTGGTTTTGACCTTGTGGCTTTTGAGATTATGCGGTTATGCATTCTCAAGCATTTGGTGTAATTGGTCTGCTTGGCTGTGGCTTTCATTACAAGGCCTGGGGTGTGCTGTCTGACCTGGTTGTATCAACAACCACTAACATGTTCAGTCTAGTCTAATAAGTGAAAGTAAGCCCATAAACGCTTGCACCAGAGACAATACAACCCGCTAGGGAAGAAAGGCCCCAGTTGATCTTGTAAGGATAAGTTTAATCTCATACGCAGATGAGAGCAACAGCAAAGAACTCTTCTGCCAAAGAGGGGTAGTAATATTTAAAGGAAAAACCATCATGACGCAATACATATGGTGTGAACCGGCGCGGCTGTTTAGATGCACCCTATACCAGTGCTGCCTTTATCCATATGGAATGACATTGGTCCCAGCCCATTCCGTCCATCTTCTATCACGTGGGCGCTGGGGGGGGCTCATCTTCTCGCATGGAAGGTCAGACAACAAATTAATTATACCCCTAGTATGCAGCTTGTTTATCACTCGCACTGTGCACTTGGCAGGCTTCAAAACGGACACACAGGAGGTTCCCAGGCACTCGTAACCTTCTCACATGCACATTTCACTCACTCCCTCCGTGCCATCTGGCTCAAAGATCTCCGCCCTCATTTTGAACTATAATTTATCCCTCCCAGCACCTCACAATACAAATCGCGATTATCGCTTCAACGACACACCCTGTCCATCGTCTTTGAACATTTCAGGACATGTTACTTGGGGGCTGATGGTCAAAGGGCACCTGGTGCCATGGAATTCGGGGATCTTAGGGTTTATATGGTCTATAACTCGTCACTCGGGAATGGGCTGGGTCACGCTTTGGCTAAAGTGAGATAACATGCACACTGGGTGCTGGCCACTGATCGTGGCCTTGTAGGCCACATTCCTCTTGGGTGAAAGACACATCTTGGCAAAACTTTCAAGAACAATGAACAACCCGTGTGGCAAGTGGGGCTGCAAACTGCCCTCATGGGAGCTCGGGCATGACTGGAGATTTCCGTTGCTTTGTGGATTTGGGCCTAGTGCCTGCATCGTCTACCTAGGAATATTAATATATACGCCAAATAGTGATGCCTACCGTGCCTTGGGCCACACCATATCAATACGCTATAATTGATGTGAGCATGGGGTCCTGCTGGACGGTAAAGCGTCCCTTTCACAACAAGTCATGTAAATGCAACCCTCCTTCCCCGCCAGGTCCTCCCAAACCTGTGTAATTTTCTGGATCAGGGGTTTGGGATAATGACAGTTGTATAAAGGATCAACTTTATCTCCATACGGGATGGGACACATTTCATACTTTGGGCCACCCTGTCAATGTTTTTTATTTCATGAGGTGCTTTTGAACCCCCAATTGATATATAATTCTTGCGCTATCAGGTGCCACAGTAGCACAGCATGGAAGAACCAGCTGACACGTGCAGAAAATGATCAGGATGAATACAATGTTGGGCATTAACATCTTCACGATTGCTCCTAGCCGTGATGGGGACAAGTTGAAAGTTGCCTAGCCAATCATTGTCCTGTATTCCTCCCTCTTTCTTCATACACACACCTAGGCCATGGACCGCTGCAGTGATGTGGGATGATTATGCATTTTCTGCATCTTCTGGAGGGACGAACGTGCAACATGAATCACCAAATTATTTGTAAACCCCACCCTCCATTGCTGTCAACATATCGAGCACATTGTCATAAGTCTTTGTGCTCGTAACTCAACCTTGATCACGTTGAACCAATTCTGTGTCGTTTGCGAGCTGGACCAGTTCCCACTGCACTATTTGCAGCCATTTGCCATTGGCTGCCACCTGTACCCCTGGAAGGAGTACTCGAGAAGCAAAGGATTATGCTGAGTTGAAAAGCCAATACTCTTGTGGTATTTCAGCAAGCAAAGTTGAAGAGTCTTTAGAAATGTAATTTTGACCGTTTCATTCTCTGCGTTTGCTGGAATTGTCCTTTTCCTAGCTGGATGTGAGGCTCTTGTGTGGGTGCCAAACTCTTATCTTCAGGTTGTACTGTGGGGAAACTAGTTGGCCCCTCTGCATGCAGAACTCCCCAACCCCCTGCAGGTGCTCTTCTGTGATGGCCAATAGTGCTGAATGCAATGTGGCGAGCGAACAGCCCCTCCGTGAAGCTGGGAGGTGCAAGTAAGCTTATCAACTACAGATCCAGTAGTAATCCATCAGTGCTGCTGTTCCTTTCTTCGTGTCTGCAATCAAGAGTTTTATTACAATGTTTACTTGTGCCAACAAAGACTGTACCCTTGCTGTGGGAACATAGCTTATATTCTTCTTCCTTGTGCACTTTCACAGGCTTTTCCATCATTACAATCCATGTCAGCTTTGTGATATGCTCTGTAAAGATTTGTGCACATAAGTTGACCAATCGTGCTATTCTATCCTTGCTATGTTATCAGTCCTTTTGCCAAGCAAAGTAGTGTGCTGTCCTGCCAGTTAATGACATATTTCCGCCCCTTCACAATCAGATAACGTAAATCCACACACTTGATGTTTCTTTCGTCGTCGGAACACTTTAAATCATTTGCAATTCCACACTGTGTGCCTGGAACATTTGTTTTGCAGTGCAAGATGAACCAGGCATTGTGCCTCTATAATTGGGACTGCTTGTGGCACTAACACCTTGGAAGCCCCTGACGTGTGTGGGATCAGTGAACACACAATGGCTCCCATTTACAGCATTTCTCCCCACGCCACTCATATCGAGTACTATGAATTTGAGGATATTCATCATCCTGAATCCTCTTGCATCAAAACCCAACGCTTGATATGCGTCATACTTTCATCGTACTTCTCTTTTCATTCTTCTATACACATTCTCCGGGACGGCATCCTTTAGTAATACTGTCAGAAATACCATTATACCGTTCCATAGCGGTAGACGACTCCCTACTTGTAAACAATGTACTTGTTCTCTGCTTCCTTCACAGGCGAAATGTGCATATTGGAGTCATTGAATCTGTTACCCTTATTATTATTTGTATTCACATTAGTACTAAAATTTATGTAATTAGATTTGTGTTATTACCATTTACATGTTTCGTTCCATTTGGATAATATACAATCCTACCCCCCCCCCATTCCTCCCCTTTTATAGGACCTTGCCCTATAATACACTCCCAGAAGTATCAGCAATATTATACATACTCCTCTGGCAATAGCTGACGCGCAATTATATACATATGTCCAGTGTCTCTAATTTGTGTCTCTACGCCTCGGGTCCCTACTTAACAAGCTATGTACATTAGTTGTGTCCATCTTCTCTCCTGAAATAGAAGCACAGACACACAAGACAATGAAAAAAGGTGGAGACATACAAGACGTTCACTGTACAAAAGAAAAAAACTGGGGAGAGAGAGGGGTGCAGCGCTAATATCTGATCCTTGGCCAGCCCCTCGGACGTGCCACCATGCCCCTGTCTCCTCTGAACAGGCCGGTAAGGTGCTTGGGGTACAGGTACTGTTAACCCTGTTCTCAATGCAACTGATGCACCACCAGGACCTTGTACGGTCCTTGAAACCAAGGATTGTTCCAAGGACGCATGAAGTTGTGAACATAGACTTAATCCCCTGGCAGCAGTGGTCTAGTCGTTATGTGCTCAGGATCTGTCCCCATTGTCTGCAGCATTGGGCGTCTCTGTAGTTGCAATCCTGGGAGGGTCAATCTGTTGGGAGGCACATTTAATGGCCCGAGTTAGTGTCGTCAAATATTCACTGAATTCCTCTCCTTACACGTCTGCAGTCCTATGCGCATCAGAACCCCTCCTGACAGGGGACACGGGTATACATGCGCCGTCCAGTGACCACCTCGTGAGGTGACAGATGATCGTTTTTACTTGGCTGCGTACGTAGAATGAAGAGGGCCAGGGGCAGACAATCCACCCAGATTTTCTTCAGTTTGGTGCACAATTTGGATAATTTGCTCTTAAGGAGGCCATTTATTCTCTCCACAATGCCATTGGCCTGTGGGTGATAATCGAACACATCTGATGCTTGATACCAAGCAGTGCTGTAACATGTTGGAATAATGCATTGAAGAAATGTGTGCCATTATCTGATCCCAAAACCTTGCACACTCCCCTGTGCGTGAAACCTTGCAGCACATTTGGCATCTGTGCACATGGCCATGCTTCCTCCCACCTTGAAAAGGGACGGACCATCACAGAGGTACCTAGATCCATTGCAACGCTCCCCTATATCAGCGTAGTCTATATGTGTATCTATATGTAACTCCCGGAATGGCCCAATACGGCGGGGCCAAGTGCCCCTTTAATCTCCGTAGTGCCATCCCTGTGCTATAAAGTTGACAGGTGGTGCAGCGGATGACCATACCAATGATGCTCTCCTGAATATTTGGTGTGAACCAGTGCTCCTTTATGTCTGCGGCTATGTGTTGTTTCAAACTATGTGACAGGTCATGCAATTGTTCAAATTCTACTGCTAGCAATTCCTGGGGAATCGCCGTCTTCCCCAAACTCTCCTGTCTCCATAACAGATCTGTCGGAGACTGCTTACATCCTCTCTGTGACTATAGCTCCTTTTCCCAGCCAGTCGCTCTTCCTTGTAGCTCAATAATCTGGGAGATGGGCAGTGCAGTATAAGGCACTGGATGCTCGTATGTCGGTGGGGCAACTACAACATACTCGGTTCCCCCTTGCAATTTCGTCTGTCCTGTGAGTATGGGTGGCGCATTTGACCACCGCCACAACAGATGGTTGTGATAACGTTTCTATCAGCATCTCTAATAGTGATGTGTGCTGCACTGTGGACCAGTCTGCCCTCCGAAACCCCCTCCTCTTTCAATGGGAGGGACCGGCATGTAACGTTGTTGTAATGTACACTGAGTCGGAATATATGGTAACCTGACGCCCTTACGACGTAGGCAACCTTTTCATGACAGTCATGTAATTCCCTCCCGCAAGTCGTACCACTACTGTCCAGGTCTGTCTCTGTCCTTCCTACTGATCAATTGTGGACGACCTGTCAACAAAAATTACCACACCCTCTGTCGGTGCACAATCCTTGGCTTTCAGAGTGTCCTCCTCCTCACCCTCTTATGTGACAGTCGTGTGCCAAGTCCACTGCCATAGGCATGTCTGTTAAAAAGGTGGCATGATTCACCGTCTTATGCCTAACAATGTGAATGTGGGGTTTTGAGATGATCATTTTATATACAGGGTGGACTTCGACCATTCTAGAATAGCAAATGGAGAATGTTCTGCATACATTGTTACTGAACACCCCATTGTGATCGCAAGGGGTTTTATTTATAGGAAAGGCTGTGGCTGCTAATGCTTGTTCTCAAGCGAACTGCCCTTGTATCACTGCATCCAGAGTATCACTATAATAGGCCAATGGCTTATGGCCACTTGTGCTCCTCTGTCAACACTGCTGTCATAAACTGACCATCAAAATGTGACAACAAATAGAATTCATGTGTATAGTCTGGTGTAGCCAGTACATGTACCGAAGTGATGACTTCTTTCAAATTGTCTAATAATTTCTGCCTTCCACAATAACTTGTGGTCCTTTGTATTCTGTGCTTCCCTTAGGATCCAGGCCGTGCAGTAATTGTACAAGCCCAGGAACCTCTGCATCTCGTTAGCTAAGGCGGCTCTGGGGGTGGTGCCTTTCAATGCTGGCCTATCGGGTACTTTTTTTTTCCTATTCAATGATATGAACTGCCCCAAATAAATTACTTCCTGCTTACAATATTGCAATTTGTCCTTCTTAACCTTGTACCCCTAACAAGCTGGTAATGTTCTAGTAAAAACAGAGTTTCTTCGACAATACTGTTCATTATAACACGCTAGCAGATCGTCCACGTACTGGATAATCGTGCCGGGCACCTGAATTTTCTCTAAATCGGCGTGCAGTTTTCTGTTAACTATGCTCAGGCTCTCACAGCACCCTTGAGGTAATCTAGAATGCTCGAACCTCATCTGACCCTGCGTAAATGAAGGTACCTAGACTCTGGATGGAGTGGAATTGAGAAAAATGCCTTTTTCAAATGCACCACAGTGAAATATGTAGCCTCCTTGGGGATGCTGCATAAAATCATTGCAGGATTTGGAAACACTGGAAACTCTCCCTACGTCATGTGGTTTTGTAGTCCACAACTGCGGGGCACGTGCCGTACATTTTCTTAGAACAATGGGAATGGAGTTACTACTGCTGTTACGGGACACTGCCCTTTTGGGTACTGTATCATTATGTCTCAAGGGATGCACATGCCCAGTATTTCACCTTTTTGTTGTTCTCAATCATTATCCGTCACCTCCTTTAGCGGCACAGTTCGGTCTACACAGAGCACTGCGTGCCACTCACAGCTGTACCTATCCATTCCTAATAGGACAATGCATCTGTCCGACACTACCAAACCCTGGATGAAAGATGAAATCAGTGGGCACTCGCAAAAACTGTTTGGCAATCTGGGGAAACGCCTTCACAAGCCCTGTGTTACCTTGAATAAACATGTCTGGTCTATGGGAATCCCGTGGATCACCGCCTCCCTTGCCATCGTGTGGATCATCGCCCTCACAGCGCGCATCCGAGGCGTAGAACATACTCCATGATCTGTAAAGGATATAGTCATGTTTAACTTACTGAGCATGTCCCTGCCCAGTAAATTAACTCTGGAACTCTCGCAGTATAGTAGGGCGCCTGTGCTACCTTCCCTCCCATCTTCACGTCCAACTCCTCAGTGTATGGAACCTTGGAAATCGCCCCAGAGAACCCCAGCATGTGAAGATATTTTCCGGATAGTGGAAAGTTGCCTTCCACAATACATGATTGTAGTTGTACCAGAATCCACCGAAAATATGAACTGCTTGTTTCCCATCTCTGCTCCACCAATGGTTCCTCTTCAGGGTGGATAGTCGCAAGAGCAAGTGCTCTCTGTAGGCTGTCCTAATCGAGACAGCCAACCTGACCTTGCTGGTCATCCACAGCCCCTTCGATTTGCAAGCCATCATTAAACTGCACCACGACATTGGAACCAGTCGATGCTGCGCCCACTCCAGGACTCTACACCGGTTTGGCACCGGAAGCACTCAGAGTCCCGTTTCTATGCCAAAAGTTATTTGAAGTAGCCATGTTACTCTGGTCCATTTTAAAGCACTCTAGTGACCTTTAAGCACTCCTTTCCTTTTTTTTATTTTTTAAAAGACCTCTTCACAAACATCTGCAGCAAAAACTTTGCCTGGGCTCATATTTGTCTACTTCATCTCCCACCGTATGCCCTCCCTGTCCTTGACTTACACTTTTGTTCTTCATAGGGGGTTACCACCCTTTTTTTTGCAACCCTCGTCAGAAGAGCAGAGCTCTAGAAGGGCACCATACTGAAGGCCTGTTTGTTTTTGTAGCTAGTACAATGTGATGCATGTAAGTTGGGTAAATTGGCAAATATAGGAAAGGTAGTCATCTTGCCAGCATTTGGTGCTGTGATCTAACGATATGAACACATGATTTCAGTAACAAATACTTGACGCACCTATTAATCGTCAGAACCGTTGTCGCTCCCACAACAAATAGCATTTTAATTAATTGCCCACAAAAAGATGAATAATGCTACAGAAGTTGTATTCTAGTGAATACCCAAACTGTATACACTATAGTGAACATAAGCATTACAATGAATTGATCTGACTGATGGGCAACATTGCAATATAAAAACTCCTGATGTGTTTCTAAGTTTTGGAAAACCGACTTGGCACGCACTACTTTGCTTGAGCCCACCCATGTGGGACCTCTGCCTCTTTTGCCCCTGTATAAAGAGGTTTGACCCATCCATAGCCTGAAACTGTATTTTACAATCTTTTAGCAACTGCAGCTACCTGCAAAATGTAGCCTGAAATGAAAACTTTAACCTTGTCTATAATGTCTTCCCCACAGTTCTAAACCTGTAGTGCTAATGCCACAACCTAATCAAACCTCGACATTTGATGACATGCAGTTCAACCTGTCTATGCCAGGCTACCACTGGATAAAGAGGAGGTAATGAATAGCCTCTAACAATAATAGGAGGTGCACATAATAAAATATGGTAATATCGCTACATATGAAACTCTTGGGTATGTTTCCATACCCGGCTGATGTAATTCATCAGCGTTAGAGGTTGCACTCAGCTGACCATATGGCAAACTGCACCTCTATGTGCCCTTCCACTTCAACAACAGCTGTCATTTTAACTTTTAACAAACAGAATGAGCACGCTTCTATGCGGTTACCTTCACCTTCCACTGTTGTAAATATTCAACATAACTTCAAGTTACTTCTTTACACACCCACTTCTCTTCTCAGGAGCATGGTGGTTCCACTGTCCATGAACCGTTAGTTACCGGCTCACCGTTGCAGTCTCTAAAGAGCGAAACGCTGTAGGATGAATGCCTCCTCACGAGCTAAACATGAAAAAAGTTACTGTATGTATATTACTGCACAGTCTTATGCCTTCACAGGGACTCTGACGAAATGTAACTTTGTTCCATTGCAAAGACACATCATAGAGGCCTGTGCAATGAATGGAACTTAAATACTGTTCTTCTACCGCACAATACAAACATTCTTTTCAAATTCTTAAGAACAATCACCTATATGTTTTAGCCTTTTCAATGACCATTAATGGGTGACACGGACCTATGCCCCCTTCCTGGAAGCGGTCTGTGGTAATTCTGATATTTAAGAAGGGGGACAGAGGTGACCCTATGAATTACCGTCCAACCTTTAAGATCTGTTAGTTCCTGTATCTCTAGAAGCCTCCGTTACTCAAAATCTCTAGAGCTAGTGTCAAGTAGGTATGTTTATGAATCCGTTCTCTCAGGTGTGTGTGTGTGTGTGTGTGTGTGTGTGTGTCTCTAGCTGGCATTCATGCAGGTGAGGGATTTTTATTCCAGGCTAGTCGCTTGTAGTCTGAAATATTTCACCCTTTGAAAATGTAACTTCACATATCCTGCTTTTGTGAAGGAGCGCCTTTGAGAACGCTACTACAGTATATTATTTTTCAACATCCTGCACTCCGAGCCAGGCAGGCTCTTGCTGACTCCCCAACTGCTTCCTGGAGGAGGCGGAGCTTGTGGGGTCAACGTGTGCTGTCACTTGCCTGCTGCCGTCCATAAGACTGCGCTCGAGTCACCCTCGCGGCGTTAAGCCCGGCGGGGACAAGCCCATAGACTGTTAAGCGGCTGTTTGGCGCGGTCTGTACGTGGTCCATCAACTGGATCGTAAATAGTTGCAAGTAGGCTCTACCAGGCAGCAGAGGGGCCTAGGTGAGGAGACATGGACTTGCGCGGGGACCAAAAAACTATGCAACTTCTCAACAAAAAAATACACTCACTCAGTGATAATTCCCCCCCCAAAGGATGCATCTGCTTCGCACATCCCGAATAAAAGTCCTTCGGGCAGAGTGATGAGAAACAGATTCGTGCAAGTGCAAAACCGAAAAGAAATGCACAAAAACTCAAAACCAAACCTGAGGGGCAGCGTGGAGAATAACGACAAAATCCACCTTAGCCCTTGCCTACCAGGACTGAAAACAACACTCACTGTCTCGGCACAACTGTGCCCCACTCACTCTGAGTGGACGCCTGGCCTCGTGGGGTACAATACTACAAGTTCGTAGGACACGGAGGAGGAAGGAGAGGAGAGCTACGAGGTTTCCAGTGGGGAAGATGTCCCCGTCTCTCCATCAAAGCCTTGGACATCCGACTCACCATCGCCTCCAACCCCCTCCAGGGCCCTGAAACAAACAACTGTAACAGTGCCCTCATCCTCAATTGCAGACGGAAGCTTACCTGTAGATTCTTCTCCGCCGCAACGGCTGTCATCGGCCGAGGTGTTGGCGGAAGAGATCCTTACCACTCAAATCTCCCCACCGCTGCTCGCTCCTGGCCCGCAAGCTGCCGCTGCGGCGAGTGAGATGGGACCAAACGGTGTTGAAGGACGCCGTGTGGCCGACCTCAGCTTGGGGGTCAGCGACGCCTCAGTGGGGGGGGGACCCGGTATTATTCCGTGCATTTACCCACAAGTTGTGGCCGGGGCGGACGAATTCAGGGACCAGAATCTAGACCCGTGTAAGGCACCGGAATCGAGGGAAAAGGTGCCTCGCCCTGACCAACTGGCGGAGCTTTGCCCTGCTCTGACGGAAAAGCTATTACAGAAGCACAGTACCTTAACAGAGGTGCCCTCTGCTGGTGCAGAAGACCCACCACAGTCCTTTCAAAATAACACACCGAATCTGGATGGAGAAACAATCCGTAGCCCATTGAACGCTTCTACAAATGATTTAATTCGACAAAAAAAGTGTCAGAAATGTACCAAAGTATCAACTGAAAAGGATACAATACTCAAAAGGATACAGGAGGTAGGGTCTTCCGGATCCCTGTTCACCCGACTTGATAGTCGTGAAGTCAACAAAGACCTTCCAAATGATACAACCCTCTGGCTGATAAAACAGGCAGAGCGATGGATCACTGGAAAGGGCGTGGGTAAGGTATAGTAATCCAGCCTAGGACAAATTAAAGTATCATGAATAACTGCTCCAATCTGTGTATGATGAATTAGATAATGACAGGAATGATCACACTGACCTGTATCTCTGGGTAGAACAATCCAGAAGTCTCTTGATGGATTTGAAATGAAGAACAAAATGACAGGGAAGGGAAAATTAGTAAGGGAGACTTATCCCGAACGGAACGAGGCTCACGCTAGATACGGGTTGAATTCACCACAGGATAGCGTCCAAAGTTCAGTTCAAAGTCACTTCCAATGATCCTTGAAAGGCTTCCTTCCCACTTTAGGGATCAATCCTTCTGTTAATTCCACAGATGCAGGAGTTAGAAGAAAATAGCGTTTGAAGACAACGTGAGCGTGTGGATTTACACGCGGGCAGGATTCGCGCAGCCTGGGCCAGCCGCGTGTGAAGACAACGTGCGCGTGTGGATTTACACGCGGGCAGGATTCGCGCAGCCTTGGCCAGCCGCACTTGAAGACGAAGAGCGCGTGTGGATTCTACACGCGGGCAGGATTCACGCAGCCTTGGCCAGCCGCGTGTGAAGACAACGTACGCGTGTGGATTTACACGCGGGCAGGATTCGCGCAGCCTTGGCCAGCCGCACTTGAAGACGAAGAGCGCGTGTGGATTTTACACGCGGGCAGGATTCGCGCAGCCTGGGCCAGCCGCGTGTGAAGACAACGTGCGCGTGTGGATTTACACGCGGGCAGGATTCGCGCAGCCTTGGCCAGCCGCACTTGAAGACGAAGAGCGCGTGTGGATTCTACACGCGGGCAGGATTCGCGCAGCCTTGGCCAGCCGCACTTGAAGACGAAGAGCGCGTGTGGATTTTACACGCGAGCAGGATTCACGCAGCCTTGGCCAGCTGCGTGTGAAGACAAAGAGCGCGTGTGGATTTTACACGCGGGCCGGATTCACGCAGCCTTGGCCAGCCGCAGTTGAAGACCGAGAACGCGTGTGCATTATCACGCGAAGGGATAGCTCCAGGAATCAGCGTGTGGCGGAACACACGCTATCGAAGGCCCAAAAGTAGCTGTAGGATTATGCCAGGATGTAGATCAGAGGTTCAGCTACACAACGCCAATAGAGACGATCAGAAGCAGCGAGTGAAGTTTCTACGCTGCTTAAATACGTAATACCGTAGTTCACGTGACGAAGCAAAAGTCACGTGAAGTTAGCGACGTGAAAAGTGTAAACGTCGTTTTCCCAGTAACGTATCGAATAGCCTTCATTTGGAGTAGAACGGTCTCGCTGTCCTACGAGCGTAGCGTCCAGCATGCATGACAAAAAGAGACATAGTCCCCGCACTGTTAAAAAAAAAAAGAGCATTAACAAAAAAGACTCTCAAGGAAGAGGGAGAACTCCTGAATCAAGACCGTCAACATCACAGAAAAGGGCCTAGAGCCATAGTACAAAAGGGTGATTCTGGTAAGCCATTTTTGCAAAACCCGTTGACGGCTCACTCACTGAGACTTTTTTTCTTTAAACAAGCAAAAAGGAAATTGGATTCTGAGATTGAACTCTCAGATGCCGAACTATTAGATGCCACATCCGAAACACCCTTAATCCCCTCAGTCTTAAAACAAGGGGAAAATACACAGCGACTATCTCCAGCCCTCGCAGAGCCCACCATCTGTGCTCAGGACCTTAACCCAGTACCTGAACTCCAGCTCCAAGGAAGGAGAGGAACAACACCCAAAATCCATCTTTCGAGGTACTCCCCTCCCTCAAACCAACCTGCTTGATGACGACGTTCCATTGTTCTGCCCAGAGAAGCCAGGACTTGGAAATGAGCTACTTACTCCGTCAATCAACGTCTTAATTACAAATGGACGTAACCAGAGAAGTCCGCACCTATCAACCCAGGCCCAACCAGTTTCGGCCCAGTTGGAGCAAAGAATAAACAATAGTGACTCCCCACTCAGAAGACCTCTATCCCAAAGTGGCCTCCAATATAATATCTCAACCTCCCCTCAGGAATGAGAGACCTACCAATTTCGGGACAGTGAACAAAGACTCCATCAAAAAAACCGGACCCTGTCACTATTATTTCAGCAATTAAGGTGGGTTTGGCCCCCTTTGTTAAGCTATATGAGTCAATCCACGACTCAATGAAAGACTCGCTAACTATAACAGCCGCAATAAACACCAAAATGATCTTTCTTGAGGGCTTCATCACAGCGCTAATCCAACAAAACGTCGAGAAAGAAAAACAGGATGCCAAATTCGCCCATCTTCAAAATTTAATTGAAGCCAATTTCAGTGTCTGCTCCTCACAAGAAGCACTCCCGACGGCCCAAAAGAAATCAAGATCGCCGCCAATTGCAAAGGAGCAAAAAACAGTCAATGTAACCACCTTTTCCTCCAAGGCGATCCAACGTTCTGACTCAAAACGCCAACATGGGGGAAAAAAACCAAAGACCAACTTAAAGTAGCGACAATTTTTAACATTTCAAAGCCAACTCTGCCAATTCTAAACAAAACAGCACCAATGCTCAAAACGTCCAAGGCGTCCGAAGGTTCAATTGACCAAAACCTAAAACCTATCAAGGGAACAAGAAATAATTGAACTGGACAATTCTACTGCATCTCTAGCTGATTTATCTGGAAACTTATCACTCTTGGATTTAACAACTCACATGGATCCTGAAGAAGCCCTCGACGCACAAGATGATACCAGCCCAAACCAAGATCTGCCAACCAATACGCCAAGTGTCACCGCTGTCTAGTAGAAGCCAAAAGAATTTCCTGCAGCTACACCTGAATCTCAGTGCCTTGAGGCTAATTTCTGTGAAGAATTAGCCAAAGCTCCTGTGGACCCGCGAAAGAAAGTTCACCAAAACGACAACCTTGCCACAGACAAAATCGAAATCCCTAGACAAAGGCAGAAGCCGAGAAAGGAGCAAAACAAGGCCGCATCACAAACAGACTCAATAACGACTTCGAGACTTTCCCAAGCTCGAATCTTCAAGATGGAGCAACTGGCGACCGGAAAAAACTTTGTGATACTTAACAGGAAAACCATCCTCCAGATCTTAGCCAAAATTCCAAAACTGAAATCCCTGGATACGGCAGACCTGGTGCTAATTGAACCCTATCACAGGCACAAGAAGGCAAAGGCGTATCTCCACGTCACAAAGGCAGCAAGCAGCAAACTTAAACCCGACGCGATTCTAACCTTGAAGGAAATGGGGTTTGACTTTGAGGAAATTACTACACAGCTATCACCTGATACAAGCATACACGCCACAAGTAGATCAATAGAAAACTATCCGGCCCATCCAGCGGGTGTAGAGGTTCAGACTATAAAGAAAAGAGATGACACGAACAGGAGGTATATGGAAAGCCGGGGAGATTCCTTTCAAACAAATCAAACTTCCAAAAACAACAACGTAAACTTTAAGAGGTCTAATCGCTCAGAATATATAAGAAAGAACGACAGATGGGTGAACAAGCGAAGGCTCAATTCTCTGACTGAGCAAAGCGCTGATTGGACCCATAACAAAAAACGTGAACCCGTTGGCCCATGGAGAGGGCTAAAAAAGGTGCTCAACCCAAATGCTCAAACATAACAACGAAATGCTGCATCAACGCCAACAGACAACACATCTAAAGAATTTCAAAATACCTCTAACCGAAAAGAAACATCTTTGTGCTCATGGAACACGAGAGGTCATGAACATCTAACTAAATCAAACGCATTTCACCTGGCCCAGTTCGACATCATCTGCCTCCAAGTGACCTGGCTGACGGATCTACCAACGATCGACGGGTACGACACACATCTCACCGGCAAGTAAGGGCCTGTTTGGCAGACCATCGTCCGGTCTTTTGACCGCAGTCAAACTGGCATCAGGCATCTCTATTAAAAAAGAAAAGGTAACGGAATCCTATGGTATTCTGGCACTACAAACAGAATGGACCCAAATAGAAAATTCTTCACGAAAGAAAACAAAATCCAGTTTAGCCATCATAAACGTCTATGGGAACCCGCAAAGAACAACCAACACAGAGTTCTGCAACGCCGTCGTCGGCACCCTAGATAAATTTACTATCGACCTGGCTACTGATCACATCCTTATCTGTGGAGACTTAAACGCGAGGTGCGACCAACTCACGAAAAAACTTCAATTGCGGCATCCCAAGAACGCGGTGAAGTATGGTCGACCCTCATGGACTCCAGAAATTTCCATAACGTGGCAGCTCTGCGTGGTCGTCTTCCAATGATTCCAACTTGGGAACGAACGTCTGGACACCTCAGCCACACTGGATTATATTTTCGTTTCACACTCCCTTCTTTCATCTATTGATTTCTACGAAGTCTACCGAACCAAAGCCAGTGACCACAATTTGCTGTCAATGAACTTCGCGTCAGCAAACACTCTGAAAGAATTCTATCCTTTTGAGTTGGAGGTTTCCCGAAACTCCTCCCGAATCCATCTCTCAGCAGCAAACATCAGGGATATCTCCCGGAAATTCGACGAGACAGATGTCAACAGCATAGCTAACAGACTAGGCCAGATTATCTCCCATTATTCGTGAAGTATAGGAAAAAACAAAGAAACCAAGTTCCATCGACAGAATACAAGACCCATGAATACGACCTACAAGTGGTGATGAAAAGAAGAGTAGTCCGCAAACTGAGACGTCTGGCCAAAGTTTCTGATAACAACAAACAAACAAGAAACCGCCATCGCGGCTGCAAAATCATACAAAACATGGCTGAAACATCATAAAGCAACAATGTATCAGAATGACGCGGAAAAAATGCTGAAAACCCTAATGTCTAAAAATTCAAAATACTTTTGGGCACTGATCAAAAACAAAAGCATCGAGTCAGCTAGCCAACTAGCAAATGTGATACCAGATCTGACTTGGACTTCCTTTTTTTAAGCCCAATTTGCTCCACTGCCTAAAACAACTTAAGAAATCACTTTCCCTATGGCGACACCATGGGTTGATCTCACAGATCAAGAAGAGCTTTTGACCACGATACTAAAATTGAAAATATCCAGGGCACCGGGCCCTGATGGTCTCACCAATATGGACCTAAAACAACATCCTAAAGAATGGTCCTTCCTAATCTGCAAAATTTTTAACCAATGCCAGGCCAAGAAACAGATCCCTAAAACTTGGACAGAAGCACTTATAGTGCCTATTTTCAAAAAGGGAAGTAGAGATAATCCATCAAACTATAGGCCTACAGCCCTTTTGGACATTATGGGAACATTTTTCGCAACTCTTCTTCTAGCCAGATTTCACAGATGGGCAAGACAGCTCCATGCCTTGACGAACTTCAAACGGGCTTTGTTAAAAACGCGAGCACAAGTATCAACATTATGATATTAAATATCATAAAGGAAAAAGTAAAGAATGGTGCATGAAAAGTTTTCATCGCATTTGTAGATTTGACACAGGCATTTGATAGAATTGGGCGTCATAAACTCTGGACAAAGCTACTAAAGTGGAACTGCCTGGGTGAAATTCTAGGACCTGTAATTTCCCTGCACACAGATACAAAGCTACGAGTTCGGCTCAACAAACAAGGCCTGATGTCAGAGCAATTTCCGTCAGAACGTGGCGTGAAGCAGGGGTGCCCACTCGCACCGGCCCTCTTTATAGCCTTTTTGGGAGACTATCAACACACTCAACTGGCAATAAGAGCTTTTCCGCCTAAAGTAGGAGACACTGCTATATCTAGACTTCTCTATGCGGACGATTTAATCCTCATAGATCAGACCCAAATTGGACTTCAACGCCAACTTAACAACTTGGCCAAATACATTGAAGACAATAATTTGGAAATAAACACCAATAAATCAAAAATCTTGATCATGGGGGAAAAAAGTGTTCAGCTGCAAGTCACTGGTTCTTGAACAATAAGAAGATAGAGATTGTCTCTAGTATAAAATACTTAGGAATCATGTTTGACGCAACACGCTCAGAAAAGGCTATTCATTTGGCCCTGTGGTCAAAAATAAAAACACTGACCACTCAGACCAAGCTTGTAGACCGGAAATATGGGAAATTTTCGCTCTTACCAGCGATCAAGTTTTATAAACAAAAGGTGGTTCTATCAATAACCTACGCAATGGATGCAGCTTTAAACATCCAAGATACAATTTGGCCGAAACTGGAAGGCTATCTGTGGAAAGCAGTTTTGGGCCTCCCGAAATCGACATCAATCTCAGCTATCGGGCGCGAGCTCGGCCTCTTATCAATAAAAGCTTCTGTTAAACAAAGCCAATTAAGACTTCTGTGCAAAATCATCTCTCCAGACGCCCTACCACTGTTCAAAGCAATCCGAAAGGAACTTATCCAAGGTAAATGTAAAGCGCTGAACAAATGGGAGCAAAAACTTCAAAAAATCCTGGCGGACTTAGCCTGTACATCTGAAGACTTAATCTACAACCCCGCCAAGATAAAAAGGAAAATAGCTCAGGAGGACTGGATCCAAACATGCGAGGCAGTGATGGCAAACAAATTGCTCACACACTTACCACCGACTACAAACCAGCTTAATAGACCTTTAAACTACTGTATAAAATTTCCAGAAAAAAGGCTCCAGAAACATTTCATGAGAATAAGGCTCAACCTCCTGTTAACCCAAGAAATTAAAGCTATTCGGACAAAATCCACTTCCAAAACATGCAGACTATGTCCAGAAACGCAAGAGGTGGAAACTGTAAAGCATCTACTACTGAACTGCGATAAAACGGCATACCTGCGTGAAGCTTTTCTACTACCTCTAATGCATTGCGCAACGCTTCGCGAGGAGGAGACATGGTGGTACCGTTTGGTCGCAGGCGAAAAGACGAAATGGTCCACGGCAGCGGTAAAGGTTTTGGAGGCAGCTCTTAAATTAGCAACGGAGAGTGCAACCTCTCTTGGTACTCCATAACAACGTCCCCTCCTACAATCTCTGTTGGGCTCTGCTGTCTTCCTTTCTCCTTTCCTCTTGAGAGACGTTTTCTTGTAAAAATCAAATTTTGTTTTGATTACAAACAAGTAAATAAAAAAAAAACTGTTCCTTGCCACTACACGTAACAACTATCTCAAAGCACCCCTACCCCTTTTGCTCAGTAAATTAGAGATTGGGTATAAACTAGTCTTTCACGTGTCCTTGTTGTTAGCTGGAAAAGCATTGTTATGATTTTCTAGTCCCACATGAATATCGTACATATATTTTACATGAAGCGTGTTTTGATTGGGATATGTTAGAAGGCTACTTCAAGTAGTCTAGCTCATGCCTAGGCCTATAAGAGCTTGTTGGCCTGCATTTCACGTGTTTTACCACATTGTTTGTTGCAGTCCTCATTACTAGTGCTCTAGTTTTTGGACTCTGTGAATGTGCTACCCTCCTGTTGAATTTCAGCGAATCAAGATCTCCATAACATTTGAAAAAAACATATTTCCATACCCCTGTAATTAATATGCAAATTTAATATCATAATGACTGAGACAGCAGGCCTCAGTTTGAACCCTCAGCCAGCCTTTTACCTGTGAGAATTGACTATGGGCATGTGAAACGATGTTTACATGAGGGCGAGGGACGTTTAATGCATGGCAAGTAACTTGCAACTTTGTATTTCCTACCACTAATGTACAGTATTAGAAATGGATGCCGAACAGTTGTTTTACTGTCAAATGCATTGTTTTGCAGGAATGTAAGCTAAAATAGATGCAGGATTAGGCACGACAAAGAAGAATAAAGTTATTCAGCATAAACCATTAATAAATATTACAACATTAAAAACCATATCAACAGTATTACAATTTAAAACCTTGCCCCATTTAAAACTCCAATAAAATGTTCTAAAAAGAACTTCATAGCTCTTTTTAAACCGCTTTTGTGAATATACAAACATCAAATAAAAAATCCATGTAATTAAAATACATAAATGGGCACATTGCTTGCCTGGAATCCCTAATTCCATTACTAATAAAATGCTTTCTGAGCCATTGTCTTCTAAGATGGTGGCTCCTCAGCCAGTTACTTCTTGCCAGTAGATGTAATCCAGTTAAATGGATCACTAAAATTAGCTTCCTGTGCTCCGGGGATCTAAAAGTGTTTAGAAGGCTCCCATCAGTGAACTTGTGACAACGAATATCATCAATGATAAACCACCAATTAGCTTCCACATACTTGCATAGTCTAGCCATGCCGCCTTATCTTTGAAAACTCCCTTGAATATGTCTAGGTTAACTTCGCCGTGGTCAATGTCCCATTGCCTCTACAGAATATTACCATATTTAAACCACAAGCACTTCTTCTGTGCTGGTGACATGCCTATTTCGGCAACTGCATTTAACCAGTTGGATTTCTTAATATTAAATCTATTCGTTTTGACAAGACTCCAAAAACCTTCTTATAGTGAGGACTGCAATACTACGCATCCCCAGCTCCGACCTTAAAGCATCTCGTGGTTTACTTGAGGCCAGTTGCTTTCCTTTAAAAAAGCTTTTTGGGCTGCGTCTAGTCTGCGTATCCCCATATTGAGCTATCATATAATGCAGATGAATGGACTTTGGCCTCCATTATGCTTAAGAATGTGTCCAAACCTTTCTCTTGTAATCTGTGATAGTCCTAATAGACCCCTAATACATGACTGAATCCTCTTGGCCATCATTGTAATGTGATATGACCATCACCCATTACCATGGAACAAAATGCATAGATAATGATATGATTCTTCTGCTATCATGTAACATTTATTGAACTTACAAAGCTCAATTTGCTTTTTCCCAACTCCACTAGCTTCGTCTTGGTTAAATTCAGTTCCAGGCCATGTTCCTCATCTGCATAGAGCAGGCTTGGTTGGAGTCCTCTCTGTGTGGTCAATCAAGGCCATGTCATTGGCATACAGTAGCACATCGTAACTGTGGCATTCTACAGTGTTCGAATCTGGTACCGCGATAAGTAAATGCAGTGAGATGCATGGAGTCTGGGTGTAGTGCAATGGAAACAAAATGTAAAAAATGTGGGCCTCTGCTGGAATGCTACAATGAATCACAGGATTTTGGACCAATGGATACTCTGCCTCAATTATAGTTGGTTATTTATAACACGCTTAATACCCAGAGGTTTCTAAGTGCGGTCCCGTGGTTCGAACCTGTTGCTACGCGTTGTCTTGCTTCCAAGGCACGCACGTTGCCTCTGAGCTATCCTCCCCCCGACAATATTGTTAAGAGGGCATACATCCTGTATAAACACTGCACCCCTCCTTTGGCTTTCTTGTTAGGATAGATAACAGTGTAGCAAGGTGATGTGCTTTCCTGTATTATGCCTGTCTCATGAATGCCCTCATCTGCTTCCTGAAAGGGGCACTGCTTCCTGAAAGGGGCACTGCTTTACTCTTGACAACTAGTGACTTATAGTACTAGTGCTCTTTTAATTTGATGAACTCCCCGAGCTCCGTTTTAGTATTCCTACATTATAGGGGTCTTGTTGTCCATAAGTGTTTTGGCACTTCTTTCCAAATCATCCTGCAAATGTTTTGTATTCTTGTTTGTTATGAGCCATCTGGGAAACTGCCCATTCTTTTATGTGTACTGGACAAGGTATGCTCAATTCAACCTCTACCTCTCCTTCCTCATGGTCTTTTATTGCAATCAATTCTGTGTCACTCCTTAAGGCATTGTGGGCTCAATGCATAATATTGAACACCATTCCATTTCGTCTTCCATTTCGTCTTCATCAGTGGCAACCAGTATGATCATGTCCTTCCATACCACTACTTCCTCTCGGTAAAGCTGTATGTGTGGGCCTGCACTGACGGAGGAGGGACACAGTGGCTTGAACAAAAACACATTGGACAGCCGAAACACCATTCGCCAATTCCTGGTAACCATCCCAACAACACGTGCACTCCATACAGAAACACCTCAGTGTGTGGGTATCCCTCTCATCGTGCTGTGGGCATAGTATGCTGTGATTAAGACTGTCACCCTAGCTGGGTACATTCCGGGTGTGGAGCACACCATCCCTTTCTCTGAAAAATAAATAGTGGCATTCAATTTGCTGAATAAGTACATACCCAGAATGTTAAGGGTATCTTTTGAATACAGTAGTGGTGGTACAATATTCTGTGACCTTATTGTCGAAGGAAAATCTTTTGTCCCCAAAAAGCCCTGGGTGGCCAAACATCTGTTAGATAATGGAAATCCTTCTTCCTTTATGCATGATCTGGTTGCTCCAGTGTCTATAAGAAAGGAACATTGCCTCTGTCCTATCCGAACTGCTACCTCTGGTTCCTCCTCAGTTACTGCTAGGGCAGGACACACTCGCACTCCTACTTGGAAAAAATGTATTGGCAGATGATGTGAAGAGATTACCGCCCACCACTACCACTCCGGTGTATTGGGTACAGTGTTCTGTCCCAGTAGTGTGACCCCCTTCTTATACTTTTGCTTATGCTTGCAGTATGCTTGCTGTACTTGGGTCTCCTTCCACCGTCCCACCCTGCACTTAAATTGTCCCTGGGTGGATATACCCTGTGGTTGTGTGGGTTGCATCTGTAATTGCTGCTGCAGCATCACCTGTACTTGCTGTGGTGCTGCTTAAGGTTGCTGTTGTTGTCCTGATTGTTCTATTAGTGGGCATATTCATGTAAAATGACAACATTTCCACATGCAAAACACTGTCCTCTAAACCGCGGTCCCATGTCCCTATACCCCATTCCCAATCCTTGTGTGTAATATCCACTCTCTGGTTGATATGAACTCATGTAACCGTTTACTCCACCTGTCTGCACAACCCCTGGCTGTTGCTGCACGTTTACAAATCATCTGCACCGTATCCCACTGCTGATTGGGTGGTACATGAGTGTACCCTCCTGGTTTCATTACCCTTGACACTGGGAACCCTTCTGCTGCACCAGTGAAACGAGAACTGGCCCTGTTGCTCCATGTTTATTTTAGCCAGTTCTTTTCTGAACTAACTTGTTAGCTTTTTGTTGCATTGTCAGCTGTCAACGTATCCTTCTCTTTGAGTATTTGCCTATTTTTCTGGTCTAAAAGTGACCAATACACCCCTTATCTCCAGGGCGGAGTAGATCGATGAGGAGTGGTGCAATAAACCATTAAGGCCTAAGGAATGAAGGAAACGTCCCAAGGAGGCCTGGGGCTTTGTGACTTTTCCCAACAGAAGTCCTCCCTTTTCCCTGAGGGTGGCCTCCACGAGGTGGTCCTCCCTCACATGGTCGGGATCGGGTAGCGGCTGCTGTCCCCTGGCCACATTTCGAGTGACTACCTTGGGGAAAGTAGTGAGGATGTCAATGGATTCATCACAGGGACCAATTTATGGAGTGGGCCCGTTACTAGGGTACAGGTCAGTGAGTTGAATTTGCAAATTTGGCCTGTGCAGCGGGGCACGTGCAGGGGGGCCCGCAGTCCCTGTTCTGCACATTGGTCACTAAGTAATTGGCGTGGGTGGGGTGGAAAGGCATGACGTCGTGGGGTTACTAAAGTGGGCATGTGAGGCTCAAAAACGTATCTCCGATTCCCAATTTTGTTGATGGGACGTGCAGCACTTGTGTAGATAACGCTTCTTAAGTTCATAGTGTTCCAGGTAAACCCATGGTGAAAAATCCAGGCTCTTCATAGAATCATGTCCAGATTATTATAAGAATGGGTGTTAAGTGGAGGGGCAGTGAAAGGGGAAGAAAACAATCCAAGATAAAGAAGTTGCAAATCAAACACTGCAGCACTGATAGTCCGGCTAGGTGGGCATAATGCATCTAAGGGGCAAAGTGAGGTGCTGGTACTTGAAACATCTCATTGCCGTTCCGTTGTGCCCCAGAGCTTCTCTGGCTATCAGATCATAGAAACTGAGTACTGTAAGGAAACAGAAATCCCAGAATAAATGTGCTTTTGAGATGCGGTGCTGCGGGAGACCCCATTATACTGCCACTGCCCTGTATTCTGACTGTTTATTCCATGTGCGAGACACTGCTACCCTTGGCACTCCATCTTCGGGTTGCTATCCATTGCCACTTCCCGTTCCTCCTAAGAGCTCTCTCCAACACTTACAGTCATTCTCATATTGTGTCTCTCCCATTCACTGTTGCTCTCCCAAGGCATAAAATAACCAGTGTCGCATATCAATTTGTTATGCAATTTTGTATGTTTGCTAATTAAATTTGCACTTGTGTAGCAAAGCTAGCTTTTTAAGTTGCCCTGTGCAATGAAAGCACAGCTGGCCCTGCATTCTGCTCTTACCTTCAGGGCTTTCTCAATTATTTTCTCTAAGTTCAAAGGGGCTAATGTAGAGACAGAGTGCAGAGGCCTCCAATCTAAGTGGCAAAGGCCTGTGTGGGAGTGCTAGGCAAGAATATATAGATTTGGCGCTTGTCGTTATTTGCACTATGCACCTTATGGAATTACCATAATTGTTGCCACTGCATGATGTGGTCTATCGACATGTTGGCACGTAAGGATTCCAATGCATTATTTACGAATAATATCATACTGCTAAATTGGAAAAAGTTTGGCGCTTGTTGCCTTTTGCACTATGCACCTTATTAATTGGAGAGCAATGAAGACAGCCACACTATCAGAATGACTGCCTTTTTAGTATGCATTATCTTGCTACCCACATATCATAGGATCCCAATGTACTGCGTAGTATAAGAACTGTGCTGCCGATTGTAAGCCAAAGATGGGACAACTTGATCATTAACCAACATAGCCATTGGTGCAATATGCATTGCATGAAAGGTTTCTGAGAAAGTCAATGCTATGCTGATCAATGAAGCCACTAGGCGTTAATCGCACATTGGGGCTGGGTGGCCCATAACCCTGTTAGTGCATTGTGCACTTGTTTGGTAGAACTGTGTCAAAAACCTTTAAATGTCTATGTGGCTGTTTATAATTTTGTGGCAAGTCGAGCATCTATATGACATTAGATTTGAAATGTCAGATACTGTGTTTTCAAAAATGCATGGAATCCCCAAAACAGAGGATACTCGAGCACAATTCAAAATATTCGATGCACAAGGGGTACTGTTGATGTGTCTTGTGTAGAAAAGCTGCATATAAGAGTCAAAAGCACTACCTCTGTCACATAAGGTGGCCACCATGCTTTTGCTAGACAAGATGTGCATTGGCTAAGGGAGTCCTTCTTCTATTTTGACTAAAATAATCTCCAGTGTTTCCCGTATGCTCTGCACTAATGTTTTAAAACTCACTGGTTGTTGGGGGCTTGCAGTTGTGAACAAGCGGCGAGATTTGCCGCGAAACGCGTCAACGCCCGAAAACGCGCACTTTTTTGCACTATGGGAGTGCCATATTTTGATGGCCTGTAATTTTAACTTTTAAATTTTGCTTGCCAAGTTGTAAGGATCCAAATAAAGAAAACTTTTTTCCTACCAAATAACATTTTTGAATCCGGATGCTTTATCAAAATGACTGTGAAGAGTGCCACTCACTTTGCCTGATGAAAATCAGTGCCCCAAAGATATATTTTTTTAAAATAATTGCAAACCAGATATAATCAGTATAATACTTTTATTAAGCTAACTATATCCTATATGACAAAGGCATGTATGTTATAACTTTTTTTATTTTTTTTAAAAGACATTCATGATTCCATTCCTAAAAATGTAAGTTGTTACGTAATGCATAATTGCAGTATTGCTATTGTAAAACAGTGCATTGTCTCAATGTTTTACAGGAAACTTTAGGTTTGTGTATATAAATGTCAGTGTCGACTATATTTCCTTTGTGTGGGAGTGAACACTTTTGAAAATGTACATGATCACAACGCCAAATGCGTTTAATGGCAAACCTAGTTCAGTGACCTGGTTTAGTACATCGTGCAACTGGTGCCTATGAGCTGATCCCTTACTCATTGACAGGCTAGCTTATCACCTGGTTGCTTGATACCAGCTACCATGAAAGTGAGATGGCAGCAAACTACAATATTCCACCTAGTTTGCCCAGTTGTCTGCCTGCTACGCCATCCAATCGGCTTAGTCTTAATTTCCTCTTGCATAATGAACACATAAGCTCACTAGATTTTTACGCAAATCAGTGATCAGTAGTTCATCCTTTCTGTACATCTATATATCTACTGCACTAGCATGCACTCTAGTTGGCCTCCAGTGCTTGCTTTGCTCTCTGATTAGGATTGTATTATATATTGACACCTGTTTTCGCAGCCTTTTTATCCTATCCAAAAATCAAAAAATATAATCCCCTCTGCGAGAACGAACCTGTTTTTGGAAGGTTCCCACTCGAGGGTCCGCAGCCACACTTTCGCTCACTGTACCTTTTCACAGAAGGGAAATATCCATTTGCATATCGGTCTTTGTCCCGCCCACATGGGCAGTCAAGCACCAAGTGCCATGGCAATTCTCTTCTGAACAAGAGGACCAACAGCAACCCCAGACACATGTTTCAGCCTTGTTGGGCCTGACCAGTGAGGTGGAGCTGTGCCTCTCTGAGCACAGTGAGCAAGGGGCCCACGTAGGGATGACCCTAGATAAACTAGGGTCACTAAACTGAAGTCCCTTAAACAATCAAAAAATATAGTCACAGGCGCCCTGCTGCGAGAACGAACACGGCTAAATGACCTGTTCTTTGGGAAGGTACCCACCCGAGAGTCTGTAGCCTTGCTCAGAAGAGAATTGCTATGGCACTTGGTGCTTGACTGCCCATGTGGGCGGGACAAAGACCGATATGCAAATGGATATTTCCCTTCTGTGAAAAGTACAGTGAGCTATATATTGAGCCACCATCTCACCTTCAGAACATGAGGGGCATTGCCTTACCCTCCATGTCCTGCGGGTGAAGGAGCACTTCAAGGAGAGGGAATCTCAGCTTGATGTTCAGGCATCTGAAGTGCGGATTAAGTTCACAGCTTCACCCAGTCCTACACAATACTTGTAATCAAGTTAACTTGCCTTCAGTGCTTTGGATTAGCTGGGGAGTCCTCAAATTATTTAACTGGTGGTGACTGATAGGTGCTTGTGATGCAGGCATGCTGTGCCATGCAGTAGCATCAATTACCTGCCACTGGTCCCAGGCTAATCTCTTTAATTAGCAATGGATTGCATGCACACACAGTGCAGGTGGAGGCCAGCTCACATGCACCCAATTCCTTACTCGCTACACCCTAATTAATACTCGCCAATTGCAACTGCAAATTAAGAACATTAGCTGTCTGCCAACTGTACACAAGTGAGAGAAGGTTGGGATGAGGAATTTTGGTTTCAGTTCAAGTATCTGGTTTCTCTCACAAATTACCTGCTGTCACTCTTGAGAAGCACCTAGACTGGTCTGTAATATTAATGCAACATATCTAAATGTTTACACTCAATCTTGGCAAATGGTAAAGTTTACATGAAATATATGCAAGTGGTACAGAAAACATCTTATAAAAATGTTGAATAAAAAGAACTCTACCCCCTTCTCATGGTTACAGCTCTGGTGTTAGCAGGGTGCAAAATGGAATTAAGGCAGGTTGCCTGCTGCAGCCGATGTACCTCCCATCCTTTGGGCTACAATGCCATTAAAATATGGCAAACTCAGAAGTGAAATTTGTAAACTCTGCCTGGGTAATAATGCTCAGTAAAGACAGTTGGAGAAGTTTCTTGGAATATTTTTGCTGTGCATTCTCACACCGGAGTAATGGATAAGGGCGACCCTTAACATTAATGTGTGAGAAGCAACAGCATTCCTCGTAGCTGCACAATGCAGGCATCTTGAAGTGGTACATACTGTTTACATAATTGCTGTTTGTGCAATTGTTCAGAATACCCAACTCTCCAAGAGTAAAATTGAGCAATGCATTGTGCGTTCCAGCACAATATTACCTTTGTGGTTTAGGGGCCTTGACAACTTACGTTTTAAGGTAATTTAAAATGTTTAACTCTGTAGAGTTAGTTGGACTGTACAATACATAGGAACATTTTGAGACTTGTGGGTATAGATATAGCTGTCCTGCTGTCGTTTGAAGTACTGTTTCACAGTAAAAGGCCTACCTTGTATTTAAAATAGAATTAATGTAAAGACAGTCAACTTGTACTTGTTCTCAATCTTCCAAGGTTCAAAAAACAGTTCCAAACCAAATTTGTACTCCTTTCTGGTTTCAGCAGTTCAATCAAATTGCTTTCCTTTGTTTCACTTTAGCAATCTCTTTTGAATTTCACACTTGGTTTTCCCTGGTCTAGGCACAGTTGGCAGATCACACGGTCCACCCATCACAGGTCGTGCAACAAGGAACTCTAGTCTTTAGCCCACACAGGTTCTTCTGTATCTTTGATGATTCACATTCATTTGACTTCTCCTTGTCAGCCTCTTGGCTTTGCCATAATGCGTTTCTTCCTTTGCCAGTCCTTGGCCTTGCCACAAGTTCACTACCTGGTGGTTTTTGTTCCTTCACAACCTTGCTTCCATGCTATCACTTTCCATACTGCTTCCATCTGGATCTCACACCTTGTGTTTGTTTTTCAGATCAGCAATGTAAGAGTTTTACCCACACTTGTTATCAGATCATAGTTTCGGCCAGAAGCTTTCACTCAGTTCAGCATTCAATATCTATGGTTTGTTACTTTTCCACTTGTACGTTATGGAGTTCTTATTTACTTGTCAACCCCTTACCTTGGGTTTAGTCTACTTTGCTCATTCTGCATTTCTTCGGTCGCTCACTTTGGTTTCCCCACAGCCTCCAGGAGCGCCCTGTTAGCGTGATCTTTTCTTTTCACTACAAATCCCTGATGTCTCCTCTGAGCAGCTGCACTTTCAGTTTCTGATCGTGTTTCTTCAACCACAAGCCCCACTTGCGCTGTAGTCTCTCTCCGGCAGCTCCGCTTCTTCTCTGTGGATGCTGTCCATTACGCTCCTTCTGTTCGCTGCATCCGCAGCTCCGGCTGCGGATCTCCAACCACGGAGGCTTCCACACTTGTGGCCTTCTCGCAGCCCGCCTCGCCCTTGGCTTTACAGCTTCCTGGGATAGTCTGCCGGCATCCTAGCTCTCCCACAGGACCCTCTCAGCTGCCTCCTCGCATGCAGGATTCCCTGCTTGTCTCGTTGCTGTCGGTCTCCTCCCTTGACCGGTTGCAGGTGCGAGTCCCAAATTGCACTTGCCAGACCGCAATTAGTGCAACATGCCTGACCCTAATGGTGTTCACTACTTAGTTGCCTCTTCCAAGTACTACAGTAGGGTGAATGTGGAGAAATAGGGGTAGATGTTGTAAAACAGCCCATGAAGGCTGATGGAGGGTGAGATGGGTCCTCATGAGAAGGGGATACAGTGTCTCGCCTGTGGATATTCTCTCCGCAGTCTCCAAGGACCTGCCACCCAGGTGATCCTCCCTCGCTTCTCCACCCCCAGGGTCAGGATCCAAAATCGATGGCTTTTCCCCAGCCACCTTAGAAGAGGATCCAAAGGGAGTAGGTGTGAGGATACCCTCATAAACCAAAATGGCTAAAATAATTAATGTTGTAGCATGCCTCATTTCACATCTCAATTACAGTGCTAGCATAAATGCATAAGGTGAAACTGAAGTGCTTTAGTGCGAGCTGTGTCCCAGCGAGTCTTGAAGCAGAAACCACAAGACTGCCTGTCTCTTCTCCAGCCCTCTGCGTCTTCTCTCTAGCAATAGCACAGCTTATTTGTAGCCTCCACAAGATATGTCGAATGACTTGCGCTCCTAAGTTCATCACTTGGATTTGTTACACATTAACCTGCACTGCCCAGAGTACTGGGATGCCTGAACAGTTGCATTTCATACCCCCCCTTTCCCCCCCTTCCCTCCCCTTATCCCTTTTTGGTAGCATTCCATGTACTGATTCCGATTCAGGATTCAAGTAAATGCTGCAGTCTTACTGCAAGCTTCCTGGCTTGCTGCTAGGAGCACTGGTTTCTGCTGTATATTTCTTGTAGCTGTACCACGTGGCTCTGTATTTTTAGGTTGGGCTTGTCCCAGCCTGTGTTCAGTTGTTATGTTTTGTCTGCGTCAATAAGCTTCAGGGTCATTTGGTGCACTTTATACATTTAGTAAAGTGAGTGTAATTCAAAAAGTATATGCAATGGGCAAAACCTACATTCTAGATCTAGAGAGAGATTCATCTCCTCGAATCTGCTATTGTTCCCCCCTCCTCATGTGAAGTTTAAAGGTACAGCTTCCTTCCATGATTTTTCTGTCATTTCTCTGTAGAATATTACTGACTGGGTTGCACAATAGAATGTATTGTTTCTTGGTTCTGACGGAAACTCCTTTTGATTCTCATACCTATAACGTCCCTCTTTATAAACCCCTGGAGTTCTATATGGAAACTGAGCTTTGAACCCATTACTTGAGGTTACAAATGGTACTGCATGATGTTCCCAATGTGTGATTTATCCGTTGTACAGGTACATATTTATAAAAGAAAAAAGATCATAATACCACACATAACATGTCTTCTGCTAGGCTGTGTAGATCCTCGATATTCTCTTCAGGATCTAGAAGTGCCCCAGGTGTAAAGATGGCAAGTTTAGCCCTAAGCATATCCCTATAATTCTTTTAATAAAAAAATAAATAAAATCTTCATTGTATTTGATATGCAACAAAAACAAACATAGCAATTTAATTAAGAACTTTAAATCCCATGTCCCACCCGATCCAACAGCATGTGTACAATAGAGTTCACCCAATCTCCAGGTTGCGTAGAGTGTGTGGACAGAATCCTTTCCTGAAGTCCATAACTATGGCCCAGTCCGTTGAAAATGTTGATTGTGTGCCCTGCAGAGTACATGACATCATTTGAGGGCTGTGAAGTGCCAGATTTTCAAAAACCAAAAACCAATCGTGCTCAGCCAAGGGTCTTTCGATTTCCACCTTTGAACAATGACCAGCAGTGCTGAGAGTGACAGGATTGCATATGCTTTCTTTACAGGTTTTGCCCATTGTTTCCATCCCGGTTCATGTAAGCCTAAGATCTCGACCCCGGGTTTCGCTGTGTACTAGTTTTGAATATCTTATGCATGCGTTGATCGATTTGGCTCCAGTAAGTTTGTAGTTTGCCACAGCCCCTCCATAGATGCAACCAGTCCGCCTAACCCCCACAGTCCCAACAATTGCGTACAACTACTGTCGAGTAGTACATGAAAGTGCACAAAATATTCTGCTACTAACCCACACAAAATGTGTAGTTAATTGTGTAACTGTACCTTTTGCTTTGTTTTAAAATCACTGCTAGTAGGCCTCTATGTTCACTGGCCTCCTTTTTAGATGTTTGTCCAGCATTTAATGAATAATTGTTTCTTTGGATTCACAATTACCCCCTACCCCCCCCCCCCCCCCCCTTTTTTCTGTGATCTCTTTTCTGGCTAGTATTTGTTAAACCTAGCTTATGCTGCACCCCGAACCTAGCTACAGTGCGTCCCGGAACAGGAGTAGCCTTTGACTCTTTCCTTCTCTGTGCTAATCAACTTGCCCTCTAGAGTCAGGTCCCCCTTCAACAAAAGAGGGTCCCGTTTACCCTATTTATCTCTTTCCCCCACAGTCCCTACAACAACAGCCTCTTTCTAAATCTGCCTGCTTCTACTTTCCACCCTCTGCAACTTATCCAGAACAGGACTGCAAGACTTGTCCTTGGCCTCAAGCCCAGGGATCGTATCTCTCCAGGACTGAAATCTCTGCACTGGCTGCGAAGTTCAGAACCCTCTGCATCGTCCACAAGGCCTTCTGGAGCCTGGGGCCTCAATACCTTCAACTCGATCTTCCTAAATATCTTCCTTCTTAAGCTCTCTGCTCATGCAGAAGTCATTGGCGGCACACCACTCCTGGATAACAGACAGAGATGAGGGAAGGGGATGAGGAGGCTGAGGGTAGCCTGAAAATGAGCTTGGTGTCATCCGCATAGCACTGAAAGTTGGGGCAGAGAGTGGCGGTGGGCAAGGAGTGCCCTCCTCCTGCTCCCACCTTTTGTGGCTAAAAACCTTGTTGTCATATTCGGGACTGTTTCTGTATCCCTGCAGTCCCCCTACCAGCCCTTGACACCTTACCAATGCACTTGCCACTTGTTGGCCGTTACTTATTATTGTTCTCATCTTTCTCATGTACTGCACTGTCCCTGTCCCCTTCCATGCACTTGCACGATCTGAATGACACCTGGCTTAGTAGGATCGTTGTCCGTCCTCCCTTTGTTCCCCTTCCTTGCCTCGTCGCGCCTTGAAACACTTGTGCATAGAAGCGTTATAAATGCCATATATCAAATATCATATATCATTTCATATCATGTTGATGGGTTTTGTAAAATCCCAGAGTGTAACCGTCTGGGCCGGGAGCCTTTCCTGTGGGGAAATGTTTTATTGCCCGTAGAATTTCTTCCTGGGTAATATCCGCCTCAAGGGATTCTTTGCCTTCGCTCGAGATTTGAGGTAAGGTGGAAGATAAGGGAATTCTGAGCGTAGATCAGTTTCTTGTTTTCCTCGTCGGGAGCATCCGAGGTATAAAGGTTCTTATAAAATGTGGCAAATTGGGCCGCGATATCTGGGGTGGCATGAAGTTTCTCGCCTGCATGTGATATGATTCCCGTGATTATGTGGGCAGCGGTTCTCTGCTTCAGTTTCCTGGCAAGTAGCCCATCTGCTTTGTTGGCCTAAATGTAGTATTTGTGTTTCAGTGCTAAGAGGCACCATTCAGCTTTTTTCGTTTGGAGCATGTTCAGCTGTCCTCTGATATGCTGGTGTTCTTTGCGCAATGTCAGCTGGCATTCCTAGCCATCCTCCCCATTATTTCCTGTAGGTTAGTTTCTAGTTGGGTCTCCACCACGCAGTGCTGGTTTTGCCACTGTGCCCGCAGAGCGATGAGATCCGTTCGCAGAGTAGCCTTAAAGGCATCCCATGTCATTGCTTCCGACACCCCTGAGTCCCCATTTGTATCAAAGATTTCCCTGATCTTCCACCTTCCCCTGAATGGCCAGATCTGTCAGAGCGACCCTCTGAAGCGTCCAGCGACAGAGACCCTGTCGGGGGAGATTACTCTTTTTATTGTCACAGAAGTGGTGCGTGGTGTGAGAGGGTGATTGGTAGTGCCGAAATGGCGTGAGTCCTGCCTTCTAATGTGGTAGACCCCTATATATAGTCTATTTGGGAGAGGTTTTGGTGGACGTGGGAATAGAACGTGTACCTTGGGTCCGTCCCCTTCAATGCTACCCACAGGTCCGTAAGTGCTAATTGATCCATCTTCCTCTGTCAGGCCGATGTCGGGGGAGCCTGTGGGCGGTGTGGGTTGTTGCTTCTGTCCCTTTCGGGGTCCCAGGCCATACTGAAATCCCTGCTAGGATTATCTCCGCCTGTGCCATGTCCTCGAGGACTGTTAAGGTTGCATGAAGAAACCCATCTTGACCGGTATTCGTGGCGTACACTGTAGCCACTATGAGTGTAAGACCATCAACTGCCAGGGTAACAAAGGTGTATCTGCCCTCCCTATCTACCTTTGTTGCTGTGATTTGTGCCGGGATACCGTTTCTGATCCCTACTAGTACCCCCCTCCTCCCCTTGTTTTTAACTCTGCATTCACCTCAGTCAGGACTCAAAACCCGCTCCACCAGAAGGGGTGGGCATCCGCTTTCCTAATGGGTTTCCTGAAGTGTTATGATGTCTGGTGAGAGTTGTTCTAGGAGTCTTTCTAACCTTTTCATTTCACCGGAGTGTTACGCCCCCGAATATTCATTGAGAGGATTTTAGTCTTTCCTACAAGTGTTTCGTGAGTGTGCCCGTATAGCTTCCTGGATCGGTGAACCCCCTGGGCTCGTCCCCAATTTGAGCCCGAACCCCACCCCACCCCCCCGACCAACCCAACCAATTTACCCTGGCCCATTCCTACCACCCCTGCCCTGTGGCGTGTCTCTACGCCCGTGCAACCCCCCCCCCCCGCCCCCAACATGAGTTGGGACCGGACCCACCTGTTTTCCCGGGCCCTAAGTACCCCCTTTGGATAGCAAAGAGAGCGGCGCATATGCCCCCATTCCCCTCCTCCATAGACCTTATAGTAATCATCTCACTTCTTATCACTGCGTGGCGATTGTTAAGAGTACTTAGTCAGCGTTTTGCCCCCGGTGTTATTTCCTTGGTTGGTATGTGAGACGGACCCTTCAGTGGGGGCCTGGTGCGACCCCTTGACACTTGTGACCACTCCCATGATCTTTGGCGTTGTAGGCGACCTGGTGGCCGCTACCCGTCTGTAGATTCAGTCTCATGTTCCAGATTCAGTAACCAGAGCCCTTCCTGCAACGACGTTACCCTTAGTTGTTTACCCTCTCACTGGAAGAGGAGACCAAAGGGAAATGTCCACCATTATCTGTTTTTCTTGTAGGACCTTTAGAACTGGCGCCATTTCTTTCATTTTGAAGAGGGTGGAGTGAGCAAGGTCCTCGTGTAGATGTAGTGGCGTGCCATTGTAATTGATCAGTTCCACCTGCCCGGCCGCTCTGACTATTGCTTCCTTTTGTGGGAATCTATCCATTGCGAACATGACTTAACTTTGCCTGGTCCCCTGATCCTGGCGCCTAGGGCCAACTCTGCGGACCCAGGCCATTGGAATATCACTTGCTTGGCCGTTTTCAAGAAGGGACTAAAAAATGTGTGAGATCGTGTTTTTCAGCTCCTGAGCTCCTGATCCGAGACCGTTTCTGGCAGATTCCTGACGCGGATATTTGATCTGCGGGATCGGTTCTCAAGGTCCTTGCATCATCGTTCGATGTTGTGGGTGACTCTAGCCAGTTCTTCCAGCGCTGTGTCCATTTTTTTTAGTATCCTCCACCACTTCCTGTAGGGCCCTCTCTGTTGTGTCTGTGTGGTCCCCTAGCTCCGTGATGTCCCGGGTGAGTTCATTAATAGACTGTTTCATTTCTTCCACAAAGGGAGCTTGCAACGCTAGGGTCATTTTGTTGGAGAATTGCTGGAAGCAGGCCTCCAGGTCCTTCTTCGTGGCTGCATTCGGAAGGGAGGGGTTCCTGCTGTGATAGGTCCTCTTGTGTTGATGAGAAGTCCTCTTCATTGGTTTCCTTAGACTAGCACCTGCAGTGGGCCCTCTCTGGGGTTGTTAACTGATGATTTCTTCTGTCCACCCGCCTCGCTCCTGTTCCCAGACATTGCTGGCAGTGGTTATTTTCCTCCCAAAGGTACTGGCCTGTATGTGCAAGTCTGCTCTCCCTCCTATCGTCTCTGCTTTTGAAGCTTGATGGAAGCAGGGTTGTACCATCACAGTAATGGCCCATTGTTGCCCTCAGGAGTCCCTCTCTTCCGCTGACAAATTGTTGGGGCCACAGCACCCGGGGACCAGGTCCTGGAGTATGGATCTCTGTCAGCTGCTCCTTCCCTGCTGTGCACCCTGGTGCCGTGTCTGGCCTCTGTGTGCCTGGGATGCAGCGCCACCTGGGGTCTGACATTCTCGATGTGTTGGGGGAGGTGGGAGGTCCCCAAAGGGCGACTGTAAGCCCCCAGTAGGCCACCCCACTGGTGTAGTTGGGTTCTTGGTGGGGGGGGGGGGTGGAGGGGATGGAGCCTGATAAGGCAGGTGTTCATGTTCTTTACCACCTGTACCGACCACTTGCAGCAGGCGCGTCGCTGCCGACTGTTTTTCTGGGAGGGGGGGGCGAGGTGTACTCACCTGTGCCGTCAGGGGCCTCCGTAGGGAGCTTGAGGATTATAGAATGTAATGTCGCGTGGGTACTGAGACCGAGCCATTGCGGCAGGCCGTGCTAGTGCTCCATCTGTTCCACTGACCCACAGGGATCATCCGCCCCGTTTGGTGCCTTGTATATGCTACCCCCACCACCACCCCATACCATCGGCATCTGGGATTCCCGGTTTACCTCCTTTGATGTTGATGACTTTGGCTTGCCTGGGAGCTGCCTTCATCCGCCGAGGAGCGAGTCGAGGGAATTGCGTTCTTTGTTTCGGCAGGCTCGCTGTCCATATTGTGGCTAAGTCTGGAGGTCGTCCCGGAATTCCTCGTTTGCGCGCCGGCTGTTTTGGGAAAGACTCCACCGCTCAGTATATCCTCATGGTACGGCGCAGTTAAAAGTGCTCTGCCCGGTAGTGGGTTGGCGCCCTGCGGCGGCTCTCCCGATCCTGACGCCGGGTGCCCGACTGTCGCGGGGAACACAGACCCAACACGGCACCCGCCCTTCTTGATTGTGTTTGCTGGGGTTGAACCTCACCCCACACCGGGATACTCCGAGCATTGGCCACTAGACTATCTGGCAGATGCTGCCTGAGCCGTATGCCACTGAAGGGGGACGGAGCGCACCTCCGCACGTACTCCTTAGAGCACCACCATCTTGGAATACCCCCTATACATTTTTGATATGGGAAGGTTAGGCATGACGAGAAGCAACGCATTGATTACAGATGCTGTGTATTTGTATTTGCAAAGATGGCCCATTTCAGCACTGGGGAACTCACAACCTGCCTACAGGTAGTGGATATATAACTATGGTTAGTCTTCTCTTTAGTGTACACTTTTATGCAATACATGTGAAGACGCCAGTGGTGTTAATTTAACCAGACTGCTTGCTGGGTGTTGACCTCCACAGTACATCATTGACGGGAGTTAAAAAGTGCCCAGTGGTAAGAGTGGCATAGAAAACTGAGACTTGGCCACATCAAAAAGTAGAATGCTGCCAACATTTTATAGATAGTCCAATACAGTCTCTGAATTTGCTGGACCAACCAAATGCTACTTTGATGCACGAAGGTCACTAATCGTAGTCTGATATTTAGTCCTTGAGTATAACTTGGCATGTGACCTTCTCGTCGTTCAGGAACCATTGGCAATTCTTCATGATCTGTAGTTCCCTTGGAAACATTGCAGTAACCATCAGGTGCTGGTTTCAAATGATCGATGCACACTTGACGTGTACCCTTCTTTGGTGGTAGGGCAGATATTCGCACTGTTTTGATCCCAGGACACTGATGACTTGACATGGCGGGTGGTAGTATGGTTCCAGTGTGGTTCTATCATGGATCTTCTCTAACAGCCAGTCTCCTTCTTTCAGGGTCGGTTCATCCGATGGATCTGAAATGGTCTCCTGGAGAGAAACTCTCAACCGTGTCGTTAACTGCATATGATCTGGCCTGGTTAAGGGTTCTGCAGGGATTATGTAAATCGGGCATATACATTGAGACGCCAAACAAGAGTTCATGAGGAGATGACGAGGCAAGTTGTTAATGACACATGTTCTTACCAGTTACCCCTGTAGGGAAGGGTAGGTCAATAGGAACCCCGCCCGACCATCACACTACATGTCCCACCCTGGTTGAGACCCATGACTCGTCGGCAGTCCCCCCGGCCTCCCGAGCCCAGGCGGCAGGGCGGCTGCTGGCCGACACGTGGGGCTGCACCATCACGTTATGTGACAGAGAATAGACTCCATCTTGTATTAAGGCATCTCCATTTTGCTAAGAAACGTGCATATCTAACCCAAGGCAGAAACACTGAACGCTGCAGAGTGATCCCCACTTGACGGTATACACGCATTTCGTCGCCTGTATTTACATCGTGGGACTTTTCATCGCCGACCCTTTCATCGCCAATTTTTTTTTTTTTTTAGGGGGGGTGTTTGTGCGGGTTGGGGTATGTTTATTTAAGTAAGGGAGGTTTGGGGGTGCGCAGCCCCCCCATTAAAAAAAAGTAATAATAATTTTGGTGATGAAAGGGTGGCGATGAAAAGTCACACGCTGTAAAATCAAGCGGCAAAATCACGTAGAACCCACTTGACGGCACTCAGAGGCCCACACTTCCCCCACCTCCCACTGCATGGCAGATCCGCTGAAGACTCGTTCTTACGAGTCTCCAGACGCGAGTGAACAACAAAATAAAACACTGTAGCTGTTGACCTCCGCAGTACATCATTGCTCCAGCTATGAACGAGAATACTAGGATGTAACTGAGATCAGCCCAAACCCTGCAGGCCCTGACCCCTGTACCAAGCCCCCCCCCCTAGCTATAGACGGCATGGCGCCTTGCACTCATACCCACCCCGAAAGCCCTTGCAATGTGCAGAAACCATTTATGTAATATGTGCCTTGTTGACTAACGTTCGTTGCTAATATAAAGGAGAATGGGTAAAGAGAAAGTTGTGCAAGCCATATTACATGTAATGAAGCGATATACAAAGACTGGACAGCTGATAACTGAACAATAACTTGTGTTGCTCCCCTAATACACTCTACACACACCTGCGTAACACTACCTCATGTTCGTATGTCAACTGTAAATGTGAAATGCTAGTATCCCATGTAAATACAAATACATATGAGTGCTTTTAGGAACCCCATGTGTTAGTCGCCCCTCACCCAGACGACAGTAAGACGGCCTCGTGCAAGATGCCACGCACGGAGCTGCAAGGCCATATCCCCCTCCCGATGCCCAGGCTCGCTCGCTCTCTCTCTCTCTCTCTCTCTCTCTCTCTCTCTCTCTCTCTCTCGAGATAGACGGTGTTCAAACAGCAAAGCCTTGCCTTCCCTTCCGACCCTGCTGGACCCGTTTCAAGCATCCGCCACCCTCCCCTGTGTCAGAGGCCGCCACAGCCTGACTCTGTGACTTACGAGCTACCTGGTCCTAAATCCCACCGCCCTTCAGGCACCGGTCACATGCCCCCCACAGGTCAGTAGTACCTCTGTCGACCCCGAGTTAATGACCCTAGAAAGGGGGGTGTACCAACAGATCATAATACCATCCCTCACCGAAATTGCCAAGGATGGTTAGTTAAGCACCCCCGCCCATGCCCCTGACTACGCCCATGGGACCTGATTGTTTTGAACCTAAGGCGCCTCCTAAACCGATGCATTATGACACTCCAGATTGCATATCAATGTTCCTGGCCATGTATTGATCTAAGGTCAGCGCTTACAAGAGTTGCAACTCAATAGGACATATGAAGTGTGATGAATGGGTGGGAATGTGTGGCAAAAGGGCAAATGTTAGCTTAGCTATCAATCGTTGTTACAAGGCATGTCCGGCCCAGCGCTACTTCCCGATGAGCCAAGCTGACCTTCCGCCCCACGTGGCGCAGCACCAACGTCCGCCAATCCTAGAGACGCAACTGTATACAATGTATACCACCTAGCCATCACCACCCAATCCCTGAGACTCTGTGGCCCCTATAGCTTACCTCATGCATGACGTGTATTTGTAATATAACTAACTGTCTTTGCTATTGTCAGACAGAGCGCTCTCGGAGTTTGCAGAGTCCTTTGCATGCCCTATATTGAATTATATAACTTGGTCCTGGCCTCATTCCCCTTCTGGGGTGTGTCCATTATTGCCTCTCACTAAGGGGGGTGTGTTTCTGGGGACACTTACATTCAGTGGTGACCCCATAGACGTGATTTCTTTTGTTAACTTTAAAACTGTCCCCTTGGCACGAGACGACCCCGCCTGCAGTGGAGACGCATGGCGCGCCCGCTCAACAGAGCCGCCCACCTACGGCAACTGGTACGCAGAGACGTGCGCACGCAGTTAGAGCGAGAGGGTACGGGTCCCGTTTCAAAAAACCCTTAGTACCGCTTGCCGGAGCCGGGTGGGACCATTGAGTGCGAGGCCACGCTGCTTGGACGGACCAAATCCGGAGTCTCGGATCAAGACGGGCACGTGAGTATTAAGTGCGAGTGATTTTAAAAGAGGAAAATTTTCAATTCTAAAGGACAAGGGGGAAACGCGAAAAAGGGAGTGGGGAATATAAGGGGAACTATCTTACTTCTAATACTTTCTCTTTCTTTGCATATGCCATTAGGACACTAAAGGGAAAAGAGGATGGGAACCTAACTGTGTAAGGGAGTAGAAGGCGGCGCCGCGTAGTGCTATCTCGACTAGTGCTGGGAGTAAGTGAAACTGTGAAAAGATAATCTAAGGGTGTCTAAATGAAGGGACACGGAAAATACATTAGAACTAGCTTTTTTTCTTACTCTTCTCTAAATTCCTCTCAATTAGGGGCAGAAACAAGGTCTTAAAAAATAATATATATACAAAGAAGTTGTGTGAGGGATAGAGGGGGTCGCCGTAGAAGGCGAAGGACAAGAGAGGGAGGGTGAATGCTATATGTGTATGCTGAGGTATGATGAATGTCTGCGGTGTGTTGTGCACATTGTATGGTTGTCATCTTCTGTAATTACGTGACACTGTGTAATTGCACTGTTTTTAAGCACTTTCCTAGGGGGGTACGGTCATTGTAAGTGTGGCCTGGTAAGATTTGACAAATCCACATCTTTCCGTTGAACAAAGTGAGTTGTTTATTGTAACGTGAAAGGAGCTGAAGCCACATGTACACAGTAACACACACATAGTGACAGAACAGACTAGTACAAACAAACAGAGTAACACTGACTTAGGCATGGGAGTGGAGACACCCCTAGCGCACATCTGTAAGAGTTTACCAGGTCATGCAGAAAGAATAACTAAATACCATGACCAACGGGTAACGGAGCTGAAGGGGGAGGGTCCCCCCCAGGTCTGGCCACAAGGAGGGTCATTTGATAAAAGGGTTCTGGACATGGTAGCCACCTGCATATTCCTAAAATACAAGGGGAAACAATTTTACAATAGAAGATAGATCCTAGATCTATGGCGATTATTTGAGGAAATACCCCCACCAAAGAAAATAGACACCACACTTGATCAACCCGCCCTCAGCGCGAGCAGAGAGTAGCAAGGAGGACGAGGGAAAAAGGGAGTCATAGAGGTGACTCGATTGCACCCACTTCTAAACAAACCCCCACCTGCTGAAGGTTAGTGATCCCACATACGTGCCCACTAGTACCCACACCCCCACAGCAAGACCAACTGCGCCACCACCATACTAGTGCCCCCAACCAAATGGGCAGGTGAGTACCCCCTCGGTAAACATATGTAAATTGACAGAAGATTTAGAAGCCAGACTCTCAATAGCAAGGGAAGAGTTGTCAAGGACACAAAGCCTATGCAAAAAAGGTGAGCCAAGTACAACAAGGTCAGAACGATTTTCCCGGTCACACCCCTTAGATAAGTCAAATGAGGAAGGATGGAAGAAAGGGGAGATACTATTCAGAATACAAGAGGAGCCCACGCAGATAGTAGAACTAGGGGCGAACAATATAGGAGGAAGTGTAGGGAGGGGAGGAGTGGAAATTGATGGGAGAGAGGAGCTGTGGTGTGACATAGATGAACATGAGCAGGAAGCTGGGAGATTGGGAATAGCAGCAGGTGGAATTTTAGTGGAATTGGAGGAAACGCCACCGGGGAGGACACTAGAGCCCGAATGGACAGGGAGGTTAAGAAACAGCACGGGAAGGGTAGCTATGGTGGGAAAGAAAGGAACAAAGGTGAGTATTGGTAGGATGTAAGGGGCGACTACAACTCCCACTAATACATCGGGGGGGGGTGCGGGGAAACCGAATTGCATACCTTGGGCACAGATGGATAAAGCAAATTTATTGAAATTGCTGCCCCCGCTATCAGGTGGAGCTAGCAAATGGATATATGCCTTTGAAAAACACACTGCAGGGGTGCCGCTGGCCATTGGAGATGTAAAGAGTTTACTCGTGTCAGCAGTGGGGGACCAATCAGACAGGGTGTGGACAAAAGCAGGTTTCCCTGGAATAACGTTGGATAGTGACAGACATGATGGCACTGACTTCAATACCGTGCACGCACGCGTTTGGGACGCATTGAGGGAAACCTTCCCAGAGACACCAGATTTACAGTCAGTAATGCAATGCACTATGAATGATGGGGATGAAGTTACAGATTACATTTTCTGGGTACAGGAGATGTGGAGAGCTGAAATGGGTACGCCCTATGACCAATCAACATCGCTGTTCTACTTCATAATAAAGAGTGGGCTCCCAAAAGAAGTGCAAAAAGCGCTTGACAAAACAGCAGGGATCGAAGCAAAGGGATGGCCAGAGTATAATAGTGCACCATTGCAAAAGAATTAAGGAACGAGAAAAGGAGGCGGCACAAAAGAGGCTGGCAGACGAAGCCAAGTTAGTACAAACAAAGCTAGTGAAGGTCGCAGCAGCTGTAGCAGCACTCCCACACGACAGAGACCCAGAAGGGGAGGAGGGGGGATTAGAAGCGATACAGGGGAGGATGGCTGTAAACTGGGCAGACAACAGGCAAAGGCAGTGGAATGGACAGGAGGAGTACGGAGGACTGCAGTTGCAAGCGTGGCACCCCAACAATAGAAGAGGTGGGTAGGGGGTGTGGACAGGGATATGGAGGTAATGGGGGACAAGGACCCAGAAGGAGGCAAGGAAATTGTTGGAATTGTGGGAGGTGGGGACATTTCTCGCACGAATGCAGGAGTAGGCCTAACCAAAGTTACCACGATGATCAGTATTACGGGCACCCCCATCCGGGGAGCCCATACGGGTTACCCCAGAACGGAGGACGAGAACAGCAAGACGAAGGAGGGCAAGAACAATACAGGGAAAGAGCCTACTACACTCAACAACATCCACACAGCAGTGAACACATTCCATACGCACAAAAAACCCATTTACCACGACACCTAACGGCGCGCCCGCCCCATATGGAGGAGTAGCAGTAGTTTCAGGTAACGTTTTCAGCCAAGCGGGAACAACTAGGCATCCAAAATAGGACGGCCCACAGAGAGCACTTGCCTGTCCAATCCTATCGACAACCTTCAATGCAAGCGAGGAACCATTGATAGGAGCAGAGATAGGAAACGGGCAATTCATCTTTATGGTAGATTCCAGAGCCGAAAAATTGTGTATACGCGAGGGCCGGTTTCCGTTATCTAATTGTAAATTGGAGACGCAGGGGTTCTCTGGGGCGGTGGTTGAAGTTCCTTACACAGATTTGGACATCACAGTGTGGGGGGAAAAACAGTGAGGGCACCTCTATTGTATTATGAACAATGACCCGTGAACCTACTGGGAAGGGATCTCCTCAGTAAGTTGAACATGACCATCTTGTTCACAAAAAGTGGAGGGATTGTGTGCTCAACCCCAGGGATGTGTTCTATGCGCGCAATGCTAGTGATGTCAAGAGCAACGTGCCCAGAGGTGCACGGCATACCCGTGGACCCAGATGTTCATTCATGAGCTAAAAACATTAGCAAGGGTGGTCCCGGAGTTGAAGAAGCTAGAATGGAGAGTACCAGCAGAATTTGTCTTTTGCCCAGTCGCCAGCCCCGAGATAGTGCCTGTAACAGTGATGTCAGTGGACATACATGCCGTACAAATTACAGCCAAAAGAATAGTTGTAATTGCAATGGATATGCACGGCTGCGAGTGGCGCACGGTATTGTGCATAAACGCTGACATTGCACTCCAAGATCTGCCAGATGAGGAGCTTTTCACAGATTCAGAGAGCGAAGGAGAAAACATAATGGAAATAGCCATCCCTTGTGAAATAATGATACAGCAAAGACAAGTGCCAATACAGCTGATGGCAGTGGTAGGCGACCCACCTTCATTCTTTAATGACGACATGCAGTCAATGCCCTGGCAGTTGTGGACAACGGGTCCCTGTGACGTAGGGCTACTGCACGGGGGTCACACCAGTAAAAATAAATCTGAAGCCAGGAGCAATTCTGCCCCGTGTCAAACAATACCCCCTGTCCCGAGAAGCAGAGGAAGGTATAAAAGAAACAATAAATGCTCTACTCGCACAGGGCATAATAGTACCCTCTAACTCCCCGTGCAACACATGTATTTACCCAATCAAAAAAAGCGAAAGGAGTGGCCTGGAGGATGATCCAGGACTTACGCCCACTAAATGGTGTCATCCAGAAAGAGTTTCCTTTGGTCCCAAATCCGGCATCTATCCTATGCAGCATACCAAAAGATTCATTTTTCTCAATACCACGCGCAGAAGAGTGTAGATACCTGACGGCATTCACCCCATGGGGGAGGAGGTATGAACACTGCAGATTGCCCCAAGGTTATTGCGAAAGCCCCAGCATATTCAATAGAATATTGCATGAAGATCTTGGAAACATGACTGCAGACAGCACAATAATACAGTATGTGGACGATTTATTAATCTGCAGCAAAAACGAGGAAGAGTGTAGAAAAGACTCCATAGCACTTTTGACATTTCTATCGCAAAAGGGGTACAAAGTAGACCAGGAAAAATTGCAATACTGTCAACGTGAAGTGCTGTACTTGGGGCAATTGCTATAAAAAGATGGCAAAAGAATAATCCCAGACAGAATAGCGGCTATTTCAGCCGTAGGAAGACCAAAGACAGTGAAAGACATGCAAAAATTCTTAGGGATGTGCAACTATTGTCGGGCATGGATATTAGACTATGCTGCATACACACGCCCATTACTCCAGGCGCTCGAAGAAGCACAAAAGGAAGAAACAGAAATACAGTGGGATTCAGAGACATGCGATGCATTCACATCACTCAAAGAACTCATTTCAAGCGCCCCAGTACTTGTGACCCCAGATTATGAACACGAGTTCTACCTATTCTCGCACTGTAAGGGGGCACTCATGACCGCAGTCCTAACACAGAAAACGTCACTAGTTCACAAGCCTTTGGCATACTACAGTGGGACACTGGACGCTGTAATGCAAGGACATTTTGCATGCGAACAGGCTCTCGCAGCCGCCGCGTTTGCCATTGAGAAAAGCGCTACAATAGTAATGGGATGCTCACTGACACTGTATGTAGAACATTCACTGTTCGCCATACTCGAGCGATCAAAAAGCACATTAACGACAGAGCCTCCACATATGAGGTCATAAGCGCTAACATACATGTGGTAAGATGCAAGGTGGTTAACCCCGCAAGATTAATCTCAGAGCCATGCACTGTAGAGGATATCCAGACACATGATTGCGCAACGTATCAGGGCGAGGACAGTGGCACAACAGTGGTAAGTGAGAACGCACTGACGGAAGGAGAGCTATTTTTCGTAGATGGGTCAGCTTCCATAAATTCAGAAAGTAGAGAAAAAAACGTGGGGGTGGCAGTCGTGCGAATGGAAGAAGGTGAGTACGAGGTCCTAATACAGCGGCGACTCCCGGCTCATTTCTCAACACAAGCAGCAAATTAGTAGCATTAATTGAAGCATTACGAGCAGCAAAAGGATGCGCAGTAACGATTTACACGGATTCAGCATATATGGCCACAACAGTACATGGAGGGCTTGCCAGGTGGGGAAGAAGAGGGTTCAACAGGGCAGATGGCTCACCCGTACAACATGCAGATTTTTTGAGGGAACTCCTAGAGGCATTAAAAGAACCCACAATGGTAACAATAGTGAAATGCCAGGCCCATACCAATAACACTGACTTTGTCTCTTTGGGAAACGCAGCAGCAGACGCAGCTGCCATTTGAGAAAAGAAAACACCGATGAGTATTTAATACGAAGAGAAGCGGAGGAAAGTATCCCGGACTGGTACAATGCCATGCCAGTGTCTCAGATACTAGAACTAAAGGAAGAGGCGCCTTAGGACGAAAAAGAGTTGTGGACAAAAAGAGGATGGAGCCAGTCAGCAACTGATTTATTATGGCGGAAAAACAACACAGGTAAAGTAGTGATGCCAACTAAACTATTAGAAGTAGCATTCCAGCAGCTACACTTCCCAGCACACAATGCAAGGCAGCAAATCGCAGCAGAGATAAAAGAAAACTGGTTTATTCCAGGATTGCAGGAACAACTCTCCAAGCTAACAATGGAATGCACAACGTGTCAAATATACAACACTGGCATGACTTTGAGAACACTAAGAGGAACGATACCCAAGCCAATAGGACCTTTTAGAGAGCTGCATATCGACTATGCAGATATGGGTGAGAGATGCAACGGAGCGAGGTACATGATAGTGGTAGTATGCCCATTTTCACGCTGGGTAGAGGCAGGTCCCTGTGCCCGCCCAGATGGGAAGTGTGCTGCAAAATTTCTCGTGCGGGAAGTATTCCCCTGCTGGGGAATTTGTGACGTAATCCGGGATAATAGGGATAAAGCATAAATTGTGCTTGATTTATCACCCGCAAAGTAACAGGGTGGTAGAAAAGATAAACGGATTACTGAAAGGCAGACTCTCAAAACTATGTTTCACGCTTAAGAAAAATTGGATGCACTGTCTCCCCTTGGCCCTTTTTGAGCTGAGGAACCAGCCAAGCAAGTACCACCATTTGTCGCCCCACGAGATCGTGACAGGGAGACGAATGCACACAGCACACTCACCCCTCCGCAGAAATTCAGATGCACACAAGTGCAACTGTACTGGGAGAAGAATTTAATGACTACCGGACTAGACTTCCTAAGGCAGCACGGATGATAGCGAGACAACTTGCACCACCATTCATAAGTGATGAGGAAAATGAAACGCATACTCCAGAGAAAGAAAGCCCAACAGGTCAGCTGGTACCAGGGGAGATGATATACGTCAGAAGCTTTGTGCGTAGGTGGAATTCTCCAAGATTTCATGGCCCATACGAGGTGGTGTTTTGCACACCCACAGCGGTGAAAGTGAAGGGCCTGAGATATTGGATACATTTAACAGATTTCCGAAAAGCATATGACAGCGTGGGGTCAGCAGAAGGTGCAGAGGGCCCAGATGGGGTAAATGTGCATGAATACATTTTTTTTTTTAAAAACGCAAAGAAGAGCATGCGAAATGTATTGAACTGACAACTGTATTATAATAATGTTTATGACAGTGTGTAAATAAGTATAACATTATTTCACTTACTCTCTCCCCTTCCTCACCCTGCACTCCTCTATCTCTATATCTCTCTATCCCTATATCTCTCACTCTAAAGTAACACTGAAAAGCGGAAAATGCAAAAAATAATTGCACTGTATGCTTAATGCGCCATTTTCTATGTTTCAACATGTAGGAGTAACCATGGCAACGAACAGGCAGCCTGCAACGATTAGCAATAGGGACACTAGGAATAGAAATGTTTTTGATTTACGAACATATTCATACGAATGTGGGTTGACTGTCTATGCTATTATATTTTTACACTCCTGTTTGGCTTGGCAACATGTTACCTAATAGCATTTATCTACATTGAGATAAATGAGGGGGGAGGAAATGGAACTAATATGGAAAATTTAAGCAAACCATTTAAGGAAGGTAACTATTTAATATGGGATGGCTTTCTGCTGGTATGGGGGTATGGCCCGCATCCAGACGAGGCGAAACATCAGAACGATACTAACAACAAGCCGACCATCCATTTGAAGCCCCAAAGCCACACCACAAATTTTAGTGTACATGAACTAAATGATCGCCACCCATCTGTTATATCATGATTATATGGCACCATTGCTACCCCACCCGCAACGACAATCAGTCCTCCCCGAGACAAAGACTACACCACAGAGAGAATGAAGGAAAATATTGAAATGGCTAACAAATTCATTACTCTGTATGAGGAATGGGAGAAGGAGGGGGCTGGGGAGAGGGAGTCCCTATTGCACGTAGCCAGACATGCTAAAACATTCCTTAACAGGAAGAAGAGGGAAATAGGTAGAAAGAGATATGACTTATACTATGGCCTGGGGCTTGACACGATAGAGGATCCCAGGCACCCACACCAGTCGAATAAATGGTATGCAGACATGAGCGCCACAGCCAAACGAACAACTAATGAAAGTAGCTACGTGTGCTCCCTGATTCCCCATGCCTCAGGCACACCTAAAGTCTTAATGCCGCAAGAATTGCCTCTTGCGGACGCCCAGTGTCTCCTCCATCTCACTCTCTGCAGAATTAAGAACACCTTTCAGGCACACACTGTATCTTTTGAAATGCTGCAGAACGAAAAAGCGTGCTACTCAAGACCAAAGGAAGTGGTATGCTGAAAGGAACCATTTCTAGTAATAAAAGGAACACTATTTTCAGAAAACAAATGGAAAGATGACGTGGTAACGTGCAAAGCTGAAGCACTGCGAGGGCTGCCAGCCGAAAAACTACAATGGATTGCAAAGACGTGTGCCGCGGTGTGGTCAGAACATGTGGCAAAATTGACCTTGGTGAGCGCTATAGAAAAAGCATTGAAACTACATAAAGAATCTCAAGTGAACTTTTCTTCCTAGGAGAAGGGAAAATCGACATGGGAAGAAACGCAAACTGCAGCATGAGCCTAATGATCCCAGACATGAAGAAAGGAACAGCAGCCCTGATGGACACTTACTGGGTCTGTGGCAAGCTGGCGTACATGCACCTCCCACCATCATGGAGGGGCACCTGTTCCCTGGCGACACTACACTCAGTGTTAATGGTAATACCAGAGAGCCACCTCGGCCGGGGGGCCAGAAAACGACTCAAGTTACAACTAACGCCTCACCTACTGAAGAGCCACCGCTGTATGCCCTATCAGAAGGAACCGCCGACGAAATCCTGTCCAGAAAGCGGAGGTCATCAAACTATATCTCACAGGCCTCCTCAGAACTCTTGGCACAGATCCCTGACAGGTACAGGTTATTCAGCTCAGCAGAAGGCTTCTTTGCCTCCCTTATTCCGAGCAAATGCAAAATGGCTGCAGATCACACGGTGGGAGATGATTCAATTGGCCAACGACACTGAAGAAGGATTCAATGTGATCAAAGTGGAACTAAGGGCACTGAGACTGATGACAATGCAAAACCGGTATGTCCTAGACCTGTTGCAGCGATGGGCGGAGGTGTTTGCCAAAAAATCGGAAGTGCCTGTTGTACTTTTGTACCTTCTGAAGGTGCTGATAACGGGACACTATCACACGTCATTGCCGCAGTCCACAACCTGGGGGAACGAATGAAGACAGAAGGTGGCACTGACCCAAGCACGTGGTTCGACAACCTTTTTTCCTGGGTACCTTCCTGGATGGGGCTTGCAGTGAAATTACTAATGCCCCTTATCGTGTTTTTATTGGTGGTTTTTTTTTTTTTTTTTTTTTTTTGTGTGCCAGTTGTGTCTTTGATGCTGAGCAAATACAGTCCCAAATGGAGCAATGATGATGGGCAATGCCGGAGCAAAGGCAGTGGCGCAACCGGAAGCACACGTACAAACTGGAGAGGCTTCAGAATCCAAATATAGAATGGTGCCCAAATATTACGACGGGGATATATTGGACAGGTTATATCATACCACGATAAAGGAACTCCGGATATTAGAGTGGTACACGGAGGTATGGGTGGACCTGGAGGGAGATATGGGATGTATATATATGACTAGCACCCCAGATGAGCATGCCGGAAGGGGAGAAAGCCTCCGGGGGGGTTGTGCCGAGCATGGATGCCAATAAAAGTAACACCAGCCTGGGAAGAGGCAGTGTTGGCTGAGAAAGAGAGCGAACGACTGGGGGAGGTAAGGTATTCATTACTTAAGTAACGAAAGGGGAGGAAATGTAGGGAAGGGTTGGTCAATAGGACTTCCCCCCCCCCCCCCCACTACATGTCCCACCCTGGTTGAGACCCATGACTCGTCGGCAGCCCCTCCCGGGCCCAGGCAGCAGGGCAGCTGCCGGCCGACACGTGGGGCTGCACCATCACGTTATGTGGCAGAGAATAGACTCCATCTTGTATTAAGTCATCTCCATCTTGCTAAGAAACGTGCATATCTAACCCAAGGCAGAAACACTGAACGCTGCAGAGAGACCCCCCACTTGACCGCGCTCACAGAGGCCCACACTTCCACCACCTCCCACTGCATGGCAGATCCGCTGAAGACTCGTTCTCGCGAGTCTCCAGACGAGAGTGAACAACAAAATACTGTAGCTGTTGACCTTCCGCAGTACATCATTGCCCCAGCTATGAACGAGAATACTAGGATGTAATTGAGATCAGGCCAAACCCTGCAGGCCCTGACCCCTGTACCAAGCCCCCCTGCTATAGACCGTGTGGCGCCTTGCACCCATACCCACCCCGAAAGCCCTTGCAATGTGCAGAAACCATTTATGTAATATGTGCCTTGTTGACTAACGCTCGCTGCTAATATAAAGGAGAATGCGTAAAGAGAAAGTTGTGCAACCGATATTACATGTAATGAAGCGATATACAAAGACTAGACAGCTGAAAAATAACTTGTTTTGCACTCTTAAATACACTCTTTACACACACCTGCGTAACACTACCTCATGTTCGTATGTTAACTGTAAATGTGAAATGCTATGTAAAAAAAGAAAGTATGATCATCAGCTAGTATCCCATGTAAATACAAATACATGAGTGCTTTTAGGAACCCCATGTGTTGTTAGTCGCCCCTCACCCATACGACAGTAAAACCGCCTCGTGCAAGATGCCACGCACAGAGCTGCAAGGCCATTTCCCCCTCCCGACGCCCAGGCTCTCTCGAGATAGACGGTGTTCAAACAGCAAAGCCTTGCCTTCCCTCCCGACCCTGCTGGACCCGTTTCAAGCATCCACCACCCTCCCCCGTGTCAGAGGCCGCCACAGCCTGACTCCGTGACTTAAGAGCTACCTGGTCCTAAATCCCGCCGCCTTTCAGGCACCGGTCGCATGCCCCCCACAGGTCAGTAGTACCTCTGTCGACCCAGAGTTAATGACCATAGAAAGGGGGGTGCACACACGTGTACCAACAGATCATAATACCATCCCTCACCGATATTGCCAAGTTTGGTTAGTTAAGCACCCCCGCCCATGCCCCTGACTACGCCCATGGGACCTGATTGTTTGAACCTAAGGCGCCTCCCAAACCGATGTATTAAGACACTTCAGATCGCATATCAATGTTCCTGGCCATGTATTGATCTAAGGCCAGCGCTTACAAGAGTTGCAACTCAATAGGACATATGAAGTGTGATGAATGGGTGGGAATGTGTCGCACAACCCATGTCGCACTGTATCCTGATAGGCTTGAGGGTCTCCCGCCAAGATGACCACTCCACTGTGTGAGTGACAGGTAGGCTGTATGAATGGGGTTCATTGTGCATAAAAGCAGGATCCTGAGGACTGGAAGAGCAAGACGTTGCCACTGGAACTACAGAACCGAAGGGGAGAGAAGCCACGGACATCTTCAGCACCTGCCCTACCAGTGAAGCCCTGCTGCAGCGTCTCACCACTTTTCTTGCACACGACGAGAGGAGATCTTCTTCGCAAGAGCCTTCTTCCCTTGAGCTGGTGGGACCAACCAGTTCAACAATTGCTTCCTCGGACCTGCCTTGGTCGAATCGCCAGTGCCCAGCACTTGGAGGCCGGATAGCCAGGCAGCCATCCACCCAGACCGCGATATAAAGGAGCGTACCTTTTTTTTCGTTTGGCAGCACCGCGGCTGGTTTCATCCCTGGGTAGTGCAGTAACTCGAACCTTCCTCCACGACGAGAGTCTCTCTTCCTCTGCTGGATCCCCCAAACTGCAGGAACTACCAGGAACAACCGCCCCCGCAGGAGCCACTTCTTCATTCAAAGGTACTTTGTCCGCCAGGCCTCCCTTTCTACGTGGTAGCCCTAAAGGTGTTTTTAAATCCTCTATTTGTTGGGTTGGCCGCCCTTTCGTCTAATATTGTCTTTCGCCTTGCATCTACCTTTCTGTCCGCTGTCTGTGTCAAGCTAACCAGTCTCTAATATGCCCTTTCTAGTAGCTAAATGGCTTAGTTCAGATTTAAATTTCCCTTTCATTTGAGGAAGTGGGTTTCTTCTATGCCCTACATCAGGGCTATCTCTAGAGATGTTCCCTTTTTTTCAGACTGTCTTTCTGGTTTCTTTTTTCTTTTTATACCTTCCCCTGGTTTCGTTACCAGGTGGTCTGTTAACTGCAGTCCATCACTGTGTCGCCAAATTGTTCTGTTTTTCTTGAAGGTTGAGTTGAGCAAGGCTATTATTCTCTAACCTGTCAGACTCCCGTATGAGTAAGGGCATTATAATTCCCTCTACTATCTGGTAGTTGCCTCATGAAACTGCCAGCCCTAGATTCATGGCAGATGCAGCTCATTGCCAGTTCATAATATCCTTCAGTATCAGTATAGTGTTTGTGCGGTTATGGATAGGGTGCCCATCTGCTGTGTGTATAGCCAGGTGTAGACTTCGCAGCTTTACAACTGAAGATTACAACCAGCTGGCAGTATCATTGCTGGAGACCTGTAACCTGCGGAAAAGCAGCTTGAAGGTGCCCCATCACCTCTGAAATACCATTTGGATAGGACTCCTACTTTGTGGACCTGTCCTAGCAGGGTTTTTAGTGTCTAATTGTATTCCTCCTCCTTCAGGTGGCGGTACCCGTGGAGGTTGTGCACCCAATGGTATTTGTATGGCATGTTAAATGCACAATTGCGAAAAGTTTTCAAAGTATGTAGTCAGCAGTTCATACGATTCTCTGTCATATGGTCGTCTGTTTAGGTGGAACCTAGCCAGTTGTTGGATGCTAAACCTGCATGCATGAGTGGACCGTGTCTGGAAACGCAAAGTGCCCCACACCAATTCTGATGGTCTTGTGTGTAAGGGTAGCTCTGGAAATACATACAGTCTATACTGTATCGTGGCTAGGTTTTTGATTATTTTCAATGTATCTAATATATTTCCCTCTACTCTACTGGGTGGAATGGACTGCATGTACGTAAATGGATGTTCTTTTGGCAATCCACTGGGTTGTACTACTGCTGCAGTGACATTTTTATTAGTTGCTATTACTCCTCCATCCTGGAGCCAGCGACTCACAGCTGTGCGGCAGATTGCGGGTATGGGGACATCTATATACACAGCTGCCATTGCTGTAGTTTTTCTAAAATCTTTAGAAGATTCGGTTTTACTATTGTGCTGACCAACCCTTTTGAAGCCTCTTCGGTCTACAAAAGTGAGGCATTTCAATTTTATATTTTCCCTCAAGCTCTTAAGAGTCAGTTTATAGGTTAAAGGTCATATTATGTCCCAACTGGGGTGCCACTTGTGTTTCACACTCCTAGTCTATAGAGCCCCACCCTGCCCCTGTGATCTTAGGGGAGAGCTGAGAACGATGTCACAGTTCTAGGATAACCTGCTCACTTGGCACTGCTTGGCTTTCCCCGAGTACGGCTTAAGTTGGCTAGACCGAACCTAATCAGTGTGGGCTCATAGGTACATGTTATGGCATTGTATTATATACACATAGACTAGCTGTTCTGCTATACACAAAGTGCATTCGCATGAATAGAGCGGTAGCACAGACATAAGCCAAAATGGCTAAAATGATTAATATTGTAGCATATAAATTCAACATGTCTCGTTTCGCATCTAAATCACAGGGCTAGCATAAATGCATATGTTAAAACGTCTTTCTTCATTCTCATGACTTTGTCCCAGTGAGTCTTGAAACGGAAACCACAAGACCGTCTGTCTCTCCTCCAGCCCTCTGCGTCTCGTCTCTCTAGCAAGAGCATGGCTTATTTATAGTCTCCGAGATTTGTTGGATGACTCGCGCTCCAGTTTCTCACTGGAATTTAGCCAAATTCTTCTGTGCATGCACAGCCCAGGGAGCACCATATCTGATACACTGGAAAATCCCAGAAGAGCTCCTTCTGGAAGCACCATATATGTATATATGCTTCAGCTGGACATTACGCAAAAAAACCTGTACATTCGAACTACTCCTATCGCATAACAGTAACACGTGACGCATTCAATGGTTGAAACGCTAAATCATCTAAAATAGACACATGGCATATTAGGAGCACTGGAACAATACCCTATTTTTTAAAATTTGAAGGAAAATGTGTTCATTCACTTGCCACCTTAATTCTATACATACAGATAGTACACCATTTCTCAATCGCTAAGAGTCTTATCACTAGCCGAAAGCTAGTAGCAAGTGCTTTTGTTTCGCTTCCACTCGGGGAAATAATGGAGCTTCTAACTGTGGCACTGTTAGAAGTGGTCCCTCTGATCGAGAAGTATCCCTTAAACTGGGTAGGTAGAAGCATGATATAGGCTCTGATGGTTCGTAATTATCGAGTATTTTTACTACGATTTTAATTTGTTGGGAGGGTTTGACTGGTTTTGGTGAATACATGTAGATGGTTCACCGCTTATGTGTAGGGATACTCTCACCACTCTATGCCACTTTCCCCATGCTCCATCCACACCACTCGCCTAAACTCCTTCCCTCAATGAACTTGCACGTATTCTGAGGACATCAATCCCCCTGTTGACACATCTTAATATGCAAACGGTTAGTGCATCTGCACCGCCCACCTGCTCCTATCTTTTCCCTTTCCTTAGAATTTGTATCCCTGATTCAAGGTCGCTCTTGTCTTACTGATCCTAAAAAGCCTTCAGCGGATCCAACCAATCCCGCTATTGGCTTGTATTGTTCTTTTGCTCATTATGGTAAAGTCCTACAATTGCTAGATGGTTATGATCTACCTAGACAGTAACCAACAGCGTAACCCTCTTCAGTCTGTTTCTGCACAGCAGCCATTCTACTGAAATGACCCTCCATCAGATCTGTCATTTCTTTCTCTATCACTGCCACAAATTCTCCTGTCTTGCAGTAGACCATGCATTCACTTCTTTGGACCTTTGTTGATTTTCCTAGCTATGATCCAGCTCTCGACTGGGTTTCCTCCTAACTCCCCCAGCATATCCTCTCCATCTCCGGAAACACTGCTGCCCGGGCCCAATCTCCCTCCATGTAGAGCAATCTAATGCTCCATTTTTGCTGCCTTCTGCTCTTCACCTTTCTTCCCCCCCCCCCTTGGACAACGTTTAGTCTTTGGGTGTTTTCTTATCACCCTTTTTTGTAAACGGCACTCAATTTATTTTCATAATCCTGAATTTACTGCAAGCATGACTGCCATTATTTGGCACTTCAAAAATAACCCCCCATGCGAGCCTTATTGCTGCGCTAGCTGCCTCCTTGGTCTTCCCCCACGACTCCTTCCTGAATGATCTGTATACTTCATCAAAAATATATGCCCACCCAGGTCTCCTGTCGAGATCTCTTCTGCTCTCCCACTTTATCCACCCCATGGGCGTCACCTACGCCCCCACCCCCATTATAATACTCGAAGTAGCCCTGTTTTGAGACCATATGTATCCTATATTAGACCAGCCTTTTTCGGCAATTTAATCAGTGTAGTGTTTGACTCTTTCTACTGTACTACATTATCAGCTGAGTGGTTATAAGCATTTTCCATACTGTTGAAACTTCAATTCGTTTTTTTCCTTTTTAAATGATTGATGGCAGAAATCTGAAAACCTTGTGAAGAAGCGATGGCTGCAATGTTCTCTGCAGAAGAAACTCAGCAACTCTTGCACAACAAGTTTGTGGCCATTCTCGGAGACTCCAGTAAGTGTGACCCTTGCTCCTTCTCTTATCTGTTGCATGTTTTTGTGTTTGGATATGTGTTGAAATTACATCCAAGTCCTTTTATGCTGTCTCTCTCATAAGGGTTCCACCCCAAATGGTTTTGTTCTCCCTTGGCTGCTTCACATCTTTTAAAGGATGGCTCGACAGGCATGGAGTCTGGTCTTTAAAACCATAGGTCAAAGTACAGTTTTGTGCATTAAAAGGTTTGACCTCCTGACACACTTTTTTGTGTGCGAATACCTAGTTGGTAATGTAGACCCATTTGTTTTTCGTTTGCACTTTGCCCAGAAAAGTCAACTTGTGGAACTGCATTTTACTGTTTTAGTCCTCAAACCAATTTTATTGTTGTAATGCAGGGTAGCCAAAAACTGTAGGCACTACGATATCAAGATTAATGGCACAACATTTTCCGACTGTATAAAGGGAGTTTGTTCCATGCTTTTTGTTAAGGTGGACACAAGATATGCCTCCCATCTTGGACTATTTTGAGTATGGTCAATGTCCAATAAGTTTTAGGATTTGGTTAGAAAACATTTTGTTGTTGGGTGAGTGCCACCTATAAGCCGGAGTACTGCTTGAAGGTAGATTGGATTTGAGGAAGAACCTACAGCTTATGGGTGTTTTGGTTACTTCCTCACCTGTTGACTGCCCATACTCCCGTTATGTCCTTTTTTTATTTCCGCCAACTACAACCTCCTCGGATTTCTTAAAGCTACATTTAGCAAGCAGAACAATCAAACATTGTTTTGTAAATCCCCGCCAGCGTTCTTTCAAATTGCTCTTCAGGGAGTTATTGTAACGCTCACCTGATTCTCGCAGAGGCGCCGGTCTTGACTGGGCGACTACCGTATCTTCAAAGGTGATGTGTAGCACCTGGTTGGCTCTTTGGGCTGGACCTCTGTGCACTGTATGCCTGACTCGAAGAGTAAGATGTCTGCAGATAGAAAATATGGGATTAATGAACTGGGGTTATTGGGGTGTCCCTATCTCTTTCCTTTTCTCCTCTCCTGTAGAACCCCAAAGGTTAACGCTCTCACCTTAGGTAAGTGAATGTCGAGCTCTCCATCTGCCTCGGGGGCAGGGTGCTGTAACCAGTTTCTTCACTGGATAGGTAGCGCAGGCCTCTTGACTTCAGAGGGCTGCTGTCCGTCGTTTACTGCACGAACGGTAAGTTTCGAGTCATTCTAATGTCTTTAGTAATGATGTCTCTTGTTTTGCAGGGTTCCGGCGATGGCGGATGACGGGCTGAAGTGAGTTGAAGATGGAGCCCGTGTGATGAATAGAAGCGCCTGGAAGCACGTAAGTAAGCGCTTGTTGCCTGCTTCACGATGCGCTCTAACTGTATTTTTATTTTGCAGGTACAAGTTCGGAGCGGCTGCAGGGTGCCGGAATACCCACTGGGTTAGATGTGGAAAGGAGTAATGGCACGTGAGTATTAAAGTTCCCCAATGTCTTTAAACGCACCTTGTTTTGTCTTTCAGATGCGGGATGCAGCGCCGAAGGCCTCCGGAGCGTGCGAGGAGTTGGTAAGCTTTTGTCTTTCAGATGCCGGAATGCAGCGCGAGGCGTTGGTGACAGCCGATGGACCAGGTAAGTGAAGAGCTGTCACTGAAGACCGTAATGCTAACCTGTTCTTTCTTGTCTTTATAGGTGTTGCTGAAGACTGGATTCAGGATGGTAAGCCTTTTTCCTTAGGCCCAGGATCAGATGCAGAAGACACGATGAGCGTTCTGCTGCAGAGGATGCAGAATAACGCAAAGCAAGATTCATCCATCGGGTGTGGTTTAAATATCCTCCTGTAGTGCTTAGGTGTCTCCTTCCACAGCCACGCCTAGGTAAGAAAAGAGTTCCTGCTTTCCAGAAGAGTTCCAGTGTTCTGAATCTAGGGAGTGGCTCCTGCCCCACCCAACAGGAAAAGTAGTTCCAAACAGAAGAGGATCAGAGGCTCAACTGGCAGGCAAGTAAGCAGCATGGTCTGCTGCAGGTAAGTCCACCCAAGCATTATGAGCCCGGCGCTTCCAGCGCTGGGACTGGGCATATTTATGAGCCTGGTGCCACTGGCGCCAGGACTGGGTCCAAAAGGTCCCAATTGGGACTGGTTGGCACTCGGAACCTGGGTTATGGATCTGCTTCCAAGGGAGTTGGGAAAACCCTGACCTTTTGGAAGCAGAGATCATGACAGTTATTGACTTGGTGGTGTAATAAAAAATCTCTTAACCAAGTGTTCAGCCACTTGATTAATAAGCAGTAAAGGGAGTCTTTGCACTGAAGTCCTGTTAAAAGAAAGCATTGGCATAGTTAAATGTGTTGGCTTATGTATAGCTATTACGCATTTGATGGGCAATGCTTTCATATTCTCTGGTATGCTCCCCTGTCTGCAGCTATCACCTTATGGGCAGGTAGTACCATTATGCACTTCCTGGGAAATGCCAATCCTTTGTCCACACAACCCAAAACTATTGGCTATGCCAATGCTTGTTTGACTGTTGCATCTGAAGAGGGGTGATGGCATGGCTGTTGCAATCCAACAGGTGTGATGGCATGGATACGTATCTTCCTTTTTTGTTTGGTTGTGCTACGATCTAGTCTCATCCTTTGTTCGAGGTGGTTGGACATTCCCCTCCTCACATTCTCTAGTTTTCAATTCCTTCGAATATCATTCTTCTCTGAACCTTACTCTTTCCTTTCTCACCATCTGTTGTCCTGGCCCTATTACTATCTTCTATGTTGACCTGTGCTCTTATCTCGCCTCTCTCCTCCCTTGTTCCTCTACATTCTTTCTATTGGACGAGTTTCATTTTCATCTTTCCTCCACACACACATCGCCACCTCTATTTTTCTCTATTGCTCCACTATCTACTCCTCTCTCTCACACCTGGTTCCTCTCTCCTTTTGATCTCATTTAACTCGCCCATCTCTTCAATTTATTACTCTGATCACTTAATCTTTTCTTCTTTCCTACTGCTGTATAAACCTCCCGCTTTTTTTAAATTTATTAATTATTTACGTCGTGACCTTAAAACTTATCTTCCTTTTATGTCATCCTCTCATCAAATAACTTTATTCTGCCATTAGGCCATCAAAGTACATTCTAACATAACAAAACAGTTAACTTAATATAACAATACATTGAATCAGAGAAAGCAATAAATCATTGGTTATGACCCCCCAAGTCCTGCTAGTGGCAATGGGTCTCAATATTTTGAAATAAAAAAAACCCTTTTTTACATAGCAATTCCAGACCCCTCGGGCCTCAAACCATGGTTGCCATTTGTCCTTTTCCCCAATGGTATATGAGCACCAGATGGAACAGGATTATAAGGAATATTTTCAGAGGAGTAGGTGGTACCGACCAGGGGGTGGGAGCTGGTTACAATTGTAACATTTGTGAACCAGCTGTGACGCCTAGTTCTATCCAAAACACCTTTGACCACTCTGGTCCCACAAATACCAGCTTAACGGAGTCACGGGGACATCACCCTCGTTGCGCTAACCATTGCAACTCTCTATAGCTTCCCTGGTCACAAAAACAAAACCCTTTACAGTATGTAGGGGTCGAAATTGGTATTTATGGAGCAGAAGCTGAAAGTAGCTCTTGGGTTTCATGGCTTTTGCTCTGAGCAGGAGTTACTTACCTGACCCAGGAGCTACTAAAGTGAAATGCCATGAATGCGTTCTTGCCATAGCGAATGTGCAATGGATGAGATACAAAAAAAACGATCCGCATAAGCACATTGGAGAAACAGATGTACGTATGTAATCATTTAACATTGCGAGATGCACTTTTGACAGAATAGTCATCCCGAGTGCTTAGAAAATCGTGTAAATTGGTCTTCTTTACAAACTGTGACACACACCCACAACTGAATACAATTGGTTCCTCTACTTTTGCCATATTGCTTTACAATTAATTCACTTTTACTTTGTGTGTCATGGGGCAATGTCCCTCTATGCTGCTACCTCTCACCTGGTCTTTACCTTATCTGTCTGCCATTATATCCATCGTTGTAACAGAATCATGGACCTCCATTGCTACCTCTTCTCTGCCCTGGTAGTTTTCTCTTTCTTGCTGCCTCTTCTTCGCTAAATGCTTGTGCTGTACTTCTGCAGTTTCTCTTTTTGGATGAAGATCTTGGATAGGGTTTGAAAAGTAACATACTGTATTTGTTTGCTCTTTTGCATAAGAAAAGTGCATTGGTGATATCTGATGGGTCCTGCCATGGGTCAGCATGGCAGGAGTGGGCTAATAGGGGTTGGGGGGCTTTGGGATTTCGACCAGCTTTTTATGGGAATATGGATCTCTCCTTGCATGGTCAAAAGGAGAGTTCACATAATCGACTATCTTGTTGGCTCTCATGCCAGATTCTGACAACATTGCTAAGTCTAGGACTTACGCAAAAATGTTCACTGCATACAGTAAGTGTCAGTAGCATCATTGCATTTTGACTAGCAGATGTTGCCATTATCAAACTAAAAAACTCATTTTGACTGCTGAAGAAATGAAGGCAGGGATGTCCCTGCTAGAATTCAAACCTATGCGTGCAGTTTGCACCTATATCTTTGGAGATTTACATACGTATACCTGGCCTCATTGGATGAACCCAGTTTACAGTAGTAAATGTTTATTCTGCACTCTAACGGTCTACATGAAAAGTAACTGTTGCAGTTGAACATTGCGTAGCCCGCTGAAACTGGTAAGGCAGACAACCCGCTCCTTGGCACCACTACTGTTTTTCCACAACAAGCGGACATCATTGACCTGTCGGCTTTAAACAGTTTTAATGTCATCAATACTTGAGGATGTGTTTTACTTAAGAGCAAGCACTGATTGAAACGCACATGGTCCTACCTAGGGTAATGGCACAATTATTAACAAATAAGAGGTGAGAATTCTTGGAGGAAATGAGCACCTCCTACAACCTTCGTGTTATCTGTTGTAGGTACCAATAGCAGAGTCCAATTACACACGTACTGTTTTAAACGATGTGGAGGAAAAGGATTAACAGCACACGTTGAGGCACTTTTGCAGAGTGCCCATTAAAATCGCTGCAACGCTTTGCATGCCGGGCCATCATGATGGCTCTCGGATGCAGCAGCTTCTAAATAAAATGGCCCTGGCTCCCATTACTGTAGACCCATAAGAATGCTGCAGTACACAATACAATACATTTTTAGTTTGGGCTATTAGGTGTCGCTTGCAACACCCACAGATAGGGAGAAATGGCATATGAGGAGGGATACACAGCTTATAGGTTATTTGCCCACCCATTGACTGCCCATGGCCATGCTAATCCCTATGGCCATTCCCACCCAATAGCTGCCTCTCCCCGCCCAAAACACCTCCTCACAGGACTTCTTTCATCTTGCTTTAATCCAGTCTTCTCATCAGGCTTGGCACTCCAATGCCTGTTAGGGGTTTTTCAAAGAAGTCTTCTGAGTGTTAATGACTTAATTGGAGCTCTAAACCCGCTACTTGTGTAATAAGCCTTTTTAAAACATTTTTTTTTTTGTAAATGTGTATTTATCGAGCACAAGTTTACAGTTTTGCAAATCATAAACCCAACATTAATGAGCTGCAAAACAGGTATGGTATTGTATACAACACATTCTTGGAACCAATCAATTGCTATCATCGTGTACCCTTTGATGTTCCAGGTGTTGCCAGAAGTCACCCCAAATGTCTTGCGGGCGGCTCACTGAAGGCTGACGTACATTTCTTCCTTGTCGTTGCCCAAATAATATCATTACACCAGTTGTCATACGTGGGGGCTTCCCTCCATTTCCAGCACACCAAGATAGCTTTTTGCCAATACAAGGCCAAGGTTGACCAGTTTGCGCTTCAAGGGGCTTCTTCACATATCCCAGTAAACACGTCGAGGGTTCCCATATTCAAGACTGACCCACCATTTCATCCAATGCATGACATATTGCGCCCCAATACACTGACCGTGCCTGACATGACCACAGCATATGTACAATACCGGCTTTCAAGGCGTTGGACCTAGGGCATCTCCCTTCAGAAGAGGGGAACATTCACTTAAGGTGGGCCGGAGGAAAATATGTTCTGTTTATAATCTTGAAAATAATTGTGCTCAGTGATGCATGCTTCGCTAACCTACATATTTGAGATCAGTGAGTGTCTGTCAAAGTGACGTTGAGGTCCATCTCAAACTTACCCCATATGTTCGCCATTTGTATGCCCCAAGACATCTGCGTAAGTTTGTAAAGCGCCGACACAGATTTTACCCTCGTGTCACACAAGAGTAAATAGTGAAGACACAGGTGTGATGCAGGTTCTTGTGGTAATCCAGGCCACACCAAAGTGTGAAGGATTCCAATCCGGCGTCATACACCAGACCAGGACCTTCGCACTTAGCCTTAGATGTAGTGCGCGATGAGAATGCTTTTTTTCCTTTTTCTACAAATTCGAATTGAGCTGATACCCATCCTGTCTCGCACCCCCTTTTACAAATACCATGAACCAGGCCGGTGGGTGGTAACACAATATTTATTTTAAATTCAAAGGAAATCACACAATTTTTATATTGGAGAGAAATCACCAATAGGGTGATAATCACAATGAAAACTACTGAAATACACTTGGTCAACCTTCTACAAGAACATATCCAAAGCACAAATGAATAGGAGCACTTTTTCAGTGGTACAACGTCCTTTCATCGCCTGCATTTTCATCCCCTGGCATTTTAACGTGCATATACCAACAAATATGCTCATTGAATTTTTTAGGGGGGGTGGGAAAGGGCAGATAAGGGTTTGGGTGGGTAGGCAATAGCCAAAAATAAGTGGGAGGGGGAAACTCCCATTCCCCCCCCCCCCAAAAAAAAAGAACCTTTCCGATGGAATGTACACATTAAAATGACAGGGGATGAAATTGCAGGCGATGAAATGACTTGGAACCTTTTTAAATTAGGATAGATGGCACCAGAGTTAGTTTCCCCTTGTAATGTTCCCTCAACCCACAATTATTCGAATTCTGAGTGGATAGAAAGAAGCAGCAAGGAGTCGGGGATATTATGCAGCAAACCTAATCCAATTTCAAAACCCTTTGCAATTGCCTAAATGACACTCTGATTTTGATAATTAATTGTATATGTGGTTAAACAATGAACATGAGACAAAAACCAAGCACTGTAGGGAGTAACAGCCTGGGGAGCGCCTAGTCTTCAGAAATAGGTCGATAGTCAACTGCAGCAGAAACAACATACGAGGTTCCCCTGGGCCTCTTTATAGTAATATCAAAAACCAAGAATGTGTATGTTGTGAGACAACGCAGGAGACTCCTGGATCAAAATATTAGAACATAGTCCTGGAGACCCCTGGATCAAAATATTAGAAAATAGTCAAAATCCTGAGTCTATAAGAAGTCCAATAGTCATCCAAATGATTGATTAGTGTTTTCCTGTTACAGCCGACACGTGTTTTGACCAATAGGTCGTCCTCAAGCCTGTAGTGATCATTTAAAATAGCAACATCGAAAATTGAAACAACAAATTTCAAAGGCCAAAGAGAAGAGAAGCATGGGAAGAAACACGTCTGGTGAGATTCAATCACCGAAAAGGCCCAAACGACGTGCCACCTTAATCCCATCCATGGATTCGGATGACTAGGACGGTACAACAACAATGAGAAATGAAAATTGGCGGAAATCCACTGAGATACCCCTGAAGGGAATAAACAATACAGATGAGACATCGACTTGTGTCGAAACAATAATATCGAAGCGAAGTCCAATTCTGATGTCTGCCGCAACAATAGCTGTTGCGCCTCTGATGACGCTGTACGAGAACCTAAATGAGAACTACAGAGACCAAACGACTTTGATCGCCCTATTAAACTCTAAAATGATCAAACTAGAGACAGACCTTAAGGAAATGACTTCTGAGATTTTGGTATCTAAACGAGGGAACGATATCTCATTAACAGCTCTAAAAGAATCCCTAAGAAATAACTGAAGATAAGAAACTCCTAGCAGAAGTGACAAGGCAAGCCCTTATGTTACTACAAAACGAACGAGAAGGTAGGAGAGATTCAAACACAACTCGAGTCTCAAAAACGGTGCAAAGGAGCCAGACCTTAGTGATCTTCCTAGAGACATTAGAGTCATCCGAGAAATCTGGAAACTAAGCAACCGTCTGGAAAAAAAAAAAAGAAGCGGAGAACAAGGCATCTCAACAGAATTGCTGTTATGATAAGGAGCTTGTAATAAGGTCTGAAGACAGTGACTGTGGAAGGATGGAGTGTCATAGCGTGGAGATTGCACAGAAAACAAGATCTAGCTCCTCGACTGTTTCTATGAAATCTACAAAAAAAGAGGTCGAGTACAGTAAACTGCAAAATGAATAAGAAGTAGATAAAGAGCAAGCTCTCCCACCACCCAATCCACCGGAAACGTCCAAATCTATCGACACAAATATGAAGAATCTGGGAAGTAATCCTGCAACTGAATCAGCAAAAAAGAACGAGGGGGAGTGGTATGATATATTTGAAAACCCGAAAATACGTTCGGGAGTGAGTAACGATAAGACATCAAAAATAGTTAAGCCAAACTCCAATGATTGCAACAAAAAAAAATAAGTATCAACAAGTACAAAAGAACAGGAACCCTCGTAGTTCAGCCAACTTCTTCAGAAACATTAAAGCATTGAACATAACCGTAAATAATCGACACTGAAGGGGAAAAAAAAAGACCGACAAGACCCAAAACGTGGACGACAAAATACAGCCAGAAAGCCTGATTGAAGACAACAGGTCACAGACAGGGAGCACAATTGAGCTGGATGCGGAAGACATAGAAGGTGACGAGGAGGAATTGTTGTACATGTCAACTTACAGCGTGTCTGATGCTGAAGAAAACAAGGATGACAATAGGGTCGTGAAAACTACCGAAAATGGCGGTAATACTGGACAAGATGATCGTGAGTCAGAGGTAATCCCGCAGGAACCATCCACAGAAGGATATGAGAAAGAGAAAGAAGATGAAATGTCAAGTAAAAGAGTGATTTCGTGGCCAGAAACACCCAAAAAAACTCAATTTACAGTAAAGAAAACTATAGAAAAGGTGGAAGACCCACAAATCTGTCTCACATTGGAAGAGAAAAGGTTGAAGAGTATGTTGAAGCAGAAAAACTTATAAGATCAGGGAAGTTAAAAAAACTCCCATATTAGATGAGCAGGAGAACACTATGCATGGCACTGAGTTCCCGAAAGAAAATCCACAACAATCTGCAAGAGAAGACCGAGTACCAAGAGGGAATGCCGAAGAGTCCGCTAAGCTAAGAAATTCTAACTTGATTGTCGGCACCAAAACGATACAAAAAAACCATCAGTATAGACTACTGGTTGAGAAAATTGACGGAAGAAAAGGTGATACCCCACTAAATCGATACACTATCCTACAGATATTCCAAAAAATACGTGTTAAGAGCAATAAAGAGTGCTTGGATTGATTGTGTGGAAATCCTGGTTGAGATGAACCAGAAATTTGTACTCTTACAAATCAATGACAAAAAAGATGCAGAATTGATTATGATGAGTGAGCGACAACTCCTGGAAGTTGGATATTAATTGTACGAAGTAGACTACACCCTAAGGGGAAGCGATGATGCAAAAACAAAAGAACCAAAAGTACAAAAAATAAACTAGAAAGATCTAGCGGCAATCAAAACAACTTTAAAAAGCGTAATCCAGGAGTGTGTGTCCAATGTCAAGTCTAAAGACACTGAAAGGGAGACTGAAGTAGTATGTCCTCCTGATGATATAAGGAAGAAAATCAAAATAACAGTGGATAATCGCTAAAAGTCAGGTCCAGTGAGCTCTAAAACCCCGGAAGTATATTCCGATGAGGATGAAAGGAAAAAATGGTCTTGGTTAGCAAAATCATTGAACTCACCAATGAGGAGCTAATGCTATGGTGAGGTAGGGACACTGGTGATAGCCCCGTGGAACACCAGAGGATTCTCACATCTTCTAGCATCTCCACCGGAAACGATACAAAAGGCTGACTTGATATGTTTTCAAGAGACATGGGTCACTAATCTTCCATGTGTGGACGGTTTTGAAGTAGCGATAAACCCAGCTATAAAACAAAAAAAGGGCGGCCTATGTCAGGACAACTGACTCTAATTAAAAGAACATGTGGACTAAGAATAAAATCAGCCCGTAACTTGTCACCTTTCCTTCAGGAGGTTTGCTTAGAACAAACAGAGCCCATAGAGAAGCTGATGGACCAACTATATATATAAAATATATATTGGAACACGACTCCAAAGCTCAACCAAAAGCTTAAAGACGACATCATTGAAGCCATAGACACAATTAAAATGGAAGATTCAAAGGCATCAATTATCCTATGTGGAGACTTTAATAGGAAACTCATTGACCTAGACCAACGAAGACCAGCAGGGAGATACTTAAAAATGAATGTTGGCTAGAAGAAATGGCAAATAGAAATCTATCAATGCTTAACGGAGCAACAAGAGGGGACATTCCAGCAAAGCCGAACTGGGAAAGAGGAAGTCAGCAATCCATTATAGACTATATCTTTGTCTCGGAGAATATACTACAAGAAATGGTCTCTTTCACAGTCACTAAAGACATCCAAAGTGATCATAATATTATATCAATGGAAATGGAGAAAAGTAGAAAAAAGGGAGCAATGGAGATGTGACATCTCAGTGGAACCTGGGCGCAACAGACTAAGGATAAAGAAACCAGATATTAAGGTGGTATCCGAACAATTGCAAAGATCCCAGGAGCAAGGCCTGATTGAGGCAATCGAATACCAGCATTTACTGGAAATCTATAAATCTAAAAAAAACAATGCTCAAAGGAACCAAAATTTCTCAAAACATAAGTACGACCCGGAGGTGGTGAAAAAAAAGAGGGAATTGAGAAACACATTGAGAGCGATTATTGCTACTAAAGGAGTTACAATCCAAAGCCAGTCCAAAAAAGCGAGAAACCAATACAACATCTGGTGTAAGTTACACAGAGCTAAGATGGAGCAAAACGACGCCGAGATAATTCTGAAGGCGCTGAATCAAAGGAATTCTAGGGGATTCTGGGCCTTAATAAATGAATCATCTAACTCAGAAAAAGCGATTATAACAAACATGGTAACGGAAAGGAATTGGGAGTGCCACTATAAAAATCTGTTTAAAAGAAGGAAAGGTACAAGTACAGTAGAGATCCATACAAAAGTACCATGGGACTTACAAATAGACAGAGTGGACATTCGAACCTCAATTTCAAACCGCAGTACATTTAGAGCCGCTGGACCGGACGGCCTCTCGAATGCTGAATTAAAAGAAAACATCGATGAATGGTTGGAATTTTGTGATATACTGTTCCAGGCGATAATAAAAGAAGGAAGGATCCCTGAAATTTGGGAATCATTGTTCCGATATTCAAGAAAGGATCACGGTCTGAGCCAGCAAACTATTTCCCTTCTTGACATTATAGGTAAAGTGTTTGCAACTCAGCTCCTTAAACAACTCACACTATGGATTAATCACGAAAAGATCTATGATGAGCGCCAGTCTGGGTTTGTAAAGGGAGTGGTTTGCAGCACAAACCTAATATTAAATCTACTAAAAATAGATGCCATTCGAACGGGCCAGAAAATCTATCTGGCATTTATCGACATGGCAAACGCGTTTGATGGAGTAAACAGGGAAATCCTGTGGTGTAATCTAAAAAAGAGAGGCTGTGATGAGTCTAATTTCAGCCATTAAAGAACTTTACTCCGACACCTATATTCAAGTAAGGCTAGACAACTAAGGAAATCTGTCAAATCCAATTCCCACTGAAAGGGGAGTAAAACAGGGCTGCCCATTAGGGACAACCCTGTTTAACTTCTACATCTCGGCAGTGGGAAAAGCCCAGGCGAACGTGATTTCATTTCCGCCAACCATCAATGGATTCAAACTGCATCACATCTTATACGCCGATGATATGGTGATCTTGGACCGTACACCAATCGGCCTACAGAGGACATTGTCTGCATTGAAGACCTACTCAGAAGAACTCGGGCTAGAGATAAATGCAGCCAAATCAGAAATCCTAGTCCTGGAGAACAAAAGAGGAAGGAAGTCTCGCAAGTATAGATCAAGTTGGTTCGTGGGATCAAAGAAGCTAGAAAAAGTGCAATACACAAAATATCTGGGCACAATCAACTCCAGCATAAACGACGAACCAATGGTAAAAATCCTAAATAGCTGCAGACAACTAACCTCACAAGGGATCATAATGCAGAAGAAATTCGGGAAATTCACGTGTGAGCCAGTGAGAAAATTTTACCAAAATAAAATCACCGATTTTGATTTATGGGGCAGAAAACATGTTTGGCTGTGACCACAAGATATGGTCTCGGTGCGAAGGTTTTTTCTGGAAGAAAGTCCTCCAAATACCACAAAGTACACCGACTGCGTGCGTTCTATATGAAGTAGGAATTTCCACCATGAACGTAAGGATTACATGGAACAAGCTATTGCTCTTTAGGAAAATGCACGATGAAGTGAATTTACCACCGTTCAAAATCCTGTTGGGAAACGAAACGGGTGAAAAAAAGTCTCCCCTAAGAGACTGGAAACACCAATGTCGAGAAATCCTCAAACGGCTAGGGACGGATGAGTCAACACTATGGAATAATCCAGATTTTGTAAAAAGAAAATTGCTGGATCTCGACTGGATCGTAATTGGGGAGAGAAGAGCCTGCCAAAAATCCATGATAAATCAACCAAAAGAAGCAAAAAAACGGAATACTCTTCAGAAATATCTGGCTCTGTCTCCCTGCAAGCACCTCAGAAAATACTATTTGATGTTTCGTTTAAACATTCTAGAAACAAAAGAAATTCTGGGGAACAGGCGTGCGATCTCAAGGGGAAATACTCTATGCCGATTCTGTGGGGAGAAAGATGAAAATTGAAAACATCTCATTCTAAACTGTACTGAACTAAACGATCAACGTGATAGTTGCATGGGAAAGGTGATGACAAATTACCAGACTCTGTCTGAAGAGGAATGGTGGAGACAACTACACTTGACTGAAAGCAAGTCACTGTTGATTGCAGTAATGCGATTTTTAGAGCTTCTGCAGAAGCACCTAAAAACGAATCCAGTGGTTGCCTAAACAGTGTCCTGCACAGTTCCAACCACTCTGAAAAGACTGATAAGAAAGAATAACTGTTGGCGCGAAGTTAGAGGAAATGATGGCAGAACAAGCCTTAAGAAGTAGAACAATTAAGGTGTTTAGTGAAGAATACTTAAGGACGATAGATGGAATGTTGAACTTATGTTAAGGACAAAGTTTTTCAAAAGTTTGTAGAAACTAAATGAAAATAAAAAAAAGAAACTACAATTCCATATGTTGATTGACATGCAAAATCATATACAGAAAAAAGCACTGTTGACAACGGAAACAGAATATATGTAGAATGACAAATATGCAGGATGCGTAAATACAGTTGTACATACCCAATTCTGAGTCAAAATCAGGCAGGGTGGGCAGAAACAGAAGGATGAGATGAGGAATTTTGATTATGTTCAATTATTTGTTAAACACTGTATCCCCAAATTAGTTACCATTGGTGTAGGTGTGGCATTTAAAGTCTTGAGTAGTCACCCAATGAAAATCAATGTAGATTGTCAAAATAGGAGAGAAAAATATGAGAGAACAATAAACAGCCCATGGGTAGATGGTTGTGCTGTCTAAAAATACAAGTATCATGAAAGAAAAGTGCCAGTTTCAGTCCCAATAAATCTTGTGGTTCCCTGTAATAGACCGATCGGCTACCCTTGGGTAGAAACATAATTATGTTATCAGCCAGTTTGTAGAAAGGTGTCTGAATGGTTTGCCTACAAAAGGAATGAGTCCCCTGAAAAGGCATATCCTTACCCTCGCGTTGCTTGTGTATGGCCTTTGAGTCCAGAAGTGTTGAGAAGAGACCTAAGGATGAGGGTCCATCCTCGTGAAGGCAAATTGGCCAACAACCGGTAAGTTGTCCAGTAACCTCATTAGATACCAAATTACTCCACGAGTAGGATCCAAATTGTACCAGTGAAATAATTACTGTTTGAGGGGTTCCTCATCATTATCAAGAAAATCTTACCTTAAAAGTTTAAGGCTTGAAAATGGAGTCATAGGTGATTCTTATTGGTAACAATTACATTTTTCTTCTAAGTAGAAGGTTCTAATACCTAAGGCACAGAATACATTGAGTTATATCTATGGAGAATAATATGGAAACAGAGTTGGTTGTAGTAAGGATATTATGCATGTGGCTACTCGCCTATAACCAGGCTGTGAAAGGGCTGTATCCTGTTTTCCTGGCTGTTGTCTTGATAAGTCGCCATTTTAGACCCAATTTATATTGTAAAGGAAGCGTGAGACGTCATACATTATGTATGACGTCACACGCATGCGTAAAAATGTCTGGAATGAGTGCTACACATCTTTACGTGGCACGTGATGTAGGGCGCAAGGCCGACGTCACCCGAGAGTGAAAGCTGATGTTCGCATGGATGTATCCATAAGCTTTGTAACAATGAACGTAGCAAGAGATGCAACAAATAATCAGGTGCCTGATGCACATGGTTTAGTTAAGCTGGAATAATAGTTCTATAGTCGCGGGAAACTTAATATATGCAATTGCGCATTGACATGCTTGTTAAAGGATGTAAGAGGCAGTTAACCAAGTTCCGTATAACATGAAGACGATCTGAGGGTTTCCCAAAGTTAAAAGCGACGATTGCAAACACCATTCCATTCCCAGTCTGAAAGTGCATAACCAAGAACTAAGTAATCTTGACATGTCACCGCACGAGACGTTGTTATTAAGGTGCCTAATACAGAATCTAGCTATAGAGTGAAACTATCATTCTTTTAGCACAGGTGTCGTATGAGGTTACAATACACATGAATACATGGTGTACAAGATCGAGAAAGTAAATAGAATTTACATAATTCCGTGAAAGACAGAGTGAAATTATTTAGAGCTACTCTAATGTCCAATGCCATAAATGCAAATGACCATTCATTTGAGACGGAAATGCACAAAAGGAATTGGTGAACAGTCAGTGTACGGATGGCTAGAAGGCTTATGCGATGACAGTAAAAAGTGTGTTGAATAGGCCCTTTGAATCTCCAGTGAATCTATGGCTTTGTGAATGAAGAATAACGCCCATATAGTGGAAAAGGAACACTAGAGAGTTTCTAGAAATGGGTAAATTTTGTGCATATTGTGAATACTGAAATTGGAGCTTAATTTGGGACTTGTATGGAAACCGGCATTCCCTTCAAGAGTCGGGTCAAATCAAACATTGTATTAATTCAGAATGGTCTAAAACCAATAACACATGGTCTATAAAAAGACATTCATCTCATGTTCTGAGTTAAGTCCAAGTTGGACACACCGTAAATTGCATATGTATTTGGCCTCGATTTGTCTAAACTTAAGTCGCAGGTCACCTCCTCTCTTACCCAATTGTGCCTTTCTCAGGCCAATGAATTTAGTATCATGGACATTGTCCATTTGGTGGCACTCCTGCCAATGGTAACTTTCTTAAGGCTTGAAATGTGTTCTCTAATTCTAGTACGAAGCTGTCTGATGGTGCTCCCTACATACACCTTCAGGCAGACGCAGACGATGGCATAGATCACAAATTTAGTCCGGCAGTTGATAAAATCATTAATCACGGTTCTGATGCCAAGTTGGTTGGTTGGGGAATTTGCGACAGTCTGGATGCGCAAACCTGCACATGGTACAGGTTCCCCATTTGAAAAAACCTTTAGCCAGTTGTAACCAATCTGTGCCCTTGGGCTTGGTATTAATCACAAATAAGGGACACAGTTTATTTTTGAGAGTTGGTGCTCTTGTAAAAACAAATGATTGAGAAAGGGCAAAATGTCCCTATCTAGTCTTAGAATCTCCCAATGTTTGTGAACAATTTTGTAAAGAACATGAGCACACATTTTCTAGATCGTTTTGTTGACATGTCAGTGTTTTTAGGTTTAAGCATGTCTGATCTGGATTTTTTTTCAATTTTGGTACAAGCCTTGGAAATGGTATTTTCTTGGTGACCCCTGTCCTTGAATCTTTTGGCTAACGGGTCACTTTCTTGTGAATATGCAATGCCATTACTGCAGTTACGGCGTGCCCGAAAAAAAGCCACAAGCTGGAATATTGTCCATGTCCAGTGAATTTAGGAGGGTTAGTCAGAAACTGGGCTAAAGAGGCGGAAGTTGGAGCCCGCAGAAAACGCTCCCATGTGCCCCGAAGGGTTTCCCGTAACCTAAAATATATAAGCATGGTAACATCGGTCTAAGGGCCTTGGCTGCATCCCACTTAATAAAATTGCCATCTAGCACAAAATCACCCAGGGAGTGGACCCATAGTTTCTCGAATTGAGTTTGTTAGGCAGAATTACATGCAGTACCATTTCGTCCACACATCCACCAACCCATATGATTTGGCTATATGGCCCGAAGTAGTGGCAGCTTCAGATGCTATCATTTGTGTGGTCATAGAGCGGTCCAGATCCAGGAACACAGCTAAATTAAAGTCTCCTACCCATATTATCTCATGTGCAGGACATTTATGGATCATGGCTGCGCAGTTCTAAAGAATTCCGGTGAATCCACATTGGGAGCATATATATTGATAAAAAGAATTTTCGACCCCAAAACTTTTACCCGCAAGAAAGATATAGCAGCCTTCCTCATCACATATTTTGTCATGTAAACGAAACTTCAATGACTGTATGTATTGCGACTGACGAATAGGAAGACCCATATCTATGTATCCACCAGCACGTGGCAGTGGGAGCGGCCCTTTGCGGGCAGTTGTCTCTTGTAAGCACAGAACATTAAACTTGTGCAGTCTAGCTTGGCTGATCACCAATCGAAATGTTTTACCTTTGGGAACCACTCTAATGTTCCAAGTTATTACATTTAGTGATTCAACCCCCCCATGATTATTCAAATAAATGCCCTGGCATGAAACGCCATGACGCAGCAATTGCTTCACGGATTGTTTCATACATGGAGAAACTGCAGAACCATATCTCTTGTGATTCTGTAGCCAAAGCATTGATCACGTAAGCACCTTAAATGTAAATTGGCAACCCTTGCCAGCATGCAGGCATAATACATGCCCCAAATAAACCAATGCACATAAAAAACAAGACGCAGTGGTTGCGGCCATACCGCTTGTGTAGTCGGCAACAAAAAAATGTTACTCTATCGTGGTGCCAGCCAATCCCCTCTCGGGTTCAGAGTTGGGGCGGACGGGTCGCATTACTAGGATGGATTCGTGCTTAAGTCATCGATTAGGGTCTCCCTGGGCCTCAGTAGGATCAAATAGCTCTGAGACAAAGCAGTCAGCCGATGCAGAATGGTAAAAAACCAGGTCTTACCATTGTGGACTATACAGAGCTTAGCGGGAAACAGCATAGCGTATCAGATGTCATTTTCTTTTGGAGCTTGTTCTTAACCGCCTGCAACAACTTCCTTTTTTTAAATTTTTTTTTCCTGAAGTCGGGGAACATCTTGATGATGGAAGACACAAAAAGGCAGTATACCTGTCCCTTGTGGTTCTGAGAAGGGTGTCTTTGTCCCTATAATTGAGTATCCTGGCAATGATGGGTCTGTCTGGTGCACCCAGAGGGAGGGGAGGTTTGGGGGCCGTCTCCACCTTGCAAGTTAGCTTATCAATTTTGGAGCCAAGATTGTGCTGTTTTTTTGGAGCAAGCAAAGTTTGATTCAGAGTGGACACATCAATAGTGGTGGAGGTCGAGGCTGCAGCAGGTGGAGTTAGGGGATTGGCTTGACGTGCAAATTGATCAATTGCTGCTTTAATTGTTCCCCCATCTTCTCAAATGGAAGCTGGCAACGAAAGATGACCCATACCAGAAGCCCTGAACCAACATTAAACCAGTTAGCGCACTGTAGTGTACCGGGTGAACCACCAGGGCATGGTGCCTATTACACCACCACCCCAGGTAGCACCGAGCCAGACCGCAGCAGCAACAGGGCTCTCCAAAGTGATGTGATTCCCACCAGGAGCTTGGCGGGGGCCTCATAGGCGTGTCCCGGATTTGGTCAATATAGCCAGGCAGGATGTGGCAGGATCTGACTTAGGGTAATCGGGCCATGTAAGGCTCAAGCTCCCGGGGGTGCTGGATCCCGCATGTATGTGTACTGATGGCACGGCTGCTGTATCCAATGTAGCACATCAGTGTGAATTCAATAAGTAAAGGAGTCCCACTTCATAGGATGGGTGCAGGGCCCAGAGCAGCCGTTTGGCCCGGAGCACAGATTGAAGCCTGGTGCTCTGCGGCCAGTCCAACACTCTGGGGCTAGTCCAGCAATCAATGGAGCACCTCCAGGACGGCGTCCGCAACTGCAGCGGATCCCGTAATGAGGGGCAGAAGAGACACATCCCGGCCCCCTGCGATTCTGCCGGGCGCAGGGCAGACACCAGCGGGGCAGCACGGAGTGGGGGGCGGGGGTGAACTCCCACTGTGTAGGACTCACCCGGAGTGTTGGCCGGGTGCCGCACGGTTGAACCTCCAGTCAGGTCTTCGGATATCTCTTCCACCCCCCCCCCCCCCCCCCCTCCCAGTGAGTGCACGTAGAGTCTTGTGGCAGTCCTTGGCGTTCGGTGCTTGCCCCACATCTGCGCCTGCTATGGCATCCACCTCCTGGCCCAGATGAAAGCTGCAGGGCCCGGACAGCGGTGGATGTTGCGCAGGCAAGCCACGAGGGATCAGGCAGCGCCTCATAATATTGTAAGAACAATGCCAGTGTTTGCAGCCCGCGAGCATTGCGGTAGAGTAGGATGTTGCAGGATATTGGATGTTGTTGAATACGAGCTCTCTCAGGCGGCGGCTATCTTGCAGCTGCGCAACAGCGGCCCCTCAATCCTGTTAGGGAGAATTCTCATTTCTTTGCGAATTCCCTTCAAACTTGGAGACCCCCAGCTTTTTTGCTGCACTTAAGAATTTCTAATTTTAACCCTTGAGTGAGTGAACTTTTTCTCACTCTCTCGTGTTTTGGATCTTGTGTTTTCACTGTTTTTGGAGTCTGACAAACTCCTTGGGCATCTACTTTTTGTATGGTGACACAGCACCTTCAGTGCTTTGTCACAGAGAAATCCTTTGAGATTTCTCACAAGGTTTAAATACCTTTTTTTGGGTGATCTACAGTTCCCAAGAATGGTAAAGAGAAACTGACTTTACCTACCTTTTCTCTTTGTAGGTCCAGCACACACCTTGTGGCGTGCTGGGGGCGGAGGGGGGATGGTTACCTAGTAGCCCCTTATCCTACTTTCTCATGTAACATTGTTATGTTACCCTCACTACTTTGGATGGTGGCAGTGGTTAAATGTTTCCTACCATTGTGCATTTCTACCGCAGGCTGAACCCTCAGCTGCAGTTCAGCACCCATGGGGGACCATTTTGTCGAAATGGCCCATCTTCTTTTTTTCATCATTTTCTGTTAGTGAGGTCTTTCTTGGGTTTTACTCGGTGCGTTGAGACAGGTTTGAGCCCTTTGATTGTCTTGCCTTTGGCGAGATTCAGCTCTGAAGCCCGCCCCTGGCTCCAGTGTGTCTGGAAGGACAGGATGTTAGGGAGGGTCCCGAAACTCCCCAGTCCTTTTGTCGCTAGGAATGCCTGAATGCAACCATTCCTGATTGGCTGGCTGGCTGGCTGGCTGGCTGTCCTTCAGTCCTAAAGAAATGGGCACTTGTTTAGAGGCCAGGCTTACTACTGGGGTACCAGAGAACCCTACTGATACAGTTTGTTGCCCTGATAGGGGAATATCTGGAACCCTTAAGTGGTCAATCAAGCATTTTTGCGCTCCTGTATCCACCAGAAAAGTGTGTGCCTTATCCCCTACTTTCATCTCTACGTAGGGTCTTTTGGGATCTATGGGTATAGGAGTAAGTTCCAGATCCTGCTTCGGGCTGTCCTAGCAAAATAAAATTTCATGGGATGTAGAGTCTTCAGAAAAATAAATGCTCCTAGTATTCTGTTGCACATCCTGATTATCCGTACTATTATCATACTGCTGGTTCTGAGAGAACTGATTTCTATTGGGGCCTTGCATGCCATTGCTGCGTGCTCTAGATAGTCTACTGAGTGTTCCATTTGCCTTCTGCTGGAGGATCGGACATTGTGCATTCCAGTGGGCCGCTTGCTTGCAATATGCGCGGTTGTTCACGTTCACATTTGTGGGGTAAACTGTCCTCGTGCATTCCCGCCGTGCGGTCCTCTTGCAATCTGTTGCAAAAGAACCCTAGTTTTGAAGTCAACCTTTTTTCTTCTCGATTTTTCTCCTTTTCATTGTTCACTCTATTCTCATAATACTGAGCCATATGGAGAATTTCTGATTTTGACTTAGTCTGCCATGCACTTTCAGAGGCAGTAATTCAAGACTGAATGTCTGAAAATAAGCCCACACACGAATTTATCAACAATCAATCTCTTTCATGGTTCCGTAGGAATAACAAGTCTTTCTGTCTCCTAAAGTGAAAACCGATGAGTTCAATACAGACTGTTTCCTTGTAGAACCCTGTAGGATTCTTCCTAATATCCGGGATGGACTGCTGAGAGTATTAACTTCTGCCGTGAGAATGGAACATGTACAAATTGTGAGATATTATGTGCAGGGGTTATCACGGGCGCACTGTCGACTTGAGCTATCTCTACTTGAGGCACAAGAGTAGGAGAAACTTCCCTCATTGTTAGCTGTGCCGTGGGAAACTCTGATAGTTTATTAAGGTGCAAAGCTAGGTCAAGGGATTATGAGGTCAGCGGCTTGTTAGAAAATGTGCATTTCTATATCACCATAATATCTGCGGGATAACCTAATTTCTTCTTTAAGCATTAGTCTTGTAAGTATTCAACCATAACCTGTAATACCTTTCGTTGAATGGAAGGAGAATATAGGCTAAAAGTGTCATGAATATTGATGGGTGAAATAGAGACACCTGAGATCCATCTAAGAGCGTCTCTCATACATATGCGCATTTCTTCCCTAGCTGTTTTTGGTGAAGGGGAAAAATCTTTTCTGGACAGAAGATGTTTGTCGCGCACCTTTTATCCAATTCTTATTGGTGTAGGCGGTCTAGTTAAATTTTAAAGAAAAAAATAATTTGGACATGTGTTCGCGCACTTGCAATGATGCGTCTCTAGTACAGGACAAGAAATTCAAATCCTTTAATTCCTGTGGAACAGCCGACTAAGATCGCCCCAAGTATAATCCCATTTGTTCTAGTATTACCTTTTTGTTTACGGATACCCCCATGATATGCTAGAGAGCACGAAGTGACTGATTCATCGCCCTCCTCTTCGTTTGTTTACGTTTATCGATAAATAAAAAATTAATCAAACACACATATAGAATATACAATAAAACAATACATTGGTGCTATTAAAATATACAGTCATTCAATGCAATTTATATAAAATCAAAATGCAACCCCTTGCCTTCTCAAAAGTCCCCTTCTATAATATTTTGCTGCCTTCAAGTACAGCAGTAAGACCGATCGCCTTCCTCTATATATGTCTCTGCCCACTTCCGCAAATCTTTCTTTCGTTCAGGAGGTACTGCAGTAGGGAGGTTTAAAGGTGCTAAACGCAGAGTGGCAGAAGTAGTGGGTGGCAAATGTTGAGTAAATCTCGTGCATTAGCGAGTGGAGGCTAACCATCAGAACGTGTATCAAGAGATCGTAATGGTGTCTGTGCTGGTGTGGGTGGTGATAGATACAGAGGTGGTGCAGTAGGAGGTGTTCGTCTTTCAAGCAATAATTTATCTATTCATTCATCAGACGCATGCTATTCTTTCGATGGGTATATTTTTGGTATTTCTAATTGGAACCCTCTATCCATACCCCTAATAGCCTCTTCTTGTTTTGTCAGGTCATGCGCTGAAGCCTTTTCAGCTTGGGTAATGTGTCTATGTGCACATTTCTCTCTACTTTTGAGGCGTTTGGTGGCTTCTTTTCGCCAGTCCCTAACTGCGTCAAAAGCTCCCGGTCTAGCTTTCTTCCTCAATTATACTGACTCCAAATTCTGTATTCTAGCGAGTTCAAAGCTCCCCAATTCCGACCATTGAAGGTCTGCTTCATGTCTGGTCTGGCGGCTCCCAACCCAACTTCAAATGCATATCGTACGGAGGTGACCCTTGCGGCAGGGCCGGCTGTCTTTGTTCAAAACCATTCGGTTGTCTCCTCCCGCAACAAAGTGTTGCCCAACAAGTCGACAACTTACTGAAACCAGGCATATTTTCAGGAAAACAATTACCTGGAAAATATATTGTGCAAAATATTATATCCAAACAGTTCCTGTTTGAAACAAACTCAATGATCCAAATTCAATCCCCCATCAAAATGAATGGACCCACGTTGTGGCTGGTGGTTTTCCCAAAAACAAAAGTCGCGGCATACAGTCGGGACTCTCGCTGCGACGACATCTGGGCGAAGCGGCAAATGGATATCACAGATTGCGGAGAAACTGAGTCTCCTGTGCAGGGGCCCATGGTCCTCGTCCGTGCACTTACTCTTCAAAAGCAATGGGTCATTATCGGGAGAAGCTTCACGTTCTGGACACCTTTTGTTAGTCTGAAATCTGAGCTACTGCAAATAAATGAAGAACACATATATTATATTTTCAGTTTATTTGCACTTTAAGCAGACTCCGATTCATCTATGCCTGCTTAGTCATAGAGAAGTTGAGCAATTTACATGGGGGGGGGGGCAGCCAGCTTTAAATACACTTCAAATCGGCTTTGGTTCATCGTATGCTGACAGTTCATGACCCGCAAAAAGTGGGCATTTGCTATGGCAACACTATGGCACCACATGGTGCTTAGCTCTGTCATTCTCTGAACAATTTACGGTTCTCCTAGCGGAGGAGTTCATCCTGTTCCCAGTACAAGTTAACATTCCTTTTGCGCCTCTATATGTTGACTTTTACTAAAAGGTAATTCTGCATTTCGGCTCGGTAGGTCAGTCTGTCAGAAATATACATGGCAAGAAATGTGCTCCTCTTAATCTTTAGTCGCACAATTAGCATTGGAAAGTCAGGAGCCCATAGCCAAGTCAAAACAATGTGCTCAGCATTTCTCGCATTTCTGTGCAAAGACACGTTTACCAGCCTCTCTCTCGGGCTGCAATCATTTTCCGCACACGAAATGAAAACCCAGAAACAGAGCAAAATAACCAGAAAGGAGTTTGAATGGCACACGTCAATTTGTGCGCCAATGGCTAACACAGAACAACAGAAAATGTATGCATTTTCACACTTCCTCTTCTCCTGGAGTTCCTTTTGTTGTGGTAGAGGTATGGTCTCCCTCGGAGGGAAGCCTTTATGCCTGCCTGAATGAAGTCCCGGGCTAGTGGCCCCTTCCCCGAAGAAGCCACAAAGGGGGGAAAAAGCCTCTTGAGGCAGAAAAAAAACCCTTGTTAGCGTGGTCTGAAGAGGACTTGCGGGTTGTTTGATTGTGGAGATCCGTATGACCGGTGACAACAAACGGGATCAGGAGAGACAAGTCTGTTTCTTAGGCTGGGATAGTATCTGCAGCTTTGTTCCAATGGGTGAGACCCTCCAACAAGAGACGGCCCAGAGATATCAACGGGAAAGTAATTTTCAGACTGATAGATGGGGAGTCCTTAAGGGAAGCAAAAGAGCCGAATGAGAGCCCACGGTAAGTAAAGGGAGAAGATGCTGCACCGTACAGTTGGGTACCCCACACAGCGCTGTGGTTGGATTAGGAGGCAGCGCTGTGGTTGGATTAGGAGGCAGCGCTGCCGCGCATGTCCAAGGGCGAATCCGGAAAGATCCCAGAACAGAAAAGGAGAAACCGCCGCCCGCAGCATCCGGAGAAGCCGGGGGGAAACTGGAGACAGAGAACACCACGTCCGAGACTGCAGAGAGCCAGGTATGACTGAGGCGTTGTGCGGGAACTGCAGAGAGGAGGAAAACAAGAGGGACAGAAGGGAAGAAAAGGCAGCTTGTGTCAACACATATCGTGGATCATTTATGCAAATGATCTAGTGTTGCTGAATCGGACGCAAATTGTTACAATGTAAACTAGACTAACTACAATGTTACATGCATGCCAACACACCAACGATTAATATAAAAAATCTTAAATCTGTAAGATGTGGAAGATCAAACGAATTAATCTAAATTGAAATGGGCTATAGGACACGAAATGTTGGCACAGGTAGAGTTAATGAGCTATCTGGGCATCCATTTTTCGAAATCATTAAGAGCAGCGGTCTGGATCAACAAATTGAAAGCAAAAATAAAGTACTTTTAACACACGGGTCGATCATCCATGCCAGATTTGGGAAATTAACGTTTATAGCAACTATAACATTCCATAAACCGAAAGTAATACCAGCAATAATGTATGGCAGTGAAACGGGTTTAAGTATTGCTAGTGAAACCTGGAACATTCTAGAAGGTTGCTTTTGGAAAAAGTCGCGCCATCTACCAAAGTGTTCCAATAGCAGCGCTAAGATGTGAACTTGGCCTGCAATCAGTCCTACTGTGGAAAAGCCTTGTCTTGTTTAGGAAAACTATAATGCAAGATGCAGCAGTACCATTATAAAATCCTATGTCAAAAAAACGACTGGTGCACAATTATGGCCGTTAGGAGAAGAGTGGCAGAAGTTATGCGTGACAAAGCTTAGTTGGATGCGTCAACAGACCTACTAATAAGAAACCCAGATGCAGTGAAAAACAAGGTAAAAGAAAACGACTGGATCACAACAAAGAGTGCTAGGGTGCAATATAAATCGTTTGCTTTCTATCCATGGGAGCCACGGGAAATTATAATAGACAAAACTACTTAAAGAAATTTCCCAGCACCTATCATCGGAACTGGTAAATACGGTTAAAATTGAACCCATATCAAACTAAAGAAATCATGTACAGGAGGAAAAAATTTGGCTACTCTGCTTTGCAGATTCTGTAAACATTTACATTTGATAGAATCTACCAAACATCTCCTGATTAATTGTAAAGGAAAAGAACAAACGATCTCGGACATTACATAAGAAATGCCACTTCACTGTCGCAAGATGAATGGTTGAGTCTCTAGCGGGTGGAAATGTGGGACGCATATGTGCAGGTATAGACTTCCTGGATAATAGTTGTGAAACAATGAAATTGGAAGAAAATGTGGACAGTAGTGATGAGGGTAACTATGAAGATAGTCGATGAAAACGGATTAGTTGGAGTCACGATAGACTAAAGGAAAGGTTGGCATGAGTTGCTATATGTGATGATTGTAACATAATGTAAAGGATGTGATTGTGTAAAAAAAGTTTGTTTTAAACCAAAACACACAATTAAAATGTTTCACGGTCCCTCATTCACTCTCTGCAGTAGTGGACAAAAGAAAACCTGTTGAAGGGAATATCATTCACCACCCCCGCAGTAGGACGGGCACTCTAACCACAGACTATCGCGATCAGGATGAGGAGCGCATTTTCTGCAACGTACTGCACACGCGGTGTGGACAGTCACTAGCAAACACATGAACCATTTAGTGCCACTAGTAGTGTTCAAAGCTCTTCAAGCTTTCAAATACCAGCTGAAGGGGAAAGCACTCCTATTCCCAAAAGACTTCACTACAGCCATGTTCTATATAAACAAGCAAGGCGGGGCGCACTGTCACAGCATTAGGGAACATCACTTCATGCATGTCCTCAAGCACTGAACTTTGCAGTTTGGCTCCTGAACTTGTCCTAAAACAGGCCTGCAAACCCAACACGAGACACTTATTTTAACAAGTGAAAACGCTTTGTCATTTGGTGCAAAACGCGCAACATCAATCCTATTGACTGTTCACCTTTTCACATAGTTCTTTACATGCTTTACTTAATCTATACCCGGGGTTAGTCTTTAACTCTCTTAGTTCGTTTAGCAGCATTCTCTGCATACACCACCCCAAAAGTATTTTGGTTGAAAGTTCCAGTAATTAAAGCCTTCATAGAAGAGGTTTAAAGATGATACCCCCCGAATTTCAAATCCAACCCCTGGATGGGACGTGAATGTTTTACTCGCGGTCACCCTTTTTGACCCAATGCATAACCAGTCTTAAACAGCTGACTTACAAGACTGGTTTCCTGTAGCCATTACATCAATAAGGGTTGGTGGACTGCAAGCCCTCTCAGTTCAAGGTCCATTTGTTGCTATTCATAAAGAAAAAGTGGTTTTAAGATGATATCCACATTTTTTTTTCTCCAGATTTTATCTCAAAGTTCAATGTCAATCGATCCAAACAACTTCCAGCTTTTGTCCAACATCCAACTAGTTCGGCAGCAAAGAGCCTCCATACATTAGATGTTAGGAAGGCTATCATGTATTACCAAACCACTAAGGAAATCCGACCAGTTCATTGTTTCCATAGCTGCAGGGTTGGAAGGGGATCCTGTCTCTATCCTATTTCAAAATGGATAGACAAATGCATAAAAATGAGTATTCTCTATCCCAAAAAACCTCCTTTCAAAGCCCTGAGCACACTCAACTGGAGGCACTGGGGCTATTTTAGATTTCATTGCAAATGCACCATTAAATGCCATTTGCAAGGCAGCTGGGTTTCACAGCTTCACACAGCCCTACTGTCTAGATGCACATTCCAAATGAGAATCTCTAGTGGACAAACAGCGTTGAGACCTCTTTTTGCTGCTGTACCGTCAAACAGCCCACCACCTTCTCCAGGTACTGCTCGCTTGCCTATATGCTGGCTTTTGAGTCTAATGCACCATTATTACAGCACTTCAAAATTGATATGAAGCACCAAATAACACTTGATATTATAATTATATTTTTAAAAAATTACATTTACGCCGGGGCGGGGCCCAACTATATTGACAGCTGCCCAAGTAGTACTTTAGTTTGAAATCCATCTTTCAAAGGTCTAATGTGCAAACATACATGGGGATAGCTTTACCGATGGTGAGAGTACAAGAACATATAGGATGAAATGACAAGGACTAGGAGGCATATTTCTTAAATGATTATGCGTTTTGAAAATGTACACTATTATATAAACCTTTGCCTGGGAGGGGTGTGTTCTGGCTTATTTTGAATCATTGTTTTTTTTTGCCACATATTGGCATCTGCAGCCCGTCAAAATAGGCCCTGCGTTTTCACTGTGCAAAATGATGCCCTCCTCTCTTACGGCACACGTGTAGCACTGTCTGTGTGGAGGTGGCCACATCTGAGAAGGCCATTCATTCGATAATTCGAATTCGATTGCAGACCTCAAATGTGCAATTGTCACTAGCTATTTGCAAGTGATAATTGACTCTTGGTGGGTTAGAAATGGTGTACCGTCTGTATGTGGAGAATTAAGAGGTCGAGTGGTTAGTATCTTTCTATTATGTCTCTTGCCCATGGGATCTTTTAAATGCATCTACATTGTCCCAGGCTCTTCTTGCATTGATCTCTGCATGCAGCCCTATTAATTTCAGGTTTCGTGAACTGGCTATTGCCCCTCATCCTTTGCTGACATGACTGGTGCAAGGATGTTTTCTGCCCTAGCAGATGAATACACTCCCAACTGTCACCTGCATTGTACTTAATTGGCTTTCCACTCCCTGCTTGAAGCCCCTCTTATCCCACACAAACGCATAACTCATTTACCCTTGCTGACTTTAAAGGAATAGTCAACCCTGCACTGTTTCTCCTTAAATCGTACACCTGTCCTCTCCTGCCACCCCATTGTCTCCTGCTGCCCCGTTGTCGCCTGCTCTCTCTCCCTTCTCCCCTCTCCCCATTGAATCTTTGTTGGATTCACATGCTTTCAATATTCCCTGCTGGGTATCCCCGTAAACCGTTTTCTTATAGCTTATAATAAAGCTTTTAAGTTCACTTTTGGAGCCCATCCATGTCCTTTTGGGTGCATTCCGCTCAGCCAATGGGACGTGGAGTGACGAGCCTCCACCCTGGAGGCCATCTTAGGAGTCCTTGATGCTTTCTCTCCTGGAGAAAAAAAGGAACGACCAGCATATTTCTTCAGAACTTTATAAAACTAACATCTATACAGCTTAGGGCTTTTTCCTTTCAAAATATAGAAGAAAAACAAAGCTCTTTTTAAGGCATGCCAGTCATGTGGAATAAAGAATGTTTATGAGGGACACCAGCATTCTGAATGTGTATATACTGTCTCTATCCAAATCACATTCAGGAGGATTGTGAAATGTCACCTTCAGCACAGAAACCCTTAAGGATAGAAAAATTAGACTAGCCCTTTGGCTTAATACCCAACTTCGGAGGCTGAGTCATATCGGAGTTTGGTGGAGGACTGAACAAACAACCTCACCGATGAAGGACCCAAACCATGACGGAACCGGTCTTAAGCACTTCGTCAACGAGGGCAACGCCCCCCGTTGTCGACCGAAAACCAGTCGACGGCACCACGGTCGTCCAAGACGCAATCATCGTCGACTGCCATCAAACCATCACTGTTGACCTTGTCGGTGGGAAAACAAGGGGAATCAAAATCTTTGTTGACCACCTCGTCTAAACACCTGTCGATTTGTTGAACGTGTCGGCTGCTTCACTGCTGTCCACGGAAATCCAAAAAACGTAGACTGCAATATTGACGGTACATGGAAGTCACCAGCACCATTGCTGTCCACACAGAGTCAACGGTGGGGGAGGTTGGAGCATCTTTGTCCGGGGACAGGCAGAAAGTCAAAATTCAGGGTAACTGAAGGAACATTGGAAAAAAGCACAAACCTAAATCTGGAGCCAATATAGGACGCCACACCAGTACAACAAGGCCCAATAGGTATTGAGCTACGCCCAAGGCCCCTGCACTCGCACTCGCCCAACGTCATGGAAGACCGGGTCATAATATTAAAAGGGTGTAACCATCACCACCTAATTCGCCCAGGAGAGACTCTGATCAACCTATAGCGTCCAAAGGTCCAGACCTATCTCCAGTCTCGTCGATTCTGCCAGACCAGATACTGGAGCACCATATTGATTCAGAATTGAACAGAATTTGAACAGTGATACTCACCCCACTCCTCTCGCACCACAGGAAGCTCCCAGGGAGCCGAGGTTACAAGAGTTACCAGAGACTACGTTATTGGCGCCGGTTGCATCTTCCCTACCAACAGAACCTTTACACAACCCACAGTCCCCGTTATTACAGGTCTTCTCTACTCTCCAATATCTACTTCAACAACTGGATACTAGGCTACCAGTGAGCCAGCTCCCCCCACAAGGCACCCGATGAGGCGCTGAACCCCGTAGGCCTAGCAGAACAACACTGCAGGACCAGGTGAATGAACCGAAAGGCAATACACCCACCAGGCGTACAGCCTTGCTGCAAAGAAAACTGCCTATCAAACCTATGTGAGACACAAGAATGAACAGGACCAGCAATGCCACCAGAACAAGAGGGGCTTCCCCAAGGTTGCAACATTGCCCATACAGTCCAGAAGAGGGAGAATGCGAATCCTCTACCACAGGCGATGAGGAAGGGAATAGAGACATGGATACCTCTACCTCAAAATCACTGCAGCCAGATAACTGGGAGGACACGGACATGGGTCTAAACCAAGAATCAGAAGAACCATTGCGTTAGTCACCACCCGATGACAGCATTTCACAATACGGTCCAAAAAGCACGTGAGGAATTCGGCTTAATAACCTCTGAGCAGAAAAAAGATTTCCTTTTTGATTTGATGCACAAGCGCATTAAGGCGATAATTATAAACCATGTTTTGGAAGAAGCACTTTTACTCATGACAAAACCCTTCTGCGGGCCAGTATTAAAACGCCGCTTGGAGAAGAAATGTAAGGCGCCAGAGGTATCCCCGAAATGCCTTACAGGCCAACCAACCACTGACTGTCAGCAGCGGGATGCAGAAAATAAAACGCTGAAGGGCACAAAAGTGCAGTACCACCTGGCCACAGCAGGAAACGAGACACATTTGGCAAGAATATTGTTGCCCACTGGAGCCACAACAATAAAAGTGGCAAATTCACTGGCAATAATCTCGAGTTAAGATTGCGAGGTGTGGAACCGGATGGCACCGCTGAGTACTTGCCAGAAGACCAAAGAAAACAGGCCTTGGTGCGAGCGGGGAAGACACCTTCAATCATGTGATAAATATTGCAGTAGACTTCCCAGAAACCGGTTTTAAACAAATCGGCAGTGCTGTTGTACTAGGGAGACGGGCATGGTTAAAATGCACAGATTTCAGAACAGATGTTGAATCAAGGGTACTAGACATGCCTTTAGAGGTAGACCCACTCTTGACAACACCCTTAAAGTGATTAAAACAGACACAGATGGGGAGAGGTCGCTTACCACCCTGACAGTGAGAGACTACTTCAGATGTACTACCAGGGGTATCGCCGGTCATACCCATACAAAGACTACAAGCAAGCTCCAACAATGTGACCGATAATATTCGCCTCTATGGGCAAGCAGCAAAAACAAGCTTCACTTCCATCGACCACAAACACCCACGGTCGAGTTGCAGCAAGTGGGGGGGGCAGCTTGCAGGACCATCTACAGCAATCGAAATAAGTTGCAAAACATCAGAGGGGCAAGGGCAGCTACTACAGATTCTTTGTCGTCAGAAAACCAGACAAAGCATTGCGACCAATTCTGGACTTAAGAATTCTAAAAAATATGTCAAGAAACAAAAGTTCAAAATGGTCACCTAGACTCGCTGGATCTCAAGGATGCATATTTTTACATTCGCCTTCGAAAAAGCCACAGCAACTTTACAAGATTTGTCGAGGGAACAAATCGCTCAATTCAATCCCGGTTGGTCTTCTCAAAGCCCCAAGAACATTAACAAAATGCCTGGCCCGATAACTGCGTTGTTCCGTTAAAGAGGATTCTGTGTGTATCCATATCTCGACAATTGTTTAGTACGAGTACCATCGCACTGGCCGCAGAGGTGGGATCAAGCAGCTGTCCAACACCCTCTCACGCCTCGGCTTTGCCAAGCAAATCCTGATTCAAGCCATCGGACACGCTAGTGTTCCTAGGGGCACAGTTTGACACACCGAGGGCTGGGTACGTACCGTGGTAGAGAACAGCATCAATACCGTGTCTAATCTTGAAATTCTACCTAGGCCTCTTGATCGCATACAGAACAATCATGCAACTACTGGGCACCATGTCGTCCTGCATTCCCCTAATATAACATTGCAGGTTACAAATGAGGCCGCTACAAGAATTCCTAGTGGAACAGTGCTTCCAGTTTACGGGATCATGGCACTACAAGTTGACGGTAACGGTGCACTCGGACAATTTACAGTGGAGGCTAACGCCATCTCACATCATAAAGGGAGTCCCATTCAGGGATCCACCGTTTCACGAAACCCTGATTATGGATGCTTCCCTCACGGCATGGAGCACACGTGCAAACCAGCTATCAGTAAAGGGCTGTTGGTCCCCGGCCGAGACGCAAATTCACGTCAAGATCTCAGAACTGAAGGCAGTAGCGCATGCCTGTCACCCGTTCCAACCAATGCTCAAGAACAAAGTGGTAAGAGTGATCGCAAACAACGCGACCACAATGTATTATGTGCGCAAACAGGGGGGCACAATGTCAAGGGCGCTCTCGAGAGAAGCCCAGCAATTGTCGCACTGGGCAAACATGCAACTACAAGCATTCCACCTTCCGAGAAAACAGCAGACCAACTGAGCAGAGCCAACGACCAGTCACATGAATCGAACTGGGGGACAGGAAGCTCCTACAAATCTTCAGTAAGTGGGCGAACACTGACCATCCATCTAGTTTGCCACTTGGGAGAACAAGAAAAGCAGATATCCTCACCATCGATCTCTAGGTGACACGTTTGCAATGCCATGGGAAGGAATCTTCGCCTCGCCTATGTGTCCACCCCTCACCCCTCTTCCCGATACCAGTGAAATGCAAGGTCCTATAAATGATGGCAGCATAGGTGCACGGTCATTCTCGTAGCACCAACATGGATGAGGAAACGGTTTCTCAGAGCATGTCCACCTATCCCAGGACCGACCAATCCCCCTGGGTCAGGTCCCCGACCTGCTCTGTGTGCAACCAGCTTGTGCTACATCACAAACCAGGAGTCCTCAACTTAAAGGCATGGCTCCTGACTTTAACGAGTTTTGACAAATCCCACTCGCGGAGCAATGCAGAAACATCCTAAAGGCCGCCAGGGCGGAATACACAAACTGATCTCATGTATACAAGTGGAATCATTTTTGCACTTGGGTGTTCCTCAACAATTGGACCCATTAGGTACAGAACCTCACCAGATCCTACCATACCTATTAAAATTAGCGAAAGAGGGTTTTTCACACGCATCCAATATAGTACATCTAGCAGCAATTCTAGATGCACCAGCAAGCAAGTTAAAGCTCCCATTTCCGGGACCCGCATTTTAAACACTTCATGAGAGGCCGATGCTGCACCTACTCTCCTCCAAAAGAAAGTGCCACCTCAGTGGAGCCTAAACATTGTGCCTTCAGACCTAATGAAACTTCTGTTCGAACCTATGGCGACTACAGCTATCTGGTAGACCTTCATATCTACGGTTTGAAAAGATAGTCTTCTTAAAAACAAATCCTGCGTTCATTACCAAGTATTGTCCACCTTCCACCTGCAAACTGAGGTAACCCTATCGGTTTTCTTCACAAACCTGTCTACACTAGCTGAACAATCCCTGCACTCGCTAGACCTTTGAAGAGTCCTGAAGTTCTACATAGACAGAACCAAGACTTTGCAACAAACATCTCGATGATTTGTGACTTTCGGCACCCCTAACAATTTCTAAGCAAGTTATTGCCAAATGGGTTTCCAATTCATTTTCGGCGGGGCACACTTGAGCCAATTAACCACTACAATGACCCGTATGTGTTCATTCCACTAGAGCAGTGGGGTCTTCGGCTTTGCTATGGGCGGGAGTTCCCCCGCCGGACATGTGCCACGCAGCAACCTGGGCAGTCCCACTCACCTTCGTCAAGCATCAATGCATGGAGGAACAAGGAGAGGCTGAAGCAAGGGTCTGAGGATCATTTCTACAATGCTTTTTTCAATAAGGTATGCCTTCTCCCGTTTACGTATCATATTGAAAAATGTTAACTGCTGTGGCAATCTATTGAAAGTACATGCATCCATGAAAGATTCATGAATGATCCACTGCTGGAGAAGGAGTAGGTTGCTTAACTGTAACTCTAGTTCTCATGCATTGGTATCTTTCATTATTTACAATACTTTTTATTGGAGTATACTAAAGGGGAATATTTTGGGTAAATAGGTTAAAGGTATTTATATAGCGCCCCGTCACCAACAGAGTTGGTCTCCAGGTGCTCAGGCGGATCTGTAAAGAAAGGTGGATGGGGTGGGTTAGTGGGTGAAGAGGGCGTAGGAAAGTGAGAGATGGTGTACTGTTGGCAGCTTCAGTTTGGTTTTCACCGTGCGCTGAGCTTGGGTGTGCAAATTCGATCGAAGCGGGACCTCGCGTGCTGTTGCGATCTATGTGTTGGTTGTTTGTTGTTGCGGTGTGGTGAAGTCTGTGCGGTTTGCTGTGAGAGGTGGTTGTGTTGGTTTTGTGTGAATTAAGTAAGCAGAAATTGGAGAAATTTAGTGAGTTGTATGTCTCATAATCCCTGTAGTTTAGTTTATGTATCAGGTAGTCCTACTGGGTTGGTATATTATCTCTCTTGGTTTAATGATTGTCTAGTTTCTGTGGTGATACTGTGGCTATTTCAGCAGATAAATTGACATAGTACCCCATTGTCCCTAGATCGATAGTGGGGTTTTATTATCATTACCCAGCTTTTTTGATCTATTTACGGTAGTTCATTGGGTAGTATAAACTTCTCTTCCCTTTTCTGACTGTCTAGTTTCATGGCCGGGGACGAGTTTGGCCCCCAGCTAGGCTGTTCAGCTTGGTGCACCAAGGGTGCGGGCATAAGTCCTGCTTAAGTGGTGCAGTTATATTATCTCTCCCCGTTCTTTGCTATGCATTACTGTCTATGTCCCATTGCTGCCTGTGCCCCCGAGGTTGCCAGGTGCCATTGCTGGGTAATACCCTGCTCTCCCTTCAGATTGAAAGATAGGTGTTCTAGGTACAATTGGTGAGGATTGTTTTAATTGATAAGTAGATATGTTACATGTCCATATATCCTTATTGATGAGGGTTGATAATCGGGTAGGTTTTCCTCTGTGCCTAGTTACTCAGTGTATGTCCTTATGGGCATTCTTTCTGGTTATGGGGTTTATAGCCATGATTTGAGGAGTTTCCTAAATTGTAGGTGATCTCTTCTATTCCTTATGTTCTTTCGTAGTTAGTTCCAGGTTTTTGGGGCAAGGTGAGAAAAGGAGGATCCTCCGAGTTTTCTCTTGTTGTATGATTTGGGTTCCAAATGGCTGTCGCTGCTGGATCTGACTGGCCTTGCAGTGTGGAGGACATTTAGTTTTCTTCTGATGAACTCTGCGCCTTGGTCGTGGATTGCTCTGTGGGTTATGCACATTGATTTGAACTAAATTCTCTGTTTGATGGGTAGCCACTGTAACGTTTTCAGCGCTGGTGTGATGTGTTCTCTTCGAGGTAGTTTAAGGAGCAGTCTGGCCGCCGCATATTGTGTGCGCTGGAGTTTGTTTAGGAGTCGTTCAGGGAGGACTAGATATAGGCTGTTGGCTTAGTCTAGTCTGGACATGATGAGGGCGATGACAGCAGTTGTTTTGTTGGCGAATGCGAGAAATGGTAGGATACTTTTAACCGATCGCAGGAGAAAGGATTTTTTGATTAGGGCATTTACTTGTGGTTCTAGAGTGAGTTCATTGTCCATCAGGACTCCCAGGTTTTTTTTATAGTTGATGATGGGGCTGGAGTTTCACCAAGTTCAGTTTGCCATGGGATGTAGAGGTTGTCTTCATTTCTTGTGGTGATCATTATTTCTGTTTTGCCCGGGTTGAGTTTGAGGTAGTTTAAGTTCATCCAGTTGTATATTGCATAAAGGCAGTTCTCTACTGTTGCGTTGTCTTCTTGTGGGTTTTGTATTTTGTAGATTATTTGTGTCGTCGGCGTAGTTGTAGCAGGTGAGCCCATGTCTTTCGATGATGTTAATTAGCTGTGACAGGCAGATGTTTTAAAGAAGTGGCGAGAAGGATGATCCTTGAGAGACTCCGCATGATGATTCTCGAGGGCTTGATTTGTAAGGTTTCATCCATATTGTTTGTTCTATTCGTTAGGAAGGATATGACCCAAAGTAAGGCGTTGTCAGTGATTCCGAATCCTTCCAGTCTCATGTTGAGGATGTTGTGGTTGACTGTGTCGAATGCTGCAGAGAGGTCTAGAAGAATCAGAGCGGTGCTGTTTGTGTCTGCGTTTGCCTTTAGATCATCCCAGATTGAAATAAGTGCTGTTTCTGTTCCTCTCATTGGTCTGAAGCCTACTTGTGCCTGGTTTAATAGGTGATGTTCTTCTAAGAAGTCTTGGGTTGTTCTGTATATGTTTCCTGGAGTTTAGCTGGGTACGGGATGTTGGAGATGGGTCTGTAATTGGAGAGGTCTTCTACATTTCCTGATGTGTCCTTGAGGAGTGGTTTAATTTATGCTGATTTGAAGGCTTGAGGCACTCTACCTGTTGAGATTGATTGGATGAGGATTCCATTGGTGTTCCTTGTGCGAGGATTGATTTGTAGATGTCGGCGGCAGTGATCCACTGGGGAGCCAGATTTGTTGCTTTGGTTTACGAGTTTGATGAGTCTCCACTGATGTGTGGGAAATTTCGGTGTTTGTTCTGGTGTTCCTTGCATCGGTCAGTGTCTTCAGCGTAGTGGTTGCATGGTCTGTTTTGTATGGTCTGTTGGATGGTCATAATTTTATTTTTGAAGTGGTCTGCGAGGTCTTTGCATAATTTCTTCGATGGTATTGGAGTGTTGTTGCAGCCGGGTGGGTTTTTTATTTCGTTTATAATTTTAAACAGTTCTTTTTGGGTGTTAGGTGCTTTGAGGATTCTGTTGTCGTAATATTTCCTTTTTGGTTTTTGTATTTCCTTTTTGTATGAACGGGTATGCTGTTGAAGTTTGATTTTTTTTTTTCGCAGTCTTTATGCATTTTGAAGAGCATCTACTCAGTAATACTAGTCAAAATTACTAGCCACAGAGTGAATTAACTGATAAAATTGGATCACATTGACAAAAACAAGTAGGCCACACTAGCTCGTTGGGGCCTGCACTTTGGGCATTGCCCTATTGCCATGCTGACATGTCGAAGCGTGAGATTATGCTGTATGTGTCGTCTAGGTAGGTATTAACTGCCATGGCTTGTACCGGATCTCCGAACCAATATTTTCAAATTTGCTGCATCTCTTGTCTGTCTCTAATAAAATAATTGTATTTCCTCCCATAGATAGTCCCGTCTAGTTCCATAACAGGCATTCACTTGTTGGATTCTGAGGTGACTTGGAACAAAAGAGCTTCCAGTGTGACCACCTGCATGTGTTGTGCGTTCCCTACGAAAATACGTGTTTCCAAATTCTTATGGACTATGTCCGTTTCAAGGGTATAGAAAACAACCAAACGGCACTTGGTTATCTCTTGTAAGGCTCAATTGTAGTCATAGTACATATTCATTTTAAAATATCCATTGTAGGGTTTTGTTGTTCATCAACCGTTCGCTGCTCTTTTTAAATCACTTCTGATGATTAGATGTGTGTTGATTGTATTGCCTCATGGTACGTGCTTATTGAGGAGCTACTCTGATGGGGATATACAGGAATCTGAGCCGCCAAGAGGCATAATGATTAATGTTGGTCCAAGCATAAAGTTAGTCCAACCAAATTGATTAGTAGACCTTTCTAAATAATGTTTTAGCAATCCGATGTGTAAAATTAGCAAATATGTATAGCTTTTCAGCTGTTCTGGTTCTTGTAGTTTTCCATTCAAAGTTCTAACCAAACACTTTGTGCTGAACATATTTATATATTTTTCAGGTTGGCTTATTTTTATTTGTTGTTAGTTTGAAGTCCTCTCTACAAACCAGAGTGTTTGTTTTTTTTCAAAACCAATCCTATTCCTCCCAACTAGAGCTTGAAAAACGTGGTTAAGCGCATCCACACTGGTCTCAAATTACAGCTTCAAAATTAAGTAAAGTGCGTGATCCTGGGCAGATAATTTTATTTCTCTGCGTTAATTGCCAAAAGTAGAAGTCGCCATATGCCAATCTTTAGACATAAAAAGTATACAAAACGGCTCACTACTAGTGCTGCTTCATATATAATGTGCACGTTTATATAATATACATCACTGATCTATTTTTGTCTTCATTTCACTATAGCAACTTCTTGTAATATAACTTACCATGATCCCCTGTCAAAGACCACATGTGGTGTCATTTTCTGTGGTCCCAATGCCAGTGTTTTCAAAACATATGCAAACGAGGAGAGCGGTTTGCCGTGTTTTGTCGCACAGAGGCATGACGATCATATACTTGGACCCACTTTTAAAGAAAGCCAGACATCACGTTAGGACGGAAGGTTGGATGTCAGCATGCACATGATCAAGAGCTCCCAACTTATAGAATGTACATACATTTAAAAAGTCTAGCCTACACTGTGCACGTTTGGCCGTGACCGTAACATCTGGCAATAACGGGTTAATGAATGCTTTCATCGATTTTAAGAAGGTGTATAAATTGTAACCTGTACAATCGCCGCATCACATACCCGAGCAGCGCAGCCTATGACATGCATGAGGAGTCTTAGCACTGCCTATCGCATCCAAGGTCACTAGTCTGAGTGGAATGCAGAGTTCATAAAAGGATCTCTTTTTATTTTTCATTAGTGTGCTTTAGATTAATCAACTTTTCACACACAAATACGGTATTAAATGCAATACTGTACATCTAGCCATCAGTATGTTCACTCCGGTTATAAGTTAATTCATGCCATCTTAAAACTACATCATTCCACCTAAGTATAATGGCTAATATACATGGTAGTCTAAAATTGACCGACACCAAATTAATGAATGTCAATTCTCATACCTATCCTTATCCTAAGCATTATGTGAGCTAACATAGCTCTTTTGTCGAGCTCTTTTTCAACCTCTTGTCACAATCTGATTATAGCGAGAGTAAGTGAAAAGCGATACCCTGCCATACATCTTTTCCAAAATTCATCTGTCCTAATTGCATTCAAATTATTAGCATACTTAATAAAGTGCAACTTACCAAACATTTAATTGCAACTTGTTAAAACATGCCTAATACATTCCATTTCTTACCGTTTACACAATCTGTAGCACCCAATTGTCACAAAGATATTGCACCATGCCCCGCACACTGCCCACACTCTCTAAATTGAAGAAATATTTGAGTTGGGCAAGGGAACTGACACAAATATCACTGCAGTTTTAAATGTGTAAAAGGCATCATCACAAAGGTATTTAGGCTCTTTAATTTCCCCACATGTTCATGGTTTATACACAAGTCCCATTTTTTAACCTGGATCTTAAACTCCTTCAACAGTGCTTCAGGGCTGTCCGCCCAATGTGGGGTCCAAGCTATTACGGTAAAGAGGATATCTTTAATCATGCAGACAGGCTATATTCCCACCCAGGCAAGATTAAAAAATAGGTGATTGTGATATGCTAAGGGCGGAGGGAGCCCTGGAGCTGATGGAGGTTTTATGACTTGTGTGCGGTGTTCTTTTGATCAAATTGTTTCTTTCCTTTTTAGTGCGTTTCTGTACACGTATTAGTATAACGTAAGGAGAGCGGCAGCTGCCTTCATGACATTTCTCTCCTGCATGTAAAGGTGATGGTTTGTCTCTGTCAAAAATAGAGACCATTGCCTCTCAGGCCATACCCATCCAAACAACTAATGCCAGAGTGTAAACCTGGAAGCAACAAGAGGTTGGGCATTAAGGGGCCTAGGGTTTGAATTTCCTTTGGGGCCATTGCAGAGTGGATCAGTGGTACTCCTTTCTTATGGGTGGAAGCAGCCCATAGATGGGCCTGGAGGTTGGCATGGGATAAGAAGGTAAAGCTAGATCCGTGACGGTGAGTCACTTTGATATCATGACCTCTGCTTACAGGTGTAGGCAGACATTAGTTGGTCCTCAGCTGACGGATTGGAGAGGTGATAAGCGTATGATATAGTGAAGGAACCAGCCGTATGGTGTTCTAGAATGGCTACTACTGTAATAACATGTTTCAGTAACAGCCATCATGGATGGAAGCGGGGATCCAGATAGCCTTTTGAAGTGAGTATTTTACTTGTTTAAGTTGGAAGGAAAACGATTTCAGGAACTAAGGTACAGAGCGTGGTATTACTTTTATTGTAATCATTGCTCCTTTGAACCTTGCTCTTCATGCAAATTAATGTCCAGCGTTACGTTAAAATTGGCTTTACTATCCTAATCATCCGCTTCTGACACTGCTTCCTAGTCCCACTGTCCTGAACATACCTGCATCTCTCATGGTGGATGCAGGAGGTGGGGTAGCGGGGTATGCTTAGCATGCTGAAGTGGCTGGTAGCCTTGTGTGTAGGCCTGGCTAGAAGCGAGGTGTCAATTAAAATGGCCATTGTGGAAGCCGGTTTTGTTATGGACGGATTAGCATTACAGAGCAAGGTAAAGGCTATTTGGATGGTGTGCGAGAAAGCAGGTGTTCTGGGGGTTCTTTGAAGTGAGAGCCTAGAGAGACTGATGAGGTTTGAGCAGGTGTTGATGGTTGCCTGAATGCCTTTTAAGAGGTGACAATAATAAAACCATACTGATCCTATCCAGGGTTTTGCGTGTAGGGTATTTTCATTTTTTTACATTTGTGGGGGAAAAACCTGTCCAATTTAACAAAGTTGAAGAGGTAGGACTTCCCCTGAAATACCCAATTACTGTGCCATGCATTGGATTTGAAAGGGGATCACTGTAATGTGGATACAGGGATGGGGAAAGTTGCTGTATAGACAACATGAAAGGTGGCTTCATGAAGCTCCAGGTGCAGGATAGAGAATAGGGTTTAGGAAGTTCTGTATGGGAAGGCTGACTGGAAGAGGTGAGGGTGGTTGTGATTGCTAAGAATAGTAAGTTCGCAGCAATGAATGTCCAGTCTAGTTCTCCAGCATGGGGTCTGCCATGGATTCACATGCTCATGAATATTCCCCGTCAGGCTGTGAATCCTCGGTAAAGAAAAAATCGGCATCAGTATCAGTTTCGTTTCTGATCTGTCTTTCCTAGTAGTAACCAATCACTGATCTCTGCGTCATACTAACCACAGCCAATGACTGCCCTCTACCTAAGCCCCGCCTCTGGCAGCCATCTTCAGATTTTTACGGCACGTTCAAGTGTTGGGAGTCCTCGTGCTTAGCTCTCGAGCTTTTACTGCGTGTTTCGCGCTTTTTCAGGTGAATTTTCACATTTTTTCGGTTAATCGAGCCTCAAGCTCCACCGTTTCTACTCCCGTTAAAGGCTACCCGTTGCGGGATTTTCCTATGCCCCTCAAGGGTGAAGATTTTGTCGAATCAACTTCTTGGAGGATTCCAGAAGATTCGCGGCCTACTTCGAGATGGCCCAGGATGCGAGTTTGTCGCCCGGACCCAAGCTGTTTCGCAGCTGCCCTGGATGCGGGCTGCAGAATGTGTTTAAGGAAGACAAACATTCGCGATGCCTCTACTGTCTTCATGGGGACAAGACTCATGTAGAGAAGGACTGCCAGTTCTGCAAGAACTTGTCGGAGCGGACCATGAGGGACCGTCAATCCCGTCTTGCAAGCTGGTTGGAGAAGGGCTCGACGGGTGAGAAGAAGAAAGGGTCCGAGCAGGCTTCTAAGTCCTGTGCGGGCGCCCCGACGACGGGGGCCCAACACCAGGCCAAGCGTCGCGAGTCCGCTGGCTCTGGGAGCGCTGAAAGGTCGGGCTCTTCGGTCGCCAGGCAGGGCGCACCTTCCCCGGCACCGTCAACCACGAGCCAACGCTCCGGTTCGGGGAAGAGAAAGTCCGAGATCCCGGGTAAGCTTCGGGAGAAGCCCCGTCCGATCTCAGAAGAGGGGGAGCGAGGCGTCGCCCCTCCCCCGAAGTGGAAGGCCCGGGACGCACCTAAGGTGGTGAAGGCCCCTACCAAGCAGGCGAAGGCCTCTATCGAGGCTATCGCGGTGACTCTTGCCAAGCCGGCAGAGACACCGCCAGCGGAGACTGCCTCCGGGACTAGAGTTTCCCTGCCGCCAAGGAGGGAATCCTCTTTTCAGCCCATCGTCGTGGCTGCCATGATGGAAGAAGCGAGGGGGGGCACTGTGCCCTCCTCGAGCTCAGAGTCGGCCTCGGAGGAGGAACTAACCGAGGCCGTGAGGAACCTCGAAGTCCAATTCGAGAAGGTTCGATCCCGTCAGGAAGATCCTCTGGAGATAACCGAGGAAGACGACGATGGGGAGGAAGAGCGGCCTTCCCTTCCGGCACAGCCGGATCCTAGGCCTCAGGATGGCTCGGCGGCCATTTTGTCTGCCATCCAGTCCTTATGCTCTAAGATAAGGACGAGATTCCCACGGCCCAGACCGGAGGACCCGCAACCTGGCCCGTCGGGAAGTCCTCAGAACAAACGACGGAGGACCCAACCCTCTCCTCCGCTCGCCCCCGTAAGGCCTACAGTTCTCTCCTCATCCTCCCACGAGTCGGGAGATGACGGTGCGTTGGGCTCGACGACGGATTCTGAGGGCGACGATGACGGAACGGGTCTCCCGTCGCACGGGCCTCGCCGCCCGACGAGATTGGCTCATTCCACGCCATGATCGCCAGGGCGTCCGAGTTGTTCCAGCTCTGCCCGGAGGAACAGAAAAAGGAAAGTTTCCTCTATCAGCGCCGGGAGGCCAAGAGGAAGACTGTCATCGCGGTGACCCTAATCGATGACATCTGGGAGGAGGGCCTGTCTGTTCTCAAAAACCCCTCCACGGCGCCAGCCAAACGGGACCGGTACGAGAAGAAGTACCGGGTCCCCGAAACCGCTCCCCTGTGCCTCAGGGCCCAGCCAACGCCAGACTCGGTCGTCTCGGCGGTGGCGAAGAAGAAAGCGGCGGGGTCAGGAGCCTCGACGTCGAATTCCCCGCCGGACGGCGAGGGAAAAGAAGTTGGACACCATGGGGCGACGGGTCATTTCGTCGGCGGCGGCGACGATCAAAGCGGCCAAACCCCTGGCGATCGTGGCCCGTTATGACAGGGAGCTCTGGTTTAAGATGGCCCCCATATTGGACTTCCTGCCGGACGACAAGAGGTCCGAGGCCCTGGAAATACTGCAAGAGGGCGAGGTGGCCTCGGACCACGCCATAACGGTGGCAACAGATATTGCCGATACCGGGTTCCGCCAGCTGGGCAACGGTGTTTGCCTACGACGACGGGGTTGGCTCTGGGCGACCAACTTCCGTCAGGACGTCCAGACCAGGGTGTTGGACATGCCGTTCGAAGGCAGCAACTTGTTCGGGAAGGTGGACGAGTCCCTCCAAGCCATAAAAACGGACACAGAGATGGCCTGCGCCCTCGGAGTCCTTCAGCAACGACGGCCCTTTCGGATCTCTGGAGGCAGACAGGGTGCCTCCAAGGGATCCAGCGGTGGCTCGTCATCCTACCGCCAGGCGGCACGCTCCTCGTCTCAGGAGGCCTACCCCTACAGGGGTCGCGGCAAGCAGGGAGGCCACCACCTCCAAGCAGGACTGAACCGGCCGTGGTCTCGGGCCCCCACCGAAGCACCCCGGTGGGAGGCCGGCTGACGAATTTCGTCGGCGTGTGGAAGTCCATCTCCACCGACCGTTGGGTGCTGGATACCCTGGCAAGAGGACACTCTTATCGAATTCCTGAAGTGCCCTCACGTTCCACCTGTGGCCAGGAAGGAAAATCACGTCCCGCAACTGCTGTTGGAAGTACGGGCGATGCTCAGGAAAGGCACCATCGAGCTTGTCCCGAAGAGGCTCCGGGGCTCCGGGGTGTACTCAAGGTACTTCCTCGTCAGGAAGAAGACTGGCGGCTGGCGCCCCATCCTGGATCTTCGTCGTTTGAACAAATACATCAGATCACAAAAGTTCAGGATGGTCACCCTCCAGCACATACTGGGACAGCTGGAGGAAGGCGACTTTCTATCGTCGTTGGACCTGGAGGATGCATACTTCCACGTTCCCATCCTCAAAAGTCACCGAAGTTCCTCAGGTTCGTCGTCCAGGGACGCCACTACCAATTCAGAGCACTGCCGTTCGGATTGAAGTCGGCCCCCAGGGTCTTTACCAAGTGCCTAGCACCAGTGGCGGCACGGCTGCGCCTACAGGGGATTCACGTCTACCCCTACCTGGACGACTGGCTCATCCGCTCAAGGACGAGGGAACTCGCCGTTGAACACACTGCGAGGACCGTCCAGCTACTCACAAACCTGGGATTCGCCATAAACTACCCGAAGTCCCACCTGGTGCCGTCGCAGGTGGCCCTGTTTCTGGGAGCAAAGCTCGATACAATGAGGCGCCTGGTGGCCCCGTCGGAAGAACGGACGAAGACCATTCTAGGCAAAGTGCAGCGCCTGCTAGCCACGGACGTGGCCAGGGTGAGGTCCATCAAGTCCCTCCTGGGGATGATGTCCTCTTGCATCTACCTGGTGCGCCTCTGCAGACTACGGATGCGCCCTCTTCAAGAATTTCTCGACACCCGTTGGATACAGGCGACGGGCACCTTCGAAGACAGGGTCCCACTCAATGAGGTGTTCCGGCGGGCGATTCAGTGGTGGGGCGTTCGAGCGCACCTCACGGCGGGCAAGGACTTTCAGACGCCGGCATACCAGGAGACGGTGACGACGGACGCCTCCCTGGAAGGTTGGGGCGCCCACACCGGAGATCTCCATGCAAGAGGCCTCTGGCTCCCGGAGGAGAGGCTCCTGCACATCAACGTCCTGGAACTCCGAGCCGTGTTCTGGGCTCTCAAATCGTTCCTCCCGTCGCTCAAGGGCAAGGTGGTGCAGATCTTCACGGACAACACCACGCCAATGTTGTACATACGGAAGCAGGGAGGCACCAGATCCCCAGCCCTATCCAAGGAGGCACAGGATCTGTGGCACTGGGCGGTCGCCCAGGGGATGTTCATGGTTCCCTTCCACCTGGCAGGAGAAAGTAACACCATTGCCGACTCGCTCAGCAGGGAGCTGCGCACGTGTCACGAGTGGGAACTGCGCCAGGATCAGGTGGATCAACTCTTCCGACGATGGTGCAAACCCCAAATCGACCTGTTCGCAACAGCGACGAACTTGAAGTGCAAGAGGTTCGCCAGCAGGTTTCCCCAGCCGAGAAGCATGGGCGATGCGTTCTCGTTCCCCTGGGACGGCCTATGCCTGTATGCGTTCCCTCTGTTGCCGTTGCTGCTTCGACTCATCAGCCAGCTCAAGAGGTCCCGGTGCAGGATGATCCTCGTCGCACCTGCGTGGCCGAGGCAGATCTGGTTCCCGGACCTTCTGGACTTGTCAACGTCCACTCCCATCAAGCTGTCGGCGGACGCGGACCTTCTCTCCAGAGAAGGAGGCGCCATCTTCCACCACGACCCGTCGTCGCTGAACCTGCAGGCTTGGCTCCTGCAGCGCTAGAGTTTGGAGGCTACGATATACCGGCCGATTGCAGAGAGGTTCTTGCAAAGGCCAGGGCGTCCTCGACTCAAATTCTACGGTCATAAGTGGAAGAGGTTCTCTATCTGGTGCCGAGCACAGAAGATCAACCCCCTACGGATTACGGCCCCTCAAGTGCTGCCGTACCTGCTATCGCTGGCAAAGGCTGGGCTAGCCCATGCCTCCATTAAGATTCATCTGGCGGGGATCTCCAGATATACCAGAACCACAGGACGGACGTCCCTGTGGTCCCATCGACTGGTAAGAGTTTATGAAAGGACTGTTCCGGTCGTTCCCGCCGGTGAAGGCCCCGGCCCCGGCGTGGGAACTTAACGTGGTGCTGACCAGGCTCATGGAGCCCCCATTCGAGCCGATGCACTCCGCACCTATGAAGTTTGTGTCGTGGAAGACTGCGTTCCTGGTGGCCATTACCTCCGCACGACGAGTGGGAGAGATCCAGGCCCTATCCTGCAAAGCACCGTACTTGACTTTCCATGCCTCGAGGGTGGTGCTTGGGACGCACCCCTCCTTTATGCCCAAGGTGCCGTCGGACTTCCATCTTAACGAGCCCTTGGTGTTACCTGTTTTCTTCCCGTCTCCTTCGTCGCCGGCCGAGAGGACTTTGCACTCGCTGGATGTGGCTAGAGCGCTGAAGTTCTACGTGGACCGCACAAAGAGTTTCCGGAGGACATCACAGCTGTTCGTGAACTTTGGACCTGTGAATCAAGGGAAGGCTCTCTCGAAGTCTTCTATTTCCAGATGGCTCTCCGGCTGCATCATGCACTGTCACCGGTTGGCTAACCGACCGCTGCCAGGCCGTCCGAGAGCCCATTCGACCAGAGCGATCGCTGCTACTACGCCGTTCTTATCTGGTGTGCCCCTGCTGGACATCTGCAGGGCTGCTACGTGGAGGTCGACGCACACCTTCACGAGATTCTACTGCGTTGATCGGGATTCCAGGGAGGTGTCCAGGGTCGGCCAAGCAGTGCTGCGCAACCGGTTCGCTTAAGGTGAGCCTGGTGAGGAGGTAAGAGATGCTTAATGTTGAGTTTTTTTGTATTGCTTAATGTTGAGCCTTTTACCACCCCCTGTGGTTGTGCATGTGTGTACTGCTATTTAATCTTATATTCATGAGCATGTGAATCAATGCCAGACCCCATGCTGTAGAAGAAACAAGTTACTTACCTGTAACTGTTGTTCTCCAGCATGGGTCTGGCATGGATTCACATGCGAACCCTCCCGCCTACCCCTCTGCGGCTCTTCACTTGGTCATACTGCCACTTCACGTGCTACCAAATCTGAAGATGGCTGCCAGAGGCGGGGCTTGGGTAGAGGGCAGTCATTGGCTGTGGTCAGTATGATGCAGAGATCAGTGATTGGTTACTACTAGGAAAGACAGATCAGAAACAAAACTGATACTGATTTTTTATTTACCGAGGATTCCCAGCCTGACGACGGGGAATATTCATGAGCATGTGAATCCATGCCAGACCCATGCTGGAGAACAACAGTTACAGGTAAGTAACTTGTTTCTTCAGTAGCGTCAATAAGAGTTAAATCAATGGCGCTGGTGACCAATACATTTTCCAATCTGTGCTAGTAGCAACCCAAAAACTTCATTTCACCCATAGCTGTCAAAAATTAAACTCTGGATTGGTAGTGGCCAAAATAGTTTAATGAAGGTTGGTTATGGATCGTTATAATGGTGTGAGAATCAATGATTGCTGGTGTTTATTATGAGAGAATTGAATGGAGGCAGTAAGAACTGAAAGTTAGAATTCATAGTACCTGAATGCATGTTGTAGGAGCCAATTGTAGTAAGGAGCCCAACTGGTGTAACATTTGGCCTGCTAACCTGTAGGGCTCGATGCAGCACTGCCTTATGGGGAGAGGCCTGGGTCACTGAGTGAAGCTGGGACCTAGGCTGGAGCCTACAGCGTGGTCGCCAGTAGCTTCCATGAGACATGCCTGGTCATTTCCCCGCTGCGCCAGCAAAACGAAACTAACCTAAGCTCAGGCCTGCTCCTTTTATGTCAAAAGTGGAAAGAATTAGTCGCAAGTACATGTAACACATGCCGGGCATACCCCTTTACACGTAAGAGGGACTGCCGTGCGCTGACGTTCTCCTGTGACGTATGCCTCCCAGAAGAGTGGGCAGTGGAATTGTGGGGTCTCAGACCCCACCCAGCTTAAGGAACTGCACTACTTAGCACAATTTGCAACAAGTACTGTGAGAATGCTATCCAGAGACTGCTTAATAACAGCCGTTTATGTGAGTATTTATAATGCGCCTGTACAGCAAACTGTTTCAAGGCGTGAGAGGGTATTGCGATTTTTGATTTGCAGCACGAATGAATGTTGCCTACTCATATCCATAGGGTGGACCAGGGTTTATTTCTGAGAGCACCATGTTTCGTGGCAGATTTCTGTTTAATGTGCTGGTCCTTGCTGGTCGATGCCTGGTATCTATCTATCTGCTGTGCATGCCTGGTGTTGTACTGAAAAATGCCCTTCCACATGCCCCTAGCCCTTATGTGCACGAGTACTCCCGCTCAATTGCTAAGAGTTTCCCACAGCTTGTTGTATGATTGTAGCATTGGCCTCGAGGTGCAGCGTTCCAGAGCACGGGCAAGCTGACGACTCGAGTCTGGAGCGAGAGGCAGAGCAGCGGCTTTGAAGTAGAACACAAGCCGTGAGGACGGTTGGCGGAGAGAGCTGAGGCAGGAGGCTGCCGTCAGTGGGGCTCATATGACTCCATCTTCTATCCTGCCCTTAATACTAATGTGTACACATCTATAATAATAAAATCTTGTTTAATGCTCACCCTGGTGCCGCCTACCAGTTTATTACAAGTTGCGACGAAGATCATGTAAGCCCCACTGCACCGTGACCGAATTGCGGACATCAGCGTACTTCTGTTCGAGGTGAGGGCTGTGTGTTTTTCCTCTGCGGTGCAGCGTAGCAATTGGCGGCGGTGCTGCGTTGAGACGCTGCATACACGATTACTCCCAGTAAACACATTTGCTAGTTCCTGTCTTGTCCATAAACACTGTTGGAAGGAACTTTCCTTATGCTCTGAACTTAGGTCGACATATGAACGCACGCATACTCGACTGAGAAAATTACATGGTTCCTGCCCACTGCCACCTGCACAGTATAGAGATGCATTACAATATAAACCAAATACTGTGCACTATGGATAAGAGGCGCAAGCAACTACCGAAGCATTACCAATAGCACGTGGTAAACACTCATCTTGAAATTCAGCTTGCCACCTAACGTTTACTTTTCAACGTTCAATAAGTTCACTACACATGGCCAGGATTAAACTACCTCAATGGCTACATTGTATCTCAGCTGCTTATTTTGAATGCCGCAAGGATTACCTCATTTCTGGTCGGAACAGATCAGAGTGTACACACATTTATATTTAGTCACAAACCTTGCCCCATCCAAGCATATCCGCTGTCACCATTCCAAAAGCCTTTTCAGCATCATCATTCAACATGGCATTTAGCAGTGTGCTGCCTCCTGCATTTTTCTTGCCCAAGGTGGGTGAACCCACCATCCCATGGAAAAGGTTGATAAAGTAATTTGAACATTATGCCAATGTTGTCTGTGGACAAAACTGCAGTGTGGAGAAGAGGAAGTCTCTTCTATTGCACTGTTTAGGTTCAGCGGGACAGGAAGCATTGATTTGCCAGAACTTCCTGAAGATTAAGGGGAGAATCTCAATGAATTTGAAAAGACAGTGAAAAGAATTGCCAAGCACTAAGAAAAACTCTATCATTCTTGAATGCTATAAATTTGGAAAGGGGATTCAAGAAGTGGGCGAGAGTGTAGAGCAGTACATTACAGATAGTTGGCAAGAACCTGTAATTGCAAGGAACCGCTGGATGAGCGCTTCATATGCTTGAATGCAATAACCCCAAATTAAGAGAGATTATGGTCAGAGGATGACCCATCATTAGATGTGGTATTACGAGTAGCGAAGGAAGTAGAGCACATGGATATGTGTCAAGATGCTAGAGCGCAGAATGAAGAACACAAATATCAGTAACGACGAGCCCAAGACAAATGTCTTGCATGCAAATTCTTCCAGTGCCAGTGAGAATATCACGCCGATTGAAGGATACCTTTGGGAAAAGAAGATGCCATCAAAGAGTGTGTGGAGCAGGTCGAATGAATGACGGGAGAGGAAGAATGTCATTTAGAGGACGGCAGACGAACATTCCCAGCAGGAACAGTCCAAGTAGACGTTTGATGCGATATAGTAGGTCATTGGGCGGATGATCGTGAATATTCTGCTTTGAGAATCATTTGCAAGCTATGCAAGGGAAAAGGACACTTATCAAAGTGTTGCAAAGTAAAGATGTCATCCACTAACTATATTGATGATGACCACAGCAAAGGAAAAGCAGAAAAGTGTGTATACATGATTTTTTGGGGTTGATGAGGATGAAAAGGAGATTGAAAGTCCTAAATCCCCTGTATTCATAGATGGCACAAAGACGGACATGATACTCTGGTGCGAAAAACACACTGCTGCCACAAAACAATTGGGATCAATCCAAGCATGAGTTCCTTCATGAAACAGACCTCAACCCCATGGCTTATGGGGGTGTAGCGATTGATATAATAGGATGGTTCTGGGGCACTTTGAAATTCAAGGAGAGAACGGCTAAGGGTAAGATTTACGTAACACGTAAAGGGAAGACCCACTTATTGAGTTGGACCCAGAGTGAAACTTGACCCAAATGTAACAGAGTCAGTGTTTGCTGTCGAGAAATGCAGAACACTTGAGTGCCAATGCTATGCAGACTTTGAAGGAAGGAGTTTTCCGTGATGAGATAGGATGTCTGCGTGGATTTGTTCACAAGATTCGGATGAAGAAAGATCGACCAGTGGTACAAAAGTTACGCGGTGTTCCTCTATCCATGAGAGATGAAGTAAAGGCGGAATTAAAGAAATTGGAGGAGCAAGGCATTATCGAGAGAATAGATGGGAGTGAATGGGTTTCACCCCTGGTGGTCTTTAGGAAGAAGACGGGGAAGTTCAGAATATGCGTTGATATGCGAGAACTCAACACATGTGTGATCCCGGAGTGGCTCCCGCTTCCTAATATTCAGGAGATAGTATCTACAATTGGCCCAAGCAAGTTTTTCTCCACATTAGATTAAATGTCTGCCTTCAAGTAAGCTACATAGAGAATCGAGAGCCCTGACCGCGTTCATTACCCCCAGACGGATTATTCCAATACAAGAGAATGCCTTTTGGACTCGCTTCTGCATCTTCAGTGTTCTAGAAGATTATGCATACATTGTTTGGGGTTGATGGAATCTTGTTTCCAAGATGATATACTTGTACATGCTGACAATCTAAAACTTCACAATGAAAGATTGGAACATGTGTTTAAAAAGCTCAATATTGCAGGTATGACCCTGAGCAGAGAGAAATGTAGAATCAACAGAACGGAGATTGAGTGCCTAGGTCACATTATTTCAGCAGAGGGAGTACGTCCCAGGAAACAATTAACTGATGCCATTGAGAAGATGCCCAGACCTACTTCAAAGAATGAATAGGCATGGCCGAATATTATTCTAAATGCATTCAGAATTTTGCAGAACACACCGGGTATGTGCGAACTAATCAATGGGAGAAGCACTTTTGCATGGTCCAATGAGTGTGATGACTTCTTGTCCCTCAAGACAGCTTTAAAAAACTTCAGTGGTGATCGCAAGACAGTTATTACTACTGACGCCAGCAATGTGGGTTTGGATGCTGTCATCACACAAGAAGACCATGGTAAAGAGTTCCTTATAGCATTTGCGTCTAGATTGTTGAAGAAAGCAGAGAAGTTGTATGCTACTATTGAGAAAGGCGGTCACCGTCAGATGGGCAGCAGATACATTTAGAAATGTTATATGGGGTACAGAATTTGAATTTCGCATATCACAAACCCTTGGTAGAGATTTTTACATCACAGGCTTTGGACAAGGTGTCAGGTCGCATCAGGAGGTGCAAGAATTCAGTTGTGGTCAAATGCGTACCTGATGTCAAGAACAGACCTGCAGATTGTTTATCCAGACTTACAATTGTAGTAGAGTCTGAAGAGGAAGATCTTGATGAGTATGTGGTTTTCAACATAGATTCTTCACCAATCCCACAAGAAGAATGGGAGGAAGCGATAAGGGAGGATAAGTCTCCCAACAAGCTGAAAGAGGTGCTACAAGATAATGGTGTGCGGGTTGAAAAGCCATTTTCAAGAATCGGATCTGGCACCCTATTGGAACGTTATTGATGATTTGAGTGTTCATGATGGATTGTTGATGCATGGAGACAAATCCACCTTTGAACGTTTCACCAAGAATCATAGATTTAGGCCCCGAGTGGCATCAAGGAATTATCAAGACCAAGCAAAGGATAAGGAACGACTAATGGTGGCCTGGATGTGACCTCCAGATCGAGAGATCAGTTCGCAATTGTATCCTTTGTTGTAAGAGTGATAAGGGGGTGTGTAAGTTCAAAGTATCCTATGCTTTTGACTGATGCCCCTGAGAAGCCATGGGCCAAGTTGGGCTTGGATGTGTTAGGCCCTGTATGTAGTGATGGTGAACAATATTTTTGTTTGGTGGTGATTTGATTTATTCACCAGGTGGGCTGAAGTATTAATGAAACCATGCATCACCGCAAGATCAATTGATTTCTTTTTTTTTTTTTTTAGATGAGATCAATGAACGTGATGAAGGGAGAATGTGTTGCATTAGCCTCGAGGTGCGGTGTTCCAGAGCACTGCCGAGCTGACTGGAGCCTGGAGCGAGAGGCAGAGCAGCGGCTTAGAAAGACAAAACGAGCCGTGAGGACGGTTGGCGGAGAGCTTGAGGAAGGAGGCTGCCGTCGGTGGGGCTCATATCACTCCATTTCTATCCTGCCCTTAATACTAATGTGTACATATCTATAATAATAAAGTCTTGTTTAATGCTCACCCTGCTGCCGCATACCACTTTATTACAATGATGTAGGCCGGGAGCGAATGGTCCCATCCACTCCACAGACCTGAGTGGTGTCTGCTATTCCCAAGTGGTATTTCCAGTCCACTTTGGTCACTCATCTTTCGAAGGCCCGGGAGGATAGCTCGGCGGCAACCCGCTTGCCTTGGAAGCAAGATGATGCGTAGAGAAACGGGTTCGATCCCTGGACGCGTGCTTAGTAACCTCTGGTAAGCAATTTTAAATGATGGCGTTTACCTGAGCGCAGGTAATTTTTAATGAATGGTGTAGTTCAATCCACATAAAGTACATAGGGCACATTAATATGAATGGTAATAAAAGGGGCATAATACAATGAAGTAGAGTATGGTCTCGTAAATCCTGTATATTTCATACCATGGCATTCGATGTGGAATTTTGGAGTGCCTTTCTAGGTATTCAACGATTTGAATGCCCCTAGTTTATTAATTGGGACAGAAAAGTTAGAAGCCAGGATTTCTCCAGCATGGGGTCTGGCATGGATTCACATGCTCATGAATATTCCCCGTCGTCAGGCTGGGAATCCTCGGTAAAGAAAAAAACCAGTATCAGTTTCGTTTCTGATCTGTCTTTCGTAGTAATAACCAATCACTGGTCTCTGCGTCATACTGACCACAGCCAATGACTGCCCTCTACCTAAGCACCGCCTCTGGCAGCCATCTTCAGATTTTTACCGCACGTTCATGTGTTGGGATCCTCGTGCTATTGCTCTCGAGCGTTAGTGCTATTTTTTCGCGCTTTTTCACAAAAACTTCGATTCTTTCGTTCAAAAGAGCCTCAAGCTCCACCGATCCTACATCCGATCAACGGGGACCCGTGTCGGATTCGTCTGTGCCCCTCAAGGGTGAAGATTTCGTCGAGCTACGCTTCGGAGGACTCCAGAAGCTTCTCAGGCCCGGTCTCGGAGATGGCCCAGGAGAAGGGAAGCTCGACGCCCGGAAAGCTGTTCAGGGTCTGCCCTGGATGCCAGCTGCAGAACGTCTTTAAGGAGGACGAACACTCTTTCTGCCTTTACTGCCTTCATGAGGACAAAACGCACGTGGAGAAGGACTGTGCGTTTTGCGGCAACATGTCGGAACGGACCATGAAGGACCGTCATCAACGTCTCGCCAACTGGCTGGAGGGTAAGAGCCCGTCTGGCGAGAAGAAGAAATCCGAGCGGTCTTCTAAGACCTTTGAGGGCGCCCCGGCGACGGGGGCCCAACATAAGGCCAAGCACCGCGAGTCCGCTGGCACCGGGAGCGCCGAACGGTCGGGCTCTACGGGCGCCAGGCAGGGCGCACCCTCCCCGGCACCATCAACCACGAGCCAACGCTCTGGGTCGGGTAAGAGGAAGGCCGAGCACCCGGCGAAGCTCCTGGAGAGGCCCCGGTCGAGCTCTAAGGCAGAGGAGGAGCGTGGCAGTGCCCCCTCCCTCAAGGATAAGGCGGTGAGCGCACCTAAGGTGGTGAAGGCCTTGATCCATCCGACCAAGCCCTCTATCGAAACGGTCGCGGCGGCCCTGGCTCAGCCTGTGGAGGCTGCACCAGTGGTGGCGTCCTCAGGGCCCAGAATCTCCCTGCCTCCTCGGAGGGAGTCTTCTTTTGTGCCCATCGATAGGACCCCCGTGAAACCCTCCGTGGGGAAGAAGAAGGGGGGGCAGGGCGTCGTCGTAGATTCGGCCTCAACCTCAGAAGAGGAGCTGATCGAGGTCTTAAGCCACGGCCTAGGCGTGGAACAAGGCCAGCCCGTCGGAATGGACCCCGACGCAGGTGACAACGACATCGTCGAGGATACCGACGGGGCCCCTGCTCGCCCGTCGGATTCCCCTCTGCCAGCGCCGCAAGACAACTCGGCGGCCATTTTGTTGGCCATACAGTCCTTATGCTCCGAGATAAGGACGAGGCTACCGTTACCGACGGAGGAACCTCTCCCGTCGGGGGATCCAGAACCGGGACCTTCTGGTGTTCCCCCTACCAAGAAAAGAAGGATCCATCCACCACCTCCTTTTCTACCGTCGCGCCCCGTCCAGCCCTCCTCCCCGTCCACCCGAGGGGATGATACGGGGACTGACACGGCAGCGACGGGTACGGACGACGAGGCATACGACGAGGATATTCCGTCGTCGCCTCCCACCAGGGCTTCTCCGCCCGACGAGATCGGATCTTTCCACTCCATGATCTCTAGGGCTTCCGAGCTTTTCCAACTCTGCCCTGAGGAGAAGAAAAAGGAAGGCTTCCTTTATCAGCGGCGCGAGGCCAAGAGGAAGACGGTCCTCGCAGTGCCTCTGTTGGACGACATTTGGGATGAGGGCCTTTCCCTCCTCAAGAACCCTTCCACGACGCCAGCTAGAAGAGACCGGTACGAGAAGAAGTACCGGGTCCCTGACACGGCCCCCCTATGCCTCTGGGCGCAGCCTACCCCGGATTCCGTCGTCTCCGCGGCAGCCAGGAAGAAAGCGGGGGGGGTGCGGCCTCCACATCGACTTCCCCGCCGGACGGCGAGGGAAAGAAATTGGATGCTATGGGGCGTAGAGTCATCTCGTCGGCAGCGACGACGATTAAAGCGGCCAACGCCTTGGCTATCGTGGCCCGCTACGACAGGGAGCTCTGGTACAAGATAGCTCCCCTGCTGGATTTTCTGCCGGACGACAAGAGGGCGGAGGCCCTGGAGATCCTGCAAGAAGGTGAGGTGGCCTCGGACCACGCCATCACCGTGGCGACGGACATCGCCGACACTGGGTTCTGCCAGCTGGGCAACGGCGTTTGCCTTCGACGTCGTGGATGGCTCAAAGCTACGGACTTCCGGCAGGACGTCCAGACCAGAGTCCTGGACATGCCCTTCGACGGGAACAACCTGTTTGGCAAGACAGTAGACGATTCCCTTCAGGCCATCAAGGCGGATACTGAGAAGGCCCGGGCCCTTGGAGTCCTGCAGCAACGACGCCCTTTCGGAGCGGCGGAGGCAAGGGCGCCTCCAAAGGTTCCGGCGGCGGTTTCGCTTCCTACCGTCAAGCGGCCCGCTCGTCGTCGCAAGAGGCCTACAGAGGACGAGGCAAGTCCGGCGGACCCCGCCGTCGTCGCCAAGGAGGTCAAGGCGGCAAGGCCGCGTCCAAGCAGGATTGAACCGGCCGTGGGGTCGGGCCCCCACCGAAGCACCCCGGTGGGAGGCCGGCTGGCGGGCTTCGTCAGCGTGTGGGAGTCCATCTCCACCGACCGTTGGGTGCTGGACGCCCTGGCCCGGGGCCACGCGCTCGAGTTTCAAAGAAGGTGCCCGCGCGTCCCCCCCGTGGCCAGGAAAGAACTTCACGTCCCTCAACTTCTCCTGGAGGTAAAGGCGATGCTCAGAAAGGGCGCCATCTAACTCGTCCCAAAGAGGCTTCGGGGCTCCGGAGTCTACTCGAGATACTTCCTCGTGAAGAAGAAGACGGGAGGATGGCGCCCCATTCTAGACCTGCGACGTCTGAACAAGTTCATCAAGGCGCAGAAGTTCCGGATGGTCACCCTCCAGCACGTCCTGGGTCAGCTGGAGGAAGGAGACTTCCTATCGTCGTTGGATTTGGAGGATGCCTACTTCCACATTCCCATCCTAAAGGGGCACCGAAAATTCCTCAGATTCGTGGTCCAAGGGCGTCATTACCAGTTCAAAGCCCTTCCCTTCGGACTACGGTCGGCACCCAGGGTATTCACCAAGTGCCTCGCACCGGTGGCGGCGCAGCTGCGCCGCGAGGGGATCCACGTCTACCCCTACCTGGACGACTGGCTCATCCGCGCCAAGACGAGGGAGCTCGCCGTGGTCCACACGGCAAGGACCGTCCAACTCCTCACGGACCTGGGATTCTCCGTGAACTACGCCAAATCCCACCTGGTGCCCGCGCAAGTCGCACTGTTTCTGGGAGCGAGGCTCGACACAGTGTCTCTTCTGGCCTCCCCGTCGGAGGACAGGACCAGGACCATCTTGGGCAAGGTGCAACGGATGTTGGTGGCCGACGCGGCCAAAGTGAGGTCCATCAAGTCCCTCCTCGGGATGATGTCTTCCTGCATCTACCTCATTCCCATGTGCAGGCTCCGGATGCGCCCGTTGCAAGAATTCCTGGATGCGCGCTGGATCCAGACGACGGGCAGCTTCGAGGAAAGGATCAAGCTCGACGAGAGTTTCCGACGAGCGATACGGTGGTGGGGCACCCACGCGCATCTGACGGCGGGCATGGACTTCCAGACCCCAGCCCACCAGGAGACTGTGACCACGGATGCCTCCCTGGAAGGGTGGGGAGCGCACACCGAAAATCTGCACGCAAGGGGACTATGGCTCCCGACGGAGAAGTCCCTGCATATCAACGTCCTGGAGCTCCGTGCAGTGTTTTGGGCCCTCAGGTCCTTCCTTCCGTCCCTCAAGGGCAAGGTGGTGAGGATCTTCACCGACAACACCACCACCATGTTTTACATCAGGAAACAGGGCGGAACCAGGTCCCCAGCGCTGTCCAAGGAGGCTCAGGACCTGTGGCATTGGGCCGTCGCCCAAGGGATTTTTCTGGTGCCGTTTCATCTGGCAGGGATAAAAAACACCATCGCCGACTCACTCAGCAGGGAGCTACGCTCGTGCCACGAGTGGGAACTACGGCAGGATCTGGTGGATCGCCTCTTCCGACGGTGGGGCACACCCCAGAACGACCTGTTCGCGACGGCGACGAACACCAAGTGCCGGAGGTTCGCCAGCAGGTTTCCCCAGACGAGGAGCATGGGCGATGCTTTCTCGTTCCCCTGGGAGGGCCTGTTCCTCTACGCGTTCCCTCCATTGCCTCTGCTAATCCGGCTCGTCAACCAGCTCAAGAGGTCACGGTGCAGGATGATCCTCGTCGCACCTGCGTGGCCGAGGCAGATATGGTTCCCGGACCTTCTGGACTTGTCAGCCTCCCCGCCGATCAAGCTGCCGGCGGACGCGGATCTACTCTCCAGGGTAGGAGGCGCCATCCTCCACCACGACCCGAAGTCGCTGAACTTGCAGGCCTGGCTCCTGCAGCGCTAGAGTTTGGAGGATACGACATACCGGCCGATTGCAGAGAGGTTCTTGCAAAGGCCAGGGCGTCCTCGACTCTTAAATGCTACGGACACAAATGGAAGAGGTTCTCTGTCTGGTGCCACGCACAGAAGATTAACCCTCTACGGATTACGGCTCCCCAAGTACTGCCGTACCTGCTGACGCTGGCCAAGGCTGGTCTGGCACACGCGTCCATCAAGATTCATCTTGCTGCGATCTCCCGATACACCAGAACCACGGGGCGGACGTCCTTGTGGTCTCATCGTCTGGTGAAAGAGTTCATGAAGGGACTGTTCAGATCGTTCCCGCCGGTGAAGGCTCCGGCCCCGGCGTGGGAGCTCAACGTGGTGCTGACCAAGCTCATGGGACCTCCGTTCGAGCCTCTGCACTCGGCTCCGTTGAAGTTTCTATCGTGGAAAACAGCTTTTCTTGTGGCCATCACCTCCGCACGACGAGTGGGAGAGATCCAGGCCCTTTCCTGCAAGGCCCCGTACTTGACTTTCCACGACACGAGGGTAGTGCTCAGGACGCACCCCTCCTTCATGCCCAAGGTACCGTCGGACTTCCATCTCAACGAACCCTTGGTGTTACCTGTGTTCTTCCCGTCGCCTTCGTCGCCGGCTGAGAGGACTTTGCACTCGCTGGATGTAGCTAGAGCGCTGAAGTTCTACGTGGACCGCACGAAAGGTTTTCGGAAGACGTCACAACTCTTTGTGAACTTTGGACCTGTCAATCAGGGGAAGGCTCTCTCGAAGGCTTCCATCTCCAGATGGCTCTCCGGCTGTATCATGTACTGTCACCGGTTGGCAAACCGACCGCTGCCTGGCCGTCCGAGAGCCCATTCCACCAGAGCGATCGCAGCTACCACGGCGTTCCTATCTGGTGTGCCCCTGCTGGACATATGCAGGGCTGCTACGTGGAGGTCGACGCACACCTTCACGAAATTCTACTGCGTCGACCGGGATTCCAGGGAGGAGTCCAGGGTCGGCCAAGCAGTGCTGCGCAACCTGTTCGCCTGAGGTGAGCCTGGTGAGGAGGTAAGATGCTTAATGTTGAGTTGATGTGATGCTTAATGTTGAGCCTTTGCCACCTCCCGTGGTTGTGCATGTGTGTACTGCTATGTATTCTTTATTCATGAGCATGTGAATCCATGCCAGACCCCATGCTGGAGAAGGAACAAGTTACTTACCTGTAACTGTTGTTCTCCAGCATGGGTCTGGCATGGATTCACATGCGAACCCTCCCGCCTACCCCTCTGCGGCTCTTCACTTGGTCATACTGCCACTTCACGTGCTTCCAAATCTGAAGATGGCTGCCAGAGGCGGTGCTTAGGTAGAGGGCAGTCATTGGCTGTGGTCCGTATGACGCAGAGACCAGTGATTGGTTATTACTACGAAAGACAGATCAGAAACGAAACTGATACTGGTTTTTTCTTTACCGAGGATTCCCAGCCTGACGACGGGGAATATTCATGAGCATGTGAATCCATGCCAGACCCATGCTGGAGAACAACAGTTACAGGTAAGTAACTTGTTCCATTCATCACATTAATACATTGCAAACTTGGAATCAAATATTCTGCACGTAGTTCAGGACAAAGTAACACTTTCTGTGCAAAAAGGACAACCTCTATTCGCATGTTTTGCTTGATTGGACAGTAAGCTAAAGTGAAGTCTAGTCTAGGCACAGTAGTCAAACAAATGTTTAGCAAAATTTGAAAAATGGCTTAAGAAGGTTGCCCCATTTCTAAACACACTGAGTCTTATTCGAAAACGTTTGCACCATGGCAAGTGCAGTTTGTCATGTTAAATGCACTAAGGCAAACATTTCCCTAGTGAAAAAAGGATTAGTTTTCGCATTTTTGCATTAGAACAATGTTTCATTAGTGTTAATACCAATCCGTATTCACACTAAGACCAACTTTACCCTGATGCAAAAATGCATTGGAAAATATTTTTCTTTTTTGCACTAAGGCAATTTTTGCCCTGGTGTTGGTACCATACCAAGCTGCGTTTTCTAATATGTACCATTGTGTTAAGAAATCGGGTAAACTTTGCCCTAGTGCTAATACTGTGTAAGTTTGCACTGGTGCAGTTTCTGTAATCTGGTCCCGGGAGAGCATGTAGGCCAACCTAATACGGCAGAATTGTTTTTTTTTTTTTAACTGCCTGGAGCTTACATGGGTCTTCAAAACCCCATTGTGTTGCGTCATATATCGCTGTAGCCCCAGCACGTGCAGTATGTGTGCCCTCCCTAAATTTGCTGCTGCATAGAGTCATCATCAGTGCCATTATCTTTTTGGCTCTACTTCTCAGATGTGCAAAGCCCCTTACATTTTTTTTTGCAAAACTACCATCCTAATATGATCGCGAATCTCCCTCCGATATGCTTTATTCACCTATTTTTATTGAAAAACACACACAGATTTGGTCGCATTAACTTTTAACTCTAATCCGGCCATAAAGTTCATGTATCTGCGAACACGTTTTTCTAGTGAACATTGTGTCCTAGCAATAAGGGCAAGGTAATTGGCATTCGGCAGACACCAGAAATAGTGGTTCTTTTGGAGCCAAAACCGTGTCCACTTTACCATCCAGCCAGTAGTTCTAGATTATTGCTATAAAGAGAAGAACGGCAACGATGCAAAAACGCACCCCTGCCTCAGTCGCCTTGACACCCTACTGCTGCCCTGTTTTCCCTTTTGTATAGTAGGGCTCCGTGACGAGGCCTTTTCCTCCCCCACACCTCGAATTTCCTAAAAAAGCAGCCTTCTGCTGGATCGTTAAGAATCTTACTTTGCCTTAAATAGGGACTGCATACCTTACCCCATTTTCTTGTTCACTTATTTCCACTGGATCAATCCATTGTGGCACACAAGTGAGTAGCCCCCCTCCTTGTGTAATTAATTTAGAATGTCATTTTTTGCGCATTAATGAAATCACCGTCAAACACGGCACTACGCGTTCAACGCTGACGTGGCTAAGCGCATGCTGTCACTCATTACGGACACTGACAAGACGTTGCAAAGAAAAAACAGACCTGACAAATTTTTCAGCTAGAGAAATTAATTGGACGCGAGATTTCACAGAAGCTGCATGCAACCACTCTAGTGGAGTAGTATAAATTCTCCAGCATGGGGTCTGGCATGGATTCACATGCTCATGAATATTCCCCGTCGTCAGGCTGGGAATCCTCGGTAAAGAAAAAATCAGTATCAGTTTCGTTTCTGATCTGTCTTTCTTAGTAGTAACCAATCACTGGTCTCTGGGTCATAGTGCCCCCAGCCAATGACAGCCCTCTCCCTAAACTCCTCCCCTGGCAGCCATCCTCAGATTTTTACCGCACGTTCAAGTGTTGGAAGTCCTCGTGCTATAGCTCTCGAGCTATTACTGCATTTTGCGTTTTTTCAAAGAGTTTAATCTCATTTTTTTTGGTCAATCGAGCCTCAAGCTCCACCGATTCTACTTCCGATCAACGGGGACCCGTTTCGGATTTTTCAACACCCCTCAAGGGCGAAGTTTCATCGAGTTGAGCTTCTTGGAGGATTCCAGAAGATCTGAGGCCTACCTCGTGGACATGGCCCAGGACGAGGGAAGCTCGACACCCAGATCCAAGCTGTTCAGCAAGTGCCCTGGATACAGAATGTTTTCAAGGAGGATGAGCATTTGAGATGTCTCTACTACCTTCACGAAGACAAAACGCACGTGGAAAAGGACTGTGCGTTTTGCAAGAATTTGTCGGAACGGACTGTGAGGGATCGTCGGATCCGCCTCGCCAGCTGGCTGGAGAAGGGACCAGCAGGTGAGAAGAAGTCCGAGCGGTCTTCCAAGTCCTGTGAGGGCGCCCCAGCGACGGGGGCCCAACAGAAGGCAAAGCACCGCAAGTCCGCGGGCACCGGGAGCGCCGAAGGGGGGGGTCTCCTCGGCTGCCAGGCAGGACGCACGTTCACCGACGCCATCAACCACGACCCAACGCGCTGGCTCGGGGAAGAGAAAATCTGAGAACTCGGGTAAGCTTCTGGAGAGGCCCCGGTCGCTCTCTAAGGAATCAGCCGAGGGGGAGTGAGGCGGTGACCCTCCCCTCCCCCCCAAGGTGAAGGCCACAAGCGCGCCCAAGGTGGTGAAGGCCTTGATTCACCTGGCGAAGGCCTCTATTGAGGGAGTCGCGGCGGCCCTGGCAAAGCCTGTGGAGGCTACCCCAGTGGAGGCGACCTCGGGGGCCCAGAGTTTCCCTGCCACCACGGAGGGAATCCTCTTTTCAGCCCATCGAGACCTCTGTGAAGACCCTGATGGAAAAAGAGGGGGGGGGCGGTGGCCGTTACGGACACGGATACAGCCTCTGAGGAGGAGCTGGTTGAAGTCGTGAACGGCCTCAACAAGAGGTTCGAGGAGGTCCGGTCCCACGGGAGGAACCCAGAGGAGGCGGACGAAGAGGGCGACGGTGGCGCCGACGAGGCTCCCGTGGAGGAGGAGCAGCCTTCGCACCCATCACAGCCAGTGCCCGAGCCTCAGGACAACTCGGCCATTTTGATGGCAATCCAAACCTTATGCACGGAGATGAGGACGAGGTTGCGTCTAACCCCAACGGACAACCCAGCAGAACCGGGCACGTCGGGAAGCCCCCAAACAAGCGGAGGAGAGTTCATGAAACCCCCTAACCTTTCCAGCCCTTGCGGCCCGCTCAGCCCTCATATCCTTCCGCTGATCTGACGGATGACACAGGAACAGATATGGCCACGATGGGGACGGTTGACGACGGTGGTGACGGGATGGGCCTTCCATCACCACTCCCTCGGGCCTCCCCGCCCGACGAAATTGGCTCCTTTCACGCCATGATTGCCAGGGCATCCAAGCTTTTCCAGCTCTGCCCCGAAGAACAGAATAAGGAAGGCCTCCTCTATCGGCGGCGCGAGACCAAGAGGAAGATGGTCCTAGCGGTGCCGTTGATTGACGATATCTGGGACAAGGGACTTGCTCTTCTGAAGAACCCGTCCACAACGCCTGCCAAGAAGGATCGGTACGAGAAGAAGTACCGGGTCCCCGATTCCGCCCCTTTGTGCCTTAGGGCACAGCCGACCCGGATTTGGTCGTCTCAGCGACGCCCAAGAAGAAAACGGCGGGGGCGACGGCTTCAACTTCAAGCTCCCCACCTGACGGCGAGGGAAAGAAACTGGATGCCATGGGACGACAAGTCATTTAGTCTGCGGCGGCGACAATTAAGGCGGCCAACGCCCTAGCGATTGTGGCCAGCTACGACGTACAAGATCGCTCCCCTGCTGGACTTCCTACCGGACGACTAGAGGTCGGAAGCCCTGGAGATCCTGCAGGAAGGTGAGGTGGCGTCGGACCACGCCATAACAGCGACCACGGACATAGCTGACACCTGGTTCTGCCAGTTGGGCAATGGTGTTTGCCTTCGACGGCGGGGATGGCTCAAGGCAACAGATTTCCGCCAAGACGTGCAAACCTGGACATGCCCTTCGACGGGAACAACCCGTTTGGAAAAACAGTGGATGAGTCACTTCAGGCGATCAAGACCGGCAGACGGCTCGGGCCTTGGGAGTTTTGCAGCAGCGACGGCCACCCTTTCGGAACGGCGGAGGCAGACAGGGTGCCTCCAAGGGATCCGGCGGCGGCTCCTTGAAGTACCGCCAAGCGGCCCGCTCCTAGTCGCAGGAGGCCTACAGAGGACGCAGCAAGTCAGGAGGATCTCGTTGCCAAGCGGGTCAAGGCGCAAGGCCGCCGCCAAGCAGGACTGAACCGGCCGTAGCGTCGGGCCCCCACCCGAGCACCCCGATGGGAGGACGGCTTCGAAGTACGTCAGCGTGTGGGAGTCCATCTCCACCGACTGTTGGGTGCTGGATGCCCTGGCCCACGAGCACACTCTCGAATTTCTAAAGAAGTGCCCCTGCATTCCTCCTGTGGCCAGGAAGGAAAATCACGTCCCTCACCTGCTGTTAGAAGTAAGGGCGATGCGAAAGGTGCCATCGAGCTCGTCCCGAAGAGGCTCCGGAGTATACTCGAGGTACTTCCTCGTCAGAAAGAAGACAGGCGGTTGGCGCCCCATCCTGGACCTGCGTCGGTTAAACAAATACATCAAGGCCCAAAAGTTCAGGATGGTCACCCTCCAGCACGTGCTGGGACAGCTGGAGGAAGGCGACTTCCTATCGTCGCTGGACTTGGAGGATGCTTACTTCCACATCCTCATTCTAAAAGGACACCGAAAGTTTCTCAGATTCGTGGTCCAAGGGCGGCACTACAAATTCAAGGCCCTGCCATTCGGATTGAAGTCGGCGCCCAGGGTATTTACCAAGTGCCTAGCACCAGTGGCTGCGCCTGCGGGGATCCACGTTTACCCCTCCCTGGACGATTGGCTAATCCGTGCAAGGACAAGAGAACTTGCTGTCGAACACACAGCGAAGACCGTCCAACTGCTCACGGATCTGGGATTCTCCATCAACTACTCGAAATCCCGCCTGGGTCCGTCGCAGGTCGCACTTTCTGGGAGTCAAGCTCGATACAGTGGCGCGATCGGCTTCTCCGTCGGAGGAGAGGACGAAGGCCATCTTGGGCAAGGTGCAGCGCCTGCTGGCCAGGGACATGGCCAGGATGAGATCCATCAAGTCCCTGATCAGAATGATGTCCTCATGCATCTACCTGGTGCGCCTGTGCAGGCTATGGATGCGGCCCCTACAAGAGTTCCTCGACGCCCGTTGGATACAAGCGACGGGCAGCTTCGAAGACAGGATCGCGCTCAACGAGGCTTTCCACCTTTGGTGGGGTACCCGCGCCCATCTCGCGGCGGGCAAGTGTCAGGTCCAAACTTGAATCTTCCTGCAGGAGTGATGCTGGGCCCACCAGACTCCCTAAGTCTGCCTGCCCAACAGTCCTTAAACTGATAAAACTACCAAGCTGGCAAATCCAAGGGGAAATGGGAATAGAGGAGAAAATAACAAAAGACAGATCTTCACTGACTGGCACTGTAGTTCTCTGTAGCTGGAAATACACCTCAGTGTCTGTGAGGTCTAGGAGACAAATCAATCCACTCTAGCTAAGTTTACTAAAATGTTACAACTCCACTTGTAGTACCTGTAGCCTATGCTTTATTGCTCATAGGCTTATTCAGTTAGTAGCTGAGCTGAAGTCTGGTAATCGGAACTCAATGTTTCCTTCTTCTTCTACTGTGGTAATATTTTCTTTAAGAAATGTCTGTTAGATCTTTTGTTGACTAATAAGCTTTTTCCAACTACTCAATTCACAATATATTTTTCATAAATGAACTTCTTAAAATACTTATTCTCGTATTTATTGCATATGGAAAGTCTGTTACTCGAATTAGTTTTTATAAACTTGCAATAAATTACGATGTCGAAAAAAATGTAACTTCCTTAAAAGATCGGCATTGCTGTAAAGAGTTCCACTAGCTGCTTACTTCCTGGAAAACGAACGTCAGCCGACACACTTTTCTACTCAATTGTCCTTCGAAACAATGCCTTCAGAACAAAAAAAAGTGACTTATTGTGCTCAATATTATAGTCCTGCAAAACGAGCACTTCCTGAAACGACGTCACGACGCTTACACGCGCTTTTAACGCTCATAAGGCTCCTAACTTCAGAGCTGCGCGTGGCGTAATACTTGAACCGAAAAATAACGCTCCCGAAAGAACTGCAGGCGAGAAAAACAAACATGCGAGTAGTACACGAAGAGTTACGCGTGCCTGGTTAGTAAATATTTAACGCGCAGTTGTTCAGAAAAAACACTTTCAGAAGCAGAATTGAAGCGTAACACTAAAAGTTCAAAAAGTAACACTGAATCTTATTTTCCTCAAAAAAGAATAAATATTAGCATTTGATTCCACACAGTCTTTTTCAAAAGTAATTCGAACTGAAAATCCTTGACATTAGACTTTGTAGATTTAAATAAACTTAGCTTGCTTCATCTGTACGACTTCTTCAGCTTCTTGGATAAACTTCACTTCAGCTTAGAATTAGTAGTAATTGGATATTCTAAAATCTTCTTGAAATACTAAGAATTAAATATACTTAAATATATTCTTTGCTAGAGCTAACTAAACTGCGACCTGTCTCAAAGGATACTAAAATGAAAGGCAGTTGAAAACTTGAAGCAACATTCCAAATGACCTCATAACTATTTAAACCAATGAGTGCTGCAGAAAAAACTCTCCATCTTGCTTTGGGGAGTCAAGTGATTCCTGAATATTTATACTAGTTCAATTGTCAATCCAAACATAACCCAAACATCACACCTCTAAGTAAACTACATTCAAAAGGTTTTCTGATGCTAATGATGAATTCTTAATTAGGTAATGTAAATGTGTAAGTCTATTTAATTTACCTTGGAATTGTAATAGTATGTCTTTTAAAGTTATGAACCCTTGAAACTCTAGAAATGTACCATGGAATCCTGACAGCAAGGACTTTCAGACCCCGGCACATCAGGAGACTGTGACGACGGACGCCCCCCTGGAGGGATGGAGAGCGCACACCGGAGATCTCCAACATCCTGGAGCTCCGAGCCGTGTTCTGGGCCCTCGGGTTGTTCCTTCCGTCCCTCAAGGGCAAGGTGGTGAGGGTCTTCACCGACAACATCACCACGATGTTCTACCTCCAGAAGCAGGGAGGCACCAGATCCCCAGCCCTATCTGTGGCACTGGGCCGTCGGCCAGGGGATGTTTCTGGTGTCCTTCCATCTGGCAGGAACAAAGAACGCCATTGCCTACTCACTCAGCAGGGAGCTGCGCTCGTGCCACGAGTGGGAGCTGCGTCGGGATCAAGTGGATCGACTCGCAACGGTGGGGCAAACCCCAGATCGACCTGTTGGTGACGAACTCCAAATGCCAGAGGTTCACCAGCAGGTTTCCCCAGCCGAGGAGCATGGGCGATGCTTTCTCGTTCCCCTGGGACGGCCTGTTCCTGTATGAGTTCCCCCCCCCATTGCCGTTGCTACTGTGACCAATGTTCCCTCTAATTATTTTTCTCTGTGCGGAACCGGTTGGCTGTTGTGCGCACATTATTTTCCATGTGCGCAACTGACTAATGCGGTAAGCCACTTTGTGCGCTACCGTCGCAGAAGAGAGTTTGGAAAGAAATTTCCTCTTCCCAGCCACTGCAATTCTTTAAAAATCTTACAACACTTTTTCCAAACACATAGGCTAAAATGAAATATGTCATATGTGATTATACAGAAAACTCAACCAGTCAAAGACTTCAATATCTGCCACAGTACCTTTCAAACTTACTTCTGCGCAGAGAAAACTGTCAGCCTCATTATGAGTTTGGCAGTAAGTGGTAAAGTTGGCGGCGGTAACTCCATTACCGCCAACTTTACCACTACGCCAAATTACGATTTTGGGCCGTGAGTAAAAGATTTACCCCAGAAAAATCCTGGAGGTAAATCTTCCAACTCAACCAAGAAATCGTTGGAATTTCCACTGCTATATTTCTGCCAAAAAGCCACATTGAGTCCAAGGGACTCAATATGAATGGGAATAACAGTAATTCGTTTGGGCGGTATTCTGGTGAATTTACACTGGGATACTGCCCCAAGTCTTAATGAAGCCCTGTATGTTTTATGCCACTGGAAAATCACTAATTTGTATTACAAAACACAGATATCACTTAGTTGTGTTCCCAGATATCTTGTGCAAACAATATTTATTCTTACAAAATGTTTCTTTGTATTCTGAGTTTTCAAAAAAAAGGGAATTTTATTCATGATGCGATAATTTCGTGGTCAGCCGATACGTGTTTCGACTCAAGGAGTCTTTATCAAGGCTGGTGCGTTATTGTTCATTGATCGTTAGGTAGGTTGGCTCTTGGTGGTGGATTTGGGAAGGTGGGTTCCACTCCTTGAATAGGCTGGCTTGTCAGCCTGTTAATGCTGCGAACAACGTCCCTGGCATTTGTGGCCTTCAAATATCTCTTGTCATAATTGATGTGGCTGTCAAGAAACAGAATACATTTGCCGATGGATTCATGGTAATTAAAAGCAATTCGTCAAAAACATGCTGAAAGGAGTCCAAGGGCCACTTTAATGAAGTAATTCAAGGTCCAGGAGAACAAGCTTCTAATAATTTGTTTAAGGATGATAATTGCATCAGAATAACCGCACCTTAGAATATAATGATCCAAACTTCCTGTGCCTCTGCTTACTATCCACATTACGTTCTCCTGTGGTAGTGATAACACCAGCTTTAGAGCTAAGATACATATGTACCATGCATTTTTACTCATTAAAAAAAGGAAAATATGCCTAACAAAAACGAGAAACAATGAACATATCATTGCTTCAACCAACAAAGCTCCACGGATATTTTTTTGATCTAGTGACCAGTGGCATTAATGCCCGATCTCAAAAGGAATTTTATGGGGAAATCTTTTAATAAGCTGAAAGTATCCCTATTGGCAAAGCTAATTAATTTTTTACACCCATAAAAATTATTTTACTCCAAGTAGGGAGCAAAATCTGATTAGAGCCCTGCTTGTACCCCTGACATAGAAAGGGCGAAATGACAGGAAACATAATACATAGTATAGTTTTGCCCACCCTTCCACACCACAGCCCAGATAAAATTAAACAAGAGCTTTACTGAGGTTTATTATGGAGCCCTGTTCAAGAAAATCACACACATATGCCTTTTAAGTTATTTGCATTAATTAATCAGAGATACAAATTATTTAGTGCCTTCTTCTTTAACTATGGATACCTCTTCTGTAATTCTTTGTGATCAGTTAACACGTGGTTATATTGAAAAATCCTCAGCGGACAAGCATAGAAAGAAAAATAAGGTGCTGTTGTCTAGATGGGTACTAGAATTTCCTATCCTTTAGCAAACACGCAACACAATTCCTTCAGTGTACTGCTGAAATGTCTGACTTGGTCTTTAAAATGTGCTGCTTTGTTCATCACCCACTTCCACCCATACCCTTCCCAGGTCCCTGTGCTTGCCTCCAATACTAGTTGATAGAGCACTGTAAAAAGTGAGGGATTGTAGCAGTAAACACTCACTGGGATATCTGCAGACCCACAATGCTTTGCAAGCAAGGCATATTTAAATGCCTCAACATATGATGTGCATTTTAAGAATGTCATGACTCTGCATGTGCACAATTATTTTGGAGTGCATACAAGATTGTTTGAAACATACCCCACCCTTATATCATTGTGTAGGATTACACAAGTGCTCATTGAAACAGTTTTTGCATAGAAGCGAGTTATAATGTAATATAATGTGTGAAGGTCTATGCCCAAAGAAAACGATGCAGATTGTGTGAAAATCATTCTCCTGCCTGAATATCTGGTGCCTTGATACCATGAACGATAAATCCCAGGCATAGTCCATACCCATTAACCCATGTAGGTTAAGTAAATGATATTAAAATGTTGCTCTCTACTTATAGGGCAATGTTAGTAAGGCAAAAGTAGGAGACGCTGAGCATCACATTTGTCTTTTCAAAATATTTAGAGGACACATTAATATTTGAGTTTCATAATGCGTTCACTTACAAAGCACTTGAGTGACATATTTACAAAGAAGAGAAAGTGTGGGATTTGGTTGCACATCCAAGTAGTGTAACGCTCACCTGATTCCCACGGAGGCGCAGGTCTTGGCAGGAAGGTGTCTGTAACACGAAACGTGATGTGCAGGATTCGGTTGGCTTCTGGGGTCGAACCTCTCCGCACTGTGTGTCGAATTCGAAGGGTGAGGTTTCTGCAGGTGAAATAGTATGGGGATTAAAGGTCTGGGTTGTTGAATGTCCCTATCTCTCTCTCCTCCCAGCTTGTCTGATGAACCCCCCTCCCAGGTCAACGTGCTCACCTTAGATAGGTGAATGCTGGGCTCTCCATCTGCGTCTAGTGCAGGGTGCCGTTGCCAGTTCCTTCACTGGTGAAACGTTGGCCTCTTGACTTCAGAGGATGGGTACCGTCGTTGTCTGCACGACCGGTAAGTTTCTGGACACCTTTAGTCTTTATAGTCTTTTATGCGTGGCAGTGAAGCGCCTGGAATTGCGTAAGTATGGCAAGCGCTCTTACTGTCTCTTTCTTTGTCTTTGCAGGCGACGATGCAGAATGAAGAAATCCGGAATTCGCCGCGTGCCGATAAGTGTAACACTGCTGTTGTCTTTGCAGGTGAAGATGCAGCGTGAAGAATCCGGAATGCACAGCGTGCCGGTAAGTAGAATAATGCTGTTTATCTTTGCAGGTGCAGATGCAGCGTGAAGATTCCGGAATGTACAGCATGCCGGTAAGTATAATAATGCTGTTTATCTTTGCAGGCGAAGGTGCTGCGTGAGACACGGCCGCTGCCGATGGGTCAGGTAAGCAAGCACTGCGTGTGAAAGTTTGTTCTGCTAACCTGTTGTTTCTGGTCTTTTGCAGGTGCTGATGTTGCTCGGGTACCAGAATGGTAAGTATAATTCTTGCAGGTTCAGGATCCAAAGAAGAAAGGCTGGAACAGACTCGGTGAGCGTTCTGCTGCAGATGCAGAATAACGCGAAGCACGTTTCATCAATCGGGTGTGGTTTAAATAGCCTTGGAGTGATGAGGCACCTCCTTCCACGGCCCGCCTAGGTAAGAAAAGAGTTCCTGCTTCCAGAAGAGTTCCAGTGCTGTATCCAGGGAGTGGAGCTGCCCCTCCCAGGTAAGAAAGTAGTCCCATTTCACCGAGGACTTCTAAGAGTCTGGTAAGTAAGCAGCATGGTCTGCCGCAGGTACGTCCACCCAAGCACCTTCACACCAATGATGAGCCCGGCACTTCCAGTGCCGGGACCGATGCTTCTGATGAGCCTGGTGCCACCGGCGCCAGGACAAGGTCCAAAAGGTCCCTGTGGGGACCGGCTGGTGCCTAGGATCAGGGTTAGGGGCCTGCTTCCAAGGACGTTGGGCTGATCCTGGCTCCTTGGAAGCAGTGATCATGACAGTAGCCTGCTTACTTACGTCAGTATCCGATATTTGAGCTGGTAGTTAGATTATATAGTGTGGGTGATGCTTTTGGTAAGGCACAATGAGTAACAGAAATTCTGGCGTGTGAACGTTATTCATGTTACAACAAACATAAAACAATTGGATGTAGGTGCACGTCTGCTAACCTTTCGCAGAGCCAACAGAGGAAGAGTCAAGGTTGTCTGGTAGTATCTTTTTTTTTTAACTTTGTTTTATTAGCATTTTCATAATATAACAAACGGGCATGAAACATTTACAGCAGAAAATTATACTTATGGCAGGCCCAATAACCCCCCCTCAACCCTCTCCCCCCGCGGACCCACCCGCCCCAAACAAACTAGTCCCATTTACGCCTACTTCTTTCAAGGAGACGCGTAGAAAGCACAATGTATCCGGAGCTTGAGAAAGAGCCTGAGCGTTGACGGCATGTGTAGCTGTATAACGTCCGCCGTCCCCCTGGGGCGTAGGCGCCCGTTCCTTCCATGTCACCACCCTGTGGATCAGTGAATGTCCCATCCCCAGGTCTGCTGTACCCCGTACCAGTTTGCTTGGAATGTGCCCAGATCATTGTTCATCATTGCCGTGAGTTTATCCATCAGGAACATGTTTTTAACCTTTTTTAGCCAGTCCTCCTTTGAGGGGGTCTCCGGGCTCTTCCATTTCTGGGCCAGGCCACCCTCCCCACCCTCAGCATTGTTTCCCACATTATTGGGTATCTGGCTATGTCCGCGTCCTCAGGGGGGGAGGCCCAGTAGCATTGTTAGAGGGTTTAGGGGGAGTAGTTCCTCCGAAACTTCAGCGATCCAGCCTCTAACCTCCACCCAATACGCCTGTGCTTTCGGGCAGTGCACTACATGTGCCCTCTCGTACCGACCTGGTCGCAACCCCTCGGGCATGCGGGGGACACTCCCATAAACATCTTCGACAACTTCGCGGGATCTCTATGCCACCCCTGAAGGATCTTGAGGTTGTGTTCCATGTCCACTGTAAATAGGTTCCCATGTAAGGCTATTTTAAATATCCTTGCCCAGGCGTCTTCAGAGATCTCCTCCCCCGCCAAGTCATTCCAAAAAGTACGGAATCTCCTCCTTTCCCCCAGGTTAACAGTGTTCAGTATTCTATACATCCCTGATGCCGCCCCCTTCCTGGTGGTCGCTGTGTCCAGTAATTTCTCAAAGGGGGTCAGCTGTCATTTCAAATTCTGGCCCCAGCATTGGTCGCATAGGATTCCCTTCAAGCAGAGATATTCAAATATGGTGAGGGACCCCTGCCCCAGGGCCTCTCTCAAATACTCATAAGGCAGAAACTCTCTTTCCCTAAACATTTGCCCCGCCCACTCCAACCCCGAGTCGGACCAGGACTGTGCGTTGCAGAACCCTCTGCTTCCCAGTTTGAAGGGGTGACCCATGAGCGAGGACATCAGTGACGGCCATGACGTTAAGTGAGCCATCTGGCGGCTTTCCTTCCAGATCGTCCAGAGGACTCCCAAAGTTGGGTAAGATTTAAGTCTATTCAGGATGAATTTGCTTGGGGCCCAAAGGAGGTCCCGAACCTTAAGCGGGTGATCATCCATGTCCTCCAAGTACGACCAATATGTGCCCATCCCCTCTTTCATGTGTTCCAGAAGTACGCGCAGCAGGGCAGCGCGGACGTAGAGTTGAAAGTCTGGCAGCCCAAACCCTCCCTCATCCCTCGGTAGGGTCAAGATAGCCTTTGCGGTTCTCGGGGTCCTACCCTGCCATATAAATTCACGCAGCGCGTTCTGAAGGACCCTGAAGGTTTGGTCGGGGACGTTAGTCGGGAGGGCGGTAAAGAGGTAAAGTAAGCGCAGGAGTATGTTCATCTTCACCGCCGTCATACGACCGTACCATGACAGAATCATTGCCCCCCACTAGGGATGTAACGGTATTACGGTATACCATTAAAGATACCGTGAACCAATTAATTGAACAATAATAACCGTCACATTGTTTATACCGGTATACCGTTCATACCGTTAAGTGTGCTTTTCAATCTGATTTGGAAACTGGGACTTTGGGTTGGTGGCTTTGGGGTTTATATATTTATAATGGATAATGTTTTCTAAACATATGACAATGGGGGATTTCCCTGGTTCTATCATTGAATTTACATATAATAAGTCACACTGCGAAATTTACTCATCTCTGTGGGTATTCCCTGCTGCCATACCAAAGGGTAATATGTCCATGATTAATGAACACCTTTTGGCCCGGAAGTAAACTAAAGGCTGTAACGTAAAGAGTGTGTGTGTGTGTGTGTGTGTGTGTGCGCGCATGCGCACAAGCGTATACTACCATCAGACTCCCTTGATCTGTGGCATGCAGGTTATCAAGATGGTAACATGTTCATCTTCACCAGTAGCCAGTGGGGGAGCTAAAACCCTAAATGACCACTTAAGAAAAGCTATTCAGTTTGCTTTGCCAGTCGCAGCAGGGCTCATCCCACCCCTCCTCCTCTCCACACGTGTGTTTGTGTATGGTGGAAGCAAGGGGTGGCATTTCAGTGGAAAGTATGTTGAAAAGCCCAATTCTGGCCCTGAGTGCCTGGTTTTGTTTGTGATGAATAATCTGACAATTTATGACCTTTTTAGAAAATATTTGTTAAGATTAGTTAACTCCACCTGCTATACCGCGATAACCATGATATACCGTCATTTGGCAAGAAGGTTACTGTACCGTTATAAAACTAATACCGTGACACCCCTACCCCCCACCTCCTAAGATCTGCAGTGACCCTCGACACAATGGGATCGTAATTGGCCTGGGCGAGGTTGGATAGGTCCCGGGTGAGAAGGACCCAGGTATCGGATGGAGGCCTTCCCTACTGTTATCCCTTCCAGGCTGACCAGGAGGTCCAAGACCGGGTCCAGGGATCTCATGGGGAGCAGGACTGATTTGGAAGCATTAATCTTAAGGCCAGATAGGTGCCCAAAGGCTGCCATCAGGGACAAGCGGGGGGGAGCGAAGATACCGGGTCCACCAGATAAACCAGGATTTCGTCCGCGAACAGGGAGAGTTTGAATTCCACTTCGCTTCTCCTTATCCCCCTTATGTCCGGGTGAGCTCTGACTGCAATAGCCAGGGGTTCCATGGAGAGGACGTAGATCAAAGGGGACAATGGACAACCCTGCCTTGTTCCCCGTGAGAGGGGGAATGGTTCTGACAACTTGCCGTTCACTTGAACCCTGGCCTTTGGGGCCCTGTATAGCGCCGCCACCCATTCCTTAATGTGTGTCCCAAAGCCCATTTTCCGGAGGGTGAGTTCCATGAATCTCCACTCCACCCTATCGAACGCCTTTTCCGAATCGAGGGACAGGACGCTTGCATCTAGGTCAGACACCTGGGCATAGTGGAGCAGGTCAATAGTTTTACGGATGTTATCTGAGCCCTGTCTTCCCCTGATGAACCCCACCTGGTCACCGTGGACCAGTTTCGGCAGGATCCCCTCCATTCGCCCCCAATCACCTTGGCCAGGATTTTTACGTCAATATTCAACAGAGAAATTGGGCGGTAAGAGGAACACTCCGCGGGGTCCCTGCCCTCCTTGGGGAGAACCTCTATGATTGCCTCCATCATGGAGTCCGGGTGGGAGCCCCCCTCCAGCACCGCATTAAACACCTTCACCAAATGGGGGGAAAGGGTCGAACGGAACCTCTTATAGAAGTAGACCGAATAACCGTCCTCCCCCGGGGAAGTGCCCACTTTCATACCTCGGATCACACGTTCCACCTCATCCTCGGTCACCGGACCCTCCAACCCCTCCGTCATCTCTCTGGTCAGGGCCGGAATCTGTAAAGAGTTTAGGAATCCTTCAATCTCCGCCTCACCCCCATTGTATTATGATGAGTATAACTTCTCATAGTATCGGCGGAAGGCCTTGCCAATGTGGGGTGTGTCGTGGCCTACCTCACCCACCTCGTTCTTCACTGCCTTCACCAATCTACTTCTCTGAACCTCCCTCAGTTTCCAAGCCAGGATCATGTCCGCCCTGTCCCCCTTTTTCGTAATACTTTTGTTTGACCAGTTGGAGACTTCTCTCTTGTGGAGGAGGAGATCCCTCAGCTGGAGCCTGTAGTCAGCCAGAGCGGCCACCTGAGCACGGTCCAAGGGGGCGGTGGGAGGGCCCCCCGGTTGGAGTTGGGCAATCTTCTCCCTCAAAACCCTTTCCTGGGTCTCCCTTTCCCTTTTTTGATCAGGACTCCCCGAAGGGTTGCCTTGAAGGCGTCCCATAAGGTATGCGAACCTACCTCCCCATTATCATTGAGTTCAAAGAAATCCGTGATGGCCTCGAGAACCTCCTGGGCTAGGACCTCGTCTTTCAACAGAGAGTCGTTGCACTTCCACCTCCCCCTGCGATCGCTTAACCCTCCCCTCACTACAATGATGCGGACCAGATCATGGTCGGACCAGGGGACGGGGTCAACCCTGTGGCCAGAAATGAATGGGTGCAGGATCTCGTCCACCAGAATGTAGTCTATCCTGGAAAATTACGTGTGGACAGCTGAGTAATATGTGAAAGAAGGGGCGTCTGTTCTGGGGGTCGGAATCGTGTCCATCAGACCCAGTTCTGAGTTGACCCTTTGGAAGTTACGAGCCATGATCTCGTCTGCCGCCCTGGAGAGCTGGGGACCAGCACGTTTCCTATCTCGGGCAGGGTCCAGGACCATGTAGAAGTCCCCCCCCCCCCCCCCCACCACTACCGTGCCCTGTACGAAATGCTTGAGTTTATCGCTCACCTCCTCCCAAAATTGCGCTTGGCCCTCATTTGGGCCGTTGATAACGGCCAGAGTGAGCGGGGCCCCCTGCAGGGACCCCCGCACTAGCAGATAGCGGCCCCCTGGGTCTTTCAGCGTGGCCTCGTTCTCAAAACCCACATTCCTCGCTACTAAGATGGCGACCCCCCTCTTTTTGCATTTGTGGGAAGCACTGAAGACCTCCCCGATCCCTCCTCCCCGCATCTTGGGCTCCTTCCCCCGTGGCCAGTGAATCTCTTGCATGAAGAGAAAATCGAGGTTTGCCCTTCTAAATTCCCTGCAAACCAGGGATCTCTTTGTAGGGGTGTTTAAGCCTCGTACATTAAGGGAGCCCACCCCCAGGGCAGGCAGACTATCAACCATGATCTAGAATTTCCTCTCTCATGATCAACCTTCCCATAGCTCTTCCCTGCATGCTCCCTTTAGATAGCTTTTTGTTCCCCTGCGCCCCCCTCTCCTACCCCTCAGGTGGGCCTAGAACCAATCCCCAACTGCCCCCTTCCCCAAACCCTAACTGAACAACCCCAACTTTTGTGTAGCCCCCCACCCCCCACCCCGGCGTCAAGCCAATTAGTTCCGCCAACACTGGCTTTTGGCCAAACCACCAGCCTGCCCACCTCGGCCAGGAAATCCACGTAAGAAGCTCATCCCCTTGAGCCCACCAAAACCCCCCCTCGGCTGTGTCCCGTGTGTGAACCCATCATACTTGCTGTTCGGTGGGACGATGTAAGTAGTGAAATCTCAGAATCTGCGCCCATCTGTCAAGGACCCGACTGGTCGTCCCGTTTTCAATCCACTGAGTCATTCCGTTCTCCCTTTGGGGAGGGGGTATTCATTTTCCTTAATTTCCTCGCGCCGGTGCGCCTTCTTCTTTCACCGGACAGGCCAGGGCCATTAGGTCTGCCATGCTCCGGCCCCGTTGGGCCCCTCCTGGGGTTGAAGTCCACTGTGTACTCCTGAATAGCCCCCCTTATGTCTTCTTCCGTAATCAGGGTCGAACGTTGGCCCATGTATTCAAAAGTTAGGGATAACGGGTAGCCCCATCTGTAGCGTATGCCCTTCTCCTTGAGCAGTTGCGTGAGGGGGCGGCACATTCTACGCTTAGCCAGCCTGTAGGCCGAGAGGTCCTGGTATATGGAGACCTGGGCGTTATTGTAGGTGATTTCTCTGGCCTTTCTGGCTTCCTCCAGCACTTTCATTTTCTCTGTGTAGTAGTGGAACCGGACCAAAATTGATTGGGGGGCTCCCGCCCTGCCCCCCGCTCTATGTACCCTGTCGAAGGTGGGTTCAGTTGTCATCTCTTCTGCGAACAAGAGGGTGATGATCTCGCGCACCACTCGGGTGACGTCCCTCTACGTTTCCCCTTCCATTTCGGGCACACCAAAAATTCTGAGGTTGTTTCTCCTCTCCCTGTTCTCGAAATCATCCATCTGCCGAGCCCTTTCCTCGTCCCTCTTCTCCAGGGCCTCCAGCCTCATGCATATTTGTACGTCCTGGGCTGCTGTTGACGATTGGTTGGTCTCGACCTGTAACAGTCTGTCCTCGACCTTGTCCACCCTTTGGTCCATTTTCTCAAATTCCTGGGCTATGTCGGACCGCATATCCCTGATTTCCTGTAAGATCGAGGCAAAGCCCCTTTCCATTGCAGCCGAGGACGGGGCTGCACCCTCCGAATGGGCCATGGTCCTCTTGAGGCTCGTGCACCCGCTGCCCCTTGCGATTTCCTGGAAGCGGTATCCCTGTAGGGCTTCCCTCCAGCTCACCTGGTGCTTCTCTGTGCTCTGCAGGCCAATGCTCCGCGATCCCAAGCGGGGGTGGGGAGTCCCCTCCGGCCCAGTCCTTGGCCCCCCATATGGGCCGTCTCGGAGGGGAGTGTGCTGAAGAGGGGGAGGCGCGGTCCGGTCACCCCTCGCCCAGTTGAGAGCTTCACTGATGCCCTCTGGGGTGCGTTGTGATCCAGGGGGGGCGGGCACACGCCCCGCCTGTCCACCGGCGGGCTCCTAACACCCTGGTCAAGCTCGTCGTGCCAGACAGGGGCCTCCTCTGGCCTCCCTGAGAGGGGGTGATGACACCTCGAGGGCCCTTGTGGCCCGGCCAGGATGGCTTTTCTCGTTGGGCGGGGGGGAGAGGGTCCAAGGCTCTTACCCCCAGCCAGTGGGCTCTTCTTATGAAGATGGGGGAGGGGACCACCCCCGGGCAGGCACACGCCCCACCAGCGGCAGGCGGGGGCCTCACACCCGGGTATACCCCACGTCGAGGTGCGCTGGCTCTGTGTCTCCAAAAAGGGGGGGCGGGGTGTCCAACCAGACAGGGGGGAAAGGTGCCACAGCTCCCGCACCCGACCCACGGGGGCCTGGCAACCCAGCCGAACCTTGTTCTCCAGAAAGTAGGGGGGTGGGGGGGCCACCTCTGGGCCGGCACACGTCCCACCCTCTGCAGATGGGGGGCCTCGCTCCCGGGTAATACCGAGGGCCGGTGGTGCAGTTTCTGTGTCTGGGGGGGGCAGCGTGTTCCGCCGGTGCTCTGCGGCCCCAGCCGGCGCCCTCCAGGGGTCCCGGGCCCCCGCGGCCCAGCCGCCACGTCCCTCGAAATGGCCGCGCCGGCCCGCGATTGAAGTCCCTGAGGGGGGGGGGCCAGATCCACACTGTCCACGTGGGCGGAGGGGGGGGGGGCACCGGGTCCCAGAATCGCCGTGTCGGGCCTCCGGGAGCCGAGGAAATCCCCGTCTTCCACCGCGCAAGGGGATCCTCGCGCGATGCTGTCGGGAGGGATGAAGGGCGGGGGGATCCCGTCCCCCGGTCCGCTGTGGTGTCTCTGGGCTGTCGGGGGGCCGGTCCCCGTCCAGAACGGTCCTCCGATCCAGAGAAGGAGGCCGGTCGTGAGGAGGGGGCAGGCCGAGTCGTGGGTCCAAAAGGACGTGGGAGGGGTCTGCCTCTCCTTCGGCTCTGCGGCCGCCTAGGCCGTGCTCTGTAAGCCGCCCAGGAGTCCTGATCTCCGGATCCCTAGGGACCCTGGACTCCGCTCTTTCACCTGGTGGGTACCCGGGGGGGGGGTCGCCAGGCGAATCCGTTGAGGTGGGCCTGCCGGGGGAGTCGGGGGGGCTCAATCCCCTGCGATAGCCCGGTCAAGACGGGAGCTGTGCACTCAGGCAGCCATTGCCTGTGCGCCCCCTGGTGGCCTCCGTCTGGTAGTATCTTAATGTAATCTCAGGCAGAAGTTATCATGGGTGGGCGGGGAACATTTTTGGTTAATGTGTGCAGGCATATCCTGGTTAGATTCTTCTGTTCATGGAGCCAGTTTTCATATTCATTTTTAACCTCTTGATTGTATTTTGCTGTTACAGATTTTAGGTGCATGGTAGTGTAATGCAAATTAGCAGAATATCAAGACTAGTTTCTTATTTTAAGAAAAAGAAAATTCAGGCAATTGCTGTGGCATGTGCCTTATTAAATCTTTTTGAATAGGTGAGAATTGTCTGTGTGCGCTGCTAAAAATCTTCTGAGCGGCACCCAGAAGGAAGCTGGGCAAGCGCACATGCGCACAGCTTAGAGGGAACATTGACTGTGACTCATTAACCAACTCAAGAGGTCCCGGTGCAGGATGATCCTCGTCGCACCAGCGTGTCCAAGACAGATCTGGTTCCCGGACCTTCTGGACTTGTCAGTGCCCCCCCCATCAAATTGTCGATGGACGCAGATCTTCTCTCCAGAGAAGGAGGCGCCATCCTCCATCACGACCCGGGGTCGCTGAACTTGCAGCAGGCCTGGCTCCTGCGGCACTAGAGTTTGGAGGGTACGATATCCCTGCGGAATGCAAGGAGGTGCTTGCAAAGGCCAGGACGTCCTCAACTCTCAAGTGCTATGGACACACATGGAAGAGGTTCTCTGTTTGGTGCCGTGCACAGAAGATTAACCCTCTGTGAATTACGGCCCCTCAAGTGCTCCCGTACTTGCTGTCGCTGGCCAAGGCGGGGCTGGCTCATGCCTCCATCAAAATACATCTAGTGGCGATCTCCCGCTACACCAGAACTACGGGACGATCATCTCTGTGGTCTCATCGCCTGGTGAAGGAGTTTATGAAGGGACTGTTCGGTTCATTCCCGCTGGTGAAGGCTCCGGCCCCGGCGTGGGAGCTCAACGTGGTGCTGACCAGGCTCATGGGGGGGCGCCTTTCGAGCCTCTGCATTCGGCACCGTTGAAGTTCCTGTCGTGGAAAACAGCATTTCTTGTGGCCATCACCTCCGCACGACGAGTGGGAGAGATCCAGGCCCTATCCTGCAAGCTTCCATACTTGACTTTTCACGAGACGAGGGTGGTGCTGAGGACGCACCCCTCCTTCATGCCCAAGGTGCCGTCTGACTTCCACCTCAACGAGCCTTTGGTGTTACCAGTTTTCTTCCTGTCGCCTTCGTCGCCGGCTGAGAGGACTTTGCACTCGCTGGATGTAGCTAGAGCGCAGAAGTTCTACGTGGACCGCACAAAGAGCCTTCGGAAGACATCACAACTGTTTGTGAACTTTGGACCTGTGAATCAAGGGAAGGCCCTCTCGAAGGCTTCCATTTCCAGATGGCTCTGCGGCTGCATCATGCACTGTCATCGGTTGGCAAACCAACTGTTGCCTGGCCGTCCGAGGGCCCATTCGACCAGAACGATCGCTGCTACCACAGCGTTCTTATCTGGTGTGCCCCTGCTGGACATCTGCAGGGCTGCTACGTGGAGGTCGGCGCACACCTTCACGAGATTCTACTGCGTCGACCTGGATTCCAGGGAGGAGTCCAGAGTCGGCCAAGCAGTGCTGCGCAACCTGTTCGCCTGTAGGTGGGCCTGGTGAGGAGATGAGATGCTTAATGTTGATAAAATGCTAGATGTTGAGCATTGCCACCTCCCGTGGTTGTGCCTGTGTGTAATGCTATGTATTCTTATATTCATGAGCATGTGAATCCATGCCAGACCCCATGCTGGAGAAGGAACAAGTTACTTACTTGTAACTGTTCTTCTCCAGCATGGGTCTGATTGGTTAGTGCCTATGTGGGTTTCGAGATGTGTTTGAAGGTGTGAACAGGCAGTATGGGCAAGGATTTTCAGAAGGTAAGGCACTGTGGTGATAAGGCGGAAGTTGGTGGGGAGGGTGGTGTCTAGGGATGGCTTTTTCAGGAGCGGTGTGACCCAGGCTGCTTTTGATAGGGTTGGGAATGCATTGATGAAATTGCCAATAATTGGGTGCGAGCAAGTCAGCGCACAGCTTGATGAGGTGGGCAGGGCAGATGTCACCAGTGCAGTTGGTGGCTTTGAGGCCTTGGAGGGTAGTGAGCACGTCTGTAGGGGAGACGGTAAAGTGGAAGAGGGGCGATTTGGGAGTGTGTGTGGGGTGGTGGCAGGTACCAGGGATTGTGGGGATGGAGGACAGCTTTTTTGACAATGGTTTTGTCTCTGGTATTGTGGATTTTGTTAACCAAGTCTAATTGTATAAGGGTACACCAGGCTTTTTCCTTTGGGAAACTGTCGCTCGGAGGAGCTGGGTTTTCAATCTCTGAGGATTTTGAAGAGCTCTCTTGTGTTGGAGCTTGCTTCATTAATTCTGACGTTGTAGATGCTGGCTTTTGTGGCCAAGATAGTTGTTGTATATGTACTGGCAATGGTGTTGGAGGCATCCTTATTGGTGAGCGAAGGGTTTTCTTGGGGGCGTTTGAGCTTGCTGAGGGATATTAACTCCTCTGTGAACCAGTTGTGGTAGTTTGTGCCTCAAGGGCGGCACAGATGATCTTGATTACCTCTTCTGGTTTTCTTAGCCAGCTGGCTTTAGCTGTCCTCCACTGACCTTTTCTTTTTATATAAAAAAAAACATTTTTATTTACCACAGTTCCTTCTGTGAACCTATACAGCCAGCTCTGAATGACCTTAACCCGACCAGCTTCTGCTACAGACATTCTGCGTTTCATAGGCCTTGGACTTGTTTTCAAGTATCTCTGGTGTAATGGAGTTCTGGTGTGGCTTCTTTGGTATCTGGGATAGGCAGACATTTCTTGTGTGTGTGTGTGTACGTGTGTGTGTACTCTTCTAGACACCCGCCACCCCCCCCCCCCCCCTATTGCCATAACATGCCTTACTGGTGGTTGCTGGAAACCACACCGGCAAAATTGTTACCCACCTTCATAATCCAGGGTGTGGTAACCCTCCTGCCCTCGATTTGATCCCTAAGGCATGCCCTGCTTTGTACCTCCATTGAGGTTTGGGCCTTCTCCCTGACCTCTGTGCTACTTTCTGACTGTCCCTTTCCTCCTCCCCCACCCTCACGTGCATGCGCTCCCAACTACCTTGCCTCTTCCCAAACCTCCTAATCATTTTAACCATTATTCCAGGCCCATCATGACCTCGATTTGCACCAACAATTCCAGCAGTATCTGTTGGCAGCACACTGTCCTCTTGCCTCATACTGAATGCCATAGCTGTGCCTCCGGTTTGCAGCACTACAGCAGATGAAAGATCCCTGGTGCCTCCCACATCAAGATCACAGTGCGAATTGTTGGCCAGCACTGCTTCTCGGTTTTCCGACTTCGCCATTTTCAACAACAAGGTTTCACTAATACAGTTTCCAAAAATAACAAATCAATAACAAAGTAAACTGTAAGTTGCTGGTTACATAGACACACAGTTGCTTTCCACAACAACAATTTGTCTTCATCCTTAATACGTGGAAGATAGTGTTTGAAAGAAAATGGCCCGCTGAAGAAACTCTTACATCTTCTAAGGTGCATATTGGAGCAAAGGCAGGAGTACGAAATTCAAAGAGAGGTTAGGGCCTTAGGGTTTCTGTCTGGCCGTGTGGCAGTATCGGCCCGTCTGACCTGAATACATATTCCCTTCCACTTGTGAGCTGACTCACAGGAGCCAACACGTGTAATATCAATTAGGATGTGGTATTATTAATAAGTATATTGCCATCCACTATGCCTAAACTCGGGCAAAGCTTATTCTTAGTTTACCTTGCCACCAGCATGGGGGGGTACTCATGCTCTTCGTTGTTTCGGTACCGGGGACGTAGCTTAAATGTCTCCCTGGTGCAGCAGTGATGTTTGTGGTTGTTGGGCGGTCGAGTTGGCATCTTTTTTTTAAATGTATTTTATTTGCATTTATTTCAGCACACAAAACCCTGAGGCTTCTAGGCGCTAGTTACAGAAAGTGTTACATAGCATAGCTCACAAAGTGCAAGAGTACACGTATGGGTTACAGCGTGTATGTGTACATACTGGATCAGCCTCTCCTCATGGTGCGTGGGGCTGTTTCGGGCATGCAGAAAGGTTTGAGAGTCAAAATAGGTAAGCAAATTCATTGTTGCGCAGACTCACCTCATGGTGTGGGTGGGGCGCTGCTTGATGTGTGCAAATGGGCAAAAGGTAGTATGATTGAAGCCGTCGCACAGATCATTGGTGGCAGGACAGAAGAGTGAGGTGCGCAAGGCTGCAAGTTGGCAGGTTACATTCCTGCCTTCCGGTTACTATCAATGGCTGCAAGTTTACAGGTTGCAAGTTTGTGGACCGTAGAACGGAAATCATTTAGAATTATTCAGGAACACAAATGCGATAGAAAACAGGAAAGTGTCTCTAGGAGGTGGATCTGTCATACCCTATGTGCTGGGTCCGGAAAGGTGGCGAGGCGAAACTCTCAGTGGACTCATATGAGAGTGGTAGTATAAGTCGCAGGGCCCCTGAAAGAAGAAACTGAGGGCTGCAGGCTCAGTTAGCAGTGCTATCTAAAGGATCTGAGGTCAAAGGTATTGAGTTGTGGCGTCATGTATTTGCACGACAAATGTGTAGAGGGAGTATCATGAGGTGACTCTCCTGATGAAAGGAACGTGCTGAATGCTGCTGCAGTGAGTAAAAGCGCGTTTGAGGGAATTGTCACCAAATGTAGAAATTTCGGCCAGGTTTGGATGGGAATTGGTACAAGTATGAAGTGACTAGCACCGCAAGCTGTATGAGGATGAAAGTGATGGGCAGGCGGTGGGGCAATGGCACATTGAGGGAGCGCAGGCAGTGTGACCCTTCAAGGTAGAGTTGTTGGAGGGTCAGGCCAGTGTAGGATATGCTGGGCTATAACTGTGGGACACAAAACCGGCAAGATGGGATGAATTCCTTGGACATGGCGTGCAAGGCTTACCTTGATTTTTCCAGGCTTCCTAGGTCGTTGCCTGGTGTAGATGTTGGTGAGGGACACTGCGAGAGAGAGACGCACACTTCACGGGTTGTCAGGAGAGCAGTTTCTGTGCTTCTTTCTGCTCTAAAGCCAGATAGGTGGTCATGGAGACTGCCTACAGATTCAGTATGGGAGAGAATGCCAGGAGTTTGCCCAGGAAAGGATTGATGGAGATCGGGCGGTGTGTTTGCCGGAGAAGATTGGCCGAGGGGGTGCACAAGTAAGTCCTTTATGGGGAAGGGAAGGTTCCAGTGGCAAGAGTGATTGCAAAAATCTAACATGGCTGTACTGAGTATGTGCTCCTTGAATGTTCTGGAGAAGCAGGGGAGCACCTGCTTTGACGAGACATTAATAGATTTGACTTGTCTAGAAACGTCGTCGGGAGTGAACACTGGAATGAGCAGAAAGGAGGAGAGACCCGTCTGAAGGGAGGCTTGGAGTGGTAGAGGAGGGAGTGGACAAAATTTTTATAGATCAGACTCGTCTAGAAACATTTTTGGGAGTGAACAGGGGGAAGGAGGAGAAGGGAAGAGGAGAGCCGGTCGGAGAGGTGCCTAGAATGGTAGAGGAAGAGGAGAGAGTGGACAGGATGTCCTGAGTTTTAGTGGTGAAGTGAGAAGCCAGTGCCTTGCAGAGGGCCTGTGAGGGAACAGAGAGGTGGAGATTGCAGCAGGATTGGACAGCTCCTTGCAGATGTTGAAAGTTTGGCCGAGTTGTTAAGAGGCCGCAGAGACGCGGGCTTGGATGTAACCTCTATTCTTGGTCAGAACAAAGTCTATATTACCTTCGGAGCAGGCAGCAGGCCGGTTTGTTGGAGGATGAGCCTGATTCCTGCCACTTTCTCTCAGCCACCGTACACTTGCGTTTAAAGGTGGCGAGGTTGGAATCATACCAAGATTTGCTCTTGGATGTGGGCTTGAGACGGATCCTCATGACGGGCATGGACATCAAGAGATTGAGAGATGCATGCTGGAGAGGGCTGTGTCGGAGGCAGTGTCAGCCACAGGTGAAGTAGGAGGAGAGAAAGGTGCAGCGAAAGCCTCCACTGACACACGCTTCATGGGCCGGATCACTGAAGGTGGGTGGCAGTGTAGGAGTCTGCTTCGCCTGGGGGACAGAGAGCGACAGGTGATAGGGGAGAAGAAAGTTGTCAGTCCAGGCGAGAGGAGTGGTTACAGAGGGGGATGTCGGAGGAGATAATAACATCCAGACTGTGCACAGCAGTGTGTGTCAGGCCAGAGGGAAGAATAGAGTAAGTGAGTCACAGATTACAAAAGAGCCCAGAGGAGGGGCTGGAGGCATCCAAGTAGATGTTGAGGTCTTTGAGGAGGAGAAGTTGAGAGGTTGAGGCAAGGAGGGAGTAGTAGAGGTCGGCCCACTCGGAGGAAGAGGGCAGCATGGCATGTAGCGGTGGCATGTGGCCACAGTAAGAGAGGCCAGGAGAGATAGCCTGCAGATGCAGACAGGCATTAATAAGAGCAGTAGTCCTGCATAGGAATGACCGAAGCAGGGATCCACTCCAGGAAGATCATGGCTATTCCACCTCCTGGACGGTTGGTTCTGGGTTTGGAGAGAATCTAGAATCCATTTTTGATGTGTCGAAACTCGTGCCATAGCTGGCCGGGAACCATGTTTTGGTGACACCGAGGTCATCCAGATCAAGTTCTTCAAGTAGTTGGCAGATATCAGATGAGTGTTTGACAGCAAAGCGAGAGTTAAGGGTAGTGACGTGGAGCAGATTTGAAAGACTTGTGCGTAGGGTTACAGGCATGAGGTACCCCCTGCGGAGGTGCCAGAGAGTGGGCAGAGAAGGAGGAAGGAGATGGCAGAGTAGTCGGAGAGGAAGAAGAGGGTGCCTGAGATTTGGAAGAGAAAGTAGGAGTTGGAGCAATCAGAGAAGCAGAGAAGGAAGTTGGTAAGATGATGCATGAAGCCTCTATCGAAAAGGAGGAGAATGGTCGGAGGGCCCTGGACCAACACTCTGCCATTCAGCTAGACATTAATGATGGTCTTGGAGGAGTGGAAGAGTGCCATGGGGACCTCCCACCAAGTGCCACCATTAATGGGAGAGGAGGAAAAAAAGAGAGTGAACTGAGACCATATGTGGGATCCATAGGCCTGGAGAGGGAGCGACAAAGAGGATGTCGGTGAGGGTTGGCCTGGAGGAAGAACTGGTGTAGGTATCTGGCAGCCGATGGTGAGACGCAATATCCATCCCCCTCTTCCCTCTTTCTACACAAACACTGGGCCGAGGAAGAGGGCGACTGAGAGTAAAGAGGTAAGCACTTCCAATCTCATTGTACATGTCCCGTTAATTCGGTCAGGCAAAGTCAGACATTTTACCTTAATCACATCCATCTGATACCCATTAGCTCCCCCCGCATGGATAAAAGGCGGAACATCATGACACACTCTGAGCAAGGTGAGACACGAAAAGGAGCAGATCTAAGCTAAGCCCTACCCACTGGAGCAGGATGACCGATCTAGGGACCAGAGCGAAAGATGGGGAAACCTGGATGATCCCTGCAGAAGGTTGTTGCCTCCGGGAAGGATACTCTGAGAAAGCCATACCCCAGACCAGAAGAAACCTGCATTGTGTTCCAAGGATGCCAGCGACCCTCCTGGGTGAATGTCAGAGTTGGGAGGGGGTGGCAAGCCCAAGCCTATGTCAACCTTGACTCGTGGATCAAAGCCGCAGAGACAGAAAGGAATGCACACAACCGGTGTGTTAGTGAAAGACATGAAAGGCAGGTTTGTGTCAATGAAAGATTGGAGCCGCAACTGCGTATGTCACAATTGAAGGTTGCGCGCATTCTGATAAAGCAAATCAGTAGTGAACGTTTAAGTTACTGATAACTTTGAAGCCAGTGATACAGAGAAGTGGAGTGGTCCGGTGAAAACAAATGGCCCACTTGAGTCTTTTGCAAAATGTTTCTTGTTATGAAGCAGTAAAGTGAAGCTCTGAAATGTGCAATGGTCAAGGTTAACCCTGATGATGGGGGGAGGGGGGGAAAGGGGAGAAACGAGTTAAAAAGGTGATTGCTTGAAGAGCTTTAAGAAAAAATATTTCTTTGAACTTTTCTGATTGTAGTATGGAACTCCCAAGACCAGGAGACACTGGGGCAAATAACAGAAGGGAGAGCTGAAGTGAAAGTCGAAGTGGTCCTGCGGTCATCTATGGTAAAAGCCTTGCACATTCAAAAGTCTTCGACATCACTCAAAAATCCGAGCATGACTGAGGGAAGGCAAGTGAATGACTGCAAGTGCTGTGATTGCGAGGTCGAGCCCGGCTGAGGGAGTTCTACGTTGAATCATGTAGTATTTGTTTGAAAGGTCCGAGCCCGACTGAGGGAGACCCATGTGAACATTTGTTGAACTGTGAAAGAACTTTTGGAAAACTGGAATAAGTGTCTTTAGCGTGCTGTCCCACATGGGGAGGAGAGCTGACTCGGCCACCTTGATCCTTTGTTAGAACACTGACTTCCCTTTGCATACACATTCCCCTTTACACACTTTTTGCGCTCAAACACCTGTGTACGAGCGCGATACAAATAAAATATCATATAAGAGATTGGGCGTGCATTTAGGCCATTTTTATTTTGACCTAGACTGACTAGGACGGTTTTCTTTATTATTTGATGGTAGAGACTACGACCATCATAGCTATAGGGCAAAGTAGGTGTTTTTCCAAACTCCAAGAATTTAATAAAGGTTTTGAAACTTGTAGCTCTTGTGTCAGTGTCATACTTGTGATACCATGCCTCTCTTACAGGAGTAAGAGGAGAAAGGCAACTACGCCACTAATCTACAACACAATGGTTGCAAAACTGTAGAGCATGAGGGGAATGCAAATATAGTACAATATACATGACGCACTAGTAACCCTGGTGGACCTAGCGGAGAATGCACACAATACAACAGGTATTCAAACTAGTCACAGCTAGGGGGAGCAGAGGGGCAAGGAAGAGGGGGGAGAGGGGAAGAAAGGACCCAGAATGTTGGAAAAATGCACAAGGAGACGGGCAGAGAGAAGGAAGCGCTTGGCCCAGAGAAGCAGAGCCTGAGATGTGGGTGGAGAGTGCACGTGGAGACAGGATGTGAGGCGATGGACGTGCAAGGCCGGGAAAGGGGGTCTGAGTTGTGGGTGCAATGTACACGTGAAGACTGGTAGAGCGGGGAAAGGACACGCCAGGCATGGGAGTTGCGTTCAGTGCAGCAATGCTATCTTCTTCCCTGCACCTTATTACCTTAAAGACACTGATGGATGGAGTGTCGTCCGCGCTCCCAATCTCTGCTGTTACCATCTTCACTGCCAAACGCCTGCGTCGCTCAACACTGCGGCCTCGTCATGCGAGGGCTTTGCCGCAGAATGTACGATCCTCGGTTCTTAAAGGCTCGGAGGTTTGGACATAGCGTTGCGTGCTACTTATCGTAGGGCAGTGTCTCCTGCGCACCTGCGTCACAGAACACAGCAGCCTTGTCCTGCTAAGGCTTTAAGCATAATGCACGGTTAAGACCTTAAATGTTTTTTAGCCTCACACATGGGCACTTTACAACATGAACCCAAAACAATGGTACCCTGAAATGTTACTAGTAAATGAGGATGAAGTACACATTCCACAAACACGCATTAAAAATAAATAATTACTGCATGTAATCCTTGAATAGAGTACACAATAAAGGTGTCCCCAATCATACTACTGGACACAAATCGACATGCTGGCCCAGACTGGGTCAACAGCTTCCCAAGCCAGATGACCTGTGGAAGGGCAGACTCCCCTTTACTGTCAGTTTGTAAGAGGTGGGTAGAACTTCAGCGGCGAGATATCCCTGCTGAGGTTAATTTTGTTATCACCCACAATTGGAAGTGAAGTTAGCTACATTCTTGTTAAAATGCAAACAAACGTACTGGTGATGTCAGTGAGCCTGCCCATGCCTGCAAAGTTTTAGGATAGTTTAACGTGATATAAGCAACGCTGTAAAGGGACCTGTAGTGACAATCAGGGTCACTGTTAACACACTACTTTAGTTAAAAAAAAAAAAAAAAAACCTGTAGCACACTTGTCTTGCTGACGTAGATGCTTATGGTGGTGTGAGTCAAAGGGGGCTGTGAGGATCTAAGAGTAAGAGACAGACACAAGGTGGCATGTTGATTGGCAAATACTTTTTTTTATAAACAAAATTAATGGGGGAGCTGGAGGAAATCCTAGCTATCCTGAAACTGTCCCTCTCTCAGCAAAACTAGCTAATGAACCTGGTCAGTGTCAGGAAGACCAAAATAAAGTTAGCCGTCCTGTGTTCAAATCCTAACCTGTCCCTCTACAATCTAAACTGAAAATAAGGTGACAGGGTGCCGTCCTGCAGCCCAGTTCAATAAAAGTTCCAGCAAAAGCTGTAGACAAAAGCAAACAAAGTTCCACAAGAATTAACGGTTGATCCCCTTTTACCCCCAAGGTCTTTCTAGCTTTATACAAAATGATTCCTGAATCTTCACTGGATAAAAATGAATCTTGTTTTTTCTTTTTTTTTTTCTTTTAACTTTCTTTATTGATTCACATCACATAGCATTGGTAATCATGCATTTCAAGACTGAGGTACCAAATTACAGTTAACATATAGTGCCTCGTGTCAATGTCCATCCTGCTCTGGAGGTGCAGTTTATAGCACTTTTGAAGGCTTTGACGAGCTGGGTAGCTGAAGAGTGTCTCTGAGCCCAGCTGGTTCAGTGCTACATTGCCGGCAGCGGGACGGTTTGGAGCATCGAACCGATGGATACGCGCTGGGGCCATGTACACCCAATGTAGTGTCTTCAATTGATCAGCTGAAGCCGTTTGTTGAAAGCCCCCCTATTTTTGTTTTTCACATGCCCTCCCACTGTTTATCTGTGAATTGGGCCCGGCATCCTCCTCCCATTTCAATCTACAGGTTAAGGTCTCTTGTGTTGTGTCCCTTTGTATTAATGTGTATAAAGTCGAGACCACCCCTCTGCATCCCGGTGAGCTCACTATATACCTAAGGAGTGGGGTGGTGGGTGACTTCACCGGGAACTCCGGAGACCATTCCCTGAAGGCTGCCCTCATTGTTAAGTACTGTAGCCTACATTGGATGCCGCCCCCGCAACCCATTTTTCCTTAAAGATGTCCTAGGTAACAAAGGAATCATACGGATACATATTCATTCGGGATCACCCTGCCCCCCCGCCACTCCCTGATGATGGCCTTGTCACAAGTCTGTGCACGTTCCACAACTGAATGCCCGGGTCAAATGGGGAAATCCACCCGCAACCTTTTCAAAGCTCTTCTCCATGCATGGATCGTACATGCCAGTGGGTCAAATTGATATTTGTCCACTACCCTGTGGGATACATCCGGACCCCCTGTAAGGAGAATGGTCATACCGAGCATTTTTCTATGTGCACCTTGAGGTAAAGAAGAGGCAGGAAGCCAAAAAGTATAACTCCACGTCTGGGGTACCCACCCCGTCCACCGGTAGGGTGAATGTGTCCCAGCTGATTCGCGGGTTCCAAGCTAGTTTGACCAGCTGGGTCTTCACGTCCGCAAAGTATCGGACCCCCGGCCACACTGGGACGATCTGAAAGATGTACAACAGTTTGGGAATCGCCACCATCTTGGCCACTGCTATTCTGCCAAACAGTGAAAGGGGGAGCTTACACAATTTTTCTACCTTTTACTTTCAGGGCCTGCAGGTATTGTAGGTGATTAACTGCCAGGAGCGTTTGAGAGTCCCCCAGGTATGTTACAGCCCGCTGCTCCCATCTATAACCCTCCGTATTAGGCGGTTCCTCAGTGTTCTCATTTAGTGGAAACAAGGTGGACTTCTTAACCTCAGGCCTCGATGCTTCCCCGAACTGCACCACCTCCTGTGACACTGGCGCGAGATTGGTCGCCGGGTCCTTGAGATATAGGATTGCATCGTCGGCGTAAAGCCAGACCCAGAGATCCATGTCTTTTCCGTAGGTGAGCTGCCATCACCTCAATCGCTGCAGTAAAAAAGCAAGGGTGAAAGCGGGCAGCCCTGCCTGGTCCCCCAACCAAGCGCAAGGGGCTTAGACAGCTTGCCTCAATCCCTATACAAGCATTCGATCCCACATTTAGCAGTTTTACTGCTGACAGGTAGTATGGTGGGGTACCCAGCTGGCGCAATAACTCAAACAAGTAGTCCCACTCCACGGAATCAAAGGCGCTTTCCATATCCAATAATACGGTCGCTGTCTGGTCGATCTCGGCCGAAACCGTGAATAGCCTACGTAGATTGGAGGATTCCCGGTAAAGCCCGACTAGTCTGCATGTGTTATTTGGGAAATATGTGGAAGACGGCGATCTGCCAGAACCTTAGCACATTTTTTTGTGTCTAGGTTCAGCAGTGGTATCTGGCGATATAAGGAGCACTCTAGGGAATCCTTATCTGGCTTCAGAATTAATGTGATTATGGCGTTCCGCGTTGTTGGAGGGAGACGCCCTGCTTTCATATCCTCCTCCCACATCTTCAGCATGTGTTGCGCCAGTTCCAGCCCCCACTCTTTGTAAAACTCGGCAGTGATGCTGTCTGTGCCGGGCGCCTTAGATGTGGGTAGGGCGCGAATCGCGATGAGGACCTCGTCCACGGTAATGGGAGCGTCCAGGGCCTCCACCGCCTCTTCACTCAGCACTGGGAGAGCTGCCTCCCAGATGCATCCCTCCATATCCTCCCTAGGCAGCGTCCCCTTTGAGGCGTATAAGTTCTCATACTAGATGCAGAATGTTTCTGCTATGTCCGCCAGTTTCACCACCCCTGTCCCTCCTGGTGCCCTCTTCGATGCTATATCTATGCTGCCTCTTTCCTGGCGAACCATCAGTGCTAGTAATTTACCTGGCCTACCCTCCTCTCCATATTTCTGGGCCATGACAGGGCGTGCGAAGTACTAAGCCTCTTTCTGCCAGGTCTTTTAATTTAAAAGCCTCCCAGATGGTGCTCATTGTGGATACTGAGCCCAGGTTCACACTAAAGTATGCCTTAATTAGATCATGCACTTCACCCCTAAACACCAAGTCAGACAGCGCTGCAGACTTAAAACGTTTTTCCAACTACCACCCAATGTTCTCCCCAAGACCCCCCCCCCCGTCCCCCCTTTGAACCACCCACCCCATAGGTAACATACCTCCCCCACCCTTTTACCTGCAACAACTGGTTTACCATGGTGCACTACCCGGGAACGCCAGACACCGCTCCCCAAGGGACCACTTAACTCCCCTGACCTCTGGGGGATATCGTCATAGCGTATTCACTTAACGCAGCAGGACTGATTCATTACATTACCGACTTTTCACATTTTCAAAAACCATCAGGGAATCTATCTTGACCCGAGCACCTTTTAACCGTGTTACAACCGAGTGCAGCCCAGACTGATATTCAAGTAGTTCAGCATGCCTAATTATCACCTCACATCGACCGGTGCCCCGTTGTCATGGGTCGGGGGGGAGGTTCTTTGGGAGTGGATCTATAAATTCATGCACTACCCCCTGGTCAGTGAATAAGTGGACCTGGCCACCATGTTGAACTCCCCCCTTGGATACATACAGCATGGCATACTGCATTCCCATATCACGATGTGCTCTCTTCACGGCCAGAAAGGAGAGATGGGCCCTCTGGACTGTAGGAGTGAAGTCCGGATAGAAGGAGATCCTGACGTTTTCGTACATGAGGTCTCCTAGTTCCGTAGGCCTTAGGATTATCGCATCTCGATCTCTATAGTTAAGTAAACGTGCCATGATCGGGCCTGGGCTTTGACCCGGTCTGGGGGCCATTTGCGACACCCAGTGCGCCCTTTCCACCAGGAATTGTGTTGACAGGGACGGTTCCTGCAGGACCTCCTTAATAAAACTCTCCATGAATTCCTCCATGTTGCATTGCAGAATCGATTCGGGCACTCCCACCACCCGATTGTGGTTTCTCCGCTTCAAGGTCCTCATTCTTTTCCTTGATCAATCTGACGTCCTTCCACAGCTCCTGAATGGCTTGCGCCGTCTCACCGCTTGTATCTTCCAGCGCCCCCACTCTGTGTTTGGACTCTGAGAACCGCTCAATTTCCTTCTCGATCTGCTCCTGCATCCTGTCCACATTGTAGGCCATCCCATTGAGTTTGGTGTTCATAGATGTGAACCCCGATTGATCTCTGCCAGGACCTGGTTCAGTTACGACTGCTGGGCCCCGTCGCTCGTGCTTGCGGGCGGCTCTTCTCCACCCAAGAGGGGCACCTTGTTGTGTTGTCCTGGAGCACAGACATCCTCTCACTACCTTTTTTATTTAGCCCTTTTTTCTGGGAGAAGGTCAGACGAGATTATCTTTTATTCCCTTTAGCCATGCGACTCGCTCTGACTCGCTCTCCATCTCGCAGCCGGGTGCCTTTTTCACAGTTATCACCTTCCGAGAAAGTTTCCTATTACGTCGCTACTGGCAGGTATCTCTGCAATGTCTCTCCGGGGTGGCCCTGACCTCATGCCTTCCTCGAGCCTATTGCGTTGCCGAAGGGTTATCGGCCCCTCCACTGTATGCCTCCTGCTGTTTTACTGCTCCCCTTGCGGGGCGGGGGGCCGCGCAAGTCCGTCACTGTAGGGCGTTAGCCCGGGTGCAAGAGGTGGTGTACTGAAGGGGGCGTAGGCGTGCTTTTGCTCCACACGGCCATCGGGTTGCCTCCCGTCACTCTCAGGGCGGCCTCAGAGTTGGGGCTTGGGCCGATTAAGTACCGGTACCTTCGACTGGGTCGGTCTTTCTATAAAAAGCGGTTTTATGCCCGATGGGTTTGTCGGCGATCTCCCCACACGGACAGTTCTGCGAGGAGACTACGAAAGTGCAGCCTTCTTGGTCTCGGGCACTCTAGCGTCCCCCCCACACCCCTTACAAATGAATCCTTGTCTGTAGCTGGAAGGCCCGCTTTCCCAGGCGCACCGCAACAAGAAAAAATTGCCTGGATTCTACCCCTCAAGCTGTGCTGAGCTCCTTAACCTCCTTTCCGCAATACTCCCATCTTGGAGAGTCCTTCCAAGTAGAGTATTCAACAAACGTTCTCACCGTCTGAGCTTAGTCTTACCCAGAGCCTTGCTTTACTCTCCTGCCAAGTTCCCTGAGTGTTGTGCAATTCAATCTTGTATTCCTGTGTTAGGTGGTGCCTTTCCCCCGTAAGGAACCCAGACCCCCTTCAAATGGTCAGTTCTGAAATTCTTTTTATCAGTTATGGCCCCCTTCCACAGCCTTGGTTTACTCTCCTGCCAAGGCCTGTCCAGACAGCTTATGTTTGCAAAGTTCGTATATATCTCCCTTTCCCAGTTTGGGGTTTGTTTTGCCAACGTGGGTCCCAGACCCCGTTCTGACAGTTCTCTGCATTCCCTGGACTCAGTAAACCCGGTCTCCACTCCTGACACTGGCTGCTTGTTTGGGTCTCAGAACCAGGTTCTACTGCTCGGGGCTTCTCTTGACTCGCCAGACAGTGCTTTGGCGTCCAACCTTCTCCCACAGGCTCATCATTACAGGTTCTGCTGTTCTGACTGCCCTGACTCTGCTCAGGCACTTCCTCTGCTCCCGTGGCTCTGCTTGGACTTTTCCAGCAGGCAAACTGTTCTTGTTCCGCATCCCAGCTCTCTCGGCCAATGGGAAGTGTTTTGCCCCGCCTCGGTACAGCTTCTCCAGCGGCATGCCTGGGCTACCGTCTCTCTCGGCTCTGAATCTCCATCTCTTGCATGTTGTCTGGCTGACGCACTTGAGTTTCTGCCGAGTGCAAGAAGGAAACCTTGTTTCATTCTCTCCTGGGTTCTGTATGAATTTGAACAAAATTGTGCGAACGAAAAGACTAGACCAAGCACCTGTGTTCACAAGTGCTCTGCACTACTCAGTGCCTCTTCCTCGTCTCGGTACCTTATTCAGCTGGGGTTAAACTGGATTCTCTGACGTCATGCGAGTCTTTGACCTCTACTTGAGAAATGTCACAAACGTACATTAATGTATTTAGTGAAGGAGTACACAAAGGGATCACAGGAAAGGCGGAAGGTTTAAAGTACTACTGCGTTATCCCTTCGTAGTCACTGCTCTCAGTGAAGTCCTGCTACCTGATGAGATCCTTCTGCTGAGTACCACCCCCAGGAGAACTATTGGGTAGTGGCCTCACCACCCTGTCCCAATGGGAAGGGGCTTCACCATCTAAAGCAGTGACAATACCTCGGGATTCGTCACAGGGCACATTGTTGAGTAAGCAAGGACACCCACACCGCCCATGTGCTAATGGCAATGATCAGTCAATTTGGGAAGCTGGTTTCTTTTTATGGGATCAAACTTGGTCCTCAGACCCAGTGCTGAGACACCTTGGTAGCTCTGCCTTGATCTACCCTCTCCCTCTCCTTGTCCTTACAGGTCCTTTCCTGTGGCTGTCAGCGGCAAGGACTTTTACTAAGTCATTGCACCATTTAACAGACTCTCAAGCTATCGTTCTGAATGTTCCAGGAAACCCTCCTTCTTAAAATAAGAATGTTGACTTTCCCCTTGCAACTTATCCTGAGCATGATGGGATGCTATTTGGAAGCCTGAGCCTACTCTTAATTTCAAGGAAAGCCTTTCTCGCAACTTGCACCTCCTGCCTCCGTTATAGGATTTAAAAAATCAGGTTGGTACAAATATTATTTTCTTCCTCAAATTGTATTCATTTTCTTAGCTGCTGCTGCTGCCCTTGGGATCGTTCCCTCTTCTGTTAGTTGGTATGTGCGAATCGGACAGTGCCCTCGCACACTAAGCAATTTGGCCAATGGAACTGGTTAATCGCACAATTATAGATAAAATTGACCAACTTAATGAGGCATGCACAGTAGATTGGTCTGAAAATGAAAAACTGACGCCTGCCTTCACTTTCTGGTCAAAATTAGTCAAATGGAGGCAGCACAAAAAGTGCATTCCTCTTGAATGCCTTGAGTTGCCAGCTGTACCTAGAGAAACTAATCTTAATTCACTCTAGAAATGTGATCTTGTTTTCTTGACGGAACGCAACATTAGCAGCCCTGTAGATAAAATATCAATAGCACACTTGACTGTCAAGCAGATTCTTCCACTCTGAATTGCTACTTTCAAAGCTCTCCTACTAAAAAGCAAAACCTATTACCATATATTTTTTCAGAGGGCACAGTTCCCTCCTGGACAAGGGGGCTGCCATGTCAGTGAGTGCTTAAGTCTACTGGGGGGAGCAATGTGAGGGCATGGCATTTCCCAGCACAAGGTCCTATTTTTATACCCATAAGAGTGTCCAGGGGCATGTTGATCCTCTGCAACGAAAGCATTTGCTGCACTACTAAGAACCTAGCTTCCTTTTTTTGGAAAGTGCTCTAAAATGCCAAGGCGTTCCCCCTTCGGAATTTGACATTGGGAGCCAGTCCTCAGTCTTGTCCAGTTCAAAACGCTGGTTAAAAACCCCCTGTCTCGGAGAGTCAAGATGGAAACAGACAAGGGCTTAGGGCTCTGCATAGGAAATCTGAAGGCCTTGACTGGGCTCTGACCTGTTGTCAAAGTGATCCACGCATCACATCTTAGTCCGGTGGGGATAGATCTGTTTGCACAGTGGTGGAGCGCGGAAAGCGCTGTTGCACAGCAGTCTTCCAATCATTCACTACTGGGCCACTAACCTACTGGCCTTGGGTGTCCCCACAATGTTATCTTTAACTTGCTTGATCCGAGTCTGGCTCTTAAGTACCAATACGCCCTTTCAATGACACTTGTTCACTCCCCTGAAACAGCTCATTACTCCAAATGGTAGAATGCCCTCTTTCAGAGAAGCGGTGTGTTCTCATCCAAATTACTGTGTACTCCTCTGCAAGGGAGCCTCACAGACCTCAACCTGACGCAGCATGTTTAGCTCTACTGCTTTTACGTTGTGAAATAAGAAATCATTGAGGGAATAGTCCTGGTCTTCAAGAAAACATTTAGGTAGAAAAATGACTAAATGAGATAATGGCTAGATTGTGTATACTGACCTTGCAGTATGGAGGCGGGAGTGGCTTTAAACTGAGGCACGGGGTAGGGGTATGCAAGGAAGCAGTTTTTTGCCTCTTATAGTATCCTGTGCTGAACAAACCTGCTTTCTCAAAGTCTTTCCTGAAGTATTTTCATCTCGCTGGAGGGCCAAACAGTGCCAAAATTCGTCGTTACAGTGAGTAACTCAAATTTTTACTGTGACTGTTTCAAATTGTTGTGCTACGTTAAAGTGGTTTCCTTTTTTCTATTTTTTTTAGTTCAACGGTCTGCTTACAAAGATTTGGTGTTGCTTTTGCAGACCAATGATTACCTCTCCACCTCCCAGCTGAGAGCAAAGGTAAATAAGCTCGTCCCTTCCGTTTCTTCCATTTAGTTCACTTATGGATATACAGAATTCTCAAATGTAAACCTGAATCACTGTATAGTGCAAAACCTTCCCCCCACCAACAGACTTTTATATTTTGCTTCACAGGATGACCTAGAGTGGGTTACCTTAGCTCAATAATACAACTTGTACAGGACTTGGGTTCATGAGAGTACACTTGATTTAAGTTTTATTAAAGGAATATACACACTGCCAGTAATACCCCTGAGGAGTATTTTGCGATTTCCCCATAGTGCTTAAATCTAAAAATTGTTTTAGACAGTGTGCATCCGCAGGCAGGTAAGAAAATGCTGGCTACAAATGACTGCTGCCACTTTAAGAACTTGCAAAGTTGTGGAACTTTTGCATCCTTATGCATCCCTCTGCACACCAGTCCCACCCTCCACTCCCACGCCACCAACCGCCACGCCCAGTTCCTATTTCCCGCATAACTGGAGTGTCCGAATTGCTCTACACTGTGACATCCCAAGATTCACTTTTGGGGTGGTTTGGTGCGTTCCCATTACTGTTGATACTTCAATGAAACCGAAAGTAAGAGAATACCACAAAACTGGGAACCCTATGAGTAAATGCAATTCCCATATAAACAGTTAATAAAGCATAAAAATTGCTATAAGCATTTTGTTTTGCCTCACTATCCAACAACTAATAGGTGTTGCTTCTCACTTTGTCTCAAAAATTCGATTACACAGTTCAGGGGTCTACGTGGCGCGCGAATGTAGATCTGACAGCGCAACCCAAATGTATGAATTAATCAAAGTGCATCAGGCTATATGTTTCGGCGGTCTTGTGTGGATATGTCCGCCTTCCTCAGGACCTTGTTCCCTGAAAAATGTAGGAGAGACTTCTAAAAGGACTTTGTTGAGTGCTTGCATTGAGTTCTAAAATTAGTGATCCATTTCGCTAGAATAATACTTGCCAGTTTACCTGTCATCGTTGTTGTATTGCTTTTGTTTCCCTGGTCCTTGGCGCAGTAGGGGTCCCCAAGACATGGTCACATACTTTGCCTTTGGCACTTCTCTCCTGAAACCTAAACTCTGCCTCGTTTTCCCCAGTTATATGTATGGGATTCTCTCCAAAGGCATTCACCTTAACAATTGCTTCTTTGTATTTGTATTTTGTTTATTTATATAGCACGCTGGGCGCAGAACACATTGTTTGAATTCAGACTCCCAAGTATCTTTCCCAATCAGATTTTAGTCGGCTCCACTATCTATTAACATTAAAACGTCGACCCCCCCATTAATGGTGACCAGTTCCCTGTAACTCATCCCCACCAGTGCATTCACCACTTGAATCGCTCACACCTGCATAGTATTCTGTCTGAATCTCCATTGTCACACTCGTTCTCTTGAACATTCCCTGTTTTGCTAGACGACCTGTAACACTTTGCCAGATGACCACTGAGTCCACATAGGCGACATTCTACGGAATCCACTGTGCACTCTTTGGAGTTGGCCAATTGCTGTGTGCTCCAACACGAAGCATCTTTTCTGCTGCTGTCCTGCATGAAGCTCTCCCATCCTTCCTATCTGTCTCCTTGAGTCACTGCTCCTCTCTCTGTAGTTCTTACATTTCAGAGAATCATTGTTCTTCCTACCACCTTGGCGATGCAAAGAGCTGTGTGCAACTTGCTTTGGTATGTCAATCGACTTATCAAGATTGGGGTCCTTTTCCATCCACAGTTCTTCTCTGATCCTGTCATCTGTGCATCTGGTCACGTATGTGTTCATGACCGTATTGACAGAACAGACGTGCGATAGCCAAACCTCTCAGAGCTGTAACATTGTCCTCTATCGGCTCTCCATATATCTGTTCTCTAGTTGCAAAATGATATCTGGCCAATATTTTGTTTTCTGTTACCTCGTAGTGTTGGTCCAACTTGGCAATGCTGATGTCAAAACTGTTCCAAGAGCTTGCATCCAGAGGTTGACTTGGTTCTGGTTTGAAAATGTCTTGCCCTGCATGGACTAAGCAATGATAAAGCAGTGCGTCCTTCCTCTCAACTGCATAATTCGTGCCATTTTCCTTCCAATCTTTCCACTTCACCATTGGTTACCCAGGTTGAGGTAAAAACTGTGCAGGCCGGGTATGTTGCCCATTGTCAAGCTTCCAAAAAGAATTAAGTGAACTGAGCAAGTTGAACAAGAGTGAAACGAGGTGCTACTCGTTTAACACCCAACTCCTGCTTGAGCAACCACAAGAGCTCTGTAGTGACCACTTGCACCTAATATGGTGGGGGGAGAGGAAACTATCACTGACCTCCCTTTTAACACAGAGGGTGTTTCAATACAGAATTACTCCGCATGGTGTAACGGGAAGGTCGCCTTTTGAGCTTTTAGTGGCAGAAAGCCCAACACTCCTTATACAAGGTTCGCTGAGGAGGTCCAATGTGGGGAGCGTAGAGAGATTGCCTATTGAAGTGGTGAGGCAGCGACATGTAGGTATGATTAGAAAAATTGTTGCAAATCCACCATGTTTGTACGAGAAGATAAGGTAAAAATATTGTTAGTAAGGTGATACGAAGCGACTTTCAGGCTTAGATGGATTACTTATTAGGTTTATTACAAGAACTTAAGACACAGTAACATAAGGATAAAGAGTATGGACTATATCAGCACTGGCCCCATCACCCAGGCAAGGGAGCTCCAACTGCCTGCCTCAGTATGGAACCCTCAGATAAACATTCCATCATTCACACAGCAACACTCCATCTACAGAGGTAGATGTCGTTCTCCAGGGAACATTCCCACATGGTGATGGCTAGGTTGCTTAGTGGAGGGGACCTGTTACCCCCCTGCTTGTTGACCTAGTACATGCTGGTGGAATTGTCAGTCTGAATGAGGACAGTCTTGCCACCAATCAGCGGAGGGAAAGCTTTGAGAGCTAGCCAGATGGCTTTCAGCTCCAGCCAGTTCATATGCGGCTCCTGCCAGGTCCAGCAGACACCATGCACACTGTGGTTGTCCGGAGTGGCTCCCCAGCCTTCTAGGGAGGAACCCGTGGTGATGATGACCTGCAGGACCGGCTGCCGGTAGGGCCTGCCCCTGCGCAGGTTGTCGACCCTGGACCACCATGTGAGGTCCGAGTGGGGAAACGGAGGAATGCTGACCGGCTCCACTTGGGAGCCCTTCTCCTGATTCCAAGATGCTGCGGGAAGCTCCTCATCCTGAGTCTCGTGTGGGGTACCGCCAGTAGGACCGCTGCCTTGATACCCAATAAGTGTTGGTACCACCAGGCCGATGTCACTGCCTGGGTAAGGAAGAGATTGGTGGCCCTCTTGATGGCCATGATCTTGTCCTCCGAGGGAAAGACCTTCTCAAAGCTCATGTCCTAGATGAGGCCCAGGAAGATGAGGCTCTGCATAGGTTGCAGCTAAGACTTCTTGAGTTCATAAACCCCAGATCATGGAGTGTGGCACCACCTCCGGAGCTGCCGCCCTGACAAGCCAATTGTCCAGGTACGGGTAGACGTGGCGGACCTGGTCCCTGAGGAGGGCTGCCACTGAATTCCCGATCCTGGTAAATACACTGGGGGCTGAGTGAGTTGATGCCAAAGGGTAGCACCTTGTATTGGAAATGGCAGCCCATGATCCTGAAGCGGAGAAAGGAGTGATGCGGCTGCCAAATCGGGACATGTAGATAAGCATCCTTCAGATCCAGGTAGCACATCCAGTCGCCCTTGTCCAGTGTCTCTAGTGCTGGTGTAACCATCTTGCATTTTTGAAGAGGGAGGGAGAGTTTGAGGTTGGCAGTCCAACACACCAGCCTGGTTTTTCTTCTGAATGGCAAAAATCCTGGAATAGAAGCCAATCCTCAGTGGGAGGCTGGGACTTACTCCACTGTCTGTCTCCCTACGAGTGACCGAACATCCGCCAACAGAGTTGCTGTCCCAATTTGTGGGAGTGGAGTGGAACAATTGGTAGGCAGTACCCCGTGGATACTACAGAGAGGATCCAGGGGTCCACGAATCTCTGGCGCCAAAACTGTGCATGAAATGCAAGCCTGCCCCCCCACCGGAAACACGTTGACCCAAAGGGACGCGTCATGCCTTCTTTACCTCTGAGGCTGTTGCGGAGTAGGGGGACTGGAAACTCCCCCACCCCCCTTTTGTTTGCACCAGTGCTGATTCGGAGAATGGTCAGGCTGTTTCGACCTCCGTTCTTGGAAGGCCCGGAACCCGCCAAACGCCCGCCCCATATCGGAGCGTTAATGCGACGGACTACACCTTGGGTGTGGCCTTCGTTAGGATAAAAACTTTGCAATTTGGGAACTGTTCTTCTTTTTATCTAATTCCTCATCGGTGGTGGAGTGAAAGGTCACTACCCTCGAATGGAAGTTCCAATATGCGTTCCTGGACATCTGGGTTAAACTTGTTAGCCAGAAACCCAGGCAGTCCTTGTGATGCGTATGGCCTGGCCAGAGGTGTCGATATTGGCCACGGTGGACTCCACAAATTTGGCCTCTGCCAGCCCCGCCTTGATGCATGCTTGGCTCTGCACCGGACATTCTGGAAGGAAATCGGCTATTTCCCACCAAATCCTCTGGTTAACAGCTACCAGCATAGCATCCGCGTTGAATTGACGCAGTTGTAGAGGCGTTGGAGTAAATCTTCTTTCCGTACGCCTCCAAGATCTTGTCCTCCTTGCCTAGCAGCGCCAAGGACGAGGTGGTCAAGAACAACTGAGGCTTCGAGTAGATTGATGCTGCAGCGATCACCAAAGAGTGTGGTTGAGGGTGTGCCCACAGCAAGAGTGGATCCCACTCCATCTGCCTATACTTGCCGTTGAGGCACCGATTGTCAGGCTTGGCAGAGTGAGGCTTGAGCTAACCCTTCTTGGCCAAGGCGACAACGTCCTTCTGCATTGGGTTCCCCGTTCTAGCCGGGGGGCGTAGCGTGAGGGCCTCTGCCAGAACCCCTTTCTCCAGTTGCTCAACCTCAGGTTGAGGAAGGCCCAAATATTCTGCCCAACCTGCAAGCAGTACATGGAAAGCCTTGGCTGACGACAGCGTGTAGGGGTCCTCCTTCTCGTTGTGTGTCCACCAGGGTGTCCGGTTGATCTGGAGCGGGTGGAGTAATACTGGGCGCTGTGGTGTAGGAAACAGAGCCGGTGGCTGCTGCAGAGGCTGGTATGGACCCGCCTGCACTGTGGGAGGTAGGGGAGCCGGAATTCGAAGGGGCAGCAGGTGCTGCGCTGGGGCCTGAGGCACTGGAGCCATAGGAAGAATTACTATGGGCGCTGATGGAGCGGCCGGAGGGAGCATGTCCTTGATAGCATCCCGAAGGATGGCCTCCCCATCTGGGGAGTTCACATCAGCGCCAGGTAAACTTTCGAAGAACCTGTCTTTGGAGGCTGAAGAGGTGGCAGGTGATATTGACGGAGTGGCAGGAGGCTGCTGGGGCTGAAGCGCACTCTGCCTCGGTTGCAGGGGAAACGTGCCCTGTGCTGCTGATGGATAGACAGTAGGCCACGTACTTGGTTGACACCAGTCCCACCTTTTAACTCGTTATCCCGCCTGTTCTGTTCCTAGGAGCAGCATCGCGCAGCCATCGTGGCTGGCGCGGCGGCCATTTTGTCGAGCTGCATGCCACGCCCCGAAGAAGTGGTGCTTGGCTCACTGGGTTCTGCCTCCTCCAAGACTCTTAGCGGTGGAGCATGAGACCTACCCTGCACGCCAGGTTGTGGCCTGGAAGGTGTGTTGCCCTCGGCAGAGTCGCTGGTAGTGCTGTGTGTTGGTGCCCACTCTGACATTCTGCCGGTATTAGGTCGTTGACCCTCTGGCGTACACCCAGTAAAGGAACCTTGCAGTCCCTCAGCACTGACCTCGGAAGTATCCTCCGACCCCTTGGCCATAAGGCCGATAGCTGGACTAGCCTCGGTACCTGTGCTGGTGCGAGATCCAGAAAGGTTCCTTCCACTCAGGCGGTTCCTTGGAAAGTAGTCGCCCTTACGGGTGCGATGGAAAACAGCGGCCCTTCCTTAGGCCTCGATTGATGTTTGACGAATTCCTTTAAGTCCTCTGGAGGCCATCTTTCGAAGAGCGCCCAAGTCCTCTGGAGGCGACCTTTCGAAGAGCCACCTAACTAGCCTGTTGTTCAGTGCGTGTGGAGTCTGCATCACACATGGTACAACCTTCCCAGCTGTGGTCTGGGCCATGGCAGCGGAGGCAAAGAGCGTGGGAATCGGATGTAGGGAAGAGCCTCTTGCAGGCTGGACACTTGCTGAAGTTGACTTGCGCTGGGGAGGAGCGTGGCGTCGGAGGACCGAGTACTTGATTGACAAAAAAGAAGACAAAAAGATAGAAGTATCCGTGGAAGAGCGCATGGTATTACATGGCCGAAGCCAAACCCAGGAGCGCTGGTGAAATCGTCCCTTTCCTGGGACTGGGGAGTGGCGTCGTTGGGCGGAGTCAGGTAGCGCATGCACTCGGGGAAGCATCTCTAAATTTAAAGAGGAAGGTTTTTTTCTGGTGAAAAAGGTTCCGTCTTCTGTCCCTGTCGAGGGACGCCCATACAGTATGGAGGAAAGGGGACTTGAGTACGTTGGTCACTACGGTGAGTAACTATTACTTTTTTCCAGCTAACCAATCAGGATTTCGGGTGAAATCATCCACTAGGCACAATAGTGCTAATTTAGTGGCCGCTATTGAATATTCATGGTATAGACTCAAACTGCTTGTTTTGGTGCATTTGTAGATTTTAGTGCCGCGTTCGATACCATGGAGGGAGGAAAACTGTGGATCAAGCTAAACACGTATAATACCGGCTGGGCTGCTATCCATGATCCAACATTTATACAGACACATCTGTGAGAGTGCAATTAGATGGCCAAGGGAAATTATCTGAATCTATAACACTGCGAGGAGTCAAACCAGGCTGCATTTTAGCGGCTACATTATTTAACCTGTAACTAGCTGACTTTTTGGCTGACCTGCATGTAACACCTTCAGATGATATTAAAATGAGCAGCCTGAAGTTAGGCTGGTTGGGTTATGGGGATGACCTCTTGTTGTTAGACTATACCCCCAAAGGTTTACAGACCAAATTGAATGCTGTTGATTGGTTTGCAATCGCGAATGGTCTAAAAATCTACATCAGGAAAACTAAGGTTATTACATTTTTAGGTGAAGGTTTATTAATAACCAACACATTGAAGTTGTAGAATGTTATAAATACTTAGGGGTCTTAATAGACCATAATTTGTGTTGGAAACACTGGAGCGAAGTGTATGAAGACTGCTATGGCATTGAGTCATTTTATTGGTCGACAAGGGGGTTTCTCTGTTAGCATAATCCTACTGCTGTATTCTGCTAAAGTTGTACCATGCTTACTATATGCTGTGGAAATTTGGGGAAAACATTTTAAAGATGCAATGAATAAGCTTGAAACTAAAATTATAAGTATTTTATTCCGAATGCCGAAATAGTTACCCTGTGAATGTAATTTGATGTGCATTAGCGATATTTTAGAATATAAAATTGCAATGCTATTCGTCAAATTGAGTACACTAGATAATACTTTTATTGTAGAGTTGATGAAATGTTTTAACAAAATGGAGAATCCTCATTTATGTGTTTATAGTCAATGCGAACAGTGTATCTCAGATGGGCAAAGAAAATGCCTGTTTGGCTTGAACATTCTCATGCAAAGGTTAAACAGCTGCTAAAAATGTCAATACTTGCAACTATAGCCAATAGCGATACATTTTTGGAGTTTTGGTTAAATGCTTCTAGAACACCTAAATACCAAGCTGCATTCCCTGATGGTAACACCATTAGGCGGTATTTACTCTTAAAATTCAATGGGTGTGATAAACTTGAAATAATGGGTGCAAAATGTGGCATTGCTAGGGACCAAAGACTATTTAGATTGTGTGGCACATCCCTTATAGAATCTACAGTACACATTTCTCAATGTGAGAGCCTTACCCTTGTAAGAACTGAATATCTGAAAGCATATGACAATACTAACAATACTGAGAATATGAATGAAATATGGGCATCTCTCTTACCTGGAAATAACCTGAATCTTATTTTTCACATGATGAATTTTCTTATGACTTTTATCTATTTTAAGGGAATTGTCCATCGGCACTCTGTTTTTATAGAAATGATTCGAATCTTATAATTGGATTTTGTTAGGTTAAATATATGTAAAGCCTTTGTTGGCTGTGAAGGTGTTAAATAAAATAACCTCATCTGATGTGGCCGGAGCGGAAGTGGCAGCCAGAGGGAGCCCAAGAGAGGGAGAGGAGAGAGGGGACAGGATGCCCTGAGTTTTAGTGGTGAAGTGAGAAGCTAGAGGTGTGCAGAGGCCTGGGAGGGAACAGGAGAGGTGGAGACTGCAGATTGAATGGCCAGCTCCTTACAGATTTTAGTTTGGCAGTATTAGAGGCTGCATAGACACGGGCTTGATTGTGGGCTCTCTTCTTGGAAAGGACTGTATTGCCTTCGGAGCAGGTGTTGAGCCAGTTTGTCAGAGGATGTGCCTGATGCCCTCCACTTCCTCTCAACCACGATGCACTTGCGTTTCAGGGTGGCAAGGTCTGAGTCATGCCAAGAGTTGCACTTGGAGGTAGGTTTCAGACGGATTCTCATGACGGGGGCAAGGCCATCCAGAGTTTTGGAGATAGAAATATGCAGGTTAGAGAGGGCTGTGTCAGAGTGTGAGTCAGCCTCGGGCATAGGAGGAGCAGAGAAAGTAGCGTCAGGCTGCCACTGACGCACGCTTCATGGGCCAAATGACCGATAAGGTAGGTGGAAGTGCTGGGGTCAGTTTCACCTGGGGGACAGAGAGCTTCAAATGAGAAGAGAGCAGAAAGTGGTCAGTCCAAGAGAGGAATTGAGAGGGTTCGAGACGGGGGGGGTGTCTGAGGAGATGAGACCATTCAAGGTGTGCCCGGCAGTATCGGGCCAGGAGGTAGAATGGAAGGAGAGCAAGTGTCACAGAGCTTGCGGCAGAGCACCGAGGAGGGATTAGAAGCATCCAGGTGGATGTTGAGGTCTTGGAGGAGGTGAAGTTGAGAGGTAGTGGCAAGAAGAGGAGAGATCAGCCCACTCGGAGGAAAAGGGGCGACCTGGCCAGGTGGCCTGTAAATTGTGGCCGCAGTCTGAGAGCAGAACCTGCAGACCAGGCATTCAAAGGAGGAGTAGGCCTGAATAGGAATGACAGAAGCAGGGACGCACTCTGGAAAGATCAGGGCTACTCCATCTCCGGGATGGTTGGTTTTGGGTTCGGAGAGGATCTTGTAGCCATCAGGGAGAAGCGTGTCAAAACTTGTGACAGAGCAGGCCATGAACCATGTCTCAGTGTGAGCAAGGACAACTAGATGAAGTTCTTCTAGGAGGTGGCAGATGTCCGAGGAGTGTTGACAGCAGATAGAGATTAGTGGGTACAGGCTTGAGAAACGCCCTGCAGAGTTGGTAGTGGGGCCTGAGAGTGGGGAGATTAGGAAGGAGATGGCAAAGTAGCCAGAGATGTGGCAGAGGAGCCTTAGAGGTGCTGGCAGGAGCAGCAGGAGAAGGAACGAAGTAAGTTTCGAAGGGATTGTGTCCTCCGACGTATTCCTTATCTTTGATGGATCATCTCCCAGCTTGCTGGCCTCGGAAAACTTTTTTCAGTAGAGGGCACTGCGCGTCGACGTCAATCGAGCCGATGTCCCTCGACAGCCTCTGTATGGGTGCCGACGGCATCACGCGTATAAATAGACTCGCGCAGCGTCCGTTGTTCAGCTACGTTTTTCTGCGCTTCGTGGGGCCTCGGAATATCGTTGCTCAGTTCTTCAGTCAAATATACTTCATTATTCCTTGTGAATACCGACTCGTACTCAATGGCTTCCTCATCCGAACCGACGACTCCACGGTCCGGCTTCAAAAAATGTCGAGACTGTGGAAAGAAAATGTCATTGACGGATCCTCACAGGATCTGTTTGTGGTGCCTGGGAGTCGAGCACCATTGTTTGGAGTGCGAGGACTGCATGTCCATGACGGCGAAAGCCTTGAAGGAGCGTAAGGAGAAGCTCGAGAGAGGTAAGGCAGTTAAAACTTCTTCAAAAATTTCCTCGGCAGAGTCGAGACATTCGTCTCCTCGCATCATAAGACATTCTCGTTCTAGGTCTCGAAGCAGTTCCCATCACTCTTCGAGATCTAAGCATTCAAAAAAGAGATGTCCAAGATCCCCTTCCTCGTCGTCGTCTTCCGTTTCCCCGAAAAGGGTCTCCTGCCCCACAAAACCTAGCTCTCAGGCTGAGTGGGAGGAATTCAGGAAAAAGATGCTTAGCGTCTTCGAGAAAGCAGCCTCAACCCCCTCGAAGACTGCTGAGGGTGATACCCTGGGTGAAAGACCCGAAAAATCAAAACGCTGCGAGTCGCAGCACCCGGCGAAAGAAGTTACTCGAGAGCGTCCCAAACCCTCGCGTAAAGGCACGTCGTCTTCGCCGTCGTCGAAGAGCCCTTCGACTCATAGATTTGCGTCTTTGACGCCATTATCGAAGGGTTCTTTGACGCACAGGTCAGTCGATTCGACGCCGAAAAAGGACAAACCCACGGCCACCTCACAGCCAGTGGCCATACCCAGAGCCTCGTTCACGAGAATGTCGTCGACAACCTCAAGTAGAATTCCGATACTCTCGAGTTCATCGAGGCCTCTTCCACCTTTCTCAACGCCTTTTTTTCCAATGGCTTCGAAGCCTTTAACGTCCGCATCGACTACGTCGATGTTTTCTCAGCCAATCATGACGAATTTGGCCCCTTCTGCTCTGGAAATGGGATTTATACCATTTTCAAGACATGATCACTCCAGAGTCTTATCTATTTATGAAGAAGGGGAGGATTCAGACCAGGAAAGACCTTTAGAGTTGCAGGAATCTGCAACTCACCTCTGAGGAAGGTAGGTTGAAAGACCTCCAAGAATCCTTACAGGAAGCAAGTGGGCTGGACACTTCCCCAGAAGTGGAATTTGCCAGACCAGACCCAGGGGAACATGCTGAAACCCCTTATAGAACCTTGATGGCAAGGATAATAGAGTTTATGGGGTGGTTTACACCCTCGCCTGCTTTTCAGCAAGACGACCTCACAGACATCTTGGTCAAAGGTCCACAGGAGGATCCTGTGGTGCCATTTCATGCGGCATTACAAAGGAGAATATTGGCAAACTGGGAAACACCTGAGGTAATCCCAGCGGTTAACAACAAATTATCAGCTAAATATAGGGTGTCTTCTGCTGACCCTGAATATTTATCCAAACACCCAACTCCGGAGAGTCTGGTTGTTCAGGCAGCTACTTCATCAGGTAGTAAATCGGCTTACCCTACTGTTCCACAGGACTGGGATGATAAGAGATATTAATCTATGGCCAAAAAAGTCTTTTCTGCATGTAGCATGGCGTTGAAATCCATCAATGCTACTTGTACGCTCGCAAGGTTCAGCCACGCACTTTGGGAGTGTGCTTCATCAGCGGCTGACTGCCTCCCGAAGGGAGAAGAAAGGGAAGCGTTCCTAAACATCATTAAGGATGGTAAAGACGCTGTGCGCGACTCCCTTCAAACTGGCATCGATTCTGCTGCCAGCATCAGCAGGGCCATGGCGGCAAGTACAACAACCCGGAGATTTGCTTGGTTGCGAATGTCTGGTTTTGCTCCAGATGTGCAAAGCAGACTCTTGAATATGCCCATTGACACGGATCTTCGTTTGGTAAGAAGGCGGATGACAGTTTAGAAAAGCTACAAACATCAAATGCAGCAGCAAAATCCCTGGGAGCTGCAATCCGCCAAACGCCATATCGCCCCTCAGGAGCCTCTTGGAGAGGTATGTCCTTTCGCTTCTATTCCGCTTTCGGAAATGGCAGAGGACAGCCGGTTCAAAGGGGTCAGAAGAAATTCACCCGAGGTGGACAGGGTAAAAATACAAAAGCAGCAGCAGGTACCTCTTTACCATTGGCACCTGCATCAGCCGCCTCTAAATCTCTCTGAGGACTCTCCTCACAAGACACCAGTAGGGGGCAGGCTAACTCAACATCTGACGGAATGGCAGACTATTACGTCGGATGCTTGGGCATTGGAGACAGTTGCCCAAGGTTACTGCCTGCCTTTTCTACGCATTCCTCAGTCATCCACCAGGGAACAGCTCTCGGAAAGTTCCAGATCCGCTCCTCTTGCAGGAAATTGTAGACCTGCTGGAGAAAGGTGCCATAGAACAGGCACCTGTAGCGGAGAGGAACAAGGGCTGGTACTCCCGCCCCCCCCCCCGTCCCCTTCCTAATACCGAAGAAGGACGGAGGACTGAGACCTATCTTGGACTTATGAGAATTGAACAAGTTCCTCAGGAAGGACAAGTTCAAGATGGTAACTCTTTCTCAGATCCTTCAGGCCCTCCAGCTCCAGGACTGGCTGGTATCTCTGGACCTTCAGGCGACTCATTATCAATTTCGAGTTCTGCCATTTGGGCTGACCTCCGCCATGAGGGTCTTCACTAAGCTAATGTCGGTAGTGGCTGCAAGTCTAAGGAGGGAAGGGATTCACGTCTATCCCTACCTGGATGATTGGCTGATCAGAGCTGTATCTCCGGAGCAAGCTCAGATCCAGTTAGATTATGTATGCCACTTCACAAACTGGGCTTTTCCCTCAACTTAAAGAAGTCACAGATGATACCATCACAGAGACTCCAGTTCATTGGAGCAGTCCTGGACACTGCCCTGGGAAAAGCCTCGCCACCAGAGGTGAGGGCTCAAGATATTCTGCAGATGGTCACCAGGTTTCAAAATGCCCAACGTCTCCCGGCCTTCGACTTTTTGAGGTTGCTAGGCCTCATGGCATCCTGCATCTTCCTTGTGCCAGAGGCTCGCCTGAGAATGACATCTCTTCAGTGGGCACTGAACTCAGTGGTCGCAATTCTCAGGGAGAATGACAGACCTCCTTTAGGTTCCGGACAACGTGGCTCGAGACCTTCAGTGGTGGGCCTGCCAGGAAAACATCTTGAAGGGAGAACTGTTTTGGCAACCTTGACCGGAGATAACAGTAGTCACAGATGCCTCATTCACTTGGTGGGGAGCCCATACCAACGACTTCACCATCAGCGGTCGTTGGTCTCCATCGGAGTCCAGACTACATATCAACCTGTTAGAGCTGAGAGCAATCAGACTAGCGCTGAAGGCTTTTCTGCCATCGGTACAGGGGACAAATGTCCTGATAAAACGGACAACAGTGGCCATGCACTACCTCAACAAAAGAGGAGGCGTTGGATCACTGCCGCTGTGCAGAGAGGCGATGCACCTCTGGTTTTGGGCAATCCAAGAAGGAATCTCTGTCGGCAGTTCACTTAGCCGGAGAGAAAAACTTGACAGCGGACGTTCTGAGCAGGCAGAGTACAGACTCCCACGAGTGGGAACTAGCTCAGGAAGTCCTTCAACAGATTCACCCTTTGGGGAACCCCTCATATGGATCTGTTCGCCACCAGCATCAACAGGAAGAGCGATCAGTTTTGTTCGAGGGAATTTCCCCCGAGAGGAGCTCTTGGTGACACGTTTGTATTGGACTGGGAGTTTCCACTTCTGTACGCGTTTCCTCCACACCCTGTATTTCCTCAAATGATCAGGAGGTTGAGAAGGTTCCGGAAAGCCATGATTCTTATTGCCCCGGACTGGGCCAGGAGAACGTGGTACCTGGACCTTCTGGACATGTCCATCTGCCCTCCCAATTCGTCTTCCACTCAAGGAGAATCTTCTCTCGCAGAAAGGAGGTCATGTTCTCCATCCAGACATCAGAACCCTCAATCTTCACGCTTGGTATCTGAAAGGTTGAGATACAAGGATTGGGACCTCCCTGATGACGTCATGGAGGTGTTGCTTTCGGCCAGAAGGCCAGCAACTAAGTCTTTATACCGCTGCCGTTGGAACAAATTTTGCAGCTGGTGTAGAGAAGAGAATATCAACCCCTTTTCATTTGGTACACCAACGGTGTTATCCTTTCTACTCCACTAGGCAAATTCAGGCCTTCAAGTTGGCACTATCAAGGGCTATCTCGCAGCGCTATCGATCTTCAAGCGCACTGCAGAGGCGCCATCGTATTTCAAATTACTCTTAGTAGTACAATTTCTAAAGGGTTTAACTAATGTCTATCCTCCAAGACCGTTCCTGGTTCCTTTATGGGACTTAAATTTAGTCTTGAATTTCCTGATGGGTACTCCTTTCGAACCACTCCACTCTTGTTGGCTAAGATTTCTTACCCTTAAAACTGTCTTATTAGTGGCTTTAACATCTGCTAGAAGGGTGAGCGAATTACAAGCTCTATCTCGTAAACCCCCTCAGACCATTTTTCATAAAGACAAAGTTGTCCTACAGGTGACGCCTAATTTCCTCCCAAAGGTGGTTTCTGAATTCCACATCACTCAGAAAATTACCTTACCTTCATTCTATCCGCCTCCCCATCCGGGGAAAGAGGAAGGAAGGCAAGGCTACATAGGCTGGACCCAAGGCGGGCTTTAAGCTTTTACATCTGCAGACTTGCTAGGATTAGGCAAGCAGACCAACTGTTCGTAGGTTACTCAGGGCACAAATTGGGACTACCAATACCAAAACAAACCATTTCCAGATGGATTATTTTGGCCATTCTGGAATGTTACAAACTAGCAGGGAAAGAGCCTCCTCAAAATCTTAGGGCTCATTCAACCAGGGGTATTGCAGCCTCCTCGGCCCTTCAAAGAGGGGTTCTGGTTCGAGACATATGTGCGGCTGCCACATGGTCTTCCACACATACTTCACAAGATTTTACAAACTGGATTCCTCCTCTAGTCAAGAGACTAGGTTTTGCAAAGCTGTATTACATTATGTTCATTCCTAAAAGGAAACATGGCGTTTTACTCCCACCTCCAATTACACACCACTGCTATGGGAGTCTATCAAAGATGAGGAATACGTCGGAGAACACAATCCCTTCGAAGAACAAGTTACTTCTTACCTGGTAACGTTCTTTCGATAGGATGTTCCTCCGACGTATTCCTTATCGCCCGTCCCATCCATCCCCGCAGTAATACTTCCCTTGTGGCTGCAGCTTACGCTCCTTCAAGGTAAAAAACCAATTCATGTAAAACCACTTAACGTCAAAACGGAACTGAGCAACGGACGCTGCGCGAGTCTATTAATACGCGTGATGACATTGGCGCCGATACGGAGGCTGTCGAGGGACATCGGCTCGAGGGACATCGACGTGCAGCGCCCTCTACTGAAAAGTTTTCCGAGGCCAGCAAGCTGGGAGATGGTCTATCAAAGATAAGGAATACGTCGGAGGAATATCCCATCGAAAGAACGTTACCAGGTAAGAAGTAACTTGTTCTTCTCTAGCATGGGGTCTGGCATGCATTCACATGCTCATGAATATTCCCCATCATCAGGCTAGGAATCCTCTGTAAAGAAAAAATCCGTATTGGTTTCGTTTCTGATCTGTCTTTCTTAGTAGTAACCAATCACTGGTCTCTGGGTCATACTGCCCCCAGCCAATGACTGCCCTCTCCCTAATCCCCGCCCCTGGCAGCCATCCTCAGATTTTTACCACAGGTTCAAGTGTTGGGAGTCCTCGTGCTATAGCTCTCAAGCTTTTACTGCGTTTTGTGTTTTTTCAGAGTTTAATCTAATTTTTTTCGGTCAATCGAGCCTCAAGCTCCACCGTTTATACTTCCGATCATCGGGGACCCATTTCGGAATTTTCTACGCCCCTCCCGGGCGAAGATTTCATCGAGTTACGCTTCTTGGAGGATTCCAGAAGATCTGAGGCCTACCTCGTGGACATGGCCCAGGACAAGGGAAGCTCGACACCCGGATCCAAGGTGTTCAGGAACTGCCCGGGGTGCAGATTACAGAATGTTTTCAAGGAGGATTAGCATTGGAGATGTCTACTGCCTTCACGAAGACAATACGCGCGTGGAAAAGGACTGTACGTTTTGCAAGAGCCTGTCGGAACGGACTAGGAGGGATCATCGGACCGGACTCGCCAGCTGGCTGGGGAAGGGCCCAGCAGGTGAGAAGAAGTCTGAGCGGTCTTCTAAATCCTGTGAGGGGTGACGGGGCCCAACAGAAGGCAAAGCACCGCGAGTCCGCGGGAACCGGAAGCGCCGAAGGCTCGGGCTCCTCGGCTGCCAAACAGGGCGCACGTTCACCAACGCCATCAACCACGAGCCAACGCTCTGGCTCGGGGAAGAGAAAATCCGAGAACCCGGCAAAGCTTCTGGAGAGGGCCCGGTCGATCTCGAAGGAATCAGCCGAGGGGGAGCGAAGCGGTGACCCCTCCCTCAAGGTGAAGGCTTCAAGCGCGCCCAAGGTGGTGAAGGCCTTGATTCACCCGGTGAACGCCTCTATCGAGGGAGTCGTGGCGGCCCTGGCGAAGCCTGTGGAGGCTAACCCAGTGGATGCGACCTCGGGGCCCAGAGTTTCCCTGCCGCCGTGGAGGGAATCCTCTTTTCAGCCCATCAATAAGACCCCCATGAGGACCCCGGTGGAAAAAGGGGGGGGGCCCGGTGGCTGTCACGGACACGGATACAGCCTCTGAGGAGGAGCTGGTTGAAGTTGTAAAGGGCCTCAACAAGAGGTTCGAGGAGGTCCGATACCACGGGGGGAATGCGGAGTAGGCGGACGAAGAGGGGGATGGCAGCGACAATGAGGCTTCCGTGGAGGAGCAGCAACCATTGCGCCCGTCGCAGCCAGTGCCCGAGCCTCTGGACAACTCTGTGGCCATTTTGATGGCAATCCAAACCTTCTGCACGGAGATGAGGACGAGATTGCCCCTAACCCCAACGGACAACCCGACAACCGGGCCCGTCGGAAAGCCCTTGTTAGGCAGAAACCTGTGCAGTTCCCTTAGGGACCACTGCAAAAGATTTAGGACTACAGGTTGTTGGCAGTCAACCAAATTGGTAGCTGTCTGTACTACCCAGATCTACCTGGTAGCTGTGGCTGAGCAGTCAGACTTCTCTCAAGAGGAGTTAGGCAGTATGCAGAGCATACACAATAGGTACAGGGACACAGTAGCACAACCAAACACTGATCAGAGCTTTGGTGTTAAAGTATATAATTATTTATTTAAAAGACACACTAAAATTACACTAGCACAAAAAGAGGTAAGTAAATTCAACACACAGTCACTATTACTAGATGTACATCCCTTATTCCTTATTAGACAAGTCTTAGTTAACACCACTTATTTCCAGACAGAGGTGAGCGCTTAACTATAGATGGCACTCCAATAAGTTTGAGAAAAAGGGAGGGAAAAGGCAGAAATTAGGAAAAACGCACAACTCAATACTTAAGAAGCACCCAGCAAGGCAGGAAAGTCAAAGTCTACTTGTGAGCAAAAAGTTCAGAGGTCAGGCTCCCTCTTAGAGAGAACAGACCACCAATGCGCCCAAGATCACACAGTTAAAAAGTCTTGAACAGTCTTGCAGGGAGTTCAGAAAAGAATTAGTTCAGTTCAGAAAAGTTCAGTTAGCCAGCCTAGGGCCAACCCAAGTGGTAAGTGGAGGCTTAAAGAGTCACCCCACACAGACCGTTGCGAGGGAGGCCAGGCGGACACAGTACCTTCAAAGTGGAGAGGATCCTCCAGCGGGGGCAGTTGTTCCTGCCAGCGGGTGCAAGTCACGGCGTCTTCCAGAGGAAGAGATGGCCTCAATGTGGAGGAAAGCTGAAGGTCGTTGCACTGTCAGGGAAGAAACCAGCCGTGGAGTTCTCCGGTTAAAAGGTACTACCCTTTTATTCGCGGTGGTGGAAAAACCGTGGTATCCCGGTTGCCGGGGTGCTTGGCACAGGCAAGGCGGCCACGAGTTGATCCGGGAAGGCTAAAAAAGACGGGCAAACTGGTTATCCCCACCAGTCAAAGGAAGAGGACTCTCTGGGCTGAAGATCTCCTCTGTCGTCGGGAAAAGTGGTGAGACGGTTCAGCAGGGCTCCACCGGTGGTGTCGTTGCAGGTCGCCTCAGCTTCTCCCTCTTCGGATTCTTTAGGTCCTTTGGCGACTTCTGAAGTTCCAGTCCCCAAAGCCCTGCTTTTATGCAGCAAACCCTCATTCATTTAGCCTAACTGTCAATCGAACATGCTAAATGGTGAGCCGGGCGGCTCACCACTTGGGCCAATCACACAAGAGTGCGACTTGAGTTGCCAAGGCAACTCAGTCCAGGGTGCCTAAGCCCCCTCCCACATCCCCTGTGGTACCCAGACAGAGCGGCACCACTTTTGGAGGCTTCTGTGGAGAAGCCCGCCAAAAAGTGGAACAAAGGGCCCGACTTGGGTTGGAGTGACGGAAGCGAACACAAACGCCATTTTGGAACCGAGTTTAGGCAAAAAATACCAACCAGTGATTTTATATTTTAATAAACCGGCGGTATGTTCGAGGCTATTTTAAAAAGTGGTAGCCTCGAACAATGGGAAAATCCCATAGAGCTATATTCGCGGTCGAATATAAAAAGTAGTATCCACTGCCACCAGCCAAAACTCGATCAGGGGGAACGGAGACGTGCCCCCTCGAACAACAGACCCCGTGGCAATTGAATTGCCCCGACCAGTACGTCCACAATATGGTGGTTTGTACTGGTGTCTGTTCATAATTTAGGACTAGTAAAGCCAATGGTGACTTTACATGCCCTGGTAGACAGTAGTCAGTCCCAGGGTATGGAGTCTGTTTGGGGGTCACTATGACACCCCTGGGTTACTGCACTGAGGGCGCTGTGTAACCCACATACCAAAAACACATGAAGCCCTATGGGGTAAAGGACCCCATAACCCATAAAACACATACAAAGGAACACCTCAAATCATGTCTAAGAGTGGGAGTAAAAGAATCTCACTCTTAGCAGGAGGGAAAAAAATAAAACCCAAAAATCCAGCAAAGCTGCTGGGGGACTCGCTAGGTTGGGAAATTAGCCTTAACGGAGAATTCTCCCTAACACTCGCCCAGACTAAGGGACAGGAGGATTTAATCCACTCCTGGATGAATCTCATACCTCTAGTCGATGACATACATCCTAGAGAGACCATCAGCATTTTGGTGGTGACACCCTAACCTGTGCTCAATGGTGAAGTAAAACACGTGCAGGCAGATTGACCATCTCAGTAGTTTTGGATTTTCCCCTTTCATTTGCATTAACCATCTCAAGGGTTGGTGGTCAGTCTGAATGACAAAAGTAGAACCATACAAGTATGGCCTAAACTTCTTCAGTGCCCACACAATAGCAAAACATTCTCTTTCTATTGTTGCCCACCTTGTCTCAGGATCTTTGTCATCCAGTTGGCCAAGGACTGCACCTATACCTACATTAGAAGCATCTGTCTGCACAATGAAAGTTTGGTGGTAGTCAGGAGCTCTCAATGCTGGTGCTTGGCAAAGAGCTTTCTTCGGGTTTTCAAAGGCCTGATTGCATTCCACATTCCATTTGACCTTCTTAGGGAACTTTGGAGAGGAGATTACATTCAGTGGAGAAGCTATGGTCCCATAGTTCTCTATGAAATTCCTGTAATACCCAGTGAGGCCTAGGAAGGCTCTCACCTGGGTTTGAGTAGTAGGTGTTGTCCAATTTTGCACAGCTTCAATCTTACTGAGCAAAGGCCTTATTTCTCCACCTCCTACCTCATGCCCAAGGTAGACCACCTTACTCTGACCAATTTGGCATTTACTTGCCTTTATGGTTAGATTGGCCTGTCCAGGAGCCTGCAAAACATGTCCTAGGTGGTTAACAGGTTCTTCCCAGGATTGACTGAATACTGCAATGTCATCCAAGTATGCCATGCAGAAGTCCTCCATCCCAGCCAGAACCTGATTTACCATCCTTTGGAATGTCGCAGGTGCATTTTTCAATCCAAAAGGCATAACCTTAAATTGGTATAAGCCAACTGGGGTAGAAAATGCAGTCTTCTCCTTTGCATGGTCTGTCAGGGCTATTTGCCAATAGCCTGATGTAAGGTCAAATGTGCTGAGGAACTTGGCTGAACCAAGTCTATCCATCAACTCATCTGTCCTTGGCAAAGGGTGGGCATCAGTCTTAGTGAATGCATTAAGAGCTCTATAGTCCACACAGAATCTCAATTCTTTGGATCATGCCTTTGGTACTAACACAACTGGACTAGTAGAGGGCTCTATTACCCCGAGATCAAACATCTTTTTGACCTCCCCTTTGATGTGGGTCCTTACATTTTTTGACATTCTATATCCACTGCTTTTGACTGGCAGACCGTCACCAGTGAGTATATCATGCTTTCCCCAAGGGGTCAAGCCTGGTGAAAGTGAGAACAGAGAGGCAAACTGATTTAACATAGCTTTGCACTCTTCTTGTTGCTCAGGTGTCCGATTTGAAGAGAGATTTACTCCAATCTTTTCGTCCAAAGGTAAGCCTCTGAGGAGATCAGAGAGAGCTTCACTCTCTTCTTTGTCTTCTGTTGAAGCTAGAAGCAAGGCTCCTACTTCGGGCCTGGAGACATACGTCTTTAGTCGCTTGGTGTGGAAGACTCTGGGAGCCTCCTTGGGATTGCCCAAGTCCTCTAGATAGTTCACATCTCCAAGTTTACCCACAACCTTGAAGGGTCCCATACATTTTTCTTGCAAGGCACTCTGCCTTGTTGGGATCATAACTAGAACTAGCTGGTCTTGAGTGAACTCAACCAGGTTAACCTTTTGGTCATGCCAATGCTTGACCAAAGCTTGTCCAGCTTTCAGGTTATCACTAGCTTCTGCTATCATTTGTGACATTCTATCCGGAGACCTATCACATAGTCAGTCACTCTGACTGGCTTGGGGGAAGGAGCACTCTCCAACCCCTCCTTAATCAGGGCCAATGGACCTCTGACTGGATGGCCATAAAGAAGTTCAAAGGGAGAATAACCTACTCCCTCCTGGGGGACTTCTCTATAAGCAAAGAGAAGGCATGGCAGTAGAAGATCCCACTTTCTTTTAAGGGGGTCTTCTAAAACACCTATCATGCTCCTTGGTTCTGTTGAACCTTTCTACCACCCATTTGTCAGAGGGTGGTAGGCGGTAGAGAACTTGTAAGTAACTCCACAGGTCTTCCACATGGCTTTCATGTAGTGGGACATAAAATTTGACCCCCTGTCAGAGATTACTTCCTTAGGAAACCCAACCCTGGTAAAAATACCAAGGAGGGCCTTAGCCACAGCCTGAGCTGTAACAGTCCTCATAGGAATTGCCTCAGGGTACCTAGTAGCATGGTCTACTACAACAAGGATAAACCTGTTGCCTGAGGAGGTTGGGGGATCAAGGGGACCAACAATGTCAATCCCTACCCTCTCAAATGGGACTCCCACAACTGGGAGAGGCACTAAAAGTGCCACATTCTTGGACCCAACCTTACCAGAAGTCTGGCAGGTATGGCAGCTCTCGCAAAACTTATCTACCTCAGCCCCCATCTTTGGCCAATAAAAGTAGTGAGAGCCTTTCCTTGGTCTTCTTGAAACTCAAGTGACCAGCCAAAGGAATCTCATGAGCCAGTTGCAAGAACCGTTGTCTGTTTTCTTGAGGCACTACAAGCCGCTTGTAGTCTCCAGGTGCAGACTCAGTTGGTTCACTGTAGAAGCGGCCATCTTCCCAGTGCAACCTATACTTCCCAGGCTCTTGACCATCAGCCGGAGAAGCTGCCTGTTGGCAAAGACCTTCCAGAGTTGGACATTCTCTCTGTCCCTTACTGAAGTCTGCCCTGTTGGGTCCACCTTCTGCCAGTAAAGACTGCAGCTTAGGATGGTCAACAGGATCCAGATCTCCGATGAGTTCTTGGCCTTCCACTAGCTCTTCTTCAGAGTCTAGTTCAACCACACAGGGTTGTACCTCCCTCTCAGCCTCAGCTGGTGGTGGAGTTACAGGTGTAACTTTGGACAACCCAGGGGAAGTCCTTGTTGGAAGCACTGGAGTGCTTGCTGTTGGCTGTTTCCTAGAAGTCTTGGGTTTCCCCTTTGCTTCTTTTTGCTCTTTGATAGCAAGTTGCATCTCCAGTGGAGTAGGAGTGATATCGATCTTCATCTCCTGGGGAGTACCTCTCATGGTTCTCTCCCTTGCAGGTCTAGTCATCTGCACAGCTATCCCAGCTACTATCGGTCGGCCTGATGGGTAGGTGGCGTCCTTATGGATTTTTGGTAACAGGTAGAAAGCTGGTAAAATTGGATTTCGATTTAAATGTCGAATCTTTATACACCAGTATCCCCCAGCGCGAATGTATAGATGTCCTAGCGACTTACCTCAATCGCAGAACCAATATGGAGCCTCCAACTGCCTTCCTACTCGAATGCACATCCATGGGAGCCACTTTTGCACCTGATGTAGCAAACCTTTTCATGGATTTTTTTGAAGATAAATCAATATATAACAGCAACAACCCTTTTAAAGACCAAATAGGCTTTTGGATCCGCTACATTGACGACGTATTTATGACGTGGAAAGGTAGCGAGACAGATCTGCAAGAATTCTTCTTCTGGCTGAATGGAAAAGACTCCTGCATCCAATTCACGATACAGTCAGATACAACTTCAATTCCCTTTCTAGATCTGAGAGTGTACAAAACATCTACCAATACCTTAGCTACTACTCTCTACCGTAAACCTTCGGCAAAAAATACACTTTTGGAATTCCAAAGTTTCCACCCAGCAGCACTTAAAGACAATCTACCCTTAGGCCAATTCTTACGCCTTAGGCGCAATTGCACAACCCGAGAAGACTACGACACAACAAGCAAAGATCTCTCACTGCGTTTAAAAGAAAGAGGATACCCAAGCCATATTATTCGCCAGGCAAAGAAAAAAGCGAAAAATAGGAGTAGAGACTCCTGTCTCACACCGACTCCCCGTGAAACCAACACAGAAAAAATAACCTGTGTCACAACCTTCACTCCACTAAGCAACCAAATCAAAAAAAGTATCTTGCGTCATTGGAACATCTTGCACACTGAGACCTTCAAACCTCTCAAACCTAGTTTTGCTTTCAAAAGAAGCAAAAATTTAAAAGACAGACTGGTCCACACATATACTGAAACAACTGTTGAAAGACAAACTACCCTATGGAACCTACCACCGGTAAAAGGTCATTTCAGATGCGGATCTTGCTCCATTTGTTGCTTAACAAAAGACATGAAATCCATTGAACTGAACGGCAAACCCTGGCTGTTTAACACTTTCACAAATTGTAAAAGTAAATGGACCGTGTACGCCATACAATGCCCATGTAAACTTTTCTATATTGGCAAAAGTAAACGAGAGATACGACAACGCATCTGCGAGCATCGTTCATGTATCAGGAATGGTATTCAAGATAAACCAATGGTATCCCATTTCCAAGAAAAGAAACACACACACAATGATATCTTCTGGTTCATTCTGCAAACAGCCAAGAACCCTTTCAGAGGAGGAGACAGAGACTTGGCCCTACGTAAATTGGAACAACAGTGGATATATCACCTTAATTCAGTTAAGCAGGGCCTAAACGTGGCCATCGAATGGAACCTATTCTTCAAATAATCTACCATTTCTCTCTATCCCCTGTCCTATTGTCCGTTAGGTCAGATTACTCGATCATGTGTTACTAAAAACAAGTCAGTACTACAATTACAAACAATGCTTCAGCTGTCTTTATCCTCATCAATAACTTCTAGACTATGCATGTATTGCATCTTTTTCTCTTGTACGATGACATGCCCTGTGCCTTTATGCAACATATTTTTTGCCAACACATTAAGAGTTTCTATAATGTCTCTTCACTGTTGTCTATCAATCGAATTAATTTATAAATGCTTTGAATTGTACCCACATGACTGATTGCTAAAATTTTTCTCAATAACAGCTTTTCCTTACAACAGTTTTTTGACCTTGCACTTGCCCTTTTGTGCAACGACATGACCTATGCCTTTATGCAACATATTTCTTGTCAAAGAATTAAAAGTCCTTATTGTTTACTAATTTAATTAATTCGCACCTACACGATTCTATGCTGTAGCTGCCCATCCACCCCCCCCCCCTTTTTACCGACATCCATGGAAAACAAAATTGAACTTGTTTCCTTTATAATTGTCTGACACTGCACTGACACGATCCAATGCTGCAGCTACTCATCTCACCATTCTATTGATATCCATGTGTGAGAACCAACCACAATACCTGACATACCTTTAACTCAATAACACTTACTCCCCTGTTTGCGACTCTTTCCATCGCGCATGCCCCGCTGACTAGTATCACTCACCGCACATGCGCGCGACCAGCTTCCCTGCGGTCCGATTACGCGCATGCGCAGTTTATAGCACCTCCTAGCTCCCCCAGTCGGAGACAGCTCATTCTTCGTGCATCGCTCTCGTCTCACGACCAGAAGCGCTACTTTCATCTGATACTCAGCCTCAGTTGGTAAGTTCTTACAGCCCTAGCTTCACCAACCGTGCGTCCTGGCCCCTTTTTTACTCAGACATAGGCTCTAGTTTCCATCAACTAGCGCCATTTTTATTCATTCACCAGGGACGGCCTCACTACACCGCCCTTTATATGTTAGTCTTTACAACATCCCACTGCAGTGACTTAATCGTGCACTGTTTATTCATTCATTTATCAATTTCTATTTCTATTTTATTTTGACCAATATGTGTTCGGTTGTGCACTTTAGGACACTTTTCCCTTAAGTAACTTTGTCACCACCATTTTTTCAGTACCATCAACGTTTGGACACGGCATTCAACTGTCTCCGCTTTACAGCCTCTTATGCTTACAGAGAACTCTTAAACAATCATCAGTTTTTGTAGCAAGGGACTCTTGACTATAACTTTCCATAATTGACCGGTTTAGAAAATAACTTCTTTAGTGCTAAGCTTTGTGATTAGTTGCGCTAAGGTATCTATAAGCACACTAAAATGTATACTCAATACAAATCCCATCCGCTGGAACGGATACGGCCACAACTGGGACGGATGATGACGACGGTGGTGACGACGGGTGGGCCTTCCATCACCACTCCCTCGGGCCTCCCCGCCCGACGAAATTGGCTCCTTCCACGCCATGATTGCCAGGGCATTCGGGCTTTTCCAGCTCAGCCCCGAAGAACAGAAGGAAGGCTTCCTCTATCAGCGGTGAAAAGCCAAGAGGAAGACTGTCCTCGCGGTACCATTGATTGACGATATCTGGGAGGAGGGACTTGCTCTCCTGAAGAACATGTCCACGACGCCTGCCAAGAGGGTTCGGTACGCGAAGTAGTACCGGGTCCCTGATTGCGCCCCTTTGTGCCTTAGGGCACAGCCGACCCCAGATTCGGTCGTCTCGGCGGCGGCCAAAAAGAAGGCGGCGGCGGGGGTCGTCATCCTCAACTTCGACCTCCCTGCCCAACGGCGAGGGAAAGAAGCTGGACGCCATGGGATGACGAGTCATCTCGTCTGCGGCGACGACAATTAAGCCAGCCAACGCCCTAGTGATTGTGGCCCGCTAGGACAGGGAGCTGTGGTACAAGATTGCTCCCCTGCTGGACTTCCTACCCGACGACAAGCGGTCGGAGGCCCTGGAGATCCTGCAGGAAGGTGAGGTGGCATCGGACCATGCCCTAACGGTGGCCACGGATATCGCTGACACCGGATTCCACCAGTTGGGCAACAGTGTTTGCCTTCGACGGTGGGGATGGCTCAAAGCAACTGATTTCCACCAGGACGTGCAAACCAGCATTTTGGACATGCCCATCGACGGAAACAACCTGTTTGGAAAACAGTGGATGAGTCACTTCAGGCCATCAAGACCGACACAGACTTCTCAGGCCTTGGGAGTATTGCAGCAACGACGGCCGGCCTTTCGGAACACCGGAGGCAGACGGGGTGCCTCCAAGGGATCCGGCGGTGGCTCCTCCAGGTACCGCCAGGAGGCCCGCTCCTCATCGCAGGAGGCCTACAGAGGACGCGGCAAGTCAGGAGGATCTCGTCGGCAAGGCCGCCTCCAAGCAGGACTGAACCGGCTGTAGCGTCGGGCCCCCACCTGAGCACCCCGGTGGGAGGCCGGCTGGCGAAGTTCGTCAGCGTGTGGGAGTCCATCTCCACCGACCGTTGGGTGCTGAATGCCCTGGCCCACGGGCACACTCGAATTTCTAAAGAAGTGCCCCCGCATTCCTCCCATGGCCAGGAAGGAAAATCATGTCCCTCAACTACTGTTAGAAGGGCGGGCGATGCTCAAGAAGGGTGACTTCGAGCTCATCCCAAAGAGGCTCCGGGGCTCTGGAGTATACTCAAGGTACTTCCTCATCAGAAAGAAGACAGGCGGTTGGCGCCCCATCCTGGACCTGCGACGGTTAAACAAATGCATCAAGGCACAACATTTCAGGATGGTCACCCTCCAGCACGTGTTGGGTCAGCTGGAGGAGGGCGACTTCCTATTGTCGGTGGACTTGGAGGATGCTTACTTCCACATCCCGCATTCTAAAAGGACACCGAAAGTTTCTCAGATTCGTAGTCCAAGGCCGGCACTACCAATTCAAGGCCCTGCCATTCTGGCTGAAGTCGGCACCCAGGGTGTTTACCAAGTGCCTCGCACCAGTGGCGGCACGGCGGCGCCTGCGGAGGATCCACGTCTACCCCTACCTGGACGATTGGCTCATCCGGGCAAGGACAAAAAAACTCGCCGTCGAGCACACAGCGGAGACCGTCCAACTGCTCACGGATCTGGGATTCTCCATCAACTACTCGAAATCCCACCTGGTCCCGGCACAGGTCACACTGTTTCTGGGAGCCAAGCGCGATACAGTGGCGCGATTGGCCTCGCCGTCGGAGGAGAGGACGAAGGCCATCTTGGGCAAGGTGCAGCGCCTGCTGGTCACGGAGGTGGCCAGGGTGAGATCCATCAAGTCCCTGCTCAGAATGATGTCCTCATGCATCTACCTGTTGCTCCTGTGCAGGCTGCGGATGCATCCTCTACAAGAGTTCCTCGACGCCCGTTGGATACAAGCGGCGGGCAGTTTCGAAGACAGGAACCCGCTCAATGAGGTTTTCCGCCGAGCGATTCGATGGTGGGGCTCCCACGCGCATCTCACGGCGGGAACGGACTTTCAGACCCCGGTACATCAGGAGACGGTGACGACGGACGCCTCCCTGGAGGGATGGGGAGCGCACACCGGAGATCTGCATGCGAGAGGCCTGTGGCTCCCGGTGGAGAGGTCACTCCACATCAACATCCTGGAACTCCGAGCAGTGTTCTGGGCCCTCAGGTTGTTCCTCCCATCCCTCAAGGGCAAGGTGGTGAGGATCTTCACCGACAACACCACCACGATGTTCTACATCCGGAAGCAGGGAGGCACCAGATCCCCAGCCCTGTCCAAGGAGGTTAGGATCTGTGGCACTGGGCCGTCGCCCAGGGGGAAGTTTCTGGTGCCCTTCCATTAAGCAAGAATAAAGAATGTAATCGCCGACTCACTCAGCAGGGAGCTGCGCTCGTGCCACTAGTGGGAGCTGCGTCAGGATCAAGTGGATCGACTTTTCCAGCGATGGGGCAAACCCCAGATCGACCTGTTTGCGACGGCGATAACCTCCAAGTGCCAGAGGTTCGCTAGCAGGTTTCCCCAGCCGAGGAGCATGGGCGATGCTTTCTCGTTCCGCTGGGACGGCCTGTTCCTGTATGCGTTCCCGCCGTTGCTGCTCCGGTTCATCAACCAACTCGAGAGGTCCCGGTGCAGGATGATCCTCGTCGCACCGGCGTGGCCAAGACAGATCTGTATCCCGGACCTTCTGGACATGTCAGCGCCCCCCGCCCCCCAGGCAAACTGTCGACGGACGCAGATCTTCTCTCGTGAGAAGGTGGCGCCATCCTCCATCACGACCCGGTGTTGCTGAACTTGCAGGCCTGGCTCCTGCAGCACTAGTTTAGAGGGTACGATATCCCGGCAGACTGCAAGAAGGTGCTTGCAAAGGCCAGGGCGTCCTCAACTCTGAAGTGCTACGGACACAAGTGGAAGAGGTTCTCTGTCTGGTGACGTGCACAGAAGATTAACCCTCTGAATTATGTCCCCCCAAGTGCTGCCATACCTGCTGTCGCTGCCAAGGCGTGGCTAGCTCACGCTTCCATCAAAATCCATCTCGCAGCCATTTCCCGTTACACCAGAACTACGGGACGGTCATCCCTGTGGTCTCATCGCCTGGTGAAGGAATTTATGAAGGGACTGTTCCGATCGTTCCCGCTGGTGAAGGCTCCGGCCCCGGCGTGGGAGCTCAACGTGGTGCTGACCAGGCTCATGGTACCGCCATTCGAGCCTCTGCGTTCGGCACCGTTGAAATTTCTGTCGTGGAGAACAGCGTTCCTGGTGGCCATCATCTCCGCACGATGAGTGGGAGAGATCCAGGCCCTATCCTGCAAGCCCCCATACTTGACTTTCCACGAGACGAGGGTGGTGCTGAGGATGCACTCCTCATTCATGCCCAAGGTGCCGTCGGACTTCCACCTCAACGAGCCCTTGGTGTTGTTTTCTTCCCGTCGCCTTTGCTGCCGGCCGAGAGGACTTTGCACTCGCTGGATGTAGCTAGAGCGCTGAAGTTCTACGTGGACCACACAGTTTTCGGAAGACATCACAGCTTTTTGTGAACTTTGGACCTGTGAATCAAGGGAAGGCCCTCTCGAAGGCTTCCATTTCCAGATGGCTCTCAGGCTGTATCATGTACTGTCATCGGTTGGCAAACCGACCGTTGCCCGGCCGTCTGAGAGCCCATTCGGCCAGAGCGATCGCAGCTACCACGGCGTACCTGTCTGGTGTGCCCCTGCTGGACTTCTGCAGGGCTGCTACGTGGAGCTCGACGCACACCTTCACGAGATTCTAGTGCGTCGACTGGGATTCCAGGGAGGAGTCCAGAGTCGGCCAAGCAGTGCTGCGCAACCTGTTCGCCTGAAGGTGGGCCTGGTGAGGAGGTAAGAGTTGCTTAATGTTGAGATTAATCAATGCTTAATGTTGAGCCTTGCCACCTCCGGTGGTTGTGCATGTGTGTACTGCTATGTATTCTTATATTCATGAGCATGTGAATCCATGCCAGACCCCATGCTGGAGAAGGAACAAGTTACTTACCTGTAACTGTTGTCCTCCAGCATGGGTCTGGCATGGATTCACGTGCAAACCCTCCCTCCTACCCCTCTGCGGCTCTTCACTTGGTCATACTGCCACTTTACGTGCTACCAAATCTGAGGATGGCTGCCAGGGGCGGGACTTAGGGAGAGGGCAGTCATTGGCTGGGGGCAGTATGACCCAGAGAACAGTGATTGGTTACTATTAAGAAAGACAGATCAGAAACAAAACTGATACTGATTTTTTTCTTTACCGAGGATTCCAAGCCTGACGACGGGGAGTATTCACGAGCATATGAATACATGCCAGTCCCATGCTGGAGAACAACAGTTACAGGTAAGTAACTTGTTCCTTATAAAATGCGGGAGATGCCTATCGAAAAGGAGATTGGGTTGAGGGCCCTGCACCAAGACAATGGCATTCAGATAGACATTAATGATGGGCTTGGAGGAGTGGAAGAAGGCCAAGAGGACCTTCTACCATGTGCCACCATTAATGGGAAAGGAAGAAAGAGGATAGAGAACAGAAACCATAGGAGTGATCCATAGGTCTGGAGAGGGAACGACCGAGGATGTTGGTAAGAGTCTGTCTGGAGGAAGCACTGATGTAGGTATCGGTGATAGGGAGGCCTGGGTTAGAGACCAGGATGTCTCTGGAACTTCTTCCTTTCTCAATTAGGGAGAGGGATAGGATAGGAGTTAGAATAGCACTTCGAGAATGGGGAGACCGAAAGCACCACAGATGGAGAGAGGGAGCCTGTGCCGTGCAATGCAGGATGTGCAGAGGGGGGGTGGAGGTGTCGCATAGTAGGAGCAGACCGGAACACTCAACAGTACAAACGATACACTTAGCAGGGTGGCGTACTAGAGAGTGAGAGCCTAAAGGACAGATCTCCGTACACAATAACAGTTAGGGCGTGGGGAAGAGCCTAAAGGGCACAGGTCACAGTACAAAAGAAACTGCAAATGAGAGGACCTAGAGAAAGACACAAAGTACGCTAACCGCTAGAAGGGGAGAGCCTAGGGTTGCGCAGAGACAGAGTAAGTTCTGTCAGACGGTGAGGTGGTAGTACGTGCAAAGGCCAGGAAGTTTAGTAGAGAGCAGTAGTGGCTACACCCCCTACCCACACCTTTCTTCTCTTTCGGCTGCTGATGGTCGACCACTGCATAGCAAGATTGCACTCTGCGCCGCTACCGTTCGTCGCATCACACCACAGGTTTGTCCTGCGTGGCCTTTGCCGCAGGGCATCCAATCCTCGGTTCTTAAAGGTTTGGATGCGTAGACGTAGGCGCAACATATTGCACATCGACGGTCGGCGTCTCCTGCGCACCTACGTCTCAAAACACTTCGGCCTTGCCCTGTGATGGCTTTATTCAGCCACGTCTGTCAAGGCTAAGACATCCAGAGTAGTTGCTTTAATAAGGTCTGCCAATTCTACTGCATGTTGAACCTATGATTGAGTTTTTAATATTGAAGCTTTCAAATTAGTTAATATTTATAAAGGAATTGCTAGAGACATGATTTAAACTGTCCTTTGAGAACTTGACAGCAGATCTGTTGCCACATCAAGCTGATGTAAAGATCAGCAGAAGTACCACGCAGAGTTCTGTCAAAGGGGCAAGAAGGGGTAGTGATAAAATGGCAGACAGAAAGAGAGCCAATGAGAACACTTTTGGCCTCAACGTTAGTCACTACCTCGGATGAAAGCGAGATCACGTCTGCATCTCATTTAGTAAAGGCGAGGCCAGCAGACAAGATGTTATCTAAAGAACATACAGAACACGAGGTGGGAAGCATAGTTCCCATCACTGCCATGTTAGCCGTGCCATTAGCTGGAACCGTGGAAGATGCAAGAATGACGGGCAAAGAAATCAAGTATGGAGTGCTCCTATCAGATGAAATATTTCTAATCGGCGAGTCTCTAAATGTGTTAACAGAACTGAAAGCCTGCCTAACCTGGTAATTAATGTGGATTTGGACAGTTGTACCGTAATTATCTGAAAACTTGAGAGGTTACTACAGTACTACCAAAGTCTATATTAAGAAATCCTGCAAGTATTGAGGCCTCTCACGTCCTGACTCTGAGCGAGCGGAGGACAATACAAATCGCTACGAATGTTGACAAGCAGTAATAGTCGCAAACTAGAAGTGACATATTCCTAAGCACGTAATAAGGTATACCACATCGTGGGGATTACACCCAGAGCATATCACAAAGATGTCGGTAATCAGAAACCAATACTCAATAGTCTGCTGAGCGAGGGTGAGAAATCTCAATCATGCACAAACCAGCACTTACCAGTTGCCTTGCAAACGTGCCAGCGCTATGAACGTAAAATCGGGCAAAAGGACTCTGGAGTCGTATTTGGAACGATCAAAGAAGGAGCACATTTATTGGCTGGTTGCTACCGGATAGCCTCCCATCAATCCGCCGTCCAAACTAATAATCCCACCTTCCCCCAGCTCGCCTTACCTTATATCCCCCCATGGTCTTGTCCCTTTACATTTGTCGTACATCAGTTTACATATCCCTGGCCCCCGTTACAACAATAGAACCCTCTGGTCCTTATTTGGTTTCAGCCTGTCCTCCGGGATCCGTATGGTTCTTCGCTTCCAGGTCAGACGCTCTAGTCTCATGATATCAGTTGTCATCCTCCTCGGGTGAGTGGTACAAGGCTCATGCTCCCCGACTCACATCCGGTCGAGAATAGTAACCCATTGTCCAAGTGTTCCTCTCCAATGTCCGCTTATAAAAAGAAAAGGAAACTGTTGGGGTACATGCATTTACAATACTGTAGGTATAGAATACGGTTTCTGGACTTCTCCCATATCATAGTCTACTTACCCTTTTTGATCAGCCATCCAATAGATTTTTTGGGTGAAATTTTACAGCACAAATCAGATTGCCTCTCCCTGGAGGCCATCAGCATGAAGAATAATTTGCCATACTTTGCGTATTTGCTTTAATCATATGTCTTTTGCAGGTGTAGGTTGAAACCTTTCTGAATCTACATGCAGTTATTTCCTCATTTTTTTTGGTGACCAGACACGTTTTTATTTTCTTGGATGAAGATTTTACTGTACTTTCAGTTTTTGTTCATCTTGTATTTGCAACATTCAAGTGTAAACATGCAGAATGTGCAAGGGCCAATTTAGTTGGTCTTCCCAGGGACATTTATTTTTTTAATGTTTTTGATGTATGTGACACAAATTGTAATGCAGTTTAAAAAAAATAGATTTTGTTTAACAGTTTGAAGCAGCAGAATACTCTTTACTTGCACTGCCTCCTGCACTAGGAGGAGGGCCTGCTGATGGACATTACACTGTGGTTGCTGTAGAGTACCATTTCCAGATCTTTCAACCTGAGTCCCCCAGCACTTTTTGCTGGACTCTTAGATTTTTTGACTGATTCTTCTGAGTGAGTGGGAACCTTTTTCCACACTCCCCCTTTCTTTTATTTTGATCATGGGAACCATTTATATCTAATTTTTTATTTCTTTGTGGAGTCATTTTCTTCCAATTCAAAAAGGGCTTCTACAATTTACTTAGACAACACACCACACTTTCTGTGCAGTGTTACTGGAGGCTCCTATAACTTTCCTGTGATGGTTTTTACTTTACTTGGCAAATTTCTAAGTTACCAAGGCTGGCGAATACTTTTTATATTGCGAGATCAGCACACCCCACCATGTGAGGAGTGCTGATGGGATCCAGCGTATCACTTTTCCCAACGCTCTACAACATGGAGTCTCAACAGTGTTGGCAGGCTTAATGAAACCGCCTTTTGAGCCTATGGCCACGTCCGACAAACTTAATTTCGTGGAAGTTGGCATTCTTGATTGCTATCACATCAGCTAGAAGAATCTCGGAACTGCAAGCGCTGGTCGTAGACACGCCATACCTAAGATTCTTTAAGGACAAAGTAGTCCTGGCAACTAATCCTATGTTCGTCCCAAAAGTTCCGACAGTGTATCACAAACACTCGTCCATTGTTCTCCCTACTTTCTTCGCCACACCATCATCGGCAGCAGAAAAAGCTCTTCATACCCTGGACGTTAAGAGGACTCTGAAATTTTACCTACATCGTACACAGGAATTCAGGTCTACTAGACAACTGTTCGTCGCATATGGTCCGTCGACGAGAGGAAAAGCAATCTCTAAACAAGGATTGGCTCGATGGGTCTCATCGACGATTGCGTTTTGTCACTCTAAGGCCGGAAGGCCACTGCAAGGACATCCTAGAGCCCATTCTACAAGATCGATGTCCTCCTCAACAGCTTTATGGGCAGGCATTCCGTTGACGGACATATGCCAAGCTGCGGCATGGTCAGTGCCCCACACGTTTACCCACCACTACTGCCTTGCCAGGCAGCATCCGGACGAGGTGCAGATGGGAAGAGCTGTCCTGCGCCATCTGTTTCAGTAAGGTAAGCTCCACGCTGTGGAGAATCTGTTGTCTACCTTTTTTAATGAGTTTATTTTAGGTGGGTAAGGTTATATGCGGTAACTTATTCCTACTGTACATATGCATTGTGTAGTATGTTGAGGGTATATTACATTACATTCTCACCGCCGTCTCAAGTGTTACTGCTATACAATCTATTCTAAGCATGTGAATCCATGAAAGATCCAATGCTGGAGAAGGGAATAGTTTCTTACCTGTAACTCCATTTCTCCAGCATTGGTATCGTTCATGGATTCACATGCGCCCGCCAACCTACCCGGAATGTAATGTATTTAATTGATAAATTTAACCCTTCCTACCGTGGAGGGGCCGAAATCTGAAGGGGAACCGCGGGGACGGGCCTCTTATACGGGGACGGCCTACGGAGCATGCGTAGGCGGGTCCTAAAAGGACGTAGATAGGACACAAAAGTGTCGGAAGTTTTCCGATTGGAAAAGGCTATATATGTGTACCGAGGGGTCCCAGTCTGACGACGGGGAATATTCTAAGCATGTGAATCCATGAAAGATACCAATGCTGGAGAAATGGAGTTACAGGTAAGAAACTATTCCCATCTCCTGCTGAAGCTCAGGAACCAAAAGTATTTTCCTGTTCCCTCTTTGATACATTCAACGATATTGCTGCAAAATTAGATTTCGCTTTCCACCAATCCTGGGGATCCTCTCTAATGTCCAATGTGGGATGATCTGCAGGGTGGCTGATACCACATCCATTGCATCAAGTCCTTCACCACTCGGTTCCTGAAAGAGGAAACTTCATCAACTTGACCTATTGAATGTTGGGCACTTTGTGCAGGCAGCAAAAGAAGACTATACTTCCTTGAAATATTGCATTAGTGGCCCATTGTCTCATTGGTAACCCTACAAGGGTTTCAACTGTCTTGTTCTACTTCCTGTAACGTGGTAATTCAACATATCTAGGCTGAAAAACCTTTGGGATCCCATGCCACTTCTCCCTCCATTCTCATCCATTTTTAAAAGTCTACATCACCTGTCTTGGACTTGCGCATAGTTTAGATCCATGTTGCCATGCAAACTAGCTGTCACGACCTTAACCCCAGGCCAAGGAACTCGGGCTCTCTGGCCCTCGCCACAGTATTTTAACATGGCCCGAAGGGCCCAATGCTGCCTCTCTTGGGTGCCCTGGAGTCAGTCCTGGCGCAGTTGGCATCAGATTCACACGGCAGATGTGGATTCAATATGGCAATGGAATAACATAGCTGCCCCCACAAGGTTCAATGGGGAACTGCAACATGCAGTCTAGCATCAAGGGCGGGGCCCGCCCCGAAGGCACCTGGGATACCTGCTGGGTATTTAAACCACACCCGATCTGAGGCACGCGCTTCACGTTATTCTGCTCTTGCAGCGTGACTTTCACTGGGTCCTGCTCAGCATCTTGGCCTGCACGGGCAAGAGGCGAAGAACCGCGTTGGTCATCCTTACCTGCCCAGCATCCAGCTCTGCCATCCATCCAGAGTCTTCCTGGAAATTCGCTATCTTCCTCCAGCAACATCCCTGGGAAGAAGGACGAGAATAAAACCATAAGTAAGCTTACTTACCAAGCTCTCCTGGAAGTCCACCGCCACACGAACATCGTCCATCCGGCGTCTGGTTCATTCAACCACTTTCTTCCAGGATTCTTCCGGCAACCTGCAAGGAACAACAGCAGAGGTTAGCCAACTTCCAAGGACGCTCTTAGCGCCGCGCCTTGCACACCATTTGCCTTCTCGAGCTCAGCCTCCTGTATCAGCTCGACTTCTCCATCATCCCTTCGGCGTCTGCAAGAAAGTAGGTGAAGGTTATTCAGAACATCTACAATTACAGACATTCATTCTTAATACGAAAGACTTACCTCAAAAGTGGAGTCGCAGCCGGTCTGGACTCTAGGCCCATGCCAGTGGTGTAACTCGGCGGTACGGTGCCCAGCGACGACGCGCCATTGCCCAGCACGGCAGGACGGAGAGCGCACCTTAACGAAACCCAAGGTGAGAAAAGTTCCAAGGGGAATCGCAATGGGAGCACGGGAAGGTGGGCCTCGAGGGAAGGTGTAGTAGCTAAAACCAACCTCCTGTCTTGTAGAACTGGCCCTTGGCAGCACAAATCCTGGAGAAGGTGCAGTGTTCCCAGAAGCATCCCAGACCAGTCGAGTGGCGTCCCTGTGGATAGAAGGTGAGTGTTACACTAACCCTCTAACTCAGAAGTGTCCATTGGCTCCATTAGTTTCTGCAAATCGAGGTTTTGGGGACTGTGACCTCAGTTTAGTGAATTAGCCTAAGGGTTGTATTCTGATGAACCCTTTAAAGTCTGAGGTAGTTCACTGACACGCTCCTGGTCTACTGAATGTGGTCAGCATTTAATCTCATTAAAGCTTGGTCTTCTATGCCTTCCTTCCAAACATCTCAGGTTCTGGTCTTCCCACAATTTGCATGTTTGTACAGTACCAACCAGAATTTAAGAGCACAAAAAAGGATGCAAGAACCTTGTGACAGGTTTTTGTTGTGTAGGGATGGCCTAAACCCCAGCAAGCGTTCAAGCTGTCAATCTTTGTATTCTGTCTTGCTTACTGTAACTACTCCATTCAAAGTTTTCCTGTCATGTATTACATGGGATATGTTCATAAGCCGTGTAGTCCTGTTTATAGTTTGGACACACATGGGATTTAAATAGGTAGTGTAAGAAAGGCATGGTATCAAACCGTGAAGACAGACGCAAGTGATCACAGTTTAACAGTGTTTATTGAGCTTTAAATGGGTTGGTCGAACGCTTCTCTAAACATAAAGCTAAGGATTGGAGCAAGCTACGACATCAAATAATAACCCAGTCCTAAGCAAGTCTGTAAAAAAAGGCCTATTATTAATAAACCTATTGCCAATCATTACTTCTAAATACAAAAGGGTTTGGGACAAAGGTGTATGCAAAAGGAAAGTGTTCAAGAAATATGTCAGGACGATTGAGCAGTTGGCTTCCCTTAGTCATGTTTTCAGAATGGGGCAAGGCAGCATGTTCGAGCTTCCCACACGCTCTGATTCTTGGCCACAAGGATAGAGTTCAAAGCACAGACATCAAGGCCTTCTTCCAAAGTCTCTTTTCCAATAACAGTCTCTTACTGCAGAGGGGCTGTCGTTACGAAGTATCAATGTCCCATTCCTGTCAGGATTTTCACAATTCTGGCTTAAAATGTTCATTATGGGTCTGCCTCTTCAGGCTGAGACCCCCTCTTTATTACAATATTCACTCGTTCTCACTTGTTTGCGCTTGGACCATGGATCTCCCTCGTTCGGGCTCGGATCCTCCTGATATCAAAAACGTACGAATGTGCGATGGATTTTGCTTAAATCCTTGCAGGACCCCTTTGATTAACTTCAGACACTTATTCTCGTCAATCTTCGGCGGGATAACCAGAGACTTTCGATTGAGCACATCCATGGTGCCGGACCACTCTGTCAACAGTATTGTATCTTTGTTTCTCAAGTTCAAACACCCATCAGCAGTTTAGATTTACTCGCGTCTCATCACACGTGTTTAAAAATGTTAATTCCAGCTTTTGTTATACAATTTTGCCGTTTGCGACCTTGAGTAAACATAAGCCAGTCTTGCATCAGTCTCCCCAACTCACCGGCTGTGTTGCTTTTTCTGGCAGTTCTTTGTTCTTGGAGCCAAGGATGAAACCACCATAGCGGCTGCTGCTGCTCCCCCTCCCTGCCTTGGTCGGCTACGCTGTAGGGCCTTTAGTATCTCTGTCACACAAAGCAGAATTCTTTTATGTGGTTTCCTGGCCTTATGCTTTCTGCTTCATTAGTTTCTTGAAAGTAACTGCGTCAGGCCAAAAGGTCAAGGGGTTTTCCCTTCTTACTAATCCTTTGATTTTGCTGCCTTTCACCCCTTGTTCAGCTGCTAACTTGGAACTGCTGTACCTTTTGTGTGCTGTTCCTCACTCGAAGTGTGCTTTTGTGCTCCGCCTTTTATGTGTGTGGTAAAGTCTAATGGAAGTCTGGTGTGAGTGATCGACCATAATTGCCTCACCACAGTTGCGGGACAAGCCATATACACTGCTCGGGTGTGAGTCAGTTTTCTCTGAGTTGGCTGTTTGTGTGAATATGCCGGAAAGGGGGGGGGTGTAAGGTTCCCATGTATCCTACCTGGTAGGATGGGGGTAAAGCTGTTGCAGGGGTAGGTGTACTGCGTCACGCCATCCGGTGTCACTGTCCCATTCCCTGAAGACCCATCACCAAGGTGGTCCTCTCGCAGTGGTCTACCCCCAGGAAATGGATCCAAAAGCGATGACCGTGTCCTGGCCACCTGGATGACAGATACCCAGGGACTAGCGGGGAGACAATTGTTTGGGTACACAAGTGAACACTGTAGGCATAGATTCTGGGCTGTGATCCAATTACTGTTTACTTTAGGTACATGGTCCTCTATGGTCCCATACATAATGAACAATATTCTGATTAACTCCTAGCCGCCAGATGTACCTTGACATGGCATCTGGTGGTCGGAGCAAGGTCAGATATTCCAGAGGCCTCAGGCCTGGAGTCTTCAGGAATGTGTTTTGATATTCTCGGATATCATGTTTTGATATCCACAGAGCATTCTGATGGATATTCTCTGGGAATATGAGTAAACCATCTGGAAGCTATAAAGAGAGATTCTGGGAGAGGTGAGTGAGTGCTGTTTGAGATGATCAGAGGATGCTGTCCGGCTAAGCTGAGTACCCAGCCTTATTGAGGAAGGAGAGTTGCGTTGCATTGCTCTGTTTACTGACCTGGGATTTTTGGCACCACTAAATTGGATTTTTGGAGGCTCCAAAAGTTTTTCTTTTTACTTTTGAGAGAACTATCCTTTTTTTAAGGAGCTGCATTGGGGAGCATCATGGACAATTCTGTGAACACTAAATCTCTTTTAAAGCTTTGTTATAGCCACTATAGCCCATGATGTTTTTTTTTTTAAGTGTTATTTTCCATTTGATTTGAGATTTGATCTGCAATTTTAGGCTTGTGCAACTGACTCCCTCCAGCTACAGGGCTGTCAACTCTACTGTTGAAAAGAAATCCTGGGCAACGCCCTCGTCTTGGAAGCGCAATGACGTAGAGCAACACGTATTCAAATCCTGATCCTGCACGTGGAGATTTTGCAGGAGAGTGTGAAAGCATTCTTCAAGTGTTCTTTACTGAGAATTCTTTCAAGAACATATGTGCAGATGAATTAAGCAGGGGAGGGGGGATCTATGTATGTTGAAGTATATGCTCTTCCAGTATCTTGTGCATGTTTCGATATGAAATGGGTTGGTTTAGCAGTAGTTCCTATAAATTAAATGGCTTTAGTAACTTAGTCCTGTGTGAATGAGCGAGTTGCTAGTCCATTGCAAGGGTTTGTCTACGCCTTGATGTACTGTGACCGGTATGTGCTTTTCTCTAACTCTATTCCTACCGCAACCCCTATTGGGGGGGTAGGGGAGGATCTAGCACACTCTCTTTGGAGTGGAGGTAGGGCTCTAGTTGTAGTAATAATCATTCTCCAGCATGGGGTCTGGCATGGATTCACATGCTCATGAATATTCCCCGTCGTCAGGCCGGGAATCCTCGGTAAAGAAAAAAACCAGTATCAGTTTCGTTTCTGATCTGTCTTTCGTAGTAATAACCAATCACTGGTCTCTGCGTCATACTGACCACAGCCAATGACTGCCCTCTACCTAAGCACCGCCTCTGGCAGCCATCTTCAGATTTTTACCGCACGTTCATGTGTTGGGATCCTCGTGCTATTGCTCTCGAGCGTTAGTGCTATTTTTCGCGCTTTTTCACAAAAAACTTCGATTCTTTCGGTCAAAAGAGCCTCAAGCTCCACCGATCCTACATCCGATCAACGGGGACCCGTGTCGGATTCGTCTGTGCCCCTCAAGGGTGAAGATTTCGTCGAGCTACACTTCGGAGGACTCCAGAAGCTTCTCAGGCCCGGTCTCGGAGATGGCCCAGGAGAAGGGAAGCTCGACGCCCGGAAAGCTGTTCAGGGTCTGCCCTGGATGCCAGCTGCAGAACGTCTTTAAGGAGGAAGAACACTCTTTCTGCCTTTACTGCCTTCATGAGGACAAGACGCACGTGGAGAAGGACTGTGCGTTTTGCGGCAACATGTCGGAACGGACCATGAAGGACCGCCATCAACGTCTCGCCAACTGGCTGGAGGGTAAGAGCCCGTCTGGCGAGAAGAAGAAGAAATCCGAGCGGTCTTCTAAGACCTTTGAGGGCGCCCCGGCGACGGGGGCCCAACATAAGGCCAAGCACCGCGAGTCCGCTGGCACCGGGAGCGCCGAACGGTCGGGCTCTACGGGCGCCAGGCAGGGCGCACCCTCCCCGGCACCATCAACCACGAGCCAACGCTCTGGGTCGGGTAAGAGGAAGGCCGAGCACCCGGCGAAGCTCCTGGAGAGGCCCCGGTCGAGCTCTAAGGCAGAGGAGGAGCGTGGCAGTGCCCCCTCCCTCAAGGATAAGGCGGTGAGCGCACCTAAGGTGGTGAAGGCCTTGATCCATCCGACCAAGCCCTCTATCGAAACGGTCGCGGCGGCCCTGGCTCAGCCTGTAGAGGCTGCACCAGTGGTGGCGACCTCAGGGCCCAGAATCTCCCTGCCTCCTCGGAGGGGGGAGTCTTTTGTGCCCATCGATAGGACCCCCGTGAAACCCTCCGTGGGGAAGAAGGAGGGGGGGCAGGGCGTCGTCGTAGATTCGGCCTCAACCTCAGAAGAGGAGCTGATCGAGGTCTTAAGCCACGGCCTAGGCGTGGAAGAAGGCCAGCCCGTCGGAATGGACCCCGACGCAGGTGACGACGACATCGTCGAGGATACCGACGGGGCCCCTGCTCGCCCGTCGGATTCCCCTCTGCCAGCGCCGCAAGACAACTCGGCGGCCATTTTGTTGGCCATACAGTCCTTATGCTCCGAGATAAGGACGAGGCTACCGTTACCGACGGAGGAACCTCTCCCGTCGGGGGATCCAGAACCGGGACCTTCTGGTGTTCCCCCTATCAAGAAAAGAAGGATCCATCCACCACCTCCTTTTCAGCCGTCGTGCCCCGTCCAGCCCTCCTCCCCGTCCACCCGAGGGGATGATACGGGGACTGACACGGCAGCGACGGGTACGGACGACGAGGCATACGACGAGGATATTCCGTCGTCGCCTCCCACCAGGGCTTCTCCGCCCGACGAGATCGGATCTTTCCACTCCATGATCTCCAGGGCTTCCGAGCTTTTCCAACTCTGCCCTGAGGAGAAGAAAAAGGAAGGCTTCCTTTATCAGCGGCGCGAGGCCAAGAGGAAGACGGTCCTCGCAGTGCCTCTGTTGGACGACATTTGGGATGAGGGCCTTTCCCTCCTCAAGAACCCTTCCACGACGCCAGCTAGAAGAGACCGGTACGAGAAAAAGTACCGGGTCCCGGACACGGCCCCCCTATGCCTGCGGGCGCAGCCTACCCCGGATTCCGTCGTCTCCGCGGCAGCCAGGAAGAAAGCGGGGGGGTGCGGCCTCCACATCGACTCCCCCGCGACGACGATTAAAGCGGCCAACGCCTTGGCTATCGTGGCTCGCTACGACAGGGAGCTCTGGTACAAGATAGCTCCCCTGCTGGATTTTCTGCCGGACGACAAGAGGGCGGAGGCCCTGGAGATCCTGCAGGAAGGTGAGGTGGCCTCGGACCACGCCATCACCGTGGCGACGGACATCGCCGACACTGGGTTCTGCCAGCTGGGCAACGGCGTTTGCCTTCGACGTCGTGGATGGCTCAAAGCTACGGACTTCCGGCAGGACGTCCAGACCAGAGTCCTGGACATGCCCTTCGACGGGAACAACCTGTTTGGGAAGACAGTGGACGATTCCCTTCAGGCCATCAAGGCGGATACTGAGACGGCCCGGGCCCTTGGAGTTCTGCAGCAACGACGGACGCCCTTTCGGAGCGGCGGAGGCAAGGGCGCCTCCAAAGGTTCCGGCGGCGGTTTCGCTTCCTACCGTCAAGCGGCCCGCTCGTCGTCGCAAGAGGCCTACAGAGGACGAGGCAAGTCTAGCGGACCCCGCCGTCGTCGCCAAGGAGGTCAAGGCGGCAAGGCCGCGTCCAAGCAGGATTGAACCGGCCGTGGGGTCGGGCCCCCACCGAAGCACCCCGGTGGGAGGACGGCTGGCGGGCTTCGTCAGCGTGTGGGAGTCCATCTCCACCGACCGTTGGGTGCTGGACGCCCTGGCCCGGGGCCACGTGCTCGAGTTTCAAAGAAGGTGCCCGCGCGTCCCCCCCGTGGCCAGGAAAGAACTTCACGTCCCTCAACTTCTCCTGGAGGTAAAGGCGATGCTCAGAAAGGGCGCCATCGAACTCGTCCCAAAGAGGCTTCGGGGCTCCGGAGTCTACTCCAGATACTTCCTCGTAAGAAGAAGACGGGAGGATGGCGCCCCATCCTAGACCTGCGACGTCTGAACAAGTTCATCAAGGCGCAGAAGTTCCGGATGGTCACCCTCCAGCACGTCCTGGGTCAGCTGGAGGAAGGAGACTTCCTATCGTCGTTGGATTTGGAGGATGCCTACTTCCACATTCCCATCCTAAAGGGGCACCGAAAATTCCTCAGGTTCGTGGTCCAGGGGCGTCATTACCAGTTCAAAGCCCTTCCCTTCGGACTACGGTCGGCACCCAGGGTATTCACCAAGTGCCTCGCACCGGTGGCGGCGCAGCTGCGCCGCGAGGGGATTCACGTCTACCCCTACCTGGACGACTGGCTCATCCGCGCCAAGACGAGGGAGCTCGCCGTGGTCCACACGGCAAGGACCGTCCAACTCCTCACGGACCTGGGATTCTCCGTGAACTACGCCAAATCCCACCTGGTGCCCGCGCAAGTCGCACTGTTTCTGGGAGCGAGGCTCGACACAGTGTCCCTTCTGGCCTCCCCGTCGGAGGAGAGGACCAGGACCATCTTGGGCAAGGTGCAACGGATGTTGGTGGCCGACGCGGCCAAAGTGAGGTCCATCTAGTCCCTCCTCGGGATGATGTCTTCCTGCATCTACCTCATTCCCATGTGCAGGCTCCGGATGCGCCCGTTGCAAGAATTCCTGGATGCGCGCTGGATCCAGACGACGGGCAGCTTCGAGGAAAGGATCAAGCTCGACGAGAGTTTCCGACGAGCGATACGGTGGTGGGGCACCCGCGCGCATCTGACGGCGGGCATGGACTTCCAGACCCCAGCCCACCAGGAGACTGTGACCACGGATGCCTCCCTGGAAGGGTGGGGAGCGCACACCGAAAATCTGCACGCAAGGGGACTCTGGCTCCCGACGGAGAAGTCCCTGCATATCAACGTCCTGGAGCTCCGTGCAGTGTTTTGGGCCCTCAGGTCCTTCCTTCCGTCCCTCAAGGGCAAGGTGGTGAGGATCTTCACCGACAACACCACCACCATGTTTTACATCAGGAAACAGGGCGGAACCAGGTCCCCAGCGCTGTCCAAGGAGGCGCAGGACCTGTGGCATTGGGCCGTCGCCCAAGGGATTTTTCTGGTGCCGTTTCATCTGGCAGGGATAAAAAACACCATCGCCGACTCACTCAGCAGGGAGCTGCGCTCGTGCCACGAGTGGGAACTACGGCAGGATCTGGTGGATCGCCTCTTCCGACGGTGGGGCACACCCCAGATCGACCTGTTCGCGACGGCGACGAACACCAAGTGCCGGAGGTTCGCCAGCAGGTTTCCCCAGACGAGGAGCATGGGCGATGCTTTCTCGTTCCCCTGGGAGGGCCTGTTCCTCTACGCGTTCCCTCCCTTGCCTCTGCTAATCCGGCTCGTCAACCAGCTCAAGAGGTCACGGTGCAGGATGATCCTCGTCGCACCTGCGTGGCCGAGGCAGATATGGTTCCCGGACTTGCTGGACTTGTCAGCGTCCCCGCCGATCAAGCTGCCGGCGGACGCGGATCTACTCTCCAGGGAAGGAGGCGCCATCCTCCACCACGACCCGAAGTCGCTGAACTTGCAGGCCTGGCTCCTGCAGCGCTAGAGTTTGGGGGATACGACATACCGGCCGACTGCAGAGAGGTTCTTGCAAAGGCCAGGGCGTCCTCGACTCTTAAATGCTACGGACACAAATGGAAGAGGTTCTCTGTCTGGTGCCACGCACAGAAGATTAACCCTCTACGGATTACGGCTCCCCAAGTACTGCCGTACCTGCTGACGCTGGCCAAAGCTGGTCTGGCACACGCGTCCATCAAGATTCATCTTGCTGCGATCTCCCGATACACCAGAACCACGGGGCGGACGTCCTTGTGGTCTCATCGTCTGGTGAAAGAGTTCATGAAGGGACTGTTCAGATCGTTCCCGCCGGTGAAGGCTCCGGCCCCGGCGTGGGAGCTCAACGTGGTGCTGACCAAGCTCATGGGACCTCCGTTCGAGCCTCTGCACTCGGCCCCGTTGAAGTTTCTATCGTGGAAAACAGCTTTTCTTGTGGCCATCACCTCCGCACGACGAGTGGGAGAGATCCAGGCCCTTTCCTGCAAGGCCCCGTACTTGACTTTCCACGACACGAGGGTAGTGCTCAGGACGCACCCCTCCTTCATGCCCAAGGTACCGTCGGACTTCCATCTCAACGAACCCTTGGTGTTACCTGTGTTCTTCCCGTCGCCTTCGTCGCCGGCTGAGAGGACTTTGCACTCGCTGGATGTAGCTAGAGCGCTGAAGTTCTACGTGGACCGCACGAAGGGTTTTCGGAAGACGTCACAACTCTTTGTGAACTTTGGACCTGTCAATCAGGGGAAGGCTCTCTCGAAGGCTTCCATCTCCAGATGGCTCTCCGGCTGTATCATGTGCTGTCACCGGTTGGCAAACCGACCGCTGCCTGGCCGTCCGAGAGCCCATTCCACCAGAGCGATCGCAGCTACCACGGCGTTCCTATCTGGTGTGCCCCTGCTGGACATATGCAGGGCTGCTACGTGGAGGTCGACGCACACCTTCACGAAATTCTACTGCGTCGACCGGGATTCCAGGGAGGAGTCCAGGGTCGGCCAAGCAGTGCTGCGCAACCTGTTCGCCTGAGGTGAGCCTGGTGAGGAGGTAAGATGCTTAATGTTGAGCCTTTGCCACCTCCCGTGGTTGTGCATGTGTGTACTGCTATGTATTCTTTATTCATGAGCATGTGAATCCATGCCAGACCCCATGCTGGAGAAGGAACAAGTTACTTACCTGTAACTGTTGTTCTCCAGCATGGGTCTGGCATGGATTCACATGCGAACCCTCCCGCCTACCCCTCTGCGGCTCTTCACTTGGTCATACTGCCACTTCACGTGCTTCCAAATCTGAAGATGGCTGCCAGAGGCGGTGCTTAGGTAGAGGGCAGTCATTGGCTGTGGTCAGTATGACGCAGAGACCAGTGATTGGTTATTACTACGAAAGACAGATCAGAAACGAAACTGATACTGGTTTTTTTCTTTACCGAGGATTCCCAGCCTGACGACGGGGAATATTCATGAGCATGTGAATCCATGCCAGACCCATGCTGGAGAACAACAGTTACAGGTAAGTAACTTGTTCCTTCCGGACGATTTACTTGCCCACGTAGTATTGACACGCCAATCACGAGGTTCAAAGGCAAAATGTTTATTTTGCATTCACATTCGGTCGAACGGGTCTCGGCAGCCCACGACGTGTGCACACAGACACTGTGAGGGGAGAGAGAGCGAGCATCCGTAGAGTATTCACATATTCACATACATAGTTCAATTCACAGTATTAAAAAGCATGACCCAGCCCCCTGGCACGTAACTCCTGAGCTGGGGTTCACGAACCGTCTACGTAATTCATTTTACCTAAACATCGAACATTCTTTGTCGCAGTTTCCAAGACGATTTACTGTCTGGGAACAGGGCGCATCTGCATGGGGGAGAATATTGCGTTCTCTACAACAAGGTGACATTCCTTGCTCAACCAGCTAACGCCATCTTGTTGCTGCTTTCTTGGGCTAAGGTCAGACAGTTCTAAAGCAGAGAAAATAACTGCTTCCGCGGAGGCGCACATACAGCCACAAATTTACTGCCAACTAGGAAAGGCACTAACGAGACTGGATGGCACCTGGTTTGCTGATTAGTTGTGCTCATGCACAGCTTCAAGGTTCTACAGTGTAAGACAAACAATACATTTTGATAGCTTTGCATTCCTACCTATGTAACCATCTCAAAGTTCAAGCCACGGCTTCTTACCACGTTCAGGCATAAAAATCAGAACATATAGAGGGGGCAGAGAACCGAGGAACAACAAAATGGCGGATAAATACATAATGGCTTCTAAGTCAGCATTTTCAGGTTCAATCGTTCGTGATATTACTGTGCGATGCGATTGTGCTTAGGCCAACATTTTATCAGGTGGTATTCTAGCAAATGTGTTTTCAGTGTGGAATTAAAGGTATGTATGTGTTCCTGAAATTCCTTGGTCCAGACAATCTCCAACTGCACTGAGTCTTTGATTTACTGGATTAACCTGGCCTAAAAAGAACATTTGTCTTGGCGAGACTGCATAATATTTCTGAGAATACTCTTATCATGAAAGACGTTTCTTTTGGGCTCAACTATTCAGGGTTCAATTTTAAACTGTCGGAACATTGGGCATTTAATGCTGTACTAATGTGTCTCAACAACGTACAAATGTGCTAACTGACACATTTCCGTTGTAGTTAACAATATGCATTGGGCTTTCCAGATCTGCATAGGGTAGGCTTAAAATGTATGAGGAGAGGGATCATGCCTTATTAGTTTACCGCAGTTGAACAAATGCATCTTACCCCACCAATGAAATAATGAAGTCGAAGGCTGGAACATTAGTGCAGTATCATGTCACTCGTCTAATGTATGAATTGCCGCCATAATGACCTTTTCAGTTTGTCTGGTAGAAAGGGATTTGCCACCCCTGTGTGCAGTAGGTTGCACGCTTCTGACCGAACATTCAAAGTGTTTTGTGGTCGTAATGATTTAACAGATGTCTTGTCTATAGACTAGGTGTCGCCCAGTGACCACTCCCTTTCTCACTGTCATGCAATGATGACTGATTCATTAGTTTCATTATTTGGAAACCTTTTGGGTTAATTTTAAAAAAGGAAAAAAAACCTTGACACTTGTTTCTGGTATCTCAAAAACCTACTTTGATTCTCACTCTACCACGATAATGTTATGGGGTGCCCATAGTCACCTTACTTCTCCCATCTACGTAATATTTGTCCGCTCTAGCGATTTTTTTTTTTTTTTTTATCTGCCCTTGCATAACCTTTGCCATGTCTGATCTCCTTCTTAGTAACATAACACTCAGTGACCTCCTCTGCGCCTAGATTCTGTGGACCTTTGTAAAGCCGCGATATGGATACACACTTTCACTGGAAAGAATATCCTAGTTGAAAGGGCATTGATGTAGACTGTTGGGGTCAATCTGAGTTGGGTATAATGGTGCACATTCTTTTGCGCAGGTGTATGGAGCGCACGCTGATTTTTCATCTTTTGCAGCAGCTGTTTTGGCACGTTGTAAACTTTTTTTTGCCGGGTAAACTGCTGAAAGCAAAATGAGGTGACTTTTGCAGATATTTTACACTGTGCAAGATATGAGAAAATGACCTATTCTGCCATTTTCGGAATATCAAAGTGCTAAATTCTGCATGATTGAGTTCAGCGTGTTTTTAACTGCATCCAACGCCTTTTTGGCCTTTTATGGGAATGCATACAAATTGTAAAAATATGAAGGAGAGACTAACATGGCAGAAAGTGGGCACCAACCACCTTTAGTTTTAAGCTAATCAATTCTTCTGTAATCAAGTACAATGAATGATAATTTGGTGCCGCCCAGATCTACCATTCACATTAGTGGGGAAAAAAACACAACCAGACAAAGCATCGATCATCAACTAAATGTAGACGCTTGGCCCTCAGAAATCGCTGTTGATATTTCAGATGAGCTATGGGTCAGGATATGCGCATTCACTAAGTCGGGGTAGATGAATACACGCTACACCGTGTTGCATTATACGCCCGAAAGGCTTAAGAGACTATATGCTCAGAATGACGATCGCTGCCCACGTAGTTAAGTGTTCATGCTAACCATTTACTTATGTTGTGGAGCTGTCCCAGGCTCTCATTTCTGGTAATCTGTATACTTTACGCTATCAGCAGGGACGGATACCCACTGATCTGCGACACTGTTGAGCGGCCTCTATGGGATCTGGTACGTGATTGGGGAACGTCACGAAAGATCTGTCCTGCACGTGGGCTGCATCCTCCGGCGATGGAAAGATAGATATCCTCTGCAAAAGAGACTTGCGGAGTGACCTTACCTGGGCTAATGACTGTGAGGAGTACTTTATCGCAATGCAACTAGTCGCCTCTATGCCCAAGGACATTTTCAGTGAGGTCTGTGGCTGTCTTGAGCAGTTATTGGTCTGTCATGCGTGGGTTGGGTTAATATTGAGCTTTGGGTTTCCACTTTCTCTGTGATGTGCTGATCAGTAATAATTTGCTTAATGCTGTACAACTGTTTTTTTTTCTAAATCTCTCAAGCGGGTTTTATAAATAAAGGTTAAAAAAAACAAAAGGTAGCCTTTTAGGGTTTTGGTTGCGCCCCTGTAGAACAAATGCTACACTCCAATTCATATATATCCGCTCTCAAAATGAACTAACTTGCTTTACTCCTTTTTCATCATAAATATATAAAATTCTACAGGGCAAAGCTCATCTCCTATGCTTAGGAACGTCATACTCTAAACTTGAGGGGTACTTCAACTTGATCTGAACAATATCAAACCGTGTCACAGAAAGATCTGTTCTGGCCTTCAAGTTTAATGTGACCTATTAGTCTTCATGCATATTTTATTGCATTTATTTATTGTGCTATAGTTTTGAATCCGATGTGGTTGGCTATGGGGCACCAACCTAATGGTCCCCAGCTTCTGCAATTAAATGTACCTTTTAAGTCCTACAGAAACGCCTATCGTAACACAGCATTTCATTGGGACGAAACAGTTATCGAATACGTAGCACATTTAATCAGTAACCGGAATCCACGATGCAAGGCAAAAGTGTATGGTTTTGCTTATTTTAGTGCAGTTTACGTATGGATTTAACTGGATTAGTGCTTCAACCCTGACCATGTCCCAACTCTCAGTATATCAGTCTGCCTCAGGGTTCAGTGAAACAATTGCACTTCTAAATAAACCAGGTGCTCACACAAGTCAAACCGTTTTTCTTCCATCTGGTTGATGTAGAAATATTTTTCTTCTTCATGGTTGCTTTTGAAGCAGGCATTTCAGCATATTTTCCTTTTGGGATCCAGCATTTCACTTAGCTGAGACTCTAGTAAGGTTCCCGTTTTCACAGCCAAGTCCTTGAATGTGTTCTAGGAAAGCATCCCCAATTGTGGGAAAATGTCAGGGCTGCTTCCCCGGACCAATGCAAAACTTTGTTCTTCAGAAACAAGTTCTAGGAAAGAAGAGATGTGAGTTTTTAAAGAATACATTTTAGTAGGTTTCATTCTGCCTTTCTTATTTTTCTTCAATTGGGTTGAGCTCTTATGACACTTCATATGTAAAGTAGGCAATGGTGATGGCCCACTCTTTGCTATTTGTGCTCTACGATCCACAATACAACTGCTGCCAGTGCCACAGGTGGTAATTCCCAGTCATATTGTTTATGACTGAAGATTATTTCTCCTAAAGTTTGGGTTCGCTATACAAAGTTTGTAATAAATGGGGGGGTACATTTTAAATGGCCTTTTTCGTTCTATGAATTCTGTTAAAAGTGACCATACAAGTGCTTTGTTTTTATTTTTCTAGGGTGAACTTTCCTTCGAACATGACCTTCTTGTGGAAGGTGGGAGACTTGGTGAACTCACTAATGGAACAAAATACAGGGAGGTTCGCCAGTACCGCACGGACCACCACCTGGTGCGTTACTACTTTTTGACTCGCGTCTACTCTGATTACCTGGAAAGTATTTTGTCCGATTTCAAGAGCGGACCTCAGCCAGATGTCCTCATCATCAATTCCTGTGTTTGGGATGTTTCCAGGTAAGGTGGCTGCCGGGTGGTACTTTTCTGAGATTTACATCTTTTTGATTTATTTTATTTATAACTGATTGGCAATGTTGCGCATTGACTTTTAGGAATGTTGCACCCATACACATTTGGTAATCCCAAGCCCATGTTTCCGGACTCACCAATTTTCAGTTAAAGTACACTCCCCCGGCATAATACCATTATGTCGTAACGCAAGGAACCATTTTCTTTTCACTCCGGTTTCAGTGGTTGATTTATCCCCCCCCCCCCCCTCCCAACCCCCAAAACATAAGATTTTGATGTGAGCTACCTGGGATGGCGCCTATATCTTTTTGTGGTTCCAAATTCTACACCTCTTGTATCCGTCCCAGACAAAAATAAATGGCTACATCCTGCTGGACCAAGCAAACCTATTACCCAAAATACCGGCCAAGTTGTTATTTCTAATTACTTCTTATGAAAATAACTTTACTTGTTTAATCAGAGGATTTATGGAAGCTTCAATTTATGTTGGCACTATTATTATGTAATAGCAAAATATGCATGGAGAATATCACTTCTAGAAACATCCAATTTGGGCATAGTGAGATTAAATGGTTTTTCCAGTATCACACAGTAATTTTAAAGATTTAAGCACTTGACCACATATCTTCCCATCTATAGTCCATATGAGTATTTAAGGTCTGAGTTTGAAGAGATTTATTAATCATTTTTATAGCAATGCCTTGAAAATGGCACAGGAGTATAGCTTTATTTTCCCACACATGCATGGAAGATTACAGTAGCAGCCTCCAAAACAAATCTCATTTGGGTTATAAAGTGTACTTGCTTGAACATGCAACCCAAAATAAGGTCATGGCTTGCGTTCTTATTTCGCATTGCTTGCATTGTTCCGCTGCCCTCCATTTGTTAGCATCTCTTCAGGGACAATGGTGTTTCCTCAGGCAACCCTGTGTCTGAGCCCTCAACCTCCTGATATAAAGCAGAACGTCATGGGGGAGCTGCTGTGATCCCTGTGCTTTGAACCATCCCAGGAAAAGGTTAGCCTTTTGCTGGGAAGGGTTTAGACAGCTTAACTTTCTTGCGAAGCAAGGGGGCGGGGGCATTTACCCTTCCTGGACGGCTACGTGTGAGAAATGGACCACATCCCATGAAATCGGGACAGTTCCGCAAATTACTAGACTATTGGTTACCCTATCATGAAAATGAGCGGTAAAATGTTCCTACGGGAGGACAGCTCGGCGGCAACGTGTACGCCTTAGAAGCAAGACAGCACGAAGCAACACAGGTTCGATCCCTGGGTCCGCGCTTGGAAACCTCTGGGTATTAAAGCACGTTATAAATACACAACTAAGACAAAAAAAAATATCCTGTAACAGCGCCTCGATGCCCGCGGGCTTTGTGAGCACTTTAAAAATGCAAATAAATAAATACAGAAACAGTTGCAAATAGTATGCACCCTTTCAACCCATTGCTAATGTTCCTGGGGTGCGAACCAGTTTACCAGCGAATACCCCAACTCTGTTGCTCACGCTAATTTGGGAGAAATAAGAACACACACAATGGAACAAATCAAAAGCCACCACCGACCTTAAATTAATTTTTTTAATGGCGGTGCCCCCCTCAGGAGTTCCCGCCTCCTCTGGCATGAAAAGCTTCCTCCACCACTGATGGCTACTTTTATTTTTCTCTACTGGGGGTGAGAAATTCCCTCCGCTCCCCGCCCCACCCCCCCTCCCATGTATGAACACGACCTCATCCCCACATCAAATTGGTGATTGAGTACATTTTTCAGAAGTAGTTAGGTTATATGCTCAGAGCTACACTTGTATCCAATCGGCAACAGTCACTCAACTTGCTTAGCTACCTTTGCAGCTTTCTGCTTCAGGATTGCAGACTCAACTATCGAATAATTCAACATCAGATGTGAATAACGGTTTCAGGGCAAAATCACTGCATTACCAACAGTGCCGTTCATGCTCGGGCCTTAAAAGCAATATGGTTTCCTCTCCTGTCACTGTGCATAGTATCGCTAGAAACTAAAAACAGTAAATCTACATCTCTAGGGGGCATATGGCGGTTCCTGCCCTGTTGCTTAAGAACTATTAGGGCAGTTGCTCTTTGTCCCCCTGAACATGGGACCTATGACCCTTACTGTTTATTAATGGGGTTACTCATTCTTTTTTTAAATAATGTTGCATAGCCAGTAGAAAAAATGAAAGGTGATCTTTGCCTTCTGTCCTAATGATGGGTCCCCTCCGAGACAGCAATAAACTGGCCTTGCCCAAGGCAATAACCGTGCACATAGAGAATACAGCCATGCATGCATGCATGCCATACACGCACGCACAACAGCCATGCATGCCATACACGCACGCACAAAAACATCATTTTTATCTGACCTGCTCATCTTCTTTCCCACCAAACTCTCCCAGCACCATCTAGCCAGCAACCACCAGGAAGGTGGGATTGCATTTTCAGAGTCATGGGCATGCCAACATTGCGGATGTCCTGGGCTGTGAAACTCAATGCTTCACGTTTAGTTCCACGAAAGGAGGCTGTGCAGGAGAGTCCACGCTTTCTGCAGTGTCCCAGCCAGAGTACACAATAGGCCAACCCAACCCAATGGGAGAGCTGTACACACCACCCAGCGATGGGCAATTTGGCACGTGCTCATTCGAGGGAGAGAGAACATGCCTGTCTAATGCAATGCTCTCATTCTACATTTGCTGTTGGCTCCTCTATAATGGGCAGACGGGGGAGGTGTGGAATAGGTTTCCGTCCATCCACCAGTTATGAACGATCCACCCCTACTTTCTTTTTGAAAAAAATGTTTTAATTTTTTTATTAACACTCCAAACACTACAAACGTTGAGGACATCCACAATTATGCTTCACATCATTATATTACAAATTAAACGTTCCGGTCCTCCCCCCTCCCGCCCCCTTAACTCGAGCCCCTGCTTCCATGTCACTGTCCTACTTATCTCCAGGCGTGTCTTCTTCAATTATCTCTTCTGTATAATCTTCACTATGGTCGGCCTGGGAGGGTCCTATCATCGATGCCACCAGTTGTCTCCATGCTATCGGGGGTCCCACCTCCTCCCCTCGCCCCCCTGCTGACTGCTTCGTACCAAGCAGCCGTTTCTGCCTCTGCCCACTTCATGAGGTCCACCCACCACATCTCAATTCTAGGCCGTTGGGCTGCCTTCCAGCACATTGCAATTCTCAGTTTGGCCAGGATATAGGCCAGGTCTTTCATCTTACTGATGTGCTTCAGGTTGCGTGGTCTGGTGAACCCCCCCCCCCAGCATGCATGCCCAAGCTGACTCCACCTCCAGCGTAATCCCTTTTTCCGCAAGGCGGATCTTCAGCTCTGTCCAAAACCTCCCCACCTCCGGGCAAGCCCAAAACATGTAGCATCCCAGCTTCCTCCTCCCCGCACCGTGGGCTTTTCTGTGCCACCGGGCCCCCAAACCTGGCTTTTCCTGGTGGTCATGTATGCCCTATGAGTAACATACAACTGAATCTGCTGAAGCCTCGCGTTTCGGGACACCTTCTTATGATACCTTTGGGCCCTGTCCCATTGCCCATCCGACATGGGTTCTCCTACCCCCTCCTCCCAGTCTCGCCTCAGTTGGAGCAGCTCTTTTCCCACCCTAGTCCCCAGTAGCTCATATAGACGAGATATTTCATGCCCACCCTCCGAAATATCATACATCGTCTCGATGGTTGCATCAGGTTGTTCCGTGAGCACTGCCTCAGGCCACCTTTCTCGCACCAGTTTAATAATTCTGGTATAAGTAATGTGTTGGCCTTTGTGCACCCCGGTGTCCTCCATTAATCTCTGAAAGTCTAGTGCCGCCCCCTCCTGCCATATATCCCCAAGGTAGCCAGGCCCATCGGTTCCCAGTATCTGCGGATCCCTTTTATCATTTGGGAGTCCTCCCCGCATAGCGCCACGAACGGCACCTGCAGAGAGAATGGGGTTGGGTTTCCCACTATTTGCCATGCTTTGCGCCATATTTCCCAGTCTAGCACCAACAGTCTCGCCATGCCTAGCACCTTTGGTCTAGGCAACCACACTGTCTCTCTAAGAAAGAAGGGGGCCGGGTCCTTATACAATAGCCTGGCTTCGTTCGTTTCTTCATCAGACAACCACCTGGCCACATATTGCAGCTGTCCCGCCAAATAATATATAAAATCAAAGTTAGGCAGGTTTATACCCCCCTGTCGCACGAGTTTTGTAGTTTCCAAAAGGCCACCCTGTTCCTGGAGTTGTGCTATATGAAACCCCTGCACAGGCTGTGGAGTTTGACAAAAAAGCGTTTGGGGATCACATACGGGATGTTTACGAAAAAATGTAACAATCTGGGCAGGACTACCATCTTAATCAAAGCCGCTCTACCCATCATGGCCAGGGGTAGTCTGGACCAAAAGCCCATGCTATTCTTAATACCTTCAACTGCCTTTACCGTATTGTGTTTGTGTTGCTTCTCCGTCGTTTGGTATATATTGATTCCTAAGTATCGGAACGTTTCGGTCTGCCAGGGTATTGGCAAGACGGTAGGCTCCTTGGCAGGTAGCGTCTGTACCTCCCCAGGGTGAACATGCTTGTTTTCTTGGGGTTCACTGCTATGCCCGAGACGGTGGCATTCCACCACTACTTAAGCTATGGACTGTTTTGCCCTCCTCTCCGTCCGCTATTACTTAGGGGTACATAGGCCACTGGATATGGACGATGCACCTGACAAGGAAGATTAAAAACTCAGACGAGCGATGCACTGCTATGAGGAAGACGCATGTGTTGGTCGCGGCATAGGTGGCACGAGTTTTGCGCTGCAACCATAAAATAATTTCAATAAGTAATTTTTTTTTCAGTGATTTTGCTTGATTTATTTAAAGTACAAGTATGACCATAGCATCCTTCGACTAAAGAGTTTGTTTACTGAGGCAAACTCATCCTGTATTCATGCCAAAGGTTCCATCAGACTTTCATCTCAACGAGCCTGTGGTTCTACCAGTTTTAGTCACAAACCCTTCTTTGCCTTGAAATGCATTGCTTTCGCTGGATTTTGCTCATGGTTTGAAGTTCAAGGATTCCCAGCCTTGCCTATCAAGTCTGATATCTCAATTTTATACCAACACTACAGTAGCCATTAGATGAAACCATGCAGGACTGTTGTTCAAGAGGATATCCACTAGTAGTGGACTAAAGCAAGGTTCCATTTTGGCCCCATTATTATAATAATTATATGTAGCCGATCTGCATCAGCCCTTGGCTACTTGTAGCAATTATCTCCCTAAAATAGGCAAGATTCCCATTGCCTGACTTTGTTACGCAGAGGAGAGTCCTGTTGGATACAACACCCATCGGGCTGCAAATATCTTTATCTGCGAAACCAATTTAAAAATCAATATGGCTAAGACTAAAATTATGAGGATCACTAACCGTAAGATCTTTGCATTTCATATGGTCTATAGAGTATTACTCTTCGTGTTGTCAATTTGAGGGAATCCAATGCCCATATTACCCCTAAGGCTATTGGTAGGTTTGCTGGTTATTCCCTAGAGTGAATGATTAAAATGTGCAAGTCCAATATTGTTCCTGGACTTATTTATGGCTTAGAAGCCTACTCCAATAAACCGTTAACTTGGTTGAAATCTTTGGAGGGTAAATTATGGAGGTTTGTGCTTGGACTTCCACAGTTTCTTTCGTGGAATTATTTGAAATGGAATTGGGTCTGGGTCTTTGGCTACCTTGGTAAAAAATAAGCGTATCCTATATCTGACATTTTAGGAAGTTGAGGGCGATTCCCTCTTCGGCTTGTTTACTGATGTGTGTGTGTATATATCTAATCTGAAGAGTAATCATGCATCCAAAGAATTTATCTCCTCTTGTAATTAATTTCATATTGTTATAGGTTAGACAAATGTCCAAGCATTGAATTGTGTTGACTGTGGCAAACCGCTTACTGAATAGGCATATGCCTGTGATCTATTAGTCAATGTTACCCATACATATATGGTCTAAAATATTGTTTGCAGAATGAGAGGCAGAATTTTCCTGAACTAGTTTCATTTCATTATATAATTTCTGTTTGATCAGGCCCTCCATTTTGTTATATCAAAACTTAGATTTAACTTCTTGCCCTCACTTACCGGTCCCAGGAAAACTTTCCCATTTCTAATGGATTGTGTCCTCCCACGTATTCCTTGTCTTATATTTCCAATATCCAGCGTAGCTGTTTCAAGTTTTTTCAGCAGAGGGCACTACGCATCGATGCCTGTTGACTCGATGCCCCTCGGAGGCCTCCATTTCAATGTTGTCACCGAAGGCATATATAGCGTGTGCAGCGTCCGCTGGCTTCAGTGCTGTTTTTCCACTCTAACGCTTTGGATACGGCATGATTCGTGCCTTTGAAAGAAATCTTCGAGAGAAATATTCATCATCGGTGTCTTCTAAAATGCTGTGACTGCAGGTCGAAGATGTCTGTTATGAACCCCCACAGAATATGCTTGTACCCACTCATCCTTCATCTGAGTGTGAGGACTGCTTGTGCATGACGTTGAAATCCCTGAGCGAGCGCAGAGGGAAGCTTGCGACAGGTAGGACCACCCCCGTAAACCTCCATCGAAAAGACAAACCTTGAACGAGTCGAACTGTTTCTCCTCGCCGTAAAGAAGTAAACCATCCTGTTCACAAAGTGGTTACCACCATTCGTCATCGTCGAGACACTCTAAGAAACAACCAATTAACAAAAGAAAGACACAGGGAACATTTTTAAATGACCCCAAGATTCGTCCCCCCATACAGGCTTGCGACAGCTTCTAAACAAAGGAATCTTGTGGTCTCTATGTTGTCATCCCCCGAAGGATAGACGAACTCCACTTTTCAAACAAGTACTCAACAAATAGATTTAACACTTAATTGTAATATTTTATTATATAAAAAAAATGTTATGCATACATTTCATAGAATCTAAAAACTAAGTGCTACGCACCCAACTGCTGTAAAACTGTTTGTAAACACTTTTCTGATGCGTGTTAATCTGCTTAGAATCACATGCTGTGCATATGGTCCGACATCCAGTGGTAACCGTGGAGTATGCATCTTGTATTTCGGGGACTGAAAGGGGACGTCATCATAGGCGTGTCTGAAACACTATCCCTATCCTGACGTGTATAGTACCCAAAATCCCTCACGCACCGAGGTCCCTCAGATTGTTTTTTTTCCACCCAGATAACTGGTCGCCCTATAGCGGAGCTCTTCATGAGACATTGTTTATCTTACCGAATTGTCGGTTTTATTCCCCGTTAAGTCACTTCACTCATCAAGAACATCTTTGACGAAGACTACGGGGGAATCGTCTACGGCTGTGGGTTCCGGCGCCTAAGATCCGGCGTTCGGACTTTCACATAGTCGGGCCTTCTGGCCGGCCTACACAGTAGGGAGAGTGGGCTCGGGGTTTTGCCATACTGTTATGTCTTTCCTCTTTCCCACTGCTTTCCTTTTTGGTCTGGTCACCCTTCCCTTCTGCTATGGAAAGGACTCCATTTAGATTCTGCCCTGTGTGTAGGGTCAGATATCCGTGGAAAGACGAGCACACGTCGTGTAACGCTTGTCTCCCCCTAGAGCACGACGAAAAGCGGTGTTTGGCGTGTAAACTCCTTAAACCTAAAACCCTTAAGGAGCGCCGGTTGAAGCGTTGGGCCGCGTACGGAATGTCACACGTGGAGCCTCCCTCCCCTGCCCCGACACCAGCCGAAAGTGACGGGGGTACATCGGATGACCAAACGTCCAACGCGGACATTATAGACCTTGAGGCAGACTATTCTAGGGCCGCCACGCCCGTCCCAAACCCTTCCAGGCTCGACTCCGGTCTTGCTACAGGGACCACACCCGGTGACGGGCATACAATCGCACCGCACAAAGCACACAACCCAAGCGCCCTCCTCGACATCTTCGTTGAAGGCAAAAGCGCCAGCGGGTCCGCCAGATACTTCGGCGGTGCCCACGGATCGGTCTGATCCGAAGCCTTCCCCGCATGCGCAGCAGTGCATGACTGGGCATAGCAAACATAACAAGGGCGCTTCTCCCCAAATTACACGCGCCGACGTTTCCTTACAAGAAACTTCGACAGTTTCCAAGGCCCGTACAGGCCCGAAAACTACGAGTAGGTCTCTACCCGAGAAGCCATCTGCTGGCCCTTTTGGAGCGGCGGAAGACATCTCCACTGCCGACACATCATCGGAGGCGTTTTCTCCCGAAGATTCGGTGACGATACGTAAGAGCATCAATAGGATTGCTACAGCGGTAGGCCTAGTCCCGGTTCTGCCCACAGTTATGGGCCAATACGCCGAAAAGTTTTCCACGGATTTGGAAGACGATCCCGAAGACTCTTACGAAGAAAGCCGGGTACCCCTCTCAAGCACCCTGAGGAGATCCCCTCAACGCCGTATGGCGGAGAACACGGTTCCTACTCAGCTAGGTGCATTTGGGTCATCCAAGTGGACCACGGAGCAATTCGAGGGGTGTATGGATCGGCTGGAGCAGTTTTTCAGGGTTTCTGATCAACCTCCGCCGAACGGAGCTCAGGTAGACCCTAACCCTCAAACACAAGATGTCCAACACCTAGATGTCGAACATCAGGTTGCCTATCAAGAAGATGTCCAGATGGACACGTATAGAGACATCTATACAGAAGAAGAGGAGTCCTCTTTTCTGGACAACTATGGGGAAGATCAAGGAACAACGGACAACTGGGACGACACCCAGCAGGACGATCACAACTCTGATATTGTTTGCCTCGATTCTCCCCCCATCCACCCCGATTCGACAAGCTTCCCTGGTGGCTGATCAAATGGCTTTCAACAGCATGTTGAAAAAAGCAGCGGAATTCTTTAAAATTGCCACGCTTGGAAGTCTTGCCCGAACAAGATTTTGCAGAGGACATTATTAATGAAAAGCCTCCGGCAAGCCAGTCTATCCCTCTCTTGAGCTCTGTAAAGAGACGGCTGGCCCCTTTCTTACTCACACCTGCTCAGACTAGGGCTGTGAACCCAAGGGTCAAAACTTTTCCGACCCTCTCCCACCGACCAGCTTTATATGGAAGGACACGCAATACCAGACTCGCTGGTGGTGACCAACACTCGCAAGAGAACAGGGGTTCCCCTTGCCACGGGAGAGTCACCCCCGGACAAGGAGTCCAAAAGGTTGTATGCCTTAGGCAAACTGGTTACGTCGGCGGCGGCCTATACCGTCCTGATTGCCAATAACACAACGTTACTAGCAAGCTACGTCGGCGCCCAATGGAACCTACTCCAAGAAGGCCTTCAAGAGGTTCCGGAACCAACCAGAGCCAAGCTTCTCGCCATTGTCTCGGAGGGCAAACTTTCCAATCAGAATGTGGTAAAGAATACCCTGGACACCGCAGAGATAGCAGGCAGGTCTCTCGCACAGGGTACTCTCCTAAAGAGGCACGCGTGGCTGCGCACGTCGGGCTTCAGGCCTGAGACCCAGGTATCCATTATCAACAAACCCATCGAAGAGGCCAACCTCTTCGGGAAGGCGGTAGACGATGCGTTGGAGACAGCCAAGAAGGAGCACGAGACTATTAAGTCGCTGCACCAGATTTCTCAGAAACCCTCTTCACAGAGGGGCAGTAATTCTCGGCGGTCCTTTCGAGGACAAGCCCGCGCCGCTCAAAACAACTTCGGCACGGGCAACTTCAACTCAAGTCAAACTGCTGCAAGCCCCACTTACTACCCCCAGAGAGGTCAGAAGCGCGGAAAGAATAGAGGTAGAGGCTCCAATTCCAGAGGAGCGTCAACTTCGGGTCAGAAATTACCACTAAGTCCAGGTCCCCTCCCATGTCTCCCTGGTCGGGGGGCGATTAACATCCTTCCTCAATGTATGGGAGGGGATAACTTCAGACCAGTGGGTTTTAAAGACGGTCGCCCACGGTTACTGCGTGGAATTCGCCCGACCTCCACAGTTCAGACCGCCGAAACATCAACGCCTTTCACCGGAACATCTGCAAATCCTGATCCAAGAAGTGGAAGCACTGCTGGGAAAGGACGCCATAGAAGCCGTCCCGATTCATCAGGTAAACAAGGGTATCTATTCAGTGTACTTCTGTCAGGGTTGGCTGGCTGGCTGAGTAGTAACTAGGAAGAGTATGTACATAGAATTAACATTGTGGTTGCCCAAGTCAAGATGGAGAGAAAGAAACTTAATCTGATTGGTTTGAGGAACAATGCTATGTTTGGTTTGTCTGGTGGAAAGGATAATGGTTGGATTCTTGTGAGGTGAGCAAGATTCTAAACTGCCTTTCATCCAAAGTAATTCAGTGGCTGGTTGTATTTTAGTTGAGCTCCTTAAGTAAGGCCTTTCAGAGTTCAGAAGATTTACTAAAGAAGTAAGAAAATCGTTGGCTGAGTCAGAGAGATCAAGAAGACATCAGGTGGGATTGTTCCTTTTTAAAAGCTTAAAGATTTTCACAGTGAACTTCCAGTGTTTATCAGTAACTTAAAGAGTTTAGAAGTTTAAAGCTTACTGAGAGAAAGAACGTTTAGTGTATTTACAATAAGGAGAAAACAATTGAAAAGACTGTGCTTGCAAGTTTTAAAGTTAGCTGTGCGAAAAGTGTTTGAAGACTGTTTAACGTGCGCGCAAGTCTTCATGACTTAAGCAACGTCGTTGGGAGCGCGTGCGTATGAGAGCGCTTGTTGGATTGCAATAGAGCGCGAGTCCATATTAACTGAGCGGGAGTAGTTTTTGGCGCGTGTATATTTTTCACGTGAGCGACGTTACGGAAGAGAGCGCGTGTTAGATTGCGATAGAGCGCGAGTCCATATTAACTGAGCGTGAGTAGTTTTAGCGCGTGTTTCGGTTGGCGATTGCGCGCATAGTTTTTTTAGAGCGTGCGCGTGTTTCACGTGAATTGTTAAAAATGCGTGTTTCACGTGCGCGTGTATTTGTTAAAGTACGCATGTACTTTTTAGCGCGAGGACAATTTTTCACGTTTTGTGATTTTGCGTGTTAATCGCATGAATGCAGTGAGAATTCAATACTTCAAGAAAGACTGTATTTCTCGAGTATTTGAAAATGTACATTTTATGGAGTTAAGTGAACTTAAAGTCAAAGAAGAATATCTAAGGTTGTAAGGTGTTTGCAAGAGTCATCTTCTTCAGAATATTAGAGACTGGAATGGCTAGTGACAATATGCACCGAAACATTACAAAAGTTTTCAAGATATTCTCTACAGACAATTAACCTCTAAGTTCTAAACAGAGGTGTAAGAGGTAAAGAAGTTAGCGTTTTTAAAAAAAAATAATTTAGAGAAAAAGCTTTATACTGATGTATAAGTAACCAAGTGTGTTTGTTACTACAGATACCAGAGCCTACCAGAAGGTTGCAGGGCTGCAGTGTCTCCGTTGTTATTTTATCCAAAATCCCCTTTCCCTTTCCTGGGGTTTTCAGCTCAGCTTTCACTTTAGGGTTGAGAAGTGAACTCTTGGTGAGGGTCTGTGGCGCCAGCATCAGCTCCTGTGGAATCCAGTCAAGCCGGACCCTGACAACTTCCTTGTACCCAAAAAGGATCTCACCATGCGTCCTGTTCTAGACCTGCGCCCAGCGAACAAGTTCATAAAGCCCCAGAAGTTTCGCATGGTAACATTGCAAGAGGTGATCCCGTTGCTGAAACAGGGGGACTTCATGACAACATTGGATATGAAAGATGCATACTTTCATATTTCAATGCTGCCAGCGCACAGAAAATTCCTAAGGTTTGTGATTCAGGACAAACCCTACTGGTTCAAGGTACTCCCCTTCGGCATAGCCTCGGCGCCAAGGGTGTTTACCATGGTCTTGGCAGTGGCAGCGGCACACCTGCGTAGACTTTCAGTTCCAGTTTACCCTTACCTCGACGATTGACTCATCACGGGGGACTTGTTCAACGTTTGTTTTTCAAACACCCAAAAAACAGTCGACCTACTGTTCAGCCTGGGATTTTCTATCAACGAAAAGAAATCCAGCTTAGTCCCCAGCCAAGTAAAACAGTTCCTGGGGGCTCTAGTTCGTACGGAAGACGGTCTAGTCTTCCCTTCCAGCGAGAGGGTTCAGAACATGCTCTTAGGTTCCTCAGTATGTAGCCAGTCGAGAGGTGACGGTACGCAAAGTTATGCGTTTGCTAGGAATGATGGCGTCATGCATATACTTGTTTCCCCACGCGCGGCTGCGCATGCGTCCCATGCAAGAGTGGCTCAACAGCCAGTGGTGTCAGGCCAGCGGACAATGTGAAGATCTGTTAGTTGTCTCGCCAGCCCTCGTTCTTTCTCTGCAGTGGTGGACGAGGGAGAACCTCTTGAAGGGGAAAACCTTCACCACCCCTGCAGTGGAAGCCACTCTCACGACAGACTCATCTCTTACGGGGTGGGGGGGGCGCACCTGCTTCAACAGACAGCTCACGGAGTGTGGTCCCCTCAGGTAGCGTCCAACCATATAAACCTAGTGGAGCTACTAGCAGTGTTCAAAGCATTGAAAGCCTTTCAGGAGCAACTGCAAGGGAAGACAGTGCTGGACTTAACCGACAGCACAACAGCAATGTATTACCTGAACAAACAGGGGTGCACTCACTCTCCAGGGCTATCCAAGCTGTCCCAAAACATCTGGATATGGGCTCTCAAACACAAGATGTTCATGATATCCCAACATGTTCCAGGGGAACTCAATCTTCTGGCAGACGTACTCAGCAGAGATTTTCCTCTGCCAGAAGAGTACGAATGGCGACTGCACGAAGACATTGTATCCAACGTCTTCGCAGAATGGGGCTTTCCAGAGATCGACCTGTTCGCTACTCAGGAGAACGCCCAATGTCAAGATTACACCTCCAGGTACCCCCAGAACCGATCCAAGGGGAACTGTCTCTGGATAACTTGGTCGGGGAAATTTGTCTACGCCCCCCTGCCCAACCCCCCCCCCCCGACTCCCCATCTGAACAAGATAGTACACAAGATGCACCAGGAACCAGTGACCATGATTCTGGTGGCTCCCATGTGGGCCCGCCAACCTTGGTTCGCGCACCTGATGGAAATGTCCCTCTCCCCACCAGTCAAGCTGCCCTGCCCGTGCAACATGTTGTCTCAGGACAGGGGGGGAGACTCTGCACCCATGCCCACAAACTCTGAACTTAGCAGCCTGGCTCCTGAGGTCATAGAGTTTGGACATCTGCAACTCCCTCAACGATGCATGGACAAACTGAGGGAGGCAAGAAAGCCCAACACACGTTCTTGCTATGCCAGCAAATGGAAACGGTTTGTCATCTGGTGCAGTTCCAAAGGCGTCAATCCCACCGATTGCTTGCCTTCACACATTGTGTTATATCTAACCCATCTGTTGGACTCTGGGCTAGTCTTCAATTCCTTAAAGGTTCACCTAGCGGCGTTGTCAGCCTACACCACGTCACAGCAGAAGGTGTCGTGGTGGAAAATACCTGTGATTAAAGCCTTTATGGAAGGGGTTAAAAGAATGGATCCCCCCCATCACTTGCCCAGCTCCTGGGTGGGATCTAAATGTGGTTTTAACGAGGCTGATGGGACCCCCTTTTGAGCCTATGCATAAAGCTAGTCTGAAAGACCTGACCTATAAGACAGCCTTTCTAGTAGCTATCACTTCTATCAGAAGAGTTGGCGAACTACAGGCCCTCTCGGTTTTGGACCTCTTTGTTACAGTCCACAAAGATAAGGTAGTTCTGCGCACACAACCCAGATTTGCGCCGTAATTTATTTCGAAGTTCAATGTGAACCAGTCAATCGAACTGCCCACGTTCTTCCAGAGACCTACTAACATGGCCGAAAGAAGCCTTCACACACTAGATGTGCGCAGGGCAGTCATGTTCTACATGGATAGAACTAAACCACTGAGGAAAACTAAACAATTCTTTGTTTCGGTGGCAGCTGGTAGAGAAGGGGACCCTGTCTCTAAATCAGCAATATCAAGGTGGATTGTCAAATGCATCACACTATGTTACACTCTTGCAAAGAGAGAACTGCCCTTCAAGCCTAGAGCACATTCTACTCGAGGCACTGGGGCATCCATAGCATTCATTGCAAATGTTCCCCTACAGTCCATTTGCAAAGCGGCAAGCTGGAGTTCTGTACACACCTTTACAAAACACTATTGCCTAGACACTCATTCTAGGTCTGATTCTTAGGTGGGACAAGCAGTACTAAGACATCTTTTTTCTACTGTTCCTTCTCACAACCCACCTCCAGCTCCGGATACTGCTCGCTAGTCTATGCACAGCATGTGATTCTAAGCAGATTAACAAGCATCAGATGACATGCATTACTTACCGTAAAAGCATTTCTGATGATTGTATCTGCTTAGATTCACATGCGCCCTCCCTGCCTCCCCGCTCGGGGTGGAAGGAACATAAGACTTCTTATTACTTTCTCTCTTCATGTACTCACTCACTATAGCCTTGGGCTCCCTCATGGCAGAAGAAATACAATCGGAGGGACATCGGCGCGTGAGGGATTTTGGGTACTACACATGTCACGATAGGGATAGTGTTTCAGACACGCCTTTGCCGACGTCCCCTTTCGGTCCCCGAAAGACAAGATGCAATATTCCGCAGTTACCACTGGATGTCAGACCATATGCACAGCATGTGAATCTAAGCAGATACAATCATCAGAAATGCTTTTATGGTAAATAATGCATGTCTTACATAGACTTTAAAAAAAGACATAAAAAAGAGACAGTACAATGGAGTCTGAAAATTACGACTCTCCCTAACACCTCACAGTGCAAAAAACTATTGTGTGTACCAGTCCGCTAAATTCCTAGCTATCTAAAACCTACAACTTGCCCTGTATCATGATAAATACTTCTAAAGAGAACAAAGACAGTCCCCATCTCTAAGGGTACACTCTTTTCTTATGCAATGTCCTTTATAAGTGAATCCTCATGTGTACAAACATGTGGTTCGTATCAATTCAATATTACATTGACATGTGTTGGTTCATATACAGCACCCTTAAAACACCCGACATGTTTCATTGTTCTTTATAAACAGTTGGTAATGTAAAAGAACTTCTTCAGTGTAATAGAAAGTAATTTATCAACAAAAAAAGCACAGGTTTAAACAGTTTTAAAACAGTACATTCAAACACTCTTTTCTTGTGGGATTCTTATCCTTAGGGGGGGACAAAAACAACGTTGAAGACAGCGTTACCAATAGCCGTTTTTCTATTTTACAAAAGCCAAGACCAATCCGGAGCTATCAATCTCCTACATGTGGCTCACCGTACTAGCATAAGTTTTGAGTACCATTTGACGGATAAATAGAATTGTCTTCAATGTAGACGTAAGACCTGTGGATATAAAACCACACCCATTGGTACACATCATACTATCCAAGATAACTCCAGCACATTGAACCAGTGTGAACACACAAAATCACTGAATTCACAACCAACTACCATGAGAGCCTTCTCACATTTATTAATTAATGACTAATGGCCATCTCACACCTCTACACCTGCTACATTCTCTAAGTTACCATGCTAGCGGTCTCTTTTTAGTTGGTGCAACCCCATTTCCATGCTATTTCAAACCTTGATTAAAACACATACATATTAGCATCCAGTGCTACAAAGGCTTAAATGGTACCGCCCTAAGTTTCACAACAATTTTATTTCATAAAGACTATACTCGCACCCCTCAAGCAGTAATTAACAACTTACCCTTCGTATTTAGGGTGCATCAATCTATGCTCTATCTTGACGACCGATTTTCAACTAGTATCCCAGTGTGATCACCAGAAACAGACTACCGGTAGTCTGTGCTGCTTGCTCCGAGGTCTGCAACAATGTGTGGGCGGTTTACACCTGCATACACAAAGGAAAGGGAAGGGACAAACACTGGTGGACGTGTTACTCCTTTGCGGCATTCGTCCTCGAGTGCATAAATGTGCCACCCTTGTCCATAGATAGGAATTATCTAACTATAACAGCTGTTACGGGAGAACTATGCCTCAAAAGGGGAACCTCGCGCATAGTGGGCCAGACGCTTCCTTCCTGCTTACCCGTTCGCGTCTCTCAATGCTCGCCTCCACCTGCACAACACGCTGGAGATCACCTGATCGTACGTGGTAGCTAGGCAACTGTTTAAATAGTCCTGACTCCGTCACCACAGCTGATCCCGATTGCCGATAGCAACTGTGGGCGATACAGTATTAAAGAGCGTCTTGCTCTACATTTACAGCGCATGACTGTCTAATTACGTAATTCTATGTCCATTGAAACCCACTCTTCTCCTCCTCTCTTACTATGGACATTAAAACCTTAGTGAAAAGGAGGGAGATTCGTGTTTGCAAATCTAACCAGAATTACTGGTACGTTTCGTGCGTGTCCCGCCTTTACCATGCTAATTATCCTTCGCTGTTACATCATTCGTATATCTCTCAGCCATAGTCAGCGGGGCCCCGCATAAATCGAGCCGTGGAGTACCTTCAATTTTACATTACATTACAGTACAGTGCCAGGCATTATTAAAGTGATTGAGCCCGTACCATTGTTAGTCTAAAGTGTCCAATTAACTGGGTTTGACCAATCGGGAACCGTCGCAGAGTACTAATATTCTATACTCTAAACAACATTGTTCCAGTCTATTGCCTCATGAAGTTCTATCACTGTAGAATTGCATAAGAAAATTAACCATAGTTATTTTTTCTGCTGTTTCTTAAATACAGGCTCTCCATCTGTAGTTGGTATCACATTTACTTGGCTTTACTTTATTTAATTTATATAGCGTGCTATGGGATACAAAGGCGTAAGGGCGCTTACGAGACAAAACAAACATCAATACATTCCTAGCCTAAACAAGAGATGATACAATCAATGTAGGTGAGTCCAAAACAAAATCTTAGAAAGTTTCAACAAACCAGGTAGCCGACATACATCAGATGATCAAATTACAAGTCGAGGGTCCTCTGGGGAAATATTTACAGCAATTGAGAAACGCAGGTAAGGAACTGTCCCCACAACCCACTAAAACGCAATCGCTGTTAGGTTCTGAACACCAGTCACTCTGGTTCATTCTACGCAAAATTTTTAAGTCTGAGCGTCTGATCACCCCTGGTCCGGTTCTCTGCCGCAATCGAGCCAGGACCTTATTGCGCAGACCTTCTCTAATCTCTTTTCCATCTTTTTTCCGAATGTTGTTTATAACTAATTTTTTTGATCCATGATGAAATCATGCATGTTCGTATCCATTATTGTTGGCATTTGTGCCTTTTTTAGACGAGCATTCCATGCGGGTAGAGACTCATGTTTAACCTTCATCGTTGTGGGAGGTTTGACCCCTTTTTGGTCAGATTTCTGGTCAGGGATCAAAAGGGGGAGCGATGTTTCATAAATTAGGCTATTGGAAGCCACGATGGGGTTTGTTATATTCTCCCTACTGTCCACTAATGACATGGTGGAATTAGGCGGCGCCTTGCTCCAGGCTTTAATTTGTATCGCTTGATCTTTTGTCTCCTTGGGTATTAGGACTTGACAGGCGTTGTTAACCTTCAATAGCTGTGGTAGGGCGATAGGACTGGACAGCCCAACTGTCTGTGAAGTATTATTTACTTTAGGCGGTCGCAAGACAGTCCACTTGAAATCATTCGGTCCATGGTTCATCATTAAAAAATGATTCACCATTGGGGCTGTAGTTACTTTTTTTTTATGCAACTCTTGTGCTCTGAAATCTGTATCTTGATCCTGCGTTTGGTCATTCCTATGTACAGTTTTCTTTAGGGGCACCTTGCGTATATAACATTACTAGTATTACAGTAAGTAAATGTCATATGTGCCCATGGTTTATTCAAGCCTATGTCTACTTGTGTCATCCGTCTTGTGAGGTGGAAATTCACACACTGACCACAAGGTGCTGGCCTGCCATTTTTGGTAAGCCCCACATTTCTGTTACTTTTCTGTGCAGGAACCCTTCTTGAAATATCGTTTCTTGTTAAAAGATCTTTCAGATTGGGCCCTCTTTTAAACGCGCATAATGGGCGTGCCAAAGGGCATTCTCCACCCTCTAAAATGTGCCAATTCTTCTTAATGATTTTAACTACTCGATTGGCCATCGGAGTAAAGGTGCTCACAAAAGTCAAATTGTTCTTTTCTTTAGTTCTCTCTCGGTACTCTAGGAGTGCCTTGCCGTTATTATTTGTGGACCTCTTCAGTGCCTGTTTTATTATTTTCTTTGGGTACTGTCATTCTAAGTTTATCACTGAGAGTTTCTGCTTCTGCTTGAAAAATCTCGTGTTGAGCTATTCCGTTTAGGGCGCAGAAACTGTCCAAATGGAAGATTCTCCCTAGTGTGACGGGGATGGCAGCTATCGAAGACCAACAAGGAATTGCGATTAGTGGGTTTATGGAATGGTTTCACTTTTAAAATACTGCGATTTGCATCCACCCAAATCGTGATATCTAGAACGTTAATTTCTGTTTCACTGTGTGGAAGTGAACTTTAAATAACGATTTTGGCAGTTAATCCATTCCAAAAATTAGTTGGAGAGAGACAGACCCATTCCATACAATCAATATGTCGTCAATATAGCGTCGCCACAAACCCAAATTAACAAAATAAGGGTTTGTGGGACTATAGATTTCCTGCCGTTCGAAACTTTCAACAAACAAATTAGCTGTTGACGGAGCTAGTGAAGAACCCATTGCTGTTCCATGGGATTGATGGTAAAGTTGGCCATTGAAACTGAAATCATTTTCAGTCGATGCCATTTTGGCGCACCACAAGATGAAACTATTAGGTGTTTGCCTTCTGTTCTGTTAAGAAACCACGCCATAGGTCGCAGTCTAGGAGTTCCTCTCTGGAACGGGTCGTATGTCCAACAAAAACAGCCTCCCTAGCTGAGTGGGAAGAGTGTAGACTAAAAATTATGAAGTATTTGAGAATGTGGCCTTGACCCCCTCGAGTACTGTCAAAATCCATGCTCGGGTCAAACGTATAAAACCTGTGCGCCTTCGGGACCCGGCAGGCAAATCTCCTTGAGAGCGTTCTAAGGATCCCTTGAGTCGAGAAAAAGTCCCTTGGAGAACTGAGTCATCGACACCATCGGTGCTGAGACTTGATCGGCGCCAAAAGATGCGTCATCGACGCCATCCTCATCAAAAGCCCATCAAGTAATGAACGCATCAGGCTTTGAGCTCCTCTAGGCAGTTAATGTCAAGGGTAGTTGAGTACATGGGATAGGCTAGACCAAGCCCAGTTTTCGAACAGGATGACCTGACTGATATTCTGGACAGGGGACCCCAGGAAGACCCAATTGTGCCTTTTCATGCAACTTTACAAAAGCACTTAACAACAAATTTGGAGGCGCCTGAATTGAATCCGGCGGTCAACGAGAAACTGACTTCTAAATACAGGGTGTGAAGCAGTGATTCCCTATTATATGTCAAAGCGCCCAACTTCGGAGAGACTGGTGGTACAGGCTGCCACCTCATCCACAAGTCAAAATGTCTACCCTAATATCCCTCCTGATGGGGATGATGAGCGTTACGACGCTCTAGCCTTGAAGATTTTTTCGGCTGTAAGTATGGCCCTTATATCTGTAAATGCCACATGCATGTTTGCTAGGTTCACTCCTACCCTTTGGGAGTGTATATACATGGCAGCTGACCATATACCCAAAGGGGAAGAGCGAGACAGATACTCTTACGTCCTGTCCCCTTTCCTCCATACTGTATGTGCGTCCCTTGCGAGGGACGGTAGACGGAACCTTTTTCACCTGAAAAATCTTCTTCCCCTTTAAATTTGGCGGCACGCGGGGGGCGCCCCTTGGAGCATGCGCTCACCTGACTCCGCCCACCGGCGCCACTCCTCAGTCCCCTTTTCCGCGCCAACTGGAACGGGCCGATTTCACCAGCGCTCCTGGGTTTCGCTTCGGCCATGTAATACCTCGCACTTCCCCCAGATATTCTTCTGGCTTTGTCTTTTTTCTTTTAGATACTTGGTCCTCCGATGCCATGCTCTTCCCCGGCGCATGTCGACTTAAACGGGCTTCAGCAGGTGTCCTGCATGTGAGGGACTCTACCCCTCTTCAGACCACCACGCTCTTTGCCTCCGCTGCCTTGGCCCCGACCACGGCTGGGAAAGTTGTTCCGTGTGTGACGCTTTGACACCAAGGGCACTGAAGAACGGACAACCTAGGTGGAGAGAGCTCTTCCAGAAGACACCTCCGGAGGACCTCGAGGACTTCGTCAAACATCGTTCGAGGCCTATTCAGCCTAATCCACAGCATTAACAAATACCACAACGTTGTATTTCTGAGACTGAAAGCCGCCGCAGTCAGAAATACAACGTTGTGGTATTTATGAATTCCGTGGTTTTCCCACCACAGCAATCACAAATACAACAATTGCAGCGCCTTTGCTTTTTGCCTTTCATTTTATGTTTTCTGGGCTTGGGGAGCATCGAAAACGTAAAATAAAATTGAAGGCAACCTACTCGTCTCATGTACAGCTCTGCTCTGGCTGCAGTAAGCAAACGCTCCCAGTAGGGAGCTTTTGCTGCTTGTTTAGTGCCGCCAGGGCAGAGCTTAACATGAGCTGAGGAGGCTGCCTGAAATGGCAAAAGGGATGCTCCCACGTAAACGCTTTAAGCCTCCTTTTCTCAAATGTTTACATTGGAACTTTCTTCAAAATGTATGTTTAATGCATGTTTTTGATTATTGCCCATCTTTTGGGACAAATATTTTTGATGGCACTATTCCTTTAAGCACTTGAACCTACCTCAGGCTAACCTGGAGATCATCCAGGGCGCCACAAGCAAAGCTCCCAGGAGTCGATATAAGAGCTAAAGTTGTCTAGATTCTGACATTGGGCCAACTCTTAAGGAGATCGACCCCCCCCCCACCCCCTTTAAGTGCTCATTGGATGACGTGCTCTAATTTTCGGCACACCTTGCTCATTCCGGTGTGCAGGTCGACACATGCCACACTTATCTGGCAAGCCATAGGTGCCTACAGGAATTCAGAGGAGGGTCTTTTTTCCTCCTCTAACCTGGTGGGCAAGCGACATCTGGCGGGCCTCCACAGACTCTACCCGCCTATTAAGAGGCTTCAACCCGTGTGGGACCTCAATGAGGTGGTGGGTGCATTGGCACCCAGACCATTTGAGCCAGTGGCATCCGCTGACGGCAGGCTGGTCGCCCTAAGAACAGCTCTGCTCGTAGGTCTCCCCTCAGCTCACTGACCCGGCGAGATCCATGCTCATGTGATCCCTACCCCACTTTTCACAAGGATAAGGTGGTCCTCTGGACGCACCATGCGGTCCTACCCAAGGTCTCATCCTCCTTCCACCTGAACGAGGAAATAGTCTTACCTACTTTCCTCGCCTATCCCAAGGATGAGCCTCAGGGTTTTGCATTGTCTGGATGTCAGATGTGCTCTGAAGTATTACCTGGACAGGACTAAGGTATTCCCCAAGTCGGATGGCCTTTTTGTCACCTTTGGTGATTCAAGACCAGGTTATCCGGCTTCCAAGGCCCCCATCTCTTGGTGGATGGTCGCGGCCATCAAGGAGGCCTGAGGGGCAACACAGGCCAGTTCAGGCTAATTTCCATGCCCATGCCATCAGGGTCAAGAGCGTGGCCATTGCATTCCAACGTCGTGTACCGTCGCAAGTCATTAGCAGGGCGGCCACCTCGGCCATCCCCTCGGCTTTTTTGCAAGCACTACTGTCTGGACGTCGCCTCTAGGTCAGACGCGGCTTTCGGGCAGGTGGTTCTGAGAAACATGTTTGCTTAAGGAGGGTCTCCTCTCCACCCTAGGGCTACATTCAGTTATAATCGCCCATACAGTATGGGGGAAAGGGGACGGGACGTAATTAATAGTTACTCACCGGAGTGACTAACATACTTAGTCCATAGTCCCCTTTCCTCCATACGTCCCACCATTCCCCCCCCGCACACGAATAATACTGGTGTCATTAGGCAATGTTGCATATTGTCGACGTGTCAATGGGGACTGAGGAGTGGCGCCTCAAGGGAAAGATTTATTTTTGTGAAAAAGCTTCCGTCTCCCGTCCCTCACATGGGACACACATACAGTATGGAGGAAAGGGGTCTATGGACAAAGAGTACGTTAGTCGCTACGGTGAGTAACTATTCATTTTTTGAACATAGCGTCCTTTCCATCCTTGACTATGTGTGAATCCCTCCAGACCGGTCTCGACTCCGGTGACAGTATCAGCAGAGCAATGGCAGCTAGTACAGTTATGCACAGGTTTGCCTGGTTAAGGAAGTCTGAATTGTACATCTAGAACAAATCTTGACTGCATAACATGCCCTTTGACGGCACACATTTGTTCGGTAGCAAGGCTGATGAAAGTCTGGAGAAACTGCATACTTCAAAGGCAGCAGCCAAACCCCTTGGTGCTGCGATTAGACAACCCCCAATTCGCCCCAGTGGTATGCCCAGGAAGGGTAGGTCCTTTCATCACTACTCCACCTTTGAAAGAGGCAGAGGACTGTCCGTTCATAGAGGCCAAAGAAGATTTCCCCTAGTGGACAGGGAAGATGTACTTGCACCGCCTCAGCATTGGCTACTTTGCCATCAGCTACTGCATCAGCTGCCCCAAAACCTTTCTGAGGACTTAGTTCACAAGACTGCAGTGGGAGGCAGACTCCCACAGCATCTGAAGGATTGGCAGGTTATTACTTCAGATGCATGGGCATTGGAAACAGTTGCCCAGGGTTATTGCCTTCCCTTTCTGAAAAAACATTTTTCATCCACCGAGGAACAGCTCTTTCAAAGTTCCAGATCCACTCTTTATGCAGGAAATATTTTCCCTGCTAGGGAAAGGTGCTATAGAACCATTCCCTGTAGCGGAGAGGAACAAGATTTGGTACTCCCTGTACTTTCTAATTCCAAAAAAGGACAGAGGATTGAGACCCAGCTTGGACTTAGAGACTTGGACAAGTTCCCCAGGAAGGACAAGTTCAAGATAGGTACCCTTTCTCAGATCCTTCAGGGCCTTCAGCTTCAAGACTGGATGGTATCATTGGACCTTCAGGATGCTTGCTTTCATGTGCCAATCCATCACAAGCACAGAGAAAGTACCTGAGGTTTGCCTTTGCGTTCTCATTATCAATTTTGAGTTCTGCCATTTGGGCTGACCTCCGCCCCAAGGACTTTCACCAAGTTAATGGTGATGGTGGCAGCAAGTCTCAGGAGAAGGGGATTTACGTCTACCCCTACTTGGACGATTGACTGATCAAGGCCAGTTCCCCAGAACAGGCCCTGGAACATCTCAGCTCCTCCTGCCACTCCCTTCACAGGTTGGGCTTCTCCCTCAACTTAAAGAAGTCTCACACGATACCATCGCAAAGGCTCCAATTAATTGGAACAGTCCTGTATGCATCCCTGGGAAAAGCCTAGCCACCAGAGGTGATGGCTCACGACATTCTGCAGATGCTCACCGAATTCCAGAGTGCCCAGCATCTCCCAGCCTTCAATTTTCTGAGTTTGTTCAGCCTCATGGCATCCTGCATTTTTCTGGCGCCAGAGGCTCGCCGGAGAATGAGATCTCTCCAATGCGCTCTCAGAACACAGTGGTCCCAATTCTCAGGAAGGATGTCGGACCTCCTACAGATCCCGAGCAGAGTCTCACAGGACCTTCCGTTGTGGGCCTGCCACGAGAACATTCTAAAAGGAGAACCCTTTTGGCAACCATGGCCGGAGATAACAGTAGTGACGGATCCCTCACTCACAGAGAGGGGAGCCCATGCCAACGATCTGACAATCAGCAGTCATTGGTCTATATCGGAGTCCAAGCTACCCATCAACCTTTTTGCCCTCTGTACGGGGAAAGAACGTCCTGATAATGACGGACAACACAGTGGCCATGTACTACCTCAACAAAAGAGGTGTTTTAACAACGTACCTATTTGCCCCCCCCCAAAGGATTCTGGACACGCACTAAAATTTTAATGACACGATTGATATGGGCAGGTAAACACCCTAGGATGGCCTATGATACTCTTACACTCCCGTATGATCAGGGTGGACTAGAATACCCAGATCTAAAGCTGTATTATCTGGCGGCTCAGGTTCAATATATGAATGGATGGGGGTCCCCTTGCTCCAAACCTTCCCCACGCTCTCTTGGAAAAAAAAGTGGCGAATCCGGACAATCTGTTGTGAATGACATGGGGATACCCGAAGGGGGTGCCTTGTGCCGAGGTCCAACCCACAGTGGTGACGTGTAAGGCATGGGAACAGATAACTGGTATGACCAACTCGGAGAACCATTACTCGCCTATACAACGTATCGGCATACCGCTCGCACGTGAGAAATCCTTCCAGATTCACCTACAAATGCTAGAGATTCAAGAACTTGGGGATCTGATCCACAAAGGCTGGTTGATCACATGGGAAATCCTTTGGGTGCAGGGGGAGTGGTCAGCAGTAACCCTACTCATGTATTATAGGATCAGAGAGATCCTCAGGTCCACACTGGCCCGAATTTCCCCTAGCGCCCCCACCACATCCCATACTGCAATATATACTTAACCCTTTGTCAACATAGAACCTGGTGTCAACCATATACAGGATGGCGAGAGGGAGCGGGGTGGAGCGAGGACAGAAGTACAGAGGAATCTGGGAAAACACATTGGGAAAGAGAATCGGGGAGAAACGCTGGAAACACTCCATATCCATAAACAACCGGTATAGACTAACCCACTACAAATGCCTTCAGGTTTATTACTCACCGGCTAGACTAAATGGGATTTACCCTGATATAGGCCCTGTGCCTGTAGGAGATGCAATATGGCAGAGGCGAACTTTACCATGTGGCCTGGGAATGTGTTCAGCTGAGGCCCTATTGGGGGAGGGTTCAGGAAGCAATGTCAGCAATATTACCATCGATCCAGACCTAAACACAGGAAGTATGGCTCTTGGCACTAATCGAGAAAGGCCCCCGCGGTGAGACCAAGTTACTGGCCACAGTGGTTGCCAGTTACCGATGGCCAAGACCTGCGGAAAGCGCACAGCCCCGAGATTTGCTGGATGGATGGAGACTATGAATATGTGTGAACAGAGGGAGGCTAGATATGCGCTAATGCTTCCCGACAGCAGCAGACCAATCGATTACTGGCCCCCCTTCCACCAATACTACACTGAGTGGAAACAAAGGGAACCCAAAGAAGGGATGTGCTCACCAGACACGAACACCGGGCATGAGAAGAGATGCCCCTGCAATTAACGGTATTAGATAAGGACAGCTAGTTACTTGACAAAAATTGCCATGCACATTGGAAATATCTACGGGTGAAAATGCAGAATCTCCATGATGCCACTAACAGAAGCTACAAGGTGCGATCTGAGACACTTGCGCCATATGCAGAACAGCATGACTCTGTAGTAGGGGAGGGACATGGGGAGGTAAGTAGTGAGTTAGTTAAGGGTCAGTCTCTTCTCTATCCTCTACCCTAGACTGGTGGCACAACAGAACTCACTAGAGACACTGGATAACATCTAGGGGCAGTTTGTTTTCTTCTGATAGGTTAATTTAGTGAGTTGCTGGCCATTATATACGTAGAAGTTACGAACAGAATTCTAAATTAAAGTAGTGTATACAATGTTTATTATGTTTAAAGGTTGATTTTATGAACTACACAAAAATGTTATGGTTGTGTGTGTGTGTATATGTATATATATATATATCTATATATCGAGGGGATTGGGTCCTCCGACATATTCCATATCTATGACAGGTAATCACCACAGCTGTGCTGCTTCGGAAACTTTTTCCTGCGTCGATGCGCCGTCGTCGAGGACCTCCTCCGACGTCATCCGATGTGATAAGTAGGATGCACGACGCCCGTAGCCTCAGTTCCGTTTTTTCCGTGAACGTGTTGCTTCGTGAATCTCGGTTAACACCTCGACTCTTTGGAGTTCTGTTCTTCTTGGTTCTTCGAACCTGTTCGTTTTTGTGAGAATCTACCTTCGTGTGAAGATGCCTTCTACTTCGTCTTCGACCCCGCGTCCGGGCTTCAAGAAGTGCGGGGAGTGTGGGTCCAAGATGTCGGTGACGGACTCGCACGACGCCTGCCTCTGGTGCCTCGGGGAGGCCTACGACACGGATGACTGTATCGACTGCCAGTCGCTCACGTCCAAAGCATTACGTGAATGTAAGAAGTTGTTGTCGGTAGGTCGTGTGTCCAAGCCCCGGAAGTCGAAGTCTGCGGGGCTTTCGACGGATGATTCGAGAGGAGACTCTCCGCGTCATCGTCGGAAGTCTCGTGGGTCTCCTTCTAGGAGTCGGTCTCGCCACTCCTCGGCCTCTTCGAGGCATTCTCGGAAGCGCCGACAGCGGTCGTCTTCCAGGTCCTCTTCTGAGGACTCTGCCCGGCACGTCGCTTACCCCACCAGCCGTGCGACGCCGGAGGAATGGGCTTCCTTTGGGAAGAAAATGCTGGCGATTCTCGAGTCGCATGGTACTAAGCCGTCAGCGCCCCTGAGTGGGGTCGGTCATGAGAGGTCGAGAGACACTGCTCGCAAGAGTGGTCGGCACGAGTCACGGGAGAGGTCCCGTTCGGACAAGGGGACTCGTTCTCGACGTACCCGTTCCAGGTCCAGGTCCCGGTCCTCGACGCGTTCGAGACAGTGTGCACCTGTGATGTCTTCGAGGAAGACATCGACGTCTGAGGCGTCGAGGGCGTCGACAGGCTTTCTCGAGGCTCCGCTCCGAGGAAGTCGTCGAAGGACACGCTCGGGGCTCCGGCTTCGAGGACTGTCGACACCGTCGATGCTGGCGGCGCTGCATCTGACATCGACGCCGATTTACTCGACGTCGACGCCAATCCTCTCGGCGCGTTGCCTGTTCTCTCGACGCCAGCGCCGATTCACTCGACGCCTTTCGAGGCCGGGGTGTCGGAGGTACCCCGTGGCACGGGGGAACCCCCTAGGAAGGCTCTGGTTAAGAGCAAGCACTCTCGGGTGCTTTCTTTTCGCCACCTGGAATATATTTCGGAGGTGGATGAGGATTCTGATGGCCTGGTTCCTAGTCAGGTTCCAGTTGAAATTGTCTCGGGCCATAGTCAGTTTGACGATTTGAGGCAGTCGCTGCATGAGGCCAGTGGACTGGACACCTCTCCGGAGGTGGAGTTTTGTAGGCCTGAGCCTGGCTCTCATGACGATTCCTCGTACCGGCGCCTTATGGCTAGGGTTTCCGAGTACTTGGGATGGTCTGCTCCCCCAGGGGAGTTTGTGCAGGATGATCTCACGGACATCCTTGATGTTGGTCCCCCAACTGACCCGGTACTGCCATTTTATATGGCTCTACAGAGAAGGGTGGCGGCGGCTTGGACTGCTCTGGAGAGTCTCCGGGCGGTGGGCAGGTCCTTGTCGCGAAAATACCGTCCAGCCAGTAGCGACCCCTGCTACTTGACAAGGCACCCTACTCTGAAGAGTTTGGTGGTACAGGTGGCCACGGCCCCGGCAAAGTAGGCGTCGTACCCTACCATCCCTCCTGATAGGGACGACAAACGTTTTGATGGCTGGGTGAAGAAAGTGTTTTCTTCTGGTGGTATGGCGCTTCAGGCGGCCAACTCCATTGGCCTTGTCTCGTTTCACACACACGCTGTGGAACTGTGTTGCGTTAGCGGCTGATCATATTCCCGAAGGGGACGAACGGGATGGTTTCCTTGCTATGGTCCAGGTTGGTAAGGATGCCATGTGAGTCCGTTCAGTCGGGTTTGGACATGGCTGAATGCGTCAGCAGGTCTATGGCGGCGAGCACCGTGATACGCAGATTTGCGTGGTTGCGGAAGTCGGGGTTTGCTCCTGATGTGCAGTCCCGGCTCCTCAACATGCCGTTTGACGGTGAACACCTTTTTGGCAGCAAGGCTGACGAGAGCCTTGAGAGGTTGCAGACCTCAAAAGCTGCAGCAAAGTCGTTGGGCGCTGCAGTTCGCCAACCTTCGCCTTTTCGTCCTATGGGACAGCAATGGAGGGGTGGTTCCTTTCGCTATTACTCGTCCTTCAGTAAAGCGAGAGGAGCTGGCAGTCAAAGAGGCCAACGCAGGGGTAACAGAGGTGGACGACAGGGTACCCGTGGTGCCAAGGCCGCTCGGGCAGTTGCCTCTTTGCCCTCAGGTAACGCTGCAGCTGCTACCACTCAGTCATGAGGCCATGTCCCATGGTTCGCCGGTTGGGGGAAGGCTGGCGCAGCATCTTGTAGAGTGGCGTGCCATTACTTCAGATGTGTGGGTTCTGGAGATCATAACCCACGGCTGTCTTCCTTTTTGGCACAGGCCTCGCGACAATCCACCGGGGAACCTCTCTTTGCAGAGTCCGGATCCGCTCCTTGCGCAGGAAATTCAAGCCCTGCTGGAGAAAGGCGCCATAGAACTGGTGCCTGTAGCGGAGAGGAACAAGGGATGGTATTCCCCTTATTTTTTGATTTCGAAGAAAGACGGGATTGAGACCCATCATGGACTTGCGCGGTTTGAACAAACTCCTCAGGAAGGACAAGTTCAAGATGGTTACACTCTCTCAAGTCCTCTAGGCCCTTCAGCTTCAGGACTGGTTGGTGTCTCTCGACCTCAAGGATGCTTACTTCCATGTGCCGATCCATCCCAAGCACAAGTACCTGAGGTTCGCGGTTGGCGACTCGCACTTTCAGTTTCGGGTTCTGCCGTTCGGATTGACCTCCGCCCCGAGGGTTTTCACCAAGCTCATGGTGGTGGTGGCAGCGCATCTCGGGCAAGGGGGGATTCCCATCTACCCCTACCTGGACGATTGGTTGATCAGGGGGAGCTCTCCCGAGCAAGTCCTGGATCATCTGTCCGTCACCTGCAACTCCCTTCACAGGCTGGGCTTCTCCCTAATTTTAAAGAAGTCCCATTTGACGCCAACACAGCGGCTCCAATACATGGGAGCAGTGCTCGACACTTGCCTGGGGCAGTGTTTTCCTCCCCAGGTGAGGGCTCTTCACATTCAGCAGATGGTGCACAAGTTTCAGCATGCCCAGACGCTCCCAGCGTTCGAGTTCTTGAGGTTGCTCGGCCTCATGGCATCCTGCATTCTTCTGGTGCCAGAGGCTCGCCTGCGGATGAGATATTTGCAGTGGGCACTCAAGATGCAATGGTCGCAGTCCTCCGGCAGGATGTCGGACCCGGTTCAGGTGACGCCCTCGGTCGCTCTGCACCTTCTGTGGTGGGCCGTCGAAGGCAACTTGATGAAGGGGGCTCCATTTTGGCTTCCCTGGCTGGAGGTGACGATCGTGACGGATGCATCCCTCACGGGATGGGGAGCTCATGCCAACGGGCTGACAGTCAGCAGTCGCTGGTCTCCGTCGGAGTCCAGACGCCATATCAATCTGTTGGAGCTGAGGGCCGTCGGGCTAGCCCTGAAGGCTTTTCTGCCAACTGTGCGAGGAAAGAATGTCCTGATCCTGACGGACAACACAGTGGCCATGCACTACCTCAACAAAAAGGGGGGGGGGGCAGGGTCACTTCCTCTGTGCAGGGAGGCGATGCAGCTCGAGTTCTGGGCCATCCAGCAGGAAGTTTCGATCTCGGCAGTTCATGTGGCCGGAGACGAAAACGTGACGGCGGACGCTCTGAGCAGGCACGAGTGGGAGTTGGCTCAGGAGATTCTCCTGGAGATCTTTGCCCTTTGGGGGACCCCTCAAGTGGATCTCTTCGCCTCCAGTGTCAAACGGAAGTGCGAGAGGTTCTGCTTGCGGGAATTTCCTCCAAAAGGAGCCTTAGGAGACGCGTTTGTGGTGCAGTGGTCATTCCCGCTGCTGTACGCGTTTCCTCCAGTCCCCGTCATCCCGCAAGTAATGCGGAGGTTACGGAAGTTCGGTTCCCGGATTATCCTCATTGCTCCGGCGTGGGCTCGGAGGATGTGGTACCCGGACCTTCTCGACTTGTCCATCTGCCCTCTACGTCGTCTTCCCTACCGAGACGATCTGCTCTCACGGGAGGGGGGGGTCAGGTTCTCCATCCAGAGGTCAGATCCCTCAACCCTCACGCTTGGCTTCTGAAAGGTATAAGGATTGGGACCTCCCTGAAGACGTGATGGAGGTGTTGCTCTCGGCCCGAAGGCCAGCAACAAAATCTCTGTACCGTTGCCGTAAGTTCTGCGACTGGGGCAGAGTTCAGAATGTGGATCCTTTTGCATGTGACATCCCCATGGTTCTGTCCTTTTTACTTTCTTTGGCCCACAGGGGCTTGCAAGTGGGTACCATTAAAGGTTACTTGGCGGCGCTGTCCATCTTTAAGCGCTCGTCTGAAGAGTGTTCCTACTTTAAAATCCCTTTAATTTCACAGTTTCTGAAAGGGCTCACTAATGTGTTCCCTCCGTCACCTTTCCTGGTGCCCGGTTGGGATTTAAACCTTAAGTTTTTTATGGGTGAACCGTTTGAGCCTTTGCATTCTTGCCCTTTGAGGCTGTTAACTCTGAAAACTGTGTTTCTGGTTGCGGTTACTTCCGCTCGCAGAGTGAGTGAGTTACAGGCACTTTCAGTTAAGCCACCCTTCACTGTACTTCATAAGGACAGGGTTGTCCTTCAAGTTCGTCCTTCTTTTCTTCCGAAGGTGGTCTCGGAATTTCATTTGTCCCAGAAGGTTGTTCTTCTGGCATTCTATCCTCCTCCGCATCCTGGTAAGGAAGAGGAGAGGCTCCATAGGCTTGATCCTAGGAGAGCTTTAAGCTTTTATGTTTCACGCATGTCCCGGGTCAGAGTGGACGATCAACTCTTTATTGGTTACGCTGGAAAGCGTTTGGGACAGGCTGTGACGAAACACTTTGTCTCGCTGGATTATTTTGGCCATCTCGGAGTGTTACCGCTTGGCGGGTAAGGACCCGCCGGCTGGCTTGCGGGTCCATTCTACCAGGGGTATGGCTGCATCTACTGCCCTGCAGAGGGGTGTTCCTATTCGCAACATCTGTGATGCAGCCACCTGGGCTTCTGTACATACATTTGTACGTCACTATTCCCTCGATTCCTTCCGGGGACAGGATCTGGCCTTTGGCAAGGCGGTCCTTTGCTCTGCTATTTGATTGGCAATTCTAAATTTTGATTCTAAATTCTTTCCCTCCTCCTTGCTCTGGTACTGCTTTGGGAGTCTGTCATAGATATGGAATACGTCGGAGGACCCAATCCCCTCGAAGAACAAGTTACTTTCTTACCTGGTAACTTTCTTTCGATGGGATGGTCCGACGACGTATTCCATATCGCTCCGTCCCTGCCTTCCCCGCTGCAGAATTTCTTTTGCGATTGCAGCTTACGTTCCGCAAGACTTTGTGTCTGACTGGCAGTTGACTAATGTCACACGTTCTGGGGGGAGAAAACTACAACTGAGGCTACGGGTGTCATGCGTCCTACTTATCACATCGGATGACGTCGGAGGAGGTCCTCGACGACGGCGCATCGACACAGCACGCAGACACCGAAAAAAGTTTCCGAAGCAACACAGCTGTGGTGATTACCTGTCATATATATGGAATACGTCGTCGGACCATCCCATCGAAAGAACGTTACCAGGTAAGAAAGTAACTTGTTCTCCTGATGCAATTGCTGCAGTCAACAATAATTTTCCAAAGTAGTATAGAATTTCTAGTTCTTACCCGGATTTAAGTCAGCATCCCACTCCAGAAAGTCTGTTCATTCAGACAGCAACTTCCTCAAGACAAACCACATATCTATCTATCCCCCCGATAAAGAGGATAAGAAGGTGGATGCTTGGGCCCCTAAGGTCTTTACCTCGGGTAGCATGGCTCTCAGGTCAACTAATGCCACCTGTACCCTGGCCAGGTTCACCCATACCCTGTGGGACTGCATTTCTGCAACGGCTGAACATATTCCAGAAGGTGAGGAAAGGGAAGGCTTCCTGAATATTGTCAAAGATGGAAACGAGGCAATGGGGGAATGTCTCCAGCCTGGACTGTATACTGCTGATGGTATCAGCAGATCCATGGCTGCAAGCACAGTGCTACGCAGATTTGCCTGGTTGAGGTAGTCCGGGTTTGCACCAGATGTGTGGGCCAAACTTCTCAACAAGCCTTTTGATGGCTTGAGGCTGTTGGGCAGTGAAGCTGATGAAAGCTTAGAAAAACTAGACCTCCAAAGCGGCAGCTAAATCTCTTGGCGCCTCCATGCGACAGCTTCAGAAACCTTATTCAGGCTCATTTTCCTGGAGTGGGCGTACTTTTCGGTACTACTCCTCTTTTGGTAGAGGAAGAGGACAGGCCATTCAAAGAGGCAAGAGAAATGTTGCTTGTGCTGAATGAGGAAAAAGTGCAAAACCAGCCTCAGGAACGGCATGTTTGCCCTCAGCCGCTCCTGAAACCGCCTCCAAATCACTGAGGCCTTATCACACAAAACCCTGGAGGCAGGCAGAATCTCGCAGCATCTGGAAGAATGGCGGGGCATTACTTCAGATGCTTGGGCACCGGAGACAGTAGCTCAAGGTTACTGCCTTCCCTTCTTACAAAGGCCTCAGGAGCATCCACTGAGAACCAACTCTGTCAAAATTCCAGATCTGCTCCTTTTGCAGGAAATTTTAACCCTGCTTGAGAAAGGTGCAATAGAACAGGTACCTGTAGTGGAGAGGAACATGGGTTGGTACTCCCCCCTACTTTCTCATTCCAAAGGACGACGGAGGATTGAGATCCATCTTGGTCTTAAACTTGAACAAGTTCCTGAGGAAGGACAAGTTCAAGATGGTAACCCTTTCTCAGATCCTTCAGGCTCTCTAACTCCAAGACTGGTTGGTATCTTTGGACCTTCAGGATGCTTGCTTTCATGTGCCAATCCATACCAAGCACAGAAAGTACCTGAGGTTCGCGGTTGGCGGTTCTCACTTTCAGTTTCGAGTTCTGCCATTCGGGCTGACCTCTGCCACAAGGGTTTTCACCACACTGATGTTGGTTGTGGCAGCGAGTCTCAGGAGAGGGGGGATTCAGGTCTACTCCTAACTGGACGATTGGTTGATCAGAGCATGTTCTCCCGAACAAGCTCAGGAACATCTGTCGATCACCTGTCACTTACTTTACAAACTGGGCTTCTCCCTCAATTTCAAGAAGTCTCACATGATGCCATCCCAAAAGCTCCAGTTTATCGGAGCAGTTTTGGATACTAACTCTGGCAAAGCCTCGCCTCCCAAGGTGAGAGCTCTCCACATTCAGCAGATGTTAAAGTTCCAAAATGCTCTGCATCTGCCGGCCTTCGATTTTCTGAGGTTGCTCGTCTTCATGGCATCCTGCATTTTTCTGGTGCCAGAGGCCCGATTGAGAATGAGATCCCTTCAGTGGGCCATCAGAACTCAGTGGTCCCTGTTCTCAGAGAGTATGTCGGATCTTCTGCAAGTCCTGAGCGCAGTTGCTCAGGATGTACTATGGTGGGCTTTCAACGACAACATCCTCAAGGGAGAATCTTTTTGGCAACCATGGCCGGAGATAACAGTAGAAACGGACTCCTCACTTACAGGGTGGGGTGCCCACACCAACGATAAGACAATCAGCGGTTGTTGGTCTCCATCGGAGTCCAAACTACACATCAACCTATTGGAGCTGAGGGCAATCAGACTAGAGCTGAAGGCCTTCCTGCCCTCTGTACAGGGACAGAATATCCTTATAATGACGGACAACACGGTGGCCATGTACTACCTCAACAAGAGAGGAGGCATAGGGTCACTATCACTGTGCAGAGAGGCAATGCAGCTCTGGTTCCGGGCAATACGAGAAGGAATCGCTCTATCAGCAGTTCACCTAGCCGGAGAGCAGAACATGGCGGCATACGCTCTGAGCAGGCAGAGCAGTCTCCCACGAGTGGGAACTAGCTCAGGAAGTCCTTTTGGAGATCTTCACCCTTTGGGGAACCATTCTGTTCACAACAAAGGTAAACTGGAAGTGTGAACAGTACTGCTCAAGGGAATTTCCTCTGAGGTTCTCTAGGAGACGCGTTTGTGGGGGACTGGAAGTTTCCACTTCTGTATGCGTTTCCTCCAGTCCCTGTGATTCCTCAAGTAATCAGGAGGTTGAGAAAGTTCAGGTAAACCATGATCCTAATTGCCCCAGATTGGGCCAGGAGGATGTGGTACCCGGACCTTCTGGACATGTCCATCTGTTCTCCAATACGTCTTCCCCCAAGAGAGGATCTTCTCTCGCAAGAGGAAGGTTGGGTTCTCCATCCAGAGATCAAGACACTCAACCTTCACGCATGGTTTCTTAGAGGTTGAGCTACAAGGAGTGGGATCTTCCGGATGACGTAATGGAGATTTTGCTTTCGGCCAGAAGGCCAGCACCAAAATCTTTGTACAGGTGTCATTGGAACAAATTCAGTAATTGGTGTAAAGATAAGGATGTGGACCCTTTTCAATGTGGCACCCCAATGGTGCTCTTTCCTATTGCATCTAGCCAATCTGGGGCTCCAGATTGGAACAATTAAAGGATATCTAGCTGTGCTGTCTATTTTCAAGCACTCCTCGGAAGAGGTTTCTTACTTCAAAATTTCATTGATAATTCAATTCCTGAAAGGGCTTACTAATGTATACTCTCCAGTCCCCTTTCATGTCCCAATTTGGGTTTGAAATCTAGTACTTGCATTTCTAACTTGTATACCTTTTGAGCCTCTGCACTCCTGTCCCTTGAGGCTTCTAACATTGAAGACTGTCCTTCTTGTGGCCTTAATATCAGCCAGCAGGGTTAGTGCACTACAGGCTCTCATGTAAACCTCCATATACTACTTTTTACAAAGACAAAGTGGTTCTTAAGGTTAAACCATCTTTCTTACCAAAAGTAGTTTCTGACGTCCACTTGTCACAAAAAAATCATATTAGAAAAAGTAAACACTACACCAAGCACACCTTTTTATGGAAAATGTTTTAGTTTCAGAAAGCGTAAGGTGATTTGGTCTATGGTTTAAGGTGAATATAGGTGCGGGGGAGAAGTGCTCTGCCTTGGTATCTAGGCTGGGAAATAAGTCAAAAGAGAATGTGATTTCCTAATTAGGAAATCTGCGTCCCCTGCACACTGTCAAATGAGGCCTGAGCCTAAATGCTGTTCGAGTTCGGAGGATAGGTAACTAATCAGGGCTCCCACTGGGGGAAACGCCAAAACAAATTACAACCTTCTATTTACTGATAATTGTGCAATACATTTTTTAGAAATTTCTGTCACATTAAATTCAAGGCAAAAAGGCGCCATAAAATTATACTTGACAACTTTGAGTTACATTTTCAATATAGTTTTTTATTAACATAAATGATGTAAGTTGGCCCAATGCGTTTCAAGTTTCAATTACTCTTCAACTGGGGCATATATTCGTTTTTTAATACATTTCTATTAAAAAAGGAAACATTTCAATTCTACAGTGTTGATAGACATCAAAATTTCTTTGACTTTCAAAGTTATGATTACTCAAAGCATATACATTTGGTCAAATTCCAAGGATTTAAATTCTTGTTCACTGGATGAATAGCCGTTTTGGGAAAATCTTTCCTGGACCACAATTAATTACATTCATCCTATCTTTGCAGGACTTTGAATAAAACATGGTTGGAGTGTTATAATCATAGTGGGCGTAATAATGGAAAAAAACATTTAGAACGCTACCCAACAAAATGGGTATAAGTAGTAATAATTCTTCTGGTTCAGTAGATACCAGTTGTCATGATAAGCCTGTCGGCATAGGTTAAATGGAGTAGTTTGCCCGATCTATGGAGGTAACAAATGTGTCAATTCTGATAAATGTTCAATAAATGTTAGTTGTTGAAAGCCATTCTTACTCTGAAGTTTGACTAAACCATCTTACCCTGTCTTGGTTCTTAAGTAAATTTCGGTATCTTGGCTGTTGTGAAAGGAAAAGATGCAGTTTTTGCTCCTACGTCTTAATTAAAAGGCATAGGTTATCTGCTATCTGACCAGAAAGCTGAAAGGGGGATAAAGGTAGATGGATTCAGACTAATAGGTAGCTAATATTATAAGCATATAAATAAGTTAAAAAGGTGTTGCACTTACTCAAGATAAGAACCCTGCTGGTCCAAGTGGAGAGGGAACTTGGTCTGGAATGCTTATTTGGAAAGTTATCTTCACGGGTGGTCTATACTATAACTAAGCATTAGGAAATGCCTTCCCTGTTGGAAACGAGATAAAAAAAAGGTAAGTATTCTAGTTCTTATATAGTTAAATATACAGTCCTCGTGGGTGCCAATGTACTTACTTATTTCTCTTCTTATTAAATGGGTCTTTTGGTAGAGTTGGATCCTGGGCTGAGTAAGCGGGAGCCACATCTGCCATTATGGGATTTAGCCATCATATTTATATGCGGCAACAAGTGTGACGTCACTCGCGCATGTGCGTGCGGTGTCACTCTTGTTTACTCTTCATTGTTGCGTCACACGCGAGCAACGCGGTAATTGTTGGTTTTCAAAAATAGTTAATGTTGCTGTTTCAGGAAAAAAACAGCTGTTGGTTGCTGTCACTCGTGGATGCGCTAGGGGATGTTATAAGAGGAGTTTAGATGATTGCTCCACATCTCGTGATGAACATCTAATGTTTAAAAAAAGGGGCGGATGTCCCTATTGAACAAATATATTAAAACCCTCACCTGTATGAGGGCTGTGCTGGGTATAGTAATAGGTTTACAGATCTAGATGCCTTGTCCACGTTGCCCAAAAATAGAAATACAAGATAGAGAAAATGTACTGTGTAGCTACAGGCATAGTTTTAGGTTTAATATGACGTTTAGGGCCTCATTACACGGAAGGCGGTAATGGTTAACGGTCACCGTTAATTGTAACGGTGACCGTTAACCATTACCGCCTTACTACGAGATCCCTTAGTGAGTTGGTGCTTTAACGCCTGCTTTTTGCAAGCGTTAAAAACCAACCCGCTAAGGGATCTTGGTGCTAATTACGGCACCGCAAAATTGCGGTGCCGTAATTAGCACCTTCCCCATTCCCATTATGCCCTATGGGGCAAGAATGGGAATGGGGAATGGCAGTGGTGGAAGGGGGAATTACCGCCACGCCAACCTTGGAATGGGGCGGTAATTCCCCTTTCCACCAAGGCGGTGCCGGTATTTTACCGGCATGGACCAAGGTGCTTCCATGTAATGAGGCCATAAGTCTCCAAGATATGTGGTGTATTTAGCAGGGAAGGATCCCAGCAATGGTAAATGGCAGGCAGCCGTAGAATGATTTTTAGAAACCATAGTTGTGGAAGAATTGGTTGTGGAAAAAATCGGAGTGGAAAATATCAGCAATAGGTCGTAATTAGGGATCATTAATCTCTTGTTGGATCCTGTCACCATACACTTTGAGATAGGTAGAGGAATCGGGTGACAGTTGGCAAAAAGCGATTTTTTTAAAACAAAAAAAAATTAATTTGTTTTTGTTTTTTTTAACAAAATAATACATATATAGGCCTTTTATACATACAATGTATTATTCAAATGGCTGAGTGAGTATACAATCTTCAACGGCTATGTAAACAACCCTAAAGCATAGTAACAGATTCTTTGGATAGTACATTTATGTTTGTGGTGATATATGCGAAAATTTCACATTAATTTCTCCTAGTTTGCAGTTATTTCTTTAACAGTGTTCAAGCCCTAATTGGGTAAGTCCTTTTGTAGGCTTTGTTATGACTAATCGGTCAAACATTAATTTAGTAAGTTCCCCTTGAGGTTGGCATAGATAAGTGGAGTAATTAAAGCAAAGGTCCAAAGTAGTAATCTTCATTCATACCCAAAGGAGTCATGAATCCAAAACAGTTCTCTCTGTGCTAATTGTTTGGGTAGATCGCCTCCTCTTGGGAGAAGATGTAAAACTTCTAGTATGATCATTCTTAGCTGGGAGATGTTATGATTCTGGTCCCTGTAATGTCTAGTCAGGAGATTTGATGCTCTTGGTCCTGATTAAGGACTTGTGCTCCGTCCATCTTTCTTTGGCTTTTCTATTCGTTTTGCCCACATAGTAGATGCCACAAGGGCAGCGGATGGCATAGATAACATTTTTGCTGCCACATGTTGCATAATGTCTTGAGGGGATTTTTTTTTGCTCGTGTTCGGATGTTGCACATGGTCACCTTTAATTATATTATTGCAGTGTTGGCAATGGAGACATGAGAATGTTCCCACTTTTTGTTGGATTAGAGTTGTTTGTGTGGGTTTTTTTGTTTTTTTTTTGTTTTTTCTGCTTTGATGAGTAGATCTCGCAAGTTTCTCTATTTCTGATGTAATGCGTTTTGCTCTTAACAGTTGGCTGTAGGGGAGATTCTCCTTCAAATGTTTCGGATGAAAGCTGCTGTGATGTAAGCAGCCATTAACGTCTGTCGGTTTCATGTACATTTTTGTCTTGAGGCCAAGTACTGATCTTTCCAGTTACATCCAGGAAGTTGACTGATGGTCTACCAATTTCAATTGTTAGTCTAATCCTCTCGTTGCAGCTGTTGAGGTATTTCCAAAATAGGAATAGTTCATTTTCTGTGCCCAGCCATATTCCAAAGATTTCATCAATGTAGCGTTGCCAACATTTGATTTTATCTTTCCATTGTGGATTTTGCAGTACAAAGGTTGTTTCAAAATGGTACATGAATATACTTGCGTACAATGGTGCCACTGAGGACCCCATAGAGGTGGCAGAAATGTGCAAATACAATTGACCATTGTACCTTAAGTAATTATTATAAAGTATGATGTGCATTAATTCTAACGCCAGTACTTTATGAATGTTGACTTGGTTGTTTGATAATAGGAACCATTCCAAAGATTCTATACCCTCTTTGTGTGGTATTGAGGTGTACAAACTGTTGACGTCCATGGTGAAGAGAATCAAATTATCTTCTGCCAAATTGATGGAATTGATTATGCCCAAAAAGTGGGTAGTGGCCTTGAGGTAAGTTGCAGTGTTTTGTACAAACCGTTGTAGTGCCATGTCAAGGTAAATGCCAATGGCTGAAAGATACTCTGTCCCTGTGACAATAGTTCTAAAGGGTGGGTCATTGGTGTTTTTATGGATCTTGGGTAGTCCGTAGAATACTGGGGTTACTGGAAATTTCTGTACCAGCAAGTCTGCTGTTTTATCTGTGATCCAGTCCATATCCAATGCTTTATCAACTACTGTCTTGATGATATCCTTGATTTTGAGGATGGGATCGCCATCTAGTGGCATATAGATTCTTGTGTCATTCAGAAGTTTCTGGCATCTTGTATTGTAGATGATAGGATCCATTAGTACTAGTGCTCCTCCCTTGTCCGCTTGTTTTAATGTTAGGCTGTTGTCCTTGGCCAGTCGTTTTATAACTAGCATTTGATGTTTGCATATATTCATTTTTCTGGGTTGTTCATATTTAAGCCGCCTTAGGTCTCTAGTAGTTTTCTGTTTGAAAAGATTGATCAGTGGATGGTTAACTTGAGGATGGAAATTACTTCTGTTTTTGAGTTCCAAGAATTTGTGTTTGGGTTGTGGTTGAAGGTTATCTTCAATATTGTGAAAGAAAACATTGAGCTCCATTTTGCGGATAAGTTTAAACAAATTTACCTCTTCAAAGAATGAGGTGGTGTTTGTAGGGATAAATGAAACTCCTGAATTCAAAGTTTGAAATTGGGTTGTTGTCAGTGGTTTAGAAGAAATGTTGATGACTAGATGTTTTATTCTTCTGTGGTGGTTTTCTTCTTTCCTCTTGTCTTACCCCTAAAAAAAGGTTGGGAGAGATGTTGTGGTGGTCCTACTGGTGGTGGTACTTGTTCTTCTATTGTTGGAGGGTTGGTACTTGTAGATGGTCTTTCTTACAGCTCTCCACTTGTGACTTCACTGCTGTCTTTATTGTTGTTTGTGGGCTGTGGATGTGTTACGCTCACCTGGTATCCACAAGGATGCCACCCAGCCGGTTTACTCGCTGGTATGCTTCTCAGTTTTGCCCAGATGTGGTCTGCGGGGAAGGTTCTGTCTTGTGGTAGTTAGGCGTGCTCTCCGTCCTGCCTTCTTTGCAGGGGCACTTTGTCTTTCGTGGGTGTGTGCGGTCCAGTTACTTCACTGATGCCGGCCCATTTGATATCGTTCAGGTAGGTCTTATTGCTGTTCTTTAGTATTGTTGCTATCCTGCATGCCTTTCTTTGTTTTTCTTCCCTTAGGAATGCAGAGCTTCAGCGCGGCGAACTGGCTTGGTTGAGCCCCGCTGGTAAAGGATGGCGCATTAAGAGTGCTATGATGCTGTAAGTAAGCGCTATGCGCAGCGCTGCAAAGTCTTGCCTTTGCTAACCTGTGTTTTCCTTCCTTGTAGGTCGCGGTGTTCTTCAGCGCGAGTGGAATGTCCGGAGTGGTGCCAGCCGAGAGTCGACCAGCCAGGTAAGCCTTTTGAGCAGTTCGTAATTTGTAAATGTCTCTACTGCTTTCTTTAATGTTGCCTCTATCTTCCTTTTTCAGGTCGTTCTGTTCCGGAGGCGTGCAGATTCAAGGAAGCTGTTCTCAGTAGCTGCGAGTGTTTAAAGATGAAGACTGCAGGTAAGATGCTGCTGCTAATGATGTTCCTTTTGTCTCCTTGCAGGTTCTGCTTCTCCGAGGGAATAGCTGGACATGGTGAGCGTCACGTTGCAAGCTGCAAAGTAACGCGAAGCTTGTTGTCTTGCTCGGGTGTGGTTTCCTCATCCTTTCATCATCAGCTCGCCAGTGGTACATCAAATTTAAACTGAACTATCTCCTAACACTTGAGATGCTACGTCCTCAACTGAACATCACCCATGAGTTAAGAACTTGCAGACTTTGCACAGAACAATGCACACAGTGATGTTATCTCTTAGTAATTGAGTGCACTGCATTGGCCGAACATAGAATCTTGCTTTTTAAATCTCATGTAAATTCGACCTCCATGGTTCATTGCACATTTTGTATGCACTACACTAATGACAAGGACACACGTCTCTTATTTCAGCTTTGGTACATTTTTTAAAATACTTTTTTAACGTACTCGCAAAGGCTATGGCAGAGGGCTCGCCATTAAATGAAGTTTTATGAGTGTACGGAAAACATTTCTTTTTTAAAACTATTAGGGTATTTCGATGATTTGTGGATTTCGAACAAATGTATGTATGTTAATTTTTAACATTAAGTAATTGGTCAAGTTTAAATGTGGGTATGTTGTGTAAGGTATTATGTTTACCATAAACGCACAAGAAAGGTAATTTAATTTGCTTAATAGGATTACCCATAACCCGGATGTTCCACTGCTTCAATCTTACATTCTTCATTTTAGTTGACTCGAGGGTTATGGGCCCAGTTCTTTTGTTCTCCAAGCATAATGTGTAGCCTTCGGGGAATCACATTGCTGAAAAAAGCCTCCATTCCTCAAACCACTAGTCGCATCTCACTGCCTTCTTTCACCAACTCCCTTTTTTTTCTACCCTCTTCAAACTCTGAAAAATAAATGTAAATTGAAAACACTAAATTCAGAAACGGACCGAAAATGCCTATAATGAAATTAAAGCCATTGCATCTGGAATGCCCCCAAACTGTAGTTGGATTCCAAACACCCATTTAACGATGGAGGGGTCTCCAGGATACCGTGGGTGACCCAGTGTGTTTAGCCCTCTAACTTCTGCCAAAGATCTTGGATAGAGAAAAATAAAATTCCTTGGTCTCCTTTTTGGAGCATTCAATTTGCAGTTCCCGTCTAAGCTGTAATTACCTTCCGATTTCAGTCTTCCTATCTTCCTGCAAGGGTTTTTCTGAATTGGGACGTTTTAATATTTCCATCTTCGAATTGTTAAGCGCCGAGTGTGTGGTCTCTTTTACTTGTTTTGTAATTTGCTGAGTGTCTTCATTGGCTATCATTTTGTGTGTGCTAATTGGGAATGTAATGGCCTGATCGCTTTCCTTCATGCTAGAATGTTTTTTTTCTGCTCCTAACCTTTCTTTCAGGCGCACCTGTGTTTTCGCAGTACAGCTTTCCTTGTTCTCCCACCAGTCCCAAGCTTCCTGTGGAGAATGGCAAAGCCATTGCTTGTTGTCTTGAGTGATCCTTATTTTTCTAGGGTACATGAAGGTGTACCAGACATCGACTTCTTCTTATGACCCTTTTCCCATCCTCAAAACTATGCTGCTCAACGTTTTTTGTGTACTCTGGGAACACCGTAATTGAGTGCTTGCCTTTCCTCATAGGGCCCTTGTGTCTCGCTGCCTGGCTGCCTTGAAAAACGTACTATGAAAAAGGTTTATCTGCATTGGTATCTTTTAGCAGTAATGGAGATTATACATATGGAATATGAAAATGGATTGCGCCTTCTCAACCTCTTTGGCTGTTATGCTGGTGAGTCCAAATGAGGTAGTTGACTATAGATCTGATGCAGTGACAGGTTTTATAACTGCTGTTAAATTCCACAGAGGATTCCCAGCTTGGTGACTAGGACTATATCCAGCATGTAAAAATTGCATGCTGGAAATATTCTTGGTCACCAAGTTGGGAATCCTCTGTAGCATTAAGGCTAACAATGCTGGAGCACTAGAGTTCTCCGGCATGGGATCTTTCATGGATTCACATGCTGTGAATATTTCCTGTCGTCTGGCTGGGAAACCTCAGTAACCTTTTAATATAGCTGTTTTCCTATGGAAAACTGACACTTTGAGTGTCCTATCAATGTATTTATGGGTGCTTTGCTTACATCAGTAGGACGTTCCTTATAAACAGCACCGCCCTTGTGGCTTCTCTTCAGATTTCAACCGTCTCCAAACTGTTGGGATCATCTCTCGTGTTTTTGCACTTATATTAGCTACGCAGCTTCCCTGCTTCGTTGTGGTTTTGGTCCATGTTATCTGTGGGACCGAAGACGTCGTTCTGGCCTTGACAGACCTGCGGCCTCAAGAACGTTTACGAGGGGGATGGCCATGCAGACTTCTGTATTGCCTGTGCCCCACCATTAGGTGGAGAACTGTGAGATTTGCCGGGGGTTCTCCCAGAAGACGCTCAAGGACTGGAACCAGAGGTTGATTTTCTGGTTGAACGAGGAGGCCTTTCGAGGTTCGGAGGTTGGTTCAGCCAGCGAGGCAAGGCGGCTTCTTCTCCAGTGAAGAGGTCTCCTTTGCGCCAGAGGGCGCAGTCTGCAGAGCCACAGCCTAACAAGCTGCGTACTGGGTCTGGCTTTGGATTTTGGTAAAAGCGAGGAGTCTGTGATGAAGATGCCGGTGAAGTCGGGCTTGGGGTCTGGAGGGCCCGCTCCAGATACACCTGCACCATGTGCTGAGAAGTCGAACTCTTCTCATGACCGCCCAGATCGACCTGCGGATCCTTCGCGCTGGCCCTCTTCTTCGAACAAGGAGAAGTTGAGGATGCATTTGAAGGACCGGCGTTATTCGCCGTCGAGCAAGGAATCGACCAGACAACATTCCAGTTTGCTGTCCAAGAGGCCATCTACACTGACAAAACCCAGGCTGCCGGAGGAGCCCTTTATCCCGACAACTAGCTTGTCGACGACAGTGCCCCCGTCAACGACCATCTTGCTGGTTACGATCCCTTCGTTCACCCTGTCCATGTCGACCCCCGGCTTGGGCCGCGCTGACGTCTACTGCGCCCACGACTACCTCGTCGACTGCTGTTTGAGAGCATGGCGCCACTGAGTTCTGATGGTCTGCTGGTGACCAATGGAGGCCCGTTTGTCACGACCCTCGCCCAAAATCCCCTCTGGCAAACCCATTGGCCAGGTGGAGTCAGGACTCGGCCTCTAGAGCCTGGCATCCTCCCCAAAAGCCCTCATGGGGCCAGTCCTGGCGCCTATGGCGCCAGGCTCATACACCATGAACAATAATGTTCTTGGGAACTACTTTATTGTATTGTCAGCCAACATGGAGGCATCCACATAGCTTCGTTCCTAAGAACCAATCAATGCGGTCTAGTGTTTTGGGTGTGGAAGCCTAGGGACTACTTTACCTGGACTATTTTGTTGGGGCTATTTAAACCACACCCGAGCAAGACAACACGCTTCACGTTACTTTGCAGCTTGCAACGTGATGCTCACCGTGTCCAGCTATTCCCTCGAACCTCGGAGAAGCAGAACCTGCAAGGAGACAAAAGGAACATAATTAGCAGCAGCATTTTACCTGCAGTCTTCATCTTTAAACAGCTACTGAGAACAGCTTCCTCGAATCTGCACGCCTCCCGGACAGAATGACCTGAAAGAGGAAGATGGAGGCAACATTAAAGAAAGCAGTAGAGACATTTCTCCAGCATGGGGTCTGGCATAGATTCACATGCTCATGAATATTCCCCGTCAGGCTGGGAATCCTCTGTACAGAAAAAATCAGTATCAGTTTCGTTTCTGATCTGTCTTTCCTAGTAGTAACCAATCACTGATCTCTGGGTCATACTGCCCCCAGCCAATGACTGCTCTCTCCCTAAGCCCCGCCCCTGGCAGCCATCCTCAGATTTTTACCGCACGTTCAAGTGTTGGGAGTCCTCGTGCTATAGCTCTTGAGCTTTTTGCTGCGTTTCGCACTTTTTTCAAGGAGAATTCTTTTTTTTCCGTTTAAATAGTCTCAAGCTCCACCGTTCCTACATTCGATCAACGGGGACCCGTTTCGGATCTTTCTACGCCCCTCAGGGGTGAAGATTTTGTCGAGTTACGTTTTTGGAGCATTCCAGAAGTTTCCGAGGCCTACCCCGGACCTGGCCCAGGACAAAGGAAGCTCGACACCGGGAAGCTGTTCAGGGCCTGCCCTGGATGCCAGCTGCAGAATGTGTTCAAGGAAGACGAGCATTCTTGATGCCTCTACTGTCTCCATGAGGACAAAACGCACATGGAGAAGAACTGTGCGTTTTGCGGGAACATGTCGGACCGGACCATGAAGTCTCGCCAATTGACTGGAAGGGAAGAGCCCGTCGAGTAAGAAGAAAAAGAAGAAATCTGAGCGGTCTTCTAAGTCCTGTGAGGGCGCCCCGGCGACGGGGACCCAACAGAAGGCTAAGCACCGTGAGACCGGGAGCGCCGAATTGGTCGGCCTCCTTGGCTGCCAGGTAGGGCGCACCCTCCCCGACGCCATCACTCACGAGCCAACGCTCTGGCTCGGGTAAGGGGAAATCCGAGAACCCGGCTAAGCTTCTGGAGAGGCTCTGGTCGATCTCGAAGGATCAGACGGAGGGGGAGCGAGGCTGCGACCCTCCCCTCCCCCCCCCCACCCCCCCCAAGGTGAAGGCCTCAGGCGCACAGGAGGTGGCGAAGGCCTTGATTCACCCAGCTAAGACCTCGATCGAGGAAGTCGCGGCGGCTCTGGCGCAGCCTGTGGAGGCTACACCAGTGGAGGCGGCCTCGGGGCCCAGAGTTTCCCTGCCACTGCGGAGGGAGTTCTTTCATGCCCATCGAGAAGACCCCTGCGAAGCCCCCAGCGGAAAAAGAAGGGGGGGCGTGGCCGTCATGGATGCACACAACCTCCGAGGAGGAGCTGATCGAAGTCTTAGGGGGCCCCAACAAGGGCATGGAGGAAGCCCAGCCCATCGGGAGGGATCCCAACGACGGCGTGGCGAGGTTCCTGATCAACCTTTGCCCCCTTCTTTTCCGGTGCCGCAGGACAACTCGCCGGCCATTTTGTTGGCGATACAATCTTTATGTTCGGAGATAAGGACACGATTGCCCTTACCCCCGACGGAGGAACCGGAGCCAGACCCGACGGAGGAACCGGAGCCAGGCCCGGCAAGAAGCCCCCCATATAAGAAGAGGACACATCCTCCACTGCCTTTTCAACCATCGCGGCCTGCTCAACCTTCGCCCCCGTCCACTATCCACGAGGATGACACGGGTATGGACACAGCCGCGACGGGTACGGATGATGATGACTGCGGTGACGACGGGACGGGACTCCCGTCTCCCCCTCTTCGGCCCTCCCCGCTCGACGAGATTGGATCCTTCCACGCAATGATTGCCAGGGCATCCGAGCTTTTCCAGCTCTACCCAGAAGAAAAGAAGGAAGGCTTCCTTTACCAACGGCGCGAGGCCAAAAGGAAGACGGTCCTCGCCGTACCCCTTCTGGATGACATCTGGGACGAGGGTCTGTCCCTTCTCAAGAACCCGTCCTCGACACCTGCGAAGAGGGACCGATACGAGAAGTACCGGGTCCCAGACGCGGCCCCTTTGTGCCTTCGGGCACAACGACCCCGGATTGGGTCGTCTCGGCGGCGGCCAAAAAGAAAGCGGGGGGGGCATCAGCCTCTACATCAACTTCCCTGCTGGATGGCGAGGGCAAGTAGCTGAACTCAATGAGACGGGTCATCTCGTCTGCAGCGACGACGTTCAAGGTGGCTAACGCCCTTGCGATTGTAGCCCGCTACGACAGGGAGTTGTGGTATAATATCGCCCCCCTGTTGGACTTCCTTCCGACGACAAGAGGGCGGAAGCCCTGGAAATCTTACAGGAAGGTGAAGTGGCTTCGGACCACACCATAACGCTGGCAACGGACACCGCTGACACTGGTTTCCATCAGTTGGGCAACAGCGTTTGCCTTAGACGATGAGGATGGCTCAGGGCGACGGATTTCCGCCAGGACGTGCAAGTGTTGGACATGCCCTTCGACGGGAACAACCTGTTTGGGAAAGGAGTTGATGAGTCCCTCCAAGCCATCAAGACAGACACGGAGACTACCCGGGCCATGGGCGTGCTCCAGCAATGACGGCCGTTCTTTCGGAACTCCGGAGGCAGACAAGGTGCCTCCAAGGGATCTGGCAGTGGCTCCTCTACGTACCGTCAAGCGGCCCGCTCCTAGTCGCAGGAAGCTTACTGGAGACGTGGTTGGCGGCCGCCGTCGCCAAGGAGGGCAAGGCGGCCGCCAAGCAAGATTGAACCGACCGTGGGGTCGGGCAGCCACCGAAGCACCCTGGTGGGAGGCCGGCTGGCGAGTCCATCTCCACTGACCGTTGGGTGCTGGACGCCCTGGGCCAGGGGCACGCCCTCAAGTTCCAAAAGAAGTGCCCCCGCATTCCGCCTGTGGCAAGGATGGAGAACCACGTGCCTCAACTGCTGTTGGAGGTAAAGGCGATGCTCAAGAAAGGTGCCATCGAGCTCGTTCCAAAGAGGCTCTGGGGCTCCGGAGTGTACTCAAGGTACTTCCTGGTAAAAAAAAACGGGGGTTGGCGCTCCATCCTGGACCTACGATGACTGAACAAATGCATCAAGGCACAGAAGTTCTGGATGGTCACCCTCCAGCACGTGCTGGGGCAGCTGGAGGAGGGTGATTTCCTGTCGTCGTTGGATTTGCAGGATGCGTACTTCCACATTCCCATTCTAAAGGGGCACCGAAAGTTCCTCAGGTTCGTGGTCCAAGGACGGCACTACCAGTTCAAGGCCCTCCCGTTCGGATTCAAGTCGGCACCCAGTGTGTTCACCAAATGCCTCGCACTGGTGCGGCGCGGCTGCGCCTGCAGGGGATCCACGTCTACCCCTACCTGGACGACTGGCTCATCAGAGCAAGGACAAGGGAGCTCTCCGTAGAACACGCAGCGAAGACCGTCCAGCTGCTCACGGACCTGGGATTTTCCATCAACCTTCCCAAATCCCACCTGGTCCCGTCGCAAGCCGCCCTGTTTCTGGGAGCCAAGCTCGACACAGTGGCGCAGCTGACCTCACCGTCAGAGGAAAGGACGAAGGTCATCCTGGGCAAAGTGCAGCGCCTGCTGGCCACAGACGTGGCCAGAGTAAGAGCTATCAAGTCCCTCCTCGGAATGATGTCGTCCTGCATATATCTCGTGCGCCTTTGCAGACTTCGGATGCGCCCGCTGCAAGAGTTCCTCTACGCCCGCTGGATCCAAGCGACGGGCAGCTTCAAGGACAGGATCACGCTCAACGAGACCTTCCGTCAGGCGATCCGGTGGTGGGGCACCTGCGCTCACCTGACGGCGGGCACGGACTTTCAGACCCCACCCCACCAGGTGACGGTTACGACGGATGCCTCCCTGGAAGGGTGGGGAGCGCACACCGGAGATCTTCACGCGAGAGTCCTTTGGCTCCCGAGGAGAAGTCGCTCCACATCAACATCTTGGAGCTCCGTGCAGTGTTCTGGGCCCTCAGGTCTTTTCTTCCGTCCCTCAAGGTCAAGGTGGTGAGGATCTTCGCCGACAACACCACCACGATGTTCTACATCCGGAAGCAGGGCGGAACCAGATCCCCAACCCTATCCAAGGAAGCCCAGGATCTGTGGCATTGGGCCGTCGCCCAAGGGATGTTTCTGGTGCCTTTTCATCTGGCAGGGATAAACACTACCGCTGACTCAGCAGGAAGCTGCGTTCGTGCCACGAGTGGCAACTACGCCAGGATCAAGTGGATCAACTCTTCCAGCGATGGAGCAAACCCCAGATCGATCTGTTCGCGACGGCGATGAACTCCAAGTACCAGAGGTTCGCCAGCAGGCTCCCCCAGCCGAGGAGCATGGGTGATGCTTTCTCGGTCCCCTGGGACGGCCTGTTTCTTTATGCTTTCCCCCCGTTGCCGTTGCTGCTCCGGCTCATCAACTAGCTCAAGAGGTCCCGGTGCAGGATGATCCTCGTTGCACGGGCGTGGCCGAGACAAATCTGGTTCCCGGACTTTCTGGACTTGTCAGCGTCTCCATCAGTCAAGCTGCCGGCGGACGCGGATCTTCTCTCCAGAGAAGGAGGGCGCCATTCTTCATTACGACCCGGAGTCGCTGAACTTGCAGGCCTGGCTCCTGCAGCACTAGAGTTCAGAGGATACGATATCCCGGTTGACTGCAGAGAGGTCCTTGCAAAAGCCAGGGCGTCTTCGACTCTCAAGTGTTATGGACATAAGTGGAAGTGGTTCTCTGTCTGGTGCCGTGCACAGAAGATTAACCCTCTGCAGATTACGGCCCCTCAAGTACTGCCGTACCTACTGTCGCTGGCCAAAGCTGGGCTAGCTCACACCTCCATCAAAATACATTTGGCTGCCATCTCCCGTTACACCAGAACTACAGGACGGGCGTCCTTGTGGTCTCATCGACTGGTGAAGGAATTGAAGTTCCTGTCATGGAAGGCAGCATTTCTCCTGGCCATCACCTCCGCATGGCGAGTGGGAGAGATCCAGGCCCCATCTTGCAAGCCTCCATACTTGACTTTTCACGACACAAGGGTGGTGCTGAGGACGCACCCCTCCTTTAGCCCAAGGTGCCGTCTGACTTCCACCTCAATGAGCCCTTCGTGTTGCCAGTTTTCTTCCCGTCGCCTTCGTCGCCGGCCGAAAGGACTTGGCACTCACTGGACGTAGCTAGAGCGCTGAAGTTCTATGTGGACCGCACAAAGTTTTCGGAAGACATCACAGCTTTTTGTGAACTTTGGACCTGTGAACCAAGGGAAGGCTCTCTCGAAGGCTTCCATTTCCGGATGGCTCTCCGGCTGCATCATGCACTGTCACCGGTTGGCTAACCGACCGCTGCCCGGCGGTCCGAGTGCCCATTCGACCAGAGCGATCGCTGCTACTACGGCGTACCTGTCTGGTGTGGACATCTGCAGGGCTGCTACGTGGAGTCGACGCACACCTTCACGAGATTCTACTTAGTCGATCGGGACTCCAGGGAGGAGTCCAGGGTCGGCCAAGCACTGCTGCGCAACCTGTTCGCCTGAAGGTGGGCCTGGTGAGGAGGTAACAGTTGCTTAATGTTGAGTTTATGTAATGCTTAATGTTGAGCCTTTGCCACCTCCCGTGGTTGTGCATGTGTGTACTGCTATGTATTCTCTTATTCATGAGCATGTGAATCCATGCCAGATCCCATGCTGGAGAAGGAACAAGTAACTTACCTGTAACTGTTGTTTTCCAGCATGGGTCTGGCACGGATTCACATGCGTACCCTTCCTCCTTCCCCTCTGCGGCTCTTCACTTGGTCATACTGCCACTTTACGTGCTACCAAATCTGAGGATGGCTGCCAGGGGTGGGGCTTAGAGAGAGGGCAGTCATTGGCTGGGGGCAGTATGACCCAGAGATCAGTGATTCGTTACTACTAGGAAAGACAGATCAGAAACGAAAATGATACTGATTTTTTTTTCTGTACCGAGGATTCCCAGCCTGACGACGGGGAATATTCATGAGCATGTGAATCCATGCTAGACCCATGCTGGAGAACAAAAGTTACAGGTAAGTAACTTGTTACTTCCAAATTACGAACTGCTCAAAAGGCTTACCTGGCTGGTCGCCTCTCGGCTGCCACCACTCCGGACATTCCACTCGTGCTGAAGAACACCGCAACCTACAAGGAAGGAAAACACAGGTTAGCAAAGGCAAGACTTCGCAGCGCTGCGCATAGCGCTTGCTTACCGCATCATGGCGCTCTTAATGCGCCATCCTTTACCAGCGGGGCTCAACCAAGCCAGTTCACCGCGCTGAAGCTCCGCATACCTAAGGGAGAAAGAGACATTTTAAACAAAGAAAGGCATGCAGGGTAGCAACAAAACTAAAGAACAGCAATAAGACCTACCTGAACAATATCAAACTGGCCGGTGTCAGTGAAGTAACTGGACCGCACTCGCCCATAAAAGACAACGCGCCCCTGCAAAGAGGCAGGACGGAGAGCATGCCTAATTCTACCACAAGGTGAGGAGAGGGCGCCAGAGGGACTGAAATCATACAGAGGTTGAGGGGGGGGGGGTACTTACCCCAGTTGGTCTGTCTTGAACACAGTTCTCCTGTATTTTCAGGCAGAACCTTCCCTGCAGACCACATCAGGGCAAAGCTGAGAAGCATACCAGCGAGTAACCCGGCTGGGTGGCGTCCCTTTGGATACCAGGTGAGCGTAACGGAACGCGAAGCCTACAATAACAAATCCACCTGGGCGCCATGGAGACATCAGAAATGGACCAATTGGCCCAATTACTAGGAGAGCTTCTTGCTGAGGTTCATTCTGCCCGACAAGAGACTAATGGCCTTCGGAGAGACCGAATAGTGACCAAAGAACGCACTGAAGAGATTAGCAGGCAATACTTACAATCACGGGCAGGACAGACGCCTCTACCTGGAAGCAATCCAACGATGCAAAACTCTGCCATAGCACCCACTCTGGTACAGATCACGTTACCTGGAACAGTGCCCCTGGCACCACCAGAAAGGTTCTCAGGCGACCCACGGAAGTATGCAGAATTCATCAATCAGTGCCACCTTCATTTTCTTTGTAGGCCTGGAGCATTTCCAAACGGCCAAGCTCCGGTAGCTTTTGTCTTATACCTGAGTGGTAGTGCAGCAGATTGGTCGGTGCCGTTGGTAACCCATGACGATCCTCTGTTACATGACTTTGGGGGTTCCAGAGAGAAATGGAAAAACGTTTTGCTCGCCATACCCAGGAACAAGCAGTAGACAATGAACTTTTGTCCCTCCGACAGGGGAATCAGGACTTGTTAACATACATTGCTACCTTCAACAGACTGGTTGCCGAAGCTAGGTGGCCAGAAAACATAAGAACCACGTTATTCCATCGTGGCTTACGAGGCGAATTTAAGGACGTCTTAGCCCAGGTGGTTGATCCACCCAGAGACTGAGCAGAATTCATAAATCTGGTCGTGCAGCTAGACCACCGGTTGCAGGACCTAAAGGCAGACCGGTCTAAGACGGACCCTCGGACCGTGTGTGTTCGACCAAGGGAAAACACACCCAGTGTACCTGAAAATGCTGTAGAACCCATGCAGATTGGAGGGATACGGCCTCCATTAACAAAACAAGAGCGGGACAAAAGAAGACAACGACAACAACTTTGTTTGTATTGTGGGAAACCAGGACATTTCCTGAAGGACTGTCCAGTAAACCCCCAAGAACAGCAGTCGGGCCGCAGAGAAGGATGAAGCTTAGGAATTGGAAATCTACCAAGCTCGACAAACGTAGAGGTCAGTTTGTCGAGTGAGAAGAAAGAGTTGCTGACTTCGCACTTTGCAATACCAGTGATCTTAATTAACCACCACCAGTCATCAAGAATGCATGCCGGTGAAGCATACATCGATAGCAGAGCAGTTGGAAATTATATTGATCAAGAACTGGCAGCAGAGATGGGGCTTCCTTTGTGTTCTAAAGCCAACTATGGACAAGGTAACCACCGTGGATGGGACAGAAATCGCTTCCATACCAGTAACCCAGTGCACAGCCAGGGTAACCTTGCTGTGCCAGGACGGACATCGGGAGTCTATTTCATTCAATCTCATCAAGGCACCTCAGTTCAGGCTAATACTAGGGATGCCATGGCTGGTTGCTCACAACCCTTTGATAGACTGGCGGGCACGAAAATTAACCTTCCCCGGTGACTGCTCCCCTGCCTGCTATTACCATGAGGAGAAACCCGACGTCTGTATCCCTATGACTCCCGGAGCGACAGTATCAACCCTGGGAGCAACTAATACCTTGCCAAGTGAATACCATGATTTCCAGGATGTTTTCCGAAAGGACCAAGCCAATACATTGCCGCCACACAGGCCCTATGACTGTCAGATTGACCTTGTTCCTGGTGCACAAATCCCTTGCGGCAGGATCTACGCTCACAGAACCAGAAAACCTTCATTTGAAATCCTATTTAGACCAGTACCTTGCAAACAGATTTATCCGTCCTCCGAAGTCCCCCGCAGCCAGTCCTTTGTTCTTCGTACTGAAAAAGGAAGGAGACTGTATTGACTACCACGCATTGAACCAGATCACCGTGAAGAACCGCTACCGCTTGCCACTTATCCCTGTAATGCTAGATCCAGTTAAAGATGCCCAGATTGACAAAGCTAGGTCCCTAGCCAGATTGGGTCGGTTCTATCACTGCAAATTCAGGACATATTCCTTCAAATCAACAATTTCTATAAACAAAAAGTTGTTCCCATATTGATTTACGCTGGCGAAACCCTAGCAAACAACCAAGGACTGAAATGGCACCTCTATGAAGCAATATTCTGGAGAAAAACACTGGCATTACCGAAAAGTTTCCCCATGACAAGGATCCAATTTGAATTGGCGTTGCAGTCATTACAATCCATAATACTATGGAAACAGATGGATCTTTACAGAAAAATAAGTCATGAAAAGATTCCAGCGATAGAAATATTGAAAAGCAAAAACGCACTGAACGCAACGGTTCTCCAACAATCGACCAGTAAGATCAAGTCTAAAATGGACGCCGAAGGCATTACCGAAGAAACGCTAATAAACAGGCCACAACATGCAAAACTAACGCTACAGAGGAATGACTGGATAAACACCCTCAGACCAAACTATAAACGCCACCAAGTATGCGAAACAGACATAAGAGCCCTACATGAACTTCCCCCATACCTGACCTGCTTTCCAGATCGACAGACCCGAGATCTCTTCTTTAGGTTCTGATTGAACATCCTACCAACTCAAGACTATTTGAGTATCGCTCAACAGACAGAAATTAAATCCGCAGATTGCCGTTTCTGCCAGAATGAGGGAACCAAAGAGACATTGACCATATAATTATGATTTGCCCAGGACTACAAGAAAAAAGAAATCTATTCAAAGAATTCTTCAGAATATAAAAAAAAAAGATGACCACAAAAGAACGCTGGAACCAACTACTAAAAGGCAATGACAAACCTCTAATTTTAACGGCCATCAAATTTTGGATTGAAATCGAAAAGAATACGAAAAGCTAAAAAAAACATAAACCCATGGCAATTTTCTGAGCGATTCTTCAAAAGACCAATATAATGAAAAGTTTGGTTTACCAAACACCATTTAAAAAAAAAAAAAAAAAAGGCCCAGATTCATACCAAATTCGACCTTCGGAGAGCGTACCACCTGGTCCGAGTCAGAAAAGATGAATGGAAAACCGCCTTCCGTACTAAGTACGGCTTGTTTGAATATAAAGTCATGCCCTTCGGGTTATGCAACGCTCCTGCGGCATTCCAATATTTCATGAATGACGTCTTCAGGGAGTTAATTGATGTGTGCGCCTTAGTGTACATAGACGACATCTTAGTATACTCAGCCTCGGAACAAGATCTTGTCACACATTCGTTCAGTCTTCACCAAGCTCCGTCAACATCGCTTGTTTGCAAAGCTTGAAAAATGCTTTTTTCACATTACCGAAGTAGCATTTCTTGGTTTTATCCTTACTCCAGGAGGCATCAGAATGGACGTGCACAAGATAGATGCCATTCTGAAATGGCCTTCACCGACGTCTCTGAAAGGGGTACAAAGCATGCTGGACTTTGCGAACTTCTACTGTCAGTTCATCGCAGACTTCTCTCAGGTTGTGCACCCAATCACAGTACTATTACGAAAAAACAATAAAAAGTTTGCTTGGACCGAAGAAGCCTTTCAGGAACTTAAAGGTTTACCTCTGCACCAATCCTGCGACATCCTCGTCCAGACCTTGAAACTGATGCGTCCAGTCTCGCAATGAGGGCTGTCCTTTCACAGAGAGACCCGGAAACCGGCCAGCTACATCCTGTGGCCTTCTGGTCGAAAAAGTTCTCACCTCCAGAGATTAATTATGCCATCGCAGTCAAGGAACTCCTGGCTATCAAATCCGCCTTTAAAGCCTGGAGGCACTACCTTCTGGGGGCCAGAAACACCATTACAGTCATCACAGACCACCAAAACCTGCAATTTCACAAAACAGCCAAGGCCCAGTCCTCGTGCCAATTACGGTGGGCCCTTTTCTTCGCTGAATATGATTATGTAATCACATTTCGACCAGGAGTCGGAAACGAAAAGGCAGATGCATGGGCATAGATAAAATAGTATTTCTGAAGCTTGTGGAATCTGCTTAGATCACATGCTGTGCATAGGCCGACATCTAGTGGAAGCTGCGTAGTATTAGTTTGTTTTTCGAAAATGGGCGTCGACACAGGGCGTGCCAGTAATACTATCCCTAGTGTGACGTCCACTGTACCCATGATCTCTCACGCGTCTAGGACCCTCAGATTGTTTTTTTCCGCCATACTGGTCGGAAGCATCCCGCGGAGTTCCCTGGCCTTAGCCATAATTTTGCAAAAATACATATTTCCCTGTTTTCTACCTCCCAACGTAGAGTCACCAAAGTTCGACACTCGATGCCGACCGGAGAAGAAAACCACCGTTGAGAGCTGCATGACGGACTTGGGCCTAGGAAGGCCTCTGGCGTCAGCCCGGTGGAAGGCCTCTGGCCTCGGCCCCTACAAGTAGGCAGGGTAGGGCGCGGCCAAAACTCGCAAAAGGCTCAAACTGTTCCCAGGGGCAGGGTACACCATGGAATAACAACAACCGGCAGTCTACCCAAGGTTATGGCAGGGGTAGCTAGAGGGGATGTGGTAAGGGTAGAGGCAGCCCCAATAGAGGCGGCGGCAGGCCTCCAGCAAAACAGTGACGTTCCGTTTAGGGTCCCTTCTCACGCATCCCCAGTAGGGGGACTGTGACAATGTGTATGTCCTAGTCCTAGGGTCTGCTTTACTTTTCTGTACAAACTGGGACTCTAAAGCCCTCCAGAGACGGAGATACTGAACCAGGAAGTGAGCCATGTAGGACCTTTCCTCTAAAACCCTGTTTTTCGTTCCCTAGGAAATGGTGGGTGACGAGGAGGAGGTCAATCCCAATGGTCTCAGCTGGGCATATTGAGGAAGCAGCTGATGTGATAACGAGATTGGGAGAGTTCCAATGCGCCGTTGCGCGGAGATAAGTTATAAAAGTTAAGTTGAGTTATTTATTGTTCAACGCAGAAGCGGAGAGCGGAGTATTAACAGGAAGAGTTATATAAAGAAATACTACCGCGTGTCGTAAGGAGGCGCGGACCGCGGCGACCTGCTCCTGACCAACGGAGTGAGAGGAGGAGGGAGACGTTCTTCACGACTGGAACAAAAGGTGATTTGCCGACTCCGGAGCCGAGGTTTGAAGTCCGGAAGAGGCGGGGATGAGAACGAGCATTCGTTCGCCGACGGAGGGGAAAACAGAAGACTCAGCCCGCAGGTAACGCTCCGTAACGAGGGGAGGAGTAAAGACCTATGACCTGGTAAGAGGCTGACAAAGCGGGAGGATCGTTTGATTATCCCATAAGAGGGTTGAGAAGTGAAAGGGCGAAGAGAAATCCTTGAAGAGTCAGGCCACACGAACTTTATACACGTATGTGCAACAAAGGAAATAAGGGCTTAACTATGTGGGAAGCCAAATGAAATAGGAAAGGCCACCTTACTGAAAAGTGTAACGAAAATGCACATTTACACAATAAAACAAGCGAACATCCACACAAATGAATAGTGAAAAGAAAGAGGACTCTAGAATATATGGTGACGTGCTGAAAGGACTTTTAAACTGAAAAGGAAGCCAGCCTTGACAATTGAGAAACAGAAAAGCCAGCAGGCTCATGCAACCTTACTGAAAGAAATAAACTATACATGGCTAGAAGTAGAAAAAGGGAACATAGAGACCATTGAACTTTATTAGCCCAGCCACAAGGTAAACAGAAGAGGAAAAGGGAAGATCCTTTAAGAATGGAAACCAAAGAGCCAAAGTGAAACGTCAATACGAAGAGAAAGAGGAAAAGCAAAGCAAGAGAAAAAAAGGGAAAAGAAGAGAGGAAAAGACAGAAGTAAAGACAAAGATAAACAAATAAGACCTCGAACAGACTTTCAGATAGAACTTACCTTTTCAATTCCTGGCCAGCCAGACAAGACGACCCTCTCCTTGAAGATTGGCGGAACCTTGCAGAAGAAGTATCCTTTTTTCTGGCTTTTCTGAAAAGAAAAGAATTTGGTTAATAAAGAATTGGGCTCTCTTTCAGTCCAAAGAAAACTACTTTTGGCTGAAGTCTCATAATTGTTATTTCATACCATCGAACAGTTAGGTTGTCACAGGGACGCATTACCAACTTCACCCAAGCTTGGGTGGGAATCACATTAGACAGATGGGTGCTGTCCAGTGTCCGCATGATACTGCATAGAACTGTTAGAGCGTCCCCGAAACCACCCTCCACGTCAAAAAGTACATTCATTAGACCACCAGAAGATCCTCCTCGAAGAGATCGCCAATCTTCTCGCAAAGGACGCAATCGAACTTGTCCCGGGACACCAGGTGAACAAGGGTATTTATTCAACTTACTTCCTTGTGCCAAAAAAGATTTGACAATGCTCCCAGTATTGGATTTATGGCCTGCAAACAAGTATGTCAAGCCCCAAAAGTTTTGCATGACTACTCTTCAAGAGGTAATCCCCCTCCTAAAAAAAAAAAACGGGGGATTACATGGCAACATTGGACATGAAAGATGCCGATTTTCATATTTCCATGTTCCCAGCACACAGAAGGTTCTTGCTCTTCAAGGTGGACAGTCGGCACTACCAGTTCAAGGTACTGCCCTTCGGTATAGCCTCGGCTCCAAGGGTATTCACCAAGGTACTGGCGGTGGCGGCGGCACACCTACGCAGGGAGGCAATCCCAGTGTACCCTTACCTGGACGACTGGCTCATCACGGGGGAGACCCCAGTAATTTTCAGATCAAATATTCAAAGAACTATTGACCTCTTCGAATTGGGTTTCTCCATAAACGAGAAAAAGTGAAGTCTGGCGCCAAGCACCTCCAAACTGTTCCTAGGAGCTGTCCTAAACACACAAGAAGGGTTGGCCTTTTCATCAGAGGAAAGAATTCAGAATCTAATGCTGCAAATTCCGCTATATCAGGCCGGTCGCCAGATAACGGTGCGTAAAGCGATGCGTTTGCTGGGCATGATGGCGTCATGTATTTACTTGGTCCCCCATGCGCGCCTGCGTCCCATGCAAGAATGGTTGGCGAAACTGTGGTCTCAAGCAGGTGGTCAGTGGGATGATCTAGTGGTCGTTTCGCCAACACTTGAACAAAGTCTTCACTGGTCGACAAGAGAAAACCTGTCAAAGTGGAAACCCTTTTATGATCCCGAGATACAGGCTGTAGTCACAACAGACGCATCCCTGTCAGGGTGGGGAGCACACCTTCTCCACCACACAGCTCAGGGTCTCTGGTCTCACTCAGTGGCCAAGAATCATATCAATCTGCTAGAACTTCTGGCAGTATTCAGAGCTCTTCAAGCGTTCGAGCCCTACCTGTTAAACCTATCGGTGCAGATCCTGACAGACAGCACAACAGCAATGTTTTACCTGAACAAGCAGGGACGGACTCCTTCGCCAAATCTGTCCAAGCTTGCCCACAAAATGTGGATATGGGCACTCAGATGGAACATCTACCTGTCATCTCAACATGTTCCAGGGGATCTCAATTCTCTGGCGGACGCTTTGAGCAGAGATTCCCCTCCCAGAGGAACACGAATCGTGTCTACACAGAAATCGTAGAAGACCTCTTCTCTCAGTGGGGTTTCCCCACTATAGACCTATTCGCCACAAGCGAAAAAAAACAGTGCCCAGGATTCGCATCCAGGTTCCCCCAACCAGACTCCCAGGGGGAACGCCCTGTGGATGAACTGGTCAGGGATGTTTGCGTACGCTTTTCCACCAACCCCCTCATCAGGAAGGTGGTCAACAAGATGCACAGGGAATCGATGACGCTCGTCCTAGTTGCTCCCATGTGGGCGAGGCAACCGTGGTTCCCACACCTACGCAGACTAGCGGTGTGCGAACCTATCAAGCTCCCGTGCTGGTACAACCTACTGTCCCAGCACCAAGGTCAGACAGTGCATCCTCAACCCAACTCAATGAACCTGGCAGCATGGCTCCTGAGGTCGTAGAGTTTGGACATCTCAATTTACCTCAGAGATGTATGGACATCCTAAAAGAATCTAAGAAGCCAAACACCGAGGTATTGCTACTTTGACAAATGGAAGAGATTTGTTATCTGGTGCCAGAATAAGCAAATCAACCCAGTTGATTGCACTCCTTCCACTATAGTCACCTACATGCTCCATCCTGCTGGACGCAGGGTTGGTATTTAACTCACTGAAGGTACACCTGGCAGCTCTATCAGCTTACACCACCTTGCATAACAAGTTATTGTGGTGGAAAGTACCAGTGGTTAAAGCCTTCATGGAAGTTGTGAAGAGACTTCACCCTCCAATTTCTAACCCACCACCAGGGTGGGACCTTAATGTGGTTCTTGCTAAACTCATGGGCCCTCCCTTCGAGCCCATGCATAAGAGCAGTCTCAAACAACTGACATATAAAACTGCTTTCTTGGTAGCCATTATGTCTATAAGAAGGGTCAGTGAAATTCAGGCTCTGTCAGTGCAGGATCCTTTCTTTACTGTCCATAAAGATAAACTGGTTTTACGAACACACCCTAGGTTCTCACCTAAGTTTATTTCAAAGTTCCACGTGAACCAGTCCATCAAGCTTCCGACTTTCTTCCAGGACCCACAAAGCTCGGCTGAGGTGAAACTACACACCCTAGATGTACGTATGGGGGTCCTATACTATGTAGACAAAACCAGACCTCTAAGGAAAACAGACCAACTGTTTGTCTCCGTAGCTACAGTCAAAGAGGGAGATTGCGTCTCTAAAGGTGCCATCTCTAAGTGGATTATAAACTGTATCCAGCTGAGTTACTCCCTTTCTGAAAAAAACTCTGCCTTTCACGTCAAAAGCCCACTCTACAAGAAGCATTGGGGCCACTCTGGCTTTTATTGCAAATGTACCCCTTGACACCATATGCAAAGCAGCTACCTGGAGCTCTTTTCACACTTTTACTCAGCACTACTGCATTGACCCTCATTCCAAGACAGATACCCAAGTGGGACAAGCGGTTCTAAGACATTTATTTGCTCATGAACCTTCTCACATCCCACCTCCTTCTAACACTGCTCGCTAATCTATGCACAGCATGTGATCTAAGCAGATTCCACAAGCCTCAGAAGGGATACATTACTCACAGTAATCGTATTTCTGATGCTTGTATCTGCTTAGATTCACATGCGACCCGCCCTTCCTCCCCTCTGAGAGAAGGCGCATGGATGCTTGTAGTCTTATCTTTCTATCTATCTGCTTGGACAATCTGTACTCGCGCTACTCCTCATGCTACCTCATGTCAGAAAAAATACAATCTGAGGGTCCTAGACGCGTGAGGGATCATGGGTACAGTGGACGTCACACTAGGGATAGTATTACTGGCACGCCCTGTGTCGACGCCCATTTTCGAGTTTCGAAAAACAAACTGTAATACTCCACAGCTTACACTAGATGTCGGCCTATGCAGAGCATGTCAATCTAAGCAGATACAAGCATCAGAAATAAGATTACCGTGAGTAATGTATCCCATCCAACTTATGACCCAGTACCTATTATACCTGAAGACAAACTCTTTGGTATCACGACAGCCTTTACACAAGCAGAACTACGAAAAGAAACCCAACGGACAATGAATCCTGATGCCTACCTCGCATGGCAAACTCGAGGAGAACAATATACCATCAAAGACCATCTACCCTTTTTTAGGGATCGCCTATATGTACCCAAGAAGGAATTACAACAGCATATTATTTCAAACTATCATGATTCACTGATCGAATCGGATCGCCAAAACCCTAGCTAAGGTGAAAGAACTTTTGGTGGCCTACCTGGTGTAAGGACATGATTCAGTATTTTCAGTCCTGTGGTGTCTGCACACAAAATAAATCACAGAAACAAACCATCTGGTCTCCTACAACCATTGGACATTCCTCCAGTTCCATGGCATACTCTTTCCCTTGACTTCATCACTGATCTACCTCCAAGCCAAGGGTTCAACACCATCCTTGTAATTGTGGACTTATTCTCGAAGATGGCCCATTTTATTCCTCTCAAAGGCCTCCCAGACGCAGCCACTTTAGCAAAAGTGTTCCTGAAGGGCGTGGTTAAGCTACATGGCTTTCCTTTGGTTCTGGTCTCTGATCGAGGCTGCCAGTTTGTTTCAAACTTCTGGTAAAATGTGCCAGTCACCATCCCCAAATGGACGGCCAAAACGAGAGAACCAATCAGACACTCGAGCCATATTTACAGTGCATGCTGCACCACGAACAAAGGAATTGGAAAGACCTACTATGGATAGCCGAATATGCATATAACAATTCTTTGCATTCAAGCACGGGACAAACGCCCTTCTATACCCTTTATGGCAGACATCCACGTACCTCTGAACTAGACCTTCCAGCCAGCTTGGAAATGCCAGTGGTAAAGACTCTACACACAACCATTTCAAAAGGGCAAAGGAACACCTTTTTCATGCCAAAGAAAAACAAGAGATTCGCCGACCAACACCTGAAAAAGACCCCTGATTATCAAGTAGGAGACAGTTTGGTTAGCCGCTAAATTTGTACCCATCAAGGGAACCCAGACATTTCATCCCAGATTCTTGGGGCCCTATACCATTAAGGCAATTAACCCAGCAGCCGTGAAACTGGATTTACCACCTAATCTACACATCCACCCGGTATTCCATGCGTCCCTCCTGAAACCAATGCAACCTGGCACACGGATTGGGACACCACCTAAGCCCATACTTGTTGACAGAGAACCAGAATTCGAAGTCAAAGATATCTTGGACTCTAAATACTCTAGGACCAAGCTATATTATCTCGTTGATTGGAAAGGATTTGGACCACAAGATAGATCCTGGGAGCCCAGTGAGAATATCCACGCACCACATCTAATCCGGAAATTCCATCGGAACTTCCCAACCAAACCTGGGCCAGACAGAAGGAACACCATGGGAGGGGCCTTAGGGGCGGGGGAGGTAAAGTGCTGTCACGACCCTCGCCCAAAACCCCCTCTGGCAAACCCATTGGCCAGGTGGAGTCAGGACTCGGGCCTCTATAGTCTGGCATCCTCTTCAAAAGCCCTCATGGGGCCAGTCCTGGTGCCTATGGTGCCAAGCTCATATACCATGAAAAACAATGTGCTTGGGAACTACTTTATTGTATTGTCAGCCAACATGGAGGCATCCACATAGCTTGGTTCCTAAGAACCAAGCTATGCGGTCTAGTGGTTTGGGTGTGGTAGCCTAGGGACTACTTTACCTGGACTATTTTGTTGGGGCTATTTAAACCACACCCGAGCAAGACAACAAGCTTTGCGTTACTTTGCATCTTGCAACGTGACGCTCACCGTGTCCAGCTATTCCCTCGAACCTCGGAGAAGCAGAGCCTCCAAGGAGACAAAAGGAACATCATTAGCAGCGTTTTGTCTGCAGTCTTCATCTTTAAACACTTGCAGCTACTGAGAACAGCTTCCTCGAATCTGCACGCCTCCTGGACAGAATGACCTGAAAGAGGAAGATAGAGGCAACATTAAAGAAAGCAGTAGAGGCATTTACAAATTATGAACTGCTCAAAAGGCTTACCTAGCTGGTCGCCTCTCGACTGGCACCACTCTGGACATTCCACTCGCGCTGAAGAACATTGCGACCTACAAGGAAGGAAAACAGGTTAGCAAAGGCAAGAGTTCGCAGCGCTGCGCATAGCGCTTACTTACCGCATCATAGCGCTCTTAATGCGCCATCATTTACCAGCGGGGCTCAACCAAGCCAGTTCGCCGCGCTGAAGCTCCGCATACCTAAGGGAGAAAAAAAGAGACATTTTAAACAAAGAAAGGCATGCAGGATAGCAACAAAACTAAAGTCAGCAATCGGACCTACCTGAACAATATCAAACGGGCCGGTGTCCGTGACGTAACTGGACTGCACTCGCCCATGAAAGACAACGCGCCCCTGCAAAGAAGGCAGGACGGAGAGCACGCCTAATTCTACCACAAGGTGAGAGGGCACCAGAGGGACTGAAATCATACGAGGGTGGAGGGAGGATACTTACCCCAGTCGGTCAGTCTTGAACACAATCCTCCTGTATTTTCAGGCGGAACCTTCCCCTCAGGGCAAAGCTGAGAAGCATACCAGCGAGTAACCCGGCTGGGTGTGGTGTCCCTGTGGATTCCAGGTGAGCTTAACACAGTTCCTTTTGGGGGAAGGGGTGCTGTGGCAGTCTGGGCCTGGCTTTGCCCCATTTCTCCTTTTGCAGATTCTTTAGCAGGATCCCTTGACCAACGACTTTGCCTCGAGTCCGGAGGACGACGCTCGCCCGTTCATGGACCCGTCTGTGTTGGGCGTCAGGCCTGTGGTGGCATCCACGTGGGGTGGCCGGAGGGCTGTTCCGCCTCAGTATCAGTTGGTCAACCCTCACTCCCTAGTCTCCATGCAGGTGCTGGGTTCGCTGCAGTCGCTACCTGGACAGTTGGATGCCTGGCTCCCAGTGTCTTAAGCCCCGATGGGGCCCTTGGGGCAGGATTTATCAGCGGTTCCCAGGCCATGGAATTCTCCCCCAGTTCGGCTGCCTGTTCCGTCGCCTACGGGATGCACTCCTCCTTGGAGGGACCCGGAAGGAGAGCTGGAGTCGGAACCCGATAGTGTTCCACAAGACACTCTCTTGATGATTTCCTCATCGCCCAGGCGGGCGGATACCTGGGATACGGACCCAGAGGTAGGACCTCCGAGCAGCCCGGCACAGCATTCTCCACCAGGTGATGTGGGCGCTTGACAGGAGTTTTTTGCTCGTCATATGGAGAAGAGGCGGAAGGTGGTCTTCTCTGGCCGCCATCTTGGACAACATCTGGCTGGAAGGCCTGCGCACAATGCGCTATCCTTTCATTGAAACTGCTGTTAAGGGCCGCCTGGAGAAAACATTTAAGGCGCCCGAGTCCACGCCAAGGTGCTTTCTCCAGCATGGGGTCTGCCATGGATTCACATGCTCATGAATATTCCCCGTCGTCAGGCTGGGAATCCTCGGTAAAGAAAAAATCAGTATCAGTTTCGTTTCTGATCTGTCTTTCGTAGTAGTAACCAATCACTGATCTCTGCGCCATACTGACCACAGCCAATGACTGCCCTCTACCTAAGCCCCGCCTCTGGCAGCCATCTTCAGATTTTTACCGCATGTTCAAGTGTTGGGATCCTCGTGCTATTGCTTTCGAGTGTTAGTGCTATTTTTTCACTTTTTTTCTCAAAAAACTTCTATTTTTCGGTCAAAAGAGCCTCGAGCTCCGTTTCTTCATCCGATCAACGGGGACCCGTGTCGGATTCGTCTACGCCCCTCAAGGGTGAAGATTTCGTCGAGCCACGCTTTTGGAGGACTCCAGAAGTTTCTCAGGCCCATCTCGGACATGGCCCAGGAGAAGGGAAGCTCGACGCCCGGAAAGCTGTTAAGGGTCTGCCCTGGATGGTAGCTTCAGAATGTCTTTGAGGACGAACACTCCCTTTGTCTTTACTGCCTACATGAGGACAAGACGCACGTGGAAAAGGACTGTGCGTTTTGCGGCAATATGTCGGAGCGGACCATGAAGGACCGCCATCAACGTCTCGCCAACTGGCTGGAAGGGCAGAGCCCGTCGGGCGAGAAGAAGAAGTCCGAGCGGTCTTCTAAGACCTTTGAGGACGCCCCGGCGACGGGGGTCCAACACAAGGCCAAGCACCGCGAGTCCGCTGGCGCCGAACAGTCGGGCTCTACGGGCGCCAGGCAGGGCGCATCCTCCCCGGCGCCATCAACCACGAGCCAACGCTCTGGTTCGGGTAAGAGGAAGGCCGAGCACCCGGCGAAGCTCCTGGAGAGACCCCGGTCGAGCTCGAAGGCCCCATCGGAGGGGGAGCCTCCCCCCAAGGAGAAGGCGGTGAGCGCACCTAAGGTGGTGAAAGCCTTAATCCATCCGGCCAAGGCCTCTATCGAGACAGTCGCGGCGGCCCTGGCTCAGCCTGTGGAGGCTACACCAGTGGTGGCGACCTCGTGGCTCAGTCTCCCTGCCACCGCGGAGGGAGTCCTCTTTTATGCCCATCGACAGGACCCCCGTGAAACCTCTGACGGAGAAGAAAAAGGGGGGGCAGGAGGTCCTCGTGGATTCGGCCTCAACCTCTGAGGAAGAGCTGATCGAAGTCTTAAGCCACGGCGTTGGCGTGGAAGAAGACCAGCCCGTCGGGAGGGACCCCGACATAGGAGACGACGATAACGTCAAGGGTGCCGACGGGGCCCCTGACCGCCCGTCGGACTCCCCTCAACCAGTGCCGCAAGACAACTCGGCGGCCATTTTGTTGGCTATACAGTCCTTATGCTTGGAGATAAGGACGAGACTGCCGTTACCACCAGCGGAGGAACCGCTCCCGACGGGGGACCCGGAGCCAGACCCTTCTGGGAGCCCTCCCCCTAAGAGAAGAAGGATCCATCCTCCACCTCCTTTTCAGCCATCGCGCCCTGTTCAGCCCTCCTCCCCGTCCACGACTCGTGGGATGATACGGGGACTGACACGGCTGCGACGGGTACGGACGACGAGGTTTACGACGAGGATCTGCCGTCGTCACCGCCCACCCGGGCTTCCCCGCCCGACGAGATTGGATCGTTTCACTCCATGATCGCCAGGGCATCCGAGCTTTTCCAGCTCTGACCGGAAGAGAAGAAGGAAGGTTTCCTTTATCAACGGCGCAAGGCCAAGAGGAAGACGGTCCTCTCTGTACCTCTGCTGGACGATATTTGGGATGAGGGCCTCGCCCTCCTCAAGAACCCATCCACGACGCCGGCTAGAAGGGATCGGTACGAGAAGAAGTACCGGGTCCCGGACGCGGCCCCCTTGTGCCTTCGGGCACAGCCGACCCCGGACTCGGTCGTCTCCGCGGCTGCCAGGAAGAAAGCGGGGGGGGGCGTGGCCTCTACGTCGACCTCCCCGCCGGACGGCGAGGGAAAGAAATTAGATACAATGGGACGCAGAGACCTCTCGTCTGCAGCGACGACGATTAAGGCGGCCAACGCCTTGGCTATCGTAGGCTGCTACAACAGCGAGTTGTGGTACAAACTGGCCCCCAGAGGGCGGAAGCCCTAGAGATCTTGCAGGAAGGAGAGGTGGTGTCGGACCACGCCATTACGATTGCGACGGACATCGCTGACACTGGATTTCGCCAGTTGGGCAACGGCGTGTGCCTTAGGCGGCGTGGATGGCTCAAGGCTACTGACTTCCGTCAGGACGTGCAGACCAGAGTCTTGGACATGCCGTTCGACGGAAACAACCTGTTTGGGAAAACAGTGGACGATTCCCTTCAAGCCATCAAGGCAGACACGGAGACGGCCCGGGCTCTTGGGGTTCTCCAGCAACGGCGGCCGCCCTTTCGGAGCGGCGGAGGCAAACAGGGGGCCTCCAAAGGTTCCGGCGGCGGATTTTCCACCTACCGTCAAGCGGCCCGTTCGTCATCGCAGGAAGCTTACAGGGGACGAGGCAAGTCAGGCGGACCCCCCGTCATCGCCAAGGAGGACAAGGCGGCAAAGCCTTGTCGAAGCAGGATTGAACCGGCTGTGGGGTCGGGCCCCCACCGAAGCACCCCGGTGGGAGGCCGGCTGGCGAGCTTCGTCAGCGTGTGGTAGTCCATCTCCACCGACTGTTGGGTGCTGGACGCCCTAGCTCAGGGTCACGCGCTCGAGTTTCTAAAGAGGTGCCCGCGCGTCCCCCCTGTGGCCAGGAAAGAACATCACGTCCCTCAACTTCTCTTGGAGGTAAAGGCGATGCTGAAGAAGGGCGCCATCGAGCTCGTCCCAAAGAGGCTTCGGGGCTCCGGAGTTTACTTAAGATACTTCCTTGTGAAGAAGAAGACTGGTGGATGGCGTCCCATCCTGGACCTACGACGACTGAACAAATTCATCAAGGCACAGAAGTTCCGGATGGTCACCCTCCAACACGTTCTGGGTCAGCTGGAGGAGGGCGATTTCCTGTAGTCGTTGGATTTGGAGGATGCCTACTTCCATATTCCCATCCTAAAGGGACACCGAAAGTTTCTCAGGTTTGTGGTCCAAGGGCGTAACTACCAGTTCAGAGCCCTTCCCTTCGGACTGAGGTCGGCACCCAGGGTGTTCACCAAGTGCCTCGCACCGGTGGCGGCACAGCTGCGCCGAGAGGTGATCCACGTCTACCCCTACCTGGATGACTGGCTCATCCGAGCGAAGACGAAGGAGCTCGCCGTGGAGCACACGGCAAGGACCGTCCAACTTCTCACGGACCTGGGATTCTCCATAAACTACGCCAAGTCCCACCTGGTGCCCGCGCAAGACGCACTGTTTCTGGGAGCGAAGCTCGACACAGTGTCGCTTCTGGCCTCTCCGTCGGAGGAAAGGACGAGGGCCATCTTGGGCAAGGTGCAGCGGATGCTGGTTGCGGACGCGGCCAGAGTGAGGTCCATCAAGTCCCTCCTCGGAATGATGTCTTCTTGCATTTACCTCATCCGCCTGTGCAGGCTCCGGATGCGCCCGTTGCAGGAGTTCCTGGACGTGCGCTGGATCCAGACGGGCAGCTTCGAGGAGAGGATCACACTCAACGAGAGTTTCCGACGAGCGATCCGGTGGTGGGGCACCCGCGCGCATCTGACGGCGGGCATGGACTTCGAGACCCCTGGCCACCAGGAGACAGTGACCACGGATGCCTCCCTGGAAGGGTGGGGAGCGCACACCGAAAATCTGCACGCGAGAGGCCTTTGGCTCCCGACGGAGAAGTCCCTTCATATCAACGTCCTGGAGCTCCGTGCAGTGTTTTGGGCCCTCAGGTCCTTTCTTCCGTCCCTCAAGGGCAAGGTGGTGAGGATCTTCACCGACAACACCACCACCATGTTCTACATCAGGAAACAGGGCAGTACCAGATCCCCAGCCCTGTCCAAGGAGGCGCAGGATCTGTGGCATTGGGCCGTCGCCCAAGGGATGTTCCTGGTGCCGTTTCATCTGGCAGGAATAAAAAACACCATTGCCGACTCGCTCAGCAGAGAGCTGCGCTCGTGCCACCAGTGGGAACTATGACAGGATCTAGTGGACCGCCTCTTCCGACGGTGGGGCACACCCCAGATCGATCTGTTCGCGACGGCGACGAACTCCTAGTGCCGGAGGTTCGCCAGCAGGTTTCCCCAGCCGAGGAGCATGGCCGATGCTTTCTCGTTCCCCTGGGAGGGTCTGTTTCTATACGCATTCCCTCCATTGCCGTTGCTGATCCGGCTCGTCAAACAGCTTAAGATCACGGTGCAGGATGATCCTCGTCGCACCTGCGTGTCCGAGGCAGATATGGTTCCCAGACCTTCTGGACTTGTCAGCGTCCCCGTCAATCAAGCTGCCAGTGGACGCGGATCTTCTCTCCAGAGAAGGAGGTGCCATCCTCCATCACGACCCGAAGTCGCTGAACTTGCAGGCCTGGCTCCTGCAGCGTTAGAGTTTGGAGGATACGACATACCGGCCGACTGCAGAGAGGTTCTTGCAAAGGGCAGGGCGTCCTCAACTCTTAAATGCTACGGACACAAATGGAAGAGGTTCTCTGTCTGGTGCCACGCAGAGAAGATTAACCCTCTACGGATTACGGCTCCCCAAGTACTGCCGTACCTACTGACGCTGGCCAAAGCTGTACTGGCGCACGCGTCCATCAAGATTCATCTTGCTGCGATCTCCCGATACACCAGAACCACGGGGCGGACGTCCTTGTGGTCTCATCGTCTGGTGAAAGAGTTCATGAAGGGACTGTTCAGATCGTTCCCGCCGGTGAAGGCTCCGTCCCCGGCGTGGGAGCTCAACGTGATGCTGACCAAGCTCATGGGACCTCCGTTCGAGCCTCTGCACTCGGCTCCGTTGAAGTTCTTGTCGTGGAAAACAGCGTTTCTTGTGGCCATCACCTCCGCACGACGGGTGGGAGAGATCCAGGCCCTTTCCTGCAAGCCCCGTACTTGACTTTTCACGACACGAGGGTAGTGCTCAGGACGCACCCCTCCTTCATGCCCAAGGTGCCGTCGGACTTCCACCTCAACGAACCCTTGGTGTTGCCTGTTTTCTTCCCGTCGCCTTCGTCGCCGGCTGAAAGGACTTTGCACTCGCTGGATGTGGCTAGAGCGCTGAAGTTCTACGTGGACCGCACGAAGTGTTTTCGGAAGACGTCACAACTCTTTGTGAACTTTGGACCTGTCAATCAGGGGAAGGCCCTCTCGAAGGCTTCAATTTCCAGATGGCTCTCCGGCTGTATCATGTACTGTCATCGGTTGGCAAACCGACCGCTGCCTGGCCGTCCGAGAGCCCATTCCACCAGAGCGATCGCAGCTACCACGGCGTTCCTATCTGGTGTGCCCTTGTTGGACATCTGCAGGGTTGCTACGTGGAGGTCGACGCACACCTTCACGGAATTCTACTGCGTCGATCGGGATTCCAGGGAAGAGTCCAGGGTCGGCCAAGCAGTGCTGCGCAACCTGTTCGCCTAAGGTGAGCCTGGTGAGGAGGTAAGAATGGCTTAATGTTGAGTTTGATGTAATGCTTAATGTTGAGCCTTTGCCACCTCCCGTGGTTGTGCATGTGTGTACTGCTATGTATTCTTTATTCATGAGCATGTGAATCCATGCCAGACCCCATGCTGGAGAAGGAACAAGTTACTTAACTGTAACTGTTCTCCAGCATGGGTCTGGCATGGATTCACATGCGGACCCTCCCGCCTACCCCTCTGCGGCTCTTCACTTGGTCATACTGCCACTTCACGTGCTACCAAATCTGAAGATGGCTGCCAGAGGCGGGGCTTAGGTAGAGGGCAGTCATTGGCTGTGGTCAGTATGACGCAGAGATCAGTGATTGGTTACTACTACGAAAGACAGATCAGAAACAAAACTGATACTGATTTTTTCTTTACAGAGGATTCCCAGCCTGACGACGGGGAATATTCATGAGCATGTGAATCCATGCCAGACCCATGCTGGAGAACAACAGTTACAGGTAAGTAACTTGTTCCTTACGTCCTAGCCTACTCTGGAATCGGTGGTGTTGGCGGCTGCCAGTCGTAAGGTGCGTAGCAAGCATAGGCGCGCGACTCCCACGGAAAATGAGGGCCGTAAGCTGCATGCCATCGATAACGTGTTGACGCTGGGGGGCGACGACGGTGAAGGCGTCCAATGCATTGGCCATCATGGTGCGCTACGACGGTGAAATGTGGCACAGGTTGGTGCCTCTGCTGGACCATCTCCCGGAGCAGCAGCGAAAGGAGGCAATGCTGCTGGTTCGTGAAGCCGAGGAGGCTTCCTATCAGTCCATTAATATTGCGGTGGACCTGGCGGAATCTGGCTTTAAGCAGATAAATAATGGAGTTGTCCTTTGGCCGCAGGCATTGTTGAGGTGTACCAATTTCTGACCTGAGGTACAGCATAAGGTGGTGGACATGCCTTGCGAAGGGGAGCAGCTGTTTGGGGAAAAGATTGATGAGTCCCTCAAGAATATTCGGATACGGCGAGGTCCCTGTTCGTATCATCACTTTCGCTCCTTAGGGAGGGCCTCGGGTTGTACCAGATTTGCGGGGTCTCGCGACGAAGGCTACGGTTGCTCCAGCTATTCCTCCCAGGGATTTCGGCGATCATATCAGTCGACTCAGTGCTCCAAAGACTATCAGGGCCAGAGGAAGAGGGGTTTGTCATCCTCCACTGCGAGAGGCCGGCAGTCCAATCCTCAATGACTGCCACAAGGGCAGTCGGCTGGAAGGGTGAGTGGTGCAATATTTTGACGAGTGGCGTTACGACGGACCGATGGCTGCTGGATGTAGTCCGGTATGGCCACTCTGAGTTCCGGCGTCCACCGCTCCCTATTTCGCTGGTGACTGTGTTGCAGCCACATCTCCCAATCCTGCGGCAGGAGGTCCCCCTTGTGCTGCAGAAAGAGGCTGTATAAAAGGTCTCGGCGTTGGAAAAAGGTCAAGGGACCTACTCCTGTGTTTTCTTCATCAAAAAACCAAATGGAAAATGGCACCCCATCCTGGACCTACGGCCAGTCAACAAATCTGTCAAATCCCAAATGTTCAGATGTTAACGTTGCAGGACCTTATTTGAGCAGTGCAGCCTGGAAAGTTCCTGGCGTGGTTGGATCTAGAAGACGCTGGTTTCCATTCCCGATGCACCCCAATCATCGCAGGTTTCGGCTGTTTGTAGTCCAAGACGAGCATTTCCAGTTTCGGGTTCTACCCTTTGGGAACAAAGTGCCTGGCTCCGGTGGCAGCTTACCTCCGCAGGGAAGGACACCATGTTTACCTTGTTTATCAGCAGGCGTCAGTCTCTCCTTGCATCCATGTTCCTGTTAGTGTCTGGGCTTTGCAGTCAACTTCGGCAAATCTTGTCTGACTCCATCCAGGGACTTGGTTTTTCTATGGGAGCATTTCCATTCACCGCTCAATCTGGTGAAGCCTTTGGGGGAACGGATAGGAAAGCTGTTGTCTATGGTGGGGTCCTGGGTGCCAGGCTCATTGGTCATGGTTCGGACTTCCTGCATCCCGTTCATCCTGAATTGTCGGCTTTTCATGAGGCCAGTGCAGGAGTTTTTCACTTCAAGATGGTCTCAGATCCTGGGTTCCTGGACGGACCAGCTCCTCATCTCCCAGGCACTGGTCGAAGCCCTACAGTGGTGGACCCGCTCGGACAACCTGGTGAGAGGTATGCTCCTGGTGGAGCCGCAGTTTTGGTATACGATGGTGACGGGCGCTTTCCAGGTGGGTTGGGGGGCTCACCTCATGGTCTCGGAAAGAGGCGTTGTTGCACATCGTGTTGGCTTTGAGAGCAGTGCACTGGGCACTGAAGTCTTTTGGCCTCTCATTCAGGGATTGGAGTTCTGACGGACAACACCACAGCAGTTTTACCTCTGCAAGCAGGGGGGCACACATTCCCAGCCTCTGTCCAGGGAGGCTCAGGCAGTTTGGCACTGGGCCGTGGAGCATAAGATTCAGCTGGTGGGTTACTATTTGCCAGAGGTGTAGAACGAGCAGAGACTTGATTCAGGTGCACGAATGGCGGCTGCGGAGCAACCAGGTCGCAGGGATATTTCAGAAATGCTGGACTCCCTCGCTGGACAGATTCGCCAGCCCAGACAACAGGCAGTGCACTCTCTTCGCCAGCAAGGTGGCTCATCAGGACTCAAGGCGGAACACTTTTTCCTTCCCGTGGACGGGGCCTCTTTTCATACGCCTTCCCTCTTTCCTCTGATCAGGAAATCGATCCAGATGGTGCGCAAGTTTCCATGCAGGATGATTCTGGTGGCCCCGCTCTGGCCCAGGCAGACCTTGTTCTCGGATCTTCATCTAGCAGTGGACGTCCCTCTTCATCTGGGGTAGGAGGTGGATCTTCTGTCGCAGAACGAAGGACTGGTGTGGCATCACGACCCGGGCTTCCTCAGCCTTGCAGCGTGGCTCCTGACCATGCCGAATTTGGACACCTGAAGGATTCCACGGGACTGTCTGTGGATCTTGGAGGAGGTTCTGTGCCTTGTGCTCGCGGCAGCCAAACTTGCAGCCCTTGAAGGTTTCTCACCACAACTTCTGCCTGATCTACTGCTGTTGGCAAAGGAGGGGCTGGGGTTGTCTTCGATAAGGGTCCACTTTGCAGCCATCTCCAGGTTTACGAGGCGTGCAACTCTGCTCGGTTTAGCGACTAGTTTATTAAGGAAATGCTTAAAGGCCTTTTCAGGACGTTTCCCCCCACAGAAGGTTTGCTCCCGTCTCGAGCCTCCACTTGGTTCTTTCGGATCTCATGAAACCGCTGTTTGAACCTATGTACACGACAGCGGTGAGGTTTCTCACGTGGAAGGTTGCTTTTTTAGTGGCCATTGCGTCAGCTAGGCGGGTTTACGAACTTTAGGCTCTGGTGATCATTTTCATTAGGATGGTACATTGGCCTTGCCCACCTTCTTTCCAAAGGCTTCCACTCCAGCGGAGTAAGCTCCATTCCTGGGGCTGTCAAGAGTGTTTTGAAGTTCTATTTGGACTGGACGCACTCCTTCAGGACTTCGAGACAGCTGTTCGTGGCTTTCAGCTCATCCAACAAGGGGAAGCCGATTTCAAAGCAGGGCCTTTCCCGTTGGTTGTCTTCCACAATTTCCTTTTGTCACAACAAGGCCGCCAGGCCATTGCAGTCGAAGCTCAGGGCCCATTCTACGAGTTCCACGGCATAGTCGTTGGTGCTGTGTGTGGGCTTTCTGCTCAATGACATTTGCCAAGCAGCAACATGGGTGGTGCCGCTCACCTTCACCAGACACTACTGTCTGGGTCAAAAGCATGCAGAAGACGTACAGGTGGGGCGTGTGCGGTGTAGGGGAGGAGTGGTCCAAGGGACCCCCCTGGCCTGCATCTCCACCCCAGGTGAGGGCCATGGCTCATCGGGCGTCCCCTCCTTACCACCAGGGCCCAGGTGGTGGATGGCTCACCTGCTGCTGACATTGCCCGCACGTATTAAATTTAGCTAGGCCTCAGAAACCATTTTCGTCTACTAAAGATGGTGTGAGCTCAGCGCGCTGTAGCGCGGCCCCCACCTTCGGAAAGTTTCAGTCCTCCCTGTCCCCGCAGCACCATGGCAGATCCGCTGCAAGCCCGTTCCCACGAACAAGACGGACATGATCTACCGTAATACACTAACATTGTAACAGTTCACCTTCCGCAGCGTATCACTGCTCCCAGAATGACCCGGGCAGCAAGGCCTGGGCGATGGGAAGATATGTAGAATGGTCATCTGATGAAAGCAGACAGGTACCCAAATATGAATGTAAAAAACCACTTTTAACACATGTATCCTCTCCATACAACCAATTTTACTAAAGAAACCTGTAGAATTGTGTAATTATCGTACATGGCACCAGCCGTGAAGGACCCACACCCCTGCAGGGGTGTGCAAATGATAAAAGCATTCCGGGGGATTATTCTTCATATGTATCATTGAAAGCCGTACACCCCGCGGTCCCGCGCCATAACTGAACTAATGCTGCTAGGGTACACAAGAAAATGAATGTAACCATGCCAAGGGCACATGTGAAGAATGTGCGAGAATGCACTCGTTACGCGTGTATGTCTAAGCCCCTCATGTGCCACCACCGCCACGTATAGTGGGGGGTTACTTTCTATGTACTCCACCAACCCTGATACTACCTCACCTACTGCACATGTATATGCATATAACTAAATACTGTAGTTTTTAAAACATAGTGTATGAATAAGGTGCCCAGACTGAATATAATCGAGACACATTCAGCAAAGTTGAAATGCATGTTTTAAAGTGATGTGAATAAGTATTATCGAGCGTTCAAATGTTTGTGATGTTTTTATCTAAAGTTGGCAACACACGAGGGAGATACCTTTGTGAATATGTGCAAGGCCATTCCCCCTCCCACCCTGCAAAGACTGCCAAACATGAGAGCAGAGGCCTGCGCCGCACTGCTCCACCTCCCCCAACTAGACTGGAGCCGCTTCAAAGATGCGTAGCCCCCTCTGCAGCACCCAAGGCCACGGGCCGCCACCTGCATTATTTACAGCACAGCAGTAAACCCCTGCCTGAACCCACACTTCCAAAGGCGCCCCCTCGTAAACCCCACAACCCACCAGATCATCTTAGACTTATGGCCCTGTGCAATCAGGACACCCAACACTGTGGCTACACACAAGTGGCACATTTACAACCACATCTAACAAGACAGGGAGGCCTGTACCGTCCGTCCCATGCCCTGAAGCTTAGCCCCTCAACCTATGGCTCCGGTCAACAGGACGCTGGTAACCATGCCCTGACGAATGACCATTAGACCCCTCACAAGGTGCATTCCTCCTGTGTTGCATTAACCTATAGAATAACCTATTGGAAGATTTACTAAAGAAGATAATATTGCAATGACTGACTGATTGCGGTGTGCATGGCCTAGGGCAAATTAGTCAGGAAAAGACATTCATCTCTGACACTGGCCGCGATGGCACAGCAACACCGCCCGGATGAACTCTGCCAACCTGCCAGGCCCAGCCCAACCCACGAGGCTGACCAGTGACGTTCTCCAGCCACGGCCAACCACATCGCAGCAGCACCTATAGTTAGTCGTCGCCACCCAATCCCATTGAACTTGTGCCCCCTATAGTGTGTAGGTTCTTATGACGTTTTTTGTAAATATATACGCCTGTCTTTGCGATTGTCAGACAGAGCGCTCTCGGAGTTTGCAGAGTTCTTTGCATGCCATATTCTTATTGATAAACTCCCATTTAAGCTCACCTGCACTCTGTCTTGGCCTTATTCCCGATTTGGGAGAGTCCTTCATTGTCTTTCAGTGTGGGGAGGATCGTGCTGGCTGGGGACGCTCGCCTTCAGCGGTCCTCCATCGCCTGTTCCAGTAAGGTAAGCCCTGCAGCTTTGGTGGTTGTGTTTTATTGATGCTTTCAGTCTTGCTTACTGCCAATGCTTGGTTGCATATTGTGCTTTGTGGTTTCCTGGGACAGGGGTTTTGATTTCCTGTTCTGCACCACTAGCTTTTCTTACTGCTATGTAGTCTATTCACAGCATATGAATCCATGAAAGATCCAATGCTGGAGAAGGGAGTAGTTTCTTACATGTAACTACATTTCTCCAGCGTTGGTATCTTTCATGGATTCACATGCACCCTCCAGACAACCCCTTCAGGCAAATATATACGTGAGAGTTGCCTCCGTTTTGGTGAGGTTAAAATCTGAAGGGAAGATGCTGGGGCGGGGCTATTTATACTGGACGTCCCTCTGGTGCAACCAACGCACCCATAGACGTCGAATGACACTTGAGTGTCAGAGTTTTCCGTAGTGAAAACGGCTGTATTAAAGTTACTGAGGTTCCCAGCCTGACGGGGAAATATTCACAGCATGTGAATTCAATAAAGATACCAACGCTGGAGAAATATGGAGTTACAGGTAAGAAACTACTCCCTTCCAGGTTAGTAACGTTACTTTGTTGTCATTGCTCTGTTAAAATCATTGTATCCTTGTAAAGTAGGGTTCCGCAACCTTTGACTCTTCAGATGTTTTGGATTTGTACTGCAACTCCCAGTAGCCCCAGCCTGCATAGTGAATGGTGCTGGTTCATGGAAATTTTAGTCCAAAACATCCGGAGAGCCGCAGGTTGCAGACTGTGTTAATTTTATTAAACGTTTTCAACATAAATATTCCGGTTACTTTCGAAGTAGTAGTGTGTTTTCAAACAAAACTATGGTACATGGTTACCTCGTGTTGGCTAAATATTTGCTCTTGTCTAACAGGTATGGTGCACAATCAATGGAAGATTACAAAGTCAACCTGGAAAAGATGTTTACCCGCATGGACGAGGTACTTCTTCCAGAGTGCCTTATGCTCTGGAATATGGCAATGCCTCTTGCCCGCAAAATTACTGGAGGCTTCTTAATACCTGAGGTACAGTAAAGTAGCCCTGCTTGATCTGTGGTCAGTAAGGTTGCAGCATGTAAATGAGCATGTTAGGCTTGTACAAATAGTTTGCAGACTACAGAGAAAATAAACCTAACCTGCTACTGCTTCCTGTTCCATTTACTCCATATTGTTGGGAATTAACTCCCCATGGGGGGACAGAGCAGGATGCAGGGCTGCATTGTCAATTGAAAATAAAACAAGAAAGCTTGGATGAGTGATTTGGTTATTTATACGTTTGTCGGTACTGCAATGGTGCGAAGAGACTTGCCAGCTTATGCATAGAGGAACTAAAGTGCTCCATTCCAAAGGCAGTGAGCAAATTCACCATTGCACAGGCATCCCATTAAGGTAACTTGTTACGCAAATAGGTGGCATCCATGACAAACTTCTCTTAAAACATATGCATGTAGCAATGTTTGTACATGTTAGGGAGAATTCTCATTTATGGCTAATTTCCCTCACCTAGTGAGTCTCTCAGCAGCTTTGTTGGATTTCTAGGATTTATTATTTCCACCTGGTAAGAATGTGAGCTTTTTTCCCACTCTTACATGTGTTTTGCTGTGTATTTCTACTTTTTGTGTGATCTTGGGCTCTGGAGCCACACCACTCCATGAGCCCCAGTTTTTGTGTGTGTTGGGGAGAATTCTCTTTTAAGGCTAATTTCCCAAACCTAGTGAGTCCCCCAGCAGCTTTGCTGGATTTTTGGGGTTTATTTTTTTCTCCTGCTAAGAGTGAGACACTTTTTTTTTTTCTCCCACTCTTAGGCATGATTTGAGAATGTCCTTTGACTGTAAAGGTGTTTTATGGGCTATGGGGTCTTTTACTCCATAGGGCTTCATGTGTTATTGGTATGTTATACAGCACCCTTCGTTCAGTAACACAGGGGTGTCATAGTGACCCCAAAACATAGACTCCATACCCTGGGACTGACTACTGTCTCCCAGGGCATGTAAAGTCATCATTGACTTTACTAGTCTTAAATTGTGAACAGAACCAGTACAAACCATCATATTGTGGAAGTACTGGTAGGGGTAATTTGATTGCCACTGGGTCTGTTTTCCAAGGGGGCACTGTCCAGTCCCCCCTTGTCGAGTTTCTGGCTGGTGGCAGTGGATACCACATACAATATTCCACCGGAATATTTCCTATGGGATTTTCCCATTCATTTTAAAAGCATCACTTTTTGGTGCAATGTTAAAGATACCGCCGGGTTATTTATTTAATATTTATTCCCCCGGTTGGGTCTTTTTGTCAGGACTCGGTTCTAAAATGCCGTTTGTGTTCTCCTCTGAAACTCTAACCCAAGTCGAGCCCTTTGTTCCACTTTTTGGCAGGCTTCTCCACAGAAGCCCTCCAAATGGTGCCACTCTGTCTGGGGTCTACAGGATGTGTGGGAGGGGGATTAGGCACCCTGGACTGAGTTGCCTTGGCAACTCAAGTCGCACTCTTGTGTGACTGGCCCAGTGGTGAGCCGCCCGGCTCACCACTTAGCATGTTTGAGTGACAGCTAGGCTGTTGAATGGGGGTTTTTCAGCATAAAAGCAGGGCTTTGAGGACTGGAACTTCAGCAGTCGCCACAGGACCTAAAGAATCCGAAGAGGGGAGAAGCTGAGCCATCTACAACGACGACACACCCTGCTGTACGAACTCACCACTTCCCCGACGACAGAGGAGATCTTCTTCCAGGAGGGTCTTCTTCCCTTTGAGCTGGTGGGACCAACCAGTTCGCCTTTTTCGCCCTTTTGGATCGTCTCGTGGTCGAATCGTCCATTCCAAGCACCCCGGCGGCCGGATAGCCACGCTTCACCAGTAGCGCGAATAAAAGGGTCGTACCTTTTTAATCTGGGAAACTCAGCGGCTGGTTTCTTCCCTGGCAGTGCAACGACCTCCAGCTTTCTTCCTCGTCGAGATCATCTCTTCCCCTGGTTGAAGCCACGACTTGCACCCGCTGCCAGAAACTGCCACCGCTGGAGCTTTCTCACCATTTCAGGTACTGTGTCCCGCCTGGTCTCCCTTGCAACAGATTGTCCAAGGTGTCCCGTAAATCCTTGACTTTCTAACTGGGTTGACCTCAGACCTGCTAACTTTGCCTTTCTGAACTGATCCAACCTCTTTTGACTTTTCTGCAAAGACTTTGCGAGCATTTCCAGTGTGTGATCTTGGGCACATTCCGCCTTGCTCTCTCCAAGAGTGGGCCTGGCCTATGAACTTTTTGCTCTACAGTAGACCCTGCCTTTCTTGACTTGCTGTGGCTTCTTAAGTGTTGGTACTGTCTTATTTTCCTACTCTGCCTTTTCTCTCCCTTTTTAAACAAATTATTGGAGTGCCATCTACGACTATGCGCTCACCTCTGTTTTGCTAAATAAGTGGTGTCTTAACCTAGACGTGTTGAATAATTAACTAGGGAGGTGTATATACTTATAGTGACTGTATTTGAACTTGCTTGATATGAGTGCCATTGTATTTTCAGAAGTGTGTTTTTTTTTTTTTTTTATAACATGTTTTTATTGAGGTCTCAACAATTGCAGTGGCACTTAACAAACACAATATATTGTAGCATGCATAGCAGTATTGTTATTAAACAAATAAATAACAGTCGTCGTTTAAACAGTTGTTTCAGTATCAGAAAGCATGTCACAGAGGTATGACCTGAATGGGCCCCAAATGTCTTTCGGCCTGCTCATACTTGGTTGGGACATTACAAATTGCTCCTCGCATTCATTGATGTAAGTTAGTTCACGTAAAAAAACGTCCATGGTGGGGGCAGCCGTGCTCTTCCATACCTTCAATATACATCTTTTAGCTATTACACACGACACATTGAACAATCTTCTACGCTTTTCGGAGCATTTGCCTATATCCCCAAATAAGTATTTTTGTGGGGTCAGGTGCGGGGGAATCTGTGTGACTTCGTTTAGCATTTCCGCAACTTTCTCCCAGAACCGCATCACAACTGGACACTCCCAGTACATATGATAGGACCCCGCTGCCGGAGACCCACACTTGGGACATTTGCCTGGGTCGTCTGGTGTGAATGTAGCTATCCTGGCGGGAGTGTAATGCAGTCTGTTTAGGATTTTAAATTGTATTTGTCGAAGCCCGGCATTAAGGGAGACTCGTTTTGTTAATGCACAGTATCTCGCCCATCTTTCTTCTGTTATTGGCGTTTTCATGTCCATTTCCCATTTCTCCCTCGCCTGGTTTACCACTGCGGAGTGAGTCTGTATTGCCTTGTAAAGTTTGGAAATTCCCAGCCCGTCCCGCGATGTGACCGACTGCACGCACGGGTGGGAAGGGGGTTCATCTGGGAATGACGGCCAGCGTCTATGATACGCTGATCTCATTCGATAGTACTGCAATGTCCTGAGCTGCCCACCTCCCATGCCCCTAGTGAACACCTCCAGGGTCACGAATTTCCCCTCTAGGTACATGTCGCCTATTTTCATCTCCTTGCCAGGGTCCCAGGCTTCCTGTATATCGGTATCGAACGTGGGGGGGAGGCCAGGGTAATTCCACAGGGGCACCTCAGGGTTATACAGATTCTCTATTTTCAGCCTTTTGTATATCGCTCCCCAGGCTTTTACTGTGCAACTCACAGGGTCGAACTCGCAGGAGTCTTTATGTCTGGTGTTGAAGATCACTGACCCAATGTTGGTGGGCTCGGTAGTGTATTCTTCTATTTGCGTGTGAGGGGAGTTGTCAGTCATCGTACCAGTACTTTGCAAATTGTGCTTGTGATACAGTATAATAGAGCTCAAAGTCTGGTGCAGCTATTCCCCCCTTCTCATATGGTTCTGTCATCTTTTCCCAGCTAATTCTGGCTGTCTTCCCGTCCCACAGAAAGGACACCACCATTGAGCGAAGTCTAGAGAAGAATTCTCTCCCCGGCCATATGGGGATATTTACAAATAGATATAACAATTTCGGTAGTACAATCATTTTAAGAATGGCAATTCTACCATGTAATGAAATTGGGAGACGCCTCCATGTCTGCAATTTAACATGTAGTGTGTGTAGCACCTGATCGTGATTGTCGATGTATAATGTTTGTTTATTGCAGGAGACTAGTACACCAAGGTATCTGATGTGATGTGCAGACCATTTAAGGCCACAAATATGAGCCGGGCATCTTGTGGAAGGGGTGAGCGGGAACACTTCTGATTTGGAGTTGTTGACCTTGTATCCAGAATATTCTGCAAATTCGTTGATATCTGTCATGATGGGTACAATGTTTTTGTCAGGTTCGCGAACATAGAGTAGCGTATCATCCGCATATAATGATATTATTTGGGTGGCTCCCTTCAGTGTTATGCCTCTACTATCGTGCCTCAATCGTATCGCCGACGCCATGGGCTCAATTGTTAAAGCAAAAAGTATAGGGGAGAAGGGGCACCCCTGTCTGGTACCCCTGCCTAGTTCAAACAATTGAGACATGGTTCTATTTGTGTGTACTTTCGCACATGGAGCTATGTAAAGCAGTTTGACATATCGGATGAAATATGGGCCAACCCCAAATGCCTCCAACACAGAGAACAGATATTCCCAGGAGACCGAATCAAACGCTTTCTCAGCGTCCAGGGATATCGCCACCGCTTGTTTGTTCGGGTTGATCTGTGACATTATGCCAAATAGCCTACGCAAATTGAGGGCGGTGGACCGTTGGGGAATGAACCCGCTTTGATCAGCATGTACTAGTGTTGGCGTGATGGGTAGCATACGGTTTGCCAGCACTTTCGCAAAGATTTTGGCATCTACGTTTATTAGGGACAGGGGTCTATAGGATGACATGTCTTGTGGCGGGAGGCGGGGCTTGGGCAACACAGTTATTATGGCCTCACGCATTGTTTGTGGCAAGGTTTGTTTACCCAGAGCCTCCCCCCATACCTCCAGCAGGACTGGGACCAGTTCTTCCCGGAATTCCTTGTAAAATTCCACTCCCAGGCCATCCGAGCCCGGCGCCTTACCAGACGTGAGCCCCTTGATCGCCTCAGTGAGCTCCTCTGCCGTGACAGGTTGCTCCAATATGAGCCTGTTTTCTTCTGTGAGTTTAGGGAGATCCAAGGCAGCCAAATAGGCTTTGATCTCATCAGGGGATTTCCTATCTTGGTTCATGTACAGTGTTTTATAGAACTGTACAAATTCATCATTTATTCCCTGTTCACTTGTTACCATCACGTCTTGCGCCGTGAGTATCGACGCAATCGGGGCCACATTGTTTTCTTGCTTGACAAGATTGGCCAGCATTTTCCCAGCCTTGTTCCCCTCCCCGTATCTCCGGGCTCTGGAAGGGGCTGCTATATAGTGAACCTCCCTTGTTGCCAGGTTATCAAATTCCCTAAGAGATTTATGTATTTCAGCAAGGGTATCTCCACCATGCGTCCGGCCATAAGTCTCCTACAATACGGTTAGTTCCCTTTCCACCCTCTCCAGGTCTCGGCGTACCTCTTTCAGTAGGCCCGTTGTTTTAGATATTAGGACCCCTCTTGCCCACACCTTGAATGCTTCCCAGACTGATGAGATATGGTCCACAGACCCAATGTTGTTTGTGAAGAAGTCGGCAATGTCTGTGTGTAGGCCTTCCACTAAGATTGGGTCTTTTAATATACCAGTAGGCATTCTCCACCTCCTAGCCGGCTTAGGGCACCCCTGATAATAATTTCCATGGTCACCTGGGAATGATCAGACAGTGTACGGGGGAGGATTTCGCAACTCTGCAAGGCGTGTGAAGTGCTTGAGGGGATAAACCAATAGTCGATACGTGACTCACTGTCATGCACAGAGGAATAGAACGTGTAACGTTTGCTTGTTGGATGCAGCACTCTCCAGGCGTCCAGCAGGGACAGCTGCTGCATTATCTGTTTCAGAGCTATCGACGTCCTAGATGGTGGTCTAGGTGTCTTGGCTGACCTGTCCAGGGCCTGGTCCAGCACAACGTTAGTCACCTCCCCATAGTATGTTTGTTGCTTCATGCTTAGCAAGAATTTCAAATATATGCAAGTAAAAGTCTGGATCCTCAAGATTAGGGCCATAGGTATTTACCAGGGTTATCTGTTCGCCAGCGATTTCCCCCCAGACCAGCACATATCTGCCCATCGAGTCCAACAGGTGGCCTTTTTCAATGAACCCTAGCGATTTGTGAATCAGAATGCTTACCCCCCTGGATTGTGAGGAGTAGTTTGTGGAAAACCGCTGCTTACCCCATTTCACCAGTATTTGATCTTTAACCGTGCCCTGTGCATGCGTTTCCTGAAGCATTAAAATTTGGGGCCCGTGCCCACTGACATAATTGCCCACTTTTCTGGCTTTCATTGGATTGTTTAGGCCTCGGACATTCCATGTCATTAGTTTAACCTTTAGCCCATCCCCCATTATCTATGTGTGTGGATTGTGTTAAGTTTCGACAACCATAGATGCACATGCATTCAGGACTGAAGCGGTGCCAGCACTTGTGAGACCGTTTTCCAAACAAACTACAACCTTCAACTGTGCACATTTCCCTCCCAGACTGAAACTCGTCTGGGCGGTGATCACAACAAAAGAACTTACCCTTTAGCCCTATCCCTCCCACCACCCACATCATCTGCCCCAACTTGACGATGAGCCCAAGTAACTGATTGGAACGTTCCTGAGGGTGCATCGTCGCAAAGCAATGCTCAGCCGTCTGGCCGCCCATGCGGGAGACTCTACGGCCCGATTACATCGGATTTCGGTTCAGTTTAGCTGTGCCGACAGTGTAGTGAAAAAAGAAACACATTGCAACTAGTAGGGGGGTGTCTCATCCATCCACCGGATCGCCTCTACCCTCACCCGGGCAGGGTCCTGCATTCGGGTCTCTTGCGCGGTCTCTTGGGGGCAGCGGAATGGAGGCCTCGACGTATGCCAGTGCCTCTGCGGGGTTTTCAAAGAAGTGGGCACTGCCACCATGTTGAATTCTCATTTTTGCAGGGAATATCAAGGCATATGGTGTATTACGGAGTCGTAGTTGCTTTTTAACCATCTCGTAGGATCTGCGTTGTGCCTGTACATTTGCAGAAAAATCCGGATATATATGTATTCTGTTGTCTTCATGGTGTAGTGTCCCCTTTTCTCTTGCTAATCGGAGGATCACATCTCTGTCCCTGTAGTTGAGGAGACGCGCAATGATGGTTCGGGGTGGAGCGCCCGGCTTGGGGGTTGGTGCCAGGGTGCGATGGGCCCTTTCAACGAGGAAGTGATTGGATAGGGAGTCTTCCCCTAGTACAGATTTCAATAGCTCTTCCACCCTTCTCTCCATGGAGCCCTTGCCAAACGACTCTGCCACTCCAACAATACGGATGTTGTTTCTGCGGGATCTGGATTCGAGATCCTCGCACTTATTCTGCGTCTTGCGGAGTTCTGTCTGGAGTGAGGCTATGTCACGACCATGTTGTGCGAGCACGTCTTCATTTACACCTATCCTGTTTTCTGCCTCTGAGATGCGTGCACTTTCCTTCTCCACTCGCGCTTTCAAGGAGCCAATCGTCGCCACAATGTCGTCTAATTTCACATTGACTGCCAGGAACCCATTCTGTACAATTGTGGCCAAGCGGTCCAATGGATCTGTGCGTTGAGCATCAGACGCTTGTGTTGCCCCTCCTGGTGTCTCCTGTTGTTGGGAGCTTGTGTAGGAATCCATTGGGCCGGTCTTTCTCACCCCCGCAGTTTTTTTTTCAGTGCGGCCCATTGGGTGGCGTTGCAACTCCTAGGGTGGATTGTGCTCTCCCACGTCTGTATGCTGCCGGCCACCTATGACCACCAGCAGCGGTTATGTTGCGAGTTATTGGTGCACCGCGATGCAGGCTGGGGGGTGGGCACCGGGGTGTACAATCTCGTCCCTGGGGCGCTGCGATGGGCCTCCGTGGTCCCCGTATGTAGCAAAGCCTTGGCCTTGGGTATGTTGGGTAAGAGGTTTTGGCGTTCGGCCGTCGCCTTGTCTTTACCCCTCTATCAAGGGGATCCAGGAGTACTTCTGGCCTGCAGCTTCTCCGGCTGTCTACTGCCCTCCTCACCCGGGATGTAATGTAGTGCCCCCACCACCCACACCGTGCGGGGGTGGATGAGTATTGGGATTAAGCGGTCCTCCGGACCTCACTGTTCAAGGTGTATCACAGCGTGTATGGGAGCACGGGGTCTGTTTGGCGTCCAGGCGGATTTTGCTGCCGTCCGACAGCGCAGGGCGTATTTGCACCCGGGGGGTCCCGTGAATAGGATGTTTATTCCTAGCGCCTCGTAGCGCTCCTCAGTCTATGATGGAACCTCGCCCCAAAACTGTATCGTTCGCCCCCGCTCCCGTGGCACGGATGCTCCTTGCGGGGGGTGCTGGCCCCCTGTATATCCACCTCCCTGGTCTGTCCACTTACTTAACCAGCTACGTCCTAGCTGGGCTTAGCCGCGGGCGGGACCGGATTCATGGGGCTGGTGTCGTCGCAGCGTTTCCTCGCTTGATCTCTCCTGCGGCCTGAAGTCCGGAACGAGGGGGTCTGCTCTCCCACCGCCGATCGGTCCAGTGGGAGAATGAGTGGTGCGTCGCCGTCCTCGGGCAGCGTCCGTGTTCGGGCAGGTTGCCCCTCCCCCACCAGGCCGCTCAGCCGTCGCGAGCCCCGGGCTCGAGTGTGAATCGCTTGGAGCCCACCAGCGGCCAGGCCTCGGCTCTACAGGCGCTGCCGATACAAACGATGACCGCTTCGCCGTCCCGTGGTCCACTCACACAGCCTTTGCAGGATGTCTTCCAAGGGCATTCCGCGGCAATATTCTGCAGTAGTGCGTCGGCCAACGCTAACCTGGAAGGATTAAATAGTGAAAAGGATTTCGGTCGAGCCGGAGCTCTTCACCTAGGCGGCCATCTTAGCCGTGCGCAACAGCGCCCCCCCAGAAGTGTTTTTTAAATAAATAATTATATACTTTTATACCAAAGCTCTGGTCAGTGTTTGCTTGTTCTACTATATTTTTAGCCCTATTGTGTATACTCTATATACTGCCTAACTCTTCTTGAGGGAAGTCTGACTGCTCAGTCACAGCTACCAGGTAAATCTGGGTGGTGCAGACTGCTACCAATTGGGTTAACTGCTTACTCCTGTAGTCTTAAACTTTTTGCAGTGGTCCCTAAGGGAACAGCACAGGTTTCTGCCTAACAGTGTGTTACACAGCACCTTCAGTGCAGTGACACAGGGTTATCTTTGAGACTTCCCACGGACTCCATTTTTCTGGGGCTGACTACTGTCCCCCAGAAACTGTAAAGTTGCCATTAACTTTATATAGTCACTTTAAACTACAGACCCAGTACACCCCATCTTACATGGAGTATTGGAAAGGGTTAATTCCTTCTCCTTTTTGTCTGTGCCTCTTGGAGCTTTGTTTTGCTCTTAACATTTCGACTTGGCTGGTGGCAGTGGTATTGACCCTAACTTTTCTACCGCGATTATGTTATATAACCGTGGTACTGTTTTAGGCTATTGTATTAGCCTCAAACATAAACCTGCTTGACCAAATACTTTTTATTTTGGCTCCGGTCGGGTTTAGTCGCCATTTCTTTTTGTTAGTCTTTCTTGTGTTTTACTTTTCATGCCAAACCAGGTTTACCTTCTTTGTTCGCCGGACGTTGGCAGGCTTCTGTCCAGAAACAGGTGGGCTGAATGTGAGGAAGGGGTTTAGTAACCCCCCTGCACAGGGTCTCCTTCGAGACCCAGTTCGCACTTTGTGTCCATGTGGCTGAGGTGGTTGTCCGGGCCGGACAAACCCCCCCCCCCTGCTGTGTGATTGACAGGCAGGCAGTGTGAATGGGGGATTTTGGCATAAAAGGCAGGACTCTTGGGCTGGAAGTCGGAGTCACCACTGGAACTGCAAGAACCGAAGAGAAGCAGAAAAGAAGACTGCTGCTGCAACTCCCGAGTCCCGGTGAAGCCCTGCTGCAGTACTGAGCTATCTACCCTTCAAAGACTGAGGCGATCCAGTCCGGAGTCGTCTTCCCTTGAGCCTGGTGGGATCAACCAGCCCACCTTCAACAGCCAGAGGATCCTCTTCTTGGTCAAAATCGCTGCACACAGCTGTAGTGGTCCGGATAGCCATCTGAAGACCCTCTCCCGTTTTAAAGGAGCGTACCTTTTATTCACCATTGCTTCGCTGCTGCTGGCCTCATCCCTGGGTAGTGCAGATCTCTCCAGATGTCCTCCTTGTCCCCACGACTGAAGCTCCAGGAACCGTGAGTCTGCAGGAGCTACCAGGAACAACTGCCGTGGAACCAGCTTTCTTCCACGAATAAGGTACTGTGTCCGACTTCGAGGAATTGGGGTGAACCCTTCTTCCTCACCAGAGGCTTGTCATTTTCTTCCTTCCCTCTTATAACTTTTGCTTCCCTTTTTGACAATATCTAAGTACTCCTGGCAATCGTGAACTGTTGTAAACCGTGTGATCCTCTGCAACGGGACCCTTGTTCCATTTTTGACACTGGCGCAGGCCTATTGACTTTTATTTACTTGTTAGCGTGTCCTCTGATTCTATTTGCCTTGACAAAAGTATTGCCTATGATTTTTATCCCCCATTCTCTTGTGTTAATTGATGTGCTAAGTGCGTTTGACTGCGGTTACATTTCTTCCTGCGGGTACGATTTTCTTTCGTAAGAACAAACTGTCATTACTGTCAAAAAGCGATCGCGTATTATCCTACGGTAACGTCTTTGTTTCACAACACCGGTTTGTCAAAATCCAATGTACTTACCTTGAATTGATCTGCATAATGGGAATTGGTTGTGTGTAGTGTATTTCAAGTGTTTTTTTTTTTAAGTGAAGTGTTTTGTGAACAGATGGTTTAAAAATAAATGTACTTATATTTTTTAACCAGAAACCTTGAGTCAATGTTTGCTTGAGTCACAGTAATTTTAGTCCTTTGTGTAATCTCTACTACTGCTCATTTGCTCTTGAGATAAGTCTGGCTGCTCAGTCATTGCTACAACTCTATCTGTGTAGTACAGGCGGGACCAAAGGTGAAATTGTATTGCCACTGTAGTCTTAATTGTGTGCAGTGGTCCCTAAGGGCACTGCATATGATTCTGCCTAACAGCACAGGTGAGCTTTGGATGGTTCCACCATGCATAGTATTTTTAGTGCCCAGGTGGAACCTTTGCTATCGTTACTTATTTCAAACCCACAAACCTGTTTCGAAAGTGGTCTTCAGGTTGTGACCAATTTTACTGACCTAATCGGCTTAAAATATAACCAAATTTCATGGAGAAAAGGCCCAAAATCTTTCCGTTAATGTTCTGTTTATTCATAGCTACCCTTTTTACTGATAGATTAGATCAAGTGCCTTTTAAAATACACCATTTTCCACTACATTTCACCAAAGAGCTTAAGGAACTTTTCTCCAAAGCCCCAGTGATGAGATATTTAATTCTACCTTGTTTTTTGAGCAGGTCAATGGTCACTCAGGATCCTGAAAAGTTGAGGGGATTGGACCTTAAATATCCACATGTCAAGTTTTCCTTAAATGGTCCAATTTTTGACCAGTGTTACCGTCCAGATATTCTTACATTACACCATTTTATAGACAATGTCCTGTGAGAGGCACCCAAAGATCTGTTAATTCTTGGCCTGCTTGTACCATTCTTACAAACCGTGTGCCTAAAAATGCCTCTTTCCTAATTGTCATAAATATTCTTTGTAAACACAAAGAATGTCTCGGCAGGATAGATCAGGGGCAACGTGCTCACCTTGGAAGCCAGATGACGCTGAGCACCGGGTCCGCGCTTAGAAACCTCTGGGTATTAAGCGCGTTATAAATAACCAGTTATAATGTATATTATAATAAGCCACTACAGATTGCCTGGTCTAGATTTGCGCCTGCTCTAGATAACCATTTTATAAAACTGCACATTCGTGTTCTATTTGTATTAAGTTTATTGCAGTTATAGTGTGTGCTGTAAATGTTTGCCACAAATTGAACACTACAATGTTCTATCAAAGTACAGATGTTGCTTACCAATTCATTAGATACACAAATGTTGCTCATTACCCACAAAAGATTGCGGAGGGGGGATCCCCCTGTCTTAAAACATGAGTTTTGTCTTGTGTGAATATTGTGTGCAAACACCCCAAAAGCGAAGGTACCATTGGGACTGGTCACGGCTTGTAAATACTCGTACATACCACAACGTTCCAGACGTTCACAGTTTGCTCTATCCATCTAGCTTATGCTATTCTTTTTTTTTTTTGTAAAAATGTTACCAAGGCAGGACAATTTACAAACAACATCGCAGAAGGGTTTTACACCTTTTTGACAATTCCCTTTAGCTCATTTTATCCCTCCTCTCCACCCCTCCCCCCCGGTCCCCAGACTCCATTACCCCCGTTCCCGCATTCCGTGGGACTGTCCACCGCCTTTGCCACTCAGGCGAGCTCCTGATCCCTCAGAGCCCATCGGGTGTTGAGCGGTTTAAATGTTAAGGCGGGGAATCGTTGGTCGTACTTCAGACATTGTGAAAACGATGCAGAACGCCCGCCCTCCCCGCTGTCACTTTTACCACCATCAGGTTGTCCCATAGTTTGCCCCACCAGTGGGCCATGCAAGGGCCGATTGGGGACTTCCAGAAGTGGGCTAGCACAGTTTTGCCTGCCAAGAGGCATTGCCTTACTAATTTCACTCTGTTTCCGGAGCGGGGGTAAACACCGGGGGTCGGGACCCCCAGAAGGACTGTTTCAGGTTCCAGGGGGAGTGTCATTCCAGTAATTTGTTCGATCGTCGTCAGGCACTGTTCCCAGAATTGCTGAATCTTTGGGCAAGCCCACCACATGTGGTAAAAAGAGCCTGGCTGGGAGCATCCTCTCCAGCAGGAAGGGTCTACTCGTGGGTTCATGTGGTGTAGTCTAAGGGTGGGGGGTGTCCGGGGGGGGGGAGCACCATCGCAGCATGAGCTTGTATGCGCATTCTTTGTTGGTCACACAGGTAGATGAGGAGTGGGTACGTGTCCAGATGTCCACCCAGGACTGGTCGTCAATCGGGTGACCCAGGTCGGCCTCCCATTGGGCCATGCCTCGTGTTCTTGCGCTTAGGAAGTCCCCCAGGAAGCGTCTGTACAGGGTTGAGATCCTGCTCCGGGATGGTAAGTCCTTCAGCATCAGTTCAAGGGGGGTAAGGGGGTGAGTGGCAGCCCGGAGGGTCTGGGGGTGCAAGCACCAGTAAGTAAAACTGTCCCTTTCCTGTAGGTGGAACGCTGCCTTACATTGTTCAAATGTGCGGGGTGTGTTCCCGGTGTATAGCTGTTCAAGGATCTCAAGGCCGCCGTCGATCCAGTTCTGGAAGTTTCGGGGGTTCGTCCCCAGCGAAAAGTTTGGGTTATGGAAGACAGGGGAGAGCGGGCTTTGTCCCCTTGGGATTCCTTTTTGTTTCAGGGCCCAGTCCCATGAGCTTAGCGTGTGTTTGGTAGTTCACAGGAGAGTCTTCCAATGTTCTCTCGGGGAGGGCTGGATATGTGGTAGGAATCGCAGGGGGGAGCGGTAGTTGAGCTTGCTCCAGTTCCACCCATCTAGGACGGTCTGTGATGATCTGCCAAGCATGGATGTGTGCTAGCTGTTCTGCTTCACAATAGGCCCAGAGATCAGGAACCCCCAGTCCCCCCAGTCTAGCGTTGCCAAGGAGAGTTTTGTGGGGGATTCTGGCTTTCTTGCCTCTCCATATAAACTTCAGCATTTTCTTCTGCAGATCTTGGAGAGCCCGTTTTGGGATGGCACTGCGAGGGAGGAGCAAGCATAGAGGAATCGCGGAAGCAGGTTAATTTTTGCAGCTGTGATCCATCTCATTAATGAGATTTCTTGAGTGGACCAGTGCTTCAAGTCTCCTTCCAGTTCTCGGAATAATCTGGGGAAGTTTGCCTGTTATGTCTCTCCTGGGTTTGCTGTAATATGGACTCCCAAGTAGGGGATGGCTTGACTCTTCCGTATGATCGGGCATAGCCTGGTTAGTGTCTCTTGTTCCTCCCGGTGGAGGCCAATGCCCAGGCCCACTGACTTGGAGAAGTTGACAGTAAAGCCGGTGACCATCCCAAAGTTAGCTATTTCCGCCAGGGCGTGTTTAGCTGAGGAGTTGGGATCTGGGAGCGTCAGAAGAACATCGTCGGCGTATAATGCAATTTCGTGTTGGGATGGACCTACTTGTGGACCCTTGATGAGCTTGTTCCGCCTGACTCTTTGGGCAAAAGGCTCCATTGTTAGCGCGAAGAGAAGGGGAGATAGCGGTCAGCCCTGCCATGTCCCACTGGTCATGGGAATCGGGGTTGATAAGGAGCCATTGATCCTTAGGAGGGTCTTAGGGGATGTATAATTGGCCATTACCATAGACTGGAAGGTTGGCCCAAAGCCAAAGACCTCCAGGGTGAGCTTCATGAATGACCAGTCTACCCTGTTGAATGCTTTGGTAGCATCCAGGGCCAACAGTGCAAGGCCCTGGGCGTTTCGGTGGGCGATGTCTACCAGGTTCAGGGTTCTCCTAATGTTGTCCCCTGCCTCTCTGTTCAGGATAAAGCCCGTTTGGTCGGGGTGGATTAAGGTCGGAAGGATGTGTGACAGCCGGTTGGCCAAGATCTTGGAATAAAGGTTAGCGTCTATATTCAACAGAGCAATTGGCCTGTACGAAACTGGGTCTCTTGGGTCCTTCCCTGGCTTAGGTAGGATTGTTGTAGACTTCTGCATTGAGGGGGTCACCGAGCCTGCTTCCTTAAATGATTTAGTGTTACCATAGGGGGGGTGGGATCAATTGAGATTTGAATACTTAGTAACATTTTGAGGAGAAGCCGTCTGGGCCCGGGGCCCATGTTTTAAGGGCTTTAATGGCCTCGCCTACCTCCTTGTCCGTGATCGGTGCTTCTAGGGTCTCTCTCGTTGCGGCGGGCAAGCGTGGCAGGGATGCCCCCGGTAGGTATTCCTCCTGTTTGGACCGGTCCCGTGAAGGTGCAGTCATTACTTGGGTTAGGTGGTCCATTGCCAGCCGTTGTTTCTCTGATTCAGAGTAATACATCCTCCCTTGTGGGTCGCGGAGCCCCGTGATGGTGTTGGTTCATCTCGTTTTGGCCAGTTTGGCTACTAAAAGCTTGTTGGCTTTATTGTTCTTGGCATAATATAATTGCCTAGTCTTGGCAATTAGATGCGCGGTGTGTTTGGCATAGTGGGCCTCTAGTTTCTTTCTTGCGGACGGCTCGTTGAGACCTGGGGGACCACCCCTTCCTTTTTTCGGCCTCCTCTGCTATTTGTAGTTTCTCTTCAAGGGCTTGCCGGGTTTGTCGACGGTTCCGGTAGAATGCCACCCCGTGTGCTATCAGGGCTCCCCTGATCACTGCTTTCATTGCATCCCAATTATTTGCGGGGGGAAGTGTCTGTGGCAGGGTTTTCCTCAAGGAAATAGCGGTTGCGATCCTGTCCCTAACCAGCATGTCATTAAGGATCGGGTCGGAGAGCGACCATCTGCATGTGGGTTTGGCTCAGCGGGGACCTGGGTTCGGAGCTCCATGACTATTGGTGCGTGGTCCGATAGGATTATTGGGCCGATGGAGACTTTGTTGGCGTAGGCGAGGGTTTGGGGCGAGGTTAGGTCAATTCTCGAAGGTTGGATGGACATGGGAGAAAAAGGAGAAATCCCTCTCGGTAGGGTGGAGCACCCGCCATGAGTCCACCACATCTAGGGTTCTGAGTAGACGTAAGAGGCTCAGGGCTTGCATGAAATCTCCCGGCGAGGGGGAGTGAGATTTATCTTTGGTGGGGTCCGGCACTCCATTGAAGTCTCCCCCCATTATTGTCTGGCCTTCCGTGAAGCCCGAGAGGGCGGCGCCCAGGGAATCATAGAAGCTTGCTTGACCCGAGTTGGGCGCGTATACTGAGACAAAGGTGTATAGTTCTCTCAGTAAGAGGCAATTAACTGCCATGAATCGTCCCTCTGGGCACGATATTGAGTCCAAGATCTGGTGATTTAGGTCTTTTCTGAAGAGAATTGCTGTGCCCCCCTTCTTAGATCCTCCTGAGGCGAGGAATTGATGTGGGTATAGACTGGATCGTAGGTGCCCAAGTCTGCTGGGAGGAGGCAAGTTTCTTGGAGCATTGCCACCCCAGCTTCCTCGTCTTGTAGTTTCTGAAGGATTGATTTGCGTTTAGCAGGGGAATTCAGCCCGTTAACATTTAGCGAAAGGCATTGTAATGTCTGATGTTCATGGGCCAGGGGCCCAGTTGTGTTGAGTTCCGGCGGGAGGGGGCCGGAGAAGGGAGTGTCAGTCGACATCATAGGTGAGGGTTAAGTGTGTGTTGTCCTGCTTTTGGGGTTTTAACAGGAGACCCCAACGGGAGGACAACTTTTTAACTGGCGGGGTGGTCGGCATTGTGAGTGCAGCCAAACTCTTGGCCAACGGGGTCAATTGAGTTATTAAATTAACTTGGTATTCCAACGACATAGAGATGGAACGTGCCTTAGAATGGGCATGGGCCATGGGGGAAGCCCACTGTATTGAGCAGTAATAGTCTTCGGCTGTGTCGGAAGTAGGAAATCTTTGTAGAGGAAGGCAGAGCGCCTAATTTGACTGTGCGGCAATGATTCATGTGGTGTGGCCGGAGTGCCATTTACCTCCTCCTGTTTCGGGACGCTCTTGACTATGAGGACCATCTAGGCTGTGGGGAGAGGGTGGGTTTCTGGTTCCCTGTCGCTTCTGAGACCGCTGAGGTGGCCTCTATGGGGGCGGATGGGTGCATGATCTTGCTGGCATTCTCCAGGTGGCTAATCTTCCGCAGGGTACCGTTGTATGAGAATTGCAGGGCTGTTGGGAAAAGCCATCTATACCGGACCTGACGTTCTTGAAGGAAGAGGGCTAAGGGTTGGAGTGCTTTTCTCCTCTGGAGAGTTAGGAGCGAGAGATCTTGGTAGATCTGGAGAGGTGAGCCCTGAAAAGAGAGCTCATCTTTTGAGTGGCTGATGGAGGAGATGGCCTCTTTTGTGGAGAAAAAATTGACCCTGGTGATGACATCTGGAGGGAGGTCCGACTCTACCCCCCGATGCAGACGCAGTTTGTGGATGCGGTCTAGCAATAATAGGGATTTATCCAGTTGTGGGAGAAGAGCTTGGAAGAAGTCCCACCTCATATTCTGCAAGTTGTTTGTCCGGGACCGAGGAAGGAATACCTCGGATCCGAAGGTTGTTGTGGCGGGCCCTATTCCCCAAGTCTTCTCGCTTGAACTCCAGGATTTCGCACTTATCTTGAAGGGCTCTGACTGTTTGTTGAATTTCGCTCAGCGTGGTTGCTTGGTCCTGGGAGCGGTCTTCGATCTCCCCTAGCCTCTGTTCCACCTCAGCTACTCTGTTGTCGGTTTGTTCCAGCTTGGTGGAGAGTTCTGACATGCAGGACCTGAATTCGGCCTTAATGTCTGCCATGAATGCTAATAGGTCGCCTCTGGTGGCTGGGGGATCGCCCTCCTTTTGATGGTCTTGCAAGGTGGGTCCGGCAAGGTCGGTGCCCCCCCCCCTCCTATCTTGGGCTGTAAGCATGGTGGCAATGTCCGTGTTTTTGCTCGCTTTCGTTTGTTTGGACGTGGTGCCAGTTGTGGGGTAGATGCTATGTTGGGGCGGCACAGTTGTGTTCTGCCTTGGAGGCACTGCTTTGGGCTGGGGAGTGTTGGTTCTGGAGCCCGATAGCGAGGGTCTCTCAGGAGTGGGAGGTAGAGTCGAGTGAGGGGGAGGTGGGCCGGGGCGCCCCAGGAAGTGAGGGTCCGAGAGAGGTGCTGGTTCTTGGGGGATAGCCGTGGTGCCCCAACCGCCTGGGCCAAGGATTGGGGGCCTCTCTAACAGCCTGGGGGGCCCGAGGGGCCAGGGCCACCGCTTGGTGGCTCTGAATGCGCTTGGTGCAGGGTGGCCGTGAGTCTCTGCCTAGGTGCTGGTTGGGGGGGGGGGGTTTGGTCCTCAAGTAGACCGCAGGCGGGTCCCCACTGCCACCCTAGGATGTGGTGATGACGGCGCGGGGCCCTCCAAACGGCTGGGGGGGGAGACAGATCTCCCGCCTCTTCGATTGGGGGGTGGGAGGGCACTGGTTGGGGGAGTGGGCCTAGGCGCCCCCGTGGCTGGAGGTGGAGGCCTTATGCTGAGCCAGCACCCACTGGATCAGTGAAAAGAGGGAGAGCCGTAGTTCTTTTGCTCCTTCAGCCAGGGGAGTGGAGCCAGGATGGAGATGGGCCGGGACACCCCCGGAGTCGGGCCTGCAGGTCATGCGGCGGAAGGCAAGGCACTCTCCAGCGCGGAGCGGCTCGTAGCAGAGTTTGGGAGGAGGGGGTGGGGAGAGCCGGAAAGAGCCGGTGTCAGCCCGTTGCTCCACCGGGGAGAGGACAGAGATCCCCACTCAGGCAAGAAGCGCCTCGGCCCCCACCCCCCAGTGGGTCCTCCTGGATGTGCGCCGCCTCCCCCGCAGGGGACCGGATTCTCCTTCTAAAGAGGGGCTGAGCCACGCGATACTGCTTCTTCCGGCGTTGAAGCTGTAGCTTGCTCTTCGATCCGAGGAGCCCAGAGGGGCACCGCCGACCCCGCTGCGTCCCACGCCAAAGGCCAGTGTTGCCGCCGGAGCAGCGCAGGATGAAGCGCAGTGTGCCTCCCCCCTCAGTGTCGGCGTGCGCCCCCAAAGGCTGCGTGTCCCCGAGTTGGGAACGCTGGAGCAGGGCGGCAGTCCTGGGGGGTCCTTAAGTGCTGGGGCCGCATCAAACTCCCTCAGCGCCGTCCCCGGATGCAGGAGATGAGGGCGCCCACCATCTTGGATTTTTGTGGCCGTCCGGGGCTGCGGGCAAGCAGCGGAATTGCCGCGTCTTCGAAGAGCGGTATGCTCTCATCCCTGGCCCCTCAGTGCCCCAGGAGTTCCGATGGCCTTGGATGTTATTAGGGCCCCGGCAGGATCACGGGAAGCCGCATCTTATTGATATTACGGCAGGCTTCGTACGGCTGGCATCAGGGGAGCAGCCACATCGATGGTGCTCCAAGCCACGCCCCCCTCGATTATGCTATTCTGAATACACCACTAGTCGATAGTTTTAAAGGATGAAAGTAATCCATGCAGTGGATGCATTTGGAAAATGTGACTGGTGTGTGTTAATCTACTTGCACCTTAAATACACACTAATAGACCAATGCAATAGGAATGCGAGTTGTACACTAGTACCACTTCCACATCAGTCAATGCGTCATGCAAGTCAAAGGGTCATGTTTTATCCTTCTGAAGTGTAGCAGCTAGTCTACAAATGTGTTACCTACTCTATGCATGCTGATGTAATATGGCTATGCTAGCACAGAGGCCCTGGCATTACATACCCGTTTAAAGCACAGGTTTCAGTTATCCATTTTATTGATTAAGTTATCCACAGAACACATTTTAAAAAAATCCAGTTTTTCTCAAAGGATGAGTGAATATGTTCTTGGGGGCCCGCACACTTGATGCAATTGGCATTGCTAATGGGATACTTTTCAAATTGAGTTTTCTCCCTGCCATTTGCCTAGTCCAATGATATGATATGATATGATCTGGTATTTGTAACGCGCCTATACACAAGTGTTTCAAGGCGCGACGAGGCAGGGAGGGAGGGAAACAAGGGGAAGACAGACCAACGATCCTACTAGGCCAGGTGTCATTCAGATCGTGCAAGTGCAGAGGTAAGGGGAAAAGGAGAAAGTGCAGGGGGAGGAGGTGGGGGGGAAAGTGCAGTACAAGGTAAGTAGCGTAATAAAATAATAAATAATAAATAATAAATAAAAGGGCCAGCTGGTGGCAAGTGCGAGGTAAGTGCAGAGCAAGTGCTGGGAAGGGGGCTGTAGGGATGCAGTGACAGTCCCACAGTGCAGGAGGAGCCAGGGAGGCAGTGCAAGTGGAGAGTGGCTGGGCCCTGGACCGAGGTCACAGAGTGGCCCAGATGCAGGTTTAGTGCAGACTTCAGTGGGGAGTTTAGCAGGTTTAGCAAGGGAGAGGGAGAGAGAAGGCAGAAGCGAAGAGGAAGGTTTTGAGGTGCTTCCGGAACCGGAGATGGTTCTCCTCAAGTTTCAGGGAGGCAGGAAGGCTGTTCCAGAGGGAGGCCCCTGCTGCGGAGAGAGATCTACCCCCAGCTCGTTGCTTCGAGAAGCGGCTGACCATGAGGGAGTTGGAGACGGATGAGCGAAGGGCTCGTGAAGGCAGATATTTAGGAAGAGAGAGTTGAAGGTATTTAGGCCCCAGGCCCCAGAAGGCCTTGTGGACAATGCAGAGGGTTTTGAACTTAATCCTCGCAGCCACTGGGAGCCAGTGAAGAGATTTCAGTCCTGGAGAGATACGGTCCCTGGGCTTGAGGCCAAGGACAAGTCTCGCAGTTCTGTTCTGGATAAGTTGCAGAGGGCGGAGAGTGGAGGCAGGCAGATTAAGATAGAGGCTGTTACAGTAGTCCAGCCTTGAGAGAACCAGGGCTCGGGAGACAGTGAGCTTCTGGGGGAAGGAGAGGAAGGGAAGAATACCTCTGAGGAGGTGCAGCTGGTAGTGTGACTTCTTAGAGACGTCAGATATATGAGGAGAGAAGGAGAGTGTGGAGTCGAAGATGACCCCGAGGTTTTTAGCTTTGCAGGTAGGGGCAGGAAGGGGGCCAAGGGAGGCCGGCCAGAGAGCTGCAGGAAAGGAGGGAGTGGGTGTGCCGATGAGTAGAATCTCAGTCTTACTGGCGTTAAGGCAGAGGTCATTGGCGGCACACCATTCCTGGATAGCAGACAGACAGTCGGAGATGAGGGAAGGAGAGGAGGAGGCCGAGGGTAGCCTGAAAATGAGCTGGGTATCGTCCGCATAGCACTGAAAGTGGGGGCAGAGAGCGGCGATGCGGTGGGCAAGGAGTGCCAGATACTGGTTGAAAAGCCAGGGAGAGAGGTTGGATCCCTGGGGGACACCACAGGTGGAGTAAAAGATGTCAGAGAGGAAGGAGCCCATTTGGACCTGGGAGGGTCGACCGGAAAGGAAAGAGGTCAGCCATGCCAGAGCCTGACCAGTGATACCCAGGTTATCACGGAGACGGTTGAGCAGGATGGCATGGTTGACAGTGTCAAAGGCAGAGGAGAGATCGAGCAGAATGAGAACACAGGGAGTGTTGGAATCGAGGTTCAGGAGCAGGTCCTCACGGATGTTCAGGAGAGCAGTTTCCGTGCTTCTGGCCGCTCTGAAGCTGGATTGATGGTCATGAAGATTACCAACATATTCAGCATGGAGGTTAAGCTGGGAGATGGCCAGTTTCTCCAGGAGCTTGCCCAGGAAGGGAGTAATGGAGATTGGGCGATAGTTGGCCGGGCAGGAGGGGTCGGAAGAGGGTTTCTTGAGGAGGGGGTGCACAAGGGAGTGCTTGAGGGGGGGATGGGAAGACTCCAGAGGCGAAAGAGTGGTTGCAAAAGTCAGCTAGGGCAGGAGCCAGGGAGTCGGTGGTCCTTGATGGTTTTGGAGGAACAGGGGTGAACCTGTTTAGACGAGGCTTTCATAGATCGGACTTGTCTGGAAACCTCATCAGCAGAAAAAGGTGGAAAAGCAGAGAAGGAGGGCGGAGGGGTGGCTGCAAGAGAGCAAGAGGAAGAGCCGGGAAGAGAGGGAGGGAGGAGAGAGGAGGAGAGCGAGGACAGGATGTCCTGAGTTTTTCAGATGAAGTGCGAGGCCAGTGCAGTGCAGAGGGCCTGGGAGGGGACAGGAGAGGTAGAGACTGCAGCAGGGTTGGCCAGCTCCTTGCAGATTTTAAAGAGTTCGGCCGAGTTGTTTGATGCCTCAGAGATGCGGGCTTGGATAAGGGCTCTCTTCTTGGTGAGAACGGAGAGCCGGTATTGCCTTTGGAGCAGGCGGCAGGCCAGTTTGTCAGAGGATGAGCATGAAGCACGCCATTTCCTCTCTGCCACCCTGCACTTGCGTTTTAGGGAGACGAGATCCGAGTCATACCAGGAGTTACATTTGGCTTTGGGCTTCAGGCGGATTCTCATGACGGGGGCAAGGATATCGAGAGTATCAGATATAGAGGAATAGAGCATGGAGAGGGCTGTGTCAGGGTGGGAGTCAGCCAAAGGGGGAGAAGGGGGCGAGAAGGTAGCAGCGAAAGCCTCAACTGACACGCGCTTCATGGGTCGGATGACCGAGAAGGTGGGTGGCAGTGAAGAGGGTGGCTTTGCCTGTGGGGTAGGGAGGGAGAGGTGGGAGGATAGGAGAAAGTGATCGCTCCAAGAGAGAGGAGTGGAGAGAGGGAGGGAGAGGGGAAGGTCAGAAGAGATCAGAGCATCAAGAGTGTGCCCTGCAGAGTGAGTAGGCCCAGACGGGAGAATAGAGAGTGAGAGAGAGTTGCAGAGTTCGCGGAAGAGACCAGTGGGGGGACAGGAGGCATCGAGGTGGATGTTGAAGTCACCGAGAAAGAGGAGTTGGGTGGTTGAGGACAGGAGTACATTTCCCATGATACTAATTGGGTGTAAAGAAACATTTGCTTTTTTGATTGTACACCGTTGTTTTTTTTTTTAGACCATCTTGTTAAATATGTAAACTTGTGATCCTGTTTAATATGGAAAAGAGTATTTGTTTATCTGATATCGTTTGGAATAAGTAGCACTATAAATGTTGGGGAACAATAGGTATGTGCCAATTTTATTGCGCACATAAAAGCTGTTGAAAGGTTGTACGTGCTTTTTCGGCCCTGCTTCTGATTTGAATAAAATAGTTATGACCGTCAGTTTGCATGGTGTTACATGACAAATCGCTTTTTGTCCGTCTTCCTTTAGCTTCAGTACTTGGATAAAACATTGCGCAGGGACATTATGGAAGCGAATTTCTACAGTGCTACTCTGGCGGCTTCTCACAAGTTTGACGTGCTAGATCTGCACTACCATTTTCGATTTGATAGCCAGAACCGACTGAAAGACGGGGTTCACTGGAACCAAATTGTCCACCGCAAGATAACACAGCTGCTGCTTGCTCACCTTGCGGATGCCTGGGGTGTGACTGTACCAAAAAGGAGTGGTCTACCAGGTAAGATGAACTTTAATATAAAACTATGTTTTTTTTTTTTCCAAAACTATTTTTGGGGTAGTTGCTAACTGCAGTTTTGCTTCGGGGGTCAATAGTCTAATTTCCAATATGCACAGGATATTGGATATCAAACAGTTGCACATGTCCCAGCCTCTTCATGTTTGTCTTTGTCAGTATAATTGGCTCAGTTGTACGCAAGTCCTTGCAGTCGAGGGGTTTGCCTAGCAAACCATGAATAGAATCGCCATCGGAGTACACGTTGAGAGCAAGGGACCACCAGATGTGGTGGTGCGATTTTATGTGTATGAAAGACCAACAGAATGTTTACTTGTGGGAATATAGAAATTGCATATACATGATTTTCTGTTCTTCCAGAGAGTTTGATGTGCTATGCAGAGGAAAACTATACTCTTTTGTGCCAGAATCCAATGGAGGAGGGGCTGTAAAAAAGGGATAGGGTTGTTTTGCAGCCTTTCAATGAAAACAGACTAACTTTCTGAATGAACCGAGACAAAACCAGAGACGCCAATATTGAAGGTGATTGCATAAATGAGTGGCTTAGTTACTGCCACAATCTTCTGCATGAATGCAAGTTCTAGAGGTTTTGCATGAAGTTGCTAACTCAAAACGGACACAGTAATCGGTTCAAAATGAATATCCAAATGTTGTGCCAAAATGCCCTATTCTGCAAACAATTGCCTTGATTATTTATTGTACTAGTCCAAGTAATTTTGGCATTTAAAGGATTTAATTGATGGATTAATGTTTATTAAACATGTGCAAATTAATCCCGTTAATCCTGTTTAATCCCTTTTAACCTAAAAAAAAGACCTGCTTATATGGGGAACAAAATCTTCCCCGTTTATGGATGGGGTTGATGGCGAGAGGTAAAATCGGCAGAAGAGCTGTCTGCTGCAAATAGGCAGGAGAGGCTGGTATTATGCTCTGTGCCAAACTCATTGTAAACTCAGTGTTTCACCAGTACAGGCTTAGTTCAAAATCTCACCTGACAAGCATACATCATGGTGTAACAAAGGAAAATAAAAATATGTTGCACAAATAAGTCTTCTTTCCACCCCAAAGTAAAAGATGACGTGCCAAGGTTTAGGCCATGGAGCAGATCTTATTGTCTCAGGGTGTTGGGCATCTGAAAGCAGTTTTCCTCTTTCTTTCAATGCAGTTAATAACCATTTAGTATTTTCCTTTTAAACTATTTAAGCAAGCATTGGGCACATTGGCAACTAGACATTCATTATAATGGGCAATGCATTAAAATAGTGTCTGGCTTTCTTAACCATGCAGTCAAGCTTATGAATCTGCTTGTTCCTCAATCCATGCACCTTCTGACTTCTTCAGGAACGTGGTCTCTGGCTTCTTCTTTTTAGGGTGAGGATAGCTCGGAGATGCTTGATTTATCAGTACCATTTGATACCGCTGAGCATAGTATCCTTCTTACTTAGCTCTGAATCAGCAGGAACTTCTGAACCAGCCCTAATTTGTATTAAAATCAAATCCCAATATGTTACTATGAACCTTTTCTTTAGTTTCTACTAAGTTACCGTAGTATAAACTATGATTGATCTTGAAGGTTCTAAGCTTTTCCTAGGCTCAGCATGACCTCCTAAAATGCATCCATAACCAGCCAGGCCCGACTAACCTCATTGGAAGAGTTTGAAGCATCCTTTGGCCTTTCTACCCTAGCCTCTGTAGTGCATGCAATGTTTTGCAGGAGTCCGTATTGTCTATGCCGCCTGCTGTATCCGAGTAATTTGGGAATTCTTCCTTCCGTTGTTTCCATGGTATTGGATGGCAACCAGGAGTTTGTACAAAGTTTGAAAACTGTGCAAAAATGCACATTACTTCAGAGTTAATCACAGGGATCCAGTAAAATTGATGTTTTTTGAGTTGCACTTGTGCCGGTTCTAGTGTTCTCTTGCCTGTGGAACCCTCTAAACCACTTTTTATTATCTTTTAAACAATGCAAAATAGTTTAATCGCAGTGATTCCATCTGGGAGGTAATTTTGCTTGGTTCCTCTCTGGCGCCACCATAGCTGCCCCCACCTTGCACAGTTCTTAATCTTCATAGATGGTTTCTCTGGGATTGGCTAGACCAGTGCAATTCCCCATGGGAACGTCTGATGGACTTGTTGGCACATTGGCTGCACTCTGCGTTTGTTTGCTTCTGGGCAGCATGCTTGGTGGTTGTGAGGACCGCGAGGGATGCTGGGCCATGTTAAAGGTCAGGGGGGGGGGCTACAAGGTGCTGCTTCATCTGTCAGGGGCCACCAAAACGAGAATTAAAGTGGTAAGAAGGCACACAGAGGGAGCTGTACAAGAAAACATTTGGTCAATGGAAAAGCAAAGGCTCGCACCACTCCGCACCTCTCGTCCAACTGACCAGCATGCAATTCTGCATGGTAAGCATTCCAGGCCTTCATAGCAACTCTGCAGGATGCATCGTGGGATCTCACAATAGTGGACCCTCGTTACCTGGATACGAAAGGAAAACATAGTAACCCATATTAACATATTAAGAAAAGGTACACACCGCTTGGCTATTGTTACAGGTGTGTTGATTTATTCATTTACCACTGAAAATCCTGTAGGCAACAGGCCGCTACAAAGAAACACACAACATGAAAAAGCAGACTGGACAACCTGAGGAGAAAAAAGGAAGCGGTCCGGGGGGGGGGGGCGCTGTGTAAGAGATTTGTTTGAACAGGAAGGTTTTCAATTGTTTCCTAAACCTTTGGTAGTTTGTTTCTAGATGTAGATTTAATGGAAGTGAGTTCCAGTGTAGAGATGTCAGAACGATGAGCGCCCACGGCCTCTTGCTCTTTTTGGCTCTAGGCATGGACAGTAAGCCACCCGATCCTGAGCGGAGACGACGCTCTGAGGCGTACCGTTTCAAATTCTCCTTCAGGAATTCTGCAGCATTACCAAACGCACATTTATGGGCCACTGAAAGTGCTTTAAAGCGAATTCTGGCTGACACGCTCATCCAGTGTAGTCCTTTTCTGGCCTGTGTGACGTGTTCTCATCTGGGAATATCACAAACTACACAAACAGCGTTGTTCTGTAGTATTTGGAGTTTCCCTAGACTATTGCTGTTTGCACCGACCAGGAGAGCATTACAGTAATCCAAGCGGGGCAGAAGAATAGCCCTTACCAGGGAGGTGCGGGTGATTTGGGGACAGAAAAGGTCTGACATACCTTAGCACTTTCAGATTTTATTGAGCGCTACATATGATGCTGTCTACTTGGACATCTGAGCTTAGAAAGGCATCAATGATTTAACCTTAGTTTGGATTTTATCTAATTTTTCTCAATGGTCAAGTGGGAGTATTCTCGAGTGTAATTTAGTTCTTGCTTGTGTGGAGCCAAAGATCCTCAGCTTGGTTCTGGCAGGGTTTAAATGCAGACAATTTTAGTATAGTCAGCATTTGATATTGATTTTTATTTCTATCGCGCTCGTACACAAGTGTTTCAATTTAACAAGATTGTAGATGATCGAGAGTCTGGTAGGGTCAGCAGCATGATTTCCACTCGGTTCCAGGAGAAGTTGGGTATCATCCATGTAATTACAGAAGCGGACATGGGCTGCAGTTAGATTACTGAGGGCTCTGAGGTATAGGTTGAAAAGGATCGGAGACGGCCACGCACCCTGGGGTACCCCGAAGTGAATTCGCTCCGGGCTTGAGGAGGCATCGCCCCAGCACACACGTAAGCTTATGTTTCTTGGAACATTCTCCGTGGGAGGTGGTAAGACTGTTCAGGAAGCGCCTGTGATCACCAAGTCAAATGCGGCCGACAAGTCCAACAAGACAAGTAGGTCGGGCTGGCTCTTTTCCATGATGTTCAGCATGTGGGATTGGAGTGCTATTAAAGCACTTTCTGTGCCATGATGGACTTTGTAGCCATCATTTTTATGATGAAAGATCTTGGCTTTTTCCAAGTGCTGCTGCAACTGGACTGTGGCTAGTTTGTCAATGGTCTTTAGTGAAAAACGTGAGTTTGTGATTACATGCAGATTACTCTGGTCTTTTTTGGCAAAGACCAGGTTTTTTAAGCAGAGTCGTAACGGCCACCTGGTTGAGACAGTCGGTTATGTTGCTGTGGCGAGTTGACAAAGCGAACCAGGAGGGGGGCGAAGAGGTTAGAGTTTTGCAGAATCAGTTTGTAAGGGAGGACCTCAGCTGGCCAGTGGGTCGGCTGCATGGAGTGAAGCATCCCCAGCATTTCAGCCTTGGTTATGTGACTAAAAGCAAAAGGACTGGATGTCTTTTCTAGAGAGGTAGCCTTCGCAGGAAGGTTTTGTAGTATCTTTTCGAAATTTTGGTCGGTGCAATATCGATCTCATTTGCAAAGGCCGACTGAACTCTTACAATCTTCCTCAGTCGGAGCAGATGAGGGACGAGTTGTGGGTTTTGAAGGTTTCTGTAAACATTGAATAGCTGCTTGGAGTTTTTAGCAGCCTCGATTTTATGATTGTAGAAGTTGCATTTGCTTTATAGATGAGGTAAATTCCAAATCGGACTACTCCAATGCTCCTTATTTTGGGATCGCTGAATAGCAATTAAATAGCCTTCAATACATGCAAAATTCAGAGGTTCACCTTATTAATAGTCTTCAAGTCCCGTTCTTTGTTGAATTTTAAGCTTTCCCTCCACTGGTGGCTAGTTAGAAATACTGTCTAGTCCCGGGAGGATAGTTCAGTGGCAACGTGCTCACCTTGGAAGCAAGATGACACAAAGCACAGATTCGATCCCCGGGTCCACGCTTGGAAACCTCTGGGTATTCTGGGCGCGTTATGAATGGGCAACTAAGACATACTCCTGTAACAGCACCTCAATGCCCCCGGGCTGTGTGAGCGCTTTAAAAATGCAAATATATAAATAAATCGTTTTTAAATGCCTACATAGCCTTCTCCCCCCCCCCCCTTGTTAGTAAAGATCTGCTTTACCCACGAGCATGCAATCTCTGCTCTCAAACTTCATGCTTCCAAACAGTTCCTAGAATCCGATCTAGAGGTGGTTGCTGATTTTCCCGTCGACCGCCCCTACCAGTGGAAATCTCTCCCTTACAGCATTAACACACTCTCCTCATTATTGGCTTTTCACTAGGCCGTGAACACATTTATTCTGCTGATTATACAACTATGAATGGCCTACATTGAGTAGACTAATCCGCAGCCAGATGCAGTTTGGCCATTGGCTTTGAGCGATGTAATTCCACAAGTCTACTATTTGGCTCATCCAAACCATCCTGATTTCCTGGCCAGCATATTCTGATTAGTGGGTGTTTAAAACCTGGTTAGCCTAGCCGGACTTGTAGGCATTATTTATGTTGATCAGCTGTTTTCTCCAAGATATTCTTTTTCGTAGGATAACATAGGTTTTCACAAAATGTACCCTGCATATAGTTGCAACAAACTTGCAGTGCTCCACTAGACGAGTGTCCTCCCACTGTTGGCCTCTCATCTAGCTTTAAAAAATGACTATGGCTGTAAGATGGTTTTCTCAAAAAGTTTACATTTATAGTCTAAGATAATGGCTCATTGTAATAACAGCCAATCAGTATTTGCTTAAAAAAAACTGACATGTATGACTAAGCATTTTATCTTGCATGCCGTGTTTTTTTTTTAATTGGCAAATTGTTACTTTTTATGTTAACATAGTTTTCTAAAAAAAAATAGGAATTTAACGTTTGTGAATGGAAAATGAATGTTCTGTTAGTGAATGTTAACATTTAATTTGTGCTGTTCTTTTCACGGTAAAAAATAAGCAGATCGTGCCTTGTCAGCATGCATCTGTTCATTTTACCTTTTGAACATGAAGCAACTTATGATTCAAAAAGAGTAAGACAAGAATAGAAATGTAGCCTTTTTGTGGGTAGTGTCCTCCTTTGCCTAGTGTACATAGAAAAATTGTATTTTAAACAGAACACGTTTACTGCAGTCCACACAATTTTCACTCGCCACTAGCCTTTAGCTAGTGATCCAAGTCTTGGGGAGGGGGGGTTCTGTGAGTCTGGGGGTGTGTGTGTGTATTTTTGTGTTGACTTCAGTCTGTGCCAATTGTAATTGAAAAGGGTTTCTGACATTTTCTTGCATTTGCAAGTAAGACACAGTTCTCCCATATGTGGATATGCATCTCTGTATTTAAATCTTGCCAGTCAATAAGCATACATGTACATGGGTTTCAAGCATATAGCTTGCCTCGTTTTGTTAAGCTGTACAACCTGAGAATTATTTATACAATGTGAGACAGTCTGTGAGCTGTGCCAAGTTCTGGATACCATAAGACAGGAACTCCTTTCTTAGATGGACCAGTCTTGAAAAGCCCCCAAACGATATTGCAGTGTCGAAGAGAAAAGGAGAATAGCATTGAACATGTAAGAGAGAATTCCAGCTTGTAGGATATTTTGAAGGTTTCCTTGTCGACACACCAGCTTCACAAATCAGAGTTCACAATGAGTGACCATTACTGCACAGTTGTCAAAAGGGGTGGCCATGAATTCTGTAGTAATTTAAAGAAGATTCTGCGATTCAGTTACTCGTTGGAAGACATGCTCGGACTGCTGCAGCCTGCTTTGAGGGAGTGGACAGGGAATCGTCAACAGTCCTAGATAATAATCCAGGAGCTGCTGTAATCCAGAAGATATGTCGAACTGCTGTTGTCATGCAGGTGTTGGAGCTGCTTGTTGAGATTCCACCATCAAGGGAAGGTTTTGAATCCTGAGTCCAGTGCCGGAGTAACAATGGTTCAATGTTGAGATGAGATGCTTCCGTAGGCGGTTTTAGTCATATCCAGGAATCTTCTCCCCTGCTTCCAGGTGAACTGGTGGAGAGGAGTAAGACTTGGAACACCAACGCTGATGGCTACAATTGTTGACATGAGCAAGTTTGGATGTGAGCTGTTTGATCCAGTGGAGGAAGTTCCTTTGCATCAGCAAAACCCTGAAAACTCAGATAAAGGCTGTTCGGTTGAGAGAGGATGAGATATCTTGGGAGTATGGCCCTACCCCTGAAGAGAGGAATAGTTGCGTCCCAAACTCACCACCCGAAGGCAATCTCATCTTCCAAGGCCTCATGACTGTAGATGTGAACCATCTACAACTGCATGTTCGTGGTCCTCTAGTGGAGGATTTCTTGGTGACTGCAAATCATCATGAGTCAAGTTGTAGTGCTAATGGTGGCCTATATCTGGTGAATTGTTTAGGGCACCAGCGTCTTCACTCCCGGTGGTCAGTTGTTTAAAGAAATGTAAGGCTGCATTCTCTGCACCATTGTTCTTCTAGAATCTGCCATATCCTTGTTCAATTGTGCCTATGGGGCGGGGGTGGGAGGGAGCCATAAGACCATCTCCTCTGGGTCTATATAGTATTTCAAACTGGATAAGGTGAGCAAGCTTTACAGTGCATGCAGAAATGTGATTGTGTTATCTGCTGGTTAGGACCTATCCTGTATCGATACAAAAGAGACGTGTAACTGGGTCCTTCCCAAAAAAGTGTGGCAGAATCATTTGAGGAAGGCCTCCTAACTATAGGCAGAAGTAGCGAAAACTCAACTTCCCATCTACAGTCAGTGTCTGCGCATTGAGTACATGCATGAACACGTTGACCCCAATGAGGCAAATTAAATTGGGGAAATGTTGATTGGATGAGTTAAATGTTTTTTTAGCAAGATGGGGAAAGGCAATTCAGTGGGTAAGGGAAAATGGTCAGACATGTTAACTGGCTGCTTGTTTTTTTAAATGTTTTATTTTAGTGAGTTGTTGGAACGCTGTTCACACAGTTGTTGGCCAAAACATTGAGTTGTGTTCTTGCCTAGCACACTTATTTTTCTGAACATTTGCCAACTTGATAAAGCAAACATTAACATTGTCTCAACTACTTTGCAGCAGGGATTGATCCCATTCAACTATTTGCGTTGCGAGACAATCTTATGACATGCTGTGGTTTGAATGTACACATTAGTACAGTTATTTCACTGTAAAAGTCAATATCCAAACAGTTGCTGTCTTTTAACAAGTCTGAGTTTAGTCTCGTAACACAATTTCTTTTCTTCAGATTTGGTTACTTTACAGTATTTCATGTCTCATCACCAGTGTGTAAGTGATCCTGTAAAAGAAAGCCAGGTTTTTGGTACTGATAACCTATCAGTAATACTACATTGTTTTGTTTCCAAGAAATGCTGCTCTACAAATATGCCCTTAGATCTCTGGTACAAAAGTAGCTTTCTTTACTTCAGGGCAATCCGTGCAAGTAGCAGGGATGTTCCCTTACATGTTCCTCTGGACAACCAGACTAAAATAAACACTCCTAGGGAAAGGGCTTGGTGCACCGCTTTGTTAGGGAAACAAAAGGAAAAAGGTGACATAAGGTCCCATAGAACCCAACTGACACAGAGCTCTGTTAGTTCAAAGCAGGTACAAAGCTTTTAAGGAAAGAAATAGTCACTCATGACGTAAGCAGTATACAATGCTATCCCCCATTCTAATTGGCTGCCTCCTATATACATTCTACCAGTCCGCCATAGTCCCTTGACCAACTGGCCACATCCTAATCTACCCCTGTTCTCCAACGCATGGCTCTCCTAGTTAGTCACCTTGGTTCCCAGCTACTGGATTGGCCATTTCCCATTCTTACCCACTCCAGTGGCCTTGCCACATGGTGTGCAACTGGTCCTTCGCATTAGCCTTGTGAACAAATCTCTTTGAAATAATAGTTTGCAAGCATGCCGCGGGGGCTCGGGGGGTTGTGGTGGTGGCCGGTGCCCTAAAGCTAGGCCAAGAATTTTAGCAGCTCGGTTCCTCTAACTTGGCTCCCATGCATTTGTATTTTCAGGACGGGCCTACCGTTGCTCTGCTGTTCTCATTCCAGTCTGGTTTTGCATACCCCTTAATACAATTAAACAATCATCTGTTTACCTCAATGCCACTATTATTAGCTTCACTACTCGGGCTTGGGAAAGGGAAAATGATTCAGACTCTTACTTGTGCCGTGCTGCTACACCTCCAACAGGGAATCCAAAATGATAGTATTCACTTCCAATATTGTGATGCTTTAGTATTTCCCGCACCCTGGCCCTGTGTCTACGCCATTATTGCATTCTATTTCACTACTGCTACACAATATCACCCGTGTCCTATACCTAGGCCTACTGCTATAAAACAGGCATTCATTATTCCCACTGGCGGTCTCCACCCCCATACAGCCACGCACGTTCACCGTCTCGTGCGCTATTATATTACATTGAGTCTGAATCGTTTGGGCGGGCATGAGAGATGTAAGTGCAGCCCAACAGCACCTATCTCCGGTTCTTAGATTCTTCTGCCAAAAAAAACTCTTGCTCGCTCCATTGCAGGGCGTAAAGTGGATGCATATGGGCTCTGTCCTACTTGTGTGGCTTGAACTCCCTACAGGACGAACTTTCTCAAGACTGCTCTGCAGCAGCTTCTGGCTATGGCAGTGCCTTTCATAGGTGAAAAGACCTAGGCAATGTTGCCTGCGGTGTGGGCCGCACACCCTAATATCCCGTTGGGATTCTTCAAATAATGTATCTTGATAATCCAATGAAAAAATATATTTGGTGCATAGGTTGTCAGATTTATTCATTAATCTTCAAAAGTTATTATCATTGCTTCTCTATAAGCAAAACATCATCAAATGGCCAATGCATTTTGGACTGAATAGTCCTTCATCGGGGCCTTGTCTAATTAACATAATGGTCCAATTCAAAAAACAATCAGTGTTAATTGTGACCGTAATCAAAATAAATTAAAATAAGAAAAGCAAACATAACATATCAGATTGGAAAACATCACAAATTCAAAATATACGTTGTAACAAAACAGGGTACCCACATACATGAAGGCAAGACATACACGAAAAAAAGAGAAAAAAATACATAAGAAATCATTGAACATGTTTCACCACAATATACAATATAGTTATCACCTCTAACGTGTGCTTACCACCTTGTCAGATAGCACACTTAATGATTGTGATGGTGTGTATATACTGGTAACTGCGTGCTCTTCAGGCGAGAATAATTGTGCTTCCCGAGTGATTGTTGCATCTGTTTATCATGATAGAAACCATGTCGGTGTTAGTAACGTAATGCTGAATAATGAGACCGTGAGTGAGCGCATGCAGAAAAGTAGTTCTGACATACGACGAATGATTCACGAGCATCTGACCTTTAACAATGTTGTTTATTGACGTAATTCCATGCGTTCCAAATTGCGGCGAAGCCGCTGTACTTCGATTACAAGTGTACACCTGTACACATAAACTAACGTTACTAAACTGGCATTCATTCTGAATGCGCAGAATGGAACAACCCTGTCTTCGGATGGTCTCACATACCTTTTGTGTCCCGCTGAGGCTGTCTCACGCTGACTAACGCCCGTCTGCTGTATGCTGACTAAGTAAACACGGTTATGTGCTGTGATAGCGAGGCTCCGGTTGCTGTAGTAAGTGACTCACTCAATATGGACGCTTGTTCATACGGAAGCGCCATGTTATGAAAGGCACTCCGATAAGTGGTAGAAACTGTACGTGAATGTAAGGGTGGAGATTGAACTCTAAATATTAATGCAGATATGACTGCACAGTGTTGGGACATCATAAATAAAAATGTGAAAATATTACTAAAATGAAAACTTGCCGAGAAAGAATTCAAACGAGAAGTGTATAAGGCAAAGAATTCAAATGAGAAGTGTATAAGGCTGTAACCCATAAGTGTCATGTAAGGGGAGAGTTGGCATTGTGCAAACTGGAGTGCATAGTGCACTACGGTACGCACAGAACCTGTTAAACAGATTGTAGAGATACTGGTGGAGGTAGAGGGAGAATTGGCAATGTGCAAGCCGGAGTACACTGCGGTCTGCACAGAACCTGTTAAACAGAAAAGAGAAATACTAGTAGAAGTACTAGTAGAGAGTGTGGTAGTGTGCCTTGTATGTGGTAACTCTAACCATGGTTACATTTCACAAACATAAATGAAATGTAACCATAGTTTTGTAAAACTACAAAAGGACTAAAAACCAGAAAAAGAAAGTGATAAAGATCAGATTAGGAATATGTCTCGCAGGCAAGATCTTGGAGGCACACATGTGCATAACAAAAAGTAGTTCAGTCCAGTAAATGATCTTTAAAGTTATTTGTTTTATAGAAAGCAGTTCAAATCAAATTCCTCATTTATTCCTCTAGGTGATAATGTTTCCAACCGATCTATCCAATATGCCCCTCTTTGTTGTCGTCTTCTTTTAGGATCAATACCTGGTTGATTGTGGTTCAATACCTCTAGTATTTGGAACCTCAATTGTGCTGTTGTGTGGTGTTTCTGGTCGAAGAGTCTAGCAACTGCTGAGTTTGTGTTCTTGTTGCGTATGCAAGACTTATGTTCATTCATTCTGATTTTCAACTTGCGTCCAGTTTCACCTACATAGTAAAGTCCGCATGGGCAGCGTATACAGTAAACACAGTTCTCGGTATTGCATGTTCCAAAACATCTTAGTTGGATTTTTTCTCCAGAATGGGGATGCGATACTGTGGTCCCCTTGATGATATTGTTAGTTATTGCAATTCAAGCACGGGCGTGTTCCTTGTTGTTTGTGCTTCTGATGTATGTCTTTGTTGTTTTTGTTATTGACCAGAAGATCACGTAGATTGCTGGTGCATTGGTATGCAAACACTGGCTTAGTCTGGAATAGTTCTGATGTACGTTCATCGCTGGTAAGTATAGCCCAATGTTTGGTAATGCATCTCTTTATTTGTGCCCTTTGGGTGGAGAATTTGGACACGTACACTATTGTTGGAGCCTCTTTCTTTGCTCTTTGTTGAAGTGTGCTGGCTCTGGTCTTAACTGCTACTTTGGATGTTGCTTCGTCTAATTCTTCATGGTTATACCCTCGGGCGAGTGATTTGTCCTGCAGTCTATGTAGTTCTTGATTCAATTCATCTTCATCACTGATGATCCTTTTGAGGCGTAACATCTGACCGTATGGTAAGTTGTGTAACGTGTTCTGCAGGTGGAAACTCATGCGGTGTAGAAGGTTGTTCCTGTCTGTTGGTTTAGTATACAATGAGGTGGTGATCCGTTGTTGGTTGACTTGAACTTCCACATCGAGATAATGAATGTTGGGATTGCCTATTTCGGCCGTGAATTGTATTTGTGTCGATCTGGTTAATTTAAGTAAAGAAATCTTTCAATGACTCTCTGGTTCCCTTCCATATCCCGAAGATATCATCAATATATCATAGCCATACTTTCAAATGTTCATTCCATTCTTTTTTATCGAGGATATGTTCAGTTCCAAAACGGTACATAAATGCATTGCCATACGAGGGGGCCATGGTGGCCCCCCTCGCGCAATGCCAGATGTCTAAAGATAATATTAATTATCATAGGTAAAGTAAGAATTCATGGAGATAAAAGTAAGCAGAGTCAGGATAAATTCTTTGTAAACTCCTATGTTTCCTTCCTGTAATAGAAGCCATTCTACTGCTGATTGTCCGAGGTCCTGAGGTATGCTGCTGTAAAGACTTAACGTCTTTGGTGAACAGGATGTCGTGCTCTTCTAGTTGAATCTGTTCCAAGATGTTTAAGAAATGAGTACTGTCTTTAACGTACGTGGTTGTTTTTTGTAAGATCGGTTGTAAAAAGTAATTGATGTAAGTACCCAAAGGTAGTACTCCTTTCGAGGTGATTGGGTCCTCCGACGTATTCCATATCTATGACATGTAATCACCACAGCTGTGCTGTGCTGCTTCGGAAACTTTTTCGGCGTCTGCGTCGATGACGTCGATGCGCCGTCGTCGAGGACCTCCTCCGACATCATCCGATGTGATAAGTAGGACGCACGACGCCCATAGCCTCAGTTCCGTTTTTTCCGCGAACGTGTTGCTTCGTGTTTCTCGGTTTAAACGCCTCGACTCTTTGGAGTTCTGTTCTTCTCGGTTCTTCGAACCTGTTCGTTTGTGAAAATCCTTCTGAAGATGTCTACTTCGTCTTCGACCCCGCGTCCGGGTTTCAAGAAGTGCGGGGAGTGTGGGTCCAAGATGTCGGTGACGGACTCGCACGACGCCTGCCTCTGGTGCCTCGGGGAGGCCCACGACACGGATGACTGTATCGACTGCCAGTCGCTCACGTCCAAAGCCTTACGCGAACGTAAGAAGAAGTTGTCGGTAGGTCGGGTGTCCAAGCCCCGGAAGTCGAAGTCTGTGGGGCTTTCGACGGATGATTCGAGGGGTGACTCTCCGTGTCATCGTCGGAAGTCTCGTGGGTCTCCTTCTAGAAGTCGGTCTCGCCACTCCTCTGCCTCTTCGAGGCATTCTCGGAAGCGCCGACATCGGTCGTCTTCCAGGTCCTCTTCGGAGGGCTCTGCCCGGCACGTCGCTTACCCCTCGGGCCGTGCGACGCCGGAGGAATGGGCTCCCTTCGGGAAGCAGATGTTGGCGATTCTTGAGTCGCAGGGTACTCAGCCGTCCGCGCCCCCGAGTGGGGTCGGTCGTGTGAGGTCGAGAGACACCGCTCGCAAGAGTGGTCGGCACGAGTCACGGGAGAGGTCATGTTCGGACAAGGGGACTCGTTCTCGTCGTACCCGTTCCAGGTCCCGGTCCTCGACGCGTTCGAGACCGTGTGCACCTGTGAGGTCTTCGAAGAAGGCTTCGACGTCTGTGGCGTCGAGGGCGTCGACAGGCTTTCTCGAGGCTCTGGCTCCGAGGAAGTCGTCGATGCCGTCGACGCTCAGGTCGTCGAGGGACACGCTCGGGGCTCCGGCCTCGAGGGCTGTGTCGACGCCGCCGATGCTGGAGGCGCTGCATCTGACGTCGACGCCGATTTCCTCGACGTCGACGCCGATTTCCTCGACGTCGACGCCGATTTCCTCGACGTCGACGTCGACGCCGATTTCCTCGACGTCGACGCCGATTTCCTCGACGTCGACGCCGATTTCCTCGACGTCGACGCCGATTTCCTCGACGTCGACGCCGATGCCGGTTCTCTCGACGCTGGCGCCGATTCGCTCGACGCCTTTAGTGTCGGAGGTACCCCAGGGCACGGGTGGACCCCCTAGGAAGGCTCTGGTTAAGAGCAAGCACTCTCTGGTGCCTTCTTTTCGCCACCTGGACTATATTTCAGAGGCGGTTGAGGATTCTGATGGCCTGGTTCCTAGTCAGGTTCCGGATGACATTGTCTCGGGCCATAGTCAGTTTGACGAGTTGAGACAGTCACTGCATGATGCCAGTGGACTGGACACCTCTCCGGAGGTGGAGTTTTGTAGGCCTGAGCCTGGCTCTCGTGCTGATTCCTCGTACCGGCGCCTTATGGCTAGGGTTTCTGAGTACTTGGGATGGTCTGCTCCCTCAGGGGAGTTTGTGCAGGATGATCTGACAGACATCCTTGATGTTGGTCCCCCAACTGACCCGGTTCTGCCGTTCCATATGGCTTTACAGAGAAGGGTGGCGGCGGCTTGGACTGCTCCGGAGAGTCTCCCGGCGGTGGGCAGATCCTTGTCGCGAAAATACCGTCCAGCCAGTGGCGACCCCTGCTACTTGACCAGGCACCCCACTCCGGAGAGTTTGGTGGTGCAGGCGGCCACGGCCCCGGCGACGCAGGCGTCGTACCCTACCATCCCTCCTGATAGGGACGACAAACGTTTTGATGGCTGGGCGAAGAAAGTGTTTTCTTCTGGTGGTATGGCGCTTCAGGCGGCCAACTCCATTTGTGCCTTGTCACGTTTCACGCACACTCTGTGGAACTGTGTTGCGTTAGCGGCTGAACATGTTCCCGAAGGGGATGAACGGGATGGTTTCCTTGCTATGGTCCAGGATGGTAAGGATGCCATGTGAGTCCGTTCAGTCGGGTTTGGACTTAGCTGAATGCGTCAGTAGGTCCATGGCGGCGAGCACCGTGATACGCAGGTTTGCGTGGTTGCGGAAGTCGGGGTTTGCGCCTGATGTGCAGTCCCGGCTCCTCAACATGCCCTTTGATGGTGAACACCTTTTTGGCAGCAAGGCTGACGAGAGCCTTGAGAGGTTGCAGACCTCTAAAGCTGCAGCGAAGTCGTTGGGCGCTGCAGTTCGCCAACCTCCGCCTTTTCGTCCTAGTGGACAGCAGTGGAGGGGTGGTTCCTTTCGCTATTACTCATCCTTCAGTAAAGCGAGAGGAGCTGGCAGTCAAAGAGGCCTATGCAGGGGTACCAGAGGTGGACGACAGGGTAGCCGTGGTGCCAAGGCCGCTCGGGCAGTTGCCTCTTTGCCCTCAGGTAACGCCGCAGCCGCTCCCACTCAGTCGTGAGGCCATGTCCCATGGTTCGCCGGTTGGGGGAAGGCTGGCGCAGCATCTTGTAGAGTGGCGTGCCATTACTTCAGATGTGTGGGTTCTGGAGATCATAACCCACGGCTACTGTCTTCCTTTTCGGCACAGGCCTCACGACAATCCACCGGGGAACCTCTCTTTGCAGAGTCCGGATCCGCTCCTTGCGCAGGAAATTCAAGCCCTGCTGGAGAAAGGCGCCATAGAACTGGTGCCTGTAGCAGAGAGGAACAAGGGATGGTATTCCCCTTATTTTTTGGTTTCGAAGAAAGACGGGGGATTGAGACCCATCATGGACTTGCGCGGTTTGAACAAACTCCTCAGGAAGGACAAGTTCAAGATGGTTACTCTCTCTCAAGTCCTCCAGGCCCTTCAGCTTCAGGACTGGTTGGTGTCACTCGACCTCAAGGATGCTTACTTCCATGTGCCGATCCATCCCAAGCACAAGAAGTACCTGAGGTTCGCGGTTGGCGACTCGCACTTTCAGTTTCGGGTCCTGCCGTTCGGATTGACCTCCGCCCCGAGGGTTTTCACCAAGCTCATGGTGGTGGTGGCAGCGCATCTCGGGCAAGGGGGGATTCACGTCTACCCCTACCTGGACGATTGGTTGATCAGGGGGAGCTCTCCCGAGCAAGTCCTGGATCATCTGTCGATCACCTGTCGCTCCCTTCACATGCTGGGCTTCTCCCTCAATTTAAAGAAGTCCCATTTGACGCCAACACATCGGCTCCAGTACATCGGAGCAGTGCTCGACACTTCCCTGGGGCAGTGTTTTCCTCCCCAGGTGAGGGCTCTTCACATTCAGCAGATGGTGCACAAGTTTCAGCATGCCCAGACGCTCCCAGCGTTCGAGTTCTTGAGGTTGCTCGGCCTCATGGCATCCTGCATTCTTCTGGTGCCAGAGGCTCGCCTGCGGATGAGATCTTTGCAGTGGGCACTCAAGACGCAATAGTCGCAGTCCTGCGGCAGGATGTCGGACTCGATTCAGGTGCCGTCCTCGGTCGCCCGGGACCTTCTGTGGTGGGCCGTCGAAGGCAACTTGATGAAGGGGGCTCCGTTTTGGCTTCCCTGGCCGGAGGTGACGATCGTGACGGATGCATCCCTCACGGGATGGGGAGCTCATGCCAACGGGCTGACGGTCAGTGGTCGTTGGTCTCCGTCGGAGTCCAGACTCCATATCAATCTGTTGGAGCTGAGGGCCGTCAGGCTTGCCCTGAAGGCTTTTCTGCCGTCTGTGCGAGGGAAGACTGTCCTGATCCTGACGGACAACACAGTGGCCATGCACTACCTCAACAAAAAGGGGGGGGGGGCGGGTCACTTCCTCTGTGCAGAGAGGCGATGCAGCTCGAGTTCTGGGCCATCCAGCAGGAAGTTTCGATCTCGGCAGTTCATCTGGCCGGAGCCGAAAACGTGACGGCGGACGCTCTGACCAGGCAGAGCGCGATCTCTCACGAGTGGGAGTTGGCTCAGGAGATTCTCCTGGAGATCTTCGCCCTTTGGGGGACCCCTCAAGTGGATCTCTTCGCCTCCAGTGTCAACCGGAAGTGCGAAAGGTTTTGCTCGCGGGAATTTCCTCCAGAAGGAGCCTTAGGAGACGCGTTCGTGGTGGTGTGGTCATTCCCGCTGCTGTATGCGTTTCCTCCAGTCCCCGTCATCCCGCAAGTGCTGCGGAGGTTACGGAAGTTCGGTTCCCGGATGATCCTCATTGCCCCGGCGTGGGCTCGGAGGACGTGGTACCCGGACCTTCTCGACTTATCCATCTGCCCTCCACGTCGTCTTCCCTACCGAGACGATCTGCTCTCACGGGAGGGGGGGGGTCAGGTTCTCCATCCAGAGGTCAGATCCCTCAACCTTCACGCTTGGCTTCTGAAAGGTTGAGGTATAAGGATTGGGACCTCCCTGAGGACGTGATGGAGGTGTTGCTTTCGGCCCGAAGGCCGGCAACAAAGTCTCTGTGCCGTTGGCGTAAGTTCTGCGACTGGTGCAGGGTTCAGAATGTGGATCCTTTTGCAAGTGACATCCCCATGGTTCTGTCCTTTTTACTTTCTTTGGCCCACAGGGGCTTGCAAGTGGGTACCGTTAAGGGTTACCTGGCGGCGCTGTCCATCTTTAAGCGCTCGTCTGAAGAGTGTTCTTACTTTAAAATCCCTTTGATTTCACAGTTCCTGAAAGGGCTCACTAATGTGTTCCCTCCGTCACCTTTCCTGGTGCCCGGTTGGGATTTAAACCTGGTTCTTAAGTTTCTTATGGGTGCTCCGTTTGAGCCTTTACATTCTTGCCCTTTGAGGCTGTTAACTCTGAAAACTGTGTTTTTAGTTGCGGTTACTTCCGCTCGCAGAGTGAGTGAGTTACAGGCACTTTCAGTTAAGCCTCCCTTCACTGTATTTCACAAGGACAGGGTTGTCCTTAGAGTTCGTCCTTCTTTTCTTCCGAAGGTAGTGACGGACTTTCATTTGGCCCAGAAGGTTGTTCTTCCGGCATTCTATCCTCCTCCGCATCCTGGTAAGGAAGAGGAGAGGCTCCATAGGCTTGATCCTAGGAGAGCTTTAAGCTTTTATGTTTCACGCATGTCCCGGGTCAGAGTGGATGATCAACTCTTTATTGGTTACGCTGGAAAGCGTTTGGGGCAAGCTGTGACGAAACAGACTTTGTCTCGCTGGATTATTTTGGCCATCTCGGAGTGCTACCGTTTGGCGGGTAAGGACCCACCGGCTGGCTTGCGGGCCCATTCTACCAGGGGTATGGCTGCGTCTACTGCCCTGCAGAGGGGTGTTCCTATTCGCAACATCTGTGATGCAGCCACCTGGGCTTCAGTACATACATTTGTACGTCACTATTCCCTTGATTCCATCCGAGCACAGGATCTGGCCTTTGGCAAGGCGGTCCTTTGCTCTGCTATTTGATTGGCTATTATACATTTTGATTCTAAATTCTTTCCCTCCTCCTTGCTTTGGTACTGCTTTGGGAGTCTGTCATATATATAGAATACGTCGGAGGACTCCAACCCCCTCGAAGAACAAGTTACTTTCTTACCTGGTAACGTTCTTTCGATGGGATGGTCCGACGACGTATTCCATATCACTCCCGCCCTGCCTTCCCCGCTGCAGAATTTCTTTTGCGATTGCAGCTTACGTTCCGCAAGGCTTTGTGTCTGACTGGCAGTTGACTTATGTCACACGTTCTGGGGGAAAAAACTACAACTGAGGCTATGGGCGTCGTGCGTCCTACTTATCACATCGGATGACGTCGGACGTCGGAGGAGGTCCTCGACGACGGCGCATCGACGTCATCGACGCAGGACACAGACGCCGAAAAAGTTTCCGAAGCAGCACAGCTGTGGTGATTACATGTCATAGATATGGAATACGTCGTCGGACCATCCCATCAAAAGAACGTTACCAGGTAAGAAAGTAACTTGTTCGTTGCTGCCACAATTGGTCTGCCGGATGGGTTGATCAAACTCTTGTGAATCTTTGGGAGTAAATAAAAGTGTGGTGTTTTAGGTCGGGAATTTTGCAAATATTGCTTGGTTTTGCATGTTATCATTCCTAATTCCTCCGCTCTTGTGAGTATAGATTCTAAGTCAGTTCTGATCCTATTGATCGGATCATGATCTATTTTTGCATAAATGGTTCGATCATTAAGTTGTCACATGCATTCCTTTTTGTAATCCTCCGTGTTCTGGATTACTAATGCGCCTCCTTTGTCTGCTGGCCTTATAGTGATCTTTCCATCTGTATATAATTCTCTAATAATGGACATTTCACCTCTGCTTAAGTTTTTGTACTTGGGTGTACCGAAATGTATTTTCTTAAGGTCAGTAAGAACCATTTTCTCAAAAATGTCTATTGAAGGAACTGTGATGGGAGCAACAAATGTGCTCTTTGGTTTGAATTCAACTAATTCTTCTAAATTTCTTTCATACCGATGCTCGTTTTTCGATCGCAGCAAAAAATACTTTCAATTTTAATTTGCATATAAGTTTGTGTAACTCCACCTTTGTATTGAACAAATTCATGCCGTAGGTTGGTACAAATTTCAGGCCTTTCTGTAATACTCTGTTTTCTTGGTCACTGAGAATTCTGCTGGAGATATTGACTACTAAGTTGTCCGCGCTTGATGTCTCGTCTGGACTGCCTTTCATAGGGCCACACCCAAGATGACTCGAGTCCTAGAAGCAGATAGGTAGGTGGACCAGGACCATTTTGAAATGCTCTCCTTACAAGACTAGAAACGCCAGCACTTATTGAACAGACACGATTGGAGTATAAAAGAGGTGTCCAGCCTCAGTAAGTTGTTGGTAATTCAAAGGAATCAGTGCATGGAAAGCTGACAATTAAGGAATATTTTGGAGAGCAGTTGCAGAATGAGTTGGGCCACGGCATCCCCTGGAGGTCTGACCTACCTGGCAGAGCCAGTAGGGCACTATATTCCTTTAAAGCCTGATCCTGGCTGCTACAATTCTGGGTTTCGCTGTTAGACCATCCCATCCGAGTTTAATGCTTGATTTCTTGGTTTAGTTGAGCATAATTCACTGTTTGTGAAATTATATGCAGTATACATTTTATTGAAACATGTAAATACAGTAACGCATGCATGTAACCATCTGAAATGGAGCGTGGTTCTGTCGAGGCCTCCTAAGTCTTAGATTTTCCTACTAGCCCCACAGAGACACATGTTCCTTCCATGTTGCACCTAATCGCTGTAGGGCCCCAAAAATGCCTAGGAGAAACCTCATGCACATGACTGGCTTGGAAAAATATATTGCCTTCACGGCCACAGCAGTGTTGAAGGCTCCCAAGCACGCCACAAAACATGGAGCCGAAAGGTGGCAGTTGAAAAGATGATCACTTGTAAGTAACTTTTGCCATATTTTCTAGATCACCGTCTAAGCACCCCCAAGGTTGCAGGACTTAAGCGATGGTTAAGGAAGTTTGTGAGGAAAAGGAATTGAAAGGTGACATCTGCAGGATGTTGATGATTGGTCTTGTAGGAGGTGAACATAAGTCACCAAAGTGCCATTGAGTGAGGGGTAGATGGGCAGAACATGAAAACGAGAGGAGAGAGCAGGGATAAAGGTGATGATATGGATATTGTTTGCAAATGGGTGGTTGAACCCGAAATGGAGATCACTTGATACTTGAACTCCCACTGGTATACGTGGGTTTGGTGGTGTGTGTGTGTGTGTTGTTGGAGATGCAGAATGGCCCAAATGTTAGGAAGTGTAATCTCTACTAGTGCAGTGTATTTTATGCTGAAGTGTGATAGGTTAAGGACGAAAGGGGTGGTCAACTGTGTAAAAGGCTACTAAGACCCAAAGCACATGGGTAGGGAAGGGTTTGTGGGTAATGGGCTATAGTAAGAATATCTGAAACATTGGCTTGTGTAGAATCCGTGGAGTGATAGCTTTGAAAACCAGCCTGGAGATGGTCACAGAGATCGAATAGGTGGTGACCTGGTTAAGGGCCACTTCTCTAAAGGCTTTTCTCAGTTTGCTCAGTTTTCTGGGTCAACAGAGGGCTTGTTGAGTACAGGGACAGTTCTGGAGTGGGCAGGGGACATGCCACTTCGGAGGTAGGAACTGGCAAGGGAAGCAACCGACTCTTTTGAGGAGAAAATGGTTGCACGTGGGCATAAGATTGAATTTCAGGAGTTCATGTGGGGGAAAGGAGCCAGGAGGTGTCTCGACTAGACAGGATTGGAGACTGACCCAAAGGCAACCTTGCAGGAGATCTCGACTGAACGCAAGTGGTGTTAGTTACATGTTTCATGTTGAACACACATCTTCAGGTTGATCTAAGGTAGCAGGGATAGAAATGTGAGTCTGGTAGTGGCGTTGTAAAGGAGTTGTGAAGGCTTCAGGGTTTGAAATTGAGAGCTCAGCACTGTTTAACTCCTGCTGGTAGTCCAGAAGAGCCTGGTTAGCTTTATAACAGCTACCAGGAGCTACTTTTGACTCCCTTAGCCAACTGATGCGGGACATACACATCTACTTGAATTTATCACTGTGTGTTTGGAACAATCTATAAATAAACATGAGGGTACATCTTTTTGACATTTATAGCATAGGCGGTTGTATATAATGAACCTGGAAGCCACCATTTTGGATGAAATGTCTTTGCCAGTTTTATCACGGTTGCTAGACACTATGGACCAAGATTATGACTCCCTAAATTTCAAAATGCAAGAGTTCTGGATGATTTCGAAAGAGCTTGGTGCTGAAATAAATTACATAGGGTTGTAGCAGTTAGACAACCTTCTAAGTCCTAGACATCAGGGGAAGTCATATGGAATTCTAAGTGGGGAAGGAGGGGGACATTAGGCCGGAGGACAGTGTTGGCCAGCAGATCTCGAAATGCACTGATTGGCTCTTGGCTCCTTTACCTGAGGATAGTATAACAGACTTGGCATTATTACCCTATACTAATAAAAAAAGAGAACGAAGGAGAAATGTTTAAGGGAGGAGATCCTTCTATCAGTATATATGTTGGAAATATTAAATTCTGAGGATGAGGGAGATGGAGCCATGAGAATTTTGAGTAGTAATATGAACAAGCCACCTCTCCCTGTGCAAAGGCCAAAACAAAAAGGGGCAAATTGATAATCAAAATAAAAATAAAAACTGTAAAGCCCCACGTAAGCAGCAAAACAAGGGCTGCGCAAAATTCCTGAGGCAATTGAGATTTAAAGTAGATTTAATTAGGAACTGGGGCGGGGGTCTGTAAATGAAAATGAGGTTACCTCTCGGAAGGAGGAAAAGAAAACAGACAATTCGATTGGTTGGGAATAAAACTAAACTTGAAGGCCCTTTAACAGGTCAAGAGGTATCTGTAGAAATGATTGATTTAAAAAAGAAAATGGAAAAATGAACACATTTTTTTACTTTAATTTTTACTCTGAATTTTGGGAAATTTTACTAAAATTTAGGTGTGAGGTAAAGGTAATAGTTAAGGGGGAGAGGAGAAGAAAGGGGGTTCTGTGCACATTATAAAAAAAAAAAAGAAAATGGTTATTTCTGTATTCAATCATTTCATGGTAATCCGGTGAAGGTGCCATCACACATTATATGAAACCTGTGAGTGGTTGGCAATATATCTGTTTACCCAAGTTTGGGTGTTTTTGAAGAGACGGTCCCAAATGTGTTCGTGCAGGAAGAAAAGAAGAAAGTTGGATAGTGGTCGTCTCTGGGAAATGTTGTGTAATGAGACTCACACCTTAAAATGCTCAGGGGGGTGTGGGAAGTCCTGCTCTCTTCCTACCTCGGTTATATCAAAACATTAAGGATAGGCGGAGTCGCAGAACGTGTGTCCAATGTTTCGTACTTTAGAAGAGAAAAGGAGGATACTCCAGCTTTAAGATGATCCTGTCTTTTTGCTAGTCTTAACAAGATTGTCATTCAATGGAGACCCACTTCTTAGAAGTTTTCCCAAACGTAGTGGACAATATAATTCCTAAACATAATCTCAACAATTCCTGTTAGTCCCAACTAAGGCTTACCCTTACAGCCAAGTTCTTCAATTATTGGCCAACACAAGTTCACATGCGCTCTTGAAGAGAATTCAAACCTTGAGCTAGCTTTCTTTCCCAGGTCTGGTCTTGCAGGGTTACTCCTGGTTCTGGATTTTCCCAGAGGTGTGGTTTCAGACTTGGATTTATGGTTCTTCAGCTTTCACCGACGTTTGGGCTGCTGTGAGTATTTTCTCTTGCCCCCTCCCCCCCATCATTCAGGGTCTTTTTCAGACAGACTTTCTTATGCCCTTCTACTTGGGGCTTACTGTTTCTTGAGCCCCCTCCCAGCATTCAGGCCGCCTTTCACATTACAGTGGCCCATGGATCGCTATTCCTCTTCACCACTTCTAGTGATGCGTGCACTCATGGTTCACAAGTCTGCACGCACGAATCCTTAATCCTTGGGCTAACTTTCCCCAGGTACCAGTCTCCCCTCTGCAAGGGAGTGACGAACAGCACATCTGCTATCTCCAGCTCGTCCTTGCTACTGATGATCCTGGCTTGCTTTTATACTTCACGACTAGTGATTTTTGAAATAGTCTGAGATTTGTGCAGCTCAAAAGACGTTTGTTGGTGCATGGTGTCATCAGCGCCATCGTCTCCTGCAGCTTGCCGTAGCCCTGCTGCTTTCCGCAGGTGATTAAGTAAGTCTTTATAAGGTTGCCGTTCTGTGTGATGTTTGGACCGCTTTGCTTTAGCCTGCTGACATGTGTGTCCAGTTGCGTTTTCAGGAGTGCACCCTTTCTCTGTCTACCTTTTGCGCGTGTAATGGACTCGCTCAGGATTGTTTTTAACCATGGAGGAGTTATTCCCACAAACCATCGGGTTCCGGTCAGTGGTTTGCTGCCTTCTGATCTCCTAATGGAGAATTACCACGTCTCAGATGGGGTGAGGAACTAGGGGAGCCCACTCCATCCACCCACTTGGAGTCACATTGGTCAGTGGCCGGAACAAACTCACTGCCCTCGGCCCCTTCAGAGGAAAGGATGTGGGGTGACTAACTGACCGTGATGTTAAATTTGATATTCATCTCGTTCTAGTATCAGGACAGTAGAACATTGTATCCTCCGATAACCCGTGGCAGCAGTTACCTTGGAACTGTTCTCTCCCGTCCACATTGTTGTTCTTGTTCAGCTGAAGAGCAGAGATTTCCAACAGATATAGGTTTGACTTCGGGCCTTGATGGTTTATGTGCAAAGGACAAACTATTCTTATGTGGAGCACTGCAAAGAGCTTTCAAGCAGCGAAGATGTTGATTTAAAGATGTCTTTAAACGTTTTTGGTTCAAATTATCTAAGGTCACATATATTTCTTCTGCCTGTTGCATTTGTACTACATGCATTGTTGCCGAGTCTCTCCTGCATTTTGATATCTTACTCTTTGTGCTATTGCTTTTGTAAAGCATGATCAAAGTTTCAGAATTTATTTTGTACCTTTCTGATTTGGCAATGTTGAATTTGCAAGCTTTGAAAAGCTATTTTGATCGATTTATGTTTCTATTAACGGACAAGCTTCAGAAAACGTTTTCTTGGATCTTGTGGATGAAGTTATTGTGTTGCTGATGTTTTATTTAAAAAAATGTCATGTTGCAAAACATAAATTTAAGCTGTTTCCAGTTCTTTTATCCCTGTAGTCTAACCTTCTGCGTTTCTCGGCGTATAAAATGAGTAAACCATTCTGGTCTTTAAAATCGACCAAACATTGGGCGCTTAACGCTGATATCTACAAAAATAGCTGTGGGTTTAGATAATTTGGCGCGGCTTCCCCTTTTCTTTCTTGTTGGCCTGTTGTCAACATAAGCATGTTTTCAATATAGCAAACACAAATTGTTAACCAGGATTGGCTTCTCCCCACTCTGCAGGTTCCTGTCCGAATGACAGCATCGACGATGTTATCAATTGGCTTGATGACGACGATTCGGATTCAGAGAGTGGTAAACCTTTTATCTGCACGATTTTGGGGGGCTCCTTGCATACATACGTGGGGTTTATTAATTAGCAGCCCTTTAATGGTGGCTTTGGGAGTTATCCCGCTGTAAAAAGAGAACACAATGTTAATTGGTCACGTGTGTGCATGCTGTGCAATTTCTGTGGTGCAGTGACTCCTTGGAAAGTTGGTTTTGTTTGCCCCATTCTGTTAAGTGGGCATTTTTGGGATCAAACCGTGCATGTTTTAATTGTTGTGAAGCATATTTGGCATATATACTCACTCCATTTTTACACTGCTCTTGTACACAAATGAATGTTTGAACGTTTGTTTTTTCTCTTCAAGCCATATATTCGGCTCTTTTAAGCATACACTATTGTAAATATAGCAGACATTTGTGCAGGGGCCAGTGAATGCTATTTTCGTTTATACTTTTTCCACCACATAATACTTAAGCACTGAAGAATGTCTTGTCTGTAAGAGTCGGAGCCACTCGGTGTGCTCTTTTCAATCCATTTAAATTCGAATCATTGTCGCTGAAAATTTGAAACCTTGAATTTCAGAAGGTTGGTGGGACACGTCGAAACAAGGTAATTAATTATGCACGAAGAGATGACATTGTTAATCTGTCTGGCGAGGAGGAGAAGAGGTTTTAAAAAAGAATGCAAACTTTTGAAACCTGCAATTTATTTTTAAAACTGAAATGTCAGCCATGCGGCTGGAGCCCATTATTGAAACCATGAGGGTTCACGAAGTGGGCGTGTTCCTCGGGAAAAGAGAACAGCTTATGACTGATTATTATTAACATAGTTTGTTTGGTGCCTACTTGAAAGGCAATGTACCACAGGGCCATTTGAGTGTGTGAGACCGAGGTCCGCCCTGCCCCACAACTCTTGACACCTGTGCAAAGACTCAGCTCTTGCAGGCCCCTGACTCAGGCTCCCACTCTACGTTTTGTTCCTCTAAACATGTTCAGAAAGGAAGGAAGAGGATGTTTGGGTTCTGACCTAGTCTTCTGGTCTTGGATTGACCCACACCGCCAAAACTGTGTTGGAGGACCCCAAATGCTGATCCTGAAAAATGTTTTTTTGACTAGGCCTGCATGTGTTCCATTCCCTGTGTCCTGGACTCCAGTTGAGTTAGTGGACTATTCGGTCGGCCATTTTGGATATTTCATTTAATACCTAAGCAGAGCCTTTTCCAGCACCGCCCATTCTGGAGCCAGTCTGTCTGCTGCTTCTTCCTTCGACCTTGTAGGCTTCTGGACTTGGGATAGTCGAACGCAATTGCCACAACTGATTTCTTTGGTTCTTGCCCTGTGTGATCCTCTGCTCGTGTGCCAGGCCTCAGTATGCTGAAAGTACCCTGCCGTCCAGGAGCAGTACCTGATGACAACCGATATTACCTGCTGCCCCAGCGAAGGCTGAAGACCTCTGTCGCGATTATGAGGAAAACGTATTAACCCTAAGCCATGTGAGAAGAGACCCGAGATCAGTCAATTTGACTTTCACAACTAAGTTGAAGGAGTGGACCTCAGGTTTCCCTCTATCATAGCATCTGAGCCATATGAACAACAACAAAACTTGCAATGCATGAAGCCATTTTCAAGGTAACAGTTTGATGTGACCTAATGCACCAAGAGGCAGAGAGAAAAAGAAATCTGGCATTGGATTAGCAAGGTTCAACACGCACCACTTCTGCATTACTACATCTAAAGTAGTGAAGGAATACTCTTCGTACACAAATACATCTTTTATTTACAAGCTCACAAGCCAAAATGTCCCTAACAGAGTCCACAGCTCATTAGAGCATGAATTGAAGCACAACCTGCTTAGACTCTTCACCTATATTCACTAATAAACCGTTTTCTGTCTGCTAGTATCACCATATCAACTGTTTATAGGGAGATTCACATTCCTTTTAAAACATTATACATCTTATATAACAAGTCAAAGCATCAGCATGGAAGTGGATATAAGAAAGCAATGCATGGATGAATGCAAGATCAGTATACCAAGTGAATGCAAATACGTTCAAAAACGACCTTTAAAATAAAAGCAATGATCTCTCTCTCTCTCACACACACACTCGCACACACATATGATCCACCCCAGGTCTAGCAATGGAAATTTTTATAATTTCTCAAACCTAATATTTAGTCATCTGTGCAACAGCCAGATACCCCTACACCCCATGCTGCAACTCTGAGTCCAAGTTCTCTCAGCACTACCACTACATATTCCACTAGCATCAATAACTTGGTACTTGTCGATGCAGTATATTCCCCAAGAATCAATAACAAGTACTTGACATGCTATATTGCGCAAGCGTATGGACAACAATTCTTTGCAATAAGGCGTCTCCCTGGCCGCCTTGCTGTCCACTTTCCAGCAGGCTATGTAATCTGCATTGAGCATAATCATTCTAGATGCTTAAAATAAAATTAACCTTTATATGCTGGCACACTGAATGACATTTTCTATGCTTAAACTGGGATGTCTGAAATGCACACCCTTATACCAACTAAAATACATGTATATGTTGCAATCTGGCTGAGCTGCTTAACACCTTACTAGCTTCAATTAGCTGAATGGTTCGATAAATGCTAACTCGATACACATCGCTCTGAAATATAACATTGGAAAGCATTATTGACCTGTGTAGGGTGATTTCCCCCCGCCCCCTACAAAACTAATAATCATAAAGGTACCTCTCCTGTCTATTACCACTTACAGGAACTGAAGTATAAATTATATCATAATGAGGCAGCTGCCTACACCAACAAATATGGTAGTTTCTATCTTCACAAGATACTATTAGTATACAGGGAATGGTTGCTTAACCCATTCAGGTCATACATTCTCTACCTAGGCCGCTAAAGCTCAGACTGTACATGGTCTTTGAAGAACAAACGGGATGACTCCCATCGCCCCTGTGGGCTGCAATGGGTAGAATCCTGATGAACCTCTGGTGTCACAGGTACCAAAACCAGCCCTTTTGAACTCTGCTGGTGCTGTCCATTTTAGTGCTGCTCCTTCCAATACCACATGCCTCTTGCTTGCTTGAACCTGGTCTGAAACATGAACCCTAAAACATGCACCTACTGTGCACTTTTTTCAAGAGTATGTGGACGATTGGGAACGTCATGAAAGGCAGCACTAAAGCATCAAATTGCAGTGGGAGACCCAGGGTCTACTTTATTATCACCACACTAAGCATTGGGCATTCAAGCCTTCAGTGCTTGTACTCGCCCTATAATAGTGCTTACTTTGCCCACTAATAAGGGATCCAAGAAGGGAGCGTGCCTTATGCAGGGCAGGTCTTTTAAGTGTTTCAGTTTGACCTTGAGTGCATAATTAATACCATTTGTCTTGTAATGCCCACACTTTGTAGAACGTGGTAAAAGTAGACTGTTGCATATATGACCCAGCCCATTAATTCCTTTTTTAAATTTGTCACATGATTTATTTCAGACAATTTACGGAATGTAGCTGCATCATCTGATTCTTTAAAATATTATTTGCAGAATTCACACAAATTAATAATTGCATAGAATCATCATAAAACATTGACCATTAAAATATAGCAAAAATAATACAGAATCAAAATCAAGAACCCCATTGTTACAAATTCAATTCAAGGCAGTTCATTCCTTTCATCAATTGAAAAAGGAATCGCCATTATTGCATTCAATATTTCATAAATACACCCCTCATCGCTAGGGCTAACAATATATGGGTCCCTGATATTATTCTGCTCCAAAATCGCAGGTATGTATCATTCAGCTCCTGTTCAAATCGCATAAAATGCCTGTTTCTATAATAGTTTTTGTTAATTCTGTTCTTGGGTATCCACTTTTCCTTTCTCTCTACAAAATCTCTCCTGCACATGAGTCTCAAATATTGTTTCTTGCACCCATAACCTCTAAGGTTGGGTACAAATTAAACCAGAGTTTCATAAAATTGATTCCCCATTTGGGGCGTGGGAATTTCTTAATCTACTCCCCTGGAAGATTATAGCGTTTCTCCTGGAGTGCTGGATGTCTAAATAGGACATCATTAGTAATGGAATCCCTAGTTGCGCACCTGTCCTGTTACCATATGGATTTTTCTTTTTACATCAAGTGGATGAGATTTAAAGGTCTTTCTGCCTAGATCTATTTTTGCCAAATGGTTCTCACAATCCAGCACCATTGTGAGAAGTGAGTACAGGTATCACTCATAATTACATTCAAATGAATGAAAAGAGATTGTTTTGGTGGAATTACGACTTTTTGAAAGAATTACGTTTTTCCATTCCATAGGACAAAGGGAGATTATCCCTACTGGCCCACAATTCGGTAACTCGTGGCCATATCCAAACCGCTAGTTTCTGCAGTCCTATTCCTTGATGCCAATTACCTCTGTGTCTGTATAGTGGTGCACAGATTATTTTGGCCTTATAATACTTAAGAGCTGGTAAGAGGGAGAAGCGCCCATGTTTGCAGTTCACTTTTTCCAAATGGGTTACGAACATCCCACATTTCTTAGTAAGGTTTTCAAAATGCACACCTTATGGGGCCAATTGTGTATCCCAAATAAAGATGACATTCTACACACTTCACACTTTGCCCGTTTAACTTCTGTTTCAATGTATGGACCTCTTGTTCGTACAGATCATCATTGTGTGCTTGTTAATTTCAAGTTTATTCATTCATGTGGGGAGTGCTCGACAGACCAAATAAGAAGGTTGCTGGGTGACGGAGCTCCGATGCGCTTCCGATGCGCTGGGGCCTAAATATATCCCGCTATAGAAGTAGGAATGCGGCCTGCAACACCGGGGCACACGGACCGACTGGGCACCCGGAGACCGGCCTGTGAGCCTTGATTTTTGCTGTGTGTTCCCCGATGGCCTGCAGCAGTTGTCTTTTCGCCTGCCAGCCCTTACACTGTTGGAGGGTGGCTGGCGAACACCATGTGATGAGCTTGGATCTGTGCAGCAAAACCAAAACCCAAGTGAGGCTACCAGATGCTAGAAGAGATGGACTGGAGTGCGGTACACTGCCAAAGTGCGCCCTGCAGCAGGACCTGTGCTGCAAGTGCATGCAGGCTTTCCTGTGCCTGAACTAGGGATCAGATGCTTGCTTGGAGACCTGAGGGGCTCGACGGAGAGCAGAGTCACCCCCTTCCCGACTGCCATTGGAGTGCTGCAACACAGAAACAGCAAGGCTTTCCTTGGCTCCTGGGAATGGGCAGAGGAAACTAGGCAACTGAGGCCTGGCTCCGGGCTTCCCGGTGGATCTGAAGGTCCGGCGAACCCTGCTGGGGTGTGATGGCCACGCACCTCTCTGCCCTGTGACTAAGTGTGCTGAGGGGGCGAGTTGTTGACCTGCAGGGACCACTCATTTCCCAGACCCATTTGTGGGACAGCAGAGCTGCGGGACGCGCTAACACATGCTGTGAAAGTGCAGGGCAAATATGGAGCACTGTAGGAGGCTGTTTCCATACAGTCGCCTGAACAAACATGGCCTATGGTGGGGACGAGCAGCACTCGTTATGGGATCAGTAAGATGCCACTATGCACACCTGCAGCGGCATTGAGCGCTGGTAGTGTGTGGTTGACACCGGGCATTCTGCAACTACCCATCCACCTGCTCTGTGCCATAAGTTCAGAGGCCTGCTCTGAGGCCCCGCTGGTGCTGAGGAGGCTGCGTCTGACAAGCGGCGGGCTTCAGGTGAGAGGGGCTTTGAATGGTGGGAAGCTGCGGACGCCCAACATGGAGTACCTTCTGGAACATGCTCACAACATGAGCCCGAGTGCCGGACAATCCAGCACCTTCTGCAATGTGCATAGTGGGCAGTGAGAGATGAGGGCAGCACTTTACCTGCACTGGAGACCACTACGGTGCAGGCTGCGCAGAACACCCACGCTGGCTGACTAAGGAGTCTCCCTAGGCCTTTGCGGCCTTGTAGTCGACCTGTGGCCGTAACGGACCCAGACGGCCCTGAGGTTCTTTGCTGCCACTGGATCGCTGTCACCTGGAGCTCGCACTGGCCACTGCTCTTGCTTGGCATGCATCTGTCTGTGCCTGATCCCACTTCAGACAGCGTTAAAGATAAAATTCCTGCTGGCACCCCATTATTCCGCTCGTCTCGTAGGCACTCCAAGATGGAGATCCAGACCCAGCTACAGGCAAAATTGTCTGAAATGAAAATGATTTGGTAGCGGGCGCAGAAAACTACAGCACTGTCCAAGATATCAAGCGGTACGGCAGGATGTTCACATCTGGCTGAATGCGCAGGCGAAACGGAATGAACCACCGACAACAAGCAGCGCATTGGAGGACAATTATGAGACAGCTGCCAGAGATCTGGACGGCTTGCTTGGGGTGGTGCAGCGCCTGCGAGCCAAAATGGAAGACCAGAAAAATAGGTCCTGGCGCAAGATACTCCACCAGGTGCGCCTCTCAGAGCATACTGAAGGCACAGACCGGGAGTCCTACAGCTTCCTAAAGGAGAAACACTGCATTGAAAACCAGAGGAACCATATCCCTAAACCTGCTGTGGGAGAACTTCCACGTAGTATAACTTTATAGTTTTTCATTTTATAACACACTTAATAGCAGGGACCAGTTTCTAAGTGCAAGTCCGGGATTCGAACCTGTTTTGCTTCTAAGACAAACACGTTGCCGCTAAGCTATCCTGCCGGCCTGATAAACTTTCAGCAGAAATTGACCATACTAAAGGCGTACCTGGAAGCAGGGACAGTGACAGTGGGCAGCTCGGACATTCAGATTTTCAACGGCTAGTCCATTGAGGTTGCATGCCACAGGAAGGGATTCAATCCCCTATTTGAGGCACTAACTGGCACAGAGCATCGATTCTATCTGAAATATCCGGCTGTCTGGTGCAACCAGCTTGAATGACAGTGGCACGCATTTCAGAACCCAGAAGAAGCCTGGTGCTTTCTAAAGCATCAGGCCCTGGTGACCACTGATGTGGATGGCGGAGACGCACAGGCGTACCAACCACTATCACAACACCAGTCGCGGCTGATGGGGAGATGGAAGTGTGCAGGGTGAAATACAAGTATGTGGAACATGCATGGTGGATTCTCACCAATGAATCTAAGCGAGCCAAGGGTGTTTGATTTTGAGTGAGCTCCCCTGCTGCTCCCCTTGCATGGGTGCTGACTGGGACCCTTTGCTAATACTCACTGTTTCCTTGTGCCTTGCTTCTTCTGCCAGACTGTTGCATGCACATTCCATCTTAATCTTAATAGAATGCACATTGCTTGCCACCCAGGGCTCATCTGAACCTCCCCCGGTTCTTTTGTGCTCTAACAATGCACTGATTTGGTAAGATTACCAGCGTTTCCTTATCAGGGGCACTGGTATGCGTGGCAAAGAGAGATGGACTGTATTGAGATGTAGATCGCCACTCCCAATGTTTTCTTGCTTGCGATGTTTGTGGTGTTTTTATTGTTGGGGTTAATTTTATGTATATGCCTCTGTTACTGCTGAATTAATGGTTGGTAGTGTTGGCGGCTAGGCTTATATCGATCATCCATTAGGATGCGATGACCACACTCGCTCACATTTGGAACACTTAATATACAAGGACTGGGCCATCCACTTTAAAGGAAGCGGATGCTCAACTACATGGGGGATATCCAGGGCGACCTAATATTTCTACAAGATACACATCCCAGTGGAGCCAAATATGCGAAACTGAGCTGCGGCTGGGTAGGGCTGCGCAGCACTCTCCCTGTCAGGGGGTGGGAAACAAGGGGTTTCAATACTGATCAATAGATTCACCCCCTTTCAGGTTCTTTATGCAGACAGACAATGAAGGACGATATATCTTGATCGAGGGCTGCATTCAACAGACGGTTCTATTACTCCACATATACGCACCCATGACTTACACGCCAACCTTCTTTACACGCACCTTCACTGTATGCACATGCTATGTGGGAGCTCTGACAGTGGTGGTGGGAGACTTCAATGTCGCTGTGGACCCGCTGTTGGACCGTCGGAACACACATACTGCTTTAGGTCGTGCTCCCCATAAACTTGCCAACCTTGGCTCCATTACGGATGATCTTGGGCTCAAAGATAGCTGGCAGCTTACACACGAAGGGCAGAGGGACTACACCTTCTATTCCAACCGGCATGGTAGGTATTCTAGAATAGACTACTGGCTGGCCCCTTCCAATAATGCACACCTGATTCAAAAGTGCAATATACTTGCCACAACCCTATCGGATCCTGCGTCAGTTCCTGATGTCCCACGGAGAATGCCGCCATGGTGGCTGAATCTAAGGACCCTGGAGCATCTAGAGGGGTATGTAGACCTGTTTTGGCAGACTAACATGTCCCTGTAGTACAATGCACACGACTGCTGGGACGCCTTCAAAGCCTATATGGTTGGACTGTGTATCTCACGATGGTCTCACAAGCTAAGACCTGGGGAGAGCGGGAGGCGCAACTAAGGGGTGACATTCTCGACTCTGAGCAGCAACATAAGCTGATGCATGACCCCTCAGACATACACGCACCTACTCAAGCTTCTGGCAGGACTTAAGCAGATATCCTCTACCTGTGCTCAACAATCAATCACAAGCTGTCAGACTTTCTTCAGGGAAGGTGATGGACCTTTACATCGTATGGCACTCACACTGCGCAACAAGCAAATGGCGCATGTCATACTCAATCTGGGATCGGGTGGGGACCCTACGAACGGGGGATGAGAACATAAATGCTCAGTTTTCAGAATACTAGAGCACGCTTTATGCAAACCCTGAATCTCATGAGGCACAGCACATCAGTGAATAAAGATTTTCCATAATAACAACATACTAAAAAGTCTTAATTCTATTAAAGACACGGAGGCGAGCATTATGCTTCCCTTTCTTTATATATTTAAAGTATTTTCACATATACAGAAAATATAAACATAAATTTAACAGTGGAATGACAAAAAGTGGTTTATAAAACCTGTAAACGACACAAAACTACATTTCCCACAGGCCTGAGAGAAAGTCCAGTCCAATGTCAGCAAACATGTGACCAGCATCCACCAACGAGGTAACAAGTCCACACATAAACAGTCTTGAATATGATGCACTTCCTCTTTCGAAGCTGCGAACTTGGGCGACAGAAAATTCGGAACTGTAGTGAACTCGTAGTAGTAGCTAAAGGAGCTCTAAATTAGGCGGATTTGTCGGCAGGTGCTGTCAAGAGAGAGAGTTAGATCATGTATATTACAACCCTAGTTCCCATAGAGGGAAGGGAGAGAAATACGTTATGTTATTCCAAAGAAAACAGTCATGCATCTGAAAACATATAACAATTATCAGCGCAGATAAATGGTCATTGGACCTGGTGTAACCCGATTTCTCGCCGGGTGGGATAATGCTTGCGTCCGTGTCTTGAATAGAATTGACTTTCTAGTACGTTATTATGGAAAATCTTTATTCTATGTCAAGACCGGAGGCTCCCATTATGCTAGTTTAAAGCTTACTTACCACAATAGATGCCGGCTGTTCTACTGGTTTAGGTAGAATTGCTTAAATACCAATTCGCTTGACCAAACCGCCATTCTCATGATATCTTCTAGTCGGATCCCGACTTGAAAAGCTTTAGAAGCCATTGCTCCTCTCACGGAGTGGGCTCCGAAGTGCACGGTATCTATACCTGCCTGGGTTAAAGTCCACCGCACCCAGCGTGCTAGGGTCGGAGCGGAAACTGCTCTGAGGTTTACGTAAGGCTATTAACAGCTGCCCATCAGGGGATGTCCTGAGAGGAGCCGTAACCTCCTGGTAAGCCTTGTGGCATCTAAGCAGAGCTTGGGCTGATCCCTAAAGGCAGGGTAGGAAATCACTCTGGAGTTGCACTTTGTCCTTCTATGTATGTGGAATACTATGCCGTCGGGTGAGAAGGTTCTGCCCGCCAGATTGAGGGCTCTGACATCAGAAACTCTCCTACAATAGACGAGGCAGAGGAGTGTAGTGAGCTTACCGGATATGGCCGTGCGCAGGGCTTTAAGTGGGCCAGGGCCTGCCGGGGCCGGGCCCTGGCAGGCTCCGAAATTTCGTTTTGAGGCGGGGCCCTGCCGGGGCCCACTAATCTCCCCTTGCAGCCCCAGCCACTACACGAAAAGGCTTTTTTTCTACAGCCTGAAGCTCTCGCTCGTGTGCGAGAGCTTCAGGCTTCAGAAAAAAATGCCTTTCAGCCATAATGGTGGCGCCGCACCTGCGAGGCATCCCTTTAATCAAGGGATGCCTGTGGGCCGGCGCCACCATTATAGAGAAAACGTGAGGCCGCTGGAAGCAGAGGCCTTGCTTTCTAAATACTGAAGCTATCGCGGATTCGCGGGAGTTTCAGTATTTAGGAAAAAGGCCTCTGCTTCCAGAGGCCTAACCCTTTCGACCTTAATGGTGACGCTGCCCCTCCCCAGCTGGCGAAGGGCAGCGCCACCATTAAGGCTGAATAGGCGAGGTGCTGTCCCCTGCCAGGCAAGCCTATAGAAAACAAATGCAGAGATCAGCACCCTCTCCCCCATGGGGAGAGGGTGCTGATCTCTACAAAAGGCTGCCTGGCAGGGGTGCCAGTAGCCCATTGAGCCAAGGCTTGTCAAGGGGGCGTGGCCTCACGGGCCAACAGGACCCCCGCTGTTAGGCCACGCCCCCTCGATGAGCCCCGGCTCGATTTGTAGTGCCACTTAAGGCACTGGCCGTGCGAGATAACTCCTTAGTGTTAGGGAGAATTCTCATTTTATGGCTAATTTCCCTTACCTATAGAGTCCCCCAGCAGCTTTGCTGGATTTTAAGGGTTTATTTCTTTTTACCTGCTAAGAGTGAGATTCTTTTTCCCACTCTTGGGCATTTTTGCTATGTGTGTTCTAGGCTATTTTTGTGTTTAATGCCTATGGGATCTTTCTCAACCCCATAGGAACCATCTTTATCCACATGTGTTACACAGCACCCTCCGTGCCATGACACAGGGGTGTCATAGCGACCCCCAAACATAAACTCCATACCCTGGGACTGACTACTGTCTCCCAGGGCGTGTAAAGTCCCCATTGCCTTTACTAGTTGATTGTTATGAACTTAACCAGTACACCCCATCTTAATATGGAAGTACTGGGAGGGGTTAATAGTTTTTCACCTATGTTCATTTTCGAGAGGGTACCTTTAAAGTCCCCCTCTACAAAGTTTCTGGCTGGTGGCAGTGGTTACTACCTTTTTTATATTCAACCGCGAATATTTCTCTATGGGATTTTCCCATTGTTCGAGGCTACCACTTTTACTGACGGCCTCTAACATACTACCGATTTATTATATTAACTTTACTCCGGTAGGTTTTATTTGCCAGAACTTTGATGAAACTTCTTTCTCGAGTCTTACTCCATTTTCCTAAGCCAGGTCGGGGATCCTTTGTTCGTCCTTTTGGCGGGCTTCTGCCAAGAAGCCCTCCTTTCGGCGCCACTGAGTCTGGGGTGGGTCTGTTGTTTGGGAGGGGGAGTAGAACCCCCGGACAGAGTCGCACTCTAACCTGATAGGCTGGAGGGTCTCCCGCCAAGAAGACCACTCCACTGTGTGAGTGACAGCTAGGCTGTATGAATGGGGTTCATTGTGCATAAAAGCAGGGTCCTGAGGACTGGAAGAGCAAGACGTCGCCACTGGGACTACAGAACCGAAGGGAAGAGAAGCCAGAGACATCTTCAGCATCTTCAGCATCTACACCACCGGTGAAGCCCTGCCGGATCGTCTCGCCACTTTTCTTCCACACGACGAGAAGAGATCTTCAGCGAAGGAGCCTCCTTCCCTTGAGCTGGTGGGGTCAACCAGTTCACCTATCGCACCCTCTGACCTGACTTGGTCGACTCGACAGTGCCCCGCACTTGAAGACCGGATAGATAGGCAGCTATCGACCCGGACCGTGATTAAAAGCAGAGTACCTTTTAAACTTTGTTTGGCAGCACCGCGGCTGATTTCATTCCTGGGTAGTGGAGCGACTCGAACCTTCCACCTTCCTCCACGACGAGAGCCTCTCTGCCTCTCTTCCTCTGTTGGACCCCTCGACCTGCAGGAACTACCGATGACCGCCACCGCAGGAGCCACTTCTCCACGTTTAAGGTACATTGTTCGACCAGGCCGCACTTTCTCCGTGGTAGCCCATAAGGTGTTTTAAATCCTTTAACTACTTGTGGGGTTGGCCGCCCTCTCTCTTAACATTGTCTTTCACCTTACATCGACCTCTTCAAATGTTTTCTACTAAAGACTTGACTGCAGCTACAAGAACATTTTTGCTCCTAAGCTCTTGGTCCTGTACCACTGACTCTGGCTCAGGCCTATTGACTCTGGCTTATTTGTTAGATCTGCTCTCGCTAGATTAGTTTTCAATGAGAAATGTGTTGATGCACCTAAATCTTCTAAACCGCTCTTCCTTCCTACTGTTTTCACTTGTGGAGTGCCATGTTGCTCAGTTTTCATTCACTTGTCTTTTGGTTAAAGTGTTACTGTGCATTACTTGTTACAAAACTTCAGGGAAGTGTTGTTACGGGGTGTCTGAAGATATTTCGGTTTAACTTGTACTTTCCCTCCCTTTCATTGAATTGATAGAGTGCCATTTGTATTAGGTTTTCACTGTGCCGCAAACTTGTCTGCAATTGAATAGGGAGTTGTATATGCTTTCTTTTGACTAAACTTAACTGACTTTATTAACTGTGATGTATGTGTTGACTTAGAAGTGTATAAAATAAATATATATTCTCTTTTGAATACAAAACTTTGGTCAGTGTTTCCTTGCTCCATAGTACTGTACTACCTATTGTTTCAACCCTGAATACTGCTCATCTCCCTCTTGAGATAAGTCTGACTGCTCAGCCACAGCTACCAACTAAATGTTTGTGGTACAGACTGATACCAAAGGGGATTTATTGCTCTCACCTGTAGTCCTAATCTGGGGTAGTGCTCCCTAAGGGAACTGCCCTGGATTCTGCCTAGCACTTATTATCTGGCCAAGATAGAAAGAGGTTCAACATTTTGACGTCCCAAAGTTTACCGTAACGAGACAGAGGCGGAGCAGTAAACCTAATACCCTTAAGGAGCCTGCAGACTAAATGGTGTTCACCGGCTGGAATTCCTTTTATGGGGTCGTGGCCTGCTGAAATAGCAGAACGATGTGCGAAAATCGTTCTGTAGGCCAGACCCTTTTCCACTAAGGACGCTAGGAAACTGAGAATTTCTTCTAAAGGTGCCGAAACTGGATGTAAGCCTTTGTCCTGGCACCAGCTTCTCCAGGCGTTCCATGAGTTGGAGTATCTTTTGAGAGTGGGCGGGGCACAACTCTCCACGATGAGGCTGACTGCCATGTGGGACATGCCTGGAACTCTCCACCTAGACCTGAAATCCTCCAGGCTGCTAGGACCAGAGACCCTTGGAGGAGGAGAGGGTGACGCTGTCCTGCAGGATTCAGTAGGAGATCTGGAAATTGGGGTAGAAGGATTGGAAAATCCGTAGAAAGTTCCAGGAGAACTGGATACCAGATCTGAGAGGTCCAGACCGAGGCTATAAGAACCAACTGTGTTTGTTCCTGACGGGCCTTCACCAGGGTCCGTGTTATGTTGAAGGGGGGAAAGGCGTAATGCACCCCTTCGATCCAATGTTGGAGAAAAGCATCCGTAGCGGCCACTGCTGGATCTGGATTCCAGCTGAAAAATACTGGTAGCTGAGTGTTCAGGCGTGAGGCAAATAGATCTTTGGACATGGGACCCCAAATCTGCTGAAGCCGAAGGAAGACTTCTCTGTCGAGCCTCCAGTCGCTGTAATCGACTGTGTTCCGGGAATACCAATCCGCCACTACATTCGTCAGGCCTGGTAGATGTTCCGCTGTGACAGAAATTCGGTGCTCTAGGCAGTAATGCCAAAAGTCTTTGGCTAGTTCCGCCAGAAGCCGAGATTTGGTGCCACCCAGATGATTGATGTATCTTACTGCCGAAATGTTGTCCATTTTGAGTAAAATACAACAGCTCACTCTGCCTTTGGTAAAGGAGCGTACCGCGAAGGAACCCGCTAGGAGCTCGAGGCAGTTTATATGCATACCGAGTTCCTGGAGTGACCATGTCCCTCCTGTGGTGACTGGACTGCATCTCGCTCCCCAGCCGGAACGACTGGTGTCTGATTCTATCACTATGTCTGGAGCGGATCCGAAGATCGTCTGGCCGTGCCAGGCCTCCATGTGTACGATCCAACCAGTTGAGCTCTGTTCTTGCCTCTGGTGATAGTCAGCCGTTGTAAGAAAGGCTGTGTCTTAGATGCTGCCCCTTCAACCTCTGGAACTCCCGATAGTGTAGGGGTCCTGGAAAAATAGCTTGGATAGAGGAGGAGAGAAGGCCCATCACTCTCGCTAAGTCTCGGAGAGATATATCGTCCCTCTGCAGGAGTCTGCGGATCTCCCGTTTGGTAGAGTGAATCTTGGACGCCGGAAGGCGGAGTTGAGCTGTTTAGGTGTCGATGACGAAACCTAAAAACTCTAGGGTTTTGGATGCGTGGAGGAAAGATTTCTCCCAATTTATAAGGAAAGCGAGACTGTGTAGCAGGTCTATGGCCAACTTGGTCTGCTGCTCTACCAGAGCTTGGGATTGTGCCATAAAGATAATATTGTCTAAATATATTATCAGTCTGACGCCTTGTTCTCTCAAACGTGCCACAACTGGCCTCAGGAGCCTGGAGAAAGCCCACGGAGCTGAAGAAAGACCAAATGGAAGGCTTGTGAATTCCCAGTCTGTGTCCCCAGGACAATCTTGGGTAGCTTGCGTGGTCCTGATGTATGGGCACCACAAGGTACGCATCTTTCAGGTCCAGCCGCATGAGCCAGTCGTTGGGTCTCAGAAGGTCCCTGAACATGTGAATACCCTCCATCTTGAAGTGGCGGTAAATGATAAAATCGTTGAGGGCCCTGAGGTTTATCACTGGACGTACTTTCTGTTTTCTGCACACTAGAAATATGGGGCTGAAGAAACCGCCTAAACTTGTGTAGGGGTGAATCGCTTGCTTTAATGCTAAACTGTGAATTTCCTTGTCTAGTTCTACCTCGTCCTGTTTGGACATTGCGATTGGACTGGGATGGCCTACCTGAAAAGGTTGTGTGAAGAATTCTAGGCGCATGCTGTGTACTGTATCTCTGACCCAAGCGATCCCTGACAAGGAATCCCATGCATGCGCAAAAAGAGCTAGACTCCCTCCTATAGGCACTAATGGCGCGGGCCCTGTTATAGGTAGACTGACCTGAGGTCTGTTGCTGTACAGGGTATCGGACGGCTCTCCTCCAAACGCGACCTCTTCCTCGCCCTCTCGAAGGGAAGAAGGTGTCTGAGCGATCCTGCCAGGCTTGATGGTCCCTGGATTGCTGAGGTCTTCGGTCAAAGAAGTATCGGCCGGACGAGCGACCTCTGTCTCGACCGGCCTTGGCAAACATTTTTGAAGAGAAGACTCTTTTAATGGAGGATTGTGCCTTGTCTAACGCAGTAAATGTGCCCACGAATGTTGCCATTTCCTTGACTAAGGATTCGCCGAAGAGCAGACCCTGGGCATCGGCCCCGGACTTGGTTTCTGCCAACTCGGATAGTTTTGCGTCTATTTTGTGAAGGATATCCTTGCGGCGCTCAGCTGAAATGGCACAGCTAGTGTTGCCCAGCAGACAGATGGCTCGTTGAGCCCATCCCGATAGAATCACTGGATCAATGGGATCACCTGTGGCTATGGCTGCTTCAGCCAGGTCCATCATTTTCGCTAATGGACCTAAGACGTCCAACACTCTGTCCTGGCAGGATTTCCAGGTGCGATCTATGCCTTTTCTTGAATCTTTAGCATTCTTTCCGAGGAAAGTGATCATTTTGGAGTCTAACTCCGGTCTCAGGGCGATTTTTTTTTTTTTTCCAGGATTACCTGGCGTGGACACTCTGCTTTAAGTCTTGCTCGCACTTCTTTATCTAATGGTTTACGCAGCCTATCTTTGATGTACTCCAATGTCCTTGGGGATGGCTCCCAGTCGGACGATCTGGGATGTACCAAATCTTCCGGGGAAAACATCCCCTTAGATGGATAATGCTCCTTAAGTGACTTTTTAGGGACAGGGGTTGCCACAATCCCTGAGGTAGAGTGTCGCGACCCTATTGATTGATTATCCTCATTGACAGAGAAGGGAGACAAACTGTTGTCATCATAACCCTCTTGGTCAAAGCTCTGTTGGTATCCCTCCGGGTTCGAGGGTCTGGTGCCCCTGTTTTCTTCCTCTGGGCAAGAGGGTCCATCAGCGGAAGGGGTTTCCTTCCTTTCCAAAATGGCCTTTTTCAGCCTTGAGGGAGTCTGAAAGGGCAGCAGTGGCTGATTCTGGCTGGCTCGGGGGGGGGGGTCGTAGAGTCATTACTCAGGCGAGCCGGGATACACCCCCCCCCCCCATCTGAGAGGTGCTTCCTTTTCTGAGTTCTTTTCTTTGGCAGGGAGTTCTCATGCAGCTGCTCCTCTACATTGTCCAGGCGCTGCTGGATAGGCAGGAGCGTGTCTGAAATAGCTTCCTTGATGCTAGTCTCCACCGAGGAACTTAGCACCTTCTCTAAGCTGTTTGGCATCGCCAATTCATCAATTTCATACGCTTCTTCCTCATATTCAGGTCAATCCTGGTCCTCTTGAGTGAAGCTGCCATGTTGTAATTTGCACCTCTCTACTCCCTGATCTTTTTTTTTTTTTTTTAAATTCTTCTCATGAAATATATATACTTAGTGTGTGTGTGTGTGTATGTGTATATATATATATATATATATATATATATATATATATATATATATATATATAAAATTTATTTTCTCTTTTTGAGTGGGCACAGACTGCCCTCTCTCAAAGCCCACAGTATGGGGATTCTCTATATATAGCCCTGTGAGAAAGGGCTGTGTCAGCTTTAATTATCCCCAATTGTCTTCTTTTTTTTTTATGCTTCCATAATGTAGACTCTTAATTAATCAAGCAAGTGAGGGTGAAACCGCTTCTGGCGCCCACAATCGTAAATTCATTATGACACGTAACAAAATACGATCGCGAGCGCCAGAAAACAGAAGAAGGCACCTGCAAAGGCAGACATGCCCTCAGGTGACCGCGGGTGGTACCGCGGTCACGCGAAGATTAGAGCCGCTGCTTCCACGGCCTGCTTATCTCGGCGCGGGTCGGGGAAGCAGGCGGAGAGACCGGGCGAGGGCTCGCGAAGGCAGGTCCTTGTCGTTGTAGCTAACGCGGCTTATTAAAGCCAAAATAATATATTCTACTTCCGTGCTGTGCTCTCCGACGCCAGCAGGAAGTAGCTGGCGTCGGATGAACAAGCCCTTCAGCTGACGTAGTGCGTCGAAGACAAATTTGCCCTTTAAGACAAATGGTACGACGCACGGCGGACTTGGGTATTAATTAAGAAGCCTAACGTAAATAATCATGCAATAACATGCAGGCAATACATATTGACAATCAAAACAGATTGAATATGATGCACTTATCTCTTGCTGTGAGCAGCAAAGAAAGAGGACATGCATCATATTCAAGACTGTTTGTGGGGTCTTGTTACTTCGTTGGTGGATGCTGGTCACATGTTTGCTGACCTTGGACTGGACTTTCCCTCAGGCCTCTGGGAAATGTAGTTTTGTGTTTACAGGATTTATAAACCAGGATTTGTCATTCCACTGTTAAATTTATGTTTGTATTTTCTGTATATGTGAAAATATCTTGCTGCTGAGCGCTTTCTTTAAATGTATAAATAAAGAAAGGGAAGCATAATGGGAGCCTCCGGTCTTGACATAGAATTCCCCGCAACGTGTCACTACCCAAGATAAGTGCACTGCTGGTAGATAATCTTGAAGCCCCAAATACGGTGACAGATCTTGTTCGGGCTAGCCAATCCCTCATGGCTGGCAAGGAATTGGGCCCGGAGAGGCTGCCCATTGACTTCTATAAGGTGCTGGCTGACGGATTGGCGCCAATACTAGAAACTGTATTTGAATGGATTGTATTCTCCAACAGATTCCTCATCTTTGATATGTCGTGTCCAAAGCTCCGCTGCTTCAAAATGTTTTCGACAGAGGGCGCCCTGCGTCAATGGTGTCTGATCGAAGGGTGACGTCATCGGATTTTCGAAGTAGCAAGCACAGCGCAAGTTGCCTCAGTTCTGTTGTTTCTGCAAATGTTTGCTTCGTGAAACTCTGCGCGCCTGGTACTTTCTATTATTTTCTGTGAAGTTCTTCGATATGTCTTCATCTTCCACTCTGACGACACCTCGGTCCGGGTTCAAGAAATGCCAGGACTGCAGATACAAGATGTCCATCACGGATCTGCATTGTGTGTGCCTGTGTTTCCTTGGCAGGGGCCATGACATGGATACTTGCTTCAAGTGCCAGTCGAAGACTGGAAAGGCCTTGTGGGAACGAAAGGGGAAGCTGTAGGTAGGCAAGGTGTCCAAGCCCCATAAGTCCCGACCTGCTGGTGTACTCCTCTGCCAGAGATTCTGATGAGGGTGAGGCTCCTTTTGGTCTCCAGTTTAGGATCCATAATGTACCAGAATGCATCATCTCGGCGCAGAGTAGGATGCAGGATCTTTGTGATACCTTGCATAATGCTAGTGGTGTAGACACTTCTCCAGAGCTGGAGTTCGGCAGGCCAGACCCTGAGGAGCATGCCGACTCCTTATCAACCTCGTGTCGAGTGTGTTTGGGCTGGTCCAGGCCTATTGCCTACTATGATCAGGATGAACCTTAGGGACATTTTGGATCAGGGTCCTCCTACAGATCCCATTTTGCCATTTCATGTGGCTCTGCAGAACAGGGTGGCCAAAGATTGTGAAACCCCAGAGACTAATCTGGCAGTAAACCAGTCTGACAAGAAATTACCAGCCCTCCAGTAACGACCCCGTCTCTCTGTCATCTCACCCCACGCCTGAGAGTCTGGTGGTCCAGGCAGCAACGGCTACCTTGAAACAGGCTGCGTACCCTACCATCCCTCCATATAGGGACGATAATCGTGTGGATGGATGGGCGCGAAAGGTATTTTCAGCTGGTAATATGGCATTGACGGCAGAGAACTCCTCTTGTGCCTTGGCAAGATTTTCGTACACACTGTGGGATTGCATATCTATGGCGGCTGAGCTTATTCCTGAAGAGGAAGAAGGGGAAGGCTTCCTGGCTCTTAAGGACGGCAGGGAAGCCATGTGTGAATCCCTTCAGTCTGGGTTGATGTTGCTTAGTGGCAGCAGGTCCATGGCTACGAGCACCGTAATACTCAGATTTGCGTGGTTGTGGGAGTCGGGTTTTGCACCAGATGTGCATGCTACACTTCTGAACATCTCACCTTTTTGGCAGCAAGGTTGACGAGAGCCTTGAGAAGCTGCATACCTCCAAAGTAGCCGCCAAGTCTTTGGGCCCTGTTTTTCAGCAGCCTAAGCCTTTCATCCCTGCTGGACAGCAATGGAGGGGTAGATCCTTTCGTTACTACTCGTCATTTGGAAGGGTGAGAGGAATGGCCAACGTAAGTTTCCTCATGGTGGACAAGGAAGAGGTGCCAAAGCCGCTCAAGCAGCAGCCTCTTTGCCATCAGGCTCTGCTACTGCTGCTTCAAAACCGCTCGGAGGCCTTTGGTCACAGCTCACCGGTGGGGGGCAGGCTGTCTCTGCATCTGGAAGAATGGCGAGCCATTACTTCAGATGCGTGGGTTCTGGAAACAATAGCCCATGGGTACTGCCTTCCTTTTCTACAGAAGCCTCACGACAATCCACTGGGAGTGAACTCTTTGAGGGTTCCAGATCTACTCCTTCTGCAGGCGTTATTAATCCTGCTAGAGAGAGGTGCTATAGAACCAGTGCCTGTAGCAGAGGGGAACAAGGGCTGGTACTCCCCTTATTTTTTGATTCCCAAAAAGGACGGGGGACTGAAACCGATTTTGGACTTGAAAAAGTTCCTCAGGAAACACAAATTCAAGATGGTCACTCTTTCTCAGATCCTTCAGGCTCTCTAACTTCAGGATTGGTTGGTGTCATTAGACCTTCAGGATGCTTATTTTCATGTGCCTATCCATCTCAAGCACAGGAAATACCCGAAGTTCGCTGTTGGCGGCTCGCACTATCAGTTTCGAGTCATTTGGTTTGACCTCCGCCCAGAGGGTGTTCACCAAACTGATGGGGGTAGTGGCAGCATAATCCAGGAGTGGCGGGGGGAATTCACATCTACCCTTACCTGGACAATTCGCTGATCAGGGCGTGTTCTCCCGAACAAGCCTTGGATCATCTCAACATCACCCGTCACTCCCTTCACAGACTGGGCTTCTCTCTCAATTTCAAGAAGCCCCATATGACTCCTTCCCAACAGCTCCAGCACAGCGGGGCTGTCTTAGACATGTCCTTGGAAGTGCTTGCCACCCAAGGTGAGGGCTCTAAACATTCTCCAAATGGTAACCAAGTTTCATAATGCCCAGAGTCTTCCGGCCTTCAAATGCTTGAGGTTCTTTGGCCTCATGGCATCCTGCATTTTTCTGGTTCCAGAGGCCTGTCTGAGAATGAGATCCCTTCAGTGAGCGATCAGGACTCAATGGTCCCAATTCTCAGGCAAGATGTCAGATCACCTTCAGGTGGTGGGCCTGCAAGGAAAACCTCATGAAGGGAGAACCTTTTTGGCAGCCATGGCCTGAGGTAACTGTAGTGACGGACGCTTCCCTCACTGGGTGGGTAGCTCAAGCAAACGATCGGACCATCAGCGGTTGTTGGTCCAAACTGCACATCAATTTTTTGTTGGTACAAACTGCACATCAATTTTTTTGGAGCTGAGAGCAATCAGGCTAGCATTGAAGGCTTTCCTGCCGTCTGTACGGGGGAAGAATGCCCTGATAATGATGGACAACACAGTGGCCATGCATTACCTCCACAAGAGAGGTGGTGTAGGGTCACTACCACTGTGCTGAGAGGCAATGCAGCTCTGGTTCTGTTCAATTCACGCAGGAATCTCCCTAGTGGCAGTTCATCTAGCCGGAGTGGATAATACAGCGGCGGACGCTCTGAGCAGGCAGAGCAGTCTCCCACGAGTGGGAACTAGCTCAGGAAGTCCTTAAAGAGATCTTCGCTATTTGGGGAACCCCGCAGGTGGATCTGTTTGAGACTGGTGCCAACCGGAAGTGCGAGCAGTACTGCTCAAGGGAATTTCCTCGGGGGAGCTCTAAAAGAAGTGTTTGTGGAGGATTGGGAATTCCCTCTACTGTACGCATTTCCTCCAGTCACCGTCATTCCTAAAGTTAAGACCGTTCGGGTCCCACTTGATCCTAATGGCTCCGGATAGGGCCACGAGACTGTGGTACCCTTCACCTTCTGTACATGTCCATCTGTCCTCTGATGCATCTTCCCCAAAGAGAGGATCTTCTCTCGCAAGAGGAAGGTTGCAGTTCTCCATCCAGACTCTCAACCTTCATGCATGGTTTCTGAAAGGTTGAGATACAAGGATTGGGACCTCCCGGATGACGTAATGAAGGTGTTGCTTTCAGCCAGGCAAGTTTCTGTACAATTGCCGTTGGAATAAGTTCTGCGACTGGTGCAGAGAAAATGTTAATCCTTTTCAATGTTCAACTCCGGATGTTCTATCCTTTTGGCTTTCTTTGGCCCACAAAGGTCTTCAGGTGGGAACCATTAAATGTTACCTATCAGCGTTCTCAATCTTTTAAGCGCTCTTCTGAAGAATGCTCTTATTTTAAGATTCCTTTTGGTTACTGAATTTCTAAAAGGGCTCACAAATGTGTTACCGCGTTCAATGTTTCAGGTTCCGATTTGGGACGTTAACTTGGTCTTAAAGTTTCTAATGGGTGCTCCATTTGAACCATTGCACTCCTGTCCGTTGAGGTTCTCCAGCATGGATTCACGTGCTCATGAATATTCTGTCGTCAGGCTGGGAATCCTCAGTAAAGAAAAATTCAGTTTCACTTCTGAGCTGTCTTTCTCCTAACAACCAATCACTGGTCTCTGGGTCATACTGTCCCCAGCCAATGACTGCCCTCTACCCAAGTCCCTCCTCTAGCAGCCATCTTCAGATTTGTACTGCACGTTAGAGTGGTGAGTGTCCTCGTGATTAGCTCTCTGGCTTTTTACTGTGTTTTTCCCTTTTTCTTAGTTTTCTCTAGTTTTTTCGGTCAATCGAGCATCAAGCTCCATCGATCCATCATCCGACTAACGGGGACCCGCTTTGCAGAACTTTCTACGCCCCTGAATGGCGATTTATCAGAGATTTCTCTTCTTGGAGGATTCCGGAAGATCCTTTGAGACCTACTCCGCGTGGACATGGCTGAAGATAAAGGAGACTCGACGCCTCTGTTCAGGATTGGCCCTGGATGTGGACTAATTAACCTTTTCGTGGACGATGGGCACTCTCTGTGCCTTTAATGGCTATATTCCGACAAAACACACGTGGAGGAGACCTGTGCGTGCTGCAACAATATGGTGCCTCGTAACATGAAGGACCTTCACAAGCGGCTCTCCGAGTGGCTCCAGACGAAGATCTCCGGGCAGCAAGCCTCACCCAGCAAGAGGAAATCCGAGTGGTCTTCTAGTTTATTTATAGGGCGCGCCATACCCTGGGGCATCAGGGCGCACAAGACATGAATATGCTCAACTTAGTTACAGGTACATGTTAAGTAGGAACAGTGCAGGGTCATCATACAATTTACAGTAGGCGGATATATACAAGGCCGGATCTAGGTCCAGAAACAAAGTTTTACATGTGCAGGTATTCTTGAGGGGAATATAAAATAATAATATATACAGTAATAATATACAGGCACCAGGAACATTCCAGTGCAGGAAGAAAGAGGCGAATACAAATAGCCTGGTAATGGGGTGCAGGTAGAACTCCAGGTTAGTTCGCCAGTGGATACAATCAAGTCAGGGTAGTTGGGTGTCATTTGCTCTCAACCAATTGATCAAGTTCTGTCTAAATTTCGCAAAGGGCTGGGGTTCTCTAATGCCATGGGGGTAGTGAGTTCCACAGATGCGCTGCCTTGACTGGGAAGCTATGTCCTCCTATAGTAGCAAGTTTAAATCGCGGGACTTGTAGGCAGTTAGCGTTCGCTGTGGGTCTGTTTGAGGTTCTTAGATGTAGCCTGTCCTTGAGGTAGGGTGGTGCTTTGTTGTTGAGGCACTTGTGGGTCAGGGAGGCAATTTTCAGTTGAATTTTATCAGAAGTGGATAGCCATTTGAATTCTCTTCTTACCAAAGATATATGCTCATTTCTGTTAATCTTGAGAGCTGCTCTCAAGGCATTATTCTGGAGGACCTGGATTTTATGTATGGTCTGTTTATTAGCCCCAATGTATAGTCCATTACAATAATCCAATTTGGACAGTATAAGGGCTCTGGCAAGTGTGATGCAACTGTCTGTAGAGAGGAATTGTTTGCTGGCTCTGATGAGTTTGCATGTGTATGCAGTAGCTGAGGCTAGAGAATTAACTTGTTTAGTAAAGTTCAAGGTGGCATCTAGGTAAAAGCCTAGGGTCTTCACTTCCTTTGCTACTTTTATGTTATTCCCATTGATAATGAAATTGGCATAGTCAGGGCTGAGTTTGAATATGTATGTCGGGGTGCCTAGGATAATGAGCTCAGTTTTGTCATCGTTCAGGCAAAAGCCGTGTGTGGCCATCCATGCCTGAGCGATGCTGTAGATTTTATTCACTAAGGCCAGATCCTTGACGTAGTCTCCTGAAAGCGGAAGGAGGATCTGGGTGTCATTTGCGTAATTGGTGTAGGCGATACCCAGATGATCCATTTCGTCAAAGAGCGGCTTTGTGAATACATTGTAGAGGGTGGGTGACGCACAAGATCCTTGAGGTACACCACATGTTATGGGGATCAGGTCTGCTGAGGCTGATGGAGAGAAGACTCTCATAGTTCGGTTACTCAAGAATTACTTGATCCATATTATGGCCTCTTTAGAGAAGTGGGCTGCATAGTCTAGGTGGCTACATAAGACTATATGGTCGACCAAATCAAATGTCGCTGAGAGGTCTAACAGGAGGAGTAGGGCTGCTTGGCCATTGTCTCTGCATTGATCTATTTGGGCCTTGAGATCGATTAAGGCTGTCTCAGTCCCATGCTGTGGACGGAATCCGGATTGGCGGGTTCTGAGTAGGTGGTTAGATTCAAGGAAGTTTTGTATTTGCATGTATGCCACTTTGTCTAAAGATTTTAGAAGAAAGGGCATGGTCGTGATGGGCCTGAAGTTAGTGGGGAATGGCCGGGTCAAGGGTTTGCTTCTTTAAAAGTGGCAGTACCCAAGACTCTTAAGTTATTCGGTACAGTGCCTGTGGTAAAGGATGAGTTTGGTTATGAATGGCGATAATTCTCTCGCAGCATCCTTAATCAGTTGGGCAGGGCATTGATTGCCTTTAAAGTTGGACGGTTTAAGTTCCAGGATAACTTTTTCTACCTCAATGGTCGATACTGTGGAGAAGCAGAAACCCGATTCTAGTTTGGGTTTTGGTGGTGGTGCTATAGGCTGCGGGATATGAGGCGTAAGAGATGCTTTTTTGAGGGCAATTTTAGTTTGTAGGTTGGCTACTTTGTTGGTTAGGCCAGACTGTATGCTAGAGCACCATTCTTTATCCTTGGTACAGTTTTCTTGGGGAGCAATAGGTGTTTCCAGTTCTTTCAGAATGCTGAACAATTCTCTGACACTAGATTTAGATTGACATATTCTGGTATTATACGTTTCCTGTTTGGCTAGTAGGATGTCTTTCTTGTATTGGGATGATGCCTTGGCGAAGTTAAGTTTATTTTCGGCTGAAGGAGAGAGTCTCCAAATAGTTTCAAGTTTTCTTTTAATTAGCCTGAGATGAGGAGTGAACCATGAGTTAAGATGTTTTTTCTGTTTACTGTTCCGTAGTTTGAGCGGAGCTATGTGGTCAAGGGCTGTATTAATAGTTTCATTAAATTGTTCAACTAGCACATTGGGATCCATATTGACTGGGAACAAGTTCAGTTGCGGTAGTATGATGGGCAACAGTTTTTCTGCTGTCATAAGTTTTTTGTTCCTCATGGGCATAGGAGGGGCAAGTGAGGACAGGGCCGTGGCACAGTTTGTTGCTACTGTAAATAATAGATGGTGGTCAGTCCAGATCTGGTGTACAGTATCTGTGATGGTTACTTCACAGTTGTGTTCCGCTATCCAGTCAAGGATTCGACCTTTGTTATGAGTGGGAAGGTTAACTTTCTGGGTGAATCCCAGTTCTTTTAGGATCAAGGCAGTAGCTGTTGACTGGATGTCCTTAACATAATTGTAGCCTAGGTTGAAGTCCCCTAGCACTATTGTTTGGGAGGTGTTTTTTAAGTTATTGGACAGGGTTGTAGAGAGATCCTCAGCGAAGGTTCCAATAGGACCTGGAGGTCTATAAATAAGGAAGAGGTTTAATGTTTGGGAGCTAACGGTGGCAATTTTGACCGTGAGGCATTCGCAGGATTTCATAGTGGGGGTTGTGGTAATTCTCATGTCTAGACTGATCTTAGCTATGATAGCTAGACCTCCACCTCAAGAGGTGTCTGTCTGCTCGTAAGATGGTATAATTGTCGGGCACTGCTAATGATAGGGCAGGGCCTGCCGCATCATGAAGCCAAGATTCAGATAGCCAGGAAATCGAGGTTGTCTGCGAGAATGATATCTGAGATCTCTGTTGCATGTGCGTTCTAAGACCTTTGAAGGCGCTCTGGCAACGGGGGCCCCACATAAGGCAAAGCACTGCAAACCCCGGAAGCGCCATTGGGACGGGCTCATCAGCGGTCAGGTCGGGAACGGCATCTCCGGCACCCTCCACCGTGCGCCAACGCTCCAGGTCAGTGAAGAAGAGAACGTCGGACCATCAAGAACTTCTGGAGAAGTCCCAGCCGACTTCGACGGAGAAGGGGGAACAGGGCGCTGACCTTCCCCTCGGTGAAGGCCGCAAGCGCACCCAAGGCCGTGAAGACCCAGATTCACCAGGTGAAGTCCTCCCTGGAAGGAGTGGTGGTGTCCCTAGCGAAGGCCCCAGATGAGGGCTCGCAGGAGGTGGCCCATTAGACTAGAGTTTCCCTGCCTGCTCTGAGGGAATCGTCTTTTTTACCCATTGAACAGACACCGATGAAAACGATGCCGATCATATCCCCTAGACCATCCCCCGCTGGTCGAGCAGAAGGGGGTGGGCCCGGTGGTCCTGTAAGGCTTGGACATCTCCTCTGAGGAGGAGCTTTCTGGTCTGCAGGCCGTACTTGATAAGAAGTTTGAGGCCTGGTCCTATGGGAAGGACCTCAGTGAAACAGATGTAGAGGGCGGCGAGTATACCGACTAGCAGCAGGACGGTGAGCACATCACGCATCTGCCACCGCTCCCGTTGCAGCCACCACCACAACAACCTCCACCACCGGACGTGTCGGCAGACATCCTACAGGCACTGCACACCTTGTGTTCAGAGATCCGGACAAGGATGCCCCTGCAAGGCATAAATTAGTTTTCAAAAATTGATTAGCAGATTTTGCTAATTAAAAATGTTTTGATTAGCAAATGAACTAATTTGATTAGCAATTTTGTACTAATATTGAATGTCACCAGAATTAGTTGTACCCCAAGATATAGAATTAGCAAGAATGCAGAAATGATTTCTATGTACCTCTGATGTTATACTTCAGTGCAATGTTTGTAAAATGTAAAGGTTCGCTGCAAGATATTTTTAGAATAAAACATTGGGCTAGGCTTACCTCTCAGGGCCGTTCTTATCAAGTGGGAAGGTCCTCTCTGCCTAATCTTCCTCTACACTGGAGACCAATTCCTACAAAATAGGCTAAAAGCAACTCATTTACCGGCTACCCACAACAATGCACACTCACTCTGGAGGGGGGGGGGCCTCGAAAATCGACAGCCGAACAAATGCCAGCGCAGCCACTTGCCAACACCCAGCCCAGCAATCGGGGACAGCGTTGGGGCCTTTCGCCTTTACAAACAAGTGAGGCCTCGAGCCTCTTTGGGGGGGGGAGAGGTCCAGCAACTGCCCTCATGGTTCCAGTCCGCAAACTGGCCAGTGTAAAGCTTCCTACTGGCTCTGGCTGCTTGCCTCGTGAAAAATAAGGCAGCTAACCTCCATGCACCACTGCAGGCTGCTCGGACTGGCCTATATAGGGCAATAGGGCCATGGCTTAACCAAGAACGCAAAATGCTTGTGTGGGCCCATATTTATTGGGTCAAAGTGAGCCACCTTTTTGGCCAATGTGGGCCAGTTTGATGAGTTACTGGAGTCAGTAACTCATCAAACTGGCCCAATAGTTTTGACCAGTGTTGTTGAATTAAAATGTACAATTTGCCCCACCTCCCCCTTGGGATATTCAAACAATGTCACAAAAGGAATTAATTCACTGTGGAGCACTTTTTCGGTTGGTGCCAGAGACAATTGTATGCCCCAGTCCGACCCTGCCCCACTGTTTCCACCATCAGAAGTGGGGAGGCCGGTGGGCACACTTCAGAGTCCCCTCCACGGTTCTATATCTGGTCCTGCACCCTGGCATCTATTATGTGCCCTTATTTAATGCCCTTCACTGTATGACCAGTGGCGTAGCTAGGAGGGGTGGCATTGTCCCTTGTGCCCCCCTACCTAACCTGATCAAAAACAACTAAGGTGAATTGTCCAATTTCGGTACTGCAAAATTCATGGAAAACTTTGTATTGGTTCTTGGAGTTTACATGCAAATGCCTTTTGTCCAATGCAATTTGGGTGGTTGTGAAAAGGCAATTTAATGAAATATGCATATTTCAATTTAAACCGCAAATTTCTGACGTCACATCACATTACAACAGAGTTTACCTTTTGACATGTGGGCAGAGCGCAGTTCTGTGTGACTCACTGTGGGCAGGGCATAACTCTCAGGAATTTTTGATATTCAAACGTAGACTGGTATGGGTGCTGGGTGTTAGAGAGCGCCTGCTCTGACACCCAGCACCCGCCGTAATAATGCTGCCTAATGCTCGTAGAATTACGTCGGGTGCTGGGTGTTAGAGAGCGCCTGCTCTCTAACACCCAGCACCTGTTGTAATAACGCAGCCTTGTGCTCGTAGAAGAGGCCTTCTACGAGCACAAGGCTGCGTTATTACGGCGGGTGCTGGGTGTCAGAACAGGCGCTCTCTAACACCCAGCACCCGCCGTAATTCTACGAGCATTAGGCAGCATTATTACATACGGCCGTAATAACACAGCCTTGTGCTCGTAGAAGGCCTCTTCTACGAGCACAAGGCTGCGTTATTACGGCAGGTGCCGGGTGTTAGAGAGCAGGCGCTGTTTAACACCCAGCAACCGGAGTAATAACGCAGCCCGAAGAGGCCTTCAATGAGCAGCAGGATGCGTTAAGGCAGCAAGTGCTGGGTGTAAGTGTCTGATGATAATATTTCACCCGCCCGTTCGGGCGGGAGAAATATTATTCTCAGCAACTTTCTAACACCAGCACCTGCAGTAATAACGCAGCCTGCTGCTCGTAGAAGGCCTTTTCAGTGGTGGCTCGTCATCCTATCGTCAGCCGTCCTGCTCTTCGGCTCAGGAAGCCTACAGGGGCCGCAGCAAGTCTGGTGGAGGCTGCTGTCGTTGCCAAGTTCCCCAGGTGACGCGCCCACGGCGAAGCAGGATTGTAACCGGCCGTGACTTCGGGCCCCCACCCGCGCACCCCGGTGGGAGGCCAGCTGGCAAACTTCGTCAGCGTGTGGAAGTCCATCTCCACCGACAGTTTGGTGCTGGACGCCCTGGCCCATGGGCACACCCTGGAATTTCAGCGCATTCCACCGGTGGCCAGGAAGGAAAACCATGTCCCTCACCTTCTGCTGGAGGTGAGGGACTTCTTCATGCTGAAGAAGGGCGCGATGGTGCTCGTCCCAAAAAGGCTCCGGAGTGTACTCCCAGTACTTCCTCGTCAGAATGAAGACTGGCAGTTGGAGACCCATACTAGATCTCTGCCGCCTCAACAAGTACATCAGGTCCCAGATGGTTACCCTTCAGCAACTTCTGGCATAACTGGAAAAGGGGATTTCCTATCGTCGCTGGACCTGGAGGATGCCTATTTCCACATCCCCATTAACAAGGGACACTGCAAGTTTCTGCACTTCGTGGTCCACGGGCCGCATTACCAATTAAAGGCCCTTCCCTTCAGAGTGAAGTCAACAAGGGTTTTCACCAAGTGTCTGGCGCCAGTGGCGGCGCGGTTGCGCCTGCAGGGGATTCACATCTACCCCTACCTGGACATTTGGCTCATCCAAGCGAAGTAGAGGGAGACCGCCGTCAAGCACACGCGGGGGCTGTCCGGCTACTCGCGGAACTGGGGTTCTCGATAAACTTTGAGGTCGTGCTTGGTGCCATCGTAGGACGCGCTGTTTCTTGGGTCCCAGCTCAACAGTGTTGTGTCTGGCATCCCCGTCGGAGGAGAGAATAGCAGCCATCCTGAGCAAGGTACAACGGCTGTTTACCCTGAAGATCGCAAGGGTGAGGTCCATCAAGTCCCTCCGCGGCATGATGTCGTTGTGCATTTACCTTGTGTGCCTGTGCAGGCTACGGATGCGACCACTGCAGGAGTTCCTCGACGCCTGTTGGATCCAGGTATCGGGAAGCTTAGAGGACAAGATCACGCTCGATGCGATTCGGTGGTGGGGTGTCCGCGTGCATCTGTCGGCGGGCGTGGATTTCCAGACCTCCCACACCCTCATCAGGAGATGGTTATGACGAACGCATCCCTGCAGGGATGGGGTGCGCACACGGATGTCTCCACGCAAAAGGCTTGTGGCTACTGGAGGAGAAGTCTTTGCAATCAACTTTCTGGAGCTACGGGCCGTATTTATGGCCCTCAAGTTTTTCCTTCCGTCCCTCAAGGGAAAGGTGGTGTGGATTTTCACAGACAACACCACCACAATGTTTTACATCTGGAAGCAGGGGGGCACCAGATCCCCGGCACTCTCCAAAGAGGCGCAGGACCTATGGCGATGGGCCGTCTCACAGATGTTTCTTGTCCCATTTCATCTGGCAGGAGTGAAGAACACTGTGACCGACTCTCTCAGCAGGGAACTGTGCTCGTGCCACAAGCTGGAGCTTCGGCAGGAACAAGTGGGGCTTCTATTTCGACAATCCCCAGCTCGATCTGTTTGCGACAGCGATGAGCAAGTGCCAGATGTTCGCCAGCAAGTTTCTCCAGCCGGGGAGCATGGGGGATGCATTCTCCTTCCCCTGGGACGGCCGGTACCTCTATGCGTTTCCCATGTTGCCGTTGCTTCTGCAACTCCTCAATCAACTCGACGGTCCCGGTGCAGGATGATCCTTGGCGCACCGGCGTGACCGAGGCAGATATGGTACCCGGACTTCCTGGACATGTCGGCGTCCCCTCCAGGCAAGCTTCCGGTGGACGCAGATCTTCTCGCCAGGGAAGGAGGCACGATTCTGCACCACGACCCAGGGTCGCTGAACTTGCAGACCTGGCTCCTGCAGCGCTAGAGTTTGGTGGATACGATCTTCCCTCATACTGCAAGGAAGTGCTTGCCAAGGCCAGGGGTTCGTTTACACTGAAATGCTATGGACATAAGTGGAAGAGGTTTGCCATCTGGTGCAGCGCACAGAACCTTGACCCTCTATGGAATATGGCTCTGCAGGTGCTGCCGTATTTACTGTCGCTGGCCAAGGAAGGGTTGGCTCATGCTTCCATCAAGGTTCATCTGGCGGCTATCTCCCACTACACCAGAACCCCGGAGCGGTCGTCGTTATTGTCAAACCGCCTGGTCAAGGAATTCATAAAAGAAATGTTTAGGTTGTTCCCGCTGGTGAAGGCCCTGGCTCCAGCGTGGGAGCTCATTGTGGTGCTGACTAGGCTCATGGGTCCCCCGTTTGAGTCTATGCATTCGGCACCGCTGAAGTTTTTATTGTGGAAAACAGCGTTTCTTGTGGCCATCACCTCCGTACGACGAGTGGGTGTGAACCAGGCCCTCTTGTAAACCACCTTACTAGACATTCCTCGAGACGAGGGTGGTGCAACAGCAACCCCATACACATGTTTCAGCCTTGTTGAGCATCATCAGTGAGGTGGAGCTGTGCCTCTCTGAGAACCGTGAGCAAGGGGTCCACGTCTGGATTCCCCTGGTAACTTAGGGTGAGACTCAAAGTTCCTTAATATGCAAAACAAAGGGGGGTCTGGGAGTCTCTGAGGCCCAACTAGGCTGAAGCACTTGTCTGGGGTTGCTGTTGGTACTCTTGTTCAGAGAAGAATTGCCTAGCATTTCGGTGCTGGACTGCCCCTGGGCAGGACAAAGACTGATATGCAGGGATATTTCTCCTCTAAACACTTGGTTGAGACTCTTCCAGGGGCCATCCACCCAAGAACAAGTCAATGGGCCGTGTTCGTGCTGGTAGAGAGACTCCCAGACCCCCCTTTGTTTTGCAAGTTACTTACCTATAACTGTTCTCCAGCTTGGGTCTGGCATGGATTCACATGCGAACCCTTCCACCTACATCTCTGCGGCTCTTCTCTTGGTACTACTGCCACTCTACGTGCTACCAAATCTGAAGATGGCAGCCAGAGGACGGGCTTAGGTAGAGGGCAGTCATCATTGGCTGGGGGCAGTATGACCCAGAGACCAGTGATTGGTTGTTAGGAGAAAGACAGTTCAGAAGTAAAACTGTGGTTTTTTTTTTTTTTTTCCTTTACCGAGGATTCCCAGCCTGACGGGGAATATTCATGAGCATGAGAATCCATGCCAGACCCATGCTGAAGAACAGTTAAAGGTAAGTAACTTGTTCCTTATGGACCTTTAAGACTATTGTATTGGTTGCTCTTACATCTGCACGTAGAGTGAGCGAGTTGCAGGCACTTTCTTCCAACCCATCCTTTACTGTATTCCACAAGGACACAGTTGTGTTGAGTCGGCCCCTCTTTTCTACCTAAGGTAGTTTCAGACTTTCATTTGAATCAAAAAATGTGTGCTACCTGTCTTCTATCCTCCTCCACATCCTAGTAAGGAAGAGGAAAGGTTTCATAAATTGGACCCTAGGAGAGCTTTGAGCTTTTATATTTCCAAAATGTAAGAGTGGACAACCAGCTCTTTGTGGGGTATTCCGGGCACAAGCTAGGCCAGGCCGTCTCTAAACAGACCTTATCTAGATGGATCATCATCACTATTCTAAATGCTATACTTTGGCAGGCTAGGACCCTCCGGAGGGCTTGCATGCTCATTCAACCAGAGGCATGGCTACGTCGACAGCCCTGCAAAGGGGTGTCCTGATTAAGAACATATGTGATGCTGCAACGAGGTCTTCCATACACACGTTTACTAAGCATTATTCCCTGGATACTTCCCATGCTCAAGATGTGGCGCTTGGCAAGGCATTGCTTTAATCTGCCCTTTAATTTCAGCTTTACAAAATGTTTCACCCTCCTCCACTCGTGGATACTGCTTTGAGAGTCAAATATGAGGAATACGTTGGTGGACACAATCCATTTGAAGAACAAGTTACTTACCCTTGGTAATGTTCTTTCGACTGGATGTTCCTCATAGCCCTCCCGACCTGCCCCTCTGTAGAATTTCCAATGCTATTACAGCTTTTGTTCCAACAAGGCTGAGTATGGTCAGCCCCGATTTGTGGCCACTTCTGCTACATGAGGATGGGGAAAGTGCGTGCTACTTATAACATCCAAAGACATCACTCTTGATGGAGGACTTCAAGGGACATTGCCTCTATGCAGGGCATCCTCTGCCAAAAATGTCCGAAGCAGCCAAGCTGTGGACACTACATGTCAAAGATGAGGAATACGTTGGAGGATCATCCAGTTGAAACTAACTTGGGTAACTAACTTGTTCTTCTCCAGGGCGGGCTAATAAGGCACTCTCCTGCACTGCACATAATGTCGCCTGCTAACGTCATGGTAGTCCATAAAAAGGTTCGTGACCTGGGGGATTGTGGTTCTTATCGACCCATCTCTTGACACAGGCGTGAAGATTCTTGCAAAGTGTCTGGCACAACGTATAGAGGGTATCATCCTTCTTTTGATCAATAAGAGACCAAACAAGCTTTATATGCCATAGCGACTCTGCCGATAATGTGTGATGGCTGCCTCACATCACAAATCTAGAAGACGCTGACCTCACCCTAGACGCTGAAAAGGCATTCAATAGTCGCATGGGACTTTGTTTTTGGGATAATTATGTTTATTTTATTTATATAGTGCTTTAAGCCGATGGGCTGTACATTATAGCAACAATACAATAACAGTAGAAGCAAATACAAATATATGTCAAACCATCAATACAGCAACTAGAACAATTTGCCAGCAGAGATAAATGAGGGAAAAAGGGGTGTAGAGGGGAATGGAGTGGGGAACAGGAAGTGAGATAAGTTGAAGGCGAGAGAGAGGGGGGGGATAAAGAAGAGACATGGTAGGGATAGAGAGACATGATGATTATGAAGAGGATAAAAGACGGGTGGGGGGAGCGAGGGCAGGGGAGGATCAGAGTATCAGGAAGGGGAGTGGAGAAGGAGAGATTTTAAGGAGAGACGAAAGGAGGAATAGGTGGGGATGGAGCGGAGCAAGGAGCGAAAACTAGAGGAGGCACATGGGGCAAGGGAACAAGGAGAAGGAAGTGATCTGCAGATCTGAGGGAACGGGAGGGAGTGTAGAATGAGATGAGAGAGGAGAGATAAGGGGGAGCAAGTTCATGGAGAGATTTAAAGACGAGACAGAGGAAGTGGAATTTGAGTTTGGAATGAAAGGAAAGCCAGCCAAGCTGTGAGAGTGAGGAGGAGATGGAGTCATGAGGTGGGAGTAGACCGAGGGTGCGGATGGCAGAGTTGTAGAGGGATTTTAGGGGGGCAAGATGAGAAGCAGGGAGTCCGAAGAGGAGAGAGGAACAATAGAAAAGATGAGAGAAGAGAAGGGAGGATATTAAAAGTTTAGTGGCGTGGAAGGTTAGGGTGGAACGTATTTTGCGGATATTGAAAAGGTGGTAGTGACATGCACGGGAAGTGAGAGATATATGGTGGGTGAAGGAAAGGGAGGAGTCGAAGTGAATGCCAAGATTACGAGCATGGGCAGAGGGAGGAAGATTAGTGGGAGGAAAGTGAATAGAAGGAGGGGGAGACGGAGGAGGAATGGTGTTGGAGGGAAAGAATAAGACTTGAGTCTTGTCTGTATTAAGAGAGAAAGTGGGATGACATCCAATTTTTAATGGCAGTAAGACGAGAAGAGCGCTTAAGATGGAGGTCAGGAGTGAAGGAAGATAATGAGGAAAAGCTGGGTGTCATCAGCGTAGAAGTGATGAGAAATACCGATAGAGGAGATGATGGGGGCGAGAAGCGAGGTGTAAAGGGAGAAAAGAAAGGGGCCAAGGACAGAGCCTTGGGGTACACCATAGTCCAGTGGGAGCATAGAAGAGGTACGACCGCCCCAGGATGCGGAAAAAGAGCGATGGGAGAGGTAAGAAGAGAGCCAGTTGAGGACTGAGCCTTTGAGTACAAGTCTGATTAAATTACTATGCACCAACTCGATGGCCTCAATGGTCACAAATGGGATCACACTTGCCCCCTTCACTCTGCATACAGGCATGTGCCAGGGATGCCCCCTGTCTCCTCTCTTGTATGCCCTCATCATAGAACCTCTAGCGACCAAGCTTCACACGGATCCTGGATGGTCAGGCTTGCTGAGGGGGGCTGGAAAGACACAGAATATATATATGCGCTGACTACCTACTTGTGTCCATCAGTAACTGCACAATTTAGCTGACACGGCTTCAGTGTTTATTGCAAGAATTCGGCCCCATGGCAGGTTACACAAATAATTGGGCTACATCTGTGATCCTCTTGTTGAGAATGGATATTCCATGAGACCCTGGGGACGGGGAGGGGGTGTGGAGGTTGCTTCCCTAAGGCTTCAATTACGGTGCATCAAATACCTTGGAGTAAACATAATCGCTACCCTGAGCGAGACGTTGGAAGTAAATTATCCCCCGTTCTCTACAAAATTAAGCAGGTGGGATTCCTTGGTCCTGCCCTTCAGACAGGACAAAAGCTCTCAATGAACACCCTGCTGAAGCTGATCTATCTGGCCATTATGCTGCCCACAGCTCCCACACTGTCAATGTTCAAATAATTAGATGCACACATTTCCAAATGAATATGGTGGGGCACGAGGGCACAACTTAAGCTGGAAGTGCTGCAGGCCTCCAAAGCTGATGGTGGTCCGGGGGGAGGGGGCTGGCTCTCCCATCATGGAGGGTATACTACTAAGCTTCTCAAGTGTGCTGGGCCAAGCTGTGGCTTAATCCGCACAATGCAACCAGCTGAAAGGCCCTGGAGCTTTTGCAGCTGGTTCCGATTTGCCATCTGAGGTCCTTGCCATCCCACCCCCCAAGCTACCTGGCCGGATTAAGAAGCACCTAATTATTGGTTAGATGCTCGCGCTATAGCACAAGATGAGGTCGGCATATGACACGCCTGTTCATACTGCACCGGCCTGGATCAGTATCAGAGCATCTTTTGTCATACAGACTTGAAATTATATTTTATTTATATCACACTAGTACTTGTTTCAGAGCGCGACCAGGCAAAGGGAGGGGAGCAGGGGAGAACAAAAACAACTATCTTACTAGGCCCAGTGACTGGGAAGGGAAAAGGGGGGAAAGTGCATGGAAGGGGGGAGAAATTGAAAAGTGCGGAACAGAGGAGAGAACAGAATAAATAAGTTAAATAAAAGCGATAAACCGTGGTAGTGCAGCGGGCAAGTGGCAACTCGCTGGAACTAGCCATGCCGACCGCATTTTGTGCGTGCCTCTGTGAGTACCCGACACAGCGCCTGGCAGGACAAAAAGCCCCTGCCGACGCGTAGTAGATGACATTGAAACCTTGCCTCCAGACCCAAATGGACTGATCGCCTGTTACAGGGCGCGCCTAGTCGTTGGTGGACTGCAACATATGTGATGGTTTGGGGGAGAGGGCTCTTGACCTTTCCCTTGCTCTCAGGTGAATGAGCAGGTCCGGGGGCTAAAAGGGCCTTATCCAGAGGGCCTTTTCTGTTGCGGGCCGGCTTCCGCCAGCCGGCGGAAGTGTGCAGGCAGAAATGCTTGCCTCGTTGCTTAGCAACAGTTAATTACAAATTTAAATAGCGGGCAGCGGTCATCTTAGTGCGGCGGCTCTGCAGTCAGCTGTGAGAAGGGTAGAGCGCAGATCACAGGCTCAAATGCAGCTTGGCAGCTTGCTCACCATATATATGCAGGGGTACTCATTCTCCTGAATGTGATTCTATCATTCCCCATATGTGATTCTTCGGTTGGGGGAGTCGGGCGACGCAGCTCCGGCAGCTCTCTCAGCAGGGTCGTGAAGCCGGTGGATGGTGTGTGGGAGAGGGCACCTGCTCTTAGCCCGCTCCCAGGTGAATTTACAAGCGAAGATGATTGAGCTGAATAATTACCTGGACAGTACAGCACATTTGGGGAATAACATGTGTTATCAGCACACGAGAGGTGGGAAAAAGAACCTCTGAGGAGAGTTGCTATGTTTGTGCTCTCCTACTCTATGCTATGGGGAAATCCAAGATATTCATAGCTATAGAACTAGCAGTGTAGACAGCTCATTGCTTGACTCACCTTGCTCTCTACCATGCAAGAGTTTATTTCCAGGGACGAATGGCATCCTTGGTATGGGTTACCGAATGGTCAGCGCCAGAAGATGATTAAACGATCACACACCAGAGATCATGTGATAAAATACGAACAGCCTGGAATGAAGGCAGCAGTAATCAGATGGGAAATAAACAAGAAAAACATTTGCCAAGGAAAAAATGATGAAGAAATAAGATGATGCAAGAAGAGAGGCCAGATGCAAATTTGGCGAACAGTGCTTTCTCCAGATGGATGGGAGGAAGGCATAGTTGTATGCAGAGCGGTGGCAGTAATAAGACATCACAAGCCAGGTATAGATTGTGTGGAGAAGGGTTGCAAACCTCTCTGGCCGAAGCTTGCAAAGTTGCTGACAGGTCGAGGAAAAAGGAGGCCTGTTGCAGATGGTGCCTCTGGCTAGCGCAGAGCTATGCTACAGAAACAATGGCACAAGAAAAGTTAGAGAGAATCAACCGTGTGGTCGAATCTTCGATGTACCAGGAATGAAGGATGGAACAGTAGTGATAATGGACCACTACTGGGCGTGCGAGTCAAGAGCATACATGAAGCTGCGTTCTATAGTGATCGTTCATGTTCCAGCATTGGTAATTCCAAAAAGTGACCTGAACATTGGAGAGTTCTCAAAAGCAGATGCTCACCTGAGAAAGAGATCAGCTGAATTTCTCAATCGAACACAGAGCGAGAACTACTACTCCGCAAAATCGATAGCAGCCTTCAATGACATGCCATATGAACACAGGTTGTTTCGCCAGACTTCAGCAGTATTCATGACAATCTTCATTCCAGGGATCCAGACGATGGCAAATACCAAATGGTTACAGATAACCAGATGGGAGCTCCTGCAGACTATCAACACTACCATAAAGGAATTCAATGCTATCAAAGAAGAGCTGAGACCCATAAGACTGATGACTCTACAGAACAGATATGTCTTGGATATGATTACAGCCATGAATGGAGGTGTTTGTCAAAATCAGAGAATCATGTTGCACATTCATACCTTCTCACGATGAAGAGAATGGGACCTTAACTGAGGCCATAACGATGCTGACTAATTTGAATGTCAAGATTGAAGCTGAAGTGGAAGATATTGCAGATGACAGCTGGTTTGCATCTATCTTCTCATGGGTTCCACAATGGATGGTGAATATTTTGAAGTTCCTTGGAGCCTTGTTGGTGATGATTATGTTCGGATTCTGTGTGGTCAGAATAATAATCGCACAGTACAAAAAGACTGCAAAGAAAGCAGTAGGACTCAAGATCGTGAAAGTCAGGGTTTGGACCAAAAGAGCTCACAGATGAAGAAATAAGAGACTATATAAAGGCCAGTATTCATGCAACTGAGAGAACAAAGTCCCCATATCTGAGAAACCACAAGAAGTATGTGGGAAGATGGATCTACTGCAGCTTAATGGACAATGTAGTCTCATGACCTGGAGTGTCAAACATGTGAAATCGGCAGGATCTTTGAAAGGTGTAATAAAGATATGGACTCCAAAGAATCAGTTTTTCAGAAGAGGATGTGAAGATTGATGGGAGAGTGGTAGATGAATCGCCCAGAGGGGCGGGGGGAATGTAGAGGAGGAGCCAAGTACCTCTACCAGAAGTCCCACCCCCATTCTGCCTATATGTTGGCAGCCAGAAATTGCAACATGCACAACGCCAGTAATGTTCCCTATACTGCAAAGTGTCTTTGAAACAAGGTATCCATTGAGAAAACCCTATAATGTATCCGCAGAGAAATTATAACTTTCTGAAGGAAGTTCCAGAAGAAGTGTGAAGATGAATGAAAGAGAAGATTGTTGACGTCACATGAAATCAAAATGACGCACCCAGATGAGATGTCAATAAAGATGAATAGACCGTATAGAATCTGATGGTGAAGTAAAGAATAAGCAACATTTTGTGAGCAAAATGAAGATTGCACGCGCAAGAGCACTGAAGAAAATGCAAAGCCGTTTTATAATTATACAGATGCAATAATTCAAGTAGACTAATCAGGAAGGCTGGCTATACGTAGGGAATAGACTGCAGGCGGTGCCACCAATATTATATATGCGTGTATAGAATGTGGATGTTCCATGACACACTTTAGCAAGCAAAGAACCCATCAACAAGAAGGGCTGAAAGTGTGGCACAGTTGAATAGAACAGTTAATGCCAAGCGAAGATTCAAGAAGGCTTGCCTGGCCCATTGTCAAGAGTTTGGGCCGCCAAGAGTCTGGTTATCTATTTGAGACGATACTATGAACGTGAGAAGTAAGATGAGCTCCTGTTTCAGGTGCATGAAAAAACACTAGAAGTGCCAGGTTTTATTCATTTAATAGAATTAAATGCAGCGGAGCTCAAAACATGGTCTCCTGTCATATGGCCGAGATTAGAATAGACTTTGGGAGAGCTACACAGAGGAGAGCTACACAGAGACCATAAGATGTCCATGCTCCCACTCCCTTCTATTCTCAGGCACAATAATGACTGCAAGACCAAGTTCAAAGAACTAATTGAATAGCAGACAGTAGGAGTGATGATGGATGTTGGGTTAATTGAGTGGGGAGGCATGACCAAGCTAACCCTCCAGCACCTGGGGTCCCAGCTTGCGTGCTGCTAGGGAGTGGAATATTCAAGAAGGTTACAAGCGTGCCTACCAATTATAGAGGGCCACGTATCAGAGAGCACTATAGTTTGAAAGCCAATAAAACGGTGTGTAGTTTCATGACACTGAAGATGATTTGCACTAGGGGTAGGTATAGCTGTCCACCTGATCTTAGAGACCTAATCCCAGTCCAGTACCCCATAGAAAGTATACTTGGACGTTCCCTGTCGACCAAACACAAACCCAAGTAGGGTTTCTTATTTTGCTACGTAGTATGACCTCACTCATGGCAAGTTGTTGCTATATAATTGTTAGGCGGAATCCTATGCAGTGCCCTTGGGGACCACTGCACACAATTAAGACTGTACTACACAAAGAGTGGTAGCAATGGCTGAGCAGCCAGGCTTATCTCAAGAGCAAATGAGCAGTAGTAGAGATTACACAAAGGACTAAAATTACTGTGACTCAAACACTGATCCAAGGTTTCTGGTTAAAAATTATAAGTACATTTATTTTTAAACCATCTGTTCACAAAACACTTCACTTTTTTAAAAAAATAAAACCACACTCCAAATATCCTACACACAACCAATTCCCCTTGTGCAGATTAATTCAAGGTTAGTACATTGGGATTTGACAGACCGGTGTTGTGAAACAAGGACGTTACCGTGGGTTAATACGCAATCCCTTTTTGACAGTAATGTCAGTTCGGTCTTACGAAAGAAAAGCGTACCCGCGGTAAGAACTGTAATCAAAGTCAAACACACTTAGCACCTGAATTAACACAAGGGAATAGGGGATAAAAATCATAGGCAATACTTTTGTCAAGGCAGATAGAATCAGAGGACACTTTCTAAAAAGTAGATAAGTCAATAGGCCGGCGCCAGTGTCAAATGCAACAGGAGTCCTGTTGTCGAGGATCACAAGGTTAGAACAGTTCACAATTCGAGATTGCCAGGAGTGCTTGGATATTGTCAAAAGGGGGAAGCAAAAGTTATAAGAGGGAAGGAAGAAAAGGACAAGCCTTCAGTGAGGAAGTAGGGTTCACCCCAATTGCTCTAAGTCGGACACAGTACCTTATTCGTTTGAAGAAAGCTGGTGCCATGGCAGTTGTTCCTGGTAGTTCCTGCAGACTCGGGGTTCATGGAGCTTCAGTCGTGGGGAGGAGGAGGATGTCTGGAGCAATCTGCACTACCCAGGGATGAGGCCAGCAGCAAAAAAGCAACGGTGAATAAAAGGTGTGATCCTTTAAAACAGGATAAGCTCTTCAGATGGCTATCCGGACCACTACAGCTGTGTGCAGCCATTTCGACCAAGAAGAGATCCTCTTGCTGCTGAAGGTGAGCTGGTTGATCCCACCAGGCTCAAGGGAAGAAGACTCCAGACTGGATCTTCTGTCGTTAAAGGGTAGATAGCTCAGGAATGCAGCAGGGCTTCACCGGCACTCGGCGTTGCAGCAGCTGTATTCTTCTCTGCTTCTCTTCGGTTCTTGCAGTTCCAGTGGTGACTCTGCCTTCCAGCCCAAGAGTCCTGCCTTTTATGCCAAAATCCCCCATTCACACAGCCTGGCTGTCAATCACACAGCACGGGGGTTGTCCGGCCCTGACAACCACCTCAGCCAATCGACACAAAGTGCGACTTGGGTCTCCAAGGAGACCTTGTGCAGGGGGTGACTAAACCCCTCCCTCACATTCAGCCCACCTAGACACCCAGACGCCAAAGGTTCTGGACAGAAGCCTGCCAAAGGTCAGAAGGTAAACCTGGTTTGGCGCGAAAAGTAAAACACAAGAAGGACTTTAACAAAAAGAAATGTCGACTAACCCCGACCGGAGCCAAAAGAAAAGGTATTTGGTCAAGCTGGTTTATGTTTGAGGCTAATACATAGCCAAAAACAGTACCACGTTTATATACTATAATCACGGTAGAAAGGTTAGGGTAGGTACCGCTGCCACCAGCCAAGTCATAATGTTAAGAGAGCGAAACAAAGCTCCAAGAGGGGTAGGAATTAACCCTTTCCAATACTCCATGTAAGATGGGGGTACTGGGTCTGTAGTTTTAAAGAGACTACATAAAGTTAATGGCACCTTTACATGTTTCTGGGGGACAGTAGTCTCCCCCAGAAAAATGGAGTCCGGGAGAAGTCTCCAAAGACAACCCTCTGTCACTGCACTGAAGGTGCTGTGCAAAACACAAAAAAAGTGGGGCTCATGGAGTGGTGTGGCTCCAGAGCCCAAGATCGTACAAAAAGTAGAAATACACATGGCAAAACACACGTAAGAGTGGGAAAAAGGCTCACACTCTTACCAGGTGGAAAAAAAAATAAACCCCAGAAATCCAGCAAAGCTGCTGAGGGACTCACTAGGCGAGGGAAATTAGCCATAACTGAGAATTCTCCCTAACAATAATTGTATTTTTTCATGAAAATCGGGGAGAATGTTTGTGCGGTGTCCGTAGATGCCCGTTGTACTCCCTGTTTTAGAAAATGGTTATTAAAACAGTTGATATTTTATAACTTCCTGAGTCGACCTGGTTATTGATGTACGAGTAAGATCTGCATCCCCATTCATCAAAGATAGTGTTACCTCGTCTTAAAGGACCTTCGGGTTCACTTCCACTATTAAACAAAAAAAAAGCACCATCATGAATTAAAGCGTACAAAGTTGTCACATTGCGCTTTACTTGAGTTTTGGTTTATTCCGACAAAGCTTGTGAACAATAGAAGAAGTCGTCTGCTTGGCAAAATTTAACTCCTACGATGAGCGTATTGCCAAATCCAATTCTCGTATGAAAGAACTCTTTTCCACACTGAAAGAACTTGAGTCCCCAATAGATACACCTGACATCTGTACCAAAGATAAATCTTGGTGTACAGACATCCAACATGTACTGGCCAATAAATTTGTTACGCTCCAAAATAAAATTCAGCAGAAAAAAAGAAGTGCTGAGCATACAGCGCTGACCCAACACTCCTGCACCCAATGCTTCACCACCGGCTCACAATAACATCATCAATTTTTCCAAAATGTCTACCCTAGAGGTAGAAAAAATGATCATGTCACTAAAGCCCTCTAATTTGAACGGTGATATCTGCCCAGCACAATTAATTAAAGATGCCGCTAGAGAATTATCCCCATTCATCACCAAACTGATTAACGCCTCCTTTTCCTCTGGCACTATCCCTGCCAACCTTGAACAGTCCTGGCTGCTCCCTCTACTGATGAAACAGACCCTAGACCCACACATCCCCACCAATTACCGGCCCATTACCATTACCACAGTCCCATTCTTACTAAAAATATTGGCTAAAGCTACCTACAACCAAATTCAAAAACACCTGGAACAGCATAAACTCCTTGGTAACAGACCATCTGTCTTCCGCCCGTTATACGGAACAGAAACAGCCTTAATTGACTTAAAGACCCAAATAGACGCGCTGCGAGACAAAGGGAAGTCAGTACTTCTGCTCCTACTTGATCTCTCAGCCGCATTCGATCTGGTCAACCATAAAGTCCTCTGCCGACACCTTGATTCTGCTGCCCACTTCTCCCCGGAAGCCATCAATTGGATTAAATCCTTCTTGAGCGAGAGAACCATGAGTCTTCTCTCCCTCAGCAGCCGCAGACCCCACCCCCATCCTGTGTGGTGTCCCTCAAGGCTCCTGCGTCTCCAACTCTCTACAATATTTTCACCAAACCCTTGTTTGATGATCTGGCCCTTCTGGGTATTACCTACACTAATTACGCAGATGATACCCAGATTCTCTTCCCGCTTTCTGGGGATCACAACAAGGACACGAAGCTAGTGAACAAAGTATACCTCATCATCCAAGCATGGATGGCCACTCATGGCCTATGCTTGAGCGATGATAAGACCGAGTTGATAATTCTGGGTTCTCAGGCTAACATCAAAAAACTAGGTCAGGAATTTCCCTCATTTAATATTGACGGGAACTCTATTAAAGTATCCAAAGAGGTAAAAACCCATGGCTTCTACTTGGACTCAACATTGTCGTTTGATAAACAGATCAAATCCCTGACATCCTCCACAGCTTACACGTGCAAGCTACTCAGAGCTGGCGAGCCCTTCCTCTCTGACGATAGCTGCTTGATCCTGGCTAGAGCTCTAATACTCTCCAGAATTGATTACTGCAATGCTCTTTACAGTGGTGCTAATAATACGACTATCCATAAACTCCAAACCCTACAAAATAACGCCTTAAGAGCAGCCTTAGGTATAAACAAAAGAACCCACATCTCCCCCCTTAAACGCCATCACAAATGGTTATCCATGGCCATTAAAATACAATTGAAGACGCTATTGCTGACCCATAAAGCTCTTAACAACGCTGCCCCTATCTGCCTTAAAGCTAAGTTTCAGATAAAAATCGTTCAGACCAACCAGAGCCGGCAACTCTAATTGCCTGACCATACCTAAATACAACCTCGCCACTATTGGAGGCAATGGCCTCCCTGTAAAGGCTGCTAAATGCTGGAACTCCCTGCCTCAAAACTTGAGAGTTGACCAACCCTACTTACACTTCAGACAAAATGTTATAAAACACATTATCGCTACAGACCCTTAGCCCCTGACTTGTTAGGTTATGCCAGTTGCTCCAGCTCACCTGCGTACCTTAGTGATACACAGAGGATCTGACTAAGCATTGCATATTTCTGCACACTGCTCATGTTTATTCTTGCAACTACAAAGGCCACCTCACCTCTGTATATATTTTCACATTCTGTATACTCTGTACCTATGTAATTTCTGTGTATATTTGTGTATATTCAATACATATTTGTAACTATGTAAGCTTTGCATCTTCATACTGCGCCTTTTTACCTACGGTCTGGTGCGCATAACAAATGAATTAACAAACAATATTATATTCATGAATTTGGAACGGCTGAATTTTTTTTCGCACCTTAAATTGCGCAGCGGGAAATTCAATCAAAACAAGGCCAATTCTAGTGAAGTGGACGTGCTGGGGTTTCTGTGGCCTCAATGTGTAGCTTGCCCATTGCAACACACACTCTAGCTTCTCACTTGAGTTGCTTTTGAGGCCCGTCACTAGCGCCTATGAACTCACCTTGGACAATGGCGCATGGTTTAAAAGAGGCCTTGTCATGGCTAGACATGAGCAGGCGCTACTGGGCTCATTTAACTTCCCCCACGCTGGGGCAAGTGACTGTGAAAGCATGCTCCATTCAGAAGTGCTCTTGCATGCCATATATAATGTGTTAGCAATGCGAGTTAAACATGCATCAACTTTAACAGTTATTTGCAAGAAAAGTGCTTCCAAATCACAATCCAATCCAAGGTAAAGGAACTACTCACATCTCAGCAATAGACTGTCATCGACACCTAGCATTGCACCTGTCTCATTTGCATTGTATGCAGCCTGTGCTTCAAAGATGTGATGCATTTATTCTGTAACTAATTGCTGCCTCATCCAGGTCCAACTTGTAACCCGGTCCCTCACACTAACCGCCATATTCTCTCCTCTGTCTGCACATTGAATGTGCAACCTTCTGTAACCACTATTGATCCGCATGATAAAGCGCCCAGTTACCCCAGGGTTCGGCTGCACTATACAAATAAACAAACTAAACGACTGAACTCCCCTACTATTCATGTATCTGGTATGGTAGGCGTAAATAACCCGACTATGGTCAAGCTGTGGCTTTCAGGTTTTGCAGGCGGTTCTGCCTTTGTATTAGAGGTACTTTCGGGGGCAATAGATGAAGCGGATTCTGCCAGGGATGTCGAGATTGAATGGTTTGTGTGTGGTGTGTTAACAAGGGATTGAAAATTGGCACTAATGCGCGAAGTGCAATGCCTCTAATGCCACTGCAAAGCTTAACAGTGCTGCTGAAAAGAAATGCGCGTGCAGTTGTTCGAGTGGAGTTGCTGCCTGGCCTGCTGTCCATGAAGGAGCTGCGGATTTCCTTTTTGCTGTTTTAGTGATTACCGCGGATTGGCTCGGTAAAGACTGAAGTTTCAAGACATATATATATATATATATATATATATATATATATATATATATTTTTTTTTTTTTAACGGACTCATGAAGGCTAACGGCTGTTGGCAACTGCGAGCAACTGCTAGCAACTGGCATTCATTTATTCATACTTCTTTTTCCTTTGTCGCAACAGCGTCTGCCCCACCTCCTCTCCCAGAATTCCACATTAACTACCTTGCACGCGTGTTTGCGTGCGCTCCGTTGCAAAAGTGCAGTTGTTCAAGTGGAGTTGCTATCTGGCTGTCTAGCTGGAGAGCAGGCGACGGGCGGAGCCCAATTCCGGTGAGACTTTACCGCTTGTAGTTTATTTTTTAACATTGACTGTGGCACTATCATTGCAATGCCCCAGACTACATATACTTTGAAATGAGGTATGCCACAAGATTCTGGCATGGATGCCCCATTTGAGAATGATAGCGGGCCTCTTAAGAAATTTCAATCAATGTCAACCAACAGAACCACAAAAGAAATACAGCGCTCATTGTCTTTGTCGTCAGATATTCGACAATTTTGTCTAAATTATCTGAAATTCAAGGCTGCCTCTGTGAAAGCCATAACAGTGAAGTTAGGGACTGTGGCAGCAGGCATGTCCGTTTCCCACTCGCACATTCTAGATGCATTAGGTATGTCTTGTATCATAAATCAGGATGCAAGTGACTCCACCATACAAGACACTTTTGAAATAACTGACTCTGCGTTGGCCTCTGCTTATAGCAGCGGCAAAATTCTATTTACACAAATAATCCCTGTGAGTTTTAGTAATCCCCCTCTAAATGAGGGTGTACTGGATGACTTGACACAATTGGCTCCCCCAACATGCTCAGTACTTGCCCAACAAAAACTTCTAGCCGCGCATAATGCGCTATTAGTTACCAGGGAAATTGATGATGACATGATACATTTCATGAACACATCAAATAACACGGGTCAAAACACAAGACATAATTTATATTTGCTCTAATACGGGTGATCTAGTTCAGTTAATGGAAAAGAAAGATTATCCTATTGCATGAAGAACTACACCTCTCGTTACTTACAGTAGAGAACGTGTTCAAGGCCAGCAGCCATGAACTATCAAAATCACTGTAAAGACTGGAGGGGGGTGTCTGTACTTCCGCTCTCTATATGGTAGAGGAGAGGCACAGAGGACCCCAGCCAAGATTCTCTATTGGTAACATAGTCCTGGCTTCTCAGGAAGGTGATGCGGGCTGGTTCTGAAGTACAGTGTAGTCCCCAAGCACCCACAAAGGAATGTCCACACACTATATCAGTTAAAACAGTCTTTATATAATTAATATTCAAGGTTGTGTACACTATCACAATAACTCACTTTGTGCTAAAAAAAATCAACAATGGTAAATATACAGTTCTACAGTGGTACCACAAATATTATCAGATCTCATTAAAGTGCATCAACTATACTGTCATAATGTCACATAGATTAATAAAGAGGAAACCAGCAGTAGAGAGAGGAAGGAAAGCAAGACGGTTGAACAATTGGCAGACTATTGGTCGCTACCTTTAAACACAGCTCTGTGTGGAGATGCCCCCCACCCCCACCCACCTGGGCAACCTGTAAACCAAAGATGTATCATAAGCCCAGTCCATATATTGTTCTATGAGTCTTATTTCCCTCTACAATAGTTCTACAGCCCCAATGTACCTAGAATTGTAGCGTTCGTTGATGGGAAAGCCCTTCTTGAGTGCCCTCCCTTTAAGGCAGGAGTCACGGGTCGTCAAACGTCCGACGGAGAACAGGGTGAACTATGGCGGTGAAGTGGCAGCTTCGTTCCTAGTGGTACTTGTGGACGACGGAGCGTTGGCGTCCTGCAAGGAAGAGGCGTGCGGGGCACCTCAGTGACTATAGTTCTGGACCGAAAAGAGATGAAGAACTGTGGCCCAGCAAGGGCGTCGAGTCGTCAGCGTCTCTGTGGTCTTTAGGTGGTGGGAAACCCACCGTCGGATGCTCCTCGGCGCATCGATGGTCAGGTCTTCTCCAGCAGGATACAACGGCGACGATGCGGACGAGAGCGTCCTTGGGTTCTAAAGTTCTTGGGCAAATGGGAGCACAGCGGCTCCGGTCGGTGACGGCGGTCGTTGACAGTGGCGGACAACAGTCCGGGTGCTTCTCCTTTGTGATTCCGCGGCGGTCCCTGTCTCGGGGTCGGCAGCCTTTCGAAGGTCTGTCTACCAGGTAGCTTTGTCAAAGATCAGCTGATGCACGATGGTCCCTCGTAGCTCGGGAAGAGGGCGCCTTACCAGGTCCTCTCTGGGTCAGTCATTGGAGACACAGCAGCTTTCAGATTGTGAAGGAAAGCAACAGCAATTCTTCTCTTCCAGCAGGGCTTCAAGGTCAAGCTTCAGATACTCCAGTTACTCGTCGTAGTAGACTTCAGCTTCTGAACACGATTCCTAGCAGTGAGAGGTCCCCAGATATACTGTTGATCTCCCATTCATTCCGCTGAGTCATACTCAAGCATTCAATCACGACTAAGTGCATTCATGCAGGCAGGCAGTCAATCAGGTGCATAGTGCATTCAGGCCATTCACTCATCTCCAGACAATCACAACATGTTATGTGTATTGGGACAAGTACCCAGCCATTCAACACTCCACACTGCATTTCATGTGCCAGTTTCGGGCAGGGCTGTCTCAGTCATTGTGTCTAACACCAGATACTAGACACCCACAACACAGAATGCGTATTCGTCACACACACTATTCACCCAGGTCCCACCCACAGGCGTACCCACAACATACGGTTGTTGGAAAGGCTCCAGCCAGTCTGGTCAGCACTTCCCCACACTACCATATATGGAACTTCCACCCAACAGCCAGTCAGGGGGAAGGGACAGAGTCAGGGATTCCCGGCACTTCGGGAAGATCAAGGTAACAGGCGATGGAAGGCAAGAGGCCATGGGGGCCATTTTGTCTCCATCAGGAATCTACCGATTCCAATGACAGGGCCTGGGCATCCCAAAATGTCGGACGCTCCGGGCACCAATCAATTCAGCACGTAGCTGCCACCAGCCCGTACCCCGCTCTGTCGGTCACACACATAATCTGGATGATGAATCCTTGTATAACGCCCCTCTTAGAATCCCCCTGACCCCACTGAGCCAAGAAGTAGGTTTGTTTTGCAAATTAAAAAAAATGTATTTGAAAAATTAAACAATAGAGATATCACACTTTTAAAATAAATTAATATTGATAGCACACTTGTGAATGAGCAGTAATCCGCAATAGGTAATCCTACAGTAGGACAGTTCTTGGTTACTTATGAATAAGAACAGAGGACTAAGGTAGCAGAGAATGCTTCATATGGTTCAAGAAAATGCAAGGTTGGACAGAAAGCAACACAGAAATATTTTGATATGATTTCAACAAGAGATAATGTGATCACTTTTTCTTTTGACAATTCACTCCCCCGCCCCCTCCTTTATGCAATATAAGGAAATGGAAGGAGAGCACACAGTCTTCAAGAATACCAACAAAAATGCAATACAAAGTTCCAATTCCCCCCCCCAGCAAGCTCAGAGCACCAGGGATGATTTTTAAACACAGGCCCAAAATACTTTAATGTGGTGGCAATGAAGTGAAAAATATGCTAAAAATGCTTTTAATTCCCTCTAGAGGTTCAGGGTGAGTGAGAGATGCTTCAAATTTGTTCAAGATCACTTTAGCAATGCTCTATGAATGATTGTCAGGTTGCAAACGAATTTCAGCAAAGGAAAGCAAGAAGAAATTTGAGCCAAATCGCAAATCGCGGCACTTTTTCCGAGTGTGTCTCGCTTCTAGCACAAACGGTTCAAGAGATACGGACTATTTTGTGAAGGTAGTTTTTCAGAAATTAAACAATGATTCAAAACGGCAAAATGACACTTTTACAGGTTTAAAATCGGAGAGGGGACACACGATTCTATGATGCAGTTCTGGACAGGCTCAAATATTTTGAATCAGATTAATTTAAGCTAAGAGATTGGTTTTGCACAGTTCTAGCTGGGTACTCGCTCCTAATTTTGGAAGGAATGGGCCTCGTCACGGATCTGGTCAACAGGTTGGACTGGACTTCTGGGCGGTTTCTGGTACTGGTTCTCTGGTTCTGCTCACAGTGATCTGGTCTGGATCCGGTCTGCGGTTCTGGATACAGCTCTGCTTTCTGGGTGTTTCTGGCACAGGGTTCTAGGCCAGAATCCGACAGCTCAGCCCGGCAGTTTGAATAATTTGCAAATGATTTTGAGGCCTGCTGATAAAGGATTCAGCTTGTGGATTCAGGCCTCTCTGCTACAAGTTCTGGAGTCTGGGTCAAAGTTATGGTCTCTGGAGATTGATGGATTTGAAGTCTGGAGTCTCCGTCAGCGTGCTGCGCAGGAATTCAGTTGAAGGTTGGAAAATGAATGTCCCTGTCTGGCTTCCAGTGGCTCTTTTTATGTCTTTTGAAAATGGGTGTGGATGCTAACTTTCTTTGCCCAACCCACTCACGATTTGATAGGTCAAAGATTCGTCTTTGACCTTATTTGGGAAGGGAGCAGTGAGTTATCTTTATGGCATACAGAAAGAACACTCCCCTTTGCTTTTACCTTAGAAAATCATTTTCATAACTAAACACATTTCCCAGATAAACAAGTGGTTGACATTACATGTAAAGATTGCAGATGACTTAAGGTACATTCTTGTTCAACTCTGATCTTCCTAAGAACTTGCATTAAAAAATGACAACTTATTTTCGTTTTTAGTTGGTTTACCAATATCGGACGTTTACCAAAAATGGCACAAATGTACACCGCCTTTCTACACATATTCCAGTAAATTTCCATGTCTCTACCTTAAACCCAGTGTCTGCAACATGAATAAATTGCGGGGTTCGGTCCCAGAACATAGTACGGAATTGAGTTTAGACTCAAATTGTAGGTACATTTTCCATTTTAAGGATCTCCAAATTGTACATTCCTGTCATCTGGTTAGAATTAGTTATCAGTGTTTTTATAAAAACATATATTTGCCTTCAATTCACAAAAAGTGTCTGGCCCGCCTGTCATGATGCCTACCCCCGGAGCACCAGGTCAGGCCCTGCACCCCCGGGAGCAGGCATCATGCCCCCGGGTAAAAGCCCAGCGGCCCCTTATAGGGGCTCTTTAGACTCTGTCCTGGCGCCTTTGGCGCCAGGCTCATGTTGGATATCAGTCCTGGCGCCATTGGCGCCAGGCTCATAAAGGAAGGTGTTTTGTGCACTTACCTGATGCAGACCATGCTGCAAGATTCAGGCCTCCCTGAGACCTGAAAGGGACTATTTTTTCATTTGGACTATTTTGCCACTCGGGCGTGGCCAGGGAAGGATACTTACCTGGAACTACTTTGGGGGCTATTTAAGCCACGCCCAGACAGTAGCTCACACTTCGCTTTGTTCTGCATCCAAGCAGATGAACGCTCACCGTGTCTGCTCCTGCATCTGGTCTCCAGCCACGCCTGCCTCAATCCTGGAAAAACCTGTAAAGAAAGAAGAGAAGAGAAAGGTGAGAACCAAGAATTTTATCAAACTTTTACCTGCATCCGGAACCTTCACGCCAGCTTTCCTGAGAAAAGACTTTAATTAAAAGCACTGCGTTGCTCGCTGCAGCGCCGCGCTTCACTCACCTGTCCTCGGGAGTTCTTCTGGCTCCACGGCGACTGTCTGCACTGGTCGCCACATCTCTGCGCCTAGGGGAGAGAAGAAGAGACAAAAGGTGAGCAGAGGGAACATATGAGGAAAGCCTAATTTTCCGCCATAACATTTACCGGTCTTCTGTTGGTGGATCATTCCTCATTTCGGGTCGGCGCCGCTTCGTTGGCAGCTACCGCACCCCGGCCCCTATGGGGAAAGGACAAGACATTACTGGAGGAATATAAAGACATTAAGAGGGATCGCCCCCATCGCTAACTCGCCTGAGTTTATCATCGGCAAGTCAATCCCTCAACGCATCACCTTCATTCTGCACCTGAAATAAAGGACAGATCACAGGTTAGGAAGGCAACAGAAAAGGAGGCTCAACACTTGAACTTTTGTAATCTTCATACTTACGGCGTTCCGCTCGGAAAAGTCAAGTGGGTTTTGCCAGCGTCATTCTGAAAACCAGTGAAGTAACTGGACAAACACGCGCCCCTGCACCAGAAGCAGGATGGAGAGTTCATCCTCTCAAACCATAAGGTGAGCTTCAACCGGGGATTTCGGAGGAAGTTAGAGAAGAACGAAGGGGAGAAGGGGGGAGCAAGCACACTATTCTGCAGACTGTTAATCCCCTTTCTCATCTGCAGAAGGATATTCCTACGGGCCAGACGAGCAAGATTTGAGGGTCCTGTTCAGTCGGTGTTCCGAGTTCAGAGCATCATGCTCGAAGAGGCCACAGCAACCCAGACTAGACCAGCGCCTCCGTGGGAGTCAGGTGAGCGTTACACCGCCCCTAAGAACTGGGTGAGTCAGGGATCACATGTCTCTTCTTCCAGGCACAGCTCTGTTTACAGTCCACAGCCAAATCGGCATATCCCGTTCAATTGAAAGAGACTATTGTGTTGGGTCCTGCAGGCTGGAGGTGAAACCGCTTCCTCTCAATTAACAGGGCCATGTGATATCCTGCCTCCTGGTGTGGGTCTCTGGGGTGTTAAGAGTTCTCAGGAAAGGCATGTCTTTTGAACTTTTAATTACATAAGACCCCCTTCTGTTCACTGCGCAGTTCTGCAAGACAGCTCTTCTGTCAGGATTTATAGAGCGCCAGCGCCGGTCAGTGTCCAATGCCAGTACTGCACCTATTTTTGACAGCTGTCTTGAGTTAATACATTTCAAAAGGAAAGGATTTTACTTGATAGTATATGATCCTTGCTTGACATGGCGTCGATGTGGATCTGCAGTAGAGTAAAGTAAAACACTCAACCATAGTTGGATTTTTGTTTGATGGTTCCAGGCCCATGATCTTAGCAATTTTTGACATTAATAAAAACGGGTTTTGAACAGAACAATCTTTCTTTGCACTGGTGGGTGGCAGGTCAGGGGACCATTTTTCTGTGCGCAAAACTGCATGGTTCGCCAGGATTCTGGCGCAAATGTGGGCTTTTCCGCCCTCTTGCATTTCCTAAGCCCACAGCACCAAATGTTGTAGCATAATAGTCCAAACGTGGGTCAGGACACTCAACAAAACATACACCTCAGAGTAGGTCATAACAATCTTGGAATAATAAGCATGCAAGTCTGTTATCGTGGAACACGCGTGGTCATAGACACTTCATTAACACTCAATGTGAGGAGTTGATTGACTACGACTTAATTGTGCTCCAGGAAACATGGCTCACTGTGGAGCCGGTATGGGATTTACATAACGTTCTCACAGTTCCGACCATTACCAATCCCATTGGCCGGCCCATGGCAGGTCTCTTTGCAGCCGTTAAGAAGGCAATGAATGTTAAGATTCAGCCATGATCAATATTTACTGGAGCAGGCAACAAGTGAATTCAGAACTGTTCTTTGAATATATGAATAGTATCCTGGATGACCTATTATTGGACATTACTGTCAGTTATACTCTAATCCTGGTCGATCAGAACCTTCACTTAATCGCTCGAAAGCATATTCCCATCACATTTAATGAACTGCGTTGGACAAAGCTTATGAGGGAAAGGACCTACGCTATGTTGAATGGGGCTATTTCCGGAGAACACCTCTCCCCTCCCCCCCAGTCAACTGGCGCAGAGGAACGCCATCAGCCTCCTTGGATTACATTTACTCTGACACACAATTTCTAAACATTGTCGAATCCTTAATTGTCAAGGAGAATAACCTAAGCGACCATAACCAACTGTCTCTCGGACATGGCCTATCCAAAAGGGAACAAATAAAGTCGAATTTAATGCTCATGCAGCTCCTGTCACTGTCAACCAGGCAGGCAATCGTATAAGATGCACAGATTCCAAACTAGTCCAATTTGATTTCATCTTTCGTAATGATATTGGGGATTCTAATGTGAACGAGGGTAGATGTTATGTAAAATCTATGCAGATGTTTTTGAGGGAAGGATCAGTAACCAGCAGTGTAGAGTCAAACACCTACATGCTTTTGATCCCGATTTTAAAAATAAAAGCGCAGCTAAGAAAAGATATACAGCATTTAAAGAAAGATCATACTCAAGAGTACTAATCGGATAAGTCATTGGAAATTACTATATATAAACTGGTTATGTGGACGAAGGGCCAAACAATACCAGATTGATGGAGAACACATGATGACCGAAATTGCCCTCAGGTGGCATTTGGTCTTTGCTGAATTCTGCTCTTTGTAACACCCAGATGTCCTCCCAACATAATCCCATTACAGAAGATACGTGGACGGAATATGACCCTGCTGTTTACCAGACACCCTTTCCCCAGATTAATCTGGACCTGGGTGAGGCAAACTTGGACCATGCTTTTGCGTTTGATAAGGACGATATATTGCATTCCATAGCAAATCTCAGTCGCTCTCGAGCTGCTGGGCCGGATGGACTTCACAATTGCATGCTAAAACAATATCGCAGGCATGGTCCTCTATCCTATGAGATCTATACACACATCTTGAAGATCCAAAATCCATTATCTTGCCCATATTTCTGCGCTGCGGTTTGGATCTTTGGCCAACCGCTGCCATACTATGTAAACAAAAGTTGATAACCCAAGACGAAATATTGTGTCACTTATGCCACTTGGAGAAAGAAACTATAAGACACTTATTGGTGGACTGTGTGAGCTTGCTAGCGCTGAGATGTACGAATTTTAAACATCATTTTGAAGAATATGTAAATTTAACGCATGCTAAATTATGGTATGCTTTGTTTCATTCAAATCAGAAATCTATCAGATATGCAATAATTAATTTTCTGAATATGTTAAAACCGAAGGAAAGCATAAAATAGCCATGTGCCTAAAGGAAAATCAAAAAATGACTACGCACTTTTAGTATACTGTAGAAGAGGTCCCTCCTACTGGTGTAAGGAAGGAAAATTCCTAATGCAATATTAATTGGCGTATGATATGATTTAGTCATCTCGGTGAACACTGACCTGATATCTACCTGTATGTGTATCAATTAGTGTTATTTTAAATGTATTAATCAGTGTGTTTTATTTTCATATTTTATATTATGATTTATCTTTTTTGTTATTTGTTGTTTTTTAATGTTGAAAGGTTGACATGTTCAGCCAAACAATAAATATATTTTTTAAAAACAAGGAGAAATGCGCCAGACACACACAATGAATCTGAGAAAATGTAGAAGCCATACAAACTTCCATAAAAATGCTCCCGTATGTATTCAAGTGTTATGCACTCTAATGCACTCTAACATTGCCAATGCTTGAGTACATAAAACGGGTCTTCCTAATTCTGTGTATCTTGTAAATGAGCCTGATGGAGAGCAGATTGAGTAGAAGGATTGTGGTAGCCCGGGGTTGTGGTTGACTAGCAAGGTTTGCTATTTTTTGTTTTTTATAGACTAACCTTTCCTACCTTGTTAAAGAGATTGTGAAAACTTACCACGTGGATCTACTTCCCAACATTCCTATTTCACCTGCTGCTGGAAAAATGATCAGTCCTCCATTCCATTTTGGAGTACATATTTGACTGTTTTGATAGGTTTCAATGTAATGCAGCCATTGTTTTTAAAAGGGGTTGTGACGTGTTGTCAAGTGTATACGCTAGTCACTTCCCATTTCTCTTACCATGCGGTTATGGGACCTTTTCTGTGGGTTATTTTAGAGGAATTTCATTTATGGTTCAATCCAATATTCTCCTCTTTGGACATGAAAACTGCCCTGCTTCTTACCCCTGTCCAGCATACTTGAACATTCTGACACACAGAACATTCACTTTGCAATGTTTCAGCCAAACCGACCAGGCGATGCTAAGTCAGTTTCTTTTTGCCAGTGGCCTGGTAAGTTTGGCGTGTGGATTCTGAGTCCTCCCAACCTCCTCCTACTTTTCCTTCCCACTTTCCATCTCACCTTCCTGCACTCAACTTTCTACTCTCCCGCATCTAGTCACTGTCCTTGCAGACAGTCAATCTCAGTAGCCCCAGAATTAACTAACAGGGTATAGGTTTGGGGCAATAGCCATTGCTGTACCCAAACAACCTTCATCGTTCAAGGAAACACTTCAAAACATTTCAAACCCAACCAAATGGACATTATTTGGTACTTACCAGTATTGTGCCACACAACCTTAGTCGCCTCCAGCATTTTGTAACCCGTTATGTTCTTACTCCTTTTCACTCTACTCGGCCCAAGAAAGCATATGTTAGTCTACATGCGTTAAACTTTATACAATCACTTCCTCATCTTCCTGTGTGTTTTATGATGCATCATGTATTCTTGCTTCTGTCTATTCCTACTTTTCCCTCTTCGTCCCCCCGCTTTTCATGATGCAATCTGGATGCCCAACCTGCAGATACGCCTTGGTGCTAGAAAACCACTGGCGCAGTAGAAATACGATTTGCTTTACAAGTACATACCCTTTAACCGCTCCCACAGTCAGACCCGCAAAACCGAAACCACCATGCATACTATGGCGCTCAATTTTCTAGTTGTACAATATTGGCTTGCCCTAGCCATTCAGCAGTAGTGTGCGTCCAGTTCAGTGATGCACAAAGAACAGGTTGCCCCGTAAACTGAGCTGTTCCCCAAAGTATCTATATTCACTCTGATGCCACCTGTCAATCTAGCCGGACAAGTGAAGCAAATGTAAGGGGCTGGAAAGGGGTGGTATTTATGCCGGTTATTCCCAAGCAACTCAGAAATTTCTAAGAGGGACCAGGTGCCCCCATGCCTGAATAATCCCAGAGTTAGGTTGGCAGGGCCGACTGAGCACTCGAGCTACAGTGGCGGGCTGTATTCTCAGCACAGAACCTAAATAGTGAAGGCCACCCTTACGTGGCATGGTGGCCCAGAAGTGACCGTGCAGCATGGAAGACTCCCTCCCTGCTCCTTGCCCTCAGTGCTGTGAGGTGGTGTGTAATACGCCCATCCCCTTGTAAAGGAACCTTGAGCTGTGCACTGATCTTTATGGCACAGAAAGCGGGCTCCTAAGAGCAGTATATGATGGGCAGGTATCTCTAAGATCGGATCTGGGGCTTTCAAAGTCGCTGGCTGCGGATAAGGCGAAAGAAGAGGGAAGGAGGGGGAGGTGCTCCTTAGTTCGTGAGTTCTGTCAATTCGTCCCCATTTCGTTGGTCCAACGGTTTATGCATATTTTGTCTGCAGAGCCCCAGGTGGCGGCCGTTAGTCTCTTATCCGTCCCCAGGGCTACTCCCAGGAATGCTTTTTCGTATTTGGTGAAGTCTGTTTCTCCCCACACCCCCAGCAGTATCCATTTGGGGTCCTTAAGTACTGGGGATCCCATTATTCTGGTGAGTTTATTAACACATGTTTCCCAAAAGTCTTGTATGACATCACACTGCCAGACCATATGAAAGAAAGTGCCTTCTGCTCTTTTACATCTAAGGCAGTACCGTCTTCTCTCCCCGCCCCCCCCCCCCCAAACTGGCCATCATTGTTCTAGAGCAGTATGACCTGTGGAGTATTCTGAGCTGTATCGGTCTCAACTTAGCGTTGATGCCTATTTCCTGAGCAAACATCAACGCCTCCACCCTTTCTTCAGCCTCTAAAGTGCGGAGGTCTCGTTCCCATTTTCCTTTGAGTACTGTGAGTTCCTTGGTGCCGAATGAGTGGAGTGCCTGATAAAGGGTGGAGGTGACCTTAGTAGGTATGTGGTCCGGGAGGATGTATATTTCCAAGGGGGAACAGGCAGGTATGTCAGTGATATCAGGAAATTGGGCGGCGATAGCATGTGCGAGTTGAGCATATCTGAAGCGGTCCATGGGTTGCAACCCATGATGCGTGTTTAATGTCTCAGTCTACCAGTCGTCCTTCCTGAATAATATCAGCCAGTGTAGATAACCCTTTCTTCGCTCAATTTCTGAAACATCTGTTTTTCGGGGAGATGTGTGTTATGCCACATGGCTTGGATCAGTGTTGCTCTATCGCCCCATCCAATGTGTCTGTGTGCCTCTCGCCAGATGCGGCGGATGTGGAGTGACCCTCTTGGTACTGCGCCAAGATTCTTGCTATAGTATCCAAAGGGGTTGGGGCCAGCTGTCGGCACTCCTTCCTACCCGGATGTGCGGGAGCCTTGGGTCCCCGTGTAACCATTTGTTTACTACCCGTTTGTTAAGCCCAGTAGTAGATACGGATGTTTGGTAGGCCTATCCCACCTTCCTACACAGATCATTGGAGCGTTTTGAGCGCAATGCGGGGTTGTTTCCCTCCCCAAAGTAATGTGCGTAAGGTCCTTTCAATGGTTGCAAAGGTGTCATTGGGGATGGGCAGTGGTGCATTTTGGAGTACATATAGAAGCCTTGGGAGCGTCGTCATCTTAAAAAATGCAGCCTTCCCCAATAATGATAATGGGAGAGACTGCCAGTGCGTAACAATGTTCATGAACCTTTGCACCACCGGTTGTAGGTTAAGTCTGGAGAAGTCGTCCAGTGTCATGCTGACCCGTATGCCCAGATACATGAAGTCCTGTATCGAGACGGCGTATGAGCAGGGTTCTGGGATAGCTTCGCCCCCCCCCCTCCCCTTGAATAGGGAAGTATGTTGTTTTTTGTCTATTTACCTGGAGTACCCCAAAGTGTTGATACTCTGCTAGGATTTGGGACACAATCGGGCAGGAGATTACTGGATTGCCAAGGTATATAAGGAAGTGGTTCGCATACAGCGAGACGCGTTCTCCTCCCTTTGGCCATGTGAACCCGGACCAGTGTGTGTCTGTTCGGAGTCCGATCGCTAGGGGTTCGATTGCGAGAAGGAATAATAGAGGTGAGAAGGGGCAGCCTTGCCTGGTCCCCTGGCCCAATGGAAACATCCTGGATGACTTCCCATTTACCCTTACAAATGCTTCGGGGAGAGTGTAGAGGAGTTTGACCCATGACATGAATGTCTGTCTAAATCCCATCCGTCTCATGATTTCCCATAGGGCACCCCACTGAGTCGAAAGCCTTCTCGAAATCGACGGCGAGAAGGGCCAAAGGGTCCAGGATCTCGGCTGCTCCGTCTAGGGCGATCTGGACTCTGCGCAGGTTCATTCGTGTGGATTTGCCCGGCATAAATCTGCACTGATCTGGATGAACTAGGGATTCGATTACAGCATTCTATTGGCTAACACCCGGGCTAGTATTTTTGCCTACCCATTTATTAGTGATATGGGTCTATATGAAGCACAACGTTCAGGTGGCTTCCCCACTTTGGGGATTACCACTATACAGGTTCTTTGGAGGTCTGGGGGGAGGCTGCCTAGTTCACTACTGTGATGGAACATGCGGTGCATGTATCCCGTTGGCGTCCTGCCCAAACTCTTCCATACTTCAACAGGGAAGCTGTTAGGGCCGGGAGTCTACCCTGTTTGTAGCTGTGCCACCGCTTTAGCCATGTCTTCGGTGATGTCAGTATCTAGCCATTCGGTCTGGTGCCTAGTGAGCTGAGGGATCGTGATGGAGTCAAGGAATTTCATGGCGTCTGGTGTGGGTTCTTGCTCTGTGAGGGCGGAGGGGTGGGAGGGGTGAGTACAGTTGCTCGTAGTAGTTGGAGAAGAGTCGCCTGTCAATATTTCCCCACTGTCAACCTGGATGGCCTGCACCTGTCTTTTGCTTATCTCTCGTCTCTTTAGCCAAGCTAGGGTTTTGCTCGCTTTATCCCCCCCGTTCATAAATCTGTCTCCGGACAGTCCAATGGGCCGTCCGAGAGTTTTCTAGAGCTGTGTTTTTCAGAGCCTCCTGGGCTGTTACTAGGGCCTCGTGCACAGCGTAAGTCCCTTCTTCTAGCAGTTGTTCCTCCCGCCTGACCACCTGGGCCTCTGCTGCGGCAATCACCTGTGTGTCGCTTACAGTGGGCTGCCACTAGGAATATCATTCCCCCCCCCCCTTGTAGACCGTTTTATATGCTTCCTACTTTGTGATTGGACATTCTACCGAATCTTCGTTCAGTTCAAAATATTCCGATGTCTTATGGGCGAGCCCTTCAGCTATCTCGGGGATTCCTAGAAAATAAGTGTTCAACAGCCAAGTGGGTTCTGTTTTGTGTTGTGTGCCTTTTAATTTTATCAGTAGGGGGGAGTGGTTGGATATTTCTCTCGCCAGGAATTCTGCGGATACTAATCGGTGGGTCATGTTCCTGGGAATGAAGACGTAGTCAAGTCTGGAATGTGATTTGTGTGCATTGGAGTAAAACGAGAATCCTGTGTCCGAAGTGTGTAATGCCCGCCACGTGTCCAGTAGGCCTGTTGCTTCAGTAAAAGAGTATAATTTAGTCGGGGTGTCTCCTGCCCTGTTGCCCCTGGGAGTTCTGTCTTGAGCAGCCACCATGACCTCATTAAAGTCTCCCCCCGCCAAGGAGTCTGCTTGCTCCTCTGCCATTACAGTTGGCAGCTCATTAAGGAGTTCAGTTGTTAGTGTGGGCGGTGCGTATGTTGCCACAAGGCCCCAGGTCTCCCCCTGGATGTCTCCCAGGACCACCACAAATCTGCTCGGGGGTCTGTTCTCACTTTTTTTTAGCCAAGAATGCAATTCTTTTGTGCCAAGGAATCATGGCGCCCCTGCAGCTTCTGGTGAACTCGGCCTGGTATGTGTGTGGGTAGTTGGACCTTTTAAAGAACCCGCAGCTAGTGCCCAGAACTGTGAAATCATATCTATGTGTGCTATATGTGGGAGGTAAGACAGCTTTTCTATCCCCCAAAAGTCTTTTGTCTTATCTTTTCTGGCACAGCTGTGTTTCTGGTGTGTAGTTTTAGTTCGAGGGGAGGAAGAATTCAAGTGAAAATATCTCAGTAAGTGGTCCGTGCATGTTCTCTGCATTATAATATCTTTCTTATGCTTCATCTTATTCATGCCAACAAGGTTACACTAGTCACTCCCTTCCTGTTTCTATTTGGTTTGCGTCCTACCAGGGTGCACTTAGTGTTGTATCCCTTTTTTTTATTTCGGTGTTGCTGACACTTGGCTTGGTCTCAATGAGCTAACTTAAATTGGTGTTCTTATAGGTAGCTGGACACATCAGTGTTTACAGTCATGCACGTTCTGCAGCTTCACCAGTCCAGTAACAAGAAGAAACAACCAGCATTGGCAATGCCAAGTTAGGTCTTTTGCCTAGGCATGTGGAAGGCACTTGCTAGGCACATCCGTAGTGATATTGACTGGCCATTGATGGTAACAGGTGCAAGTACCGGAGCATCTAATAGCAGTGCCTGGCAAATGCCTGGTACCTATACACAAGTCAACATTGTTGGCTTTGCAAATGCATGTTTTTATAGAGCCCACACCAAAACTGGCAGGTCACTATAAAAATCCACTGATGTTTTAGAATTCCCTAAATGATTGTTTATGCTGTAATATTTCCCATATTACAAAGTCATGTACCTTATGAATAATGCAAAGGAATGTGCGTGTTTGGAAACCTATTCAAAAGTGCTTTTAGGAAAGTGGTCCGTCTGGTCATTGCTTGCAGTGAACGTGTCCAGAAATCGTGTAACACGTCCCGTAGAGTTGTGGTTGAGCAGCTTCTGCTTTCGTGTAAGAACATGCAGTGCAGTTATTTTTGTTTCGTTTTATTTCTCTTTCGACCGTTTCAGATTTTCCTTAAAAACATGACAAATTACATAACGTAGCTTTTCAACTCTCCTCAGGTTCAAATGTATTTAACAGTGATCGTGACAAAAGGTGCAATGCCAAACGCATCCCATCCTTAGTGTGCAATTATGAGCGTGACAGGCCGCACCATAGGAGGCCGGCGCGGCCGCGCACTGTGAGAGGAACCCAGAGCCATGCCGCGCTCCAGTCTGGTAACTATTCCGGCTGCTTTGAGCGGCACGTGTCCGGCTTCCACGTTGCACAGTGGTGGTTTGGTGGTGTAGATGTGGCGACTATGCTGTGGATACTGCACTTTTCACTAAGAATAAATCGCAGCACGTTAATCTAATCTTAATATTAATCTTCAAATACTATCAGTGTGAACTTGAGAGTGCTCTGTGTTGGCTCCATCATGACCACTGCACTTTATTGGCCACCCACCAACCAACCAACCTTTTCATTGTTAGCCAGTTTGCCCTTTCTTTGATAGCCAGTGTCCATTTGGAGTACCATATCCTTCTGTTTTGTCTCTCTCAGCATTGTGCACAAACCTCACAGATGATCAAAACTAATAAAGCTGCAGAAAAGGCCATCCCTGGGACACGTCATTTGTTGTGAAACCCATGTAACACCCAAGCTTTCATACACATGTTTGCATTTTTTGGGATCTCTTCGGCCATACATCTCATTGTTTTTATTCTTAACTGGCTGGTTAGAATGTTACTAGCAACCGTTGCTAATAGCATGTAAGGCTGTCCTGAGTATCTCCCCCCTTGCCTCTAGCTATACCCACCACAGCTCTCCTTTGCAACCCCACTGTCTGCTTTGGCAGGTGAGATGCTGATTTGAAATGATGGTTGGTGCCCAATAGTGTGTTCTGTGATAATGAGACTGGAGCGCTTGCGTGATGCTAATGTCCGTCCGGGGCATAATGTGGCTCAAATCAAATTGGCAGCACTTAAAATAAATATTGCAAACGTTGCTCCTGAAGCATGTGAGCGTATAAGGTTGCTCTGAGCATTGACTGAGTGCGCATGTGCGTGCGCCTTTCAGGATTATTACAGTTCAGTGACCAGTTCCTCATCAAGTTGATGCCATTGGTGACACATACACACCCCTGGATGGTGAAGGGTGTATCACGTTATTTACATATGCATGTCACATCACCAGATAAAGGCTCACTCACTTTGGTATGTTGACTTTAGCCCCCGGCTTTGCTCGCAAAGGGAATGGTTTTTCTAGTGCAATCAATAAAGGGATGCAAGTGGGGGACAGGATTGTGCCAGATTCTAGATCAGCAAAAATGGAGACAGAGGGCTGTTCTTGTTCAGAGGTCCTTTGAGTAATCTGAAATGGGCGACTGCTGGGCATCACCAGCCTTCTTTTGCGATTCATCAAGCTCTTGTCTGTTTTTGTAGTCGAGGTAGTTGTCTGCATCTTTTGCTGTCACAGTTAATGTACTTGTTGTGATATATGGGGAGATGTTTGCTTCCTCTTGGTATGATTGATGCCTGCTTGTCTGAAAGGGTATGTTACTAGGATACTAGGTGCAATGTTGTGGATGCATGGCTGGGATGTCATTTGAGTGATGTCAGGGCGGAGATTATGTAGTCTGCCGAGAGCCTACTTTTACTTTGTGCTGCAGGACGTACTTGGCTGTGACCTGCAGCTTGCAAATGAAAAGCAAACAAGACATTTTTTTTCCGCACCTGACCCGAAAGGAGTAGATTTGCTTGGTGTGACTTTGAAATGTAGCACGTGGTTCAACAAGATTGATTTTAAATGCTGGTCTGGAACTCTTAAGGTTTGTCTTTTGGGCATCCCCGGTTCTGATAGATTTACATTGTAACAAGTAATGTCAGTGTTTATCGATTGTGAACATTGTTTCCCAGTTCCTATCAATGATCGATTTTTCATTAGGTCGGTTGCTCAAGTGTGAGTAGGAATTCAACATTGAGACTCCAGAATGCAGCGTTTCTCAATGTAATATTTGGCACTAGGAACTTTGCTTGTAAAGTTTTCAGAGGGACTATATTCTCAGTTCACATTATTGACTTTGACTCAGAATTACAGTGTACGATGCTTCTTGATGCTTGCTTGGAAGTGTTCCTTCAATTTTCATTTCAAGTACTAGGTCACTTTGTATTTTTTGGCCAAATTGCTTTCAAGTTCAAGCAAACCTGCCTCCAAGTTTCAAGTTCTGTTCGTTTACTTTCTCAATGGATTCTCTGAGATTTTCCTCCAAGTTCTAGAGTTTAGTGTTTTTTAATTCAATTGAGACTCTGCATCCTGCTTGAAAGGTTAAGCATTTCTCAATTCTGAACATTTCCTGATGGAGCTCTAATCTCTGACTTTTTACACTCTTAAATCTGAAATTTGCAGACGATCTGTTGAGGCGATATTAAACGAGGCATTGCTCTGACCCGGTCTGTAACGACCCACCGCCCAAGTAAAGGGTCAGAACGAAGCAATCAGTTACTTTACTATTAATGTGCTTACATTGTAACTGTTCAATTTTTACAGTGTAGTGCCTTGGCTGTGAATCTTCAACCAAGACTAGAGGACTACCGTCCTGCAAACTGAGAAATTAATTTCTTTTCAAAAAGCTATCTGCTGTAGCTAGGTCCAACTCGGGGAACATCTTCTAGTGTACACTAATTGATTTACAGTGATGGAGATTTAAGGAAAAGAGGACATGACCGGATGTGGCATATCTGCATTTTTGTCACATAGTCCAAATGTCCCCTAATTAGAGTATTATTATATTCAGCTGGAAGGTTCGGGGCAGTAGTCGGATGGTGTCCTGTCTCAGGATGTCCCGTAGGAGTCACTCACTTTGGAGGTAGTACTGCTCTGAAGGAAATAAGAATCCAGGTACTTTCTGCACTTTGACTGTGGTGAGTTTACCTGTAACAACTAGTTGTGAGATCCTAGCCAAAGCAACTCGGTGGAATCCGTCTAGTGATGTACAAAATTCTATTCCAGCACCAGGGCCCACACAAGACCCCTGTCGGGAGCTGGATGGAGCCCCAATCATTCCTGCCACCCAGCAATTCCCTATGCAGCACACTGACCAAACTTCATGCAGCCATTGCCTGCCTTGCTGCTAGGCCACTTGTTGAGTTCCCGTGCACTGTGCAGCTCCCTTGCCCATCTCTTCCCATGGCACTCAATCTCTCCTGTATTCTCCAACTGCTATTCTGTCTCACATGCTTCCTCTTTCACGAAGTCCGGAAGAAAAAAGCTTTCCTGGACCCTAACCCAGGCCTTCCCATTGCTGACACATATGTCAATGCCACTACCAGACAGACTTTCACAGACATCCACATCACTGTCCCCTCACCTGACTTAAGGACGACTCTCCATCTAGTCTTCACTCTTTCTCCTCCTCACCAATTAATGGTGGCACTAGGTCGGAAGCGCTCCTTGAATACTTGTTGTCCTCTAGGTAAATCATTAATGTCTATCACAATGGCACTATTCTGGTTCAAGGCTCTCAACCTGCTCTTCTCCTCCTTGACCGGTGCCTGCCTTCTCTCAAACTTCCTCCCTTCTCCTGCCACTCCTTTTTCTCCACCCCTCATTTCCCCACCACCACTGATGGGAGTACCACGCCTCTGTACACCCCCTCTGAAAACCTTCAAAGGTGGTAACCAGCCTCACTTAACAACTCTGAATGCCTGCTCTGCTGTCCACTCATCCGACATCTGTCTCCTTCTCAAAGACTTTGAACTAGACGTCCTCTCTCTTATCGAGATGTGGTTCAATGCCAGCTCTGTCACTGCTCTTGACACACTCCTTCCTGAGGGCTACAAAATCCCCTCCAAACCTGGACCCAACAGGACTGGAGGTGTAGAGGCCCTGATCTTCCCCGAGTGGGTCCCGGCTTCCATCATTCATACCCAATCCTACTCCTCTTTTGAATGCCTCGTCAGTAACAAGCCTACAATCTACAGACCCCCTCACCCCATCTCCCTCTTGGAATGGGCCAACCTTGCCTCATGTCTTTCAACCTCTTCTTCCAAACTCCTCCTTCTTGCTGGCCAACACCCACCCCGACTCTCCTGAATCAACCTACTCTCACTTCCAGGTTCTGTGTGACTCCCTCTCTCTCACTATTCTTCCTTTCGGCCCGACTTGCGCTGCTTGCCTCACTCTTGATGCCCTCATCTCTGGTGACATCCCTATCTATAATCCTATTACCACCCCATAACCCCATTCCCCCCCCCCCCCCCCTCCCCTGGTCTGACCACTTTCTCCTTTCCTCCTATCTGGGGCCCCTTGGCCCTCTATCACAGCCACCCTCTGCACTACCAGCTGCCTTCACCATCATTCGAGCAATGAACCGAGTGCCAGTTGCTGCTTTTGTCTCCACCTGCCTCCCCTTCCGACCCTCATCTGCATCTTGCCATCTCCAACACTCCTGACATCCTTGCCCCCGTCATGAGGATCTGCCTAAAACTTCCCACCAAGAACAACAGCTTGGTACAACCCCAATCTAGCATCTCTGAAACGCAATTGCAGAGCAGAACCTAAGTGGCAGTCCTTGGGCTCATCCTCTGACAAACTGGCCTGCAGCCTTCTCCAAGGGCAATATTGCTTATCTATCCGCTCCTAAAAGCAGGCCCACATGCAAGGCTGCATCACTGGAGCCTCTTACAACACGGCTGAACTTTTCAATATCTGCAAGGAATTTGCCAATCCACTTGCAGTCTCCACCTCTCTTCCTCCTTCCCAGGCCCTCTGCACTGCCTTGGCCTCCCACTTCACATCCAAAACTCAGGACATCCTGTCCCCACTCTCCCCCCATCTCCTACTCCCCCTGCTGCCCTTCTTCCTCCCTTCTCCTTCCTGCCCATAACACTGGATGAGGTCTCTAAAGTGGTCAACTCTATGAAGTCCTCCTCCAAACAGGTGTTCTGCTCCTCCAGATCCATTAAGGACAACATCTCTCTCGCCCCGGCAGTTGCAGACTTCTGTAACCACTCCTTTGCCTTTGGCGCCTTCCCTCTATCCATCAAGCATTCCCCTGTGCACCTTCTTAAAAAAAAAAGTCTGCGGACCCCTCCTGCCTGAATTTCGCCCTATCTGTACTACCCCCTCCCTGGGTGCACGCTTGGAAAAGTTGGCCCTCCCCCAACTGACCCTCCACATTGATCTTGTTGACTGCCTTCATGACCACCAATCTGGATTCCGGGCATACAGAGGCACAGGAACTGCTCTCCTGAACACCCGTGAAACCATGCTTGGAAATCTTGACTCCCTCTCCTGCTGTTCTTATTCTCCTTGATCTCTCCTCTGCCTTTTACACAGTTAAACATTCTTTCTCCAGCATGTGGTCTGGCATGGATTCACATGCTCATGAATATTCCCTGTCATCAGGCTGAGAATCCTCAGTAAAAGAAAGTTTCACTTTTACTTACAAACCGTATTTCTCCTTTAAACCAATCACTGTCTTCTGGGTCATACTGGCTCCCTTCAATGACAGCCCTCTCCTTAAGCCCCTCCTCTGGCAGCCATCTTCAGATTGTCACTGCACGCTTCAGTATTGGGATTCCTTGGGTTTGCTCTGTGAGCTACATCTTTTTTTTTTTTTTCCTTGTGTTTTCGACGGAAAAAGGTTCTATTCTTGTTCCAAAAGAGCCTGTGCTCTTTTCTCCATCGACTCACAGCGGAGATCCGTTGTTGGTGAATTTCAGCGCCCCCTCAAGGGCAAAGATCGTCGCAGTTTCCAGAAGGCCATGCGACCTACTTCGCGCCCTCCGAACATGACGGAGAAGGAGGGAAGGTCCCTCTTCAAGCACTGCACCAAGAGCGGGCTACGGAACGCGTTTGTGGAAGGCGAACACCTAAAATGCTTCTACTGCCTGCAACCGGACCATAAGGAAGTGGAGTGCGAGATATGCCCGAGGTTCTCCAAGAAGACGACAAAGGACAGGCACAGTAGACTGGTGGCGTGGCTTAACGCTAAGACCTCTACACCGTGTCCCGAGCAGGGTCATTCCTCACCCAGGACCGGCAGTTCCAAGGAGCGGTCTTCTGAGTCCTTTGAGGGTGCCTCATCCATGGGGGCCCAAGACCAGGCCAAGAACCGCAAGTTCGAGTCCACTGGGGTCGCCGCGGAAGCGGGTCCCAAGGTGGATAGGGCACGATGGACGTCACCCTCCGCCTCCATTTACCAGCTGGCAATTGAGATCCTCTTCAAAAGGAAATCTACCCTGGCTAAACTGCGGGAGAAATCGGAGAGGCCGCGGAAGGAGGAAAAAAAGGCCAAACTGCCCAAGCAGGCCCAATCGGCATAGGCCATGACTTTGTCGACTATCGAGTTGGTGGTAGTTGCTCTGATGACAACTAAGGGAATTAAGAAAGTATCCCTGCACCCCCCTAGGCGCGACACCGCCGCAGTGACCAGAAAGGGGGGGCGACCGGCTCAGGCCACGGTTCATGCCCCACAAGGGGAGAAAAAAGTGAGTGCGAGGAGGCACCGAAACAGCCCTCCCAGGCCGTGGCACAAACAATGGAGGTCTCGTCCACAGATGCCGAAGACCGGGACGGTCCACCTGAACGTGTAAGAGGACTGAGGTGACAGTGAAGACAGCGCAGGGCCTAGTTTTTCGATATCGCCAGCTCAGCCGAGGCATGTGTCTCTGGACATTCTGTCGACTCTTCACACCTCGGTGTCAGAGATCCAGAAGAGTATGCCACTGGGCCCGGTTCCTGTGGTCCACCAGGCCCCCGTTCAGCCTCCAAATAAGAGGAAGCATCATCCGATGCCCACATTTCAGCTTCCATAGCCGCGTCGGGGCCCTCCCGCAGACCCAGAAATGGGGACCTGGACGGACAAAGCCACGACCGCGCATCACTATATTGTCGTGCCAGGCGATGAGTCTCTGCATTTGGATGCCTAGGGCGTCCCCACCGGACGTGGTGGGGCCGTTCCATTCCATGATTGCCAGAGCCTCAAGCTTTTTCAGCTGATGCCCGAAGAAACCAGGAAGGAGGGTTTCATGTAACAGAGGTGCAAGTCCAAGAGGAAGACAATCATGGTGGTGCTCCTTCTTAACAACGTGGAGGACGAGGGCCTGGCTCTCATGAAGAACCCTTGCATGGCTCCAACCAAACTGGATGGACTGTAGAAGAAGTATCGGGTGCCGGACTCCGCACCCAAGTGCTTGAGGTTGCACCATCGCCAGATTCGGTGGTGTCAGCGGGCGCGAGGAAACCGTTGGCTATCCCATCCTCTTCGGTCCCTCCCGACAGCGAGGGGAAGAAGCTGGACTCCATGGTAAGTAAGGTGATTTAAACCGCAGCGTCCATGATCAAGGCAGCTAACGCACTAGCGATCCTAGCCTGGTACAACAGGGAACTGTGGCACAAACTGGGCCCTATTCTGGAGTTCCTCTCAGACGAGAAGAGGATGGAGGCAATCTTTTCCAGGAGTTGCGTTTGATCACGCCATTACAGTGCCGTTGAACATTGCCGACACAGGGTTCCGGCAGATGGTGTTCGTCGACAAGGCTGAATGAAGGTCACGAATTTCCAGCAGGAATTCCAGGTGAAGGTATTGGACATATCCTTCGACACGGTGCATACTTGTTTGGGAAAGTTGCCGACGAGTCGCTCCAGGCCATCAATATGGATACAGCCTGTTCCTTGGGAACTCTCTAGCAGAAGCGCTCATCTTTTCGCCCCTCCAGGGGAAAAAGTCGAGCAGGTCTTCCAAAGGTTTCTCCTCTTCGTACCATCAGTCTTCCAGATCCACGACCCAGAAAAACTACAGAGACTGTTCCCAGGCCTACGGTAGCGGAGGACTGTTAGGCAGAATCCTGTGCAGTTCCCTTGGGGAACACTGCAAGAAGATTAAGACTACAGGAGTAAGCAGTAAACCCAATTGGTAGCAGTCTGCACCACCCAGATTTACCTGGTAGCTGTGGCTGAGCAGTCGGACATCTCTCAAGATGAATAGGGCCAAAAACACAGTAGAGCAAACAAACACTGACCAGAGCTTGGTATCAAAAGTATATAATTATTTATTTAAAACACACTTTAAGAAATACACTAGCACTATAGTTCAAAGCAAGTTCAAACACAATCGGGAATAGTATACACACCTCCCTTAATAATTATTAGACAAGTCTAGGTCAAACCAACACTATTTGTAAAAACAGATGTGAGCGCGTAACTTAGATGGCATTCCAATAATTAAGTGAAAGTGAGAGAGAAAGACAGGTCATGAAAATAAAACAGTTCCCAACACTTTTCTAAGACCACAGCAAGTTAGTGGAGGCAGAGTCTACTGTAGAGCTAAAGTTCATAGGCCATGGCCACTTTAAATGGAGCAAGGCGGAATGTGCCCAAGATCACAGAGTTTAAAATGCACGCAAGTCTTTGCAAAAATGTTCAAAAGAAGTTGGGTTGTTGCGAAAAGTAAAGTTAGGTCTGGGGGCCAACCCAGTTGGAAAGCCAAGGATTTAAGGGTCGCCTTTAGCAATCTGTGGAAAGGGAGGCCAGGTGGAACACAGTACCTTTAAAAGTGAGGAAACTCCAGCAGTGGCAGTTGTTCTTGGCAGCGGGTGCAGTTCGTGGTTTCGACCAGGGGATGAGAAGATCTCCTCGACGAGGAAACTTGGAGTGGTTGCACTGCCCAGGGATGAGACCAGCCACGGAGTTGCTCGATCGGTTAAAAGGTGCGTTCCTTTTACGCGCGGTCCCAGTGGTGAAGCTTGGCTATCCGGCCGCCGGGTGCTTGGCACTGGTGATTCGACCAAGGGACGTCCTGGAAGGCGACTGGCGAACTCGTTGGTCCCACCAGCTCAGAGGAAGAAGACTCTCACAGCAGAAGATCTTCTCTTATCGTCGGGAAAGTGGTGAGGTCGTTGCAGCAGGGCTCCACCGGTGGTGGTGTCGTTGCAGATTGCTCAGCTTCTCCCCTCTTTGGATTTCTTAGGTCCTGTGGTGACTTCTTATGTTCCAGTCCCAAAAGCCCTGCTTTTATGCAGAAAAAACCCCATTGAACAGCCTAGCTGTTTCACCACTGGGCCAATCGGAACAGAGTGCGACTTGGGTTGCTAAGGCAAGGCAGTCCAGGGTGCCAATTCCCCCACCCACACATCCTGTGGAACCCAGACTGAGTGGTACCAGTTGGAGGGCTTCTGTGGAGAAGCCTGCCAAAAAGTGGAACAAAGGGCCCGACCTTGGTTGAAGTTACATAGACCGACACAAATCCATTTTGGAAAAGAGTTCTGGCGAAAAGACCCAACCGGTGATTTTATATTAAATAAATAAACCGGCGGTATTTTTAACATTGCACCAAAAAAAGTGGTGCGTTTAAAATCAATGGGAAAATCCCATGGGAAATATTCTGGTGGAATATTTCGCATGGTAACCATTGCCACCAGCCAGAAACTCGACAAGGGGGGACTGGACAGTGCCCCCTTGGAAACAGACCCAGGGGCAATCTAACGCCTTCCAGTACTTCCACAGTATGATGGTTTGTACTGGTTCTGTTCACAATTTTGGACTAATAAAGCCAATGTTGACTTTAAATGCCCTGGAAGACAGTCAGTCCCAGGGTATGGAATCTATGTTTGGGGGTCACTATGACACCCCTCTGTTACTGCACTGGGGGTGCTGTGTAACACACATACTAAAACAGATGATACCCTATGGAGTAAAAGACCCCATAGCCCATAAGCACACAATAAGTCAGACATACCTCAAATCATGCCTAAGAGTGGGAGGAAAAGAGTCTCACTCTTAGCAGGAGAAAAAAAACAAACCCCAAAAATCCAGCAAAGCTGCTGGGGGACTATATAGGTTTGGGGAAATCAGCATTTTAAGAGAATTCTCCCTAACAAGGACAGCGTTGCCGTCGGCCACAGGGCAAGACGCTGACTCCGAAATAGGCCTGAACTGGCACAGGGCAGGACACCGGGTCAAAAATAGGCCTGAACTGGCCAGGATGACGTGCCCCAATGCATGCACCCTGGTGGGTGGCCAGCTGTCTAGGTTTGTCGGTGAGTGGAAGATCATCACCACCGACAGATGGGTGCTGGATGCTCTCGCCCAGGGACACATCCTGGAGTTTCAATACAGGTGTACGCGGATCCCTCTGGTTACCCATCAGGAGAAGCAGATTCCACAGCTCCTGGAACAGTTACGGGCAGTGCTGTAGATATGGACGATAGCTAGTCCCCCAACTACTCTGGGACTCTGGCGTCTATTCCAGATACTCTCTGGTCAGAAAGAAGACTGGGCTGGAGACCCATCCTAGACTTGCGCCGTCTCAACAAGTCCCAGTTCAGGATGGTAACGTTGCAGCACATGCTCTGTCAACTGGAGGAAGTAGACTTCTTGACGTCTCTGGCCCTGGAGTACGCCCATTTTCAGCTGCCGGTGGTTCCGGATCTTCTCACCAGAGGTGCAATCCTGCATCCCAACCCAGGATCGCAGAACCTGAGGGCTCGGCTCCTGCAGCCCTAGAGTTTGATGGATAGGAGTTGCCTGTGGACTGCAGAGAAATCCTCACCAGGGCAGCGTCGACTTTGAAGTGCTAGGGTCACAAGTGGTAGCGATTTGCCGGTCGCAGACGTCTACCCCACTGAGGGTCACATCCTGACAAATTCTTCCATACTGGCTCTCCTTGGCCAAGCCCAGCCTGGCTTGCGCTTCGATCAAGGTGCATCTGGCGGCTTTCTCCCGCTACAGCAGGTCACCAGGAAGCTTTTTATTGTAGTCTCACTGACTCATCAAGTTGTTCCTTAAAGGACTTTTTCGTACTTTCCCACTGGTGAACGCTCCAGCCCCGGCGTGGGAACTCAACGTCGTTCTGACTAGGCTCATGGGGACTACTCAAGTTCCTCTTGTGGAAAACGGCTTTCCTTGTGGCCATCACCTCTGCCAGGAGGTTGGGTGAGATCCTAATGGTGGCCTGCATTGGAAAATGTCCTTGTTAATTCAGGAAGCTGTGCCATGGTTGAGTCCAATGTAAGAATGATAGTGTCTTGATTTTTGGTCTGGGAGTCGATAGGCGATAGGTTTGAACCAGTCCGTGTGGGCGAGCTCTGCCACAGCTACTGGTTTACTGCATGCGCTGGTGTCCGCTGATAGTTTGCAGGGTTCCTTGCGGACATGTTGTACCAGTTTTTGCGCATAGTGGTTCTGTCTCCGAAACAATCTGGTGCCTGGAGCTGTCTATCTGAAGGCTCTGGTGGGCTGTCACTGTAAAGGGCATCTGTCCCAACCTTTTTTTAAGTTATGGCCCGCATTTGTATGAACAAAACTGGCCAGAATCTTCATAATTGGCTATGGGGTGATGGACAGTGGTACTGCCTAACCATATAAGGAGGGGACATGAAGTGGCGCCCACCCAACTGCCGTCTCCCTCTGGGGTAGGAATGGCTCTGGTTTTCACCATGCTCTGCCTCCCACCCCAGGCTCAGAGTGGTCCCCATCTCCTGTTGACAAGGTCCTCTAACTGACCTTGTCTCATTCTGCAATTCCTTTTAATTGTGTCAAAACAGTTACTTTCGCAAATGCGAGATTGGAATTGCTAACATCTGTCTTCAGTCCAAACCTGCATGCAACACAATATGGAATTGTGCCCTTGATCAGAAGAGAAGTAAGGGGACTTTTAAGCCTGATTAATCAATAAGTGGGATTTTAAATTTTGCTGCCTATGTTTCGAGGGGATTGGGTCCTCCGACGTATTCCATATCTATGAAGGTAATGTCCACAGCTGTGCTGCTTTGGAAAATCTTTCTGCGTCCTGCGTCAATGTCGTCGATATGCCGTCCTCGAGGACCTCCTCCGATGGCCGATGTCACCAGATGTTATAAGTAGGACGCACGATGCCCGTAGCCTCAGTTCCGTTTTTTCCGTGAACGTGTTCGCTTCGGAGATCTCAGCGCGCCTTGACTCTTTGGAGTTTGTTCTTTGAACCTGTTCGTTTTGTGAAGTATTCTTCGTGAAGATGTCTACCTCGTCTTCCACACATTCTTGAATCGCAGGGCAATGGTCCGTCCGCGCCTCCGAGTGGGGTTGGTCGTGATCGGTCGAGAGACGCCGCTCGCACGCCTTCGGGCTCAGGTGGTCGGCACGATTCGCGGGAAAGGTCCCGCTTGGACAAGGGGAATCGTTCTCGTCATGCCTGTTCCAGGTCCCGGAACTTGACGCGCTCGAGCCCGTGTGCACCTGTGTGGTCTTCGAAAAAGACGTCGACGCCAGTGGCGCCGAGGTTGTCGATGGACTCTCTCGAGGCTCCGCCTTCGAGGAAGTCGTCGGCGCCCAGGTTGTCGAAGGACACGCTCGGGGCTCCGCCCTCGAGGCCGGTGTCGAAGTCGTCGATGCTGTTGGCGCCACATTCGACGCCTTTTGAGCCAGCTTTGTCGGGGGTTCCCCGTGGCACGGTGGAACCGCCCAGAAAGGCTCTGGCTAAGGCAAAACTTGTCTTTATCCCTTTGTCTGTTCCTTTTTTCCAACCTTTGGAATATATTTCTGAGGTGGAGGAGGGTTCTGATGTAGGTGACGTTCCTGCCTTGGTTCCTGATGACCTTGTGTCGGGGTCACAGTCAGCTGGAGGAATTGCGTCTGTCGTTACACGACGCCAGTGATCTCGACACCTCTCCGGAGGTGGAGTTTGGGAGGCCTGAGCCAGGCACGCATGCCAAATCTTATCGGCGCCTCATGTCGAGGGTCACCGAATACCTGGGTTGGTCTGCCCCACCTGGGGATTTTCAGCAGGATGATCTGACTGATATCTTGGATCAAGGTCCTCCAACTGACCCTGTGCTGCCAATTCATATGGCCTTGCAGCGAAGGGTGGCTGCGGCTTGGACTTCTCCAGAGAGTCTCCCGGCAGTGAGGAAGTCCTTGCCGAAGAAATATCGTCCAGCATGTGGTGACCCCGGCTACTTGAATACGCACCCTACTCTGGAGAGTTTGGTGGTGCAGCCGGCTACGGCCCCTGCAAAACAGGGGTCGTACCCTACCATCCCTCCTGATGGGGACGACAAGTGTTTTGATGGCTGGGCGAAGGGGTTTTCTTCGGAGGGGTATGGCGCTTCAGGCTGCCAACTCTGTTTGTGCCTTGTCTCGTTTCACGCACGCTCTGTGGAACTGTATTTCGTTAGCGGCTAATCGTATCCCCGAGGGGGAGGAACGGGATGGTTTCCTGGCTATCGTGCAGGATGGCAAGGAAGCCATGTGTGAGGCCGTTCAGTCGGGTCTGGACATGGTTGATTGCGTCAGCCGGTCCATGGCGGCGAGCACTGTGATACGCAGGTTTGCGTGGTTGCGGAAGTCTGGGTTTGCTCCTGATGTGCAGGCCTGGCTCTTCAACATGCCCTTTGATGTTTCCAACCTTTGGAATATATTTTGGCAACAAGGCTGATGAGTCTTGAGAGGTTGCAGACCTCGAAGGCTGCAGCGAAGTCGTTAGGTGCTGCAATCCACCAACCTTTGCCTTTTCGTCCTAGGGGACAGCAATGGCGGGGAGGTTCCATTCGTTATTACTCATCCTTTAGTAGATCGAGTGCAGCTGCCAGTCAAAGGGGCAACCGAAGGAGTGCCAGAGGTGGAAATCAAGGTGCCAAGGCCGCGCGAGCTGTTGCCTCGTTGCCTGCAGGCAACGTCGCAGCCGCTTCTGCTCAGTCATGAGGCCATGTCCCATGGTTCGCCAGTTGGGGGAAGGCTGGAGCAGCATCTTCTAGAGTGGCGCGACATTACTTCAGATGTGAGTTCTGGAGATCATAGCCCACGGCTACTGTCTTCCTTTCCGGCAAAGGCCTCACGACAATCCACTGGGGAATCTCTTTGAAGAGTCCGGATTTGCTCCTTGTGCAGGAAATTCAAGCCCTGCTGGAGAAAGGCGCCATAGAACTGGTGCCTGTAGCGGAGAGGAACAAGGGATGGTATTCCCCTTATTTTTTGATTTCCAAGAAATACGGGGGATTGAGACCCATCATGGACTTGCGCGGTTTGAACAAACTCCTCAGGAAGGACAAGTTCAAGATGGTTACTCTCTCTCAAGTCCTCCAGGCCCTTCAACTTCAGGACTGGTTGGTGTCTCTAGACCTCAAGGACGCTTATTTTCATGTGCCGATCCCACCAAAGCACAAGAAATACCTGCGGTTCGCGGTTGCAGACTCGCACTTTCAGTTTTCGGTCCTGCCGTTCGGATTGACCTCCGCCCCGAGGGTTTTCACCAAGCTCATGGTAGTGGTGGCAGCGCATCTCAGGAAAGGGGGATTCACGTCTACCCCTACCTGGACGACTGGTTGATCAGGGCGCGCTCTCCCGAGCAAGTCCTTGATCATCTGTCCGTCACCTGCCACTCCCTTTACAAGCTAGGCTTCTAACTCAACTTAAAGAAGTCCCACTTGACACCAACACAGCGGCTCCAGTACATTGGAGCAGTGCTCGACACGTCCCCGGGACAGTGTTTTCCTCCCCAGGTGAGGGCTCATCACATTCAGTAGATGGTGCACAAGTTTCAACTTGTCCAGACGCTCCCGGCGTTCGATTTCTTGAGGTTGCTCGGCCTCATGACATCCTGCATTCTTCTGGTGCCAGAGGCTCGACTGCGCATGAGAACTTTGCAGTGGGCACTTAAGATGCAGTGGTCGCAGTCCTCCGGCAGGATGTCGGACCCCGTTCAGGTTCCGTCCTCGGTCGCCCAGGACCTTCTGTGGTGGGCTGTCGAAGGCAATCTGATGAAGGGGTCTCCTTTTTGGCTACCCTGGCCGGAGGTGACGATCGTGACGGACGCATCCCTCACGGGATGGGGAGCCCATGCCAACGAGTTGACAGTCAGCGGTCGTTGGTCTCCGTCGGAGTCCAGACTCGATATCAATCTGTTGGAGCTGAGGGCCATCAGGCTTGCCCTGAAGGCTTTTCTGCCGACTGTGGAAGGTAAGACTGTCATGATCCTGACGGACAACACAGTGGCAATGCACTACCTCAACAAAATGGGGGGCATGGTCATTTCCTCTGTGCAGGGAGGCGATGCAGCTCTGGTTCTGGGCCGTCCAGCAGGAGATTTTGATCTCGGCAGTTCATATGGCCGGAGACGAAAACAAGACGGCGGACGCTCCGAGCAGGCAGAGCGCGATCTCTCACGAGTGGGAGTTGGCTCAGGAGATTCTCCTGGAGATCTTCGCCCTTTGGGGGACCCTTCAAGTGGATCTCTTCGCCTCCAGTGTGAACCGAAAGTGCAAAAGGTTCTGCTCGCGGGAATTTCCTCTAAGAGGAGCCTTAGGCGACAGATGCGTTTGTGGTGGAGTGCTCCTTCCCACTGCTGTATGCGTTTCCTCCAGTCCCCGTCATCCCGCAAGTACTGCGGAGGTTTGGTTTCCGGATGATCCTCATTGCTCCAGCATGGACCAGGAGGACGTGGTACCCGGACCTTCTCGACTTGTCCATCTGCCTTCCACGTAGTCTTCCCTACCGAGACGATTTGCTCTCACGGGAGGGGGGGGTCAGGTTCTCCATCCAGAGGTCAGATCCCTCAACCTTCACGCTTGGCTTCTGAAATGATTAGGTATAAGGATTGGGACCTCTCAGAAGATGTGATGGAGTTGTTGCTTTCGGCCAGACGGCTCGCAACAAAGTCCCTGTGCTGTTGCCGTTGGAGGAAGTTCTGCGACTGGTGCAGGGTTCAGAATGTGGATCCTCTTTCATGTGACATTCCTCTGGTTCTGTCTTTTTTGCTTTCTTTGGCCCACAGGGGCCTGCAAGTGGGTACCATTAAAGGTTAACTGGAAGCGCTGTCCCTCTTTAAGCGCTCGTCTGAGGAGTGTTCTTATTTTAAAATTCCTTTAATTTCGCAGTTTCTAAAAGGGCTCACTAATGTGTTCCCTCCGTCGCCGTTCCAGGTGCCCGGTTGGGATTTGAACCTTGTTCTCAAGGTTCTCACGGGTGCTCCATTTGAGCCTTTGCATTCTTGCCCTTTGAGACTGTTAACTCTTAAAACTGTATTTTTGGTTGCGGTCACTTCCGCTCGCAGAGTGAGTGAGTTACAGGCACTTTCAGTTAAGCCACCCTTCACTGTGTTTCATAAGGACAGGGTTGTCCTTCGAGTTCGTCCTTCCATTCTTCCGAAGGTGGTGTCGGAATTTCATTTGAGCCAGAAGGTTGTTCTTCCGGCATTTTATCCTCCTCCGCATCCTGGTAAGGACGAGGAGAGGCTCCATAGGTTAGATCCTAGGAGAGCTTTGAGTTTCTCCATTTCTCGCATGTCCCGGGTCAGAGTGGACGATCAACTCTTTATTGGTTGCGCTGGAAGGCGTTTGGGACAAGCTGTTACTAAGCAGACTTTGTCTAGATGGATTATCTTGACAATTTCTGAATTTTACCGCTTGGCGGGTAAGGACCCTCTGGTAGGCTTACAGGCCAATTCAACTAGGTGTATGGCTGTCTCTACTGCCCTGTGATGCAGCCACTTGGGCTTCGGTCCATACTTTTGTAAGTCACTTCTCCCTTGATTCTATCCATGGACAGGATCTGGCCTTTGGCAAGGCGGTCCTTTACTCTGCAATTTGATTGGGCATTCTAAATTTGTATATTCTAAATTCTTTTCCCACCTCCTTACGGTGGTACTGCTTTGGGAGTCTGTCATAGATATGGAATACGTCGAGGACCGAATCCCCTCGAAGAGCAAGTTACTCTCTTACCTGGTAACGTTCTTTCAATGGGATGGTCCGACGTATTCCATATCGCTCCCTCTCTACCTTCCCCGCTACAGAATATCTTATGCGATTGCAGCTTACGTTTCCGCAAGGCTTTGTGTGGTCTGGCTGGCAGAAGACTGGTGCCACACGTTCTGGGGAAAAAACTACAACTGAGGCTACGGGCGTCGTGTGTCCTACTTATAACATCTGGTGACGTCGTATCGACCCAGGACGCAGACACCGAAAGATTTTCCGAAGCAGCACAGCTGTGGACATTACTGTCATAGATATGGAATACGTCGTCAGACCATCCCATCGAAAGAATGTTACCAGGTAAGAGAGCAACTTGTTCTTTTGTAATGTAAAAATAAATTGTGTGTGAAACTGCCTGCTGTCTGGTCTCATTGTTTTTAAACGCACACTGTTTAAAGATATCCATGGAAAAAGCATGCTTAAAGTATACTTTAAGTATTTCCATAAATGATGAGGCAAGGTGTTTTACATTATAAAGTAAGCTTCTTCATGAATTATTCGTCCCAGCAAAAACAGGTGTAGGGAGTACAATTTGCGTGCACGTTTTTTTAAGAGGGACAGTTTTCTTAGAAGTCAATACTTTCCCTTAAGCAACCTGTACTTCGAATCCAACTATTTACAGTGCTGTCCCTGCATCTTGGGGATATCTGTGCGGATTACCTGTTCTAGGGTGGAGACATATCTACAGTACATTACTTGACAAAAACATGAAGTGTTTATTTGAATGTTTTATACCGTACCAAAATGAGGGTTCAGATTGGGGACTGGTTTGAAAGCTGGCTACTAACTTACTGCTTGTGAAGACTGGGATTGAATAGATCTTTGAGAGAGCTTTTTTTTTTTTTTTTCTTCTCTTGGACTTGAGCTCTTCGAGGTGGGTTGTTTAATTTTGTATATTGCGGAAAGCTGTGTCACTGGATAGATGGCCAGTGTGTTAGGGTTGCATTCCCCATTGCGTCTGCTATAATGTAATCAAGCTGGATGGGTGGGATTACTGATAGAAACAGATCTTCAGATGAGTTTGAAGTCCTTATAGTAAAGAGGAAAGGTTTATAAATGCAGGAAGTTACTTTGTCTTCCACTATCTCTAGGACTGGGATTAAAAGGTAATTGTCGGTAGAATGGCAGTAAATTGGTGCATTTATTAAACTAATGTTACCAGATGGAGAGAACATGTAATGAATAACAACATTACAGGCTAGTGGGAGAGTATATCTGAGACTGTAAAGGGGTTTTAGGAATGGAGCACGTTCTGCAGTACAGGTATCCAACGGTCTCTATGGAAGTGGTGACTAGCGTGATCACATAAATTGAACAAACTTGCAAGAGATACCACAATCAACCAGGATGAAATGATAGAAAGTTGGGAGAGCAAATACATTTTCATCAAACATCACACTGGCAAATGAAACATGCTATTTTTGTTTTGTTAGCCTAATGTAACATCAGTGGCTCTCTCTCATAACTTTGTTGACATATCAAATAAGCATGCACTCAATTACTGGATTAATCTTTGCTACAATAGTAGATTTTGTGCTCTCCAGTAGTTGGTGTAGCATGCTTACCATAGTGATTGGTACATACCATGTCCCTTTTCTAAAATCATTTATGGTATGTCGACTCATTTCTAGGTTTCTATCGGTGTGATTTTGCAGAGGAGCAAGAGATATCGGTAACATCAAACTGCGGTAACTATTCTTGTGTGAATGGGAACAGGTCACATCTTGGTTAACTCTGGTTAAATGTGAACACCTCTTTGGACAGTTGCATGTTTCTGGGTAGAAGTTCTGGTATGATTCAATTAGGGCTGCACATTTTTCTCCCATTGTGTGTTTAATTGAATTGGCTTTATTAGAATCCTGGGCTTCCTATTATTGTGAATATAGGGTACCACCATTTAGAAGCTTAATGCCACCATCCTATCCACTACTCGTTCGCTAAAAATGCCTTGAACCTGACCATATACTCGGTGCCTTTTTAAAGTTTTGACAAAATGATCTCCTGAAATTGAGCTTTGCTTAATTTTGTTCATTCTGGGTGGTTCTCTGTTTGAAACTTGTTTTGCGGTCTGTGAAGTACTTGCGATTAACATTTTTGGCATCTACCATGTGCTTACTATGGGAAAGCATAGCATGCTTTATTTTACATTATTGCATGCTCTGGATGATTTGTGACCGGATGAAATGGGTGTGCCGACATATTGTAGAAAAGGCTAATCTTCTGGGCTATTTGTAGAGCCCCTTAGCATGCAGTGGGTGGCTTTTAACTTTGACTGTTTTTTCCATGTCCCTTGAAACCGTAGACTGAGGCTGTTATGCTCCACAGTAGTCCTTCATATGGCAGTCTAGACCTCTCACCATCTTTTACCAAGCTGCTCTGGTAGATTTTTAGGATGTGCCTAAGATTTCACAATCTTGAAGCTGCATTACTTTTTCTTTTATACTGCGATTCAGAAGGCACTTGATGAATTCCAATGTCTTGTATGCAGAGGACTGTTTAAACTGGGTGGTTATGCCCAAATTGATGCTTCTGATTCACGGGAGCCCGCTCGGGATGTCTGTCATTTCCAGTGGAAATTTTTATGTATGTTAAGTCCATTGGCAAATGGGCAGCACTTTTATATCGCACTTGCATACACACATGCACTAAAAGCAATCAATGGGTGAAATAACCAGAGATTACGAGTTGGCATCCTTGGCAGGTCAGAATGTTTTATTAAAGAAAAAGTAATAACTTCTAACTTTCCTTAAACTATGGGTGTTCCCTACCTAACAAACTAAGTAAGGTGCGTGTCCGTCATTGGTGACTGTCCCAAATTCTATTCAGTCCACTTTCCAACACGAATCTATCATGACCCTACCACTATTAGAACAACTAAAGCACATGAGAATGACTCCCTTCTCCTGTGAACTGAGTTTTCCCCAATTCAAGTCAGTATAGAATTTGTAGTTCTCCAGCATGGGGTCTGGCATGGATTCACATGCTCATGAATATTCCCCGTCGTCAGGCTGGGAATCCTCGGTTTGCCAGTCCCATGCTGGAGAACAACAGTTACAGGTAAGTAACTTGTTCCTTCTCTTTTAGCCACATTATTTAAATTATACGGTTGAGATACTAGATTCTTCAAGGTTTAGTTGCTTTTCTCAGCTTTCCTTCACTCGTTTCTCCTTGCCTCTGGTTCTATTTGTTATGAGTTTACTTTCCTGGGAGGGATCAGCACTTTTGTCTGTATTTCACTTAGGTTCCTCCAGGCACTTATTGTCAACTTTTTTACCTTGACTCGGATGAGTATGAGCGTTCCAGTAATGATACTCACTCTCTTCGGTCCTTCTCCCGTCTTCCCGTTTACCTGTATTCTGTGGGCATAACGTCAACTGGTTCCTCAATGGATTGTGGATTTCTTCTGGTTTCAGACTGCTTCTAGCCTTCCGCGGGGCACTCCGGACTGCTGCCCTGCTCCTCCGACGTTCGATGTGTTCTGCAACTGTGGTACCAGCGTTTTTCATGGATCTATGCCACCACTTTTCCTCTGACGACTTAGGAAGCTCTTCAGCATGTCCCCTCTACAGTTAGGTGTTCTGCGACTTTACCTATTCCTCATGCATGCAGTGGGCAGCTTTTCTCCCGTATCACAGACTCCTTCAATGGGTGCTTTGCTCTTTTCTCAGCAGGTCTTAGCTAGCTAACTTGAAACTCCTGCGTACTCCCATTCCGGGGCTCGTCTCGTAGCTTAATGACTTGCTCAGTTTTCCTGGTTCCTTGTCAAGGACCTTCTCCAATTTCAGATTCAGACTGTTTCCAATGATCTTCTTCGTCCCAGTTTTCCTTAAGTTTCCTATCATAGACATTACGGAGGTATTTGGTGACCAGAACACATCTTTGCTTGTTCTTCAGGTCTCCATTCATAAGATGTTATTGATGACTGAGTACTGTGGTGAGGGAGTTCTTTGTAGGAACGGCAGTAATTGTCCGCAGCAGGGGGAGTCTCTCCCAGTGAGGTCTCATTTGCCTCTACCCCTAGGCAGGCTATTGCATAGCGGGCTGACCTCCCTAGCCTCCCAGGAAAGGCCCCCCAACCCTTGGAAAAAATGACATAATCCTGCGATTGACCACACATCACAGTGCCCCGTTTAAGTTATCCTCTTTGTTTGGTATGCCCAGACGTGGGTCCCGTGCCTGCTGGGCCTAGAGACCCAGGCTAATCCTCACTGATGAGCCCCAACAAGGGCGAAACATGTTTGGGGATGCTTGTGTTCTCGTGCAGAAGGGATGTGGCCTAGCAGTTCGGGCTGGACTGCCCCTTTTGGGGTGGGGCCAAGCCTGATTTGCATATGGTCTTTCCCTTCTGTAATGGCTTGGCAGGCGAAGAACTGTGGTCTGGAAGGTTGCCCAGAGCATTGCCAGTGGTTACGATTCATTCTAAACCTTCCAGCCATCACCTCTTTGTTTTTGCTGTTTAAGTTATAAGCCGAAGCGGCATGCAGGTCAGTATATAAGCAAGTTTGTAGGTCTACTTGCTCTGATTTGGTTTCCAACCTTGAAGCTGTTAAAAAGCAAATTTCATGTATTTATTCTGAAGAATGGGGTCTTACATGGATTCACATGCTCATGAATAATCTCCATCGTTCTGCTGGGAATCATCAATAATATTAAAGCAGGTTCACTTTCAAGCTAAAACTGCTCCTTGCTTCTATAGCCTATTGCTGTCACTTTGGGTCATACTGCCCCAGCAAATGACATTCGTCCTCCTGAGCTCCACCTCTGGGGGCCATCTTCAGATTTTGACAGCGCGTTCTCGTGTTGGGAATCCTTGTTTCGCTCCTTGAAATTCGATACCATTTTGTTTATTTTTGCGAGAAATCGTCGATCTTTTTCATCTTCAAGACACGTTGTGACTACCAGTGGCCAGACCCTTTGCCAGAGGAGATCCTGGCCCATTGAATCTCACCTGCGGGCGTGGCATGCCTCTGCTTGGCCTTTTGTTTCACACCATGATGGATGCCACAAGCAAAAGCCTCTTCAGGGCCTGCGAAAAATGCAGCGTGAAGAACATCTTCGAAGATAGGCACCTCAAGTGCATCTACTTCCTACATCCAGACCACGATGCGGACGGATGTTCGGTATGCCGGGGGTTCTCCAAGACATGGGAGGACCACCATAGGAGGTTTGTGGCGTGGATATGAGGAAGGGAAGGCCTCTGATGCAGCCTCTGGGCGTAGCCCTGCTTCTTCCAGGGTCGGGAGACCCAAAAGCAAGCTCCCTCTGACAAAATAGAAAAAGGCGAGATCTTTTGAGGACACTTGGGGAAGGGGAGGGTGGGGGAAATGCCAAAAAAGGTTGCCACGGCTATGGGACCCAGATCAGAGAGCTGCTGGTCACAGTCAACTGTTAGCCTACCATCAAGCGGGCAGGTGCCATCTGTGAAGAAATCACTGACGTCGCAGCCAAGCACAAGACCTTGTCAAAGGGAATACTGTCTAAGCACCTGTCGGTGGCTCCACAGCGTCGTAGTCACGGACCTTGTCGAGGGACCCCTTCACCTCCTTTATCAGGGCCTTGCTCAATCGACGGCCGTCCCGTCGACTATTACCACATCAACGACTTTGTCTCCGAAGACTGGTCTTCCGTTGACAACTTTGATCACGTAAAGGGTTTCGTCCACTACCATTGCCAGGATGACCGTTACCACTCCCAAAGTAGCCTTACCGCCTTGGACTCTGTCAGCGGCCCCATCGACTCCCCAGTGAACAACAGAACCTTTTCCTGCTCGACAGGCTCTAGTCATTGCCTCTTTTCAGAGGGGCTCGGATTTGGAGAGATGTATCCAGCTCTCAAATTTCTCTCTATGACCACCAAGTTGCACCACTTTTCACCCTTTAGTCACGGGAGGATAGCTCGGGGGGCAACAAGCTCGCCTTGGAAGGAAGACGACACGGAGCAACACGGGTTTGAACCCCCGGTCTGCGCTTAGAAACCTCTGGGTGTTAAGCTTGTTAAAATTAACCTATCATATCATGTACCCCCTGAGACCTCCCGGGATGCCGCCACCACCACCAATACCACAGTTCTGAGGAGGACCTGCAAGAGGGTGGTCCGGGGAGCCTGATCCCCTTTTGCCATTGGCGCAGCAGGGACCGCATCTCAGCCATTTAGCCCTTCACCTCATAGCCCAGCACTGGCTCCTGCACCAAGGATTTCCTTATACATTTTGACCACTTTGCACACGCTGTCTGAAATACAGTAACGTCTACCAGCTGCTCCCATACCTGCTGCAGCAAGGAGCCCTCTGTGGCCTTCCCGAGCCCAGCTAACGCTGTCTCATCCAGCACCCGTTACCCCTCATCCATTGCTGATTGCACCTCCTGTGGTGGAATAAGCAGCCCAAAAAGAGAATGTTTTCCTAGTAGGAAAGCTTCGTCCCCTGAACACTATCTGGAAGGCCAGAGCCTAATGATAATTAGAGAGTTAGGTGGAAGAGTACATATTGTGTTCTCCCATGTGGGAAAGCATACAAGACAGGTTGCCACCCTTAGTTAGCAGAGATGTAAAACATTTTTAGGCATTTTAGATATATTCGGAATTTCACCAATAAATTAAATTTCACAACTTCAAAGATAAATTCAAAAACAATACAATTTATTATTCATACAAAATAGTTGGCCCAACGCGTTTCAAGTTGCAAAGACTTCATCAGGGGCATGCTTTCTTTTTCAATAAAATTTCTATAAAGAAAAGACACATTTTCAATTTAAACAATATTTTTAGTTTTCTAAAGCAACTTCAAAAAACAACTCAAATTTGAAGACGTCTCTAAATTACAGAATGACACCCAATTCCTAGTGTTAAAGTATGTAATGCATAGTTCTTTTGGACATCCTAATGTGAAAGTTCTTATGAACAAGGATAACCTAACATTTGTTTATTTCTATGACATGCTGCCATATAATCTTACCCCATTCAAATAGCCAAAGAAGATGGAATGCCTTGAATGGCCATTGGTGGTATTTGTTTTGTAGTTATTTTTTCAAAGCTTTTCACTTTTTCTTGACCAGGAGAAGAGTCCCAGTCTGGATAGCTATAGCCAGAGAAAGAAAATCGCCATCTAAGTATACATAATATTAGTTGCTAGTTTGACAAGCCTTAGTACAAGTAAAAGACACTTGCAGATCATGAGTCTTATAGTAGTCCAAAAGTTGGAGTGACCAATCAATTGTCACTGTATATCCTTTCTGATGTAAAGTCCATTGGAGAAAACTATTCATAAGTCTGCTTCCAAGGTGGATGCCCTGTGGAGCCAAGAGGGAGGAGGTAAGTATGCTATAATTTAAGAGAAGTTTTAAGCAGATTTTTGCCCATAATTAGAATTTAACTGTGCAGCCAGGAGAGAATAGGTGAGTATGCTGTTTAATTATTTACAAAAGAAGAATTACAAGCTATTGGTTATGTCCAGTAAACTTACTTCTGTTTCTATTTGGTAGATCCCAATGAGGAGCGGCTTCCAGTCCGGCAAGAGCTGAAGAGGCGTCTGCCATTTTGGATCGAATAAATGTCTTTATATACATTTGAGCCGTCTGGCAATAGAGGCATCGGTATGTTCCTGCTTCTCCAGCATGGGGTCTGGCATGGATTCACATGCTCATGAATATTCCCCGTCGTCAATCCTCGGTAAAGAAAAAAATCCGTATCAGTTTCGTTTCTGATCTGTCTTTCTTAGTAGTAACCAATCACTGATCTCTGGGTCATACTGCCCCCAGCCAATGACTGCCCTCTCCCCAAGCCCCGCCTCTGGCAGCCATCCTCAGATTTTTACTGCACGCTCAAGTGTTGGGAGTCCTCGTGTTTAGCTCTCAAGTTTTTTACTGAGTTTTCACGCTTTTTCAGGAGATTTCTCATTTTTTCGGTTTAATCGAGCCTCAAGCTCCACCGTTTCTACTTCCGATAACGGGGACCCGTTTCGGAATTCTTCTACACCCCTCAAGGGTGAAGTTTTCGTCGAGTTTACACTTCTTGGAGGATTCTTGAAGATCTGCAGCTTAACTCAACGGACATGGCCCAGGACAAAGGGAGCTCGACGCCCGGATTCAAGCTGTTCAGGGACTGCCCTGGATGCGGATTATATAACGTTTTCAGGGAGGACGAGCATTCGCGATGTCTACTGCCTCCATGGGGAAAAGACGCACGTGGAGGAGGACTGTGCGTTCTGCAAGAACCTTTCGGAACGGACCAAACAAGATCGTTCCCGCCTCGCCACCTGGCTGGAGAAGTGTACAGCAAGTGAGAAGGCGAAGAAGAAGGCTGAGCGGGCTTCCAAGTCCTTTGAGGGCGCCCCAGCAACGGGGGCCCCAATAGAAGGCCAAGCACCGCGAGTCCGCGGGCTCCGGAAACGCCGAAAGGTCGGGCTCTTCGGTTGCCAAGCAGGGCGCTACTTCCCCGGCACGTTCGACCACGAGCCATCGCTCTGGTTCGGGGAAGAGGAAGTCCGAGAACCCGGGTAGGCCGATGGAGCGGACCCGGTCGATCTCGAAGGGGGAGCGAGGCATTGACCCTCCCCCCAAGGCGAAGGCCAAGGACGCACCTAAGGTGGTGAGGGCCTTGATCCACCCAGCTAATGCCTCTACCAAAGTGGTCTCTGCGACCCTGGCGGAGTCGGCTGAGACTACGCCAATGGAAACGGCCTCTGGGCCCAGAGTATCCCTGCCGCCGCGGAGGGAATCCTCTTTCCAGCCTACCGCTAAGTCCCCCGCGCCCCCGGCTGAAAAAGAGGGGGGGGGCCGTTGGCCGTAACAGAATCGGAATCCGCCTCTGAGGAAGAACTGGTGGAGATCGAGAGGGGCCTCAACCAAAGGCCCATAGGCCTCAACAAGAGATTCATGAACCTCAACGAGAGGTTCGAGAAGGTTCGATCCCAGGGGACGGTGCCTGCTGACGTGATCGAAGATAGCGACAAGGACGACGAACAGGGCCCAGTGGAACGGCCATCCCGTCCGTCGCAGCCATTGCCCGAGCCCCAGGATAGCTTGGCGGCCATTTTGTTGGCAATCCAATCCTTATGTACTGAGATAAGGACGAGATTACCACGGACCCCGACGGAGGATCCAGAACCAGGCCCGTTGGGGAAACCCTCCGAACAAGCGGAGGAGAGTCCACCCCTCGCCACCCTTCGTGCCCGCGAGGTCGGTGGACCCCTCATCCCCCTTGCCGGGAGAGGATACGGATACGGATACGGGGACGGACGACGACGGCGATGACACAGCAGACATCCCGTCGTCAACCAGCCTGCCCCCCTCCCCCCCGCGGGCGTCCCCAGCCGCGAGGTTGGCTCTTTCCATGCCATGATAACCAGGGCATCCGAGCTCTTCCAGCTCTGCCCTGAAGAACAGAAAAAGGAGGGGTTTCTGTACCAACGACGAGAGGCTAAGAGGAAGACTGTCCTCGTGGTGCCTTTACTCGACATCTGGGACGAGGGGCTTGCTGTCCTCAAGAACCCCGCCACGACACCCGCCAAGAGGGACAGGTACGAGAAGAAGTACCGAGTCCCCGATGCCGCCCCATTGTGCCTCAGGGCCCAGCCCACACCGGACTCGGTCGTTTCGGCAGCGGCTAAGAAGAAGGCAGCGGGCGCAGCGGCTTCAACTTTCACTTCCCCGCCCGACAGCGAGGGTAAGAAGCTGGACTCTATGGGACGACGAATCATCTCGTCAGCGGCGACGACGATTAAGGCGGCCAATGCCTTAGCGATCGTGGCCCGCTATGACGGGGAGCTCTGGTTCAAGATAGCTCCCAGGCTAGATTTCCTGCCTGATGACAAAAGGGCGGAGGCCCTAGAAATTCTGCAGGAGGGCGAGGTGGCGTCGGATCACGCCATTACGGTGGCAACGGGCATTGCCGATACCGGATTTCGCCAACTGGGCAACAGAGTTTTCCTCCGACGAAGAGGATGGCTCAAGGCGACAGACTTTTGCCAGGATGTCCAGACCAGAGTGTTGGATATGCCGTTCGACGGCAACAACCTCTTTGGTAAGGCGGTGGATGAGTCTCTACAGGCCATCAAGACCGACTCGGAGACGGCCCGTGCCCTTGGGGTGCTTCAGCAGCGACGCCCCTTTTGGAGCTCTGGAGGCAGACAGGGTGCCTCCAAAGGATCCAGTGGTGGCTCCTCCACCTACCGCCAGGCAGCCCGCTCCTCTTCCCAGGAGGCCTACAGAGGTCGCAGCAAGCAAGGGGGTTCCCGCCGTCGTGGCCAAGGTGGCAAGGCCGCTTCCAAGCAAGACTGACCCGGCCGTGTGGTCGGGCCACCACCGAAGCACCCCAGTAGGAGGCCGACTGACAAAGTTCGCCAGGGTGTGGGACTCCATCTCCACCGATCGTTGGGTGTTGGACACCCTGGCCAACGGGCACTCGCTGGAATTCCTAAAGAAGTGCCCTCGCATTCCTCCCGTGGCCAGGAAGGAGAATCACGTCCCTCAACTGCTGTTGGAGGTAAAGGCGATGCTCAAGAAAGGTGCCATCGAGCTCGTCCCCAGTATGCTCCGGGGCTCCAGAGTATACTCAAGGTACTTCCTCATCAGGAAGAAGACAGGCGGTTGGCGCCCCATCCTAGACCTGTGTCGGTTAAACAAATACATCAAGGCGCAGAAATTCAGGATGGTCACCCTCCAGCACGTACTGGGACAGCTGGAGGAAGGCGACTTCCTATCGTCGCTGGACCTGGAGGATGCTTACTTCCACATCCCCATTCTAGAAAGGCACAGGAAGTTCCTCAGGTTCGTGGTTCAAGGACGCCACTACCAATTCAGAGCCCTACCGTTCGGATTAAAGTCGGCACCCAGGGTTTTCACCAAGTGCCTGGCACCAGTGGTGGCGCGGCTGCGCCTGCAGGGGATCCACGTCTACCCCTACCTGGACGACTGGCTAATCTGGGGAAGGTCAAGGTAATTCGCCGTCGATCATACGGCGAGGACCGTCCGGTTGCTCACGGAGCTGGGGTTCTCCATCAACTACCCCAAATCCCACCTGGTTCCTTTGCAAGTAGCACTGTTTTTGGGGGCAAAGCTCGATACAGTGGAGCAATTGGCCTCCCCTTCAGAGGAGAGGACCAAAACCATCCTGGGCAAGGTACGTCGACTGTTAGCCACAGACATGGCCAGGGTGAGATCCATCAAGTCCCTTCTCGGGATGATGTCCTCATGCATCTACCTTGTACTCCTTTGCAGACTTCGGATGCATCCGCTACCGGAGTTCCTCGACGCCCGCTGGTTTTAGACCGGGGGGGGGGCTGCTTTGAGGACCGGATTCCCATCGACAAGGAGTTCTGTCGGGCGATCCTATGGTTGGGCACCCGGGCTCACCTCACGACGGGCATGTTTCAGGAGACGGTGACTACGGACGCCTCTCTGGAGGGTTGGGGGGGCCCACACCAGAGATCTCCACGCAAGAGGCCTTTGGCTCCCGGAGGAGAGGTCTCTTCACATCAACATCTTGCAGTGTTCTGGACGCTCAAGTCGTTCCTCCAGTCCCTCAAGGACAAGGTGGTGAGGATCTTCACCGACAACACCACCACAATGTTCTACATACGGAAGCAGGGAGGCACCAGATCTCCAGCCCTATCCAAGGAGTCCCAGGATCTGTGGCACTGGGCCGTCGCCCAGGGGATGTTTCTGTTTCCCTTCCACCTGGCAGGAATAAAAAACACCATTGCCGACTCACTCAGCAGGGAGCTGCGCTCGTGCTACGAGTGGGAACTGCGCCAGGATCAAGTGGATCGACTCTTCCAACGATGGGGCAAACCCCAGATCGACCTGTTCGCGACGGCGACGAACTCCAAGTGCCAGAGGTTCGCCAGCAGGTTCCCACAGCCGAGGAGCATGGGAACCCTTGGGACGGCCTGTTTCTATACGCGTTCCCCCCCGTTGCCGTTGCTGCTCCGCCTCATCAGCCAACTCAAGAAGTCCAGGTGCAGGATGATCCTCGTTGCACTGGCGTGGCCAAGGCAGATCTGGTTCACGGACCTTCTGGTCTTGTCAACGTCCCTGCCAGTGGACGCGGATCTTCCTTCCAGAGAAGGAGGCGCCATTCTACACCACGACCCAGAGTCGCTGAACTTGCAGGCCTGGCTCCTGCAGCGCTAGAGTTTGGAGGGTACGATATCCCGGCTGATTGCAGAGAGGTTCTTGCAAAGGCCAGGGTGTCCTCAACTCTCAAGTGTTACGGTCATAAATGATAGAGGTTCTCTGTCTGATGCCGTGCACAGAAGATTAACCCTCTGCGGATTACGGTCCCTCAAGTGCTGCCGTACTTACTGTCGCTTGCCAAAGCTGGACTGGCTCACGCCTCCATAAAAATACATCTGGCTCTCATCTCCAAAAATACCAGGACTACGGGACAGGCGTCCTTGTGGTCTCATCGCCTGGTAAAGGAATTTATGAAGGGACTATTCCGTTCATTCCCGATGGTCAAGGCTCCTGCCCCGGCGTGGGAATGTGGTGCTGACAAGGCTCATGGGAGCCCCATTCGAGCCTATGCATTCGGCGCCCTTGAAGTTCCTGTCATGGAAGACAGCGTTCCTCGTGGCCATCACCTCTGCACGACGAGTGGGAGAGATTCAGGCCCTATCTTCAAAGCCTCCATACTTGACTTTTCATGACACAAGGGTAGTGCTTAGGACGCACCCCTCCTTCATGCCCAAGGTGCCGTCGGACTTCCACCTCAACGAGCCCTTGGTGTTACCAGTTTTCTTCCCGTTGCCTTCGACGCCGGCCGAGAGGACTTTGCACTCGCTGGATGTAGCTAGAGCGCTTCAGCTTCAGTTCTATGTGGACCGCACGAAGAGTTTTCGGAAGACGTCACAGCTATTTGTGAACTTTGGGTCTGTGAATCAGGGGCAGGCTCTCTCGAAGACTTCCATTTCCAGATGGCTCTCCGGCCAGGCAGTGCTGTGCAACCTGTTCGCTTAAGGTGAGCCTGGTGAGGAGGTAAGAGATGCTTAATGTTGAGTTGTATTGCTTAATGTTGAGCCTGTTGCCACCTCCCGTGGTTGTGCATGTGTATACTGCTATGTATTCTTTTATTCATGAGCATGTGAATCCATGCCAGACCCCATGCTGGAGAAGGAACAAGTTACTTACCTGTAACTGTTGTTCTCCAGCATGGGTCTGGCATGGATTCACATGCGAACCCTCCCACCTATCCCGCGGGGTTTGGGGAGAGGGCGGTCATTGGCTGGGGGCAGTATGACCCAGAGATCAGTGATTGGTTGCTACTAAGAAAGACAGATCAGAAACGAAACTGATACTGATTTTTTCTTTACAGAGGATTCCCAGTCTGACGACGGGGAATATTCATGAGCATGTGAATCCATGCCATATCCATGCTGGAGAACAACAGTTACAGGTAAGTAACTTGTTCCTTTTTGTTTGATGAATGTTGTTTGTAGTGTTTTTTTTGCCTTTGTGCTTTGATCAGTTGGTCCCGCAGGTTTTTTCCCCCATTTGTATGCCATCATTGGAGGATCCGGAAATAATTCTTGTAGGGTTTTATCTGACTTAATCAGGTCCCAGTTTTTATGTATTATTCTTTTGACCTGAAAACTTTGTCTAGAATATTTCAATGAATCTTATCACATTTTTGGGATCTGGTTTGCTGTTACTTATAAGGAGTTCTTTTCTTTCCTGTGATTCAGTTCTTGTTATGGCTTTCTGTATCGATTGGGATACTAGTCACATTGTCCACTGTCAATATTCTTTGTATTTATTCTTATGAGATTGTTTTTTTGATGCTTTTACAAAGATTGTATACCCATCTAGTTGGGATAGCAATAACATAATGCCCTAGGATTGTCAAATAGGCTCTGAGTATGAGTCATTTGGATGATTACCATGAGAAAAAAGAAAAATTGATTACATCAAGATATCTAATTTCAAATATTCTTATGTACAGGCATGTACCTAGTGATGACTCTATCTGTTGCTATGTGTTATACTTAACTCACTATTGGGCAAACACCCAAATTCATGCAGGCATTTCTGCCTACCTGGAACAGGCAGACAATGTATCCCGCTTCAATATAACAGATCAACATGAGTACTTTATGTTAAATATTCAACGTAATATTCCAGCTAGATACTGGTAGTCCAGTGGACCTTATGCTACATCTGCGCTACTTCCAATGGTGCCTCTCGCTCTTCCGCGAGTGTCATCACATGCACAAATAAACCTAGGTGAAGTCACTCGCGCATGCGCGTATGACGGCACATAGTCAGAGTAATATTCAAATGCGGCACGCATTTTCCCATTAAACCACAGTATTCCTCACACGTTCGCGAGCAACGTAGCACACAGAGAAGAATGACACCATTCTTCTCTGTGAGCGATACTTAATGTGACACGCATTCTTTCTATAAAAATACTACAGCGTAGCTCGCGCATGCGCGAACAACGTCACATACCTAGGAGAATGACAGTGACGTCACTCGCGCATGCGCGAATGACGTCAGACGGCTCAAATGTATATAAAGACATGTATTCGATCCAAAATGGCAGACGCCTCTTCAGCTCTTGCCGGACTGGAAGCCGCTCCTCGTTGGGATCTACCAAATAGAAACAGAAGTAAGTTTACTGGACATAACCAACCAATAGCTTGTAATTCTTCTTTTGTAAATAATTAAACGGCATACTCACCTATTCTCTCCTGGCTGCATAGTTAAATTCGAATTATGGCCAAAAATCTGCTTAAAACGTCTCTTAAATTATAGCATACTTACCTCCTCCATCTTGGCTCCACAGGGCATCCTACTTGGAAGCAGACTTTTGTGAATAGTTTTCTCCAATGGACTTTACATCAGAAAGGATATACAGTGACAATTGATTGGTCACTCCAACTTTTGGACTACTATTCATGATCTGTAAGTGTCTTTTACTTGTACTAAGGCTTGTCAAACTAGCAACTAATATTATGTATACTTAGATGGCGATTTTCTTTCTCTGGCTATAGCTATCCAGACTGGGACTCTCCCCTGGTCAAGAAAAAGTGAAAAGCTTTGAAAAAATAACTACAAGACAAATACCACCAATGGCCATTCAAGACATTCCGTCTTCTTTGGCTATTTGAATGGGGTAAGATTATATGGCAGCATGTTATAGAAATAAACACATCCAAATGTTAGGTTATCTTTGTTCATAAGAACTTTCACATTAGGATTTCCAAAAGAACTATGCATTACATACTTTAACACTAGGAATTGGGTGTCATTCTGTAATTTAGAGATGTCTTCAAATTTGAGTTGTTTTTTGAAGTTGCTTCTAAGTAGAAAACTAAATATATTGTTTAAATTGAAAATGTTTCTTTTCTTTGTAGAAATGTTATTGAAAAAGAAAGCATGCCCCTGATGAAGAGTCTTTGCAACTCGAAACGCGTTGGGCCAACTATTTTGTATGAATAATAAATTGTATTGTTTTTGAATTTATCTTTGAAGTTGTGAAATTTAATTTATTGGTGAAATTCCGAATATATCTAAAATGCCTAAAAATGTTTTACATCTCTGCTAACTAAGGGTAGCAACCTGTCTTATATGCTTTACCACATGGGAGCACAAAATATGTACTCTTCCACCTAACTCTCTAATTATCATTAGGCTCTGGTCTTCCAGATAGTGTGCAGGGGACGAAGCTTTCCTACTAGGAAAACATTCTTTGTCCTTTTTCTCCAGCCTAGGTACCAAGGCTGAGCACCTCTCCCCCGCACCTTTACTTAACTCAACATTTCTTTCAATATTTTGATAAAATCTGTATGACCAATACGCAATAAGACTATTCACAACAGGGTGTGCTTAGTGCGTTGCCCACTTTTCCGGAATAAGCAGCCCAGACAGATACGGATACTGTCATGACCCAGGATCCGCAAGGAACTGATGAGTTTAATGACTATGTTCCCACTGATTGGATCCTTTAGGGACACGCAGCAGACGAGATTGGGTTGTTTCATTTCCATGATCTCAAGGGTGCCGAAGCAATTCAACCTAATGCCTGGGAGAAGGAAGGTTTCCTTTTCGAACAATGGGAGACCTCCAAGAGGACTATCGTTACAGTTCCCCTGTTCGATGACATTTAGGAAGATGGCCTGTTGGTCATGAAGACCCCTAGAACAACTCCTGCGAAGGATAGTTTGGAGAAGTACTGGGTCCCGGACCCTGCCCTAAGTGCCTCCGATCCCAACCTTCTCCAGACTCTGTGGTCTCTGCCGCCGATAGGAAGCGGTCCTCCAACCTGTCTTCCTACTATATGGATCCTCCTGACCAGGACAGTAAGACGCTGTATGCAATTGGGAAGTGCACCATTACAACAGCAAAGTCTACGATCAAGGCCTCAACGCCGTAGCCATTCTCTTGTATGAGTTATGGTACAAGTTAGGACCCGTCCTCGACTTCCGGAGGACAAGTAGGCCGAGGCCCTGGCGTTGTTCCACGAACGCGAGGTAGTCTACGATCATGTGATCACCATCGCCCTGGACCTCGTTAATTTGGGTTTTCGCCAGATGGGCAATGGAGTGGCCCTCCGCCGCCAGGGTTGGCTCAAGGAAACCAACTTGTGCACGGATGTGCAAACTAAGATAGTGGACATGGTATTCAATGGTGACAACCTCTTCGGGAAGGCAGTGAAAGACACCCTGCAGCCCATAAAGACAGACACCGAGATGGCACATTCTTGGGGCACTCTCCAGCAGAGGCAACCATCCTTCTGCTCCTCTAAAGGGAAAGTCTTGAGGTCCTCCAAAGGGTTCACCTGGCTCTATCGCCAGCCATCCCGTTCTACCAACCAGGAGGCATATCGAGGACGTTCCCAGGCCTACGGAAGTGGCAACCGGCATGGTCACTCCCATCCAGAATGCAGACGCTGAAGACCTTAACTGTGCCACGGCATGCACCCCCAATTATGCACCCTATTGGAAGGCCTGTTATTGCAATTTCCTGATCAGTGGCCAAGTGGTCTGTAATCTGCCCCAGCAATGGTTGGCCCCAGTGGCAGCGCATCTGCGTTGCAAGGGAATCCATGTCTATCGTTACCTGGATGATTGACTAATCCGATCCCGCTCTCACATGCTGGCAATCCAGCACATCGCAGAGACCATCCAAACCTTTACTTCTCTTGGATTCTCGATTTAAACTATTAGATGTCCTGTATAGCGCCATCTCATAACACGCTATTCCTGGGAGCCCGCCACAGTACTCTTGTGTCTAGCGACTGTAAAGGCCATTCTGGGAAAGGTCCAACGGCTACCATTGGCTTTCTTTGCCACAGCCCGGTCCATCAAGTCCATGCTGTGGATGATGTCCTCCTGCATCCATCTAGTTCCCTTTTGCAGACTACAGATGAGACCACTTCAAGAGTTTCTGGATGCCAGGTGGCAGCAAGTCACCAGCGTATGGAACAACAAGATCAGCCTCAATTGGGAATTCAGTCAGGCCATACAATCTCTCGCCAGGTCAGATCCCTGCATATCAGACGACGGTCACAACTGACAACTCTCTGGAGGGTTGGTGAGTCCATATGGGACATTCTCATGCCAGAGGCCACTGGCTCCTGGAAGAGAATGTGTTGCACACCAATGTCCTGGAACTGCAGGCAGTTTTCTGGCTCAAGTCTTTTCAGCCTCCGCTCCAGGGGAAGGTGGTGAGGGTCTTTAGGGACACACCACCACCATGTTTTACATCAGGAGATGGGTTGGGACAAGCTTCTCTGGAGGCACTGAATCTGTGGTGCTGGGCGAGCTCTTAATGGATGTTTCTCGTCCTATTTCACCTAGCAGGCGTTCAGAACATCATTGTGGACTAAGCAGCGAGCTGTGGACCCAACACAAATGGGAGCCCCAGCAAGCATAAGTGTCGCGTCTCCAACGAGTGTGGACTCCCTCACATCAACCTCTTTGTGACAACTACCAACACCAAGTGTCTGAGGTTTGCCAGCAGGTATCCTTGCCACGGAGTCTGGGGGATGCCTCTCATGCCCTTGGGAGGGCCACTTCCTGTACGCTTTCCCGCTTATTCCTCTGGGCAACACACTCAGTTGCACTGCAAGATGATCCTTGTTGCACTGGCGTGGCGCAGGCAGTTCTGGTACTCAGACTTTCTCCATCCGTCGGTGGTTCCAGCCATCAAACTGCCTTCACTTACAGACCTGTTCTCCAGAGGATGGTCAATCCTGCACCACGACACAGCGTCTGAGTCTCACGGCCTAGCTCCTGGCACCCTAGAATTTGGACATTACTCCCTGTCTTTGGAATGTAGGTACATTCCAGCCAAGGCCAGGTCCTCCTCCCGCTTGCTACAAAACAAGTGGAAGCGCTTAACAGTGTGGTGGCGGCCAGATTCCTCAGCTGCACATGATGGGGCCACAGCTTCTTCCATACCTGCTCTTGCTTGCCAAGTCTGGCCTTGCCCAAGCATCGAAGGTCCACCTGGCCGCCATATCCCGGTACATCTGGGCTACAGGCAAGCTCTCCTTGTGGTGGCACCAACTTGTTAAGGAGTCCCTCAAGGGCCTCTTTAGAAAATTGCCTCCAGTGAAGGCTCATGCCCCTGCGTGGGAGTTGAATGTGGTACTGTTGAAACTGATGGGTCCTCCGTTTGAACGTAGGCATTGTTCCTCCTTGAAGTTTATCATGGAAGACGGCCTTCCTGGTGGCAATCACTTCGGCGAGGCAGGTTGGGGTGCTCTCCTGTAAGCCTCCATATATGTTTCTTCATTCAGCTAAGGTCGTTCTGCAAACTCATCCTTTATTCATGCCACAGGTCCCGTCAGACTTTGATCTAAACAAGCCTTTGATTCTCCCAGTTTTCTTCGCAAAACCTTCTTCACCTGCTGAAGGATCTTTGCATTCCCTGGATGTTGCGCATACCTTTAGGTTCTATTTTGCACGCACCAAGGACTTTTGAAAGACTTTACAGCTTTTCGTCAGTTTTGGACCTGTGGGACATGGGAAAGGCCCTGTCCAAGGCTTCAATCTCCAGGTGGCTCTCCGGCTATATCGTGCATTGCCATTGTTTCGCAAACAGACTGCTTCCGGCTGGCCAAGACGCCATTCCATCATAGCCATCGCAGCATAGATGGCATTTCTCTCTGGTGTTCCTCTGTTTGACATCTGCAGGGCTGCTACGTGGAGGTCTACCCACACCTTCACAAGATTCTACTGTGTTAACAGGAATTCCAAGGAAGAGTCCTGGGTGGGCCAAGCGGTGCTTTTCAGCCTGTTTTCATGAAGTGAGTCTGTTCTGGGGTTAAGTGTATTGCTTCTGTGAGCCTTTCCACTCACTGGGGTTGTGTATATGTACTGTTGTGTAATCCTATTCATGAGCATGTGAATCCATGTAAGAGCCCATCCTAGAGAAGGAACATGTTAATTACCTATAACTCCTGTTCTCCAGCATGGGTCTTAAATGGATTCACATGCAAACCCTCCCTCCTTCCCTTCTCTGGGTTTTGGTTCCTACTGCCACTCCACATGTGACCAAATGGGCGGACCTTAGGAGGATGAATGTAATTGGCTGGGGGCAGTATGACCCAAAGTGAGAACACTAGGCTATAGAAGTGACGAGCCGTTTTGGATTTAAAGCAAAACTGCTTTAATATTACTGAAGATTCCCAGCCTGACGACTCTGAATATTCATGAGCATGCGAATCCATATGCCACCGGATGCCGGGCTGACGGATTGTTGCACTTGCATTCTTTAAAGCTAACGGATCAAACTGATTTTCGAATGAAGTGATCTAATGGGTATTTTTTCATCGCTAGCACCTATGGAGTTACTTTGCTTCATGGTGCAACCATTTTCAGTTTTATACATCCCTTCTTGTATTTCTGTGAGGCTGTTTGTGACCTTTGCTGGTTAGAAAATTGGTGCTTTTCCAGTAGGACTGAGCTGGTAGTCGCATGATCATGCCAGCATCCTTAGAATTGATGCTGAACATTAGGGTAAGATTTCAATTGGTGGTACCCAATATGAAAAACACAAACATTTGGCGCTCTGAATTCTTTGTAACAATCAACCTCTCTGAACACATATTTTCGAGGGGATGGGGTCCTCCGACATATTCCATATCTACAGCTGTGATGCTTCGGAAAATCTTCGGCGTCTGTGTTGATGACGTCGATACGCTGCCCTTGAGGACCTCCCCCGACGTCACTGGATGTTATAAGTAGGACGCACAACGCCCGTAGCCTCAGTTCTGTTTTTTCCGTGAATGTGTTCGCTTCGGGAATCTCGGCGCTCCTCGACTCTTTGGAGTTTTCTGTTGCTTATTTGAACCTGTTTGGTCTTGTGAAGTCTTTCTTCATGAGTATGTCTACCTCGTCTTCCACACCGCGTCCGGGCTTTAAGAAGTGCGGGGACTGTAGGTCCAAGATGTCGGTTACGGACTCGCACAACGCCTGCCTCTGGTGCCTCGGGGAGGCCCATGACACGGATGACTGTCGACTGCCAGTCGCTCACGTATAAAGCCTTGCGGGAGCACAAGAAGAAGTTATCGGTAGGTAAGGTGTCCAAGCCCCGGAAGTAGAGGTCTGCAGGGCTTTTGACGGACGACTCGAGGAGCGACTCTCCGCGTCGTTGTCGGAAGTCCAGTGGGTCTCGGTCCCGGAGTCGGTCTCGCCACTCCTCTGCCTCTTCGAGGCACTCCCGGAAGCGCCGTCATCGGTCGCCTTCCCCGTCCTCTTCTGAGGACTCCGCCCGTCGGCGGGTTGCTTACCCCACCAAGTATGCGACGCCGGAGGAGTGGGCTTCCTTCGGAAGAAAATGTTGGGGATTCTCGAATCGCAGGGTACTGGTCCATCCACGCCTCCCAGTGGGGTCGGTCGAGGGACACAGCTCTCACGCCTTCGGGCTCGGGTGGTAGTCAAGATTCGTGGGAGAGGTCCCGCTCAGACAAGGGGAATCGTTCGCGGCATGCCCGGTCCAGGTCCCGGACCTCACCTCGCTCGAGACCGTGGAAGACGTCGACAACGGTAGACTCTTTCGAGGCCCCGCCTTCGAAGAAGTTGTCAACGCCATCGGCATCCCGGCTGTTGAGGGACACGCTCGGGACCCCGGCCTCGAGGACTGTGTCGACGCCGATTCACTCGATGCCTTTTCGAGGTTGTGTCGACGGGGGTACCCCAGGTCTCGGTGGAACACCCTAGAGAGGCTCTGGCCAAGGTCAAGCATGGCTTTGGTTCACGTTCTGTGCCTTCTTACCACTATCTTGAGTTTATCTCGGAGGTGGATGAGGGCTCTGATGATGGCATGGTTCCTACTACAGTGCCAGACGAGATTCTCTCGGGCCATAGCCAATTTGAGGACCTGAGGCAGTCCCTGCACGATGCTAGTTTGCTGGACACCTCTCCGGAGGTGGAGTTTTGTAGGCCTGAGCCTGGCACTCATGCCGACTCCTTGTACCGGTGCCTTATGTCAAGGGTCACCGAGTACTTGGGATGTCTGCTCCCCCGGGTGAGTTTCTTCAGGATGACCTTACGGATATCCTCGACCTTGGTCCACCAAATGACCCGCTACTGCCGTTTCATATGGCTTTACAGAGGAGGGTGGCGGCGGCTTGGTCTGCTCTGGAGAGTCGCCCGGCAGTGGCAGAAAATACCGCCCAGCCAGTAGCGACCCCTGCTACTTGTCCAAGCACCCTACTCCGGAGAGTTTGGTGGTGCAGGCGGCTACAGCCCCGGCAAAGCAGGTGTCATATCCTACCATCCCTCCTGATAGGGACGACAAGCGTTTTGACAGCTGAGCGAAGAAAGTGTTTTCTGAAGGGGGTATGGCGCTTCAGACGGCCAACTCCATATGTGCCTTGTCACGTTTCACGCACACTCTGTGGAACTGTTTCCTTGGCGGCTGAACATATTCCCGAAGGGGACGAACGGGATGGTTTCCTTGCCATGGTTCAGGATGGCAAGGATGCCATGTGTGAGGCCGTTCAGTCGGTTTGGACATGGCAGATTGCGTCAGCCGGTCCATGGCGGCGAGCACCATGATACGCAGGTGTGTGTGGTTGCGGAAGGCGGGGTTTGCTCCTGATGTGCAGGCCCGGCTCCTCAACATGCCCTTTGACGGGGAACATCTTTTTGGCAGCAAGGCTGACGAGAGCCTTGAGAGGTTGCAGACCTCAAAAGCTGCAGCAAAGTCGTTGGGCGCTGCTGTTCGACAACCTCTGCCTTTTCGTCGTAGGGGACAGCAATGGAGGGGAGGTTCCTTTCGTTATTACTCCTCCTTTGGTAAAGCGAGAGGAGCTGCCAGTCAAAGGGGCCACCGTAGGAGTGCCAGAGGTGGAAAGTTAGGTACTCGAGGTGCCAAGGCCGCTCGGGCAGTTTCCTCTTTGGCCTCAGGCAACGCCGCAGCCGCTTCAGCTCAGTCATGAGGCCATGTCCCATGGTTTGCCGGTTGGGGGAAGGCTGGCGCAGCATCTTGCAGAGTGGCGTGCCATTACTTCAGATGTGTGGGTTCTGGAGATCATAACCCACGGCTACTGTCTTCCTTTCCAGCAGAGGCCTCAAGACAATCCACTGGGGAATCTCTTTGAAGAGTCCGGATCCACTCTTTGCGCAGTAAATTCAATCCCTGCTGGAGAAAGGCGCCATAGAACTGGTGCCTGTAGCGGAGAGGAACAAGGGATGGTATTCCCCTTATTTATTTCCAAGAAAGACGGGGGATTGAGACCCATCATGGACATGCGCGGTTTGAACAAACTCCTCAGGAAGGACAAGTTCGAGATGGTTACTCTCTCTCAAGTCCTCCTTCGACCTCAAGGACGCTTATTTTAATGTCCTGATACATCCAAAGCACAAGAAGTACCTGAGGTTCGCGGTTGGCGACTCTCACTTTCAGTTTCGGGTATTGCCGTTCCGATTGACCTCCGCCCTGAGGGTCTTCACCAAGCTCATGGTTGTGGTGGCAGCGCACCTCAGGAAAGGGGGGATTCACGTCTACCCCTACCTGGACGATTGGTTGATCAGGGCACGCTCTCCCGAGCAAGTCCTGGATCATCTGTCAGTCACCTGCCACTCCCTCCACAAGCTGGGCTTCTCCCTCAACTTAAAGAAATCCCATTTGACACCAACTCAGAGGCTCCAGTACATCAGAGCAGTGCTCGACACGTCCCTGGGGCAGTGTTTTACTCCCCAGGTGAGGGCTCTTCACATTCAGCAGATGGTGCACAAGTTTCAGCTTGCCCAGAGTCCCAGCTTTCGAGTTTTTGAGATTGCTCGGCCTCATGGCATCCTGCATTCTTCTGGTGCCAGAGGCCAGGTTGCGGATGAGATCTTTGCAATGGGCACTCAAGCTCCAGTGGTCTCAGTTCTCCGGCAGGATGTCGGACCCTGTTCAGGTGCCATCCTCCGTCTCCAAGGATCTTCTGTGGTGGGCCGTCGAAGACCATCTGATGAAGGGGGCTCCTTTTTGGCTGCCCTGGCCAGAGGTGACGATCGTGACGGACGCATCCCTCACGGGATGGGGAGCTCATGCCAACGAGTTGACAGTCAGCGGTCGTTGGTCTCTGTCGGAGTCCAGACTCTATATCAATCTGTTGGAGCTGAGGGCCGTCAGGCTAGCCCTGAAGGCTTTTCTACCGACTGTGCGAGGAAAGAATGTCCTGATCCTGACGGACAACACAGTGGCCACGCACTACCTCAACAAAAAGGGGAAGGCGGGGTCACTTCCTCTGTGCAGGGCGGCGATGCAGCTCTGGTTCTGGGTAATCCAGCAGGAAGTTTCGAACTCAGCAGTTCATCTGGCCGGAGACGAAAACGAGACGGCGGACGCTCTGAGCAGGCAGAGCGCGATCTCTCACGAGTGGGAGTTGGCTCAGGAGCTTCTCCTGGAGATCTCCGCCCTTTGGGGGACCCCTCAAGTGGATCTCTTCGCCTCCAGTGTCAACCGGAAGTGCGAAAGGTTCTGTTTGCTGGAATTTCCTCCAAACCGAGCCTTAGGAGACGCGTTCGTGATGGAGTGGTCATTCCCACTGCTGTACGCGTTTCCTCCAGTCCCTGTCATCCCGCAAGTACTGCAGAGGTTACGGAGGTTCGGTTCCTGGATGATCCTCCTTGCACCGGCATGGGCCAGGAGGACGTGGTACCCACACCTTCTCGACTTGTCCATCTGCCCTCCACGTAGTCTTCCCTACCGAGACGATCTGCTCTCACGGGAGGGGGGGGGTCAGGTTCTCCATCCAGAGGTCAGATCCCTCAACCTTGACGCTTGGTTTCTGAAAGGTTGAGGTATAAGGATTGGGACCTCCCTGAAGATGTGATGGAGGTGTTGCTCTCGGCTAGACAGCCAGCAACAAAGTCTCTGTACCATTGCTGTTGGCGTAAGTTCTGCGAGTGGTGCAGGGTTAAGAATGTGGATCCTTTTGCATGCGACGTTCCCATGGTTCTGTCTTTTTTGCTTTCTTTGGCCCACAGGGGGTTGCAAGTGGGTACCCTTAAAGGTTACCTGGCGGCGCTGTCCATATTTAAGCGCTCGTCTGAAGAGTGTTTCTATTTTAAAATTCCTTTAATTTCGCAGTTTCTGAAAGGTCTCACTAATGTGTTCCCTCTGTCGCCTTTCCAACTGCCTGGTTGGGATTTGAACCTTGTTCTCAAGTTTCTGATGGGTGCTCCGTTTGAGCCTTTGCATTCCTGCCCTTTGAGACTGTTAACTCTTTTTTTCCAATACGTTTTTATTAACCATTTGTAATTCATACAACAAAGAGCAATACCAGGAAAAAAAAAAACAAACACAGAACATCCAAAAACCCCATTAACCCACCCCACCCCCCCAGATTCTACATGTTCTCTAAGCGGCTATGTTCGACAAATAGGAAAACGAAAATAAGTAGCACAGTTCAACCAAGAAGGTCCGATTCATCTTGAGGGCTAACTATGCCCAACAGCTCAATCGCCCTGGGGCACCAGGCCCGGCGAGCTCCCGCCTTTAAGAAGGACAACAGGGCGGCCCATTCCGAGTAAAACCTCAAGTGCATGGCCTGAAGCGCATAGGTGAGCCACTCCATTGCCACCAAAGCCCACAGTTTAGCCACCCATTCGTGTTCTTGAGGCGGGTCCTTCCAATTCCACTTCCTGGCCAGGACCATTGCTGCCGACATCATTATCACATATAATTTGCGGTCGGCCTTGGTGGACAGTGTGGCAAGCATTCCACTTAGGCCCACTATGTCACGCCCCCCAACTCCATCCTGCAAAGGACCCAACACCTGGGTTATCGCCTGCCGAACCAAAGTCCAAAAAGCAGCCAGTCTCGGGCACTCCAACCAAATGTGAGCCCAGGAGCCCACTTCGCCACACTCCCTCCAGCAGAACGCCGAGTGCATGGGGTTAATCTTGTTTAACTTAAGGGGGGTAAGGTGCCATCTAAGTAGAAGCTTCAGCCACATCTCCCGGATTTGAATAGACCTAGCGAGCTTCGGGATTTGGGACCACAAGCTAAGCCACTCCTGTTCCCCTACGCCAGCCCCTGTATCAGACTCCCATTTACTCATACAGGACCTGGAATGTAGTGCCTCTTCCCGTTTTATGAGCTTATAAATGGACGAAATCACCGCCCTGTCCCCCGAGTTAGTGTCTAAATACTTTTCAAATTGGGTAAGAGGGCGCGAACCCTGGCGTTTTACCGATGGGTGGGAGATCCAGTGCCTGAACTGGAGGTATGAGAATCGCTGTTGCTCTCCCACACCAAAGTCTTTCTTGCATTGCTTGAAGATTTTCACCTCGCCATCGACGAGCAAGTCTTGCAGCATCCTACATCCCCCCGAGAACCATGGATCGAAACACGGCGCGGGGGTGACAGCCGGAGTGAATTGCGGGTTTCCATGCAGGGGAGAATACGGAGAAGGAAAGGTAGTGATATGAGCCCTACGGACTGCCTGATCCCATGCATCCCCAATCGCCGATGTTATAGCGCTACAGTACATTCTGTGTGGCCTATCCTGCTTCGGTAACCACAAGACGCCCTCCAGGTCTGCACCCACCACCGCTCTATCCATTGGTCTCCAGACTTTGCCCCTGTCGTTGGTTGTGCAGTTGTGCAGCTAATTAGTAGACTCGAAAATCTGGCTGCCCTACACCCCCTCCACCCCCCCTATCAGGCAAGGCTTTCATGATGGTAGCCGCCACCCTCGGGCGCTTTCCTCTCCAAACAAACAGACTAGTTATTTTTGCAAAACCCTGAAGAAGGATGTAGGGACGTGTACCGGTAGAGTGGCAAAGTGATACAAGATCAGGGGCCGGATTGACATCTTTGAAGCGTTGACTCTACCCAACCACGAGATCTCAAGGGGGCCCCAGTCCACTAAATTAGATTTCAACTTCTGGAGGAGCGGCGGATGGTTCACTACTTACAATTGGTCCACATTCTTGGTCAGATAGACCCCTAAGTACTTCGAGGATTCTACCCATCTGTATTTGTGCACCTTATCGAGGTCACGGATCTCAGAGGACGTCAAGGCTAAGTGAAGAACCTCAGACTTGTGGACGTTGACCTTTAGGCCTGCCACCTTACCAAACTTATCCAGCTCTCTTGCGACCGCCTGCAAAGATAAGATCAGGGAGGTTAATGAAAAGATCATATCATCGGCGAAGGCCGCGATCTTATGGGCCTCGTCTCCGAATGGGATACCTTTGATGTCCTCAGCTGCACGAACCGCTGTCAAACGGCTCCAGGTGGAGGGCATACAGAAGCGGCGACATCGGGCATCTCTGCTTGGTGCCCCTTCCCACACATATCGGTGCAGTAACCTGGCCATTTATCGCTAAGCGTATGACAGGATTTTGGTAACTAACCCTCAGCCGCACTATAAAGCCCGCTCCGAAACCCATTCGCTCCAGGACCGCAAACATGAACCCCCACTCAACCCGATCGAAGGCCTTCTTGGCATCGATTGCCACCAGAAGGGCTGGAATATTCTTTTTCTGGGACTTTTCAATCAGATGCGTGAGCCGCCTGACATTATCCGAGGTTTGTCTACCCCGTATAAAAACCGACTGGTCTCCCTGAACTAGTTTGGGAAGAATAGACTCTAGACGGTTGGCCAGGACTTTAGCATGAATTTTGTCGACAACGTTCATTAATGCTATGGGACGATAGGACGCGCAGTCGGTCGGATCCTTACCCTGCTTATGAAGCAAGATCACCTTAGCTTCGTTCATGGATCCGGGGAGATACCCCGAAGAACCTATGCAATTAAATAGTTTTGTGAGGACGGGAATCAAGACCTCCTTGTGGATCTTATAGAATTCTGAAAGGAACCCGTCTGGGCCCGGGGCTTTACCTGATGGAAGGTTATTAATGACCCTCTGTACCTCATCTGCTGTGATCTCAACTTCCAGCGCGTCTCTGTCAACCTACGACAACCGTCGGACGGCAATCCCCCCGAAGGTATGCCTCTTGCTCTACGATCTGAGGAAAACTCGAGCTATAAAGATCAGTATAGAGTTTAACAAATGCCCCCTCAATGTCAGTACGTCGTGAGTCAGCCCCCCCCCCCCCCTCAACTTTTATTTTTAGAATGATTCTGTCCCCGGCCTCCTTTCGGAGCTTTATGGCTAACAAGCGATCAGCCTTATTGCCCTTAACATAGAACCTCTGTCGGTAACGGAAAAAGGTTCTGTTCCACCGCTCTGGTTTGTATGAGGTTCAGCTGACTGTGAAGCGATCTATACTCTTTTTTTTTTGGTGGCGGCCGACTTTCTAAGGCTCATGCGAGACATTACCTCCTTGAGCCGCTCCTCCAGCTGTATCTCCTCAAGCCTTAATTCCCTTTGCCTTCTAGCTTTGATGGCGATGATCCTGCACCTGATCGTGGCCTTCAATGCATCCCACCAAATCTGAGGAGTTGAATCCTCCCATTTATTTTGGGAAGCGTACTCCCCCACCGCTCCTCTATCTCGCGAACCAGGAGAGGGTCTCGAAACAGGTAAACCGGGTATCTCCACTTCCAGATGGCCGGGGGGGTCTCTAGGCGCCGCCAGCGATGGGGTTAGCGGAGCATGGTCCCCCACAATGATCGCGCCCATGTCCAGTGCCAAGGCCCTTCCCAACAGTGGTTTTGAGATCCAGACAGTCTGTCCGCGAGTGTGACCTATGTACATGTGAATAGAAAGTATACCCCTCCGCCGAGCCATATAGTTTGCGCCACGTGTCTACCAGGGCCAAATCGTGCATTTTCCTCAAGTCCCGAGACGGGCTCCCCCCGTTTATCCCATGTTGAGGAGCTCCTATCTTTAACAGGGTCCCAGGCTAGGTTAGAATCCCCCATTAGGAGGATATTCCCCACTGCAAATTTCCCCAGGCGCGTAAGGGCTTTCTGTAGGAAAGGGTCCTGAGCCTAGTTGAGCGCACATAAGATTGCCACCGTAAAGGACTGGCCCTTACCCTCCAACACTGCAAGATACCGACCCTGGTTGTCCTTCTGGATGTCTTTTATGGTCATTTCTAACCCGTCCCATATGGCCAGTAAACCCCCCCCCACCCTCCCCTTCTTGCTAGACTGTGTAGCCTGAACCAAACGGGAATACCCCCAGAACCTAATCCTATGTGAATCCTTCGTTTGTACATGAGTTTCCTGCAATGCCACTACGTGGGGCTGTTCCCGCCTAAGGAAGCGCTTAACTTTTCCCCTCTTTATATGGGAATTAAGCCCATTCACGTTTAGTGAAATGAATTTCAGGGTGTTGACATTAGCCATCTACCTGTGTCGAGTTGGTCTGGAGTCTCCCCGGGAACCTTCTCTGCCTTATTCCAAACGTTAGGAGCCTCAAAATCTCCACCATGAGACCGGTTTGATGGCACTCGAGTCTGAACCTTGAATCCAGAACTCCCCCCCCCCCCCCCCCCCCACCAACCCTTCTAGGCGGGATCGGCTGGCACTCAGCCCCCCTCGTACAATAAACACAAGAGCCAACCCCAATACCAGACCCAGAAAACACCCATGTGGGAAATCCCATTCCAAGAATGCCAGTCCCACCCTTCCCCAACCCGCACTCCATAGCAACATAAACCCCCAGCCTAGCCCGACCCCTTACACAGCTTCCATTAGGGCCCTCCCCGGCCTCTACTCAAAAACTTGTTAAACCTGTCAGGCTGCTATGACACCACCGGGGAACCACTCTGCCCGGCCCCATCTTCAGGAGAGCATTCTTTAGCCTGTCGGTCGGGACACGGGCCCGAAGATCTCTTCCGACCCCTCCTGCGCTTAGCTGTAGACCACTCCCCTGGTCTGCGCTGAGACTGCTGCTCTCCCTCCCCCCGCGTGGCCAGGCCCTGATTGCAGGTTATCTTATGATGAGAGCACTGCCAGGCGAAGGACAAACCAAATGGATGGGCCCATCTGTAGCTGATCCGCTGAGATCTGAGAAATGACAAAACAGGACCCATTCTTCGCCTCTTTATAAGCGTACTCCTCGCCAAGTCATGGTACAGAGCGATTTCCTGGCCATTATAGGTGATTCGAGCCGCCTTTCTCGCTCTCTCCATAATTCTCGCCTTTGTCGCATAACTGTGGAAGGCTACCAACACGTCCCGAGGTCTGTATCCCGGATCCAAGCGTCTTGGACCCACCCTGTGGACCCTATCAAACTGCATGTCAAAATCCAGGGTGACATCCAACAAGTCGACAAATATTCCTTTCAACACGGGCGGGAGGTCTTGGTCTTGGATATCCTCTGACAGTGATTTCACTCGAATATTCGCCCTTCTGGACCTGTTCTTGCAGCTCCAGGTTTTGTGTAGCCAATGTCTGAAGTAGGGTAACCCCCTTTCTCAAATCTTCCGTCAGGTCCTGGATGGCCCTCTCGTTGGTGTCAATTCTCTCCTCGGCCTTGTTGACGTCCCTTCTGAGATCGCCTAGGCTTTCAGCCAAGTCCTCGCGTAGTTTGTCCATCTGTTGTTGTCCGCCCGCCGTGATCTTCTTTAACAGCTCGCCCATTAGGCGCGAGAGTGATTTCTGGGTTAAAGGTGTGTCGGGGCCCTCTTGGGGGGGCCCGGCCGAAGACCCGGCCAGCCCCTGAATCGAGTCCCGAGCTTCCGTGGTATCCATGTCCTTAGGCCAAAGTTTCATAAGGGGACCATCTGTGGCTTTCCTGGACATCTTTCCCTGGGTAGGGCATTCCTTCCCCCTGTTCCTGGACATGGCCAGCCCAAGTGGTAGACAAGAGAGAACAGTAGCAACTACCTGAAAGGCACCCCCTGGACAGGGGCAGCACAGGAGCCAGGACAAAGGCCACACGGGACCCGCAAACTCCTCCGGGGCAACCGAGTCGGGGATGCACAGCCCCACCCAGCGCCCCCATTAGCCGGGTATACTTCCCGCAGCTGGAATCCCCGGCGGCAGTGGGGCAACCCCGAAGCGACTCCCCTCCTGTGGCACCAGAGGTCTACCACCGGAGAGCACAGACTGTCCAACCCCCTCCAATGCTCTCCGATCCTGATGCAGGTTGCTGAGGGTCCGCAGGGCAGTCCACAGAAGCAGCCCCCCAGCAGGGACCCGCAGCCAGTCCACTCGCCCAAGTCCAATATGGCCAACCGGGGGGAGGACCCCCCCACCGCCTCCAAGCCATCAGGAGCGAGCCTCCAGGCCCGCTGCGCTCCACACAGGCGGCCCCCCCCACACGGGCCCGAGGGGGGGGGGGCAGCACAGGCCTGCAGATCTTTTGGAGCCCGGGGGGGCCGGCAGCAAACCCCCGGCAGGATGCCCGCCCGGGGCCCCCGAGGCCCGCCGCCAATCTCTGGCTCTCCTCCGGTCCGCCACAAACACGCCCGACAGGCGCCGCTGCAGATCGGGTAGCGGTCTGCCCCCAAGCCACTGCAACCTCAGTCCTTCATGAAACTCTGGGGGCGACCACATTCCCCGGCGGACTCCCGCCTGGGGCTCTCCAAACAGCTCCACTGGAGTCAGGCACCACCTCTTCCACTCCGAACAGTCCCGAGGTCACACTCCGCCGCGGGCCCAGCTCCGCCGGCCACGACCTCAGCAGGGACCCGGCTCTCGGACCCCCGCGCTCCTCCCCCGCGACTCGGGGAACCAAACTCACAGGGAGCGGAGGACCGACAGGAAATCGCCAGTGGGGGTGGTCTAGAACCCCCGCGGGACACCAGCTCCTTCCCCGCACAGATCAGCGCCTGCTCGCTGCGCGGCTCTGCAGGCCTGGACCCATGGGCACTCGCAGCACCAGCCGCTAGACGCTCACCCGGGGCTCGGGTCCCCACCGGGGTCACACCAGCCACTTCAGGGGGGCCGACAGCCGCCCGTTCCGATGCTGGGGAGGGCCGCTAGATCAACGGGGAGGCAGCATAAATCAGTGCGGGTCCGGAGCGCAGGGCGGTGCGTCCTCCCGACTAGGCGGCCATCTTGGAACTCGAGACTGTTAACTCTTAAAACTTATTCTTGGTTGCGGTCATCTCTGCTCGTAGAGTGAGTGAGTTACAGGCACTTTCAGTTAAGCCACCCTTCACTGTGTTTCAGAAGGACAGGGTTGTCCTTTAGAGTTCGTCCTTCCTTTCTTCTGAAGGTGGTGTCGGAATTTCATTTAGGCCAGAAGGCTGGTCTTCCGGCTTTTTATCCTCCTCCGCATCCTGGTAAGGACGAGGAGAGGCTCCATAGGCTTGATCCTAGGAGAGCTTTGACTTTCTACATTTCACGCATGTCCCGGGTCAGAGTGGACGATCAACTCTTCATTGGTTACGCTGGAAAGCGTTTGGGACAAGCTGTGACGAAACAGACTGTCTCGCTGGATTATTTTGGCTATCTGAGTGTTACCGCTTGGCGGGTAAGGACCCACCGGTGGGCTTATGGGCCCATTCTACCAGGGGTATGGCTGCCTCTACTGCCCGACAGAGGGGTGTTCCTATTAACATCTATGATGCAGCCACCTGGGCTTCGGTACATACTTTTGTACGTCACTACTCCCTCGATTCCATCCGGGGGCAGGATCTGGCCTTTGGCAAGACGGTCCGTTACTCCGCAATTTGATTGGGCATTCTAAATTTCTGTTTCTAAATACTTTTCCCACCTCCTTGCATTGGTACTGCTTTGGGGGTCTGTCATAGATATGGAATACGTCGGAGGACCCAATCCCCTCAAAGAACAAATTACTCTTACCTGGCAACGTTCTTTCGATGGGATGGCCTGACGACGTATTCCATATCGCTCCTGCCTTCCCCGCTACAGAATTTCTTATGCGATTGCAGCTTATGTTTCTGCAAGGCTTTGTGTGTCAGACTGGTAGACTGGTGGCACACGTTCTGGGAAAAAACTACAACTGAGGCTACGGGTGTCGTGCGTCCTACTTATAACATCCAGTGAGGTCGGCCATCGGAGGAGGTCCTTTAGGGCGGCAAAACAACGTCATTGGCGCAGGATGCAGACGCCAAAGATTTTCCGAAGTAGCACAGCTGTGGTGATTACTGTTATAGATATGGAATACGTCGTCGGACCATCCCATCGAAAGAAAGTTACCAGATAAGAGAGTAACTTGTTTTTCTTCCACAAAAAAATCAATTTATTGGCAAATATGCAGCACCTAGAAATGGTTAAGGGTTTCACAAAGGCAGACTGTTTCCAATGTCATTGACCTAACTACCCATAGTGACGGTGTTGCAGATATTTATGTTGACATTAAAAGCGGGTCACAGCTAATTAATTAGTTGCTTCACTCAAAAGCCCATTCGCACCGGACCATTTCACAGCTATTTTCAGACGTTAAACATTGTAATTGTAAGTCTGAGTTTACTTTGTATCTGAAGACGTTTGGGCACCTTGACTGATGCCGTAATAAGTTCCTAAAGCCATGCCGTGGCCAGGCTGTGCTCTTTGCCAGTCGCCCATTGGCAAGATGATCTTCAGAAGTTTGGCTGTCTACAGTGATTTTTATCTGCACATGTGTTTAAAATGAGAATGTGACCACTGTGCTTATTTTAAGTGTTTTTTTTTCTTCGCAAAATTTGAAAGATCTGAGCCAATACTGTAATTTCATGCCCTCCTCTGGAGGTACTCAATGGAGAAGTACTGATATCTGGCGCTTGCTACACGTGCCAGTTTGCAGGAAGAAATTAAGTTGATGGCGGAATTGTCAGGAAACCGCTTTCTGCCATCCGCTGTCACATGTTCGCTTTCAGCACAATGTTGCTATGTTGTCAATACATTTGAAATATCTTATATTGTTTTGTGGTGCTCGAATCCATTTTTACATGTTGTCTAATGTTTCTTATTGTACTCGCTCCAATGCTCTTTCACTAGCAAATTGCCTTGTATTCTATGTTTCTTTGGGAGGTGGCTGCAGATTTCAGCTTAGGCCCCAGTTGTCCAAATGATTATTTTAGTGTATATACACACGCAACCCTTACTTTACAGGACAGAAGGTGCGCCTTTATATCTCCTTTCCAGCAAATTGTTGCTTTCCTACCTCCAGTTGTATGTGTTGGTTGTGTTTTCATTCACACTCTGGCTTTATTTCCCAGTGCTGCATCATTGAGACAAACATTTTTCTGGTTTTAAATGGGTGCCACTTCTGTATTGATGGTCCCCTCAAAATGGAACAGATATTTAAAAAAGTGTCTGGGACTCGGGAGTGTTTATTTATAATGTTATAGTGAAGGACCCAATCTATATACTCCCCTCCCCGACTCTGCTGTCTCCCTCCCATAGTAAACGGTATTCGGTTGGTGGAGCTAATGCTCCTTGGGTGGGTTCTTGCAATCTCGAGTACTTGCAGAGCAATGAAATGGCCTCATATAAAGATGATATTGGAGTAATGTGTGAGCGCCTTTGGACAGGGTTTGTATTCAGTGTCATGTTTTTCCTCAATTGATAATTGAAAGAATCCTTCACCTCTGAGCACGCTCGGTCCCACTTGATCTGTTCACCTGCGGATGTGATATTCAGAACAAAATTTATCAGGTTCAGGGTTGTCCTACTCAGATTAGAGATTTCATGCAGTTAATAATAAGGTTCACTACCTTTTTTATTAGTGTCCTAATTTTTCACATGCAATTAGCTTTTATAGAACTTCCACGCTGCATGTCACAATTGCACCTTCCCACACATGATCTTCTAAATCTCTCCTTGTTGTGGAGACTAACGTGTGCTGTTGACAATTGGGGAAATGTGAGGTCATTTGGGATCCTGACAAAGGGTAAGGAAAACTTGACTGTTCTAAGGGAGCATACAATATAGTCCATCTAAGCTCCATGATTTCATCTTCGGTTGGTATTGCATAGCACAGTTCTCCAGCATTGGGTCCATCATAGATTCATATGCTGTGAATATTCCCCGTCGTCCTGCTGGGAACCCTCGGTAACATAGAGCGGTTTAAACTTAAACTGAAAACTTTCAGTGACTTTTGTGCTCTTAGTCATTTTGGGTCATACTACCCACAGCCAATAGGAATACCTCCCTTAAACCTCTCCCATGTCGGCCATCTCCCGATGTTTTAACGCACGTTAGTGTAAGGAGTCCTCTAAATTCATTGCTTCAACATTTCTATGAATAACCTTAGATTTTAACTTCTTTTCTACGAGAGAATATTTTTCGACATCTACTTGATGACAGGTGGCGCCGGTAATCTTCAAAGCTTTGTTTGCGCAGTTGGGCCTACCTCATGGCAGCTGAATCCACGAGCCTGGTCAAGGCCTGTGTCTGCTGTGGACTGAAGAATGTCTACTTGGAGAATCACCATAATAAATGCCTCTACTGCCTTCCTCCTCCCTATGCAATCAAGGACTGTGAAATTGGCCCATCGTTTTCCAACAAGACACTGAGAGATCGTCCTTGTCCTCTTGTCGTGTGGCTCGAGACGCTGGCTGGGCCTCTGACTCTGCTTCGGTATGCAATCCTGACTCGTTATGGCAGGGTAGAACGGCCCAGCGGACCATCTCTGATAAGAGGTCTTGGTCGCACAAGGTCTAGGCCACCAGCAAAAGGAGATGCGATGATCCTTGCACAAGGACCATTGTTCACCAAACGTTTGTGCCCAAGGGGTGTCTACAGGAAAGGAGAGCGAAGGCCTTTTGCATCGTCCCAAGGAAGGGACCATGTCCATGTCGAATCTGGTGGCCACTTCTCCTTCAGCGTCGAAAGCTGGCCCGTCGTCTAGATCAGAGGCAAGTATGTAATCGTCGACGACCAATCCTACCTTCCAGGACGTCTACCCCTAGACCATCAACGCTGTCCACAGGCCCCACGTCGACGAAGCCATCGCCCATGACTAGAACGACAACGTTGTCAACAAAACCTGTGACAGCTGCGAACACGACTACTACATTGAAGACCTTGTCGACAGCAAATACGTCGACAGAGGCAAAGCCCTTGTGGGCGGGGGGGAAAAAGTGAATCTTCCCATTGCGTGGTTACCACTGCCATTGACTATCGCCGATACCCATACCAGCACAGTCTCGGCCTTAACAGCTCGTCCACAGGCTTCATACCCTAACCTTGGCGTGGCCGTGTTAATAGGTGCCATTAAATCTGATCCAGGTCCTTCCCTATTAGAGAGGGTAGAAGAGCCAGAGTTCGAGGTCATCATGTAGCCACCATGCACAGCATCACCTCCAGAAGGCAGTCAAATTCACCACAGAGAAGCAAACCTGATCAGATCACCACCTTTACCTCCCCTGCATTTATCTCGGGCACAGGACAGTTAGCCTGTAATGCAGCCAACTCCAGTACTGCATCCTCAAAGAAATGTCACTGAACATTTTATCTACCTTGACCACACTGGTGGCAACCTTACAACAGCTGCCTGCACCAGCCCCGGTTCCGATATCATGAGTGTCCTCATGCAGATGCCCCGGGCATTTCAGGGAGATGGATGACATCCCTTCTTCCCCTCTCCCCCCCCCCCCCCCAACCAAGGCCTTGGATGGCATGGCTTTACAACAGCATTCAGGACCTGTACAATTCCACTTGCCTTTCCACGCGTTCATCCCACACTGATGAATCTTACGATTTAGTCGGAGGTGATGGGGAACCAGATGAAATTCCTGAGGGACTCCCCCCCCCCCCCCCCCCCCCCCCTCCCCCCCCTGATGAGGTGGGGGCCTTCCACATGCTCATGTGCTGAGCAGCCAAATGTTTGGCCTTGCACTAGAGGAGCAGTGAAAGGAAAGTGTGCTGTACCAGCGCAGAGGGCAGGAAATCTGTACTGTCCATCCGCTTTTGGAAGATTGCTGGGAGGATGGCCTGGTCACCTTGGCGCATCCTGCTACTGCCCCGGCTAAAAAGGACCGGTTTGACAAAATTTACATGGCCCCAGAAAGCGCTGCCGCCTGTCTCTGCACCCAACCCGCGCCAGACTCTGGATGTCTCTGCTGCTGCCAGGAAAAAGTCGGCTAACCCATCGTCGTCCTTCTCTGTCCCTCTGGAAAAGGAAGGCCAAATGCCTTAACACCTTCGGCAAGAAGGTTATTATCACCGTAGCCACAACATTCAAGGCATCAAATGCAATGTGCATACTAGCACACTATGATTGTTCGCTATGGTGCAAAATGAGTCCCCTGCTACAGTTTCTGCCTGAAGGCAAGAAACAAGAGACCATTGCATCTTCCGTGAGGGCGAATTGGCTGATCCTGTTTCGCCATTTTGGAAATGGAGCAGTTTTATGCAGGCAGGGTTGGCTGAAGGCCACAGACTTTCAACCTGATGTCCAGACCAGGGTTATTGATATGCCCTTTGACGGACCTGCCCTTTTTGGTAAAAAGGTGGATGGAGCCTTGCAGTCCATCAAAACGGACACATAAACCACGCTCTCCGTGGGCATGCTACAGCAAAGGCACCAGTCCTTTCATTCAAAGGGTGCTATGGGCAGGACTCTGAGAGATAACCGCTCCACATAGTCTTCCTCCTCTTACAAGAGCCCATACTCAGGAGACAGCACAGAAAGAATTGCAGTCCTACAGGGGTTTGCAACAGTGCCGTGGCTCCTCCCAATCTAGCAGCCACTCCGGCAAACCGACATTATCCCAGGGCCGGGTCCACCTGCTTCAGCTCCCCGGGGCAGGACGACTGTCAAGGTTCGTCAAAGAATGGGCAAATATCACAACTGACGAATGGGTGCTATGCCTCCTCTAGCGGCCACTTGCTGGAGTTTGTAGACTATCCACCAGACATTCCCCGCACACAAACCAGGAGATTAGAGTTGGCCATTCTGGAGAGGCGAGAGGAAGTAGGTCTGGTGAATCTAGTGATAAGGTATTGAGGAGCTGCTTGGTGGAGACATTTGTGAGTCAGGGAAACCGATTTGAGAAATATATTGTCTTTAGTGGATAGCCAATTGACGGATCTTCTAGAGTCAGAAATGTGGGCTTTCTTCGGGATACTGAGGGCCGCTCTTAGGGAATTATTTTGAAGGATCTGTATTTTGTTAGTGATATATTTGTTGCAGCCTACATATAGTGCGTTGCAATAGTCCAGCTTGGACAAGATCAACGCCCTGGCTAGTGTGATGCAATTGGATGGAGAGAGAAAAGGTTTAGTTGTTCTGATGAGTTTGCATGTGTAGGATGTGGCGGATGCCATAGCATTAACTTGTTTTTTGAAGGTGAGGGTAGAGTCTAGGTAGAAGCCGAGGGTTTTGACCTCCATGGCTACCGTGATCTTATTGTTGTCAATTACGAAGGAGAAGTAATTTTGGTCCAATTTGCTAAGATTATGTGGCGATCCTAGAATGAGGAGTTCTGTTTTGTCATCATTCAGGCATAGACCGTGTGAGGCCATCCATGCCTGAATGGTGAGGTACACTCTATTGACGAAGGCCAAATCCTTGTCATAATCCCCCCGTCAGCGGGATGAGGATCTGGGTATCAGCATAATTGGTGTAGGTGATACCCAGACCATCTAGATCATCAAAAAGAGGCTTCGTGAAAATGTTGTACAGTGTCGGGGAAACGCATGATCCCTGGGGCACGCCACAGGTGATGGGCGTTGGGTCAGCTGCTGCTAGTAGGGAGAAGACTCTCATTGTGCGGTTATTAAAGGATTGGATCCAATCAGTGGCCTCTTGACAGAAATGGGCTGCTTTTTTAAGGTGATCACATAAGATCTCATGGTCGACCAGGTCGAATGCAGCTGAGATCAAGAAGTAGCATTAGTGCAGTCATACCCGATCTCTCAGCTCATCTATATGTGCCTTAAGGTCTATGAGTGCGGTTTCGGTACCATTTTAAGGCCTGAAGCCCGATTGTCTGACTCATAAAAGCTGGAAGTGCTCAAGGTGGTGTTGAATTTGTTGGTATGCTTCTTTGTCGATGATTTTAAGAAGGAACGGTACTGTGGTGATGGGGCGGTAATTAATGGGAGTAGAAGGGTCTAGATTCGGTTTTTTGAGCAAGGGGAGGACCCATGATTGTTTCAAATTGTTAGGTACGATGCCTGATGTGAATGACGCATTTATTAGTTTGGTAATAAATGGTGCGAGATCACGAGCCGCATCCTTGATCAATTGTGCAGGACATAGGTCCCCATGGCAGTTCGATGGTTTGAGAGTGAGAATGACCTTTTTTACCTCTTTGGTAGATACTCTATGGAAGTTAAATTGGGGATTGTGCGCATGGGGGTGTGTGAGTAGGGTGAGTCTTTTTAGGGGTGAGACTACTAAGGGTCTTTTCGGGGGTGAAACTACTAGGCTTAGTAGAAGAGAGCAGGGAATCTTTTTTGGTGTTTCTTTGTCTTGAGGGAGGAGATTTTGTTAGCTCAGGCATTTTGTATACCCGTGCACCAGTTTTTGTCCTTGAGGCACGAGTCAGGCGCTTGGACAGGAGATTCAACCTCTTTTAGTATAGTAAAGAGCTCTCTGGTGTTAGATTTGGCTTGTAGGATTCGGGTGCTGTAGGACATTTGTTTGGCCAGGATAATATCTTCTTTGTATTGGGAGGCTAGTCTACTCAGGTTATTCTTATTTTTTTCCGCGGGATGTGATCTCCAGATTTTTTCGTAGCGTCGCTTTTCCTGTATGAGGGCTTTAAGATGGGGAGAAAACCAAGAGTTGATGTGTTTTCTAGGTTTTCTCTTTTTCAGTTGCAGTGGGGCTATGACATCAAGAGATGAGAGCATGACTTTGTTGTATATGTCTACCATCATAGCGGGATCTGTGTGGTCCGGGATGGCGTTCAAGGTCTGTGCGATCAGTGGAATCAGATTTTCAGGGGGTAATGTTCTTTTTATTTCTAGTCTGGACAGCTGGAGCTATACTGTCAATTTGCGCTGGTGTCGCCTATAGGTTAAACAAGATCAAGTAATGATCTGTCCAGGGCTGTGGAAGTATAGAGGAGATCAGGACTCGGCAACTGTGCACAGCTAGTCAGTCCAGAGTTCTACCTTTGGTATGAGTGTTCTCTGTGATCTTCTGGGTAAAGCCCAGTTCCTCTAAGGTATTATTAATTGTTATGGCATTAGCATCTGCGGGGTCACTAAAACCCAGGTTAAGGTCTCCTAATAAAATGCTTTGTGAGGAGTTCTTCAGATTATTGGATAGGCTGTTTGTAAGGTCTTCTTCAAATGACCCTAGGGGGCCAGGTGGTCGGTAAATAAGGTTAATGGAGATGGATTGTGTGTTGGATATGGTTAGTTTTGCAGTTAAGGATTCGCAAGATCCTGCATTGGGAAGTGTCTCAATAGTCGGGGAATTTAGTTTTAGCTATAATGGCAAGACCTCCGCCTCGAGAGGTGGTACGATCAAGTCTTAGTAGAGTATAGTCATCTGGAATGGCTAGCATAATTGCAGGGCCTGCTGTTGGGTGTAGCCAGGATTCAGTAACAACTAATAAGTCCAGGTCTTCGTTGTAGAGTAGGTCTGCAATGTCTGTTGCGTGGGCTACCATGGAGTGGGCATTTATCAGTGCTCCCTTAGTCCCAGGTTGTGCTGGTTTTGACAGTGATGCAGAGGATATATGCGTGCTTTTCTGGGCGCGAATAGACTCGCGATAGTCTGTTTAGTTGAAGAGGGTGCTGGGAGGGGCTATGGGGGCTGGTAGTAGCCTTGCTGTGAACTGCTTTAGTTAGAGGGTCATAAAGCCTTGGGAGCCTTGCACGTAATTTGAGGTTACTTTGGAGGACAGTGCAGGGTGTGGTGATCATGTCAGTAGGTTTATGAGAATTAGGTGGGGGCTCGTGTGCGAGTAAGTTAAGTGGTGTGGTCGGGTATTGGGAATTCATAGTATAGAGAAGTAATCTTAGTATCACAGTATAGAGCGTATGGAGATACATTGTATGCGTGGGCAGGATAGGATTAATGCAGGGTAATTGTTGGTGGTTGGCATGCAGTCGTATAACACCTAGGTCTGAGGAGGCAGCAGTTCGAATGCCGGGCAGTAGCACAACTATAAATTCAGTTATAGCACTAAAGTCTGCTAAACAGCAGTTCAATACATGGGCATTAGCACCTCTAGATTCGATTTTACCACTAAAGTCTGACAGGCTATATGCATCTATCAGAGGTAAGCAAAATGCAGCTTTCAAAATACAGCTTTTAATGGCAGGCTAAATGCTTCTATCAGAGGTTAGCAAAGTGCAACTTATCAAGATACAGTTTTCAAAAGCCGCTTTCGAGGGTGGGCTGAATACATCTATGAGGATGCATTTTATAGGTGTGTAACGTGTAGATACGAATTTGTTAAAAGCAGACACGAGTGGGTGGGCATTGGCTCGTGGGTGATGGACCATAGTAGTCAGCTGAAATGCATATTTGCTTGGGCATGTAGAAAAACGCAAAACATTAGCGAGCAACTAATATGCATGCATCAGTTTCCTAGATGCAGGTTCAGTAGGGCAGGAAAAGGTCAGCCAAGGAGTAGCGCATGTTAGCAATCAGCGTATCGTGCTAGTAGAGGAGATAGGCACATGATAAATGGATGCATAGGCGGGGTCGAGCACAGCCTTATATGGCACACAGTATCAAGTCAGAGTTATAGCGCGTATGGGATGAACAGTACTTGGGTACCTGAGAGGTGCTGCTATATGAGTGTTCAAGCGGGCAGCAACGGCAGGTCCTGTGTGTTGTTAAGGGTCCAAGGTGCATGTGTACAGCAGTGTCGAACTTTCGTGTGGTCAGGGAGGGGCTCCTGCCCGCTCCGAGGGGGCCTCCTGTAGTGGAAGGACAGGGGCAAAACAGGCGCTTTTCATGCATCGCTTCTCAGGAAGGCGCCGGCTTCCACCTGCCGGCGGATGTACGTCGCTGAAATAAGGTTGCTTGTTGCTAGGCAACCGATCAACAACATTGTTTATTAAAGGGGAATGGGTAGAACAAGAACATGAAATATTGCACGCTAGAATGATGCTGGAGGGTTACCTCTGCAAATGGTGACATGTGGCAGGATAATGGGCTGTTAGATCAGGCCCTGGCACACTTTTACATGACATAGACCAGCAAAGATGACCAAATTAAAATGGCTCAGCTCACAGCATACATGTATTTACATATGCTGATCATGGAAGAAAGACACCAGAGTAGTGTGGCCTCTGTGCAAAACCAGGCTGAGTTTTGAATCCTACCCTAAAGAGCTGGAACAACTGGAAGCGAAAGCTCAACAGAGCCAAAACCTAGAAAATATTATTGAACAGTTAAAAGATGAATTGAAAGCACAGCACCGAGAAAATGGAGACGGAGAGGCTCAATATTCTGCATTGCAAGGGGAGTATAAAGAATGTGTTGAAAATCAACTGAAAGCTGAAAACAGCCAGTTCATTATTATGAGTCGATTCTCAGGTTGAGTTTGATCAGATGCACAAAGATCTGAACACCTTGAAACAGCAGAGAGCAGTTGAGGGAAGAAAGTAACAAATTAAGTCAAGAGAATAGTGCCCTGTTTCAGGAAGTGCGGCAGTTAAGGATGGACGTGGAGAAAAGTGAGTCATGCTCTCAGGCACTGGCTGACAGTACGTTACAAAATGCATAATTAACTGAACATCTGAGGCAAGCTGAGATTGAACTAGAGCAGCCAACACAGGCCAAAATTGTGCAAGGGGAGGAAATTGGTAACCTGAAAAAAACGCTCTGAATATGTGCAGATAATGCAAGTCTCACAGAAGGAAAATTAGTCCTATTGTGAAGAGAACAAGGGACCTAGACTGATTAATGGCACAAAGTAGAGTGCTGGAAGTCACTCAAGCACTGGTGTCAGAATAGAAAACTCTGGTCTCTGCATATAGCCAAGAGATAGGGACTGAGAAAAACTAATGTGAGAGGTTGGAAAGGGAAAACGCCAAATACAAACCGGTTTTGAGTCACCCTGAGGGTATGGAAAAGCGCCTTCCAATTTCAGAGTGATGACTGCGTTACCAAGGACATCAAGCCAACTCACCACGTCATACGTACAGAGTGCAGTTGACTTCATACCTGCTAGTTTTCAAGAAAAGGAAAAATGAGGCAGCTAGAGTCAACAAGGCCTAGTCCAACTGATCCAGAAGGTCAGTCCTTATCCGACATCGGTGGCTGACCAATTGAAAAATACCCTGGCATGTAATTCTGACCATGAGGGCTCCTAAAATGAAAAGATTGTGGAGTTGGACTGGCAGAAAATGAAGTTACAAAGGGACCACATGGTCCACTTTGCAGAAAGAGAAGGACCTGAGTTTAGGCCTCAAGAGTTTTTTAAAAACCTCCACACATTCAAGGAGGTGGGGGGAATTCATCACCGTCGCTGGAAGGAGGGATGAGGAGGATGAGTACTCTCAAATGTGAAAAGGGGGGTATAGGGGAAATGACCCTGGGGGCACGTAGCACAACAGGAGAGAAGAGTCAAGACCCCGGAATTCTAGGAGGTTTTCCAAGTCTTAGAGGTAGGAGGCGCCTAGAGGACAGGGAATCGACCACCAATAGCAGCAGCTCTGAGTCAGAGGGTGAGTGGACTTGGATGCAGCGAAAAAGAAAGTCGACCAAACAGAAGAGTTCTTGAGAAAGACCCAATTCGGCAGATAGAAGGCCATAAAGAGCTTTGTCTCTCTGCCATAAGAACGCCAAATATTGAGTATGGGAGCATTTTTGGTATTAAGAATGATATAAATTCCATGGAGTTTGTCAAAGGGACATTTTTCCCCTGAATACTCCAGCTTCTATGCTGAGCTGGAGGACAAACATCACCAAAAATGGTCCACATGCAAGGAGGCAATTTTAAAAAACGTACCCATTCATAGAAACCCTTGGGAGGCCCATCAGGTGGCATAAAACCTGCAGTGTGGGGAAGTCCAAGGGCCTAGAGAGTTTGTGCAGGAGCTGAAGCGAGCATTTGCACAGATATCTATGCGGGTGAACACCAATAGCCGCAAGTTCATCAACGCATATTTCCATGCGCTCCCGAAATACATTCTGACCCAACTATTAAGGGATTGCCCTGAGCGTAAGACCCTGGATAGGGTGATAGAACAGGGCACCTGGATTTATGAGGTCTAAAAGCCCTCTGATAACAAAAACCCTAAAAATCCCAAACCATCAAACCTATCCGCTGCTGCAAAGGTGAAAAGTATTTCCACATTGGACTTGGAGACAGGGGTAAGAGGAGGCTATAAATACTCCAACCAACAAGCGGAATGAGAAGCAGAGGAGACCCTCGCATCCAATCCAATTGGGTGGTAGCCAGGCAGGGTACCAGACCAATGCTCCATCTGACCCGGCCACCTATATCCGTCTAAGATACAAGGGTAACATACCCATCATGGGGTATGTATGGACTCCCCCAGCACACCGGGGGGGGGGCAATCAGGTAAGTACTGACCCAGGAAACCTCCCTCAACTTCCCTCAGAAATACTGCACCCCCAACCGAAGTTCCTTTCCCAGATACTCTTTGAAACCCAATTTCCAGAATAATCCTCCTCTCTTCCCGCTTTCAGGAAAATAAATTCCCGAACCAGGGAGAAAGGAGACCTAAGATGGAAGGTTATCGGGGAAACTCCCAATACCAGAGCTACTCGGGGAGAAGGGACAGCTACCCCTTCCGGGAGCAGCAAAGGTATGAATCAAGACCTCCCTACCAACCAGAAAAAATGTCACAACTGGAGTGACGAGCCCAACAACTAACTCAAGACCTGGGACGCACGTTGAGGGCTCAGCAGAAACTGCTGCCCAAAATAACATGACACCCGGGTCTGGTGCCCCGGAGCCATGACTGGAAGAAACCTCTGACAACCAACAGGTTCCAGAGGAGGCGGCCCAAGGTACAAGGGAAATGCGAAGCCCTGAGGACGCTTCCTTTCCCAACGGAACAAAACCCTTAAAACCTCTGAGCCTGAACATAAATCTTCTACCCCCGAAAAGCTAGAACCTTAAGAACAGTGGGTAAGTAGGAAAAATCGAAAGTCAAAGATGGCCCACTTTGTGGAGGGAGTCTATCATCCCTTTTCGAAGGAGAAGAATCCTTGGAGGATTCAGGGAAGAAAATCTTCTCTGTCCGAGATGGTGGCATCCCTACCAAGGAAAAATGGGCCCCAAAAGACCCTGATTTTGATGGGGTAAGTATGGAAACTGACCCAGAGCCAGAGCTTTTTTATCCCCACACAATGTAGAGGATCCAGAAATCGGAGAGATCCTCTCCCCAAACAGGTTCGGGTAACTGTCTCCAGGAAAAGGGGGACAGCAAAGAATCGGGGTGATTTCCCAATCCCACCTGTTGTATTCCCATTTTTATTTTTACAGATTCCCGGACTCCGACACAGAAAACTGTCAGAGTTCACATGGTGTTGGAGATCAATACAAAAAAGTTAACCACCAACCTGACCTAGAATGCACATTTTCTTTGCCCCCTTGAGGAGAGAGGAGGACGATTGTATGCTTCCGTCAAGGTACAGGGTCAGTATGCATTATCAGCATGGGTGGATCCTGGATCCCAAGTCACCCTCCTGTCCAAAAGGCATTAGATCAACTGAACTCCGGAACGGGGGAAGAGTTATCAAATTCACCTGACACCTCTTCCCGGACAACTCAAAACTTTGATGGGAATGATATTTGCATCGTAAGGACTGTGGATCTGGAGATACAATTTGGGCGACATAGGGTGAAATATCCAGTGATAGTCGTGACTCCAGATGGCACACCTTGTCTCTTTGGGAATGGCCTCCTTTGGAGGTTATCACCCCTGATTGACTGTGTGAAAAAGCTCCTCTGGACTTGGGACTAACCGGCAAGTCAAACTAAAACAAAGCACAAAAAGTGAGTTTGAATGGCCATGTAATTGAACAATTGTCTGTCAATTTAATTTCCAGAACATTTAGGTCAGAGAGATCACTGTTATCTCTGTAGGAGAACAAACTGGTGATGGGAACCCTTCTCCAATCTTGAAAATCAATCTCCCTCCCAGTTTTAAATGGCATTCCACACTGGAGGGAAATACTTTGAAGTTTTATACCAATCCACAAAATGAGGAAAAGCCAAATCCCATGACAAAACATGATGAAAAACCAGCTCAAAGTTTAACCGACATCCAGATAAAGGGTGAACAGTTGTTTTTCCCACTCAGATAATTGAGGGGGGGGGGGCGTTCTCCCCAGAGTATGCCCGAATAATGGAAGATGCTTCATCAGCGAAGCATTATTCAGGAAACTCCCAAAAGATCAGACCTCTCCCACATTTAAATTGATTGATAAGTGGGAAATGGGCCTGGAAACTCCAAATTCTAAACATCTCCTTAGTAGGTATGCTAAAATTGTGCATTGGCAACAAAAGCATAGAACATAATTGTTTGGTTCTGAGGGATGTACCTTCTACCTTTTACTTAGGCAGTGACATTTCAAATCGATTCGCAATTTATTTTGACCCCCTGGGGTTCGACAACACTGAGAAAGCATTCTGGTCAGCTCAATTGCTGCTGTATGCAGTTTGCTCAAGTGAGAGAAGAGGGCACCATCCCAGGGCAGGTGTGACAATTTACAGTTCCCCCTAAAATTGAAGTCGTTGACAGAACCTCAAAGACAAGGATGTCTTTTATAAATTTGATTTCTCGCCAACAGCAAGGTTTGTATTTACATCCAACACCGCTAGTTGGCCTAGAACACACCATTCGAATATTGATGGATAACAGCTACCCTCGAAGTATCACTTTGGGCACAGACATCTTTTTTGAATTGCCAACATTATTCTATTGATTTAGGTAATGAGATCATTGGACCAATTCCAAATTACTGCCATTTCGATGACGGTATCCCCCCGTAAACGATCTTCACCAGGCAAGGGGGGGAATTTCTTGGTGTACTCTTCCTGCCTTATGGTGTGGAAGAGGTGACCTGTGACATCAGGAAGGGTGAGGTGGTATGAGGTGAGACCGGGGAGCAAAAACTGAAGCTCAAACAGGTATTTGTCAATTTTCAGGCTGGATTTGCAGTGGATACATATGATTGTGGACGCACAGAGATGCATTCAATCACCATATGCATGGACCCCGAGATGGCTCCAGTATTTGTGAAGCAATACCAGTTACCTCTCGCGTCTATGGATTCACTCAAAGAGATTATTAAAAATGTAGAATCCCGTGGGATAATTCATTCATCCAATCCACAGTACCTTTAACAACCCAGTACTGGGGATACTCCAACACAAAGGCGACTTTGCGAAGACCTAAGGGAGTTATATAAACTGGTCCACATGTTAAGCTGGCCCTTTCCCTACATCGGTCAGGGACTGGCCTAGATCTAAGGGTCTCAAAGGTGTGTATACTACCATTGACTTGACCAACGGTTACTGGACAGTACCTGAAAGTAGGGAAGACCTTTACAAGCTTGCCTTTACCTTCGGGGGGGGGGGAATATACGTGGACCCGAACCCCCCTTTGAATACATAAACTCCAGCAATGAATTTAATATCTTCCTACATAAGGTCATGCCTGATTTGTGCAAAAGGGAAACCTGACCTATTCAGATGTCTTAATCAAGAGCTCAATTATGGAGGAAAATACCGGAAATACGCTATGTTCTGACCCAGTTGCAGAAAGCTAGTGCAAAACTGTCCTTTCAGAAGGGACAGTGGTGTAAGACCCATGTAAACTCTTAGGGCACAAAATCACCTCAGAGTCCCAGTCCCCAGGCAAAAAAAAATGGAAGTGTTTTTGAAATTGAAAGACCTTACTACTCTGCGAGAACTAAGAAGCCTTCTTCGAGACTAATAAGAGGTCACTCGACCCTTGGTCCATTTATCCAAGGCCGGGGTCAAGTGGGAGTGGGGTCCGCAACAATCCGAGGCAGTAAAACAACTAAAGAGAAGCTTTTCCCAAACCCCTAGTTTGGCCTACCCCATAATGAACAAGGAGTTCTTCTTGGAGACAGGGTTCTCAGATACTTGCTTAACAGTGGTATTATACCAAAAGCATCTTGTACACGAGCAAGAATGTGTCCCCTGTGGAGGAAAAATTCAATGATTGTAAAAAGGCACTCCTGGCAACGGTGTGGGTGTTGGAAGAATTACTGCCCATTCATCCAGGGGGAGCACATCATAGTGCAGACTCCTCACAAACGCTTGTAATACTTAAAAGCAACCTAAACCGAACAGGGAACGTAAGTAATTCCAGAGTTACTTCCTGGATTCTGTCCATGCAAGGCTTTCCTGTGGAGTTCAGATATGGCCAAAGCAAGAAGAGTCCTCTTCAAGGATTTGCTGACGTGATGACTGTGATCAAGAAAACTGTCTCTAGGATGAAAGTCTATTTACCAATGACAATATGGAGGCATACCTTACTTCCCACAAACTCTGAGGAAGACACGTGGCCGGAGGATACCCAGTTTGTGGATGGGTGCTCATACCATGTTATCAATCATGAGGGGAAAATGATTTACTGGATGGCATTGGGAATTCCTGGGTGAATGTTGCCCCGGAACAGTCTACTGGGTACAAAATAGGTCCCCGAAGTAGTCGGGTGGCAAAGTTGATGGCGGTACATCAAGCAATCCTCACTGCCGTGCAACACCAACTCAAAGAACTGGTCCTAATCACCAATTCAGATTGTCAGGAATGGGTTTGTGGAACACCTGATTAATTGGAAAAATTGAGGCATGCTGTGTGCAAACACAAACGGTAAAGCAAGGGAAATACATTGTTACGCTCACCTGGCTCCCACAGGGGCGTCGATCTGAACTGGACAGCTGCGGTCTCCACCTTTGTGACGTGTAGTGCAGAGATGACAGACTGGACTGGCCAATTTAGCTTTGTTTGCTTGGCCATTAGGAGTATTCTTCTGCAAATGGAGAAAAGGAATTAACCACCCGTGGAGTTGAGCGTTAACCCCCACCCCCGATTTTCTCCCCACTGATCAACTTTAATGTCCCCTCTTATAGTCTCACCTGATGGTTTGGAAAGATGAGCTCTCCATCCTGCATTGAGCGCAGAGACGCGTAGATAACCAGTTGCTTCACTGGGTCGAAGGAATTGGTGAGTTCCAGAACAATATTGACTCTGAGATTTCCAGCGAGACGCCGCAAGTATATAGTTCGCAAGAGTTCAAATGTCTGACTTTCACTCTTGTCCGATTCCTTGGAGGTTGCAGCTTGACCCTAGCGAAGAGTTCCTCATGGCAACCGGTAACATTCAGGTAAGGATTTGTATTATCCAACACAGTTTGATAAAATGTCAGTATGTAACCTGTTGCTTTCTCCCTTATTCAGGTGCTGAGAGAAATTATGAAGTATCGGGGAATAATGCCTCCGGTGGTAAAATTAGGTAAGTCTATTGTGGTGAGAAGGATTCCCCTCGTTTGTCCTTTTGTTTCACCTTGCTCTCCTTTTGTTCCCCTTAGGGGCTGGGGTATGGCGAAGATGCGGTGGAGGCTGCGCCGACCCGTGAAGAGGAATAGTACCCTCGGCGGTAAAATCAGGTAAGTCTATGGGGGGTAACTAATATTGCCTCTGTTTATTCCCTTGGCTCACCTTGCTGTTCTTGTGTTCCCCTTAGGTGCCGGAGAGAGGCGGGAACACGTAGAAGGATGCGGTGGATAGTGAAGATGCTGTGAAAGCCGGTGAGTTCAGCGCGGCGCTGCAGCAGGCGAGGCGATGCGCATAAAATAACTTCTTTCTTCCAGCTCAAAGACGCAGTGGACCGGGAATTCAGGTAAGGATCAAAGGTATTGCTCTTGTTCTAACCTTTTCTTCTCCTTCCTCCCTTTTTCTAAGAGCTCCAGACTCGAAGTGGGTGTGGCAGAAGACTGGATGCAGACTTGCAGGCACGGTGAGCGATTTTGCCGCTGGATGCAGAATAACGCGAAGCGTGTGCTGCTCTTCAGGCGTGGTTTAAATAGCCCCCAAAGTAGTCCCAGGTATTCCTCCCCGACCCCACCCGAGTAAAATAATAGTCCCTAGGTAAAGTAGTCCCTTCCAAGCTTCTTTTGGCTTGGAGCTCTTGCAGCATGGTCTGCATCAGGTAAGTTTGCAGCATGGTCTGCATCAGGTAAGTTTTAATCTGACTCTCCATATGAGCCTGGCGCCATAGACGCCAGGACTGCACCCAAAAAAGCCCCTAGCAGGGGTTGTTGGGCTTGCCTAGAATAACTTGATGCCTTCTTCCGGGGTTGCTGGACTTGATCTGGATCCCCGGGGGTAGGCATCATGACATACATTCAATCCATTGATGATCTGGTAAACTCGAATGACATGACCATCTAATGGAAAAAGATCAGAGGCCACTCCAAAATAGAGGGACCAGACAAAACTGGATATTACTTGGCTAACTAGTTGGCCAAAACCAAGGCCATTCGCAAGAATCTCATAGAAACCAAATCCCTTTTGGGGAAATCCAGGTCGCTGGTGTCAGCAGGTTCCAAACCCATGCCAACAATATCCTCTCAACTGCCCAGTGGAGTAAAGAAACACCAGATGCTGATTATTGGGAAATGTTAACATATTGAAGACCCCGTGAATTTTCCTCTGACAGAATCTGATTATTCCCGGGAAGGCGGATCTCCGGGTGTTGGAAGTTTTCAAAAATGTTTAGAATCCAAGATGGTTTGTTGGTATGGAGATCCATATCTGGATGTGGCCAGGGGTGGTACCTACCTCATGCCGAAGCCTGATGTTAAGTCATGCCCATGACGCGGCCACAGCTGGTCATAAGGGGATTCGTACAACATTAGTAATCTTGCACGAGGTCGCATATTGGCCACACATGGGCTAGGACCTCGACATCTCCTTGTATGTGCTGACTTTGAGCAGAGTTCTTTCACACACAGGGCTCCTCTACAGAAAAGGGGAATGATGCTGCTTTGGTCGGATTTGCAAGTTGATTTCATTGGGCCAGTGATTTGCTCCTCGAGAGGAAACAAGTGCATGTTGACCCTAACATGCTTGTTTACCAAGTGGGTAGAATGTCCTCTGGCCCCGAATTATAAGGCGGAGACAGCTGCTGCACTAATGATCAATCATATCGCCTCTAGTTTTGGCCTGCCCCAAAGGATTGAGGCGGACAGAGGAAGTCGGTTTACCTGCGAGGTCATGACCAAGATGTGGGAGATACCTAGGGGTAAAGAAAATTCACCATTGCCTACTGCCCAGCCCCAAGCGGGGAATTTAAGGGTACAATAAGATCTTTTTGGGCATCTTAAAATTCGTGGCAGACTTTGGACCTAGTTGGGACATCAGATTACTGCTTGTCCTTATGGCCATAAGGTCTATACCATCTTCTGCCACAAAAGTCTCCATTTGAGCTCTTGACTGGACGAAAAATGGTGCTACCTGAACTGAAAGGTCTGTGCCTTTGAAAATTTGAACTCCAGACCTTTGGCTGGGGACCCCTAGTAGGAGAAGGCCTGGTTTTCAATTTAAATGCTAAGATACACAAAGTAGATCGAAATTATGGGATTCACATGTAACCTGACGAGCATAAATGACCATTAAGGTCAAACCTCCCCATAAATTGTGCATTCGATCCGAGCAAAGACCTTTGAAGCTCGGGAGGGCAAGGCAGAACCACATGGCCTGAAAAGGCAGATGGCCCAGTCATGTGATCTGGAGAAACTGCTTGGGTTTGATCTGAATATTAAACTAGAGGTCCCATGTAATGCATGCCATATGTTTAACTTTGAACACATTTTTCTAAATAAAAAGAGAACCATGCGTCCCAGAGATCCCCGCCCGGGTTCATATTAAAGGGTATGAAGAGCCCGCCTGGACCATATAAAAATTTGTGTGATGGATGTAATGTAAGTTATGATCAAAATTATGATTCTGGAATTTTCATACATCTGAGGAACTTGAAATGTTGATAGTGATATGCACTAAAATTAATGTTGGAAGTATGTAGTGTCAGAGGTGTAATTAGTACGGCTCAGTAACAAAGTGTTAAAAATGATAGCTTAAAATGTAGAATCTAAAAATATATAGATTCATTTAGTTATCTCAGAAAATAGCATAACTGCCATGTTAGCTTTTCAGAACCCAAAAAGGTAAAGCCCACCTGTCATTTTGAAATGATGTATTTTTACTCCTCCCTCGGCCTACATCATATCCCCCCCGCCCCCTCCTGGTCCTATCAGCAGCCAGTGGGCATCTTGGTGGGAGGTGAAGGGAGGTGAAGGGAGAGTGTTAGCCAATCCTTACTATGGAAATTATGATAATGTAGGGGTGTCATAAGCCTTATAAGAGGTCAATTTTGCTTCAAAATAGGGCTTTTCTTCTTTATTCCTGGAGGCAGTCTACTTCTGGACTCTTGCGAGGAACAACCAGCAGAGGGGCCTTAATCCTTGCATTGGCGAAAGTGATAGTGAAATCTAAAAGCTAGCTGGTACCCCCATCGGAGGAGCCAAAGGAGGTCTGGGTACAAGAGAAAATCCTTGACTGTAGCCCTTGACCTACTTGTGCTGTCCTCAGAGGAGCCCTGCTGTTTCCCTAGATAATCCATAATCAAGGCCTTCCATGTAAGTAGATCTATCAAGTGTGGGTGTGGGGAACGGTCAGCCTGAATCTCCATCTCGCATAGCGGGTAGGGGGGTGGTACTGGGAAGACCTGTGGCACATTTTATTAAATCCAATTCAAATTAATTCCACTATAGAAAATCACCCTTCCCATTTGAATTGTGTTGGGAACAGCCTTTCTTAATCATGTCCATTAAAGTATGGGGATGGCACATTGAATTGAAGTTAAATCAATGAATTCCCATATAGAAAATCACGGTATGAGTGTTAGAGTTCGCAAATAACAAAGTTCATGCGCGGTGTGTTAGATCAGTATAGACAATAAAGTACTTGGGTGAATCTACCTTTCTGAAATCCCTGTCTTCTGTACAGACGTGGGGTGTCCATAATCCCAAAAGAAGGAACCCTAAAACGCTGCCATTCACGTGAATGTAAAGTGAGAAAAATGGAATTTGTGCCTCCCAAACTAGAATCCCAAAGCGCTGCATGTCCTTTGAATGTGTGCTGAAAAACAATTTCCCATTGAGTTCTTTTCCCAACCTTGCTTTTCAAAGAAGACCCCAAAACGATTTTCCCAGTGAGTCTTTCTCAAACATTGCCTTTCTCAAAATAAAGCCAAAACGATTTTTCCATTGTATTGTGAATGTTTTCTATTGGTTAATTCGCAATTAAATCTGATGTAAGTGGTGACTTCCTATTTAAATATTCTACCTGTGTGGTTTTAATAACGGAAAGTAATTTGGAGTTGTGATATGGTGTAGTGCCACAGCATTGGTGATTGAGGTTTTGGTTGCTATTCCATTTTGTCAAACCTTAAATATATATATATATATATATATATATATATATGTGTGTGTATATATATATATGTGTGTGTATATATATATATATGTGTGTGTGTATATATATATATATATATATATATATATATATATATATACACACACACATATACTTACGATACACGGCCTGGTTCCTAGCCCATTGGTGGTATAGAGGGTATTTGCTGGCGTGTGGTGCGAGACGGGTTGGAGGCCTCACTAAAGCTGAATCTGTATAAGCGCTTTGCTTGCGCACCACCTTGCTTGGGGGAGGGGGCTACTCCCAGAGTTGAGTGACCGACTAATTAATCGGGACTCAAAGCCAATGTCTTCAGGAGGAAGTAGTTTCAAAACTCTGCATACGGACACCTGCCTGCGGGGTGAGCTCACATGGACCAACTACACGTCAAGGGGCTATGGACTCCCCGGGAGGCATCTCCATATATAAATGTACTCTAACCCAGAGCGGTTCAGTGGGCACTCAAATCATTCCTCTTGATACTGGAGAACTAAAGGGTCAAAGTCATCACAGACAACACCACCACAATGTATCTTCGAAAACAAGGAGGAAAGAGATCCAGGACATTGTCCAAGGAAGCTCACCTAATATGGCACTGGGCCACTGCCCACAGGATCAGCATTCAGGCATTCCACCTTCCAGGGATACAGAATCAGGGTGGGGTCAGCCTCGGCAGACAAACGTCCCAGAACCACGAATGGGAGCTTGACTCCTCGACACTGCAATCGCTGTTGTAACACTGGGGTTGCCCAACGGCACACCTATTTGCCACGATCCACAACAGAAAGTGTGCCAGGTACGCCAGCAGGATACCCAGAAGCGCCCAATGGGGAAACAAGTTCTCTTTTCCATGGGACAACATCTACGCGTTCCCACCGTTCCCGATCCTATGCAGAATAATACAGAAGATCAAGAGGCACTCCAGCAAGGTGATCCTCATTGGTCCAGACTGGCCTCGTCAGACCTGGTACTCCGAAGTGGTTCAGCTGTCCAGGGAAAAACCAGTCTGACTCGGCAAACGCAAGGCATTGGGAAAATTCTGCACGACAAACTCCAATCCCTTCGCCTGACGGCATGGCTCTCAACTTCGCATCGTTCGGAAGCCTGAACATATCACAAGTATGTAGGCAGGACCTGGCGGCGGCGAGGGCTTCAGCCTCTAACAAATCATACCGCCTGATGTGGAAGCGATTTTGCGAATGGTGCGAAACCGAGCAACACCAGGAAGGGCTAAACCTATTCCGCCAGAGGATGTACTGCCATATATGCTAGGCCTGGCCAAACCAGGCCTTGCCCATACTCCATTAAAGTGCACTAGGCGGCCATCTCTAGGTACAACAGATGCGTAAATGGCATGTCCCTCTATGGACGCAGACTGATGAAACATTTTCTCAAAGGACTTTTCAGAGGTTTTCCACTAGTTAGACTGATATCACCAGAATGGAGCATCAACATCGTGCTCTTTGGGGTGGTGAGAATAGTTTGAACCTATAGGAAAGTCAAATCTGGGTGTATATGGTATTGTTCTGTGTCCACAAAAGTAGCCCACAACTTGGCATGCACAACTTAGCCGTGTGCACTCCCTAGCTTCTCAAACTGTATGCACTCCCTCGCATCGTAAGTCCTAGCATCCTGTTCTGTTCCCACCCTCCTGCATTTCCCTTCCTCTCGCATCTCAGCCCTTCCCTCTTAGATCTATTGTGTACTATTCTGGCATTACTTTGCATTGCCTGCTTTCTTCTTCTAGGTTCCTGTTGTGTTATGTGCCTTGTTGACTGTATTGACTTTCTTTGCTCTCTACGGTTCTTGTTATTGTGTTGCTATCCACGGTTTGTGGCATCGCATTGCAATTGCCTGCATGCTTCACTTTTAGGTTCCCTGCTGACCTCTGTGTTTTGCTTTTGGTTCTGTACTACATCTGCATTCTCTACTTGGTTCCCTGTTGTGCTCATTTCTTTCTGATGGTTCTGTACTGCATCTGATTTGTACGTCCATTGTTTTTGTTCTTTGTTGTGCACCACCCTCCTTTTCATGTCCCCCCCTTGCCTCCCTCCTGTCTCCCCCCTGCGTGACCTCTCCCACATCCCATGCCTATGCTACCCTCTCCCTGCCCCCACCCCTCTCTTTCCTTCCTGCATTCCGTATAGTGCCCTCTTGTCTCACCTATCTTTTCTCACTGCTTTTCTATCGACTATCCTATCCCTCTCACTAACTCTGACAGGAAGCAGCTCAAAAGGGACATCCTAGTCTCCAACCCAGGCCTCCCTATCACTGATAACTATACCAGTGCTTCCTCCAGACAGACCCTTACTGACATAGTCTGTGGTTCCCTCTCCAGGCCTATGAACCCCCCTCCCCCCATATGGTCTCTGTTCTCTCTCCTTTTTCCTCTTCTCCCATTAATGGGGACACCCAGGTGAGGCCCACCTGGCCCCCTTCCACTCCTCTAAGACCAACCTTCATGTCTACTTAAATGGCACCGTCTTGGTACAGGGCCCTCAGGCCAATCTCCTCCCCTTTGATAGACGCTTCCCGCGCCTTATCAACTTCCTTTCCTCTCCTACTATCGCTTCTTACCCCCTCTCCGGCTCTTATGCCGCCTCCTTCCTCTGCCACCTCTTTGCCACCCCATGCTGCTTGTCTGGCACCCTGTTGCCTCTCTCCTCTACCACACCTCTGGCACTCTGATCTCCCTCTCTGACTACCCTGCCTTCTCTTCCTTACTCTTTTGCCCATCCTTGGGCACCTCCAACACTTCCGCAGGGTGTACCTCTGGCCTGTACCCATCTCCGGAAGTCCTTCAAATGTGGCAGCCTGCTCCACATCGCTACCCTCAACTCTTGTTCAGCTGTCAAACACTCCTCTGCCATCTCCTGGAAGACCTTGATTTGGATGTACTCGGTCTCACCGAGACTCGGTTCACAGTCAGCTCTGTCACCAGTTTCCACCCTCTCCTTCCCGATGGCCGCAAGATCTCTCTGAACCCAGAACTGACCGTTCCCGTGGGGGTTGATTTTCCTGGGGCCGGCGTGGATCCCTGCTTCTATCATTCCAATGCAGCACTACTTCATCTTTGAATGCCTGGTCTGCAGGCTCTGCATCTCTCCTGGCCTTTCTCTCTCACTGTGGCCACTATCTACGGGCCGCCTGGTCAGGTTACCCTCTTCTTCTCTGAGTGAGCCGACCTCTCCTCCTCACTCCTTGCCTCTACCTCTGAACTTCTCCTCAGAGACTTGAACATCCACCTGGATGCTGCCAGCCCTTCTTCAGGAATCTTTCGCTAACCTCTGCAATTCTCTCTCTATTCTTCCCTCTGGCCCAACTCACTCTGCAGAGCACACTCTGGATGTTCTGATCTCCTCAGACCTCCCCTTCTCTAACCTTCGCGCCACTTCTCTCACTTGGAGTGATCACTTTCTCCTTTCTTCCTACCTCTCTTTCTCTTTCCTGCAGGTCACGCCGACTCCAGCACTGCCAGCTACCTTCTCAGTCATCTGACCCATGAAGCACCTTTGGCTGACTTGCACCCTGACACATCCCTCTCTAACCTTCATCTCTCTATCTGGATGTCCTTGCCCCTGTCCTGATGATCCGCTTAAAGCCCAAATGCAACTTTTGGTATGACTCCGACCTCGTCACCCTAAAACGCAAGTGTAGGGTGGCTGAGAGGAAATGGATGGCATCTGGCACATCCTCTGACAAACTGGCCTGTCGCCTGCTCCCAAAGGCAGTACAGACTCTGTCCTCACCAAGAAGAGAGCCTACATCTCTGATGCATCTAACAATTCTGCTGAACCTTTCAAAATCTGCAAGGAGCTGGCCAATCCGGTTGCAGTCTCTACCTCTCCTGTTCCCTCCCAGGCCCTCTGCATGGCCTTGGCCTCTCATTTCACTACTAAAACTCTGGACATCCTGTCCACCCTCTCTTCCTCTACCTTTACCACTCGTGGCCCGTCTGAGGCTGTTTCTCCTCCTCTTTTCTTCACCTTTCCCCTATTCGCCGCAGAGAAGTCCGAACTATGAAAGTCTCGTCAGAGCCGGTTCTCCCCTGCTCATCCAAAACTATCAAGGACCACATCAACACCCTTGCTCCTGCCTTGATCAACTTCTGGAATCACTCCTTTGCCACCGGAACTTCCCCTCCACTTAAGCACTCTAGTGCACCCACTTATAAAGAAGCCCGCTGCCGATCTTCCTCTCTGGCTAACTATCGCCTGATCTCCATTACTCCTTTCATGGGCAATCTTTTTGAAAAGCTGGCAATCTCATAGATTAATATGCATACTGAATCTGTTGGTTGCCTCCATGACCACTAGTCTGGCTTCAGAGCTGCCAGAAGCACACAATCTTGCTCTCCAATCTTGACTCTAACATTTCTTCTGCCCTCATTCTCCTTGATCTATCCTCTGCTTTTGACACGGTCAACCATGCCATCCTGCTCAGTTGCTTCCTCAACAACCTTGGTATTACTGATCAGGCTCTGGCCTCTTTGACCCCCTTTCTCACAGACCGACCCTCTTGCTTCCAACTGGGTTCTTTCCGGTCTTCTATCTCTCTATAACACTTACCTCTGGTGCCCTGCAGGAGTGCCTGGTCCAGACTGTTCCGAAGCGTTGCCCCCACTGGATAACTCTGCTATGTTGAATGCCCAAGCCACTCCTTCCCCCACTGGTCCGCTGAAGAACCAAAGCCCAGGGAGCAGTGAGGTTGAGAGGGACCTGGTAGAACTCGGAGCCTCTGGTAAGATGTGCGAGGGGGTCTGGTTGAAGACCTAGGGGTAAGTAAGTGCAGATATTCAGTATATATCCCCCAGCTTTCTCGCCACCTCTTCCTTGTGTTCCCCTTCGATAGGCTGGCTGGCGCGCAGGCGGTTGTGCTCACCGTTTTTGGATGAAGGCAGGCTGGGGATATCAGGTAAGCATCAGACTCCAGTTGCTTCACTGTGAGTAGTGGTCCAGTCCAGCTGCAACGCACTGGATGCTGAAGGTATGGAGGGAAGTCTTTGTACAGCAATGCTTTGTCCCTTTTGGAGGCTTGACCAGCCTGCGGCGCGGAACGCAGCTTGTTTCGTGCTGTTCGTTCTTGTCGGGTGGCCCGGTGCGCTCTAACAAGTCTTTCTTTTCCTTTCTACGGGTGCAGGTCTCTCAGAATGCCTTTGCTTGGGTTGGCCGCTGCATGAAGAATGAGTGGAGCGTCTGATCGCCTGTTAAGGTACGTTTGTGCTGAATTTGGAACTCCGGTGGGATTTGACAGTTGAATTCAGTCTCTTACTATTTGTTTTCTCGTTTCGTGAGCTGCAATTGCTGCGGACCTCGCTCGACTATGATTCCAAGTGAGTATCAGTATGGGAGCTTGAAGTGGAATTCTTACTATGAAGTCTGCGATGATATACAGCTGCAGGTGAGTCAAAGCTACGGTTCCAAGTGAAATTCAGGACAGAAGCGTGAAGCGGAACTCTTACGATGAATAATGGTAAGTATGGCTGCCGATGAGTCTGTGCGTGCACCGGTAAGCTAAAGTCTCTGTGCACGTGGAATACAGGAGCGGTAAGCATTACACTGCTCTGGTAGGTAGCCGAAGAAACGCTAAGAACAGGGTGTAGCCTGGGGTGTGGTTTTATAGCCTCTGGCTGCACCCTGTTAACACTAGACCACCATGGATGTCAGATCTTTGGATCTGTTGGGGGCCATCTTAAGTTCCATATTAGGATCTAAATAGCGGCCATGTTGGTGTGGGTCAAGGCAGCTTCCACTAAACGCCTGCGCCAGCCAGCCAGCCACCCTGTATGTCCAGCTTCTTCTACACTGTCATGAGAGGATGTATCTTGTGTCCTGCTGTTTGCTTTGTGACCTTACTGGGATCATGGGTCTAACCTCTCCTTGGCTATTCAACCACTACCTGGCACCTCTTGCCCATTGCATTGCTACTTTCTGCTCCAATGTTCAATGTTCTGCGAATGAAACTCAGCTTTAAGCTCCCCTCAGCCACCTCTGCTTCTCTCAAACCAGATTGTCTGGGTGCAATTCAGGATTGGTGTGCCACCAATGATCTCTGCCTTAATGCCAGTAAGACTGAGATTCTCCTCATTGGGACCCCCGCTCCCTCCTTTTCTCTCTTTGCCTCTCTGTCTGTCTCTCCGTCTGTCTCTCTCTCTCTCTCTCTCTCTCTCTCTCTCTCTCCCTGGCCGCCCAGTCTGGGCCCTGTTCTTGCTCCTTCCTGTGAGGCGAAGAACATTGGTGTCATCTTCAACTCCTCTCTCTCTCTCTCTCTCTCTCTCTCTCTCTCTCTCTCTCTCTCTCTTTCTCTCTCTCTCTCTTTCTCTCTCTCTCTTTCTCTCTCTCTCTTTCTCTCTCTCTCTTTCTCTCTCTTTCTCTCTCTCTCTCTCTCTCTCTTTCTCTCTCTCTCTCTTTCTCCTCACCTGTGACGTCTCTAAGAAGTCATATTGGCTGCACCTCCACAGAGGTGTTCTGCCTTTTCTTATTTTCCTCCAGAAGCTCACTGTCTCCAGAGCTCTGGTCAACTCTAGGCTGGACTATTGCAACAGCCTCTTTCTAACTAAATTCCTGACTCTACTCTTCGACCTTTACAACTTATCCAGAAAAGGACTGCAAGACTTGTCCTTGGCCTCAAGCCCAGGGATTGTATCTCTCCAGCTCTGAAATTGTTTCCCGCCTTGTCACGTTTAGAAACACTTGTGTACAGAAGCGTTAGTGCCACATCATATCACGGCTATTACGTTAGCTAAGCAGGTGTCTGAGCTGCAAGCCCTCGCAATCAACCATACTTGCGGTCCCAAAACGACAGGGTGCTTATCAAGACTGGTGTAAAGCACTCTATAAATAAATAAATCAAATGAATCCATCAAGACAAACCCACGATTCGTTCCCAAAGTAACCACGGATTTTCACAATTCAGTGATTCCCGTACCAGCTTTTTTAGCAAGCCCTCCTCACCGGCAGAGGTGGCTTTACACTCGCTCAAGCAAGCGTTGAAATACTACATTGACAGGACGAATAGAGGCAATCCTCTATCCAAATCTATTCAAAGCAAAGCAAGGTGGATCTCGTCGACCATTGTCTTCTGCCACAGGTCAACAGGGAGCTATAGTGGCTTTGGCGGCATGGTGTTCGGGAGTCCTGATCACAGACATTGCCAAGCGGCCACTTGGTCAGTGCTGCATACTTACGAGGCACTGTTGCCTGGAGAAGCAGCATGCCGAAGAAGTGCAGACATGGTTGAGCACATAGACCTGGAAGGTGTAACTGTGAGGGTAAAAAAGGAATACTATGGCGGAGTGAGCATACAGATGTGGCGTTCGTGATCAGGCCTGAGGGGTGTGCAGAGCTGAGCTGGTAGACGGGTCAAAATATGGAAGGCAGGATTTATGGGGTGATCTCATCCCTTGTGCATTATAAATTTGAAAATGTTTGTCTGTGTTTGTTAAATGCTATAAATATTTGTTGAAATGGAGATCTGTGCATACAGCATTCCAGAAGCTAAGCAGCTGCTGTCAGCCGGTTGGGTGTCGCTGCGATAGGTTGATCATATTGCAGTGCTGCCTTTGCTGGAACTTGGTTGGGACTTGCACTGGTCTCGAGTCAGTCGCGTGTCCAGACTTGTTCGACTAAGGTGGCCCAAGTTGGGCACTGCCGTATGCTTGGCTGGCATGATGTACTAGTGCACACACTACTATTAATCCTAGTTCAGGGTAATGGGGCTGCACCTGTGGTGGCCAATTAGATTCCTGGGGTAGCACGTGCCACCCCAGGCCACACCATGGGAACGCCAATGTCTCACTTACTGCACTGTCTGAGCTGTATGGAGTGAAATATGAGTGGCAAGAGGTACACAACACCCCTAGAAATGTGATGCCCCGTTTGCTAGAAATAGCTTTATGTAGGGGTCTTATTAATAAACAAAGCTCTTCCATTGCAAGTTAGACTGTATATGTTTCAAGTGAAATTTGGAAGTTACATTGTTTTCATGACGTAGGCACATACTAAGGATGGAATTTTAGAAATTCTGTCCCTAAGGGGGCAAAAAGGGTGGGCGAATTTTCCACGATACCTATATCTCAAAAATCAAAGCTGTTGGACGTGAAAATGAGTGTTTAGATTCTTCTTCAAAAATAGAGAAACACGTGTTTTACCTTTTTCTGAAAATCCAGTTAAGGGAGGCAGAAAATGGGGTGAAATATTTTTGAAGGATACACATCTCCCAAACCGAAGATGTTAGAAAAGTAAAAATTGACATTTTAAATATTCATTATTAAGTACATTTACGTGCCATAGTTCTTGCTCCTGAAAGACACCAACCTGTAAAAAAAAAGTGTGTACAGTTTGAACAAAAAAGATTTAAGTTACTTACCTATAACTATTGTTCTCCAGCATGGATTCACGTGGTCATGAATATTCCCTGTCGCCAGGCAGGGAATTGATATTGATATTTTATTTCTATTGCGCTCGTGCACAGGTGTTTCAGAGCGAGGCAAGGGAAGGGGGACAGGGGAGAACAAAAAGAACAATCTTACCAGGCCCAGTGACATTGAGAAACGCTCAAGTGCATGGAAGATGGGGTGGGGAAAAGTGCATGGAAGGGGGGAGAAATGGAGAGTGCGGAGCAAGGAGAAACAGATCAATAATAAATTAATAAATAAGAAAGGCAACAAACAGTGGTAGTGCAGCCAGCACGTGGCAAGTGCTAGGTTTAAGGCAGCAGACAGGGTAGGTCTGATAAGTGCAGGAAGAAAAAAGTGGGGGGGGACTGTATGGGTACAGATACAGACCCCAGTGCAAGAGGTGGCCCGGAGGGGTGGCAGGTGAGCAAGTGCCTGGGCCCGGAGTACAGGCGGTGGCCAGGTGCATGGTGCAGAGAGAGAACAGATCAGCAAGGGAGAGGGGGGCCAAGGCAGAAGCAAAGAGGAAGGTCTTGAGGTGCTTCCGGAACCGTAGATGGTTCTCAAGTTTTAGATTGGCAGGGAGGCTGCTCCAGGGAAGGCCACAGCCGAACAGAGGTCTACCCCCAGCTCTTTTCTTTGAAAAACTGACCCTCAGGGAGTTGGAGGCAGGGGAGCAAAGAGCTGGAGAGGGGAGGTATTTGCGGAGGGATAGCTGAAGGTATTTTGGACCCAGGCCCCAGAAAGCCTTGTGGACAATGCAGAGGGCTTTGAATGTAATCCTTGCACCCTCTGGGAGTCAATGGAGAGATTTCAGAGCTGGAGAGATACGATCCCAGGGCTTGAGGCCAAGGACAAGACTTGTTTAAAGAAAAAAGTTTCACTTAACTGTATTTCTCCTCTAAATCACTTTCCTCTGGGTCATACTGTCCCCATCCTACGACAGTCATCTCCCTAAGCCCCGCTGGCAGCCATCTTCAGATTTAGTTTGCATGTAAAGTGGCAGTATAACCGAGACGATCCTCAGAGGTGACGGAGGGAGGGTGCGCATGTGAATCCATGCCAGATCCATGCTGAAGAACAATAGTTACAGGTAAGTAACTTAAAACTTCTCCAGCATGCGTTCGGGCATGGATTCACATGCTCATGAATAATAAATACATTGCGGTACAACATTACACAACCACGCAAGGTGGCAATGCTCGACAAAAGCAATTTAATCTTACTTCTGGAACAGAACTCCTCAAGCGAACAGGTTGCGTAACACTGCTTGACCGACTCTGGACTCCTCCCTGGAATCCCTGCTGACACAGAACATCGTTAAGGTGTGCGTGGACCTCCACGTAGCAGCCCTGCAGATACCAGAAGGGGCGCACTAGACTGGAAGGCCATCATCACAGCAATCGCTCTGGTGGAATGGGCTATCGGATGGGCAGACAGTAGTCGTTTCGCCAACCGATGTCGGTGCGTGATGCAGCTGAAGAGCCACCTTGAAATGGAAGCCTTGGGCAAGGCCTTCCCATGGTTCAGAGGACCAAAGGTCACAGACAGTTGTGAGGTCTACCGAAAACTCTTCATGCGTGTCACATATAACTTCAGAGCAGGAGCGATAACCAGCGTGTGCAAGGCCCTTTCTGTCGGTAATGAAAGTTTTGGGCAAAAAAAACAGGTAACACCAAAGACTTGCTTAGGTGGAATTCCGACAGAACCTTCGGGATGCATGAACGAGTGGAGAGTATGCAGCACCACCCTAGTTTCGTGGAAAGTCTGGTATGGTTGCCTGCAGGATAGGCCCTGGATCTTACCTACACTCCTGGCAGTGGTGATGCCCACAAGGAAAGCCTTTTTCCACGAGAGGAGCTTTAGTGGGGCCTAATTCATAGGATTGAAGGAAGCCCCATGAGCCTTGTTAGAACCATGTTGAGGTCCCAGGTCGGCACAGGAGCCTTCACCGGCGGAAAAGATCGAAAAAGTCCTTTGGGAAATTCCTTGTTGAGTCGGTGGGACCAAAGTGATGATCTTTCTGGAGACCTGGTGTAGCAGGAGATACCCGCCAAATGTACCTTGATAGAGTAGTGCGCTAGTCTGGCCTTGGCCAAGTATGGCAGGATCTGCAGGACCGTGGGGTAATCTTCTGAGACTGGCACCACGTAGCGAAACGCTTCCATTTGTTACTGTAGCACTTCAAGGTCGACAAAGCCCTGGCCTTGGCGAGGACCTCCCTGCAGTCCGCAGGCAACTCATAATCACCAAACTCTAGGGCTGCAAGAGCCAAGCCCTCGGGTTCAGCGATTCTGGGTCGTGATGAAGGATTGTGCCTCCTTCTCTGGTGAGAAGATTCTGGGCCATTTGCAGCTTTACCGGAGGAGACGCTGACGGACTGAGATGGTCCGGATACCTAATCTGCCTCGGCCAAGCCGGGTCGATGAATATCATCTTGCATTGGCACTGTCTGAGTGTGTTGATGACTCTTAGCAGGAGAGAGAACAGGGAAATGTGTACAGAAGCAGCCCATCCCACAGGCAGGAGAATCCACCCCCAGGCTCCTCTGTTGGTGGCATCTGCTGGCAAACTTCTGGCACTTGAGAGTTCACTGCTGTCACAAATAGATCAATCTGGGGCCTGCCCCACTTGATGAGTAGGGGATCCACCTGATCCTGACTAAGCTCCCACTCATAGCAGGAGCCCAGTTCCCTGCTGAGGAAGTCTGTAATGGTGTTCTTGACTACTGCCAGGTGGAGAGGGACAAGGAGCATCCCCTGTCCAATCGCCCAGCGCCACAAGTTCTTTGGAGAGCGCCAGAGATAGTGCCCCCACCCCCGTGCATCCTGATGTAGAAAATGGTGGTGGCATTGTGTCTGAAGATCCTCACCACCTTCTCTTTCAGAGACGGTAGGAACGACTTGAGGGCCCAGAGCACTGTCCGTATCTCCAGGATGTTGATATGAAGATCCTTCTCCGGCAGCCACAGGCCTCTGGCGTGCAGACGTCCGGTGTGCGGTCCCCAACCTTCCAGGGAGGCGTCCGTGGTGACTGTTTCCTGGTATGGTGGGTTTTGAAATCCAGTACCATAGGTGATGGAGCAGACGCCCCACCATCTGATCGCCCAACTGAACTCGTTGAGCGAGATCTTGTCCATGAAGCATATGGACACCTGTATCCAGCGGGCATCCAGGGATTCCTGCAGGGGTCGCATCTGTAACCTGCAGAGCCGGAAGAGGTAGATGCAGGACAACATAATGCCCAGTAATGACTTGATGACGGCAGCCGCTGCACCTTTCCTTGAATGGATTCTAGCCTCCCCTTCGAGGGCGATGCCAGTAAAGCCACTTTCTGATGTTTGTTAATCTGCTTAGAATCACATGCTGTGCATAGGTCCGACATCCAGTGGTCACTGCGGAGTATTGCATTTTGTTTTTCGTAGTCGAAAAGGGGACGTCGACAAGGCGTGTCTGTAACACTATCCCTATAGTGACTTGCGCTGTACCCACAATCCCTCACGCATCGAGGTCCCTCAGATTGTTTTTTTCCACCCAGCTACTGGGTGGAAAAACCTTTATGCAGAGCTCTTCGAGAGACATTGCCAAATAGTTTCTTCGACCTTTGGTCGTTTGTTATTAATATCAATAACGTACATCCCTCCCTCGACGCAGAGCTGTTTCTCCGCCGAGCAAGATCTTCGACGGAAGGACAAGCGGAGGGGATCCTTCGGTGCTGCCGAACACGTGGCCTGGCCTCGCCGGCCATACACCGTATGGAGAGTGGGGTTGTGTGGTCTTTCTTTCTCTTTAAGAATGCCTTTCTCTTTCCCCTCCCTCTTTCGAGGTCGTAGTCCCACTTCTTGCCCTCAGCTATGGAGAGGATGCCATTTAGGTTTTGCCCGCTTTGCAAGGGTAAATATACCTGGAAGGATAAGCACAAACGGTGCAACCGTTGCTTACCCCTCGATCACCAGGAGGATGGCTGTGCGGCCTGTAAATTACTAAAGCCCAAAACTCTAAAAGACCGCAGGGTCAAAAGGTGGGCGGCCTACGCCATGTCTAGGCCTGATTCCTCGCCCGCTGCCGCCGCCGCCGAATATGACGAGGACAGTGACTACACGCCCCCGTAACAGAGGTTGTAGACCTCTCAAAGGAGCGTTCACGCTCCTTGTCCGTCCCCGGCCCCGACAAGCCCGGCTCACGCCCAGCTTATGGGGATGAACACCCCGGCGACAACGACGCACATGGAAAAACACCAAAGCATACCTCCCGGCACGCATTCGTCAAAGACGAAGGCAGCCATAGCGCCAACGGGGGCGCCAGGCCCACTGGCGTCTTCCGCCGACCGTAAGGGTCGTCAGCCCTCCCCGCCACCGCCTCCGCGACTGGGCATTCTAAAAATAAGGGCGCTAACACCAAAACATCCGGCGACGCGCATCGTAAGAGCGCTCACGTTGCCAGCAAGGACTCGACGAGCAGGGACTCGACGAGCAAAGACTCGACGTTACATAGCGAATGATCGCCGAAAGCCTCGCGCGCATAGCATCTAAGGACGGCCAGAGACGTACGGCGAGTGAGATGCCGAAAACCGCGCACAAGGTCAAAGATATGCCGAAAGCACCGGAAAACAGATCAGGCCAGTTCCCGACGCCGACGGAAGGCCCTAGCCAGCGAGAAGGCTACTCAGAAGGCGAAGGCTCACTTTCTTCTACGTTATGGGACAGAACCAGACCACTACAGGAGGAAGAAACTCCTTTTTCGTTCCCAGACCGTCCTGGCCGACCTCAGTGGACCACTGAAAGGTTCCAGACATGTATGGATAAACTAGACAGGTTCATACCCATCCCACAAGACAGGGCACCCAAGAGACCAAGGGAGGCACCCCTGGAGAGTCCAAGGGCTAAATACCAGAGGTTTTATAGCCCCATACAGGAGGACATCTACTCTTACAATCTCACTGAGGAAGACACCTTCCAGGAGGAAGATGAGTTCACCTATGTTGAAGACCAACAAGAAGAGGAAGGTTTTCACGAGGACACTAACCTAGGTGAGGAGGGATTCCAGGAGGACACAGGCGAGGGCGACCCAAATCCCTGGCAGTCACCACCTAGGTCTATAGACACAGGCAGTAGCAGTATAGTCATCAGGTCTACTGAAACTACACCAGTCAGGAACCCTTCACCTGTTGATGATCAACCCACCTTCAATGCACTGCTGAAGAAGGCAGCAGCACATTTTGAAATTGAAACTGGGGAGGTCACCCCAGACACCTATTTTGTGGAGAGGATTATCAAGGAAAAAACTCCCACTAGCCAAATTATCCCCATCCTCGCCTCAGTTAAGAGACGTATTACCCCTTCTCTTTCCACTGCACTGGTGAGAGGGGTCAATCCGAGGATTGAGAAACTGTTCTCTCCCTCTCAATCAGACCCATTATATATTAAGGGTCACTCAATCCCAGACTCCCTGGTCGTCACCAACACCAGGAAAAGGGCCGGAGTCCCACTATCTACCAGCGAGGCACCCCCAGATAAAGGGGGGAAGAAGCTTTATGCCCTAGCTAAGAGAATCACCACCTCTGCAGCATTCTCTACCAGAATTGCCAATTATAACACACTATTGGCAAGCAAAGCTGATGCTCAATGGGGAAAGCTTAAACAGGACTTTGAAGAAGCTCCCGAACCCCTAAGAACTTGTTTGCTGGCTACAGTTAACGAGGGCTCACTGGTCAACAAAGCATCGTCAAGAATACCCTCGATGCAGCAGAGACGGCTGGACGCACTTTGGTACAAGGTATTTTGCTGAAGCGTCACGTCTGGCTTCGCAATTCCGGGTTTAAGGCAGAAACACAAGCGTCCCTTATTAATAAGCCCATTGAGGAGTCTAAGCTCTTTGGGAAAGCAGTGGGTGACGCGCTGGAGAACACGAAGAAAGAATTTGACACAATAAAGACCTTAGACCAAATTTCTAAACCCCCTAACAGGCGGGGATTTGGTAATGAGCGCTTTTTCCGTGGCCAACGCCAGCAACAAAAGCAGTATTCTGCCAGCAACTACCAAGGAAATAGTGGCCAGTACAATCGGAGGGGTCAACGCTGTGGCAAAGGGAGAGGCTGGGGTTCCACCCCCAGAGACTCCCAAGCCACCAACACCACCAAGTGAAGTGAAGATTCGCGTCCCCTCCCATGCAACGCCGGTCGGGGGCCGGATAACATCCTTTCTTCCAGCATGGGAGGGAATAACATCAGGCTGCTGGGTACTTTCCACCGTAGCCCGCGGCTACTGTATAGAGTTCAACAGTTCCCCAACATATAGACCCCCGAGGGGACGCCGCATGACACCAGAACACCTCACCATCCTTCTCCAAGAAGTGGACCAATTGCTGGAAAAAGGAGCCATAGAGGTTGTGCCTATATCTCAGGTAACAGAAGGTATTTATTCAGTGTACTTCCTTGTACCCAAAACGGATCTAACCATGCGCCCTGTATTAGATCTGCGCCCAGCAAACTAGTTTGTCAAACCCCAAAAGTTTCGTATGGTGACCTTACAGGAAGTGATCCCACTGCTATCACAGGGAGATTACATGACAACACTGGACATGAAAGATGCATACTTTCATATTTTAATGTTGCCAGCGCACAGAAAATACCTCAGGTTCATGATAGAGGGCAAATACTACCAGTTCAGAGTGCTACTCTTTGGCATAGCATCTGCACCAAGGGTATTTACGAAAGTACTGGCAGTGGCAGCGGCCCATCTGCGCAGGTTATCCATCCCAGTATACCCTTACCTCGACGACTGGCTCATAACAGGGGATTCTTACGAGACATGCTTCTCAAACACCCAAAAGACTGTAGACCTTTTGTTCCAACTGGGCTTCTCCATCAACGAGAAGAAGTCCAGCTTAGACCCCAGCCAAGTCAAACAATTCCTAGGGGCTCTAATTTGAACAAAGGACGGCCTCGTCTTCCCCTCCAACAAGAGGGTCCAAAACATGCTGTTTCAGATCCCCCAATATGTGGCAGGTCGAGAGGTGACGGTGCGCAAAGCGATGCGCTTGCTAGGAATGATGGCGTTGTGTATTTATTTGGTACCTCACGCGCGCCTGCGCCCAATGCAAGAGTGGCTCAACAGCCAGTGGTGTCAGGCCAGCGGACAATGGGAAGATCTAGTGGTGGTCTCGCAGGCCTTGGTTCTCTCGCTACGGTGGTGGACAAAGGAAAAGCTTATAATAGGGAAAACCCTTTGCCACACCCGCGTTGGAGGCCACTCTAACCACGGACGCATCCCTCACAGGATGGGGGGGCTCACCTATCCCATCAGACTGCTCACGGAGTGTGGACTCCGAGCGTAGCATCCAAGCACATAAACCTACTGGAGCTACTGGCGGTGTTCAAAGCACTAAAAGCCTTCCAAGAAAACCTACAAGGGAAGACAGTGATGGCCCTTACAGACAGCACCACAGCCATGTACTACATCAACAAGCAGGGGGGCACTCACTCTCCAGGACTGTCCAAGTTGTCCCAGAATATATGGAAGTGGGCTCTCAGACACATGTTCCTACTGTCACAACACGTACCAGGGGAACTCAATCTGCTAGCAGACGAACTCAGCAGAGACTTCCCCCTGCCCGAAGAGTACGAATGGCGATTGCACGAAGACATCGTTTTAGACGTCTTCACGCAATGGGGATTCCCCGAAATAGACCTGCTCGCAACGCTGGAGAACTCACAATGCCAAAGTTAAGCCTCCAGGTACCCCCAGAACCAGTCCAAGGGGAGCGGTCTGTCGATTCAATGGTCAGGGAAATTTGTTTACGCTTTTCCCCCAACTCCCCTTCTCAACAGAGTTGTGCACAAGATGCACCAGGAACAAGTCACCATGATACTAGTGGCCCCGTTGTGGGCCCGGCAGCCATGGTTCGCTCACTTGATGGAGATGTCTCTATCTCCCCCAGTGAAACTTCCCTACCCACACAACATGCTGTCACAGGACAAGGGCAGGACACTGCATCCATGCCCTCAGAACATGAACTTAGCAGCCTGGCTCCTGAGATCATAGAATTTGGACATCTACAACTCCTGCAGAGATGTATGGACATCCTCAGGGAAGCCAGAAAACCTAATACTCGCCACTGCTATTCTAGCAAGTGGAGAAGATTTGTCATCTGGTGTAGAGGAAAGAGCATCAACCCAGTTGACTGCTCTCCCACACAAATTGTTCTGTACCTGACCCATTTATTGGATTCAGGTCTAGTGTTCAATTCCATTAAAGTCCACCTGGCGGCACTTTCTGCATACACCACTTCCCAACTTAGTGTCGTGGTGGAAGATCCCAATTATCAAGGCTTTCATGGAAGGGGTAAAGAGAATACACCCTCCAATAGCTAACCCAGCTCCCGGATGGGACTTAAATGTGGTACTTACCAAACTCATGGGCTCGCCATTTGAACCCATGCACAAGGCAACTCTTAAGGACCTCACTCTTAAGACTGCTTTTCTAATAGCTATCACCTCCATTAGGAGAGTAAGTGAACTACAGGCTCTTTCTGTTCTAGACCCTTTCGTAACAGTTCACAAGGATAAGGTGGTTCTACGCACACACCCAAGGTTTGCACCAAAATTCATCTTGATATTCCACGTAAACCAGTCAATAGAACTACCAACGTTCTTTCAAAACCCTTCCAACTTGGGAGAAAAAAGTCTGCAAACACTGGATGTACGCAGAGCTGTCATGTTCTACATGGAAAGAACCAGGCCACTGGGAAAGACTAATCAGTTCTTTGTCTCGGTGGCAGCAGGAAGAGAAGGAGATGCAGTCTCAAAGTCCTCTATATCTAGATGGATTGTTCAATGCATCCCTCTCTGTTACACTCTTGCTAAGAGAGAACTACCCTTCAAGCCAAGAGCACATTCTACTCGAGGCACTGGGGCATCCATAGCATTCATTGCAAATGTTCCCCTTGAGTCCATCTGCAAAGCGGCTACCTGGCGTTCTGTGCACACCTTTACAAAACACTACTGTCTAGATGCACACTCTAGATCTGACTCCCAGGTGGGACAGGCAGTATAAAGACATCTTTTCTCTACTGTTCCTTCTCATAACCCACCGCCAACTCCGGGTACTGCTCGCTAGTCTATGCAATGCATGTGATTCTAAGCAGATTAACAAACATCAGAAGACAATACATTACTTACCGTAAAAGCATTTCTGATGGTTGTATCTGCTTAGATTCACATGCGCCCACCCTTCCTCCCCGCTCGGATGGAAGGAACATAGACATCTTTCTACATCTCTCTCTCTTTTCTGTACTCACTCACGTATAGAAGGCTCCCTCGGGGCAGAGAAAATACAGACAGAGGGACCTAGACGCGTGAGGGATTGTGGGTACAGCGCACGTCACTATAGGGATAGTGTTACAGACACCACTTGTCGACGTCCCCTTTTCGACTACAAAAAACAAAATGCAATACTCCGCAGTGACCACTGGATGTCGGACCTATGCACAGCATGTGAATCTAAGCAGATCCAACCATCAGAAATGCTTTTACGGTAAGGATGCATTGTCGTATTTGGCGTCTAGGAACAGCGTGTACTTCGGTGAGTTGACGGAGAATCCCAGATCCGTCAATAGCTGGAAGGTCATCTGTGTTTGTCAGCCAGCTCCTGTGAGAGGGCGGGAATCGGCCAGTCGTCCAGGTACGGGTAGATACATGGTGGCCTGTAGATGTAGATGAGCCGCCAATGGCGCCAGGCATTTCGTGAACACTTTGGGGGCTGACTTCAAGCCGAAGGTTAAGGCCTTGAACTGGTAGTGCTGTCCCTGCACCACAAAGCGTAGAAACTTTCAAAGTTTCTTGTGAATGGGAATGTGCAAATAGGCGTCCTCCAGATCCAACAACGTCAAGAAGTTTACTTTTTCCAGTTGACAGAGCACGTGTTGCAACGTGACCATCCTGAACCTTTGGGACTTAAGGTATTTGATCAGACATTGTAGGTCTAGGATGGGCCTCCAGCCCCCTGTCTTCTTTCTGACCAGAATGTATCTGGAATAGACTCCGGAGTAACTAGCTCTATCAGCCTTTTCGAAGCATGGCTTGTACCGCTTCCAGGAGCTGAGGGATGTTCTGCTTCTAATGGGTAACCGGAGGGATCCGCAGACACCGGCGGTGAAACTCCAGAGTTTGTCCTAAGGGGAGAGCGTCCAGCACCCATTGGTCGGTGGTTATCTTGCTCCCGTTGCTGAGGCACCCCGTCAGCCGGCCTCCCACCGGGGTGCACGAGTGGTGGCCCGACGTTCTGGTCGGTTCCGGCTTACTTTGTCACCTGCGTCTTGCCCTGCGGACAACAGCGACACTGTCCTCCGCTACCGTAGGCCTGGGACGGCCTCCGTAGGCTTCTTGCATTGAGGATCTGGAAGGCTGTTGGTACGATAAGTAGAACCCTTTTGAAGACCTGCTCGACTTTCCCCTAGAGGAGCGAAAAGACCGAGCAGTGCTGCTGGAGTGTCCATAGGGAACGGACCATCTCTGTATCCGTTTTGATGACTGAGATTTGTTGTCGTTGACCTTCCCAAACAGATTCTCTCCTTCGAAGGCAACTCACGCACCTTCGCTTGAACCTCCTTATGGAAATTTGTGACTTTCATACAACCTTGGCGACTGAGGCATACACTGTTGCCCATTTTACCGGAACCCTGTGTCTGCGATGACCAATGCCACGGCGATGGCGTGGTCCGACGCCAATTCCCCTTCCTGGAAAAGAGCGATTGCCTCCCTCTTCTTAACGTTGGGGAGGAACTCCAGAATCTGCCCCAGCTCGTACTACAATGACCCTGTCGTACCTGGCCAGGATCGCCAGTGCGTTGATGGCCTTGATAGTGGACGCTGCGGTGTAACTCGCCTTATTTCCCATGATGTCTGTCCTTTTCCCCTCGCTGTCCCCAGGGACCGAGGACGGGTTGGCTGACCGTTTCTTAAAGGCCTCCGATACCACCGAACCCGGTGATGACTGTGACCTCAGGCACTTGGGTGTGCAGTCCGGCACCCTATCTTTCTTCTCCAGCCTATCCCGTTTGGCTGGAGCTGTGCAAGGTTTCTTCATGAGGGCCAGGCACTCTTCCAAAATATCGTCCAGAAATAGCACCGCCATGACCGTCTTCCTCTTGGCCCTGCGCCTCTGATACAAGAAGCCCTCCTCCTTGGTTCCTCGGGCACCAGCGGGAATAGCTTGGAGGCTCTAGAGATCATGGAGTGGAGCTAACAAACCTACCTCGTCCAGTTGGGACACTCTGTGGAGCATTCAAATGTGGTGATTCACAGTCCGTTGCAACAATATGTTTGTCATTATCTGTCCTCGTGGCTGTTCCATACCCGTGTTTGGGACTGCTCGGGGAGAAGGTACCTGACGTGGTGACGGAGGTTGAAACGGGGGCGTCAGGTGACGCATACTCTTTGCTGGAGGCTAATCAGGGACCTGGGAGATCACAGGTACCGGAATCGGAGGCATCCTCATCTGGATCTCTGGCACCTAAGTGTGTAGTGTGGACAGAATATCCAAAGCAATGTCCCTCGGCTGAGAAGGCAGAACAGGAAAATTAGGCCCTGCAACGTCCTTGTGGTTCGTATGTAAGGACTCCAGATCTTCGTCTCTGGACGAGACCTCCATGGTTTGGGCAACAGCCTGGGGGGCTGTTTCGGGGCCTCCCGCCACTCCTTTTTCCCCCCTGAGGGTCTTGAACCGGGGCCTGTGCCGGTTTCACACCTTCTGGCGTGCCTGCAGACTTTAGAGGCAGTAGAGGCATTGCAGGTGCTTGTCCTCCAAAAACACATTCCATAGCCCGCATTTGGTGCAGGGGCTGAAGAGAGACCTTCCCTTCTCCTCCGTCATGGTCGGAGGGCGCGAAGTAGGCCCGAAGGCCTTGTAGAATCTTTGGTGATCTTCGCCCTTGAGGGGCGTGAAACTTCACTGACAACGGATCCCCGCGGTCGGCCGATGAAGACGAGAGCACACAGGCTTCTTGCAAACAAAAATAGAACTTATTTAATCAAACAAGACCTACAAATAGCTCGGAGAGCAAACTGGAGGACTCCCAACACTGAAGTGTGTGGTAAAAATCAGAAGATGGCTGCCAGAGGAAGGGCTTAGGGAGAGGACTGTCATTGGATGGGGGCATTATGACCCAGAAAACAGTGATTGGTTTAGAGGAGAAATACAGTTAAGTGAAAGTGAAACTGCTTTTTCTTTTACTGAGGATTCCCAGCCTGAGGATTGGGAATATTCATGAGCATGTGAATCCATGCCAGACCCCATGCTGGAGAACTCGTGTGTCTTTTAAGAACAATTGTACCAAATCCACGCAAGCGAAGCCGCGGGAAACAGCCAGTGCTTAAAAAATTAAAGGTTAAAACAAAGAAAACTGTACTGCAAAGAACATGGTCTCATAAGAAGCCCCAATGAAGTGGAGCGTTTGTGTTTGCCCACTTACCAGGAATGAGAGCAGGGACGCTCATACGGTGCTTTGTAGGGTTCAGATTTTTCAAATCAAGAACAAATGATGTTGGCTGGGCTGGGACAGTGATGGGTGCTACCTCACTCCTTGCACTACATACACTGCCTCTCTCTGTCCTGTCTGCTGCCACGGTCGTGTGCTGTGGGCACATTCAGCACCCGGACCAGCCATCAGCAGCTATGGACATCTGCTCCAGCAGATAGCACTGCCGGAGCCCGGCTCAGCACATCTGTTTCAATGTCAGCTGGCCTGGGCCACACTACAGCCTCACACCTTGTGCTGTTAACAAGGCGCTCAAGTGCTGGCAGCAGCAGAGACTTGCACAGTGCTGGGTAAATACATATGCGGAGCACAGTTTGAAAGAAACTGAAAGATGAGCAACAAATGTGAAATGGTCACACACCTTGGCTATCAGCTGGATAACTGAGTAGAAACCAGTCCCATAAGAAATCGACACAATTGAGGGTCCGAGGATTGTGTATGATTAGACCGAAGATGAGTAGGCCGTCTACACGAGAAGTCTGTTCTGTATATAACGCTGCAAGTTCTCCCTCTCCCCAGGTGATTGATTTAGAGTTCTATATTCTAGAGGGAGAAATATTGGCAAGTGGTGCTGGTATTTGGAAAGGACCTTTTACTGTTATGCAAATGAACTCTAGTGCACGTTCTTTTTTATCAAGTGAGACATTATATGCAGATTTGCCTGCCCACTATGTGGCCGTTTTTTAGGTAGGACTTACTAATATTTGTTTTCTTTAGTACTCTGTGAGGAGTTGTTCCTTTTTCAGTATTTTATTTGGGCAGAGATCGGGAAAAGATGGAATCGATTTCATAATTGTGCACATCAGTTTAATTGACATCCTGCACAGATGAGCAGGCAAGCTTGCCGCTGTTCCATCAGCGCTTTGTGCTGGACGCTGTAACTCCATATGGGTTGTGAGCAAAGTCTGGTAGGTGTTCATTTTCAAAACCGGTTTTGTTTTCCCGGCTCCTGAAAAAGAGCAACATTTTTGTTTTTGTTCCAATTGTTTTTAAGAGGTTTACATGCAGATACCCCCATAACTCCACTATTTTCTCCCTTGCGATGTTTACCTGTAGATGCTAACTGTATGATACAAATGTCAGTATAAGGTTAAAAATGTGTCAATTTCATTTCGTTTTTATAAATGCAAGTCAATTGAGTAACCCATCCGTCTCAAAGGGGTGTTCTCCAAATAGTGGCTGTCATGTTAGGAAATTGCAATAAGGCGTGCCTGGGAAAGCCCGAGCAAACAGAAGTGTGTGCACGTGGACCTCTGAAGCGAAAAGCTTCCAAGGACATGAGAGAAACTGCCAAAGAAAGTAACTGCATTTATAAAATAAATACTGCTTCGTGAATCCATAGTAAATGACCATTAGTGGCTGCAGTCCTTCTATTTAAGGGGTACATTGATCCGTGTCACCTAAGAATGTAAAGCTGTATTGCAGATTAGCTAAATTTACTTGTGGCTCTTCAACTCCCAACCTCAAAAGAAAATGGAGGTTGTAGTGCCTTCTTTGGAGTGTCACTATGGCCATCTTCCTCCTCCTTTCCCAGCTACTTCAAAAGGTGCTTGTGAATCACGATTCAGTCATTTTCCACCACTTCATTTAAATACAGTAAAACGTATATGATTGCGTTCCTTTTCATTGCAATATCTTTAGAACTCATCTGCAGTCATATGTTTAGGCAAATAACGATTCAGGATTTCTTGTGTGTGTGCGCGTGTGGCGTTATTGTATTTGCAAATGTGCAGGCACTGTAGGAACTTTTCGAAGTGCCCAAGATATTTCACATATCAGTTTCTCGAGAGAGAAAACCGATCGCAGATTAAATAGTTTTTTACAGGGGCTTTTCTACCCAATTAGCTGTTTAGTGACCATTGATTCTGTGTCCAGTTGGCTGAATACATTTGGCAACAAGTACTCAATTTAGGAAGAGAATAGTGTGCCCTGCACGTTGGCAGTTACATTGTGATATCTGGCACTTCTGCTCAATCCACTGAGTGATCTGAAATTCCTTGGCACACACTTGCATCCTTCTCCTATGGACTCTATACCCTTTTCCCCCACCAGTGGCAAACGGTCTACGAATTGCTGAATAAACATTTCCATCGATTTCTAATTAATATAATGCTGTTGTTCAAGCTGGAGTACTCTGCCTTTGAGTTGTACCATGCTTTTTTTTTTTTTTTACTATTCAGCTTACTTTAATAACAATTCTCACCCACCTGGTCTTCATTTTAATAATTACTGTCCTAAATCTACCCTTGAGGTGATTGTATAATTCAGTCTTACACAAATTGGAAGTGCTTCTACAGAATTCTCCAAGTATCACTAAAGAGAACAGTCCAATTTGGATCCCATTTAGTTCAGTGGTACTCTGAAATACTGACGTCTTTCGAATGGATTGTGTCCAACTTATTCCACATCTTTCACATGTAATGTCCACAGCTGTGTTTCGGAAATTTTTTCGGCAGATGGCGTCCTGCGTCAGTGGCGTCGGGTCGATGTCTCTCGAAGGCCTCCGTTGCTGGTGACCTCACCGGATGTTATAAATAGGACGCATGGCGCCCGTAGCCTTAGTTCCGTTTTTTCCGCAAACGGGTTTGCTTCGAGAACTATGCGCGCCTTGTGTGAACTTATTCGAAGAAAATGTCTTCATTTTCTGCCCCCCTCCGACTCCGAGGTCTGGGTTTAAGACATGCTAGGACTGTAAGTCCAAAATGTCGATTATGGACCCACACTGCATCTGCTTGTGGTGTCTGGGCGAAAGTCATGATACCGACGACTGCTCGAAGTGCCAGTCGTTGATTGCCAAGGCCTTGCAGGAGCGTAAGGGGAAATCCTGAAAAGCTACGGTTATTTCCACCGACGATTCGAGGGCTTGACTCCCTTCGTCGGAAGTAGTCCCGGGGATCTCGATCCCAGAGTGGGTCCCGCCCCTCGTCTCGGCACTCCCGGAAGCGGCATCACCAGTCGCCTTCGCCGTCCTCGTCGGATGATGGCTCTGCGATGAAAGTGGCTTGTCCCACTAAATCATCGACTCTTGAGGAATGAGAGACATTCGGGGAGCAAATTCTGGCAATTTTTCAATCCCAGGGCGCAGTTCCGTCCGCGCCTTCGGAAGAAGCCATCAGGGAACAGTCTCGGTCCATTGCTCGCGCGGCTTTGGGCCTCGATACTCGGCGCAATAAACATCGGGAACCGTCAAGGTCCCGTTCGGACAAGGCTCCGGTGGATCGCCAGAGACGTGCCAGATCCAGGTCTCGGTTTTCGTCCCCAGCAAAACCGCAGAAATCTGGAAAGGGCTTGAGGTCGACGTCACCGCTATGTCCGTCGGGTGCAGCTGTCGGAGCTTTGCCTTCGATCCAGCCCTCAGAGCCTTCAGTGCCATTGTCGGCGCCCTCGATGCCTTTGGGGCAATTTGGCCGGAATTCGCCGGTGGACGCCCCTCGTACTGTGGATCCTCGGAGAAAGGCTTTATCCAAGATTGTGCAGCCTGTTGTGGACTCCAGGGCCTCTCCTGTCACAAGGAAATAGTTCTTTCATTCTCTGCATGATATTTATGAGGATGAGCAGAGGTCCGATATGGAGCTTGAGGCTGTTGAAACTCATGAGGCTCAAGACAGGGTCCTTTCTGAAGAAGTTGGAGGAGTTGCGTCAGTCGTTACATGATACCAGTGGCCTTGACACTTCTTTTGAGGTGGAGTTTGGTAGGCCAGAGCCTGGGGCTCATGCTGAAACCTCCTATAGGAGGTTGATGTCTAGAGTTAGAGTATCTCGGGTGGTCCGGTCCTCCGGTTGCATTTGATCAGGATGACCTGGCTGATATTTTGGATCAGGGTCAGTCCACTGACCCTGTGTTGCCTTTTCATTTGGCATTGCAAAAAAGGGTGGCGGCTACTTGGCAGACCCCGGAGGCTCTTCCGGCGGTCAACAAGTCGTTAACTAAGAAATACCGCCCATCCATTAGCGACCCCAGCTACCTATCCAATTGCCCCACTCCCGAGAGTTTGGTGGTTCAGGCAGCTACGGCCACCTTGAGGCAGGCGGCATACCCTACCATCCCTCCTGATGGGGACGACAAGTGCTTCGATGGTTGGGCACGCCAGGTATTTTCTGCTGGGAGTATGGCACTGATGTCGGCCAACTCCACTTGTGACTTGGCAAGGTTTTCACACACTGTGGAATTGTCTCTCTAGCGGCTGAGCATATCCCTGGGGGTGGGGGGAGAAAGGGATGGGTTCCTTGCTCTTGTGCAGGATGGCAAGGATGCCATGTGTGAATCCCTTCAGTCTGGGTTGGACACGGCTGATAGTGTTAGCCAGTTCATGGCTGCGAGCACTGTGATACACAGGTTTGCGTGGTTGCAGAAGTCTGGTTTTGCTCTGGATGTGCAAGCCGGTCTTTTGAACATGCCCTTCGATGGCTCTCATTTGTTTGGTAGCAAGGCTGACGAGAGCCTTGAGGTTGCAAATTTCCAAAGCTGCTGCTAAATCTCTGGACGCCGCTGTGCGCAACCTCTGCCTTTTCGTCCTAGGGGACAACAGTGGAGGGGGGGGGTTCCTTTCGTTACTACTCCTCTTTTGGTAGAACAGGAAAAGCCGCTAATCAAAGGGGCCATGAAAAGGTACCCGTGGTGAATGGGGAAATAGAGATGCCAAAGCCGCTCAGACAGCTGCCTCTTTGCCTGCAGGCGCTGCCACGGCCGCTCCAAAACAGCTATGAGGCCATGGTCCGTTGTTCGCCATTTGGGGGAAGACTGTTGCTGCATCTGGAAGAATGGCGAGCTATTACTTGGGATGCGTGGGTTCTGTATACAATAGCCCACTGCTACTGCCTCCCCTTCCTAAAGCAGCCTCACGACAATCCACCAGGGAATCTCTTTGAAGCTTCCAGATCCGCTCCTTGTGCAGGAAATCTTGACCCTGCTGGAGAAAGGCGCTAAAGAACTAGTGCCTGTGGCGGAGAGGAACAAGGGATGGTATTCCCCATATTTTTTGATTCCAAAGATAGATGGGGGACTGAGACCCATCTTGGACTTGTTGGTTGAACAAGTTCCTTAGGAAGGACAAGTTCAAGATGGTCACTCTTTCTCAGGTCCTTACGGCCCTTCGACTTTAGGACTGGTTAATGCCTCTGGACCTACAAGATGCTTATTTTCATGTGCCGATTCATCCAAAGTACAGAAAATACCTGAGGTTTGCGGCTGGAAACTCGCACTTTCAGTTTCAGGTCCTGTCATTCTGATTGACCTGCGCCAGAGGGTCTTCACCAAGCTAATGGTGGTGGTGGCATCGTATCTCAGGAGAGGGGGGGGGGGGTTCACGTCTACCTTTACCTGGACGACTGGCTGATCAAAGCGTGTTCTCCCAAATAAGCCTTGGATCATCTCAGCCTCACCTGCTGCTCCCTTCACAAGCTGGGCTTCTCCCTAAATGTCAAGTCACATATGACACCTTCCCAACAGTTCCAGTACATCAGGGCTGTGTTGGACACGTCCTTGGGGGAAGTGCTCGACTCCCAAGGTGAGGGCTCATCACATTATACAGATGGTCAACACATTTCAAAGTGCCCAGAGTCTTCCAGCTTTTGAATTCTTAAGGTTGCTCGGCCTCATGGTATCCTGCATTTTTCAGGTGCCAGAGGCCGGACTGAGGATGAGATACATTCAATGGGTTCTCAAGATGCAGTGGTTGCAATTCTCAGGCAAGATGTCGGATCCCGTTCAGATTCCACTCTGTCTCGCAGGATCTTCTATGGTGGGCCAGCTAAGGGAATCTGATGAAGGGGGAGCCATTTTGGCAACCATGGCCGGAGGTGACGGTGGTGACAGACGCTTCCCTCACAGGATGGGGAGCTCATGCCAACAATCTGACTGCCAGCGGTTGTTGGTCTCCGTCGGAGTCCAAACTCCACATAAACCTTTTGGAGCTGAGGGCCATCAGGCTGGCCCTGAAGGCTTTTCTGCAGTCTGTGCGGGGGAAGAGTGTCCCGATTATGATGGACAACACAGTGGCCATGCATTACCTCAACAAAAAAGGGGGGTAGGGCCACTCCCGCTGTGCAGAGAGGTGACGCAGCTCTGGCTCTGGGTGATACAGAAAGGAGTCTAACTCTTGCCAGTTCATCTAGCCGGAGAGGAGAATGCGGCAGGGGACACTGAGCTGGCAGAGCACCATCTCCCACGAGTGGGAGTTGGCTCAGGAAGTCACTCGGGAGATCTTCGCCCTTTGGGGAACCCCTCAAGTGGATCTGTTTGTGAACGGTGGCAACTGGAAGTGTGAGAGATTTTGCTCAAGGGAATTTGCTCTGAGAGGAGTCTTAGGGGACGCATTCGTTGTGGATTGGTCATTCCCACTTCTGTACGCGTTTCCTCCAGTTGCGGCGGTTCAGATCCCACATGATCCTCATTGCTCCGGATTAGGCCAGGAGAGCGTGGTACCCGGACCTTCTAGAAATTACCATCTGCCCGCCACGCCGTCTTCCCCACAGAGAGGATCTTCTCTTGCACTGGGGGTGGGCTTCTCCATCCAGAGGTCAAGAGACTCAACCTTCACGCTTGGTTTCTGAAAGGTTGAGATATAAGGATTGGGACCTCCCGGATGATGCGATAGAGGTGTTGTTTTCGGCCAGGCGGCCGGCAACCAAATCCCTGTACTGTTGCCGTACATTTTGCAACTGGTGCAGTGGAAACAATGTCGATCCTTTTCATTGTTCCATTCCGATGGTTCTTTCTTTCTTTGGCCCACAGGGGTCTTCAAGTGGGTACCATTAAAGGTTACCTGGCATCGCTGTCTATTTTCAAGCGCTCGTCTGAAGAATGTTCTTATTTTAAGATTCCTTTGATTTCCCAATTTCTAAAAGGGCTCACAAATGTGTTCCTGCCGTCCCCCTTTCAGGTGCCGGTTTGGGATCTGAATTTGGTCTTGAAATTCCTGACGCGTGCTTCGCTTGAACCGCTGCACTCTTGTCCTTTGAGACTGTTGTCTTTCAAGACGGTTTTCTTGGTTGCAGTTATATCTGCTCGCAGAATTGCCGACGCTTTCATCTAAACCACCCTTTACTGTTTTCCACAAGGATAGGGTTGTACGGAGGGTACGTCCTTCCTTCCTTCCTTCCTTCCTTCCTTCCTTCCTTCCTTCCTTCCTTCCTTCCTTCCTTCCTTCCTTCCTTCCTTCCTTCCTTAGGTACTGTCTGAGTTTCATCTGAGCCAGAAAGTGGTACTTTATGCTTTCTATCCTCCCCCCTCATCCTGGTAAGGAAGAGGAGAAACTTCATAGGTTGGACCCTAGGAGAGCTTTGAGCTTTTATATCTCTAGGATGTCCAGGGTCAGAGTGGACGACAAGCTTTTTGTGGGATACACTGGACACCGATTGGGTCAGGCTGTTACTAAACAGACCTTGTCCAGGTGGATTATCCTCTTGATTACGGAATGTTAGATTGGCGGGCAAGGACCCTCTGAAGGGGTTAAGGGGTTGAGAGCCCACTCCACTAGGGGCGTGGCTACATCCACAGCCCTGCAGCAAGGCATTCCTATTAGGAATATTTGTGACTCAGCAACGTGGTCTTCCATCCACACCTTTGTCAAGCATTACTCACTGGATAACGCTCCTGGTCAGGATATGGCCTTTGGTAAAGCGGTGCTTTATTCTGCCATCTGTTTGGGTATTCTAAATTCTCCCTGCTCCATTCACTGATACTGCTTTGGGAGTCTGTCAAAGATGTGCAATACGTTGGAGGACACAATCCATTCGAAGAACAAGTTACTTACCAACTGGTAACGTTCTTTCGACTGGATGTTCCTCCAACGTATTCCACTCTCCCAGCCTGCCCCTCTGAAGAATTTCCTATGCTATTGCAGCTTGCGTTCTTGCAAGGCTATGTGCAGTCAATGTGGAATACGTTGGAGGACACAATCCATTCGAATATCCAGTTACTTACCAACTGGATGTTCCTCCAACGTATTCCACATCGCCCTCCCAGCTTGCCCCTTTGAAGAATTTCCTATGCTATTGCAGCTTGAATTCATGCAAGGCTATATGCAGTCAAGCAGTCGTTGTGGAAGAGCATGTTACACGTTATGGAGGCAAAAGCAAAAACAAACTGAGGCTACGGGCACCGTGCGTCCTATTTATAACATCCAGTGATGTCACCCTCGACAGAGGCCTTCGATGGACATCAACCTGACACCACCGACGCAGGATGCCCTCTGCGGAAAAATTTCCGAAGCAGTGCAGCTGTCGACATTACATGTCAAAAATGTGGAATACGTTGGAGGACCAGTCGAAAGAACGTTACCAGTGGTAAGTAACTTGTTTTTCGAATAGAGATAAGTGTAACCCAAACTTGTACACACGTTTTGGATCTTCGCCACTGAACTTTTTTATGTTGCACCAGCAGAACCACTTCATCTGGATTTCAGCTGACTATCCAATATCTCCCCTTAAATTGAGACGCTCTATTTGATCTCATTAACTCCGTTCCCCAACTGTATTGGAGTGTGCCTGTGGTGTTACCTCAGAACTACCAGCATTAATCACAGCCGACCGACTGTCACAATTTCTACTAACGCCTCATTCCTATGCACTCCTTACCTTCACTCAACTATCTCTAACCTATAGTGAAATTGCTCTGTATTCGCTTCCATTTTTACCCAGTATCCTAAACATGGCTGATAGTATCAAAACCACAGCTTCATTGGATAATTCACCACTTAATGCTAGCATGGAATTTATTTTACAAGAACTTGGTAACATTCGTTCCTCTACCGCCACGCTAGATCTCCTCTCCTATCCAGAATGTGCTTAAAGGCTTCAAAGACATCAAGTTATTCACAGGCAGACTTGATGAAGCAGAAGAAAGAATTAGCACTGTTGAAGATTGAGTAGAAGGATTGGAAAATATGCAAACAAAACCTGTGCAATTGGAAAGTGAAGTTACACGGTTAGAAGATAGGAATCGCAGGCATAACCTCGGCTTCTATGGCATTCCTGAAAAACTTGAAGGTGATGACCCGATCAACTTTCTTACCAAGTGGATCCCTTCTACCCTTGGGATCACCTTTTCACAGGATTAGACCTCGCTTTTCCAGAAACAACTCATCACCAAGAACCTTTATCGCGTGTTTTCTTCGACACCAACAAGCTCAGTAAACTCTTCTCTTTGCCAGGAAGAACTCCCTGATCCTTTTCCATCCAAAATAATAATCTTTATTTCCCCCGATTTTTCCAGTGTTACCCAAGTGAAAAGGAAAAGATTTCTTGACAGGAGACCCCTCCTAAAGTCCCTTACTATCAGATATTGTCCGTTAGATCCAGCAGAAATGATCACCATCCCTGACGGACCCACTAAAGTATTCACAGACCCGAATGAACTTCACAATCCACTTAAAATTAACTCTGATGGACACATCAGCTCTGGTTCCTGCAACTAACACCGTTGGGCAGAATCCTGTGCAGTGCCCTTGGGGACCACTACCCACGGTTAAGACCACAGGTGGTAATACAAGTGTTACCTTGGTACAAGCCCGTACCACTACTAAGTTATAGTGGTAGCAGAGCAGCCAGGCTTATCTCGACTGCATATGAGCAGTAGCAGAGATTACACAAAGGGCCCACAATTACTGTGACTCAAGCAAACACTGACTCAAGGTTTCAGGTAAAAAATATAAGTACATTTATTTTTAAACCATCAGTTATAAACACAACACTTCTATTAACCTTTAAAAAAACCCACATGTTAAATATACTACAACTAACCAATTCACTTTGTATAGTATGTCTCAAGGTAAGTACCCTGTGTTTGAATGAACCGGTGTTATGAACAAAACACGATACCGCGGATAAGGTTGCGATCACTTTTTGACAGTTCGGTCTACTGAATAAAAGCGTATCCGTGACATGAAATGCTACCGGGGCAAAAACACACTTAGCACCTCAGATACCCAGAGGGAGTTGGAGGCAAAAATCACAGGCAATATTTAGGTTAGGCAGACAGCATCGAGAAACACTCAGAAACAGGAGTTCAAAAGTCAAAGGGCCGGAGCCGGGGTTAAGTGACACCGGAGACTTGTTGCCAAAGATCACACCGTTAGACAGTTCACGATTGAGCGTAGCCCAAAAGTACTTTGATATTGTCAATGTTCGGAAGCAAAAGTTATAAGAAGGAGGGAAGACGAGGACAAGCCTTGAGGATGAAGAAAAGGGATTCACCCAGTTTCCTCAAGCAGAACACAGTACCTTATTCCAATGGTGCAGCTGGTGCCCTGGCAGTTGTTCCTGTTGGTTTCCCGCAGACCCACGATTCCTGGAACTTCGTTGTGAAGGAGGACCTCTGAAGGGGGTCTGCACCACACAGAGATGACGCCAGCAGCAGCGACAACGAATAAAAGGTGCGCTCCTTGAAAACAGGAGAGGCTCCGTAGGTGGCTATCCGGACCACTACAGCAGTGTGCCGCGATTTCGACCATGACGGAGATCTCTGTCTGAAGATGAGCTGGTTATCCCCACCAGGCTAATCTCCTCTTAGTCGTTGAAGGGTGGATAGCTCAGGACTGCAGCAGGGCTTCACCGGGACGGGGTAGTTGCAGCAGCCGTCGTTCTCTCCGCTTCTCTTCGGTTCCTTGTAGTTCCAGAGGCGACTCTGACTTCTAGCCCAAGAGACCTGCCTTTTATGCGCAAAACCCCCATTCACACAGCCTGGCTGTCAATCACGCAGCAGGGGGGTTGTCCAGCCGGGACAACCACCTCAGCCAATCATGGCAAAGTGCGACTTGGGTTTCATAGGATACCCTGTGCAGGCGGTGACTACACCCCTTCCCCCACATTCAGTCTACCTAGACACCCAGGCGCCAAGAGGAGGGCTTCTCTGCAGAAGCCCGCCAAAAGACAGTGAACAAAGAAGGCAAACCTAGTTTGCCGCGCAAAGTAAAACACAAGAAGGACTTTAACAAAAAGAAATGGCGAATAAACCCAACCGGAGCCAAAAGAAAGACTATTTGATCAAGCGGGTTTATGCTTAAGGCTGTTAAAAAAGCCAAAATTATTACCACGTTTATCTAATATAATCGCGGTAGAAAAGTTAGGGTAGATACCACTGCCACCAGCCAAGTCTAAATGTTAAAAGAGCGAAACAATGCTCAGGGAGGTACAGACAGAAAAGGGGTACAGATTAGCCCTTTCCAGTACTCCATGTAAGATGGGGTGTACTGGGTCTGTGGTAAAAGTGACTATGTAAAGTAAATGGCAACTTTACCTTTCTCTGGGGGGACATTAATCAGCCCCAGCGAAATGAAGTCAGAGGGCAGTCTAAAAGACAACCCTGGGTTACTACACTGAGGGTGCTGTGTAACCCATACAAGAACAGAGGCACCTGGAGTGGTGTGCTCCACTGCCCAAGATCACACAATGAGTAACAACACATAAGCCAAAACACATCTAAGAGTGAAAAAAGGATGTACACTCTTACCAGGTGGAAAAAATAAACTCCAGAAATCCAGCAAAGCTGCTGGGGGACTCACTAGGTGAGGGAAATTAGCCCTAGAAGGAGAATTCCCCCTAACAAACACAACCACATCAGAGCCTCAATCTTCTTAACAAGCTTTCAGAGTCCCCAAAAACAAACACGTCAAATACACTGCTAAAAGAAGCAGATCTACTTCTTTAATTCCATTGGATATTCCGTCTATCTCAACTCATCTCACGGACACATCTAGATCTCCAATTAATTCCATTGATTCTTCGCTTGCAACAGTACAAACCTGATTAATCTCTGAAACTGGGATGCATCATTTCATTACCTTGTCAGCTAGTTCAATGTTTTGATGGCGCTAATGTTTATACAGCATGTTCAAATCTTAACAATGTCATTCTCTCATCTGCTCTCTCTGCTCTTCGCTGTGCTTATTCCATTTCCACACTTTGGCATCTCCTATAAGACTCTCGACCGTTCACTTTTCATCCTACATCATCTCTACTCTTATGCCAATACTTATTCATTGATGTCTATTTTTACTCATCTTATACATTATCACTTGCCTTAACTTCTATTATTGTCTTCCTTCCCTTATGTTTTTGTCCTTTTTCCCCAAAATTACAAGTACTTTCAACAATTCCTATTCCATAAATATCTTACATTTTGTTTATGGTTGTATTTTAACAATTATTAACTTTATGCAATGCATTTCATTTTTGTCAGAATGCTCTTTATCCTTTCCCACGTCTATTAAGATCAGAGGGTTGGACATCCTATTAAGCTTAACAAAATTTTTTTCAATTAACTAAACAAAAGTCTGATATCATGTCTCCAAGAAACCCATCTAAGTTGTGATGGCGAAAACATTGAGATCAGAGCCCCCTGTATCAGTCACACAATTTTTACCCCAAATTTTTCCATCCACGTTCAGTAAAGATATGGGACTATATGACATATTCTGATATCTTTCCCCTCCATTGGGATCACTGTTATTATTGCCTCCCTCATGGACTCCGGGAGAATCCCCTTTTTAAAGACCTCATCGTACACTTTAAGTTGTGGGGCTTGAAGGTCTATAAATTCTCATAGAACCCCCTAAATGCCTCGTTGATCTTTTCCTGGGTACCCACCATTTCCCCAGTTTTAGTTTTAATTTGGGTTATCCCCCTCCTTGGGCCCTCTCGGTTTATCAGCCATGCCAGTAGCTTCCCAGCCTTGTCTCCCTCACATTGTAACCGGATGTCCCATCTGCCATTATCCAAGTGTTGCAGGGCCGTCAGTGTATTGTGGTAATGCTCCAGGCATGGTGCCAGTCTATCTCTGACTTGAATCCCCTCTCCCGCTTCCTTATCCAACCCCACCACCTGTTCCTCCGTTTGGCGCAGTGTCTCCTGTAGTCGCTTTCTCATCCCCATCGTCATGGAGAGGCATACCCCCCTATATTTGCCTTAAAGGCCTCCCAGAGCTTTTCCATCGAACCCATTAAACCTTGTTTTAGCTCAAAGTAGGTTTCAATCCCCTTTCGTAGCTCCCCTATGAACACCCCATCCTTCAAGGCATCTCCCTGCATTCCCCATAGCCGATATGGGGGTCTCCCACCTTTCCCTCTTAATTTGACCACCAATGGGGAGTGCTCCGAGAGAGTACATCCTAGATATTCTGGGTCCTCAAATCGGCATTAGTACTCTCTACCCGTCAGAAGGTAATCTAGGCGTGAGTACGACCCGTGTACCTCTGAATAGTATGAAAAACCCTTCTCACCATGTTTCTCCAAGATCATCCATTACCTTGTGAAGGGACCCCACCATCTGTTTCTTGCTCGGACCCCTCCCCCAGTCCCATCTAGGCGCGGGTCTAAGTGACAATTTAAGTCCCCACCCCACAGTATCATTTATCCACTATAGGCCCCAACCATACGCTGGACCGAAAGGAAATATTCCCGATCTATGTTCGGAGCATAGGAATTCACTAAGCAAATCCAGTTTTCTTCCCACATAGCCACCACCATCACTGTTCGCCCCACGTCGTCTTCCAAGACCTTTTCCACCCGTAACTGAACTCCCCTTGCCACCCAGATCAACACTTCTCTTGCCTGGGTCAAATAGGACGTCCCCAATAGCTGCCCACCCCACAACATTCCCATATCCCCTTTTCCCATGTGCGTTTCCTGAATCAAAGCTAGTTGTATTCCCTGGTGTTTCAGAAATTCCTCCACCCTGTTTTTTTCTGCCTAGAGCCCAACCCCCAAACATCCAAGTGCCAATCTTCAATCCTCCATGTTCCTCCATGTTATTACTCCCTAGACCTATCCCAACCCTCTATCCCAAGGACCCGTATTAAAGGCCATTTCCCCAATCCCCTACTCTGCGCCCCAGCTCCCGTACTGTCTCCCGGTGTTGGCTATCACCCCAGTCACTGTGATCCGTGCCATTCTTATAAGACGCGTGATACCTGACCCCAACTTGGTATCATAAACTGCAATTCCCCCTCTCTCCTTCCCACTACCTCACCCCTCTAATCCCCAAACTCCCCAACCATAACTTGTGGGTAGTTCTGGGTTGCGCTCCCTATGCCGGCGTCTCACTGCGTCATGTCCTCCTCTTACGCTGCAATTCCATTTTGAAGTCTGGGAAGATGCACAATTTTGTGTTCCTTATTTCATAGAAGCCTACTCTGCGGGCCTCTTGTAGGATGGCGTACCGGTCCTGGAAATTCATGATTTTGGCCTCTAACTCTCAGTGATGCGCCTGGAAGCAGAGCCCACCCTGTGTGCCCTCTCTACTGTGAAAAACGTGCATAGGCCTTTGATCCCCAATACCTTCAGGATCCGATTCTCCATGAACAGCTCGGCACTGGGACCTTCTTCCCTCTCAGGCACTCCAACCAGGCGGATGTTGCAGCGCCTGTAGCAGCCCTCCGCTCTCCTTTCCAAGGTCCTGGTCGCCCCCACAAGGCTGCCACCTGTTTAAGAAGTTGGATGTTTTCCTCCACTGTGCTGACCCTCTGCTCCACTTCCGTGACCCTCTTGCATACTTTCCGGAGGTCCGCTCTCACCAGGGTGACATCTACTCCCACTTCCTTGATCCAAAATTCCGAAATTGTTCCCTTCCAGACGATTTGTTCAACATATAATATTCCCACATCTGATCTTCCCTTTCATACTTCCTTAATAAAGTCAATCACTAAATCCTTACCTACTTTTAATCAGAAATGCCCCTTTTCCTTTCTAAACCTTTTAATTAATAATCACTCCATTAAAGCCTCGAAATTGTATGTATTTCTCAATGACCCTCCCTCTCCTAATTTGCTGAATCTGAATACCGTCAGACAATGGGAAATTGACTGGAATCTTCAGCCCTCCCCAGATAAATGGACCAAAATTTGGAAAGTTTGTCAGTCCACATCCCCTGCAGCCAACCTTCCCAAACCTACGTTTTATTTCCTCTGTGCCTTCTTACCCCTTCACCTATTGCTAAGACTTCAGATAGTATATCCGATAATTGTTGGTCATGTTCGGAATCAAATGCAGACTTTACTCATTTAATCTTTAAATTTAAATATGTTCATGCTTTTTGGTCTAAAGTTTGGTCATGTATGCCATCAATTTTTCACTTAACAGAATCATTAAAGCTCGCTAATATCATGATTGGATCTATAATCAACCTTGTTATAAGTCAAATTGATTCTTCTTCCTTGTTTAACCTGTTCATTGACCTTGCTTTTCAAAATATTACATGTAATTGGAAGAATGCTACTAATCTGTCGTACACTGCCTGTTGGACTTCTATATGCTCCATTCATTGTATAGAACAATGTCATGCTTCTACGTTTAAGTGCATACATTTAAGAGAAAATGGAATAGGTTCATACTGTATTTGAATCCTTATAATGAAATAAATTCAACTACTTTAGTTTGAACCTCCTCCCTGACTTTTCGTTATATTTTCATGTTTCATGTTTGTGTACTGTTTCCCCATGTTCTGTTTAATTCGTTATCATATTCAAACAAATTATATGAAGCCGTTATTCTAACATGTTTCTCTTTAAGTTTGTCAAAATGTATGAATTTTGATTTTAAAATGTATATAGTTTAACATGACAAGTTATGTCATTGTTTACAATAACTAATTTAGCTTGTATTTTATGCCTTTATCCAATTCTATCAATAAAAATATTTAAACAGAAGTGTCGAGACACTAGCCTGGTATGCAGGTCAATACCATGAATGCCAATTCTCCCTCTGCATACAATACACTTGGCTAACTACTGGCGAATTTTCACTCGCCAGTGGCTAGTGCAGAGATTAAATGTTATGACCTGGCTTTAATACAGAGTCCACTGTTTAACCTATTACTGAAGAAGGGGCCTCTGCAGCATTATCTTCTTTGGGGAGCATTCACGCTCTTTCAGTGAGTGAATATCCAGGTTCTATGAGGTTTCCTCGAGAAAGTGTTTTGAGGCACATTTACCCGATTTCTTTTTTTTCTTTTTTTTGTTTTTTACGCATTTATCTGCAAAAAAGCAGGGGAGGAGGAGAACCCACTCACCTTAATAAAAACCTAACCCCCATCTACATTTGCGGAAAACTGTGAAAGAAAAAATATCAAACTGGGCCTGCGAACAAATAGGCTATACCAATATCAACCTGAAACATAGATTGCATGCAGAGCATTCTAGTAGTGTCCCAATAGAATGCTTCACTCATCTTGTGCAAGTTAATACAGAAAGTAGCTCACTGCTCTTTGCACAGCACATTGGGTTCAGAATGGGCCCACTGCATTAAATGGGTATGGTAAACTGCCCTTCCACACCTTCCAGATAGTCCGGCATCCTATAAAATACTGACCTAAAATGATGGGCGACTTTGTAGTTTATTTGGGATTAGTCTAAACTCAGTTTTACAGAGGCCCTGTTTTGATACCGTGTGGGAAAAGCAGAATTCAGAGCTCTATAGACTGTAACTATTTCTCTGGCCTTTAATCTGTTTCATTTTCTTGCAGCTGTTTGAGACTGTGGGACATTCTACAACTTCTGTTTGCAGAAGTATAGCATTGATCTCTAAGCTCTAACCTGGTATATTTCTCTTCCAGGAGCTTGGTACGATGAGAACAATGACCCATGTGCCCCACAGAGGTATGCTAATGGGTTGTCCTATCAACAATGGCATACTGAGAGTTTCAACAATTGTGCCCCGCCTGCATACCATGGTGCTGATAATATGGAACCATATTTCTATGATGACAGTCCGGTCCTATGCAGCCGCTTTTCTCCCGGATACACACATTTTGAGGAACGGATAGCCCCTGGTAGGTTTTGGAATATAATATCAATTGTAAATTTGAACACCTTGTGTACAGAGTGTTCTTAAAGTACAATGGGATTGTGTACCACACCATGGCTAGGCCTGCACTTAGTTTGGTGAAATCTGCTTTATGAACTGGTTGTCTTGGATCAGCATTTATATGGAAAAGAACATAATGCAATATCCTTTTCCTTTCATGACTTTTATCATTGCCATATCTGAGGATATGGAGCCATATATTGTTGCACGTGTAACCACACTATGGGTAAATATTTTGGCCCTGGTTTGTACTCTAACACTTTTAACAACTTTACTTGGAGGACTGCATTGACCACCTGACGTCTGATCCGAAAGGTTGTGTATGGGCCTGACTTGGTGCGTGGGTCTTCTGTGCCACTCTGGGATACTAGTCGCTTGATTCATTGGAGTATGGTCCTGGTGTAGCTTTGAAAAGCAATACCTTTAAACTCTTCTTGAACCCTGGAATCCTGTACAGATTTCTTATGGGCCCAAATGATTTCCAGAGTCTGGTGCTTTGCAATTTGATAGACAGGCCTCCATTGTGTTAGTTGAAGATTACAGATGTGAGAATGCTGTATGGCGAGGGGTTGACTTGTCTCAAGCTTTTGTATGCATGCAGTCTTTTGCATGTGTCAGCATTATATATAGTAATGGAATGGAACTAGCAGTTCTTCTTTATGCTCTGCTCAGGTGGTTGTTATCTGTTCTCATAGTCCGAGTTTGGATACTTCCTTGAAAATTAATTGGACTTCTACAATTTATATTAAGGTCTAATGTCCTCAAAGCTCTTACTGTTTCAATATAATGGGTGGCCTGAATGACCAGGACAGTTTTTCTGGGCATCACATACTGGACACTTGCTTTCTTAACTTTAATGGACTCCTTGCTCCCACGGATTCCTCATCTATATCTATCTTCCAGCAGCAGCTTGTCGACGCTGCCTGATACCTCTATGCACCCCGCGCTGGACATGTTGAGACCAATTTATATAGAGGTGTTGTGACCTCAGTTCCTTTTTTTCCACACGTTCTACTTGCTTTAGGAACACCGCTTTTACTTGGAACTTTTCTAATTCTTCACAATGCTGAATCTGGCGAGGTCTTCGGGATTCAAACCCTACGTGGATTGCGGCCGTCAATTGTCCGTTCCGGACATGCGCCGTAAAAGCCTTTACTACTTTGGTGAAAAAGGTGATAAGCAAACCTGGCGAAGATGCAGGGCACGAACTGTAGAACCAAGGAAGGCACCCTGTCCCTAAGGACAAAAAGAAGAAAAACCCATAAGCGGTTGATCGGTTCTTCGTGGCATCATTCTTAATATTTGAAGAAACAGAGCTACCGCTCCAAGCTTTTCTAAGAGCAAGAGGCCCCGCAGGCACCTTTTTCCACCCAGTCCTTAACCCCAGAGGAATGGGAGGCATTCGGGATGATGAAGCAAGACGTCTTGGCCCCTGCGGCTTAGACACCAGCGGTCACAACATCAGCTCTGTCTGCTTCAACCAGGCCGACTGACCAAACCACGCTTGGAAAAACTGCCAGGGATTACGCCATTAGATGCAACAAGTTTGCAACCAAGGGGCACATTGTACCGTCTCCGGTCCTCAGTCCCCTGTCTTGATCCCTGTACAGCGACGTCCGAGTCGTGAAAGAGTTCCTCCCACTCCACAGAATAGCATATATGTCTCAGTTAGAGAGTTAGAGGATATTTGTGAGGAAGGAGGATCTGGTCCCCTCTGGTCTGGAGCCCTTTCACCCCAGGGATGTGAGACTTCCTAGAGGAGTTTTACGAGTAACAGGGTGACTTGGTGAACCTGGAGGATGACTTGCAGGAGGCAAGTTGCCTGGACATCTCAACAGAATTGCACCTGATCCCTGCTGCCACTGCTGGACTGATAGCAAAGGTGGTTGACATTTTATGGCTGTCGGCTCCTCCACGTCCAAAGGCGCAGTACCATCTGACTGACATCCTGGATGAGAGTCCAAAAAAGAGACTTGGTTGCCTTTCATTCGCGGGCCAGTGATGGAACGGTGGGCCAAACTGGCTTCAGTTCTCACAGTGGACTGCGACCTAGCCAAGAAGCACAGGCCAGCTACTTCTGGCCCCCATTTTCTTTCTGTCCTTACATCCCCAGATAGTTTGCTGGTACAAACCACTACTTGGAATTTTACAACCAGCTCTTTTCCATCTTTGCCCAAGACCGGGAGAGAAATAGATTAGATCCATTGGGGTAGGACGATTTTCAGCTCCTTGAGCCTTTGTCTCTAATGTGTAAATGCCTCTTGAGCTTTGGCCAGTTTACTTTTGGCTTCTGGTCACTTCAGGCCAAGGTGTCAGAGCACAACCTCGAAGGGAGATGCAGGAAGGCTATAAGGCTTTATCAATGACTGCCTGGAAGACTCGCACCAGATTCTGCCTGGCATGCACACAGCAGACTGTGTCGTAATGTTGATGGCCACCAGCACAGTCCTGCAAAGGTTTTCTTGGCTAAGGACGTCAGGGTTTGCTACTGACATCCAAGAGAAACCTCTGGACCTGCCCTTCGATGGCATGAACTAGTTTGGCACTAAGGCAGAGTCCCAGAAATTCCAAGCTTCTAAGGCTACCACCAACTCTGGGTTAGCAGTGGAGCAACTGTGATCTGAGATCTTGGTGTGCAGGAAGGAGTTTTTTTGTAAATTTATGCCCAGAGCGGTCGAGGCAAAGCATAATCGGGCAGGCAACTGTGGCTTCATCCTGATGGGGTTAAGGGCTTGGGTGTGCCTAGAAGAGGCGCTTCCACCCCCACTTCAACCCCCGGCACGACGACTCTCTGAAGTGGATTTCTACCATCTGTCCCTTATGGGAGGCAGAATATCCCTGTCTGGCGAGGAATGGAGAATTACCACCTCTTACGCCTGGCCCTTACATGCCCTCTAGTAGGGATACTGCCTCCCTGTTGCCTCTCGCCCTCCAGAACACACCCCCATTGCCCTTGTGCCCGGTGTGCTTTATAAATAAATAAAATCCAAATACCAATCCTTGCCCCTGGAACCTCTCCTACTGGAGGAGTTCCGTCAGCCTCTGGCTAAAGGGGGCCATGGAGATGGTACCATGCTTGGATTGAGGCAGGAGTTGGTACTCCACACACTTTCCCAGTCATTGTGCTGGTTCTCACAATGATATTGATTGCTCCGGACTGTGCATGGAGAAAATGGTACCCGGAGGTGCTGGACATGGCCATCTGCCCTCACTGGCATCTATCGCAGAGAGCGGACACCCACTCGCAACTCACAGGGTTGGGTACTGCACCACAAACCTATGTAGTCTGAACCATCATTCCTGACTGCTGAAAGGCTGAGGCAGGAGTGGGATTTGTTGGACGTCGTTCTGGGCGTTCTCTGTGCTAGAAGACCTGCCACCAAATTCATTTGACTGAAGGTGGTTAAGGTTGTCTGCTTGGTGCTGGGAGCGGTATCCTTTTTAGTTGCTCCACTTCCTCGTGTTGGATTTTCATTTATCTTTGGCCCAGACGGGATTACAGATTGGTACATTAAAGGTTTAGCTTGCTGCCATTTCGGTTTTGCAGAGGACCCCAGAGCAGGGCTCCTTTTTCACGATCCCCAGTCATTTAGTTCCTGAGGGGTCTTTCCAATATGGTCCCCCACTTCGGTTTGTTCCGGCATGGGATTTAAATTTAGTGTTGTTTTTAATGTGTGCTTTGTTTGAGCCCCTTCCAGGACTGATCACACTTATGCTGATTTTCTTTGTTGACTTAACAAATGGGCTCCTGGTTTTGGAACCTACTTTGCCCAGGAGGGCTAATTAAGAAACAAAAATACAAGTAATTAGGTTGGGGTATTTTCTTGAGCACTCGCCTTTCCCCTGTCATCTTATGTGTCTACACAAAGAAATCAATCTTCCGTGACCAGTTCTGGAAAAATCTTGATTTTATAAAAGTTGCATGGATCAACATTCAATGTGGTGTGAAAGACTTGAACATCAGTCGGCATTCAGCCGGTCATACATAAAAACAAACAACAATAAAAAAATGTACACAGTTGGGAATACAATTGCTTGTGTGAAGAGAGAGGTTTTAATCCTTTGCTGTCAATACCTAGAAAGACAGTAATATATGGGAAAAACAAGTGAACATTTGTGACAAAGAACAATAAGTGATAAAACTGCTTCTTTCAGAGGTCAGCGCTAGTACACTGAGGTTTTTGGAAAAATGTGTCTACACCGGGGTGTTTCAGTCGTCTATGTGGGCTTGCTTTGCCTCATCTTTTGCACGGCCTTCTTCAGGATGGGGTGTTGTATGAACCTGATGTTCATGCTATGGGTGATTGTTGCCACAGGCTCTTTGATGGGGGTCTAATCTCATCTGTAGATGTCCCCTTAGGAGTCTCTAAATAAGAGGCTTCAGTCTTGCTGGTGTAAACGAAAAACATTCGTCTTGCCTGGCCCAGAGGAGGTATCCTGGCGGGTGGAGACGCTCGTTAGTAGTGAGCAAATCCAGACGAAAGGTGCTTCCAGGCCCCCGCGCTCAGTGACTCAGCACCCTGTGTGGACCTTTCGTATGGATTTGCACACTACTAACGAGATTGCATTTACATTTAATTTTATAAATCACAAATTTCAATCTACAGTTTTTCAGTGATTTTGGTCTTCATTCCATATGAGTCTTTGAATACATTCGTACTGTCTAGTGCATATTGGCACATGGAACATTAAGAAGATTAGTATTGTCTGTTCTGCTTCCGTCAGACATGCGGGCATTTTGCCCATCAGGCATTTATGGGTAATAAGGAGAATCCTAAAAGATACCCTAGCCCGAATCGGGAGCCATTGAAGACTTTTTCTTGCCTCTGATAAGTGATCTCTCCTCTGAAGGCATTTAACATCTCTCACCGCCCCATTTTGTATTACCTGGAGTAGTTGAAAGTCAGATTGGGGGATGCCCACCAACAGGCTGTAACAATAGTCCAATTTGGATCCTACTATGGCCCTAGCTAGAGTATTCAAATCTGAGTATTCATCCATCTGTGACCCCTTATTTCTTTCGTAAATAAGGGGTCACAGATGGCGGAAAGGTTTGATGAAATAAGAAGCAGAGGAAATGGAGCTGTTCACCTGGGCCTTCATGTTCAGATTTTTGTTCAGGTAAATAACCAGGGTCTTCACCTTGCTAATATCCTCAATACAATTGTCTATATTGAAATTGTTGTAAATGGAACTCAAGTTTTACTTCTGATCCTATGATAAAGAGTTTGGTTTTTTGAGCTATTAATGGCCAGGCCATTTGCCACCATCCAATTTTGTATCCTTATGTATACTTTATTGATCTAGATTTTATCCTCGTGATGTGACCCAGAGAAGGGGATGACCTATTGCGTATCATCCGCGTAGTTTGCAAATATGATCCCTTTGTGTTCAAGCATTTTAAAGAAGAGAATCCTGAAGACGTTATAAAAGCAAGGGGAAACCGCAAGCTCCCTGCAGAACCCTGGATAAGCGAGTGGCGGGATTTGCTTCTGCCAAGTCACTTGCGACTCTCACTTGCCTATCCCTCAAAGAATGAGATCCATTGTGTTGCTTCAATGGAGAAATTGGCATTAACCCTTAACCTGGTGGACAGGATGGACTGGACCACCAGGTCAAAGGCTGCCGAAAGGTCGAGGATCATAAGTAGGGCGATTTGACATTTACCCATGCCATGGAACAGATGAGATTTTAGGGCTACGAGAGCCGTCTCGGTTCCATGATTAATTCAAAAGCCTGATTGGTAGTTATGAAGAATTTGATTTTGCTCAAGAAATATGCAGATTTGGTTATAAGCAACTCTGTCCAAAAATGTTAACAGAAAGGTGGTAAGTAATAGGTCTGTAATTGGACGATGTTAATGGACAGAGGTTAGGTTTCTTCAAAAGTGGGGTAATCCAGGCATTCTTTGTTATCAGGAACACTGTTTGAGCAAAAGAGGCATTAACAAATTTGGTAAGTGCTGGAATCAAAATAGGGGCGCACACCTTGATCATGATAGAGGAGCAGGGGTCTCCTTTACAACTTGTACTTTTGAGTTGAGCGATAGTTTTAGCCAGTTCTTCTTCAGAGATGGCCATAAAATGGAAGGTAGGCTGCTCCTTATCCTTAATGGCAGGAGTGTAAATATTGTCTTCCAACTCTTGTTCACTCTGAGTTTTTTCTCTCCTCTGTTGACTCTCTAATTTTTTCAAATTTATTAAATACGGCCTGTTGAATTTCCGTGCACCAAGAATCGTTTTTGAGAATAAGACCCTATTGTTGGGCAATCACATACCCCTGTTGGGCCAGGTGTATGTGATTGTTCCTTTTAATATTTTAAAAAGTTCTTTACTGTCAGATTTGTTGTTAACTAATCTAGCGTTAAGTGACTCGTTTTTGGCTGTGAATATGGCTCGTTTATACTCAGCCGCAGTGATTTTATATGCTGCTAGGATGAGTGGTTCTCGAAGTTGACGCCAAGCATAAAAAAGCTTGATTTTCTTAGATTTAAGTTCCTTAAGATCGTTATTAAGCCAGGCATTTCTCTGCACTATCGATTGAGTTTTTATCTTGACTGGGGCGAATTTCTCTGTGGCTGAGCCAAGAGAGTTCACCAAGGTGGCTGAAATTTCTTCCGGGTTGTCTCTATTTCCAACTTTATTATTCAGGGCAAAGGCCCAAGCACTCAGTCTCTCTCTTCAGGTTTTTCTGACTTCTAATAGCCAGGGACATTTTAGGCTGAGTAGCTTTTTTTATTAAAATATGCAATCTGTGAATGAAAGCATGTACAAAAATGGTCCGATCATGGCCAAGGCTTCACTTCTATGTTGGTCAGATTCATGTTCAGGGACGAAACCCAGTCCAGGGTATGTCCTTTAATGCGAGTAGGGTCTCTAATACAATGGGAGAAACCCAGTGAGTCGAGTGTGCTCCATCACTTTAGCGATGGAGTCCGTATTGCAACGCAGCCAAAGACTGAGATCTCCAAGGAGAACTAATTTGTTATTGGGTTTCAAAAAAGATAATAGAAGACTATTCATTAGAGCTGGGAAGGTAGGATCTGAAGTGGGGGCTCTGTAAAGTAAGAGGATGTTAAGTGTGGTTTCAGCACTGATGGCTACTTTGACCAATAAAAGTTCAGTTCCTCGGATGGTATCAAACTTTCCCACGTTTAAAACTTGGAACTAATAATAAGAGCTACACCCCCCCCCCCCCGCCCCTCTATTCTGCACTCTATCCTGCCTAATCATGTGTTAGCCCTCCGGGATAGCTAGCGCCAGAGCGGGGGTCGGCCGCTTCATGACTCCAAGTCTCCGTCAAGGCGCAGACATCTAGATCATACTCTTCAATAAGGGCAGCCACTTCTGTGGCATGTTTGAGGAGTGACCTTGTGTTAAGTAACATGTATTTTAAAGTGCACTGGGGAAAAGATATATTTAAGGGGCCTTCACATGGCACTAAAATGGGCTTGGACTGCTCAGAGATATCATGTGTTGTGTGATTTTTATGAGGAAATGATATAGTGACTGGAGCTTTCAGGTGCTTGGCATAGCATTAGATTGTCCCTCGGTAGCAACTCAAGCGCCGTTCCACCCACGTGGACCTTAAAAGCAACTTCACGTGGGGGCGTGGAGATAAAGCGTCACATATAGCAATTGAGTTATCCGTATTGCAGTGCAGCCTGGACTCAATCTTTGAAAGGTCTGGGTGCACTTGGACCTGTAAGGAGAGCAATAGGGCAAGTCTCAGTTTGCGTATATTTCATTTTCACAAGGTCTAGGGTAGCCTGGTGCGTGTATCGTGCATCTAATTTGTCTCTGGCGGTCTGTATGGCATTCAAAATGTCCGTAATTCCCATTTTAAACACTTACTGCAATGTTGCGAGTGGGGTGGCCTGACTCCCGTAACAAACCGGAACAAACTGGCTCCTACGTGCCGGCGCTTACACGCCTGACGTGACAGTAAATACTTGCACGAACGACAATAAAGCAGGGATTTGTAGTTAGTGACGAGCGGCTTCTTTCAGAAGTATAAAGTTAGTAAAAACAAGGCGATTGCAAGCAGGAAATTAATGCGAGCACTGCCCTACCAAGTCTAATAATAAACTAGTTTTCAAATGTAGGTAAGATTTAGCACAAGTAAGATATTTAAAATTGATATAAGAACAAGTAAAATCAGAGCCTTCTCTCTGTTAATCCTTCCTATTTGGTTTTCTCCAAGGAAATGGCCACATTGAGAGTTTAGGCCCTCCTTACTTTCAAAGGGGCTCTCTGATTTCCATCTTTCTCAAAAGATTCATCTTCCAGTCTTCTTTCCTCCATTTCATCCTTCCGAGGGAGATGAACGTTTCCATCTGCTGGATCAGGTGCGGGCCCTCAAGTTCTACATCTCTCGGACAAGGGAGAACGGGACTGATGGCCAACTTTCTATTGGTTCCATGTGTGCCGGACCTGGCTGGGCTGTTACTAACCAGACCCTGTCTCAACGGATCATTCTCTACATCTCGGAATGCTATAATCTGGCCAGTAAGGAGGTCCCTGAGGGTCTCGGGGCTCACTCCACCATAGGGTTGCCCGCCACCTCGGCCCTCTAACGTGGATTACCAACCGGCTACGTTGGCTTCCTTGCAAACGTATGCCAAGCTTTGTTTGGATTCTGTCTGGTCAGGAAGCTCGTTTTCGCAGAGCTCTCCGGAGTTTCCTGGTTTCAGTGGTCTCCTTGCTTCACTTCCTCCTTCAGGAAATTGTACTGCTTTGGTGTTCTGCCATAGATGAAGAATCCGTGGGATGAAGGAGTACTTTTCCGCTGCCAGGGAACGCAGCACAGCTCCGTCCAACACCTACGCGGCGGACAGGACATTGGAACCAGTATATATAGAGGTGCGTGCCCCGTGAACTAATTACTTAACTTTCGGTAATGTTCTTTCTTACGGATGTTCCTTCAGATTCCTGATCGCCCTCACTAACTGCCCCTCTTGGGGTAGCTGGTGCACCTTCATTCTGGGGTACCTCAGCATCAGCGTGCTAGGGAAAAAGGTGGAACTGAGGTGACTGGCCACGCACTTCTATATACACTGGTTCCAACGTCCTGTCCGGCGTGTAGAGGCGTAGGGCGAAGCCGTGCAGGGTTTCCTGGCAGCAGAAAAGGTTCCGAAGGGCAGCTGGCGCTGGGAGATGGATACTGTAGATTAGGAATACGTGGGAGGTACGATCATCAGAAAGAACATACCAAAAGGTAATTAGTTAATTAACCCTGACCCCCACGGATAGCCACATCATGTTGAGGTGGCAGAGGATCTGTGTAAGATTTACAGCCTGCAGAGGAGAATGGGGGGAATTAAAGGTGGGATTGGTGCAGATTCTACTGAGGTTAAGACTGCCAGCGATGGCAATAGAGGTGAAGTGCTGAAGTTTAATTTCACATCAGAGAAGCCACAGATTGCGAGCCAAGGCAGAAGGACCTGGGCAAAGAAAAGCAGGGATGTGGCATTGGAAGCCAGGAGACAGATGCATTTTGTTTTAAAGGCGTTGACCATTATGCACCATCCAGTGTAGCATAGCAGCGAGCCAATTGAGAATGCAACAATACAGATATAAAATCTGTTACTTGGAGGTACGCGTACTCCTACCTTCTATGTTCCGCACATAGTGCTTGTATTCATAGCTGTCAATTTTGGTGAAGACCTCTGGGAAGGTATCTCGGGGATGACCGCTACGCCTAATGGGAGTCAAAGCTCCACTTGTGACATCTACCATTTGCTGATTTCTCCTAATAGTTGCTTTTCAAAAGTCAAGCCTCTTTATTCACCGATGGGGGTGTTTGATTTTTGAGGAATATGGCCTATTGTTAAATATGAATAGTAATTATAGTTCAGGGCTTGAAATTAAGATTGGATAAACAGGAGCTACAAGTAGCGCCTGGGTATCCAGCAGTAACCGTTCACCAGGAGCTACCACTGGGGAACGAGGAGCTAGTACATAGCGTTACGCAAATCTAACTTTCACAAAAAATTCAAACATAATTGTATCCATTATTTATGACCCCATATGCTTGAAATGTCATATAGATGTGTCCTAATGTTTTATAGACTGTCCCCAATGAGTTAAATTCACATGGCTGTTTGGTATCAGTTGGCCTGGGGAGCCAAAAGTAGCTCCTGGTAACTTTTGTTTAAAAAGAAAAATCTATTTTTAAAAAAAAACATTTTATTGAAATTTCGATCAACGTGAAATCCATCACATAATGTAAAACAATAATAAAGCAGTAACAACCGGCAAGTGTCAATGCATCGTAACTTCCTTTTAACTAAGTAACAGTATACCTGTTGCTCATAAAACCATTCACACGCAAGTACACAGGTTAGGGGGAATTAGCGTAAGTCTGGAATTTAGGAAAAGAGAAAAGAACAGAAGGAAGCAAGAGAATGAAAAATATGAAAAGATTCTCTATACACTTTAAGTACACTCTGTCTAGGTCATATACATCAGTGGCATTGTCACGGATTCAGAGGATATTTCTCAACTCTTGGCTGTAAAAACATGTGTTCCTTTTCGGCTACATATTCCAAGAATGGCCCCCAAACACGGGAGAACCTGGGGCCTTACCGAGGGGAAGGGATTTGATCGCGCTTTCAACTTCCTGCGCAGTTATTGGTTGCTATAAGGGGCCGCATAGGGTTTGTGCGACTTGCGGGAGTTGTTCGTTTGCTATGAATTTTTTAGTGGCTTGTAGGTCCCCGGCATGCAGGGCTGCCTGTTCCCTAAAGAAATTCTCAATGTGCAGTTTGCCGTCCTCCAAGGAGACACATCTGCCTGTACTATCTCGCAAGGTATCTATCCTATTTAGTTTTGCTTGTTTTTTCAGTTTAGCTGCCAATAATGTATTAACTTTATTCCCTTTCGTATAAAAATATTGCTTAGTAAGCAACATATGATACGCAGCCCTCGCCGTATGGTGTGCCTCCAACGCTTTCTTAGCTATTTGTAAATCTCTCGGGGAGCGCCGCAAACCCTTATGTGTATTGCTTCGAGCCTGCGGGTTTCTCCCTCCAGTTGAGCCTATAGCACCCTTCTGGCTGTTCAATCAGGTGCCCCCAATTACTGTCTTGCCAGCATCCCACACTGTCGCAGCCCACATTGCAAGTATCGTTCTCCCTAAAGTAGAAATGTATGGTTTCCGCTATGTGAGTTCGGATCGGGAGATGGTCTTATAAGAGATCATTTAGTCGCCAGGACGGCTTCTGGGGTGGGGTTGCTTGGAAAGGGGAAAAGTGTTAATCTCACTGGGGCATGATCGGAGAAAGCTTCTGGGAGTATTTCGGTATCTGTCGCCAGGGGGATTAGCGTATCAGAAAGAAGGAACATGTCTAATCTAGAGAACCCCTTGTGAACTACTGAAATATAAGTATATTCCTGTTCTTCCTGATGGTGGAACCGCCATACCTCAATAAGTGAGTGCTCCTGCAGTAATGTGGTAAGGGCTAGGACATTTTTCTTGTCATTGGCCGTTGGGGGTAGTGCCTTATCAACTAAGTGGTTGATCGGTGTTATAATCACCGCCTAAAATTATTTCGCCTTCTGCATGTTCCATCATGGATTTAGATAGCATTGCAAAAAACAAGTCCTGCTTAGCATTTGGAGCATATAGTGAGACCAGGATCACTTTGTGTCCCCATAGCATTGACACTACCAAGATAAACCTTCTCTCCCCATCCTGCACCACCTTCAATGCTTTTAAGGCAATGTCCTTGCACACTAGAATGGCGACCCCACGTTTCTTGAAACCACTAGAGGCAAAACATTTTGTGGGCTAGAGCTTATTATTGAGGCAAAACTAGTCAGCGGGTTGAAGGTGGGTTTCCTGGAGGAACAAGAGCAGCATCTAGGGCTGGTAATCTATGAAACAAAGCGTTGCGTTTTAGGGGAGAGTTGAAGCCTTGGACATTGAGGGTAATGCATTTAACGTCTGGGGTCGCCATTCTGAGATCGCTCAAGCTTTTGTGATATGCTGAGTGACATTATTCCTCCCCGATGAGGGGAACCCCCAAGTCGCCGTTTTCCCCCGGCCTCCCCAAGTTTACACCGTACATGTTTGTAGCAATATAACGTGGTCTGAGTGGGAGACGGGGGGCCAGATGAGGATTCCCCCCCTGGTGCCAAGAGTTGCTCTGTGACTTACAAGTGGCAGTGGGTGTATGGGGCCATAAAAAAGGCCCAGTGGTAGTGTCTCAAAAAAATAACGTAAAGAAACAGTAAAAAAAAAGACATGTAAATCAATACAAGTGAGGCTCGCAGCAGCCTCGAGTTCCTAACCAAAATTAACAAACCGTCAACAGTAACGTGCGCCATTCGCCTAGGGCGCCCAAATCTTCTATCCTACAAAATCTTTGATCCCCATGAGTTCCAGTTGGTGTCTGGCGTTCGGAAAAGCGTGCTTCATCGATGGCTGCACTCTGCCTCTGGTTCATGAGTGGGCACTGCCATGGCTCTCCAGCGAGTCAATGATAGACCGTGCAGCGTCGAGGCTAAGGGATGAAACGAGGCGATAGCAGGACGTCAGGCCGACAATGCCTCCCCATTTCCTGATTCTGCATGTAAAGGCGACCAAGGGCTAGCGGCTCTCCTTATAGTACTCCAGTCATAGAGTATCACCGCTTTACCAGCTCTGAAGTAACCATATGGGGCTCCCCTGCTTCGGCTTTATTAATTACTACCCGTCAGCGTGGCGTCCCCGGGGTTCAGTTGTTCTGTGGTTATCATCTCCCGGCGAGGGGGCAGGGATTTTCCTCCCGGCAAGGGGGTGGGAGGGCTCCGGCATTTTCTGTATATCCATGTCATCCGTGGTTTCCGTTTCCTGGTGTGGGGCCGTCCCAGTCGCCACCACCCTCTGGGCTTTCTCCACTTATCTTTTGGCGTGGGGCTTGGGTCTGGATTTGCCCACACCTGGGAGCAAGGCTCCGAGGTAGCCTCGCTGTTTGCTCCAGCCATTAAATCCTTTGCATCGTCATCTGAATAGATTTTGTAGTGCTGATTGTCGAGGTCTAAAATCAGTTAGCATGGGAATCCCCAACGATAGCGAATCATTTTGGCTTGCAGCCAGGCCGTCACCCTCTGTAGACATCTGCGGCTTGCAAGGGTGTATGGGGAGAGATCCTGGAATAGTTGTAATGTTGATCCACAGAATTGTAGTGAGTCAGTCTTCCTGGCCGCCGCTATGATATCTTCTTTCTGGCGGAAGAACTGCACCTGGATAAGGACATCTGGGAGCAGGTTCCTCTGCTGGACCGAGGAGTATACACAATGGGTCTTATCCAGAATCAGTGCCTCTGAGGGCGGGAGGCCCAGTAGGGTCTTAAACAGAGCGCTTACATAGTTGGGTAGCTCTTGATCCGAGATTTGCTGAGGGGTACCACAGAGACGCTTATTATTTCTCCTTGAACTATTTTCAAGGTCAGCCTGTTCTGCCCAGATGTGTTCTAGATGTTCCTCAATGACCCTCACTCTTTCTGTGAGTACCCCACTATCGTGCGTCTGTTCACATGTTCTATTTTCCAGCTCATTGACCCTAGCTTCAAGGCCTCCAAAAAGGGCAGTTAGGTCGGTGAGTGATCCGGCCAGAGCGTCCTTAGAGGTTTTGATCTCTGATTTAATTTCTTGGGTAATGTCCTGCTTGAGGGCCTTCAGCATCTCCTCAGTCGCTTCTGGAGAACACCATGTCTGGGAACTGTAACACCGCCGGGGCTGGATGGATGTCTGCTGCCATGATTTGCGTCCGCGGGGCAGTTGTCGGCTGTGGTGTTAAGAAGGCCTTGATACCTTGCGATTTCTGCTTCCTCGCAGCTTTAGGCCTTGCCGACAGCTCAGATGCTGGTGTTTTTACATGCCCGTGGCATGCCTTCGTGTTTGGGGGCCTCCCAGGAGCAACCATTGAACAGTTGTAGCGGGTTGGACTGGCCTGATAAGGGATCTTCCCGTAATCCCGACCGCAGCAGAGGACTGGGCTTGTATTTGCGTGGTCTGTGGCTCTCTATGTATTGCTCGCACTTGGCCCATTTATATTGTTGCTCCCTGATATACCAAACGTCTCAAGACGATGAAGAGCTTCCCTTACTTGGGATCTTGCGCTTGCAGCAGGTTCAGCTCACCCATAGGGGCCTATGCATGGGCAAACCTTCACAGGGGGGACCCAGAAATGCTGAAGGTTGAACGGTGATGGCGCCGGAGTTGTGGGAATCTCGCACAATTTGTCTAGTCTCCGGACAGGGGGTCCCCTCCCGACCTAAGCTGCCCAGAAGGGTGGTGCCATTATATCTGTGTCTTGCGGTCCCCTTTTGTTAGTGCCCTCTAGCACCCTGTTCCGGCCACTGATGGCGGATACTCAAACTCTCCGGGGTTGGGGAGAAAACCTCACCCCTTCCTGGGCTTAGCCAGGCAGACCCGCCTCAATTTGCTTCAAACTATATATTCGCCTGCAATTAGGTGTCCCATAGGTTCTATAGCGTAGATGGCCCTTCCCCTTATCTGTTAAGCTTTGGAAGTCCAGGAGGCGAGTGGCGAGGGCACAGAGGCGCGACGTCCCCTTCACTGACTTGGGATCCCGCTTCGGGCCCAGCGCCAGCTGGGCAATTAGTGGGGAGTATAGAGGGTCGACCCGCGTGCTTAAATAAGCTGCCACTGTTAGTGTGTTCGCCTCCGCCTGCCAGTCACAGGCCGTTGCTCCCGCTCCTCCCCCTCGCGGGAGCTGGGGCCGGGCGTTCCGCACAGCACGGTCCTCCTGCCGAATCTGTTATGCAGTCCCGCTCCGTACCGCCGCCGCTCCACCCCTCCTATTTTGGCTGCAGGGGAACAGAGGGGCTGCAGTAATTAATGCACAGTCACAGGGTGTTCTGCTCCACCAGGCTCACGGCTTACCCTGTGCAGGGGATCAATATCTCCTCTCCACCCCGGGGGGCGTGAGCTGCAGCTGCAATGTCCTCTCTGCTGTCCAAGGTCTTGCAGGTATCTCAATGCCAACTGGGAAACAACGTGGAGCACTGAAGGATTCGGTGCCTCCAGTGCGCTCACTCCCCCATCCACTCGTCCTAGCTCGCTACCACCGCCACTCCTTTCAGCAGGCGCCGGGGTCGGGCAGACCGCACAGAGCTATCAAGAGGTTGCGGTAGGGGCACGCTGGGTTCTTGGCCTCCTGGGCAGTCTGCCTCATGCCCCGGCTCCTCCTTTCCGCCTTCAGGCGCAGCCAAGGCCAGGCCTCCGAGCCCCTGCCGGCATCGAATCACTGCCGCTCACCAGTCTCTCCGCCGCACAATCCCCTGCTGACTTCGGGGTAACAGAGCACCTACGTTTGTTATGTGCGGCTCAGTGTATCCTGCCTCGACAGGATCCCGACTTGCCTCCTGTAGAGGATCACCATGTCGCCTTCGTTGGGTGCCGCCATTTTGTTCCGAGAGACGGCGGGACAATCGCTGGGGATTTCCATCGTTCCGCGGCTAATGCTGTTGCTGTTTTCAGCCCTCGAGCCGCTGCATGTCTTGGGCAGCCAAAAGTGTTAAAACAGTGAAAAGATCTCGTCTTAAGATGCCGGCATGTTGCAATTTGGGCGCCCTGTAGCAGAGCTCGTGGCAAACGCAACCTCATGGCGTGCTGCCTAGCCACGCCCCCTCCTGGTAACGTTTTTAAAGCTAACTGCTAGCCTAAAAGCAGGAGCTAAATAGCTCCCGGCTCCCTTAGATTTCGAACCCTGTAGTTGCTATGATAATAGCTCCTAAATGGCTCTTGTCATTTGTACACTATGGAGGAGCTGTGGTAACTTTATGCACTATAGGGAAGTCCTTACTAAATAGAATAAAATATTGTCCATCTTAATGACACACAAGTGATGAGTAGTTTACCAAAGAGTCATTCCCAACTTCATTAAATGTCTTTTCTCTCATTGCTGGATGGGAATTGGTTGGTATCTTTCCAAATCATGGCCCAATGCACCATACATTGTGAGCCCCCTACATAGACAGCGTTTGCTAGATTGTGTTTGTTGAAACAATCTCCAAGGTCGTCAATTCTGGAGGATTTTAATCTGTTTGTCTCAGTCTGGCCTATAGACATGGTATTTATTTCCTTAAGTTTTCTTGGTTGTTGCACCATCTAATGCACCACATGTGTATTGCAAATATTCAACGTGCATTTGGTCAGACAACTTTCTCATATGTCATGTTAACCTTGGCAAGAAAGTGTGATACCTTGAAACGAGAGGGCCCTTTATACAGATGATCACATCACTAACAAGACAGTTATTATTGATGCACTAAATATTGGCACTCTTAAATTTCATAGGGCCTATGACCAGTATGCCTTTTGGCATAGAGCATTGCTGTTAGTAGAATTGGAACACAAACACACGCTACTCCATGGTTCAATTGGATAGAAAATGAAGCAAGCTAACGTATTGTAATACAATCATAAAAAAGATGTAGGACTGTACTTGTTTTTAATCTGATAGGAGTCATTGTTAACTAAAATGTTGTTTTGAGCATACTCTAAGGTAACAGCCAACCAGTCTACCTCTTTTCGCTTAACTCTTCAGCTCATTCCCCAATCATTGTTTTCCTTTGAGAAAATGTACTTGAGGCAGAATTTTGCTTTTGACGGTTCTGCTGTCTCATCTTATTGTGACCCCAACACTTTTTTTTCCTTTAATTTCTCTTTGGTTTCCAGGATCTTTTTGTGGTCAGACTTCTACCGAAGTGCCCCTGCAACTTCAACCCGTTTTTTAGTATATTGTCCCATGGTAGTGGTTCTTGCTCGACAATGACTTCATCCTTGTGATGCTGGAAATGCATTGGAGGGAGAGGGCCTCCTTGTCCTGTACTCCCTTGTGTGTGTTCTGTAATGTTTTCTGCACAGGAGTCCAGTTGGGACCCCTGGCAGTGCAGCTCTTTTTGGTTGTGGTGAACAGAGACCCTTGGGATACCCCTATGGCACCCATGGGTGGGGGTACAACCCTATACCCCTAGTGTATGTTTTTGGGCACCTGTGTGTTGCCCACAGAGCAGGGTATGGGCTGGTGGCACCTCCATGCTGAATGCGACAGGTGTTCGGCGTATCCTCCATTTTGGGATAACCAGGCCCTTTCATAGGAATCAGTGGATTCCTGATATAAGGCAAGATGGCCCCTGGGGCCTCTTCGTTTCTGTTGCTGGTTACCTTGTTTACCAAAGTCCTGGGAAGCCCTGACTCACTCCCTTCCCCTGACTGGCTGTTGGGTGAAAGAACCATATAGTATTGTGGGGTAGTCCTGGACAGACTGGCTGGAGCCTTCCCAGTGACTGTATGTTTTTGGGTACATACTTTGGGTGGGACCTGTTTGTGACCAATATGCATTTTATGTTATAATAATAATCTATTATTATTATTAAAGTTGAAACTTGAAGCCTTAAAGCCCAGCTGGAAGAAGAATTGCTGCTGCATTTCATTCATCGAAATCAAGCAGCTGTTGAGTCTGTCGAGAACTGATCTGCGAGAGGACCTGGCTAGGAGACCTCTCCCCGAGCTACGAGGCACAATCGTGCAAAGCCTGTTGCTTTTCATCGAGGTACACTGGAAGCCAGTGTAGAAAGGCTGTCGACTGGAGAAGAGGTCTGCCGAGAATCCTGAAGAAAAGCGCAGGGACATCAATATCATCGAAGTCCATTGCCGTCGACCGGGGTTGGGAAGACTTTCTTGACCGCTGGAAGCCAGTCGAGTCATGTCGCCCAGCAGCGGGGGCACCTTGACGCTGTGCTGCTCGATGACCAGAGCCGCGAAGCTCCACCTTTGCCTAAGAAAATTTAACGACTGAACGTTGAGGTCGCCGGCTACCGAGGAAAGTCCTCCAGTGGGTTTCCTGCCACCCAAACCAGACCAAGACGTCACAAGGACACTGACTGAGTGAAGATCTGGGGTATAGCCCGTGGTAGAGTCTCGATTGCCAAAGCTATCCCGAAGTACGTTCTTCGGCTGCAGCACAGACAGGCCGCAGCACCGCAGAAGCAACTCCCGACACCATCCATGACCAAGTCTTATTTGCGGTACCGAACACTTTGCATCGAGAAGGACTGCATACCTCATCTTCCCAGGACTTCCACAAACGATCATTGAAGAGCACCACGTAGGTCGAAGCTGCTGTCTCGATGCCAGTGTTCCGCTTTTCTTAGAGGACCTCGACACCTTGTGGGTCCTGCTTTAAAGGGAGTCCACTCTCGAGGGATCCGTCGGCAAACCGTTGAAGAAACTCTTGTATCTCAGGTACTTTGTGGTGGTTGAACATTTTGGCTAGGAAGCAAGACTTCTTTAACATTAATGGACCTGGCTTCTTAAGACTTGTATTACTGGTTGCCAGGTGGGGCGATCCACACTCCGAATTGTCTCTATAGCTAAAGCTAGCATTCTGCCATTATTTTAATTAACCTGCCTTCCTTCCTTATGATCTATGTTTATGCACCTTGCTGCATGATTCGTATGCTACATAACTGTCAGCAGTTTATGCGTTTTAAAGGAATCTATAGCTAAGTGTGGTACCATATAGAAATTGCATATATTTGTCATATTAGAATGATCACAGTACAAAGTGTTATTGAATTGTGTATAAAATCTCAACCTTATTTTTATATAAAAAACTGTTAGCACATAACATAGTGTGAGGACATTCCTTTGTGGGGACATGGGGACTCCCTGTACTTGGGAACCAGCCTGCATCACCTCCTGAGAGCTTAAGCCTTGGTGGCTCGTCCGTAGCTACCAAATGAACCTTGGCTGGGGTGCACCGTGCCTCTACTCCGCCATATAGAGGGCAGAAGTACATACCCCCCCTCCAGTCTTTACAATCCCCTTGCATTGGTTTTAGGGAGTAGTCTAGTGACAGATTTTTTCTTTGTTACCTGGAGTTTTAGGCCCAAAGACTAGGATTTTAGTTGGCACTGTTGATTTTATGTGCATTTTTAAAGTCCTTCATTACATATCAATGCTGGATGGCTGGCTTGCTGTGCTACTGTCTACAATGTCGGAATGCAACAGTTCCCGCAACCTTTCCTCCCCCTCGTCACCTGGTGACGTGGGTAGCTCCAACTTTCTTCTCTGAGGCTTTTGGGAGAGAGGCTTTTTCCTTTCGTGCAGATATGGTCTGCCTCGGAAAGAAGCCACCGTGACCCAGAATCTGGGACTCACCGTGACCCCCCTCCGTGACAGCCAACAGGGGAAAAAGCCGTAGCAGAAAAAAACCCTGGTAGGAATGCAGAAAGTCGCTGAAGACACTCCAGCCACATACGAAAGTCCAAGGAGGAGATGCAGGCTGAATCGGGTCCGGAAGAGAAGCGCCACAGAATACCAACAGCTTGAGGGCGGCTGAGCAGGCAAAGGTAAGTAATCCAATTGAGGGAAAAAAATAGACGGAAAATGAAGTTAGAATGGCAAAAATTAAATAACGAAAGAAAAAAAAGGGGAGGGCTCAGGAAGAGAAAAGGAGAGTGAAAATAAAGCCCTCAAGTAAAAATAACAAAGGACAAAGCAGGGGAGAAATCACAAATGAGGAAGCCAAAGGGGGGCAAGGGAGGAGAACAAACAGGCAAAGTAAGCAGAAAGCCTAGGGGAACGCTGAGGAGCGCACGCAACGAAGAGAAATCACTAAATGTTGCAACGCGCCGAGCCGCTCTGCCGCTGTGAGTAAATAGGAAGCGGCGGCGGCCATCTTGAAAGAACACTAGACCGCACGTAAAGAAAAACGTGGCGGAACGGTCTAATGGCGGCCCAACTTCCATCCCTCAACGGCCTCTGGCCGTGACATTACACTCCTGCTTCTGGAAATGCCTTTTTAGTTTTTACATTTGAGGCTGCTTGTGTACCTTTGTCTTTTCTGTGACTGTAATGAGTGTATGTGGGTAGTACTATGTATCTAACCTAATCTTGCCTTTTGGGTGCCATGTTGGTTTGGTTATTTACATTTAAGTCCTTTTTTTCTCTCTAGGTCTAAATATATTGTATATTTTGTCTTTGTACTTACCATGTTACTCTGCACTAGAAGGTTAGGAATATTGTGATTGTTTGCGACATCTCGTGGTTTTGATAATGAAGTGAATGTAATGTTTTACTGGATCCAGGTTGCTCCCACCCCCTTCCTTAGTGTGGAGGGGGACCCTGGACACAGTGGCTGTCCCCAGGTAGTGCACTAGCATGTTGGTGGAAGGTGTGGATTGGGTCTTAACGGACCCCAGCTTCAATGGTCTGGTACCTACTTCAAGCTGATGGTTTTTATATGCGACTAGAAATGTATATGGCTTTCAGTATGCCAGTATTTGGTATTTCCTTTGACTAACTGTGTGGACTAACTGAACTTTACTACCAGTCTTCCACTACTCCCTGCCCTTTTGAGATGAATCCTGACTGCTCTGCCTTGTATCCCTTTACAGAGGTATGGCTTCCCGTTTTTTCTTTTTCTTTTCCAATAAAAGCTCGACTCAAGGCGATTGCTAGATCTCATCACAGCTATAAGGGAGATGGCAATCTTACCAACCAACATGCGAGACAAGTTGTTTGTTATATGTGCAACACTTTTTTAAAGGCTTTTGTCTGCTTGACAAGTGGACCGTGCAGGAAAGCTCTTGCATTGTTTGGCAAGCATTGGTATCGGCCATCTTAATTTGCCCATCTGTCCATGAAGTGGCAGCAGTGTGCAGCTTTGCTCATTTCAATTGAAGATAAACACTTTTTGGTTGTTTACATTTTATTATTTGTGTATTTATTGAGACCTCACCTAGCTTCAGGAAGCAACGGCACATTTTACAAATCATAGGGAGAAAGGTGCAGTGAGGGAATCGGAGCTACAAGGGAGCGGGTAGGGTGGAGAAATTGGTAGCAAGGGATCTACAAGCCACCGGGGGTGGAAACAGTCGGGAGCCGATCACTCAGTCTTCGGTGTGGAGGGTGTGGACTTGGGTGTTGGGAAGGAGCCATTGCATTATGTTCATTTTCTATCATGTCAGTTCCTAACAGACAGTGGGCCTCATTCCGAGGTTGGAGGTAACCATGGAGTAAATAGCTCCATGGTAAGCAACCATGGAGCTATTTACTCCATGGAAATCCGGCATGGTGAATGGAGTAATTACCGGTCCATTCCAAGGTTGGAGGGACCGGTAAGTCCCCATTCACCATACCGGTTCCCCATCCCTGCCCCCATAGGGCTCAATGGGAATGGGGAAGGAGTAAATTACGGCACCGTAAATTACAGTGCCGTAATTTACTCCAAGGTCACTTTGCGGGTCCCGTTATTTACTCCTGCTAAAAGCAGGAGGTAGAGGGACCCGCAAAGGGAACTCGGAATACGGAGGTAAGTGTTAACGGTCACCGTTGCCATTAACGGTGACCGTTAACCCTTACCTCCAGCCTCGGAATGAGGCCCAGTGACCTTTCCTAATTCACGAGTAAGCAAAAATTAACAGCTTTCACTGATCGACGGATCGTGGATCCTGCCAACATAAATATCTCATGCAGAGGAGGGGTATGGTAGAACCAGACGTCAATACAAAGCAACTTTCTGCTCTTCTGGAGAGGCGTGTTAGTCTACGAAGTGCCTAGACACAGCGTGAAACTACTGTCCATAGGTTGAGGCCGGAAGGGCTAAGACAGCCGTGGCATGTGTTGGGGGAAATCTGTGAGACATTCGCTTGAGTCCCATAAAGGACACCCGCGGCTCCCTTTGCCACAGCAGACATGTGGTATAAGCTTCTAGATTAGTCGCTGACCTTTTTAAAATGCAACCTTTACTGTGGGGAGGAAAGCAGTCCTGGTACGGTCGTGAAGCAATTGAGGGCAGTGGTGAGGACCTTAGCCAGCACACACTGCTGCCTTCCCTACACACTCAGCAGCATTAAGTTTGAGTTACAGGGGATCTTGCCTGGCAAATGACAGCAGGACAAACCTAATGAATATAGGAAGTGGTGATACTAGAGAATTGGCTAACTGCTGCACAAAATCAGATGGAAGGTTTTCATAAATTTGGGGTTTTCTCTTTTAGCCTATATGCCTGTTAGGCAAAGTTTGTATGCAGTACCCTCTGGGAACACTACAAACAACTCTTGACTACAGGTATAGGAAACCCAACCTTTGGTATGAGCTTGGAACTACACAGTTTTAGTAGTGTTGTGCAGCCAGGCTTATCTCAAGAGGGGTCAATGAGAGCTGTAGTGAAGTTACGCAGAGATTTACAGTTACAAGTAGTCAAACTCTTATGCTCAAGGTTTCTTGAATAAACAATTATTAATGTATCAGCCAGTTAGAATAAGCCTCCTTCAGAAGGGAGCAATATAATAACACCCAAATACACTTCATGAAATGCACACTCTTAATATCTCTAAATCAGTAGATACCCTTTTGGGGTGGCCCACAGACACTACCTACTCTCTCAGGTGACTTCAATTGCAAAGGTGCTGGGGACATTAATATATCACTGTTGATCATATGGTAAGTCAAAAGGAAAAGGTTATTTAGAACATACAAGAGACCACAAATATTCTTAAGCAGGCAAATACTTTTGGATCCCCCCAGAAAGAGTCATTCAATAAAATAGGCTTGGCCAAGGTCAATGGGCGAAAGTCTTAAATAGGATGAGGCACCTCTGGTAGGTGAATGGGAAAGTATTTGCACAATGTTTTAGAAGTCTTTGAAGAAAAGAAGAATTACATGTAGGGCCACAAGCTGATTAGACTTGTGAGTGGTAGAAGCTGCAGGTAACAGGTAAGTTCTCTTAGACTTTGTAAAGTACCTTTAAAATGAAGAAAAGATGCAGCAGACGACTCCTGTTCCTGTGCAGCTCTGCCGGTCTCATGATCCTGGGCCTTAGTCGTGGGGAGAAGAGGGGGGGATGTCGGGAGACTCCTGCACTACAATGGGATGGTCCAAACTCGCAACCAGCAAACTTCACTTTCAGTGGCTGTTCAGTGTTTCAGCTCCTTGCGTCTACCGCAAATGGCAACACTGCGGTTCCTGGCTGTGGCAATGGACTTTCCTTGCTTCTGGGGGTCCCACACTCTGTTGAGGGGGCTCAGGCTAGGTCAGTCCTGCTTCCTGGGAGTCTGGAGGTTCTTCCTGGATTTCTTGGACAGATTAAAAGCAACGCACACAATCTGGTGTTCCTCTCCCTGGCTGTACGGTTTCCAGCAGCAACTCTGTGGAAATTCAACCAGCTCTGAGGTGGATGTCCAGGGGGCTTACTTTGGAGTTCATTGGTCCCACCAACTCAAGGGCCGAAGTCGTCCTTGCAGGGGCTTCTCTGTTTATGCGAACTTGGCGTTTCGGCACAGCAGCAGGGCTTCACCGGCAAACCAACTGTTCTTCGGTTCCTTTGTCCAGTAGTCGACTCTGCCTTCCAAGCCAAAAGCCTTGCCTTTTATTCAGTTCTCTCCCATTCATTCCAGCCTAGCTGTCAGTCACCCAGCAAGGTGTCTGTCCTTGCCGGACAGTCAGCCGGCCAATAACCACAGAGTGCATTTGGGTCTCCTAGGAGTCTAAGTACAGGGAGTTTCGGGCACCTCCCTCACTTCCTGCCTACCCCAGACACCCTGAAGCCAGAGGCGGGCTTCACTTGTGAATCCCGCCAAAGGCAAAGTGAACAAAAACCAAACCTGGTTTGGCACGCAGAGTAAATCTCAAGAAGGACCTTTCCACAATGAAATGGCGAAAAAAGACCGGGCCATTTTGACAAAAATGGCACCTTTAAGTGCTTTACTGCAGTTGCGAATGCAGCCCACTGTAAATGCACACAACATTAGTTCAAATGAAACCACTGCCACCAGCCATTCAGTGACAAAAAGGTAACATAAAAAATATTAAGTGAGAAGCTAGACAAAGGGGAAACTAGGTAACCTCTCCAGCACCCTATTGTAAAATAGTGTGTGCTGGGTCTAGAAAGTTGCAAATGTAAGTAAAGTCAATTTCACTTTACGGCTCTTGGCAGCAGTAGTTTATCCAAGAGAAGGTATGTAAACCTTTGGGAAATCTGAAAGACCTCCCTGGGCCACTGCACTGAAGGTGCTGTGTGACCCAAAGTAAAAGATGCCTTTTTGTCTGACTCAACAACCAAAAGAAACGGTGTACAAAATCACATTAGAATACAAGAGTGGGGATAAAAGGTCTCACTCTCTCCAGGTTAAAAAAAAAAGTCCTCAAAATCCAGCACAGTTACTGGGGGACTCTAAGGTGGAGGGAATTGGCACATTTCTGAGAACTCTCCCTAACAATGCCTTGGACAAGACTTCAAGGTTTACTACTGAAGGGTGTGATATTCACATTGATATATTCCTGAACTGTCTCAGTCAGTATGTGGCATTCTTAATCATATGGAAAAAGTGCCTTCTCGTCCCTTCCATATACTGTTTATCAAGTAAGGACATTGGGGTTGACTGATTACTTTTCTGTATGAGTGTGTATGGTCAGAACCTTCTCTTGGGGAAACTATTGACCTGTGACCTGCAAAGCACAACCTCTGAATCTGATTATTTTATACAGGCTATTTTCCTTTATAAATTAGCTCCTACTCCTTGCAAAGCGAGGGCACAGCGCTGCAGTATGCTTCACGGGCTAGCTTTGCTGGATCTCGCTCCACAAAATGCAAATATGGCTAGTACTGAAATTCTTCTTTCCCATAGGGTTCTCCCCCTCACCCCACGCCCCCATCTTTCACGGACACTTCAATTCTAAATGCAGTGGTAATAACTTCAGAGCACCACCGTCAGGATTTAGAAGAACATTTTGAAGAAGCATTCATGACAGTGCGGTAAGTATTTTCTTCTGAGCCATGTGTTATTCCGGACACAAACCTTTCACGCTCTCCCCGCTTTGTTTGTGACAGTTCCGCCGAAACCATCCCTCACTTTTACCTTTACCGAAGCTCCTAATACTCCAGGTCCTGCCTTACTTACATGGCCTAAATTTCACCTCCTCTCATTTTGCAAAATCATATGAATGCTTATCAGATGAATTTCGGGAACAGCGAGTCACTCTCACTTCAATGGCTGCTAAATTAGCATTCTTGGAAGGTTTCATTTTCGGTTCTATTAACAAAATTCAACAAACAATTTCATGTCTCTGCAACGCCAGCTCTGTCTTCAACGCCCCCTCTACAGGGGCAGTTCTGCTCACTTCCTTCAACGTCAAATATGGTAGGAGACTTGGGCAGATGGGAAAACATGCCTCAAGTTGATAGGACAAACGCTTCAAATATCACGCAAAACTAATTTGCCTATCGTGATTCAAGACACACAATCAGATGCTGCCTGTTGCGGAAAAGAAAGGGAGTTGTGCCAGTCTTCACAATTGTATAACAGAACCACCAACATAAGTTTCGGCTTATCTTATCCAGCAAAGAACTAAAAAAATATCAAATCCACCAAAGCGTACAAGGCGGGGATTGCAGAAATTCTTGAGAAATCTTATAGCAAAAAAAGAAAGCAACCCTGGTGCCTGTGGAAGAAGTTGCAGCGATAGATTATAATCATGCACCCTCAACCTCAAAAGTGGCTGCGGAAGAGGTAAAGGCAGGAGCCTTGCAGTCCTCTTTGAAAGGCAAAGTTTTAAAAGCTAAAATATTAACATTTCTGCTCCTACAGGCAAAGGCTCTATCAAGTTCTTTCTGATGCGGATGCCCAAAATTGAAGCCGATGCTCGAAATTCCAGAGCAACTAAATTTGAGTGATCTTTCAGTTTATTCAGATATAACTTGCGAACGGAAACCACTGGAAACTATTATTCCTCCCACAACACCTATGAATGTTGACGCTTTCTTGCCTGTGGGATTGTATTGCTCGCTCAGAGTGCACGGACAGTCATTAATCACCAGTGCAATTACAGAGCCAATACTTTAAACGCAGGTAGACGGAAAGAATTGCAACCACACACACGCTTAGAAAATAATGAGCACTTATACGGCTATTTATTCAAAGCTTGGAAGCAACAAGTGTTAACACAGTAATAAATCACAGAAGAAACAGAGAATTCAAAAGAAAATACATCACCGCGGGCGTAACTGGATCCCTCATCTCGCCAGAAGCAGCTGGAAGACCCCGATGACAGCCAGGCCGTGAGCAGAACAGCCCACAGGTATGCCGGACGGAAGCGTCCCCCTCCGACTGAGGTCTCGTCTGACCGTTAAGGGGTTCCGCATATATGCACTCCTCAAAAAGGGGTGGTAATTTCTCGAACCTTCTGGCAACGCACTTGCGCATTGATAGGCAGCCGTTGGTTGCCAGCTGGGTCAACCAACAGTAACCTCAAGGAGCAAAGTGCTTCCCTCCTCTAAAAACAAGCGCCACGGAAAACAGTCCCATTACTCATAACAAGACATAACAAAGCTAGCTTTCCCAGCAGAATGTCCTTGACTGCATACCAGGTTTGGAAAGCATGTTTTCTTCAGCATAGTAAATCTAGCTCTCAGCAAAATGAGTACAGCTTTTCACTGTGGCATGAAGTAAATATCCATTATGGCTCTGAGTGGTCCCAGAAGACACTGCGCACCAGCGCCATTTTTTAGCTCGAGCATAACAGGGATCTATTAAAAAACCACTGGCCCTAAAACCCTTGGAAGCGATCCTTCTTCCATGCTGTCCTCCCAGTCAGTTAGTTCCCGAGGCTCCTGTTGGGAGTTCAGGAATTAATCTGCTAGCTGAAACCCAGTTTATCTGTGGACAAGGGTTCTGGGATAGGGCAACAAGGAAGCTGTTCTAAAGGTCAACTACGTTGTCCCTTCAGCTCTCTCCAATAGCTAGGGAAAGTAATCCATCGCCTTTCCGGACTATTGATGAGAAAAGAATGAAGATCAACAATACTGGAAAATGCAGTTAAGTATCAGCCTATTGTATCCTTCAATAAGACATTACCTTGCAATTAAACCTATGGCAGAGGAAACTCTGCTTTGCTAGTAGAGTCAGTGGTGCCAAAAGAGAGCACGTCAGCCTGCTTAATAGACACTGCATTCTTGGAAGACCTGATTATATATTTGGAACGCATCTTTGCCGATGGTGAAGTTTTCCCATTAAACCAACGACATATCTTATCACTATTCTGGGAGATACCAAATCTCGGCTTAATAACTGACATTGAGGATAGATTGGATTTGGTGAAACTTTATTTCCACTCCTGCATTATTAGAAATGTAATTCTAGCTGAAACGGAAGTTCTGAAAACCTTGGGTTATGATGTGCTCCGTCGACTTAGAAATCCTTAAATCCAGATCCACGCTACTCAGACCTTTGTGGCCATGTTTCAACACACCAGCCCCTAATGATGAGCATAATTAACGCTGGTGAAACAGTGAGACTGGTAAATGATAAAAATTCAGCCTCTTCTAATAAATGCCCATCGTATGATGGCCCACTAATCCCCAACTCATTACATAATGGTTGTTCTTCGATGGCAACACTGCGATGAAAACAGTGTTTGTCCGTGGCGTCTTGGAGCTGTCGGGGCCATGCATATTTGGCATCAAATTTTGAATCTCGACACCACGATTTATTTATCTGCTTGCAAGAAACTTGGCTTGTGGACCCCCCATTGTTGGATGGGATCACTCTTTGCTCGGTAGAAGCTAAGCAGGATGTTGGAGGCCGCACGTATGGGGCTCTTTTGTGTCCATTAAAAAATGGCCTGTGGTATACAATGCCACAATTACAAACACACCGAGATGACATAAAGCTGGTTAGACTAGCATGAATTGATAGTTCTTTGCTGCCATGTTTTTGTCTGGTTATTAAATATATTTTAACCCAAAATCTGCAAATCTTAAACTGTTTTTGGGAACCCTTTTGGATTTCAGGGAAGGGGACGAGGATTGTTATAGTACAATTATTCTTGGGGATTTTAATAATGAATGCTTTGACCCTGGTTATTTGCATAGTGATCGAGTGAACACTTTATCAGTAAGGAAAAAGGGTGCTGTTTTCTGCGATGAAGAGGTCATGGGACTTGGTACTTGTGAATGGTAATATGGGTGGAAACGTACCACCATGATTTACAAGGTCCAATGTGTGTTCCAATTCAATTTTGGATTATATTTGTCTATCAAAAGACTTCAGTTTCCTATGCTTTAATTCTGAAGTGCTGGACCGTCAATCGAGTGTTCATTGTTTGTTGTCATTAGATTTGGCCAGAGATGCACACTGTTGTTTTACTGATAAACCTGTTTATTTTGTCATTGGAAGTCTCCCCAAGAAATAATGTTTTACTTGGAAACCATCAAATGCTAAACGCTTTAACCATGCAATCCTTAGTTGTGGCGTTATAGAGAAAAGACCTACTCCTGAGTCCCCTTTACTATGACCAAGTAGACCAAAGATTGTTGAAAAACGTGATTACCTCAAAAACTCTGGGTCAGTTGTCCTTTAAAGAATTGTCCATATAAGCACTTTGATTATATGGTTTTGTCAAAAAATGTGAATTGCGAAACCTGAAAAGATGCCTAAAGAGAAATGATCCTAATTATAAAAGAGCATTACATTCTTTGAACCAAATGTACAATCATTTCTTAAAGGGCCACCAGTACACAGCAGATGCGGAAACGATGCTTAAAAGTGTCTACAAACAAGATATGGGTTCGTTTTACTGACTTATTATGGCACCTGGTACACAAGCTATTATTCAACTTTAATCAATTAAGGCAAATGCTTGGCAGGCCCATTTCTATAAACTATAGTCTTTGGTTGGGGTCCAGTATCTGAAAATTAATATTGTGCAGAAAAGGTCAGACTGCTTTCAGATTGACTTGATCTCTATACAATAGTGCATCACTTTAAGTAAAATCTACATTGCCCCGTACCCTGATGGGCTGGCGAGCGCCACACTCAACTCTAATGTACAACTGTGGTCTGCCATATTGTGGTGTCTGTTTACTAACATTCTGTCGTCAAATTCTTTGTCAACGTCCTGGAATGGTGCTTTAATTTTACTGATCTGTGAACGTGGTGACAAAATGCTTCCTAGGAATTACCGTCCGGTATCTCTTTTGGATTCCTCTAGTAAAATCTTCAGCAGCCTTATATTGCAAGAGTTACAAAATTTGGCCAAATCATTGGGCTGCCTTGATGCTTATCGATCAGGTTTTAGACGTGAGGCTGGTACCATATTAAACTGTTTAATGTTAGGTTTTTTACAAACCCATTGTAAAAATACAGAGTAATATATTGTGCTTTTTTAGATATCACTCAAGCTTTCGATTGCGTAAATATAGCAATTCTATTTGGAAAAATTGGGGTATCCGGCAGGGCTCCTAAATATCCTTGTAGCACTTCATTCTAATACTAAAATAAAGGTAAGATTAGATCAAGCCGGTAACACCACTGATTGGATAAGGACTGAACAGAGACTACTCCAAGACTGATTAGCTCTTCTTTTTTTATTTAATATTTATAAATGCAGCTCTGGCGATATTTTTAAAAAGATGAATACAAATACCCCTAAATTAGGCAAAACACAAATAAAATATTTGGCATATGCCGATCTTGTCCTCAGCGACCTGACAGCAATAGGGTTTCAGCGAGCTCTAGCGGATCTTAGTCCATATAAAGCAATCAAAAATCCTGGCCCTAAATTATTCTAACCCTAGGAAATACATTTCCACTTTTCTCTTGATTGGGCTCGATTGGAATTAGTAAAAAGCTTTAAATATTTTGGAATTAACATTCACACAATAAGGACAAAATCATTGCATTTAAAAAACACAAGAAGAATGGCCATCGGTGCGGAATTACGATTGATAGATACAAAATATGGCCAATTCTCTTTAGTCCCTAGTCCCAATGAAGCTTTATGGTGCAGAAACAGGGCTCATAACTCCAAATTGGGATACATTGGAGGCCCTATTGGGAGGCCCCATTGTGGAGAAAAGCATTAGCCCTACTTCAGGGGATTCCTATTAAAACCCTAAGGCATGAACTGGGTTTACTCTCGCTTTGCAATTAAGGACAATTTCTAATTCCACCTTAATACTCTATTTATAAATCTAAATCTGGCGAAGATGCATGTAAAGTACAATCTACATGGAAGCAACAAGCTACTTTGATTTTAACTAACATTTGACTATTGCAGGTTTGTCGCTGAATCCTGATACAGTTGAGAAGAACATTTTAGAGTGGTACTGGATTGAAAACTGGGCGAGGGCCATGAATTATTAGTTATTTTATCATCCAAAATGGAAGATAAGATATTTCTATACTTTACCAGCTTATTTTAAAACGCATACCTAAAAGTTATTGAAAGGAGATGAGATTTAAATTAAATCCTTTCCCTAATAGAGAGGTGGTAGGCATCAGAGTATGCAGTCTGGGTCTGTAGTGGAAACACTAAGACAATTTTTATTGAATGTAATGAACTACAGATGATACGTCTTGAAATGTTTGGGGGCTTTGTGTACCATGAACCTATTTTAAATACTGATCTTTGTTTGGCGGCGCTGTTGCGCACGGCTAAGATGACCGCCTAATTCGAGAGCCCCACGGCCCGAGAACTTCCGCATGACCGAAAACGTTATGAGGTGTACTCTACCCCGACACAGCAGATTCCCAATTTGAAACCGCAGGGCAACAACTTGCTGCCATCAGTGGGCGCTTCGGGAGGTTCGTGCGACCAGGAGAGGCTGTGGTAACGGGTCTCTCTGGCACGGGCCGGGCCGCCTTGACTGCGGCACCCTGTCCTGTTTGATCTGGCCATGCGTTGATGAGCGACAGAGGCTGGTCTTTGATATGATATGGCATTCATGCGCCTATACACCAGTGTTTCAAGGCACGACAAGGCAAGGGAGGGGGAACAAAGGGAAGACAGACAACGATATTACTAGGCCAACTGTCATTCAGATTGCGATGCAGCGGTGGCGAGGGGAGTATACACTGCTCCCGTCTGGAACCGATGCGAACAAGGCCAGTGTGTGAGACGTTTGGTTACTAAGGTGGGAGGGGCTCGACCTGATCCTGCAATGACGCCTGTGGTTGCCCTCTGAAGAGTCAGTGGCCTACACGGGTGGATGGTCTTCCCTGACCTGTGCATTACTTTCTTGCTGGAACTTGTGCAATTGTTTCCTTCTGGAACCCATAGACCTGCAGCTGCAATCGGTACATCTATATTTCGCCCACCCAAGTGCACTGCCTGACTAGCCACGGCTCACTGCGTTACACCATGCTGAAACCATCACAGCACCATTACTGCGGTTGATGCGGTGTGCTCTGCAGGATGACCACAAAACGATTGGCAGTGCCCACAGCACTGTTACTGAGGCGCATTGGCGGTAGTCCCCTGCAAGACTATTTTCTGTTGATTACTGAGTAGAGACTGGACTTGCACTGCTCCTGGGGGTGAGGTCCTAACCGATATCGTATTGGCGCGCTGGTGAACTTTTTCTGTGCCTCCTCACACACAACTGCTGAAAAGTCGGGTCTTGCTCCTTGGGTCATCTGTAGGGCTCCTGAAGCAGGCCATGATATGATGAAAGGAGCTGGCAGAAAGCAAAGTTCTAGAAGTATGTTTACCAAAGCCACACCCAAGCATGCTGAGGAGACTGTGGGTGCTGCTGGGGGAGAAACGGAGCATGGTGGGCCCAATGAAATGCACCATATGATGGAGTGTACGAGAGAGGAGTTCACTGCCATACACACCAAGCTGGATGACATGAGCTATTAGTGCTATCTAGTTTCGAATGGCGAAAATGAACCTTTGTATCATGGAAGCCGAAACAAGGGTGGGAACAGCAGAAGACTAAATGGTGGCTTTGAGGGTGGATGTCAACTCGCTCACTTCTCAGTTGCAGTCCAACAGGAGAGAAAGACCTTTCACGGCTGTTAAGAAGCGGCTTCGCGACCAGGGTTTAAAATACGCTATAGTATAACCAGCGAAACTGCGCATTGAATGCAGTGACCGTGTATTATTTCACCCTACCGGAGGAGGATATAGCAGAGTGCTCGTGGCTGAGGTGCATCGCCGATACCCTTTGAACAGTGAGTTGTGAGGGCTGTTAGGTGCCCATTGGTAAATAAGAGTAGACGTTTACCAGAGATGACTCTTGTTCCTGTTGCCAGACAATCTAAGCAATGCCACTCTAACATATATCATTACTGTACCACTCTGTTCCATAGCAGTTAAAATTATTACACTCTGAAATGTTTTCTAGAATTCTTGTGTTAAGGTCCTGCTGAGGCCCAGGCTGTCACCTGTGCACAGCCCCCCCATGCAAAGATGCAAGTTCTGTTTGGTTGGAGGATATGGGGGAATGCATTCTTCTGATTGGGAGGGGGATGGGAGTGGGTGGTGAGATTGGGAGTTTAAGTTACAAAATACGGTGTTGAAATGTCAACGCTCTTGCAAAGTGGTCTGGCAGTGCGCACTGCAGTGCTTTTCTGGTCCAGCCCAGATGGGTGATATGTGATTTTATTCAATGGCATGGGGGTGCATAAGATTCGCTGTATACGCTGGAATGTGAGGGTACTGAGGAACCCAGTTAAAATGCGGAAACTGCAACAGGATGCAGAGCGACATAAAGCTCAAATTGAAATTATCCAGGAAACACATGTGGTCGGTGCTGCCTGTGCTAGATTTGCCAAAAGCAGAGTAGAGCGGTGATGACAATCATAAATCGATACAGTATGTGCATAAAAATGCACATGTCCTCTAGGGTGATGCGTGTTATTGTACGGGGCACTGAAGGGTAGAGAAGTGGTGTTATTGAATATCTATGGCCAAAATGTAAACAAGGTATCCACAAAACTAGAACCTGAATTGGGAATCAAGACCTCGAATCTTCTCCTTCTTCGTATCACACTCAAATTTGAGTCACATTTATTCTATTACTTCGCCTTTGGAATTATTCCGTGGTTATAAATGTACATTTTAGCTAGTTGCAAAATCGAAAAAACGCAAATAAAAAATGAATGTTTATTTGGAAAACAACACAGAAAACAAACCAAAATGTGTGGAACCCTGAAGGCAATACTCAGGAATGTATAACCAAAATGTAGACCACCCAGAGTTTTATACTGACATACTGGATTTTGTGGCTCATTACCCACTGGTGCCTGTCCTGTGGGGGAGGGGTTTAATACGGTTTCGGACACAGATCTTGACAGATCCGGGAAACTGCCTAGGCAACTCACTAGGGCCGCCTTGGTGGTACAGACTGCTATGGATGCATTGGGAGTTGTAGATGCCTGGAGATTACTCAATTCAAATTTGCACATTCCTTTTACTCATCGGTGCACGGCTCCCACTCTCGCATAGACATGTGGTCGATATCCGGCGCCATGCTGGGGGCAGTTTGCGAGGTGGACATATTGCCTAGAACCTTCTCTGACCATTCCTTGACCACGCTGACAGTGGGAGATGCCACTTGGTCTAGACCTACGTGGAGGTGTAAGTCCCAGGCGTTATTGGGTTCAGTGTTTAGATCTGACCTAGAGAGACACATTCAGCTCTACTTTGAGGAAAATACTGGATTGGTGAACACCTACACTGTACAGTGGGAAGCTTTTGAACCATACATCTGTGGTATTGCTATGGCCGAAGAGCTGGGGATTTTGAAAGTGATAGAAGATTTCAGAGACAGTGTTGCCACGCTGCACCGATTGGAGCAGGTGTACGCCACCTATTCTCAACCTGTTGTCCTAGGGGATATTCAAGCCGAATTGGACAACTTTAGGGCACATGCTGATAGGGAGATGCCATTTTTTTGAGACCCCAAGAGCTGCACGGAGGGACCGGGAAGGAGAGCACGCAGGCAGGCTTTTAGCTAGGGTTATTCGACAGACGAAGATAGTCATCACATACCTTACGTGTGGGGTGCCTCTGGCGAACTGGCACACACAGTGCCTGAGGTGAATCAGATATTCCACGCTTTCTACACCAAGTTGTATGCAAATGTCAATGTTGGCCTCCCCTCAGACATAGTCATTCCTAAGCGTGCTCCCCCTAACTGAACTGTCTAATGAAGCCAGGGAAGCTTTAGATCAGCCCATGACGCCGGACGAAATTTCCCATGCTATAGATGCTCTCCCTAGCGGAACGGATCCGGGGCCAGATGATCTATCAATACTGTTCTATATACAGTTTGTTGTATCTGGTTTCCCAACTCTGAGATGTGGGAAGAGGTATATACCTGAGGAGTACTCCCACCTACACTGAGGGAGACAGTGATAATGGTATTGCTGAAACCTAATAAACTGGCTGAGCAATGGCGGTCGTACAGGCCCCTTTCGCTGAATAACTCGGACGTGAAAATATTTGCCAAGGTTATTGCCACCAGGCTAGCACATTACATGACGTGCATAATACACCCGGATTGATCCGGTTTAATTCCTGGTCGGTCTTCGGCGATTAACCTGCAGTGCCTTTTCAATGTCCTCGCTCAGATTGACCCTAACGTTCAGGCAGTAGCAGTGGCTCTTGATATCCAATAGGCCTTTGATTCAGTGTAATGGCAGTTTATGTGGGCGGTACTTTCTAAATGCAACTTTGGGCCAAGGTTTCTGGCATGGTTTCAATTACTATATTCATATTCATCCCCGTTTGCTAGGGTTAGAAAAAAGGGATACTTTCACCCCCCATCATCATTGCTAGAGGGACTAGGCATGGGTGCCCACTGTCACCCCTGCTATTCGCCATAGTGATTGAGCCGCTAGCAGACTTGATCCACCATAAACACATTCACAGGGGATAAGAATATCAGGGGAAGCTGAAGTTAAATCACTGTATGCTGACAACACAATAATATACGTGAGGAATCCCCAAACTCAGTTGTCCCGATTATGCATGATGTGATGACCTTTGTTTAAATGTCAGGATTGCGCATTATCTGTGCTAAACCAGAACTCTTTCCACTGACGGATGTCATGACTGCACCCCAGGACCTGTTGGGGTTTGCTTGGCCACCTACGGAGATGAAATATTTGGGAGTGCTTGTGGCCAGAAGCTCCTCTATATTGATAGCTTACCAACAAGTTACGAAGATGGACACGGCTGCCACTCACCATGTCCTCCCGAAACTCTTGTATTTTCTAAAACATACCGTTGTGGCCAGGAGAAAATACTTCAAAGAGTTGGGCGCAGAGGTTGATGCTTTTATATGGCATGAAGGGACCCTGTGTCTCAAATGGAGCACACGGTCTAGACCCTACTCACAGGTGGGACTTGCAACCCGCGACTTTGAGAACTATTGGATTGCGGCTCAGGTGCAGTGTGTCTTATTGGTACACAGAAGACACTACTTACCCACATGTTAAGATCAAATGGCACACAGTGGGGCCTTGTGACATTCGCTCAATAGTGCTACCCCCGTAGCTCACGGATCAGTGTGTGTGAACTCGGTAGCGTGACTGCATATGCATAGAGTCAAATATGGAAGCTACTGGTTGTCCGTCAATTTCATGGTGACTTCCCCTTGTGGAGCTGTTCCCTCACTGCCTAGGGTGACTGGAATGTGGCACAACAGTGGGCCCTGGACGGCTTTGAGTCCCTGAAAGATGCATATATTATGGGAAATGTGGTTACTCCCTAGAAGGTGCCTGGTCTCTTGCGGAGACCATCCTCACGCTGGCTGCAATAGGAGGTTCTTTGTTGAGCTGTCAGGGGAGCGAAGCAGAGACAGAGGGATTCCCGATATTACCTCCAGATGAACCTCAGCTGAGCTTCATAAGCTCATAATGAATACAAGTGGCATGCATAGCCAACTGTCTGGACTGTATGCTATGTTACAGACTCTGGGAAATGGGCCCTTGACCAAGATACGAAATGCCTGGGCAAGAGACCTCAATTTAGACCATGCAGACGATATCTGGGAGGAGATGTCTACAGTCTCGTAAAGTGTCTCTTAACTCTAGATTCTGTTTGATTTTAGTTGCTTCATAGGTATCACTACACACTGGCTAGATTACACCTATTCTCCCAGGCGAATTCTGCAATGTGCTCCAGATTCCATTTGAGTGAAGCAGGTTATCTCCATATGATATGGGACTTCCCGAGGCGGAGAGACTTTTGGGATGTGATATACAATGTATTATCGGATATGTTTGAATGGACCATAGAGGCAACCGCACTGCAATATTTGTTCCACAGTTTTGTCCCACTGGGACAATGTTTTCATAAGCTGGCCAGCCTTTGTATGTTGCTGGTAGTTCGCTGTATACTGCTAATGTGGTTGAACCGACTTGTTTGTCAGTGGCACAATGGATACAGGTCATAACATGGGCTTCAGATCAGGAAGAGCACTGGGCTCTGCTACAGCCAGTGGGATGTTAGCCGGTAGATATCTGGATTCCCTTTCAATCCTTTTTAATATGAAGGCATTGGGCTGAACAGGATACAAATGCCCTGTCAAATTGACAATAGCAACCCCTGGTCACGTCTGAGAAATATCATTAACTCTGTTTTGGCTGGCATTTGAGTCATTTTACGCTGATGCTCCTTTTATGTTTAGATATATATTTTTTTTTTATTTAAAGCTTTCAGCGTAAAAAAATACAAACTTTTGCTTATAAACAAATGTTTTCCCTCATCCACATACACATTATGTTTAGATGTTTCCAGTCTGTTGTACCAATGTATTCAGTGATGCTGCCATGACTGCTTTGTAATATCTTGTCAAGCTCTAATAAATAAAGGTTTCAAAAAATATATATTTCGAATGGATTGTGTCCTCCCAAGTATTCCTCATCTTGTGATAAATCGTTATCTCCAGCTTCGCTGCCTCGGAAAAAAACAATTCTCGGCAGAGGGCGCTGTGCTCGAGGTCGTGGCATCGATTGTCCCTCGACGTACTCTGTACTCTGTCGACGTCACCCATGGTATAAATAGCTCGAGCCGCGCCCGTTGCTCAAGTTTCGTTTTTCCGATCGCTTCGCTATCGAGAATGGCGCGCTTCTATTTTCTGTGAAGAAAATGTCATCTTCGACACCCAGAACTGGGTTTAAAAAGTGTGCAGATTGTGGATCTAAGATGTCGATCACCGATCCCCACTGGATTTGTCTCTGGTGTCTCGGTTCCAGTCACCAAACCGACGACTGCGGGTCCTGCCAATCGATGACCGAAAAAGCTCTTTGTGAGAGGAGAGGTAAACTGTCGGTGTGGAGGGAGGCCTCAAAAAAGGTTTCATCTAAAAGACATAAGAAAACGACTGATTCTAAGGAATCGGATCGACATAGGCACTCGAAGAGATCTCGATCTAGGAGTATATTGAGACACTCTTGGTCGTCATCAAAAAATGAAGAGGAGACATAGATCTCCCTCTTCTTCTTCAGAGTCGACCGAAGAAATTTGTTGTCCGACTAAATCGGATTCTCCCAGTAAGTGGGAAGAATTCCGCAAAAAGATGGAGGTTTTCGAGAATGCGGCCCGACCCCCTCGACAGACCCTCGAAAAGCCATACCCCTAAAGTCGCTCCATTGGACGACAAAGAGAAGTCCAAGGCTACCATGGCCAAGACCAGTAGCGTCGAGGAATACAAAAAACCTCGAGTCGACGTAAAACCGTCGAAGACTCTTCGAGAGTCGGGCACATCTCCAGTGCCGTGTAAGAAACACAAGTCGTCAAAGTCTTCGACAACTTCGTCAACGCCCTCAACGTCGATAATAATAACGCCAAAGCCAAATGCGTCATCAACGCCATTATCGAAGTCCTCTTCGAAAACTTCGAGGGATTTGCCATTTTCTTCAAAGCAGATGGAAGAGGAAGAAAGGAGATTCACTCCTTTGCCTAGGTCAGACTTTTTCAAATCTATGTCAGCAATCTATGAAGAGTCTGCTTCAGAAGAAAAGGTTTCTCCTTTGGGAGTTACTTATGGTACAAGACAAGTTCCTGAGGAACTTATTGACCAGGAATCTATAATGAGAGACCTGAGTGATACTCTACATTCTGCCAGTGGAGTTGACACATCCCCAGAATTAGAGTTCACCAAACCTGATCCTGCAGAGCATGCAGATGCTGGGTACAAGGGGTCTTAAGATCAGGGTAGTTGAATATATGGGTTGGGGTAATACTTCACCCATTTTTTAACAAGATGACATGACAGATATAATCGTCAAGGGACCTCAGAAAGATCCTGTTCTCCCTTTTCACAGGGCCCTTCAAAGAACTGTGGAGAAAAACTGGGAGAAACCAGAAACTATTGCTGCTGCAGATAGCACTTTTCCAAGAAAATATAGACCAGCTGGAACGGATCCTGAATATTTGAATAAACATCCGACTCCAGAGAATTTAGTCATTCAGGCAGCATCTACTTCAAAACAAACTGCTTATCCAACTATCCCTCCAGATAGAGAGGATAAAAAAATTGATGCCTGGGCACGTAAAGTTTTCCCGTCAGGCAGTATGGCACTTAAGTCGGCAAATGTCACCTGTACCCTAGCCAGGTTTACCCATACCCTGTGGGACTGTATTTCGGCGGCGGCTGATCATATTTCGGAAGGCGAGGAAAGGGAAGGCTTCCTGAATATAGTCAAAGACAGAAAGAGGCAATGGGGGAATGTCTCCAGTCTGGATTGGATACTGCTGATAGCATCAGCAGATCCATGACTGCAAGTGTTGTGCTACGCAGATTTGCGTGGCTGAGGAAGTCGGGATTTGCACCGGACGTGCAAGCTAGACTCCTCAACATGCCCTTTGATGGCTCGAGGCTCTTTGGCAGAAAGGCTGATGAAAGCCTAGAAAAACTTCAGACCTCGAAAGCGGCAGCTAAATCACTTTACGCCAGCCTCTAAAACCCTATTCCGGCTCATCTTCCTGGAGGGGTCGTTCTTTTTGTTACTACTCTTCATTTGGTAGAGGAAGAGGACAGGCTTCTTATAGGGGCAAAAGAAACTTCCCTCGTGGAGCACGAGGAAGAGTTGCAAAATCAGCCTCAGAAGCGGCATCTGTACCCTCAGCCACTCCTGCAGCCGCCTCCAAATCCCTCTGAGACCTTGTTACACAAAACACCAGTGGGAGGCAGGATCTCTCAGCATCTGAAGGAATGGCGGGGCATTACCTCAGATGCTTGGGCACTGGAAACAATAGCCCAAGGTTACTGCCTCCCCTTCCAAAAAAGGCCTCTGAATCATCCACCGGGAGCCAACTCCGCCAAAATTCCGGATCCGCTCCTGTTGCAGGAAATTTTAACCCTGCTAGAGAAAGGTGCCATAGAACCGGTACCTGGAGCGGAGAGGAACAGGGGTTGGTAGTCCCCATATTTTCTCATCCCAAAAAAGGACGGAGGACTGGGACCCTTCTTGGACTTGAGAAACTTAAACAAGTTCCTCAGGAAGGACAAGTTCAAGATGGTGACTTTCTCCAGCATTGGATCTTTCATGGATTCACATGCTTAGAATATTCCCCGTCGTCAGACTGGGACCCCTCGGTACACATATATAGCCTTTTCCAATAGGAAAACTTCCGACACTTTTGTGTCCTATCTACGTCCTTTTAGGACCCGCCTACGCATGCTCCGCAGGCCGTCCCAGTATAAGAGGCCCGCCCCCGCGGCTCCCCTTCAGATTTCAACCGTCTCCAAAGTAGTGGTTCTCCTCGCGTTGTCTTACTATTTTGTACAAGGTTGCATTACTGGAATTTGAGTACAGAAAATGTCATCCGTTTCAGGAAAAGCGCTGTTCCGCCCATGCGCGACGTGCGGCTTGAAAAAAGTTTACGAGGGGGACGGACATATGGATTGTATATATTGCCTCCACCCTCATCATTCGGCGGATAACTGCGACATATGCAAAGGGTTTTCTCAAAAAACCCTAAAAGACTGCAGTAGTCGACTGGTGGCATGGCTGAATGATGGAGCGGGGGCATACCCCCCTTCGGAGGTAGGCTCCACACAATCGGCGAAAACATCACGACGCGCTACCTCGTCGGAACCACCGGCGAAGAAATCTCGACCGACGGAAAAAGAGTCGTCTGGAAGTCACTCAACGAGAGACTCCTCGTCAAAGAAATCATCATCAAAAAAGCATGAAAAGAAAGGAAATCCTCCTCGGGCGATCATCATAGATCGACCACGAGTCGAGAGTCGAGTAAAAGCAAGCAAAGTGTGGAAAAGGCGGGTCCGCCAAAACCACCTGCTAACTCACCGTCGTCGACGGCGGCCCAGTCATCGGCCTCCATCCTGCCACTTACGCAGGTGGCCTCCACCGCACCGACAACGACAAAATTTTTGATCCGATCCCCCCCGGATACTTTACTACAAGAACAGGCTGTGTTGCTGTCCTCGGAGGACGAGAATGAGAGAATAGCTGGCCCAGCAGACCTAGGGCTACGAGTGGCCGACAAGTCGTCGACGAGGGGATCCGTTATACCGGTATCTGCCCCTCTTCTCAATCCTCAATCTGTTTTGTCGTTGGAAATTCTGTCCACGCTTCAGTCGTTGTTACAGTCGTTGGACCAGAGACTACCTCAGGCAAACCTACCACAGGCACCCGTCGACGAGCCGGGCCCGTCCCGTCGTCCGACGCACCTACGCACGCCAATCTCAGCGCTGGCACAAGAGGAAGGTGAGCAGCCAGATTCGGAGTCAGACAGGGGAGCCATCTCAGATATCTCATCACCCCCCTCCAGGGATCCAACCTGGGAGTCAGAGGTGGAGTTGGAAACCCCTAGAAGCCCAGCTCACCCGTCCCCTCCGGACGACATTGCGTCATTCCATTCTATGATGGAGAAGGCATGCAAAGAATTTGGTTTGTCCCAGGAAGAACAGAAAAAGGACTACATGGGTAAGAGAAGGAGGTCTGTGTTCTCGATACCAATACTAGACCATTGTATGGAAAGAGGGGTTGCAGACAATGCGTCACCCGTTTTCAGAACCGGCAGTGAAAGGACACCTGGAAAAAAGTTTAAGGCTCCAGAGTCTACCCCCAAGTGTTTATCCTCCCAACCAACGCCAGACTCGGTGGTGTCGGCGGCAGCAGTGAGGAAGGCGAAGGCCCAGCACAAGTGCGTGGCGACTCCTGAGAACGAAGCGAGACGCCAAGATGCCTTTGGCAAAAAAGTGCTATCCGTGGGAGCGACCACAGTAAAGGCAGCAAACTCTCTGGCAATTTTTGCCAGATACGATAGGGAGATGTGGCACAGGCTAGCTCCGTTGCTTGATCATCTTCCGGAAGAGCATAGGAAGGCAGCGATGTTACTCGTCCGAGAAGGTGAGGAAGCCTCAAATCATGCAATAAACATTGCGGTGGACCTCGCGGAGTCAGGCTTCAAGCAAGTCAATAATGGGGTCGTATTACGTCGATAGTCATGGCTTAAGTGTACCTACTTCAGACCAGAAGTACAATACAAAGTTTTAGATATGCCCTTTGAGGGAGACCTTCTTTTCGGTGAGAAGGTGGACAAAGCCCTAAAGGGAATGAAAGAGGACTCGGACACGGCACGTTCTTTAGGTGCCCTCCAGAGTGGCAGAAACTACAAGTCTTTTCGTCCCTTTAGAGGGGCTTCAGGTAATTCAAGATTCTCGGCATCTGGAGACAGATCCTTTGGCAGATCAGCTTACCCCTCCCAGGGATACAGACGTGCCTCCCAAACGGCAAACCGTCGCCGAAACTTCCAGACTTCCAGGAAAAGACCATCGTATCCGTCGTCGTCGAGAGACCAGCAAAATAAAGATCAGCAGTGACATACAACACACCGTTCTGGGGGGAAGAGTTTCAGCATATGCCGACGGATCAATGGGTGCTGGATACTATAAGAAATGGACACTCTCTACAATTCAAACACAGCCCCCCGCAAATTCCACCTGCGTTCTCCGCTCATTCCTATCTGAAGATACTGCAACAAGAGGTAACACTCATGTTAGCAAAGGGCGTGATAGAACTAGTTCCAACATCACAGAGAGGTCAAGGAGTCAAGATATTTCGTCGTAAAAAAGCCGAACGGCAAATGGCGTCCCATTTTAGACTTACGCGATCTCAACAAGTCTTTAAAGAGCCTGAAATGCAAGATGCTCACTCTGCAGGAAGTGATCCGCGCCGTTCAAGAGGGGGATTTTCTAGCGTCCCTGGATCTACAGGACGCGTATTTCCATATTCCAATGTGTCGGAAACACAGGAAATTCCTAAGATTTGTAATAGGGCGGACTCACTACCAGTTCACGGTTCTTCCTTTTGGGGTCAAGACCTCCCCCAGAACGGTCACGAAATGCCTGGCTCCTGTAGCGGCCTGGCTAAGGAAGCAAGGCCACCATGTATACCCATACCTCGACGACTGGCTGGTAGGGGGATCCTCCCCGGCGTCGACCAACACAAGTTTACAAGCCACCATGCAGCTTCTACAACAGCTGGGATTCGCCATAAACTTCGAAAAATCCTCTCTGCAGCCATCGAGATCGCTGGTATTCCTGGGGGCACAGTTCGAGACCCAGTTAGGACTAGTCAAACCTTCTCTCGACAGAACCTCAAGACTCGATCAACAAGCATGCCGACTACGGCGAAACACCAAGATCTCAGTGAGAAAATACGTTTCGGTCCTAGGGGCCATGGCATCCTGCATCCATCTGGTGGAAAACTGTCGCCTATTCAGGAGGCCAGTCCAGGAATTCCTCGCGGACCGATGGACGCAGGCTCAAGGATCGTGGTCAGACAAGATAACCATCGACGACAAGCTGCTTCGGACCCTTCAGTGGTGGCAGAGTTTCCACAATCTGAACAACGGCGTACCCCTACAGGAGCCGGAGTTTCAGCGAACCATAGTCACGGATGCGTCCCTAACCGGATGGGGAGCTCACATGGGTGCTCTCCAAACGCAAGGTCGCTGGTCTCCAACGGAGTCACTCCTACACATAAACGTGTTAGAGCTCAGAGCAGTACGATGGGCCTTGAAGGCATTCCTACCACACATCAGGGGCTCGCGAGTACGAATACTGACCGACAATACAACTGCCATGTTTTATCTGAGGAAACAAGGAGGGACGCGATCAAGAACTCTTTCCATAGAAGCCCAGAAAACATGGCATTGGGCATTAAAGCACGAAATTTCCATCGTGGCTCATCACCTTCCAGGAGTGAGGAACTCCCAAGCAGACTCCCTCAGCAGAAGCATGACCCAGATACACAAGTGGGAAATGGACACAGTTCACCTGATGAAAGTTTTCGAGAAATGGGGTCACCCCCCTCTGGACGCCTTTGTGACCAAAGACAACAAGAAATGCGAGCAATTCGCAAGCAGATGGCCTCAAGAGGGCTCCAGGGGGGAGGCATTCTCCTTCCCATGGACGGACATGTTGCTCTATGCTTTTCCCCCGTTCCCCCTCATACGAAGGACAATACACTGGATACGCAGATACAATTGCCGGGTAATTCTAGTGACACCATACTGGCCAAGGCAACCCTGGTTCTCCGACCTGCTTCACCTGTCGCTGGAACATCCCATAGGGTTTCCCAAAGCCCCGAACCTACTATCCAGGGAAAAAGGCACGGTGTGGCATCACGACCCGGACAGTCTCAACCTTACAGCCTGGCTCCTGTCTTTTCGGAGTTCGGTGCCTTAGACGTTTCGGAGGATTGTCAAAAAATTCTGCAAGCGGCTAGAGCCCCTTCTACAAACAAATCCTACTCCTATAAGTGGCGGAGGTTCTGTGAATGGTGTAGGGGACAACGGCCTACAATCGTTGTCGGTGACGCCGGAACAAGTTCTACCTTACCTGCTCCTCTTAGCGGAGAGGGGATTATCCTTCACATCGATAAAGGTGCACCTCGCGGCCATCTCCAGGTTCACAAGGAAAAGGCAGTCGTCTCCTCTATTTAGCGACGGACTTGTAAAACACTTCATGAGGGGTTTATTTCGAGCTTTTCCCCCGGAAAAACGTTTCCCCCCGACTTGGAGTCTCAACACAGTATTGGCAGGCTTAATGAAACCGCCTTTTGAGCCTATGGCCACGTCCGACATAAAATTCATTTCGTGGAAGTTGGCATTCTTGATTGCTATCACATCAGCTAGAAGAATCTCGGAACTGCAAGCGCTGGTCGTAGACCCGCCATACCTACGATTCTTTAAGGACAAAGTAGTCCTGGCAACTAATCCTATGTTCGTCTCAAAAGTTCCGACAGTGTATCACAAACACTCGTCTATTGTTCTCCCTACTTTCTTCGCCACACCATCATCGGCAGCAGAAAAAGCTCTTCATACCCTGGACGTTAAGAGGGCTCTGAAATTTTACCTACATCGTACACAGGAATTCAGGTCTACTAGACAACTGTTCGTCGCATATGGTCCGTCGACGAGAGGAAAAGCAATCTCTAAACAAGGATTGGCTCGATGGGTCTCATCGACGATTGCGTTTTGTCACTCTAAGGCCGGAAGGCCACTGCAAGGACATCCTAGAGCCCATTCTACAAGATCGATGTCCTCCTCAGCTTTATGGGCAGGAATTCCGTTGACGGACATATGCCAAGCTGCGGCATGGTCAGTGCCCCACACGTTTACCCGCCACTACTGCCTTGCCAGGCAGCATGCGGACAAGGTGCAGATGGGAAGAGCTGTCCTGCGCCATCTGTTTCAGTAAGGTAAGCTCCACGCTGTGGAGAATATGTTGTCTATGTTGTTATTTGAGGTAACTTATTCCTACTGTACATATGCATTGTGTAGTATGTTGAGGGTATATTACATTACATTCTCACCGCCGTCTCAAGTGTTACTGCTATACAATCTATTCTAAGCATGTGAATCCATGAAAGATCCAATGCTGGAGAAGGGAATAGTTTCTTACCTGTAACTCCATTTCTCCAGCATTGGTATCTTTCATGGATTCACATGCGCCCGCCAACCTCCCCGGAATGTAATGTATTTGATAAGGCTAACCCTTCCAACTTTGGAGGGGCCGAAATCTGAAGGGGAGCCGCGGGGGCGGGCCTCTTATACTGGGACGGCCTGCGGAGCATGCGTAGGCGGGTCCTAAAAGGACGTAGATAGGACACAAAAGTGTCGGAAGTTTTCCTATTGGAAAAGGCTATATATGTGTACCGAGGGGTCTCAGTCTGACGACGGGGAATATTCTAAGCATGTGAATCCATGAAAGATACCAATGCTGGAGAAATGGAGTTACAGGTAAGAAACTATTCCCTTCTCAGATCTTTCAGGCTCTCCAACTCCAAGATTGGTTGGTATCATTGGACCTTCAGGATGCTTACTTTCATGTGCCAATCTATCCAAAGCACAGAAAGTACCTGAGGTTCGCGATTGGCAATTCTCATTATCAGTTTCGAGTTCTGCCATTCGGGTTGACCTCCGCCCTGAGGGTTTTCACCAAACTGTTGGCGGTTGTGGCAGCAAGTCTCAGGAGAGGAGGTATTCACATATATCCCTACCTGGACGACTGGTTGATCAGAGCAAGTTCTCCAGAACAAGCTCACGAACATCTTTCGATCACCTGCCACTTCCTCCATAAACTGGGCTTTTCCCTCAATTTCAAGAAGTCCCACATGATACCATCCCAGAAACTCCAGTTTATCGATGCAGTCTTGGACACTTCATCGGGAAAAGCCTCGCCTCCCGAAGTGAGAGATCTCCACATCCAGCAGATGGTAACAAAGTTTCAGAATGCCCAACATCTACCGGCCTTCGATTTTTCTCAGGTTGCTCGGCATCCTGCATCTTCCTAGTACCAGAGGCCAGGTTGAGAATGAGATCCCTTCAATGGGCACTCAGAACTCGGTGGTCCCAGTTCTCAGGGAATATGTCGGATCTTCTGCAAGTCCCGAGCGCAGTTGCTCAGGATCTTCTATGGTGGTCTTGCAACGAAAACATTCTCAAGGGAGTCTTTTTGGCAACCATGGCCGTAGATAACGGTAGTGACGGACGCCTCACTCACGGGGTGGGGAGCACACACCAACGATCTGACAATCGGCGGTCGTTGGTCTCCATCGGAGTCTAAACTACACATCAACCTATTGACGCTGAGGGCAATCAGACTAGCTCTGAAGGCCTTTCTGCCCTCTGTACAGGGAAATAATGTCCTGATAATGATGGACAATCCAGTGGCCATGTACTCAAGGGAGGAGGTGTAGGGTCACTGCCACTGTGCAGAGAAGCAATGCAGCTCTGGTTCTGGGCAATACGAGAAGGAATCTCTCTGTCGGCAATTCACCTGCCGGAGAGAAGAACACGGCGGCAGACGCTCTGAGCAGGCAGAACACGGTCTCTCACGAGTGGGAGCTGGCTCAGGAAGTCCTTCTGGAGATCTTCGCCGTTTGGGGAACCCCTCAAGTGGATCTGTTTGCCACCGTGATCAACCGGAAGTGCAATCAGTACTGCTCAAGGGAATTTCCTCAGAGGAGCTCTGGGAGACGCATTCATAGTGGAGTGGAAGTTTCCACTGCTGTACGCGTTTCCCCCAGTCCCCGTGATTCCTCAAATAATCAGGAGGTTGAGAAAGTTCAGGAAAACCATGATCCTAATTGCCACGGATTGGGCCAGGAGAACGTGGTACCCGGACCTTCTAGACCTGTCCATCTGCCCGCCAATACGTCTTCCGCAAAGATGATCTTCTCTCGCAAGAGGAAGGTCGGGTTCTCCATCCAGAGGTCAAGACACTCAACCTTCACGCATGGTTTCTGAGAGGTTGAGATACAAGGATTGGGATCTTCCAGATGACGTAATGGAAAACTTGCTTTCGGCCAGAAGACCAACAACAAAATCTTTGTACCGATGTCGCTGGAACAGGTTTAGTAACTGGTGCAAAGACAAAGATGTGGACCCTTTTCAGTGTGGCACCCCAATGGTGCTCTCTTTTCTACTACATCTAGCTAATCTGGGGCTCCATATAAGAACAGTCACAAAGGATACCTTGCTGCGCTGTCCATTTTCAAGCGATCCTAGGAAGAGGTTTCATATTTCAAAATACCGTTAATAATTCAATTCTTAAAGGGGCTTACTAATGTATTCCCTCCAGTACCTTTTCATGTACCAGCTTGGGACTTAAATTTAGTATTATAATTCTTGACTTGCATACCTTTTGAGCCTCTGCACTCATGTCCATTGAGGCTTTTGACTCTAAAAACTGTCCTTGTGGCCCTATCAGCCCGCAGGGTTAGCGAACTTCAGGCTCTCTCATGTAAACCACCATATACTATTTTTTATAAGGACAAGGTCCTTAAAGTTAAACCTTCGTTCTTGTCAAAAGTAGTCTCGGACTTCCATTTGTCACAAAAAATAGTACTACCAACTTTTTATCCTCCTCCTCATCTGGGCAAGGAAGAGGAGAGATTACACAGACTAGATCCCAAGAGGGCTCTTAGTTTTTACATCTCTAGGATGGCTAAATTGAGACAAGATGACCAACTATTTGTGGGTTATACTGATCATAAATTAGGCTTATATGTAACAAAACGGACCATTTCCCGCTGGATCATATTAGCCATAGTTGAATGCTACAGATTAGCGGGAAAAGAACCACCAGATGGGATACGTGCCCATTCTACAAGGGGAATGGCTACTTCTGCAGCTCTAAAAAGGGGAGTCCCGGCAGCAGACATTTGTGCAGCTGCAACATGGAAAACAATGCATACTTTAGTCAAACATTATTTTCTGGATACTGCCTCCTCTAATGAGGGTTTATTTGCCAAGGCAGTTCTGCATTCTGTCCACAAACTGAAATTAGTACTCCCACCTCCAAAATTGATACTGCTAATGGAGCCTATCACAAGATGAGGAATACGTGGCAGGACACAATCCATTCGAAGAACAAGTTACTTACCAACTGTAACGTTCTTACGACTGGATGTTCCTCCCACGTATTCCTCATCGACCCTCCCATCCTACCCCACAGTACAGTTTACGTTTTCTTACACTTTCCTCTCACGAAGAATGTCTCGGTCATGGGACACGCCTGGGTGTTCTATATATATATATTCGAAAAAACAGAACTGAAGCAACGGGCGCGGCTCGAGCTATTTATACCATGGGTGACGTTGACAGAGTACGGAGTACGTCGAGGGACAATCGACGCCACGACCTCGAGCACAGCGCCCTCTGCCGAGAACATTTTTTTTCCGAAGCAGCGAAGCTGGAGTTAACGATTTATCACAAGATAAGGAATAAGTGGGAGGAACATCCAGTCGAAAGAACGTTACAGTTGGTAAGTAACTTGTTCTTCTTTTTTGTTCTAGAACTTTTAACTAGACATGAAACCATCTTAAAAATTGTAATGTTTTTCTTCTTGCATTGTGAACAGTAATTTTGTATTAATGTTTGAAAAAGTGTTAAATTGAATACTTAAACTTTATTAATTTGCGTGGAAAACTGTATGTCGAATACGTTAACATATTCACTTGATCAATAATCAAGATGCAAGATTTCCGTTGACGGTACACTGGACTGAGAAGCACTCACTGGAAGAGAAGAAGCTGAGATTTCTTGCCATATATCACATTAAACCGCTAGTTCGTGGGGGTGACAGAAAATTAATTTGGGAAGATGGGAGCCAAATACACATGCAAATTTAGTTCTACTGTACATGGCTTGAACTCTGACACAGAATTACAGGTCGTCTTGTGAATCTTTTGGAACATACTTCTTTAAATGTGATATTATCTTCCAATCTTAGACTTTATTGAACAGCGGCATCTAGTATAACAGAATGACTTGTACTGATTTGTAAATCCCATTCCCAGGAATAGTAACCAATTGCAGCCTAGATTATCCGACATGTCATTATTTAACGCTTGATGAAGGTATAATTAATGTGCTGGTTAGATCTCATTTGTTTCTCTAGTCAGGTAAATTATTTAAATTGGAACCACTAGTCTTAACTACTTTTTGAGGTGATGATTGAAGGGTATTATGCCACGTTAATGTGGTATATTATGCCACGTTAATGTGGTATATTTGGCCACGAAACAATGCATAACTATCTGATGTCTCGTAAAAAATAGAGCGAAGTTACATTATGATTTGTATATACTAGATTTAAATGGCTTTTTCACATGGATGTATTACTTGAGTCTAAACCCATAAACCAGTTTACTAACAATATTTCTTATGCTTGTGAAGCTGCTTAGAATCATATGCTGTGCATATAATCCGACATCTATTTGTAATCGTAGAGTATTGCATCTTGTTATAGTTTGAAAAGGGACGTCGACTTGGGTGTGTTTGTAACACTATCCCTACTGTGACATGCATTGTACCCATGATCCTTCATGCTTCGAGGTCCCCCAGATAGTTTTTTTTCGTCCATACTGGTCAGGTGGTCGGGTGCATAATCCATAGTTTACTATTATTCAAATTACAGTTCAGCTTTTGACGTACTTTCAACTTCCCTTCGACTCTCTACCTCTAGACTCTCGAAGAGTGGCTGCGGCCTTCGCCATCTGGCTTTGGCCTTTGGCAGTAGGGGGGAGTCTGGCGTCTTATTCTCGACATTCTTCTTCATTAGAGAATGCCTTTTCTTGGCCTTCCCTATACTTTCCCTTATCTGGCTGCTCTTTTCTTTATATCTGATGGAGAGAACTCCATTTAAAAGTTGCCCTTCCTCTAAGAGGACGTTCCCTTGGAGGGACACTCGCGAAGTGTAACAGTTTGCCTCGTGACCATGACGAATGGCGTTGCAAACCTGTCGAGACTAATCCTAAAATGCTTAAATGCCACACTAAGCGGTGGGCGGCCTGCGCTATGCAGACCAAATGCCGTTCCCCCACTGGCGCTGTTGTCAGACCAGGAACACTCCAGCAGCCACGGCTCCAGCTCGAATTCCAAAGAAATTATAATGGAGTCTTCGGACACCCGCATGCCCGTCCCCAGCCCCACCAGGCGTGTCAAACTCACTGCTACTGGGGTTCTACCCACCAGGGTACTCACACGAAGGCTAACGCACAAATCACGGCCGATCCTCGATGGTACCGTTGAAGCAGATTGCACTTACAGATACGTCACAATCCACGACAAAACCTAGAAAAACCTACCTGTTTTCAACCTGTTGCACTTCTGCCTCGGCGTGCAGCGCATGGTTCAAAGTCTTCAACTTCTCATGGTGCTCCTCCTAAATCTTCTACAGCCGTTTAGGACACATCAAAACTCATGTCGATTAATTCAAACATTTTAAACTAAGGGAGAAACTTTCTAAAATGTGTAAGCAAACTGAGCACCATGATACTGGGACCCAGGCTTCCCTTCCTGTTTTGTCACAAGATAATGTACAAACCTCCTCCACTTTGTCTTAGTGTCCCCCAGTCCTGTTCAAGACGAGGTCGTTTTTCCACTCCTGATATAGGGACTTGCACAAGGCAGAGATTTGAGCAGAGCATGGAGAGAGTGCCTGAATGTATTTCTCCGAAAGATCCCTTTCCCCCCAGACGACAACCCTAGGCCATTTAAATCATGTAGACTTCAGACCCCTGCTAGTCAAACTGTCTCACCCCTACCTAGACACAATGATCCTTCAGGTGATATTTTTCTTGATTAATTTGATCAGGATGAGGATTTATATTATGTCCCAGACCAGGGAGACTACATCCAGGATCCTACTACCCAGGACCCAGACACCTGGCTCGATGACAATAATAATCAAGGGCCTTGCCCTACAACCCCCACTCATGAGGCAGGGCTATACAATATATTTGCAGACGCTACTCCTGTTGTGCAGCCTCGAGATGCCCCCATTGATGATCAGCCGCTGTTCAATAATCTCAAAAAAGCAGCAGAACATTTTAAGCTCCACACTCAGGAGGCAGTGCCTGACCCTGACTTTGTTGAGGATATCCTTGAAGGGAAAAAGCAAGTGAGCCAATCTATTCCATGACTTAAATATGTAAAGTAGCGGATTTGCCCTTCTCTTCTCACGACTTCCTTGACACGAGCAGTCAACCCACGGGTTCAAAAAATGTTTAGACCTGCTCCCTAGGAAACCCTGTACATTTGCGGACACTGTTCCTGATTCTCCTGTTGCTGATTCAACCAGGAAGCATTGTCTTCAGCTGAAGCTCCTCCCACAAGGAATGTAAGAAGTTGTATGCCTTGGGCAAAAGGATCACAGCTTCAGTAGCCTATACTACTCGTACTGCAAACACTATTTTGCTTGGCAGTTTTACTGACGTTCATGGGGGTTTTGGTACAAGAAGCCTTGCAAGTGTTCCTGAGCCAGCCAAGTCGCAATGGCTCCCTATTTATTATTCAGTAGGTCAGTCGAGGCTGGCCGCATCTTTGCTGAAGGGACTCTACTGAAGCGCCACACATGGTTCCTGAACTTTAGGTTCAAACCTGAGACGCAAGCTTCCCTTATTAACAAACCAATATAGTAGTCTTCTTTATTTGGGATAACAGTTGACAAAGCACTCGAGACAACCTAAAAACTGCACAAAACTCTAAAAGTCGGTGAATCAACTAACCACCAAACCGTACCTGCAGCGTGGGGTTTTCAACACCCGCCAGTCCTTTCGATGGCAGTCCTTTTTTACAGGCCTCCTACACCACAGGGGATTCACCCTGGTACTCAACTCAAGGTTCACCAAGCACCTATCACTCCACTTAACCATGTTTTTCGCCATGGCAAAGGAAGAGGTAGGAATGCAGCCGTCTGAGGCTCCCCTATCCCTGCCAACTTATGATCGGATAACATGTTTTACCCAATCATGGGAGGGGATTACTTCAGACATGTGGGTGCTCAAGACGGTGGCTGCTAACCACCGTCCTGCTAACACCTCGGTACCACATGCCAAAAACTAGGTGAATGACCCAAGATCTGCTTGAAGAATAAGGAGATGAAGTGGAGACCCTGATGCAAAAGGGAGCGATCGAACTTGTCCCTGGTCACCAGGTAAACAAGGGTATCTATTAAATATACTTCTTTTTACCCAAAAATGATCTGACCATGCGCCCTGTATTAGATCTGCATCCTGCAAAGTATGTCAAGCCTCAAAGGTTCAGGATGACAACTAGGCAGGAGGTGATTCCACTGCTAAAGCACAGGGATTACATGGCAACCTTGGTTCAAAATAGGAAACACTAGTCATCAATTCAATGTCCTTCCCTTCAGCTTTGCCTCAGCACCAAGCTGCTGCCACTACCAATGTTCTGGCAGTGGCAGCAGCTCACGTACAAGGACAGTCCGTTACGTTGTACCCTGATCTAGATAGCTGGCTTATATCAGGAGACACACGTCCGGCTTCTAGAGAACCCCCCAAAAGACTATAAACCTACTCTTTCAGCTGGGGTACTCCATCAATAAAAAATGAAGCCTTGTCCCCAGCTATGTAAACAATCTTCTGGGTGCTCTTATTTGGACAGAAGACCGACTTCTCTTCCCCTCCAACGAGAGGGTCCAAAACATGTTATTCCAAATCCCTCAATATGTAGCGATTTGTTACATAACCTTACGGAAAGCCATGTGGCTTATAAAAATGATGGCTTCCTGCATTTTTCTGGTGCCACACTCGTCTGTGTATACGTCCGATGTAAGAGTGGCTCTCGAGCTAATGGTATCAAGCAAGCGATCAGTGGGTCGATCTAGCGGGGGAAAACCTTGTGGTGGAGAAATCATTCACCACCCACTGAGTAGATGCAACTCGCACCACAGACTCGTGGTAAACATAGCAATGTGTTAGAACTAGCATTGTTCAAAGCCCTAAATGATTTCCAACAACCCCTGCAGGAGAAAACCGGTCTAGTCGTGACAGATAGCACCAGGACCATGTTTTACGTAAACAAGCAGGGAGGCTGCCCAAACTGCCCCAAAGTATTTGGATCTGGGCACTGTGAGAAACCAAAGGGTGTCTCATTTGGTAGATCCTGGAGACGTCTCTCAGGTGCCCAGGCCTTGGGGGTGGACTAGTGCGGGAGGATCACTCGGGTGAGGGGTATTCAGGGAATGGGGGTGAAACAACCGATGGTGGGACGTGGTATCCCCCCCCACACCCCCTTACCCATACCTATGACCCTTCCTGGGTCGAGGAAGAGGGTGATTGAAAATAAAGAGGCTAACCCTTACATAAAACGTGTCGGGCAAAGTCAGGCACTTGACTTTAATTACATACAGCTGATACCCATTAGCTCTCCCCACACGGATAAAAGGCGGAAGATAGAGACACACTCTGATCCAGGTGGAATACGAGAAGGAGTAGAACTTCTGGGATGAAGGCAAACCTACTGGAGCAGAGCGACCAACTGAGGTGTGAGATCTGAAGGTGTCTCACCCGCTAGTCCCTGGGGATCTGTCATCCAGGTGGAGAGGACACGGCCACCGCTTTTGGGTCCAGTTCCTGGGGGTGGACCAGTGTTGGAGGATCTCCTGGATGGGGGGCTTTCGGGGAGTGGAAGTGGCACACCGGATGGTGAGACATGGTATCCCCTTCCCTGTAACCCTTTTACCCCATCCTAGCAGGTAGGATACGTAGGGACTCAACCCCCACCCCCTTTTCTGACACACACACTTTCTCACAGGCATCTCACTGTGAGGGAAAACTGACTTACACCCGAGCCGTATACCTACCATGTCCCACTACAATGGTCAGGCAATTTCTGATCATTACACAGACCTGACTTCCATCACACTTTCCCACACAGATAATAGGCGGAGCACATAAGCACACTCTGAGCAAGACAAAGCACACGAGGAAGCAGCAGTTCCAAGATGGCAGTTCTATACAAGGTGGAGGACTTCGAGACCAAAGAGGATTGCAAGGAGTGAAGTCCCCTTGACCTTTTCACCAAAAGACTCTCATGAGGCTTTGAGAAAAGGAAACGTAAGACATAGAATTAAAGCTGAAGAATCCTGCGATGTACCCGGGGCTCTCATGCATCGATGGTGCAAGGCGTTTGCCACTGTGGTATTGTCGTTGAATCCTATAACAAAGCAGCACCAGTGAAGTCAGCACAGCCGGTGAGTTGGGGAGACTGATACCAAACCAGTCTGTGTGGAAACAAAGGTTGCAAGCAGCAACATTATATGAATAAAATTTAAGAGAACAGCATATGAATCATGTGTGGCAAGCATGGAAAATCGAATTAAAACAGCAGAAGAGTGACTGAACTTTGAAGCCAAGGCACAATATCGTAGACGGAGTGGTCTGGCATCACGTGGGTGCGCATTTGAAAAGTCGCTTTTAGGTTTCCAACTGAAAGGTAATGAAAGTTAAAAGAAAAGGACGTGTGAAATAGAAGTAGTCCTGCAACGGGTCAAGGCAAATCCTGTGCACATTTGAAAGTCTTTGATACTTTTTTTTTTTTTAAAAAACGATTTTATTGATTTTATTCAAAAAACAAAATAACACAGCAAACCAAACTTACAGTGGATGCATAATGTCAATTACAAATGCACATAAATTGTTGTATTCCAGCCCACTGTATTCCCCCGTCCCTCCAACCTCCCAAGCCTACTCCCCCACGGTTCCAGTCTCCACCTCTTGCGGTGGGGATTCCTCTTCGGCGGAGCTCATTGAGTCTCCATCACTTGGTCCATCATGCGAGAGCCCAAATAGTTAAGTCTTTGATACTCGATGTAAAATTGACATTGGTCAGAACCTGGCTGAGGAAGACTAATTGTGGTAAAGGGATCTGAGCCTGGCTGAGGGGGATCTGGGGTGAACCGTGAGTCACCCGAAAAAGGAATATCCTACAAACGTATAGAAGGGATCTGAGCCCGGATGAGGGGGATCCAAAGTGACAAACATTGTATAGAACGGATCTGAGCCCGGCTGACGAGGATCCAGGGTGAATAATGACTCACCTAAAGTGAATACTTGTGAGAATCTAAAGAGGAAAGGAACTTGTTTTTTATTTGGTTACATCAGGCCCTTCGAAGTGAAGAGACTTTGAGAACAAGGAGACTTGTGCGTCGAAGGTCCTGATGCCATTGCCTGAACTATATCCTCATGCTAAAGAAGCCGGAGATTGTGCAACGCTCGAGTGAACCACCTTGTCCTGTGCTGAAAACGTGGCTAAGGGAGGCCAACGACCTGAACATCCTGACATATCATTTTAATAATTCTTTCTTTTCCATAACCTTGTTTCCCACACTATTTGTATTTAGAGGTAATGCGTGGCAATAGGTTTTTTTTTAATATTGGCTCTTTTATTTTGACAAGACGCGACTAGGACTGCATTATTTTTTGATGGTTGTAGCTTGTTCCCTTCTGTAGATTTAGGATTCGACCGGCGTTTATCACACCCTTATTTGAAGTTCAATAAACACCCTTGAAATGTGGTCACTTGTGTCTGTCTTACTGTTGATGCCAGGCCTTCCTGGCAGAGAATAAAGAAAACTTGAAGTTCCCTGCAGGAGGTTGTTGCATCCGGGAAGCTGTGAAGGAAACGCTGAGAGAGCCAAATCGCACACAAGAAGAAACCTGCATTGTTTCAAGGACGCCAAGGACTCTCCCAGGTGAATGACGGAGTTGGGGAGGCGTGGCCAAGCCTGCTATTAACCTTGACGCATTAATCCGCTGCAAAGACCAGAAAAGAATGCACCCAACCGGTAAGTTATTGAAAGACATGAAAGGCCGGTTTGTGTCAAAGAAAGATTGAGGCCGCAACAGTGTATCTCACAAGTGAAGTTTGCGCACCTGCTGATGAGATGCAAAAGAAAGCTAGCCAGTGATGAACTTTTGAGTGGCTGATAATCGTGAAGCCAATGATACAGAGTAGCAGAGTGGTCCGGCGAAAGGAAGTAGCCCACTCAAAATTATCTGCGAAAAGGTGAATGTTTGAAGAGAGATTTCTGTTGAACTTTTGTGCTTATGGTACTGAACTACCAAGAGACACTGGGGCAACTAAGAGTGTGAGCTGAAGAGAAAGTTAAAGTTGTCCTGTGTAGGTCTATAGTGAAAGCCTTGCACATTTGCAAGTCTTCGACATCCGTGAAAGGTCCAAGCCTGACTGAGGGAGACCGGAAGTGTGATAAGTTAGGGGATGGAAACCTCTAATGAATGTGAATTATGCTTGGGGAAGGGAAACCCTACAAGTGTGATTGAAAGGTCTGATCCCGACTGAGGAAGACCTATGTGAACATTTTGTTGAACTGTGAAAGCAATTCTGAAAACTGGAATGAGTGACTTGAATGTGGAAGGCCAGGCGGGCCTCGATCCACATTTTGAACTGCCTTGTTTTTGAGAACCTAAGCTATTCAACGTGGGGAGGAGAGCTGCCTCAGCCATCTTGATCCTTTGTTATAACACTGATTTATTGTCATGGTCATGAAGTCAGGGGCACAGGCATGCAGGGGTTGCATGCACAGGAGACCTGGGTGGACACTGTCCTGGCGCATTTGGCACCAGGCTCATGAACAGAAGTAAACAAGAACATCCACATCCATAAAAAAGCTTTTATTATGGACATAGCACTTCAGATGCATTAACCTTGAACATTACATCCATTAAGCAGGATGCATTAACCTTGAACATTACATCCATTGAGCAGCCCCAAGTATATTCTTTGGTGTGGCTGCTAATGGATTGCCTTCGCACGTGCTCTCTCTCTAGGAGTGGCAGGGTGTGGCTGGTAAGCCGGCCCTAATGGGCGGGCCCACTATCTCGGCTATATAAGCTGCCACGATCCTCTAGACAGACGCTTCGTTTTATTCTGCACTTGCAAGCAGCGTAACGCTCACCGTCGCCTGAGGTCAGACTTACCTTTAAAGATCCTGCTTCCTGGACATCCTGCTTCCTGCCAGCATACTTACCAACCGGGGGAAGCTGTTCTTACCTGTACATCTCTTCGGCGAACCAAGTATTCATCTTTACACTTTCTGCAACGCCGAAATCTTCATCTTGGCACCGCAGCACGACACGCTCCATTGTCTTAGGGAAGTCTGTTTGTGGAGTCTCTCGGAGAGGTAGATGGGGCGGCATTATTGAGAGATTTATGTGTAAGCAACAGGGTTTTTAGGAGAATTTTGTCATTGGTCCGGAGCCAGTTATTCTGTCGTCTGCGCTCAGAGATGTGGTCTCTTCTGGAGATGCCCAATGCCGCTCTAAGGGCATTATTTTGTAGGGTTTGGATTCTTCTAATGATGGATTTCTTAGAACCAATGTAAAGGAAGTTGCAGTAATCGAAGCAGGACAGATCTTTACCTAACTACTCTCTTAGACTCAGGACTACATTTGAACTCACTAAAGTTCCACCTTGCTTTCCTTTCTGCTTACACCACCTCTCAAAGCAAGGTTTCCAGTTGGAAAGTCCCTGTAATCAAGGCTTTTATGGAAGGGGTAAAAGACTTCACCCCCCTGTTTCTAATCCAACTGCCAGATGGGATGTGAATGTCGTACATAATTAACTGATGGCCCCTCCTTTTGAGGCAATGCACAAGGCTAGTCTTGGTTCGCACCTAGAAGACTGCTTTTCTGGTAGCTATTACCCTCCTAATTGAAGTAAGTGAACTGCAAGCTCTCTGTTCAAGACCCATGTGTTACCATTCATAAGGACAAGGTGATTTTGTGCACACATCCATGCTTTGCACCTAAATCAATCTCCATATTCCATGTAAATCAATCAATAGAACTTCCATCATTCTTTCAGAATCCAACTCTTTCAGCTGAGAGAAGTCTCCATACACTAGATCTTAGGAGAGCAGTGATGTACTGCCTCAATAAAACCAAAACCACTTTGGAAGACAGATCAGTTTCTTGTCTTCATTGCCACTGGTAAAGAAGGGGGATCCTGTCTCTAAGTCGGCAATTACAAAATGTCTTGTTAAATGTAACCAGATGTGTTGCTCTCTTTGAAAGAGTTTTACCTTTTTTTACGCCTAGAACACATTCTACTCGATGCACAGGAGCTACTATAGCTTTCATTTAAATATTCCTCTAGATGCTATTTTCAAAGCAGCTACCTAGAATTCTATGTAGAATGTACCCTTTTACACAACATTACTGCTCAGATACACATCCTAAGACTGATTGATTCTCAGGTGGGTCAGGCGGTGTTAAAACATCTTTTTGCCACTGTTCCTTCGAACATCCCACCACCATATCTGGTACTGCTCGCTAGTCTATGCACAGCATGGTATTGTAAGCAGATTCACAAGCATCAGAAGACATACATTGCTTACTGTAATCATATTTCTGGTGCATTTACATGCTTGGATTCACATGCGCACACACTTACTGAACATGGACATCTTACTCCTTTTCTCCATCTGTACTCACTCGTGCATTCTCTTCAGGCTCCCTCATGGCAGAACAAAAAAAAACAGGGGGACCTCGACGGGTGAGGGATCATGGGTACACTACATGTCACAGTAGGCATCGTATTACAGGCCCGCCCAGGTCAACGTCCCTTTTCAAACTATGAAAATAAGAGGTATTACTTCGCGATTACCGCTAGATGTCGGACTATTTGCACAGCATGTGAATCTAACAGATACACGCACCAGAAATATGATTACGGTAAGTAATGTATGTAATTTAAATCTAAACAAACGCACATGTTGCAGCCGGCACACATTGAAAATTGGATATATTAATCAAATAGATCTAACAGTTTTGCAGCAATAGCTTGGAGACCTATGTTTCTGTTTATGGTCCTTTCTACTGTACATAGATCTACCAGAAACCAATTGTCGCCCATTATTTTTCGAATCTAGGGTGGACTTTCGTGCCTTGAACAATAGAGCATGAACCAGTCTTTCCTCAATATTATTTAGCTCAGATATACAGTCCCCAAAAATAGTCAACTTTTCAATGAATGTATCCCTTTTGTGTTTTAACAGGTTTCCATAATTGCTGTCTGTGGACAGGACCAGAACATGTAGCTGAGCACTCTCTCTTCCTCAAAAATGCTCATTCTAGTATGAGTCATCTCTGGGCCATGGCTATTACAGCCATTTCAACGTAGTCACCGCCTGTTATAGAATTGACAATGGGGTGGAATAACAGATCCTTTGTTGAAAAGTCCCATTTCTCCAACCAACTGCAGCACCACCTTTTAGCTATCACCACTGCACAGTACCTCTGACTCCAGGCTTAGTCTAAATAAACCAATTCTACTATTCAACTACCAGACAACAATACTTCCACTTCCCCCTGGTCTTCAACATGGCCCACAAAGCACATTCTTTTGCTGAGGTGGAATTGTGACAAAATACTCACTTGTCACCTATGTGACTTAATTGAAATTTCACTACACCATTTCCTGTGTTTTATTGCATAATGAATAATATCACATTGTTAAAAAGGATCTTAGTTATTGAGTAGGATAGCCAGCAACCTATTCTTCAATAGTACAGTAAATTGTGGCTCCGTCCTTTGGTCACCTATCCCAACTAAACTCTGCAATTACTTTTCACAGTAATTATTAGACCCCCTCATTTGCACTGAATAAATGTCACCAGGGACAGATCATAGAATTGGCATGTTTTATGTTTTCATCTATTTTTCTAATGCTTCCTCCCCTCCATCTATGTATTTTGTTGCATTACAAATTGTAGCACGGTTGAATACAAAATTAACTGTTAACACTGATCTGTTTTTTTTTTTTTTTTTTTTTAAAGTAGTTGGGATGGACGAAATTACCACCGGCGAAACAATTGGCAAAATTCACCAACAACTCGTCCTGCGGGCTGAGTGTTTACATATTTTATTTTTTTAATACATTTTCGCCCACTGAAATTGTGCACCCCCATGGGGGAGGGTCCAAAGCGCGCACAAAAAGCTACATTTCGTAGAAGAAAAAAAACAACCTGTGACATTCTTTTTCAATAAACAACATTTTGAAAAACCTAATTTAGTGCAGGAGAAGGGTACTGTTGTATAGTGATTAGATGCTTTAGTATAGTGACTAACTGTTGTTGGATGTTGCCGTCCCTTTTCCTCCATTCTGTATGGGTGTCCATGAGCTAGGGACGGGAACGGAACCTTTTTCACCAGAAAAATAACACTTTCCCTTTAAATGTATACGTGTGCACCTATGGGAGCATACACTCCCTCAACCCCGTCCACCGACACCACACCTCAGTCCTCTTTTCTGCATCGATGGAGTGGACTGCTTTCACCAGCGCTCCTCGTAATTCCATGTGCTTTCAATAATCTGCTTTGTTTTTCTCTAATATTCAGGTTTTGGGAACACTGTCCACCGGTGCCCTGTCTGTACCCGCCGTATGTCGGCCGTGGCTGGCTTCAGCAGGTGCCCCCCATGCAACGGTTCCTTTCCCACTTCGGATCCGCACATGGTCTGCCTCCGGTGCCTTGGGGAAGACCACAGATGGGAATGCTGCTCGGCGTGCAACGCTCTCATGCCCTGGTCCTGCAAACCGGCTCATACAGTGGAGAGATATTTTCCAGGACTCCACCGGAGAGAATTAAGCAATACGTATGCAGGAAGACCAAGAAGGTAGGCGTACTCTTTTCAAAAGCACCCCACAGAGATGACTCGATGGGAGGGGTCAGTCGGACCCTCGTACCGGCAGGAAGGACACCAAGGCTCTTGTAGCTACCGGCCTAACAGCCGAGGGGGTCTAAGGACCCTACCGGTTCTGCCGCCGAGAAGCCTGCTGGCTCGGTACCGGGGTACACCCAGATGGGCTCAGCTCCATTACTGGGCACATGCATGAGGGGGCGCCTACATGCAGCGCAGACAACACTAGTGGCCCCTTGGCTGGGGGCCAACAGACTACCAGGCCCACACCTGAGGTGCAGAGTGGGGCAGACCCGATGCGTTCAGGCATGCATGCCGAGTCCCGACCCGCGTCGGCCACGGTCCCATGTGCAGCAGGCATGGACAAGATGGCGGCACATGCAGACAAGATGGCGGCCAGGCCAGACCCCCAACGGCGGTAAACGATCCCTTACCAGGACAGAAGCCAGTCAACCGGGGAAACTGCAAAGGTGCAAACCTATGGCCAGGGCGGATTGGGTTCCTATGACTCCAGTCGCTTGGACCACTTCATACCCGGCCTTCACAGGGCAAGCATGGTACAGTGAGGACATGTACATAGTGTCGAGGCAGGCAACAGGTCTTTATGCTGTCGCCGATGCAGGACCACTCGCAGCCATCCTGCAAAGATAATTTCTTCAATACGTTTTTGACCCTTACAGTCTCTGCAGATGGGGAACAGTCTTAAAGGCATAATTCGGGAAATTCTGCCGCCCACACTGCCTCCGCAGCCGGAGCCTGCGCACCCTGCACCTGCACCACCACCACCACCGCTGGCCATGCCTCTGGTAGCTCTGGACGCAGCGCCTACACCAGCAGTTTCTGCGCCTGGGCCAACTCCATCGGCAGACCTAATGCCTGCGGATCCAGGGGCCCCTTTTAATGCAGGTGACAAGCAAGAAACCGATGGGGAGCAACAGGACAGGGCATGTCATGATAGAATCGCTGGCGGAAGGGCACCCCATCAAGGCGGAATCCAGATCTGGCATCCTGTTGCAGAACGACCTGGAGGCTCTGGTGAAGAAGCGTTGGTTTAAGCACCACTCCATTCAGCCAGTAAATAAAAGGCAAATTGCAAAATGAATGCAAGTGGAGGGTGACACTCTGCTCTTGTCGGTTCATCCCAGCCACTAAGACCTCTTGGACGAGCACCTCAACTTCAGCACTACTAGGTAAGGAAGAAAAAACCGTTTGAGGCTTATGGGAAGAGGGTTTACTCAAATGCAGGGCTCCACCTCAGACAGGCCAATGCTGATGCCATACTGGCTGCTGCTAATCAATGGCTGTGGAGGGAAATTGCTGACTTCCTCCCAGACATTCCAGCAGAGAAACCAGCCACATTCAAGGCAGGACTCGCCGAAGCAAAACCAGTGGCACTGAACATTATGGAAACCACGGTGGTGCACATAGATGCTGCTATCAGGGCAATCTGCATGGTGATGGACATGCGAAGGGCAGCCTGGCTTAAGAGACCAGGTTCAACCCTGACGTTCAGGACAGAATTCCTGTCTCCTATAACTGCCTTTCGAGGGCAGCGACTTGTTCCAGTCCACCACTGACGGCCAAATCCTTAGCCATTCTTCCCAAACCAGCAGCCAAAACCTTCACTCTCGCTCAAACAGAGGATGTTCGTTTGGTGGTGTCTGGGGTTTCCAGGACTGCCAGGCTACCGGACAGGTCACCTAGCCAACATAGGCGAAAACGCCAGAAGTCTTCGCACAATGGCTTCTTTCAGTCCCCCTCCCAGTCATCTGCCTCAACCCAAAGAAGCAATAACCATTCGTTTCAGATGCACAGCACCCCAGTTGGGGGCAGGTTGATGTTAGGCAGAAACCTGTGCAGTTCCCTTAGGGACCACTGCAAAAGACTTAAGAATACAGGTGTTTGACAGTAAACCCACTTGGTAGCAGTCTGTACCACACAGATTCACTTGGTAGCTGTGGCTGAGCAGTCAGTCTTCCCTCAAGAAGAGTTAGGCAGTATATAGAGTATACACAATAGGTACAGAGATACAGTAGCACAAGCAAACACTGACCAGAACCTTGGTGTAAAAGTATATAATTATTTATTTTAAAGACACACTTGTAAATTACACTAGCACAAAGAGGTAAGTAAATTCAACACACAGTCACTATTATATATATATATATATATATATATATATATATATATATACAACCCTAATTACTTATTAGACGAGTCTTAGTGAGAAACACCACTTATTTTCAGACAGAGGTGAGCGCTTAACCTAAGATGGCACTCTAATGAGTTATTAGAAAGGGAGGGAAAAAGGCATAGTTATGGAAGCACACAAATTTCAATACTTTTTAAAGAACCACAGTAAGGCAGGGTAGGCAGAGTTCTACTGGAGAGCAAGGAAGTCAATTGCAAGGCCCACTCTTGGAGAGAGCAAGCAGAAGGGGTCCAGGTTCACACAGTGGGGTTATGCACAAAGAGTCTTGTAGATAGTTTGCACACAAAGGTTGAAATTAATGTCAGGAAAAGTTAGCTTAGTTGTCCCAGGCCAGCCCAGGTTGGAAAGTCGAGGCTTTGCTGTCACCCCGAACAATCTGTCGCAAGGGAAGCCAGGCGGGACACCTTAAGTGTGAAGGAAACTCCAGCGGGGCAGTTGTTCCTGGCAGCGGGTGCAAGTCGGTGTTTCGTCCAGAGGAAAAGGAGGTCTCGCCGTGGAGGAAAGATGAAGGTCGTTGCACTGCCAGGGAAGAAACCAGCCGCGGAGTTCTTCGGTTAAAAGGTACTACCCTTCTCTTCGCGGTAGTGGTAAACCGTGGTATCCCGGTTGCCGGGGTGCTTGGCACAGGCAAGGCGGCCACGAGATACGTCGGGAAGGTGAAAAGACAGTGAAACTGGTTATCCCCACCAGTCAAAGGAAGAAGACTCTCCGGCGGGAGATCTCCTCTGTCGTTGGGAAAAGTGGTGAGACGGTCCAGCAGGGCTCCACCGGTGGTGTCGTCGTGGCAGGTCGGCTCAGCTTCTCCCTCGTCGGATTCTTAGGTCCTGTGGCGACTTCTGAAGTTCCAGTCCCCAAAGCCCTGCTTTTATGCAGCACACCCCCATTCATTCAGCCTAGCTGTCAATCGGCCAGCTCACCACTTGGGCCAATCACACAAGAGTGCGACTTGATTTGGCAAGGCAACTCAGTCCAGGGTGCCTAAACCCCCTCCCACACCCCCTGTGGTACAAAGACATAGTGGCACCACTTTTGGAGGCTTCTGTGGAGTAGCCGGCCAAAAAGTGGAACAAAGGGCTCGACTTGGGTTGGAGTCACAGAAGAGAACACAAACGCCATTTTAGAATCGAGTTCTGGCAAAAAATACCAACCGGTGAATTAATAAATAAATAAACCGGCGGTATGTTCGAGGCTATAGGAATTAAATAATTAAAGTTGGTAGCCTCGAACAATGGGAAAATCCCATAGAGATATATTCGCGGTCGAATATAAAAAGTAGTATCCACTGCCACCAGCCAAAACTCGATCAGGGGGGACGGAGACATACCCCCTCGAACAACAGATCCCGGGGCAATCGAATTGCCCCGAATAGTACGTCCACAATATGATGGTTTGTACTGGTTTCTGTTCATAATTTGGGACTAGTAAAGCCAATGGTGACTTTACATGCCCTGGGAGACAGTAGTCAGTCCCAGGGTATGGAGTCTATGTTTGGGGGTCACTGACACCCCTGGGTTACGGCAAGGAGGGTGCTGTGTAACCCACATCAAAAACACATGAGACCCTATGGGGTAAAAGACCCCATAGCCCATAAAACACATGGAAAGACAAAGGAACACCTCAAATCATGTCTAAGAGTGGGAGTAAAAGAGTCTCACTCTTAGCAGGAGAAAGAAATAAACCCCTAAAATTCAAAAAGCTGCTGGGGGGACTCACTAGGTTTGGGAAATTAGCCTTTACAGAGAATTCTCCCTAACACTCAGCCCTGCACAGTCAAGCTTGGCAAGGATGCTTTATGGACTCATGGGTGATTTTGGTAGTTTCCTAGGGCTTCTAGCTTCGCCTACCATCGCCCACCCCCTCCCACTGATCGGGGCTCCTTTACTCTTAGCAGAAATAGGTTCCTTTGTGGAAACCAAGGCGGTGAATGGGGTTCCTCTTCCTCAGCAGGGGCGGGGCTTTTATTCCTGCATCTTTGCTATTCAAAAGAAGAACCAGGCAGGCCTGCGAGTGGTCCTAGATCTTTCCTTCCTGAATCTGTACCTACCGCAGCCGAAGTTTAAAGTGGGCACGCCTGCTCTTATAGCTGTGCCCGCTCTCCCAGCATAGCGCATCCTTCTCAGCATTGCTCCCCACGCAACCCAGGCCTGCTTCCCTCCTCTCCTTCCTCTTTAGGATCCCCTGAGCTGCAACCAGTTATTGTTCCCTGCTTATGTCTCTGCATTCCACGCCCTTTCGTACTGTGACTATTGTATTGTCATTCTACTGCATTGCTTGCATTTCCACTTCAGGTTTCCTTGGGTTACCAGTGTTTACATATTTTGTTTTGTAGGGTTACTATTGTATTGTTTACGTGCTGCATCGCTTGCATTTCTCTTCTACCCCTCTAGGGCCTGTATGACTACCAGCTTTGTATTCTGTACTGTACTTGCATTCCCCTTGTATTCCATTGTTTATTTTTGTTGCTTGCACTGTTTTCTCCACTCACACTAGGGCCCTGCAAGGTTCCAGTGTTCTTGTTCTGTGGTGTACGTACTTGTTGCCCTCTCTTTTGTGTGTGACCCCCCCATGTGCCTCTCTCCTGCTTACCCTAGTGTGTGACCCCCCCACCCCTCCTACTTGGGTTCCCCCCTGCTCTCTGCCCGCAACCTCCCCTACCTTCTCTAACTGCTATTCTATCCTCTATCCTATCCCTCTCACTATGACTGGTAGGAAGAAGCTCAAAAGGGACATCCTGTTCTCCAACCCAGGCCTCCCTATCGCTGATACCTACACCAGTGCTTCCTCCAGACAGACCCTCACTGACATCCTTGTCGTTTCCGTGCCAGGCCATTGGACCCCCCATATGGTCTCTGTTCTCTCCTTTTCCTCCTCTCCCATTTATAGTGGCATGCGGAGAGATGGACTCCTAGCCCCCTTCCACTCCTCCAAGACCATCATTAATGAGTACTTAAATGGCACCGTCTTGGTCCAGGGCCCTCAGGCCAATCGCCTCCTTTTTAGATCGATGCTTCCGGCATCTTGTCAACTTCCCTTCACCTGCTATTCCTACCTACCCCTCTAGCTCCTCTGCCGCATCCTTCCTCTGCCACTTCTTTGGTCACTCTTCCGCCTCCTGCCACCTCTCCGGCATCCTCTTCTTCCTCATTTGATTACCCTGCCATCTCCTCCTTCCTCCTCTGCCAATTTTTGGGCACCTCCAACACTTTGCAGGGCGTATCTCTTGCCTGTACCCCTCCACGGAAGTCTTGCAAAGGTGGCAATCTGCTCCACGTCCCTACTCTTAACTCTCGCTTTGTTGTCAAACACTTGGTCCATGGTCAGCTATGTCATTAGTTTTGACAAACTCCTCCCTGATGGCTACAAGATCCTCTCCGAACCCTGAACCAACTGTCCTGGAGGTGGGGGGGGGGCGGTACCCCTGATATTCCCAGAGTGGATCCCTGCTTCTGTCGTTCCTACGCAGACCTACTCCTCATTTGAATGTCTGGTCTGCAATCTCTCTCACCTGGCCTCTCTCACTGTGGCCACCATCTAAGGCCACCTGGCCAGGTCACCTTCTTACTTCTGAGTGGGCTGACCTCTCCTCCCTCCTTGCCTCTACCTCTCAACTTCTCCTCCTCGGAGACCTTAACATCCTCTTGGATGATGCTAGCCCTTCCTCTGGGCTCTTTTTGCGACTCATGATGCGTGTGTCAGGGGCTGCTTTTGCTGCTACTTTCTCTCCTCCTCCTACACCTTTGGCTGACTCTCAGTCTGACACAGCCCTTTCCTGCCTTCATTTCTCCATCTCTAACACTCGAGATGCCCTTTCCCTGTCCTGAGGATCCGTTTGAAGCCTGCATCCAAGTGCAACTCTTGGTATGATTCAGACCTCGCCACCCTTAAGTGCAAGTGTAGGATTGCTGAGAGGAAGTGGAGGGCATCAAGCTGCTCTTCTGCCAAACTGGCCTGCCACATGTTTAAAGGCAATACAGACTGTCCTTTCTAAGAAGAGAGCCTATAGCCAAGCCTGCGTCTCTGCGGCATCGAACAACTCTGACGAATTTGTCACAATCTCATTTCACCATTAAAACTCTGGACATCCTATCCGATCTCTCCACTTCTTCCTCTTCCTCTCTCTCTACCATTCCAGGCCTCTCTCCGGCCGTATCTCCTCTTCCCTTCTCCTCCTCTCTATCGCCCCCGATCTCCATCACTCCTTTCCTGAAAAACCTGGTCATCTCCCACCTTAATCTACATTCTGAATCTGTTGCTTTTCTCCATGACCACCAGTCTGGCTTCAGAGCAACAAAAAGCCCGGTCAACCACGCCATCCTGCTCCATCGTCTACCTAGTTATCTCTGGTCAGGCCCTAGCATGGTTGACCTTTCTCACAGGTTGACCTTCCCATGGCAAACTTAGGTCTTTCCTCTCTTCTGGCTCTTTCTACTTGTGGTGTTCCTCAGGGATCTATCCTCTTTTCCCGGCTCTTTAACCACTATCTTGCAACTCTAGCCCAGCACATCTCTACCTTCTGTTCTAACTTTCAGTGTTATGCGGATGACACCCAGCTCTCCTTCAGGCTGCCAAAAGCCTCATACATTCTTGTCCGCAATACAGGAATGGTGTGGCTCCAATGATCTGTTAATGCCAGTAAGACTGAGATCCTCCTCATTGGGCCACCTGCTCGCGCCTACCCTCTCTCACAATGGCTGCCCACCCTGGGCCCTCTACCTGCACATTCCAGTGAGGTTAAGAACCTTGGTGTCATCTTCGACTCCACCCTCTCCTTTTCTCCTCAAATCTCTGATGTCTCTAAGAAGTCGCACCTCCTCAAGGGTATTCTTCCTTTTCTCACTTTCCCCCAGAAGCTCACTGTCTGCAGACACCCGGTCCTCTCTAGGCTGGATTACTGCAACAACCTCTTTTAAAAAAAAATAATAATCATAATAATTGCTGTGATGTTATTTGTTGTACAAGTCTGTTTGGTGTTGTGTAAGGTTGGTTTTAAACCAAAATCACAATCGGGACAATAGACAAATGTAAAAACAAGGCACTATATATACATAATAATAAAAACATTCAAAACAGAGGGATGCCATCCGGACCAGGAGCCTGTGAATGTTTAAGATGGTCTATAGCCCAGATTATGTCATCTTCATCCAATGGGCAAGTACCCCAACTGATCTAATCCAAAGAAGGATCTTTATATTCATTCAAAGCTTCAGTTAAGAGGTGTTTCTTCTCATAAAAATCAACCCAGGTGTGTTCTGTAATGTGGAAACCCATAGAGATCCCCTTTAATCCCAAAGTGCTATTAATAGTGGCCCAAAATGTGCCTTCCCTGCCATTACATAGTTGTTGCAAAATGGACTAATTGTCCTTAACTTGTAAATCCATCTTCAGTGATATAACCAAGCTCTTGTATTTTTGACACACTCTTCCTCGCCATGATATATTTGGCTGAGGTCAACCTCTGCTTCTTTAATAAACCATGTTATTTCATGTTAGTCTTTCCGACTCCATGATTGTCATTAAAGATGTGCATAGACTCACCTCTGCATCCCTGGGATTTCCTATGTATTGTTGTTCTCAAACAATCCATAATAATCTTATATGGATCATTCTCACCACTGCAAAGAACTCTCTCATAATCTATGTCCATGGTTCATGAGTGTATTAGTCAGGGGTCTGATAAACCTCCCCTGGCTGGCGATAGACATGTAAAATCAGATCTCAAATCAAAATGACTGAGGACAAGATCTAGGGGGAATGACAATAATAAATGATCACCCTGGCCTCGATCTATAAGGGATTACTGGCCACATTTTGCCCTGGGGCCCTTGGCTATATAAAAATAATCAATCCTAGAAGATCTAGGAATCCTATGCCAGGTATAGACTGGAAGTTCAGTAGATGACTGACTCTAGGTAAATCAATCCCAATCCCCACGAATCGATTCCAGCTAATCCCTCTTTGTACGTCACTAAGTATGTAAGAAGGGATAAATCTGCCACTATTGTAAACCGATCCCTCTGCACAGTTTTCATTGTAGTCCCCTCCCAAAATAATAAGATTGTCATTTCCCCCAATGAACCAACCCTCAATAAGTGAATAAGTGCCACAAGACTAGCCTGATCCGACTCCGACACTGCTTGGGTTCCAATACATATTAATTAGAAAATGGAGGGTTGAAATGAGTTGGGGGAGGGGGGGTGGTTAGCTTAACCACCACCAGCAGCCATTCTGAGTGGAATATCTCATCCACCTGGAACTCTGAGGGTCAGAGGCTTCTCCAGGCAGAGTATGGGGGTAGATCTCTGTCCTCGGCTGGAGCCTCCCTCTGGAACCGCCCCCCTGCCTCAAACTTGAGCAGGACCTCCCAAAGTTCCAGAACAACTCAAGACCTTGCTTTTCGTTTCCGCTTTCTCTCTCCTCTCCCTTGCTGATGTCCCTGTCTGCTGTGCATACTGGTTAACTGGCCACCCACTGAACTTACGGGACCAGACTCCTGCACGACCAGTTGCCCCTCCACTGCCTTTGGACCGCCCAACCACTTAAGGGACTGTATCTTCAACTCTACAGTCCCCCGACTCTCTGTACTTATGAGCCACCTCCCGGCAGCACTTACAAGTTACTTTGCACTCTCCCCCTGCATACACCTGCGCCTTTGTGCTCTGAATGACACAAGGCCTAGTAAAATCATTGTTTTGTACTTCTGTCCTCCTTTCCTTTCGTTGTGTTGTTGCGCCTAGAAACACTTGTGTACAGATGCGTTATAAATGACTTATTATATCGTAGCTGATATGCTACTCCCTCGGGGTCAGTCGTTTAAACAAAAAAAAAAAAAAACAGCTGGGGGTAGATCTTATGCTGGGGCCTCCCTTTCCTTTGGAACAGCCTACCTGCTACTCTGAAACTTGAGGCAAACCATCTCCGGTTCCGGAAACCACCTCAAGACCCTCCTCTTTGCTTCTGCCTTCGCTCCCCCCCCCCCCCCCCCCCCCCGGCCCCTGCTGATCTGTTTCTTTTGGTACAGTGCACCTGGCCACCCTCTGTCCTCTGGGCCCAGGTACCTGCTCACCCTGCCACCCTCCTGCACTGCCTCCGGGCCACCCCTTGCATTGGTGACTGTATCTGTACCGATACAGTCCCCCAAACCCCCTCTTTCTTTTTCTTTCTGCACTTATCAGACATACACAGTCTGCTGCCTTAAACACAGCACTTGCCACTTACGGGCTACACTAACACTGTTTATTGCCTTTATTATCCATTTATTTTTATTTCTTATCTGTTCTCCTCTGCTCCGCACTTTCCACTTCTCTACCTTCCATGCACTTTTTCCCCTGTCCCTTTCCCATGCACTTGCGCGTTCCCAATGTCACTGGGCCTAGTAAGATCGTTGTTTTGTCTCCTGTTCCCCTCCCTTGCCTTGTTGCGCTCTGAAACACTTTTGTACGAGCGCCAAATAAATCATATCATGCAGGGGGGAACTGGACGTACTCCATGGATCTGAAGGACGCATATTTACACATCCCCATAGTGTAGTCTCATCAGGCCTTCCTCAGGCTCCAGGTCATGTGGTTGCACTTTCAATACAATGTGCCGCCGTTCGGCCTGAATTCCGCGCCAAGGGTATTCACAAGACTGATAAACGCGGTGACGGCCCTACTCAGGTCGGAGGGCCTCCATGTATATCCTTACCTCAACTACAGGTTAGTCCGAGGGGGGGTCCCCGGAGCAGGTCAAGTACTCAGCGACCAGACTCATGACTGCACTCTACAAACTGGGGTTCGAGATGAACTTCCAGGAGTTTCAGCTCTGCCCTACACAAACAGTTTTTTTTGGGGCTGCAGTGGGATACTCTGAAGCAGAGGGTGTTCCCCACAGGGGAGAAGGTGGCGCTGATCAAATCTTCTGTTGCTCACTTCCTCAGCAGAACTATGGCCTGTTGGTACCAGCACCAGCTGGGAGTACTGGAGACATGCCTCCTGGCTATCCTTTACACCAGGCTGAGAATGAGGAGGTTGCAGCTGCATCTTCCGACATTTTGGGATCAGAGGTCTAGTCATCGGAGAGCCTTGGTCACTATACCTGCTCACCTACAGCAGGACCTCACGTGGTGGTATCAGGATGTCCAACTTCATGGTGGGCAGACCCTTCAGAACGCCTCCAGCGGATTATACTAGGACTATGGATTCCTCACTCCAAGGGTGGGGCGCTACCCTGGGGACCCATTCGGTACAGTCTGTGGTCCAAGACGGACCAACAAAATCACATCAACTGGCTGGAAATGATGGCCACTTGGCTCGCACTCAAGGCATTCCTCCCACTAATCAGGAGCAGTGCAGTTTGAATTTTGACGGACATTTCTACCTGCATGTATTACCTCAAAAAACTGGACAAACCAGATCCCTGCTTCTATGGATGCTAGCCTTCAGCATCTGGGAGTGGGAGATTGCGCAGGACATCTGGATCTCAGCAGAGCATCTGCCGGGAGAATCGAACCTAGAGGCGGGCAGACTCAGTCGGTTGGCCTCAAACAACTGAGTGGCAACTGAACGAGAGTCTCGAGATTTTCAGCCAATGGGGTCTCCCGGTCACAGACTCGTTTGCGATGAGTTCAACTGGACTTGTCAGCAGTTTGCAGCCTGGGGGGGGGGGGAGTGGGCACGGCTCCCTCAGGGACGCGCTTCAGATCCCCTGGGACGGGATGTGGGCGTATGCATTTCCTCCTACCCCTCCCATCCACAAGGTTGTTTGCAAGATCAGGCAGGCCCAGCGGCTGTCTCATATTCTCATAGCACCTCAGTGGCCGGCCAGGCCGTGGTTCTCAGACCTTTGACAGCTGTCAGTCCAGCCAGAAGTGCCTCTCCTGTTTGGGAAGGGCCCGCTTCTTACCCAGCAGGACGGAGCCATCCTTGACTCCTACCTGGACCGGCTACCCCTAACAGCCTGGTACCTGAGCAGGTAAGTCTTCAACATCTCTGGCTGTCTTTGGACAACCTCGAAATCATCCACTGAGCCAGGAGTCCGGCTACTCAAACAGTACCGAAGAAAATTTACCGGGTTCTGCTTCTGGTCCAAGGAATAAGGAGTGGACCCGCTATATTGCCCACTGGACCAGGTGTTGTCTTTCTCGCCGTACCTAGCCAGATCAGGGGTCCAGATTCACACCTGCTGGACATACCGAACAGCCATCAGCGAATCCAGGAACTTGGACAAGTTTACTTTCTCTTCTGCCAACCCAGTAGTGAAAAAGACATCTGGTGGGATTAACCAGCCTGTACCCGCCTGTCTGGTGCCGGCACCCAGTCTGTGATATTAACGTTGTACTTGGCACCCTCGCGCACAAACCGTTTGAGCCCATAGCCACAGTGGACATCAAATAGGTCATGGTCAATACAGTGCTACTAGTGGGGTTTACTTCAGCTTGCGGACTTCGCGGGATTCAGGTCCTTGTGGCTTCAGTGCCCTACACTGTTTCTTCAGGAAATGGTCTTGCTCCGCACTGACCCCAGGTTCCTCCCAAAGTTGGTCTCCTCCTTCCAAATTAACGAAGAAATTGTTCTCCCCACTTTCTTTCGAAACCCCAAGGAACACGCTGAGAAGACTGTTATCTCAACCGAACCAAGGCCTTTTGCAAGACGGACACCTTATTCGTCACATTTGGCTGGTCAAGGCCTGGACAGCAAGCGTCCAAAGCTTCAATAGCTAGATGGATGACTGCAGCCATCCAGGAGGCGTAAAGGCTCAGCACAAAGAATCACCAAGGTGTATGCACGCTCACGCCATCAGGGCCAAGGCAGCGGCTGTTGCCTTCCAGCGTCACATACTGTGGCAGGTGATTAGCAGAGCGGCTACACGGGCCACCCCATTGCCCTTCTGCAAGCATTACTGTCTGGATACGAGTGCCAGGGCTGACGCAGCATTTGGCCAGGCTGTCCGCTGTAATCTGTTTGCCTAGAGTGTCCAGCTCTCCTCCGCAGGGTGTTGTATCAGTGGTAGTTGCCCATACAGGACTGAGGAAAGGGGGCGGGATGTAGGAGTGATTAAGTGTTACTCACCAGAGTGACTAACGTACTCCTAGTACATAGATCGCTTTCCTCCATACGTCCCTCCATCCTTCCCCCTAATAAAGAGCAGAGAGGTTCAGTAAGTTTAATACAGCTGATGCGGCAAAGCGTGCTGAGGTGTGGCGCTGGTGGGCGGGGTTAAGGGAGTACATGCATACATTTAAAGGGAAAGTGTTGTTTTGGTTCCTGTCGCTAGCCGAGGGACGCCCATACAGTATGGAGGAAAGGGGACTGTAGACTAGGAGTATGAAGAAGAGCCTCAAGTGGATAGTGAGGTGGAGGAGAGAAAAGGGCCCATTGTCCCTTGGGAGGGTCTGTTTGAAAGGTAGGTGGTCAGCCACGCGAATGCCCTGTCTGAGTCCTAGGGTATCATAGAGACTGTTTATTAGGCTGGAATGGTTGACTGGGTCAATGACAGAAGAAAGATCGAGGAGTATGGGAACAGATGGAGTGTTTGAGTCCAGGTTAGATTTCAGGACTTCATGGGTGTTCAGTAGACTGGTTTCTGTGCCTCTGGATGCCCTGAAACCGGACTGGTGGTCATGGAGGCAGCCATCCATTTCGGTGTGGAGTGTCAGTTGGGGAATGACCGCTTCTCCATGAGTTTTCCCAAAAAAGGGGTGATGGATATAGGGTGGTTGCTGGGCAAGAAGGGTCAGCCGATGTCTTTTTTAGGAGAGGGTGCACACGAGAGTGCTTAAGGGGTTGTTGGAAGGAGCCAGTGTTAAATGAGTTGTTGCAGAGGTCAGCCCATGCAGGGACAAGAGAGGCAATGTTCTTGATGGTTCTGAAGGAGCAGGGGAAGCACCTGTTTAGAGGAGACTTTCCTAGAATAGACAATTCCAGAGTCCTCGTCTGGTGCAATGGGAGAGAAAGAGGCAGCATTCTAGAAAGCGCCGTCACCGGTCGCCTTCCCCGTCGTCCTCTGAGGTTGGAGCCGCGAGGAAAGTGGCATGCTCGACTCAGGAGGAATGGGCTGCCTTTAAGGAGCAGATGTTGGCAATTTTCTAAACGCAAGGCACAGTTCTGGCTGCGCCTTCTGATGAAGCCGGCAAGGAACGGTCTTGTTACGTGGCTCGCACGCCTTCGGGCTCGGGTCCTCGCTGCGACTCATCGGGAACCTTCGAGGTCCCGTTCAGACAAGGCTCAGGATAGTAGCTAGAGACGTGCTTCCAGGTCTCGGTCCTTGTCCCCAGCGAGACTGCAGAAACCTGCTAAGGGCTCGAAGCCTGCGTCGACTCAGTCGGCGCTGTGTACATCGGATTCGGATATCAGGGCTTTGCCTTCTTATCAGCCCTAAGCGCCGTCGGCACTATTGTCGACACCAAAGCCGTTGACGCCTTCGGGGATTTTTGGCTGAAATTTACCGTTGGAGTTCCCTGATATGGTGGATCCTCCAAGGAAGGCTACTGCTAAGTCTATGAGGCCAGTGGTGGACTCCAGGCCCTCTTCTGTCCCAAGGCAGTGTTTTTACCTCCCTCTGGATGACATATATGAGGAGGAGGAAAGGTCTGACTTTGAGGACCCTGTTGAGCCTGATGTGGCTCATGTCTTTTCTGGAGACAGTCAATTGGAGGAGTTGAGGCAAATCCTTCATGATGCCAGTGGGTTGGCTACTTCTCCGGAAGTGGAATTTGGCAGGCCTGAGCTGGGGCTCATGATGAGTTGTCTTACAGGAGGCTCATGGCTAGGGTCACGGAGTATCTTGGCTGGTCCAGTCCTCCGAAAGATTTTGTACAAGATGATCTAACTGACATTTTAGATCAAGGTCCGTCCTCTGGCCCGGTGTTACCTTTTCATTTCACTTTACAGAAAAGGGTGGCGGCTGCTTGGCAGTCACCGGAATCTCTTCCGGCTTTTTACCAAATCGTTGACAAAGAAGTACCGCTCTTCCGTTAGCGACCCCAGCTACTTACCCACTCACCCCAATCCCGAGAGTTTGGTGGTTCAGGCGGCTATGGCCACCTCGAGGCAGGCGGCGTACCCTACCATCCCTCCTGATAGAAGGCAAACGCTTCAATGGTGGGGCTCGCAGGGTATTTTCTGCGGGGAGTATGGCGTTGAAATCAGCCAACTCCACTTGTGCCATAGCAAGGTTTTCACACACTCTGTGGAACTGTTTCTCTAGCAGCTGAGCATATTCCCAAAGGGAAGGAAAGGGATGGGTTCCTTGCTCGCGTGCAAGATGCCAAGCGTGCCATGTGTGAATCATTTGTCGGGTTTGGACACGGCCAACGGTGTTAGCCGGTCCATGGCTGCGAGCACCGTTATACGCAGATTTGCGTGGTTGCGCAAGTCGGGTTTTGCACCAGATGTATAAGCCAGTCTTTTAAACATGCCCTTTGATGGCACGCATTTATTTGGCAGCAAGGCTGACTAGAGCCTTGAGAGGTTTCAGACCTCAAAAGCTGGTGCGAAATCTTTGAGCGCAGCTGTGAGTCAACCTCTGCCTTTTTGTCCTAGGGGACAGCAGTGGAGGGGAGGTTCTTTTTGTTACTACTCCTTTGGTAGAACGAGAGGAGCCGCCAGTCAAAGGGGTCCACGAAAAAGTACCTGTGGTGGTCGGGGAAATGGAGGTGCCAAAGCCACTCGGGCAGCTGCCTCTTTGCCTTTAGGCACTGCTACAGCCGGCCAAAACAGTCATGAGGCCATGTCCCATGGTTCGCTGGTTGGGGGTAGACTGTCTCAGCATCTCGAAGAGTGGCGAGCCATTACTTCAGATGAGTGGGTTCTGGATACTATCGCCCATGGCTACTGTCTTCCCTTCCTAAAGCGTCCTCCCGACAATCCGCCAGGGAATCTCTCTTTAAAGCTTCCGGAGCTGCTCCTTGTGCAGAAAACTTGACCCTGCTCGAGAAAGGCGCTATAGAACTAGCACCTGTAGCGGAGAGGAACAAGGGCTGGTATTCCCCATATTTTTTGATCCCAAAGAAAGACGGGGGATTGAGACCCATCCTGGACTTGAGTTGGTTGAACAAACTTCTCAGGAAGGACAAGTTCAAGATGGTCACTTCTTTCTCAAGTCCTCCAGGCCCTTCAACTTCAGGATTGGTTGGTGTCTCTGGACCTACAGGATGCTTACTTTCATGTGCCGATTCATCCCAAGCACAAAGTACCTGAGATTTGTGGCTGGTGACTCTCTTTTTCAGTTTCGGGTTCTGCCATTCGGATTGATCTCTAATGGTGGTGGTAGCAGCGTATCTCAGGCGAGGGTGGATTTACGTCTACCTCTATCTGGACAACTGGCTGATCCATGCAGGCTCTCCAGAGCAAGCATTGGAGCACCTCGGTCTCACCTGCCACTCCCTCCACAGGCTGGACTTCTCCCTCAATTTCAAGAAGTCGCATCTGACTCCGTCTCAACAGCTCCAGTACATCAGGGCTGTGTTGGACACGTCCTTGGGGAAGAGCTTGCCTCCCAAGGTGAGGGCTCATCACATTGTGCAGATGGTGGACAAGTTTCAACATGCCCAGAGTCTCCCGTCTTTCGAATTCTTAAGGTTGCTCGGGCTCATGGCATCCTGCATCAGAGGCCAGGTTGAGGATGAGATCCCTGCAATGGGTCCTCAAGATGCAGTGGTCGTAGTTCTCGTGCAAGATGTCCGATCGGTCTCCCAGGATCTTCTGTGGTGGGCCAACGAAGGGAACCTGATGAAGGGGGAGCTGTTTTGGCAACCGTGGCCGCAGGTGACTCTAGTGACGGATGCTTCCCTCACAGGATGGGGCGCTCATGCCAACGACTTGACCGCCATTGCTCGTTGGTCTCTGTCGGAGGCCAAACTCCACATCAATCTGTTAGAGCTGAGGGACATCAGGCTAGCCATGAAGGCTTTTCTGCCATCTGTGCAGGGGGAAGTGTGTCCAGATCATGACGGAAACACAGTGGCCATGCATTTCCTCAACAAAAAAGGGGAGTAGGATCACTCCTGTTGTGCAGAGAGGCAATGCAGCTCTGGTTCTAGGCCATCCAGCAGGGAATTTCGATTTCGGCAGTTCATCTGGCCGGAGATGAAAATGTGGCGGCAGACACTCTGGCAGGCAGAGCACGATCTCTCATGGATGGGAGTTGGCTCAGGAAGTCCTTCTGGAGATCTTCGCCTTTTGGGGAACCCCACAAGTGGATCTCTTCGCCACCAGTGCCAACCGGAAGTGCAAGAGATTCTGCTCAAGGGTATTTCCTCCGAGAGGAGCCTTAGGAGACGCATTCGTAGTGACTTGGTTATTCTCACTGCTGTACGTGTTTCCTCCAGTCCCCGTCATTCCGCAAGTGTTACGGAGGTTCGGTTCCCACATGATCCTCATTGTTCTGGATTGAGCCAGGAGAGCATGGTACCCGGACCTTCTAGAAATGTCCATCTGCCCTCAACGCCGTCTTCCCTACCGAGAGGATCTGCTCTCGCGAGAGGGGTGGTCAGGTTCTCCATCCAGAGGTCAGAACTCTCAACCTTCACGCTTGGTATCTGAAAGGTGAGCTATAAGAATTGGGACCTCCCGGATGATGTGATGGAGGTGTTGCTTTCGGCTAGGAGGTCAGCAACAAAGTCCCTGTACTGTTGCCGTTGGCATAAGTTTTGCGACTGGTGCAGAGGACAAAATGTTGATCCTTTACAGTGTTCCATTCCTATGGTTTTGACGTTCTTACTTTCTTCAAGTAGGTACCATTAAAGGTTACCTGGCGGCTCTGTCTATATATTTAAGCGCTCATCTGAAGAATGCTCTTACTTTAGTATTCCTTTGATTTCTCAATTTCTTAAAGGACTGACTGTGTTCCCGCCGTCTCTTTTCCAGGTGCCGGTTTGGGATTTGAATTTAGTTTTGAAATTTCTAATGGGTTCACTGTTTGAACCTTTGCACTCAAGACAGTTTTCTTGGTTGCGCTTGCAGAGTGAGTGAATTGCAGGCACTTTCCTCTAAGCCGCCCTTTACTGTGTTCCACAAGGACAGGGTTGTACTAAGGGTACGTCCTTCCTTTCTACCGAAGGTAGTATCTGCATTTCATTTGAGCCAGAAAGTGGTTCTTCCTTCTTTCTATCCTCCTCCTCCTCATCCTGGTAAGGAAGAGGAACGACTCCATAGGAGAGCTCTGAGCTTTTATATTTCTAGGATGTCCAGGGTCAGAGTGGACGATCAACTCTTTGTGGGATATGCTGGACACCAATTGGGCCAGGTGGTTACCAAACAGACCCTGTCCAGGTGGATTATCCTCACCATTACCGAGTGTTGCCGATTGGCGGGTAAGGACCCTCCTGAAGGGTTGAGAGCTCATTCCACTAGGGGCGTGGCTACTTCCACAGCCTTGCAACAGGGTGTTCCGATCAGGAATATTTGTGTTGCAGCCACATGGGCTTTTATCCACACCTTGGTTAACCATTACTCCCTGGATACGATACATGGTCAGGATATGGCCTTTGGTAAGGCGGCTCTTTATTCCGCCATCTGATTGGTTACTCTAAATTCTTTTCCTTCCTCCGATTTCTGGTACTGCTTTGGGAGTCTGTCAAAGATGTGTAATACGTTGGAGGACACAATCCATTTGAAGAACAAGTTACTTAACTGGAAGAGCGCAGAGGCCTGGGGGCAAATTTGAGTACTGGCACGGGAGCCTTATACCTGTGTGGCTCTGGAGGTGCAACAGGTGACCAATCAGCAAATATAGCAGAGTTAGGGAGAGAGGGGTTAGGGGGTAGTAGGCAAGACGATAGACAGGGTTAACAAGGGAGAGGGCGAAGGGTCGGTGAATGCAGTGAAAGGTCTGTAGTCCCTTATTTGAAGTTTGATGCTAGTTAGTAGAAACAAAAAACTGCCTACAAAAACCCCTTTCAACTTAATGTTGCTGCGTTGTTTGATTGAAGAGTGTAAGTTGGGTTTGCAGTGGTTTTTATGTACTTTCTATAAATGTTTTATCTCCTCTAAAAGTGTCGTCTTTCTCTTTTAAAGGATTATTTCTTAGAAAATCACTACTTCCCTGTTATAAATGCCTTGAAGACACCCCCACATACCTTGACCAAGTGTCAGGAGTGTGAGCTCCCAAAACTTCTCCGTTGCCTTATACAAATTGTCACAAATACGATGTTTGACATGAGCCAAGTAATTTTCTATCTAGGAAATAAGGCCACTTTGTGGATGATCTCACAGTGTCCTCTTAAAGGACTGTCTTGAGCATGATTTGTGCGGCGTGTTACCGATTTCCTGCTCTGTAATGTGGGTGTCTTCATACACGTTTCAGACGATTCATTCAGCCTGTGCCTTAGCTGCAAGTTAGGTTGGGCTTTTAGGATCTCTGTCCATGCCAGGAGAAGCAATGTTAGTCTCCTCTTACTGTGGTACCTATATAGGGGAGCACACTATTCCATCGGGTTATTCTATGTTGCGCTAATCATGTCTTCATCCTGTATGCCGTCATCCTGTTGGTAGAGGCATACCAATATTTCTTTAAACTTTCATGATGTCTTGTACACTGCAAATGAATGCTGGCCATCTTTCTCACTTCCCCAAATATTCTAGGATTGGAGTTTATAATATAAAGTTATACCCCTCCTAGAATATTTGGGGAAAGAAATTTAGGAGTAAGGAAAAAAGTCTACTACCTGGTGATGTTTTCCAGGCTACATTATCATATGGAACCGAGTATGTAAGTGGATGAGTGGTTTGTTGTTATGCTGCACACACTGGGCCTCATTACGACCCAGGCGGTAAGGGGTTTACGGCAGCGTTAACAGCGCCGACCCTTACCGCCTGATTACGAGGTCCCTTAGCGCCCGGGAGCTTTTAACACCTGCTTTTAGCAGCTCCATGGCTGCTTTTAGCAGGTGTTAAAATCCATGGCGCTAAGGGACCATGGAGTTAATTACGCCACCGTAATTTACGGTGGCGTAATTAACGCCTTCCCCACTCCCATTATGCCCTATGGGGCAGAAATGGGAATGGGGAAGGGTAAATGGGGATTGGGGACTTACCGCCCCGCCAAGGTCGGAATGGGGCGGTAAGTCCGCCAACCACCATGGCGTAAACATAGTTTACGCCATGGTGGTAAAGTCACGGCCCAGGCGGTAACTTACCGCCTGGGTCGTAATGAGGCCCACTGTCTTCATTAGAGTTTGAGGATCCTGTAGACATCTGTGAGGTACATACTTGATGTACTGATCAGCTGCACGATGTGGTATTGTGTTTCAGCATTTCACTAAATATGCAGACATCCACTGCAGCAAGCGGCTTCAATGGCCCGAGTGGATATCCCAATTGACAACCATGAAGGGCCACACCCCATTACTGAATACATACATTGGTAAGGGCAATAGTTGAGCAGTGGCTTTATTTTCAATGCTACAAATGCAGATCACAGGTGGTGTAATCGTCGGCACAAGCCGTGCACGCTGCAGAATCTTAGGGCGTGCTATGTAGGATTGGTGAACGTGGAGCATGTGCTAGAGGTTACAGCATTAAGGCCCAGCAGCTTGTTTATGCTGCTTTATTAGCTGACCAACCCCTTTGGGGCACTGGAGAAACTTTGCGACAAACCTTGAAGGTCTTACACTGCAGGACCTTAAAGCCCAGTAATCTACATTGGGCGTTGCTATGCATTGTGTTTACACCGTGACAGTTGTATGTGTAATAATAATAATGATGTTGCTGCTTGTCATACTGCAACAGCCTTCCCTAACCGACACTCGCCTTTACTCTGCAGCGCATAACCAGCTCCCAGCATTCTCGTGACAGCAGGGCAGTCCTCTGCAAACGTTGACTGGGATCTTGTTAAACTGTGTTGTTTCAACATAGATGTAAAGCTCTAAGCTGTAGGGGTAGTTCTATTTTGAAGGTTGAGCAGGTAATATTGAAATCCCTGCTTGTAACTGGTTCCGCCCATATAAGGTACAGTGCAGGATTCAAACTGCAGAATCAGGCCTCCAAGTGAGAGGACTTTTTTAGAGAATGAACGCAAAGTATGTTCACATGAGCATCTATAGGAAAGTAAAAATACATTTTTAATTTTAAAATAGTCATGCTTCATATTGTCCAAAGATTCTTTTGTAGCTAGCAATTTCTATGAATGAAAAGAAGCCTTTTACCTTACACGCGGTCTTCACATCAGACGACACTGTAGCAGAGGTCCTATAAGTAAGGCTTAGCTGCAGCCCAACTTCGCATAGTAAAGGACTGAAGATTGTTAGAAAGATTATTTCTGATGTTTGTTAATCTGATTACAATCACATGCTGTGCATATGGTCCGACATCCAGTGGTATCAGCAGAGTATTGCATCTTGTCTTTCGAGAATCGAAAGGGGACGTTGACACGGGCGTGCCTGTAACACGGCACACGTGACGTGTAGTGTACCCATGATCCCTCGCGCGTCGAGGTCCCTCGGATGGCTTTTTTCCGCCCAGCATACTGGTCGCCTTATGCGGAGCGCGTCCAAGACATTGCCTGTTGTCCCCTCGATCTTTGGTCGAATAGTTATATAAAATAATTCAGATCACCCTATCCGTCCCTTAGTTCAACGGCTGTTCCAGATCTCTGCCAAAGACCTTCCGAACTTCGATGGACAGTGAGCCAGTGTGGCGCTGCCGACCACATGGCCAGGCCTTCCGCCGGCCTACACAGTATGGAGAGTGGGGTCTGGGTGGACATTTCTGTACAATCTGAGAATGCCTTTCCTTCCTCTTTCCCTTTTGGTCTTCGTCACTCTACCCATCCTCAGCTATGGAGAGGACTCCATTTAGGTTTTGCCCCATTTGTAAGGGCAAATTTCCCTGGAAAGATGAGCACAAACGGTGTAACCGTTGCTTGCCGCTCGATCACAATGAAGTAGGATGCACGGCTTGTAAGCTCCTCCGCCCTAAGACATTAAAGGAGCGCAAAGTCAAGCGGTGGGCGGCCTACGGCTTGTCGAATGCTGAGTTCTCTCCCGTTGCCGCAGCCACCGAATGTGATGACGGCAAGAGTGACGATCAGACCTCCGAACTGGCTCAGGCACTGCTATGGGGAAGTCAATCTCCGGCGACAAAGACGAACATTTACACAGCACTAAACACACAACCCCAAGTCAATCTTCAGCCAAGTTGAAGAAGACTTCAGTGCCAACCCGAACCTCTGGCGGCACCTGCCGATCGTCTGGATCGGCAGCCCCCCCCGCAGTCGTATATACGCCTAGCGACCGGTACATCAAAAACAAAGGGCACTACCCTTAATATACCAGGTTCTGTCGCGACGCATCACAAGAAGGCGTCTGGCGACGACAGGGTTCTGGTTCAGCCGAAGAAGGCGGTCGCCGAAGACAAGGCCCCGGCACCGCTGAAAAAGACTCCTTCACAATCGCAGGCTGAAGCTACGTGCCTCCCGCTGCAGAGGACGTCGCTGACAGTTTAGCAGGGATTGTTTCTGCCGATTCTCAGACGGCAGTCAAGGGATTCTTCGAGGCCTACGGAAAAGGCCAAGGATCCTTCGAGATCCAAGAAAAGCCTAAGGGGAGTACCGGAACCCTCCCATAAACCGAAAGAGAGGCACAGGAACGTCCCACCTCTGTCGGTCCCCCAGGAGGAGTTCTCGGAGGGCGAAGAAGGGATGTCTTCGACGTTGAGACAAAAATCTCGACGTTTTACAACAGAACAGCGTTTTCCAGACCCTTTTCCACCTCTAGACCATTCTAGGTCTTCTCTTTGGACTAGAGAAAAATTTGAAAACTGCATGGAAAGGCTGGATAGGTTTGTTTCCCGTTCAGAACAACCCTCACCAAGAAGGCCACGGGATGAGAGCCCTTTAGACCCTGTAGCAAAATTCCCAAGGCTCTTTTACTGCTCTTTATAAGAGGATATATACAACTAGAGGACATACATGTTCCTATAGGGGGCTGGGAGAAGAACCCCGATATGGGTGTACCTCAACCATGGCAGTCAGATCCACAAGATCCGGATGCCCTATCTTTGTATTTCCCCAACCACCCCCAGTAGACATCCCTCGCCAGTGGATGATCAATTGATGTTCAAGGTCATGTTGCATAAAGGAACAGTGCACTTTAAGATTGCCCCAGATGAAGCTGTCCCTGAAGCTGACTTCGTGGAGGACATCCTCAGAGAAGCCGCCGGACAGCCAGGCTATTCCCCTCTTCAATTCAATTAAACGTCTGGCTCCCTCCTTATCAACACCTGCTCTCACAAGAGGTGTTAACCCAAGAATAGAAAAACTCTTTCGTCCTCCTCCCTCGGACCCTCTTTATAGCAGAGGTCACTCCACCCCCAGACTCTCTGGTGGTGACTACTACAAGAAAGAGGGCAGGGGTCCCTCTGCCAGCTGGCGAGGCACCCCCTGATAAGGAAGGTAAAAGACTTTGCGCCCTTGGGAAGAGGGTCATGGCGCAGCAGCGTTTTCAACACGTATTGCCAACAACACAACCTTATTGGCCAGCTACGCGGTTGCTCAATGGGCCTTACTGCAAGATGGCCTACAGGAGGTTCCCGAACCACTACGAACTAGTCTCCTGACCAGTCACTGAGGGAAGACAAGTGAACCAAAGCATACTTGAGAACACTTTGGATTCTGCAGAGACGGCTTGTCGAACCCTGGCTCAGGGCACACTCCTGAAGAGACATGCGTGGCTACGGATCTCTGGATTCAAGCCAGAGACGCAAGCGTCACTTATAAATAAACCCGTGGAAGAATCCAGCCTGTTCGGGGAAAGTGGTCGACAAGGCCCTCGAGACCGCAAAAAAGGAGCATGACCCACTAAAAATTCTAGACCAAGTTGCACTGAGACCCAAATTCTAGACCAAGTTGCACTGAGACCTTATACAAGCCGAGGATCTGGGTCCAGAAGGCTTTTTTGTGGCCAACGCTTCCCTCAACATCAATACTCCTCGGGAAACAATTGGAACTCTCCACAGTGAACCAGCGGATACACCACCCCGTATCCCCAAAGTGGTCAGCGTCGTGGCAAATGAAGGGGCCGGAACCCTACCCCCCCAGAGGCTCTCTGTCTTGGGTTCAAAATGACCCGAAGATTCGGGTCCCCTCCCATGCCTCCCCGGTCGGGGGCCGGCTAACATCGTTCCTTCAGGAATGGGAGAGGATAACTACAGACCAGTGGGTGCTAAAGACCGCAGCCTACGGATACTGTATAAAGTTCAACCGGTCCCCAACATTCAGACCTTCACGAGCAAGACTGACACCAGACCATCTTGGCGCATACTTCTTCAGGAAGTCGAGCCACTACAAGAGAAAGGAGCCATAGAAATCGTAACTCTGTCACAGGTAAAAGAAGGTATTTATTCAGTGTACTTCCTTGAACCCAAAAAGGATCTAACCATGCGCCCTGTTTTAGATCCGTGATCAGCAAACAAATTTGTAAAGCCACAAAAGTTCTGCATGATCACTCTGCAGGAATTAATTCCCCTGCTATCACAGGGGGATTACATGGCAACGCTGGACATGAAAGATGCATACTTTCATATTTCAATGCTGCCAGCGCACAGAAAATATCTCAGATTTATGATACAAGACAAGCGTTAGCAGTTCAAGGTACTACCCTTCGGCATAGCATCTGCACCAAGGGTATTTACAATGCTACCAGCGGTAGCAGCAGGACATCTGCGCAGGCAATCCATCCCGGTCTATCCTTACCTCAGCAACTGGCTCATAACAAGGGACTCTTACGAAACATGTCTGTCAAATACCCAAAAGACGATGGATCTTTTATTCAGTCTGGGATTCTCTATCAACGAGAAAAAATCCAGCCTAGACCCCAGTCGGCTCAAACAGTTCCTAGGGGCTCTATTTGGAACAAAGGACGGCCTCGTCTTCCCCTCCAACGAGAGGGATCAACACATGTTTCAAATCCCTCAGTATGTAGCCAGTCGAGAGGTGACGGTACGCAAGGCTATGCGACTGCTAGGAATGATGGCGTCATGCATCTACTTGGTTCCTCATGCGCGCTTGCGCCCAATGCAGGAGCGGCTCAACAGCCAGTGGTGTCAGACCAGCGGACAGTGGGACGATCTAGTGGTTGTCTCTCCGGCCCTCGTTCTCTCTGCAGTGCTGGTCGAGGGACATCCTCTTGAAGGGGAAATCTTTCACCAGCCCTGCAGTGGAAGCCACTCTAACTACAGACACGTCTCTCACAGGGTGGGGAGTTCACCTGCTTCAACAAACAGCGCACAGAGTTTGGTCGTCAGACATAGCATCCAACCACATAAACCTGTTGGAACTGTTGGCAGTGGTCAAAGCACTAAAAGCTTTCCAGACACAACTGCAGGGGAAGACGGTCGTGATCCTCAGACAGCACCACGGCCATGTACTATCTGAACAAACAAGGGGGCACTCACTCTCCAGAGCTGTCCAAACTGTCCCAGAACATTTGGAAGTGGGCTGTCAAACACAACATGTTCCAGGGGAACTCAATCTTCTAGCAGATGTACTCAGCAGAGACTTCCCATTGCTCATGGAGTAAGAATAGCGATCTGATGTGTATAGGCGCGTTATAAATGCCATATCATAAGTGTTTTACACAGAGACATTGTTTCCAATGTTTTTTGCAGAATGGGGCTTCCCAGAGATCCATTTGTTCCCAACTCTGGAGAACACTCAATGCCAAGATTATGCCTCCAGGTACCCCCAGAACCGTTCCAAGGGGAACAGACTCTGGATAAAATGGTCAGGGAAATTTGTTTACGCTTCCATACTCCACCCCCCCCCCCCCCCTCCCCTTATCCGCTGATGCCCCTTCTCAACATATGGGACCGCCAACCCTGGTTCTCTCATCTGATGGAGATGTCCCTATCTCCTCCAGTCAAACTGCCTTGCCCATACAACATGTCACAAGACAGGGGAGACGCTTCACCCATGCCTGCAGACATTGAACTTAGCCGCCTGGCACCTGAGGTCATAGAGTTTGGGCACCTGCAGCTCCCTCAGAGATGTATGGCCATTCTCAGGGAGGCAAGAAAACCGAACACTATATATTGCTATTCCAGTAAATGGAACGGTTTGTCATCTGGTGCAACTCGAAGAGCATTAAACTGCTCTCCCACACACATTGTTTTGTACCTTACTCATCTACTTGACTCGGGCCTGGTCTTTAACTCTATAAAGGTTCACTTAGCTGCGCTTTCGGCCTACACTACATCACAACAGAAAGTGTCATGGAGGGAGTGACAATAATTCACCGTCGCATTTCTAACCGGGCTCCCGGATGGGACCTAAACGTGGTGTTTACTGCGCTTATGGGGACTCCTTTCGAGCCCATGCATAAAGCAAGTCTCAAAGACCTCACCTATAAGACTGCTTTTTCAATAGCTATTGCCTCCATTAGGAGAGTAAGTTACCTACAAGCGCTCTGTCCTAGATCCCTTTGTAACAGTTCACAAAGATATGGTGGTTTTACGCACTCACCCTAAGTTTGCGCCTAAATTAATTTCTAAGTTCCATGTGAACCAATCTATAGAACTACCAGCATTCTTTCAAAATCCTTCAAGCCTGGGAGAAAAAACCCTACACACACTGAATGTACGCAGAGCTGTCATGTTCTACATGGAAAGAACTCAACCACTAAGAAAAACTAATCCGTTTTTTGTTTCAGTGGCGGCAGGAAGAGAAGGAGACGGTCTCCAAATCCTCTATCTCGAAGTGGATTGTCAAATGCATCACACTCTGCTACAGTCTTGCTAAGAGAGAGCTGCCATTCAAGCCTAGAGCACATTCTACTCGAGGCATGTGGGGCTTCCATAGCATTCATTGTAAATGTTCCCCTTGAGTCCTTTTGCAAAGCGGCAACCTAGAGATCTGTGTGCACCTTTACAAAACACTATTGCCTAGACACTCATTCTAGGTCTGATTCTCAGGTGGGACAGGCAGTGCTAAGACATCTTTTCACTACTGTTCCTTCTCACAACCCACCTCCCACTCTGGGTACTGCTTGCTAGTCTATGCACAGCATGTGATTCTAAGCAGATTAACAAACATCAGAAGACATGCATTACTTACCGTAAAAGTATTTCTGATGGATGTATCTGCTTAGATTCACATGCGCCTTCCTCCCCGCTCTGATGGAAGCAACATATACTTCTTACCACTTTCTCTCTTTTCTGTACTCACGATAGTCATAAGGCTCCCTCTCGGCAGAAAAAATAAAATCGGAGGGACCTCGACGCAAGAGGGATCTTGGGTACACTCCACATCATGTAAGGATAGTGTTACAGGCATGCCCATGTCGACGTCCCCTTTCGATTCTCGAAAGACAAGATGCAATACTCAGCGGTTACCATTGGATGTCGGACCATATGCACAGCACAGCCTGTGAATCTAAGCAGATACAACCATCAGAAATGCTTTTTCGGTAAGTAATGCATATCCTACTAACCTGCAGAACTTTGGGAGTTTTGAGTGAAATGGAGAGAAATGTTGGTTCTGTATCAGTACCTTATGACATCTATTTCAAAATAAATGTTTTGTTCTGCAAAATTTCACTAACATTAAGACCTTAACTTGACATGTTTTACCATATTGCAGGTCCAAGTTGTGGTCCAAATGGGATGCCTTTCCGCAACAGTTCTTCCAACTTCCCAACTCACAACTTTGGCAACTTTCCACACCACTCTGAGTATTCGCAGGCTGAGCGACGGCATGGAAATGAAAACTTTGTGATGAGACGGCCTTTAAAATCGAGAGAAGTGATGGCCCCTTACTATAGACCTCAGAATTACCGCAGCTACAGATACTAAAAGGCGTTTGACGGCAGACTGCAAACCGTTTGGCAGAGGATTCTCCAGTTTTGCATCAGCTTTACTTTGCACTTAGCATTGTGTGCTCCTTAGGAGAGTTAGGGCGAGTTGTGTGTACGTGCCTCCAAAGATCTATCAATGTCTACCAGCATTTAAAAACCTCTAGAGAATAGATTTCTTCTCTTTCAGGTTAAAAAAAAATCCTGTCCGACAAGTGGAATGTTTTAAATGAGGGTTTGCTGACTGTGGCAATTCCTGCCAAACCCACCCACTCCTGCAACCTTCGCTTACCGTTATTTTTATTTTTTGAGAAAAAGAATGAAACACTTTGTGTGATTGGAAGCGGAAACTGCAAGTGTGCTACAGCAGGTCAATGTAGAGGCCGTCTCCAGGTCCGGCTTGCTGGTCTGCAGACTCCAGATGATCCTTTCACTTTCAATCGTACAATCAAGTCTGAATGTAGCTTTTCTCAGTAAAAGGCATACCTTCCAAGCTGTCATGAGTAAAACGGACAGGGTGTAGGAGTGATTATCTTCGCATCCTCCATTTAAATTACAGAAATTAGCAAGCACTACAAAGTAGGTCTTGGGATACAGGTCAAGAAACCACAAACATTGCGCTAGGAACAGGGATCATTGTATTGTCCAGAATTGTTTTATAGTGTCGCCTGTCGAGATGTAAATGTTTTAATCTTTAAAAAAAGCAATAAAATGTTGCATGAATTTGTTTTAGACTCCATTTTTAATAAACACCATCATTCCTTTTTGGGTAGTAAAAGGCCTCTCAGTCATGATATCTAGTTTCAGTTATGACTACTTCAATAAAACTAATAGTACTCTAGTCTGTAGATATTAATTATTCCTTTCTGAACTTGCTATTCACCCCACAAAATACCAACTCTGGCTGACTGAAGGTTCTTCCACAGGTTCTCTGCTATGAAACAATCCCCTAACATCTGTCGGTGGATAAGTGATTGCTGGCATGAATCAAACCACTAATACGGCACACTGCCTTATGGTGGAGCAAGCAGCACACATATATATATGCAAATATATATATATATATATATATATATATATATATATATATATATATATATATATATGCAAATATATATTCCTGGAGCGAAAACTATTGTTATAATTTGACTTGTTAAACTGGCAGATGAATGTACTTTTGTACTCAAGTGATTTTAGTAGTTATAGTAAATTGTTACCATTTCAAAAGTGCAGTTAGTGTATTTTTAGTTTGTTTCCACTTACCTGGTGCTTGCCAGAGTTTGGTCTGTCTCCTGCTGATGGATGTTCCGTGCTGCTGCAGAGCCAAAATAAGATAGGGGGGCCGTATAGTTAGAGAACTGATGTTGCCCCAGTTCAGGAGAGAGTTATGTGCCTTTGTACAGCTCTCTGTGCGTAAATTAGGGAAACTAGGGAAGGGATCTCACGAGTGCTGCATGCCTCTGCAGCCACTCGTGATCAGGGCACGGGAAATGGTCCAAGGGCTTTATATAGCAGCCAGCGTAAAGGGTTTGCGCCTACCATTTACCCTAGGAAAAAAATGAACAGGTTGAAGGCACCCCCGTCTCATTTCCGTGAAATAGCACAACATGGTGCCTCACCAAGACACTGTCTTTCCCTATGAGGCTGTTAGAGTAGATTTCCTTTTTGAGTGAAATTCTCTCCACCTGTGAGTCCCCCAGCACTTATTGCTGGAATCTTGGTTTTTTAATATAATCTCCCAAGTGAGTTGTGACCCTTTTCCCCCCCCCACTCATTCTTTTACTCTGTACTTGGAAACCCCTTTTTTTAAATCTCTTTTTGGTACTCTTTAATGGCGTTATGCTTTTCTCCATCTATTCTGGCATCTACATTTGACTATTGCAGCGCAACGCACTTCTGTGCAGTGTTTCTGGAAGCTTCATGAGCTTTCCTTTTTATTTGACCTGGTTAACTACTGTTACCAGGGCAGAGGGGAGACCCTTTTTGTTCTTCCTGTTTTATTTTGTCAGATCAGCACACCCCACCTTATGTGGAGAGCTGAGGGGAACCATTGTCTCCCTTTTCTCTCTGTTCCAGTAACGTTACTGTTACAAGTTCATCTGACAGGCTGGTGGCAGTGTACCTTTTTACATGCCTTTTTGGGCTCTTTTACCGCAGGCTGACTTCGTAGCTGCAGTAGAGGACACTGGTCACCATTTGCCTAAAATGGTGGCTGTACTTTAAGCCCTGTTCATGATGACTCGTTCTTACTTGAGCCTCCTTCTGCCTTCTTGGGACCTCTTGATGGGTCTTTTGTCTTAGGCCTGCCAAGGTTCACGGAGTACCTAAAAGGACAGGAAGTTGGGGAGGTGACCGACTCCCCTAGTCTTTGTCCTGCAATGTGCATGCCTGGAACCAGTTTGAACTCAGATGTTGGCTGTCCCTGTAGGGACAGCCACCCCCCAGATTTGCATGAAAGGCTTAAATGGTGATGGATGGGCTAATCCAGTTTTCTTGCATAAAAGGCGAGAGTCCTGGAGCTGAACCCGAGTTGACCACTGGACTGAAGATGCAAAGAGGAATTTGTAGGACGACGTCCCAGCAACTTCAAAGCAACCAAGCCATTAAGTGACCGCTGAAGATCCAACCCCGAATTCCGAGCGGCAGGGAAAATCTCTTGAAGAAAACTGCCTCTCCTGGACTTGTGGGCCTAACCAGTCTCAAGGCCACCTACATTTTGCCATCCCACAAAGAGATGTGACCTTCCCGGGATGCAAACTCCAAATACCCTGAGACCTGTGCCATTTTGCAGTGAAATGTAGTGTGAATCGCGGTTCTGGCTGAAACCTTGTTGGCATCCTTCTGGGCAGTGACTTTTTTCCTCTACTAGACGTACCCTCAGCTGACCCGTGGACCGAGAACCAAAGAGAATTCTGCCAGATGACCACTGTTGCTGACCCGAAACTTATGCAGGGCTCCAACGCACCAGTGCAGCAAAGATCCACTGCTCGAGAGCATCCATCTGTTCCCTCCAAGTTCTTTCTTCAGCTGCCCAGGCCAAGAAACCCAAACCTGGGTCTCCTCACCTTGAGGACCGACCTGCTGCACCAAGTTCTTCATTAAAAAGGGACGGTCACAAGCTTAGGTACTTAACTTGGTCTTGCTGCATTGTTCTTGGAGGGCTTTAGTTAAGCTGTTACTTGCACCCTGATACCCGCTGGGTGAATGACCCATTGGGATATAAATTACCAAGCTGAAGGAGTGAAGGAGCCGACGACAACTCCTGTGCTCAGGTGACTGACAGGACAATATGTGGCCCTGAAGGAGGCAGAGATCATCATAGTATGGGGAGAGGACCCCAAACGACACTAAGGAATAGGGTGTACACCCTGAGTAAGGAACCCTCTAGCCACTGAGACCAGGCAGGGTCCATACCCCATATGGGGCCTGCCACAGACAGTGGTCCGGACTCTGGTCAAAAAAGGTCTGCGGCCCTGCGAAGACCTTAAAAGGGGGGACATTGGTGGGGCAAGAGCGACCATGCCGCCACACAGGCAGAGATGGTGTGAGGCCCACGCACGGCAGTCAACCCACGAGAGCACACAGGAAGAAACAAGGACCACCTCAAGATGGAGTGCTGGGGACCATCCGCCCACTTAACCCACGCAGGGGGCATACCGAAGGGCAACTGAGGGCCTACTGGCCGTGATATGCACCGGACCAGCGGGACACATCTGCACCTTGAGCCGCCTCGTCGGGCTAAAATGGGGAAAGACTTGCCCCTTAGGGGAGCAATGCAGAATAAAATCGACAGATATACGAGTACCCCAGCAAAGCTCCCGGGACCGACCAACGAGGCGGAGGAGGAGATGAGTGGGGGCACGGGCCAAACGCTGTCGCTTACAGATATCATGGCGGCAATCAGTGATTCCAGGACCTCAGTGGAGACTAAAATTGATGGCCTAGCCTCTGAAGTGTCCTTTCTGAGACAAGACCTAAGGAACCTAACATCCAGGGTAGGTGAAACGGAACAACAAATATCCGACACAGAGTACACCGTTAAAAATCTGGGGAGCGCCTGGAACAAATGGAGCGAATAATCACCATGCTGGACAACAGAGCGAGGACAGCGAAGGAAGGCCCCGCTGCAACAACCTTCGCATACTTGGCCTCCCTGAAAAAGAGGGAGGGACCCTCCATGGAACTCTTCCTGGAAGACTGGCTAACAGACCTGATGGCTCCTAAGAAACTCAAAATTTTTCTCTATTGAAAGAGCGCATAGGGTTCTGGTGGGCAGACTGGCCCCGGGGCTCCCCCGCTCATGGTGATTGCAAGATTTATGAACTATAGGGATCAGGCTACACTCCTGCACATGGCGAGGGTGACCAGCCCGCTCACCTATAATGGCAACCGTATTGGATTCTCTCCTGACTACACGAGGGAGGTTCAGAAGTCGCGGCAATCTTATGACTCCATTATAAAGAAACTGATGTCCCTGGGCATCAAGTACGCACTTGTCTTCACGTGTTTCATAACCCCCGAGATGCCTGGGAGTGGTTAGAAACACTGGTCCTCTACCCCACGCCCTGACAGATCGAGAGGAAGCACCCCCACAAGAACAACAAAAGCGACATCCAACCCTCGGAGCAAACCACACCAGTATGCGGGGAGGCAGGGAAGCTGGGTCACCGGCCGAGATGGGGCCCGCTTGAAATCTGATTGCGCTCAGAGACACCCGTAAAAAATCTGGAAGGGACCTCCGAACCTGGCAGTCCCGGCAGGGATGTTGCGAAAGGAAAACCTCCCCCCTGCAATCCCCTGGGGTGGGTTTCCACAGGTTCTGTGGTACTCTACACGAGTTTGGGTAGGGGGTCCTCCTGAAGGCACCCCCCCCCGCGCCCCTCCTCCCTGAGTTGATTTTCATGGTTCAATTGGTTTGGGTGACTGGTGCTTCTGGTTGGGGGGAAGTGCAGGGTGGGGGCAGTTTGGGGGTTTCAGTTGTTAAGGGGAAAGGCTTAATGACACAAGCAACAGCACCCAAGGTCAGTGAAACAAAAGATTGGAGATATCCTTGCACTAGACACAATAGGGGGTCGAAACATCGCCCCTAGTGGCCTGCTTATTCACATTCATATGGACTTGGCCTCTGTTTTACAGTTTGTGGTTCTAGGGTTTGCACATGTAGTACACAAAAGCGATCCTACAGTGAGAGAGACAAGGGGACACCAGGGCCCGGAGCACCTCACGGCAATAGACACTGGAGATACATCACATCCTCCCAAATAACCCCAGAACAAGAGACACGCGGACGTAACGCAGTTGAGACAGATGTCCCTGCTGACCTGGAATGTGAATGGCTTGGGGTCAGGGTATAAAGCAAAAACTAGTACTTCGATCGACACTCCCCAGATATCACATTCATCACAGAACCTCACCTGATAGGTACCAACAGCGCATTCTTCCGAAAATCTAACTACCCGCACACATACCTTGCTGGGTTTTCTAGGGGAGCATGACCCTTTTGCATATACGAGTTCCATTTTAGACCAAAAAAGTGAGAACGGATCCTCTGGGCAGGTTTGTGATGGTACTTGGGGAAATGTGGGGAAAGGGCTGGGGCCTCATAGCAGTGTATGCGCATCCCACGCTGATGGCGGAACTCCTTAACGAGCTCCAAGTCATAATGTTAGAAGAACGAGCGGACTCGTGGGCAATAGGGCGGCGGGGGGACTTTAAGTCATGGAGATAGCTCTGGATAGAACACACATGGGCAACTGGGTGGCAGATACCCCGACCATACTGCGCACCTTTGTTAGGGAGAATTCTCTGTTTAGGCTGAATTTCCTAACCTAGTGAGTCCCCCAGCAGCTTTGCTGGATTTCTGGAGTTTGTTTTTTTCCATCCTGCCAAGAGTGAGACTCTTTTCTCCCACTCTTGGACATGTATGTGTGTAATTCCTTTGAAATGTCAATGTGTTCGATGGGCTATAGGGTCTTTTACTCCATAGGGTCTCATATGTTTTTCTGTGTGTGTCACACTGCACCCTACGTGTTGTGGCACGGGGGCGCCCTAGCGGGTCCCCACACCATAGACTCCATACCCGGGGACTGACTACTGTCTCCCCGGGCATGTAAAGTCACCATTGGCTTTACTAGACCTAAATTTGCTAACAGAACTAGTACCAACCATCTTATTGTGGACGTACTTGTAGGGGTAATTCGATTACTCCTGGATCTGTTACTCGAGGGGGCACTGTCCCGTCCCCCCTCGTCGAGTTTTGGCTGGTGGCAGTGGAAACTACTTGTTATGTTCGACCCCGAGCATAACCCTATGGGATCTATCCCATTGTTAGAGATTGATACTTTTTCTCATTCATCTCTAACGTACCACCGACCTACTTATCTTAAATAAGTTTATCGAGTGGTATTTTCTGCCAGAACTCGGTTTGTAAAATGGCGTCTGTGTTCGTCTCTGTGACTCCTAAACCAAAGGTTGAGCCCTTTGTTCCACTTTTGGCGGGCCTCTGTACAGAGACCCTCCAAGGTGGTCTGGGTTACCTCAGGGGTGTGGGAGGGGGTTTAGACACCCTGGACCGAGTTGCCTTGCCAACTCAGGTCGCATTCTGGAGTGATTGGCCCAAGTGGTGAGCGTTCCCGCTCACCACTTAGCATGTGTTGATTGACAGCTAGGCTGAATGAATGGGGGTCGTCTGCATAAAAGCAGGGCTTTTGGGACTGGATCTTCGGATGTCGCCACAGGACCTAAAGAATCCGATGAGGGTAACGCTGAGCCGACCTGCACGACGACACCTCCGGTGGAGCCCTGCAGAACCGTCTCACAATCTCCCGACGACAGAAGAGATCTCCCTGCCGGAGAGTCTCTTCCCCTGGCTGGTGGGAACAACCAGTCTCTTTTGTGCTTTTTATTCGCCCCAGGACGCAGTGGTCGAATTGCCCGTGCAGAGCACCCGGCAACCGGATAGCCACTACCCCTGTACCGCGAACGAAAGGTGGTGCCTTGTGACGGAGCACTCTGCGGCTGGTCTCTTCCCTGGTGGTGCACCGGACTACCTTTTCTTCGACGACGAGAGCATCTCTTCTCTTAGCCAAGACCCATCGTGCATCCACCACCAGGAACAACTGCCCCCGCCGGAGCTGCCCTCCACAACAAGGTACCCTAACCGCCTGGCTTCCCTTTTCGATCGGTCCGAGTGAGGTGTCTGAATCCTCTCCGTTCCGTTGGGTTGCCTCCAAGCTTTGCTCATTCTTTGTTCGGAATTGGTTCTACCTGTCGCTAAACAATTTGCTAACAAAGACTTGAATGCATCGTCAGTAGAGACTTTTTGGGACATCGTGCCTTGCCTCTCAACGAGTGGGCCTAGCCGCTGAACTTTATAACTATCGTGATTATTGCCTTCCTGCCTTGCATTTTTATCCGCTTCAGTGTGAACCGTGTTGACTTCATGACCTGCCTATCTTTTCTCTCCCATCCTAACCAAATATTCGAGTGTCATCTAGGTTGAGGTATACACCTCTGTCTGAAAATAAGTGGTACTGTTAGAACCTAGAGTTGTCGATATTGTGTTCAGGGGGATTGAGCGTTTTCCATTCCGCAGAGTAATTGTGCTTTGATTTGTTTGCCGTGGTTTGCTTTAGTGTTTTTCATAGAGGTTCTGTTATAAATAAATAACTTACTATCTTTACACTAAGTCTAGTTGCGTGCTTACTTCTTTTGCTGCGAAGGATTGCCCTATCTTGTATACTCCCTATACTGACCAACTTTTCTTGAGAGAAGTCTGACTGCTCAGCCACAGCTACCAATTGAATCTGTGTGTTACAGACTGCTACCAAGTGGGTTCATCGCAACACCTGTAGTCCTAAATCTTTTGCAGTGGTCCCAGAGGGAACTGCACAGGTTTCCGCCTAACAACCTTCGACAAAGCGATGGGGCTATCTGATACGTGGAGGGCAATCTACACATCGGACAGGGGCTACTCGTTCTATTCCAACACCCATAGGTCCCTCTCCAGACTCGACTATATCCTCACCCTGAAGAACATGGCCCAGTGACTATTGTCTGCAGAATTCCTGGCAAGCGGGATTTCTGACCATTCCACCTAATGATTAAACTCAAGGGTATACTACACAAGCAGGAACCCACCTGGCGTTTGAACGCCTATTATTTGGGAATACCGGAAATAATGGAAGGGCTCTCGCATAAAATGTCAGAATACTTTGATTTAAATGAAGAAGCAGTGGACTGTCCAATAGTAAGGTGGGAAGCAATATCCTTGGTTGCTGCTCACCGCAAGCGGCACAACGAGGCAATCACTGAAGCAGAGGCCCAAGTAAGCAGGCGGGAAAAACTGCTAGACGAGCGGATTCATGAGGCGCATGACGCCTTAGTGACAGCCCAAGCAATCTTGAAAGACCGGGCCCTAGATAATTCTCGAACCGCCCAGTGGCTGGTCCGGAGCCAGGATATGAGCGGGGGGGACAAAGCAAGCAACACCCTAGCCTGGTTAGAACGACAAAGTAAAAGGCAAGTACAGGCTATTAAAACTCAGAATGGGGAAATGCTAACGGGCGACTCCGTGATTGCGGAAATACTACGAGGAACTATACTCTCCACCAGCAAAGAAATCCATAACAAGTACCCCCTGCTTTTTAGACTTGATCACGATCCCCCACCTCTCAAGGCTACAGTCAGAACAACTAGACGCAGTCATTACTGAAGAAGAGGTAGGGGAAGCCGTGACACAATTACAGACTGGGAAAACCCCTGGCCCCAATGGTTTTCCGGTAGAGATGTGGAAAAGACTGGGCGAAACAACAACAAAGCACATGCACAGCATGTTCCTCCGCAATATGGAACGCAGCAGCCTCCCCCAAGACCTCCAGAAAAGGGAAACCCCCCATGAATGCTGTGCCTCGTACAAGCACATATCTTTAATAAATGAGGAGGCAAAAATATTAGCCAGTCTCCTCGCAAATAGACTGCTTGGGCGAATCTGGTCCCTAATTCACCCAGATCAGTGCAGATTTATGCCGGGTAAATCCACACGAATGAACCTCTGAGTGTCCATGTTGCCCTTGACTGGGCAGCCGAGATCCCCAATCCGTTGGCCCTCCTTGCGGTCGACTTTGAAAAGGCCTTTGATTCGGTGGGGTGGGACTCCCTGTGGGCCATAATGGAACATATGAGATTCGGGCAACACTGTCATGTGTCAAGCTCCTCTACACCCTCCCCGTGGCAGCCGTACGAGTCAATGGAACGTCATACAGGACATTCCCGCTGGGCCGGGGGATCAGGCAGGGCTGCCCCTTCTCGCCCCTATTATTTCTCCTGGCCATGGAACCCCTTGCGATTAGGCTACGAACAGACGCACGGGTGGGGTTTGTTTGGCCAAAGGGAGGTGAGGAACGCGTCTCGTTGTACGCGGATGATCTCCAGATATACCTTAGCAAACCAATTATCTGTCCGATTGTGACCAGAAACCTGGAGGAAAACCAACACTTCGGTGGACTCCGGGTAAACACACAAAAAACAATTACTCACTGGTTCGGGGGGGGGGGGGAGGGTGAAGCAATTCCAGAACCCTACCCATACTCAATTTCGATACAGGGCTTCACCTACCTGGGTATACGGGGTTGGTGTAACACGGGAAGACTTTCTCAAACTAAACCTGTACCCGATAATGCAAAAGTTCGAGAATGACGTCTCCCACTGGCACTCTCTCCTATTTTCACTACTCGGGAGGGTGGCACTGTTTAAGATGTTGGTGCTCCCGAGATTCCTGTATGTCCTCCAAAATGCCCCACTCCACATCCTGGCCGCCACATTTGCAGACATTGATGGGACCCTACGTACGTTATTCTGGGGAGGGAAACAGCCACGCATTGCACTAAAAAAGCTTCACCGCTCGGTGTGGGAGGGGGCCATCGGATTGTCCAACATTCGCATATATTACTGGGCTGCACAGGAAGAAGTGGCAAACTAGTGGTTACATAGGGACCCTTTGCTCCCACATACCCGGGTTGAAACAAGAGACACCGACGTCCTTTCCCCCTACACATACTATGTGATGACAACAAGAACCTAAGAGGGTTCCCAAGTGGGTCCCTTCACATCCACTGAGTCTGGAAGGCAATACACAGACATATCGGTTGGGGGTGGCAGACTAACCCTGTGGCACAATACACCCCAAAATCCAGAGAATGGGCCACTTTGAAACCTGGGAGAGAAAAGGGATATCCGTACTGGCAGATATCATTCATGAGGGGCGATTGATACATTTCGAAACTCTACAAATGAAACACGGATTGCTACCTATGGACCGCTTTAGATATCTCCAACTCACACATGCTAACACCCAATTCCTGAGCATCACCGACATACCCACCTGCTTTCCCGTGGAAACAAATGTCCTCCCACACCATATTCTTTCCAAGGTAACCTCCACCAGGCAATCAACTCCTTTGGTTCGGGGGAACTTGCTCACCTCAGAGAAAAATGGGAACATGACCAGGGTGCACTGGAGGCGGAAGAATGGGTGGAGGCACTGATGTCCCCACGGGAAATAGGCATTGATGCTAAACTCAGGCTGATACTGCTGCGAATCCTACAAGGGTATTATTACTCCAGAACACAAGTGGCCAGTTGGGGAGGAGAGGATGATACAGAGTGTCTACGATGCAAAAGGGCGAAGGAACCTTCTATCACATGATTCGGGAATGTGGGGTGCTACAGGAGTTTTGGACAGTGTATTTACTGCGCCTCACTAGGATAATGGGCGCCACAATTCTGAAGGACCCCAAACTTATTTTGTTGGGAATACGGGGTTGAAACCGACTTCACTAAACACGAAAAGTACATTTCTGGGAGTGGCACTAGGGGCGGTAAAGAGACTAACGGCTGCCACCTGGGGCTTAGCAGATAAGATAAACATAGACTGGTGGTCCAATGAAATGAATAGATGCGCCTCCCTAGAAAGACGAATATACAACGCAAGGGTGTGCCCCCGGAAGTTTCAGAAAATATGGGGGTAGTGGGGAAGAATACGCATCGAACCCCACCTGGTGGGTAGTACACATCTTCTGTTCCTATCGTGTCACTGTCAAATGTTATGCTATGTGCCACGTCCCCGATGATGGGACTCCTAATATCATTGTTTTCTCATGTAGTTGTTATCTTGTTTGACAAAACCTAATGAAAAGAATTCGGAAAAAAAAGCCCTCATATCGGAATCGAATGAGCCCAAAATCCCACCCAACCCAAAAGGTATACGTAAGCGAAGAAAGGGAAAAAAAGAGAAAAAAAAAGAAAATGCCTGGCTAAACCAACATACGAACCAGGAATGGGGACGGGGGGGCCAGATAAATGTAAGGGCATAGACTCAAACATCGTAAAGGATGGTATCCACAAAAGCCCTCTGCACACCCAATTCCTCTACAAGAAACTTAAGCACAAGAAGATCGAAGCATTATATTCTTTGCAAGTGACGCTTGGAGCACTCGCCAGATTCTTCTGCACAACACAAAAAAAAGGGCAACCACAGCAACTGACAATGGCGATATCTCAGATGCCGACCTTCTGGAGGGAACTATGGATGGCACAGAGACACAATCAGAGTTCCCAAACCAGTCGTAGTCTACCCACATCCAAAAACCAGAAACCTATAAGGACCTAGTGGACAAGATCTTGGAGCTCAAAAAATGGCAAGTGCCGACTCCTCCTTCCAAGGGCCTATTTGGTTAAAAGTTAGGCACTGGCAACATCTCACAGTCCAACCTTCTCGAACAGCAAGAGTCCATTTAGGCTAACAGAAACAACTGGCTCTATGAGCCTTATGGACATCCGATTAGCACAAGATCCAGAGACAAGCGAAGAGAGACAAAGAGAGGGCGAACGATTAAATGAAAACAAAGCTAATCACACACCCAGCACCAAGTATAACTCAGCTGTATCAGGATGGACTAAAGACACTGAGCCCCTGATTCAACCGGATGCACCAAAAGATGGTCCTACTCACACGAAGCCCGACCAAGAATCCCAAACGATTCCAGGGCTAATAAAGCCACTAAGACAACAGAAAAGACTTAGCAAAACACTGGGAGAGGTGGAAAGCGACATGAGACAAAAAAAGATGGACTTATTCTCCATCATGTCGACTTTAACAATAGCCCTGGCTCCCTTTACAAAACTATAGGAAGCCTTGAATGACACCTTAAAAGATCTGACAATAGCAGCATAAACCCGGACACTATTAACTTTCTTGGAAGGCTACATAACCTCAAACAAAAATAAAAAACTGGTAACCAAGGACTCTGCTACGCAAACTCAGGACCTAACAAACACATCTCACAAAGAGTCCTATTCTCAAACTGACCTCTTACCACTGAAAACATTCTTCTCGGCTTCAAACAGTTTGGCTCCTAATAGCTTGGTCCGCCTAGGGAAAATGACGACTGCTCTGTCTTTGTCAATCCCTCAACCTCAGGAGTCCAAATTGCAAAATCACAAACATATCAAGGTTCCCAACACATTGAACTCAAACGAACAGAGACCAACTCAAGGGAAAAAAAACCTGTCTTCCTGCTAATTTTCTCCAAAACAGGCCTCGCGAAAACGGCTGCACAGTCCAGGACTTGGACCTTAGCATCCAAACGGACAAGGACCCACCTACCGAACCTCCCGGAGAATGACAAAACGACTGTTGTCCCCAAAGTTTCGCAAAATGCCAACACTAAAACAAGTGGAGCAAAACTTTGGGAACAGAACTGGAATTATTGGACGCAGATCTACTCAGCCCCGGGGTATCGGGGTCAACCCACGAAACAAAGAGCACTCCCAAAGAACCAATATCTCCAACGGAAAGCAAAATGATGGCTGCTGTTCTAAACCTTTCTCAACACTTGATGGAGGAGCCTGAATTAGAACCAACTGAAAAACCGAGTGCTAAAAGAAAAATGGGCATATCCCTCCCCAAAGCTCACCATGTCCTGAAACGGGGAAAAAAAACTAGCAATCTTAGACCAGAAGTCTCCAATGTTTTTCACACTGGAGGACAAAAAAAAGAGGACGCTAGCAAAAAGGGAGGAACGAAGGTCACAAAAAAAGACCACAATTAACATCAACAAAGCCAGAGGAGAGGCGTCCTACAGATCATTCGCAGCCCCGAGCTAACACAAAGATCACGAGGGCTAGATCCATCGACAAAGCCTGTGGGCATGCCAAGCGGTTGGCACCAAGATGGAGATCAAAGGTCCACCTAAACCAAAGGTCTAGAAGCCTATCTAGTCGCACAAGAGATTCAAGCAAACAACGAACCACAGAAACAGGAAGTTATAGATGCGAGAAAAGAAGGAAACTTGCAAGAACAGATCAACAAATACGCGCTCCTTTCGACTAGAACGAATACTGAAAGATGGTGACAATATCATCCTGTATCGAAAGACGACACTTGCTCTATTGCATCGTATTCCTTCCTTGAAGAACCTTTCCTCTGATGATATCTTCATTGTTGGGTTCACGAAGGCTTTCTCGTCGGACAATGTATACCTACATATCGAATCCGCAACTACAAAAAAACTGCTGAGAGACGCAAGAACTAAACTGAACTTTCAGTTACAACTTATCTGAAGTCAAACAAGGTGACGCAGGAGAACAGACAAGGCGACCTAGGTCTAAAACAAGAAGTAGCTCGCCAAAAGGAAAATCGGTGTTATGGCGTAAAACAGAACTTGGGTCACCCGACCGCTTACGAACCTTGAACTCCAGGAGTCTACAAACTCAGAAACCTGAACTACTCTGGACACACAACTGGTTCAAGACAGGAACCGTAACAGATCTAGTCACCCGTCGACTGCAACAACCGGTCGTAACAACTCCAGAGAGAACAGGTACCAAGAAAAAAAGGACTTGCCTTACGAACCCAAAGAAACAAAAGAAGATCGGATCAGACAGTCAAACCTTAAAAAAATACACAGGGATGACTCACTGGAGAATTAACACACATCACTGGGCCCCCAGAAAAACTGGATGATGACAATAGAGCACGAAAAGCCAAGACACAGACACCTGGAAAAACTCAAAGCCATGCAACATAGTCTGAAAGATGACGAATTGAGAAGCTGGGCTTCGCTTCCAGAGGTGCTGGCCAAAACCCATAGCTCTTAGCAACGAAATTGCTTGTCAAGTCCATTAAAAGATTACACACAGGGATACCGAAGAGCCAACCAAATCAACTGATCATGGAACACACGTGGCTTTTCCCACTTAATGAGCATCTCAGACGTTAATCTAGAAACATTCAACCTTTTGTGTCTCCAAGAGACATGGATCACGACTTGAATGCCGCCATAGAAATAACGGTAAGACAAAACTCTACTCAAATTCACAAGACCACTACAGGACACGTCGATGCAAACTCCGTAGCTAGAGGAATTAACTGGGAGGCTATCATGAAGGCGTTTGATGTGCGCAACTTGCATAGCCTAGGAAGCCAAATTAGCCAACCTTTCCAACCTTGGTATTAGCAGGCTGCAGCGCCACCTTGGACCATATATGACTCAAGAGATTTACTAGGAAGTGTAACTTCATTTGAGGTAATACGCACAACAAACAGCGATCATGACATCTTGAAGGCGATATGGGAAACTGACAAACCAACTACTGTACCGAGGTGGCTACAAATGGGGGCAGCAGTGGACATAAATAAGGGGGGAAACCGCCTTCGACTGAAACCATCGGCAATATCTGAAATCACAAAGCGATATTTCCAGATAAAACCGCTGGACAAGACGAGCACGGATTCGGCAGTAACAGACTGTCTGCTCTTGGTGTCCTATCAATGCCCAAGGCTTGGCAAAAAAACGAACCAGTCTCATCACCATAACAAGAACCAGGTATTGAAAGCAAAAAGAAAAGAAATGCGGAAACGGGTAAGGAAGGCAAAGAACTTTCCCTCGAAGACCAACAAAGAGGAAGCAAAGTCGGCCACAAAAAAGTACAAAAATTGGTTTAAATCCTATAAAATCTTGATGTACCAAACGAATTCTGAAAACATGTTAAGAAATTTAAGTGGCAAACAGCCAAAAGCCTTCTGGTCTTTGCTATCAGCTGAAGGAAGATCAAATCAAGATGCCCTATTAAGTAGTGTAAATGAAAAAAACTGGGTATCTTACTTCTCAAACCTGTTCGGCCTATTACCGTCAGTTGGGCAGGAGACCGAAATGGAAGTTGACAACTGGAACATTGAACCAGGACAAGCTGGTCATTGCACACAAAATCGCCAAGCTGAAACCTTCTAGATCCCCGGGTCCAGATGGGCTTTCAAAGTTGGACCTGAAGGGAAATATCGATGCCTGGGCTATCTTGATAGCTGAAATAATCAAGACAAGTGCAAAGTCAAAGACGATTCCGCGATCGTGGAAAACATCAAACGTCCCGATATTCAAAAAAGGGGATCCGAAAATTATTCGTTCAATTTCCTTGTTGACCTTCATTGGGAAAATCTTTGGATCGTGCCTTCTGGATAAATTCAAAGTGTGGTTATCAACATCGGAAGGCCACAACCCTTTTGAAACCGGTTTCACAAAGAACTTGGGAACAACTGTCAACATAATGTTACTTAGCATCCTCAAGGCAAAGGTCTTAGATGGCTCTCCAAGGTTATTCTTGGCCTTTATTGACTAATCTCAAGCATTTGACAAAGTCAACAGAGGAAAACTCTGGGAAAAGCTGAACAATTCCAGTTGTTCAAAGTCGATATTGGCCCTGATAAAAGAACTACACAAGGACACTTCTATGATAGTGCGCCTGAACGGAGCTGGTCTTCTCTCAACGACTATATACACATATAGAGGCGTCAAACAAGGCTGCCCACTGGCCCCCGCCCTATACAAAGCATACATGGGAGACTTGTAACAGGCAGAAAAATCAATTGGAGCCTTCCCACCTACGATGGACAGCGAAAGAATCAGCATACTGCTCTACGCGGAAGATGTTATTCTAATCAACCAAACAGCGGTAGGGTTGCAAAGAAAACTGGATGATCTCTTAAAGTACCTGGTATCTAACGACCTAGAGATCACCACGAATAACACCAAAGTATTGATCCTAGAGAAAACATCTTAAAGAACAGGAACATCATCCTGGGACCTAGAGAAAGATGGCCTCGAAAAGGTAAAATCCTTCAGATACCTGGGCGTCACATTCAGCAGCAGTCCACGGGAACTACCTATGCAAGAGACTGTTCGACTTAAAATCTGAAGCTTGACAAGCCAGACGCTACTGGTAGATAAAAAGTACGGTCGATTCTCACTTAAATCAGCATTGATCTTTTACAAATCAAAGGTTGTACCAGCAATTGTTTACGGTGCGGAAGCAATTCCGGCAATTCCATCTGACATCTGGAATAAACTAGAAGGCTTGTTTTGGAGAAAGGTATTGCATCTTCCAGCCTCAACACCGGTGGCGTCAATCAGAAGGGAATTAAGCCTAACATCACTGAAAGGTTCTGTAGACTTAAACGGACTGATGCTGTTCAGAAAAATCAGAACTTCCAACCAAAGAATATATGCGATTATTTTGGAAGAAATTAACAAATGGACAAACAAGATGTTAGCTTCATGGGCTGCAAACAAAGTCTCTCTCTTAGATGATATTGGAAGCTCTGAGGACAAACTACTCAACAACCGAACTAAAACAGTAAACAAATTCAAAGAAACTGACTGGTGCAAAACTTTGGAGAGTGCAGCGAGCAACAAGCTAACATCACACTTGCCAATCACTGCACACAAACTGAACAATCTAGCAAACTATCTGGTCAAGTTTCTAAGCAAGAGGCTACGCTCGACCTTGATGCGATCTTGCTTCAATGTTCTGAAAACGAACAAAATTGTTGCAATAGGAGACAAAACCATGGCCGACTCATGTCGGTTTTGTGATCAGGGAAACTCAGTTGAAATACTGAGACACTTGTTGCTTACATGTCCAAGCCTGTCAACAAAAAGAACCACTCACTTAGGACACTTGTATACATATTTTTGCAGTTTGGATGAGGAACACTGGTGGTCTTATTTAATGAACGGCACAAACAGAAAACCAGTGATTGCAGTGGGAAGCTTCCAGGAGAGCAAAGAGTTGGACAAAACACAACCAATCGCAGTCAACAGTGCTGACAAGAAATAAAAAAAAAAAACTAACTGGATTCAAAGCAATCAAACTGTAACGCTCACCTGATTCTCGCAGAGGTGCCGGTCGTGACTGGGCAACTACCGTATCTTCAAAGGTGATGTGTAGCACCCGGTTGGCTCTTTGGGCTGGACCTCTGTGCACTGTATGCCTGACTTCAAGAGTGAGATGTCTGCAGATAGAAAATATGGGATTAATGAACTGGGGTTATTGGGGTGTCCCTATCTCTTCCCTTTTTTGCTCTCCTGTAGACCCCCAAAGGTTAACGCTCTCACCTTAGGTAAGTGATGCCGAGCTCTCCATCTGCCTCGGGGCAGGGTGCTGTAACCAGTTTCTTCACTGGGTAGGTAGCGCAGGCCTCTTGACTTCAGAGGACTGCTGTCCGTCGTTTACTGCACGAACGGTAAGTTTCGAGTAATTCTATTGTCTTTAAAGTCTTTAGTAATGATGTCTCTTGTTTTGCAGGGTTCCGGCGATGGCGGATGACGGGCTGAAGTGAGTTGAAGATGGAGTCCGTGTGATGAATAGAAGGGCCTGGAAGCACGTAAGTAAGCGCTTGTTGCCTGCTTCACGATGCGCTCTAACTGTCTTTTTATTTTGCAGGTACGAGTTCGGAGCGGCTGCAGGGTGCCGGAATACCCACTGGGTTAGATGTGGAAAGGAGTAATGGCACGTGAGTATTAAAGTTCCCCAATGTCTTTAAACGCACCTTGTTTTTGTCTTTCAGATGCGGGATGCAGCGCCGAAGGCCTCCGGAGCGCACGAAGAGTAGGTAAGCCTTTGTCTTTCAGATGCCGGAATGCTAACCTGTTCTTTCTTGTCTTTATAGGTGTTGCTGAAGACTGGATTCAGGATGGTAAGCCTTTTTTCCTTAGGCCCAGGATCCGATGCAGAAGACACGATGAGCGTTCTGCTGCAGAGGATGCAGAATAACGCAAAGCAAGATTCATCCACCGGGTGTGGTTTAAATAGCCTCCTGTAGTGCTTAGGTGTCTCCTTCCACAGCCACGCCTAAGAAAAGAGTTCCTGCTTTCCAGAAGAGTTCCAGTGTTCTGAATCTAGGGAGTGGCTCCTGCCCCACCCAACAGGAAAAGTAGTTCCAAACAGAAGAGGATCAGAGACTCAACTGGCAGGCAAGCAAGCAGCATGGTCTGCTGCAGGTAAGTCCACCCAAGCATTATGAGCCCGGCGCTTCCAGCGCTGGGACTGGGGATATTTATGAGCCTGGTGCCACTGGCGCCAGGACTGGGTCCAAAAGGTCCCAATTGGGACTGGTTGGCACTCGGAACCTGGGTTATGGATCTGCTTCCAAGGGAGTTGGGAAAACCCTGACCTTTTGGAAGCAGAGATCATGACAGTACCCCCCCCCTCAAGGCCCCTCCCAAACCGGGCTTCTCCGGGGGTTTTGGCTTGTCAGGAAATGTTCGGTGAAATCTTTTGATTAGGCGAGGAGCGTGGACATATTCAGCAGGTTCCCAGGATCTCTCTTGGGGGCCGTAGCCTTTCCAGTCAATTAGGTAAAATAGTTTAGATTTGGAGATCTTGGAGTCCAGAATGCTTTTGACTTCAAACTCGAGTTCTCCATCAACTAGGATGGGTTTTGGAGATTTAGTTAGTCGGGTTTGAGGTTGCACGGGTTTTAATAGAGAGACGTGGAAGAGCGGATGTATCTTCATGTGCGGGGGCAAGTCCAACTTGACTGCTATTGGGTTTACTATGGTAGTGATGGAATAGGGACCAAGGTATCTTGGGTTGAATGTGCGTGGCCCTTTTAGAGGTAGATATTTGGTGGATAACCAGACTTGGTCCCCTACTTGATATTGAGGGGCTTCCTTCCGATGTTGATCTGCTCCTTTCTTGTATTGTTCTTTAGCCCTTTGAAGGTGAGAAACAGCTTCCTTAAAGGCTTGGGTGATTGTAGAATGCAGGTAGTCTACTGCTGGTGTTTCAAGATCTTGGAGGGGATCCAACTCTGAGGTTCGAGGGTGACTGCCGTACAAAAGAAAAAACGGTGTTTTCCCAGTTCCCGAATGGACAGAGTTATTGTAGGCATATTCGGCTATCCAAAGGATGTCTTTCCAAGTTTTTTCAGTTTGTTGCAGCATGCAGCGTAAATACTGTTCCAGAATTTGATTGGTCCTCTCGGTTTGTCCGTCGGTCTGAGGGTGGTGACTGGTCGATAGTCTCACATCAATTTGAGCCGACCGACAGCAACTTTGCCAAAAATGAGAAATAAATTGACTACCTCGATCCGAAATTAGAACCGAAGGAAAACCGTGTAGTCGGACGATGTTTTCGAGAAATTCTCGGGCCAGAGTTGCTGCTGTTGGCAAGCCTTTGAGCGGAATGAAATGCACCATCTTGGAGAATAAGTCCACGATTACTAGAATCGTATTGTATCCGGAGCATGGAGGTAGATCGGTGATGAAGTCCATAGAAAGCGTATGCCAAGGGCGAGGTGGGATGTCAATGGGGCGTAAGAGGCCTGCTGGGCTTTCCTTTTGACTCTTGTTTTGGGCGCATACTCCACAGGACATTATAAAGTCTCTGATATCTTTTTTCCAAGACAGCCACCAGAAGTAGCGCTTGATCTTTTCTGAGGTCTTGGCCATACCGGGATGACCTTCCATTAAAGAATCGTGATAACAAGAGATTACTTTTTTCTGTAAATCTGTGCTGGGTAGGTATAATCGTTCTTGGAAATACAATAAGTTGTCCTTTACTGCAAAGTCCTTTCCCTGCAGATGCCAATTCTGTATGTCTGCTGGAGTTACAAGTTGCCTGGCTTTATCCTTAACTTCCTCTATGGATTCTGTGGCGATTACACCCAGAATTCTTTGTTCGGGAATGATTGGTACAGGTTTAGGGTTGATCAAGTGTTCTTCCACTCCCATCCGAGAAAGGGCATCAGCTTTACCGTTCTTTGTACCAGGTCGATAGGTAATTATGAAGTCAAACTCGACAAAGAATAATGCCCAACGGAGTTGTCTAGAGGATTGGGCTTTTGCGGTTTTCAAATATTGCAGGTTTCGGTGATCCGTAAGCACAGTAACGGTGTGTCGGGCCCCCAGCAGATAATGCCGCCAAGCCTTAAAGGCAGACTTGATAGCCAGAAGTTCCTTGTCAGTAATCGTGTAATTGATTTCAGGAGGCGAGAATTTGCGGGACCAAAAAACCACGGGATGCAACTGATTGGTTACCGGGTCCTTTTGTGATAGAACTGCCCCCATGGCAAGGCTTGAAGCATCAGTTTCCACGATGTAGGGGAGTTCGGGGCGAGGGTGTTTTAAGATTGGTGCAGAGATAAATTTAGTCTTCAAATCCTGGAAAGCTTGTTCCGCCTCGGTAGACCATTCAAAACGTTTGTTTTTCTTTAACAAGGCAGTGATGGGCTGGACTATTCGAGAGAATTCGGGGATAAACCTGCGGTAAAAGTTAGCGAAGCCTAACCTGCTTTGCACACCTTTTACGGAGGATGGTGATGGCCATTTGAGAACTGCATCGACCTTCTTTGAATCCATACGTACTCCGCCAGGTGATAATATGAATCCCAAGAATTCAACTTCAGTCACGTTGAAAACACATTTTTCCAACTTAGCGAAAGGTTTGTGTTGACGCAATCTTTCGAGGACCATTTTCACGTGTTTCCGATGTTCAGATTCCGATGAAGAATAAACGAGGATGTCGTCAATGTAAACAACAACACACACATCTATGAGCTCTCTGAGGACATCGTTCATAAAATATTGAAAGGCGGCCGGGGCATTGCAAAGTCCGAAGGGCATGACCTGATATTCAAATAGCCCATACTTGGTGCGGAAGGCCGTCTTCCATTCATCGCCCTCTTTTACTCGTACCAAGTGGTAAGCTCCTCTAAGATCCAGCTTTGTATATATGCATGCTTTTCTGACTTGGTCCAGGAGTTCAGGGATCAAAGGTAACGGATATCTATTCTTAAAGGTGATCTGGTTCAGGGAGCGATAATCGATACAAGTTCTAAGGTCTCCTTCCTTTTTTGGAACGAAGAACAAAGCTGAAGAAGCAGGGGACTTGGAAGGACGAATAAACCCATTCGCCAGGTATTGTCGAAGGTGAAGGTTCTCAGGCTCGGTGAGGGCATAAATTCTACTACAAGGAGGAGTAGATCCAGGTATCGGGTCTATCTGGCAGTCATAAGACCTATGAGGAGGTAGAGAGTTAGCCTGATCCTTCCGGAAAACATCTTGGTATTCTAGGTATTCGGGAGGTAACTGGGGAGTCTCTGAAGAAACTGCTGCCAGTGAAACACCAGGTGGAGGGTGACAAGTAGAGACACATTCTGGAAACTGGACCGTTCTTGCTCGCCAATCGATCAGAGGATTGTGTTTCTCTAACCAAGGTATTCCTAGAATAATCTGAAACTGAGGGGCCTTGATCACATCGAACACGATCTTCTCATGGTGTCCATCTTGACTTACTAGCGTCACCTCTTGAGTGGTATGCGTTACTGGCCCGGAGGCTATCTCCGTACCATCCACTGTAGTAATGACGTCCTTTACAGCCTTGGGACAAAGAGTTAGATTCATCCTCAAAACCATTTCATGATCCACATAATTGCCGATGGCACCGCTGTCGACGTAAGATTCAATTGCATGTAATCGATCCGGATTATCAGGGCTAATGAGGACCATAGGTATCACGAAATGCAAGGTCACGGAACTGGCTTTCACGCTCGGCAAGAGGACCTCTATTCTTGTCGGGCGAGGTCGTTTCCCTGCTCAGAGTTTGTAACTTTGGTAACTGCAGCTCCTACTGCCTTCTTTGCAGGTTTCACCGGACAGTCTCGAAGAAAGTGCCCTGAGTTTCCGCAATATAGGCATAATTGCAACTGTTTTCTCCTTTCCCGCTCCTTTTGTGTTAGAGGACCTTTCAGACCCCCTATTTGCATGGCTTCCCCGGAGTCTACTCCTTTGGAAGGAGTTGGCGACTTGGAAAATACTCAAGCATCAAACTTGGAACGGTCGGCCTTCCTGTTCTGCAGTCTATGATCTATTTGAACGACCAAGTCTATATAATCCGAACAGTCTTGTGGGGGATTCACTACTTGGGCTAAAACGTCTTTGAGCTCTCCACGTAGAACTCTATAAAACAGCGTAATCCTTTTGTCCTCAGGCCATTGAGTTTCCACTATTAGTCTATTGAAAGATGCAATATAAGCCAAAAGGTCTTGATTACCCTGTCGCAACGAAAGAAGCTCATTGTCCAAGGCCTGCCCCTGTGAATGTCTTGTGAACAGTTTTTCCATACTAAGCTGAAAGGCTTGAAAATCATGGAGAACCGGATCATCTTGATTAACTAGAGGGATCAACCAGTCTGCCGCATTGCCACTAAGGTACGAAAGTACAAAAGCTACTTTAGCTTGATCAGTTGGAAAGGCTGCTGGCCGGCATAAGAAGTGCAACCGGCACTGATTGATAAATACTGCAAACCTCTTTGGGTCACCAGAAAATCGTTCGGGCGGAGCCAGAGGTACATTCCCAGGTAGGTTGATCTGCACTGGATTCATAGAGGATGTTGAAGGAAGATTTGCCCCTGATGCGGGTAACGGGGTCTGTCCGGCTTGAGACTGTAGCAATTGTCTAGCAAGACCATCTGTCCTCTCCTTGGAAATAATTAGTTCCCTTCTTAGAGCATTCGTTTCCTGACGAGCTGCATGCACTTCTGCCCTTAGTTCCCCAAGTAACCGGGCTAGGTGGTCAGTATCCGAGGCTTCCATAGCGCTTGGGCGAGAGTTTTGCGGTAGGCTTTGCGTTCTGTAACGCTCACCTGATTCTCGCAGAGGCGCCGGTCTTGACTGGGCAACTACCGTATCTTCAAAGGTGATGTGTAGCACCCGGTTGGCTCTTTGGGCTGGACCTCTGTGCACTGTATGCCTGACTTCAAGAGTGAGATGTCTGCAGATAGAAAATATGGGATTAATGAACTGGGGTTATTGGGGTGTCCCTATCTCTTCCCTTTTTTGCTCTCCTGTAGACCCCCAAAGGTTAACGCTCTCACCTTAGGTAAGTGAATGCCGAGCTCTCCATCTGCCTCGGGGCAGGGTGCTGTAACCAGTTTCTTCACTGGGTAGGTAGCGCAGGCCTCTTGACTTCAGAGGACTGCTGTCCGTCGTTTACTGCACGAACGGTAAGTTTCGAGTAATTCTATTGTCTTTAAAGTCTTTAGTAATGATGTCTCTTGTTTTGCAGGGTTCCGGCGATGGCGGATGACGGGCTGAAGTGAGTTGAAGATGGAGTCCGTGTGATGAATAGAAGCGCCTGGAAGCACGTAAGTAAGCGCTTGTTGCCTGCTTCACGATGCGCTCTGTCTTTTTATTTTGCAGGTACGAGTTCGGAGCGGCTGCAGGGTGCCGGAATACCCACTGGGTTAGATGTGGAAAGGAGTAATGGCACGTGAGTATTAAAGTTCCCCAATGTCTTTAAACGCACCTTGTTTTTGTCTTTCAGATGCGGGATGCAGCGCCGAAGGCCTCCGGAGCGTGCGAAGAGTTGGTAAGCTTTTGTCTTTCAGATGCCGGAATGCAGTGTGAAGACCTCCGGAGCGCACGAAGAGTAGGTAAGCCTTTGTCTTTCAGATGCCGGAATGCTAACCTGTTCTTTCTTGTCTTTATAGGTGTTGCTGAAGACTGGATTCAGGATGGTAAGCCTTTTTTCCTTAGGCCCAGGATCCGATGCAGAAGACACGATGAGCGTTCTGCTGCAGAGGATGCAGAATAACGGAAAGCAAGATTCATCCACCGGGTGTGGTTTAAATAGCCTCCTGTAGTGCTTAGGTGTCTCCTTCCACAGCCACGCCTAGGTAAGAAAAGAGTTCCTGCTTTCCAGAAGAGTTCCAGTGTTCTGAATCTAGGGAGTGGCTCCTGCCCCACCCAACAGGATAAGTAGTTCCAAACAGAAGAGGATCAGAGGCTCAACTGGCAGGCAAGTAAGCAGCATGGTCTGCTGCAGGTAAGTCCACCCAAGCATTATGAGCCCGGCGCTTCCAGCGCTGGGACTGGGGATATTTATGAGCCTGGTGCCACTGGCGCCAGGACTGGGTCCAAAAGGTCCCAATTGGGACTGGTTGGCACTCGGAACCTGGGTTATGGATCTGCTTCCAAGGGAGTTGGGAAAACCCTGACCTTTTGGAAGCAGAGATCATGACACAAACTTGTAAAAACTGCTAAAACGCAGTTAAATCAAGTATAAAAAAAGCCACATCAATTTGACATCATGCATGTGTCTGCACTGTGTGCCCAGCTCAACTTTGGAAGGGATTTCTGTATTCCGGTCAGACAGCCTGCCCCTGCCAGCCTGCAGGCAAGAGACTTAATGGCAGGGCCTCGCCTTTGACCGTTGAGGTCTGGTAACACCTATCACAAGCAGTACAGCCTACCAGCAGGAGCTGTTCTGGGAAACCGAATAAAAGGTAACACCATTCCACCAGGATGAGACATAGCAAAATGGTCTTTGATTCTGTTGACAAGGGAAAGGGGTGGAGTTAGTGTAGCCAGAGGGCGCTCAGCATAGTTGGAGGAAGATTGCACGATCTTGTTTCTCTCTATACCGCTTTCCGTCCTGTCTCCTCCACTTCCTTTAGCACATAGCACTTTGGGCATGATGTCAGAAGGCAAAGACCACTTGTCCAATAACAGGCATTGAACCCCTTAAAGCAAGCTTGCTTTTGTCCAATCCCTTGTGAAAATGTGCCTATAAAAGAGGGTGGCTCCGACTCCTTTGATTCACTTTGGGACTTCAAGATGCAAGGAAGGATTTATTTGGACCTCATGTGGGAGTCCATCTTTTCCATCACTAATTGCTTTGAACGAGTTGTCTAAGCGGAGATGAGCTCTGCTCCCTACTCACTCCCAGGGCATATTGTCACTGACTGTTGCTGACGACCAGGACCCGCCACTCTGCACCAAACCTCCCTGCGACTGAAAAAGCAGAACCTGAACAGACACATCCTGCCTTAGAGCCCTTGCAGTGGGTCTCACTGCAAGGGCTCATCTGGAGGACTAGATCAGCCAAAGCTCCCTTTTCTCCAGCATCAGACTGGTCGAAACACATGCAACCGTGTTCACTGCTTTTGAACAAGAGGCACTCGCCAGTGCTGCTTTTGGCTCCCCAGAGAACTTTGAACTACCACTGCATCATTCCTGTTGCGCTAGCTCACCGCTGCATTGTGCAGGTGGAGCACTGGAACGGTTAGGCTTGAAAAACCTATTCAACGCTATGAACAAGCTTGAACCGCCACCGCTTCGATTCCTGCATCAGATCACTAAGTTCACTGCATCGAAAATAACCACTTGGACAGATGGAGCATTGTGTCACTTGCTGACCCAAAACTGCAGTTACCGAACAACTCGACCTACGATCCAACCCTTGTGGGCTGTCCGTACCGCAACACCCTAACTGTACTCGAGCCACACAGAGCTCCCGTTTGAACAACTAGATGCAAGCTTGCTGCTTGAACCAGCACAGGGCTGCAACCAAACCTGGTTCAACCTGCACTGCAGAACAGCTTGAAGCCTGGTGTGACGCTGTAGAAACCGCCTAGAAATTGCAATAGTGCTATTGCTCCATTCCTTGCCCACTGCTTCAGTTCCTGGGCCATAGAGACTGGTTCGCTCCTGTTGACACCATTTTTTCACTGAACACTGTATACTTTTATATTCCTTGTGGTTGATTGACTCTTCACACTTGTTTCATTAGCCAGAGTGCTGCATCTTTCTTTTGCATGTTCTGCATCTCTTACAGGGGTGGTTTTTTAAAATTATTATAGTGTTTTTAATAGTTCCTGGTACATTGGTGTCTAAAAGTGTATATAGAACCTTGCTTGATTATTCCTTCATGTTTAACTGTTATTTTTGCTGTTCGGGTTGCTACTGGATCACATTCACACCCCTTATGAGTATACAACCTTCCCGCAATCCATGTTATCACAAAAGGCAAAGGTGGTGTATTTCTTGGCTGGGCCTGTTTGAGCTTCATGATTGGGATCACTATTGGTTTGTAGAAGTGTTGGGGTGGAGTAAGAGGTTTAGCCACTACTAATCCTTGACTTCTGCACTGCTGTATATATTTCGACACAATATCTTTTGACTGCCATATGTATGAGGTAAGTTCATTAAAAACGAGTTGTACCCGGTTTATCATATGCCCATCTAGCGCACTAGCTCATTGCACTTTATTTCTTGATCTCTAGGTGAACATAGTGCTGTCTGCACTTTTATGATATGGCATTTATAACGCGCCTGTACACAAGTGTTTCTAGGTGCGACAAGACAAGGAGGGGGAAACATAGGGAGGTCAAAACACCAATCTTACTAGGCCTCAGTGTAAATGAGATTGCGCAAGTGCAGGGAAGTGTAAAGTGAAAAGGGCCGAGGTGGAGGAGGATGGAGAGAGAAATTTAGGTAACTCAAAAATGCAGCAAGAGTTTGGCTCAGTGTAGGTAGCTCTAGAAGTGCAGCCAACGGGTGGCTCATATGTGCAGAGAGAAGGGACTGTAGGGTCGCAGATACAGACCAAAAGTGCTAGGGGAGCCGGGAGGCAGTGCAAGTTGCAACTGGACATTCAGGAGCCTGGGCCCAAGTACAGAGGGTAACAGGTGACCAGTGTGTGGAGCAGTTGGGACATCGGCAGGTGAGAGGCGTGGAAGGGAGAATGCCGAAGCGAAGAGGAAGATCTTCGGTTGCTTCCAGAACCGGAGGTGGTTCTGCTCAAGTTTGATTGAGGCAGGGAGGCTGTTCCAGAGGGAGGCCCCATCTGAAGATGGAGATCTGTCCCCAACACTCTGCTTGGAAAATTGGCTGACCCCCAGAGAGTTGGAAGTGGATGAGCAGAGAGCTTGACAGGGGAGATGTTTAGGAAGAGAGAATTGGAGGTAGTGCAGTCCCAGGCCCCAGAAAGCCTTGTTGACGATGCTAGCGCTTCCTTAGCACTGCATGACATCTTCCGCTATCATTCCTCTTAAACTCACGCAAGCTATGGCTTCCTTTCCACTGTCCTCTCCTAACACCATGGTCACCTTCCCATTTCATCTTTGGACACAGACTGCCAATCTAAACCCAGAAAAACCTTTATAAAATAATTAGCAACCTTAACTCTGGGCTCCCTAAAACTCTCTCAAATCAACATCCAGTCTATAGATATTTTAATCTTCTCTAACTATCCTGGGAGTCCTCTGTTTCTCCACCTCCTCCCCGCCACTACCTTCTCGATTGTTGAGCGGCAAAGGATTGCATCATTCATAGCATCTGCCGCCCCGCCACTATATCGCAGAAGCGAGAGTAGTACATAGTTTATGGCATCTTCCCCTTGCCCACCTTTATACTGCAAATGCAAGAGATGCTATTCACTAGGAAAGCGCAACCAAACATATCCTGGAACAGTAGAAGAAGAGATGAATCTGCGAGCTCAAGAAGATAAGACCATGCTGCAACTGAATATTAGAGCAAGTGATATCACTGCCAAACTGACACACGCAGAGGCACTGGACATGAAGCAGATATGCACTCACCATGAAGAAACGCAGACATTAGGTCAACCTGCATTTAGCTCCAAGAATATTACCTGTACCATGTAGACATTAGTAACATTACTTAATGTATTCGCTGAACCACAAGATGATCCAAGTACATGTAAAGCTTGCTAAACATGAAAATGCAATGGGAACGAGTGGCCATTTTGAATTAAATGGACTGCAATACCACACTTGAGTGAACTGGGAAGCATCGAGGAAACCTCAAAGCTGCTGGGAGCTTTCAAGGGGGTCCATGGTGGTGGGGCCATCAGATAGTCGTGACCAAGGAAGAGACTAACACCTATGTAAATCTATATGTAGACGATTTCCCCCAACCAATTACAGATGCCTTGTATGGTTTTTTTTAACTAAGATTGTGATTTAAATCATGATGTATTTTGAGGTTAAAACCTGATGCTCTCTATTGGAGAGTTGGAAGTGCACTGGAGACCGGTGTGTTTATTGCTGTCCCTGCTGTATATGGATTGTTAATAAAGCAGAACTTTGACATGTGCCTTGACTGTTTCCATTATTAGGTGTGGGATTTCACGGCCTGTCTGTTCCGTTAGCACTGGGGATTTCCAGTCTACCTTTAATATGGTAGCGGTTTGAATGGGTAAATTCCAGACCCTATTATCTACACCCCCTGCTACAAGCCTGAGACTGTGGAGTGACCTGTGGAGAATGGTGAATCACATGTGAACTGAGATGGTCAACAGGAGCCCCCTAAGAGAAAATCGTGCCCGGTCATGATGGGTGCCTCGTGGGGCGAGGGCGCAATGGTCGATTGAGGGATCAATACCGAAGGCTTCGGCCAATCCACAGATATAAGCATAGAGCATCGATTTGGCAAATGGAGGGATTGGTCTATGTATATTTGGGAATTGTGAGGTGCTAAAGTGTTTGAGAGGATACCTGTAGCAAGGTTATAGAAGGTGGCACACTAAACTTTGATGAGGTTTTGAGAGTAAAGATATTTCCCGCAACACCAGGTGGCGCAGGTCGCTGGCAGGTGGACAGACCGGATTGCCCACAACCAAGACGTCAGACAAGCCTTTCAGTGGTGGGGAGTGTGCCAGCACCTTACGCAAGGGGCTGTGTTTCCGGTTCCCCCATTCGAAGCTACAGTCACCACGGATGCCTCTCTGGACGAATGAGGTGCTCACACTGGGCAGTCTCACGCCAGAGACCTCTGGCTCCCGGAGGAGAAGGATCTGCACATCATTGTTCCGGAGCTGTGGGCTGTATTTTGAGCCCTCCAGTCTTTCCTACCTCTTCTGCAAGGACAGATGATAAGGATTTTCATAGACACCACCATGTTCTACATCCGGAAGCGGGGCTGGACTGCTCACCTGCCCTCTCCCTGGAGGCAAAGGCCCTTTTACACCGGGCCATTCTTCAGGACAGGTTTCTCGTCCTGTTTAAACTGGCGAGCATCAAGAACACCATCGCAAACTCCCTCAGCAGGGAGATGCAGTCCTGTCACGAGTGGGAGCTCCAGCAGACAGACGTCACGTCCATTCAGCATGTGGGGCCAACCCCGGATCAACCTCTTTGCAATAGCAGCAAACTCAAAGTGCCAGGCTTTCGCCAGCAGGGGAGCCTGGAAGATGCGTTCTCGTTCACATGGGAGAGCCTCTTCCTCTACATGTTTGCTCCAATACCTCTGCTGCTGCGTTTGATCAACACACTGAAACGGTATCGCAACAAGATGATATTGATCGCCCTGGCATAGCAGCACCAGATCTGGTACCTGCAACTGCTCCATATGGCATGGTGCCAGCCATCCAGCTGCCTCCTTCCTGACCTTTACGGAGAAGGAAGGATACTACACCACAACCCAGCATCACTGAACATCACAGCTTGACTCCTGCAGCACTAGTGTTCAGACATTATGACATTCCTCTGGAATGCAAGGAGTTCCTAGCCAAGGCTTGTGCGTCCACTACACTATCGTGTTATGGCCACAAATGAAAATGCTTCATTGTGCGGTGCAGGGCACAAAAGATTACAAATCTGCACATCACTGCCCCTCGGCTACTGCTGTGCCTGTAATCTTTAGCCAAGGCCGGATTGGACCACGCCTCCATCAAAGTGCATCTGGCGGCCATTTCCCGGTACATGCAATCACCGGGCAGGACATCGCTGAGGTCTCACAAGCTTGTCAAGGAGTTTCTCAAAGGCCTCTTCAGGACTTCTCGGTCAGTGAAGGGTCCTGTCCCGTCTTGGGAGCTCAATGTCGTTCTTACTAAACTCATTAGAACCATTGCATCAGGCCCCCTGAAGTTTTTCCTGAAGTTTCTCTCATGGAAGACGGCTTTCCTGGTAGCCATCGCCAGCTGGGTCGGGGAGATACAGGCTCTTTCCTGCAAGCACCCATGCGTCTTTTCATCCTGCGAGGATGCTGCATACGCTGGACCTTGCTCGTGCCTTGAAGTTCTATGTGGCATGATCAAAGGATTTTTGGAAGACATCACAACTCTTGGTAAACTTTTGACCTGTAAATCATGGGAAGGCCCTGTCAAAGGCTTCCATATCCAGGTGGCTCTCTGGCTGCATCATGCGCTGTCATCGTCTGACCAACAGACCTCTTCCAGGACGACTGAGAGCCCTTTCCATTCGAGCCATCGCTACAACAACATGGTTTCTCTCTAGGGTTTTCCTGCTGGACGCTTGCAGGGCTGCTACGTGGAGGTCTACACACCTTCACGAAATTCATCTGCGTTGACAGGATTCCAGGGAGGCACCCATAGTCAGCCAGGCAGTGCTACGCTACCTGTTTGTCTGAGGTGACTCTATTCCAGGGGTAAGTGGTTGTACTTCTGTTGAGCCTTGCCACCTCCCGTGATTGTATATTGTTGTACTGTTGTGTATTCATTATTCATGAGCATGTGAATCCATGCCAGACAACATGCTGGAGAACAGTTACAGATAAGTAACTTGTTCCATCCTCTCTCCATTACACCTGACCCACAAGAGCAACCACGGGTTCGAGTGACCATAGGTGACGAGATGTTTTCCTTCCTTGTTGATACAGGAGCGACCAGGTCCTTTGTCGGGGAAGTATCCAATGTTGGGCATTGCCATGAGTGCACAGGGTTTTTCTCAGGCTACAAATTTGATTCCTTTTACCGACGACTTACCTATCACTAACGGAGAACAGTTCCATGCAACTATTCTACTCCCACAAGACACCAGTTAATGTAATGGGAACGGGTATGGTGAGCAAGATTAACATGGTCATATCCTTCACTGACCAGGGGATAGGTGCTCCACCCCAGGGATTCACTATGTAAATGCACAAGAATTCATATCAGCATTTCTTTGGCCAAAAAGCACAGCGGGCGTACCAATGGACCCAGAAATATAAAACTTTATGGGGTACAACTTTTGCTAGCATGGCTTCCTGGGATATTGAGTAACATATTGTGACTACCTGCAGAATTATTATTCAGACCAGAAGTACCTATGGATGAGGAGGAAGGGTATGTTTTTCCACTAGAACTAGAAGCACTCGTAGTGAGAGAAGAGCAGGTGTTTCACAGGATTGATGACAGAAGAAAAGCAGGGTGTGCAGTGATGGATATTGATGAAGGACACAGACTGACTGATCTGAGAGATGAGGAACTGCCTAGGGACGATGGCTCCACTGATGAGGTAGTATTTTACATAAGCCTCACTTATTGGGTGAAAATTGAGAACAGAAGTGCCACAGAGAATGGCATTGATAAAAAAGACACATTTCTTTCGAGAAGCCTTGGTACAAGTACCAAGTATCTTGTGGACCATCAGTCCATATGACATTGGCCTACTGCAAGGAGTAGGTGCAATTAAGATTAAACCGAAGCAAGGAGCAATTATTTTATGAGTTCACATTTGGTACTGTTTCAAAGAAGCAGATGAAGGCTTTTATGACAGTTTCCACTTTAGTACAACGAGGAATATTAGTGCCATGAGCACCCCCTGAACTTTGCCACAATATTGTGTAATATTCCATCCACAGCCAAATATTTTACAGTGATTGATCTAAAGAATGCTTTATTTTCAATCCCTCTTCATGAAGAGTCATAAGATTTGACTTTGTTTTCGTATAGAAATCAGAAGTGGAAAGACACTAGTTTGCCCCAAACGTACTGTGAGTCCCCATCTATATTCAACAGGGTCCTTCAGATGGACCAAAGGAACGTACACCTTGACATTGTAGGGATACAGTACGTAAATGACATTTTGGTGTGCATTGAAACAGAAGAGCAGTGCAAAAGAGACTCCATACAGTTGATGACAGTCTTGGGAGAAAAGGGTTCAAAGTAGATTAGGAGAAATTTCAATATTGCAGGACGAATTCTTGTATATAGGGCAATTGATATCCCAAGAATGAAGAAACATGACCCCTGAAACAACAGAAGCAATTATGAAAACACCTCAATCAAAGATGCCTGAGGATGATGTAATCATTTTCTCGGCCTTTGCAATTACTGCAAGACATGGGTCTTTTAAGTGCGGCCAAGTACTGTAATCAAACTACTTAAGGAAGCTCAGAAAGATGAGTGACATAACCTGGACTGGAGAAATGACAGTAGTATTCAAGGAATTAGAAAGGGCCCAGCACCCCTTCTAGGAATTCCTGATTACAGTGCAGTATTTTTTCCTATTTTCCCATTCAAATGGAGTAGTAATGACAGCAGTTCTCACTCAGAAGGCAACGCTAGGACACAAACCACTAGCTTATTACAGTGGGATCTTGGAATCCATTGATGGGCCATTATCCCTGTGAGCAATCCTTGGCGACGGCACCATTTTCAATCAAGAAATCTGCCAGTATTACAATGGGATGTTCAGGTCACATTATATGTGGAGCATGTCCTATTCGCCATTCTTGAGAAACGCAAAAGCATGTTAACCACACAGTGAGCATCTGGATATGAGGTGATCATCTCAAATCCAGCAATCAAAATTGTCGGATGCAGAGTAGTGAATCCTGCAACATACATAGCAGAGCCAGTGGAAGAACACATGCACGATTTCACCAAATGCACTGAATACTATGATGATATACCCTATGTTAGAGAAAATGCTCACGGAGGGGAGGAGTTCTCTTCGTTGATGGTTCTTTGTCGATTGACAAGAACTCAGGGGTCTGGGAGAAGACATACGGGACCGCAGTGGTAAAAGTAAAATAGAATGGCAGTAGTGGCGAGCGCAAGATTGCCTTTCCATTTTTCTGCACAAGTGGCAGAATTATTGCTTATTGAGGCACTTGTAATGCATGCGAAAATAAGAGTATTCTGACTCTGCTTACGTGGCGTCAACTGTACACGCAGGACTGTCAGGTTGGAAGAGGCAGGGCTTTCTACACGCAGACTGTGCAGCATGCACCATTATTGGATACGCTCATAGACGCACTACAGCTACCATCGTCCATCGCTGTGAAGTACATAGCCCACAGTAATGGGGAGGGGGATTTAATTTCCTGCGGCAACTAAGCCGCCAATATAGCAGCCAAAAAAGTAGCATATTTTCCTGACATATGAGTTTGACACTGCACCTAACAACAAATTCATGCGAGTGCGCAGCCTGGTCATGAAAGAAGGTTTTAATGTCTTGCCCCTAGCACAGATCACTGAATTGCAGGGACACGCTCCACCAGAAGAACAGGATTTCTGCAAGTAGAGGGGGTGCCAACGGCCTTCTCAAAGAGCAAATTGCTAAGCTGAAAAGGACCCTGAAAAAAGAATGGCTCCATTGCCTACCCTTAGCCCTATTTGCATTACGCAATAAGCCTGGCTCAGACCACCACCTGACTCATCAAGAGCTGGTGGTGGGACACCGTATGCATCTACCCTTGCTCGTCCCACTAGAGTGCAAACTGATGCCCATGGTGCTGCTGGTGTTCTTGGTTCTAAAATGTGTGAGTATCTGGATGCTATGACGGTGAGTGTTGCGTTTATGTCCAAAAGCTACGAGATCGGCAAGGGGGGTCTAAGAAGGAGGAAAACAATGAAGACATAAATACCATGGCCCTCATTACGACCCTGGCGGTAAGGAACGGCCATTACTGGCATGGCGCAATTAACGTGTCCGTGCTGGCCAGAGACCGCTAAAAGCGGCACATTACGACTTCTCGGGCATGAGCATTGCGCCATGTAATCACCGCCATGCCGCTAAAGGCCGTAAAACCCCACTTACCGGCATCGTATGCCGTGCAAATAGCACCTCTGCTACCCTAGCCATCGATATTACCGGTCACTGCTAATAGCGGTGACCGCAAATAAGCGGATCCGGAAGTTGCGTCACCACACTGGAACGGGAAAGAGCACGGCAGCCATCTTTAAAAACACAATCCATTGCCATCCTCTTCAACCAGTGGACACCTGACCCCCACAACTTCCACAAACCTTTTCCAACACCCATTCCACATCATAATGCCTAAAGCGCTTTTCTACGGAGGAGTTAAATATGTTGGCTGGAACCCTACAAGAGCATGCCGATGTAGTCTTTTCAACGGAGATGACCAGACCGGCGCTGATGAGAAAGGCGGCCATATGGGCCATGGTAGCCCAGAGGGTCAGTGCAGTCAGCACAACTCCCCGCAATGCCAGACAATGCAGAAAAAGGTGGGACGATCTACATCTCTGCGTCAGGAGTATACTGGCGGCCAGTAGGAATCTGGGCATGGCGACTGACGGAGGAGCTGAGTCGCCCATCAAACTGCAGCCGTGGGAGGAGATATGTGCCGCAACCATAGGCACAGAGAGCATAGAGGGGGTCGGAGATATGAAGAGAGGAGCCCCAACATCAGGCGACGCAGGTAGGTGCCTTAAATCCAGCTATGCAAAACTCAACACAAAGAAGTCCAGATGTTTGTGAAGTGCAATGATGCCTAACAGAGTCCACACGACACATTAGCACAAGACTGCCTACAGGCAGTGCTGACCTCCACCTTGTACACATGCAGTGTGCACACCCTTTCTGTAGCCACCCACATGCCTCCATGCTTCTACCACCTAAGAGGGAGACAACCTGTATGTCACTGCCTCCAATGTGCACCATCTAGTAATCAAAATGAATGCCGCCATCACAATGCCTGCTCAATGTCTGCAGACCCATCACTAACCCTTTCCCTCCTTTGGGCAGTGCCGATGAGGACACAGGCACTACACCTGCCAAGAAGCCCAGGTCCGAAGACCCAAAACACTGTCCCTCCACCTCTGGTGCAAAAAGCAAAATCCCACAGCACATCACAGGCCACGGCACTGATGTGCAGCAAGTCAAGCACTACGGCATCACCGACTACAACCATCCGCCCAGTGGTGTCTACTGAAGGCACTGGGTCCGCAGGAAGCAACACCATTGTTGAGACTGCCGCCACCGCAGGTAGCTCAGACAATGATGAAGGGGATGTCGATGTTGTCGTGGGTTCCCCCACTGACCCCCTGCATTCCTTCAGTAGGGGTGGGATGGTGGTGCGTGTTTCAATGAGGCTGACTATGTCGTCTTGTATCATTTCCACAATGCTAGTGATGGTGTCCCGGTCCAGGGGGGACAGGGTGTGGATCTGGTCAGCGGTTAGGTTGAATGGACTGGCACAGATAGGTGGAATTGGGGGGTGCCTGCGTGGTGGCACTGGCTGTGCTGGTGGGGCATGCTGGCCCTGCCTTGCCCTCCTCCTTCTCCTCCTGCGTCTCCTCTGTGCTGCCTGTTGTACTTCTTGTAGTTGTTGTTGTGGCACTTCCACTGCAATCAGGTCCTGCAGCCCCAGCATTGCTAGTGGTGTTGGAATAATTGTGGAGTGTAACTGTGTGTGGAAAATGATCCTTTTGTGCTTGCCCAGTCTGTATTGACTCCACTTGTGCTGATTGTGTGCACCTGTTGCAGCTGGGAACACTGCACATGGCCATTTACGGTTGGTCCGCGATGGTTTTATTAACGCCATGGCGGTAAGGTACTTTACGGCCTTCACAAGGGCGTTATTTCCATGTCCGCGTGACTCGTGAGGTTCACACCTTAGCGCCATGGTGGTATTTCCGGCATAGGAGTCGTGTGCCCGCGCCCTTGGCGCTTTTAACGGCACTGTTGATTATGGTGCCGCTATTAGCGCTATCTCGGGTCATAATCGGCCCTAGTGGTAAGCCATGCCGGTAATCCTTTACCGGCATCGTTTTTCACTTACCGCCAGGGTCGTAATGAGGACCCATGACTCTGTTTAAGCCCCCTGCCCTGTAGCGTGGCGATAAAGTCTTAATTAGGAGTTGTGTGAGGAGCCTTGCTTCGAAGGTCCCCTCCGAACCTCTTTAAGGATGTCACCGACTGCCGTAGGAGTCCAAGGCAGGCAAGCTTTGCTCCACCTTGGTGACATCAAACCCTACAAAGAAGAGACACCTGCCGCCAGTCCCTGAAGGTGAAGAAGAGGTGACGCGGATGTAGACGCAAGGAGCAGGCAACAACCAGCAGACTAAAACAGACCCACTATCTTTCCCTGAATCAGCGAATCAAGTGACCTTTTTCGCCCCCAATGATTTTACTTCCATAAATAAAACGATAAAGCACTTTAAAAAGAAAAAAGTCATTTGATGTTGCCATTAAAAATTATGCTGTTTGCAATTTTCTCATGTATAATAGAAAGTTATTGTGCTTTTAAAACAAGCCACGTACCACTAGTCACTCTTTTGGTGGATCCAAAGACCAAGTTTATTTTTGAAAGAATTCTTCAAACTATAGTTGTGAGATTTCTCTCGCAGACAACAGCATCTTGAAAATAACATGGAAGATACAGCGAAAATAAAAAATAGGCCTTATTAATTTTGTGAAATATTAGCTTTTGGCATGCAGACCCCTTAAGGCATGTGCCACTTTGCAACACGCTGTTACATTAGCAATACTGTTTGTAGCTACATTTCTTCACATTCTGCTGTCTCCATTTCTTCATTATTATGGTGTTGCAAGAATTGGTCCTCTATAATGTATCCAAGCCAGTGTATAACAATGTGAACCCCAGTCCCACTTTAAGAGGTAGTCACCAACGCTTTTCTGTTGCCACTATGGAGATGAAAAGAAATGCTGAAAATGATTACCACCATATAAATGCATACATGACTGAGACTGCCCAGGTGACCAATAATATGTGGTATTAGCACATGACTCGTGTGGATAGAGACAGCTGATGGACAGTAGTACACAGCTACTATGTGTATGTTTCCTCATTCCCTACACCATGAGCGCTTCTTGGACATTTGTGGCCACAGAAGTACTTGCATATGATGCACATTGCCTAACATACCTTGCTCTGTGCACAACTAGGGGGCAATCCGAAGGAAGATGGGCCCTTTTACAATGGATGTCAAAGACCGCATTCCCCTATGAGGATAGCTATATAAAAACAGGCTATGATGGACGACCCATAGATGAAAAATAAGATGATACAATATGTATTAGACAGCCCAAATAAAGGAGACTCTACAATAGTAGATCAAATGTTGTAGCATAGGAGGCACCAGCTATTAATATATGGACTGTTATTTACTTCAACAGGATGGGTTGAAGGGATGATGGAGTGCAAAGCACAAGCACTCCTGTCTGTACCAGTAGAGGTGGTGTACACTGCAATGATGTCTCAAAGAATGGACCTAATATTCCAAACTGCTCACATGGGTAGAGGATGAAGAAGGCCCTGTGCCCCTAATACCTGTGAAAAATGCCACATTATGTTTCAGGAATACTGGCACGGTGAAAGTAGTGGAAGACAAAGGGTGCAAACACATTTTGATGTTCCCGGGATGAAAATGGATACCGCCATATTGATGGACCACTATTGGGCCTCAGGATCCAGAGTATACATGAAGCTGCCCCAAAATTGGGGCGGATTATACTCACTTGTGTGATGAGCATACCCCGCAGGATGCACATTTGAGAAAGAAAAGGTCCCTCACCCTCAACGAACAAAGAGAAGTAACTGTTTCTCGGATAAAACTGAACAGGCATAGGACGACATACCAGACGAGCATACAATGTTCCGGAGAACAGAAATGTTCTTGGCATCTCTCTTTACTGCCTGGATACAAGCTGATACAAATGCTAAGTGGCTGCAAATAACCTGCTGGGAGCTATTAGAAACGATTAACTCAACAGTGAAAAATGCATTAAGGAGATGAGAGCCATAAAGTTCATGGCCCTCCAAAACGTGTATGTCCTTGATTTTAATTACAGCCATGGAGGGTGGCATATGTGCACAAATTGCACCGTACTGCTGTACATACTCATGATAAAGAAAATGTAACCCTCACAAGGCCATAACATTGTGAACGGTCATCCATTCTAAAATGGTAGGAGGTAGAAGTGCAGGATGATGACTGGCTCTCTTATCTATTCTCTTGGATCCCCTCCTGGCTAATTCTTAAAAAAATACTAATATTTGGATTCTGCATCCTGAGAATAGTCATAAACCAATGTAAGGTCCAAGGTGGGGCCATCAGGTAATCGTGACCAATGAAGAGACTAACACCTATGTAACCTATATGTTGTCTATTCCCCTAACCAATCCCAGATCCCCATAGGTTTTTGTAACCAAGATTGTGCTGTGACATCAGTCATGCTGTATTTCGAGGCTAAAACCTGAGGCACTCTATTGGAGGGAAGAGCTGTGTGCTTATTGTTGTCCCTGCTTTATATGGATTGTTAATAAAGCAGAACTTTGCCATTTACCCTGACTTTTCCGTTATTGGGCGTGGGATTTCCTGGCCTGTCTGTTCCGCTAGCACTGGGGTTTTCCAGTCTACCTTTGCTCGATCACTAACCAGGGTGAACCAGATGGCACTTTAAACCTGCCTCCTCTCTCCAATATTGCATGCCACATTTACACCAATGGCATCATCATGGCACAAGACAACAAGAAGAACCTACTCTGCCCTCCCACCGATAATGAACCTCTTATACCCCTTCTTTCCTACCCTTTAACTCTCCCCCAGCAAGTTACTACCCCAGTCATTCCCCACCCCTACTGTCGACTCAAGTGTTGCCTCTGCCCTTGGTAGATCTTTCCTGGCTCCTGCCCACACTACCTTTTCATCAACACATCTGCTCTGCATTTCCTTTCCTGTCCCAGCTAATAATGTCTTTTCCCTGCAAACATGTCTGATCATCCCTACTTCAACATTTCCTCTCTGAACAGCCGTTCGATCTTCTCAATTTACAGCCAATTATGTAACCCTGTTGGAATCCCTTCTGCCTCAGGGCTACAAGAACCTAGTCAACAATAGATCAACTAAATCTGGTGGTGGTGTGGCCTTGTTCAATAGGCTTCATTCCTACACCTGCCCCTTTATCTTTTGAGAGCACTGCCCACACATTAGTGTTTAACTTAAACCCTGTACTCAACATCTATACCATCTGCAATCACCTAGCTCTTCTACAACCTGGAATGGGCCTGCTACTTATTTTGGAAGACTGCATCTGACTGGACTACCTCACCAATCCCCAACACCTTTTTCATCCTCTCTCATCAACTCTTTCCTTAACCTACTGGCCATCGGGCCCTACACGCCAAGGGTGTCCTTTACATGATTGCCACCTCTGACAACCTCCACTCCAGCGTACAAACTCTCCGGCTTCCCTAGATTAGCCCACCATCCTCTCCTGCAGAAACGCTAACTTCTACTATGCGAAGCTCAGTTGCCCAATCTGTTGTTTTACCCTCTCTCGAGTAGAGCTTTGTGATCGGTAACTGCTCAAGCCTTTGCCCAGTCCTTTTCCATGCCCTGCAGCAACTCTGCCTCTGCTTGAGGTGCTACTATCTATCTTCCACTGCAAACCCACTCGCCTTTTAGACTTCTTGGTTGCACCATCCAAAAGAACGTTTAGACTTCATCATTTTCAACATTATAATACACCGCAGTAGGGACAGTGCCCGAATGGTATAAACAACCAAACATCGAAGAAAAGAAAAGGATTTGTCATGGAAGCATGGTTAACAGTGAACATAAATTTGGAGCACAGACCACCAATAGGACAAAGAAATATGAAACCATAGGTTCCCAAAAATAGGTACATTGATGACATGTTATATTAACAAAAAATATCAGAACAATTACCATTTAATTGATCTGAACGGTTATGCAACGCTAAACATGTGGAGGTGAAGCCATGTCGCTATATGGTGGGATAAGCGCCCCTGCGGGAGAGCTCATATCTTTTCCAGCACTGCTATTTCCCATACGATTTATTGTTCAGGTGACATGTTTGCTGCAATTTTATCACTGCATAACAATTGTGGCCCCTCTGCCTGTTTCCAGCTTCTGGCCAATGCTATGTGCGCAGCCACCAGTAGGTGAGTAATCAGCCAAGCACTGGGGCCACTCATGGGGTAGATTGCATCCACTTGTGCACAACGCAGGAGCACTAATGGATCTGAGAGTAACAGGGAGCCTGTGATATCGTTAATTGGGACTAATGCCTCCTCCCAAAACTTGTGTGCCTCTACTCCGTGACACCAAAGATGCAGAAAGTCCCCTTTCAGACCGCAATTCTTATAGCACAGTGAGGAGACTCATCAATATTATGGGATGGAGACTTAAAAACCACTGAAACACAATTATGTAAGCATTCTCCTTATTCACCACGTTGATGGACCCAATCCTCAAGACCCACCTGCACTACCTACTCTCACAAACTCTCCATACCCCGCACCAGGTGCACCAGAGCAGGCGGTGCTAGCTTCCCAGTCACTGCTGCAAAAAACTGGAACAACTTACCACTCTCCCTAACATATGAGCACTCATTCTGGGCCTTCCGGAAACAACTCGGCTTTGCTGTTTTTGGACTATGATTTCCTGGCCTAACTACGAACTCACCTTACACAGACTTTCTTTCTGTAATACTGTAATGTGCAACCAGCGCCTTGATGCCCTTAGGCTTAATGCGCTCAACAAATAAAAAAAATACAGGTCTCCAATGAGTCGATCCTTTTACCATCTGGGTCAGCTCACATAGCAAGCCCTCTTTATTTCAGCTAGCAACTGCTGGAGATGCGTTCTGGTAGCCAAAGCCGACCAACTCATGACGCCACCCTCACCCACCTCTTCATGTACCTGGGACCCAACAGTGCGCTTCTGCTCTTTGATCTTATATTGGTTATGTATCTGCACATCACTGCTTTTGAGTGTTTTCAGGGACGACATCTTGATGGAAGGCCCAGAGACTCAATGTCCTGAGCTACCTGTGCAGAGACAGTCACTGGTGCGTACTTCCTCAGGACCAACAGGCTATGTACAGGGCTTTACCATGTAGTACCTACCCCAGCAGGAGCAGAATCCCTGTCTGTCTTTAAATGGTCCTGGGACTCTGTGCATCCTGAACTGCCTGTGCAGTGGTAATTACCAGTACGTGCTTCCTCAAGACCAACAATCGTAAGTGTAGGGCACTTCCATGTGACGCAGTCTGTACAGAAAGAGCAAGCGGTCACCAGCCCACACCAGTGAGATTGGGTCAGCCACGTGCCCATCACCAGTGTGGCACGCCGCCCCACAGGCAAGGGATAAGTTCCTGCGGCCGGCCCGCAGTAGGATTAGGAGAGGGATCCGGCAACATAAGGGCAGGGCTCGCAGTGCGACCGGCTCACGCTCTGATAACATCAGGTTCTCCAGAGAGAAGACGGTTGTCATCTTGGCTGAGGCTCGCCCGGCATGTGAGGCTTACAATCATCCGAAGATGCTTGCAGCCACGATTGGAGAGCTGCAGTCGGTGCCGATCCCCAACGTGACCAGGTGACCCCCAACAGTTGGGTGTCGTGTATGTGTAGGGCTGTAGACCCCTATTTCGCCTAGCACCCCTTCAGAGCACGTCAGCCTCCCCTCTTTCCCCCTGAAAGCTAACTCTTACAGGAGCTGCCACTCCTCTTTTGACGCAGACTTTACCAAACCCTTGTCTATATTGGATTACTTCAGCTCTATCTAGTACAAACTATTCAAGCTTTTTTACCCCCAAATGACGGCCTCCTCTAACCAGCCATCCTGGTTGCACCCTGAAGGGAAACGTCCACATGTTAGTCACCGATTTTACCACTTTGACCAACACCTCTGTTGCATCCGGTCAGGGGCACAAAGAAACCTACCTTTAGGGAGGGACTAAGTGGTGCTGGGAGGGGCCACTTCAGAAAATAGGCAGGGTAAACCTGGAGGCTCCACCCCCACTGTAATACCCCCTTCGTCCCCCTCATAGTTTGGTGTGGGGACCAACTATCAAATAGTACATTTTAATATGCGCAATATGCAGGAAGTTTTTCGTGAAAGTAGCAGCTTTAAAATGTTTACTGCATTTGTTCAAGTATGTTTTTCTGTACAAACACAGTAAAACTTGAACACCGCCAGTTTTGGGAAAGGCGTCCCTCACCTCTCTGCCTAACCAAATGCAATTGCGCATATCCAGGGGTGCACCTAGGCTACAATTTAGGCGGGGGCTTAACCTACAAATGTTGGGAGAGGTGCTAACTTCAGAGACGGTGGGGAGTGGCAAACTTACTTGTGTAGGGGCATCTAGCGTCTACGCATTGTAATGAGACTATTCTAGTGCAGCTTCAATGTTACAAGCAATTAATACTCTCCTTTAATCCTGAAAACACCCACTAAAGGACTGCGGTGAGAATTGGCTCACTCCCTTGCCCCCTACCCTTCCAATCACTCTTCTGTCATGTAAGTACTAACCTCACATCACGATTTCAATTGCCTAAAAATGTATGCATGTGAATGCAGGTGCTAACAATGAAATGCTTTACGTAATTAAGGTTTTCAAAAAGCACTTCAAGGGATCAGACCTCTGGTTCTCAGCATTTCATAACATATCCCCAAACCCATAAGATCATCACTCACTCAAGACTCTGCTGTTCTTTCCTGCATCTGCCGGTCAGCACCGTCACTCCTGATGCGCGTCACAATGCCTTTTAAATTACATACAAAGCTTACATTAGATTGCAAAACCACAACTTCTTTGAATAAAAACAGTTTGCAAGTGAGGAGGCAAGTTCAAGTAGAGTCTGCGCTGCATCTTGTGCCAAGAAAGTTGTTTATTCATATTAAAAGTGCTGTATTCAGAACAGTGGTGTAAGTGGAAAAAAGGAACTAGTGGTACTCTGCATCCGAAAAGGAGGGAGTGGGATGGTGGGAGATGTGGAGGGTAGGACTGTGCCGGGTGGGGTTTGACGTTTGGTTTAAGAACATATGCGAGAGAGAGTGCACACCTTTGGGTAAGAGGTAAATTTGTTAATTTTACAAAATAATCGGAGCCAAAAACGCTCACACAACTTGTCAATCTTAAAGGGTGCTGGGGAGAAAAAAACTGACTCTGGTTTCAGAAAGTCACATATATCATTGAAACAAACAAAGTTCCTATTGTCAAATAGGAACTCCCGTCCCCTGCACACCAATTGGTATTGGAAATCAAAATTCCCAACAATATTTAAATAACTTGAGTAATTCAAATCAGTTTTGTCTTTAGGTAACCAATTTTTGTTGTGACAATTGTTTTCAAAATCATTCAAGGATACATACAATCAAGAATGTTTTTAATCAAGAATCAAAATAGGAGTTCAATTCACTCAATAGTATCAAATTATATTAATCATGAGCTCTATGCGTTTCGAGAGTGAACCTCTCTTCTTCAGGAGCAATACATCATATTTTTAACAGAATAATTTCAGTGAGAATGCTTTAAACAAAAAAATTAAAGTTTAAAGAAACTTTAGTTTGTTTGACGTTTGGTTTGCCATTTACAATATATCTTGTTGCTTTGTGGCTAGACTAGACATTGCCTGGAATAATAAACAAGCACTGCCAAAGCCGTCAGTTTAGGCTTGTGTGCAAGTATTGGATAGGCACCGATATAATGGTATTACCATGCGATAAGATAGCAATGGCTGAAAAATTGAGTACTTACATAGGCATATGATGGCATTAACTGGCAAATGCCTTTCTAATACCTCAACCCAAAACTGTTCTCTATGTGATTGCTTGTTTTTAAAAGGAGTTCAGTGCATAGAACATATCTAAATCAAGTGGCTGAAGGCACACTTGGTTGAGGCTTTTTTATTACACCAGAAGCCATTTGAACTGTAATTAAGGCATTAACTCTCAGAAGACTGCTCAGAAATAACCTTGGAAGGCTACTGTTTGATGTTACTGCTTGATAAAACTAGCTCAAAAAGATCCCATGAGGATGTATTGTGGGAGGGGCAGCTAGTGGGTGGTATTGGCCATATGAATTAGCATGGCCATGGGCATTTAGTGGACTGGTAAATAACAAAACACCCTCAAGCTGTGTGTCCCTTCTCACAAGTTGCCTCCCTCCTAATTGTACTCCAGTTCAATAGTTTCATCTTACAGACAAAATTAGAAATAGAAAACTAAGTTACAAGTTAACCCCTCTGCTCAGTTGCCCCTCTGGTCCTTGGCTTCTCTGGTGAACTCTCCTCTGGTCCTTGGCTCCCTTGCGAGATGGACCTTTTAGTTCATCCCTCCTTTTAGGCTTTCGGGTGAGTCAGTGGCAAAAACAAGAAGCAAAACGCTTCAATATTCTGTCAATTGCACAAACATGTACCTTTGCTACCTGAAACACACTTAACTGCTCCACACAGCAGACAAAATATCTAAAACCTTCCCCGTATAGAGCCATATATTTTAAGATCTGCACACATCAATGTTGTAAAAAAGCAATCTTGGCCTGATCCCTCTGCTGCTGCATTATCCCCCTAACCTATTTCTAGCAGATCCTGAAGCTCCTAGAAAGTGTGAAAATGGCAGGTGGTGTGCAATGAAAGACTCAATATCATAGCATAACAGGACATAGCAACTTCAGTGGCTGGGAGCAACAGTGGCGAAAATGTAATGTTGGTTCAACCACAGTTAGATCGTTATACTAGAATCTCTGGTGCCCTGACTGTCTGGTGAGACTTTGTCTAGCTGTCCAAGTAAGTGATACGAGACTGTGGGAGGGCCAGTGCAGCAATCATGCAATTCTATGTGACTGTATTAGAGCCACTAGCCAAGGAGCACCAGGGTACACCAATGTGCCCCGTACACTCATTAAAACTATCCTATTATAAGGGTGTATACGTAATCCCTTATAAGCATTGAAATGGTAGCAGTTGAAGTCAGGGTGAGATTCCATCATTTGCCCAGGATCACACAGCAGGGATTTTAACCCACTCTGCAATTTAGGCACGGCCACCTTCTTCCACACTTTACTTTGAACAAATATTTAAGTTTTGGGTGTCATATCCTACATTAATACTGTCCTGTAGAGTTTACTTACAAAATACACAAATTGCATCGTAAAGTATATAAATCCTTATAGCAGCATGTTTAGCCAAAATAATATCAATGTATCTTTATTTTCTACATCCTGAATGCAAAACTGTAAGATGCAAAATATCTATTTACCCACTTTATTTTCAGTGCTTTAAGGCACACAATAATAGAAGCTGTAATAAACTAATTTAGGTTTGGAGATTTGTCACAAACCTCCAGCGTGGTATTATGTTTATGTTCCTTTTATTTGTATAGCGCTCCAAACCCAGAGGCAGAAGGGCGCTTAAAGAAGACGGTTACATAGTGAGATATATACAGTTTCAATATACAGAGTTCACAAGCACAGTTGAGCAGACAGAGGTGCATATACATATCTGGGGGGTATATGCTATTCTTTAATCAAGAGCCAGCCGAAGACCTGGAAGGACTCAATAGTTTTAATGTTGAGTGGTAAGGTGTTCCAGAGTTGGTAGGCAAGTACTGTGAAGCTGGCACCTCCCGCTCTTTTTAAGGAGAATCTAGGCACTGTCATGCATAAAGTATTGGAGGATCTAGTGGTTCTCGTGGCGGGTTTCATGGTAAATTTATTAGTGAGATATGGTGGGGCTAGATAGTTTAAAGCCTTGTATGTGAGGCAGATGGTTTTCAGATCAATATTTTGACGTATGGAAAGCCATTTACATGATTTTCTAACAGTGGAGATGTGCTCTGGCATGGGGTTGTTGAGTGCTGCACGTAGTGCGTTGTTTTGAAGTACCTGTAATTTGTTAATGACAGATTGGTTAGCACCTAGGTACAGGCTATTGCAATAGTCCAGTTTGGACTGTATGAGGGCTCTGGCAAGGGTGAGGCAGTGATTGGGTAATAGGAAGGGTCTACTGGCCCTAATAAGCTTGCCAGTGTAGGCAGAGGCTGAGGCGATCATGTTATTTTGTTTGGTGAGGTTGGAGTTGGCATCAAGGTAAAAGCCGAGAGTTTTCACACTTTTAGCAATAGGGATGTGTGACCATCGATAGTGATGTTGTTGTAATTAGGGTTAAATTTAGACAGATTACTGGGAGAGCCGAGAAGGAGGAGCTCCGTCTTCTCATCATTCAGGCAAAGGCCATGAGAGGCCATCCATGCCTGAATGACGGAGAATATTTAATTAATTCGGGTGTCGTCCTCATGGTAATTGCCTGTGATGGTGAGGAGTATCTGGGTGTCATCTGCATAATTCGTGTAGGTGACACCCGGACAGTCCAGTTGGTCAAATAGTGGCTTTGTAAATATGTTATACAAAGTGGGGTAGACACAAGAGCCTTGTGGGACCCCGCATGTTATAGGGATAGGGTCTGCTGCAGCTGTTGTAGAGAAGACGCGAATAGGTCTGTTCGCCAAGAAGGATTGTATCCATGTGACGGCAGAGAAGGAGAAGTGAGCTGCAGTGGCTAGGTGTCTGCAGAGGATTTTGTGATCTATCAGGTCGAAGGCCGCTGATAGATCTAAGAGGAGTAGGATAGCGGCATTACCTTTGTCTTTGATGTCATCAATCTGACTTTTGAGGTCAGCAAGGGCAGTTTCTGTTCCATGTTGAGGTCTAAAGGCAGATTGACGTATTCCTAGTAGTTGGTTGGATTCTAGATATTCCTGAATTTGAAGGTAGGCGACTCTGTCCAGGATTTTTAAAAGGAAAGGGACTGTGGTAATGGGTCTGCAGTTGGTGGTTATGGCTGGGTCTAATGATTGTTTTTTTAAGAGTGGGAGAACCCATGAGTGTTTTAAGTTGCTAGGGACTGCGTTGTTGGTGAAAGAAAGGTTGATATGTCTAGTGATGAAAGGGGATAGATCTCTAGCTGCATCTTTTATGATCTGAGCGGGACAGCTGTCTCCTTTGCAGTTTGAGGGTTTTAAGGAGGTGATTATTTTTAGAACTTTTGCCGTAGTTACTTTCTTGAACGTGAAGACCGATTTGGTATCGATGGGCGTTGGTGAGCTGGGGTTGGTAGACTTATTATTGGAGAGTTGTTGACGTTTGTCCTCAATTTTAGTTTGGAGTCCTATAATTTTGTTGTTAAGGGCGTTTTGGATGCTGGTGCACCATGGTTTGTCTTTCATACAGGTGGATTGGGATTTTCTAGTTCTTTTAGAATTTTAAATAATCCTTTAGTGCAGGACCCTGCCTGATCAATCCTAACGTTGTATGCGTCTTTTTTGGTACTAATTATTTCACTTTTGTATAAGGAAGATATGTTCGTGAGATTTGATTTATTCTCCGCAGGGGGATTGGTTTTTCTTAGGAGTTGTGCCTTAGCTTTCTCTTTTCTGAGTAGCTTGAGTTCGGGGGTGTACCATGAGTTCAGGTGTGCTCTAGGTTTATCTTTGCGCAATTTCAAAGGGGCAATGGTATGTCATTGAAGGTGTCAATCAGTAGGTTTAGATCAGCGTTGGCTGGAAGTGCGTTGAGAGTGGACAGGACCTGGGGAAGTAGGGCCTCAGCCGTAATGTTGCCTTTGTCTCTGGTAGGACAGGCAGGTGCTACATGATTAGTGTTGATTTCAAGCAGGATGAGATAGTGGTCTGTCCATGCAAGAGGTTGGGGGTCCTTACAGTTTGTGTTGCAATTGTAGGTCGCTACCCAATCGATAATTCTGCCTTTCTGGTGGGTGGGGAGGAGATGGGTGGGGAGGTATGGTTCTAAGAACATTCAACTAAGGACATCAAAGCAAATCTTACTTTTTAGCATATCAAGCTATTAGACATGATGGGTATGAACATATATTTTGAAGGGTGCTTTATTGTGTTGCTTGCTTTAACTGTCACAGTTTTGCAAGGTGACTGGTGGTCTTTCAGTTGGAAATTCACCACCCTGCATAAGAAATGCTATGCTGCTAACGTCAAAAGGAATGTGTTGTCGAGTTCATTACGACAATGGCAGCTGAACCAGGGATGCGGCCTGTGTGTCTCTCTGGGTGTGTGGGTGTGGGGAGGGGACTGTGACTCAGGGAAATGTGCAGTGCTTGATCATCCGATCCGAGCAGATTGTAGATTTCCTTCTGAAGAAACAAAATGCGCTCAGGAACATGTTCTGGACTTTGAACTGTTAAAGGCTCTGCACGAAAGCCCTGCCCCTCGGATCACATTTCAGGTGGTGGCGGGGGGGGCGTAGCCCAATTAGCTCAATGACATTGCATGCCTGCATCTGGCTGCATTCAATCTCCTCAAACTCTGATTAAATGACTGATGACCCAATGGTTCTTGGAAACCACTGACCTATTGTAAACAACCCCTTGTAAATGTGCAATCTTGAGTGTGGCCGAGTGTTGTTGCAGTTGGAACGGTCTGTTTTGCTTTTGAGCTCTACCGTGGTGGATCCTGAGACATACTCAAGATATCCATTGTTATTTGAAATGCATGAACCACTTTTCAAACTTCTCTACATTTGATTCTGCGTGCCTGGGAGTATTCTGCTCAGATACCTTAGTGTATCTTGCTGGATCATTACAAGATCCTGCCCACAGCGCAATAGCGAGTGTGCAGGTGAGTGTTGTGGCAGTTGGGTGGTAAGGTGGTTTCCGCCCTAATTATATTGGACTCTTTTTGTCATTTTACACTTTGGAAAATCTACTAACTGCCAGAAAGAGCTTACCTAAACTACAAAACGTTTAAATTATCTGTTTTGCTTATACCCCTTTTATCCCCCTATGTACTTTATTCGTAGTGGGAAAGAAATGGCTCAGCCCACGCTAATTCATCCTGCTCATATTTCTGATCACGACATACTTCTGGCACTTAGTTTACCTCTGCCCCGACAGAGAATTGCCTCCGAGCTGCTTTACTGGAAATGACCTCTTCCCCGCCTCCAGCTCAGGGCGAGGTTTGTCAATTGGTCCTAAGTGGCTGCCTCATCTAATGAGGCCGTTTGGGACCCCGTGGTGTCTGCCGAGCTTTTACTGGTACCAGTGGAGGTTTATACCCATAATGAGGGCAGCTTCATGTTGGATTCTTCTCCAAATCTCCCTATCGAGCAATCTTCGAATGCTGTGTCGACGTCCTCCTCTTCATCGGACTCGTAACACGTGCAGTCGTGTGGTGTCTTCTCTGCATACGGTCCAGCGCAACAAAATGGATGGTTCACATTCAGGGATACTGTCCAGAAATAAACCAAGTACTTTGTTGTTAACTATCCCTGTATGAGGGACTAAAATCGGAAACTCAATCGCACTCTGTTATGCTGGAATCTATTTTATTTAAATTTGAAAACTTGAATGTGCGAATTAATTTGAAACTTTTTTGCCTTACCAAAGGGGCCATTTGTTCAATCCAGGTGCTGCTACTAAGGTCATGCCTGAACAACCCATAGCCTCATCATGGGACCGTGTTAATGGCACAAGGGGTTTGAGGGATGAAGCGGGAAATTCAGTATTGATGATGGATGACTCTGGGTACAAGGTACAAGGTTGGTTCGGAATGACCGGAATGACACAGTGACGGCTACGAATGTTTCTCCCGTGCGTTCTATCTCACAGGCTTTTGCTCCTGTGAGAGTAAATTTAGGTTTGCCTGGGTGGGGGGGGGGGAGGTGGGAGTTGGAGGATGAATCCGTTCTTGAGGCTCATCCCCCGATTAATGGTTCACGAAAAGGTCCCTTTAAGTTGGGTGGTAAACAGACTAGGAAAACATGCCATTCAATAGGCTGAATAAGCAAGCTGCTAAGAAATGTCTTAATTGTTTTCTAAAACAGTCCACTTCTATAAGAAAACCTGATGTGAGTGTAATTCTTACAGGTGAGGTGGCTGAGAATGCCAGAAGTAGGGGTACATTTAATGAAAGTGCGAATGACTGCATGATAGTACCAAGCTGCACCTGCAGCTCTGCCTCAGAGGTTGTAGGATGCCTCTCCCTTCAACCTCTAAATAGGGACCAGGTTGCCACATGTAGAGTGATGCAATTTCAAGCTCAAATCAAATTGGTGAAATAACAAAGGAAAATGAGTCACTCTAGAAACCTCAATGTGTGACACAGAGTGTTCTGAAGGACGCCAAGGGTATAGATACTGTAAATGGCAAGGATAAGTGTTATACACAGGGCCCAGTAAGAACTCATGAACAAGGGTCACACAAACGTCTTGGTTCCTCGGGTGACATGCCCCAGATGATGAACTTTAAGTTCACCTAAATAGTGTGTTACATGAAAACAAACATATTACTCTTAATGGCACTAACATTCTTCGATTCATGCATGCTATACCTTCCCTGAGTACTACTTAATCACAGGATACTGAGAACGTATTCTTCTTAGATCCTTTTCGAACTGACAAGAGTGGAGGTTGTATTGAAATCAAGAATGGTACTTGAAGCGGTAATGAATGAACTTAATACCATCCGTACATTCGGATTCGACCTTACACCCTATATTGTGAGGGGTACTTGTTGGATCGGATTGATGGATGGTGTCCACTTTAACTTACCTTCAAGAGAAATTGTGTTTACCTTGGCTTTAGATCATGGCCAGGAACATTGGGTGCTGACCAGTGGAAATGGTCGGATGACTGAGGCTCAGTCTAGTAACTGGTCATGGCTTGCGGGCACTCTGAATAGCAAAGAAGTGGACTTTGTCTGGCATACCTCCCAACATTGGTATACAGTCCATATTATTCATGTTGTGGAACACCTGTGGCAACAACCACCTCGTCACTAACCCAGCGGTAGGTGCCTTTATAAAGTCCAAAATGATTACAAACCTACTGCTTAATGGAACCTCCTGTCATTGATGGTTATGACTGTCATTTTCATTCCACCAAAAAGGGCCTTCTGGGTGGCCACCCGCCGGGAGGGTTGCTGGCCTTACTTAAATCTGGTCAGTCATACAAAACCATAGAGAGCACAAATCACACATTTGGTTTTACAGTGACCCACATTAGGTCATCAATTTGGACCAATTGAGATGGTATTGCATGAAAATACCATTATCGGATTTCGGTTGTACCAAAATTACGTGCAGCAGAGAATGGCGAACATTTCGACCATTCGGTTTTCATTATAGCGAACAATGGTACCAGGAGTTGCGGGGGTGCCCCTGCACCCTTGTTCGCTATAAGCAATTCGGGGGTGTCCCCTGCATCCAAAACAAAGTTTTGAAAAAAAAGAAAAGGACCCTACAGCGCCAGACCCCATCCACGTAAGTGAAGACTCGCCAGCACACAGCACAGTGTGCTGCCAAAAGGTAAGTAAGGGGGTGGGGGTAGCGGGGTATACTAAGGCAATTTTAGCTGTGAGGTTATTTCGAATATAAACACTTAGAATTCGACTTTCTCATCTTCGAAACGTTCGTATTCGAAATAAGGTCCATCCATTGGGGGAATTTAAACATTTTTAACAACCGTATAATAAACCCAATCCATGAGTGGCTGGATAAATGGGTATTTTGTTTGATTCTCCTCTCTGGAGATTTGAATTAGAACTACTATTAGAGGCCTCAAAGGGAAGGACTATTACAGTTAAGTTTGGGTAAAGGCACTTGTGGGAGCTAGATTTGTGATGTTGAATGGGGCTACCACGGGTGATGTACCAAGTCACTTTACATGGTTTACTGCTCTTATGTTGACATTGGATTATATATTCACAAGCTCAAAATTGCTTGAAAAATGTAGATATATGACCATCCTTCCCACTGAATTCAGTGATCATTGAGTGCTGAACGTGGAGTTTGAACTGAACAGAAGTAACAAAGGAGAGCGGTTTCAGGCGGCTACTGGTACCCATCTAAACGCTCCAGAGGAATAGGCTTAGTTGGAATCCTCCTAGTGTACTTCGTGTAAATCTGAGTTTCTCAAGATACCTACAAACCATTTCTGCTGGAGAGTGGAATGACTGTTTTTCAATTGAGATTTTTTTATGTGAATTGGGGACCTAATAGATACCTGTATGTTTAGATCTGGTGCCCCTACGAGGGTGGTTTTGTGTAATCACGCACACCTATATGACGTAGAGGTAGCAACAAGAAAACAACACATGCAAGCACACCGTAGAACTATTAACAGAACCACTACACTACCCGTGAAAGCAAGAAAGGAGTCTATCAATAAAGTTAGGTAGTCTTATAAAAATTGGTTGAGGTCCTATTGTGCCTTTAGATGCCAAAGGGAAGTGGAAAAAATGCTTCCTAGCCAATAAGAACACTCAATCTTTATGGCGTTTGCTTAATGATTCAGTGAATCTCTCATTAGGACGAGAGGCCAATCAAATCATTGAAGAACTATGGGTATCCTATTACTCAACTGTATTTTCCAACTCTGCGGAGTGTGAGTCACGTGGTAACTTATCAGCTTTCGACTGACACAACCTGGAAGCTCTCGGTTTCTCCTGATGGGATTGAGGAAATCATTTACTGAATCAGCTCCTCTCAGGCGCCAGGGCCTAATAAGCTATCTAACCTCCTATTCAAATAAGACCCCTGCATGTGGGCTGAAATTGTGTCTGTTCTTTTTTAACAGATTTCCAAGACATTCATCTTCCCTGCTAGGTGGTCATCTACGCATATAGGGCCAGTATTTCAAAAAGGAGTAGATCGGACTCCAAGAACTACCAAACCACTGCAATCCTGGATGCGGACAGCAAGGTCTTTGCAGCCTTGCTGTTGGAGCATCTGGAGGATTGGCAAACATGGCTCGATTATAATCTCCAAATGGCAGATGGGTTTCTGCAAATCCATGGGCACGTCATTGAATGGCTTTGTACTGAATTGTACAATGAGTTGGGTATGGCTGATTAAATATGACTGCATATTTTGGCAAGTATTGATGTTTCGGCAGTGTTTGACTCTTGTCAATAGATCACTCCTCTGGGCTAAACTACATGGCTGGGGGATTACAAAAGGTCTGTTATGGCACATTTCTGGTCTTTATGAAGGGTCTAATGTGCATATCTGTTTGAACCATCAAGGTCTCCTCTTCTGAGGTATAGACACCTTGCAAGAGGTGAGGCAGGGTTACGTGTTATCTTGTATATGTCTGACGTTGGAGAGAGTTTGCTGTCGCCGGCATTTGCAAGCCCTAAGATTGGAAACCTTGAAGGGATGTGGCTTACATACGCTGACGACTTTGTAGAGGAGTAGCCAAGTGCCTCTATCGAAAGTCCTGCCCCCATTTTGCCTATATGTTAGAAACTGGAAATTGCGGCGTGCGCAACGCCAGTAACGGTATCTATATCGAGAAGAGTTCATGAAACAAGGTATCCATTGAGAAAACCCTATATGTACCTGCATAGAAATGACAGTCTTCTGAAGGAAGTTCCAGAGGGAGTGTGAAGATGAGCGAAAGAGAAGGCTGGTGACGTCACATGAAGCAGAAATGATGCACCCAGAAGAGATGTGAAGAAGAGTATATAGACCTTATAGAATCAGATGGCAAAGTAAAGAATTGAGCAACATTTCATGGGCAAAATGAAGATTGCACGCACGGAAAGCACTGAAGAAAATGCAAAGCCGTTTTATGATTGTACTGATGCTGAGACGCAAGTAGACTAAGTAATCATGAGGCGGGCTACACATAGTGAAAAGACTGCAGGTAGTGCCCCCACTATATATGTGTGTGTATAGAATCTGGATGTTCCATGATGCATTTTAGCAAACTAGGACCACATGAATAGAAGGCCTGAAAGTGGAAGATTCGAGAAAGATTGTCTGGCCCAGTGTCAAGGGTTGGGGCCGCCAAAGAACCTGGTTATCTATTCAAGAAGAAACAATGAACATGAGAAGCAAGACGGGCTCCTGTTGCGTTGTAGAGGAAAAATACTAGAAGTGCCAGGTTTTATTCATTTAATAGAATTAAATACAACTAAGGTGCTCAAAACACGGTCTCCTGTCACATGGTCAAGTTGGAAATAGACTTGGGGCGAGCTACACCGAGACCAGAAGATAAAACCATGCTCTCACTCCCTTTTATTCTCAGGCACAGTGATCTGATACAAGCCCGAGTTCAAAGGACTAATTGAATGGCAGAAAGTAGGAGGGATGATGGATGTTGGGCTAATTGGGTGGGGAGGCATGATCAAGCCAACCCTCCAGCACCTGTACTACCAGCTTGTGTACTGCTATCAAGTGGAATATTCCAGAAGGGTACAAGCGTACCAACCAATTGTAAAGTGCCACATCAAAGAGTCCTATAGTTTGAAAGCCAAAGAAACATATATTTTTATGACACAGAAGATGGCTTGCACTAGGGGTGGGCATAGCTGTCCACCTGATCTCAGAGACCCAATCACAGTCCAGTCCCCCATAGAAAGTATACTTAGATGTTCCCCTTAAGCCTATCACATCCCCCAGTAGGTTTTCTTATTTTACCACATAGTATGAGGACACTTATGGCGAGTTTTTGTTATAAATATGTGTTTTTTTCATATGAAATATTCAGAGAATGCCTGTGCGGTGTCTGTTGTACTCCCTGTTTTAGACAATTGCAATTAAAACAGGTATGGTTGAGTCAGTCTGATTATTGATGCATGAATAAGTTCTGCAGTCCCATCCTTCTTAGATAGCGCTACCTTGTCTTAAAGGGCCTACGGGTTCAACTTCCTTCTATTTGATTGCACACAGAGGGTCCTACAGGGTTTGCTCAATGCTGTCTCTAATTTCGCAAGGATTTACAGCCTAAAAGTTAATCCACAAAGTTATTCACTGTACTATGCAGAATTGTGATCCTAGATTTAGTTGGATTTTGAACTCTGAGCCGATTTAATTGGTCAACCATTTTATCTAGTTGAGATTTCTAAACAAAAAAACCCCACAAAAGCAGCTCATTAGTGAACAACTTAAAATACGTATGACTGCATTATTGAACCAGTTGCGTTGAATTGACTTCAAATATGGTAAATGTCATTGTATCCTGTAATTGAATTTTTTCGAAAAGAAGATTGTCCCTAAACTTTGGTGGGATTGAGTTGACAGACTTTTGCATCCTGGACTATTTGTCTGTCCGAGATTGGTGTGGAGGAAGATATGAGCTCAGAAGTTCATCCTTAAGAGCCAGGGCTTGTTGGAGGTATCTCTGCTTGTACAAAAACAATTGTTTGTCCCACTAAGAACTCCTTGTTACTGGATTTGAAAATCATACTGGAAACCTTGGGGTACAAGTATATTAATACCTTTTCTTGCTTCCTTCTTGTGTATCACAACTTTTGATTAAGATTATGAATAACACACTCTTTTCGTTGTCAGATTACTAATCATTCTAATGCAAACACACCGGTTAGTGTTCTGGGAGTTTATAGCTCAGTATAAAAATACATTTCAGAAATCACCGTCATTAGTCAATGGTCTAAAAATACACTTCAGATATCAGTATCATTAGTCAATGTTCTCAATGGCTTGAGTCAACTGTGCGTCGCCCTTAATCTGGGGACATCATAAAGTCTGGTCGACCGGTTTCAATGATTTATCCTTCCATGCATCATCTTCTTCAGGGCCAATTTCTTTGTTTGTTTTGGCCAAATCTATGCACCCATCGGATATAGTGCAGCAATTTCTGTAGGGCAAGAGAAGAAATAGTCAAGGTGACTTCTCCCGTTTTATAGGCTGGGTTTTGGCATGAAAAGAGAGTGTTATTCATAATCTTAATCATTTTTATCAGAACTCACATTGAGTTAATCAGACACAGTTCCCAGAGGGCGATTAAACTGTCACTAGTGTGACGCATAGTCCCACGTGACTGTTTGACTAACCCAAGCATGCAGCTTGTGGGATAAGGAACACTTGCTGCATTTTTAAATTTCTTATATGGATATAAGATTGTGAAGGCTGGCGAGACGCGAATAAAGTATTATATACAATACTGAATGGAGGGTGCAGTGATGTAAAACACAGTATCACACAAAACAGAACCAGGCTAAGCTTCTTTTGAGCTAATTACTTAATATACTCTTAATGTGTAGCCCTAACACTCTCCTTAAACGGAAGAACACTCTTTGCCTTTTGTGGTGCTCTCGGGCCCTAGGGAACGATGTGGTGCCGCCTATCACAAAAAGGGATAGGTAAAGAAAAACTTGCCCTGTTCCTACAATGGGTTACGTCAATTTCAAGCAAATTACTAATGAGTTGTTGTCCTTCTTAAAGAACACAGCTGCAGTAACGACCCGCCAATAGAGACCACTGCGAACACCGAAAGTGCTGCCTTTCGGACACTGCTTGGTTCCTTTCTTCTCACCATCGACGTCCCATTGACTCCTTCTTCCAAAGGAGGTCCATCATCAAGTGATGTCAAGAAACTCCACAACTTCGCCTGCCAAGGCACCCAAGTTACTGTGACGAGAAAGTGCATCTTCCAACCTCAGGAATCATCCAGGGGTCCCAGATTCGTCTTGGATCCTGTTCTCCTGTAACTTGCCAGGTACATTGGGGTAGTGGGTTCTGTAGAAAAAGAAGCCGAGCATTGTTGATCACATTAGGACTGAGCTGTAATATACAAGATAAACTACACCTTAGCGCTTCCCTTACAGGTTTCCCAGGTGGAGGGAGGGGATACTCGCACAGTATTGCCTATCTACTTTAAAGAAAGTATTCTGCCAATGTCCCTAATCTAACCTGCCTTTCTACAGTAGTATCTATACCATTATCCAATGCTTTGATTCCTATGCCTTTTAATAAATGTCAGCAGTTGCTGAATTTTAAATTGAATTTAAAGTATGTTGTGGTACCACATAGATGTGTATACATTTATCATTATTAGGATAGTGTTACCTGAGGACAAGGTTTGTTCTTTATTGATGTATATATTTGCTTGAAACATATTTTATATAAAAGAACTGTGTTATTACAAAACCATGTTTGCATTCCTTTGTGGGGACTTGTGGATTCACTGTACTTAAGAACCAGCCTGCATCCCCTCCCTTGACTCTCAACCTTGGTTGCATGTCCATTGCTACCACATAGAGAACCTTGGCTGGGGTGCTCTGTGCATCTACCCTACCTTTATAGGGGGCAGAAATACAGATACCCCCCTCCAGTCTTTACAACGTGCCCCCTTCTAGAATGCTCCATACGGCTACGGTTGCTACTGACGCCTCTCTAGAAGGTTGGGGGGGCTCACACAGAACAATCATACGCCAGAGGCCTCTAGCTCCTGGAGGAGAAAGACTTACACATAAACGTCCAGGAACTATGGGCGCTCTAATGAGCACTTGAGTCGTTCTTCACCGACACCACCACCATGTTTTACATTATGAAACAGAGCGGGACGTGCTCCCCCGCCGTATCTCGGGAAGCCCAGTCCCTGTGGCGCTGGACCGTTCCTCAGGACATGTTCCTTGTCCCTTTTCACTTGGTAGGCATCAAAAACACAATTACGAACTCGCTCAGCAGGGAGTTGTGGTCCTGTCACGAGTTGGAGCTTCAACAAGGTGTCTCGCCTCTTTAAGTGGGGTCTTCCCCAGATCGACCTCTTTGTGACAGCTGGCAACTCCAAGTGCCGGAACTTTGCCAGCAGATATCCTCAGCCGAGGAGTCTAGGGGATGCCTTCTCATTCCCTATGGGAGGGGCTCTTCCTGTATGCCTTCTCCCTGATTCCGCTACTGTTACGTGTGATCAGCACACTCAGACTTTGCCACTGCAGGATGACGCTCATCACACTGGCGTGGCCAAGACCGATCTGGTACTCGGACCTTCTCCATCTGTCTGTGGTTCCAGCTATCCAACTGCTGCCACTTCCTGAACTCATCTCCAGAGACAACGGATCAATCCTGCACCACGACCCAGCATCACTGAGCCTCACGGCCTGGCTCCTGCAGCCTTAGGGTTTGGCCAATATTCCCTGCTGTTGGAGTGCAATAAGACCCCTCTATGTTGTTTTGCTACGGGCACACGTGGAAGCATTTCAAAGTGTGGCGCCGGTCACTGACAATCACGCCACAGCAGGTGACAGCTCTGTGGCTACATCCGTACCTGCTCTCACTGGCTAAAGTAGGCCTGGATCACACTGCCATCAAAGTTCATCTGGCTACCATATCCCGGTACACACACACTCCAAGCAAGATCTACCTGTGGTTGTACAGGCTTGTCAAGGAGTTTCTCACGGGTCTCTTCAGGACTTTTGCTTGGTTGAGGGCTCCTGCCCCGGCAAGGGAAGTGATCGTGGTACTGTCTTAACTCGCAGGGCCTCCGTTTGAACCAATGCATCTTGCCCCTTTGAAGTTTATATTGTAGAAGACTGTTTTCCTTGTAACGATCACCCCGGCCCAGGCGGGTCGGGAGATTCAGACCCTCTCCTGCAAGCAGCCATACTTGTCCTTTAATGCTACTAGAGTTGTGTTGCAGACTCATCCGTCCTTCATGCCAAAGGTTCCTTCTGACTTCCATTTCAACTAGCCTTTGGTTCTACCATTTTTCTTTGAGAACCCTTCTACGCCTGCTGTAAGGGCATTGCATTCTCTAGACATTGCTTGTGCCTTGAAGTTCTATGTAGCACGCATGAAAAACATCTCAGCTTTTCATAAATTTTGGACCTGATGGATCACTTCCAATCCAGCTGAGAGCCCACTCCACCAGAGCCAGCGCAAGAAACGACAACGTTTTTCTCTGGTGTTCCTCTGCACGGCATCTGCAGGGCTGCTATGTCGAGGTCTACCCACACCTTCACCAAGAATCTGGGGAAATATGTGAATACCTGAAGCGTCATTTGTCATGTGAACAAAGCTAGGGTGTTTATTATTTTTATTTCAATCCTAGCGGAGAAGTGGATAATTAAAAATCCACCTATTGGCTTTTGTCATACTTGTCCCAGCCCCGGGAACTCTGCCTGCCCAGGCATGCGCAGTTTGGACTACTTTGAGGGGCTTGCGGTGGTTCTAGGTGAAGGCCACTTGGGCCTCCATCTTGGACTTGACCAGACAATGGGTCCTTATTAATTTCCATAAACACATCAGGGATGGTGGCACAATGGCCATCGTTGGAGGATTTGAATGCCGGATATCGTCAGACCAGAGCAACTGACCCCCGGACGGAGACCATGTGATGAGAGGGATCCCGATGAAAACTTCAGACAGACTAAAGTGATCAACAAGAGTAATTGTGATGTCATGGGGGGTGGGAAAGGTCAAGCAGAAGTGATGCATTATGAAAGGGGCCATACCAGGTAGAGATATAAGGGGACAGTGAGATTGAAGCTGGTTGGGTTCGATTTGGTGCCGGGCTGGTCGGGTGCTGTCCGTTCATTCGGTTTGCAAACTTGAGAATACATGTCTCACTTTATCCATTATCTATCATACTGAGTCTCTCATTTGATTATACAATCCTCTTATTGCTCCAACCTCAACACTATGATCCTGTGTGGAAATCACATTTCCTTAGTTTATTAAAAGGCCTAAGTCTTGATAGAATATCACACTAAGCCGTTAGATTGGAAGGATAATTCAGCATTTTGTCTTAACTGTCCTAGTTTGGACATTTATATAATTGTATCACTTATTTTAAAATCCAGTGTCCAGATATGTCTGAGTAGATGGGATGTGGAGGTGGGGGCCATTGTCATTACCTGGAAGAGAGTAGTTGGTGGTGTGGTTGAAGGGAAAGTCTGTCAGGAGGGATGTTTTAGTGGGGTGGCCTGGAGCTCCTATTTGTTGCTAGACACTGCGTGGCCACGATGAAAGATGTCTGGGTGAGGAGAAAATCTCAATGTGGCAGTGGCAAGAAAATGTCATGGGCGAGATGGTGGCCTCTTGTTGGTGTGCTTGCAGGGATGGGATGGTGATCGAGGTTGGTGAGTCCATAGATGGCACACAGTGGGATGGTTGGGCTGTGGATATGTAGGATGGTTGAACAGCACTTGCAGAGGATGTCATATTCGTTGCGCTTGATGATAGCCTACTTTTTCTTTATGCAGTAGGTTATAACATACGGAGTGGGTAACCGGGAAAACGTATGGAAGCAATGTATAACCATGCTTGTGGGTGGGGGACGAAGGCAAGGCTGGATCGGATGGGACACCATTTGGAGGGTCCGTTAGGAGAATGTTGCCTCTCCAAAAACCAAGAGCTTTTATTAATTTTAGAAGAGGGGTAGAGGCGCGAATGGCACTGTGTATTAGAGAACTATATAAGGAGAATGAACACTGAAAAGCTAGATCGCAAAATTAGTGCAATTAAAAACATTTCTTTTTTAATCTTTTTTGTAGAGTATGCTCACAGTTTTGTCTCAACATTTCCCCTCTAATTGGAAAGGGTCACATGCAGAATCAAACCAATGATCTGTACCTCAATATGGACTCGAATCCTCCAGCACGTTAAGCCCCATTCTAGCAAGCACATCTTCAAGATGCCATGATTTTCGCTATGCCATTTTCTTGCCAGCTCTGAATTATTCACTCTCCATCCAGACACTCCCCTTAGTGTCTAGCAGCAACTAGGAACTCAAGGCCACCCCACTTGAACAACTCTCTTGACATTCATTTCATTCTCCAACACCTCAGCCACCCAATGAACATGTCCCCTCACCTCCACATCTCATCTACTCAAACATATCTGGATGCTGTAATACAAAATAAGCGATAAAATGTACAAAGGTCCAATGTAGGACAATGCTCTCCTCTGCCCCCATCCCCCAATCACCTGCACAGACCCTATTACACTTGAATGGTCTGACCACGCCACCATCCCACTCACCCATTCAACTAGGGCCCACAAAGGTGTCCGAGTAAATGCTCCCTCGCTCATCACTGCTCCTTCAAAATCTTCCCGGTCAATGAGCTAGAAGCAATCCGTGGAGACTTCCCCACAATAGGAAATGCCTTGGTCCTCCTAGAATTATTCTACAACTCTGCTATGAAACAGGTGGCCACTCATGCCCCTCTAAAAACCAGCTGTGCTAAGACCAAAGCACTGCCTCTTAGGATACCCCATGAGCGTGCCTCGTACAAACTTATCAGAGTCCTAGAGAAACGTGGTTCAAAAACCCTAACACTGGATACTTCATAAACCTCCAATCTATCTGCGCCTACTGTAGGAATCTGATTATCGAGGCCAAAGCTGCTTAGTACAGCATCATTGCAGCATCTTCTAACGGGAGCAAAGCACTCTTTGAAGTAGTAAAGCATTTTACCAATCCCTCACACAACCCACAGGTGCCAGCAACTCGGGAGAAATGTGACTGAATTAACAACATTTGAAAAATAGCCAAAATCATTGAATCAACCTACAACATCAGCTGCCTCTGCAGGCACACTGCCCTCTGGACTGAATTCTCTCCTCTCCCTTCCCAGACCTAAAAACAATTGGTTTACCTCCTACTTCTCAGGCAGACACCTGGTGTCCAAATGAACACGTTGCATTCTAACCGACAGTCTACTGTGAAGAACCCCAAGGCTGCCCTGAAGCTCTGCTTTTCGACTGCTCAGCATGCATCCTAACTGTTTGATCACCACCCCATCCGTGCCCCCTTGTGACTGTCTTTTTTTAATATAATGGTTTTGTAGCTTGTTGCTTATTGTCACTCATTTTGAACTTTTGCATGGAAGACTATAGGCACACTGCTGAAAGATCCCGATATAGCCATCCACCAATATTTGGACGATAGTTATAAATGAGTAAGGAACCCACAGGACATCAGTTGTTTCCTAGATTTACTTAGCCATCATCCAGTTCTTGATGTTGACAGTTTACCTTAAATTTAACCGAGCCAAGAACAAATGTGTCCTTATTGGTCCACATGCTAAGCAGCACCTTGTTCATCAATAGTACAATGATATGCCCTAGAAGGATTCGATCCACAGCTCTCGGATTCAACTTAATACATAGGCTTCAACATTGACAACAGACTGTCCTTACAGAAACACATAGCCAAGAAGTCCCACGCGGCCTGGTTCTAAATCTCCACCGTTCATAAAAACAAACCCTTCATCCCTCTGCAGATCATCCTGACTGTAGTGCAGGCGCTTGGGAACTCTCAAATCAATGGGGAAATGCCATCCTGTTAGAGCTCTCAGTTGCTCACTTTGCTGCCCTAAAAGCAGTGCCCCATGTCGGAGCATGTCTTATTATGGGTCTGTGGAAATTTGACTGAATCACCCCATCGTATGCTAACTACATTGGCTTCCTCTGCAATCCAGGATACAGTTCAAGACCGCCTGCATCATCACAAAGCAGTCACGAGTAGCACACAAGTGCACCTGGCGGTTAAGCTCAACATACCTGGTGGCATACTCTCTTCGTGAAGCAAGTCTACCAACCAGCTCGAATCACAACTCGTCCACAAAGAGATGACCCGCAAACAATCCTTCTCTTGTTATACACCCACCTTCTGGAACTAAATCCAGTTATTGGCTGGTATTGCCCCACCAATTCTATAGTTTCGCAAATCTCGACACCTGATAAAGCACTAATCGCAGTGGATGCACCGACTGCAACTCACAATAGTGCACTACTGTTAAAAGATGCCATCCCAAACACTGGCTGTCCCACACCCTGTGCAGCACTCTGCTGTTCACAAGCAAGTTCTGCGAATTAAACATTAAAATAAATACAGTGCTTTCATATCCATAAAATTAGATGGTTATCCTTCCATCACGTTGGTTTAATGTGACTTTTCTATGGAAATGTCAGCTTCTCGATAAAGGAAAAGTGATATCTACTCTAAATCAAGCAGTTCTAAGTTATGTACCTTTGTCAGCTTCCTAATTTTTGTTGTCAGAGTCCCAGTAGTAGTAGTAGTAGTATCATAGCTATAGATAGCCCCTGGAACCGATCAGACACTGCCTAAGGCCCCTGCACTTTCCACACACCTCTATAACTTGGTTGCTTCACAGGATAGTCTGGTGGCTGCACTGATGGTTGAAAACATCTGTTTTCTGAAGGCTGAGCTCCTTCATGTAAAGTTTTCAGAAGTCTTAGACTGTTTAGACCCAATGGTGTTCACGTGGTTGGTCTGAAGCATCACAGATTCCCTCACAGCGTCTTGCTCTAAGCATGTGTGATGGACGTGCAGTGGCATGATTTATAACTTGTCGAAGTTGCCAGGCAATTTAAATTTGTAAAGATAATTCTTTTTACTTTATGAATTTAGGTAGCTAATAACAGCAACATATTAAGAGCAATCTGGGCACTGTAGCATTTGAGATGGTTTATACCAAGTCTCTGCTTTGCCCTATCCATATTTGCCCTCGTTCTGCTCTATATATTTAGTTTACTGTATTCCTCTGAATGTTACCCATAATATATTGCCAGGCTTTCACTGCTTATTGCCAGGCTTTCACTGCTCCAAACACCCATCCTATCCCTCTCTTCTTTCATCTTGGAATCCATCTTGTAAGTATGTGCTGGCCAACAGAATGAATACAAATTTAGGTATGTACCTAACCATGTATTTGTACATGTGTGTAATTTGTTCAACTGGAAAATTATTTATAGACATGCTTACAATTCCAAAAACTATATTCAGGGATATTGATGTAGGTTTAAATATATTCGATGTGCACACCTGTGTGGGGTACCTCAAGCCAACTGGAAGACAGCCTTGGTTGTCAGTTATGTCAACTGGGGAAGACTGAAACAGTCCTCAGTGAGGTCATAGAGTTGTCCACTTGTTCCTTTGGGTCCAATGTAATGGAAAGTGTATAAATGGTAGTGGATTTTGAAGCGTACGTCTGGCGTTGCCTAGAGGAACCACATGTTGCTCTGTTATGTGTTCACAAAACTGTGCTGCTATTAAGATTTAACTAACCAACCTCATCAAAAATAGTCCTGCGTCTGTTTTCTACTGCACCATTCCCTTAAACTGCCTATCCTCAGTCTGGTTACCCCCTGGTGACGGCTCAATACATGAACCTCCAGACAATCCTGTGTGCTCTAGGACATCTACTGTGGTGTGTTGGTGAAATATAAAAGCTTTGTAATATAACATATCGATTGTGCTTACTCTTTGAGCATTTCTCATGCCCTTAAATGTTTGACTGCAGCAGCTGTGCAAACCACAGCATGTGTATTCTATCTGTTGATCCAAGCCAGGATATAGTTAAAATATAGTTAAAATCACACCATTGAATCAGCCTTAGCAGTTCTCGGATTCAACATGACAAATTTCGCCCAGACAAAACTCCCAGCAAATTGTGATTGGATTGTTTGCAATGATCAATGATCACAACTATTACTTATCCACTGGAGACATGTAGTGGAACTCGAGTCTGGAGAAAATAGTCACTGTACTATTAACTTTACACTAAGAATCCAAGACCCCACATGGCACATACCAGCCAGGTTTTCACTTCTGCCACAGTACAGACACTATATTGGAGGCTAGTTTGTAATCTATTAGGCCAAGGCTCTGTCAGTATGCTGATTATGCTCTATGTATTTGGAGACTGATATCCAGTGCTCCACATAATTCTCCAGCATTGGTTCTTTCATGCTTTGCATATTCTCCCTTGTCAGGCTGGGAATTCTCAGTTACACACTTCCTACTGTTATTTAAAGTAAAAAAACAGTGCGTTTTGTAGTCTGTCCCCCTCTATGGGTGCTTTCAATCCCACCCACGTGATTCCAAGATGGCGGCTGACGGAGGAGGACGTGTGTGAACTTCTCTCCCAACTGGGCTGCATTAAAAGCTAACAAATAAAGCAACGTTGAGCAGATTAGCAAAAGTCCCCTCAGAATTGAAACAAACAAGTGGTCTGTGGGCCATACCAGGTTCTCGGCACGAGAAAAGCGCAGCAGAGAGAATACCGTTACGACTCCCGCTGAAGGAATAGGCAGGCAGGCCCTGCAATAAGGAAGCCTCCGGAGCCAGGTGAAAGAAAGGCAGAGACACCAACACCCTGGGGAGAGGAGAGTACAATTCCCCGAACACGGAGAGAGTGCCCCACAGCGATGAGCTATGCGCCGGGGGATGCAGAGTGAGAAGCGGCGGATGGGCAAAAGGGGGAAACACAGGAAGTGTCCCCCCAGTGTACATCATCTGGCAGAGAAGGGGAAGGTGGGTCTAGACTCCATCAAACAGGGCCGGAGGCATAAAGGACAAGGGGGACCAGCGGATACAGAGCGGAACCCCACCCTGTAACAGCAGAAGCTTGGCAGGCTAGAAAAGGCCCACAGACTGGAGGGAAGTACAAGGAGAGGTTGGGCCCAAAGCAAGGAACGAGGCCATAAGGAAAAAAACCTGGGGAAACTAAGGAGAGGCCGGAACATGGAGAAGGGCCCCCTCTCAGAGTAACAGTGAACCCCAAAGGGCCAGGACTCTGAAAGGAATGGGGATATTTCAGCGATAACAAGTGCATCCCAGTAGCTGAAAGGTGATGGTGAGCAAGACAGTAACTGGGGGCAGCTACGGGGAGAGACTGTACCGCCAGCGCAGAACTTGACCACGAAATAAAGTACAGGGTATGCTAGGGAAACCACAACGGTGCCCACATGTCCAGGACAAGGGGGAAGGTGGCATTGGCAACCCAACAGACACCTTAAGTAAGCCAAGAATGGAGCATTAAACAGCTGTGGAGCTCAGAGAACACAACAGACTAGAGAAGCGGAGGAACCAGCCAAAACTCGCAAACACCAGGGACAAGACCAGAAGGAGAATGGCGCTCTGCAAAGAGGACATGCAGAGCTGGCTTAAAGAGTTCCAAGATCAGTTTATGGCCTCCTCCCAAACACAATTTCAGACTTTGAAAAAAGAAATGAAACAATCGGAGCAGGAACTGATCGTTGATGTAGCCAAGCTGGAAGAAAGGCCGTACACACTGGAAAAGGAGGTACAAAATATGGAGGAGACCAGACACAAAAACTTGGATGCCCTGGAACATCTATCACGCCTATCTCATAATCTGGAGATCCAGTGCGAGGACCTGGAAAATCGCTCACGGATAGCCAACATCAGGATTAAAAACTCGCAGAAACAGTGGAGGATAAAGATCTGAGAAGTACAGCTCAACAACCTTTTACAGACATCTTGACAAACAGTGCAGAAGAAGTGGTTCAGTTGTGCATCGAGTAGGCCCGCACAGAGCAGGAGACCCAGACGCAGGTCCAAGATACATACTAGTGGCAATATACTCCTAAATTCTGCGGAAAGCGAGGACGGTGGGTCAAGTTCGAATAAATGGGGAGGAAGTACAGCTATACCAAGACCTGGCACAGTCCACGCTGCAAAAGAGGAGGCAGATGGGCCCAGTGGTGACATTTTTGGCGATAAAGCAAGTAAGTTATAAATTGACATTTCCGTTTGGCCTACTCTTCACATGGGAAGGACGACAGCATAGAATTGCGACATGTGAAGAGGGAGCACAGATTTTTAATCCACAAGAAGAAAGCAAAGAGGGCAGCGAGGAACAGCAAAGAGGAGGCAGAGGACGCAGAAATCTGGGAATGGAAAACAGTGACGAAAAAGGGAAAAGTGAGAAGAAATGAAAAAGAAATGAGGGTTCACAACTGAGAACAATAACTGTAAAAGTGAGGAGAACAAAGGGGAAAGCGGACACAAGCTACACCCCGGGAAGGGGGTAAGAATTTAACACGTATTCATAAGCATGCGGCCCAAGAGGGGTGAGAGGGTGACATTTGGAATCCTTAGTGGGGTTTAGTATTCCCCACTATGACTTCTCTGGGACGTTTTGAGGGCCAGGCACGACGGACACACCGTCCAAGCGGTCATAGGGACCTGGGCCCTCCTCATGGGAATGGAAGGGAAAGGATAGGGTGGATGACACCAAGGTGAGGGTTGTTGGTGAAAGTTGGGAAACAAGGGGGAGCATAGGGGAAACATGGGGGAGTCAACAGAAGGGAAAATGGAAGGGATAAGGAATTGAGAGGTAGGGGAAGAAAAGATGGAGAGCACTAAAATGAACGATCTTAAGGTACTTACATACATTGTAAGGGGACTGAATACCCTGGTTAAGAGGAAAAAGGTGGACAACTTTCTGCAGGGGGAAAATGTATCTTCTGCAGATATCTAAAGAAGAGAGGGGACGGTTTGAAGAAGAGCTAAGGGAAGAAGAGGTCAAAAAGGCCATAACGGGACTATCATTAAACAAATCCCTGCGCCTGATGGATACCAGGCGACCTTTTATAGAAAATATCGGGATATCCTGGCCCGCCCCCTTATGTAATTGTTTATGAACAAAGCCAAACTGGTGGTGTTCCACAAACAGGGCAAAGATCTGAAACTCCAAGGGTCATATTGTCAAATAGCGTTAATAAACCTGGACACAAAACTATGCACAAAGATATTAGCAAACAGATACATGCTACCAAAATTAATAGGACAGGACCAATCGTGTTTCATACCATCTAAGCAAACATTTGATAACACTTGCTGAATAAGCCACTTACTAGAGAAGATAGGAGTGACACAACATCCAGCAATTTTTGTGTCATTGGACGCAGAAAAAGCATTCGACAAGGTTGAATGGTACTTGTTGTTCCACATACTGGAACATAAGGGGTTTGGGGAAAAATTCATTCAAATGGTGTGTGCTAATTATAGTTATGGGACTCTGCAATTGCTTACAGTGAAACCATCCCCATTCTATTCGATGTTCGGGAACCAGGTATTTTGGCCAGGGGTGGAAAAGGGGGCATTCAAGAAATGGGAAAGAGTAGGCTGTCAAAAGATATGGGATATGTACCAGGGACAGACCCTTAGGATGTTTGAGGATTCTATACAGGAGCTAGGTTTGATGGGGAATGACCGGTACAAATACAATCAATTGAAACACTGGCTGACTAGGAGGCAGATACGAGACAGCTGATACCATTTGAAAATATATAACACCCCACTCTGGGTCAACGAGTTTAGTATCAAATCTTAATAAATACCTGAATGACCAGGAAGAGCTTATTCAATGGAACTACATGTAGAAGTGGGAAAAAACCCTAGGGGAGACAATTTCAAAGAAACAATAGGGAGTACCTATGGTGGGCCATCCCAAAACGAACTCGCTCCATTCAGGTGATGTAAAGTGTATTAAAATCCTCTTACAATGGCACAACACCCCTGAGAGGATTCATGCAATGTCCCCCCAGGCATCTGATCGATGTTGGAGGGGATATAAGGCAGTGGGGTTTGGACACATATTTGGAGGAAATGTCCAGTGTTGCAACCATTCTGGGATGGGTTGAAAACCCAAATACAAGGGATGTTCCAGGGAGTAGGGCTGTTGGGGGACACGATCCTGATGTGTGGGGTGAGGGAACCAGGCTTGAAAACACCCACAAAGTACAGAAACAGGTATTCATGATCCTATAAATAGCGACATGGTTGGTGATAGCACAACGGTGGAAACTGCAAGCACCACCCACACTCCTGGAATGGCTGCAGAAAGTCTGAATTTTGTATCATTGGAATGGCTAAAGTATAGGATTCAGGGAGATCAAGAGGGATTCGAAAAGGACAGGGTGTTGGTATTGAGCTATCTGCAAAGAGACTACATGGTTCCCACACAAGATCAGGATACTGGACATATTGGGAATCTAAAGGAAACCATACTACTTAAAGGATGGACTACACTTCAGGGGAGGGGGCGGGGACAGGGTAAGTTGACTGTTCAATTTATTTTCTTATATTGTATATTAAGAAACTAATATAAATATGTTTTAAAGAAAGAAATTGTCTACGCACCATCAACAAAATCCCACAGCTCCTCCATGACGTTGTTCGGTTATGTCATGGGCTTTCTTTCCTGCTTTATCCTCACTGGATGGGACGCTTGTGGGCATCGACTAGGTATTACTTTTTTTTGCCAATGAGCAGCATTCTGACACAGATTGATGTTGCAACTACGTAAACGAGGATTCTGGGCATGACCACGGGGAATATTCAAAACATGTGAATCTATGAAAGATACCAATGCTGGTGAACTGGGATTACAGGTAAGAAACATACTCCTTCCATACTGCCTTCTACACATGACTAATGTCTTGCCTTCTACACAGAGGTGGTTTGAGTCATCCTAGTCTGACTCCAACCAAAATGTATATGTAGGAAATCTCTCGTCCAAATGGAATCCTGTTCAAGCAGAGGAGACTTGAGTTTCGCCCTGAAAGACATCATTGGAGGAGAGCCTTGGCTCCTCTGTTATGTAATTACAGTCTGAAACTGAAATATTCTTTTAAATACATTTCATTTTTTTATACTGCACTGCCTATTTTTTTGCTCTGAATAGTGTGGTGGGATTGCATATGTGTCGGTATTGGTTCGGTGTGCCACGTCTGAGTCAACCTCTAGCCAAAAATACTCCACATATCCTATGCTCCATGTGTGGGTATCCATAATGATGCAGTACAGTGCGGAAACAAATACACAATGGGCCTCATTACAAGTGTGCCGAACTAGAATCAACGGTGTTGGTAGCACGATACCGGCACCATTTTCCAGACCAGCACATTCTGACCCACAATGGTGTAAACACCATCACCGCAAAGGGACCTCCATGGTTCTACTGCAACCGGTAGCACTGTGACCGCAAACAGCAGGACGAATCGCCGGATGTCCCTGAATTACCGGCATGCCGGGAACATTACAAGTACCACGTACATGGAAATACTGCCATAAAAATTACGTTATCACTGTGACCACTGCGCCTGTATTACCGCCACCGCGGACCAGGCGTTAAACAGTGCCAGGTATGCAGAATTAGGCCAGCTGCACATCATTGGCCACTGGGAACCTACAAAAGGGCCACACCCAACCCACCTCCCAACACAACCATGCTGGCAGCCGGCCTAGCAGCAATTGGGATGGGGAACCTGCTTGCAGAAATGGAGTTAGAAGCAGCACTGAGGCAGAGGAGGAGGCGTAAGGGCAGGAGGCAAATGAGGAGCCTTGTGGCCATCCCAAACATCAATGTACGTACAGCAGGTACCACCCTGCAGGCACCCACCAATACACTGCATCAGGGTGGGTCACACCCTGGAGCCTGACCTAAAGTCAAATCCACACATTATACCGGCTTGACAGGGCCACAATAATTTCAATTGTAACACTCATCAAAGAAGACATCAGCAGCATAATCAACATCCGGACTGCAATTCTGCCCTTGATGAAGGTAGTCTTGGCACTGCGCTTCCTTGCAACTGGAACATATCACACCGTAGGGGAGCAGCATGGGCTGTCACAACTTTGTTTTTCAAAGGTACTCTTCCAGGTACTGGACCTGCTTCTGTGCCATGTGTCAGACCACATTGCCCTACCCCGAACACCTGCACAGGTCAATGCCACCAAAGTGGTCTTGGGTGCCCTTGCCGGCATGGCCAATTTCATTGGTGCATTAGACTGCACGCATGTGGAGTTGACTGTCAGACATGCAATTGAGGCGGTCTATCGAAATCGGAAGCAATTTCACTCCCTCAATGTGTAAATGGTCTGTAATGCACAACAGCTAATCACGCATTGCTGTGCACATTTCCCGGGCTCGATTCACTGATATTGTGGAACTCTACGTTGCCGGGGTACACAGCACGTTATGCGGGAGAAAGCACTTGGCCGTTCGTTATGCATGAGATGGCACCTGCCCTTTGGGGGAGTAGAACGACCAATGCATGACCTCTGTGAAGTGGGGTCGGGGGGTAGAAACCCACCACAGTGTCCCTGGGTGTTGGGTGAGTATAACAACCAATGCATGACCTCTGTGAAGTGGGAAGTAGACACCCCCCACAGTGTCCCTGTCTGTTGGGTGAGTAGAACGACCAATGCATGACCTCTGTGAAGTGGGGAGGGGGGAGTAGTTACCCACCACAGTGTCCCTGGATGTTGGATGAGTAGAACACCAATGTATGACCTCTGTGAAGTGGGGGGGGAGTAGACACCCACCACAGTGTCCCTTGCTGTTTGGTGAGTAGCACGACCAATGCATGACATCTGTGAAGTGGGAGAGGGGGAGTAGACACTCACCAGAGGTCATCTAGCTTGCAGCTGCTAGAGGTAAATGCCAGTATGCCAGGTCACGGTTCAAACATACACTGGCCAATTCATAAAACCCCTAGACATTGAGTGGCACACCATGCAATGCCAACATGTGAAAGGAGTATCTCCACTGGTGATGAAATAGTAGGTGCACCCAGGTGGTCGATGGCTAGTCATCATGCTTTGCTCAGTATTGAATTTATTTGTGTGGGCTGCGTCTGCCTGACGCAGATTCTGCGAGCACCTTACAATACATGAGGCACCTAGTACATAGGAACACATAACATGAATGCGACATGTAGTTGCCTAGCAGCACATCATGAATGTAGACATTATGCCAAACAGTCTCTATAGGAATGTGTGACCCAGGTGTGTTATATTGAACATTTGAAAAAATACAACTTTGCCGGGCCGGAGAACAACTGAGGCAGTATGCTTACCGCCACCGTAGTTTCCGGACCAGCAAAGTACAGGTCTGCAGATGTGTGCCGTCCCGTCTCGCCCGTCCACACAGTCTGCCCTGGTGGGCGGAATGGCACCCGGCCGCAGACTGTCACTGCAACACCGGCACCGTTATTACACAGTGCCGGGGTTTCGGTGGTCTCCATTCCCATTGAGTCCTATGGGGCTCAAATGGGAATGGGGCTTAACAATTACTGCCGCCTGACTTACTGGACTGCCGGACCTGTAATGAAGGTCAATGTAACATATTACACATTGAAATCTGTGGCCTGTACTATGTTGTGTGCTGCTCTAATACAGAGACTGTGTACATGCTATCATTGGGAGTAAAAAAAACAACAGCACATATATACTATCACCTTACTGTCACTCCCATGCAGGTGATGCCAGATACCCACTCACACCATGGTTCATGACACTCATCAGACGACCTCGGAACAGGCATGAGGAGGCCTACTAAAACCGGGCACACATACAGACACGGGGAATGATAGAGGGGACCTTTGGACTGATGAAGGCCAGGTTCCACAGCCTCAGCCGATCCGGCAGGGCATTGCTCAACAGCCCCGTAAAGGTAGGCAAAATCGTGCTGGCATGTGCCCTGCTGCACAATATGTGTATACGCAGGAACATTCCACTGTCACCAGACATGGACCAGCAGATGAGAATGAAGACGATTAAGACGATGATGATGGGATGGGTGTACAACGAGGGCTGGGTGCCATGGATAGACTACATGCACGGGGAACACTTATTGCCAATTGTTTCTGATTAATATCAACTGCACATGTAGCACATCAGTTTGTAACACTTACATTAAATGATTGATGCACACACAGAAGTAGATTGTCCACTCGTAGTTCTGATTTGCAGCCCAGTGTATTACACATGTAACCACCCACCTCCCCAATGCACCCACCGCCCAGGCCCCAGCTATCTATTCCCACTGTGGATCAACCCCACCTCAGCAATGTACCCACCCACTGCCCAGGCCCCAACTACCTATTCCCACTATGGACCAGCCCCACCCCCCAACGTACCCACCACCGCCCAGGCCCAAGGCACTATATGGCAACATGTGAAACACTGTTATATCACACTACACTCTATTTTTTCCCATGCTTGGGCCCAGGGGTGTCCCTTGGAGTTGGCCCAGACAGCCGCCCGGACCTCCTCCTGGGGCTGCCAGCCTGCGAGCTGGATGGAGTGGTGCAGGTGGAGGGCATAGAGGGGCTCTCTGTGGTAGGCAGCTCATGATGGCCTGCAGGGCTAGCAACATAGTTTCTGCAATATTGGACTGCACGCTGTTTCCCCCACATGTCCGTCGGTTAATCAACATGTTCGAAGTGGCACAACGCCCAATGGCACGGACAACATCTGCGGCCTATTTGCTCTCCTGTTGCAACCGGGATTCCTCGTATTGGAGCCTGGACTCCTCCAGGTGTCGCTCCACCAATGCGGCAGCGTGTCCTGCCGTTGCTCTATGCGCTGTAGACGGCTGGTTAACTCCTGGAATGATGGTGTTGGGGAGGGCATAGGAATCCTGATGCTCATCGGGCTGAATTTGCGCAGTTGATCTGCGGTGTGGGGTTCTCATCATTCCCTGATCTAGGTGTATCACCAACAGGTCCCTCTCAAGTGCTGTCCGTGCCATCAGACTCGGACAGGTCTGGTGGCGGTGCTGCACTTCCTGGTGTACTTGCTGTGGCAACAGGGATGTTTTGCTGGGGTGTGTGCTGGGGTGCTGGCGCTGCAGGGATGTCCTGCTGGGGTGCCTGCTGGGGTGCTGGCGCTGCAGGGGTGGTGGTGTCTTGAGCGTGATGCACCTGAGCCATCCTTACCCCACGGGTGTACGAGGTGCCTGCACCAGATGTCACATTAAGTCTTGGGCGATGGGCATGTCCAGTCGCCCTTGACGTCTCTGGTTGACCCCCATCGGTCTCAGATGATGTTCCTGTAGGAGATTGAAAGACATGCTGTTGTCACAGGATGTGTATAGTACAATTACATGCAACACACTCCTCAAGCAACATCACATTGTGGTTACATGCGTTGATGTGTGCTGCGTTCATGTGGGTGTGTATGGGGTCATACTTGGGTGCACGCCATCTGGCTGGCTTAGGGGGGGCATGGCAGTACTGGGTGTGCTTGGGTTGATGCGGACTATGATATGTGGTTTTCTTTGCATTGCTGTGGCGGGGCGGGGCAGGTTAGGTTTACCGTCATTCACAATCAAGTTGTTGCACTTTCTGTACTCACCAGCCTCGCCAGGTGTCACTGCTGCACTGACTCCCTCGATGTCTTTGAGGTGCAGCACGCTGCTACACTTCTCCTCCCACGGTAGCTGCTTCAGTGGGGAATGTGGACCACCTCCTGTAGCACTGCAATGTTGTCTGTTGGGTGCCAGTAGGTTGCACACCATCATGCGCAGGTCATCCCACCTCTTGTGGCAGTCCTTGACTGAACGGACTGTGACCTTCTGTGCCGCCTCAGCCCATGTGGACTTACGCCGGAGCTGCGTGCTGCGCCTTTGATCTGATGTGAATAACTCCCCTGCATTGTCAACTATGTGGTCGACAAGCAGGGTGCGTTCTGCTTCGCTGAAGCAGGGTTTGCGTTGCCGACTCACTGGAATCCTGGAAGACATCTCCCTCAGTGGTTCTGGTCAGACACTGTAGCTGGATGGCTTCTGTAACTAGAGAATTGCAGTGGATTGTGATTTTTATAATGGCTGCTGCCCTCTTTCCGGTTCTGGTGATAACAGTGTTTCCGGCTACGGTGTTTCTGCTTCTGCGTAGGCGGTGCAGCTATGTTCGGCATGCATGTGGTGGAGGCAGATGTACCGCCACAAATGGTGGCAGTACATCCCTGTCTGCCGCTGTTACCGTGACGGCGGTGGCTCCGGTTCCGCACGTTGATGATGCGCGTGGCCACCAAGCTGTAATTCAACCTTGTTTCCGCCACCATGCAGTGACGGAAATGGTACCATCGCCATCAAAGTAACACTGTTTTTTTTTTACGCCTAACATGTAATGAGGGCCAAATGTCAGAGGCAAACAGTTTATTTTTATTTAGTCACCTATCTGGGGACAACTACGGTGGGTTAGCTGATCCCTGAACTCACTAAGTGATGGGTCATATAAAAATAACTACTCACTTTTCTCTTATAAAGTCTAAGGAACAACCGCTACAACTGCCCTACGTGCAACTCCATGTTTTATGCAATCACTGAGAGAATGTACAGTTTTAAAGATATATTATGGCTGTACCCCACAGATTGTCAGCCAGAGGCACAAGCAACGAATATAAATTTGCCTCTGGACATGGAACTCCTTTTTGGTAAGCCGGTAGATGAGACTTTCCAGAGCAGAGTTGAAGCTAGGCACACAGTTGTCACAAGCGGTAAGGCGCTTGGTGGCCATAGTGATAATGGAACAAAGGTTCTTCAATTTGAAAATATGATGGAATTCACAAAACATGTTAAAGGTACACCCATTTGCAATTCTCCCTGCTCAAGATGCCATCGCTAGACTTGTCAATGACTGGATGGGAAGCACACCACAAGTCACTCTAAGTTGAGAGCAGGTGGACTTCTCACAAGGGGCAGTCCTAGATTAACCTGCTAGAACACATGGTAATTTCCCTTGTGTTAAGCAACTTTCAGATACAAGGTAAGAGCGTCCTCATAAGGACAGACAAACAACTACAATGTTTTACATATACAAGCAGCAGTGCCCCCATTCGGGGGCTTTGTCCCAACCTGCACTGCTAATTCTGCACCGGGTCGTGAGTAGAAAAATATATCTTATAGCCCAGCATGTCCCATGTTTGGATTGTTGTCTGGCAAACCATCTGTGCACACAGATACTGCAGGGACACAAGTGAGCTTTAAACACAAGTTTAGCCAAGGAAATCTTCACACAATTGGGTTCTCCAAACACATGTATTTGTAACAAGTATCAATGTGAAATGCATGTAAGTACCCAGAACTAGGATCATGAAGCAATGCACTGTAGAGGGATGTAGTTGGTCACCTTTGCATATATTTACCTCCCTCCACCTCACCCCCAAAATCACTAATTCACAGGACAGTGCAAAAGATGCACCATGAGAGCATGATTCAAAACCTAATGACTCCAAACGTTGCGAGACACGCGTAGTACTCATCTGCTTCACAATTGAACCAGTGCACAATCTCCTAACACAGCAAAACCAGCAGATCGCACACCCAAATCCAATGTCTCTGAATTTAGAAGCCTTGCTCCTGATGTTATAGTTTGGACTTTTGCAATTTCCACAAAGGTACATGCATATCCTTAGAGAAGCATGCACATGTTGCCAGTCAGCAGTTATAACAAAGCAACATATTTGATATTACCCAAATTGTTCGTTTACAATTGTTCGAATTAACAATTGACCGAATTTAAAGGGTCACAATTGACCTTTTCACAATTGACCGAATATATATATATATATATATATATATATATATATATATATATATAGGGGTTTTGGGGGGTTTGGCGTTGGGTAGGGGGTTGTGGGGGGTTTCCGCCACATATATGGTACAATTGACCTTCACAATTCGGTCAATTGTGAAAAGGTCAATTGTCATTCGAACAGTTGTAAAACGACGAACAATTCGTATACAACCGTGTTGGGAAGGGAAAGCCTGTAGCTTAGAGACAGAAGTTTGCATCTTGTTATTTGACCAAATATAGCTCTTGAAATGGAAGATACTCGCCTATGTCCTACTTCTGACCCGCCACACTTTGCACTCAAACCTTTGTCCTCTACACCAAGAGTGTGTTCTACTATGTGAAAAAGAGCAAGTCTCACAATCTTAGCTAAGGTTCCTCTGCAAAATTCCAAAGGGACACCAGAATATGCACCTATAGTTCACAATCTGAATACAGTTGGGAAATGTACAGTGGTCCCTCCGCCCAAACCTTGTCATTAAGTACCCGATGTGTTTCAGCCAGGGCAGTGAGTCTGCCCCTCCATACACTTGATCTCCTCGCAATCCTGAGCCAGTGGCCAGTGACTTCACCATGGGTTCAGATCTGATACCGCTAAAACTTAACACCTGCTTTAATCGGACATTGAGGTAGCCACAAGGAATTACAGGATTGAGTGGGGACATTTATTTCAGCCACTTGTACCTGCATTGAAGTTCCCAGCAGCTCACTCCTATGTAATGCACCCATGGCAGTCAAAGCCTGAATTGCGAATAGAGGGACGTGGAGATTTTGTTCCAGGGTTCTGCAAAAAACCTGCAAATGCCCCCTAATCGCTGGGTAAAACAGGAGATGACTTTTATGACCACAGGAAGCCACGACCCTACAGAGGGAAACCACAACATTAGGCAATCAAAATGAAGGACTAACTTTAGCTTTACCTTGCACAGGGCCTGTGGTTCAGTGGCCTCCTGGCATCCTGGGTAAACAGCTTGGGTTTACTGATAATTAATAAGTGACCTCTTTGCCTTTCAGTAGGTATCGAAGGCCCTGAGTAGTGTCCTAATCATCAGGTTGTGTCATCTTTATAGAGTAGTGCTGGAACATCCCAGGGGCCCATCTTGGAAATCTAGCCCCTTGCAGTCATTAACCACTCACCTATGTAATGTATTAAGATATTAAGGATGGTTTGGGACAGATCCCCTCCTAACACCACTCAGTTGCAGACCTCCATGTTAATGTCCAAATGTCATCTTTATTGTGATCTGGTGCAGCCCTTCACAGGGAGTGCCAAAGAAGACCTCTGTCAGCAGTGTTGAGGCATGCTATTATGATGGATTGCAATCTGCAAGTGTGGGAAAGCCTGTTTTTTTGTATTAAAATAAAATTGTGCAGGTAATTCTGTATCTTAAATAGAGATCTGCTACTATGATGCCCCTTTCATAAAGCTTCATGCAAAAAGAAATATATGTACCTTTGTTGCACCATCTCTAGACCTCTGCAGCCCCTGCTCTCCAGTGGCACAGGGCAGGTTCAAAGATCACATGGGAATTCTTCACAGCTGCTGAGACAGTAACTTTGTGCAGACTGTGTTAACATTTTAACTTCTGCACCTCTGAACTAAAATATACTTACCTTATAAGTCTGGTGACTGGGTAATCTCTAACAATAAGCCATACCAGGCCAGTGATGTCACAATGTGTATTTATGGCTAGCCAGGCAGCCTGCACTGCTCCAAGTGAGACAATAGCTATGATGCTGTCTTCCTTTGATTCCCTAGCAGAAAGCGTAACACCTCCTCTCGGTGCACCAGGGCTTTACCTAGGAGATCTCCTGGGAACTGTGCTTAAACAGACGAAGGCCAGCTTCACACTAGTGTGCAGCATAACAGAGGGCCTTTGAACTCAGCAGGCCTGGTAAATGGGTAAATTTGTAGTGCCATAGAGGGGAAAGGTGGACCTGAGAAAGGGTGCCACTATCTTGATTTTCTGTTGAGGCTCATTCCCTTCCCGTCCCCTACATTCCCTGCAGGACAGTACACTCAGGGTATGATGTTATAGGCCAAAGGTCACTTGTTACAGCAACCAGGATTGGACCCCTTACAGCGAGTTTGATTTTGTCCAATCCCCAATGAAGGGGTATCCCACTCCTCCCTCGATTCATCTTTGGACTTCCAAGAAGACCAGAATTAACTTGACCTCAATAGGGAGTACATTCCAAAGTACTATAATAGTGAGATGAAGATAGAAAGCTTCCAAGACAAAGTAAGCCTCTGCCACATAAGTCACTTGAGAACAGTTGAGGTGATGTGCTGTGGACAAAAACCTGACACTTTGCGAGTTACACTGGATCCAGGCTACTAACTGAATGGAAAGTAAACCTTGTTGGTGCCAGCCAGACTCCCTGGTCTAGCAGAGCAGAGCAAGAAGGACTTCCGTGGAACCCTTGCATTATGGACTCCAAATAAGCTGAAAGCTGCTAGAATCCTGCTCACACAGCTTCAAACCGCATTCAAACACCGTCCTTTCAAACCGACACAGGACCTTCAAACTGCTTTAAAAAAACACGTTCGTTGTCAAGTCTCCTTCATAATTGCACAGTTGCTAAATACATGTCCTACGATATTTAAGGTATAAATCTGCCGACTGAGCACAGTGTGCGGGAGTTCAGTTGGAGCAGTGCGACTCAGAGAGACGAGTCCTATCTCCTACCGGTTGCTGTGAGTCCTGCTATACTCTCCCAGAAACTGTGCTTGTAGCAAACGTGTCCTCATCCTAACCGATACTGCAGATTGTGTGACTTTAAGAGCTAAAGAGACACTAGTCATTTCAGAGGTGGACGGGGGATTAACTGACCAAAAGGTGCTACAATATATGCAGCAAAGAAACCACTCCACTCGACACCAAAGTAATGGTGTTATTGGAGGAGGCACCAGCGGCTAAGGATGATCCTTTTAAGAGCTAAAATGACAGGGTTTTTCCTGCATAAAGGAGGAGAATCTATCAGTCAAGCACTACAGGCCGCTAATGAGGAAGCCCCCATCGCTAGCGCACATACTGGCCAGAACACAGATGTAGGGGAGGGAACTGACATGATGGATATTTCATTAATAGATGCCTGCATCATTTTGGAATATGAAATCTCTGCACTTCCAGATCCTTCCACAATTTAAGTGCGCCCCCGGCGTTATTATTCATCCATTCATTTGAATGACCGCACGCAAGGAAATGCATCGACTAGAGGGAGTTTAGGGACTCAGTTCCATTTCCATGCTCCCATAGAGAAACTATGATCATTCGACAGAGCTTTCGCAAATCTTGGAATTGGTCCAGGACAACCAACTTTAAAAGGGAGGACAGAATCATCTATGTTCTCCCTCAGTGGAGCATTTAGGTGCCTTTACACCTAGAAACAATGGGAGTCTGCATACCACTGTGAGCGTATCGCCTATAAAGTCTTCAGTTGGTCAGATAAATAAAAGGCCGGTGGCTAGAGGTAAAGCTGCTGCCACTAAGAATTATAACAGAAAGCAGTCCAAAACCTCTAAGCAGGAGTTAACTGCATCGAAAAAAAACATACATTGCTATAACACCACCCACCAAACCGGCTCGAGGGAAGTCTTGAGAAGAATTCTGTAGGTTGCTCAGACAAAATCTCAACTCTATTCCTCGCAAGCCGGTGTAGGTAAAAGATTGTGAGGCAGGAGACCTTGTAAAAGGAATGCAAAGCATAAATCTTTAGCAAATCTTCAGACTAATGAATTGGTAAGGGACCAACCGGCAGGCCAAATCCTTACAAATACTATCTCTCTGTGGGATATACCTTTTTTGTCGAGTTAGAAGGGCTCAACCAATAATGATATTTAACAGTTTGCGGCAAGGAAGGCCAAAGGTAACAAGGATCATCAATTACAGATCCAATGATAAACACAATCACATCGGAGCCATGCAAACCCAGGGCAAACTCTTGCTCAAATCATTCTTGCACGAAAGGGTCGAGGGGGATCACGACACCACCACGCCATTTTCACTACCTCTCATCTTCCCTCAGGGGCAGTACCAGCATCTCGAACCTTCGATTTCACAGCAGCTGGGGAAGAGTGTCAATCCAAAGGAGCCAAGTCCTGGGAGGGCTCCGACCGTGCACCAACGTCCCCGCAGAGACCAGGTGAGTGTAACAGAACACGAAGCCTCTCTGAATCTCTGCCTTGACATTATGAATACCTCAGAGACTGACTAGTTGGCCCAATTGCTGGGGGAACTACGGGCTGAAGTGCATGCCTCCAGACAAGAGACATATTCCTTAAGGAGGGATTTAATTGTAGCCCGAGAACGAACCGACAAACTGGCAAAACAGGTGCTTCAAACCCATGCGGGGCACGTCCCTTTACCTGGAATCACCCCAACCCCTTCGCCACCATTACCACCAGTTCAAGTGGTACTCAACGGGGGCTTTACCGTTAGCTCCACCTGAACGGTTTACCAAGGACCCCAACAAATATGCCATATTTATGAATCTGTGTCACCTTCACTTTTTGTGCCGTCCTGGGGCCTTCCCTAACGATAGTGCCAGAGTCGCTTTCGTACTTTCATATTTAGGAGGCAGCGCAGCCTTACCACTAGTTAACCAGGATGATCCAGTACTCCACAATTTTGGGGAATTTCAACGGGAATTGGAAAAGTTGTTTGCGAGACACACCCAAGGACCGTCCCTTGATAACGAACTGTTGTCCCTAAGACAGGGAAATCATGATCTGCTGACTTACCTAGCCACCTTTAACCGCCTCATTGCACAAACCAATTGGCCAAAAGCCAAGAGAACCACAGTATTCTACCGAGGACTACGTGGGGAATTAAAGGATGTTATAGCCCAAGTGGTCAACCCTCCTGAATGCTGTGCAGAATATATTAATCTGATGCTGCAACAGGATCATAGATTACAAGACCGAAAAATGGATCGCACAAGAACTGAAGGGAGGTCGGTTTATATGCAACCCAGGGACAGTCAAGTCAAGACTCATGAAACCACCGAACCCATGTAGATCGCGGTGTTATGGGCCCCTATATCTAAGGCAGAAAGAGAAAAAAGGAGGCAACAACAACTTTGTTTATATTCTTCGGGATTGCCCAATAAAACCACCCAAGAAAACTGCAACGGATAACAGCAATGACGAACTAGACCAGGCCCCGGAAACCTCCAGAGCCCGGCAAGTGTAGGGGTCCACTTGTCGAGCGAAATAAAGAAGGTAATTCAGACCTCGCATCTAGTCATTCTGGTACTCATAGCCCACCATCAGCAACCATCAAGTTTACACGCCTTGGAGGCATATGTTGACAGTGGAGCTGTGGGTAACTATATTGATCAGGATCTAGCCGCACGAATAGGACTCCCTCTTCGGCAGAAACTACAAGCGTAAAATGTAACGGCAGTGGATGGCTCCCAATTGTCATCTGGGCCAGTAACGCAACACACCGATAAAGTTATGCTGATGTGTCAGGACGGTCATCGGGAAGACATCTCCTTTGATCTTATTGGGGCATCACAGTTCCAAATGATCCTAGGAATGCTGTGGCTAGAAACCCATAATCCCAGAATAGACTAGAAAACACGAGTGCTGACATTTCCGCAAGAATGTGCCAAAACTTGCTACCCTAAGGACCTGCAGAACCACAAAACCAAGGCAAAAGCGCTTCTGGGTCTAACTGTACACATGTCCTTCATTGTCACACTGTAATTATGTAATGCAATGTATAAGCAACCTGTAACCAAGCTTTGAATAACCATGCTGCTCATGCGCCCTCATCCCCTCGGGTCTGGTGCACAATACAAATGAATAAACTAAACTAAACTAAACTAGCTGGTGCCTTACCCCCAGAGTACTTGGACTATCCAGACGTATCCAAAAAGAACAAGCAAATACCCTGCCTTCACATAGACCCTACGACTGCCAGATCTACCTGCTACCTGGAGCTCAAATCCTATGCTGTCGAATATATGCTTTAACGGAGCAAGAAAACCAACACCTAAGAACCTACCTTGACCAATACTTAGCTAACGGATTCATCCGCCCATCTAAGTCCCCTGCTTCCTCAGCACTCTTCTTCGTACCCAAGAAGGAAGGTGACCTTAGAACGTGCAACGATTACAGGGCATTGAATCAAATCACGGTTAAGAACCGATACCCTTTGCCTCTAATCCCCGATTTACTCAATCAGGTAAAGAGTGCTCGAATCTACACTAAGCTGGACCTCCGAGGTGCCTATCACCTTGTACGTGTTAAAAGTGGCGACGAGTGGAAAACAGCATTCCGGACCAAATACGGACTTTTCGAGTATCAGGTGATGCCCTTTGGATTATGCAATGCACCAGCAGCATTCCAGTTCTTTATGAACAATGTACTTCACAAAACTATTGGATGTCTTCGTTCTCGTTTACATTGATGATATCTTGATCTATTCACAGTCTAAGGAAGATCATGTTGGCCATGTAAGAGCAGTGCTGGCAAAGCTCCGTCAGCACCGACTGCTAAATTGGAAAAATGTTCCTTTCACGTTACGGAGTTCACATTTTTAGGCTTCATGCTTACTCCACAAGGAGTTCAATCACTGACAAAGAGCTCCTGGCAATCAAATGAGCCTTCAAAACCTGGAGACACTACCTTTTAGGGGCAAGACACAAGGTTACTGTCATCACAGATCACCTTAACCTGCAATATTTAAAAACTGCCAAGGCTCAGTATTCTCGCCAACTTCGTTGGGCGCTATTCTTTGCGGAATACGATTTTGCAATAACTTACCGACCTGGAGTGCGTAACGGAAAGGCAGATGAAATACACATGGCAAAACATGGGTAAGAGTGGGAGCTCACACTCTTACCAAGTGGAAGAAATAACTCCAGAAATCCAGCAAAGCTGCTGGGGGACTCACAAGGTAAGGGAAATTAGCCATTGAATGAGAATTCTCCCTAACACTCACCCCCCCACCCCGAGTCTAAGGGACAGGAGGATTTAATCCACTCCTGGATGGTGCTCCTACCTCTAGTCGGTTAAAAGCATCCTAGAGAGACCATCAGCATTTTGGTGGTGACTTCCTGCTCTGTGCTCAATGGAAAAATCAAATCCTTGCAGGCAGATTGACCATCTGAGTAACTTTGGGTTTTCCCCTTTCATTTGCATCAGCCATCTCAAGGGTTGGTGATCAGTCTGAATAATGAGGGTAGATCCATACAAGTATGGTCTAAACCTCTTCAGTGACCACACAATAGCAAAACATTCATGGTCTATTGTTGCCCACCTTGTCTCAGGATCCTTTAACTTCCTGCTGACGAAACAAATCGGGTGCTCCCTACCTTTCCCATTCAGTTGACTAAGGACTGCACCTATACCTACATTAGAAGCATCAGTTTGTACAATGAAGGGTTGGTGGTAGTCAGGAGCTCTTAGGACTGGAGCTTGACAAAGGGCTTTCTTCAGACCTTCAAAGGCTTGATTGCACTCCTCATTCCACTTGACCTTTTTAGTAAATTTGGGAGAGGACATGACATTCAAGGGAGAAGCTATGGTCCCATAGTTCTCTATGAAGTTCCTGTAATACCCAGTGAGACCTAAGAAGGCTCTCACTTGGGTTTGAGTAGTAGGGGTGGCCCAGTTTTGTACAGATTGTACTTTGCTCGGCAATGGCCTTATTTCACCTCCTCCTACTTCATGTCCAAGGTAGACCACTGTACTCTGACCAATTTGACATTTACTTGCCTTTATGGTCAGAAGGGCCTGTTCCAGAGCCTGCAATACATATCCTAGGTGTTCAATATGTTCTTTCCATGTAGGGCTGAACACTGCAATGTCATCCAAGTATGCCATGCAGAAGTCCTCCATCCCATTCAGAACTTGATTGACCATCCTCTGAAATGTAGCAGGTGCATTCTTTAGTCCAAAAGACATTACTTTGAATTGGTAGCGGCCAGCTGGGGTGGAGAATGCAGTTATCTCCTTGCCATGGTCTGTCAGGGCTATTTACCAATAGCCTGATGTTAGGTCAAATGTGCTGAGATACTTGGCTGCACCAAGTTTGTCTACCAGCTCATCTGTCCTAGGCAAAGGATGGGCATCAGCCTTTGTGACTGCATTTAGAGCTCTATAGTCCACGCAGAATCTCAACTCCTTGGATCCTGCCTTTGGTGCAAGCACAACTGGGCTAGACCATGGGCTAGTAGAGGGCTCTATAACCCCAAGATCAAGCATCTTGTTGACCTCATTCCTTATATGGGTTCTTACATTGTCTGACATTCTGTATCCCCTGCTTTTGACAGGCAAACAGTCACCAGTGAGTATATCATTCTGGCCCCAAGGGGTCAAGCCTGGTGAAAGTGAGAACTGGGAGGCAAACTGATTTAACAGTAATTTGCACTCATCCTGCTGGTCAGATGTGAGACTGGGAGAGAGATTAACTCCTTCCACTTGCTCATCTAAAGGTAAGCCTCTGAGGAGGTCATGCAGAGGTTCACTCTCATCCTCCTCCTGAGCTGAAGCTAGAAGCAAAGCTCCTATGTCAGGTCTAGAGACATAAGCCTTCAAACGGTTGGTGTGAAAGACTCTGGGAGCCTCTTTAGGATTGCCTAAGTCCACCAGATAGTTCACCTCTCCAAGTTTACCCACAACTTTGAAGGGCCTATCCATTTGTCCTGCAAGGCCCTCTGCCTTGTGGGGACCATAACAAGAACAAGCTGGTCTTGAGTAAACTCAACCATGTTAGCCTTCTGGTAATGCCAATGCTTGACCAGAGCCTGACCAGCCTTCAAGTTATCACTTGCCTCTGCCATCATGTGTGACATTCTCCTCCGGAGACCTATCACATAGTCAGTCACTCTGACTGGTTTGGGGGAAGGAACACTCTCCAACCCCTCCTTAATCGGGGCCAATGGACCTCTGACTGGATGGCCATAAAGAATTTCAAAGCGACTGTAACCTACTCCCTCCTGAGGGACTTCTCTACACGCAAAGAGAAGGCATGGCAGTAGAAGGTCCCACTTTCTTTTAAGGGGTTCTTCTAAAGCACCTATCATGCTCTTCATAGTTCTGTTAAACCTCTCCACCAACCCATTGGTTTGGGGATGGTAGGCAGTTGAGAACTTGTAGGTGACTCCACAGGTATTCCACATGGCTTACATGTAGTGGGATATACAATTTGATCCCCTGTCAGATATCTATTCTGGTAAAAATACCAAGTAGGGCCTTAGCGACAGCCGGAGCCATAACAGTCCTCATAGGTATGGCATCAGGATATATAGTGGCATGATCCACTACAACCAGGATAAACCTGTTGCCTGAAGATGTGGGAGGGTCAAGAGGACCAACAATGGCAATCCCGACCCTCTCCAAAGGAACTCCCACCACTGGGAGAGGCCAAGGGTGCCACATTCTTGGCTCTACTCTTGCCAGAGGTTTAGCAAGTGTGGCAGCTCCTGCAGAATTTGTCTACTTCTGAACCCATTTTAGGCCAGTAGAAGTAAAGAGAGAGCCTTTTCTTGGTCTTCTTAAAACTTAAATGACCAGCCAAAGGTATCTCGTGGGCTAACTGCAGAAACTGGAGTCGGCTCACTAGAGGTACTACAAGTGTTTTGCAGTCTCCAGGGGTTGACTTAGTTGGTTCACTGTAGAAGAGGCTATCTTCCCAGTGCAACCTATACTTTCGAGGCTCATGAAAAAACATTCATCAACCACATTTATGCTGGCTTAGGTCTCTCTGATGGTAGGGGGTTCCTGACCATTCACAAGAACACTATCTTTGTAATACTCTTTAGTATTATTTGGGATCTAAGTTCTGTTGTTCCCAAACACCCAAAGACACTAAAGAAACACTAGCTGAGACTCTCATGGGCTCATCAGCTAGTAACTGAAAGTTTCCACTGGCTATAGGTACTTCATCCACCTGGGAGAAGGCTAAGGAGACAGTGTGGACCCCTGAAGGTTTACCCTTACATCTTGGATCCCCTTTCACATGGTCAGTTAACCCACCATCTGGGATCCCCTTTCACATGGTGAGTTAACCCACAAACAAAGCATTTTCCAAATGCTCTCTGGAATGGGGGTTTGTTCTGACCTCCATCTGGTTTGAGACCAGGTGGTACACTAGCCTGATTCGGTTTCCCTTGTGGCTTACCCTGGTTATGTTTGGGGCCCTCTTTTGGATGGGAATTATTGGAATTCTCTTTGTTGTCTTTCTTTGGCTGCTTTCCCTCATTCTTTTTCTGAGTTACCCCCGAATCCTCGTGAGTAGCCCTGTTGGCAACCCGCAAGTCAGCAGCCTTAGCTAACTTCTTAGGATCTATTCTAAGTGCTGTCTAATCTCAGGGGAGCAGACATCAAAAATAGACTCCAACATTACAAGATTTCTCAAACCTTCATAAGTGTTCACTTTGTAACCCTTAACCCAACCATCTAAGGTTTTCAAACATTCACACACCCAGATAGCCCAAGGGGTACCATCATGCTTTTTGATGGTTCTAAACCTCCTAAAATACTGGGAAGGGGTCTTTCCAAATCTAGCTATTAATGCTAGCTTCACACACACATAATCCTGTTTATCCTCCTCCCCCAACTCCATCACTTGCAACAGGGGGAAGCCTAGCGAAAAGCCAAGGTATCAGCTGATTCCCTGAGATACCTTGAATCCCATGATTGTACTCAAACATTGCTAACCAATCCAAAACATCAAGTTTAGTCTCATACATACCAATCATTTCCTTTGGCATACGGGGTCTCTTAGGGCTGGAAGACCTAGAAGACTCTGGGAGAGAAGCATTTTCTAAAGATAATTTCTTCATTTCTAGTTCATGATTCAGCTCCATTTCTCTGAGCCTTAATTCTTGATTTTTCATGGCAGTTTGTGGTTCAATACGTTTCACTTCTAATTCAAGTCTCATTTTCTCAAGTGCAATAAACTCATGAGTAAGTGTAGGACATTCTGGGTATCCCTGTGGACAGAGTAGTTGTAGGGTTTCCTAACAAGGACTCATCTACTTCTTCTAAATCAACACTCTCGGAATCAGAAACATCAGTACCCACATTTGCTGGAGGGGTAGGCCCTTCTGACCCACTCTCCAGACTTTGTTTTCCCATTAACTTTGCAATCAATTCAGATTTTTTCCCTTTACCAGAGAGACTCCTCTCCCTACACATGGTTCTCAAAACCTCAGCAGTATAGTTTAAGAGGCCTTCTTCAGTGTAGCTTTCCATATTTGACATGATAGAGCAGTTAAATAGAATTAGTGGTGTTTTAGCTTTGTGGTTAGTTGAACCCAAGCAATAGCAGCACTCTAAGTGTAATCACTCTACTTCCAAATCCTCACCGCTGTACACCAGTGTTAGGCAGAATGCTGTGCAGTGCCCTTAGGGACCACTACACACAATGAAGACTACAAGTGGTAATCCAAGTTCACCTTTGGTACAAGCCTGTACTACTATGTTAAAGTCGTAGCAGTAGCAAAGCAGCCAGGCCTATCTCAAGAGTATATGAGCAGTAGCAGAGATTACACAAAGGGACCACCATTAATGTGACTCAAGCAAACACTGACTCAAAGTTTCAGGTAAAAAAATATAAGTACATTTATTTTTAAACCCTCTGTTATAAAACACAATATTTCTATAAATTCAAAACCACACGTAAAATACACTACACACAACCAATTCACTTGGTACAGTATAACTCAAGGTAAGTACCCTATGTTTTAACAGACCAGTATTGTGAAACAAAAGACGTTACCGGGAATACATATGCAATCACTTTTTGACAGTAATGAAATTTCGGCCTTACTAAAGACATGCGTATCCCCGGCAAGAAATGTTACCGGGGCAAAAACACACTTAGCACCTGGGTTAACCAGAGAGAGTTGGGGGAAAAAATCATAGGCAATACTTTTGTCAGGGCAGAGAGAATCAGAGAACACTCGTTGACAGAAATACAAGAGTCAGTAGGCCGGAGCCAGTGTCAAGTGGAACCAGGTTCCTGTTGTCGAGGATCACACAGTCGGACAGTTCAAGATTCAATGTTGCGAGGAGTACTTAGATATTGTCAACAGAGGAAGCAAAAGTTATAAGAAGGAGGGAAGATAAGGGCAAGCCTTGGAAGAGGAGAAAAGGGATTCACCCTAGTTCCTCAAAGCAGAACACAGTACCTTATTCAAGGGAGGAGCTGGTGCCACAACATTTGTTCCTGGTAGTTTCCTGCAGACCCACGGTTCCTGGAGCTTCTGCATTGGAGACGAGAAGGAAGACATCTGGAGGGGTCTGCACTACACGGATGAAGCCAGCAGCAGCGACGTTGAATAAAAAGTACGCTCCTTTAAAACAGGTGAGGCTCTTCAGGTGGCTATCCGGACCACTACAGCAGTGTGCAGCAATTTCGACCACGAATAGGATCCTCTGGCTGTGGAAGATGAGCTGGTTGACCCCACCAGACTCAAGGGAAGAAGATTCCGGACTGGATCTTCTCTGGTCGTCGAAGGGTAGATAACTCAGGACTGCAGCAGGGCTTCACCGGGACAGAGTAGTTGCAGCAGCCGTCTTCTTCTCCGCTTCTCTTCTGTTCCCTGTAATTTCAGTGGCGACTCTGACTTCCAGCCCAAGAGTCCTACCTTTTATGCGAAAATCCCCCATTCACACAGCCTGGCTGTCAATCACGCAGCAGGGGGTTTGCCCAGCCCAGTGGGAGCTCACACTCTTACCAAGTGGAAGAAATAACTCCAGAAATCCAGCAAAGCTGCTGGGGGACTCACTAGGTAAGGGAAATTAGCCATTGAATGAGAATTCTCCCTAACACTGATGATGGGGAATATTCAAGCATCTGAATCTATGAAAGATACCAATGCTGGAGAAATACAGTTACAGGTAAGTATCTAAAACTCTCTATTAGCTGAAAAATGTGTAGCCGTGGGCCATGCCTAGTGATCAGTTTACCCGCTGTTTGCCAGAGTAAGGGCCACCCTGAAGTTTCAAAGCAAGGCAGAGAATCGTGGTGGCAAGGCAATTCTTGAAGAAGAAAATCAAAACAGCCATACAAAACATGTAGAGCTATACTACAGAATGAATGAACGAATGAATAGCGCTGATGGTAACCGTCTATTATGGCTGCCTTAATGCAATTCCCATTATAGAAGGGGAAATGTCCATTTGCCAGAAATACCCACTCCACCACATTACTACTCACTATGAACATTTCTGGATGTAATTACCACTGGTGGTAATAATAAACCTGTCTGAATTGCGTTACAGCTGACAATCCCAATTAAAGCAATAGCTGCATTTACCAGTCAAAGGGCCTCATCACGACTTGGGCGCTAACGGTAACGCTATTAGCGCGGGCGGTATTAGCCCTACCGCCGAACTCCCCGGCACTAATAGCGCCGGATCACGAGTTCGGCGGTAATGTAAGTCCCCATTCCCCACTGAGCCCATTCGGGAATGCCCCATTCCCCATTGGGCTCAATGGGGAATCTTCGCGCTAATAACGCCGGCGGATTTCCCGCTGGCGGTAATAGCGCGAATTTTCGGCGGATTTTCCCCCAGCTCAGAGCTGGGGCGAAATCTGCCGAAGCCCTGATTCGGCGGACCCTTAAATCCGGCAGTAATAGCGCTACTGCCGAATTTAAGGGTTACCGCCGAAGTCGTGATGAGGCCCAAAGACCAGATTTGTATTAGTCTAATAAAAGTACCACCCATAACTAAATGCTGCTGTGTAAATAATGTGTCATGCCTGTGGCCAGACACTTGGCAGGCACTGGATGTCTGCGCTTTGGGGTTTAGGCCTATTCGAAATGCTCCGAGTGATGTACAATAATCCAGGTTGTTGTGTTGAAGTCTCCTTACCTTCACAGTAATTTGGTAATATCTTTACACACTAATATTAACGCTACATATGGTGATCCATTCTTGTATGAAATGTATATCATATTACAGTGATATTGTAACCATATTTTTCATAGCGTACTGAGGAACAATGCTATGTGATGCCACTGCCTGGTTTGTCAATGGGTGAAAGATAATGTGCCATCACTGCCTGTGATGTCACTTAGGGTATGGGGTCACATTACATCACTTCCTGTGACGTCATCAGAGGTCAATGGCTGTGTGATGTCACTTCCGCCATTTTTGTGAAATGATGTCCCTGTCTGAGGGCCGAGTATGATGGTCTGGAAACCCGATGATAGAGGTGTGGAGGCCAAGGATAGGGGTGAAAAAACGGTCTGGAGGCAGAGGATAAGGGTCTGTGGGGCGAAGAAAGGGGTAAGAAATGGGTCTTCTGGGGCCAAGGATAGGGCTCTGGTTAGAGGACTGGGCACAAGGATAGGAGTCTGGGCACAAGGATAGGGGTCTGGATAGTGGTCTGGGGCAGAGGATAGATGTCTGAGGGCTGATCAAAGGGGGTCTGGAGCCCGAGAATACGGGTCTGGGGGTGGAGAATACGGGTAAAGAAATGGGTTGGGAGTGCAAGGAAAGGAGCATGGGTGCTGAGGATAGGGGCCTGGGGGCCGGAGGTTAGAAGTCTGAGGTTCAAGGATAGGGGTAAAAAAGGGGTCTGGGTGACAAAGATAGGGATTTGGAGACCGAGTATAGGGGTCTAGGGAACAAGGATAGGTGTCTGGACAGGGATCTTAGGGAGGAAGTAAGGTTCTGGATTGTGGTCTTGGGGCTGAAGAAAGGCGTCTGAGGACTGAGGATAGCAGTCTGGCAGCTGGGAGAAGCGGTTTGGGGTAGAGACAAGGGATAAAATAAGGGACTGGGGCAGAGAAAGGGGTTGAAAACGGGGACTGGGAAAATACGATTTGTATGTTAGGTAAGCTATTACCAAAATGAAAATTAACTGGTGTTACAGAACACCAATGGTTTGTGTTACATACACTTCCATTAATGCATATACGAACACAGATTTCATTTTTAAAGCATTGCTGTGCAAACTAGCCCAAACAAAATCCTTCACACTTCTGTAATTCCCTGCACAAATAGATTGTGTATAGCCCCATTGTGCGGGAAAAGACCCAGTGTGGCAACCCTATGTCTTTTCTCCTTCTCATGCTTGAGAAGGGCATAACAACAGTGCAGCTGACTTCAACACCCTAAAGCACTGAGAACAGACGACCATATTGGGATCAGGCAAAACTCTCTGATTAAATTACATTACAGGCCTACAATATTCCACAGGCAGGGGCAGCAATCTTAGAAACCAGGACATGTTTTCTTAGAGGGGTAGGGTTGAGGGCCGGTAAACTTTGCTATTGAAAGGGATGAAAGCAAAGGAGCTTGTGATTGGCACAATCATTAAAATACATCTTCTGATGGGTTTATATGGCTACAGGTGACAGACATGAACACCTGTGATATGGCAAATTCATGCCTGAGCATTGCCACTTACCATGCCAACCAGATAACCTGATTCTCACCATACCTCCTTCTCCCGATAGGTGTGAGTGTGACAGCTAAGATGTAAATGAGAGGTGTCCTTGCAATGTTGCAAACGAGACTGGTTTCAAAAGGGGAGGCTGTTTCGGGAGGAGTGTGAGCAAGGCTGGAAGAGAAACAGGGAGCAAGTCGGTGATAGAGGGGGAGGAAGAGAGATGAAGGGTGTGTGCAAGAAAACAAGGGTGCTGCGGGAAAAGGGTGTATGGGTGAATGCGTGCTGATTGTGGGAGGATGAAAATAAGTTCAGGGTGTGTGACACAATAATTATAAGGGTGAGTGATAGGTAAGGAGGGTGCAGGAGAGAGGGAGTGTTAGGTAAGAAAGACTGGTATACAGAGTAATAGTTCATGGTTGAGAGAGTGTGCGGTGTGGAGAGTGGTATAGGGAGAGGTTGACACGGAGAAGGGGCGAGATAGAGTGTGATAGAGACAGGGTGTGTTCAAGATTGAGATGGGTGTATAGCAGAGAAAGGGAGTGCAGTAAAGAGGGTGGAGAGCAGTAAACAGGGAGTGTAGTAGAGGGGTGTGAGTATGTTAGAGAGGGGGAGAGTGTGGTAATCCAAAAGAGTGGGTGCGTTAGACAAGGGGAGTGCCATAGAGAGTGAGCATATCAAAGACAGGGTGTGTGGTACAGAGTAAATACATAAAATACAGGGTGTGTGGTACAGATAGGTAGAAAGAAGGAATATGGTAGAACTGTGGTAGAGGGGAGGGTAGATGAGAGATGGTGTGCAGTAGGGTGGTTGTACACGAGAGGGAGTGCTATTGATGAGCAGTAAGGTAGAATAGAGTGGCGAAGTACTAGAGAGAGTGTGGTAGAAAGAGGTATTGTATTGTATTAACGCGCCAAGCCCATGGGCATCTGGGTGCATTTCTTACAGAAGGATATAATACGTTATTCGCAGTAGCATATAGAATTATTTACAAACACATAATAGGTACTCACAGGTGAGTATTTACAGAGTGAGAATATGAGAAAAACATTGACAGAGTGTGCTGGTATGGTTGCAAGGTATAACAATCAAACTACAAGTTCGTTCAGTTTGAGCCAGGTTTTTACCTGATTTCTAAAAGTAGAGAAGGAAGGTTCGGCTCTGAGGGTAGCTGGCAGGGATTTTCACATTTTGGCTGCAAGGACTGGGAAACTACTACCTCCCACTTTTTGGAACTTGAACCTCGGAATAACCAGGCAGTTAGCGTATGAGGATCAGGTAGGCCGGTCTGAAGACTTCCAGGTAAATTTGTCACAAAGGTTTTTAGGCGCTAGATTGTATAAGCATTTGAAGGTAAGTGAAAGGGTTTTAAGTCGATTCTTTGGGATACACTGCGTCTTATCTCTGAGATGTGGTGAAATCGAGGGTGATTAGTTGCTGATCTGAATGGATTATTTTGGAAGATATTGAGCTTTTTTAGGTTATGTTGGTTAGTACTGAGTTATAGAGCATTCCATTAGTCAATTCATTATAAGACTAGGGCCCTAGCTAGGGTAATGCAGTTACCTGTGTTCAGAAATTGTCTGTAGGCATTAATTAACTTGCACGTGTATGCAGTAGTGGAGGCCGTCACGTTAATTTGTCTGGTCAGTGTGATGGATGAGTCAATGTAGATACCTAATGTTTTTACATCTTTTGAAACCATGATATTGTTACTGTCAATATTGAAGGAACTGAATTGTGTGTCAAGTCTATTAAGTCTGGCTTAAGTGCCTACAAGGAGCAGCTCAGTGTTGTCGTTAAGACATAGGCCGTGTTTGGCCATCCAGGCTTGGATGATTTGATAGACATCGTTTAGGTGTTTAGAGTCTCTATAATAGCGCCAGAGATGGGTATAAGGATTTGGGTGTCGTCTGCATAGTTTGTCTAGAAGGCACCCAAATGGTCTAGGTCATCAAAGAGGGGCTTGGTGAAAATGTTGTAGAGGGTAGGTGAGGTGCAAGATCCTTGGGGGACTCCACAGGTGACAGGGATAGGGGTAGCAGAGGCGCAGGGTGAGAAAACTCTTGTAGTCCTATTGTTTAAGAAGGACTGAATCCAAGTGGTGGCTTTGTCCGAGAAATGTTCTGCAGATGAGAGGTGATTACATAAAACGTGTAGTCCACTAGATCGAAGGCCGCTGATAGATCTAGTAACAGGAGTGCCAAAATGCCTTTGTCTTTTATGATCTCCATTTGAGTTACTAGATCTAAAAGGGCAGTCTCTGTGCCATGTCAAGGTCGGACACCTGATTGGCGGAGTCCTAGTAAGTTTTTACTTTCCAGGTGATGCTGGATTTGTAAGTAAGCCGCCCTGTCCAGAATTTTAAGGAGAAAGGGAACAGTGGTGATGGGTCTGTAGTTCGTTGGGATGTTAGGGTCCAGAGTAGGTTTCTTTATAAGTGGCATGACCCATGCATCCTTCAGATTAGTTGGAACTGTATTGGCTGCAAAGGAGTCATTGACTAGCGTAGTGATAAAAGGCGCCAGGTCTGTTGCTGACTCTTTAATAATTGATGCTGGGCTGGCGTCGCCTAGGCATCTGGATGCGTTCAGGCTCATGATTATATTCTCCACGTCCTTGGTGGGCAGAGGTGTGAAATAGAACAAGTCGTTGTTGTCGGGCCGGGTGATTGAGTAGGAATAGAACAAGTCGTTGTTGTCGGGCGCTGGGATGTGTTGGTAATCAGGCTAGTTTTCTTTTTCAACTATTTTTGACTTCAAGAAGCTCGATTTTGTCAGATCGAGCTGTCTGAATATTGGTGCTCCATGTAAAATCTTTAGTGCCGGATACTGGTGGCTCAGACGGGTTTTCAAGTTCTCTGAGGATGTTAAATAATTCTTTTGTATTGGATTTCGATTTAGAGATTCAGTCATTGTAAGAATCGCGTTGAATGGATGATAGCTGATTTGTAGTTGGATGAGGCTGTAATGAGGGTCTCTTTGTTGGTTACTTTGGGAAGGCTTCTCCATGATGTTTTAGCCGCTCTTTTAGTCTTACGCAAGGTTCTAAGGTGTGGGGTGAACCAAGTGTTTAAGTGTGAACGCGGTTTAGCCTTCCGCATTTTTAGTGGAGCGATTTTGTTAATGGCTTTCAGAATGGTGGTGTTGTATAGGTCCACTAATGAGGTCAGGTCGTCGCTAGAAGTAGCGAGGCTAGTTATGGGCTGGAAGAGACAGAGTAGTTTTTCAGCAGTTATATTACGTGTATTTCCTGATAGTCTAGGAGGAGCCTGTTAGGCAGAATCCTGTGCAGTGCCCTTAGAGACTACTACACACAATTAAGACTACAAGTGGTAATACAAGTTCACCTTTGGTACAGGTCTGTACTACACTGTTAAAGTGGTAGCAGTAGCGGAGCAGCCAGGCTTATCTCAAGAGCAAATGAGCAGTAGTAGAAATTACACACAAGACCACAGTTACTATGACTCAAGCAAACACTGACTCAAGGTTTTTGGTTGAAAAGTAAAAGTACATTTTTTTTTTCTTTTTTATTATTTAAAAGTTTTAATCAAGTATATCTTGATTTTTCAACATACAAAATTAACATAACGTATTTAAAATTAAAAGAGAACATATGAAAAATAAAATTGATATTAACAAGAATTACGTCCATATGCAGATTTACAGAGTTAATAACAACAAACTAATTAGATACAGATTTATACCTAATCACTTTAGACAAAATAAGAGCATTAAAAAAAAAACAAGTAATAAGATAAATCCTGTAACTAAAACCTGATTAGTGAACTTCCTTCAGTGTGACTTTGCACACTAACTTTGCCTTTAAGTCCCAAACTATACAAAAAATTCAATATTGCATATCTAACAACTTTCAATTGACTATTAAATAGGAGAGACCAGCAACGTGTTTGAGACATGGTCATGTACCCAGTAAATAAATGTTCAAAGTGCACAATTCTTTTTGCTTGCAAACTTTGGCATTCAACACATAAGTGTTGCATTGTTTCAATGGCTAATTGACAAAACCGACACAAAGCATCGTCTTTTCTGATAATTCTGCGATGGCACAGAATTTCTTTTACGGGCCAGATATTTAATCGAGATCTTAAATAATCATCCCGCTGTCAGGAATGTGGGAACATCATTAGGTAACTTTCTGTTTCCCCATAGCGCTTTAAGGCAAATGGGTTTTTCTTAAACTTTTTGTATAGGAGACATGCAGATCTTGTTTTTATCCAGTCATCCTCCCATATCCGTTTTTTTGCCTTAGTGGGATTGCCTAGCAATAGTGCCATTGAAAATCCAATATTAATAATGATTTTTTCTGCTTGATTTCTCCAAGACACTGCAAATGGATCATCAGATCTTAAAAGGGAAATAGCAATCATTCCTAACAACCCAGGCTGATTAACACTCAATATGCATTTGCGATACAACGAGCATAGCCTCCACTTATAGATGGCATATAAAGACAGGAGTCCTAGCTCGTGTCGCAGGATGCAAATGGGTTCTGACAATGGGAGGTTGAGAGCACGCTTCAAATAGCATCCTTCCATAATGGCCCAGTATTGATATGATTTTCCCAAGACAGCCTCTGAACCATAAAGAATTACCGGAATACATTTTTGTCTATAATAAACCAATAATGGTACTATTGAAAACTTACAATATTTACTCCTTATTAGTCTGCTTTGTGATATAGCCGTCGTTAGACGCTGTTTTAGATGTTGATGATTCGGATTCTTATCTGGTGAGTTACTTATGAAGACCCCCAAATAGATGTAAGAGGAAACTGAAGACAGGTTGACATTTTGTAAAGGCCATTTGTAGGTGGCTTTCCTTTGCATGCTTTTGCCAAACTGCATAACCTTTGTTTTACTTAAATTAAAGGAAATACAGTTCTTTTTAGTGTAGGTATCCAACGCACACAAAAGTGCCCGTAATCCTTTGGGAGTCTTTGAGAATAACACCATGTCATCAGCATAGAGTAGATATGTAACATTAACCCCATTAATTTTGGGTGGATCTGCCACAGTTTTACTGAGGTCTACACCAATGTCTGAGATAAAAAAAGTAAATAAAGCAGAAGCTAGCAAACAACCTTGTTTCAACCCACATGCAGTCTTAATTGGGTCAGACAATAGTCCCTCACTAGAAAGTTTGATTTGTATCGAGGTATCTGTATGTAAGTCAATTATCCACTTGACAATTGACCAGGGACATTTTTTATCCATAAGTTTTTTAAAAAGAAGTTCACGAGGAACAGCGTCAAACGCCATTTTAAAATCTATAAATGCTGTATAGAGTGGCTGGTGTTGGTGGGAAGCCTTCTGAATAATACTTGTAAGGGTAATAACATTTATAGTCGTCCCATTTCCAGGCAAAAATCCTGTTTGGAAGATGTCTCGATAGTTATTTTCTTCCAACCAAATGTTAAATCTATTCAGGATTAGTCGGGCGAAAATTTTCCCAGGACAATCCAAGAGTGCTATGGGGCGGTAAGCAGCTGGGTCATCACGCTCCCCTTTCTTAAATATGGGCAGAATGATGGACTTCTGCCAAGATTTAGGAATGACCCCTGTCGAGATGACTTTGCTAAAGATCTGATGAAGGATCATTGCCCATTCTTGTGGGTGATCTTTAAGTGTGCTATTATGGAGACCATCCGGGCCTATTGCCCTCGAGCGACTCAAGTTTTTAATACATATCAGTATATCATTGACGGTGATGGTAAAGAAATGGGACCAGCCTAGGGAGTATGTCTTTGGAATCAAGTTCGAGAAGGACGATGCATAAAGCTTTTCACAGTAAGTTTTCCAGATTGCATTTGGAATAGCATTTATTTGAACAGCATCCTGTGTTCTATGCGTGGCCTCATTTAGGCAAGCCCATATACCACTAGTGGATTTCTTAATAATCTGGGACATCATGGTTTCCCCATTTTGCTGATAGCGCACAGCTCTCTGACCCTTTAGCCATGTTCTATAGGATGCTTTTAATTTTGTTTTCAAAAGCAAACGATGGATTATAGGGACAAATTTTAAATTACGTAGGTCTCTTCGCAATTCAGCTTTCTTAGACTGTACTATTGGGTCAAAGGGATGACAATGTTTATGACGAACACTCAGGTCTGGCAGTTTTACCTGCTTAAACAAATGCATTACTGTAACATAGCAGTCCGTTGACCCAGAAGACCCAAGCAGGGCCTCATGCAACTGTTTTAGTCGATTTCTATTCCATCTCACTCGCGTACCGCTGTTATTTACAAAATTTGGATAGGGATGGGTCTCAACCATAGGCGAAATTACAGATGATGACCTAGAATTTCGCATAGTTAGCTTATTATGATCACTATGGTCGGTTGCAACCACTTGCATAGATTGTACATAATTTAAAAATGTCTTATGGACAAAAACATAGTCAAGTATTGGCCGTTGTGACCCTCTACTCCATGTATACTCAGCAGGGATATCCCTTACGATGGCACCATTCAGCATTACAAATCCTCTCTCGTGCATCATATTTGTCCAAGTTAATTCATCATCAGTATGTTCAGTATAAGTTTGTGATAACAAATGGAGATTTAAATCCCCTACTATGATGGTTTGACAAATGTTACCTTCAAAAGTCAGGCGATCGAGAATCGAATTTAGTGACCCAAAAAAAGATTCTGCGGTCATATTACCTCTGCTCCAATAAATGTTGACAATAACCAAAAGCTCACCACCTCTCTGGAGTCTAACAATTTGAAAATATGAGGATGGAGAGACTAATTTTTCACTTACAAAACCTGTAGCTTTCTTGACTGCAAGCAATAGACCACCACTGGGTCGACCTCTATGATGTTGAATGGCCGGAGTTATAATTACATCATAGGACGTCCAGATGGGGCAGTCAACAAGCCAGGTTTCCTGTAAGGCTACCAGATCATAAGTTGCCAAATCTCTACTAGCAAGGTCAAATAAATGCTTATGGCCTCTCGTATTCCACGAGAGTGGGCTACCTGTACCGGCATTATATTATGATCTAGCAAAGTAGTCCTGAAATGCCACCATTCGTGGAGCAGAGTTTACAATCTGATTCGATTCTCTATTCTTGATAGACTGATATGTCCTGATTTGAGCTTTGTCCATCACATTATTTGTTATAAAAGGGTCTTGATACAAATTAAAACCCAATTCATATAGGACTGTTTTAGATTGCCACAATATATTCATTACAATTGTCGATTGAAGATGGATTCTTGCTTCAGAAGGGTCATTTGTATTATTAAATTCAACCAAGGTTATATCTGTTGATGATATATCAGACAGGGACGGGATTTCACTGCATATGTTGAAAATGCTAGCCCGATTTAATACATATTTGGGATAAGGGTCTTCGCGACATCTAATCACTAGGCAATTAGACTTGGACTTGACTTGTGGTTTATTACCATCCTTGAAATTCATATTGTGGGCTTGAGCATTTGTCTGGAGACAAAGGCTTGATGGCATATCATTTCCTTGCGCTATTCGATTGCCCAACTGCGCCGGACCCTTTAATAACTGGCTCACGTCAGGATAACGCAATGATTGCATACCTCCAGCCCCTTGGCAACTTTGGCTGGCTTCGCCGATATAAGCTGCAATCGAAGATTTTATGATATCTCGAATGTCCTGGGTCTGAATGGCAGCTTCAGGCCGCGACATCTGTTCATGTATTTGCGAGATGCCATGTTGTTGGGGCAAGGAAACACCCGAGACATCTACTGATTGACGGGGCAGGGCTGAAAGCTCGGTTCGGCCAGAAGAGTCAACTTGCAATGGAAGAAAGGGGCCTAATTTTGTATTCACATCATTTTGTAGGTGGGTTTGACTAATTATTACTGTTTTTGGATTTTCCACTAAAGCAGAGGTCTTCTCCACATTAAAACCCTTAGTTACCATGGAACTTACACTGTTCAAAGGTTCAGTAGAAGCCCCGGGTATGTCTGACATGTATGATTTGATGGATGTTCTAATTTCCTCTCTGAGTACCGCTAAATTCACTTGACTCAGAAGCCCATCACTCCCACCCGTGGGTGGCCTGGTCTGTATGTCAACTTGTCCCACATTACATGGTCCTACACCATCGAAGTTATTATCACTGGGGTCAGTATTATTTAATGTTTTTGAAGAATTAGTGCACCGTGCCGAGTCTTGGGCACCCATGCCAGCTGAAATAGTGACCAAATCGTCCAGGGGCCCGTAAGGCATGAAGGTTTGAATAGCTTCTTTGGGGCCTGATTTTACCAAATTGTCTTTTCCAAGTTTTGCAGTTTGTTCACGTCTAGAAAGGGCTTTGATGAACTTACGGCCTGCAACCTGGGAACTAGCACCTCTGCCTTTCGTAAATAGTTTTCTGGAGGCAGTGGGCAGCGGGTCAGTAACTACCGCCGATGTTTTAGTTAGATTCATCGTAATAGGTTTAGATGAAAAGAATGTATTGTTTGGCAATACTGTGGTAGGTAAGGTCTCTTTCTCCTTGATCTGGCCATCAGGGTCATGGGTAACTATGCTATCAATACATTTGCTGAGATTGTTTTGTACTGTATCTCTATTGGATATAGATGGATCAGATTCGGCAACCATTTGCCCGGCTGGTCGATTACAACCATTGGGATCTACCTCACACAGACTTCGGTTATTTTCTGTTTCAGACAGCACACACACTTGTATACAATCAGCATTCATTATGCTACATGAATCAGGCCGATAGCCTTGAACAGTCTCAACATTGGACCGCAGGGTCACTTGCTCGACAGGCGTTTTTTGTGAAAGCACCGCTATACCATTACTGCATTGCTCTAGTAGGATGGTTTGATGATTGAGCTTACCATCTAGTACTTCGTAAAGTTTCGCTAATGCAAGCAACGCAGTATTCATGGCGCTAAGAGTATTATTAAGCGCCGGGGCTTCTGGAAAAGAAAACCGCTTGGAGCAGTTCTTATTAATGAAAAAGTCAGACTCTCGATGGGGTTCCTCAAACCTTGTCCTTCGAGGAGTCGGAGCAATGAAAGAGGGCGATTCATCAATACAATTGGAGTTAGACATTTGATTATTGTCTGGGGGGGTTTGGTGACAATTTTCAGTAGGCTTCACCCCTCCTCCAGAATTGCTTACCTGGTTTTCTGGCCCCATTGTATTATCTGGCTGTAATTGAATTAGATCCCCAGTATTTGAACAAATGTACATAACATCAGCTAAGGGAGAGCTCGGTCCTCCCGAAGTGTTCACAAATTCCATGACTTCCATGACTTCCTCATCAATTTCCCCTGGTCGAACAAGCTCCTCATGGACAGCACACAAACAATGTTGGGCTGCCACTAAGCAACAAAAGGGCTCCAACATTGGCTGCGTGCACACATCAACCTGGGGCCGGGACTCTCCACCACCCTGAGGATCATCCAGAGTACAGGCTGTCACAAGAGTCAAATCAGTCACTTCGCTTGAAAGATTGGGGGTTACATGCACATCAGCGACAATCAATGTACTAGGGATTTCATTCATATTTTCGACTTCAACAACACCAATGGATTTTACATGTGTGCTAGTAATGGACAAAGGTCCAGAACTATCACTCACACTGGCCTCAGCCAACACGCTCTCTAACCCAGTCTCCGAACATAATGATTGTATTGGGGTCAAAGGTGGCGGAGGACTGGTTAACACACACACATTAGACCCACTCTCTAGGCTGGACAGGGTGTCTTGGGAATAATACAAACGAATGTCAGATGAAAGTGATATTGAGCGCTGGAGATTATGCTTTTTGCGGTTTAGTCTAGTATTAATTTTGTTCGCTGCCATTTCTAAATTAAATAATTGGCCAGGATTAATTACAGGCATGCCTGATGTTAATTTGAATTTTTTTTTACTGACCGTAGTTGACATAATATGTTGGTGATCAACTAATTAGGCAGAGCGAGAGAACAGCCGCAGCACGCTTGCACGCGAGACAGCAAGACAGCCCACTCAGCAACCACTCTTGCTAAACGCGCGCGCTAAACGCGCAGCGTTGATGGTTTTGGAGAGGTTGCTGGGTAAGGGGCAGGCAGGAAGTCGAGATATGACCCAAAAATCGCCAATGACATGGACTGGTTACACAATGTACTATGGAAAAACAGAAAAAATAATAAAAATGAGCCACTATTCACTGAATAAAATCAATCAATTCCTTAGTAGACCCTTTTAAAAACAATTTGTACCAAAGTTCCAGTTCCACAGAAGCAAACAAAGTCCAATCCAAAATCGATCTTTGCACAGGACACAGGACACAGGAACAGCGTGGGAGACAGCAAGACAGTCCACTCAGCAACCACTCTTGCTAAACGTGCGCGCTAAACGCGCAGCGTTGATGGTTTTGAAGAGGTTGCTGGGAAAGGGGCAGGCAGGAAGTCGAGATAGGACCCAAAAATCGCCAATGACATGGACTGGTTACACAATGTACAAAGTTCCAGTTCCACAGAAGCAAACAAAGTCCAATCCAAAATCGATCTTTGCACAGGACACAGGACACAGGAGCAGCGTGGGAGACAGCAAGACAGCCCACTCAGCAACCACTCTTGCTAAACGCGCTAAAAGTACATTTATTTCTAAACCATCTGTTGGTAAAACACTTCACTTCTATTAAACTAAAATCACACGAAAAATACACTACACACAACCTTTGTACAGGACAACTCAAGGTAAGTACCTTATGATTAGACTGACCGGTGTTGTGAAACAAAAGACGTTACCGGGAATACATATGCAATCACATTTTGACAGTAATGACAGTTCGGTCTTACTAAAGATACGCGCATCTGCGGAAAGAAATGTTACAGGGAAAAACCACACTTAGCACCTGAGTTAACAAAAGCGAGTTGGGGGCAAAAATCATAGGCAATACTTTTGTCAAGGCAGTCAGAATCAGAGAACACTTGCTGACAGGAAAATAAAAGTCAATAGGCCTGTGCCAATGTCAAGTGGAACCGGGTCGCTGTTGTTGAGGATCACACAGTCAGACAGTTCAAGATTCAGCGTTGCCAGGAGTACTTGGATATTGTCAACAGAGAAAGCAAAAGTTCTAAGATGGAAGGAAGACAAGGGCAAGCCTTGGATGAGGAGAAAAGGGTTCACCCTAGTTCCTCGAAGCTGGACACAGTACCTTATTCGTTGAAGAAGCTGTTGCCACGGCAGTTGTTCCTGGTAGTTTCCTGCAGACTCACAGTTCCTGGAGCTTCAGTTGTGGGGACAAGAACGAGGACGTCTGGAGTGAGCTGCACTACACAGGGATGAGGCCAGCAGCAGCGACAGTGAATAAAAGGTGCGCTCCTTTAAAACAGAAGAGGCTCTACAGATGGCTATCCGGACCACCACAGCAGTGTGCAGCGATTTCGACCAAGAAGAGGATCCTCTGCCTGTGGAAGATGAGCTGGTTGATCCCACCAGGCACAAGGGAAGAAGACTCCGGACTGGATCTTCTCTTGTCATTGAAGGGTCGATAGCTCAGGACTGCAGCAGGGCTTCACCGGGACTCGGTAGTTGCAGCATCCATCTTCTTCTCCGCTTCTCTTCGGTTCCTTGCAGTTCCAGTGGCGACTCTGACTTCCAGCCCAAGAGTCCTGCCTTTTATGCGAAAATCCCCCATTCACACAGCCTGCCTGTCAATCACACAGCATGGAAGTTGTCCGGCCCAGACAACCACCTCAGCCAATCATGCCAAAGTGCGACTTGGCTTTCCAAGGATACCCTGTGCAGGGGGTGACTACACCCCTCCCTCACATTCAGCCCACCTAGACACCCAGGCGCCAAGAGGAGGGCTTCTTGGCAGAAGCCCGCCAAAAGACGGTGAAAAAAGAAGGCAAACCTGGTTTGCCGCGCAAAGTAAAACACAAGAAGGACTTTAACAAATAGAAATGGTGAATAAACCCAACCAGGGCCAAAAGAAAGACTATTTGTTCAAGTGGGTTTATGTTCGCGTCTACTAATAGCCAAGAACAATACCACGTTTATATAATATAATCACGGTAGAAAAGTTAGGGTAGATACCACTGCCACCAGCCAAGTCTAAATATTAAAAGAGCAAAACAAAGCTCAGAGAGGCACAGACAAAAAGGGATAGGTATTAACCCTTTCCAGTACTCTATGTAAGATGGGGTGTACTGGGTCTGTAGTTTTAAATAACTGCATAAAGTAAATGGCAACTTTACCTTCTTCTGGGGGACAGTAGTCAGCCCAGAAAAATGGAGTCAGTGGGAAGTCTAAAAGACAACCCTGTGTCACTGCACTGAAGGTGCGGTGTAACACACATAACAATGGATCTCATGGAGTGGTGTCCTCCAGAGCCCACTATGACACAAACAGTAAACTACACGTGACAAAACACATGTAAGAGGGAAAAAGGCTCACACTCTTACCAAGTGGAAACAAATAACTCCAGAAATCCAGCAAAGGTGAGGGAAATTAGCCATAGAATGAGAATTCTCCCTAACAGAGCCAAGGCCCTATCTACATTGGGCTGGTTGTCATTCTGTAAGGAAAAGAGAATAGTGTGATGATCCGACCAGGCGCATGATTGGTTAGAGAGGATTTTGGTATTGCAGTTGATGTCAGTGATCTAGTCTAAAAGTCTGCCCTTGTTGTGGGTAGGTTGGGAGATATGTTGTGTGAAGCCTAGCTCTGAGATACTGGGCCTCATTACGACCCAGGCGGTAAGTTACCGCCTGGGCCGTGACTTTACCACCATGGCGTAAACTACGTTTACGCCATGGTGGTTGGCGGACTTACCGCCCCATTCCGAGGTCGGCGGGGCGGTAAGTCCCCAATCCCCATTTACCCTTCCCCATTCCCATTTTTGCCCCATAGGGCATAATGGGAGTGGGGAAGGCGTTAATTACGCCACCGTAAATTACGGTGGCGTAATTAACATCAAGTTCCCTTACCGCCATGGTTTTTTACACCCGCTAGAAGCAGGTGTAAAATCCGCCATGGCGGAAAGGGAACTCGTGATTGGCGGTAAGGGGTCGGCGCAGCTAACGCTGGCGCTAACCCCTTACCGCCAGGGTCGTAATGAGGCCCACTGTTGGCAATGGTTAGTGCATTAGCATCTTTAGAGTCAAGTAGGCCTAGGTTAAAGTCTCCCAGAAGCATCACTTGCAAGCTTGGCTTTAAGTTGGCTGTAGAAGTAGGGATATGTCTTCCTCTAAGGAGGATAGGGGACCTGGAGGTCTATACATAAGGTGAATGGTAATGGTTCACGTAGGCGACAAGGGCATCTTGATAGAGAGGAGGTCGCCCCGATGGGAAGGTTTGGATGGGGAAGGGCCTAAGTCCTAATGTTGTTTTAGCAATAAAGGCAATGCCTCCACCTTTTGAGGAAGTCCTGTACTGCCTGATAGAGTAATTGTCCGGAATGGGCAATGAAAGCAGAGGACCAGAAGTTAGCTGGAGCCAAGTCTCTGTAATAGCTAAGACGTCTAGGTCGTTAGAGGTGATGAGGTAGAATGGGAGTGAGTATGGGAATGTGATAGAGAGAGTATGGTAGAGAGATGTGTGGTAAAGAGGATGAATGTGGAAATGACAGGGGGGTGTGCCAGAGAGAGGAGAGTGCAATAGAGGGAATGGTCCGCAGATGGTGATTGAGGTTGATAAGATTGAAGAGCAGATTGGTTGAGGTAAATTGTCTAGGGCCTGCCACCCAAATGAACTGACCAACGCTATTCTAAATTCCAATCCTCAGTTGTGGGCGATAGTGCTAGCCTCCCTTTTTAAAGATACTGTTCTTAAGGGAACGTTTCCGGAGTCTTGATGTACTGGCCTGCTAGTCCCTATTTACAAGAGGGGGGCACAAGAGAATCCCAGGAACTATAGGCCCATTACACTGTTAGATGTAGATAGCAGGATTTTCACTTCTCTCATTTTAAAAAACCTATAGGATTGGACCAAGTTCATGGGTCGCCCGACAAAATTGCAGACGGGCTTCCCTTAGGGCTGCTCAACAAGTGTGAATGGCCTGGTGGTCCATATAATACAAGAAGAAGCATGCCTGGGGAAAACTGGCAGTACCTTTGTGGCTTCAATGGACCTCTCAGCGGCGTTTGACCGGGGGAAACTTTGGGCCAAGCGCGTAGGATGGGAATTGCCGGGGTTTATTGAAGCTGTTAATAGGGCTTCATGAAAACTCAGGAATTAAAGTGCACCTGAATAAGGATGGTGATTTTTCAAGAAACACCAAAACTACATCTGGTTTTAGACAGGGATCCGTTTGGCTCCCTGTCTTTTTAATCTATACGTTTCAGATGTTGGAGATTTTTTACAGGGGAAATGGCTGGCTTCTCCACGGCTAGGATCTTTGAAAATCCTGTGGATTATTTGTGCAGATGTGTTTTTTATTTTTTTCAAAATGGAACTTTAATGGCATTTTTAATAATACACTTTCAAGCAGCGCAACCACCCCTCAAAAAACCCAGCCGACATAACCCCCCTCCCAACAATTGACCCCAACCCCCCCCATGCAGCAGTTGCCACTCAACTCCAATATAATCATATCAAGGGTAGTAATGCCCTCTGGATAGGACAGTATCAGGGTCCTTGGGGTGGCTGTACAACTGTTACGTAGTGAGTCACCCTTTCCATATAGCATCCATATAGCAGGTGCGTAGGCTGGGCTAGCAAGCATCCTTGCACTCCACCCATGCCGCCCATCTCGGACTTGTATCACCCATCCTCCCCCTGTGTTATTCACCGGCCATACTTAAGTCTTGTTGCCCTAGTCTGGGTTAGCTGGGTGGGTCACAGAGTGGAAGATGGTAGATTCAGGAGGAGGCTATTGCGATAGTCAAGCTTAGAGAAAACCAAGGCTTGGGTCACATTGAGCCTCTGGGGGAAAGTGAGAAAAGGGAGAATTCCTTTAAGAAGGAAGACCAGATTGTGGGATTATTGTCAATATCCTGAGTGTGAGAGAGGAAGAAGAGAGAGGAGTCGAAGATGACTCCAAGGTTTCTGGCTTCAGAAGAGAAGGCAGGGGGGGAGAGCCCAAAGAGGAAGGCCAGAGTGACATGAAGAAGGAAGAAGCATGGGCCCCAATGGGAAGGATCTCAGTTTTAACGGCGTTGAGGCAGAGATCATTGGTGGTGCACCAGGAATGGATGGCAGATAGGCAGTCAGGGATGATGGAGAGTGCAAGAGGATCGGCATGGAGTTTAAAAAAGAGCTGTGTGTCATCTGCTAGAACCCTGGTGGACACCACAGGTTGAGAGGGAAGTAGGAGAGGAGAAAGTGCCCAGGATGACTCCCCTGGGATAATGTTCATCCTATTTTAACTACAAGGCAGCTGGAAAAGAGAGTATATACATTCATCAGAATTGGGCTGATTAATGTGGTCCTCGAGAAAGCAAGGAGTATCTCCCAGAGCCAGAAATAGCAGCATATCCAAAAGTAGCAAGTTTGCAAGTGCCATCAGAGGTCCCATATACCGCTGTACCAGTCACTCAAATAATTGAACTGCAGGCACCCCAGGAAGAGAAATAGTTGTGGCAAAAAAGGGGATGTACTGTGGGTGGGCAACTGCAAAAGAGGGAGCGAGGAGCAGAACATCCTGTTATTTGTAATGCGAAGAGCAAGATGTTATGCCACCAAATCAAGTCCAGTGCTGGGGAGGTATTGCTGCGGCGCCTACGTGTCTGGTATCAAGAGGAGTGAACTATTATTTTAAAGGGTCAATTTGACCTGGAAGTTGTCCACTGAGCTCATGCTAATGACCAGGTGCACACCACATGACTTGGCCTATGGGGCGGGTAACATTCCAGGTAAGTTGCCAATCCAGTAGCTGGGAACCAAAGTGATGGATTAGGGGGACCGTGTGTTAGCGGTAGAGGTAGATAAGGATGACGCCCATTGGTCAATGACTTGTAAGGATTTGTGGGGCTGACAGTCATTTTGGCATTAATCCAAGTTGGGACTTCTTTAATTCCCATGATGCTCGATGGCACATTCAGGGCACCTGTGCCGCCGGATCTTGATAAGTCACCCCTGCCTGTGTCGTGATGCTGATAGTTGAAGAACCTTATGCAAGTGCAAGACGTGTCATGAACTGGGCGGCATGTCACTGATTTTTTTTAATAAGAAGGCCGGCGAAGTGGCAGTGAAGTCCGAGCGGTGTGGTGGTGAGAACAGCGCAGGCAGTGCAGCTCATTTGGGGTAGAGGAAACTTCACCTGCACTTCATCGATCAGGATCGCCGGAAAGGCTCCCCAGACATAAGATAAGTACTCCGCCATAACCCGCAAGCACGCACCGCAGCTCTTCTATAAAACGATGTGGTTTTCTGATATTGTGAGCACACGCAGGTTGCATGGATTAACATTTGGTTTTGGGTATTGAAAATGCTGGCAGAGTATGCTGCCAGGGAAGGGTAGGGTGATTGAGAACATCTGTGTTGTGGGATTGAATGATCACAGGCAGGCACTGTAAGGCAACAGTGTGCACCAGGCCATAACACAGGGACAGACTGTATGTGTCAATGAATAAATGAATATGCTGGGGGGAGAACAGTGTGTTTGGAGGGCAACAGAGCTTGCTCATTCATGAATGCTGGCTCGGAGAACAAGCTGTGTCTTCACATGTTCTCTGGACCATGCAACACCAAGCTACCTAAGGCTATGTGTGTTATCAACCATTCTTCTTGTCTCATGTTTTACTCGTGGCATTTTTATGTGTTTCATCATGTTTTAATTATATTGTTCACAGTGATGCTTTGTTAATGTAGGAGTTGGATCAGACTAGAGACCAGACAATTAAGAGTGTATGGTAGAAAGGTAGGAGATTAGTTAGTGTGTATGCAAGTAAGCAATCACTCAGATGCTACGTTAGGGAGTGTCGGAATTTTGATTGTATGAAACACTGCAAGGTTTCCCCTAAACTCCTCCTACCTATCCATTACGCTTTCTCTCATCCTCTTTCCGGTGTCCCTTTTTTCCATCCTACCTATCCACAACCACCCCCTAACCCTCTTTCCCCTGTTGGCTGTCTTGCAGTGACACCTGTAATTACAGAATGAGGAACCCGTGCCATCCAAGGTGGGAGGGTCGTACTCCATTTTGGCTTCCATGGAGGTAATGGAGCTCTGTAGAATGCTGCAAAGGAAGTCATTCCAGACTGGGGTGGCTGAACCAGGCGGAGCTCTGAGCTGGCTTATGCAGGGCAACCCCCTGCCAGAGCCGCGGAAGGAAGCCTCCTCCGCCACTTCACCCCCCGCACAAAGCCATTGACAGGGGTTCCCTTGCTCCTCCCCCCAAGAGGTAAAGCTAACATACACCGGGGGAACAGTCTCGACCGGAGGCGAAGGGGAGCAGCTGCGGCATACACACATCAGGTGCTCAACACTCACGGCGGGGCAAAAGTAACCAAGCTCCAGCCCCCCACAGGCTCTCCCACTTGCTGGAGGAACTTTCTCCCCCACAGCAGGAGGCCTGTATACCAGTGGAGGGAGATAGAGCGCTGCACAAGGAGATTACAGGCCGGAATTTAGAGCTCTAGAGCCCATTTGATCAACTGACCTGACAGGCCATACCTGATATATCCACCATGTTACAACCGCACAACAAGGGCAAAAAAACAGAGACTGGACGGCCTCTGACCCACTCGCCGGGATACCGGCAAGGCAATGGGCTACAAAAGATGACATCCAATCAATCTTGTCAGATATTAAAGTTGAATTCCGGAATTGCATGTCAGATATGTTCTCTAAGGTGGAGCATCTGGACAGTCGGTTGAAGGAGCTAGAACATAGGGTCAGTGAATCGGAGGACTAGGTCCTCGATCATGCAACGCAGGTGATGGATCTAAGTAGGAAACTGCAGACCCTGGAGCAGAAAGATTAGGGCATAAACCTCAAGCATGAGAACATCGAAAACAGGGCACGCAGGTACAACATGAGTATTAGAGGAATACTGCCACAATCACAGCTCAAGTCTTACCAAACTATGTGAGAGACCTCTTCCAGACCCTCCTCCCGGATTGTAACAAAGCATTGCTGCTACTAGAAGGCACCCACAGGCTGTGGGCCCGTAGGGGTGTCCCCTCAAGTACCCACCAGACGTGATCACCTGGGTTCACTTCTTCCCTACAAAGCAAGAGATCATGATGGTGAGCCGGATAGCTGGATACAGGGCGACTTAATCTACCAAGGGACACCAATACAAATCTACCAAGACTTGGCAACAGCGACAGTGCAAAGACAAAGGGCCCTCAGGCCTCTGACTTCGGTCCTCCAGGCCCGGAATATTAAATATCGCTGGTTGTTCCTGGCCACCCTTCAATTCACATTCGAGGGCCAGTCCCGAACCACTCACTCCTTGGAAGAAGCTGAAGTAATCCTGATGGGAGAACCCTGGCGCCGCAGGAAGACCTCACAACTGCGTCATCCGGAGGTAGGGCAGGAACATCCCCGAAACCTCGACGAAACACCTGGGTGAAAGTGGCAAATGGATGCAAAGCAGGGCACTCCCAGTAGCAAGCATGACAAAATCGAACGAGCTCACCCACCAAAACCTTTCACTACATTCTTCAGTGAGTACGCCTTGGCTCGCCATGATATGAGATTGATGGAGTTTAGTTGTTGTTTTACAGTTTAAGTTTTTGGCTTTAAAAAAGTTGAAATCCCGGTTGCGACGAAAGCAATAAAGATCAGGACACTTGTAGGCAGATGAACGTCACTGGAACCCGAATCCCTCCCCGCTTCCGGATGGGACAGAACCTCGAGGGACCTCCCCACCTCACCAAAAACGTTGCTTCGTAAACATACAAGGCCTGAATTCTCCGAACAAATGCAAATCAGCACTCCAACGCCTGGGGGATTTGGCCAGCTCAATAATTTTCCTCCAAAAACTCATCTGATCTCGGCAGACTTCCTTTGCCTGCGGAGCAGAGCCTATCCGAAACAATATCTGGCGTCCATCATCTCCAAAAAGGGTGGCAATGCAATTCTTTTGGCAAGAGACATCCCATTCACATAGCTGGAGGTAATCAAAGGCCTCGAAGGGAGATACGTGGGCATTAAAGATAAGCTGTTCAACCAATTATATACCCATCTCTCAATATACGCTCCCAATGAGAGACAGGAAGCCTTCCTGCTAGACTTGGAATCTAATTTCCTCCCTTTCCTGGAAGCCCAGGTGGTGATGGGTGAAGACTTTAATGGGATCCTGAACCCCCAGATCGATACATTCCATCAACCAGCACCGAGAGACTTCAAAATTACACTAGGCCTGCTTCACTTCTTTAAATCCCTTGGAGTGATGGACTCATGTAGTGTTTTACACCCGGAAGTGAGGGACTACTCATTTTTTTTGCACTACACTGCACTCTCTGGCATTGATCTCTTACTGACGAGCCTCAACTCTTACAATATACTGACAAGGTAACAATCGGTACGAAGATAATCTTGGCTCATGCTCCTGTCATCCTCATGGCCTGAATTCACAACCCTGATCGCCCTCCTAAGCCCTGATGGTCCCTATACGACCCGATTCTACATGACATGGCAATCAGAGATGCCTTAACTAAAGCCATTCATAACTGCTTTAAAGAGAACCAAGTAGGACCCACTTCGGATTCCACCACATGGGAGGTAATGAAAGCAGTGATCAGAGGGGAATTAATTGCCCCAAGTGGCGGCTTACAGAAAATGCAGAGCCCAAAATAGAGAATTATTGGAAAACGAATTAACGGCAGCGGAAATGAATCATAAGAAGGGTTGGTCTCCCAAAGCAGCACGCACCCTGCGAATTGCACGCAACAAACTGGAAGCCCATTATGCAGAAGAGACAGCTCAAACTCTTATGAGAACTAAGAAAAGCTATTATGCTCATGGCAATAAGGCCAATACATTCCTGGTCAAGAAGCTAGCGAAAACGCAAACGAGAAACCAGATTATAGGCTTAAAAGACTCCAATGGGTCCACCCAGTTTTCTGAGACGGCCTAGCAACATCACACTTAATCGACACTATGTCAGCCACCCCCAGATCCCTATCGCAACAGAAGCAATATATTGAGGAAGCCACATTCCCGGGTCTCTCAGAGATAGATAGGGATTCCCTGGAGCTACCCATCACCGCAGAGGAAGTGGAGACAGTTATAAAATCATTAAAAGCTAGGGCCTCTGGCCCCGATGGATTCTCCCCCAAATTATACAAACTTTTTAGGGCCTCCCTCAGGGGCCCCCAGACGGAGCTTCTGATCTCATTTCGGGAATCTGGCGCCACAACCCCCTCCATGCAAGAATCCACCACTATCCTGCTGTTAAAGCCATGAAAAGAGCCGGGAGAATGCACCTCATCTAGGCCTATCTCGCTTCTTAATATAGACGCGAACATTTACTTGAAGGTGCTGGCTAACAGATTGTCGAGCATCCTCCCCAAAATTCTTAACGCTGATCAAACAGATTTATATTGTGAAGAAGCACTGGGGATAATATTCAATGGGCCATCAATCTAATAGACGTGGCAACGACAGAACACCGGGAACTGGCCTTACTTACCTTAGCTGCAACTAAATCATTCGATAGGGTTGATTGGACTTTTATGCATTTGGCTCTTGAAGCATTTCGTTTTGGCTCCCTTTTCTGCAAGATGCTTCTGGCTTACTACAGGTCCCCAAAAACAGTCCTGAAGGTGATCCAGAAATTGTCAGCCCCTATCCCACTCTCATGCGGGACAAGACAGGGTTGTCCGCTTTCCCCATTAATCTTTGCTCTATTATGGAGCCATTCGCCCAACAAATCTGCAACATCGCCATTGAAGGGGTGCACATAAGAGACAATCATTATAAAGTATCTTTGTATGCAGACAATGTAATGCTCTCACTTACCAACAGTCAATTATCGCTGCTGAATGCATTGATAGAACTAAACTCCTTCGAAAAAGCCGCAGGTTTTGCCGTTAATTATGCTAAATCAGGGGCCGTATGGGTGGGAATGTCTAGCAAAACAAACAACCTCCTTCTACCAACTTACCCATTGGCATGGAGCACTAATACGATACAATACCGGGGGTACATATCGCGGCAAACCCTAAAGGTTTATACGCAGCTAGTTCCCCCCACCCTTCTTCAGTGACCTGGAGGCAGCCCTTAAAAGGTAGATAGCTCAGGTGATCTCACTTATGGGAAGGGTCAAGGCATGCAGGATGAACCTTCTACCCAGATTCCTATATCTGTGCTCGGCCCTCCCAGTGGAAGTCACTCTAAAACCCCTTGTTCAGCTCCAGAGACAGATCTCCCGGTTCATTTAGAAAGGGGGAAAAGTGCAGATCTCAAAAAAAGTTATGACAGGTGCTGCCAAGTGCGGTGGAATGGGTGCCCCTGATCTCCGCTGGTATTATGTGGCGGCACAGTTGGCAAACATCCCTGCATGGTCAGATACTGCAAATCCCCCGAAGTGGGTACTCGTTGAACAAGCCAGATGCCCCCTCGCTCTCTGCTCCCTACTACACATATCGGCAGCTACACGCAAACATTGGGAGTCCATTCTCCTCCACCAAAACGACCCTGTGAATCTGGGATTGGGCCTTAAACAAGAAATGGTTTCCCAAGGGTATGAGCTCATGCTCGCCAGTACTTCGGAACCCTCACTTCACCCCTGGGCTAGAACCGCCTAATTTCAAGAATTGGAGTCAGGTGAGGGGGGCTGCAGATGATTTCTCAACTGTTTGAAGAAGGCTTTCCACTTACTTTAGAGAATTGTAAAATCATTTTCACCCTCTCAGAATCGGATCGATTCTCCTACACACAGATCCGACATTGGACCACAAAGCCTCCCATCAGACAAGGGGCCACAATAGAGCTCAATTCCTTAAACATACGCTCCAAGAGGTCCCCCGACGAGGACTCATCATGAGACTGTATACATTATTTTAGGAAGATATGCTAGCCCTATGACCTAGATACATTACCCAATGGGCGGCAGACCTAGGTCATTCTATAGACAACCAATTGTGGGTGGACATTTGGTCCAGGTACAATAGAGCCACCAGATGTGTCACCAATACGGAATGTGCTCTGAAGCTACTGTATCTCTGGTATTATCCCCCTGTACGCCTACATCACTTCACAAATTCACTGGATCCCAAGTGCTGGAGACGTTGTGGGGCCCTGTGTACTTATCTCCATATGTGGTGGGAATGCCCACGAGCGCGTGCCTTCTGGGAGGAAATACTTAATACGAATGAGGCGATCACTCACATTGGGCTGCCAATGGACCCGGAGGTAATCCTACTGGGGATCCCGCATCCGGAATCCTACCCTAAATCCGGACCCACAGCCAAGCTACTCTCCCAGCTTCTCATGGCAGAGAAAATTACTCTTGCTCGCACCTGAAAAGCTCAGGAGGGCGCCCAGCTACCTATGTGGTGGATTAAGGTCTGGGATATCCTTGTTGCGGAGAAAGTCACGGCGGCCAAAGAGGGAGCACATCACTGTTTCCCCCACATTTGGGCCCCAATCTTGGAGTATGATCAGGCCTTTCCTATGCTGACCTTCAACCGCGCCTGACAAGACTTTTCCTGCACCCCAATTAGTGGATCTAGATGGGCCTTTCATCCCAAGGGGCTTCACGGAAATGTTATACATTGTGCATTGATGATATCATGTCCTAACACTGTATGTCTACTATGCTGCATCCAATTTTAAAAAAGATGTTAAAAAAAAATACATCCAGTATTTCATGTATCTCTAATTAAACCTGCAGCAGTTGGTGTCTGAACTAAGAAGCCACGATCATCATGGAGGACGGACAAGAAGAATATAAGGTACAGGGGATCTTTGATTCAAGAAGGTGGCAACGACGGTTGTGGTATTTATTGGAAAGGACCGGTTATGGACCTGAGGATTGCTCCTGGGGACCAGCAGAGGCAATACATGCACCTAGGCTGGTAAAACAGTTTCATAAGAGATATTCTGGTAAACCCAGCCCTTTGTAGGGCCCTGGGAGAGGAGGTAATGTAAGGATTTGTGGGGCTGTCAAGTGCAGACAGTCATTTTGGCAATATGCCAGAGCGTTATGGGTATTTTGGCCTGCAAATCTGAGTTGGAACTTCAGTTCCCATGATGCACAGTGGCACACTCAGGCCACGCCTGCCGCCGGATCTTGATGAGCCGCACCTGCCCGTGCAGTGTTACTGATTGTTGAAGAACCTAACGGCACGGGTAGGGCGTGGCATGAACCGGGCAGCGTGGCAGTGAATTTCTTTAGTAAGAATCCCTGGGATGTGGTAGTGAATTCTTCAATTAAAATCACGACGGCATGGCAGTGAGACTGGCAGAGACAGCACAGCTTCTTTGGGGCAGAGGAAACTTTGCCTGCACTTCAGTGCTCGGGGACACCAGAAGGCTCCCCAAGCACAAGATAATGTATTTATTTATTTATTTGGATTTGTAGAGCGCACGTCAGCCCGGGGGCATCGTATAAGTATTCTGTCATAACCCGCAAGCAAGCACCAGCAGCGCTGGTCTAAATACATGTGTTTTTCTGATACTGTGAGCACATGCAAGTTGCGTGAATTACCATTTGGTTTTGGGTATTGAAAACCGGCTGCTGGCAGAGTATGTTGCCAGGGTATGGTGATTTAGAACATCTGGGTTGTGGGATTGAATTATCACAGGCAGGCACTGTGAGGCAACAGTGTGCTCCAGGCCATAACACAGGGACAGACTGTACATGTCAATGAATAAATGAATATGCTGGGGGGAGAACAGTGCGTTTGGAGGTCAACAGAGCTTGCTCAGTCATGAATGCAGGGTCGGAGAGCAAGCTGGGTCTTCACATTGTCTCTTGACCATGCAACAGGGAGCACCAAGCTTCCTAGGGTTATGCGTGTTATCAACCATTCTTGTCTCATGTGTTCCATTTTACTCGTGCCATTTTGATGTTTTTCATCATGCTTCATTTCATTGCTCACAGTGATGCTTGGTTAATGTAGGAGTTTCATTAGACTAGAGACTATTAAGAAATATAGAGAAATTAAAAGTGTATGGTAGGAAGGTAGGAGATTAGTTAGCGTGTATGCAAGTAAGGAATCCGTCAGACATTAAGTAAGGGATTGTCTAAATCTCAATTATCAGAGGAATTCTGATTGTATGAAACACTGCAAGGTTTTCCCTAAACTCCCCCTACCTGCCCATTACGTTTTCCCTCATCCTCTTTCCGGTGTTCTGTTTTTCCCACTACTGATCTACATCCTCTTCCTAACCATCTTCCCCCCATTGGCTGTCTCGTGGTAACCTGTAATTACAGAATCAGGGACCCGTGTCAACCTAGGTGGGAGGGTCGTACTCCATTCGGCTTCTGTGGTTGGGAACGGGGGGTGGATCCCCCTTCAGGCCTGACAGGACTATAGGGGACTGGTAGTATGTTTACAGGTGCTAGCCAATGAGGGTGGGTGATAACACTGTATATTGTTCACGTCATGAGTGATGAGTCCTTTCCTTAAAAGCCATGTATCTGCTTTGAATTAACAGAGAGCTCTGTGTTAGTTTGGTTCTACGGGACCTTCTGATACCTTTTTCCTTTTTGCATACAAAATAAATCTTGTCATGAGGTGAAACAAGCCTTACACCCTCTATGTATATCTCTACTCTGTGCGTCTCTTATAGCTTAGTGTGTTCAGACTGTCCTGCAGACATGGCCTTCTTTTAACATATAAGTTTGTGTTATACAACTAACTATTTTAACCATAACAATGCTGTGATACAAAAAATGTGCATTAAGGGACTCATTAGATCGCCTGTCTTTGAGATGAGGACTGGTCCTCAAAAGTAAGGACTGAATTGGAAGGCTTGGCTAGAGGCAGTGAAGATTACCAGTGAGGAATCAGAGCACTGACGGGCTTGAAGATATTACCTGGAGGCTTCCTGTACAAGTCAATCAAATTGAAAAAGGTCAGTGAGCATGTGGGGAACGTCACACCAAGTGCAGAGAGATTTGGCTAGTGGTGCCTGAGCCGGCAAACACAGTAGGACAACTTTACAGTAATACTGTGGATGAGCCACACACTACCACAATGGACCTCATGTGCATGACTCATTGCAGCTCACTGGTTCTTCTTTATGGTGTCATGATCCCCTATAGATTGTTACGACTGGACCTGCGGTCACGCAGGCCAGTCCTTCCATTGCTGTGGGCACCCAGCACACACGTTGACATCATTGTTGCGGGTTGGCTCACAAGCACATTGAGCCAGCCTGCATGGCGGTGGGGGCACCCACCGTATTTGGTTGCAGGGGTCGCCCTGATGGGCCGTGATCACATGGACCCAGACAATGCCCTGGGGACAGCCAGGCTAACACACAGGACAGCGCTGGAGTTGCCCAGCATGGGCACTGGCACCTTCATTCAGATTTGCCCGGCAGGGGCTCTGCTGACATGGGTGGAGGGACATCAGGGACAGCGTTGTCCAGCAGGGGCAGTGTCCAGGTGGAGTGTCCTGCCACAGCAGGCCTTCCGCCTGCTATGCAACGCCACCGTCGCGCTGTTGTAATGACACACACATCAGGCAGCGCTCCATGGTATCAACTGATGATCCGGAACTGGCTCATCCCTTGTATTATCTTTCATCACAGCTTTAATTAATACATCTTTTAACACTCGCATTGTTCCAGACAATCTGAAGGATGACTGGGTCATCCTCTTCTCAAAAAACCTTCCCTTCACCCCAGCATACCCTCTAACTACAGACCTATTACTACCGTTCCCTTGTTGCTCAAAATACTATAGCGAGCTGCTTATTTACAAATCCAGGACTATCTGGAATCCAGCAAACTCCTCGGCCTTAGACAATCTGGCTTCTGTCCTAGGCATGGAACAGAAACTGCCCTTATTGATCTTAAAACCCACATTGAGGATCTCAAAGACAACAGTAAACTAGCTCTACTATCACTACTCGACCCATCGGCAGCCTTTGATCTGGTGAATCCAATTCTCTGCAGACATCTCAAATTGGCAGCCCATTTTTCTGACAAAGCATCCGCCTGGATCAGATCTTTCCTGGACAACAGATCCATGCGGGTCTTCTCCCCTTCTGCATCTGCAGAACCTTCCCCAGTACTATGCGGGGTTTCCCAAGGTTCAGGCGTCTCACCCACGCTCTATAATGTGTTTACAAAACCACTTTTCGATATTCTTGACTCTCTGGGTGTCACCTACACTCATTATGCAGATGACACCCAGATACTCATTCCCATCACCGGCGACTACATAGCAGAAACCAAAGCTCTGAACGAGGTCTATCTGGTAATTCAGGCTTGGATGGCTCAACACGAGCTCTGCTTGAACGATGATAAAACAGAGCTACTCATTTTGGGCTCACATCATCGCCTAAGTCGACTTTCGACTTGACCCTATCTTTAAATCCTTCATCATTGATGGTAACACCATTAAGGTCTCTAATTACACCAAAACACTGGGTATTTATCTTGACTCCACATTATCCCTTACAAGACAAACCAATGCCGTCACCTCAGCATCCGCATACATGTGCAAACTCATTACTGCCTGCCGCCCCTTCCTCACAACTGCCAACTGCACCATCCTCGCCAGAACCCTTATTATGTCCAAACTAGACTACAGCAATGCACTATATCTAGGGACCAGTCAACAAAACCTTAACAAGATACAGCTTACCCAAAATAACGCCATTAGGGCCGCCTTAAACATCCCCAGAAACCAGCATGTATCTGACTGTAGACGTAGCTTACACTGGCTCACATGTGCCCACATGGTTTCTCTCAAGACCCTTGCACTCAAGCACAAGTGCCTAGCTAACCAGGCTCCTAATTATCTGGGGAACCGTTTCACCCCTCTCACGTCCATCCGCACACAGAGAGCAGCCCAAGCGCACTACTCCCTTCTCCCAAGATACAAGCTGCAGTCAGCTGGTGGATCCAGTTTCCCGGTCCTCGCCACCAAATTGTGGAATTCACTACCCAACCCACTAAGAACAGAGTGCTCCTTCCACGCCTTCAAGAGTAAAGCTAAACGCTGGCTTATCTCACAAGACATTCATGTACCTCGCCGAGCAAATCAGCCCAGCCTAGTTTAATGCCCACGTAGCACACTTTTTGCACCAACTGTACTTGCAATACTCTAACTGCAAATTTGATCCATAATTACCTGTAAGTTTTCTTCCTACCATGACCGTTATCACTATGTAAATTCCTTGTACTTATTTATCTTGTAATTATTACTTTGTAATGTTGTTGATTATATCTTGTATTTTTGTGTAATGCCTATTGATTATGCCTTTGTAACGTATGATATATAAATAAAACAAATACAAATTAGGTCACCTGGTCATCAACATGTGGCCTTCGCAAGAGCCTTGGGAGATACCATGCCCCCAGAAGGTTCGACACTCGCCACACCACATAGATCATACGTCCCTTCCTGCAACGTTCAAGTTTTGTGTATATTTTCTTTATATTAAAAGTGGAATTTTCCAAAGATGATCATTTATGTTAAAAACTGCTCATTCAGTCTTTTACACTTTGAAGGTCTAAGTTCTGCTTTTCTGCCCCAACCACAGATGTCCAGAATAGCATCTGTTTTACACAGGAAGCATTCTTCTGAAATTTCGGTCGGAGAGAAAAATTTTCATTACGAAGACCTCATTACCAGTGTCAGGCATTCATACTCAAAACCGCCGAGCGAGTGCCCACGCTGCACACTGGCTACCTAGGGGTTGCCATGGAAGAAGCCATGGAGATTGACACGATATATCAGAATTACCAGATCTATCAGAATGTTGAGGATGCAAAGGACTCAAGCCGCAAGGGGCCTGGTGAGTCTACTTCTGGTTTCTTTATTTATACCGCACGCCGAACCCTGAGGTAACTGGGCGCCAGAGATTTAGAGGCGGTCACAGCAGAGTAAATACATACAGGTTGGGGTCTGTTTAAGGTAGTGCTTCACCTGGCATAGAAGAAGGTCGCCCGTTTCAGAGCACTGTCCATCCTTTTAAAGCAAGTCCATATTGCCAATCATTACCATCATGGCAGGCACGCCCATGCACACGTATAAGTATTGCTTTATTAATTTTGTCATTAGGCATTGCAAAAGAGGGCAATGTGCTCTAAAATGTCAAGAAGTAAAAATGAAAATTGCTTTTCTAGACCCTCCAGATCAAAGTTGGGTTGGAATGGGTGTCGAGAGGATAGCTCAGGGGCAAAGCTCGCCTTGGAAGCAAGAAGATGTGGAGCAACACAGGTTGGATCCCTGGTCCGTGCTTAGAAATTATTGAGCACATTATAATGATCTAGCTGTGTGTTTAGAAGTTGTTATCCTGAACAATGGAAATACTGACTTAGAAGTTCGAAGAAACTTCCTAAATCTGCCTGATTATTCAAAACTATATTCTATTGTGCAGACATGGATATCATGTTACCAGTTTCTATCCCTGGCTTTCTGTTTGGCACCGACCTTGCAACCCTTAGGTCAGACGTCACAGAGTTAATGACTGAGAAAGCAAAGTTATTTATTTTTATTTTTTATTTTGCATTTTTAAAGCACTCACACAGTCCGCGGGCATCCAGGCGCTGTTACAGGAATTGTTTGCTTCTTAGTTGCGTAATTGTTCTGTTTTTTGTCTTAGTTGCGTATTTATAACGTATTTATAACGTGCTTAAAAACCCAGAGGTTTCTAAGCGCAGACCCAGGGATCGAACCTGTGTTGCTTCGTGTCGTCTTGCTTCCAAGGCGCGTACGTTGCAGCTGAGCTATCCTCCCGGGACATTGAAGAATTGCTGCAGCTGCATTTCTTTCAGGGTACCAATCCTCTTTTTCTTACTTACAAAGGGCCTCATCACAAGTCCGGTGGTAACCCATAGAAGTGGTGGTAACTGTAATAGCGCTATGAATACCGCTCTGCCGTATCATGTGCCGGCACAAATACCGCCTACCGTAAAAGCAGCCGGCACTATTACAGCTGGCGCTATTACATCCGGCGCTAATACAGAGGGTATTATTACAGCCGCCCACACGAAGCACAAACACAGTCACATCACAAATCCATCCTCAGCAGCACATATCGCCCAAAACACGTCGCAATTACCTCCGACATCCAGTTGAAGGTAAATGAACACAGGTGCCTGAAATGAAGCCACATGTGATCCCAATCCACGCCAGAGGGCTACATAAGGCACACCCATACCCCAAATACTGTTTCCAACACCATGCTGCTACTAGCCACTGTGAGCTCAGAGAGGCTGCTGCTCACACTGCGTCTGGGAATAGAGAGGCAGGACAAGCAGGCCAGGGCACAGGGAGTACAGGGGGGGATAGGGAGGAGGAGTAGAGCCCAAGCAAGGCGTGCACTGATCCCCTGGGTTAGGCCCTACCCTGGACCCACAAGGACAGCCAGTTGGTCACCATGTACCGCCTCAACAGGAAGTCCATAACAGTGCTGCCCACCACAATATAGGACGACATATGGAGCAGGATCAATAGCCAGACAGCTGTGCCCCCGCTGTTGAAACTAGTGTCTGTCCTACAATTCCTTGGAACTGGCAGCTTCCAGCACTCTGTTGCCATGATGCATGCCATGGCACAGCCCACATTTTACATAGTTTTGGGCCAGTTGCTTGAAGCCCTCCTGCAGCAAGTGCAACCCCACATCTCACTGCCTATCACCCCAGCTCAATGCCATGAAGACACGGTTCTGTGCCATTGCACAAATGCCAAATTTGATCGCTGCACTGGACTGCACACATGTTGCGCTGGTGACACCCCAGGCACACAAAGCAGTGTCCCGAAACAGCAAGCACTACCACTTCCTGAATGTGCAAGTGACCTGTGACCCCAACCTGTACATCACCTACTGCTGTGCCTGCTACCCTGGTTCCTCCAACGATGGTCCTACGGTACAGCACACTGCTGAGGCACAGAGGACAATGGACCTGGACAGTGGGGGAGTTGAAAAGACAGTACACATGTGACGCAAAGCACATTCCCGAATGGGCGAGGGGATGCAAATGACTACACAAAGGATGGCAAGACAAGTGAGTGCAAAAATCTGTCTTGCACCTCCTCCCGCACCGTCACATTACAGGCCATGGAGCATGCACATGTCAGACTTATCTGCATGGAGAAGCAGTAATACACATACAGTAACAACCATCTACACCAGCATGACTACAGGTACCACAATGCAACATGCACTTACCAAATCAATGCTGGAAATGGCCATAATGCCACACCCAATAACAACCCAGCCAGTACCCCAGCCATGTACCGGTGTGCGGCCAGTCCGAATACTCACCCGTTGGCACCAGATGCACAGGGGGAGCCCCTGGGGCAACGAAGAGACCTAGGCTATTTAGCCTTCGGTGTGTGCTGCACACCCTAATATCCACTAAATGGTTACGTGAAAAGCTTTTTTTTAGTGCAGTATCATTTGTAATTACTAAGTAAAATTAATTGCGCAAAAAGATTCTTAATACTATTTAATTAAAACATGTGTGGTATTTTATTAGTTAAAAGAGTAAGTGCAGATGCACAAAGTGCAAATGCATTTCGGACTGCATTGAGTCCTTCACCTGCGTAATCCTCATCTGATCAGTGTACAATTAGTCGATCACAGTTAGGTTAGAACACAAAATGCAGGACATAATTATCTGCCACAGTGTTGGCATGCTACAAAGTCCCAGTCCAGTTAGATAGAGCACACTCAGGGAAGTCCTCGCAATGATGAAGTTTTACAGGGTTTATGTAGAGTTGCGCCCCAACAAATCCTCCTCCCCCCTCCCACCACCAACTCACTGGAGCACAATCCCCCACCCTCTTCCCACCACCAACTCCCCCGCACACATTCCCCCCTCCCACCTCCCACCACCAACTCCCTGGAGCACAATCCCCCACCCTCTTCCCACCACCAACTCCCCCGCACACATTCCCCCCTCCCACCTCCCACCACCAACTCCCTGGCACACAATCCCCCTGTCCCCTCTCACCACCAAATCCCCGGCATACAATCCCCCAACAGCCCCCCCAACAGTCCCATTGTCATTCACTGTCGTGGCCTCTTCCCCTGCCGCCCTACTAGCCCCAAGTGATCTTGGGCTAAGTAGTCACTGCGACAGTTATCGTGGCATGCCCTGTAGTGACCCCTTCGTGGGTGTGGTGGAGGTGGATGAGACAGACTTCGCCACCAGGATCTGCTGCCGCTGCAACACATTGCCCTGCCATATGGCTTCCGCTAGGGCAGAGACACCCTCCATCATTTCATGGACAAGTTGCGCATATAGTGTCAGGGTGGATGCGTTTGCACTAATCCCAGTCCTGTTCTGCACCCTCTGACGCACTGCCCTGCGGGTGGCCCCCTAAATACTGTCCCTGATGGCCTGCAGGTGTGCAGAGTTAGTGCACCTGATCGCTCCAATTTACACATCCATCCTTTGCAGCAGCAAACTGCGAGACGGACTAGGCTGTCTGGGTGTGGGGCTCTGCACTGAGCCGGGGTTATAAGCAGGGAAGCCAGGTGATGGGATGTCCACATTCGCCTCGGGTGTGGACATGCGCTTGTGGCACAGAGGGCTACCTGGGGAGTGTTGGCCTGCTGCTGATGGTGACTCTGGGCTGCTGTCCCCTGTGGCTCCTCAGTGGCACTGGAAGCAGACGAAACCTCTGTCAGTGCCTACAGCTGCTGGTGTTGCAGGCTTGGGCTTGCTGGCTGCAGGTGTTGCATGGGGGCCGGCTTATGTCTGACGGGCATGCTTGTGGACCTTCATAGCCCCACATCCCCTCCCGGGTGTCACTGACATGGTGAGGTTGGGGGATGGCTTATTCCATGGCACTGTCATGGCTCCCTGGGGCAGTGCTGCGCTGCCAGCAGGGCTGTACTGTGATGCACAGTGATTGGCAGGCTGGCCACATGTCTGTGTGTGGGACATGTACTTCCCTGTGGGTTGTCTGACGTTGCCCTCATGGGGCAGGCCTACTGGGATAGCTTCTTGATGCAGTGACTTCTGCACAGTTTTATGGTCATTCACGCACATCATTCACGCTGGCGCAGGGTGGGTAAGTAGGTGTCTGGTTCTGATTGGCATTTGTTTTGATCATTTGCCTGCCCTTCCTGCTGCTGTGACACTCAGGGGTGCCCTTGGTGCCATGCCCCATGGCTGATGTGGAGGCTGGCTGATGTGCCAACCCGCCACTCTGCCCTGTCAGTGTGCTCAGCTTCGGGGTATGCTGACTTGTGTCCTGTCCACTGGGGCTTCTTATGCTGGGTTGTCATTTATGCATGCATGGGGCATGGGGGGGATCACTTACTTCCTGCCTCCTTGCTGCTGGCTCCCGCCTCCGCATCGCTGACCTCCTCTATCCCTCGATGTTCACCACCATGCTACATTTCTCACCATCACTGGCAACTGCTGTGACCTTCTGGGCAATGTTGTTCCATATTGCTATTCACCGCTGCCCACTGATCTTTCATTGTCTGGCTCCATACAGTTCCTCACAATGGACCACTACCTCATCTGTGAGGACCACAAGTTCACCCTCGCTAAGTTTGGGCTTTCTGAGGCGATGTTCGTCCCCCACTTCTCTTAGCCACTCTTGAGACATTTTTGATGCTTTGCCATGCTGGATGGCTGCAGGAAGTGGAGATATTTAATGGATTGTGTTTTTCAAAGTGGCTGTCGCGATGCTTCCTGTTCCGGCGGTGACGCAATTTCTACCGGCTCTAATAGCCCGTGTTCGCCGGCAGTAGCGCTATTAATGCCGGTTTTCCAGTGGTAACCCTTTTCTCGGCGCAATTTACCGCCGGGCGAGAATACTGTTACCATTGGGGGCATGTACACGCCACTTTGTGATGTGGACGTAAGGGTATTTGTGCCTGCCAGAAATTGCACCAGTAATTGTGCCATTTTACTGTCAAACTTGGGATGAGGCCCAAAGTAGGTTGCACATGGCTTTGGGCTTTGGGGTACTGCCTGAACATAGTGCCAGTGACTAAACAATTTCTATGGCATCTCTTCAGATCCAAGTGTTTTTGTCCCCCTTTTTTTACACTTTTGCATTTTAAACGTGCACTTTTTGTCAACGTCATTTTTGCTAATTTATTTTTTGAATCTTGGGGATCCCTTCACAAACACCACCTAAACCACCCCATCAACTTATCCTACCACCCACTACCCTCCAATTGCCTACCCCAAAGACACAATACAAAAATAGTTTAATAAAAAAAGAATCAGTGAAAATTGCACGGCGAAAAGGCAACAAACACATCTCTTCAACGCTGCAGTGGGGAAAGTAGGCATTACTGCTTCAAGTCTTACATCGCAATGTCTCCTGAGCTGTGAAGTGAATGCATGATCATGTGGACAGCGAGCAGGCCTTACAGCTATATTTGGTGGTGGCTAACTCATTATGGCTGAAGAAGGAGAGAATATACCTGGCATTTATGGATCTCAAAACGGCATTCTACAAAGTAAACAGAAACAAATGATGGGTATGTCTGAGAGATTATAATGGCACGTAAGACCTAGTAAGCATTCTAGTTACAATTCCTCAATACTCTACTCTAGAGCATCTGTGCGTAGTGGAGGTGTTGGCCAGTGTCCTTCATGGATCTCGGTTAGAAACGGGCGTCAGGCAGGGCTGTGCTCTGGGCCCTATATTGTTCTCACTCTGTATTAAGAGATCAATGGAAAGATTATTGGAACTGAAACCAGATGTTGGCAAGAAATCAATTTCTATCTTGGCCCATGTGGACGGCATTGTTTTGCTTACCAGAACACCTCGAGCCCTAGAAACACTCATCAATCTCTATACTGACTTGATGAATTATCTAGATCTTGTAATGTGCCCAAATCGGCAGTGATCTTATGCCAAATGAGTTTCCATAAGGGACAGGTTGGTGCTCTACCTTCCTTCTTTGTAAAAGGAGCCAGATTGCCATTGCCATCATCCTACAACTAGCTGGGGATGACCTTTACACCGCCTATGCTGGCCAACAAACACTGCATTAAACAACAAAAGAGCATGACACAGGCTATAGGTGGGGTATTTAATTTGGACATTACCTATAAATGTCATCTCATCAACCAGTGATAGAAGTGTGCCAGAGAAGTAGTGGAACTGTGACTCCGGCTGGGGACAGAGTAGGAAGGAAAGGAGCAACGTAGGAAGGAAAGGAGCAACGTGCAACACATTTTTCAAGGGTTGCAGACACAGGGCCTCATTACACAGAAGGCGGTAAGGGTTAACGGTCACCGGTAATGGTACCGGTGACCGTTAACCCTTACCGCCTTACTACTGCTTTTTGCAGGCGTTAAAAACCAACCTGCAAAGGGATCAGGGAGCTAATTACGGTACCGCAATTTGCGGTGCCGTAATTAGCACCTTCCCCATTCCCATTATGCCCTATGGGGCAAAAATGGGAATGGGGAAGGGGGAATTACCGCCCCACCAACCTTGGAATAGGGCGGTAATTCCCCTTTCCTCCAAGGCGGTGCCGCTATTTTACCAGCATGGACCAAGGTGCTAATAGCACCTTGGTCCACCGCCGTCAGTGTAATGAGGCCCACAGTCACGCTGGTTGACATCCATTTGAGTTGAGATAGATTTCAGTTTAGTTGTTACTGATATCCCGGGGTAAAGCGGAGAAGTGTGCTTTAACTTCATAAAGAATAGTTCCGGAATGGTGAAAAAGGTTGCAATCACTCAGTCACTTAGTGCTATTCTGCACAAAACTAAGAGATCTTTGAAATTTGTATTTAAACAGCAGCATTGTTGATTTATGCGGCCTAGACTCGGAGAAATGGTGGAGTTTAATATACGCTTGTCAAACTCCAAAAATAAACTTTGTAACGGTCAAATTCCTGGAACAAACTCTTAAAAGACTTGACCATATCGACGAAGAAAATACAGTGTAAATAGTGAATTTGGTATAGCCAAGATGATGTGTTGTTTTACTGTTTTATTGTTTACTGCTTATTTTATCCAAATTTTGTTTTTAAACTTTATTTAAGTATTCCATTTTTAATTTGAATGGCTTTTTAAGTTAGATTTAGCTTAATAAGAATTTTTTTTGCACTTGATCTCTTTTCTCCTACTTGCCTGTGTTTGATGTTTGATTTTTGTTATTTTTGATTTCTTTGCCAAACAAATTTTTTCGTTGCTGTTTGTGAAAGGTTTCTAATAAACCAAATACACTTAATAAAAAAAAAAAAAAAATGGTTGCAAAAAGTAGTGGAGCTGTTAACAGTAAAACATAAAAGTAGTGGAACACCGCTCACAACCGTTCCCTTTCACTTCGAACATTGCCATTGACTTGATGTTGGAGATCTACCCGATCAAAGTTAAATCTACAGCCGAATACGGCATGGGGATTTGTGTTTTTAACAATTCAGCCCAGTTACAAGTACAGGAAAATAAGTTCATGAAGCAGGTACCTGCATCTGCAAATTTTGTAGCACATCAGGAGCTGCGTTTACCCTACTTGAAGCTTTTACATGAGCCGATGTCCCTGTGGTTGCGAATATGGTGTAATGATGTTATTGCCACTACAATATTTACCAACCCTTTTGTTATCACTAGTCAAGCAGCTAGGACTTACAAAGCGAGATTAGCAGAACACTTGGCTCGCCACAGGAAACAGATGGAGCTATCGAAACCTCTTAATCATCTGCATTCTAGTGTATCATTTAACGGCCCTCCAACCTATCTTGGTCACTCTAAACATTTTAGAGAAGCTCCCTCATAACTAGAGCTAGGTGCAATGCCCTCCCCTTAACCCCTTAAGTGCCAGGCTATTATTGAAGTCTATGTAAAAAGGACGAGTATACTCGTCCTTGGCATAAGGGCAGTGATTAGTAAATGGACGGCCTCTCTGCCATCTACCACCAGCTGTGAACTTTTTCAAGTGAGGTCTGAAGATCTATTGCACTTTTTGTTTTTCTGTCCTGCTTATGTTAAGATCCACAGACAGACTTTGACTACTTTTTTTGCGAAATCATGATTTCAAGCGATGTAGGCCTGCCATGGTCTTTATCTTAATGACTGCAACCTCAGTGATTTCATGTACATTGCTTTCCGACTTGAGGGGAGCCCTAACGATTAGGAGAACAATTCTTTTAAAATTAACATTAAACCACTAGGGAACACGGAGAACAATGGACGTGTAAACATAGGCTTCTGTGTCCAGCCAGGAAAATAAGAGCTCTTACACCCCAGGTGAGCTCAGAAAGATTGCCAGGAGCGGCCAGGGGAAGTGGGGTCACTGAAGCCCCTAAACAGTGTTTTATTTGGAGAGCAGTGACAAGGCTGAGCCAATCGTGGACTGGCCTTCCGATAGATAAGGTCGGTGCAAGGCCCTAAGCGGATTCAGGCCTGGGTCCCGACAGAGAAGAAATATTTCAAAAGGAATGAGCAGTAGGAACTATAGAATGGGAGGATGCACAGGTTAAAATTTTCCAAGATCTCTCCTTGTACTCTCTTGACCAAAGACACAAGATGTCTCCAAGAAAAGGGGTTCAATATCGTTGGAGATTCCCTTTTGCATTGACCTTCGAATATAATGGGGAGCATTATCCATTGGATCATGGCGATTAGGCTGACAAACTCCTTCAAGAGTTGCGAAATGTGGGGGCATGGGTAGCCGGAGACGCCAGCTGATGCTGCTCCGCTGAGCTCCCGACCTTTGATCCCATCCAGACCTGTAAATACCCCACAAAATGAAGTTTGAGCCCCCAAAATAAAGGACGGGCACCCCATGAAGGTAAGTAGCGGCCGCTAGAAATGCAGCAAATGCGGATGAGTAAATCGGGAGCAATGGCTTTTTGGAGGTGCCGGCAGCTGAGAAGCAAAATGGCGGGCATCTCCGAGTGAGAGGGGCGGAGGCATGTCCCCCCTCCTATGAGTGAGCCCTTACAAGTGGAGCAGGTGCCAGAAAAGGAGGATCGGCTGCCCCCCCACAGTGAGTACATAGCTGTGAGGAGCAGGGGACGGCAACTGAAGCGGGGAGGAGGAGCGCCCACTCACGCAGCAAGACTGCCATTAATCAGCGGATCCCATGAAGGCAGCTCACAGGGGCATCATTTGAGGGCTAGAGAAGTCCTGAGGGTCACAGAAGAGTATAGGGCCCCTGAGATTTGGAGCCCCACTCCGGCAAGGAGTCTCCAGGAGGGGCTACATGTATAGTGGGGGACCGAATAGGGAGAAGCAGAAAAGAGCACACATCCCTGCCGCCGAGGCCACCAAGCAAGCGGAAGGTAACAGTCCAGTGGAGGGCCTGAGAAGAAGTGACCTACGCAAGGGCAGCCAGGAAAGCCGGCAGATTGTGGAAGAGCCTGGGGCCCCTGGTGGTGAAAGGTAGAGTCGCGCCTCAGTAAAGTGCAGGCCCCACAGTCGTCGGGGAAGAAAGAGCTGAGAAGGGGGACAACCGATCCATAGAGTGACAATAATAGCAAGCAACACTGCAAGAATAACGCTGCAGTAAAAGTACACCCCACCAGAGCAGGGTAACCAGCCACTGCATAGCGGTGAATAAACAGGAGCAACACACTTAAAGAGTGCCGCGTCCACAACCCAGCAAGGGAGAAAGACATCTCTGCTAAAGCAGATAAAGCAACCATCAAATAGAGGCTGCGGCACCAGAGCAACATAGTCAAAAGAGATGCATTCTCATCACAGGAGTAAGGGAAGACACCATCCCACCATCATAGAAAAAACATGGTGCGAGGGAGTGGGGCAAGAGTTCACCCAATAACTCAACATGGCGGCAAAACAACTGGTGAAACAGAAGGGCATGGAATCAGGGGACATTAAGGCACTAATGCATGGCACAGACCCATAAAAAAGTGTGCACAACAACAAACTAATCTTCAAACCCACTCACCACCCTCCACACACCTGGAGGAGGAGGACCATCCAATCAGCAGGTCAAACCTGTTGGCCATGCTGAAGGAGCTGAAGAAGGACATAAAAGAGAGCACAGAGGACCTAACAAAGGCCATCTCAGACCTTCACAAAAATGTAATGGCTGTGGAGAGGCAAGTGGACGATCTTGAACCAACAGCTTGTGAACAGGAACAGGGATGAGCTAGCGCAACAAATGGACTCCATGGTACAAAAATTATGCGGTCTTGTGAAGTCCTCACCGTTAAACTCCCTCTAATCAACTCTCAGTCCCTCACCATCCATCTAATCTATAGACCTCCTGGCCCATTGGGAACATTTGAGGAAGATTTCTACAATCTATTATCTAATAACCTGAAAACGACCACTCAACTACTACTACTTGGCGACCTCAATCTAGGATTTAACGACCCGCTAGATAAACACGCCTTAAACATAGCCAATATTCTGTGCGAACTTGGAATTTCCCAAAAAATGTACAAACCTACCCACAACAAAGGGTGAACTTTGGGTTGGGTGGCTGACTACAATTGTACGGCCAACATCACTTCTATCTCCCCGCAACTATGGACAGACCACTTTCTTGTGTCTTTCACACTGTCCACCATTAGACCACTCCTTGCTTAACAAGGAACAAAAAGAATATTACAGTGGACAATGGCCCTCATTACGACCCTGGCGGAAATTGACTGACCGGACCGCAACAGCGTAAATAGCGTTTCCGCCATTGCACGAAGGAGCAAAGTGCGGCCAATCACGACCCATCGGGCACGAGCATTACGCCATGGCGGAATCCGAAAGGCTGCGATGGCGGAAATGACCCCAAAACGGCCCTTACCGCCGCCGTACGCTGCACCAGGTGCAATACCGCCACCCATCTTAGCGGTCACCGTAATGAGCGGTCACCGTAACGAGCGTGCACCGCAAATTACGGCCACCGTAAATATACGGAAACGGAAGTAAAAGCATGTGGCCGGAACGGGAAACAGCACGCCGCACAACTATAAAATCCGAATCCCAACACAACCATAAAAAATCCGACCCTGACACACATCCCAACCCGTTAGCAACCCCAGTTAAAAAAATAAATATGGGAAAGGTAGCCAAGAAAGCGTGTGACCGCAAGCGGCAGGTACACTTCTCCCGAGAGGAACTGACCGTGCTCACCGAGACCCTACAGGAAAATTCCGCCGTCGTCTTCTCCAGTCAAATGACCAGGACGGCCCTTGCCAACAAGAAGGCCATATGGGTCCTGGTGGCACAGCGCGTAAGTGCGGTGGGGACAACACCCCGCACGCCAAAGCAATGTCGCAAGCGGTGGGACGACCTGCGGATCCGCGTACGCAGCATACTTTCTGCGAACAGGAACATCGCCACAGCTACCGGGGGGGGTTCAGAGTCGCCCATCAAGTTGACCCCCTGGGAGGAAATCTGCGCCTCCACCATAGGAATGGAGAGCATAGAGGGAGTCGGAGGGATGGAGAAAGGAGTGCCGACATCCGGAGAATCAGGTAGGTTGGCCAAGAGAAACAATGCGAAATCCACAAACCACGAACATGTGCAGTACCATGTGACCCCATAGTGCAATACATACTTAGCCCTGACAGCGCCCTCTAAAAGTCAGAATGAACAAACAAATCAATCAAGAAGCCATAAACAACCCCTACATGTGCAGCATGCACCCCCTAACTGCAGGCAGCCAAATGAATGCATCCTCAATCCACACGAAAATGAGACCACCTCCAAGGCCCAGTCCCAAATCAGCCTCATGTACCACCCCAATGCATTTGATACGTTGCCATTCCAAATCCGACAGACCCATAACTAACGCTCGCCCCTCTTTACTCCACCACAGGGTCCGATACCAACGACGAGCTGCAGGACACCCCTACCAGCACGCCTGCAAAGAGGGCCAGGACCAACGTCCCAAGAGCCTCCACCTCAGGTGCAAGGATCAAGACACGGCAGCAGCAGGAATCAAGTGGCAGCACACTGGAGGGGACTGCAACAGGCACCCCAGCAGCCAGCAAGTCCACAACCCCAGCACCACAGGTCCCCCCAAAGAACGTATCTGATGGCACTGCCTCTGGTGGTAGCAGCACCATAGGTGACACAGCTGTCATGCCAGCATGCTCCGACACGGAAAACAGTGCTGGCGACGTAGGTACCATCCATGACCTTTCCCAATCCCCCTGCATGTTCCATCCCCTACACCATGACGAAACCACGCAGGGGCACCCTGAAGACGACGACTGGCCAACCCCCACAAGTCCTGTGCCAAGGCAACATGTGTTGAGCAGCCCCCCTGTCACACCACCGCAAATGTCCATGGCCCAGCAGAGGCAACAGTCCCTCGACCTGCTGATCGAGCAACAGCAGGAAGCATCCACGCTACTCAAGGACCATGCAAATGAATGCGGGGGTTCCAGGGCAGCCATGGAAACATCCACCGAGACACTCAGGGCACAAATAGAGAAAAGTAGTGAGAGCCTCAGGGGAGAAATGGAGAGAAGCACCGAGAGCCTGAGGGGGGAACTGCATGCGACGTCCAAAGACGTTTGTGCTGAACTTGCTGCTGTGCGCCGTGTGCTCTCGGAGCTCTCACAAACCCTCAGAGACATGCATGGACGCGAGCAGGCAGAGACCTCATCCGTGGCAAGTTCCGTCCAGGGCAGCCCCCAACGCAGATCTGGCAGGAACCTGCGCTCCACGGGCAGGGGTGCCCCTGATACCCGTAGAGGGGGCTTGCAATAGCGTCTACCCACGGACAGCATGCATATTTGGACACTGGTGTTGGGGGGGGAGGTAGTAGGGTGGAGGGGGTGTGTTGGGCTTCACTGGGTGGCGGGTCCATAGGGTGTATAAATCAAATCACATCAACAATACAGCACCTCATTATCATCCAATGACACATGTGGACATTGATATTTGCGTACGAGGCCTTCATAGGCGTACAGTCCACAATGTGCCTGTACTACACACACACAGTGCCACAGGTCCCCTTTCCGTGTAATAGGCACCATGCGTGGTTGCTAGAAGCATGCATCTATGATGCTCTGTCGGATTGCACGTGCATCCTGTGCCTCATGGACTCCTTGAGGTGCCTCCACATCCCCACCCTCATCATCATCATCATCTTCAGGTGCATGCAGTACAGCGTCAGGGGGCATGGGCACATTCCTACGTATGCACATGTTGTGCAGCATGACACATGCCATGACCATCTTAGAAACCTTCTCATGGCTGTATATGAGTGCCCCGCCAGACCTGCTGAGGCTGCGGAAACGAGCCTTCAGTAGGCCGAATGCCTGTTCAATGACCACACGGGTACGTGAGTGGGCATGGTTGTAGTCCTCCTCATGCTCGTTCTGTGGGTTCCGGATTGGTGTAAGGAGCCATCTCTTCAGTGGATACCCGGCATCACCTGTATGAGACGAATAAAGGGTGTCAGTGGAATGATAGTGCTAAGTAGCCCCCCCCCCCCCCCTGCAAGGTCATTGACGCATCAAATGGGCCACGATGTCATGCATGGAATGAGACTCACCGAGTAGCCAGGATCTGTGCCCTGCGTGTCGCTCCATGTAGCGTGGTATTCTTGTGTTCCTCAGGACCATAGAATCATGGGTAGATCCTGGAAATCTGGCACAACAATGCGTAAATATCTTGTTGGAGTCACACACCATTTGCACATTGATTGAATGAAATTGTTTCCGGTTGCGGTACTGGACCTCCATGGCATGTGGGACAACCAATTCAACATGGGTGCAGTCGATGGCACCAATGCAACCCGGGATGCCGCCAAGTGCATGGAATCCCACTTTAGCGTTGGTAATCTCCTGGTACGTGCGTGGTAGTGTGATGTGGTCGTCGGCGTGCTTCAGGAGGGCATCGTGCACTTGGAAGAGTGTCCGTGAGAACAGTGGCTGTGAAATGCCATGCAACTGTCCCACTGTGTGCTGGTAGGTGCCTGTGGCCAGGAAGTGGAGTGCAGACACCACCTTCAGTAGGGGTGGGATGGCGGTTGGGCTATCTATCATGCTCACGAGGTCAGCATGTGTCATGTCCACAATGGCGATTATGGTGTCCCGGTCCAAACGGTAGAGGGTGTGGATCTGCTCAGCAGTGAGGTTGAACGGATCGGCTCGGAGGCGTGGGATTGCGGGCCGCCTGCGTGGTGGTAGTGGCAGTGCTTGTGGGCCTTGCTGACCCTGCCTTGCCCTCCTCCTCCTCCTCCTTCTCCTCCGTCTCCCCTGTGCGCCCGGTTGTTGTACCTGTTGTTGTTCGTCGTCTTCTTGTAGTTGTAGCACTTGCAGTGCTATCTGGTACCCCAGGCCCAACATCGCTAGTCCTGCCGGTAGCATTTTGGAGTGGGAGTGGTTGTGGGAGGGGTTTGGGTCTGCAATATATGTGCTGTCGGCCTGTATGGCCTCCACCTGTGCTGATTGAATGAATCTGTGGCAGATGCAATCCCTTCTGGTCGAGCACGGCCCGCACGTAAGGCTGCATTTGGCCGCATGGCATCTTGGGATTGGAATCATGTATCAAATCCCGATGGCAGTGTGATGTACTTTGACTGATTTTCATGCTATGCTCCCATTGTTACACATGCTATGATTGCAGCCGCTTACATACCTGTGAAGAGTCAGTGGTATGTAGGGCTCGATCGATGGCCGACCCTCATGCAGCACAGTAACGTACTTCACCGACGGGCGTGGCGTCCCATTTGTGATTGCAGCCAGTTAGCATCATGACACACAGCCGCACTACATTGATGTAATTGTGAATGCAAGCGTTCACAGAAGCCTTTTCGACGTAATGTTGCAAGTGAGGAATTCGAAGGCCAGCATTTTGGGTTTTGAAGTAGCGGCGAGGATACGCCCACAGGTCTGGCTGGAAATGTAACGTTCTATTGTAGAATGTCCTTGGGACATGGCCCATAACGAGCAGGCAATGAATGATATGAATTGAATGGGATGCGCAATAGCGTAGTGGACGATGAGGCAGGACGTTCCCAAATCCATCTTGCTTCACAACACTACAGATCCGGCCAGGGGCACAGTGGTTTTTGCGGACTGCATTACGCACAGACGCGATGGAAGTTTCACATATTATGTGAGTGAATATTCATGCGTTTTCATTGCGGGATGAGGGAATGATGTGTGGATGCATGGACTGATGTATCCGTTTAGGGTCTGCCATGTACATGGGTTTTTTGGTTCACTCCCCTTCCCCTGCGTTATGTGATGCAAGGCTGCCATAGTGGGACATACGTCTATCTGCCCTTGTCGGATCCTCCCTGTCTCGACGCGCCTTCATACACTTGTGTCTAGGCACGTTACTAATCCCATGTCATGGGTTCTATCTTGACGGACGCATGCACAGTAACCGACGTTGCCAATGGTGTATTTAGCTCGATTGGTTTCGTTGTGATTCGATACTGGATTAGGGGTGTGTATATTCCTTTGGAGTGGGCTAGCATGCATATGGGTGTGGATTTGGTGTGTTGAATGAAGATTGTAATGCATCATGAGACCCGTAATGCAATCGGTTGATTTGTGTTTCTTTTGGGTGACAGGTATCTCCTGCCCTATTGCAGATGCCATCTCTACGCCACTCCTCCAGATGGTTTTTACTCTCGACTCCTGCAGCTTCGGGTGAATCAGTGGAGCACCATTTCGATCATATGGGACGATCGCCAATGGGCCACATGCCCTTACGCTGTACTGGTGGCTAGGTGCAACATTTCGGCCTTTCAGCTCGACTAGTGCCTGCCTCATGGGACGGACCTGCGGTTCTTGCCGCTTCCATGTTGCCTTTTGGAACGTTGATGTAAGCCCTGTGTGCCATGATGGTACAGGGCGTCACACAAGTGGAAGCCGGTCAATTATTGCAGATGCAGCCCTCGGTGATGATGGTTGTTTTGGTGGGATTTTGCAAATTGATGTGGGGCCTTTGTCATTTGGATGGGCATTTAAATTGTATTCCGATATTTGTCGTGTTGCGTTGTTCTTTGCAGGTGATGTGGCGATTTTCGCTTTGTGGCGGTATGTATTGCGTGATGATCTGCTTTGTGTTCCGCCTTCTGAGTTGAGTTGTGTGGTACAGTACTGGCCGCGTTTGCCTACGTAGCACAGTATGGTCACGGATAGAGGCTGCCATTGTGACTGTTTACATGATGTGCTGTTCAGGGGCGGGGGATTGGCTTTTGGCCGACTGGTGCCTGTCAGCCAGGTCGATTGGTGGAATGATGGGTTGTTCAGAATGTGGCTGGTCACAGGTGACTGTGTTTGCGTGCGTTTGTTGGAGGGGGACTGGGGTCATGTCCATTGGAATAGCTTCTGTATTGATGCCATCTGTGCCCTGCAGCTCCCATCGGCCCCTCTTGGGATGAGCCTGGCTGCTCAGTCACTCTGCCGACTTGTGTGGTACATGCTTCTGCTGATGGTTGGTTTGTTTACTGGCATGAGTACAGGGCTGGTGCAATCCCCCTCAGGATGCTGTTGTGGATGTTGCCTTGCGCTGGTGGCAAGCGATGGGGGACTACTGTTGTTTTGTGTCATGTGTTCTTGATTTTCATTTTGATGTGTTGTACCTTCACATGCCTGTGCTGCGTCAGTACGGCTATGGTGACATGCCGTACATGGATGCCCACTCACGGGGCGCTTTGAGCCCCTGCATGCTTTTCTACATTGGCATGCATGGGTGAATAGTGGATTTCACTGGTTGCATAGTGTGAGTACATTGCGCCTGCCAGGAGTTGTGCAATGAGGCCAGGGAGTGGAGTACAGGCACTCAGTGGGCCATTTACGGTTGGTTCGCGTTGCCGTATTTCTCGCCATGGCGGAATGGTACTTTACGACGTGCTTGATGGCGTTCAGTACATGTCCGCTAGGGTCGGAATTCGCGTACCGTTGCGCCATGGCGGTGATTCCGGTTTTGCAAGGCGCGCGTGCGCGTACTTGGTGCAGTTAGCGTTGCCGTTCACTGCGGTGTCGCTAATGGCATCGTACTTTACGGTGACGGGTCATGATCGCAACGAGCGGTGTTCGATGGCGGTATTGCATTTCCGCCATCATTTTTCCATTTCCGCAAGGGTCGTAATGAGGCCCAATGTGATCCCAGCCATTCTTCCAACCCTTAACTCACTGGCAGACTACTTGGATCCAAGCGCATTGGTCAACGAGTATAATAAAGTTATGCTTACTACACTTGACAAAATTGCTCCACTCAACCTTAGACCTAGTAAGCCCAAACTTCACTTAAACAAGTTGTTTACCCCCAGTTAAGTGACCTACGATTACTAAAGAGGAACAGCGAAACCACCTGGAGACTACTCCCGTCAGAAGACAGCAAGTCCAAACTAACCAAAATATCAGCCCAATACAAAAAAGAAATATTCCTGGGTAAACACAATTCTTACAACGGACGTATATCTAATGCCAATTCCAGTATGAAGGACCTGTTCACCATACTAAAGGAATTAGAGTCACCTATTCCCACATCTGATATCGGCATCAAAAACTGGTGCTCAGAAATCCAACTGGCACTCTCCAATAAAGTGACCACTCTACAGAACAAAATAGCCAAAAGAAAAGCTTCCATTAACTTACTACCAGCGCTGAATAACTCAGCCCTCTGTTCCATTGAGACACAATCTGCCCAACCGGCTAGATTATACTTTACTTAAACATCTACACTTGGGGTAGAAAAAGTTATTATGTCACTCAAGCCATCCAATTGCCAGGGTGACCTTTGCCCAGCACAGATTATAAAAGACGCTGCAAGAGATCTTGCTCCTTTTATTTCCAAACTTGTTATGCCTCCTTCTCTTTCTGGCATCATTCCCACTAACCTAAAAAGATCTTGGGTGCTCCCATTGCTAAAGAAGCAAACATTAGACCCATTAATTCCTACTAACTACCATCCCATCATACCCTTCTTGCTCAAAATACTGGAAAAGATTGCTTACACACAGATCCAAAAATATTTGGAACTTCACAATCTCCTGGGAGCAAGACAATCGGGCTTCCGCCCCTACATTGAACGGAAATCGCCCTCATCGACTTGAAATCCCAGATCGATGAGCTAAGAGACAAAGGCAATACGGCTCTCCTCTTATTACTAGACCTCTCAGCCGCATTCGACCTTGGCGCCAATAAATCAATCATTCAGAGGATACAAATCCTCCAAAATAACGCCCTAAGAGCTGCACTTGGTGTGACCAGAAGATCACATATCTCAGTGACTAGGCGCCAAAATAACTGGCTCTCGACCCAAAACAAAATTTTCCTAAAAACTGCATCCCTCACCCATAAAGCACTCAACAATGCTGCCCCAGCTATCTCATGTATAGAATCCACAGGAGAACATCTATCAGACCTTTGAGACTTAGCAACAGGAACTGCCTCGCCATTCCCAGATTCAGACTCACTAAAGTAGGTGGCAATAGCTTTCCTGTGAAAGCTGCCAAACCCTGGAACTCTCTGCACATCCACTCAGGGAAGATCAACCATACCTAGATTTCAGAGGCAACTACATCAACTTGCTCAATTCTACCGACCGGTAGGCCTGGCCACTGGGCTCCCTACTCCTCGGTATTATGTATGTATAGTCAATCAAATATCCTTAACCTAAAGTCTGCTGTATATAGATTTCTCTGTGTATAATCTGATCATTTGCCGTATTCTTGCCTATATCCTGTAATCTTGATTAATTTGCCTATGTTTTGTAACAGATAACTTAAGCTTTACATCTGTCGTAATCTGCTTCACCCTGATACCCCTGGGTCTGGTGTGCATTACAAATGAATAAACAAACAAACAAACAAATGCAAATAGTCCTGGACAAGCAGGAGGTGACTGAGAATAGGTCAAGACGGAACAACATACGGATCCAAGGGTTTCCCGAGACAATATCGGACGGAGACTTAAAAGAATACGTGCAGAGCCTGTTCCAAGCATTCCTGGGAACAGAAAGCGAGCCTGAAATAGTGCTGGACCGTACCCATCAAGTCTTCTCATCGTTCCAGATTAGTAGGAACCTTACACTGGATGTCCTGACCAGAGTTAATTTGTACCAAGTAAAGGAGGAAATAATGAAGGAGGCACTTAAACAAGAACCAGTGGGATTCAGAGACACCTCACTACCCCACTTTTCAAGACTTGGCACTGGCGACACTCATTAAACGAAAGCGCCTATGAGTTGTTACAAATTGGTTTCACGCAAACAAGACCCAATACCGATGGACGGTCACGTGTGCCCTGCAATTTGAGTGGCAAGGGCAACACTAATCAATCTCTAAAGAAGAAGAAGAAATGGCTGAACTGATAGAAGAGGAAGAAGAGGGTCAACCCTCTGGGCTGAAGGAGGGTCAGGGAGACAAGGAAGAAATTCAGTCAACAGGGAGGAAAGAACGAACAAGATCGGCTAGTCTGCAACCAAAGGGGAGAAATAGAAATAAAGATGCTAAAGAGCGGACGCCACCCTGAAGGAAACAGCAAACAGGTACCAGAAGCTTTCCAGAGGGGAAATTACCATGAAAGCAATTGACATCTCAGAAAGGGGGGGCAAGACTTTTTGACACTCCTAAGCTATACGGATAGGGGCTGAAAGGGAGAGACGGGTGAGAAAGACCGGATAAGCCCTCATCATCCTGGATGGTAGATACCCAGGGGAGAATGACTAAGATTTTATGGGACAGTTTGGGAGGGGAGGGAGAGAAACGTGGGGTACAGTTGATATTGTTGGGTTTGGGGAGAGGGTTGGAACAGTGGTGTGAGAAGCCTGTTTAGGCACTCAAAGGAAAGGGTCAAAGAAAGGTCTTATGGAAGGGTTTCGTTCAGGGATAGGATGATGAATGACCTACATATGGTATCCCTAAATGCCAGGGCCTAAACTCCCCGGTGAAAAGACGCTCCATACTAAGGCGTCTGACAGAGTTACACACTACGTTTGTCTGGCTACAGGAAACACATTTGCTCGCAAAACGTTAAGGATTCCAATCGGGCGTCACACACTGGACCAGGACACTTAATCTTAGCCTGGGATGTGGTGCTCAATAGGAATGCTTTTTCTTTAATTTCAACTAACTCAAATTGAGCCGGTACCCGACCCGTCTCACATCCCCTTTTACAAATACCCCGGGTCACAATGGACCATGAACCAGGCCGATTGGTGAAAATACAATATTTTTTTATTTTTAAAATTCACAAAAATCACACAGATTTTAATATTGGGCAGCAATCACCAATGGGGTGATAGTGACAATGCAAATAAAAGTAATGCACTTGGTTAGCCTTCTAGTAGAACATATCCAAGGCACACATGCATAGGAGCACTTTTTGGATTAGGATAGATAGCACCCAAGTTAATGCTTCCCCCTGTAATGTTCCCTCAACCCACAGATAGTCGAATTCTGAGTGGATAGAAAGAAGCAGCAGGTAGTCAGGGATAAGAGGCAGCAGACAGAATCAAAATCCTTCCATCACAAAATAAGAGGCAAAAACGGATTTTAAACCCTTTGCAAAGGCCTAAAATGACACTAAGATTTTATAAAATAATTCATTATATGTGTGGTAAAAGAATGGTATACATATGTTTTGTTTGTTTGTTTGTTTATTCATTTCTAATGCGCACCAGACCCGGAGGTAACAGGGCGCAGCAAAGAGAAAGTGCAAAGCTTAAGTTACAAAGTTACAGGATATAAGCAAGGATAAAAAATATATACAGGTTGTAAACTGGAGGGATACATAAATACAGCAGGCATGTGTCAAGAAATACTTTGAGGGAATATACAGATACATCACTTAAGTATAAGTAGTACAGCAATCAAGCCTAAAGATCCGTGGCTTTAAGCAAGTTAATGTAGTAACGTGTAAAGGTCAAGTAAGGTTGATCTTCTCTAAGCGGGTGTGGCAAGGAGTTCCAAAGTTTGGCTACTTTCACAGGAAAGCTACTACCGCCAGCCTTGGTGACCCTGAATCTGGGTATAATGAGGCAATTGGCATTACCAAGTCTAATAGGTCTGGTGGATGTTCTCCTGTGTAATCTATCCATGAGATAGCTGGGGGAAGCATTGTTTAGTGCTTTGTGGGTGAGGGATGCAGTTTTTAGAAGGATTTTATTATGGGTCGAGAGCCAGTTGTTTTGGTGCCTAGTCGCTGAGATGTGTGCTCTTCTGTTCACACCAAGCGCAGTTCTTATGGCGTTGTTTTGGAGGATTTGTATCCTCTGAGTAATGGCTTTATTGGTGCCGATGTAGAGGGCGTTGCAATAATCTAGCCTAGAGAGTATTAGAGCTCTGGCCAGGATCATGCAGTTGTCATTCGACAAGAAAGGTTGCCGGTTCTAATGAGCTTACACGTGTAGGCAGTGGCAGAGGCCATTGATTTCACTTGTTTGTCGAAGGAGAGGGTAGCGTCAAGGTAGAAGCCGAGGGTCTTCACCTTCTTAGCTACCTTGATGAGGTTCCCGTCAATGGAGAATGGGGAATACTCCTGACCTAGTTTCTTAAGGTTAGGGTGGGTGCCGAGGATGATAAGCTTGGTCTTGTCATCGTTCAGGCATAGACTGTGGGTTGCCATCCATGCCTGGATGATGAGATTCACACTATTCACCAGTGCCAAATCCTTGTCATAATCCCCAGAAAAGGGGAGAAGAATCTGTGTATCATCTGCATAGTTAGTGTAGGTGATACCCAGAAGGTCCAGATCATCGAACAGTGGTTTGGTGAATATATTGCATAATGTAGGGGACACACAAGAGCCCTGGGGGACACCACACGTGATATGGATAGAATCTGCCGTTGCTGAGGGGGAGAAGACGCTCATGGTTCTGTCACTCAAGAATTATTCTATCCATCTAATAGCCTCTGAGGAGAAGTAGGCAGCCGAGTCCAGGTGGCCGCATAAGACCTTGTGATCCATGAGGTCAAATGCAGCCGAGAGGTCTAGCAGTAGAAGGAGCGCTGCTTTGCCTTTGTCTCTTAGCTCATCGACCTGGGTTTTTAAGTCAATGTGGGTGGTTTCTGTCCTATGTAAGGGGCGGAATCCTGATTGTCTTGCTCCCAAAAGCTTATGGCGTTCCAAACATTTTTGGATCTGGGTATAAGAAATCTTATCAAGTATTTTGAGCAGAAAGGGTACCGTCGTGATAGGACGATAATTGGTAGGAATAAGTGGATCTAGGATTTGCTTCTTTAACAGTGCGAGCACCCATGATTGCTTCAGGTTAGTGGGGATGATGCCAGATGAGAAAGAGGCATTGATAAGTTTGGAGATAAAAGGGGAAAGATCTCTTGCAGCATCTTTTATAATCTGTGCTGGGTGAAGGCAAGCGTCCCCAGCCAGCACGATCCTCCCCGCAATGAGAGACAATGAAGGACTCTCCCAAGTAGGGAATAAGGCCAAGACAGAGTGCGGGTGAGCTTAAATGGGAGTTTATCAATCAGAATATGGCATGCAAAGAACTCTGCAAACTCCGAGAGCGCTCTGTCTGACAATAGCAAAGACAGGCGTATATATTTACAAAAAACGTCATAAGAACCTACATACTATAGGGGGCACAAGTTCAATGGGATTTGGTGGCGATGACTTACTATAGGTGCCCCTGCGATGTGGTTGGCCGTGGCTGGAGAACGTCACTGGTCAGCCTCGTGGGTTGGGCTGGGCCTGGCAGGTTGGCAGAGTTCATCCGGACGGTGTTGTTGTGCCATCGCGGCCAGTGTCAGAGATGAATGTCTTTTCCTGACTTATTTGCCCTAGGCCATGCACACCGCAGTCATTCAGTCATTGCAATATTATCTTCTTTAGTAAATCTTCCAATAGGTTATTCTACAGGTTAATGCAACACAGGAGGAATGCACCTTGTGAGGGGTCTAATGGTCATTCGTCAGGGCATGGTTACCAGCGTCCTGTTGACCGGAGCCATAGGTTGAGGGGCTAAGCTTCAGGGCACGGGACGGACGGTACAAGCCTCCATGTCTTGTTAGATGTGGTTATAAATGTGCCGCTTGTGTGTTGCCACAGTGTTGGGTGTCCTGATTACACAGGGCCATAAGTCTAAGATGATCTGGTGGGTTGTGGGGTTTACGAGGGGGCGCCTTTGGAAGTGTGGGTTCAGGCAGAGGTTTACTGCTGTGCTGTAAATAATGCAGGTGGCGGCCCGTGGCCTTGGGTACTGCAGAGGGGGCTACACATCTTTGAAGCGGCTCCAGTCTAGTTGGGGGAGGTGGAGCAGTGCGGCGCAGGCCTCTGCTCTTATGTTTGGCAGTCGCCGGAGGGTGGGAGGGGAAATGGCCTTGCACATATTTACAAAGGTATCTTCCTCGCGTGTTGCCGGTTTTTGGAGGCGAAAACATCACAATCATTAGAACACTTTATAATATTTTGTTTGAAGAACATACATTTCACTTCGCTGAAGGCATTTCAATTATATTCCGTCTGAGCACCTTATTCGTACACTATGTTTTGACAACTACCGTATTTAGCTATATACATATACATCTTGCAGTAAGTGAGGTAGCATTGCGGTTGGTGTAGTACATAGAAAATGAACCGCCACCGTATGTGACGGTGGTGGCACGCAAGGGGCTTTGAACATACACACATGACGAGTGCATTCTCGCACACCCTTCACAGGGGCCCCCTGTATGGTTACATTCGTTTTCTTGTGTACTCCTGCAGCATTAGTTCAGTTATGGCGCGGGACCGCGGGGTGTACGGTTTTCAATGATACATATAAGGGACACTCCCCCGGAATGCTTTTATCATTTGCACACCCCTGCAGGGGTGCGGGTCCTTCATGGCTGGGGTCATGTACAATAATTACACAATTTTACAGGTTTCTTTAGTAAAAGTGGTTGTATGGAAAGGATACATGTGTTAAAAGTGGTTTTTGACATTCATATTTGGGTACCTTTCTGCTTTCATCAGATGACCATTCTACAGATCTTCCCATCACCCAGGCCTTGCTGACCGGGTCATTCTGGGAGCAGTGATACACTGCGGACGGTGAAATGTTACAGTGTTAGTATCTTATGCTAGCTCATGTCCGTCCTGTTCGTGGGAACGTGCTCACAGCGGATCTGCCAGGGTGCTGCGGCAACAGGGATAATTGAAACTCTCCGAGGGTGGGGGCCGCGCTACAGTGCGCTACGCTCATACCGTCTTTATTAGACAAAATGGTTTCAGAGGCCTAGCTAAATTCAATACGTGTGGGCAATGTCTTCAGCAGGCGAGCCATCCACCACCTGGGCCCAGGTGGTAAGGAGGGGACGCCCGATGAGCCATGGCCCTCACCTGGGGTGGAGATGTAGGCCAGGGGGGGTCTTTTGGACCACTCCTCCCCTACATTTCCCCCTTTAGTTACTTAAGTAACAAATACTTTAACTCCTCCAGCCTTCTGCATTCTGCTTCGTCTATCACTGCCTCATCCCATGCAGGTGTGCCTTTTATGGGCATCCATGCTCTACACACCCCCCGTAAGCTTTCCCCTCTTCTGGCATATTCATCTGGGGTACAAGTCAGGTATATACATCCGCCATCTCCCGCCAGATCTACCCACACCTCTTGGTACCACTCTAGTACACGGGGCTCTCTAATGGTGGTGTGCCATGCTTTATCTACGATATCTTTGTCGTGATAGATAGGCACCAGCTGATATCTTGGTGTGTTATCTGTTCCTGTTTGTACCTGCGCTTCCTGCATGTTATGCATTGTCCCACGGGTGTTGCCCATTGTCACCATCATCATGGCACCATTAGGTACTGCGTTAGCACAACATCGAAGACCCACCTGGCACAGGCAAAAAATAAAAAGGAGGAACACCACAGCTGGCATCAAACATTTCACAGTTGTTCCAAGCCATGAGGGGACCCAGGAGAAAATGTTGTCGAACCACGTACTGTCTTCTGCTCCACCCTCCATTTTCATTTTTTCTCCTAGGTTGTGTACTGCTTCGATCACATGGGACAGGGAGCCGTTTTCTGCATCTTCGGAAGGTACGAAAGTGCAACAGGCACTTCCAATTTTTCGGCAAACACCTCCATCCATCACCGTCAATAGGTCCAAGACATACCTGTTTTGCATTGTCATCAGCCGTAAAGCCCTTAGTTCCACTTTGATTACGTTGAACCCTTCTTCAGTGTCATTGGCCAGCTGAATCAGTTCCCAACGTGTTATCTGGAGCCATTTTGCGTTTGCCCTTGCTTGGACACTTGAGATGAGTGAGGCGAAGAATGTTTCAGCTGAGCTGAACAATCGATATCTGTCTGGGATCTGAGCCAACAGTTCTGATGATGCCTTTGATATGTAATTTTATGCTCTTCTGTTACGGGTCAGCACCTCTCCCTTGTTTCCGGAAGACAGGTCATACATCTGTGACTCCGCAGACGGCTGGGCTGCACTCTGTTGTATGCGTTCCTGTGTCCTTTTGCTTCCATCGATGTGGCTTTCTGGTATTCCCATTAGGGCTGAGTGCAGAGTGGCCATTGAGCAGCTGCCACTCCAGGACGGGGGAAGGTGCAGGTATGCCTGATTTCCGCATACCCAGTACGTGTCCATTAGGGCCGCTGTCCCTTTTCTCAGATCTGGGATGGTGAGGGTCTTGTTACAGTTCTTGTTTGTTCCCATGGCGGTTTTCCCCTCTCCTTTGAAACATAGTTCATAGTCTATTTCGCTCTGTAGTTTGAAGGGTTTTTCAATGGCGGTTACCCAAGTTAGTTTTGAAATGTGTTCCTTCCATACTGGTGTGCATGTTTCTTCTATCCACTGCAGTTTCTCTGGTGCCACACCTCTCAGTGCTTCAGCTTTACACATTATTTCTTCATCCTTCAACTTGTTGTCTGAAAAAAGTGTCCCTTGTATTACAAAAAATGGTTCCTCCAGACATACCACCCCTGCCGTTTTTGGGTAGCAAGTTTTCTCGTTCTGCAGCATTTTAAAAATAACTTCATGTGCCTGGAAGGTGTTCTTAATCCTGCATAACGTGAGATGAAGGAGACATTGGGCATCTATAATTGGCAACTCTTTGGGTAGCAATAATTTGGGTGTACCTGAAGCATGAGGAATGAGGGAGCAGACATAACAGCTCTCATTTGTTGTTTGTTTCGCGGTGGCACTCATATCTGCATACCACTTATTTGTCTGGTGGGGGTGTCGTGAGTCTTCCATTTTATCTAATCCTAACCCATAATACTCATCCTACTTCCTCCTCCCGGTGTCCCTTTTCCGTGTGTTGTTTTTATTCCTCATGTACTTCCCAGCCTCCTGGGTGAGGGAAAAAATAGACCCCCCTTTCTCATTCCCGCCCCCATTTGCCCATTCATCGTATAACATTTCATGTGCTGCCAGCATCTTTTCCTCTTCGTCCCTCAGTTTATTTTGCAGGTTGTTTTTTAAGACAGGGGCAGGTTGACTGGTGGGGGTATCATACAACCACGATATGGCAGACGGGTTTCGGTCATTTAAACTGCGAGCATTATACCTATACATCACTGGTGGAGACACTGTGTTGTTTTGCATTCCACCCTGTGGCTCTTTCTTTTCTGATATGATAGCATTGCATGGTGTGGTGTGATAACCCCATACAAGTTTCGTTCCGTCCCATACCAGAAAATCACCTTCCCTCATATTGACACTTGCAGTTACATTGGTCCCAGTGGTGTTGTTAATCCCAGTGCTGTTAATCCCTCCCCCCTCGTTGATCTCGATAGAGATGAACGCTACAAACCAATATGTAACCAGACCAAACATTAGCATAAAAAACATCGTAATGCACACAGATAATCCGCACTCATACGAATATCTGCATCTCTCATTTAATAATTCTTTCATTCTACTAATTCTATCCGTTGCAGGCTGCCTGTTAGATGCCATGGTAGTTCCTGTTTGAGATATAAAAGTGCATTAAGTGCATGCATGTAAACTTTTTGTTGGCACGGGTAATGGGAGCGGGTAGGGTGGTAGGAAAGGGTATTCACAGACAAGGGTGTAAACATATCATTATTTGATCACTTCATTAATTACATATAAGTCCAAAAAAAACCTTTTTTTTTTTCCAGTAATATATAAAAAGAGAATGCAGGAATACTTCATCAGTCACTTTCCCATTCACGTTCATTGCTGACGCACAAACACAAGTTAATATTCAGACATTCTGTTCAATTTAATCGGTTGCTGTTGTCTGTGCCTCCTCATCTGCCTCCTCTTGCACATTACTATATGCTCTTCGTACATCTGTCAAGTGTGCTGTCATGATCTCTGCTTCCAAAAGATCAGGACTTGCCCGACTCCCTTGGAAGCAGACCCATAACCCCGGTTCCGAGTGCCAGCCAGTCCCAATTGGGACCTTTTGGACCCTGTCCTGGCGCCAGTGGCACCAGGCTCATAAAGATGCCCAGTCCCAGCGCTGGAAGCGCCGGGCTCATAATGCTTGGGTGGACTTACCTGCAGCAGACCATGCTGCTTACTTACCTGCCAGTTGAACCCCTGATCCTCTTCTGTTTGGGACTACTTTTCCTGTTGGGTGGGGCAGGAGCCACTCCCTAGGTTCAGAACACTGGAACTCTTCTGGAAAGCAGGAACTCTTTTCTTACCTAGGCGTGGCTGTGGAAGGAGACACCTAAGCACTACAGGAGGCTATTTAAACCACACCCGATGGATGAATCTTGCTTTGTGTTATTCTGCATTCTCTGCAGCAGAACGCTCATCGTGTCTTCTGCTTCTGATCCTGGGCCTAAGGGAACAAAGGCTTACCATCCTGGAATCCAGTCTTCAGCAGCACCTGTAAAGACAAAGAAAGAACAGGTTAGCACTACGGTCTTCAGTGGCAGCGCATCTCTTACCTGGTCCATCGGCTGTCACCAACGCCTCGCGCTGCATTCCGGCATCTGAAAGACAAAGGCTTACCTACTCTTCGCACGCTCCGGAGGCCTTCGGCGCTGCATCCCGCATCTGAAAGACAAAAGAAGGTGCGTTTAAAGACATTGGGCAACTTTATTACTCACGTGCCATTACTTCCTCCCACGCCGAATCCAGTGGGTATTCCAGCACCCTTCAGCTTCTCTAAAGCTCCGAACTTGTACCTGCAAGATAAAAGGGACAGTTAGTGCGCATCGTGAAGCAGGCTACAAGCGCTTACTTACGTGCTTCCAGGCGCTTCTATTCCTCACGCGGGTTCGATCCTCAACTCTCATCAGCCCGCCATCCGCCATCGCCGGAACCCTGCAAAACAAGAGATATCATTACAAAAGACTTTTAAGACATTTGAAGTGCCCATAACTTACCGTTCGTGCAGTTAACGACGGACAGCAGTCCTCTGAGGTCAAGAGGCCTGCACCCTTATCCAGTGAAGAAGCTGGTTACGGCACCCTGCCCCGAGGCACATGGAGAGCTCGGCGTTCACTTACCTAAGGTGAGGGCGTTAACCTTTGGGGTTCTACAGGAGAAGAGAAAGGGAAGAGGAGAGAGGCACCCAATAACCCCAGTTCATTAATCCCATATTTTCTATCTGCAGACATCTTACTCTTCAAGTCAGACATACAGTGCACAGAGGTCCAGCCCAAAGAGCCAACTGTGTGTTACACATCACCTTTGAAGGTACGGCATTCACCCAGTCAAGACCGGCGCCTCTGCGGGAATCAGGTGAGCGTTACGGAACACAAAGCCTACTGCAAAACTCCCACCCAGGCGCTATGGAAACCTCGGATACCGACCAGCTAGCCCAGTTACTTGGGGAACTAAGAGCAGAAGTGCATGCAGCCCGTCAGGAAACTAATGCTCTAAGAAGGGAACTGATTATTTCCAAGGAGCGAACAGACGATCTCGCTAGACAATTGCTACAGTCACAAGCCGGACAAACTCCGTTACCCGCATCAGGGGCAAATCTTCCTTCAACATCCTCTACGAACCCAGTGCAGATCAACCTACCTGGGAATGTACCTCTGGCTCCGCCCGAACGATTTTCTGGTGACCCAAAGAGGTTTGCAGTATTTATTAATCAGTGCCGGTTGCACTTCTTATGCCGGCCAGCAGCGTTTCCAACTGATCAAGCTAAGGTTGCTTTCGTACCTTAGTGGCAATGCGGCAGACTGGTCGATCCCTCTAGTTAATCAAGATGATCCGGTTCTCCATGATTTTCAAGCTTTTCAGCTCAGTATGGAAAAACTGTTTGCAAGACATTCACAGGGGCAGGCCTTGGACAATGAGCTCCTTTCATTGCGACAGGGTAATCAAGACCTTTTGGCTTATATTGCGTCTTTCAACAGACTGATAGTGGAAACTCGATGGCCTGAGGACAAAAGGATTACGCTGTTTTATAGAGGTCTACGTGGAGAGCTCAAAGATGTGTTAGCCCAAGTAGTGAATCCCCCGCAAGACTGTTCGGACTATATTGACTTAGTCGTTCAAATTGACCACAGACTGCAGAACAGGAAGGCCGATCGTTCCAAGTTTGATGCTCGAGTATTTTCCAAACCACCAACTCCTACCAAAGGAGTAGACTCTGGGGAACCCATGCAAATAGGGGGCCTGAAAGGACCACTAACACAAAAGGAGCGGGAAAGGAGAAAACAGCTGCAATTATGCCTCTATTGCGGAAACTCGGGGCACTTTCTTCGAGACTGTCCGGTGAAACCAGCCAAGAAGGCAATGGGAGCTGCAGTTACCAGGGTCACAAACTCTGAGCAGGGAAACGACCTCGCCCGACAAGAATAGAGGTCCTCTTGCCGAGCGTTAAAACCAGTTCAGTGACCTCGCATTTCGTGATACCTATGGTCCTCATTAGCCCTGAACATCCGGATCGATTACATGCGATTGAAGCTTACATCGACAGCGGTGCCATCGGCAATTATGTGGATCATGAAATGGTTTTGAGGATGAATCTGACTCTTTGTCCAAAGGCTGTAAAGGATGTCATTACTACGGTGGATGGTACTGAGATAGCCTCCGGACCAGTAACGCATACCACCCAAGAAGTGACGCTAGTAAGTCAAGATGGACACCATGAGAAGATCGTGTTCGATGTGATCAAGGCCCCTCAGTTCCAGATTATTCTAGGAATTCCTTGGTTAGAGAAGCACAATCCTCAGATCGATTGGCGAGCAAGAACGGTTCAGTTTCCAGAATGTGTCTCTACTTGTCACCCCCGACCTGGTGTTGCACTGGCAGCAATTTCCTCGGAGGCTCCCCAGTTACCTCCTGAATACCTAGAATTCCAAGATGTTTTCCGGAAGGATCAGGCTAACTCTCTACCTTCTCATAGGTCTCATGACTGCCAGATAGACCTGATACCTGGATCTACTCCTCCTTGTAGTAGAATTTATGCCCTCACCAAGCCTGAGAATCTTCACCTCCGACAATACCTGGATCAATACCTAGCAAATGGGTTTATTCGTCCTTCCAAGTCCCCTGCTTCCTCAGCTTTGTTCTTCGTTCCAAAAAAAGAAGGGGACCTTAGAACTTGTATAGATTATCGCGCCCTGAACCAGATCACCGTTAAGAATAGATATCCGTTACCTTTGATCCCTGAACTCCTGGACCAAGTCAGAAAAGCATGCATATATACAAAGCTGGATCTTAGAGGAGCCTACCACTTGGTACGAGTAAAAGAGGGCGATGAATGGAAGACGGCCTTCCGCACCAAGTATGGGCTATTTGAATATCAGGTCATGCCCTTCGGACTTTGCAATGCCCCGGCCGCCTTTCAATATTTTATGAATGATGTCCTCAGAGAGCTCATAGATGTGTGTGTTGTTGTTTACATTGACGACATCCTCGTTTATTCTTCATCGGAAACTGAACATCGGAAACACGTGAAAATGGTCCTCGAGAGATTGCGTCAACACAAACTTTTCGCTAAGTTGGAAAAATGTGTTTTCAACGTGACTGAAGTTGAATTCTTGGGATTCATATTATCACCTAGCGGAGTGCGTATGGATTCAAAGAAGGTTGATGCAATTCTCAAATGGCCATCGCCATCCTCCGTAAAAGGTGTTCAAAGCATGTTAGGCTTCGCTAACTTTTACCGCAGGTGTATCCCCTAATTCTCTCGAATAGTCCAGCCCATCACCGCCTTGTTAAAGAAAAACAAACGTTTTGAATGGTCTACCGAGGCGGAACAAGCTTTCCAGAATTTGAAGACTAGATTTATCTCTGCACCGATCTTAAAACATCCTCGCCCAGAACTCCCCTACATCGTTGAAACTGATGCTTCGAGCCTTGCCATGGGGGCAGTTCTATCACAAAAGGACCCAGTAACCAATCAGTTGCATCCTGTGGCATTTTGGTCCCGCAAATTCTCGCCTCCTGAAATCAATTACACTATTACTGATAAGGAACATCTAGCTATCAAGTCCGCCTTTAAGGCTTGGCGGCATTATCTTCTGGGGGCCCGACACACCGTTTCTGTGATTACAGATCACCGAAACCTGCAATATTTGAAAACCGCAAAAGCTCAATCCTCTAGGCAACTCCGTTGGGCACTATTCTTTGCCGAGTTTGACTTCATAATTACCTATCGACCTGGTACAAAAAACGGTAAAGCTGATGCCCTTTCTCGGATGGGAGTGGAAGAACATTTGATCAAGCCTAAACCTGTACCTATCATTCCCGAACAAAGAATTCTAGGTGTAATCGCCACACAATCCATAGAGGAAGTTAAGGATAAAGCCAGGCTACTGGTAACTCCAGCAGACATACAGAATTGGCATCTGCAGGGAAAGGACTTTACGGTGAAGGACAACCTATTATATTTCCAAGAACGGTTATACCTGCCCAGCACAGATTTACAGAAAAAGGTAATCTCTTGTTATCACGATTCTTTAATGGAAGGACATCCCGGTATGACCAAGACCTCGGAAAAGATCAAGCGCTACTTCTGGTGGCCGTCTTGGAAAAAAGATATCAGAGACTTTATAATGTCCTGTGGAGTATGCGCCCAAAACAAGAGTCAAAAGGAAAAACCAGCCGGCCTCTTACGCCCTATTGACATCACACCTCGCCCTTGGCATACGCTTTCTATGGACTTCATCACCGATCTACCTCCATGCTCCGGATACAATACGAGCCTAGTAATCGTGGACCTATTCTCCAAGATGGCGCATTTCATTCCACTCAAAGGCTTACCAAAAGCAGCAACTCTGGCCCGAGAATTTCTCGAAAACATCGTCCGACTGCACGGTTTTCCTCCAGTTCTAATTTCGGATCGAGGTAGTCAATTTATTTCTCATTTTTGGCGAAATTGCTGTCGGTCGGCTCAAATTGATGTGAGACTTTCGACCAGCCACCACCCTCAAACCGACGGACAAACCGAGAGGACCAATCAAACTCTGGAACAGTATTTGCGCTGCATGCTACAACAAACTGAAAAAACTTGGAAAGATATCCTTTGGATAGCCGAATATGCCTACAATAACTCTGTCCACTCGGGAACTGGGAAGACCCCGTTTTTTCTTTTATACGGTAGTCACCCTCGAACCTCGGAGTTGGATCCACTCCAAGATCTTGGAACACCAGCAGTAGACCACCTGCATTCTACAATCACCCAAGCCTTTAAGGAAGCCGTTTCTCACCTTCAAAGGGCTAAAGAACAATACAAGAAAGGAGCAGACCAACATCGGAAGGAAGCCCCCCAATATCAAGTAGGAGATCAAGTCTGGTTATCCACCAAATATCTACCTCTAAAAGGACCACGCACATTCAACCCAAGATACCTTGGTCCCTATTCCATCACTACCATAGTAAATCCAGTAGCGGTCAAGTTGGACTTGCCCCCTCACATGAAGATACATCCGGTCTTCCACGTCTCTCTATTAAAACCCGTGCAACCTCAAACCCGACTAACTACATCTCCAAAACCTATTCTAGTTGATGGAGAACTCGAGTTTGAAGTCAAAAGCATCCTGGATTCCAAGATCTCCAAATCTAAACTATTTTACCTGATTGATTGGAAAGGCTACGGTCCCCAAGAAAGATCCTGGGAACCTGCAGAATATGTCCACGCGCCTCGTCTAATCAAAAGATTTCATCCAACATTTCCTAACAAGCCCAAACCCCCGGAGAAGTCCGGTTTGGGAGGGGCCTTGAGGGGGGGTGCTGTCATGATCTCTGCTTCCAAAAGATCTGGACTTGCCCGACTCCCTTGGAAGCAGACCCATAACCCCGGTTCCGAGTGCCAGCCAGTCCCAATTGGGACCTTTTGGACCCTGTCCTGGCGCCAGTGGCACCAGGCTCATAAAGATGCCCAGTCCCAGCGCTGGAAGCGCCAGGCTCATAATGCTTGGGTGGACTTACCTGCAGCAGACCATGCTGCTTACTTACCTGCCAGTTGAACCCCTGGTCCTCTTCTGTTTGGGACTACTTTTCCTGTTGGGTGGGGCAGGAGCCACTCCCTAGGTTCAGAACACTGGAACTCTTCTGGAAAGCAGGAACTCTTTTCTTACCTAGGCGTGGCTGTGGAAGGAGACACCTAAGCACTACAGGAGGCTATTTAAACCACACCCGATGGAGGAATCTTGCTTTGTGTTATTCTGCATTCTCTGCAGCAGAATGCTCATCGTGTCTTCTGCTTCTGATCCTGGGCCTAAGGGAACAAAGGCTTACCATCCTGGAATCCAGTCTTCAGCAGCACCTGTGAAGACAAAGAAAGAACAGGTTAGCACTACAGTCTTCAGTGGCAGCGCATCTCTTACCTGGTCCATCGGCTGTCACCAACGCCTCGCGCTGCATTCCGGCATCTGAAAGACAAAGGCTTACCTACTCTTCGCACGCTCCGGAGGCCTTCGGCGCTGCATCCCGCATCTGAAAGACAAAAGAAGGTGCGTTTAAAGACATTGCGCAACTTTATTACTCACGTGCCATTACTCCCTCCCACGCCGAATCCAGTGGGTATTCCAGCACCCTTCAGCTTCTCCAAAGCTCCAAACTTGTACCTGCAAGATAAAAGGGACAGTTAGTGCGCATCGTGAAGCAGGCTACAAGCGCTTACTTACGTGCTTCCAGGCGCTTCTATTCCTCATGCGGGTTCGATCCTCAACTCTCATCAGCCCGCCATCCGCCATCGCCGGAACCTTGCAAAACAAGAGATATCATTACAAAAGACTTTTAAGACATTTGAAGTGCCCATAACTTACCGTTCGTGCAGTTACCGACGGACAGCAGTCCTCTGAGGTCAAGAGGCCTGCACCCTTATCCAGTGAAGAAGCTGGTTACGGAACCCTGCCCCGAGGCAGATGGAGAGCTCGGCGTTCACTTACCTAAGGTGAGGGCGTTAACCTTTGGGGTTCGACAGGAGAAGAGAAAGGGAAGAGGAGAGAGGCACCCAATAACCCCAGTTCATTAATCCCATATTTTCTATCTGCAGACATCTTACTCTTCAAGTCAGACATACAGTGCACAGAGGTCCAGCCCAAAGAGCCAACTGTGTGTTACACATCACCTTTGAAGATACGGCATTCACCCAGTCAAGACCGGCGCCTCTGCGGGAATCAGGTGAGCGTTACATGTACCCAGTACCTCAATCCCTTCACTTTTACAGCTGTGGGCGTGCAGAACACTACCTCGTATGGGCCGTGGAACCGTGGTGCATTCCATCGACGCACAAAACTCCTGACATAAATTAATTTGCCCGGCATCAGCTGTAGCTGTTGCTCAGGCTCTGTGACAGACCCTGTAATGTTTCCCTCCTCTCTAGTGAAGGGTGGGGAGAGCTGTTTCGATATTGCGTGCGCTGCCCTTGTTAATTTTTTCAAATAGTCTGTGAATTCTTCTCCCAATATCGCGGCACTCCTGTGTGCATCTGAGTGTTCGCGCAGTGGAGAGTGTGCTGTGTGCATTCGTCTCCCAGTCACGATTTCGTGCGGGGACAAATGGTGATCTTTACTTGGCTGATTTCTCAGTTCAAATAGCGCAAGGGGCAGACAGTAGATCCAATTCTTCTTCAATGAAAAGCATAGTTTTGATAACCTGCCTTTTAACAGTCCGTTCATCTTTTCCACTACTCCATTACTTTGAGGATGATAAATCGAACACAATTTATGTTTTCTTCCCAATAATGTAGTAATTTCCTTGAAAAGTTCATTCACAAAGTGAGTGCCGTTGTCTGAGCGAATCACGTCACAAATTCCCCAGCGCGGGAACACTTTCCTCACTAGGAACTTTGCAGCACTTTTGGCATCAGGTCATGCACACGGTCCTGCTTCCACCCACCTTGAGAATGGGCACACAACCACGATCATGTACCGTGCGCCATTACACCTTTCCCCCATGTCCGCGTAATCAATATGCAGTTCTCTGAATGGGCCAATGGGTTTAGGAATTGTTCCCCGGAGCGTGCGTAATGTCATTCCTGAATTGTAGATCTGACATGTTGTGCATTCCATTGCTAATCGAGATACGTGCTCCTGGAGACAGGGCACGAACCATTCTTCCTGTATTTCTGCTGCAATATGATGTTTGGTATTATGTGCAGGGAAGTGTAGCTGTTGAAACGCAATTTCTAGTAACTGGATTGGTATTACCACTTTTCCTGAGTTATTTTGCCGCCACAGTAAGTCTGTTCCCGACTTGCTGCACCCTCGTTTTGTCCACATCAATTTTTCGTCTTCACTAGCTCCTTCCTGTAGTTCTAGTATTTGTGATATGGGCATCATGTTGTACCCTTCTGAGGGCTCTCCGTTTGTCTTGTGCTGCAGCATGTACTCACCTGCTTCATATTTCTGAAAATAGGAAGCCTCCTTGGCGGCAGCGTCCGCTGCCGCGTTCCCCAAAGACACAACGTCTGTGTTGGATGTATGTGCTTGGCACTTGACTATTGCTACTGCCGTAGGGTTTTGTAGGGCCTCAATTAACTCTTTCAACAATTCTGCATGCTGTACTGGTGTTCCGTCTGCCCGCCGAAATCCCCTCCGCCCCCATCTCGCTAGACCTCCATGTACTGTCGTCGTCATGTAAGCTGAGTCTGTGTATATTGTCACTGCGCAACCCTTTGCTGCATGTAGTGCTTCTATGAGCGCAATCAGTTCTGCTGCTTGTGCGGAGTAATGTGACGGAAGGCGGTACTGTACTAATGTTTCATACTCACCGTCTTCTAATCTCACCACCGCCATACCAACATGTTTTTCTCCCGTGTCCACATCAATCGATGCAGACCCATCCACGAAGTACACTTCCCTCTCGCTTAGAGCGTTTTCACACACCACTGTGTCCTCCCCTTTTTCTCCTGTATATGTTGCGCAATCGTGGTTCTGCATGTGCTCTAGTGTGCATGCTTCTGTAATGAATGTCGCAGGGTTTACTGTTTTGCATCTCACCACATGGATGTTGGTGCTGGACAATATGATTTCATAAGCTGTTGCCCGCTGTGTTGTCAGTGTGCTTTTTGACCTCTCAAGTATTGCAAATAACGAATGTTCCACAAACAATGTTACAGGGCAACCCATTACTATTGTGGCACTTTTCTCAATCGCGAATGCGGCTGCAGCGAGCGATTGCTCGCACGCGAAATGGCCTTGCATTACGGCATCCAAAGTACCACTATAGTAAGCCAAGGGCTTGTGTCCTAGGGACATCTTTTGTGTCAGAACAGCTGTCATGAGTGTTCCCTTGCAGTGTGAGAATAGGTAAAATTCGCGTCCATAATCAGGGTTGGCTAGTACTGGAGCGCTTGAAATTAACCTTTTTAATGATTTGAATGACTTGCTCATTTCTTCTGACCATTCGATCTTTTTATTTTCCTGTTGTGCTTCTTTGAGTGCTTGTAGTAGGGGTCTTGTGTATGCTGCATAATCTAATATCCATGCTCGGCAATAGTTGCACATTCCCAAAAATGTCTGCATCTCTTTCACTGTTGTGGGTTCCGCTACTGATCTTATCGCTTCTACCCTGTCAGGAATTATTCTTTTTCCATCTTTTGATATCAGCTGTCCCAGGTATAAAACCTCTGTCAGGCAGTACTGTAGTTTCTCCTTGTCTACCTTGTACCCCTTATTGGCCAATAGTGTCAGGAGCGTTGTTGAATCCTTTCTACATGTTTCTTCGTCTTGTGCACACACTAACAAATCGTCTACGTACTGAATGATTGTACTCACAACTGATAGGTTTCCCAAGTCTTCATGCAATATGCGGTTGAATATGCTTGGGCTCTCACAGTATCCCTGTGGTAGTCTGCAGTGTTCATACCTTTTACCCCCCAGTGTGAATGCTGTAAGGTATCTACTCTCTTCAGCGAGGGGTATTGAGAAAAATGCGTTTTTCAAGTCTACTACTGTGAAATGTGATGCCAGTTTCGGGATGCTGCATAATATGGATGCAGGGTTCGGGACCAAAGGGAACTCTTTCTGAATTACATCTTTTAGGGGGCGTAAGTCCTGTATCATCCTCCAAGACCCTCCTTTTGCTTTTTTGATTGGATAAATACATGTGTTACATGGGGAGGTTGAAGGCACTATTATCCCTTGCGCTAGTAGTGCATTTATAGTCTCTTTTATCCCTTCTTCAGCCTCACGGGACAATGGATACTGTTTCACTCGGGGTAAAATTGCCCGTTGCTTTAGCTTTATTACCACAGGTTGGACTCCATGCAACAGCCCTACATCATGGGGGCCTGTCGTCCACAAATTATTTGGTACGGCCTCATGTCATCATCAAAAAAGGACGGCGGTGCTCCTACCACTGCCATTAGTTGGACGGGGATTTCTCTGGCTTGAATCAAAATGTCACAGGGCATCGCTATTTCCATTACTATCTCACCATCCCCTTCTGTGTCTGAAAAGAGATCCTCATCTGTTAATTCTCGTAGGGCGATGTTGGCATTTGTACACAGCACTGTACGCCACTCACATCCTTCCCTATCCACTCCAATCACAGCGATCCTCTTCGCTGATACCTGTACAGCGTGCAAGTCTAATGATACCACTGATCCTGGTGCGGTGTCGGGGCACACTATGGGGCGGAAGAGGAACTCCGCTGGGATCCTCCAGTCCATTCTTTTTAGTTCTGGAATTATGTGGGCCAATGTCTTTAGCCCTTCAATAAACATTTCCTCAATTTCCGGCAACCCTCGTACTTCCAGTGTGGTTGTCTAGGCTTGCACTACCAACATTGCACGCAAGGGGCATATCCCGGGTGTAGAACACACTATTCCTCTCTCGGTAAATGATATGGTCATGTTAAGTTTACTCAGGAGATCCCTCCCTAATAAATTTATTGGTGAGTGTTCATAATACAGTAAGAGTGTCTTTACAGTTTTACCCCCCACTATTACATCCAAAGCTTCTGTGTAAGGAACTTCAATTACAGCTCCAGAGAACCCCTGCGTCTCTAACTTCCTGTTAGATAACGGGAACCGGCCCTCCCGGATACATGATTTCTCCGCTCCCGAATCAACCATGAATATGAACTGCTTGTCTCCTATCTGCGCCCCTACCAATGGTTCCTCTGCTGCATTGTAGGTGGTAGATAGAACTGGACACGCAAGTGTTCTCTGTGGGCTGTCCTATGCGGGGTGTCTCATCGCCCCCCCCCTCATTAAAGACACTTCCTGAAACCACTGAAATGCCGTTGTAGGGTGCTGGTGCGGGGGCCCCGTTTGCCGTTGTCGCGAAAGGGTTGCCTGGCGTGTACTGCATATTGTCATTATTTTGTGGGTGGTTCTGTGTTCTATACTGGTGCCCCTGTTGCTGCTCATTATTACCTTGGCCTGGGTTTCTTAGTTGTTGTTGCCCCATTGGAAGGCCATATTGGCTCCCCGGGTGGGGGTGGCCATACTGTTCTACCTCTTGGAACCCGTTGTTGGGTCTGGCTCTGCACTCCCTAGAGTAATGCCCCCATCTTCCGCAGTTCCAGCAACTCCCTTGTGCACCTCTAGGGCCCTGCCATCCATTTCCTCCCATTCCCCCGTATCCCGGTCCACCTCCTCTTCGGCCCCTGTACCCACCTCGTCCCCCTCGAGGGGTCCACTCTTGCCACTGCGGACCTCCGCCTTGCTCCTGCCCGTTCCACTGCCGCTGTCCTGCTCCAGCCCAATTAGTTGCCACCCTTCTTTGTATTGCTATCAGCCCCTCCTCCTCCTCATCTCCCTCCCTGCTGTGTGGGAGCGCGGCTACAGCCGTTGCGACCTTCACCAACTTTGTCTGTACTAGCTTTGCTTCGTCCGCCAATCTCCTCTGTGCCACCTCCTTCTCCCTTTCCTTTATTCTCTTACAATGGTGTACTATTATGCTCTGAATCTCAGGCCATCCCTTCGCTTCAATACCTGCTATCTTGTCGAGCGCCTTTTGCACTTCTTTGGGGAGCCCTCTTTTTATAATTAAATAAAATAAAGATGTCGATTGATACCAGGGCGTGCCCGTTTCTGCTCTCCACATCTCTTGGACCCGAAAAATGTAATCCATGGCCTCCTCCCCATCATTCATTGTACACTGCATCACTGACTGTAAGTCTGGTGTATCTGGAAACGTTTCTCGCAAGGCATCCCACACCCGTGCACGCACTGTGTTAAAGGAGGCCCCATCATGGCGGTCGCAGTCTAATGTTACTCCCGGGAAACCAGCCTGATCCCCCACTGCTGATACAAGCAAGCTTTTCACATCTCCTATTGCTAGGGGTACCCTGGCAGTGTGCTTCTCAAAGGCGTATATCCACTTACTTGCCCCTCCTGATAACGGGGGCAATAGCTTTAATACATTGGCTTTATCCATCTGAGCCCATGGGATATAATTCGGCCTCCCTCCTCCCCTATGTATCATTGTGAGCTGTAGCCTTCCTTTTGTCGTTGCATCCGGACCTGTTTTGGCTGCTGACGTCCCCAGTGATGCCATTTTCCCCACCCTGTTCCTTAATCGCCCCGTCCATTCATCATCCAGTGTTCTCATTGAACATGTACCATTCCCTCCTTCGCTTCCCCCTCCCATCGCCATGCTCAACCTGTCGCTTTCTTCTAAATCGTCCCTTATATCACATAGTAATTCCTCTCTGTCCCCCATAGGCCTTTCTTCATTCTCAATATCTCCCTCTCGTGTCCCTACTTCTATTATTCGTGTCGGTTCTTCTTCAATTCTGAACAGTATCTCGCCCTTTTTCCACCCGTCTTCAGGTTTTCTATTCTCCCCTGGCGCTCTAGACGTGCGCCCTGATCTAGCTGCATTAAGTGCTGTTTGTTCGCATATGTCTTTTATCCTCGAGAGCTCATCTTTTGCTATTGAAAGTCTTGATTGTAAATCATCTGTGAGCTTCTCTATGTCCACCCTTTGTGTACCTGCCTGGGCTCGCTCCCTTGTGCTTTCATATGGCGGGGGTGCCGTGGGCCGGCGGGGTGTAGTAGTTGTCGGGGGAGGCACGTAAGTGGGGTCACTGTACCCTTCTGCGGGCACAGGTTTGTTTAATATCGGGTACAAACTTATTACCTCTATTGGTGGCGCTACACTTGATAATTCTTTAATATCTTTCTGTATCATCAGTGGATTGTCGGTGGTGGACGGGAGGTCAGGATTTAATGCTGGCGCTTTAGGCGGTGGTATCTCTTCAAATAACCTCCAGAGATCTAATACTTCTCTCCTATTTTGCAACTGCTTCCCCTTATACTTCAAACAAATGCATGTGGCCACCATATCCAGAACACTTTTATCAAATGACCCTCCCTCGGGCCATATCTGGGGTAACCCCTCTCCCTTCAACTCGGTTATCCATTGGTCATGATATTTCTTAATTCGCTCCGCGTAGCCTGGTAAATTCTTACAAATATGTGATAAGGGTGTTTCGGCCCCCATCTTGTGTATTTTTCCTAGTACTTGTTTCTTTCTGTGTGTCCACAATTACAATGTAAACCTCTTACCAATATGTGTTTCGTCTTTTACCTCACATTCAATAATGGGCTCCTTTGTGCTCTGCCCCCTTCCTGCGCAATACAAAACTGACTGTACACAGTCTCAATTCTCTTCTCTTTGGGGGGCACATACAAGAGCAAACCATCAGTTATTTCGACAACATTAACCTGGAAATCAAATAGGTACACACTCATTCCACCTTGTCGTTTTTCTCTTCGAAAAGTTCTATCCGGTCACACTTACCATGACCATTCCATTTCTATACATTTATAGCCATTTTACACACTTACAACATCAACTTGTCGTCTGACACATACGAGGTGCACACACCTCCCGATAACACTCTGTTCACAATTCAAGCTGCCCTCCCTTTCCTCCCAAGCCGGCTGTCCCTATCCTTCTTATTCGGATATATGGATGCGCATATATATATATATATATATATATATATATATATATATATATATTGGTCTGCTCTTCCCTCTTATAGTAGGACTCTTTCCCTCTTACTTTCTCCCTGAGTTTTGTACTAATCTCACTTTTATTTTCCCCCTAACCCTAGAAAAAGAAAAGAAAGAAGTAATAGCGGTCACTAATATATTCCCAGTGCCCCCTTTTGCTGGACACTTTTTATCTTATATTCCACTTCTTCATATATTCCCAGTACTAGTCAAGATAGCACTATGCGGCGCCGCCTTCCACCCCCTTTCGGAGCTAGGTTCCCGTCACTTTTATCTCTTATTCACCTCTTAATCATAATGGCCATATGCAAAGAAAAATCAAGGAAAATTTTAGGATGATCCTTAGTAGATCTGCGTATCCCCTCTTCGTTCCCTGTCCTACACTTCTTCCCCCACTCCCTTTACAATCGCTCGCACTCAATACTCACGTGCCTGTCTTGAACCGATAGTCTCCGAAACTGGGTCCGTCCAGGCAGTGTTGCCGTCAGCTCAACAGTCAGCCCCGGCTCCGGCGAGCGGTACTCAAAGGGGATTTTTCAACTGGGATCCCGTACCCTCTCTGTTTTGAGTGCGCACTTCTTAGTGTACCGGTCGCCGTTGGCGGCCAGCCTCCCGGAGCCGGCTCACCGTGCGTATCCCTTTTCGACCGGAGATTCTCGTGCCAAAAGGGGACGGTAATGTTAGATCGGGAAAAAATAATAGTAATAATCACGCTTTCGGGGTCACCACTGAAGGCAAGCGTCCCCAGCCAGCACGATCCTCCCCGAAATGAGAGACAATGAAGGACTCTCCCAAGTAGGGAATAAGGCCAAGACAGAGTGCGGGTGAGCTTAAATGGGAGTTTATCAATCAGAATATGGCATGCAAAGAACTCTGCAAACTCCGAGAGCCCTCTGTCTGACAATAGCAAAGACAGGCGTATATATTTACAAAAAACGTCATAAGAACCTACATACTATAGGGGGCACAAGTTCAATGGGATTGGGTGGCGATGACTAACTATAGGTGCCTCTGCGATGTGGTTGGCCGTGGCTGGAGAACGTCACTGGTCAGCCTCGTGGGTTGGGCTGGGCCTGGCAGGTTGGCAGAGTTCATCCGGACGGTGTTGTTGTGCCATCGCGGCCAGTGTCAGAGATGAATGTCTTTTCCTGACTTATTTGCCCTAGGCCATGCACATCGCAGTCATTCAGTCATTGCAATATTATCTTCTTTAGTAAATCTTCCAATAGGTTATTCTACAGGTTAATGCAACACAGGAGGAATGCACCTTGTGAGGGGTCTAATGGTCATTCGTCAGGGCATGGTTACCAGCGTCCTGTTGACCGGAGCCATAGGTTGAGGGGCTAAGCTTCAGGGCACGGGACGGACGGTACAAGCCTCCCTGTCTTGTTAGATGTGGTTATAAATGTGCCGCTTGTGTGTTGCCACAGTGTTGGGTGTCCTGATTACACAGGGCCATAAGTCTAAGATGATCTGGTGGGTTGTGGGGTTTACGAGGGGGCGCCTTTGGAAGTGTGGGTTCAGGCAGAGGTTTACTGCTGTGCTGTAAATAATGCAGGTGGCGGCCCGTGGCCTTGGGTACTGCAGAGGGGGCTACACATCTTTGAAGCGGCTCCAGTCTAGTTGGAGGAGTTGGGGCAGCGCGGCGCGGGCCTCTGCTCTTATGTTTGGCAGTCGCCGGAGGGTGGGAGGGGAAATGGCCTTGCACATATTTACAAAGGTATCTTCCTCGCGTGTTGCCGGTTTTTGGAGGCGAAAACATCACAATCATTAGCACACTTTATAATATTTTGTTTGAAGAACATACATTTCACTTCGCTGAAGGCATTTCAATTATGTTCCGTCTGAGCACCTTATTCGTACACTATGTTTTGACAACTACCGTATTTAGCTATATGCATATACATCTTGCAGTAAGTGAGGTAGCATTGCGGTTGGTGTAGTACATAGAAAATGAACCGCCACCGTATGTGACGGTGGTGGCACGCAAGGGGCTTTGAACATACACACATGACGAGTGCATTCTCGCACACCCTTCACAGGGGCCCCCTGTATGGTTACATTCGTTTTCTTGTGTACTCCAGCAGCATTAGTTCAGTTATGGCGCGGGACCGCGGGGTGTACGGTTTTCAATGATACATATAAGGGACACTCCCCCGGAATGCTTTTATCATTTGCACACCCATGCAGGGGTGCGGGTCCTTCATGGCTGGGGTCATGTACAATAATTACACAATTTTACAGGTTTCTTTAGTAAAAGTGGTTGTATGGAAAGGATACATGTGTTAAAAGTGGTTTTTGACATTCATATTTGGGTACCTATCTGCTTTCATCAGATGACCATTCTACAGATCTTCCCATCACCCAGGCCTTGCTGACCGGGTCATTCTGGGAGCAGTGATACACTGCGGACGGTGAAATGTTACAGTGTTAGTATCTTATGCTAGCTCATGTCCGTCCTGTTCGTGGGAACGTGCTCACAGCGGATCTGCCAGGGTGCTGCGGCAACAGGGATAATTGAAACTCTCCGAGGGTGGGGGCCGCGCTACAGTGCGCTACGCTCATACCGTCTTTATTAGACAAAATGGTTTCAGAGGCCTAGCTAAATTCAATACGTGTGGGCAATGTCTTCAGCAGGTGAGCCATCCACCACCTGGGCCCGGGTGGTAAGGAGGGGATGCCCGATGAGCCATGGCCCTCACCTGGGGTGGAGATGTAGGCCGGGGGGGGTCTTTTGGACCACTCCTCCCCTACATGGGCAAAGGTCGCCTTGGCAGTTGGAAGGCTGGAGTGAGAGAATTACTTTCTCTACCTCGAGTGTGGAGGTTTTAGTGAAGTGGAATCTGGCGGCACGGTCAGATAATATTTCACTAGAGGGGCGGTTTAGATTGTTCAGTTGTGATGGCGAGTTAAGGGAGGCTTTTGTCTGGGCTACTTTGTTCTGGAGGGTAGTTACTTTGTTGGATAGTGCCTGTTGAATATCTGAGCACCATGTTTTATTTTTGATGCAGATATCAGGTGTAGGGATATGAGACTCTAATTCTTTTAATATGATGAATTATTCTTTCATGCTGGAGTTGGCGTTAGAGATACGTTAATTGTAGGAATTATGTTTAGCCAACCAGATTTCATTTTTATATTGGGAAGAGATTTTAGTTAGCTTGGATTTGTTATCTTCTGAAGGGAGTAGTCTCCATCTCCTCTTTAGGAATCGTAGGTCCCTTAACTGAGGGGTGAACCACTTGTTTAGGTGAGATTTAGGCTTGCTGGGTCTCAGTTTAAGTGGAGCAATTTTGTCAAGTGCCGTTAGCATATTTTTATTATACTCGTTGACCAGTATGCCTGGATCCAGGTTGTCAGCCAATGAGTTAAGGGTCGGGAGAATGGCAGGGATCACTTTGTCCACTGTGATGTTCTTTCTATTCCTTGTTAAGCAAGGTGGGGCAGTAGGTGAGACCCTCAGGAGTGGTCTAGTAGTAGATAGTGTAAAAGACACAAGGAAATGGTCTGTCCACAATTGCGGGGAGATGGAGGTGATGGCGGCAGTGCAATTATAGTCAGCTACCTAGTCTAGTGTTCTCCCTTTATTGTGGGTGGGTTTGTTGATTTTTTGGGAAAGGCCTAGTTCTGACAGGATATTGGCTATATTTGAAGCATGCTTATCTGACGGGTCATTGAATCCTAAGTTAAAGTTGCCTAGAAGTAATAGTTGGGTAGTGGTTTTAAGGTTGTTAGATAGTAAGGTGTAGATGTCCTCCTCATATGTCCCAAGTAGACCAGGCGGTCTGTATATTAAGTGGATAGTAAGGGTCTGAGAGTTGATTAGAGGGAGTTTAACGGTAAGGATTTCGCAGGATTGCATAATTTGTGTTGGGAGCTGGTCTCAGAGAGAGGCTTGATTTGGATATAATAGCAATACCTCTACCTCGTGTTTTATCTCTGTCCTGTCTAAGTATCGTATAACAGTCTGGGACAGCTAGCAAGAGCAATGGTCCTACCGCATCATGTAGCCATGATTCAGAGATGGCAAGGAAGTCCAGGTTGTTTACCAGTATCAAGTCTGAAATGTCCATTGCAAGGGCAACCAGGGACCTAACGTTTATAAGGGCTCCTTTAAGTGGGTAGGCCTCAGTTGTGGCTATGGCATTGATAGGAATGGTCGGTATTAAGTCAACTATCTTAGGTTTATGCACGGTCTGCTGCTTAGCGATGGCATACGGGTGAGGCGAGATTGTGACATGGTTGGCATTGTTGAACTTCTCACAGGTATGGAGGTTCATTTTCTTGTTTGTCGGAGGCAGTGATCTCGTAACGTTTGCTTAGTCTAGCACGGAGTCTGGAGTTCCGGTCTTTTATGGTGCAAGGATTGCTTGCGTGTGAACACGATGTGGTCGAGTAGCTAGGTTGGCTGAAGATAGGAGGGCTATATACTAATATTTTGGTCAGGTTAGGTGGGGCCTGTGCCACACCAAAGGGTGGGAGCCAGTCACAGTACACTGGGAGGCTGTCATGATGCCTACCCCCGGGCATCCAGATCAAGCCCATGAGCCCCGGGAGCAGGCATCCAGACATTTACAAAAATCCCAGCAGCCCCAGCTAGGGGCTGTCTGGGTTCAGTCCTGGCGCCGTAGGCACCAGGCTCATAATAAAAATCAGTCCTGGCGCCATAGGCGCCAGGCTCATAGACATTACTTACCTCGTGCAGACCATGCTGCAAATAAATCCAAGCCAACGTGAGGCCTGGATAGGACTATTTTACTACAGGGACTATTTTTTACTCAGGTGTGGTCCTGGGGAACTTCTTTCCTGGGACTACTTTGGAGGCTATTTAAACCACGCCCGAACAGCAGCACATGTTTCGTGTTATTCTGCATCCAGCAGCGTGACTCTCACCGTGCCTGCAGCCAGCATCCAGTCTTCTGCCACGCCCACATGCCTGCAGCCAGCATCCAGTCTTCTGCCACGCCCGCCTCGAATCCAGAGCTCCTAGAATAAAGAGGAAGAAAAGGACAAGGTTAGAAAACGAACTTATTTCAAATTCCTCACCTGATTCCAGATCCATTTCATCTCCCGACCTGGAAAGTACATCAGTCCTGCACGCGTCGCTTCGCCAGCTCCAGCACGGCGCCATACTCACAGTTCTCACAGCATCTTTCGATCCGGCACTGTCCCCATCATTTCTTCGTCGTACTCCGGGACCTAGGGGCACAAGAATAACAAGGTGAGCCAAGGGAATCAACAAATACCTCTTACCACCATAGACTTACCTGATTTACCAACGGCGGTATTATTCTCCATATCGTCATATGCCGCATCTGTAAAGAGGGAGAAAAACAACACGTTGACGCATGCAATAGTTACCGGACAGCGTTGGGTAACACAGACTCTTACCTGAACGCCAGCAGCAGCTACGAGACCTTCTTCTCACGAACTCAGTTGCAACTTAAGGAAGGAAGGGGACAAGAGTGAACATCGGGCACATTGAACTCTTTGAACTTGATACTTACCAATCCCGCCTGGGACTTCAGAGTCAATGCTTACCGGAACTCTCCCAACACCTTCAAACCAGTGAAGTGACTGGTATCTACGCGCCCCTGCAAGACACGCAGGATGGAGAGCTCACCTTTTACAAACATAAGGTGAGGTTACTAAGGGGATATCGGAGGTGATTAGTGGGGGAGAGCGAGAACAGTTGGGAGGCCTAAAACCCACAGGTGGCTAATCCCTGTTTCCACTTGCAGGAAAATACTTCTTCGGGTCCAACAGACAAGAATAGGCGGGCCAGTCCAGACAGTCATCTCTGCACTACGCATCACGTTGATGGAGACCGCAGCTGTCTGGGTCCGATCGACACCCCTGTGGGGTCCAGGTGAGCGTAACAGAGGCTGGTTATAAAAAGTATGCTGATAGCGTAGAGGCTGTGGGTAATGGTGTCACACAATGGGCAATAGGCTAGTTCAATTGGGCAAAAGATAAACAGTAGGCTAGTTCAGTTGGGAACAGGATGAACAGTAGGCTAGTTCAATTAGGCACAAGATAAACAGTAGGCTAGTTCAGTTGGGCACAGGATAAACAGTAGGCTAGTTCAATTGGGCACAAGATAAACAGTAGGCTAATTCAGTTGGTCACCGGATAAACAGTAGGTTAGTTCAATTGGGCACAGGATAAACAGTAGGCTAGTTCAGTTGGGCACCGGATAAACAGTAGGCTAGTTCAATTGGGCACCGGATAAACAGTAGGCTAGTTCAATTAGGAACAAGATAAACTTTGGTAAATAGGGCAGCTAACAGTTAGCAGAGGTAGACAGCACTACAGTAGGAAGTCAAACAATAATAGTCCTCCAGTAGGGGAGAGTGGCGTGATCGGTAACTTATAATAGCAGTGTTAATTTCAGGCATAATCAATATCTGCAGTAGTCAAAGTCGAGTATCATCCGGCAATGAACGACAGCACTGAGAAGCACAAAGTATTGGCGGCAGAGTATGTGCCTTTAGATGTGGTTGCAGGTGGGTCACTCCTGCAATATGACCTGAGTGATTTGTAAGAGGGGAGTGCGTACCTTTGTTCGTGTGGTATGCAGCGTCTGTTGGCAAACAGGCGGCAAACAGGAAGCCTTTTTCCTTGGGCCTTCTTCCGCAAGGCCGGCTTCCGCCTGACAGAGGCGGGGGTTAGCAAATAAGGCACACTGTTGCCTAGAAACCGAGTAGAGCCTCGGTTTCAACCCGCATCGCGCCAGCCATTTTGTAGTCAGGCGTTGATGCGCGTCTCCTCACGGAATGAAGGAAACTGCTGATTTCTGAGGATTCAGCTCGCATCATGGGCATACAGGTGGCATGCATCTAGATGGGGTAATTCTACAGTTTGGAGATAGTGCAGGGTGCCTGCAGAGAATACCATGGTAGGTGCAGGTCAGGCGGCTCAATGAACTGCGCCTGCAGTGTAGGGCAAGAGGGGTCCAGCCCTCTCACGGTTGACGACGGCTGCGAATGGACAACAGGCGGAAAACAGGAAGCCTTTTTCCTTGGGCCTTCTTCCGCCGTCTGACGGAGGCAGGAGTTAGCAAATAAAGCACAGCGGTAGGTGTGGTGCTTGAGAGATCAGGGGTATGTGTTCGTTCTGGCAGGTTTTATCCAGACCGGTCTGGCTGCGTTAGGCCTGAGGAGAATGCCTGGCTGGGAGGTGTGAAACCAGCAGTGATTAGTTAGAGTGATGTGGAGTATGAGGCGGATTTGGTATGAGAACATCTATACCGAATGGTGTCATAGTATCTCTGTGTTCTAGTTGAATGGTGGTGTAAAGAGGAGAGTAAGCATGGTGATGTGATAAGATGGTTTACATGCTCTTTCAAACGTTACATGTATTCCAAACCATTCATGTATGTCGCACACTTCTATGCGATCTAGTTCATTCCACGCACTCTAGTCCATTCCACGCACTCCGAGCCATACATGGCACTCTGAGCCATACCACGCACTCTGGGCCATACCACGCGCTCCGAGCCATACCACGTGCTCCGAGCCATACCACATGCTCCGAGCCATTCCACGCGCTCCGAGCCATTCCACGTGCTCCGAGCCATTCCACGCACTCCGAACCATTCCACGCACTCCGAAACATTCCACGCATTCCGGACCATTCCACGCACTCCAGACCATTCCACACACTCCGGACCATTCCACGCATTCTGCACCATTCTACGCATTCTGCACCATTCCACGCACTCTGAACCCTTCCATGCACTCTGAACCAGTCCACGCACTGTGCACCATTCCACGCACTCTGAACCATTCCATGCACTCTGAACCATTCCACGCATTCTGAAACCGTTCCACGCACTCCAGTCTGTTCCACACACTCCAGTCTGTTCCACGCACTCCAGTCTGTTTCACGCACTCGGATCTGTTCATGTACTTCGATCATTTCCGTGAATTCTAAGTTGTTTTATGCACCCGTCCACATTTTCATCTGTACCTTCCACATATTTCACCCGTATCTTTCACATGTTACATCAGTACCTTCCACTTACTTCATCCGTTAAATCCACATACGTCTCCATTCCATCCACGTACGTCCCCATTCCATCCATATACGTCAGCCGTTCCATCTACATACATCACCCATTCCATCTACATACATCACCCGTTCTATCCACATACGTCACCCGTTCTATTCACATACATCACTCGTTCTATCCATGTACGTCACCCATTCATCCACATGGGTTCCGTCCGTCTGCTCTATGCAACTCATCCGCTCTGCGCAACTCACCCGCTCTACGCAACTCACCCGCTCTTCGCAACTCACCCGCTCTACGCAGTCATCCGAATTATACATTCATGCGCCCTACGCACTCGTCTTTTCTATTGATTCGTCCGCTCTACTCACTCACCCGCTCTACTCACTCACCCGCTCTACTCACTCACCCGCTCTATGCACTCACCCACTCTATGCACTCACCCGCTCTATGCACTCACTCGCTCTATGCACTCACTCGCTCTATGCACTCACCCGCTCTTACGCACCCCTCCTCTCTTATGCACCCCTCCTCTCTTACACACTCATTCGCTCTTACACATTCATTAGCTCTTACGCACTCCTCTGCTCTATACACTCATCCGCTCTGCCCACTAGTCTGTTCTACACACTCCTCCGTTCCCTGTGCACTCCGCCGCTCTGCACACTCCTCCGCTCGGTGCACTCCTTCATTCTGCGCACACCTCCGTTCTGCGCACTCTTCCGCTCTGCGTACTCTTCCGCTCTGCGCACCCATCACCCTGTGCGCACCATCACGCTGTGCGCACCCATCACGCTGTGCGCACCTTTCCGCTCTGTGCACCCATCCGCTTCGCGCACTCATCCGCTTCACGCACTCACCCGCTCTATGCAGTCGTTCTTTCCACGCACTCATCTGCTATATGCACTCATCAGTTCTACAAAGTCGTTCGCTCATACTCACTCACCCGCTCCGTACACTCATCCGCTCCATACACTCATCCGCTCCGTACACTCATCCGCTCTATGCACTCCTGTGCTCTACACACTCCTCCGTACTTACGCACTCATCAGCTCTACACAATTGTCCGCTTTACACACTCATCTGCTCTATGCACTCCTGTGTTCTACACACTCCTCTGTACTTACGCACTCATCCGCTCTACACAATCGTCAGCTCTACACACTCATCTGCTCCACACGCTCATCCGCTCTATACACTCATTCGCTCAGCACACTCATCCGCTCAGCATACACTCATCCATTCTGTACACTCATCCATTCTATACACTCATCCGATCTACGCACTTATCTGCTCAACGCATTCATCCGCTCAGCGCGCTCATCCGTTCCATGAACTTCATCCATTCTAACGATTTCATCTGCTCCATTCACTTCGTTCGTTCATCATGGATTATCGATTCATGCCATGGCACTTGTCATACGCACTGGATCTGTTCCGTGCTCTCTATCTATTTCATGCACTGCTTTCGTCTCATGTACTTGAATCTTCTATTCTGTACTTTCCATTTATGCCATGTACTCATACAGTCGGAATCATGAGTCTGTGTACTCATCAGTCTCTTGTATTCAACTTTCCATCCTCTTTTCTTTATTCATTTCGCCTGTTTTTGTTCATTTTGTTCATTGCACTCATTACATCCGTTTCATTAATTTAAACTTCATTACTGTTTCTGTACAATTTATTCTTTTTATCCACTTTACTGCTTTGGTCTGCTTTTCTCGCTCTGTTCTGTTTGTCCTTTTAGTTTACATTAGCGGTTATTAGTTGCCGATTTTCTTACATGGATCTTGATGTTGTATTGTTATTTGTCTTATTGTTATTCAGGAACTAGTAGTTTGTTGGATTGGTGTCATTGAGCTGCTGTTATTCCGTTTTGGTTAGTTTGCGTATGGGTTAGTTTTAGGGGAAGAGCCAAGTTTTCAGTAGTTTGCGGAAGGGCATTAGATCTTCTGTAAGGCGGAAGTGGGGTGGGAGTGCGTTCCACAGCGTGGGGGCCAAGGCTGAGAATGATGATCCGCCTAACCTGACTGAGTTTGTTTTAGTTATGACTAGGAGGCCGGCTGAGCTTGATCTTAGAGGACGTGGAGGGTGATAGGGTTTTAGCTTGTCGTGGAGATATTGAGGTCCGGTTTTATGGAATGCTCGATGAGAAATGCATAAGGTTTTGAAAGTCACCCTTTGGGCCACTGGAAGCCAGTGCAGAGTCTTCAGGGCTGGGGAGATGCGGGCTCTCGGGCCAAGCGCGAGTAGCAGTTTGGCTGCAGCGTTTTGGGCCCTTGAAGTTTATTCAGTTGGTAAGCGTGGACTCCGAGGTAGAGGGGGTTTGGGAAAGGCGAGATATGGAAAGATGCGCGTAAGAGTTTTAAGGTGGTAGTGGCAGGACTTTGAGACGTTGTTGACTTGGCGCGAGAGTGTTAGGTCAGAGTCAAGGGTGCATCCAAGGTTTTTTACAGACTTAGAGGGAGTCAGTGAGTTGCCCATGGTGCATGGCCAGGGTAGCGGGTGTGGAAGAAGTTCAGAGTTGCCACATACCATGATTTCGGTTTTGGAGGTGTTTAACAAGAGGTGGCTTTGGGCCATCCAGAGCTCTATGTCAAGGAGGCAGGAGGCGAGGTCAGGTCGGCAGTTGGGTTTTGAGTTCAGGAGTTTTAGAATTAGTTGAGTGTCATCAGTGTAGTTGTGCCACAGGATGTTGTGTGAATGAATTATTGGTGGGAGGTTGGTCAAGTAGAGATTGAACAGGAGGGCAGATAGGCAGGCTCCCTGTGGGACTCTTGTGTCGACTGGTCGGGTTTGGGAGGAATAGGCGGAGAGTATCTTTATTTGGTACCTATCTTTGAGGAATGAAGCTATCCATTTGAGAGCGGTTCCACAAATTCCTAGGGAGTGGAGGCGGTCAAGGAGGATTGAGTGATTGAATGTGTCAAAGGCGGTGGATAGGTCAAGAAGGATAGGCGGATAGGTCTGCCGTGATTTTAAGGTCATCCCAGATTGAAGTTAGGGTGGTTTCAGTTCCGTGACAGGCTCTGAAACCTGATTGCGCGCAGTCTAGGAGATTGTTAGCTTCAACAAAGGCATTTAGTTGGGAGTAGGCGGTTCGGTCAATGGAATCTGGTGTTTGAGATGGGGCGGTAGTTTTTGGGCTCAAGAGGGTCGAGGGAAGGTTTTTTTTATAGCGGTTTGACATGAACCGTTTTGAATGCGTCGGGAAAAATACCCGAGGAAAGGGAGTCATTTATGATGGATCTTGCGTGTTCTCCTGCGCAGGTAGAAGTGAACATTTCTTTGAGGGTTTTGGCTGGGCAAGGGTCTAGCGGAGAGCTGGATGGTTTGCGGGCAGAGGGAAGTTTGAGAAATTCGTCGGGTGATATTGGACTAAAGGAGTCGAATGTTGATTGCGTAGTGGTCGCATGCGGGGGTTTGGCCGGTATGGGAGGATGGTTGCCTTTTGGATGTAAGAGAGCCAGTTTTGTTTGGTGGTCAGTTCATTTGTTCTTTCGAGAGCTGTGGGTGTAAAGGTGGAGAGAGAGTGAGTTGCACAGTGATTGTGAAGGAGTCGGGACGGTGGTAGTGCATGCCGGTTTGGTGAATTCGGAGATGATTTTGTGAAGTTCTTTGCTGGGGTTTTTGCAGTTTAGGATTCGGGAGTTGTAGTGGGCTTTTTTTGCTTTCCGGATTTCGGCCTTGTACTGATGAAGGTGTCGGGCCAAGGTGGCTCTGCTCTCTTGGGTTTTGTCTTTCTGCCATTTGCGTTCTAGGTATTTATATAGTTGTTTAGTGGTCTTTAAGTCAGGTGTGAACCATCTAGGGAACAGGCCACGGCGGGCCGATGGTTTGCAAGAGGGATGTGAGTCGCATTAGTGAGGTGTTGAGCCATGAGTCAAAGGCGTCGGGGGTTAGTTGTTTATTGAGTTGGCAGGTAGGTGGAAGGGACTGAAGGAGTGCGTCGGCTAGATCAGGAACGATTATTAGTTTATTCCTGCATTTGCATAGTTTCGGAAGTTCAGATTCGAGTACGGGAAGCGGGTCGGGTGAGCAAATGGCGAAAGAAACAATGAAGTAATCGGACCAGATGATAGGTGTGGGGGGGGGTTTAGATGTATTCGGTTGTGGGAGCTAAAAATGGCATCAAGTGTGTGTCCTTTATAGTGAGTCGGGCCGTTTATGTGGGGTTGGAGGTTAATCGCGTCTAGACCGTCAACCAGGGAGTGTGTCATAGGGTTGGTGAGGATGTCGAGCCATATGTTGAAATCTCTAGAGGTGATTTGAGAATTGTCTATCGTAGCCAGGTGGTCTGTAGATTATTAGGAAGCTGTGTGAGGACGACGGGGAGAGGGATAGTTTAACGAGGAGTGATTCGCAGGAAGGAATGTATGGTTGATTGTCGATGATTGAGGCGTGGAAGTGAGACTTGAAGACGAATGTTATCTCACTATCAACCATCAGGCAAGGTATGACAAAAGCATACAGTTCACAAAACAGATTGAAATTGAAAACTCAGTGCAGCTGAATTCACACATTGAAAAGTTGCATTTTTTTCTGGTTTGCAGTTTTAAATGCAAAAATTTTTTTTTTTTCAAATAACGGGTGAAAAACACTGAATCGGAATGCGGTTTATGGGCAGGGGAATAGATGCACAGCGCAGGGATATTATAGAAGGGGAAAGGAGGGCTATAGCTGGAGAATTGAGAGAGATTTGGAAGGTAGAAGGAGGTTCATTTTTAGGAAAATAGAGCAGTGAAAAAGAGAAAATCGGTTTTAAAAATGTTACTTAAACTAAATTATTTAGACTATATTCTTAAAGAAAGCCATGGTACGTTCAAAGATTGATTTGCAACATCAACCTTTTCAAGCTGTGTTCTGATCTATTTGGGAATTAATTTAAATTACTCCAAATATTACTGATGAGTTACAAGGTGAGGTGAATAAAAGAGTTGTGCTAACACTAGGAAACACGAACAGGGTGCACAGAAAATTGGAACAGTCTATACAAGTTATCAGGGTATGCATAGGGTTTCTTAGAGAGTGGCACAATGACAAAAGTCAAGATGGGGTAGACTATGTGTTATAGGATTCGGAGGATACTCACAGTCTGCTCTTAAATTTGGGATTAGGAACAGTCAAACGGGTTCTGCACTCCAGCGCTCGGGCCACCAGGTAGCAAAACAACAGCTTGGCCTGTCTGGTCACTGGATAATCGGGACAGCTGGATGGCAGGGTTGCAGCAGGCAGGCTGGTTTAAGGATGCTTCCCAAAAGAACACCACAGCTTTTCCCTTTGGTTATTGGGATTGTATTTAATGGGATCTCTGGATTGAGACCTTGCTGGGATGGTCAGCAATGCTTTGGCCTTGCAGTGGAGTCTGGAATCAGATATGCTCTGGCTTTGCAGTGGGATCTGGAATTTGGCAAGATGAATGTAGAAGATCAGGAACGCAGTCGCAGGAAATTCAGGAGAGAGTCTGTGTAGAGTGCTGTCAGCCACCCTTTTTGCAGAGCATAGTGACATCATAGAATTATATGGTAGGGCAGTCTTAGCTAAGCATGCCTCGAAACAACTGGATTGGTCAGGGGTGATAATTACTGCCTTCCTCTTAGCTGGTTGGGTTTCAAGGGCATGATGTCAGATTTCAGATGTGAGTTTTACAATGTCCAGAACATCCCACAATTACTTTATCTAAAATCCAGTTTTGCCATAAAAATTACATTAAAACAGTTTTTACATTCCTCCGAATTTCTGTTGCAAAAATAACCGTCATCAAAGTTTCTTAATAAAATAGTCTTTTGAAACAAATGGGCATCCTGGGAAATGTTTTGTTCTTCAGCTACCACCAACTTTCACTTCAGCCCTGTCACCAGAACTTCCATTGTAAGAGGCCTCACTCCAGACCAAAGTCTGCCAAGGTGCAATTAGCACTTGTGTGTTCAAGCTTATACTGTGAGGGGCGTTCTGTTGCTGGCACCCCCAAGCAGAAACCTGTTTGGGGCTGATTTACCCCATGCAGCCAATGCAATTTAATTCCTTATTTTATTTATGTTTGTTATAAATCAGAATAAAGCCTGCTGAATAAGATCTTCCATATATGTTTCACAGCACAAAACCCCTTCACATTGCTAGATAAGGGCAGAGCTTTATCCAAAGTATTTTTCTTTATTTGCAAAAGTACATTTAAACATGTGGTGACTGCTGGCATTTTTCTTTCAAATTCGGTTTGTCTCTTCCCTTTGAATTCCCACATTGTTCTGCAGTCATAATTAGTTTTTTGTAGGCAGCAATTTCATTAAACACAGATGCACTAAAATTGACACAGGCCCAGAAAGCCAGGGCCTTTTTGAGGCATTGACCCTTGACATTTTGTAGCCAAAATGTAAAGCGTTTCCTGTGTAGCTGAAGTAAAGCTTCTTTTGATTTCTTCAGATCTGAACAACAGCCTGTCATTCAGGAATACTGCTCTTGTCTGCTTAGAGCACAATGTGACTGTGGCTAAGCATGGCAAGTTCTCATTAATAAAAGTATTGTGATGAGGAACAGAGGAAAAAGAGCATCAAAGCGGCATCATTTTTAAAAGTAAATATTTCCCTTTTTCAATGGGATCTTTGGACTTGCAGCAATCAAGCGCTGCTTTTTTAATCCCCTTCTTGTGTACATGTAAGAATACCCTGGCAGGCTTTCTCAGTGTATCACCTTGTTCCATCCTGCCCAATATGTGCTTGGCAAGATGGTGCAGCCATCCTTTTGTAGCTGAAAAATGCAGTCTTGGTGTGAGGCAATGGTGATCACAGGAGCCAACGCAGCCATTTTGCTGCTTCTGCTGAAGTGCAGCTTGGTTATGGAAGGGAGTACAGCTGAGTGGGTAAATATATCCCAAAAATCCCCCCCCGCATCTTCGGAGATTCCTTGTTGAGGGAGAGTAGGCCAAAGTGGGATTCATCGGTTGGGCAAAACGGGGTTCATCAGGTGGACAAGACGGGGTTCATCAGGTGGAGTCCTTCTATCATCGGGGAGCGGCACTCCACAATCCTCCCGTTGTCTCTCGTTGTAGTGTGGAGTGACACCCTGGCTTTTCCTTTGTTCTTTCCTTTTCCCGGTCCCCGGGGAGGTCCTCCTTGGTGATGAATGGGCGTAACTAGTACGAATCTATTAAATAAATCAGAACCGATTACTACATTTTCCCACTGACTGCCCTCCCAGAAGGTTGACAGGAGTGGAACACACATATATGGAACACACATCGGTAATAAAGGTAATTGATCAGTCCCATGACACAGATAACTATGGATTTGGCAAGAATTTTGGGGAATCCCTTTTCCTAACAATGAAGAAACATACTCCCTGTTAAAGAATTATACCTCTAAATCTATCTGTTCCCTTTTGGTTCATCTTTGTCTGGTTCCCATTCTCCAGATGTCTCCTCTATTTACTGCAAAGTGTGCCTGGGGTGACAACTTTTTAACTGATTAATATGGACCCATTTCTCTTCTGTCAGTTCTCCTTTGGGGATGCAGATTCCGTAGGCGACAGGTGAAATTTGATCTACAATTTCAAAAGGTCTGCGCCAGCTAGGGAGATATTTCCGCTCCTTGGTCTGGTTCCTTTGGAAATTATACAAGTAGACCCTGTCTCCTACTTGGTATTCTTTTTTGGTGTTTTTAGGTCATATTGAGTCTTCATTCCCTCTGCAGATTTTTTCAGATTCGGCTGAGCATACGCAAAAGCATGTTGAAGGTGTTTTCTTAGATTCTCAACATACGCATGTGTTGTGGAGGCATTTATCAGTGTCTGCTCTTGTGTTCTATAGAGCAGATGCTGAGGGAGCACCATCCTTCGCCTAGTCATCAGCTCAAATGGAGACATCTTGGTCGCAGAAGAAGGTGTAGATCTGATAGCCATCAGGACAAGCGGTAATCGGATGTCCCAACTTGGCCCAGCCTCTGTCACAAACTTCTTTAGAATACTCACAATTGTTTTGTTTTATCTCTCAACTCCCCCACTAGAGGACAGCTGGTATGCAATGTGAAGTTTCCTTTTTACCCCAAGTATCTCCCACATCTTTGGCATCACTTCGCTGGTGAAGTGACTACCTCAGTCTGACTCAATACTTTGGGGTAGGCCAAAACGCGAGAAGATGTGGTTGATCATCAGGACGGCTGCTGTTTCTGCCTTGCAATTTGGGGCCAGGAGACATTCCACCCATTTGGTAAACAAGCATGTTACTGTTAACATGTACTTGTTCCAACCAGAGGAGCGAATCACAGGTCCAATGAAATCTACTTGTAAATCCAACCAAGACAGTGTCATCCCCCTCTTCTGGAGGGGAGCTCGGTGTGTGTCTGAAGTTGGCTGAAATTGTGCACACACAAGACACCCCTTCAAGTATGGGTCGAGGCCCTGCCCCATGTGTGGCCAGTATGCAACCCCTCGCAAGATTTCTAAAGTAGTGTGAAACCCCTGATGACCGGCGGTGGCCACGTCATGGGAGTGACTAAGCATCAGCTTTCGGAATGAGGTAGGTACCACCCACTGGTCACAGCCAGAGGTGGATCTCCTTACCAACAAACCGTCTTGGATTCGGAACATTTTGGGACACTTCATCAACACTCTGAGGTCCTCTTTCCCAAAGTAGTCGGTATCCGTCAGGGTAAAGTTCACAGGGTCCTCAATGTGCTTATAAAATATTCCAATAATCGGATCCCCTTTTTGTGCCCTGATTAAATCAGCATCTGGGGTCTCCTTAATCCACTGCGCAGTTGAGAGTTCATTGTGAGAATTTGTCTGGGACCTAGTGATAGCAGTGAGCTGGATTTCCGCCAACAGGGACTTGATCTCAAGGAGAGCCCCCTGGATGGCTCTAGTTTTGGTCAGCTGATCAGCTAGGTAATTTCCAGTTTTGTCTGGCCCCTCTATTCTGGAATGACCCTTGATCTTCTTCAATAGATGGTCATCCCACTAGAGGTGACCAGATCATCAATATTTTGTATTAGCTTGCCACATTTGAGAGGTTTGTTATTGGCACATAGCATGTACCTAAATGGCACTGTTATGGTCCAAGGTCCTCAGGCCAATCCCCTCCTCTTCGATAGGCAGTTCCCTTGCCTCATCAACTTCCTTTCATCTCCGGCTGTCCCCTCTTATTCCTTGGTTACCTTGCCCACTCCTTTGTCCTCCTCTGCCCTACTTCTGGCTATCTCCACTACTCCGCAGGGCGTGCCTCTGATTTGTACCCTTCCCCAGAATGTCTTTAAGGCCGGCAACCTTCTTCATCTTGCCACTCTCAACTCTCGCTCTGCTGTCAAACACTCCTCTGACATCTGCCATCTCCTTGAAGACCTGGACCTTGATGTCCTTGGTCTTATGGAGACATGGTTCACCGCCAGCTCTGTCACAAGCTTTGACACTCTCCTCCCTGATGGTTACAAGATCCTCTCCTCACCCAGATGCACTCGACCTGGAGGCGGTGTAGCCCTGATCTTTCCCGAGTGGATTCCTGCTACTATCATTCCCACCCAGATTTACTCTTCTTTCGAATGCCTTGTCTGCATGCTCGCAATCTCTCCTAGCCACTCTCTTACGGTTGCTACTGTCTACCGGCCCCCTGGGCAAATCACCTATTTTCTGTCTGAGTGGGCTGACCTCTCCTCCTCCCTCCTATCCTCAACCACTCAACTCCTCCTCATTGGTGACCTCAACATCCACCTTGATTCTCCCTGCCCCTAATCTCTGCTCTTTCAAGACCTTTGCGATTCCCTCTCCCTCATTATCCTCCCCTCGGGCCCGACACACTCTGCAGGTCACACACGTCACACACTTGATGTCTTGATCTCCTCTGGCCTACCCTCTCTATCCCTCTGACCACTCCTCTCTCTTGGAGTGACCACTGCCTTCTCATCTCTCACTCCCTTCCCCCCAAGCCCACCCAAATACTGCCACCTACCTTCTCGGACATCCGACCTATGAAACGTGTGTCAGTTGAGGCTTTTGCTTCCATCTTCTCTCCCCCCCTCTTCCTCTGCCTGACTCACACACTGACACAACCCTGTCCCTTCTCTACTCTTTTATACTCTTGATGCTCTTGCCCCTGTCATGAAGATCCGCTTGAAGACCAAAGCCAAGTGCAATTCTTGGTATGACTCCGACCTAGCTACACTTAAACGTAAGTTTAAGAGATGAAATGGAGGGCTTCTTGTTCAACTACTTACAAGGAAAGGAAACCCGGTATACTACTGTCTAATCACAATTAGCAGTGTATACTTTGTCTATATCCGGGAGGATAGTGATAGGAGTACAGGGAGACACAGTTATGAAGCAGGTACTAGAGGTGTGTGGTATAAACACTCTAAGTAAAACATTAGGAGGGACCAAGGAAGGTTAAAAAAGTCAGTATCAAATTTTAATAATAAACAGTCCGTCAGATTTAAAACATCCAATTAAATAGATAGGTCAGTAATACAGAAATTGTCAAATCCCATGTAAAAAGCAACAATAGGGAATACGTAGCAGGCTCCGATGGCCAGTTAAAAGTAATGTTATAGCAAAAATACGACCACTGAGGGTACTTTTCAACCTAAATAGAATGGTACCCATCCAAATATGGATAAATATGTCATGAATTTTACTCTCTGTTTAAAGTTCAGAGATATGTCTCGACATGTTTCTGTTCCTCTAAAACAAAGTGTGGAACATTCATCAGGAGGGAATAAATTACAGTATAGCCTATTTGACAATTGGGATGGTAAACAATACCACTACAGTATCCTAGCACCTGCAAAAGATAAAACCAACAAACATCAAAGGTTAGCTATTCAATAGTTATATACTTTGGAAGGTTCAGAAAATGAACTGGGCAACCTATCAGGGGGGATAATTACCTTATAGGGTGCCTGTGGGGGCTCTCTACTAACATTAGTAGGTATAGGGTAATGAGAATCACGGCCCTAAAAAAGAAAAGAAATAATATATAGCCAATATATCAGCTATTAAAAAGCCTAGTAGTACACACAGTACAACAGTGAACAGTGTGGAAGAAGACACCCATTATGAATATAAGCGTCAAAGCATCTAATCGTGGGAAGGGGAACCGTAACGGGTGACTCCCAAATGCAAAAAGGGACATATGCAAACCGGCGGTGGATGAGCGAGACATGCTACACAACAATGTAGGCAGTGTCAACGTCCAGAAGGTGTAGGGCCACCCGGACAAGGCATATTGGAGGTAACATACCACTATGTCACAGTGCATAGAGAGGAAATAAGTGGAACCGGTGTTATGCTAACATGATAAGCGAACAACAACATGGGGCAGGGTGACCCAGCGGTGAGTGGCGTGCTCATGATCAAAGTCGGGTGTGCCCGATAACCCCACAAATGCCCAGAGGCATCCTACCTTGGTAAGACCATAGGAATGTAATCAGGGGCAAATCACAGTATTCCGCACTGCAGATAAAGTAAATGCAACAAAGTAGTGCAATCAGGTTAAAAAATATATACGATCGAGTTGCAACAACGGTAGCGGGAGAAGAATAGAAGAGCGAGCAACAAAATGCTGATCGTCTGTAAGCAACGTAACTTACCAAGTGCGGGGGAGTGTGCGGCAAGCAGGTATCTCGCCCTCGAGGATCTACACAGAGTATCCAGAAACAGCGCAATGCGGCCGATGCAAGTTGGTTGTCAAGGGAACCCCAAGATAGTCCTACTACTATGTTCGTGTATCCTTAGAAGGGTGCCGTAGTGAGTGAAACCCGGCGGCCATTTTACAAAGGAGTGGAAGAGAAAGTGTGACGAAGGTAGGGGTACAGCCAACTCCAAGTCTGTAAAAAGTGCCCAAATCGGTTGGTGGAACAACAGAGACTAGAAGGAAGGGGTCTCAGAAAATCAATAGAGGAAAAAGTTGTTTGGGAAAACTAAAGGATCTAGTAACCAAAGCCTTAGAGCTCCAAGGTGGAATTGCCAACATTAACATCAACAATAGGTTTTTAAATTGTAGCAATGTATACACAGATATTTACAAGGCTGCTAGATATTGTGCCAATCAATCGACTCGTTGAGCCCAGTGACATCACTATGTAGGGTAAAAATCATCTTTTGTTCCTTCTTGTTCATCCTCTGCCAAACTGGCCTGTCGCCTGCTCCAAAGGCAATACCGACTCTCTGTACTCACCAAGAAAAGACTCCACATTCAAGCCTGTGTCTCTGTGGCATCTAACAACTCGGCCGAACTCTTTAAAATCTGCAAGGAGCTTGCCAACCCTGCTGCAGTCTCTACCCCGCCTCTTGCCTCCCAGGATCTCTGCAACGCACTTGCCTCTCACTTTATCTCAAAACCCATGACATCCTGTCCTCCCTCTCCTCTCCTGCCCCTGCTCTTCCCTCTCAGTCTTTGCCTGCTGTCCCCCCCTACCACCACCACACCCCCTTCTCTTCCTTTACTGTTTTCTCCCCTGATGAGGTCGCTAGACAAGTCCGATCTATGAAAGCCTCGTCAAAACAGGTTCATCCCTGTTCCTCTAAAACCATCAAGGATCACATTGACACCCTCGTTCCGGCCCTTGCCGATTTCTGCAACCACTCCTTTGCCTCTGGTTCATTCCCCTCCCCTCTGAAGCACTCCCTTGTGCATCCTCTTCTCAAGAAACCCACAGCGGATCCTTCCTATCCAGCTAACTTTCGCCCAATCTCCATTACTCCCTTTTTGGATCCGGGCCAGCCCCTGGTCAATGTAGGGGAGGGGACATGTGGACCCATTTATTTAGCTCCCTAAGGTCTGCTCAGAGTCTCCATTGGCCATTTGGTTTTAAAATCCACAGCAGCGGATTATTAAAGGTGCTGTGGACTGGACGAATTATCCCCCGGAACTCGAGGTTTTTGATGATTTCCGTCAGGGGCTCCATGGATGCGAGAGGCAAGCAATAATGCTTCACAAACACTAGAGTCATTCCAGCTCCGTGGGAATTGTTGGTATTGGGTGGATCTCTGTGCGACCACAGTCGTACGAGTCCACAGCAAAGAGATCTTGAAAATATAAGAACACCTGTTTCAACATTTGCTTTTGCTCCGGAGTCTCACAGGCATCAGCTAGGTTGACCCACTCTTCAACCATTTGCCTGAAGCCTGGAAAGACTTCTGGTTTTGCTATCTCAGTGGCCTCCTCCAGCTGGGTGGAGAGGTCTCTGGTTATAGTGTTGACTTGGACATAGGGTTTAAGGTAGGAGAGGCAGTCATTGTGGACCTGGAATATCACCCCATCCTGCCTGATGTCACAAGTTAACTCTTCCTTCCCGTAATGGCAGGAAGAGTACACCAGGAAATTCCCCCCTTGCCGGGTGAAGATCCTGTCTGGTGGTAAGTCATTGTCACTCTCCGTGTCGAAGCAGTCATCGGGGATTGGTCCTATAAATTCATTTCCTAGATCATGGAAAAATGTCGGTCATCAACCGCCATTCCAATAAAGGTGTCTGCGCCCACAGTGATACTCCTAAGGTGTCTGTTATCCATCACTATTGGAATGGTGCTGTGTTCTACATTGACTAATGTTGTTGGGTTTAACCCCAACCCCTGCTGTTGGAGATGGGCATTGAGGTGTACATATGCATCAGGATTTTGCAGTTTCTGTCCTCTTTTAATTTTTAACTCAAGTGGAAATAGTCGGGTCCGTCTGGGATGGCGACTTCCTTGCCAATTTGAATTTCAACTGCATACAGCAGCAATTAGACTGACCAAAATTATTTTTCTGAATCATCAAAGTCCATGGGATTGCCCCCTAGTTGGGACCAGGCTTTGTAATTCAACAGGTCCAAATGAATGGCAAACCGATTGAGAATGTCACTGCCTAACTAGAATGCAGCAGGCACATCTCACACAACCCAACAATTATGTTCTATGCTTTTGTTACCTATAGAGGTTTTGAGCATACACCTGCTATGCAGGAGATGTTTGAAATTGGGAGTTTCCAGGCCCATTTCCCACTTATTGATCAATTTAAATGTGGGAATGGCAGGATCTTTTGGGAGCTGTCTGAATGTGGCTTCGTGGATGAATCTCTTACTGTTGTTCACGCACACTCAGGCGAGAACAGACTCTTTCCCCTCATTTAACTGAATAGGGATGAACAACTGTTCTCTAATTTTCTGAATATCAGCTAAACTTTGAGCTGGTTTCTCATCACCTTTGACTATAGAATTCGGATTTTCAGATTGGGCATCAGTATAACATTTCAAAGTATTTCTTTCCAGTGTGGAATGCCACTTAAAACTGGAAGGAAGGTTGATTTTGAGAAATGGAGAGGATTTCCCATCACCAGTTTGCTGTCCTACAGCAATTACTGTCACGTCAGGGATTTGATTATTCTGGAGATGAAACTCAATATGATCAGATTTTTGTTCAACTATTTGGCATGTGCCATTTAAACTAACATTGTTGACACTATGTTTTAATTTTATTGGCATGTTAGTCTGAGTCCAGAGGAACTTGTTCACACAGTCTATTACGGGTGACAACCTGTGCAGGATGTAATTCCCTAGTAGACAGGTTGTGCCCTCTGGAGTCACGACTATGACCGGGTATTTCACTTTGTGTCACCCAATTTTTTTTTATCAAATCCGCTCTCCCCTCAACAGGAATTTTCATTCCAGTCAAAGTTTTGCAGTTGTCCAGGAAGAGGGGTGAGAGGGATCTGGTATCTCTCCCCCCTTCCTGAATTTAGCTGATCAAAGTCCCTTTTTGACAGAAGAGTGGCTTGGGATCCAGTGTCCACCAGTGCTGAAAATGTACATTGCCCTTGCACTTGAACCGGGCATACAATCTACCCTCCTTCTCCTCCAGTGGGCAAAGGTAATGTGCATTTTGGGCAAGCTGGGTGGTCATTTTCTTTATTTTGGACTCTGAAACGGTGGCATTTCAAGCTATTTTCTGTGGCAGAGTCTGGGGATCTGTAATACAAATTTGACATCCTGAAATAGTGGAGATTTTGGAATACCCTGTTCCCTTAGCTCTGTGCTGCCCCGGCTTACCGGGTGGCAGTCACTACAACAAATTTGTGGGGAGGATCCCTCCACTAGTATTTTCTTCACAGGCGGACAATTCTGGGATTCAGGGATGGGTGACTCTGCATCAGTCCCCACACCCACCCAGTCTTCTTTTGTATCTCTTGAGAGCCATTTTTCTTTGGGAGGAATTCCCCTGTCCCTGAAGGAGAAGATTGTTTTCCAAGAATCCTCTAAGGATTCTTCCCCTTCAAATTGGAAGACACTAACTTCCTCCCCAAAGTGGGCCTTTTGAGGTCTTTATTTCGCCTACCCAGCCTCTGTTCCCTGGGTTGCAGATTTTCCGGCACCAGAGATTTTTGTTCCGGTTCCAGGGTGTCCAGGGACTTTTCACGGGTGAGGAAGGAAGCTTCCTCTAGGGCTTTACACCCTCCTTCCCCCCGTGTCTCCTGTTAGGAAAGATTTGTCATGATGCCCGCTCCCGGGGAGCCGGTTCAAGCCCTGCGTCCCCGAAAGCGGACATCCAGTCCCCAAGGAAGGACCCAGCAACCCCATATAGGGGCCCTTTGGACAGTGTGCTGGCGCCTATGGCACCAGGCTCATAAAAGACATCAGTCCTGGCGCCATAGGCGCCAGGCTCATTATGGAAGTGCTTGGGTGCACTTACCTGATGCAGACCATGCTGCAGGATCCCGGCCTCCTTGAGGCCTGAAAGGAACTACTTTACCTGTGGGACTAATTTACCATCCGGGCGTGGTCGGGGAAGGATACATACCTGATTGGAGGAAGGATACATACCTGGAACTTCTTCCAAGGCTATTTAAACCCCACCCGAACAGCCACACGTGCTACGCGTTGTTCTGCATCTAGCAGCTGGACGCTCACCGTGTCTGCTCCTGCATCCTGACTTCTGCCACGCCTGCCAGCATCCTGGATCACCTGCAAAGGAAGAGAAGAAGAGAACAGAAGAAGGAAAAGTCCTTACCTGCTAAATCCGCATCCCGGAGACATCTCGCCGACAATCCTGAAAAGGAAGACTTTTATTTAAAAGCTCATCGCGTCGATCGCTGCGTTCCACTCACCTTTACAGGGCGCCTCCATGTTCAGCAGCGATCATCCGGATTCGCAGTCACGCCCCAGCGCCTAGGGAGAAAAAGACCAGAACAAAAGGTGAGAGAGATAAGGGAATAAGGAAAGCTAAATCTCCATGTTAAGACTTACCTGTTGATTCATTCCCTCTTCATTTCGGGTCCGCGCCGCATCCTGGCCTTTCCGGACCCCGGCCCCTAAGGGGAAAAAAAGACATCAGCGTTAAAGAGCGAATGAAAAGACATTACCAAAAAACACTCATTAAAGACTTACCTGATTTCTACAAGGATTTCACCTCTCATCTCGGGTCGGTGCCTGTTCCCCGGCATTCCGTACCCCGGCCCCTATGGGGAAAAAGACACTAGCATTAGTACATTAATGCATGGGCACAAGGGGAACCTCTTATCAAAAAACTTACCTGGAAGCCAAGCAAGTTTGGTTCTCACCAATCCGAAAATCCAGTGAAGTAACTGGATACCAACGCGCCCCTGCATCAGAAGCAGGATGGAGAGCTCGTCCTTCCAGACACCAAGATGAGACGCTACGAGGAATCACAGAAGGGTTTCGAGGAGGGTGAGAGGGGAAAGTGGGAGGCTGATTGCATTACCCCGCAGACAGTTAATCCCCTATTTTCGCCTACAGAAGGATACTTCTGCGAGCCAGACAAGCCAGATTTGGGGGCCCGGTCCAGTCCGTCGTCCGAACCCTGCGCATCACCTTAGAAGAGGTCACAGCAGCGCGAACCAGGCCAGCGCCTCCGTGGGAGTCAGGTGAGCGTTACAAGATTTCATATTTGAATGTAATTTTCCCTCCATGTGTCAACCCCCAAACTTTTTGCTGCTGTTCTACACGCTGATCTAACTTTTGCCAGAGAAGAGCTGGTACTCAGCCACACTCCTCTGGGCTTTCGCTCACTTCTTATGGGGAAACTGACATGCCCTTAAGACAGTCGTACTGGGAGACTTTGTTTCCCTTAGTCCTTTCCTCATGTTGCAGCTTTTGTGAAACGTGTAACAAGAGTGCAATGTAACTTACTTTACCGCACCCTTGGTTCTCTAGTCATTCCAAAGGCCCTAGAAACACTCGCTGGACTTTTTATGAACTGTGCAGATGAGTCACGGACAGGACTGGTAGCAGCTATTGTTTATCTTATGTTTTTAACCCTTTCTTGCCATGTTATCCGCGCTTACCACGTTTGGCACGACTAGGTGGCCTGGCTCCAAAATGGCCATGCCACAAGGTTCTTTGTCCTGTCCTTTGGCCATCTTGCCCCTTCACCCTCCCCAGGTCGAGCCGACCCGGGTCAGTCCTTATTTGGACATGCACTTTCCCACGAAACCCAAAGCTTTCACAGGCTTCTGCATGCCTTGTGTGTGTGCCTCCAGGATGTGGGCTGGGATGTCTGTTCCCAATACACATCCTGGGTGCCAGAGAGTCTGGAGTGTCCTCAAGGCCTGGGACCACTGTGGTCCGTGATTGGTCCACGTATGGAGTGAGTGTTTGTGAGCAGATCTCCCATTGTGTCCTCCCCATTTTGGCGCAAAGGGAACTTTGATAATAGGAGGCCGAGAACACCACTACCATGTCAATCTCCTGAGTTCACATGAACAAAGGATAAGGAGCCAAGTATCCTGCAACAAGAAGCCGAGTCGAGGAACCGCTGGTGACCCACTAGAAGGTTTGGCACCCTGAGGGCGATCAGATGCAGGAGCGAGACCCTCTGCATCTGATCGTCCTAGAAGGTCTGCTAAGGCGCTTCGACCCATTGGAATAGTGGGACCAACTATTCTCGGCAACGTCATCAAACCCTGCAAGTAAGCCTCTTCGGAAGTGTCCCTGGGCCAACCAGTGGGCTGACCAGCTTACGCAGGACGTTTGCTCTTTCACCGCCGCGGTTTCGAGGAAGCCCTAGAAACTTGGTAAACTGCTTGCTCTGTGTCCGCGGCACCCTCACATCGAATTTCGTACACTTGGCATTCCCAGGTCTGAAGTGAGACGAGTGCGCCCGGCCCAGAGTAAATGCAGTTACTGTGTTGCCCTGCTGTGGCAACGACCTGTGCAAGTTCGCTGCACTTGTGACCCCCTTGACTCTGAAGCCTGCTACCGCGGAAACTACACAGTGTGGAGACGTCCTGATTGTCGCATTCGAACCTGCCAGCGAAGTGGACTGTACTGGTGAAGTATGGGTCTGCCTGCGTCGGGGACCGGTGAGTAGTCCATACCCCAACCGGTGGCCCCTAGCGCAGGAGCCCATTTTTATGCACAAAGGGGGCCCCTTGCCTTTCCACAGCTATTGTGAAATAGCGACTCCATCCCCCACTCTCAACCTGCCTCTGCTGGCAAGTGGAAGTCCTGCTTTTATAGTGGGGACTTGTTCTTCATCGACCTTATCCACCTTCCTGAGCTGCTAGTGACCCTTGAAGAGACCCTATTTTGTGCAGTGGCACAAGCGCGTGCATGTACTATTGAGCATAAGGCTCCTCTCTTTGTAGGGCTTGGACTGCCGCTTAGTTAGCTGTATTCTTGATGTGGAACTGGGTCTAAAGATTACTTGCACTGCCTGTTTTCCTCCCCATCTAGGTGGTCTACATATTTCATTCTTAATCCGTTAGACCCTTCTGGTCTTGTATATATATCGTGTTGATTGTGATGTGTTGGTTTACTTCAGTATTATTTTGATTCTTTGCTATGGTCTATATTACAAAGGCCATGTAATAAATGTGTCTGTATTTTTAATATAACACCAGTCTGGAGTCATTTGTAAGTGTCCTTGCTTTGTGGGCTCATTGTGGTCTTTCAGTCACCCTCACCCCTCTTGAGACTTAGTCTTGACCGCCTGCCATAGCTACCCTGATTGGTCTGGCTTGTTCAGAGGTTACCCTGTTCCAAGAAACTAGGTTGGCGTCTCCAGGTCAGAGTTCAGAAATCCATCTTAACACCTCCTCCTCGGGAACCGGTGAATAGTCGGGGTTGTCTCCCCATCATTTTTCTGGGGTGCCAGGCCCTTGGTTTGTGGGGTTCTGAGCTGCCATGTTCGTCTGAGGGTGCTCAACATGCGACCCAAATCCTGGGTAAGGTTCTACACCTGGTGCTCCAGTATAGACACCCATTCCGGCTGGTACGGGGGCTTCTGCTCATACCCTGGCTAAACATTCCTAAGCCTCTCTAAACTCTTTTTGGAACTCTCTGCAAGACTTTCTAAGCCTAGTGTAACTGTGTGATCTTGGGCGCATTTGTGCTCTGCTCTCTCTAAGAGTGGGCCCAGCCTCTGGACTTTGGCTCACCAGTGACTTTTGCTCTTCTGCCTTGCTAACAGTGTTCCTGAACCTTAGAGTGGTATATCTTTCCATATTCTGTCTTTTTCCCTCCCTTTCTCACAAACTTATTGGAGTGCCATCTAGTTAAGCGCTCACATCTGTATGAAAATAAGTGGTGTTTTACTGTGATTTATCTGATAGGGAAAAAGGGGTGTATATATTACAATAGTAACTGTGTTTAAAATATTTTACACAAAGAGTGCTGGAGTGTTTCAACTGTGTTTTTAAATAAATAATTATATACTTTGATACCAAAGCTCTGGTCAGTGTTTGCTTGTATAATTGTATCTGAGTGCCTATTGTGTATACTTTGCATACTGCCTAACTCTTCTTGAGGGAAGTCTGACTGCTCAGCCACAGCTACCAGGTAAATCTGGGTGGTACAGACTGCTACCAGGTGGGTTTACTGCCAACACCTGTAGTCTTAAATCTTTTGCAGTGGTCCCTAAGGGAACTGCACAGGTTTCTGCCTAACAATGGTGGATTTTGGTAGCCCTCCCCCTTGGCCTCCCCTCTCCTGGATTGGGTTGTCTGGGCTACTGAAACCAGGGAAAGAAAGGAGGGTTGCCCTGCAGGTTGGGGTTTTGAGGGTACTGGGGAAAGAAACGTAACCCGGGAGTTGGAGGATTACTGTCCCCCTGAGGGAAGTTAGGTGGGAAGTTTCCTGGGGAAGTACTTACCTTGTGGGCCCCTCCCCCTTGGGCTGGAGGAGTCCATATATACCCCAAGATAGGCCGGTTGCCCTTGTACCTGGGATTTATATACTCAGGAGAATTAGGGGTCCCATTAGTGGGATTGCCTCCCTGATTGCTACCTGTTTGTGATTGGCCTGACAGCCTTCTTAGCCTCTGGTTTTGCTGGTTTGGGATTGGTGCATTTTTAGGCTCCCCCAATTCTAGGTCTAAAATGGGGGCAACCTTCACCTCCGCTACCTTAGCAGCAGCAGGGGTCTTGGCTGGTTTGGTGTTTTTGGTCTGATTTTTATTTTCTGCAGGTTTCAGAACTTCATAAATATGGGTCACCTGCTCTATTACCCAGTCCAGAGATCTTTTCTCATGGAAATCCCTCACCAGCTGGGTCATAACATACTTTGGGAGCGCATGAAAGAAGGTAATTATAAACTCCCTGCTATCCGTGCGCACACTCCTAGTTGTTTGTGCAAAGGCGCGCTTTAGCTCCTGCACAAATTCTCGTAGGGCCTGATCTTCCCCGCACTGCAAATTGTAGGCCGCTTTGCGAGCCTCCTGGGGGTTTCTGTGGGTGGGAAAGCGTTTCAAGATGGCCGCCCTGTAGGTGGACCATCTTGAATGGTTCTGGTCCTACAGTCCAGCAAAGAAGCTGGAGTACTCTGGAGAGAACGGCCACTTAGCACACTCTATTCAATTCTGGTTGTCTCTAAGGTGAAACGTGTCCATCATTTGCTCACAGAGTTCCAAATGTTCCCAGACTGAATATTTTTTGTTTTTGTGGTATGGGGTTATGAAACTCCTAATGGCCTTACCGCCTAATGGGGTCTTTTGCCATAACTCTATTTAGTTTATTTGCCTTCTTTGGCTTTGTCACCGAAGTCCACTCGCCCTCAGACTCATAGGTGCTACTGTTGGAGGACCCCTCCTGATCTTCTAGGCGCTCCCTGATTCTTTGAGCTTGGGAGGGGCTTGCAGAATGGTGGGGCCTAGTTTCTACTCCCCTGTGGCGCACATGAGAGTAGTCTTCTGACTCCTCTCTGCTTCCAAAGGATTCCCCCACCCCACTGGCCTGATTGCGCGGAGGTCTTCAAAATGCTCTTTTTAGGCCTCATTTTATTCGGTTTTTCTACAAATTGAACCAACTGGTCCCTTGGAAGGTAATATTTCTGTAGATCTAATTCCCTGACTTTCCCCTCATAGGAGACTTCCTGGTCAGAGACATCAGCCTTAATGTTTTGGTATCTATACTGGGACGCCCGTCCATCAATTTCTGGGGTGCACTGACCTGTCAGATCCATCATACTAAACCTATTTAATTCTGCCGGCCTCATGGTTTCTGGTCCCTGTGAACCAGCAGCTAGGAAGTCAGCAGTGTTAAATGTATTAAATAGGTTTGAGTCCCTTAGCACAGAGCTCATCACACTATGATCAGGGTGGCCCTTTCCCTCTCCAGCTGTTTGGGGTCCCTCCAGTTTGTGCTAGATCTAGAATATTCTTTCTCCACCCTTGCTAGTTTTTCCTTCTGAGCCCCTATCTCTTGATAATAGGCAAAGATCTGAGACTTTTGCTCGGCTATTCGGGTTTTATTGGCCTCTATGACCTGCTCTTGAGCTGCCACTTGTTTGTGGAGTCCATCATTCTCCTCACAGAGGGCCTCATTATCTATTTGTGCTGCCTGTATAGTTTGGGCACCCTGAGCCAATTTTTGTTTGTGGAGGTGAGCCTCCCTTTTCTGCACATTTAGAGCCTCAATGGCCTGCTCTAACTCGAGTTCCATTTGTCTCCTATGTCCCATTAATGTATCATATTCGTCTTTTAGGCCAGTCAGTTCATGAAGGTCTGACTCCCTTCTCTCCAGATTGGTTTTTAAATTACACATTTCCTGGTGGAGGGCCTCTTTCTCCTGATACAGAGGGCCCCTTTGTTCAGCCAGGTCATCCCTTTGTTGTGTTATGGCACCTAATTTCTGGTGCTCTTCATCAAATTCATTCAAGAGGTCTCTCATAATTAATTTACTATTTTCCGCTTCCAGATTTTTTATCTGATCTTGTAGAGTAACTATCTGCTCTGCGCAGACTCTATTATATTTTATTTGTTGATTTAACTTCTGTTGACTCTCTTGCAGAGAGTCAACCTTTTCCCTACACTCCTCTTTCAATGCATCTATTTGGGTCTCTTGGTCTAAATTATTCTGCTGTTGGAGAACCAAGTCCTCTTTTAGCTTTTGAATATAATTTCCAGAGTCTGCCTCAAACTCTTGGCTCTTTTGCAATTTTTGTTCAAATAATTTTAGTTCAGTCTGTATCTGAGCTAAAAGTTTGGATTGATTTTGCGCAAGAGTTGTATTTTCCTCATGCTTTTCCCGCATCACTCCCATATGAAGGTACATATAGGCCGCAATTCTGACAATTTGAATCTGCTCCTGTTTAATTTTCAGAGTCATGTATAACTCGCTCAAAGTTTGGCGTAATAGGCCACCATCCATGTCTATGGCGGTGACCTGTTGCGTAATTTTTTCTAGCTAGACTTTTTCATCTTGTTCCCCCCTGACAAATCATTTGTGCAGAAGGTGCTCCCTAGCTATATTGATGTCTACAGTCTTTCTTTGTTCATTTATTTATAGAAGGGTAATCTGGATTCTATTGCTTTTTAGGGTTCATTTAGCTTTCATTTTATACACAGTCCTGGTACTTAGTATTTATGTTTTGGGCAGGCGCTTTTGCAGCGTAACACAGTGTCCCAGCCACAAAAAGGGCCTCATTACGAGTTGGGCGGTAACGCCAGCGCTAATAGCACTGGCGTTATCAGCCCTACCGCCAAACCCACCGGCGCTATTAGCGCCAGATCACGGATTCAGTGGAACAGGAAATCCCCATTCCCCATTGTGCCTATTCGGGAATGCCCCATTCCCCATTGGGCTCAATGGGGAATTTTCACGCTTTACTACTGGCGGATTTTCCGCCGCGGTAAACGCGCTGAAAATCGGCAAAATCTCAGCGGATTTCCCCCCCAGCTCAGAGCTGGGGGGGAAATCAGCCAAAGCTGTGATTTGGCGGACCCTTAAATCTGGTAACAGCGCTACCGCCGGATTTAAGGGTTACCGCCAAACTCGTGATGAGGCCCAAAGTATTCCTACCTTGGAGGTTAGTCTGCTGTGTTAGGCTGTCACAGGTGAATAAACAAACTCAATCACGGAGGAGCCCCCAATTTGTTACAGATTCCAATCGGGCGTCACACACTGGACCAGGACACTTAGTCTTATCCTGGGATGTGGTACTCAATCGGAATGCTTTTTCTTTAATTTCAACAAATTCAAATTGAGCCGGTACCCGACCAGTCTCACGCCCCCTTTACAAATACCCCGGGTCACAGAAGACCATGTACCAGGCCGGTTGGTGAAAATACAATATTTATTTATTTTTAAAATTCACAACAATCACACACATTTTAATATTGGGTGACAATCACCAATGGGGTGATAATGACAATGGAAATGAAAGCAATGCACTTGGTTAGCCTTCTACTAGAACATATCCAAGGCACAAATGAATACGAACACTTTTTGAATTAGGATAGATTGCACCCAAGTTAATGGTGCCCCTGAACTGTTCCCTCAACCCACAGATAATCAAATTCTGAGTGGATGGAAAGAAGCAGCAGCAAGTCAGGGAAAAGAGGCAGCAAACAGAATCAGAATCCTTCCCTCACAAAATAAGAGGCAAAAACGGATTTTAAACCCTTTGCAAAGGCCTAAAATGACACTTGGATTTTGTAAAATAATTAATTATATGTGTGGTTAAAGAATGGTATACATATGTTTTATCACAGTATTAGGGATGTTATCTCACTATCTACCATCAGTCAACGTATCAAAAAAGCATACAGTTCACAAAACAGATTGAAAATGAAAACTCAGTGCAGCCGAATTCACACATGGAGGGTGGGGTAAGGGGAAGTAGCATTTTTCTGGTTTGCAGTTTTAAATGCAAAAACGTTTTTTTTCAAAAAACAGGTGAAAAACACTGTATCGGAATGCTTTTTTTGGTTAGGGGGATAGATGCACAGCAATGGGACAAAATAGAAGGGAAAGGAGGGCTATAGCTGGTGAATTGAGAGAGATTTGGAAGGTAGAAGGAGGTTAGTTTTTAGGAAAATAGAGCAGTGAAAAAGAGAAAATCGGTTTTAAAAATGAAAGGCAAATTTTACTTAAACTAAATTATTTAGACTATATTGTTAAAGAAAGCCATGGTACGTTCAATGATTGATTCGCAACGTCAACCTTTTCCTGCCATGTTCTCATCTATGTGGTAATTAATTTAAATTACTCCAAATATTACTAATGAGTTGCAAGATGAGGTGAATAAAAGTTATCAGGATATGGATAGGGTTGCTTAGAGAGTGGCACAATGACAAAAGTCAAGATGGGGTAGACTATGTGGGGTAGACTATGTGTTATAGGATGGGGGATACTCACAGTCCGCTCTTAAATTTGGGATTAGGAACAGTCAACCGGGTTCTGGACTCCAGGGCTCGGGTCACCAGGTTGCGGCTGTCATGATTCCTGCCCCTCATGTCCCCAGCCCTCCAAGATGTCAGGCTGGAGCCAAGCCACTATCACCTACATGGACCTCAAGGGCCTCTCCATCCCTCCAAAGACCCACTTGGAGTCCGACTTGGCGCTTGTGGCACCAGTCTCACTCACTCCCATAGGATAACATTGGGGATTGGACTTGTAGTGCATTGATGGGCACAAGATGGATGCCCCCACATATTTCGGTTCCCAGAACTGCATGCGCGGTCTAGTCTTTTGGGTGTGGATCAGCCCAGAGGCACCTGGGATACCCAGAGACTATTTAAGCCACACCCAGGCTGAGAAACATACTTTGCGTTTTCTGCACCTGCAGCGTGACACTCACCGTGTTCGGATCGGTATTTAGTAGGCCTGCATCTTTCTTTTGCGCTCAGCTCCTGCAAGAACAAGAACACTGTTAGGAACAGCCTTACCTTGCGGTGCTTCTTTCCATCAGTCATCGCTCCTTCTGTTCTGTTCCTTCTGTACTGCAGGCATCTTCGGCGGTGACATTCTCATCCCGGCACGTCGCTTATTTTTAAATACTGTATGAGCTTCAAATGCTTACCTGAATCACAGCCGCTCTGGGGGAACTCTGTCTCCGGAACGTCTCATCCATCTGCAAGAGGGAAAAGACACTCCAGGTTAGCACGGAATCATCTAGAGGCGCCGCATACCGCGCTTACCCACCGCATTTGTTCTTCATAACCGGCATCCACGCTGAAAACATCGCAGCACCTAAAAGACACAGAAAAAGAACTCAGTTCAATGCAAATACGAAAGGGGTGCATCGCGCATCGCGCTACTCATCTCAGCAGCACGCCGCCATCCCCGGACGCCGGCCATCATCTAAGGAAGGAAAGGTACGAAGTTAGAGAACTGTTCAAAAGACTCATTATACTTACCTGTCAGACTCTTGCCAGTGAAGTAACTAGGCAGCAATGGGCCTGCATCAATCAACGCGCCCCTGCGCCGAAGGCAGGACGGAGAGCACACTATCCAAGATAACAAGGTGAGCTGTGGATCAAAGGTTAAGGGTTGGACCCCGGGGAAGAAGGGGTTCAAGCACACAGAGACAATAGGGAGTTAAACTCTACCAATCCTGTGTTTCAGGCCCAGTCTCCAGTCGAATAGTCTCCAGGGAAGGGTTTGAGGTGGTAAGAGGTCAGAACAGGCTGAGTGACGTCCCCGTGGATACCAGGTGAGCGTTACAGCATGCGGACTCTCCTAACAGAACAGCTGGGCCTGTCTGGTCACCGAATAATCAGGACAGCTCGATGGCAGGGTTGCAGCGGGCATGCAGTTAGTGGGCAAAAGCCAGTCTGGTTTCAGGATGCTTCCCAAAAGAACACCACAGCTTTTCCCTTTGGTTATTGGGATTTTCCTTTTTAGTGGGATCTCTGGATTGAGGACTTACTGGGATGGTCAGCAATGCTTTGGCCTTGCAGTGGAGTCTGAAATCAGCTATGCTTTGGCTTTGCAGTGGGATCTGGAATCTGGCAAGATGAATGTAGAAGGTCAGGAACGCAGGCGCAGGAAATTCAGGAGAGAGTCTGTAGAGTGCTGTCAGCCACCCTTTTTACAGAGCATGGTGACATCATAGAATTATACGGTAGGGCAGATTTAGCTAAGCACGCCTCTAAACAACTGCATTGGTCAGGGGTGATAGTTACTGCCTTCCTCTCAGCTGGTTGGGTTTCAAGGGCATGATGTCAGATTTATGATGTGAGTTTTACAATGTCCAGAACCTCCCACAGTTACTTTAGCTAAAATCCAGTTTTGCCATAAATGGCACATTTGTACAGTTATGGCATCTTAACAAATTACATAAATAGGTTACATATTTTCTGCAGGGCATGCCAGTCCAACTCTACAGTTTGTAAGACATTGTTTTGCCCGTCTAATAATTGTTAGTCATTTTTAGTGTGAAATATTTTAGCCTTAAATTCTCTAACTTTACACCTGTGTATGGATCATCATTAGGCATGTCAGTGTTGAATTTTACATTGGCATCATGTACACTTTCCGTGGAATACCCAATTCTCTGCCATTTCTGTTCCCAAGGTGGCAGTGAAGGCTACAACGTCTTTTTAAATTCCTGCGGACTTCTTTTGCAAAAATAACCATCAACGTTTCTTAATAAAATAGTCTTTTGAAACAAATGGGCATCCTTTGTCCTTCACTGGGACATTTTTATTTCTTCAGCTACCACCAACTGTCACTTCAGCCCTGTGTGGGATGGGGTTTTCCCAGTTTGATTGAAGGTGTATGGCCCCCTCCATTTCACAAGTTGGTGTCCCAGAACTTCCATTGTAAGAGGCCTCACTCCAGTCCAAAGTCTGCCAAGGTAGCAATTGGCACTTGTGTGTTGTAGCATCTACTGTGGGGGGCCTTCTGTTGCTGGCACCCCCCAAGCAGAAACCTGTTTGGGGATGATTTACCCCATGCAGCCAATGCAATTTAATTCCTTATTTTATTTATTTTTGTTATAAATCAGAATAAAGCCTGTTGACTAAGATCTCCCATATATGTTTCACAGCACAAAACCTCTTCACATTGTTAGATAAGGGCAGGGCCTTATCCAACATACACTTTTAAACAAGTATATTTCTTTATTTGCAAAAGTACATTTAAACATGTGGTGACTGCTGGCATTTTTCTTTCAAATTCGGTTTGTCTCTTCCCTTTGAATTCCCACATTGTTCTGCAGTCATAATTAGTTTCTTGTAGGCAGCAATGTGTTTAAACACAGATGCACTGAAATTGACATAGGCCCAGAAAGCCTGGGCCTTTTTGACGCATTGATCCTTGACATTTTATAGCCAAAAAGTCAAGCGTTTCCCGTGCAGCTGAAGTAAAGCTTCTTTTGATTTCTTCAGATCTGAACAACAGCCTGTCATTCAGGAGTACTGCTTAGAGCACAAGTGAATGTGGATAAGCATGGCAAGGTCTCATTAATAAAAGTATTGTAATGAGGAACAGAGGAAAAAGAGCATCAAAGTGGCATCATTTTAAAATGTAAATATTTCCCTTTTCAATGGGAGCTTTGGGCTTGCAGCAATGCAGCGCTGCTTTTTCACTCCCCTTATTGTGTACATGTAAGAACACCCTGGCATGCTTTATCAGTGTTCCTCCTTGTTCCATCATGCCCAATATGTGCTTGGCAAGATGGTGCAGCCATCTTTTTGTAGCTGAAAAATGCAGTTTTGGTGTGAGGCAATGGTGATCACAGGAGCCAGCGCAGCCATTTTGCTGCTTCTGCTGAAGTGCTGCTTGGTTATGTAAGGGAGTACAGCTGAGTGGTAAATATATCCCACAGAAAGACGAGGCGCGCCTCAGACATAAACAATTCCTGTAACAGTACTTTGCCTCTAGCGGGGCTAAAGAAAGAGTGCCGATAGTGATCACAAAGGAGGCAAAATTCACCAAACAATTTTCACACAAAGACCCAGAGGGTAGGTACTTGGTGGTAGGGGAATTATTAAGAATACAACTGGTGACACTGGTGGCGATTTATGGTCCCAACGCAAAACAGTAGCATTTCCTTACCAAATTGTGGGGGGAGATCTCAGGGTGGTGTGTGGGGAAGGTATTAGTAGGGGGAGACTTTAACTGTGTGTGACAAGCCCTCCCACACAGGCAGGTGGCAGACACAGACAGGCGCTGCCGTAATTTCTCAGGGAACTACACCTCATTGAGACCTGGCGATTGTTCCAACCCCATGCCAGGGCATACACACAGTATTCGGCGGTCCACAACGGATTCTCCGCCATAGGCATGTTTCTAGTCTCTGATACACTTATACCCCAAGTGACAGACATAGACATTGGGACAAGATACCTTTTTGATCATGCCCCGGTGATCCTCTATTTGGAACCTCTAACCATGGCATCAGAGGGGCGCAGACTGTGGCGCTTGAATGCTCTAATACTAAGGGACTCAATATTGAGGGCCCATATGGAGGACACCTTAAGACACTACTTTGGGAGAACAACACAGAGAGAGTGAACTGGGGAATAGTATGGGATGCGAGTAAAGTGGTCATGAGGGGAGAATTCATAGCTAAGACGGCCGCGTATATGAGAGAAAAAGAACTGGTGATAGCACTCAAAAAGGTGGAAGCTGAAGGCTTGCTCAAGGACACTGGGTCCAAGAGGGCTTGGCGTGCTTTGATGACGGCCAGGGCCAAATTAGAAGCACTCCTGGCAGATAGATCTGCGCACTTACTAATACAAACAAAACAAACATACTATGTAAAAGGGGACAAAGCTAACAGATTTCTGGCAGCGAAGCTCAGAAAACAGCAAGCAAAGAACTACATTACACAACTGAGGAATGGGGAAGGAAACCTGGAGAGAGGGGAGGCCGACAAAATAGGAATTATGCATGACTTCTACTCTAGGGCTATAGTGGGGGAGGTATTAAAGGAAGTGGACCAATGTACGTTTTTGAAGGGTCTTAACATGCCAAGTATAACAGAGGCAGACAGAGAGGCACTGGAAGCCCCCTTCACAGAGGTGAAAGTCAGCAGGGCAATACATTTACTAACAAGGAACAAGGCCCACAGACCTGATGGGTTTGGGAACAAATATTATAAATCAATTCAAATCCTCCTGACAGGCCCCTTAACAAGACTTTTCAATCATATAAGGGACATAGGAAAGGTTTCTGGGGATATGGGCCCTTCCACGACCATACTACTACTAAAGCCAGGAAAATATCCCACCTCATGTTCCAGCTATCGACCCATTTCCTATTCAATGGGGATGCTAAACTTTATGCAAAGGTTCTTTCCCTTAGACTACTGTCAATTCTACCAAAAATGAAACACCCAGATCAGGCAGGGTTTATGATGGGTAGACACACACAGGACAATGTCCACAGGGCAATAAATGTGCCAGAATGGGGCAGAAAGACAAGACAGAAATTCTCCATGCTGGCGTTAGAAGCCACAAGAGCGTTCGACAGCATGGACTGGAACTACCTTAAACTTATGTTGGAGAGCTTTGGGTGCGGAGAGACCTTTACACAGATGATTTTGGCTAACTTCAGGGCCTCAATCATGAAACTACAAGTGAATGGGAGAATCTCGGAACCTATACCGATTTGGAGGGGCACCAGACAAGGGTGCCCACTCTCACCCTTGGTTTTTGCTATGGGCATGGACCCCCTGGCACAGGAAATCAGAGCGGATTTAGCAATAATGGGAGTAGATGTAAAAGGGGACAGAACACAAAATAGCATTATACGCAGACAATGTACTATTGTTCTTGAAAGATATGGGGCACACACTTCTGAGGGTGTTGGCCCTTCTGGGTGACTTTGCATTGGCCTCAGGATTCCGCATTACCTATGCAAAATCCAAGGCACTTAATATCACGAAGGACCAGGCACACGTGGCAATGACGGGAATCCTAACCTCTACTCTGGGAGCAGGATTCTCTAGAATATTTGGGGGTAAAATTGACCCCCACATATAAATGGAATTTTGCCGCCAATGTTCCAAATATCTTGGGAAACCTCCAAGAGGAACTCAAGAGATGAGAACTACAGGAGTTCTTATGGTTTTGCTCGCTTCACGGCTGTCAAAATGACACTACTGCCCAGATTTCTGTATGTCATGAGCTTGCTCCCGATATAGACTCCCCCAAAGATGATTGCGCGATTACCTCCCCAGATTAAGGGATATCCCATTTCATCTGGGGAGGTAAGAAGCCTTGAGTGGCTAGAAGAATACTGTTTAGGGATCAGGTATGGGTGGATGGGGGTCCCAGAAATGTCCCGCTACCTCACGGCAGCGCACGTGGCACCAATGCTATACTGGACTTCACAGGGTACGGAACGCGGGTGGTGTGAGCTGGAGCAACATGCTACTGACATTCCATTGGAGTGCATAGAGCTCCTGAAAGCAAGTATGAGAGAAGCGGGGGGACCTTTGTTAGAATCCAGAAGATCCACTCTCCGCTATTGGGACAAGGCACTCAAGGTGAAAAAACTCAAACCAGGGATGGGCCCCTTTACACCATTGGTACATAACAATTACTTAATTTCTGGGAGAGCCCCAAGTTTTTGGGCAAACTGGGAGGGACAATCTAAATTCTCATTACCCGAGTCAGAAAGGTTCCACTATATGCAAATCAGACACTGGGTCACAACCAAAGAGTGTTGGGAAGCAGCCAACAGACCCCCGGTGGGCTTGGAACTCACTATGAAGGAAGGAGCTCCTGAGAAAGGCATTTCAAGACTGTATCGTTTATTAGATGGGGCAGAGTCGAGGGGACATACTACTGTACATGGCTAAATGGGAGCACGACCTGGGGTAAATATCACAGAGGAAGAATAGGGACAGATATGGGAGCAGGTGCAGAAAGGCTCCCGATGCTCTATGTTAAAGGAGTCGGCATATAAGATATACATGCGATGGTACATGACCCCACACAGGCTGCATTCAATGAACCCGGACATCTCAATGGAATGCTGGGGGGGAGGCCAACTGGGGGACATGGGATATATGTGATGGATGTGCCCAAAGGCAAAAACATTTTGGAAGGAAATCCTGAGCCTCATCCGAGAGATTTTGGGGGTACAGCTAACTATGCGCCCAAAAGTGATCCTATTAGGAGTGGTAGCAGAGGGAATGTATGACGCAGTGGCTCAAGGGCCACACTAATCACACATATACTCACCGAAGCAAGGATTACTGTGCCACACAACTGGAAATCGGAACAGCGACCAATACTAGCAATGTCAGAATGGTCCGGGTCAGAATGTGGGGATCATGGCCAGGGAAAAAGTATATGCACTGGCAATGGGCAAATACCAAAGTTTCGTAAAGACATGGCTTGCATTTCATGAGTTTGTATTCGAAAGAGACCAACTATATCACAAACCTGCATTGCTCCGGAACGTCTCGGTGTTGTGAGTTAAAATGGGCCGGACTGGACAGAGGAAAGGGAAACCTCATAGAGACATATGCAGGATTAAGCCTAAAACCCAGAAGCAACTATATGTATGCAAATTCACCACCAAAGTTATGGTTTTTTGGGGAGTTGGATAAGGTGGGGGGGTAGGGGAGGAATGTGGGGGAGAAAATTGTGAACCTGAAAGCTGTCCCATCATCCGAGTTGTATTATGTGTATGACAATATTGGCTGGTGGAGTTCATTTGAAAAATTAAGCTTTTAAAAAAACAGTTGCAAAGATAGATAGCTAGCCAGAAATGGACAGTCAGCGTCAGTTGAGAGAGCGTTTCAATAGAGTGATTGCTCAACCGAGAGGTTGCAGAAGAGATGAAAGCTCCAGAAGACCTAGAAAGTCTGTGTCCCACAACCATCCAGATGATAGGAGGGGAATAGCCATGGAGTAACTCCTGAACAGGATCAGTATGAATTGTGAGACTTTTCCCACTTACCTGGAAATGAGAGACATGGCTGGGCGCTGGACTCCACACTACCCTGTCACCTGGAAATGTCCACGTGTCTTGATTTGGTGTGGCTCTGTGCCCTGGTTGGTAATTGTTGCTGGAATTGTTTTATTGTTGATGGGTAAATGTGGCGGGAGGGGTAGGAGAATGATAGGGAGGAGCAGGGTTTCCCAGCACACGCATCTTTTTAGGTGATTTTGTTCTGCACTGGTCAAGAGCGAATAAGACAGCGCCTTTCGCAAGACAGGGGTATGCTGAGTTGAATGTAGCGACCTTAAATGTCAAAGGGCTCAATTCCCCCAACAAAAGATCATTAATGTATAATATGTTCTGAAAAAAATAAATGTTTCCGTACTATTCTTACAGAAAACTCATTTTAACCAGGGGAAGGAGCGCACGATGCGGAAGGGGGTGGGCCACATATTCTGGTACTCACCAAAAGACCATAAAAAGGAAGGTATGGGAATCGTCCGGCAACAGCATTTCAAATGAAAGCACTGGAGGTGCAGGGGGGATTTGAAGGTAGATTCCTTGCGATTAAGGGGCACGTGGACGGGGTAGCAATGACACTGGCCACGATATATACCCCGAACATTGGCCAGATCCCCTTCTTGAAGAAAGTGTTTGAAGTACTCGAGGAATGGGGGATGGGTATTTGCTAGTCGGGGGAGATTTCAACAAGATTGCTGACCGCAAGGTCGATTGGTGGTCTGCAATGTGGGGGGAGACAAGCCAATGGGAAAGGATAACAGAGACTTTGCACACTTACTGGAAGATCACCACTGGGTAGATGCCTGAAGATCAAGGTTCCGCCAAGCGGGTGGATACACTTTTTAATTTTCGCCCCCACATTCCACATATACCAGAATGGATTTTTTACTGGTCCCACGATAGCAGGAGGGCGACATTGCTTCTCCTAAAGTAGAGATGGCTACATGGTCAGATCAGGAGATGGTCACGGCTAGGTGGCTGCTTGACAATAGCCCTGGCTCGCGTTGCAATGATGTCTTGCTAATAGATCTAGCTTTGAAAGATTTTCTTGAGAAGGAGATTTGCAGCTTTTTTAAAACCAATGAAAAAGGGGAGGTTCACCCAAATACAGTATGGGATGCGGCCAAAGCTACGGTAAGGGGACTCCTTATAGCAGAGGGGCGAGGAGGAAACGAGAGAGGGGATTGAGAACAGACTGCGGGCTGAGATACAGGGGCTGAGAGTACAGCTGATTAGGAACAAGCAGGATAGGGAGAGCCTGTTAAATGACATGCGAGACAAACAACAGGCTCGCCACTCCACGTTGATAGTCTAGGTGGTCAAGAAAATACAATACACTAAGCAAAAGTATTATGAGAAGGGAGATTGGGTAGGGACACTACTTGGCAACAGGGTGCAAGGCAGTAGGGGGGAAAGGAGAGTTGAAAGGATTAGGAATGCCAAATGGACAGTAGTGGGCCCGCGAGAGGAGATCCCAGGGTGCTTTTCAGATTACTATGAAACATTATATGCAGAAGGCCCCAGGACCGGAGAATCAAGCCATTAGTAAATATTTGGATAGTCTCGCAATGCCTAAATTGACGCCCGCTGAAGAGGCCCTCATGGAAGCTGAAATCACGGCAGAGGACAATTAAAAGTCTGAAAGTCTCCCGGAGAACATAGCTATACAGCAGACTTTTACAAGAAATTCCTAGAGATAATTCATCTTACGTCAAAGAGGAGGGTACCCTGATACTGTTCCTCAACACCGTAAAAGGCCTTCGACCGGGTTAGTTGGAGCTTTTTGAAGGGGGTTATGTCTTTGATGGGGATGGGGTTGAAATGGAAGACCTGGATCTCCGCTCTCCACTCTAAGGCAAGGGTGGAAGTCATTGTAAAAGGGGAAGAATCCAGGTCATTCCCACTTGTAAGGGGTACCAGACAGGGATGGCCCCTGTGACCCCTTCATTATGTTGTTGCTATGGAGCCCTGGGCGATAGACGTCAGATCCATTGGATACATTAAGGGGGTTTAAATAGTGGAAGAAAAATATAAACTAAGCTTATTTGTGGACAATGCCCTCTTATACATAACAGAGCCATGGATTTCCCTCAAGAATTTACTGAAGGGTTGCCCAAATATGGAGAGTTAACAAGCTTCAAAATACATTTTGAAAATTCAGTGGCTTATCAGGTTGGACCCTGGCTTTCCTTGGATGGGGAATATGTGGAGATATATATTTTTTTTGCATCCAATCAGATTGGTTTAAACATCTGGGGGTGATACCTAAGGATCCTGGTAGCTCATTTGTGGAGAACTTTCCCCGTCTTTGGGATAAGGTACAGGGTCGATCGGAATCGCTGGGCTTGGCTAATCTCTCCTGAATGGCGAGGTTCAATTGTATAAAAATGGTGGTCCGCTCTTTCTCAGATGCTCCCGACTGCTAGTCCACCTTTCATTTTAGAATTGGTTAAACAGAGGCTTTGTGTGGGCCAGGGCAAGAGCTAGAATAGCATATAGGGTTCTCAGGCTGCAGCAGGGTTAGGGAGTGGTTTGATTGCTAGATTTGGATGCATACCTCCGGACAGCACAACTGCGTATAATGATAGACCACCTAGACCCGGGCACTAAAAAACAATGGGTGGAGATGGATAACACAATATTAAGCCCAGTAAAACTTGGAGAGTGGCATACCTAATAGAGTGATGAATCATCCATTGCTGGTGGCACTTTGGACAATATGTAGGAAAGTGGAGGCACACGCTGGCTATCATCATGGCCCTCACACCTCAGTGGTATGTGGGCTCCTCCGCTGCAAAATCTAATAATTGAACCGCTGCAATTTCAAAGTTGGTACAAAGCTGTTCTTAGTAAAGATGGGCCATTATAGTAGGGCGGGAAGTTTGTATCTATTGGCATATTAGAGGAGCGCCTTCACATTGGTAATCTCTCTCTCTTCCGCTACTTGCAACTCAAGGGGGCCTTCAATGACCTGAAATGGGAGGACAACCTATGGAGAGGCCTTACCACCTTTGAGCAAATCATCCATACTCTGGGGTGCACTCTCACTGTTGGAGGTACCACCACCCACATGTGGTGGAGTTGTGCCAGATATATTCAGGGGAGGTTCGCTCTTGGATCAAGGGGGTAGGCTCTTGTGCTGTATTATGCACTTTGACATACGAATGTTAACACTCTTCTTTGTATACTTCTGATACTCCTATAGGCTGCTTTAAGCTGTAAATGTAAGGTAAGATGTAACTGTAACCTAAGACTTCATAAGCGCCCAGATGCCTAATGGCCCAGTGCGCTCTACAAATAAATAAACAATACAATACAAACAATTTATGCCTGCTGGGATATAGTGGGAAGCACCACTTAACCCAAACCATATCATGGCTCAACACCTATGTCAGGACAGCAATCAGAATGCTATTGGACTGCTATGATGGTAAAAAGGGTTCCATGTGTTAATATCCCCGCAACAATATCGCCATACAAACATATCTCCATATTTTTTTTTTTAAATTTGGTTTTATTAACATTTTCCTAATATAAAATACAGGGTCAATGCAGCTTCAAAGGTTATACAGTCGACTGGCACTGATACCCCTGCCCATACTCCCCCTCTCCCCCCACCCCCATACAGTCCCTCCCCCATAATAACATAACCAAAACATGAACTGTGATCTTGGGAGTCTCCATGAAACCTCTTTGTATCCGGAGCTTAGGAGAGTATGTGATTGTTGACTTCTTCGGTGGCTGTATTGCGCCCATCCCCCGGGCTGTGGGTGCCCAGCTCTCTTTTAGTACGTCCCTGACCCCGTCCCCACCTGCCCCTGCAGGGGCCCCCAACTGGTGTCAATGAACGTCCCATCCCCAAGTTTGCTGCACCCCATACCAATTCGCTTGAAATGAGCCAGAGTCATTGTTCATCATTGCCGTTAGTTTGTCCATTAGGAACATGTTCTTAACTCTTTTCAACCAGTCCTCTTTTGAGGGGGTCTCCGGGCTCTTCCATTTCTGCGCCAGGGCCACCCTACCCACCGTCAACATTGTTTCCCACATTCTAGGGTACCTGTGTATTTCCGTATCCTCCGGGGGGAGACCCAACAACATCGTGGGTGGGTTCTGGGGGAGTAATTCCTCGGAGACTTCAGCAATCCAACCCCTTACCTTCTCCCAAAACACCTGTACTTTTGGGCAGTGCCACCACTTGTGGCCCCTCGTTCCCGCCTGGTCACAGCCCGTTGGGCACTCGGGGGACACCCCAGAGAACATCTTTGCCAATTTCACTGGGTCCCTATGTCACCCCTGCAGAATCTTAAAGCTGTGTTCCATATCCGCTGTGAATAAGTTCCCATGGAATGCTATTTTAAATATCCTTGACCAGGCGTCCTCCAAGATGACCTCCCCTGCTAGATCTTTCCAGAATGAGCGGAAACCCCTCCTTTCCACTGAGTTGATAGTGTTAAGGATTTTGTACATCCCGGACAGCGCCCCCTTCCTCGAAGTCGCTGTGTCAAGTAGCTTCTCAAAGGGGGTCAGTTGTCTCTTCAAATTCTGGTTCCATGACTGGTCTCAGAGGATACCCTTCAGGCGGAGGTATTCAAATATGGAGAGGGACCCCTGCCCGAGAGTGTCTCTCAATTCCTCATATGTTAGGAATTCCCCTTCTCTGAACATCTGCCCCGCCCACTCCATTCCCGAATCTGACCAGGCCTGGGCGTTCCGGAACCCCCTACTACCTAGTTTGAGGGGGTGTTCCCAGAGTGAGGACATCGGGGACGGCCATGACGTTAGGTATGCAGTCTGGGGGCCCTCCTTCCAGATTGCCCAGAGAACTCCCAATGTTGGGTTGGATTTAAGTCTGTTCGGGATGAACTTGCGTGGGGCCCACAGGAGGTCTCGAACTTTAAGAGGGTGGGCATCCATGTCTTCCAAGTAGGACCAATAGGTCCCCATCCCCTCTTTCATGTGTTCCAGGAGGACGCGCAGCTGGGCGGCGCGGAAATAAAGTTGAAAATCTGGCAACCCGATTCCTCCCTCCTCCTTCGGCAAGGTCAGGACGGCCCTCGCGGTCCTCGGGGTCCTCCCCTGCCATAAGAACTCTCGCACTGCGTTCTGTAGTGCCCTAAAGGTTTGGTCAGGGACGCAGGTTGGGAGAGCAGTGAAGAGGTATAGTAGACGCGGCAGTATATTCATCTTCACTGCCGTCATGCGGCCGTACCAGGACAAAATCATTGTGCCCCAACTCCTCAGGTCTGAGGTAATCCCTGCCATTACGGGGTCATAGTTGGTAGGGGCAAGTTCTGATAGATCACTGGTGAGGAGGACGCCCATGTATCGGATAGAGACCCTCCCCACTGCTATTCCGTTGAGCCTGTCCAGGGAGTCCAACATCAGATCCCGTACTCTCATGGGGAGCAGTACTGATTTTGTTGCATTGATCTTTAACCCCGAGAAACGCCCGAATGTGGACACCAGGGACAGGAGGGGGGGGAGTGAGGAGCTAGGCTCCACCAAGTAAGCCAGGATGTCCTCCGCGAACAGAGAAAGCTTGAATTCTACTTCGCCTCTCTTAACCCCCTTGATGTCCGGGTGAGCTCTTACTGCAATGGCTAGGGGTTCCATTGTAAGGACATAAATTAGGGGAGAAAGTGGGCATCCCTGCCTTGTCCCCCGTGAAAGGGGGAACGATTCCGATAGCGTGCCATTCACTTGTACACTTGCCGTTGGGGCTCTGTATAGCGCGGACACCCAGTCCCTGATGTGTGCTCCACAGCCCATTTTTTGGAGGAGGAGTTCCATGTATCTCCACTCGACCCTGTCGAATGCTTTCTCCGAGTCCAAGGAGAGTACACTTGCATCAAGATCTGATTCTTGGGCATAGTGGAACAAATCTATGGTTTTGCGGATGTTGTCTGAGCCCTGTCTACCCTTTATGAATCCCACCTGGTCCCCATGAACCAGCTTCGGCATAATCTCTTCCATCCGCCTCCCCACCACCTTAGCCAGGATCTTTACGTCAATGTTTAACAAGGATATTGGGCGATAGGAGGAGGAGCATTCCGTAGGGTCCTTGCCGTCCTTGGGCAATACTACTATTATGCCCCCCATCATGAATTCTGGGAGGGTTTCTCCCTCCAACACGGCATTGAACACCTTCACTAAGTGTGGGGCTAGGGTCAAGGTGAACCTTTTATAGAAGTACACTGTGAAGCCGTCCTCGCCTGGGGATATACCCACCTTCATCCCCCTAATCACGTGTTCCACCTCGTCCTCGGTCACCGGACACTCCAACCTCTCCACCATCTCCCTTGTCAGGGCCGGGATTTGTATGGAGTTCTAGAATCTCACTATCTCGGCCTCGCCCCCATCATATTCTGATGAATATAATTTTTCATAATATCGGCGGAAGGCCTCTCCTATGTGAGGCGTATCATGACCTATCGACCCCCGCTCATTGTTCACTGCTTTCACCATTCTGCTTCTCTGTACCTCCCTCAGTTTCCAGGCTAGAATCCTATCAGCCATGTCCCCCTTTTCATAGTACTTCTGCTTAACCAGTTGAAGACTCCTCTCTGTTTTATGTAGGAGAAGGTCTTTCAACTGGAGCCTATAGTCGTCCTGGGTAGCTACCTGCTCGCGGTCCAGGGGTTGCTTTAGGTGGCCCCCCGGCTGGAGTTGGGCTATTTTTTCTCTCTGAGACCTCTCCTGTGGTTCCCTTTCTCTTTTTTTCTGGGCTCCCTTTTTGATAAGGACTCCCCGTAAGGTTGCCTTGAAGGCGTCCCACAGGGTGTGCGTGCCTACCTCCCCATTATCGTTGAATTCGAAGAATTCCGTTATGGCGTCTAGCACCTCCTGTGCGTGGACCTCATCTTTCAGCAAGGAGTCGTTACATTTCCATCTCCCTCTGCGGTCACTTTGCCTGGTGACTCAGACCAGGTTGTGGTCTGACCAGGGGACAGGGTCGACCCCGTGGCCAGTGACATAAGGGCACAGGGGCTCATCCACTAGGATGTAGTCTATTCTGGAGTATGATGTGTGGATAGCGGAGTAGTATGTGAAGGAGGGATCTCCCGTCCTGGGGGTCGGGATCGTGTCCACCAGGCCTAGTTCCGTGTTAACCTTCTGGAAGTTTCATGCCATGGCTTCGTCTGCTGCCCTGGACATTTGGGGGCCTACACGTTTCCTATCATAGGTTGGGTCCAGGGCCCTTCAGTATGGCTTCTTTGTCAAAGCCCACATTCTTCGCTAATAAAATAGCCACCCCTCTTTTCTTTGTCTTGTGGGAAGCACAAAAAACCTCCCTGATTCCTCTCCCCCATATTTTGGGCTCCTTCCCCCGTGCCCAGTGTGTCTCTTGCAAGAAGAGAAGGTCAAGTTTCGCCCTTCTAAATTCCCTACAGACCAGGGACCTCATGGTGGGGGTGTTCAGGCCCCATACATTGAGGGAACCCAGGGCCGGCAGACTTTCAGCCATAATCTAGTTTTCCTTCTCTCTCGGTCAACATCATCACATTGCCCTTCCCTACACGCTTCCATGGTCTTACTTTCTGCATCTCCGCTCCCCCCTCCACTCCCCCCAGGGTGGGCCTTATACATTCCCCCAACTGCCCCCCTTCCCCAACCCCTAAGTGAACAACCCCAACTTTCGTGTGCCTCCCTCTCCCCCTTCCCCGACATCCAGCCAGTTAGTTCCTCCATCGCTGGCATTTGGCTGGACCACCAGCCTGCCCGCCTCGGCCAGGCGATCTATGTAGTGCTTGTCACTTATGAGCTCCCCTCCCCCCTGTGGCGTCGTCCCCTCTGTGGACCCCTTATACTTGCTGTTCAAGGGGACGCTGCTTGTGGTAGAGTCTCTGAGTCTTCAATTCCCCTTCCATAACTGGTCGGGTCGTCCCCATCCTCAGCCTTCAGAGTCGTTCCGCACTCCATCCTTTGCCGGTGACGGAGTGTTCATTTTTCTAAATTTCCTTGCGCCAGTTTTCCTTCTCCTGTCTCCCGACAGGCCATGACCACTTGATCTGCCCATCCTCGGCCCCGTTGGACCCCTCCGGGGGATCGGTTCCGTCACATAGTCCTGGATGGCTCCCTTTATGTCCTCCTCTGTGATAGGTGTCGTCTGTTGACCCATATATTCGAAGGCCAGAGAGAAAGGATAGCCCCTTCTGTAGCGCACTCCCTTCTCCTTCAGCAGCTGCGTTAGGGGGCGGCACATTCTGCGTTTGGCCAGTGTATAGGCGGAGAGATCCTGGTAGATTGAAATCTGAGTGTTATTGTAGGTGATCTCACGCGCTTTCCTGGACTCCTCCAGCACTTTTGTCTTTTCCTTATAGAATGGAACCGGACCAAAATTGACCGGGGGCCTCCTGCTCTTCCCCCTGCCCTGTGCACTCTGTCGAATGTGAGTTCCGTTGTCATCTCTTCTGCAAACAGGAGGGTGATGATGTCTCTCACCACTCGTGTAATATCTCTCTCCATTTCTCCTTCCGATTCGGGGACCCCGAAAAATCTGAGGTTGTTCCTCCTTTCCCTGTTTTCAAAGTTATCCATCTGCCTGGCCCGTTCCTCGTCCCTCTTCTCCAGGGCTGCAAGCCTCATGCTTATTTGTACCTCTTGGGTCACTGATGTCGATTGGTTGGTTTCCACCTGTAGCAGCCTGTCCTCAACCTTATCCACCCTCTGGTCCATTTTTTTGAACTTCTGGGCGATGTCGGAACGCATGTCCCTGATTTCTTGCAGGATTGAGGCAAAGCCCCTTTCCATTGCCGCTGTGGAAGGTGCCGAGGTCTCCGACTGGGCCATTTCTCTGTTGAGGCTCGAACCGTTATTGCTACTTTTTTCTTGCAAGGTCTCCTTCCAGTTCATCTGGTCGCCCCCTGGGCCCCGCCGCCGTGTCTTTCGGGGCCCGGTGGGGTCGAGGTATCCCCTCCCGAGCCGGCCGGTGTTTTCCTTCCTGGGACACCCCGAGGGGAATCGAGGGAGGGGGGTGCCGGGCCCAGGCCACCCCCACTTATCTTTGTTTGTTTTTGCTGCTGCTGGGAGGTCGCTTCCGGCGTCCCACAGGGTGTGCGTGCCTACCTCCCCATTATCGTTGAATTCGAAGAATTCCGTTATGGCGTCTAGCACCTCCTGTGCGTGGACCTCATCTTTCAGCAAGGAGTTGTTACATTTCCATCTCCCTCTGCGGTCACTTTGCCTGGTGACTCAGACCAGGTTGTGGTCTGACCAGGGGACAGGGTCGACCCCGTGGCCAGTGACATAAGGGCACAGGGGCTCATCCACTAGGATGTAGTCTATTCTGGAGTATGATGTGTGGATAGCGGAGTAGTATGTGAAGGAGGGATCTCCCGTCCTGGGGGTCGGGATCGTGTCCACCAGGCCTAGTTCCGTGTTAACCTTCTGGAAGTTTCATGCCATGGCTTCGTCTGCTGCCCTGACATTTGGGGGCCTACACGTTTCCTATCATAGGTTGGGTCGAGGACCATGTTGAAGTCCGCCCCCCCACAACCACCGTGCCTTGAACAAATAGCTTTAGCCTATCCCTCACATCTTCCCAGAATTGAGTTTGGCCTTCGTTTGGGCCGTATACTACGGTGAGAGTGAGCAGGGCACCCTGTAGGGAGCCACTTACCAGCAAGTAGCGGCCCTCAGGGCCCTTCAGTATGGCCTCTTTGTCAAAGCCCACATTCTTCGCAAATAAAATAGCCACCCCTCTTTTCTTTGTCTTGTGGGAAGCACAAAAAACCTCCCTGATTCCTCTCCCCCATATTTTGGGCTCCTTCCCCCGTGCCCAGTGTGTCTCTTGCAAGAAGAGAAGGTCAAGTTTCGCCCTTCTAAATTCCCTACAGACCAGGGACCTCTTGGTGGGGGTGTTCAGGCCCCATACATTGAGGGAACCCAGGGCCGGCAGACTTTCAGCCATAATCTAGTTTTCCTTCTCTCTCGGTCAACATCATCACATTGCCCTTCCCTACACGCTCCCATGGTCTTACTTTCTGCATCCACGCTCCCCCCTCCACTCCCCCCAGGGTGGGCCTTATACATTCCCCCAACTGCCCCCCTTCCCCAACCCCTAAGTGAACAAGCCCAACTTTCGTGTCCCCCCCTCCCCCTTCCCCGACATCCAGCCAGTTAGTTCCTCCATCGCTGGCATTTGTCTGGACCACCAGCCTGCCCGCCTCGGCCAGGCGATCTATGTAGTGCTTGTCACTTATGAGCCCCCCTCTCCCCTGTGGCGTCGTCCCCTCTGTGGACCCCTTATACTTGCTGTTCAAGGGGACGCTGCTTGTGGTAGAGTCTCTGAGTCTTCAATTCCTCTTCCATAACTGGTTGGGTCATCCCCATCCTCAGCCTTCAGAGTCGTTCCGCTCTCCATCCTTTGCCAGTGACGGAGTGTTCATTTTTCTAAATTTCCTTGCGCCAGTTTTCCTTCTCCTGTCTCCCGACAGGCCATGACCACTTGATCTACCCATCCCTGGCCCCGTTGGACCCCTTTGGGGGATCTGTTCTGTCACATAGTCCTGGATGGCTCCCTTTATGTCCTCCTCCGTGATCAGTGTTGTCTGTTGACCCATATATTCGAAGGCCAGAGAGAAAGGATAGCCCTTTCTGTAGCGCACTCCCTTCTCCTTCAGCGGCTGTGTTAGGGGGGCGGCACATTCTGCGTTTGGCCAGTGTATAGGCGGAGAGATCCTGGTAGATTGAAATCTGGGTGTTATTGTAGGTGATCTCCCACGCTTTCCTGGACTCCTCCAGCACTTTTGTCTTTTCCTTATAGAATGGAACCGGACCAAAATTGACCGGGGGCCTCCTGCTCTTCCCCCTGCCCAGTGCACTCTGTCGAATGTGAGTTCCGTTGTCATCTCTTCTGCAAACAGGAGGGTGATGATGTCTCTCACCACTCGTGTAATATCTCTCTCCGTTTCTCCTTCCGATTCGGGGACCCCAAAAAATCTGGGGTTGTTCCTCCTTTCCCTGTTTTCAAAGTCATCCATCTGCCTGGCCCGTTCCTCGTCCCTCTTCTCCAGGGCTGCAAGCCTCATGCTTATTTGTACCTCTTGGGTCACTGATGTCGATTGGTTGGTTTCCACCTGTAGCAGCCTGTCCTCAACCTTATCCACCCTCTGGTCCATTTTTTCGAACTTCTGGGCGATGTCGGAACGCATGTCCCTGATTTCTTGCAGGATTGAGGCAAAGCCCCTTTCCATTGCCGCTGTGGAAGGTGCCGAGGTCTCCGACTGGGCCATTTCTCTGTTGAGGCTCCAACCGTTATTGCTACTTTTTTCTTGCAAGGTCTCCTGCCAGTTCATCTGGTCGCCCCCTGGGCCCCGACGCCGAGTCTTTCGGGGCCCCGATGGGGTCGAGGTATCCCCTCCCGGGCCGGCCGGTGTTTTCCTTCCTGTGACACCCCGAGGGGAATCGAGGGAGGGGGGTGCCGGGCCCAGGCCACCCCCACTTATCTTTATTTGTCTTTGCTGCTGCTGGAGGGTCGCTTCTGGGCGGGCCCACACCCCACCTACACCGGGTGGGGGCCTCACATCCAGTCCAGCTTCCCCGTGGCTGTCGGGTCTTCTTTTGCCCTCCTGGGGGAGGTTGGTTCGTTGGTCGGCAGAGTCCACTTGATCAGGCCCGTGAGGTCTCTCCCTCAGGGTGGAGGGACAAAGCGCAGAGACCCTCGCCCCCCACCTGATGCGACTTGTCCCCACTTAATGTCCAGGGGCCACCACCCACCTGCTCTCCAAACTGCGGGTCTCCGCTCTGGGGGGGTAGCTTCTGGGCGGGCACACGCCCCACCTCACACCTGGGCCTCTCCCCCAGACTGGCGATGTCTTCTTTGTGCCCCTGGGAGAGGATGGAATATTCAGATCATAAGAACAAGCCCCCAGGGTCATGCACTCCGGGTGGGGGGCCTGGCGGCACCGACCCACCGCCCTCACCTGATGCCTTCTGTCCCCTTCTGGGTGGTGGTAGGAGGGCACCCGCCCTGGGAATGGGTCCAGGGGCCACCACCTGTTTGTGTCCCGTGCAACGGGTCTCTGCCCCTCCGCCTGACTTCCTTGTGTTTGCGGCTCCTGTGCTCTCTGGGGCCCCCCCGGGGGGGTCGCGTTCCTTCTCTAGGATGTATCGTGTCGTGGACCCAGCTGCACTGCAGGAGCCTCCCGCCGGCCTGTATCACCTGCGTTGGGCACGCTCTGGGGGCAGGACCGTGCTGCGGTGTATCACGGGGGCCCTCCGCGCCCAAATCCGCCCTGTCTCAGCCCAACGCCTCAACAGGCGCTTGGTTCCGGCGCCTCCGCCCCAATCTCCTGGATACCGATTCCAGGTCTGTGCGTACTCTCTGCCCGACGGCTCGAGCCTCTGGCTCGATTCACTCCAGCACGGGGGGGGCTGGAGGCCGTGTCTCACTCCGGGGCCGCTCCCCCGCTCTATTGGGGCTGCTGTTTTCGGTCCGAGCACTCCTCCAGCGAGTGCAGGGAGCGGGTCGAGGAGAGGGTCCTGCCCAATCCAGCGTGCCTCCCGAATTCCAGAGGGCCGCATCTCCTCCCCCAATGCCGCAGCCGTTGAGACCTCACACCGCTTATCCTACGGAGGCCGTGGATCCCGCACTCGGTCCCCCAGGGGTCCCCGAGTGTCGCTCTTTCGAGCAGGGGGTCTCGGGGGGGTCACCACTCCGATCCGACTAATTGGGTCCGCCTGGGTGGGCTCGGGGGGCTCAATCCCCTGTATTAGTCTGGCGTCAGCAGGAGCAGTGTACTCAGGCAGCCATTGCCTGTGCGCCCCCTGGTGGCCTCATATCTCCATATTTTTGGGGCGATATTAAGGGATGTGGCCTGCGGGGGACACCCCCGCAACCCCTGCATTATTTTTAAAGGAGCGGGGGACACCCCCGCAACCTCCGCTCCCAAAAACCCCAAGAATTATCCCTCCCAAAAAATATCGCCAATGGCCATTCCAGACGACCATATATACGGCGATATTTTTGGTGGGGATAATATGTAGCGATACTGGTAAAAAGGTCCACCTAACAAAAGACTGGTGCACCAGATTGAAGGTATGCATATCACGACCATCACCAGGCACTGGGTCATCTTTCCCATATCTCTGATCAGCAAAGCCCATGACGTACTCGCCAAATGACATCTGCCACCAGGCCATACTGTGTATGGAAGGGTGTGACAGCTTACCTGACAGCTTATCTGACAGGGGCGAATGTACACGAGTATGCTTCGCTTCCAGTAATATTTGAAAAAGTGGATTACATTTGGATACTTTTCAGGCTGGATGGATATCATTTACAGGGTCCTCTCCATACATAGGCATTTTTCCCAGTGCTCTATTATATTGGGCGATTTTTTGTATCCTCACCTGTTATCCCTTGGGGCGTTGACCATGCTCCCTAAACTTTATCATCCCTTGGGTCTGTGGATATGAGTTCTGTTTCTGTAATACTAACATGGAAGTCAGACCAAGTCTGGCTACCACCAATCACACTGCAGACCCATGAACTACCGCAGACCCAACTATTGAATTAGCTGGATATCATGGTACAGGTTGCTCCACAGATGTACATCAAAAAACAATATCTATGAACCATTTTGAAAGTTTTTTTGTGTGTAGTGAGCTAAAATTGTTCAGCGAAACTAAATCGGAAGAGCCAGGCTTGGCACAATCGTAATTGCTTTCCCTTTGTGACTGAGTGGCACATTTTTCACGTGGAGAAATATTTTGTCAGGCAAAGATAAATGCTGAATACTTAAAGGGAGCAGGCATGATCCTGCGTTTAATGATTAGGCCAGTTTAACCACACACACAGAGTTGTTGTTGCAACTCGACTTGTGTAATTTCATTTGTTATATTTTGTGTATTTATTGAGCGTGGACCTTGCATAGAGCAGTGGAGGCAGTACATCAGAAGCTGATATGATTACAAACCAGTGGGCAAAGTTGCCAAATTAAATGTGGGGCGGGATTGGTTGGGAGTGGGATCAGGGTTTTTACAGTGCCTAAAGAGCGGGATCCTTGAGGGGGAGCATCTGGACTTTCCCTCTGAATTGTATGAAGGAGGATGCGCGTTTAATGATGGTATGCATAGCCCGAGGCCATAAATCGAGAAAGCCTGTTTCCTGTTTTTTCATTTTCACAGCTCTTATCTGACCAGTTCCTGTCTTCTTGTTTAGCGTCGAGTAACACCACAGACGGAAGAGGAGGAGTGTCCGGATCTTCTTTCTGAATTGCATGAAGGAGGATATGCGTCTAATGTTGGTGGCATGGGCAGCCTGGGGCATAATTCGAGCCAGCCTGTTTCCTGTTTATTTGGTTTTTTCATTTTCACAACTCTAATTTGACCGGAACTTGGCTTCTTGTTGAGGGTTGACTAACAGAGACAGTGGCCTGGTCGGCCAGCTTACCCACACCTACAGTTGCTGTTGCAAGTCGACTTGTTTAATTTATTTTATCTCATTTTGGGTATTTATTGAACGTGTTAATATGATTACAAACGAATCAGTAAAGAGAGTCGTTCAAATTAAGGGTGGGGCAGGGTTGTTTGGGAGTGGGGTCGGTGGGTTTACAGTGCATGAAGAAGGAGCCCCCTGAGGAGGAGTGTCTCAGTCTTCTTTCTGAATTGCATGTAGGTGGACGCGTGTCTGATCTTGACGGTATGCACAGCATAGGAGCATAAATGGGACACGCCTGTTTCCTGTTTTTTTCCTTCATTTTTACAGCTCCTATCTGACGGGGACCCGGCTTCTTGTTGAGCGTTGACTACCATAAATGGTGACATGGTCGGCCAGGTAGTGGGGCTATATCCTGAAGAATAGTTTAAGTGCAATTTGCCTTTGGAACAAGACAGCGTGTTCAGTACCCTCTTCAGACTAACCTTGCTCATCCCAGGTGTTAATAAATTAAGCTCTGTGCGTGAGTGTGTAATAGTTATGTTATTAACATGTACCTATGTGACCATGTAACTTGTAAGATTAAAGTATTCTTGTTCTCGCACCCTGATACCCTCGGTCTGGTGCGCGTTATAAATAAATAAACAAACAAAACAAACATTGATTTTCACTGTGCTAAGAAGCTAAAGGAATTCAGCACGAGCGCTACATAAATAACCACATTATTATTATTGTTTGGATTGGGCATAAGCACGCCTTAGGACTTCTTCTGTTTGTGGACAGATCACGTATGAAGTGTCGACCTCTTACATGTGACCAGACTGCATTTTGCAAATGTGGACAATGGTGTGGTGCTGACTCAGCTCTTCATCATAGCGAATTTGATAAACTGGGTAGAATGATATGAGGTGGTAATACCACGTATCGCTACAGCATTTCAAGCCTGGAGGAAACGGGCATGAAGAAAAAGTTCAAATGGTGATTACTATTGTATTTCGTCGGTTGGTCCACGTTAGACTTGAGAGCCATTTGCTACCGTTAACTCCATGTTAGGATACTGGTTGCAGACAAGAACAGGCCTTTTCTGGGTAACATACTTCATTTCAAATAAACACAAATGAAATTGTGAGATATTTAAAGAGTCATTCCAGTATGTCATGAAGAGTCAGTAATGTTTGACTTTTCAGATTAATATGAACTTTCCACTTTTTAGACATTTACCTGCAAACATTTCTCTTTTAAGGAGATGATTACCATCCTTACACGCCAACAACTCCATCCCACCCTGATATTGCAGCCAAAGACCGCACGACTGGAGGAATTCGGATGATTGCTTCGATAGTTCTGATGATCACCTTATCTATCTCCCTCGTTACAGTGATCGTGATCTGTGAGTATTTAGTCACCCCTAGTACTGGGAGGCACACAAGCCACATGTGCGTGGTGACTGCGCGTCACTGTATACTTACATATTTGGGAAGGGGTCTTTTCTTTATACTAAGATCTTATAACCGCATGTACCAACTCCTATGATCCTTTCTAGATTACCAAGAACATACCTATCTGAAAGACGTTGCACATAAGACACAGAAGATGAGTGGCTCACTCAAGATGGGCAATTCTTCATCCATCTCAGAACAAGATCACTTTGGTGAGTAACGTACTATTGTACCAGCCCATAAAGTACTACATTGACTATCTTCATGTCCCAGAAAGCACATAAGAGGCAATTAACATAATACAAAACAATGGGTAAATAACATGTGCTAGCTTCAATGGGGACTCTAGGCCTCAAAAAACAACCTACAGCTCTACCTGAGTCCCTGCTTACTATTCATGTTGATTTAGCAATTTTTCTTAAAATCACGTAAATTGGAATCTTAAGCTGCTACACTTGTTAGAAATACCATGGTTAAGAGGTCTGAATGTTCTCATGTTCTCAATGCATTTGATATCTTCTTTGATTTAGGTTGCTCTCGTCTTGTGAAAGGTGTGCTCCACATAAACTCTGTGTTAGTGATCAGGCCCAAGAGCAGTGACCTGGGCGATGTCCTGCCTTTCAATGTTTTCAGTCTTAAGGGGCAGGCATAATGAGCCCCATCATTAACAAGCAATGTGTGTTTGTGGGTGGGTGTGTCTGTGCATGTGTGTCACCACATTTCCTCACGTGATCGTCACATAACCAGGTACCCTGACAGGGCAAAACACAGCTATTACGATGTCGCCATGTACATAACTGCTTGCCAAAGGTCCACTTGGCATCTCAATGAGCAGAGATAAAATACTCTGGTGCTGGGGTGGGGGTGTGACCTGCAGGATGCTGGTGCAACTGCTGAGTGAGTGCTGGGAAGCACAACTAGACCACACATGGATTCCACAGAGTAGCATTAACTGATAGAATATGTTCGCTCCTACAAGATGCTAGGAGTTGATGATCGACAATGGCACCCCTGCTCTAGCAATGGTCCGGTCCAGAAATAATGCAAGCAATTACCTTAAAAGTCACATTAATCTCACACATACCCGAATATGAGATCTGGTGGCCATTGAATCCAGAGCACCTTGCACAGGCTTATGGTTTGCATGAGCCCATCAGAGGAGTAGAGGACTGACAGATTACCAGAGGATCCCCCAATAGACATTGGTGGGAGGAGTGAGAGGTTAGTGGGCTTTGCCATCCATAGCTATTCTAATAGCTACACCAGTAGGTGACAATGCATTGAAAGTAGATCTGTGCATCGCCACATATCAGCTTTGCCTCCTAAAGCCATCTTCTGTCCCCGAACACCCACACCTATACCTTTGGCTCATTAGCTGGATTATGCCACCTATGCACCAAAATGACAAAGGAGCTGCCAGCGCATCACTGTGGATTCCAAACAATGCTAATGGCCCAAAACTAGCACACACAAAATGGCGGCCATTGGGCGTCTCTGCTGTCTGCCATACTTTCTTACCTTTTCCTGCAGGGAGTTGGATCTACACATTCACCACTGAACCTATCACAAACATACCTATCTTCCGAGTGTGGTTCACACCTCCTCAACCATGCATGAGGTTATGCGGAGTCCCACTCTTTTATCCTTTAGCACTCAGGAAGTGCTTTCAAGCCCCACTCCTCTGTATTACCCAGGCAATCTGCCTTTCCTGTTCACCGTTCCGGCCGGGCACTCCTAATTCGACTCATTCACCTCAACAAACCCACAGTCCGTTTATTCTATCAATACTTTAAGAAAGCTTTCACTGCTACGATGCAGCTTGCATGAATGAAGTTTTCACTGCTGTTGCCCATGTTATAGATCTTCTGTGTGTAAGGATAAATAACACTCAATAGGTCACACTTTCCAGAGGGAAGCTCAAACAAATTCAATCTCAGAGGACAATACTTTAGAGAAATCTTTGTATGTCCTTCCTTTATTAAACACAAGTTACTTTTGGAGATGTGTCCAAATTGGCAGCTAAAATTGGATGAAGAATTGATCTAGCAAACCATCAAAAAGGCAAAGGCATCTCGCGGCCCGGGCCCTGATGGGTTTCCCATGACGGTGTTCAAGAAGGATCGACCTTTCGGTTGGATGTCATACTTGTGCTATTCTCTTCTATTTTAGCTTCTAAAGTGATCCTTCAATCTTGGAAAACTTTGATCCTGGTTCCCATCTTCAAGAAGGGTAATATAGAACTGCCGACAAACTATTATATATATATATATATATATATTTGTGAAAGTATGTTTGTATGTTCAGGATTTGCTCCAGCCCAAAACAGTTGGTAGGCTGAAAATGTTGGCCGAAGGTCGGAATACCAGTTTGGTGTGTACTGGCAATAGTCCAATTTGACCAACCCCATCCATTCGTCCAACACAGGGCGGGGTCCGGCCCTGTGCTATCAGTATAGGCGGCTTCGGGAAATTACCAATTTTGCGATTGTTGGCTCCAGCCCCACAACACTTGGTGGGCTGAAAGTTTGCACGAGATCGGCATACCAGTCTGGGGTGTACTGGCGATAGTGACATTTGACCAACCCCACCCATTCGATCTGTACAAGGCGGGGTCTAGCCTTATGTTATCATTATAGGTGATTTTGGGAGATGGACGATTTTGTAGACTATTCCAAAAATAGGAAGTTAGGACACAAGGTCGTGCTACTACTCTGGGGGGTACTGGCGATAGTGAAATTTGAGCAACCCCACCCATTCGCCCTGTACAGTGGTGGACCGGGGCCCGATACTGTGCTATCAGTATAGGTGATTTTGGGGGATTGCCGATTTTGCGATTTTTCAAAAATAGGAAGTTATGACACAATAAAACATACACAAGGCCTTAGCTATCCCCAAGTGCATACCCAGGCAATGCCGGTAGGTAACGTTAGTAGACCTATAGGACTTTTAGACAGCTCAAGCAACATTGTTTGGCAGTGCTCCCGGGAAATCTGAACAAAGGTATCAAAAGAGATAACATTGGGCTTCAGATCGGGGATGGATACTTGCTTGACTAATGTAATGTTTTCCATTTTACAAATACAAGCTCGTTATTTGAGGAAAACTATCTGCCCTTTATGGATCTGACGGAGTTAATAGAACTACATTAAGGGAGGAATTATTATCAGTGGGTTGCCCGCCTTCAATTGTGAATGTTCTGAATCGACTGCATTTAGATGCATTTAGATGCGGCTATCGGGATTCGTTTGGACTCTACTGGAGCCCTGTATGGACCCATAGGTACAAACCACAGGTTACCCCAGGGATGAGTTCTCCTGCCAGCACTTTTTAATTTGTATTTGCCGTACTTTGAAACTGCCATAGCTTTTTAAGACTTGCCACGACTGAGAATGAATCTTCATGCTCCCCGTGTAATAGGTAGTCTAAGAAATAAACTTCCAGGGCAGAACAGATTCTGTCCATTCTTTGGAGATATTTCTGAGACAGAAACCATTGAGCACTTAATAATGAATTGCTTCTCTCTCCAATCTGAGCTCACAATCCACTTGGAGAAATCCTTAGAGTGGTTTAGGTACATGGTGCATGAGGAGATTTGATAAAGCATCATACGCTGAGAATCTTTCAGAAGAATGAATGTATTCATCATACTACATGTTTGTAAAATTCAGCTGTTCATATTGATTGAAGTTTGTATTATTTCTGATTTATTTGTATATGTGTTTGTATATTGTGAAAGGTCTAACTAAACTGACAAAATGACAACACTGAAGCATCCCTTGCTGCACTTGGCACCGCTGAGCAGTAGTTGTTCTTTGTGTGATGGAAGCTAGCACTGCTTATCAACATGCTGTACCTGATTGGTGTGGGAAGTTGCACTGCTGCTGGCCACACCATAACTGTGATCTTTCAGGGAAAGGCTTACATTCCAGTTGCATGTAACAGGACCGTTTAGTATAGGAAATGCTTGCACTGCTCCTAACTGTGCTGCAACTCTTTTGCGTGTAAGAGCAGCTTGCCCTGCTGTTTACTGTGCATGATCTCTTCTTCTGTGTCTGAAAGAGCTAAGAACTATGTTGTAACTTTGTGAGGGAAGTTGCACTGCCCCTGGCCACATAGGAACTGTTATGTGAGTGTGGGGGAGGCTTGAGGCGCTGATGCGTGTGACATAGCTGTTCTCTCTGTGAAGGAAGCTTGCCAATGTGCTTCTCATGCCTTAACTGTTCTGTGTGCAAGGAATGCTTGCATTTTCCGTACTGTTCATGACCTATTAAGTGGTTAAATATAGCATGCACTGCTCCTACCTGTGCTGTACCTGTTCTATTTGTGCGTGGCGCCTGACCTGCTGTCACCTGTGCTGCCTCTACCTGTTCTTTGTGTGATTGAAGCCTGGCCTGCTGTTTCCTCTGCTGCCTCTACCTTTTCATTGTGTGAGTGAAGCCTGGCCTGCTGTCACCGTGCTGCGTCTACCTGATCTTTGTGCGAGTGAATCCAGGCCTGCTGTAACATATGCTACCTCTACCTGTTCTTTGTGTGAGTGAAGCTTGACCTGCTGTTTCCTGTGCTGCCTCTACCTGTTCTATGTGTGATTGAAGCCTGGCCTGCTGTTTCCTGTGCTACCTCTACCTGTTCTTTGTGTGAGTGAAGCTTGGCCTGCTGTTTCCTGTGCTGCCTCTACCTGTTCTTTGTGTGATTGAAGCCTGGCCTGCTGTCACCTGTGCTGCCTCTACCTGTTCTTTGCGCAAGTGAAGCCTGAACTGCTGTCACCTCTGCTACCTCTACCTGTTCTTTGTGCGAGTGAGGCCTGAACTGCTGTCACCTCTGCTGCCTCTACCTGTTTTTAGCGTGAGTGAAACCTGGCCTGCTGTCTACTGTGCTTCCTCTAGCTGTTCTTTGTGTGAGTGAAGCCTGGCCTGCTGTCACCTTGCTGCCTCTACCTGTTCTTTGTGTGAGTGAAGCCTTGCCTGCTGTCACCCATGCTGCCTCTACCTGTTCTTTGTGTGAGTTAATCTTGGCCTGCTGTCACCTGTACTGCCTCTACCTGTTCTTTGTGTGAGTGAAGCTTGGCATGCTGTTTCCTGTGCTGCCTCTACCTGTTCTTTGTGTGAGTGAAGCCTGGCCTGCTGTCACCTGTGCTGCTTCTACCCGTTCTTTGTGCGAGTGAAGCCTGAACTGCTGTCACCTCTGCTGCCTCCACCTGTTCCTTGTGTGAGTGAAGCCTGAACTGCTGTCACCTCTGCTGCCTCTACCTGTTCTTAGCATTAGTGAAACCTGGCCTGCTGTCACCTGTGCTATCTCTACCTGTTCTTTGTGCGAGTGAAGCCTGGCCTGCTGTTTCCTGTGCTGCCTCTACCTGTTCTTTGTGTGAGTGAAGCTTGGCCTGCTGTTTCCTGTGCTGCCTCTACCTGTTCTTTGTGTGATTGAAGCCTGGCCTGCTGTTTCCTGTGCTGCCTCTACCTGTTCTTTGTGTGAGTGAAGCCTGGCCTGCTGTCACCTGTGCTATCTCTACCTGTTCTTTGTGCGAGTGAAGCCTGGCCTGCTGTTTCCTCTGCTGCCTCTACCTGTTCTTTGTGTGAGTGAAGCCTGGCCTGCTGTCACTGTGCTGCGTCTACCTGATCTTTGTGCGAGTGAATCCAGGCCTGCTGTAACATGTGCTACCTCTACCTGTTCTTTGTGTGAGTGAAGCTTGACCTGCTGTTTCCTGTGCTGCCTCTACCTGTTCTATGTGTGATTGAAGCCTGGCCTGCTGTTTCCTGTGCTGCCTCTACCTGTTCTTTGTGTGAGTGAAGCCTGGCCTGCTGTCACCTGTGTTGCCTCTACCTGTTCTTTGTGCGAGTGAAGCCTGGCCTGCTGTCACCTGTGCTGCCTCTACCTGTTATTTGTGCGAGTGAAGCCTGAACTGCTGTCACCTCTGCTGCCTCTACCTGTTCTTTGTGCGAGTGAAGCCTGAACTGCTGTCACCTCTGCTGCCTCTACCTGTTCTTAGCGTGAGTGAAACCTGGCCTGCTGTCTCTTGTGCTTCCTCTAGCTGTTCTTTGTGTGAGTGAAGCTTGGCCTGCTGTTTCCTGTGCTGCCTCTACCTGTTCTTTGTGTGATTGAAGCCTGGCCTGCTGTTTCCTGTGCTGCCTCTACCTGTTCTTTGTGTGAGTGAAGCCTGGCCTGCTGTCACCTGTGCTATCTCTACCTGTTCTTTGTGCGAGTGAAGCCTGGCCTGCTGTTTCCTCTGCTGCCTCTACCTGTTCTTTGTGTGAGTGAAGCCTGGCCTGCTGTCACCGTGCTGCGTCTACCTGATCTTTGTGCGAGTGAATCCAGGCCTGCTGTAACATGTGCTACCTCTACCTGTTCTTTGTGTGAGTGAAGCTTGACCTGCTGTTTCCTGTGCTGCCTCTACCTGTTCTATGTGTGATTGAAGCCTGGCCTGCTGTTTCCTGTGCTGCCTCTACCTATTCTTTGTGTGAGTGAAGCCTGGCCTGCTGTCACCTGTGTTGCCTCTACCTGTTCTTTGTGTGAGTGAAGCCTGGCCTGCTGTCACCTGTGCTGCCTCTACCTGTTATTTGTGCGAGTGAAGCCTGAACTGCTGTCACCTCTGCTGCCTCTACCTGTTCTTTGTGCGAGTGAAGCCTGAACTGCTGTCACCTCTGCTGCCTCTACCTGTTCTTAGCGTGAGTGAAACCTGGCTTGCTGTCTCCTGTGCTTCCTCTAGCTGTTCTTTGTGTGAGTGAAGCTTGGCCTGCTGTTTCCTGTGCTGCCTCTACCTGTTCTTTGTGTGAGTGAAGCCTGGCCTGCTGTCACCTGCGCTGCCTCTACCTGTTCTTTGTGTGAGTGAAGCCTGGCCTGCTGTCACCCATGCTGCCTCTACCTGTTCTTTGTGTGAGTGAATCTTGGCCTGCTGTCACCTGTACTGCCTCTACCTGTTCTTTGTGTGAGTGAATCTTGGCCTGCTGTCAGCTGTGCTGCCTCTACCTGTTCTTTGTGTGAGTGAAGCCTGGCTTGCTGTCACCCATGCTGCCTCTATCTGTTCTTTGTGTGAGTGAAGCCTGGCCTGCTGTCACCTTTCCAGCCTTTACCTGTTCTGTGTGTGAGGGAAGCCCAGCCTGCTGTCACTTTTTCTGCCTCTACCTGATCTTAGTGTGATTGAAGCCTGGCCTTCTGCCTCCTGTGCTGCCTCTACCTGTTCTTTGTGTGAGAGAAGCCTGGCCTGCTGCCTCCTGTTCTGCCTCTACCTGTTCTTTGTGTGATTGAAGCCTGGCCTGCTGTTTCCTGTGCTGCCTCTACCTGTTCTTTGTGTGAGTGAAACCTGGCCTGCTGTCTCCTGTGCTTCCTCTACCTGTTCTTTGTGTGAGTGAAGCCTGGCCTGCTGTTTTCTGTCCTGCCTCTCCCTGTTCTTTGTGTGAGTGAAGCTTGGCCTGCTGTCACCTTTGCTGCCTTTACCTGTTCTTTGTGTGAGTGAAGCGTGGACTGCTGTCACCTATGCTGCCTCTACCTGTTCTTTGTGTGAGTGAAGCTTGGCCTGCTGTTTCCTGTACTGCCTCTACTTGTTCTTTGTGTGATTGAAGCCTGGCCTGCTGTTTCCTGTGCTGCCTCTACCTGTTCTTTGTGTGAGTGAAGCCTGGCCTGCTGTCACCTGTGCTGCTTCTACCCGTTCTTTGTGCGAGTGAAGCCTGAACTGCTGTCACCTCTGCTGCCTCCACCTGTTCCTTGTGTGAGTGAAGCCTGAACTGCTGTCACCTCTGCTGCCTCTACCTGTTCTTAGCATTAGTGAAGCCTGGCCTGCTGTCTCCTGTGCTACCTCTACCTGTTCTTTGTGTGAGTGAAGCTTGGCCTGCTGTTTCCTGTGCTGCCTCTACCTGTTCTTTGTGTGATTGAAGCCTGGCCCGCTGTTTCCTGTGCTGCCTCTACCTGTTCTTTGTGTGAGTGAAGCCTGAACTGCTGTCACCTCTGCTGCCTCTACCTGTTATTTGTGCAAGTAAAGCCTGAACTGCTGTCACCTCTGCTGCCTCTACCTGTTCTTAGCGTGAGTGAAGCCTGGCCTGCTGTCTCCTGTGCTGCCTCTACCTGTTCTTTGTTTTAGTGAAGCCTGGCCTGATGTCACCGGTGCTGCTTCTACCTGTTCTTTGTGTGAGTGAAGCCTGGCCTGCTGTCACCTTTGCTGCCGCCTTGAAAACAACAGGGAAAGCTTAAAAAGCTAAAGGACACGGTACAACCGTGGTCATCCTTTTAACCGTTAACAGGGAAACGTATGGTAGCACAACAACAACGGTTTTTTAGGAAGGCAGGTATTCAAGGTGCATCTTAAGTATGCAAACAAATGGATCAATTAGAGTGCTCACACTCAAACACGGAAAGAGAGAGGGCCACCCGGCTCAGCGTACCTTACCCTAAGGAGGAACACCCTAACCCTGGCAGGGGTGCCTATTCCTGGGTAACGCGTGGTGTATCGCCTATCTAACAGATATAGAGGAGAGTGCTGTCCCTCAAACTTCTATACTAGTGGCAGTGTCTGTAGGCAGACAAAGGTCGTCAAAAAGTGAAAAAGGTCTAAAAAATGGTGTTCTCCAGAAGGTTGAGCAGTGTTCAACAAAGCTGTGGATTAGATCTTGAGGCTGCTCGATCTTAAGCGTGGGTACAACCTGCGAAACAGGTAAACTGTCTATGTTCCATCCAAAGTGTACAACTTTAATAGTGTCCGTAGGTCACCGTGGTTGGGGTGTGAAACAGTACAGCTGGAGAGACCACAGGTGGGTGAAGCAGTAAAACACAGCCACGTCCCAGGATTCCAACCATCGAGCTGGGATAGAGCCTCAGGGCACGCAAAAGGCTGTTAACGTGCGTTCGCCCATTGGGTCTCCTGACTCTACGCCTGTCAGCAATTTCCAAAAGGAAAATTGCGTCTCGGAGTCTCAACCTACTATGGGGGCTCCTGAGACTGCCATGAAGCCCAGAGAAACAACTGAAGAGCAAAAAACTCTATCCATAAGCTCTGACTGCTCGGAGCCCAGCACTTCAAACAGATCCAAGGGCAAATTAGCTGCCCCGGGGCTAGTTAAACCGTGTGATCAAGGTGTAAAACCTGACAAATCAAAGATCGCGCAGGACAGATCAGGTGCCTGTCCGGAAAAGACTACAGAAGAATTACCTAAAAATATGAACTTTGTTAGTGTCTTGGAAAGCAGCAAAGGTCCTAGTAACCTTGCAGCGCTGGACACGCAAAAACCTTCCACATCGGCCGCAACAATAAACATGGGTGTTCCTCGAGTGCCCTTGGAGATTCCAAACCCACAGACAGCTGAGCCGAAAAATCAAATATTCAACATATTCAAGGGAAACTCTTCTCAGAAAGCAGTTCCAATTGGTTCAAAATCAGGACAAATGAAAAAAAACGAAAAATCAAAGAACAAAAAACCAAAGACGTGGTAACAACTCAAGGAAATTTCTTCGAAATCTTAAAACTGTTAATGTCACTTTCAACAACACTCACACAGAGGAAAGATGCACAGTAAAGATAAAAGACCTCTCCACCATCAAACCGACTGAAAAGACAGGAGGACCCGCCGCTTCACCAGAATTAGCGGACCGCTCTGTGTATGAAGAGTTGGAGACAGAGGACAAGGACTCCGAGATGGGAGTAGAGGACGGGGCAGCTGCCCCCCAATCACCAAAAACAACAAATGAAGAAAACGACTTGGTGCCCATCCAACTACCAGCTGGTGCCTCCAGAATATGTATTTTAAACAACAAAACTGCCAAGCAAGATGAACCTCAGGTTGCTCTACCAAGTCCTATCTTCAAAACAATGGAAGATAGGCGTAAAAACATGGACACTGCCTAAATCACTGAATTCCACGGGTGGTTAATTCCCCTTCTCCTTTGCAGAAGAATATTCCTGCGAGCCAGACAAACTAGGCTGAGCGGGCCACTCCAGTCAGTCATCTCGGCGCTACACGTCACGCTGGTGGAAACAACAGCGGCCCAGTTCCGGTCGACGCCCCCGTGGGAACCAGGTGAGCGTAACAGAACGCGAAGCCTACCCACAAATACCCACCTGGGTGTCATGGAGACCTCGGAAACTGATCAGTTGGCCCAATTATTAGGGGAATTAAGGGCCGAAGTGCATTCCGCCCGCTAAGAAACCAATGCCCTCAGGAGGGAACTGATAGTGTCAAAAGAACAAACTTATGAGTTGGCCAGACAACTATTACAGAGCCAGGCTGGACAAACACCTCTACCAGGACTTGAGGCAAGTCCAGCTCCTGTACCATCGTGTAACCCGGTGCAGATAAATTTACCTGGAGCCGTTCCTTTGGCTCCGCCTGAACGCTTTGCCGGAGACCCAAAAGGGTTTGCAACATTCATGAATCAATGCCGCTTGCACTTTTTATGTAGACCTGGAGCTTTCCCAAACGATCAGGCCAAGGTAGCCTTTGTACTGTCATATCTCAGCGGCAGTGCGGCGGATTGGTCCATTCCACTAGTTAACCAGGATGACCTGATTCTTCGAGATTTCCAGGGTTTTCGAACAAGCGTGGAAAGACTATTCGCCCGACACTCCCGAGGACAGGCTTTGGACAACAAACTTTTATCCCTACGGCAAGGTAACCAGGATCTTTTATCTTACATTGCAACTTTCAATAGATTAGTAGTGGAAACCGAATGGCCTGAAGCCAAGCGAATCACATTATTCCATCGAGGACTTCGGGGAGAACTCAAAGATGTCTTGGCCCAAATCGTGAACCCGCCTGAAGACTGTGCTGAATATATAGATCTAGTGGTCCAGCTCGATCACAGACTTCAAACCAGGAAGGCTGACCGAACCAAGTTTGAGAACAGGGTGTTGGTTAAAACCCACGTAAGCTCCAAGGGAGTAGATGTCTCAGAACCTATGCAAATCGGGGGGGTTAAAGGACCCTTAACCCAGAAGGAAAGAGATAGAAGACGGCAACTGCAATTATGTTTATATTGCGGAACTACTGGTCATTTTCTTCGGAACTGCCCTGTAAAACGACCCAAGAAAGTTATAGGAGCAGCAGACGAAAACCATGTGAAATCTGACTCGGGAAACGACCACGCCCGGCAAGCGTAGAGGTCCGCTTGCCGAGCTTAAAGAAGGACACTCTGACCTCGCATTTCACCATACCCATGGTCCTTGTAGATCCAGAGCAGCCATCACGCATGCACGCGGTAAAGGCGTACGTAGACAGTGGAGCCATAGGAAATTACTTGGACTGGGAATTGGCTACCAGGATGAATCTATCTCTCACCCGCAAGACCACGGCCAATGTTGTCACCACTGTAGATGGAACGGAAATTGCCTCTGGACCCGTAACTCATTCCACTGCAGAGATGACATTGCTGAGTCAAGATGGGCATCGAGAGGCTATGGTGTTTGCCTTAATCAAGGCCCCACAGTTTCAGCTGATACTGGGATACCTTGGTTGGAAAAACATAATCTCTGTATTGATTGGCGAGAGAAGAGACTAACCTTCCCAGAATGTGCTCACACCTGCTACCCAAGGAAAACTCAAAACTCAGTCCTGGCCCCAGTAATTCCAGTAGCCATACGATTACCTGTTGAATACCAAGACTTTCAGGATGTCTTCCAAAAGGAACAGGCAAACACCTTACCACCTCACAGATCGTATGATTGTCAAATAGATCTTGTACCTGGAGCACAACCACCTTGCAGCAGAATCTATGCCCTTACGGAACCCGAAAATCTCCATTTGCGCCAGTACCTAGACCAGTACCTTGCTAATGGCTTCATTTGCCCGTCCAAGTCCCCTGCATCTTCAGCTTTGTTCTTCGTACCAAAAAAGGAAGGCGACCTTAGAACATGTATAGACTACCGCGCACTGAATCAGATAACCATCAAGAATCGATACCCACTGCCTTTGATCCCAGAACTACTAGACCAGGTGAAGGACGCTTGTATATACATGAAACTAGACCTTCGGGGGGCATATCATCTGGTACGTGTCAAAGAGGGTGACGAATGGAAGACTGCTTTTCGCACCAGGTACGGACTATTTGAGTACCAGGTGATGCCCTTCGGACTATGCAATGCACCAGCACCCTTCCAGTTCTTCATGAACGATGTCCTCTGAGAGCTTATCGACATTTGTGTGATCGTTTACATCGACGACATCTTAGTATGCTCTTTATCAGAATCTGAGCATGTAAAATACGTCCAAGCAGTTCTAGAGAAGTTACGCCAGCATAAATTATATGCTAAACTGGAAAAGTGCATCTTCCACACTACGGAAGTGGAATTCCTTGGATTTATTCTGACCCCGAGAGGAATCCGGATGGATACACGAACTCGCCAAGTTCATTCAAAGGAGTTCAAAGCATGCTTGGCTTTGCCAATTTCTACCGCAGGTTTATCCCAGACTTCTCGCACATTGTACATCCCATTACAACGCTATTGCGAAAAAACAAACGCTTTGTGTGGACAGAGGAAGCCGAGAACGCCTTCCAAGAGTTAAAAGCTAAATTCACATCTGCTCCCATATTAAGACACCCGCGCCCCGAGCTTCCCTACATAGTGGAAACAGATGCATCCAGTTCAGCCATGGGAGCAGTCCTTTCCCAAAAGGATCCCGAAACTAACCAGCTTCACCCAGTGGCGTTTTGGTCAAGAAAATTTTCAGCCCCCCAATTAAACTATGCCATAACCGACAAGGAGCTGCTGGCCATCAAGTCCACCTTCAAGGCTTGGCGGCACTATCTACTGGGTGCCAGACATACCATCATGGTCATCACCGATCACCGCAACTTACAATACCTAAAGACAGCCAAAGCCCAATCTTCGCGCCAACTCCGTTGGGCATTGTTCTTCGCCGAGTTTGATTTTGTAATAACCTATCGACCAGGTTGTAAGAATGGTAAAGCAGACGCCTTGTCCCGGATTCGAATGGGAGAAGCAGAAATAACTTTAGAACCCGTACCCATAATTACGGAACAGAGAATCATTGGCCTGACCTCCATACAGACACTGGAGGACATTCAAAACAAGATCCACCAACTCTTTGATTCCGTTGCCCTACAGGACTGGGCAAAGAAAGGTCCAGAGTACTCTGTCATCGATGATTTACCTTATTACCAAGGCCGGATATTTTTACTGCAAAAAGAACTACAGGAACTTGTCATTTCCCATTACCATGACACCTTAATGGAAGGGCATCCGGGTATTGCAAAAACCGAAGCTAAAATTAGGAAGCAATTTTGGTGGCCCACCTGGCGAAAGGATGTCAAGTCATTTGTCATGTCTTGAGGCATTTGCGCACAAAATAAAGGGCAAAAGAAAAAACCTGCTGGATTATTACAACCATTAGACATACCACCTACCCCTTGGCATACCTTGTCATTAGGCTTTATCACGGATTTACCCCCGTACCAAGGTTACAATACCATTCTAGTTATTGTAGATCTTTTTTCTAAAATGGCCCACTTCATTCCTTTAAAAGGGATACCTTCAGCTTCAATCCTGGCCAAGGAATTCCTTGAAAATGTTGTCCGCCTTCATGGCTTTCCTTCATTGTTAATTTCAGATCGGGGCAGTCAATTCATTTCACATTTTTGGAGGAAATGCTTCCAACTGGCGCAAATTGATGTTAGGCTTTCTACCAGTCACCACCCTCAGACCGACGGTCAAACGGAGAGGACCAACCAGACTCTTGAACAGTACCTCTGTTGTATGCTACATCAGTCTGAGGGGAATTGGAAAGACATTCTGTGGATCGCAGAGTATGCGTACAATAATTCTGTACACTCAGGAACTGGACAAAGTCCTTTTGTTACCATTTATGGGCACCATCCTCGAACCTCGGATTTGGACTCACCCCAGCATTTAGAGATGCCCGCAGTGGACCATCTCCACGCTGTTATTACACAAGCCTTTAAAGAAGCAACCATCCATTTGCAAAAGGCTAAGGATAAATACAAAAAGGATGCGGATCAGCACAGAAGTGAAGCTCCTCAATACCAAATAGGGGACCAAGTATGGTTAGCCACTAAGCACTTACCACTCAAGGGGACTCGTCCTTTAACCCCAGGTATTTGGGACCTTTTTCTGTCAAGGCAATTATTAACCCAGTGGCCGTCAAGTTGGACCTACCTGCTCATATGCGAATCCATCCCGTCTTCCACGTGTCTCTTTTGAAGCCAGTGCAACCAGGAACTAGGCTAACCACTCCACCTGAACCTATCCTCATAGACGGGGAGCCCGAATTCGAAGTCAAGAATATTTTGGACTAAAAAAGAGTGAGATCAAAACTCTTTTACCTAATTGACTGGAAAGGTTATGGTCTGCAGGAAAGGTCTTGGGAACCTAGTGACCACGTGCATGCACCTCGTTTAGTGAAGAGGTTCCATCGGGGATTTCCAGACAAACCACGGCCAAGGGGGAGAACGACTTTAGGAGGTGCCTTGAGGGGGAGTGCTGTCATGATGCCTGCCCCCGGAAGACCAGACCAGGCCCAGCAGCCCCGGAAGCAGGCATCATGCCACTTGGAGCATGCCCAAAAGCCCCAGTTAGGGGCTGTTTGGGTGCAGTCCTGGCGCCTATGGCGCCAGGCTCATAAAGATAAAGTCAGACCTGGCGCCATGGGTGCCAGGCTCATTATTGATAACTTACCTGAAGCAGACCATGCTGCATACTCACCTGAGGCAGACCATGCTGCATGAAGACTCAAGCCAAATGAGGCTTAGGAGGGACTATTTTACTGAAGGGACTATTTTGTTACTTGGGTGGGGCTGTGGAAGAATACTTACCTGGAACTTCTTCCAAGGCTATTTAAACCACGCCCGGACAGCCACACGTGCTTCGCGTTATTCTGCTTGCTGCAGCGTAACGCTCTCCGTGTTTTCAGCAGCTCCAGTCTTCAGCCACGCCCGCTTCAGTCCTGGGACTCCTGAAACAAGAAGAAAAGAAGGATAAAGGTTAGAACAAGAGTTTTAACTTTAATCCTTACCTGAATCCTGATCCATTTCGCCACGGAGCTGAAAGACAGAAGTCTTTGAAGCATCGCTTTGCATTCCTACGGCGCCGCGCTGAACTCACCTGCTTGGCGGTACTTCAGCATTCCATCACGCTCTCTCCATCTCGCGGCCGCCCTCCGACACCTAAGGAGACAAAGACAGCAAGGTGAGCAAGGGGACTCTCTAAGGCTATACAAGCTACCCCCAAGGACTTACCTGATTTACCACGGAGGGTACTCACCTCATCTCGGGTCGGCGCAGTCAACTCTGCTTCATCGCCGTACCTCGGCCCCTAAGGGGAGAAAGCAAAGACAATACAAGTTATTCTCCACAAAACTTACCTGATTTACCACGGGGGTCTCACCTCATCTTGGGTCGGTGCAGTCAACTCTGCTTCATCGCCGTACCCCGGCCCCTAAGGGGAAAACCACAATAGACTTACCTGAATCTTACCAATTGCCATTTGGAAATCTTCGAGTGGATTAATCGGCAACCTGCAAGGAATCGGACAGAGTGAAGATCAGACATTTGAACTCTTATGAACAATTGGACTTTAGAGTCAATACTGGAACTCACCAATTCCTCTACGCCAGTGAAGTAACTGGTCATCAACGCGCCACTGCGGTCGACGCAGGATGGAGAGCTCATCCTTCCAAACCATCAGGTGAGACTAAGGAGGGGACATCAAGAGTGATCTGTGGGAAGACAACGGGAGTGGGGAAGGTGGGTTGACACTCAATTCCACGGGTGGTTAATTCCCCTTCTCCTTTGCAGAAGAATATTCCTGCGAGCCAGACAAACTAGGCTGAGTGGGCCAGTCCAGTCAGTCATCTCGGCGCTACATGTCACGCTGGTGGAAACAACAGCGGCCCAGTTCCGGTCGACGCCCCCGTGGAAACCAGGTGAGCGTAACATCAATAAATATAATAATATGTGGAGACTTGAATATCAACTGCATGGCTATAAAATTAAAAAACAACAAAGTCACCTACGTGTCTGACAATGCAGCCTTAAAATGGATGCTGGAAATGGAAGCCAGAAACCTGACAATGCTAAACGGAAACACCGGTGGTGACATACCAGCCAAACCAACATGGAGGAGACACGAACAGAATTCCATCTTGGACTACTTTTTCGTATCAGAAAAAATTCAACAGTCCACATTGTCGCTTCTGGTAACGCCGATGTCGCAAAGTGATCATGAGATGGTGATTCTAACCCTGACAGTCGTAAAGCAGACTGTTCACAAATCTTGGAACCATTGGATTCTGGTGGAGCCAAACAGAGGGAGGCTGTCACTCCAAGCCGAAGAGGTCTCTAAAATTAAAGACACTTATATCAAAGAAGAACTCGGAGTGGAATATGCTCACCTACTACAACACTTTGTGGAAAAAGAAAAGGGATCTAGAAACCCTGGCTTTGTTAACAAACATAAATCCGATGTTGAGGTGATGAGAAGAAAGAGGGATTTACGCGCCACAATCAGATACATAAGATCTAAAGACACTATGGGCCTCATTACGACTTTGGCGGTAGCCATGCCCTTAATAAGGGCATGGCTGCCACCAAAACCGGGTCCGGGTTCCCTGGATGGGGAATTACCAGGCCATTCCAAGTTTGGAGGGCCCAGTAATTCCTCCTTCAGGGAACACGGGCCCGGTCCTTCCCCATTCCCATTTGAGCCCCATAGGGCTCAATGTGAATGGATGCAGGGAGCTAACAACGGGCCGGTCTGTTGTTAGCTCCCTGGTCTCCTCGCAGGACCCGGTAAGGACCAGGCGTCCTTACCGGGTCCCACGAGGGAACATCGTAATGAGGCGGAATGGGTTTAACGGATCCGCCTCCATTAGCGGCACCCGTTAACCCATTCCGCCAAAGTCGTAATGAGGCCCTATAAGTTACTTGCAAGAAAAACGTGCTGCAAAAAAAATACAAGCATTGGCTAAGATCTCACAAAGCCTCAATGTTCCAAAAATATGCAGAACTAATGATACAAAAGATGAGAAACAAAAACTCAGCTGAGTTCTGGAGTTTACTGAATGACGAAGGTGCTCCTCAATCTGCGCTGATGGCAAATATGGTATCAGAAGCAGGGTGGATTTTCCACTTCACAAATCTTTATAGCAAAAAAGGGAAGTGGTTGTATCCTACAACATTGACTCTAGTAAAATGGGACCTTACATTCTCTAAGGAAGACATCCTCCACATAATCAAGAACGCCAGTGTTTCAAGGGCCCCTGGACCAGACGGTCTGACTAACTTTACCCTAAAGCAAAATCCTGAATTATGGGCAGAGTTATGTGAAGAGCTTTTCACCAGAATTTGCAGCAGGTGCGCTACACCGAACTCGTGGAAGAAAGCAATTATCGTCCCCATTTTTAAAAAGGGAAATAGCTTGGAGCCTAAAAATTACCAACCGATAGCGCTCCTGGACGTGCTGGGTAAAGTATACGCAAGCATGCTGCAACAGAAATTATCACAATGGATCGTAGACAGTAATCATATTGATGTAAGACAGACAGGCTTCGAAAAGGGGGTTGGATGTGGCCTAAATCTCATGCTGATAAACCTTCTAAAAATGGAAGCCATAAGATCTGGGAGAAAGGCCTACCTAGCCCTGATAGTCTTCTCTCATGCCTTCGACTCCATTGACCGTGAACTACTCTGGACCACGATGACCAACTGGGCCTGCCCTAAGAGTCTATTAGCCGCCATTAAAGAAATCCACTCCGCCACTAACATCAGAGTCCGCCTTGACCAGGGTGGATCCCTAACAGAGGAAAGTAACACCTTCTGCGGCGTAAAACAAGGGTGCCCATTGGCGGCAATTATATTCAATCTGTTCCTATCAGACAATGGCAGTGCAATCGACGAGCCCCGATCCTTCTCTCCAAAAATACATGGCTCTTTGATAGGCTGGATGCTGTACGCTGATGATTTGATTTTATTAGACACCACGCCAATCGGTCTACAGTGCAAAATGAACGCAGTAGAACTCTACGTGGAATCCAATGGCTTGCTCATCAACAACATAAAGAGCGAAATCCTGATGCTACAAAATCTGCAATCAGGCTGCCATCGGAAGAACAACAATTTCAAATGGCATTTGGGAAGAGAGAAGTTAAGTACGGTGGAGAGCACCAGATATCTTGACATGCAGATCAGCACAAACATAAATGATGGCCCCTGGATGGAGACTACTAAAATAAAATGCCGTCAATTTGCCTGCCAAGCCTAGATATTAAACAAAAAATACGGGAAGTTTTCCCTCAAGCCGGTGATAACCTTCTACAAGCAGAAGGTGGTTCCAGCCCTCATATACGGAGCAGAAAATGCCTTCGGATTCCCAGCAGAATTCTGGTCATCTTTAGAACATATATTTTGGGTGAAAACTCTCCATCTACCGAACAATATCTCAACAGCTTGTCTACGATATGAGTTAGGCCTGATCTCTATCGGAGCCCGGATCACCTAGAACACTCTTGCTCTATTCAGCAAAACCATCCTGACAGAGGTTGCCCCGCAATTTAGAATCCTAAGCAAACCTGGCACCGGCGATCCCAACTGTCTGCTATCTGTATGGTCTAAAAGATGTGAAGAGCTGTTGATCATGCACAAAACCAATATCAAAATGCTTCAGGACAATCCAGATCTGGTGAAGAAAAAGATCTGGGAAAAAGACTGGATCCTGACTAGCGAAGATCGAACGTCAGCCAAAATAATGAAGGACGCCCCGAGCAAAGCCAGAGCGTTTAACAAACTACAAAACTATGTTGTATTATTTCCGGACAACAGGAAAAGGTCTACATACATGCGATTTCATCTAAACTTAATTAGAACCAAAGACCGAACAAAGAACTGGGCCGGAAGGGATAAGACGAACACAGTCTGTAGATTCTGTGACGCCTGTGATGAAACGACCAAGCATCTTGTATTATTCTGCCCCTTCTTTGGAACTCAAAGAATGAAACGCTTTGGTCACTTATTGAAAGATCAGTTAACGATGAACGCTGAAGAATGGTGGCACTTGATGTTCACGGGTGTGAACACAAAACTGATAATTGCGCTAACTTTGTTTCTGGACGAGATTGAAGAGGGCCTTGAGGCATCAGCCAGTGAAGCGCAAGGATGGCTGCATGGTGTGCAGTCATCTATTTGACCACATGCTGCATACCCATCTCTCTCCGACAAGGTTACCTTGGCAACGGAGAAATGTGTCTTGTAAAATGGATGGACTTTCTATCTTTTGTATGTAACTGATGTGGAGACAGTTGATTTGTTGTTTTAAAGGCTTGTATAAGCCAATAAAAATAAAAAATAATAAAAAAAGAGATCGGGCACAATGTCTGATAACCCGCCCTCTGTGAAGCAAACAAAAATAATGACTACAATGGTAGATAAATCCCCCACTAGTGAAGTTCCATGAATATTGATGCCTAGGGATCTTGGTAAATGACACCTGGGTGGAAAACCCCTATAGGAACGATTTAATATTGAAAATAACCACAGCGGCTTCCCAGGACCTTTTATTACACAAAAGATTTTCTTACGAAGCATTGCTCACATTTTATGAACAGAAAGTGTCATATCTCTATCTGTCATATCTCAGCGGCAGTGCGGCGGATTGGTCCATTCCACTAGTTAACCAGGATGACCCGATTCTTCGAGATTTCCAGGGTTTTCGAACAAGCATGGAAAGACTATTCGCCCGACACTCCCGAGGACAGGCTTTGGACAACAAACTTTTATCCCTACGGCAAGGTAACCAGGATCTTTTATCTTACATTGCAACTTTCAATAGATTAGTAGTGGAAACCGAATGGCCTGAAGCCAAGCGAATCACATTATTCCATCGAGGACTTCGGGGAGAACTCAAAGATGTTTTGGCCCAAATCGTGAACCCGCCTCAAGACTGTGCTGAATATATAGATCTAGTGGTCCAGCTCGATCACAGACTTCGAACCAGGAAGGCTGACCGAACCAAGTTTGAGAACAGGGTGTTGGTTAAAACCCACGTAAGCTCCAAGGGAGTAGATGTCTCAGAACCTATGCAAATCGGGGGGGTTAAAGGACCCTTAACCCAGAAGGAAAGAGATAGAAGACGGCAACTGCAATTATGTTTATATTGCGGAACTACTGGTCATTTTCTTCGGAACTGCCCTGTAAAACGAACCAAGAAAGTTATAGGAGCAGCAGACGAAAACCATGTGAAATCTGACTCGGGAAACGACCACGCCCGGCAAGCGTAGAGGTCCGCTTGCCGAGCTTAAAGAAGGACACTCTGACCTCGCATTTCACCATACCCATGGTCCTTGTAGATCCAGAGCAGCCATCACGCATGCACGCGGTAAAGGCGTACGTAGACAGTGGAGCCATAGGAAATTACTTGGACTGGGAATTGGCTACCAGGATGAATCTATCTCTCACCCGCAAGACCACGGCCGATGTTGTCACCACTGTAGATGGAATGGAAATTGCCTCTGGACCCGTAACTCATTCCACTGCAGAGATGACATTGCTGAGTCAAGATGGGCATCGAGAGGCTATGGTGTTTGACTTAATCAAGGCCCCACAGTTTCAGCTGATACTGGGATACCTTGGTTGGAAAAACATAATCCCTATATTGATTGGCGAGAGAAGAGACTAACCTTCCCAGAATGTGCTCACACCTGCTACCCAAGGAAAACTCAAAACTCAGTCCTGGCCCCAGTAATTCCAGTAGCCATACAATTACCTGTTGAATACCAAGACTTTCAGGATGTCTTCCAAAAGGAACAGGCAAACACCTTACCACCTCACAGATCATATGATTGTCAAATAGATCTTGCACCTGGAGCACAACCACCTTGCAGAAGAATCTATGCCCTTAGGGAACCCCAAAATCTCCATTTGCGCCAGTACCTAGACCAGTACCTTGCTAATGGCTTCATTTGCCCGTCCAAGTCCCCTGCATCTTCAGCTTTGTTCTTCGTACCAAAAAAGGAAGGCGACCTTAGAACATGTATAGACTACCGCGCACTGAATCAGATAACCATCAAGAATCGATACCCACTGCCTTTGATCCCAGAACTACTAGACCAGGTGAAGGACGCTTGTATATACACGAAACTAGACCTTCGGGGGGCATATCATCTGGTACGTGTCAAAGAGGGTGATGAATGGAAGACTGCTTTTCGCACCAAGTAGGGACTATTTGAGTACCAGGTGATGCCCTTCGGACTATGCAATGCACCAGCACCCTTCCAGTTCTTCATGAACGATGTCCTCCGAGAGCTTATCGACGTTTGTGTGATCGTTTACATCGACGACATCTTAGTATACTCTTTATCAGAATCTGAGCATGTAAAACACGTCCGAGCAGTCCTAGAGAAGTTACGCCAGCATAAATTATATGCTAAACTGGAAAAGTGCATCTTCCACACTACGGAAGTGGAATTCCTTGGATTTATTCTGACCCCGAGAGGAATCCGGATGGATACACGAAAAGTGGATGCCATTCTTAATTGGCCTTCGCCAAGTTCAATCAAAGGAGTTCAAAGCATGCTTGGCTTTGCCAATTTCTACCGCAGGTTTATCCCGGACTTCTCGGACATTGTACATCCCATTACAACGCTATTGCGAAAAAACAAACGCTTTGTGTGGACAGAGGAAGCCGAGAATGCCTTCCAAGAGTTAAAAGCTAAATTCACATCTGCTCCCATATTAAGACACCCGCGCCCGAGCTTCCCTACATAGTGGAAACAGATGCATCCTGTTCAGCCATGGTAGCAGTCCTTTCCCAAAAGGATCCCGAAACTAACCAGCTTCACCCAGTGGCGTTTTGGTCAAGAAAATTTTCAGCCCCCGCATTAAACTATGCCATAACCGACAAGGAGCTGCTGGCCATCAAGTCCACCTTCAAGGCTTGGCGGCACTATCTACTGGGTGCCAGACATACCATCACGGTCATCACCGATCACCGCAACTTACAATACCTAAAGACAGCCAAAGCCCAATCTTCGCGCCAACTCCGTTGGGCATTGCTCTTCGCCGAGTTTGATTTTGTAATAACCTATCGACCAGGTTGTAAGAATGGTAAAGCAGACGCCTTGTCCCGGATTGGAATGGGAGAAGCAGAAATAACTTTAGAACCGTACCCATAATTCCGGAACAGAGAATCATTGGCCTGACATCCATACAGACACTGGAGGACATTCAAAACAAGATCCACCAACTCTTTGATTCCGTTGCCCTACAGAACTGGGCAAAGAAAGGTCCAGAGTACTCTGTCATCGATGATTTACCTTATTACCAAGGCCGGCTATTTTTACCGCAAAAAGAACTACAGGAACTTGTCATTTCCCATTACCATGACACCTTAATGGAAGGGCATCCGGGTATTGCAAAAACCGAAGCTAAAATTAGGAAGCAATTTTGGTGGCCCACCTGGCGAAAGGATGTCAAGTCATTTGTCATGTCTTGTGGCATTTGCGCACAAAATAAAGGGCAAAAGAAAAAACCTGCTGGATTATTACAACCATTAGACATACCACCTACCCCTTGGCATACCTTGTCATTAGACTTTATCACGGATTTACCCCCGTACCAAGGTTACAATACCATTCTAGTTATTGTAGATCTTTTTTCTAAAATGGCCCACTTCATTCCTTTAAAAGGGATACCTTCAGCTTCAATCCTGGCCAAGGAATTCCTTGAAAATGTTGTCCGCCTTCATGGCTTTCCTTCATTGTTAAATTCAGATCGGGGCAGTCAATTCATTTGACATTTTTGGAGGAAATGCTGCCAACTGGCGCAAATTGATGTTAGGCTTTCTACCAGTCACCACCCTCAGACCGACGGTCAAACGGAGAGGACCAACCAGACTCTTGAACAGTACCTCCGTTGTATGCTACATCAGTCTGAGGGGAATTGGAAAGACATTCTGTGGATCGCAGAGTATGCGTACAATAATTCCGTACACTCAGGAACTGGACAAAGTCCTTTTTTTACCATTTATGGGCACCATCCTCGAACCTCGGATTTGGACTCACCCCAGCATTTAGAGATGCCCGCAGTGGACCATCTCCACGCTGTTATTACACAAGCCTTTACAGAAGCAACCATCCATTTGCAAAAGGCTAAGGAAAAATACAAAAAGGATGCGGATCAGCACAGAAGTGAAGCTCCTCAATACCAAATAGGGGACCAAGTATGGTTAGCCACTAAGCACTTACCACTCAAGGGGACTCGGACCTTTAACCCCAGGTATTTGGGACCTTTTTCTGTCAAGGCAATTATTAACCCAGTGGCCGTCAAGTTGGACCTACCTGCTCATATGCGAATCCATCCCGTCTTCCATGTGTCTCTTTTGAAGCCAGTGCAACCAGGAACTAGGCTAACCACTCCACCTGAACCTATCCTCATAGACGGGGAGCCCGAATTCGAAGTCAAGAATATTTTGGACTCAAAAAGAGTGAGATCAAAACTCTTTTACCTAATTGACTGGAAAGGTTATGGTCCGCAGGAAAGGTCTCTGGAACCTGGTGACCACGTGCATGCACCTCGTTTAGTGAAGAGGTTCCATCGGGAATTTCCAGACAAACCACGGCCAAGGGGGAGAACGACTTTAGGAGGGGCCTTGAGGGGGAGTGCTGTCATGATGCCTGCCCCCGGAAGACCAGACCAGGCCCAGCAGCCCCAGAAGCAGGCATCATGCCACTTGGAGCATGCCCAAAAGCCCCAGTTAGGGGCTGTTTGGGTGCAGTCCTGGCGCCTATGGCGCCAGGCTCATAAAGATAAAGTCAGTCCTGGCGCCATGGGCGCCAGGCTCATTATTGATAACTTACCTGAAGCAGACCATGCTGCATACTCACCTGAGGCAGACCATGCTGCATGAAGACTCAAGCCAAATGAGGCTTAGGAGGGACTATTTTACTGAAGGGACTATTTTGTTACTTGGGTGGGGCTGTGGAAGAATACTTACCTGGAACTTCTTCCGAGGCTATTTAAACCACGCCCGGACAGCCACACGTGCTTCGCGTTATTCTGCTTGCTGCAGCGTAACGCTCACCGTGTTTTCAGCAGCTCCAGTCTTCAGCCACGCCCGCTTCAGTCCTGGGACTCCTGAAACAAGAAGAAAAGAAGGATAAAGGTTAGAACAGGAGTTTTAACTTTAATCCTTACCTGAATCCTGATCCATTTCGCCACAGAGCTGAAAGACAGAAGTCTTTGAAGCATCGCTTTGCATTCCTACGGCGCCGCGCTGAACTCACCTGCTTGGCGGTACTTCAGCATTCCATCACGCTCTCTCCATCTCGCGGCCGCCCTCCGACACCTAAGGAGACAAAGACAGCAAGGTGAGCAAGGGGACTCTCTAAGGCTATACAAGCTACCCCCAAGGACTTACCTGATTTACCACGGGGGGTACTCACCTCATCTCGGGTCGGCGCAGTCAACTCTGCTTCATCGCCGTACCTCGGCCCCTAAGGGGAGAAAGCAAAGACAATACAAGTTATTCTCCACAAAACTTACCTGATTTACCACGGGGGTCTCACCTCATCTCGGGTCGGTGCAGTCAACTCTGCTTCATCGCCGTACCCCGGCCCCTAAGGGGAAAACCACAATAGACTTACCTGAATCTTACCAATTGCCATTTGGAAATCTTCGAGTGGATTAATCGGCAACTTGCAAGCAATCGGACAGAGTGAAGATCAGACATTTGAACTCTTATGAACAATTGGACTTTAGAGTCAATACTGGAACTCACCAATTCCTCTACGCCAGTGAAGTAACTGGTCATCAACGCGCCCCTGCGGTCGATGCAGGATGGAGAGCTCATCCTTCCAAACCATCAGGTGAGACTAAGGAGGGGACATCAAGAGTTATCTGTGGGAAGACAACGGGAGTGGGGAAGGTGGGTTGACAATCAATTCCACGGGTGGTTAATTCCCCTTCTCCTTTGCAGAAGAATATTCCTGCGAGCCAGACAAACTAGGCTGAGCGGGCCAGTCCAGTCAGTCATCTCGGCGCTACATGTCACGCTGGTGGAAACAACAGCGGCCCAGTTCCGGTTGATGCCCCCGTGGGAACCAGGTGAGCGTAACATCAATAAATATAATAATATGTGGAGACTTGAATATCAACTGCATGGCTATAAAATTAAAAAACAACAAAGTCACCTACGTGTCTGACAATGCAGCCTCAAAATGGATGCATTGGAAATGGAAGCCAGAAACCTGGCAATGCTAAACCGAAACACCGGTGGTGACATACCAGCCAAACCAACGTGGAGGAGACACGAACAGAATTCCATCTTGGACTACTTTTTCGTATCAGAAAAAATTCAACAGTCCACATTGTCGCTTCTGGTAACGCTGATGTCGCAAAGTGATCATGAGATGGTGATTCTAACCCTGACAGTCGTAAAGCAGACTGTTCACAAATCTTGGAACCATTGGATTCTGGTGGAGCCAAACAGAGGGAGGCTGACACTCCAAGCCGAAGGGGTCTCTAAAATTAAAGACACTTATATCAAAGAAGAACTCGGAGTGGAATATGCTCACCTACTACAACACTTTGTGGAAAAAGAAAAGGGATCTAAAAACCCTGGCTTTGTTAACAAACATAAATCCGATGTTGAGGTGATGAGAAGAAAGAGGGATTTACGCGCCACAATCAGATACATAAGATCTAAGGACACTATGGGCCTCATTACGACTTTGGCGGTAGCCATGCCCTTAATAAGGGCATGGCTGCCACCAAACCGGGTCCGGGTTCCCTGAATGGGGAATTACCAGGCCATTCCAAGTTTGGAGGGCCCAGTAATTCCTCCTTCAGGGAACTCGGGCCCGGTCCTTCCCCATTCCCATTTGAGCCCCATAGGGCTCAATGTGAATGGATGCAGGGAGCTAACAACGGGCCGGTCTGTTGTTAGCTCCCTGGTCCCCTCGCAGGACACGGTAAGGACCAGGCGTCCTTACCGGGTCCCACGAGGGAACATCGTAATGAGGCGGAATGGGTTTAACGGATCCGCCTCCATTAGCGGCACCTGTTAACCCATTCCGCCAAAGTCGTAATGAGGCCCTATAAGTTACTTGCAAGAAAAACGTGCTGCAAAACAAAAATACAAGCATTGGCTAAGATCTCACAAAGCCTCAATGTTCCAAAAATATGCAGAACTAATGATACGAAAGATGAGAAACAAAAACTCAGCTGAGTTCTGGAGATTACTGAATGACGAAGGTGCTCCTCAATCTGCGCTGATGGCAAATATGGTATCAGAAGCAGGGTGGATTTTCCACTTCACAAATCTTTATAGCAAAAAAGGGAAGTGGTTGTATCCTACAACATCGACTCTAGTAGAATGGGACCTTACATTCTCTAAGGAAGACATCCTCCACATAATCAAGAACGCCAGTGTTTCAAGGGCCCCTGGACCAGACGTCTGACTAACTTTACCCTAAAGCAAAATCCTGAATTATGGGCAGAGTTATGTGAAGAGCTTTTCACCAGAATTTGCAGCAGGTGCGCTACACCGAACTCGTGGAAGAAAGCAATTATCGTCCCCATTTTTAAAAAGGTAAATAGCTTGGAGCCTAAAAATTACCAACCGATAGCGCTCCTGGACGTGCTGGGTAAAGTATACGCAAGCATGCTGCAACAGAAATTATCACAATGGATCGTAGACAGTAATCATATTGATGTAAGACAGACGGGCTTCGAAAAGGGGGTTGGATGTGGCCTAAATCTCATGCTGATAAACCTTCTAAAAATGGAAGCCATAAGATCTGGGAGAAAGGTCTACCTAGCCCTGATAGACTTCTCTCATGCCTTCGACTCCATTGACCGTGAACTACTCTGGACCACGATGACCAACTGGGCCTGCCCTAAGAGTCTGTTAGCCGCCATTAAAGAAATCCACTCCGCCACTAACATCAGAGTCCGCCTTGACCAGGGTAGATCCATAACAGAGGAAAGTAACACCTTCTGTGGCGTAAAACAAGGGTGCCCATTGGCGGCAATTATATTCAATCTGTTCCTATCAGACAATGGCAGTGCAATCGACGGGCCCCGATCCTTCTCTCCAAAAATACATGGCTCTTTGATAGGCTGGATGCTGTACGCTGATGATTTGATTTTATTAGACACCACGCCAATCGGTCTACAGTGCAAAATGAACGCAGTAGAACTCTACGTGGAATCCAATGGCTTGCTCATCAACAACATAAAGAGCGCGAAATCCTGATGCTACAAAATCTGCAATCAGACTGCCATCGGAAGAACAACAATTTCAAATGGCATTTGGGAAGAGAGAAGTTAAGCACGGTGGAGAGCACCAGATATCTTGACATGCAGATCAGCACAAACATAAATGATGGCCCCTGAATGGAGACTACTAAAATAAAATGCCGTCAATTTGCCTGCCAAGCCTAGATATTAAACAAAAAATATGGGAAGTTTTCCCTCAAGCCGGTGATAACCTTCTACAAGCAGAAGGTGGTTCCAGCCCTCATATACGGAGCAGAAAATGCCTTCGGATTCCCAGCAGAATTCTGGTCATCTTTAGAACATATATTTTGGGTGAAAACTCTCCATCTACCGACAATATCTCAACAGCTTGTCTACGATATGAGTTAGGCCTGATCTCTATCGGAGCCCGGATCACCTGGAACACTCTTGCTCTATTCAGCAAAACCATCCTGACAGAGGTTGCCCCGCAATTTAGAATCCTAAGCAAACCTGGCACCGGCGATCCCAACTGTCTGCTATCTGTATGGTCTAAAAGATGTGAAGAGCTGTTGATCATGCACAAAACCAATATCAAAATGCTTCAGGACAATCCAGATCTGGTGAAGAAAAAGATCTGGGAAAAAGACTGGATCCTGACTAGCGAAGATCGAACGTCAGCCAAAATAATGAAGGACGCCCCGAGCAAAGCCAGAGCGTTTAACAAACTACAAAACTATGTTGTATTATTTCCGGACAACAGGAAAAGGTCTACATACATGCGATTTCATCTAAACTTAATTAGAACCAAAGACCGAACAAAGAACTGGGCCGGAAGGGATAAGACGAACACAGTCTGTAGATTCTGTGACGCCTGTGATGAAACGACCAAGCATCTTGTATTATTCTGCCCCTTCTTTGGAACTCAAAGAATGAAACGCTTTGGTCACTTGTTGAAAGATCAGTTAACGAGGAACGCTGAAGAATGGTGGCACTTGATGTTCACGGGTGTGAACACAAAACTGATAATTGCGCTAACTTTGTTTCTGGACGAGATTGAAGAGGGCCTTGAGGCATCACCCAGTAAAGCGCAAGGATGGCTGCATGGTGTGCAGTCATCTATTTGACCACATGCTGCATACCCATCTCTCTCCGACAAGGTTACCTTGGCAACGGAGAAATGTGTCTTGTAAAATGGATGGACTTTCTATCTTTTGTATGTAACTGATGTGGAGACAGTTGATTTGTTGTTTTAAAGGCTTGTATAAGCCAATAAAAATAAAAAATAATAAAAAAAAGAGATTGGGCACAATGTCTGATAACCCGCCCTCTGTGAAGCAAATAAAAATAATGACTACAATGGTAGATAAATCCCCCACTAGTGAAGTTCCATGAATATTGATGCCTAGGGATCTTGGTAAATGACACCTGGGTGGAAAACCCCTATAGGAACGATTTAATATTGAAAATAACCACAGCGGCTTCCAAGGACCTTTTATTACACAAAAGATTTTCTTACGAAGCATTGCTCACATTTTATGAACAGAAAGTGTTCCTAACCATGACGTATGGAGTAGAAGGGAAATTATTTTAGTTGAATTTGGACTGGAATAAATTAGAGGGCATGTTACCCAGGAAACAGGATGAGCACTTTTAAGGAGGAAGGACCCGGGCCAAGGGGAGGGAACAGGAGGCAGGAGGAAGGGGACAGTGAGTGGAAAGAGGAATCAAGAGAAGGTCATATAGAGATGCGGCTCCTGCGTTGTTTGTATGGGGCCCATGGGGAGGCAGACAGCAAGGCGCGCAGACAGCAGTGTGCTACAAACCCAGCATGCACCGCCCAAGTTATATCACATAGACAAGCTTAAACAAGCTCCAACAGCCAGCGGGACGCGCTGAGCTCCAAAAACATTTGCGTCTCTAGCCCAGAGACATAACGCACCACGTCTCCACTGTCATCCGAGCTGCAGCCACGCCACCTGCAGAACGCACAGCTTGCCACACGCAGAGACTGCCAACAGCACTGAATCCCAGGGCACACCCCCGACAGTGGACAGCACTGTTAAGGGCATCACCCCATCACCACGGATAATTCCACACAAAGACAATTCCGAACAAAGGCAACAAGAGATCCCACCAAATGGTGGACCAGGCACTACCAGCTGCCGATGATGGAGCACAAGCCTTTGCGGACCTAGGGACAGCATCTCGAGCCACGTTCCTGCGATGGCCCAACCCATTTACCCTTTACCCGCACCACGACCAAGGCCAAAGGTGGGAAGAATGGGTTGAAGAATTTGTAAACTTCATGCGGGCAGTAGGAGACCCCGACCCCTCAAACAACGTGGACATATTCGCTAACCTAGCAGGCAAAGAGATCAAAGGGGTCATGTAAACTATCCCCACGCAAGAAAGAAGCACATACCAATGCCTCCTCGCTTCAGTCAACAACAAGCTGATAGTACCCCCTAACATAGACTATGGGCCTCATTACACGATAGGCGGTAAACCATGGCGCTATTAGCCGGTAATTTACCGGTACCGCCTTGGAGGAAAGGGGAATTACCGCCCTATTCCAAGGTTGGGAAGGCGGTAATTCCTCCTTCCTCCATTGCCCCATAGGGCATAATGGGAATGGGGATGACGCAAATTACGGTACCGCAAATCGTGGTACCGTAATTAGCACCCCGGTCCCTTTGCGGGTTCGTTTTTTAACGCCTGCTAAAAGCAGGCATTAATGTACCAACCCGCAAAGGGACCTCGTAGTAAGGCGGTAAGGGATTACCGGTACCGGTAAACCCTTACCGCCTACCGTGTAATGAGGCCCTATGAGCGCTACGCATTCAATCAACGCGCGCTGCTTCCACATGAGTCCATAGAGGAGTTTGTCATCCGTCTCCAGAGGATTATCACGTTTTGCGACTTCGCAAACTTCAATGATGATGAGGCAATATGGCTGAGGATCATAGAAGGGTGCACTTCGCAATGCTCAGGAAGCACCTACTCTAAAAGTCTCTGTCCCTACAAGAAATCATTTACCTAGTAAGAATATACAAGCGAGTGGACATACAGGCAGCCGCCATTGAAAAGCCCAAACAGCGTGATACCATTGCAGCCCTTACAGTAGTACAGCCGGAGTACACTAGGACTACAGGACCCTGGAGAAGACAAGGACTCAGGAGCCCACAGGACCAAACCCTGTGTGACAAACTGCTACAGGTGCTACGGATTTGACTTCCCGCACAGACGACCATGCCCGGCCATCGGACAGAGATGCATGCAATGTGGTCAAGAAAACCACTTCCAGGCGATGTGCAGAGAGAGACTGCATGCAACCCCTGCATACCGACCGGCACCACCACCAAGGCAGACCAGATGACCAGAACATACAAGAGGGCCCAAAGACCGGCGGACACACCGAAGGGACAAGGGACGCCCCAAGTGAGGTACCAGATGCCCGGGCCAAGGGGAGGGAGCGGGAGGCAGGAGGGAGGGGAGTGATGGCGGGCGAAAGATGACAGTGAGTGGAAAGAGGAATAAAGAGAAGGTCATGTAGAGATGCTGCTCCTGCGTTGTTTGTATGGGGCCCATTGGGAGGCACATCTAATGGTGTAACGGGGCACATTTTGGAAGAAGGTTTTAGGCCTTCCAGGGGGTATTCCAATTCATATCATATGTCATGAGTGGGTCTACTTTCCCTGTCGGTAATGGTAGCATGGAAGCATCTGATTCATGTTAGGAGGATGACATTGGTGCAAATAGACTCTATCTTCCCCTGTCAAGACCTCTAATAAAGGTTCAACAAGCAGAGTCCATGTCAGGTTGGAAGATCAAGTGTCTCACCTGGTTAAATGCAGCAATCATATCACTGGAAGCATTAATGCAGAACCCTGATAATGCAAAACTGAAATTTTGGCGATTTGACTGGTGCACAACAATCGAAGATTCTCAGAAATACAAGATCTTTCAGAATTATGCTTATGAATGCAGAGTGCTGAATTCTTGTATGAATTATCTAAGCTGATTTCCATGTCCAAGAACCTCTCGTTAACACGAGAAACACGCGGAACGAGGGGAAAATGAGCAGAAGAAAGCTATGTCATTTTTGTCCAACGGGGATAGAGACATTACGACATTTAATTACAACTTTCCCAAATTTGTCTGGACCAATGCATTATATTTGAAAAAATATTTTGCCAAATTTAAGTATGTAACCAAAGAGAGAGGTTGTCTGCTGTCATAATGTGCAAGCTGTGCAAGGATTTTTCCAATGGCTCCTGTGAAGAGGTGTGGCCAAGAACACTGTGTTTGGTTTTGGGCTTCTAAAACCCCTTCTCACCATGGCACGTGGAGTGGAGAGGTGGAGCAGAGGGGTCTGCTGTCTAAGCTGTGCAAGGATTTTTTCAGTGGCTCCTGTGAAGAGGTGTGGCCAAGAACACTGCGTTTGGTTTAGGGCTTCTAAAACCCCTTCTCACCATGGAACGTGGAGTGGAGAGGTGGTGCAGAGGGGGTCTGCTGTCTAAGCTGTCTAAGCTATGTGAGGATTTATTCAGTGGCTTCTGTGTAGAGGTGTGGCCAAGAACGCTGTGTTTTGTTCCTGGCTTCTAAAACCTCATTTCACACAGGACGCAGAGCAGAGAGGTGGAGCAGAGGTCGCCTACTGTCTAAGCTGTGTAATTTGTGGGAGGATTTTTTCAGTGGCTAATAAAGATTACCCCTGCTATCTGCGCAGGGAGTATTCTATTAAAGACTAGGAGGCAAGCATTATGCTTCAACTTCCTTTATTACCACTCTTCAGCAGTTTCAACAAACTTAAAACAAACAACTATCTTTCGGATAGCGTCTGTCAGGCGCACTGCGCTGGTGTATGCAATATAATATTCTATATCATTAGATCTCTCTAGTAATGTGATGAAAATAAATCTTTCCTACATAACATTCCATAAGCAATTATCTAAAAAGCCTGTCATAACTATTCTACTTTAAATATACAGAGAGGTAACAAAAACGTGATTTATCTGCTTGAAGAGCATTAAAAGAAGAGGAGGAGCTCAAGGACAGGATGTGGTCATAGCTGAGCTGGAGAGGACTACAGAGACTATGGGAGTTGTGGTTTGAAGAGAAAAGTCACTTTGCTCATTTCAAAAGTTGTTGTTTGTTTTAAGTTTGTTGAAACTGCTGAAGAGTGGTAATAATTTTGCTCGCCTCCAGTCTTGCCATAGAATGTGAAGAGGTGTGGCCAAGAACGATGTGTTTCCTTTGTGGTTTCTAAAAACCCATTTCACTGCGGAACGCAGAGTGGAGAGGTGGAGCAGAGGTGGTCTGCTGTGGTCCGCTGAGGGTCGGCTGAGGATCGTTGTTGCCTATAACATTAAATACAAACAGAGGTATGCGTCAATAAACGGCTGCTTGATCTATAATTGATTCTTTAACTGCACATAAAAGCACCACTTGATGCACTGCAAGCATTTAGGTCGCCTATAAATGCCTGACAAGACTGCAGTGCGGTCCAAAGTGTACAATATTCGAAAGGCTAAGCCATGAGAAAAAGGAAACACATGTACACGTGCTACCAACATGGAGTTCTCGGACATGCCACCCGCACGTACAGCAGAGGCAGCCCAACTCAGGGTTTAATTGCAACCTATTTCGGAACTGATAATATGCTGCACAGCGATGGGGTGCAAGGAGTGTGTATTAACGACCGCTTGAATGCTTCTTCTGATGTAGCACATACTGGGGCCCATTAACCAGTCACTGTCTGGGATTGCCAACAATGACTCTTTGCTGGCGCTTTGCTGCTCACTACAGGGCTCAGTGAATAATCTATGGGAGCAGCACTCCACGACACATCACGCTGGGAACATCTTATTTGCCCCCCTGCGAGTACGCCCCCTTCTGACATCCAGGGGGAGGAGCAGCCGCGGATGTCTCTGACACTTGATTTGTTCCCAGCAACTGTGGCCTAATTACCACCAGATGATCTTAATGCAATGGACCACCTGTCTATTGTAAATTCTAGTGCTAGGAGCGGATCGTAGTGAAAGCGTTATGCATTTTGCTGTGAATTCTCCTAAAATTGTGTGGGCGTATTCATGAGGACCTGCAACAACAAGGTGCTATGATACAATGCCTGGTGGTACACTTTGAACAGTCCAATCGGGGCACAAAGCCAAGTGTACATAAGAACTTGGAATTTGATCACTGGCAGAATGAAGGGGTGGTAAAAGTGATGCAAGGGCTGGTGGTGATGGATGATATTGACCATTGCCCAAGCCTGACCAGTCCCACTGAGGAGGCTTCTCCCCTGAGATATCAAACCCACAATGAACTGCGCAGAAATAAATGCGCTGCGCGGACTTAAGTAAAAAATGCCCCTAGGATTCAACCTGGCCTTGAAATGTGCGATAGTCCACTGATTTACACAACTGTGGGATGTGTTAATAAATCAAAAGACAACATCCAAGAAACAAAGGAAAAGAGAGTCGGGATGTAATAGCAGGGAAAGCAAAACAAGCTGGTGTGTGAAGGAGGACTTAGTGGCACCTACGTGAGTATTGATCTAACCCGCAATGGGAGTCCTCCCCATGTGCAAGCACTCCGCATTGGTCACTCTGGCCTGGGTGCACAGATTCTTGGAGATGTTGCACCGACTGTGGAACCTACTGTTGATTCGATTGGCCAGTGTGACATCCAGCCGCCGGCTGTGCAGGAGTGAAAGGCACTGAACCCGCTCATACTGAACATATCTCGGTCCAAAATGAAGTTGTGACTATAAACACTTCAATTGTGCAGCACTGCTTAAATTACTGGCGAAAATACCCTCTTAAGAATTCTTAATTCTACAGATTTCGATTTTATTATACAATTAAAGGTGAAGGGAAGGCAAATAACTAAAGTTTATTGCTGCCTCGTGGACACCTCTTCTATGATACACTCTCACAAAGGGACATTTGCATCTTTAGGGTATGAACTAGATGCTAGGTTGCCTGTAGAAACACCACCCAGTTGTTGTGAGAAGTGTAACAATGAGAGAAGTAAGGGCCTGGTTCCAAAAAGCGCTGAGTCTTCTCCTCCGCCTACACCCATGGGCAATGCTCAAGGATGGGAAGAGTTTCCTTCAACCAAAATGTTTGGCTATTAAACTTGGACTAAAGTTGCAGTGTTGGAGGGGCTTCATGCACCTGTTTAGTGAGGAGGGGTCACTAGCTCTTTTAATGGAACATGATATTTCTATGTGCCAAGAGACCTGGTTGACTGACAAAGTTTACATGGACGGTTTCGTGTTGCATCAAGTAATGGCAGAAAAAGGTGACCTGGGAAGACCTTCTGGTGGCCTATTAGTTGGGGTAGAGCACTCTTTCGGATCTGGAGTGCTTAGCACAACCACCCTTGAAGATAAAGTTATGGCTGTTGAAATCATATTAAACTCCCAATATGAAAGCAAATGTTTACTTTTGATAAACGTGTACGATCCACCCCGCGGTGATTACATGGATGATATCTTTGCTTTTATTGATGAATAGTGGAAATGAGATGATACTAATAGGCGGATATCTCAATGCCTGTTGCCTTGACAACGAGTTGTGTCCCCCATTTGATAGTGTTTACACAATGTCTCGGTTGCTGCAACAGAGGGGAAACTCTTGGGGGAGCAAACGGGTGGCTTTTCTCAGACAATGGGAATTGGTAGTGTTGAATGGAAGAGCAAGGGGAGATGTACCAGGAAAGCAAACATTGCTGGGTGGTCGTATATGGGCCACCCTGGATTACCTTTTTGGCAGCAATGATGTCCTCAAGCATATCTAGATATATCTCCTAATGACAACAGCGACATTCCACACTAAGTTTAACACTCTTGTTTACGATGTTGGGCAAACTACAATTAAGGATAATGTAATAAGCCATTCTGGGAATTGCATTCGGTAGCCCAGTACGAGCATCGAGAGGGCTACATGGTGGGTAAACAGCCTGGGAAAGGCCAGTTGGACGAGATGTAATGCTGGATAAGTACATCTATGACCAAGTTACCGTCAGATAACACGTCTCGCTCCACGATTATAGGTAAAGCTCACACTAACCTACTCGATGCCCAAGTTCGAGATGCTAAGCGCGTTATGCGCATGGTGAATTGGGTGAGCTAAGAATGAGGGCTTGTCCTGCACCCAAATTTGTGCACCGGATAAGAGTGATTAAGAAAAGCTATTGTGGTTGGGTACGTGATGGGAAAAAACCCATTTTAAACACGCAATGGCAGTGGTTGATTGCTGCCACGAATAGTAGAAATCCAAGAACCGCCGGGCAGCTAATAACTGCAGCCAAATGACACAGAGAGCAGCATATTCTAAATCCCATCAGTGAGGCTGCTTGGCTGGAACACTTTGGTGATAATCATAAGTTTGTACCATCTACCTCAACCCTTGGTGATCCAAGGTTTGGGGAATGTTGGCAGATACATCAATTAACACTTTGTTGGTGGCTATCAACACCCTCTAATCCTCTAGAACACAGGGGCCTAATGGGTTAGCCAATGTGGTCCTTAAAAAGAATGCTGCTGCGTGGGGTCCCTATTTAAAAGCACTGTTTGATGGAATGTGTGATGAACAAATCATCCCATCCACAAGGAGGCAGTCTGTGCTTGTCGCAGTGTATTAGAGGGGAGACAGGAACAAGCCAGGAAACTACAGACTGCTGTCCATTTTGGACATGACCAGTAAGCTGTTCTCCGGCTTTGTATTAAAGGAACTCCAGGACTGGGTTAAATCTGAGAATATCTTGGATGATCTGCAGACAGGCTTTCCGCCAGGCTCCTCTACTGTGCATAACATTTGTATGCTTGTTGCTTGATCGGTTGATTCTAGAAGCCTCTCGGAGGGACGCTCAGGTGCACTATGTGGTATTCATAGACTTTAGTTCGCCTTTGATTTAGTTAACAGAGATGGACTCTGGAACAAGTTGAAGTTATTGGACTGTCTCGGTTGGTTCCTTCACGATGAGACGAGTGCTAGAGTACATCTTAAAATGCCAGGGGAGTGACTGCACCAGTGATACTCAGCAGGGGAGTCAGGCAAGGATGTGTTCTAGCTCCTCTGCTGTTTGACCTCTGCATTGCGGATCTGCAGAAGAGAATATTGGAAAGTTCAAACTGTCCACCTGCAATAGGAGTGACTTAGATCGCCGGAATGTTACCGCCAACGGTCTTGTAATCTTTTTTATTTTTTTATTTATTTTTATTAAGATTTTCAAAAACATTCTACATAACACAGAGACATCTTGAGAAGTATTCTATGAGTATCAACTTTCACACCCTTCCCACCTCCCAGCAGTCCCTTGTTAAGCGCTGTAACACAACACACCACTCACTCCCACCTGGAACGGTATCTCCTCCGGCAAGTAGAGCATTTAATTGTTCTCCGGTTCGTGTCATGCGGGCAGTTTCACATTTGTTATCAGTCAACGGTCTTGGTCGCCTGTATGATACATATTCTGAGGTGTTTTGTGGGCCTCCTGGGGTGGACCATCTTCATGATGTAAATTAGTTTCCTCGAATGAGCTCAGTACGTCAGCCGGGTTTGGTCCAGTGATTCATGTATTGCACCACCTCTTAGGTGCTTGATAGGTATTTATTCACAAACTTGCCCCATAACAGTTCATACTGGGAGGATTTCCCATGGAGGGCTGCAGTAATTCTTTCCATTATACCGATATTAGTGGCTACATTAATACATTCTTTCTTACTAGGTACCATAGCCGCCTTCCAACGCATTACAAGGCAAGCCTGAGGAGCCAACAGAAGAGGGGCTGCTAATCCTGTCATTCTTCTGAGTTTCTCCTCACACTCCTCCATTCCAAACAGTGCGCAGAGGGGTTCAGTTGTGCATTGGATCCCATCCAATTCCCTAATCCATCCCAAGACTTCATCCCAGAACATCCTAATACGGGGGTATCCCCACCACATATGCCAATAATCTGGACTCTCACCACATTGACGCCAGTACAGGGGGCTCATTGATTGGAACATTTTGGACAATCTGTGTGGGTCATATTGCCATCTGTGCAGTAGTTAGATGGCATGAAGTTTATACTGACTCGATAGCGATATCTGTGAGGCCCCTTTCTATATTTTCCCCCACAGGTCAGGATCAATTTCTGCACCTAGATCCTTTTCCCACCTGAGCTTCAGGTTCGCAGTTGACCTCTTCCCGGCTTCTTTTAATGCTCTATACATGGCTGAGATTAGGCCGTTAGATTCCGTCTTCATGTTCAGGAGTTCTTCAAAGGAGGTAAGATCCCTCTGTATTTTCTCCCTCCATTTATCCCTCATCATGATACCTTTGAGCTGGAGGAAGGGAAAGACTGGTAGTAGGCCTATCACTAGTGATTCTTCCAATTCTATAATCGTGACAACGTTGCCCCCCTCCAGAGTTGCCCCACTCTCTTAAGACCCGCCTCAAACCAGGATTGAAATCTCTCATGATTGGGGATGTCTTCTCGAATCCCCGGTGACCAAATATGACTTAAAGGAGATGGCCTTGATGTGATCCCCCGCATGTCAACCCTTTCACTCCATATCTCGCATATGGTGCCCAGCACTGGATGGTTTCTTATTCTGCGTAAAAGCCGATTTCTTGGGACCCAGAGCCATTCGGCAAGTGTAGCCGGGGCCAGATTGAGATTGTCTAGATCTATCCACTGAAGTCCCTTCTGCCCTCTAAAATGGGGGACCAGAACTCAGGACTTATTGATCTTGAAACCGGATATTTCCCGTACTGTTGTTTTGCCCTCGGTTTGATGTTAAAGGGTTCTGTATGTGTAGTAGTAGGTCATCTGCGTATAGGGCTACTTTATATTCCTTCCCATCCACTTTGAATCCCTCCACTTGTTGATAAACTCTGAGTCTCTGGTCTAGTGGCTCCAAGGAAAGGGCAAACAACATTGCTGATAGTGGGTACCCTGTTGTGTACCCCTACCCAGGTCAAACCATCTTGAGTAGTCTACAATTAACCGCTACTGATGCTTTGGGGGATGTGTACACTGCCTTCAACCCTCTTCTGAAACTCGTGCCCAGATTTATTTTGTTCAATACCGCTTCCAAAAAGCCCCATTCGACCCTGTTGAACTCAGTCTCAGCCTCAACGGAGAGGAGGACGGAGTCGCCTACCATTTTTCTTGATTCGTGGGTAAGGTGCAGTGTTTTCCGCATTGTGTCTGCACCCTGCCTCCCCATTATAAATCCGACTTGATCAGGATGTATCAGACGAGGCATAAGTGATTCTAGTCTCGCTGTGAGCTCCCTTGTGTAGATTTAGGCGTCTATGTTTAGTAACGATATAGGGCGGTAGGAACCATAGTTTTGGGGTTCTCTGCCTTCCTTGGGGATCACTGTGATGAGTGTACGCGAAAAGGAGCCAGTGTCCAAGATGTTGTTAAACAGCTCCCCCATAAAGGGGAGGAGAGAAGAGAGGAAGGACTTACAGAAACTTGCTGTATGACCATCTTCTCCTGGGGCCTTCCCCAGTGGGAGGCGCTTCACTGCCCTTTTATTTTCTTCTGCATATATAGGGGCTTCCAATTCATCAGCCACTATGAGAGTTTCGGCATTTTTGCACTCTCCAGATATTCGTCTATTTCCAATTGCATGTGATTCGTCTCAGTTTTATAGAGGGTCTCGTAAAAAGTCACAAATGCCTCTGAGATACTCCCCGTCCCTGTAACCTGGGTGTCTCCTCCCCCTCCTATGGCCGCCACCGATCTTTCAGCACTTTGTCCTCGTAATCTAGCGGCTAGGAGTGCGTCTGTTTTGTTACCCTTCTCATAGTACTTCTGTTTCAGAAGCTGCCATTTTCTGACTATCTGCCCTTCTTCTAGAAGTCTGAGCTCCTCTCTCTTCTGTTTAGCCTCTACAATACGATCTTCCATCCCCTCCAGGGTGGTCCATGCCACTCTGTCCAAATGGGCTATCTCCTTCCTCAGTTTACATTTGATCAATGCCCTCTCTCTCTTTTTACTAGCCCCCTCCTTGATCAAAACCCCACGCCAAGTTGCTTTCCCTGCCTCCCATGCCGTCATCTTTGAAATCTCTCCAGTGTTGTTTGTTTTGAAGTATTCTCTTATATCCTCATCCATCTATGCCCGGAAGATCGGGTCCTTCCACAGTGCCTCATTACATCTCCACTTTGAACCCTTGCGTGGGAGGCCTACCCAGTCGAAATCTACCGTGAGCATATCATGGTCTGACCAAGAGATAGGGGAGATCTCTGAGCCTGTGGCCACCTCTCCTAGGCCATGTGTGGTATATAGATAATCAATCCTGGTGAAGGTGCCATGGGGCGCCGAGTAATAGGTATATCCTGTCTCATTTGGGTGGAAACCCCAACACATGTCTCTGTTCATGAGGGTGCCACCACCCCTACTGATTTGGCCTTAGCATCTCTTGGGGTCAAAAAGAGACTCTGGAGCAAGCAGAACACTCAGGCTGGTTTCAGAAGTCATCAGGTTTTTATTTCTTCCAGCAGACAATATACAGCAAGGGCATCTCAGAATCTCTGCTAAAATACTGTGCCCCCCTTATAAACAGTTATTGGGGGGTGAGGTAATGATTTGGTCACAAAGACAACTCCTTTTCTGTCTGTGATTCGCTGATTTATATGGCATGACATGGCATGATCAATGTGCTGTTCCTCTGCCTACTTGTGATTCGCCAACCTATCTGCCACTCAGACCTGGTCTAGACCGGTTTTACCCACTCCTTACCCCCACCTTTGTCCCCTACATGAACTCTTTATGAAAAAACTGTCCAGTGAGGTCAGAGTGAGTTAGACAAAATGCTTGCTGTATGCTATTTAAGTAAGTATCCATGTTGAAGTTTCTGACCTTGTCACAAAACCTAAAATGGCTGTCCTCATTACAAAATCCCTGACCTACCCAAATTTGTCTAAAACCTACGACGTGTGCTAATTTGGATTTAGATTCTTTGATAATATATCATAACATTTACTACCCGACACATTCACTACTGTTCATGATATTCTGACTCAATAACTAAATCATCCCTTAAAGCGCTTTCCCCTCAAAGCACTATAATTCTAGTTTCTACAACATTTAAAGGCATTGATCACCTCACCAAATTATCTAAGTTCGGTTTGAGGGGGAGTGGGTCTATCTCCACTACTTTCACTTTGAGGGGGAGGGGATAGTCATTCCTTAACACTCCCCCATGTCCACCCTCCTCAATGTTCAATGTACCTATACGTTTCTGACCTAATCACCTTTTCTCCATACACTTTACGTCAATATGAGAGGTATCCTAACACATTTCTACAACACCAGTACTAACACATTATACTCTCCTAGTCTGAACATGTATGTGTCCCTAAAACTACTTTTATTTTCTTTTATTTAACCCTTGCCTCCATTCCCCAGATTTACTTTAAACTAACTATATGCCTCAGATAATTTTACAGCCACTGTGAGACTAAAGAGTTTAGTTAAGCTTTGAGGTAACCCATTAGCCCATTATTGTCACACAGTTTGCCCATTACGTGGCTCATTTTCCTCATCCTTTCTGCTTCTCTCACCCCACAACATCTATTCCTTGCTCCCATTGTCTTGCCCATGCATAGTTTCAGAGTGCAACATATATTTTTCTTCTCAGCACTACATCTTCAACTCGCACGTTTTTCCACCGGACTCATCCCGGTTTGGCATCTGTGGACCGTCTGTGTCCTGTTGATTTTGTCCTCCTTTTTAAGCTGCCTTGCAGCAAGTCTTTAGGCCCTTACTTTCATGGGCCAGTTCTTTCGCTTTGAGAGTCTCTTTTTCCGTAGAGCAATCATAGTCTTTGTTCAATTAAGTTCAAAAGAGGAGGCATTTTAGCAAGGGAACACAAGGATGGGGGAGTTTTCTGCGGACAACAACTTTGAACGCATATGATTGGAAATTGGGCATGTAATTGGGTTCCTTAGTGACTTATCTCTCCTCTCGTTGTTCGTCATCAATCTTCTGAGGCATACAGGTCCCTCGTTGTTCATCTGTAATATAAAACAGAATGAGTTTCCTTTGTTAAATAAGCATGTCTCTACTCTTCATACATTTCCTCTCAACACATCCCCTTAAATCCCTTTTTTGTTTTGCTTGTCCTAGCAAAATTTTCCTGCCTTCTAAACAACCTTAAATTTAAGTAAAACATTTTGACGGTCCATGCCTCCTAGAAAAACTACATTCATTCATTAAAACATTTTCTAGTCATTCCGGCCTCCTAGACAAACTACATCAGACAGTTTGGTTCTTTTTGCATCAAAGCTACTAATTCTTTTTTTTTTGTGTACACATTCACATTTTATTTTACTGTATGTGATCAGCCTGCTGGACCCTGATTTGTTTACAGTAAACATATTTAATTGTCTTGATATTTTTTGGCAATCAATGCACTTGCCTATCTCATTCATTTTCTTGCCCTTATGTTTAATATGGGCTTTCTTTTTACACACATCAGTTATTCTTCGAGGGACACATTTCCTCCTAAGGTTGACACTTTCAGACCAAGGAGACAAAAATAACAAACAACAAATAAATACATTAAAAAAGACATTAAAAGAAGGGTGTCTTCTTCGTTTCCTATCTTCTAGGCGCATCCGTTGCAGATGAGATCTTTTGTCAGGGGTCCCTGTTCTCTATTAATAATCGAAATGGAGTCAAAAAGTCATTCGGGTACTGGCAAGGTGGTCAAGTTACTTCTTAGCATAACTTCTTTTTCCTTGTTGCTAACAAAAAATACTTTCTAGATTCACTTCTATCTTTTTTTCAGCCCATTTAACTCATAGGCCTTCCCTAACTTATCGGCGCACCAAAACAATAATAGTCTTCACCAGCCCCATTCAATGTCAGGGCTAATACTCAAACTGTGTTTCTGCTTTGCTGCATGTGCCTCATTCTGCTCAGCTGTAAATTCTTCATTCTGCTCAGCTGTAAATGCTTTATTCTACTTTTGCTTCTCCATCTTTCTCTCGATTGTGTTGGACCATGGTCTTTTTCTTCTGTGCTTTGCCTTCATCTTGTTGAGACAACCAGACGCATTATCTCCTCCCTATCCCACTACACTAATCTATCCTACCCCAGTATTTCTAGACAATGGCACCAATTCTTACTATGTGCCTTCTCATTTTGTCATAAAACTACATTGTTTGCCTGTTCTAAAAAAATGTTTTCATACACTCGCTAAGTCGACCCCCTTTGGCATCCCATTAACACAAAAATGGTTACCCACATTCAATTTGACTTCTGTTTTCCGCGTTTGTCTGAAGTGGCCATGCTTTTATCTATTTTCTACTCTTCATACCTGATTGCACCTATCTTGGAAAAATGACTACACACATGATGACACTGGGCCTCATTACGGGTCGGGCAGTCTGGAAATAACAGTGGCGGTAAACCCACCGCCACTATTAATTCCGTACCGCCCGATCTTGAGTCCTGCAGGCGGGAGGTGGCGTTCCCGCTAGGTCTGACCTGCCGGGTTTAACACTGCCCGCCAGCAGGCGGACGTGGAAACACCAGCACCATTATGAGATGGTGCCGGTGTTTCCACTTCCCCATTCCCATTGTGTCCTATCGAACTCAATGGGAATGGGGATTTACCTATCGGACTCAATGGGAATGGGGATTTACCGAATTTACAGAATTCCGCCTCCGTAATTCCCGGGACACCGGGGTCGTAATGCCCTGGTAATTCTGGGAATCACAGAGGCGGAACGGTAAAACCGGCAGGTTACCGCCAGACTCGTAATAAGGCCCACTGTGTCTCTATCTACCTCTTTTTCTGTTACTCACCGAGATCCTCTTACTCTTTATAACAATTAATAGTGTGTCCACACCCTTGTAGTGTGAACCAGTACTTGACTCATTTTTTTCTTTTCTCCCTATTTAAGTTCAGGCAGACATTCTGTTAGGAAAGATTTCGTAATTGTAGGGAATTTTCCTTCCATGTGGCAACCCCTAAACTTTTTGCTATTGTTTTTAACCTTGTTGTTGACTTTGCCAGAGAAGTACAGCCTTCTGCCGCACTTCTCTGGGCTTTCGCTCCTTTCTTACGGGGAAACTGACATGCCCTTAAGACAGTCAGTACCGGGGAACGTGGTTTCCCGTAGTTTCTTTTATCGTGTTGCGGCTTTAGTGCAACATGACACAAGAGGGCACTGTAAGCTAAGTTACAGCTCTCTTGGGTCTCTAGCCTTCTACAGACCCTAGATACTCTTTTAGGATGGTATTTGATCGGTGCAAGTCATTCAGGGACTCGAATGGTGGCAGCGATCGTTTTGTTTATTTTGAGCTCCTTTTGGCGTTCTGAGCACGTTTTTGCCCTGAACCCAAAATGGTGGCCTGGCTCTCCAAAATGGCCAGACCACGAGGCTCCTTTGTCTTGTCCACTGACCGTCTTGCTCCCTTCACCTTCCCCAGGTCGGGCGACCCGGGGCCTTCCTTATTTGGGCATGTACTTTCCCGCGAAACGTGGTTGCTTTCGCGGGCTTCTACATGTCGTTTGTGTGCCTCCAGGGTGTGGGCTGGGATGTCTGGTCCCAATACACATCCTGGGTGCCAGAGAGTCTGGGGTGGTGTGAATGCCTGGGACCACCGTGGTCCGTGATTGGTCCACGTATGGTATGTGTGTTGATGAGCGGATCTCCCATTGGCTCCCCTCCGTTTTGGCGCGAAGGGAACCGTGGATAAGAGGGAGCTGGAAACACCACTGCCATGTCGATCTCCTGAGTTCTCACGAACTAAGGAATACAGGAGCCAAGTATCCTGCAACCAAGAGGCTGGACCGAGGAATCGCTGGTGACCCGCTGAAGGAATCCTCCTTTGCACTGCTGTCGTCCTGTGAAACCCTTTCCTCCTTGGATCGAACCAGAAGGCCTGTACTGGTGCTTCGACCTTTGGAATAGCAGGAACAGCTATTCCCGGCGACTTCATCATCTCCTGCCAAGTAAGCCTTCGGAAGTGTCTCTGGGCCATCCAGTTGACTGACCAGCTTACAAGGGAGTCCTGCTCTGTAACTGCCGCCAGGTTGTGTTGTATTTCGAGTCCTTGTCACTCTCCCACGCTTCGTACACTTGGCGTTCCCAAGTCTGAAGGGAGGAGTGTACATTTGGCTTGAATACAAACGGCCGCTCCGTTGTCCTGCTGCGGCAACAAAACTGTGCTGGTTTCGTCGATTGGGACGTCTTTTTGCTCTACACGACTACGAGGCGTTCCCTGCTCTTCTGAACCTGCCAGCTGCTGAAACAAACGTGGAGAAGCCTGGGTCTGCTTGCTTCGGGGACCGGTGAGTAGTTTTGCTAGGATCTGGTCGTCCTCCTGCAGTATCCCATTGCTTTCCCCTGCTGTGTAAAAACAGCACCCTTTTGGCCGTACTCGCGCTCTGCTTCTGCCTGCTGTGGAGGCTGCGCTTGAGTTGCGGAACCTGTTCTCCTTCTGCTGTGCACTAACCCGAACTGCCTGGCTTCCTCCGAAGAGCTTCCCCTTTTGCCCGTTGGCACCGGCGTGGCAGGTACTTTGAGCACAAGGCTCCACTCTTCGCAGGGCTCGGACTTCCATCTAGTTAGGTGCCTCTAAAGGCGAACTGAGTCAAAAGCGTTATCGCACTGCCTGTTTTCCTTTTCTTTCAGGTGGACTACATATTTCGTGCTTTAAACGCTTGCGACTGTGTATTTGTATATATATTGTGTTGATTTGGTATGTGTTGGCTTAATACTGTGTTATTGTGATTTTCTCGCTACGGTCATTGTTTTAAAGGCCTTAAAATAAATGTGTATCTATTTTTGATATAACAACTGTTTGGAGTAGTTTGTCAGCGCTCTTGCTTTGTGTGCTCACTGCGGGCTTTCAGTCACCCTCACCCCTCTTGAGACCTAGTCTTGACCGCCGCGATCGCTACCTTGATTGGTCTGGCTTGTCCAGAGGTTACCCTGTTCCAAGTAATTAGGTTGGCCTTCTGAACTTCTGCGCCACCAGGACAGAGTTCAGAAATCCGTCTTAACAAATTGGTGTACAGCGGTGGGATACGACTGAAGGTATCCAGTGTTGCGCTCAAACTAAGGCATTTCAGGTTATTCCAAACAGTACACGTAGTGAATTGTTGTAATATAACTTTAAAAAGGCCATAGTCCTATCAAACAGTATGGAAGCAAATACCTTGTTAACTTTAAATGCTTCCAAATCAGAAACGCTGAAAAAGATGTGTGCGGAGAGAGGTGTTTCCTCTCAAGGCACAAAATTGGAAATGATCCAGAGAATCGTGGCGTGGCAAGAAGCGCAGCTTGACGCTATAACTTCCGAGGACAGTGCAGAAGGTGGTGGGGCTGCTCTCACTGGTAGAACCGACGGTTCTGCCGCTGCACTGATCCATCGCGACCACGAGGACAGGGAGGATGTAATGTCTAATGTTTCCTCTGCCAGTGTTGATGGGGAGGCTATGCTTGAATTCAAGAAGCAAGAGCTGCGGTTTAGGCAGCAGGAGCTTGAATTCAGCATAGCCAAACTAAAAATCGAACAGGCAGAAAAACAGAAAGACAGGGATCACCAGTTGGAACTGGCCAAGCTTCAGGTTGCAAATGGATCCAAGGGTCCTGGACATGGTTCTGGGGCTTCCTCTCATCCACGGTTTCCAAAAGATCTGCTCAGTGTGTATGAAGAGAGGAATGACATTATGGACTGGCTGAATGCGTTTGAGTATGCATGCGAGGTCCAGGAAGTTGACAATGCTGATAAGATTGCGTGGTTGCTCAGTAGACTGCCCCATTCTGGCTGCAGTGCCATTATGGAAATGTCGAAGGCTGAGCGGGCTGATTTCGCAATGTTAAAGCAAACTCTCATTTTAAAGTTTGGGAAGACTCCGGCCCAATATTTAAAGCGTTTTCGAGAGTATAAGAAAAAGGAAGGTGGTACTTGGGTATCTTATGTCGCTGAATCTTTGAAAAACTTAACTGGCTGGGTCGAAGGTTATAAGGTTTCTACCTTCGAAGGCATGATCAATCTGGTCATGCTGGAACATATTTTTGCTTCTTCTTCCCCGGAGCTTAAGCAGCATTTGGCCGATTCGAAGGAGATAGATCCTAAGAAGCTGGCCATTGCAGCAGACTTATGGGTGTCACATCGAGTGTCCCATAAGGACAAAACTCATCCTGGTAAGCAGGAGGAAGGGAAAAAGTCCAAAGATATGGAGGGTGGGGAATCTGCTAAATCTTCTTCCCATAAGGGCCACAAAAAGAAAAACAAGGGTAAGACACAAGAGAACTCACAGGGTAGTGGAGGACAGCCTCCGAAACAGAACTCTGGTTACAATAAGCCTCCCTACGTAAACAGACCCAATGGGGCTTGTTTTTCTTGTGGAGCAACTGACCATGTGAAGGGGGATCCCCGTTGTAAGGTTAGACCTTTGGGGGTCCACTCCGCTAATCTGGCCTTCTCCTCCTACGAGGAAGAAGAGATTACAGGAGCATCCTTCTCCTCAGACTCATTTCCCAGCGGAATAGAGGCTGAGGTAGTTTTAGTGTCCCTGGGTTCCTGGGAGCCTAAAGTCGCAGAGGCGTATGCTAGGATTCCGGATAATACCAAGCACTACTTTAAAGACAGTGTGCTGATCAATGGAGTGGATACTCCAGCTCTTAGGGATAGTGGGTGCAGTCGAACTGTAGTGGATTCTACCTTGGTAGACTCAGAGGAAGTTGCCAGAGCTACTCTGATGCCCACTAAGTTGGCTGACGGCCCCCTCCGTATGTTTCCCGTGATCCCTGTAAATCTTACTTTAAATGGTACAGCAGTCAGGATTCCAGTGAGCATTCAGAGAAACGTCCCGGGAAAGGTCTTGTTGGGCAATGATCTCAGAGCTTTAGGGCTCGTAGGAGACACTGCCGAAAGACCCTACACACGGTCTCAAGCACGGGCAGCATTGGCCAAGTCCAATACGCCGCCCCAGCCGAAGGGGAAACCCAAGGCGAAAGGAGTCTACAAGTCAAGACGAGGGAAAGAGAATATTCCCCCGAGCTCGCCTACCACTGCGGTGGAGGAAGTTGGTCAATCGCCCGGGCCTGACGAGGAGGTGGCGATGCCTGAAGTATTCGACCCCAACGATCATCCTGAACTAAAGGACTTGTTAGTTGAAGGAGGTCCTGATAGGGACGAATTCAGTAAAGGCCAACGTGAGTGCCCATCTCTGGAAGGCCTAAGGAGACAGGCCTGCTCCCAGCTTGAGGGTGAACCTCCTGGGAAGCATAGGATTTATTGGGAAGGTGGACTCCTGTATAGTGAGCCCACAGAGTCTACAGAAGGAGACCATAGGAGGTTGGTGGTTCCCCTTGCTGTTAGGCCCTTCCTCCTGCAGTTGGCGCATGAAGTTCCCCTTGCTGGTCACCTTGGTATTAAGAGGACCAAGCAAAGGTTATCCATGCACTTCTACTGGCCCAAGATGGGGGTGCAAGTAGAAAGTCACTGCAGGAGTTGTGCCTCCTGCCAGTTGTCTGGTAAGGTTGGCGCGACAATCCAAGCTCCGTTGGTACCGCTCCCAGTTGTGGGGGTACCGTTTGAAAGGGTAGGGATCGACATCGTTGGTCCCCTTGACCCGCAAACATCCTCAGGCAATAGGTTTATCCTGGTGCTGGTCGACCATGCAACCAGGTATCCTGAGGCCATCCCATTTACAACTGTAACTGCCAAGCCAGTTGCAGAATCTTTACTCGGCATGTTTACTAGGGTTGGCTTCCCTAAAGAAGTTGTGCCGGATGATGGCAGCACCTTTATGTCGAAGTATCGGCAGGCTATGTGGAAAGAATGTGGGGTCACCTACAGGTTCTCTTCTGCATACCGCCCCCAGACCGATGGTCTGGGGGGGCGTTTCAACAGGACGCTAACGAGCATGATTGGGGCTCTGGAGGAGCCTCAGAGAAGAAAATGGGATCTTCTTGTTTCCTGCTTACTGTTTGCCTACCGAGAGGTACCACAGGAGGGTGTTGGCTTCAGCCCCTTCGAACTTCTGTTCGGTCATCCCGTACGGGGACCCTTAGCCATTGTCAAGGAGGGATGGGAGATGCCCACTCCCCCTGTTACTACCAATGTAGTTGATTATGTGCTAGGGCTCAGAAAACGGATGGTACTTCTGATGGGCTTGACTAGTGATAAATTGAAGGCAGGGCAAGCGCTGGCGAAACATTGGTACGACCAGAAAGCTTCCCTCATCAACTTTACACTTGGTCAGCAAGTCCTGATCATGAATCTCATAAGGCCTCGAGCTTTACAGGACAAATGGTCAGGCCCTTACCCAGTGGTGGAGCCCCTGGGTGAGGTTAACTATTCAGTGGACCTTGGAAGGCCTGGACAGGCTCCCAAAGTGTTTCACATGAATAGGCTGAAGGCTTTCGGCCCAAGCGTCGAAATCGCAGCACTGCTACTGGCTTCAGATGTTGAGGAAGAGGAGTCTGAACCTCTCCCCGACCTGTTCCCAAGCAGTCCTTCAGTTAGCTCTTTTGAGGGTGTCCGAGTGGCCCCTCACCAAAATGGACAAGGCTCAGTGGTTTACCTTGGACATGAAGTAGATGGAGGGAGGAGACAGCCTCTATCCAGTAAGGTACCAGCGGTACAAGACTGGCCTACCCCCACTACGCAAACCCAAGTGAGAGCCTTTTTAGGACTCACGGGGTATTACCGCAATTTTGTGGCAGACTATGGCACCATAGCTGCTCCTCTGACGGCCCTCACAACTCCGAAGAAACCCAAGAAGGTAACTTGGACCGACGAGTGTGAGAAGGCCTTCAATGGCTTAAAAGACTCCTTGTGCCAGGCCCCTGTGCTCAGGGCCCCTGATTATCAAAGACCTTTTATCGTGCAGACGGATGCCTCTGACACTGGGATAGGAGCTGTACTATCACAAGTAGATGAGAAGGGTAAGGAACACCCTATCGGTTTTATTAGTCGCCAGCTTAAGGACAGAGAGCTCAGATGGTCCACGGTAGAGAAAGAATGTTTCTCTGTTGTGTGGGCCCTAAGGAAGCTGAGGCCCTACCTCTATGGGACCCACTTCACTGTGCAGACTGACCATAAGCCGTTAAAGTGGCTAATGAACATGAAGGGGGAGAATCCAAAGTTGCTTAGGTGGTCCATAAGTCTACAAGGCTTCGACTTCACTATTGAGCATAGGCCAGGTGTCCAACATAGCAATGCTGATGGGTTGTCCAGAATGTTTTACCGACCTGAACAAGAGACTCATCCAGGGGTGGATTAGTTCCCCCTGTCCATAGTCTGGGAGGGGCGAGTGTTAGGAAAGATTTCGTAATTGTAGGGAATTTTCCTTCCATGTGGCAACCCCTAAACTTTTTGCTATTGTTTTTAACCTTGTTGTTGACTTTGCCAGAGAAGTACAGCCTTCTGCCGCACTTCTCTGGGCTTTCGCTCCTTTCTTACGGGGAAACTGACATGCCCTTAAGACAGTCAGTACCGGGGAACGTGGTTTCCCGTAGTTTCTTTTATCGTGTTGCGGCTTTAGTGCAACATGACACAAGAGGGCACTGTAAGCTAAGTTACAGCTCTCTTGGGTCTCTAGCCTTCTACAGACCCTAGATACTCTTTTAGGATGGTATTTGATCGGTGCAAGTCATTCAGGGACTCGAATGGTGGCAGCGATCGTTTTGTTTATTTTGAGCTCCTTTTGGCGTTCTGAGCACGTTTTTGCCCTGAACCCAAAATGGTGGCCTGGCTCTCCAAAATGGCCAGACCACGAGGCTCCTTTGTCTTGTCCACTGACCGTCTTGCTCCCTTCACCTTCCCCAGGTCGGGCGACCCGGGGCCTTCCTTATTTGGGCATGTACTTTCCCGCGAAACGTGGTTGCTTTCGCGGGCTTCTACATGTCGTTTGTGTGCCTCCAGGGTGTGGGCTGGGATGTCTGGTCCCAATACACATCCTGGGTGCCAGAGAGTCTGGGGTGGTGTGAATGCCTGGGACCACCGTGGTCCGTGATTGGTCCACGTATGGTATGTGTGTTGATGAGCGGATCTCCCATTGGCTCCCCTCCGTTTTGGCGCGAAGGGAACCGTGGATAAGAGGGAGCTGGAAACACCACTGCCATGTCGATCTCCTGAGTTCTCACGAACGAAGGAATACAGGAGCCAAGTATCCTGCAACCAAGAGGCTGGACCGAGGAATCGCTGGTGACCCGCTGAAGGAATCCTCCTTTGCACTGCTGTCGTCCTGTGAAACCCTTTCCTCCTTGGATCGAACCAGAAGGCCTGTACTGGTGCTTCGACCTTTGGAATAGCAGGAACAGCTATTCCCGGCGACTTCATCATCTCCTGCCAAGTAAGCCTTCGGAAGTGTCTCTGGGCCATCCAGTTGACTGACCAGCTTACAAGGGAGTCCTGCTCTGTAACTGCCGCCAGGTTGTGTTGTATTTCGAGTCCTTGTCACTCTCCCACGCTTCGTACACTTGGCGTTCCCAAGTCTGAAGGGAGGAGTGTACATTTGGCTTGAATACACACGGCCGCTCCGTTGTCCTGCTGCGGCAACAAAACTGTGCTGGTTTCGTCGATTGGGACGTCTTTTTGCTCTACACGACTACGAGGCGTTCCCTGCTCTTCTGAACCTGCCAGCTGCTGAAACAAACGTGGAGAAGCCTGGGTCTGCTTGCTTCGGGGACCGGTGAGTAGTTTTGCTAGGATCTGGTCGCCCTCCTGCAGTATCCCATTGCTTTCCCCTGCTGTGTAAAAACAGCACCCTTTTGGCCGTACTCGCGCTCTGCTTCTGCCTGCTGTGGAGGCTGCGCTTGAGTTGCGGAACCTGTTCTCCTTCTGCTGTGCACTAACCCGAACTGCCTGACTTCCTCCGAAGAGCTTCCCCTTTTGCCCGTTGGCACCGGCGTGGCAGGTACTTTGAGCACAAGGCTCCACTCTTCGCAGGGCTCGGACTTCCATCTAGTTAGGTGCCTCTAAAGGCGAACTGAGTCAAAAGCGTTATCGCACTGCCTGTTTTCCTTTCCTTTCAGGTGGACTACATATTTCGTGCTTTAAACGCTTGCGACTGTGTATTTGTATATATATTGTGTTGATTTGGTATGTGTTGGCTTAATACTGTGTTATTGTGATTTTCTCGCTACGGTCATTGTTTTAAAGGCCTTAAAATAAATGTGTATCTATTTTTGATATAACAACTGTTTGGAGTAGTTTGTCAGCGCTCTTGCTTTGTGTGCTCACTGCGGGCTTTCAGTCACCCTCACCCCTCTTGAGACCTAGTCTTGACCGCCGCGATCGCTACCTTGATTGGTCTGGCTTGTCCAGAGGTTACCCTGTTCCAAGTAATTAGGTTGGCCTTCTGAACTTCTGCGCCACCAGGACAGAGTTCAGAAATCCGTCTTAACACATTCCTACTGTGTTCACGCAAGGTACACCATTTTCATCTGTAACATAAACAAACATCATTAGCCGGTCAAGTGGCACAGCGAGTAGAGCGCTCGCTTTGACATCCGTGCAGAGCCTGCTAACACAGGTACGAATCCCGGCGGGGCCAAACTCAGCCTTTCATCCTTTCGAGGTCGTTAAATGAGCACCACACACCGTGGGTAATAATAAGCAGTGCTCAGATACCTGAGGGTTTGTAGCGCTGTATAAATGCCAAATAATAATTATTTATTATTATTACAGGCCCTCAAAAAATGGTAATTTACTTACATCTGTATTTCTCCTTTAATTGGCCCTGTACACTATATTCCTTGTCTGGTTAACCTAATTTTGGTCAACCATACTTCCTTTTTGGTTCTCAATTACTTCCTGATGCTTTTCTGTCGCTCTACGCAATTTTTTCAATGTCGGCTTGGAACCCTTATTGATACTATTTGTTTTCAATTTTTTGATTTTTTTACCCATTTCATGCTCCCTGTTTAATTCCCTATCCCTTCATTCAATCATCCAATCATTTCTTCATTCACTTTTCTCGTTCATTCACCTTTCTCTTTCATTCATTTTTCTTTATATATTTATTTACATCATTTTCTTTCTTCATCCAAATGCCTTCAATTTTTTAAACTGAGCTCCTTACTTTTATACTGTTTAGAAGAGATAATTTATTTTTTTATCTTCTACTAATTCATTTTTCGGCCCCTATAACAAAAAGGCCCACAGTCTACCTAACATTTTTAACACTCTCTCCAATCTTTTTTTATTTATTCTGGATGCTGCTACTTATTTGTCATGTATATTAAAAAAAAAATCCTTTCTTTTCAGTGTGTGATGCTCCTTAAGAAAGCACCACTTCATACTCTGTTAAGCCCTATCTAGGTATATCATCATCTGTGACGTTACTTAACCTAAACCATTTTACAGGAACCATTACTGTCCTTCATGATCTATTTTTATTATTCACTCCTTAATCTTTTTCCATGGTAGGAATCATTTATGGCTGTCTCTACTTTCATGAAGGTCATCTGTCCCCCCTCTGTGTCCATAAATATCCGTGGTCTGCGACTACATTAATCATATACTCTCATATACTCTCACCACTTTTCCACAAGGTCACACAATTATCCATAATACCGCACATTTACTACAACAATAAAAACCCTTTGGTTCCTATCAGGACGATGTCATTGGTCTTCTGCCTTATACATGCCCCTATGGATATGCCCATATTCAAATGGTGCATTTCTCAGAACAAAACAAACCATGCTTTTCTTTGCTTACCTAAACAACATCATCATGCTTAGGCTTTGTCGTCCAATCCTTTCCTCAACCACTGGCAGGTGCCTGTTGCAACTACACCGAAAATGTGTCATGAGACACTCTCCTTCAGAGATTGCTAATGTCTTACTAGACAAAGACTACATCTATAATTTTTAAAAAACCCATTCAATCTTCTAATATTAATTCACCACCTTTCTGGCTTTGCTGCATGGACATACAGTCCCAATATCTACCACTAGACCAAAAATTGTTCTCCCTTTGCCATATTAATTCTTGGTACCTTTAAAATCTAATGCTACTAACAATTCTGAGCGCATCAGGTCACTCTATGAGGCAATACCACCGTGAATGCATTCATACACTTGTTTTTGTGAAGGCATTCCTTCTTTTTAGACTAATACCTTATATTCCTGTGTGTCTCTATGTATTCTGTGTTTACACATTGCTGAGCCTGCATGTGGGCTCACTTACTTGTCCTCTGCAGTAAATCCATTTTGCATGCGGTGCACGTTATTTATACTATAATGACTACTGGGAGTCGTTGTGCTTGCTCCCATGGGTCTATTCAATAACTCTGCATCCTGCAAAGGAGTGCTGCCCGGTCGGAGGTCAACCCTCCTTTTCCAACGTGCTAGTTCTGCAGGTACTGTTGACGTCACATAGACTGGGTCACTGTACACCATTACTTCCAGGTCTGCAAGATTTCTCTGGCGTGCCAATCAGCACCACTAATTCAGCAGCCTATGATGGAAAGCAAGACGGTAGGCATATATTTTGTCAATACCTCAAACCTCTCCATTAGTCGTGCCCTTTACCCCAGCGGCACCTGTGTCTCTGAATCTATTACCTTGATTGATTCTCGAAGAACCGTCAAAAAAGAGAATCTCCCCCACTGCCACTATCTCTTCCTTTACCCTCCAGGGTTCATCATACAATTTCTCAAAATACAAACAACCATGAGCTTGCTTTCCGCTTCACCCAAGGCAGAATTTATTTTATCTATGTCTGACTATTTGATCGCCCAGTTAGAACACAACCCCCTCATAGGCAGTAATCCTTAGAGACACTAACATACCCTCAGATTTTCGTAAACAGAAAAACCCCCACCTGTTCAATATATTGCGTCACAAAATCATCTTATCACTGTACTGTAAACCCCCATACTGGCAAACACAACGGCTGTCATCTCTACTCATCTGGGGAGTGACCCCTTATTACTGGGTCCATAAATTCCCCTGTAGTGTGTACGAGGCCCGCCCTGATATGAGTCTCTGCATGTGCATATTCATTATATCAATTCCATTTGCATATGGCAAAAAGGACATTTCCTCAGTATAGTTTGAGCATCCTTGAACCGGAGTCTGCTCAGTACTCCTTCTCTCATTCATCAAAGCCCCTCCTTTATTTGTGAGCTGTACACTAGGGGGCGTGCTGTCTCCCCCTCTCCAGAATTGTCCATTCTGCACGAATCCTTGCTTCTACACATGCGTGCACGGTATTCTGACATACCGCATGTTCAACATACATAAAGTCTCCTAACTTGCCCCTCCCGTATGCATTGACTATTCTCCTGCGTCCTTTGAAACCCACCTTGGTTACTCTGAATGCTTCCCTAATTATTCTGTAAACCTCTTCCTTGCGAAACAGACCCATTATTACTCTGGTCAAACTGCCTTTGGTTATTCACCTGCGGCATATTTGCAATCTGCTGTGAATTCGATCCATCTACACTTGTCAACATTGCCCCTTCAATGGCATAATTAGATAGTTTTTTCTGCACCAATTTTGCCTCCTCGCCTTTCTGGACATTGTCTTTTTTGCGATTCTTTTCTTACAAGAGTCTGCACTAATGCACGATGGTCAGCTGCATCTCTGACCATGGCCTTGCTTTCAAGTCCACTACTTCCTTAAGCTACGCCAGCATGAGCTCTGACAGCTTTTGGCATTTTGATAGCTCTCCCATCTGGTGTGCCTGAATACAGCCAGATTACCACCCTACAATTGTTTAAACAGCGCTCCATTATTAGCGGTAATGCTTAAATATCTTACCTTTCACCAACTGTCATCAGCTTTTGTCCCCAAAAATAACCGCTAGAAGACCTCTACTGTCTTCTGTGGCTAATGTGCCTCTTTTTGACACTTTTTCTAGTACATGTATCCACTTCTCAGCGCTAGAAGTCAAAACTCAGGAGTTTATACCTTAAGTTAACTTTGCCCATCTGGGGTCAAGGTACATACTGTGATCTGGCTTTCCCATTATTTTAGCAAGCGAAACTGTGAAGCCCCAAACTCATTCTCATTTCTCAATGTCTGTCTATCCATAGCAAGGGCAATGGCTCAGCACCGCCTTCTATATGGCAATGATCTCAATTTTGCTCACATGAGGTGGCAACTTTCCTGCACTCACCATGAGGTTGCATTTTACGTTGCTCTAAGTGAGCCAGTGATTCTGACACCAGAGATACAAATGCATCTAAACTTGACCATCTCTTCAAGGCACATTGTCTTTTTTTCCTTTTCTCCACTAAAGGTTGCTCTGACCTGGCCTACATGCTTGAGGCAGAACAAACCTTTCACATTTTCAATCTGCATTGGTGCAAGCTTTTGACTCAAAAAAGCCTACCAACGATGTACTTACTTGTTTACGATTTGTAACTTTTGCCTTTGTACAGGAGGGCGGAGCGACTTCTGATGGGCTCATAGGATCAGAGCTCACCCTCAAGTACTTTAAGACGAGATAGCTGCACCTTGAGTTGGATGGGGTGCAGGATTCTCTTACTCCAACACCAAGCAATAAGGACAAACTCAATGGTTTGGAAAAGGGAAGTCCATTTAATGACAAGTACAAAAAACAGGGAAACAATGGAAATCAACAGTGATGTGATCGCCCGTCTCGCTTCAACTCCCGAAATCTTCATTCAGACAACAATAGTTATAGAAAATTCTCGTCATCATTGACGTGTAACACCCAAAAGTTTGTCATGCAATTCTATTGGTTAAAAAGATAACTTAAGTATAGGTGCTATATCTGTATATGGTAACAGAGTTTGAGGATTGGATAATTCTTATCGGGTGGGCGTCTACGCCCATCCCTCTACATTACTCATGCATACGTCACTCTAAGTACGACGTCTCATTGGCTCTACTAGCTATAGGACCCTAGATTATTTGGTCCATTGTGATTGGGTAGGTTACACCCCTAGACATAAAGCTCCACTTTAATTAGCAGCATGCTGAATGTTCACCCAGATGCAGTGTGCCCCACGATTCACCCTGCCTCCCTTCCATCAATTAGTACTTTAGGGCTATGTGTCAATTAGTTGGCTGAGGTTGGCCTCGAAACTGTAGCTTCTTATCAGGAAAAGTTATGGCATCCTCTGGTTTGGGTGACATCAGACGTTGGTACCTCTTTGCGCTTGGCTGGTCACGTGTTAGTACACCGTGAATCTGCTTCATTTTCCCTCTATTTGTGTATTTCATTCTCCCTTCGGCCTTGCCACCTGCCTGTGCCTCCTTATCGCGACCTTCATGGGGCAGGCTGCTATGCTCTTAAGTTTCGATTTTTCGAAGTTGCCGCTCTCCTCCCTTCCTTAGGTTGACCTCAAATTCGATTCCGCTCTTTCGTCTGGCTTAGCAAGAGTATGAGTCTTGCCCTGTTTGATCCTTACTATCCTGGGCTTAATTCTGCTTTCGTAAAATGGAGTCGCACTTATATAATGTGCTTCATTAAGGTAGATATATAGTTGGCGCTTGCCGCTCTATTCTTCTACTAAGCATAGCAAGCCGTACTGTTTTTTCAGCTTCTTGCGTTCCAAGCCTATTTACAGGAATTAGGTAGTTGCATATTTTCACCCTTCTATATGTTTACGTTTCTTTGTGTTGCAACATTGTTTCTTCTTTTAAGTCCATTACATCATTATTCCTTATATTCCGTCTTTGTGTGTCATCGTTTGATTGTCGTTTCGTTCATCTGTACGTCTCATCCGGGCCCTTGTGTCATCACCATTCGCCTTCCATTAAGGCCCTTTGGGTCTCTTCGAGGACAGTTTGTAAGTAGTCTTCATTTCGTGTCAGCTGCTAGTACGGTTGTCTCAATGGGTACCGTGCTGCCCATGGTTGACTGGTTATTGGCACTTCAACAGGTATTGCTCTTCTGATGGGCACTGGGCAGAGTATGTTCCTGGTATTTCAAAATGGGTGGCTGGAGTGCAGGCCATATCTGGGACCTCCTCTACACTCCCCCCTCTGGTCGGTTCATCGACCACTTCTGCTTCCTCTTTTGGATTTGTCTTACTTGGTTCTTCTGCATCCATTTCTTCGTCTTCTGGGTTTGTACATGATGGTGTGAAAGAGTGTCTCTTTGGGGTCAAATTTGTATCACTCCTTTCAAACTTCCTGCTGTTTTTACATGTTCGTCTTTGTTCCAGGTCATCAGCTGGCATTGTCCATTCGGGCTGCAATAGATCCATTTTCCTTCATACTTTCTTTTTTTTTCTGGGATACAGAAACATTGTTCCTTCTGGCGCATATTCGCTGGACTTCACAAAGTCTCTTATTTCTTCATCAGTCAGGTCTCTGGGCTTCCATCCTGGGTTGACATTGATCATGGTCTTCATCCCTATGGCTTTCTTCGCAGTCTTCTGGCATTGTGAGATGATTATCTTGATAACACAAAACCCTAGTAGTATCATCAATAGCAGGGCTCCCAGAACTTGAATATGTCTGCCATCCATTGTGGGACCCATGAGAATAGTGTTCCAAACCAGCTGTCATCCACTTCATCAGTTTCATCGATCATCTGGTTATGTAGGTTTGTCAGCATACTTATGGCTTCTGTTAAAGTTCCATTTTCTTCGTCTTGCGAAGGTATAAATGTGCAACATGATTCTCCGATTTTTGCGCAAACACCTCCATCCATCGCTGTGATCATGTCAAGTACATATCTGTCCTGTAGAGTCATCAATCGGATTGCTCTTAGTTCTTCTTTAATCGCGTTGAATCCTTTTATGGCAGTGTTGATGGTCTGCAATAATGCCCATCTGGTTATTTGCAATCATTTAGTGTCTGACCCAACCTGGAATCTTGGCATGATGATTGTTGTGAACACTGATGAGGTGAGGCTGAAAAGCCTGTGTTCATACGAGATTGCATGGAACGCTTCATCTGATTTGGCAGAAAAGTAATTCTCTCTCTTCATTCGAGATACCAGTTCCACAGATCTCCTTTTCCTCAGGTGAGCATCTGCTTTCAGGAAACTGTCTATATTCAGGTCACTTTTCGGGATCACAAGTGCAGGAACGTGGACGTTCACTATTGTGCATATGCCTCCCCAGTTTTTTGGCAGTCTTATGTATGCTTTGGATCCACATGACAAGAAATGATCCATAATTACTGCGGTTCCGTGAGTCATTTCTGGGGCTTCAAAGATTCATCCGCAGTTCTGATTCTCTCCCCTCTTCCTCGTGCCATTGTTCCTGAAGCAGAATTTTGGGCTTTCCAGCAGCAATTTCTGCAAGGGTCCTCCTCTGTCTTCGACCCATGTTAGTAAATTTGTGAGTTTCGGCCATAAAGGTTTGCACAGTTTTTGTGAGTTTTCTATTACTTCTTTGCAGGCTCCAAGGACCATCCAAGCTCGGCAGATCACCACTACTTCTTCCCATACGTTTGCTGAAACCACTGGTCCCCAAATCTGCATTTGGCCTCTGTTCTTCCAAATTTGAGCCTCTTCTGGAGTCTTTCCTTTGACTTTCAATCTCGGGTTTAGTTCCCATCTTGTTCCTGCTCCTTTAACTTCAGGCTTCTCATACCTGATCACGTGATTCTTAGTATGAGCTCTATTTCTTGTCTTAATGTCCTGGACGTAACCATCTTCATCGGGGTAATCCGTTTCAGTTTCACATATCAATGAGGCATCCCTCCTCATAAACTGTCCTCTGGTGTTGCACATTGTTACGTGTGACAAACAGTGTGCTGTTGGGACATCAATTTCTACAGCCACGAAGATCTCCCCATGCTGTACGGTAGAAGTGCGCAAATGAAACATTCTCCTTCTGATCTCCTTCTTGCAACTTCTTTCATGTGTTGGTACCAAATGTTGTTTCCTAGATGTGCTGTGCTGTCCAGGTAGTCGTTCAGTTCGTTGTTATCTTCATGTGGGCTTCTCTTGATTCTTAGTGTCTTCCTGTAGCTAGCTATAACTACATCTCTAAAAGCGTCTGTGTGACGTTTCTCTCGGGCATGCTGGTCGGTGGAGCAGGTTTCTTTATCTGCATTGATGTGATAGGTGGAGGTTTTGCAATTCTCTCCTTCTCCTCTTGCATTATTTTTCCTTTAACAACCACCAGCCTGTCACCGGCCCAGTGTATGGCTGCATTGTGCGCCTGGTACTTGTTCCTTGTGTTGGAACTGGTGTGCTTGTCAATACAGTCTCTGCGGTTTTATTTTTCAGTTCCTCCTGCCGTTTCTTTGCTCTAGCTATAAACGGGAACAAATGATCTATCAACATTTGTGTCCTTGCAGTGAATTCTCCCGTAGCCACTTCTGTCTTCTTGAGGGCTTTTGCAATGTCTACTTTTCGGTCTCTTTCATTATTTACTGGGACGGGTTGTTCGGTAGGCAGTCTCGTACTTTCTGTCGTCTTCGCTCGAGGTTCTGTGGCTATTGACACTTGCCCTGGTTCGTGTGCATTCAGTGTGTGGGAGCGTGTAGTTGTCAGTGCTATGTTTTCATTCATTCCCTGCTGACCCTGTCTCCAGCTTTTCTCTTCATTTGTTACCTCAAGGGTGTATGTATCACTGCTAATTACATTCATTTTTAGTTCATTTACCTTACCATCAGATTTCCTTGGAACTGGAATAACCATATAGGGTCTGGGTGTTTTTGTGGGACTTTGCATACATTATCCAGTGGGTGCACTGAAATTGGAACGCTTCGTGCACCAATAAAAAATGCAGTTCTGATCGTTAAAGACAGCAAGATAATGATAAACACAATGCATAAACACATGATAGTGCGGTACGTCAGACGACAGCATTTACTTCCAGAGAATCGAGGATGCCCCTCTACCTGTGGGGGGACCAGGTTACTGTTCTGGAGCCCCATTTCAGTCATTTACTCACTGTCACTGTTATTGTTAGCCACCAATTCGATATTGTTCTCGAACAGTTTGTGTCATAAAGTGTCTGGTGCTTGGCAAGTGTCTCCCCTCTTGCGGGTGACGATTGTCTCCGGGTACAGGATACAGTTCCCTTGCTAGATTATGGAAAATAGATTAGACTAACACTTTTGGTGAGTCACATTCATTGTGCATGTTCAAAGTAGGTGAGTTCCCAGTCAACCCCCCGAATCTGCTTCAGTCCTGAGGACATGCTGGAAACTGTTCAATGTGAAGAAATGGAAAAAATGGCAATCAATCAAAATCAAAAAAATAAATGGTGAAGTTCTTGTCTCTGCTCCCTCGATCTGTCCCTTCGGTGGAAAGATGAAGTGTTTTGACTTTGTCTCTTGATCTGTCCCTCGGCGGAAAGATGAAGTGTTTTGACTCAGTCTCTTGATCTGTCCCTCAGCGGAAAGTTTCACTGGAATCTCCACAGATACTCTCTCTGAAAGTTGGACAGCTCCACTTGCAGCATGATGCCATGGAGGAGCGTTCCCTTCTTTGCAATGTTAGCTGGATCTCTGATGAAGGTGAGGACGTCGACCTCGACAGGTCTCCCCACCATTTCCGGAAAGTCAGTTACTAGGCGAAAGAGGACGTTGTGTGCCAGTCGGCTGTCCTCGGGTGACAGGGACATTTGTCCTGCCTTGCTGGGTTCTAGATCACAGGCCCTTACCTTGACGTGAACAGTCCTTGCACTTTGCTGCTGCGTGGATTGCGACTAAGTCACTAAGTTTAGTCCACAGCTGGCTCAAATGTTCAGAGTTTGCTGGATCTCGGATAAACGTGAGAGTGTCTGTGGTTCTCCCGACGGTAGCTGGGCACTCCTCTATGATGCGAAAGAAAAGCGTATTGGTGAGTTCATCTATAATCGTCTGCGGTGGAAGCATTTGTGTCCTTTTCGTTGTATTCAGGCAGTACTATGAAGGCTTCCGCGATGATAGTAAGTAGTTGCCAGATTACTTTCTTGTTGGCAGGATCTTGGATAAAGTCTGTGACACTGGTGACCCTCCCTACCAGCGATGGATATGATACCAGCCTTAATTGGAAGTAAGTTAGCACATCCCTTGTAATATTTCTGCTGGGAGACACCATAAGTTCTGCAAAACAAAGTCTTGGTAATGGTTGCTTCAGGATACTGTAATTTGCTCTTAAAGTAAAGGTCCTTGATCACTGTCTGTTAGAGTCTTGTTTCTCAAAAATGCTTAAGTGTGGCTTGGTTTACAAGTTCGTGTCAACAAACGTGTTGTGGCTTACATGCGCAATTTTCTTCTTCACCCTGCAACTAGGATGCACAGAGTGATCGTTTTATGTCCTTATCCCCTTTTTGCTTAGAGGAAATGTCCAATTTAAGCCACAACTTTCAAAAGGGTTCTTTTTGTCTTTGCTGCTCAGGCGTTCTTCTTCCACGTCATGGATCTCGTCTGCACGTGCCGAGTTTCTTCCCCGTTGTCTGTGGTTGCTTCGTGATGGGGTGCAGCTGGAGGGCTTTCCCCGATGTAGGGCTTAATGTCATTGAGAAAAATCCATGCTCTCCAGCTCTGCAGTTTCACAGCTGAAGGAGTGCAGTCCTCCACGATGAAAGGACCATTGAATCTTGGCTCATCCCACCTTTTCCACGTGTGGTTTTCACTAACACAGCGTCTCCAGGGAAGATGAGTGGAACACGTAGACCTTGAACTGCATCTGTTTCAGTGTCTCCTGCTGTGTTTTGTGCTGCACTGCACCCTTTTCGTCATCGCTGTAGTTCGTCTGAAATTACAGTAAGGCTGGATGTCATGCAGTTCAGATATTCTTGCATTTCGATTCCTATGACCTCTCGGGTTGACTGGGCATCACATCTAGCTCTGTCTCAAGGGGTTAGGGGAGTATTCATTCTCCTTCCTGTGACTATCTCGTGCGGCGTAAAATGATGGTCGGAGCCTGGTTGGTTCCGAAGAGCATACAATGCCAGTGGAAGGCAGTGCAACCATCCCCTCTTTAGAGTAAGCTTCAACTTGGCTATCCTTTCTTTTAACAAGCCGTTGAGCCTCTCACAAATACCATTACCTTCCGGATGATACGCCGACAAGAACATGTGCTTTATACCAAGCAACAAGCTAATCTGTTCCAAAACTGTATTTACAAAATGACCCCCATTGTCTGATCTCATCACCTCACACAACCCCCATCTAAGGAACACTTCCCTCACTAGGAATTTGGCAGCACAGGTAGAGTCTGGGTGTGTAAATGGACCTGCTACTATCCATCTAGAGAATGGACACACCACTACAATTAAGTATCTGTACCCGTTACACACTTGAATCATGTCGACATAGTCGATATGTAAGTGCTTGAAAAGGCCCATTTGGCCGGGGGATGACTCCTCTCACTACTTTTAATGTGTGCCCAGCGGTGAATTGCTGTCAGATTATGCAGTTCACCATAAAGAATGCAACATGCTCTGCTAAATTCGGTATAAACCAGTCTTCCGCGAGCGTTGCTGCTAGATTTTCTTTTGACATGTGTATGGGGTAATGCAATTGCTCCAGTGCTATTTTGTAGCAGGGCTACAGGCATTACTGGTTTACCAGTGCTGTCTTGCCGCCACAATCCGTCAGAGGGGTTTAAGGAACACCCTCAAAGTTTCCACAGGTTCTTCTCGTCCTGCGGTGCCTCCCCTTGAAGCTCCATTAGTTGCTTCTGCCCCATATCGCTATAAGCTTCAGGTGTGGTTCGTGCCACCATCATTCTCTCATGGGTACATGCCACTTCCACTCCCATCATCGTCTCGCTTTTGGATGTCATACGCTTGGGTCCGTGTCTGCTGCATTGTTTGCGCGTGACACGAAATCTGCCCCTTTGTGTGGGTGGCGCATTTCACGACCGCTATGCCCACTGGGAGCTTTAATGCCTTAATCAGCCTGTCCAATAATGCTGCATGCTGCACTGGTGTGCCGTCTGCTCAGAGGAAGCCCCTCCTCTTCCAGCGCGCTAGTCCTGCATGTACTGTGGACGTCACATAGGCGAAGTCACTGTACACCGTTACTTCCTGGTCTGCGTGATTCTCTATGGCGAGCATCAATGCCAATAGTTCTGCAGCCTGCGCTGAATAATGAGATGGTATTCATGCACTGACGAGTACTTGAAATTCTCTGTTTGCTATGTGTTTCATTGCGGCAACGCCTGTATATCTTTGTCTGTCTTCTTGGTCGATTCTTGAAGATCCATCAATAAAAACGATCTCTCCTCCCGCCATGGCATTTTCTTTCACCCTGGGGATTTCATCATAGTATTCTTCATAGTTTGCACAGTCATGTATCGGTTCTCCTTCAGTGACTGGCTCAGCTATGAACGTGGCGGGGTTTACTGTTTTACATCAAACTGTTTCGATCGATGGATTAGATATAAACACTTCATAGGCAGAAGCTCTTTGAGATGTGAATGTGCTCTTTGGTTTCACTAAAATGGCGAATAATGAGTGCTCGACGTATAACGTCATAGAACATCCCATCGCAATGGTTGTCACTTTCTCTTTGCGAACGCTGCAGCAGCTAAGCTTTGTTCGCATGGGAAGTGGCCTCTCATTACTGGGTCCAGGTTCCCACTGTAATATGCCAGGGGCTTGTACCCCAACAAGGTTCTTTGTGTGAGCACTTCCATCATAACGCTGCCATCTGTGTGTGAGAACAGGTAGAATTCCTCTGCATAATTAGGAATCCCGAGAACTGGACCCGTACAAATCACTCTCTTGAGTTCTGCCAACCCCTTTTCCATTGCCTCAGTCCATTCAATTTTTTCCTTTGTCACCTGGGCCTTCTTTAGAGCCTGGAGCAAGGGTTTGGTATATATGCTGTAATCGAAAACCCATGCTCTAACATAATTGCACAGGCCTAAAAAGCTCTGCATTTGCTTTACCGTGAGCAGCTTAGCCGTGTTCATGATTGCTTCAGCCCTTTCTGGGGTCACTTTCTTTCCCTCATGCGAGATGAGTTGGCCAATGTACAGCACTTCCTGTTGACAATACTGTAGCTTTTCATTTTCAAACTTATATTCTTTCTCAGCCAGTATGGTCAATAACTGGGTAGAATCCTGCCTGCATTGCTCCTCTGTGGTGCTACAGATTAGAATGTCATCCACATACTGCAAGACGACACTATCTAATGCAATATTGCTTAGGTCCATCTGTAGGACTTTGTTGAAAATGGACGGGGACAACTTTGTGCTTTTCAGGCGGATTTCTCTGAATGTAAATGACGTCAGATCTTGAGAGTCACGGTGTAACGGGATTGAGAAAAAGCCATTTTTCAAGTCAATCACCATGAAATATTTTGCCTCGATGGGTATGTTACATAGGATTGTAGATGGATTAGGGACTAGAGAAAACTCGGCTTCCACAATATTGTTTAATGCTCTTAAATCTTGGATTAAACGCCAAGACCCTCCTTTTGATTTCTTGACAGGATAAATCACTGTATTACAGGGTGACTCTGACGTCACTAGGATGCCCTTATCCTTCATGGCGGAAATTGTCTTTGCAATCTCTTTATACGCCTCTCTGGACATGGGATATGGTCACGCTCTTGGTAAAATTGCTCCTGGTCTCAGTTTATTTTTCACTTCTCCCACCCCCTTCAGGAGGCCTATGTCATATGGTCCTGTAGTCCATACTGAGACAGGCACCTGGGCCTTATCGTCATCAAAGTATTCCGGACGTATCAGTGCCAACATCATTCTCTGAGGCACTTCTCTTTTGATCATTTTTACCCAAAATATGAGACTCACTTCCACCCTTGTCTCTTCTGAGTCTGGTTGTTCTTCAAACAGATCGTCATCGGTGACGTCAGTCACTCGATACCCTTCTTCAATGGCGATAATCGCGCACCATTGTCTGCCTTCATCATCGTATCCTTCGACCAATGCTACTTTCCCTCGCACTGCTGCAGCATGTATAATCACGGGAAATTCTTGTCCCTCCTCTTCGTGCATAGGTATTCCTGGTCTGAATAGAAACTGATCAGGGTTTCTCATAGTTCCATCTGCGAGGCCTGGCAATCCTGCCATAAGCACTCTTATGCCATATGCAAAGACTTCTGGCTCTAATGGTACGTCCCTCATGGCTATGTGTCCTGAGTATGCCCTGATCATTTCACACACGTTTGAATAATGCATTCCTGGAGTGGAGCATACTACGCCCTCCTCCGTGAACGAGATCGTCATGTTCAATTTTGTCATTAAGTCTCGACCCAAAATGTTTATTGGGGTCTGGCGTGAATACAACAAAGGTACATTCATTTCGCACTCTCCTACGGAGACTGGGAGTGCGTCTTTAAAGAGAACTCGACTATGAGCTCCTGTAAAACTCTGAGTATCTATGGCCTTGCCGGACAAGGAAAACTTGCCGTCACCTATGCACGAGCGTGTTGCACCCATGTCAACTAAGAAGGAATATTCTTTACCCCCTATGACGACATTCACCCTTGGTTCCCTGTTAGGGTCTGGTGTCACTGTTAGGATAGAGCACATCAGGGTTCTCAGTGAGCTGTCCTAGTTCATATATAAGTTCGGTCCACAGTACACTTGTGGATTCTCTCCATTTCCTGGATTGCCTCCCCTTCCGGAGTTTGTGCCCTGAGAAGTTTGCTGTGGTGCCTGTTGAAATTGCCCTTGTGGCAAATTCCCCATGTTCGTGGATTGAACCCCTTGTTGCGCACCATGCTGCATGCCTGCTGCACTGTGTGATTCAGTGCACCGCCCTGTTGTGAGATTGCAGGTGGATTCACCGTGCCTGCTCTCATTCCTTGGCCATTTTGCCATGCGCCTTGTCTTCTGCACGTGCGTGCTAAGTGCCCTGTCATTCCGCACAGCCAACATACTGGCGGTGGTTGGATTATTTGTCCGTTTGACATATCTGGGCTACCCGAAAGCCTCCTTGATTGCCTTGGAACCCTCCTTGATTACTCTGCCATCCTCTTCCTCTAAATCCTCTTCCCCTCGTGTACAGTCCTACGTTACCCTGGTTGCTCTGCTGTGGGTTAGCCACCTGTTGTATGATCTGTTCAGCTAGGCTAGTTAGCATGTCTCCTTCAGGACCATACTTTGATAATTTATTTTGCACCAGCTTTGCTTCCTCACCCTTTCGAGTTGCCTCCTTTTTTCAATTCTTTTCTTGCAACAATCTACAGTAATGGGCAATAGTCAACTGTATTTCAGCCCAAGGTTTAGCCTCTACCCCTACCAATTTCTTGAGCTGTTTCTGCACTGGTTCTGGCAACCAGTATGTGGTAAAATACAGGTATAGATTTCGTCATGCGTTTCAAGCACCCACGCGTCTTGGAAATTCTGGATATAAATCAAAGGATCTTCTGACTCCTTCATTTTTCGAGTCATTACAGCTCCCATATCGGAAGAGTCTGGGTACAGCACTCGTAGCGCTTTCCATACTGCTGCTTTCCAATTATTAAATGGTGCTCCGTCGTGAGCAGTGTTAATTATGGTTACACCAGGGTACCCTGCCCGTGTCCACACATCGTCTGCTCTCTCGCCAAGTATGGCGATCAGGACACCTTTAATGTCCCCTATAGCTAATGTGACACCCCCTGTCATCTTTTCTAACTCGTGTATCCCCTCCTGGCTCCCGATGTCAGCATTGGAAGCTTGTTTTTCAGGTTTTCTTGATCCATGTGTGGCCATGGAATATATTGTGGTCTTGCTCCCCCCTTTTCTAATAGCGGAAATTGGAATGCGCAGCCTTCCTTCTCTTTCCCCATAGCTCTCCTGTCTATCGCTGGAGTAACATTCTCACATCGCTGTCTGCCTAGCAATGTCCTCAACCTGTCTACATAGGCGGGTGTTGACACCCCCCTCTGACCATGGGGTGTTCCTTCATGCCGGTCAGACTGTGCGGGAGACTCTGATGTCCTTGGTGCAGACTCGCTAGCGTCTGACCATCGTACCCCTTTGTCCCTTGGGAGCCGCTTTTCGAGCCGTCTCCCTTCTTGATTTGTCTCGCACTCCGTCTCGTCTCCGGAGTCAGACATTGATTGTTCCCAATTCACGCAACTCCTTGTGTCATCGTCGTTTTTACTGATTTGTAGTCTGTCCAGGCACAGTCTCCTGCTCCCACTACTTCGGGTGACATCCACAGTGTCATAGAGCTGAGTGCTTTCCAAGGGCTCGTCTTCCCTTTCCCTTTGGGATATTTGTTCTAACCCCATTTCATCATATATTTTATCGATCGTTTCCCCAATGCTTCTGGTGTCGAAGTCATATTCAATATTTGCCCCAATTCGTGCCTGGTACTGAGTCGTACGCAGGAAAGAATTCTTCAATGTCTTCCCATTCTACGACAGGATCAGGTTTTTTAACTTCCTGCTCCAGATATTCGAGATCGCGTGCCCTCTGTCTATGTTTTACGTTCAAAATCATCATCAAATTCTTTGCGCTTCCTCGCCTCTTCTCTGACCTTATCTTCTTCGCTTCTCCTTTAATTTCTACGTTCATCTGCCCTTCAAACTTCTTCATCTTCTCATCTCCTTATCCTTTGTTCACGTACCCTTTGCTCTTCTTCTAACCTTTGCTGATTCCGTCTGTACTGGTCATAGGCTGCTTTCTGTTTTTGATCGAGCTGCTTTCCTTGCTCCTCGCGATATAGCTGTTCTCGCCTCAGCCTATCTTTCCTTCTCATCCTTTCGTGCCTTAACTCCTTTTCCTTCTCCTTCTCTGTTCTCTGTGCCTCATCTGACTTCTCTCTTGGCCTCACATCATCACTTCCTTTTCCATCAAGTTTCAACAATATCTGCCCTCCCATCCATTAGTCTTTTGCGAATGCTATCTCATCAGTTCTGTCTTCACTTCCTTTCCATTTCTTTCCCTCTCTCTCTTTATCGAGAGATGCACTTGTCTGTGCCTGATCCTTATTCTCATCATCGCTTCTCGCCTTGTCCCTCGGGACTGCAGAGGTAAGATTCTTATCCTGATCCATCCCCTTATTGTCGTCACTACTGTACGTAGGTGACTCATATGTGGGGTTGCTGTATCCCTTGGCTGCCTTAAGCTCTCTTAATGGGTAGAGTCCCTCAGGCTTACTTCCCTCGGTTTCTGTTTCAGGCGGGGCAGTTGGCGCGGTAGGCATCCCACCCCCCTCCGTGCATACATTTAATATCCAGTCTGCAGGTGGCTCTTCCTCCTTCGACTGTTCGAACATTTTCCAAAGCTCTAGAACAGCAAGGCGTTTTTCTAGCTTCTTGCCTGTATATGTGGCATGCAAGTTAGTCGTCATATGCTGTAAAACGGCTTTAGATAAGGACCCATTTTGTGGACACGGCATAAACATCTTATGGGCGGTACCCTTAACCCACTCAGTACTGTATTTCTTAAGCTTGGGTGCATGTTTCGGCAATTGTTTACATAAGTGCGCCAATGGAGTAATGTCTTCCATGCTTAAATCTGTTTCTAAAAATACTTTCATGCAACTTCAACACTCCCAACAATATGTGCGAGCAACAAATACTGCAAGCTCCAATCCAATTTTTTTCCGCCAAAACTTTTGTATCACCAATTTACTCAAGAACATCAATCCATGTGCGATTCTCTCTTAACTATAGAATCGCGTAAAAACCCTACTTAGTTTCAAACAACAAGGAGACAAAATTCCTTACATGTGACATACAACAGAACACGTACAACAGACACTTGACAGACTAGACAGACACCAGCTGGACACAAATATCCCTGCCTCTAATTTGTACTCCGACATGGAGTCTAAACAAACTCCTTTTACAACATCTTTAAACGTGGTAGTAGCCTAGTCGTCCCCTATTATGTGGGGCTCTAAATTCACGTTTCTTCTGACCACTATATTAAAGCGCAGGAATAAGGCAAATCCTCTCACTTCTCAGGTGTCTGCCCTGGTATCCTCTCTCTTCTCAGGTGTCCGCCCTGGTAATCTGTTTCTTGTCGGGTGTCTATCCTGGTATCCTCTCTCTTCTCGGCTGTCTACCCCGGTAACCTCTCTCTTCTAGTGTGTCTACCCCGGTAACTGTTATTTATTCAATTATTCTTGAGTCATTATCCCCTTATATATATACAGTCTTCTCTACTTCTGACTATTTTGTTTTTTCCGCCTCCCTCCGTTACCCTTTCCCTTACTTGTTCTAATGCCCATAACATTTGCCAAAGAATTACATTTTTTGTTTCACTCATCGCTCGCATCGTTCCTCTCTGGATCCTCGGGATCACCGCCTCCGTTGCCCCCTTCTTTAGTCTTTCGCCTGATCCACTGCCCGTAGGAATGGAAGGGTTTATGTTTATAAAACGTCTCCCTTCAAACCCACTGCAGCATTTTGGACACATTTAAACTATCATTGTCCACGGGAAGCTTCACAGTCTACTCAGCCAAATGGCGAAGGACTCGTGATATTGCCGAAGACCTAGAGTTACTTTGTGTCGACGGTCAATAGGTGTCTTATCAAAAATCAATAGTCGATGGATCATAACCATCCTCTGCTACCAAGTGTACAGGAAGGTGGAGCGACCTCTGACGGGCCCATAGGATCAGAGCTCACCCTCAAGTACTTTAAGACGAAATAGCTGCACCTTGAGTTGGATGGGGTGCAGGATTCTCTTACCCCAACACCAAGCAATAAGGACAAACTCAATGGTTTGGCATAGGGAAGTCCGTTGAATGACAAGTACAAAAAACGGGGAAACAATGGAAATCAACAGTGATGTGATCGCCCGTCTCACTTCAACTCTTGAAAAATTCATTCAGACAGCAATAGTTATAGCGAATTCTCGTCATCATTGATGTGTAACACCCAAACGTTTGTCATGCAATTCTATTGATTAAAAAGATAACTTAAGTATAGGTGCTATATCTGTATATGGTAACAGAGTGTGAGGATTGGATAATTCTTATAGGGTGGGCGTCTACGCCCATCCCTCCACGTTACTCATGCATACGTCACTCTGAGTACGATGTCTCATTGGTTCTACTAGCTATAGGACCCTATATTATTTGGTCCATTGTGATTGGGTAGGTTACACCCCTAGGCATAAATATACACTTTAATTAGCAGAATGCAGAATGTTCACCCAGATGCAGTGCGCCCCACGATTCACCCTGCCTCCCTCCAATCAATCAGTACTTTAGGGCTATGTGTCCATTAGTTGGCTGAGCTTGGCCTTGAAACTGTAGCTTCTTATCAAGAAAGGTTATGGCATCCTCTGGTTTGGACGACATCAGACGTTGGTACCTCTTTGCGCTTGGCTGGTCACGTATTAGTACACCGTGAATCTGCTTCATTTTCCCTCTATTTGCGTATTTGATTCTCCCTTCGGCCTTGCCACCTGCCTGGGCCTCCTTATCTCGACCTTCATGGGGCAGGCTGCTATGCTTTTAAGTTTCGATTCTTCGAAGTTGCCGCTCTTCTCCCTTCCTTAGGTTGACTTCGAATTCCCAAGTATGAGCTGCTTCTTGCTCAGTTTCGATTCCGCTCTTTCGTCTGGCTTAGCTGGAGTATGAGTCTTGGCCTGTTTGATCCTTACTATCCCAGGCTTAATTCTGCTTTTGTAAAATGGAGTCGCACTTATATAATGTGCTTCATTGAGGTAGATATGTAGTTGCCGCTTGCCGCTCTAATCTTCTACTAAGCATAGCAAGCCATACTGTTTTCTCAGCTTCTTGCGTTCCAAGCCTATTTACAGGCGTTAGCTAGTTGCATATTTTCACCCTTCTATATGGTTACGTTTCTTTGTGTTGCAACATTGTCTCTTCTTTTAAGTCCATTACATCATTATTCCTTATATTCAGTCTTTGTGTGTCATCTTTTGATTGTCGTTTCGTTCATCTGTAAGTCTGTCCGGGCCCTTGTGCCTTCACCATTCATCTTCATTTCGTGTCAGCTGCTGGTACGGTTTTCTCAATGGGTACTGTGCTGCCAATGGTTGTCTGGTTATCAGCACTTCAACAGGTATTGCTCTTCTGATGGGCACTGGGCAGAGCCCTAGTGCTGCTCTCTGGTGTTTTATTTGCTCTTCATATGTCACATATCTCGGCGAGTATGTTCCTGGTATTGCAGTGCACTTTTCCTAATTATGGCGCACATAAAAATGAATGTTTAAAAGAATAATAATGCCTTCTTTTTGTCTCATTTTGCAGCGAATAAAACCAGATGACTTATACATATTTTCTCTGAATGCATTTATCAAAAGGCATTAATTTGTCAGTTTCGTTTGAACATGGCCGAGGCACTGCCATCACGACTAAAACATAATTTCATAAAAACATTCAAATAACCATGACACTTCAATCCTTATTTTAACACATAATCAATTGCCTTGTTATAATTTCAAAAACCAGCTTCTGTAACTCTTTTTAAATCACATTCCATTCACAAAGACCATACACTGCGAACATAAAGTCATCCTATTTTAACTGCGTAGGTCGTTTAGCCCAGGTCTTATCTTAGTCAACTGTCAGCTATTTATTTTCAACAATAAATATCCTTTGCTCTACACTGGAGCTGCTTAGCATGATTACAGCTCCTTGCCCTGAAATGACGCAGTTCAAAAGAGAGAAAACCTCAGTTATATTTTACCTTGTGTCAGTTTTACTTTCTGCTTGTTTGTTATCAAAATGGATCCCGTCACATGTATCTCCTATGGTCTCCTTTCCAAGACACATCTTGCCCTCTAAAAATGGAATGTAAGTTACCCCGTTAAAACCGTCTTTAATCGGTTCCGTCTCCTAATATCCAACTATGGGATTTTGGGTTAAAACTTCTCCTAACACTATTTAAAGTTTAGGTATAGGGCGTATCCTCTTTATTGTGGCATCCCTCACGATGTCTCTTACTTGCTCGGCAAAGCTCAAGTCAAGTTCTCAACAACTTCTTAACGCTCAACTTCCTGAGTTATTTCCCATTCTCTGTTTACTTCTGCTAAACTACTTATATCCCATAAAAAAAATACTTTTCAAAAATAATTGGAAGGGGGGATCCCCCATAAACCATAAAAACTGTTTCTAAAAGACTGTCAACAAATAACATCAAAATATTTTTCTAAGAGGGATAAGTGAAAAAAAGTGTCTTTTCTAGAAATGTTTAAAAAATAATCACAACAATAATGTTCCTAATATGCATCTCCCAAAAATTGATTTTTAAATAATTAATTAAAAGATTTTGAAGACCCTTGAATTTTCACTCAATTTTAAATTTCTTGGAACATTTCCAAAAAGGGACTCTGAAATAATTTTTCTTGGAAAGTTGCCCAAAAATTAAATAGTCCCCTTCACTGGCCTAGCGCCAAGGTCTTCTGCCATGCTATTAGGCCTGCAAGTCCCTTCGCTTCTACCGGTGGGCTGACAACTGCAGTTTGCCCTCCCCATCTGTCCTCCTGCCTCATTATCACTCCCCTCTTTCAGGCCTGATAGCATGGCTTACCTTTTAAGAAGACCTCAAGACTCTTTGGGCATGAAGATATCATCTTAAACCTCTTAGCTGGCTCGCCAAATGTGCATGAGGGTGCCACCACCCCCACTGTTTGCGCCTTGGCATCTCTTGGGGTCAATAAGAGACTCTGGAGCAAGCAGGACACTCAGGCTGATTTCAGAAGTCATCAGGTTTTTATTTCTTCCAACAGGCAAGATACAGCAAGGACATCTCAGGAACTCTGCTAAAATTACTGGGCTCACCTACCCTTATATACAGTTCTAGGGAGGTGAGGTAATGGTTGGTCACAAAGACAACTCCTTTCCTGTTTGTGATTCACTGATTTATATGGCATGATATGGCATGATCAATGTGCTGTTCCTCTCCCTACTTGTGATTCGCCTTTCGGGTGACTACGAGACAGACTCAGCCTTGGTGAACAAAATGTACACCCTCATTCAGGCATGGATGGCCTCACATGGCCTCTGCCTGAACAACGACAAAACGGAGCTACTAATCCTAGGCTCTGAATCCAACATCCAAAAACTATGCCCAAACTACACATCCTTCAACATTGATAATAACCCTATCAAGGTGATGTCTGTGGTTAAAACCCTTGGATTCTATCTGGACTCCTCCCTCACTCTCAAGAAGCAGGTCAACTCCCTCGCCTCATCCACCACCTACACCTGCAAACTTATCCGCGCAGCTATACCATACCTTTCCAGTGCCAACTGCATCACATTACCTAACGCCCTTATCATGTCTAGGCTAGACTACTGTAATGCCCTGTACTCTGGAAGCAATAAATACATCACAGACAAACTTCAAAGACTACAGAACAATGCCCTGGGAGAAGCAGTAAATATCCCCTTTAGAGAGCACATCACTAACTGCAGGAAAGAGGCTAACTGGCTAAAAATAACGGACAGAATTCTACTCAAAACAGCTTCCCTCACATCTGAATGCCTCAACAACGTAGCCCCCCGTATCTAATGGAAAAAATCAATAGGAAAATTCCCACGAGGCCCACAAGATCCGCCATCACCTTTAAACTAGAGACTCCAAGGTTTAAACGATCCACTGCGGGAGGAACTAGCTTTCCCGTCAAAGCTGCTCACTGCTGGAACAACTTACCTCTTGACCTTAGAACTGAACAACCGTACCCAAAATTCAGGCACAAGATAATCAACTGGCTGCGCGCCAAGGACTAGCTTACTCCCACCCAGCCACTACCGATTTGTTGCCTGGACACCCCAAGACATGCCCTACTCCTAGGCACTTTTCTGTATATATTCTTGTATATACTTGCTTCTTCCCGCCGCTTGTGTTTTTTTAGGCATATGTTTGTATATAGTCGCACATATATTTGCTCTTTTTTTGCTATGTTGTATATATTCCTGCCAAATACTGTAAACAAGCTTAAGTTGTCATGAAAACTGTTGCGCCCGGCTACCCCTGGGTTTGGCGCTTATTACCAAATAATAAACAAACAAACAAACTAACAAACCTATCTGCCACTCTAGACCGGTTTTACCCACTCCTTACCCCGACCTTTGTCCCCTACATGAACTCTTTATGAAAAAATTGGCCAGTGAGGTCAGAGTGAGTTAGCATAAAGCAACTATTTTGTCTACTTAAGTAAGTATTCATGTTGAAGTGCCTGACCTTGTCACAAAACCTAAAATGGCTGCCCTCATTACAAAATGCCTGACCTATGCACATTTTCCTAAAATTGGGACCTGTGCTAATTTGGATTTAGATCTTTGATAATATATCATAACATTTACTACCCGACACATTCTCTACTGTTCATGATATTCTGACTCCATAACTAAATCATCCCTTAAAGCGCTTTCCTGCGAAGCACTATAATTCTAGTTTCTACAACATTTGAAGGCATTGATCACCTCACCAAATGATCTACGTTCGGTTTTAGGGGGAGTGGTTCTATCTCCACTACATTCAGTTTGAGGGGGAGGGGATAGCCATTCCTTTACATCTCGTAGACCATATACTTCTAGCATCTCCATATCCCCGGCCCTACCCCCTTCTGCCAGTTCATGTGTATCGGGTTTCCCCACTTGCCTGTACAATTTAGCATCTGCCCAGAAATTGAAGTCTCCCCCAAGATTACCTGTCCAGAGGCCTCTCTAACATAATTTTTGGGAGTGTCCTCTGTAAGAATCTGGATTAAGTGAGTACAGTGTATCAAGTGTGACGGCTACTTTCTATGCAGTGCCTGTAAAGCAATAAACTGGGCACAACAAGATGAACAAATTGTTTATTGCTTGTAGGGATAAGCTGGGTAGTAGAGACCCCCAGCCATCTGCACAAGTAGACTGACTCCTCAAAGAATAACATTCTAACACGAAGCTCAGGATTGCTCTGATGTCATCAATAGCTAGGATTCCATCAGTAGAACAAGGAACGGAAATCAGATAACACATTAACATATAATAGAAAAGACATCAACATAACACACCTCCCTCCCTTATCTGAGCACCAAATTTCTATTTACACAAAACAATTTATAATACATGTAATTCGAACGATGACATTATATAGAGAAAAAGGCGTCTGTTTGCTCAGCAATTTTACCTCCTCACCTTTGCAACCCTTGACAGGCTCTAGACCTGTCCACTCTCCAATTTCACAGAACGGTCAAAAACTTGTACAACCTTAACCGGATCCGAATACAACGGATCACCCTTTTTCTTTATAACAGCTTTCCTTATTCTAACTAGATCGCCCACTTCAACTATAGTCTTCTTTCTTGGAAATTTTTCATTAACTTTCTCAGCACGCTTCCTCTTTCGTTCATCCATATTCCTTTTCACTTCATCCACCACCTCATCCGTTTCTCTGGCCCGGCCTAACCAAGCTGGGGATAACATTGTGTTACTCCTCCGTCCTCTCATTAATTCAAATGGACTCACTCTTGTTTCGGCATTAGGAGCCATCCGCAACGCATACATTCGTTCCTTTACCGCAAATTTCCTATCCAACCCACACGCATTGGCATTCCCAATACCTTCCATTATACAGCGGTTGACCCTCTCGATCATACCATTGGCTTGAGGGTAATACAATGCAGTCTTTTTATGCTTGATTCCACATCTGTACATGTACACTTGAAAGAAACCTCCAGTAAACTGTGGACCGTTGTCTGTCAACACACTCCTTGGCAAGCCCTCTCTCTCAAATATCTCTTCCAGAAATGCTACAATAGATTGACCCGTGACTTCTCTCAATATTTTGAACTCCATCCACCTTGAAAACATATCTACTATGGCCAACACAAACCTACCACGACCTCTGCCCATATCCACTGGGCCTAAGATATCCATGGCAAGGTCTTGCCACACACCCTTAGGACCTTCAACTCCTTTCACAGGTTGCACTATAGCAGATATGCTCTTCCCTGACTTTATGCAGTCTACACATCCTCCCACTGTTTTCTCAATCTCACGGTCCATACCCGGCCACCAATAATCGGCCTTAATTACTCCCTTGGTTTTATACGTACCAATCTGGCCTTGATGCGCAATAGCAATTAGTTTTTTTCTAAAACATACTGGAACAACAAGCTTATCCCATCGATATATATTAGACCATTCTTCACAGATAATTCCTCTCTCACCTCCCACAAAGCACGCTCTTCTCCAGATAACAATCTTTTCTCTGGCCAACCATCCTTGATAAAATTGGTTATCCGCCTCCACATTTCATCAGACAACAATGCTTCAACCTATTCTTCTTTGTGAAGTACACCTTCCACCATAGCAAATACCATACTTTCAACTTCAACAGACTCCTTCTCATCTTCCTCATCACTAATCCTTACTCTAGATGCATGATCGGCCTGCACATTGTCCTTACCGGCTACCACTTCAATGTTAAACTTGTGACATTGCAATCTTGTCACCCAACAGGCAACTCTCCTTGAAACTTTGTCCAACCCTTTGCTTTCAAATATAGCCTTCAGTGGCTTGTGGTCTGTTCTTAACACAAATTCCTGACCCCACACAAAGTTTTTCAGTTTTTCTATACCCCAATGGCATGCCAAAGCCTCTTTTTCCAAAACCGAGTAGTTCAATTCAGGACCTCTCAACATGCACGAGGCATGCAACACCACGGATTCTGCACCATCCATTCCCACTTGCGACATAACCACTCCAATACCAGTTTCACTCGCATCAACAGACTAGATTGTCCTTTTTATAGTATCATACATGGCTAAGGGTTTTGCCATATCAATCTCAGACTTAATCTCAACAAATTCCTTTTCACACTCTGCATTCCAAACAAATTCCACTCCTTTTCTCAACAATGCTCTCAGCAACGTAACGTTATCCGCATATTTTTCAATGAAACGATGGTAAAACTCTATTGTACCCAAAAATGAACGTAACTCTGCCTTATTCTTTGGAGATTACATTCTTTTAATTCCATCTACCAACACTTTTTTGGGCCTTAAACCTTCCTCCAATATTTTGTGTCCTAAATACTCTACTACTTGAGTAGAAAAGACACATTTCTCACTTCGTAAGGTAATACCTTGTGTTCTGAAAATTTCTAAAACCTTATTGAGTTTCCTTTTTAAATCTTCTTCAGTACTGCCACAAACCAACACATCATCCTGGAAGCACCAAACTTTGTTAATACCTTTGAATAATCCATCCATGACTTTTTGGAAAACTGATGAAGCTGATATTAATCCGAAAGGCATGCGCCGAAACTGGCAAATGCCTTTGTATGTGATAAAAGCCGTCAGTTTTCGTGACTCAGCATCAAGGTTAATCTGATGATAGGCGCTCACCATATCCAATTTGGCAAAGTATTTGGCATTTCCTATCCTAGACAGAAGTTCTCCCATATTTGGAAGGGGATGGCGGTCAGCAACCACACATCGATTCAATTCTCTTAGATCTATGCATACTCTCAAATCCCCACCAGATTTTTTCACAACAACCACGGGGGAAATCCATTCATCCGCCTTTGCTGGTTCAATAATGCCAGCTTTCTCCAGTTTCTCCAACTCCACTCTCACAGCATCACGCAATGACATCGGTAATGGTCTAAGTTTTGCCGCCACGGGCCTGGACCCCTCCTTCAGCACAATTTTGTGAATCAACCCTTTCAAACACCCAACGCTATTATTAAACACATCTGGATACTTGGTAATTAAACTTTTAGAACTATCATCCAAACTACAGTCCATGGATAGTTTTTCTACATTTAACACTTGTTCTTTAATATTGGGATCTAATTTAATACATAGTCCCCTTTGTTCTCTCCATCCCAACAGCGTCTCACCCTTCTTGGTGATATATATTTTTCAGCGCGTAACCCTGTCTTTAAATTTAAAAGTTGCAGGACAACATCCTACCACATCGATCCTACTGCCACTATAGCCCCCAGGTGTCTTTTCTGATGGGCTTAAATAATCCATCCTACCTCCCAGCACATTTTCATACACCGCCTTTGACATCAAAGTGATTTTGGAACATGAGTCTGCTAGCATTTTAACTTGGCAACCATTCACTTCCACCCAAGCTGAAGGATGCTCGCATTCATCCTTTCCGGAACATTGAACCATATTCACAGTAACACTTTCATTTTCTGCACCTTCATATTCATCTGAGGATGGCCCATCTGGCTCCTCAACCAACATAACGCTCCTCCCAGCACCAACAGTGTAATTGGCACAACATTTGCAAAATGTCCCCATCTTTTACAGATGTTACATATAGCTCTTCTTCCAGGGCAGATCAGAGAATTAGATAGGTGGCGGGCACTCCCACACCTAAAACACAGGCGCTCCTGTCTCCTTTTTCCCACTTGTACATTTTCTTCTTGCACAGATGTATTTGCTATTTGGTTACCATTACCACCCTTGCTTGATACATGACAGTCGATTTGGCCGTTTTGCCCTTCTTTTTTTTTTGGTCTTTTGCGGTTTGTATCCTCTTGTCACCTACTTTCAAGACCTCAACCTGTTGGACAGCTTTGGACTCTTTCACAGCACGTTTTGCCACACATCTCAAAGTATGCTCAATTCTTTTTGCAATCCCAATGACTTCATCTAAGCAAGGGTCATCTTTTAGCCACACTTCCTCTCTGATCCTGTCATTGGCACAATGTAACATGAACTGATCTCTAATACGTTCATTCAGACTTACACCAAATTTGCAGTTCAGCGATAAATGCCTAAGCGCAGTGATGTATTCCTCTACAGTTTCACCCTCATGCTGAGATCTCATACCAAAGTGATAGCGTTCCAACACAGTACTTATCTTTAGTTCAAAATGTTTATCCAGTTTTGCCAATGCTGCATCAAAGTCATTCATACCTTCCTCAACATCCAGTTCGCTCAATTCAGGTAAAGTTTCAATAATTCGCTGCCCCTCATACCCCAGAAGATGCATAAGCATAGCCAACTTTCTTTCTACTGACATGCCATTGCCACATGTGGCTTTCACATAATGGAGAAAACCTTTTTTCTAGGGCCCCCATTTAATTCTCGGGGCCCGGGGTCGGTAAAAACATCTGGGGACCCGGGATTCCGGATACAGCCATGGTGCCAATCCAAGTCTGTAGTGCTCTCCGAAATCAGCTACCAATCCACCAAAAGCGAAAAACAGAATGTCACTCACTTGCCACCTGCAGCAATGTTTCAAAATATAAGCGCTCACCTCAAAACACTGCTCTCCTCTTAACAATTCCACCATGTGATATCAAAACCAAACATGCGCAATATTGCTTGCAGGTCTCCAGAAGGTAAGCTCAGAGAAGGTTCAGCGCACTTTCCCTTCAGTCCAACGTCGTAGGCCAGGTCTGGGGGGGCAGCTCCTCACCCGTAGGCCTGTCGGTTGGAGGTCTCCGTCCGGCTCCAGCTCCTCAGCTCCGGATAACTACTCCCACTCCATCTGCTGCTTTCCTCTTGCAGCATATCCCATCCTCATCGCCAATGTAAAGCAATAAACTGGGCACAACATGTTGAACAAATGGTTTATTGCTTGTAGGGATAAGCTGGGCAGTAGAGACCCCCAACCATCTGTACAAGTAGACTGACTCCTCAAAGAATAACATTCTAACACAAAGCTCAGGATTGCTCTGATGTCATCAATAGCTAAGATTCCAACAGTAGAACAAGGAATGGAAATCAGATAACACATTAACATATAATAGAAAAGACATCAACATAACAGTGCCCACTATCACAAGCGCCCTACCTTCCACATCAGCCCATACCTTCGTGACCTCGAGGTTAAGTCCTTTCCCGATCAAAATCCCCACTGCGCCTTCCTCAGGAAGCCTGAGCCCAAATATTCCACCCCCATTTTCGGGTTCAATATCCTACACCCTCTTCAATGCGAATATTTGGTTTCCTACAAAAACATCACATCAAGTCACATTTGTCTAAACTCCCTGGACACTAGGCACCTTTTCATTGGTGAGTACAATCCCTTTACATTAAGGGTTCCAACCCTGAGGACCACTGTATCTCCTGTGGAGATACAGGATTATGAGCAGATGGCACCCAGTATTTAGAGCGGAAGTCACCAGAAGTGGCGTAATCGGGCTGGGAGGAGCTTTGTTAGACTTCGAATTTCTAATCCTGGTGTCATAACCCACTGTATTTTACATACCCTCCCAGTCACACTAAGGACTAACTGTTAAAGGACGGCACAATGATGTAGGTACAAACCTCGTCTGATTGTGCAGAAGCAACGAAGGGTTGGGACCCCAATCTTCAGGTGTGCGCCCTCATTCATCATTCTTGGCATAGACCAGTGAGCTCAAACTGCAATCTGGAGATTGTCAAGACAACATATGGTCCACAATTGCACGCTGCGACCAGACGAGGATTCCCTATTAGAGTATATGAGTCTCCTCTCTTCAAGTCCATATCCCTGGTGGTGAACCCAGTGAAGTATACCGATAACCTCCCCATCTCTTAGCGCTACCTGACCCTGTGAGGGTTGGGCCCCCACTCGTGGAGCGTGTGCCCTCCTCCAAGGTTCATAACACACAAAAGAAGAAATAGTGGGAGTTGCATCCTGGAGAGGGAGTACTGGGCACCTTCCTATTCCAACCCAAACCAACAGAAAAACACCCCACGGTGTTGTGACTAACCAGGTGAGAAAGTCAAAAAGAAGGAGCAGGCATTCACGCACATGTGCGGGTAAAGGGGTGCATGGAGATAAGGCAGAAACTGGTGCCGTATAGGTATACTCCACTCAGCACTGACCCAGGAACCTCAGATGAACCGACTATAGCGACCTCCGGAACCGATGCTGCAGCAACTAAAGGAGACATAGCAACCTAACTGGAAGAAATCAAAAACTGGAGAGCAGACATTGGAGGTAAAGTGGACAGAATCACAAAGAGAATTGACAAAATGGAGGAGAGACTCGATGGAGTAGAAAACAATCAAACATCATTAAGCACACTTGAGATGCAAATGGATCAAAGAATTGCCGAAATAGAATCCCGGGAAGCGGAATTCCGTCTCAAGATGGACGATTTGGAGAATCGAGAGCGACGGAATAACCGAAGACTTTTTGGTATCCAGGACATAGCAGAAGAGTCTGAACAAGATCTGAAACGGTCACTGCATGAAATTATGAAGCTCCTCTTTGAAGATGATTCCATCGATGAACCAAAGCTCGAAAGAATACATAGGGCAGGGGTAGCTGCAGGAGGACCAAAAACTGTCCTAGTCTGGTTTCACAGCTACAGCGACAAGGCCAGAATCCTGGAAAAAGCTAAACACTTAGAGCCTATCTCCCTCCATACCGCAAGAGTGACAATCTTCCAAGACCTGTTGTCACTAACACTTGCCCTAAAACAAATGTGTATGCCCCTCACTAAGTGGCTTAAAGAACAAGCAGTCTGATATAGATGGGGCTATCCATTCTCTCTTACATTCAAATTGGATGGACGGAGGAGAAGGCTGAGAACGGAGAAGGACATAAAAAGCTGCATTGCCGAAATTCTGGGTAATCAGGAAAATTAGCAAAATCCAGCCAGGAGAAAAGATGACGACAGACAGTGGCATATTCAAGGACCAAGACGGAGGCGTATACCAGGGTCCATGAAATATAGAAGAATGTACGACACCCCAGGGGCAGATGTCTGAAGATCTCTGGGAATGTTAGCACACCGACCCAAATGAATACTTGACCCCGAGGTGGAACTATTATGACAATCCTCTAGAAGGGTACGAAAAGAGTTGGTCCTCTGTTCACTGGAACATTTAACTCAAGGACAGCTTGGTAGACGCTTCCCACATGGGGGATCGACGTTTACACCATGCATGGAAGGGACAACGCAGGGAGGCTCCGCTTCCGGAAGACTCAAGTGTGACAGGTTAGAAATTGATGTGTGTCCCGGACCTCAGCAATCCGGGTGATGTATGAACCAAGAAGAAATGTTTGAAGTGAGAACTGTGGGAGTTTTTTGGATTTATGTGAAGTTTAAGAGGAGGGAGAAAGGGGGCTCAATGTTAATTTAGTTGTTCTGAGAAGGGACCAGGCATTATCTGGTTCCGCTGGTGGTCCGAGATTGTCTTGGTGATGTTAACTGAGCTGGATCAGACGCCATATGGGAGATCGGGGGGAGTGAGTAGGGAAGGGGGGAAAGGGTAGGAACAGGATACTCACCAAGGGAGTTTAGACGAACGCGGCAGACCCTATTGTAGGACCTTGGGTCCGGGATCTCACGTGGAAACCGACTTCATCCACGCGTGCCCTGGTGGCCCTCTGATCTTATAATCTTTGATCACAACCTCTCTGGATGTAGAGCCATGCTGGAGGAACTGGCAGAGTATGTCAGGTAGAATGATCTAGTGGTGAAAATTGCTAAAACAAAAATATTGCTGGTGGCAGGAAAGAAAATTAATAAGTTGAAAGTTGTTACCAGTTCATAACCAAGAGGGATTCCAGGCTAATTACAAGAGAGGAGGAAGCAAGCCTGGTATATATACATAACGGTACATTAACAGATCCCTATCTCTACTGAATTATGGTATGGGTCTCTAGTGTTTGCAAGACTAACCAACACTCTATATTAGATACCATGTGGTCAAGGTAACAAAGTTCACGGAGTATTCAACCTGCCAATGTTAGCCTTCAACAATATATTAAAAATATCAAAGAGTGGCTCCTGCTGGAGAAAGTGACCAGTACCGAACACCTCTCCAGTGACTTATAAAGTGCGTATACAATAAATGTAGATCATATACTCAATGTTCACATGATACATCTTCCCACAACACCTATTCTGGTGCTGACGAGAAAGTTGTTACCAGCCTGAGGGACATTGAGTGCGTTGAGCACTATCCTTATCTCGGGTTGGAGATGAATGCAGATAGCAGGTACCCCATATTGTCTCTATTAAAAAGAGGAAGGTGGCGTTGCTGAACCACTTATTTAGCCATTTTGCACATCAATCGGCAGGTTATTCACTGGAAGGGGTATTAATACTCTATAGACAGTGTTTCTGCCCAGCAATTTTATATGGCCTTGAGGCACTGACCATGAAAAATCTAAGATGGTTGAATCACATAGAGGGTGCATTTTGGAGGAAGCTTTTGAAACTTTTGAAAACTTAGACCTTCTGTTCCCATGGAAACCTTGCGCCTGGAGTTGGGTCTAATATCACTGGCTTCCTAGGTGGAAAGGAAAAGGGTTGAGTTATATTTTAAGGCCAAGATGTCGCCTCTTTGTCCGATCCTGCACATTTTTGTGCTAATTGTGGAATCCAAACTGGGAAAATAGGGAGGGCGTGGGTGGCTGGCACTCGACTTTGAAATCCTCATTTAAAATCAAATCTGAGCTTTATTTATTTATTTATTTATTTGAATTTGTAAAGCGCGCTACAGCCCAAGTGCATCGAGGCGCTGTTGCAAGCATACGTCTTAGTTAAAAAAACGTAGGCTTAGCTCTTGGTTACAGTGAGCGCAGGCCTAGTTTGCAGATGTTTCAGTTACAGAATAAAGGCTTAGCTCGTGGTTACACTGAGCAGAGGCGTAGTTTGGTACTGTACAGTCATGCATATACAGGATGTTAGTGGCAGAAGCCGTTCAGTTGTGTAGTTAAACAAACAATACAGTTTTGACAGCTTTCCTGAATGCTGTGTAAGAGTTCATATTTCTTACGTGCGGAGGGAGAGAGTTCCAGTTGGTGGCTGCAATGACAGGGAAGCTGGCACCTCCTGCCCGAACTCTGAAGGTCCTGGGGATGGTTATCCTGTTCGTGTAGGCTGTTCTGGTGGGTCTGTCAGAAGAAGGTTTGGCAATTCTTTGAGAGAGGTAGAGGTGAGCGGTGTCGTGTAGGCACTTGTGTGTAAGTGCAAGGGTTTTGAACATGATGCGTTCCCTGATGCGCAGCCAGTGAACCAGTTTTCTGGTTGTTGAAATGTGGTCACGTTTGGAGATGCTGGTGGCTGCTCTGAGAGCATTGTTTTGGACCAACTGAAGCTTTCTGATATTCTTGGCTGAGGTGCCAGCAAGGAGGGCATTGCAATAGTCTAGCCGAGACCCGATTATTGCTCTGGCTACAGTAAGGTAATTCTGTTTTGTTAGGAACGGCCTGGCTGCTGCGATCAGTTTGGAATGGTAGGCCGCAGCCGATGAGATGGTGTTGACCTGTCTATCCATTGAAAGGTTTGAGTCTAGATAGACCCCCAAGGTTTTCACTGCATGAGAGACTGTGATGGGAGTGCTAGCTACCGAGATAGTTGTAATTTAGTACATGGTGAACCTTTGAGTAAGATCTCCGTTTTACCGCTGTTGAGGCACAAACAATTTTCTGCCATCCAGGTTTGAATCTCTGAGTGGATGGAGTTGAGAGTGTTACTGACAGCTTCTTAGTCCCCCGTAAGGGGGATGAGGATCTGCGTGTCATCAGCATAGTTGACTAGCTTGTTCACTAGAACAGAAATTATGAGCCTATCTCTACACTAGAAAGCTTACAATGTATTGCTGGGGTCTCTAATAGGTATAAGAAACCTCAGCGTTACATTACACTGAGTCCTAGATCAGAAGTACGTAGAATTATGTTATGTTTACGTGTTAAACAGTTGCCCATATTATCGGTTCTGGGTGCTCAGATGAATCTAGCAGTCGATCAGCGAGTGTGTCTCTTATGCAGGTGTAATGGTATGCTGGAAACATCTAAATATCTATTCACTAAGTGTTCCAGTTTGAGCACAGTGGATATGTGCAGCTACGAAAAATATGATTCACGACTATTATTCTATTAAGTCGAATAAGTTTTGGTTATATTGCCTAAACTCCCCCACATGTTCAGTCCACTTGGCGATGTTTAGGGTCTGCAATGTGGTCGCTAATTGCCTTTCTATTTTGGTTAAATCATACTGCTGTTAGAACTTTTGATGTTGAGATTTCAAATTGAATGGCAGCTGATGTATTTGGTGTTATTACAATTAATTAAACTTGTAGTGTTATTAACATTTGTAAAAAGTAATTTGACTAATTACAATAAAACAAATAAAGTAACCAATGAAAAGGTCTGGTGGATGATGTTCAGTGGGGAGCAGGTCCCTTTGTTATTAACAGCGATTAGATTTTTGGAAGCGATAGACATGGGAAATACTTAAAACTAAATTCAATTTTAGTAGGAATTTCTATTAGTTTACCCTTGTTTTGGGGTTGAAGGGTTTGTTTTAAATGACTTTTAACCATGTATTTATTGAATGCGTATTTAAGTATAGTCTTGTATTATTGTGTATTTTAAATTGTTGAAAGGTTGAAAACTCAGCCAAAAACAATTTTAAAAGAACATGATGTGTTCCCTGATGCGCAGCCAGTAAACCAGTCTTCTGGTTGCTGAAATGTGGTCACTTTTGGAGATGCCGGTGGCTGCTCTGAGAGCATTGTTTTGGACCAACTGAAGCTTTCTGATATTCTTGGCTGAGGTGCCAGCAAGGAGGGCATTGCAATAGTCTAGCCGAGACCCGATTATTGCTCTGGCTACAGTAAGGCAATTCTGTTTTGTTAGGAACGGCCTGGCTGCTGTGATTAGTTTGGAATGGTAGGCCGCAGCCGATGAGATGGTGTTGACCTGTCTATCCATTGAAAGGTTTGAGTCTAGATAGACCTCCAAGGTTTTCACTGCATGAGAAACTGTGATGGGAGTGCTATCTACCGAGATAGCTGTAATCTAGTACATGGTGAACCTATGAGTAAGAACTCCGTTTTACCGCTGTTGAGGCACAAACCAATTTTCTGCCATCCAGGTTTGAATCTCTGAGTAGATGGAGTTGAGAGTGTTACTGACAGCTTCTTAGTCCCCCGTAAGGGGGATGAGGATCTGCGTGTGATCAGCATAGTTAGTTGACTAGCTTGTTGACTAGAACAGAAATGATGAGCCTATCTCTACACTAGAAAGCTTACAATCTATTGCTGGGGTCTCTAATAGGTATAAGAAACCTCAGCGTTACATTACACTGAGTCCTAGATCAGAAGTACGTAGAATTATGTTATGTTTACGTATTAACCAGTTGCCCATATTGTGGTTCTGGGTGCTCAGATGAATCTAGCAGTCGATCAGCAAGTGTGTCTCATATGCAGGTTTAATGGTATGCTGGAAACATCTAAATATCTATTCACTAAGTGTTGCAGTTTGAGCACTGTGGATATGTGCAGCTACGGAAAATATGATTCACGACTATTATTCTATTAAGTCGAATGAGTTTTGGTTATATTGCCTAAACTCCCCCACATGTTCAGTCCACTTGGCGCTGTTTAGGGTCTGGAATGTGGTCGCTAAGTGCCTTTCTATTGTGGTTAAATCATACTGATGTTAGAACTTTTGATGTTGAGATTTCAAATTGAATGGCAACTGATGTATTTGGTGTTATTACAATTAATTTAACTTGTAGCATTATTAACATTTGTAAGAAGTAATTTGACTAATTACAATAAAACAAATAAAGTAACCAAAGAAAAGGTCTGGTCGATGATGTTCAGTGGGGAGCAGGTCCCTTTGTTATTAACAGCAATTAGATTTTTGGAAGCGATAGACATGGGAAATACTTAAAGCTAAATTCAATTTTAGTAGGAATTTCTATTAGTTTACCCTTGTTTTGGGGTTGAAGGGTTTGTTTTAAATGACTTTTAACCATGTATTTACTGAATGTGTATATAAGTATAGTTTTGTATTATTGTGTATTTTAAATTGTTGAAAGGTTGAAAACAATTAAAAAAAAACATTGGTGCATGTTTTGCTTTTAACTGGAGATTAAGAAGCTTTCTTTTAATTTCCCTAATTCCAATTGTGCATTTAGGTTTCCAGATAATGGTAAATCTTGCAGAGATTCAAGCAGAATTCCAGGCTTTGCAAGATTGCAACGCATCTGCACAGGAGCACAGTGAGTATTACTCCCCTCGACATCCTTTTAATCCGTGTAATGTCTGGTGTAAAGTGTAAATAACAATGGCGCTCATTACAACCTGGCCAGTATCATGGCGGTAAAGCCTCCAGGATACCGCCAAAGGCCGTTACTGTTTCGGACACTCGGTTGGATTACGAGTGCCGGCGGTGCATTGTAAATCCCCATTCATGGAGTCCCATTGGACTCCATGAGAGGATTTGCCGTCATGAGGGACATGCCATAATGAAGGCTTTTATTGCCAGTAGGGCGCTTTTTAGCTGGAGGTAGGCCAAGTTGCCCCGCCGGAAAACTCGTAGTCGGGCGGTCCGGTAAAGTGCTGCAGATATCAGCACTTTTTTACTGGACTGCCCGTCTCCGAATGAGCCCCAATATACTGTGAAACAGTGGTCCAGCCTGCAGACAGTGCATTTTCCTGCGCTGTATCTTGTATTTAAAGTGGGTGTAATAACCGTAGTTTGCTCAATCCGCAGGTGTTCTATTTGCACTTTAACGGCAAGGCTATTTTTAGCAAAATTACCAGCTGCTGAACAGCTTGAAAAGGGACACATTTGCCCAGTACTGTGATGTGTGTTTCTTAGCTCTGTGCACTGTGCCGCAGAAACTTACTGCACTGTGCTAGTTAATTCTCTGTGTTACCTCGCAAATCAGGGGTGCTCAGTGGACCCCATGTCTTTTGTGAATGAGATTTTACGCAGAATATCAAAACAGTTGGTCAACACAGTGAATTAAAGTCACATGGTTGTAAAATGTTGGTGGAGCAAAATTTTAAACAATTTGCTTCATGGTACATACATTTCTTTCCGTGCAGCCTCACCTGCCGACCCCTCACCCACCAATACGTTCCCCTAGTTTCATTTGTGTTTGATATCTTCCTCAGAGGTTAAGAACAATTCCTTTTCTCTAAATGCAGATGTTCACCCCTGAGCAGTTGGCCTCCTGGAGGAAGCTGGTCAAGGCGCTATTATCACTCGCTATTATCACTCGATGTTCTGCTGATGGCCCACTGATTAATCTACAATAGACTCGCGGACCAATGTCGTGTTCAAGGTTCCCACTGCAACCATAGGGGACCCTACCACAAAGATCCAATGAGTGAGTGGTTGGTTGATTGCTGGCCTTTATATAAAACACCAGTACCTTTACTCTTGAAGTTGATGTGGGTTATATGCCCGGCGCAAATCCTAGGGTGGATCTAGGAGTGATCATTTTTGGAATTGAGGAATGTTTGGACTTGATTTACCATCAGTTCCTTTTAACATTTTTGAAGATAAGAGAGATTAGCCAGTATGTTAACATCAATGCCCTCTTTCTGCAAGAGAGAAAAAATAAATACCTCTTTAAAGGGAGATGGCACAAAACCAGTTTCAAATCCCTGGTTGGTCAGATGCAAAATGCAGCTAGCAACTAAAGTGGGATGTCATAGAAGAAGCCAACAAGGTACCAGGCCTGCCTCAGAATGAGTGAGCTTGAGTTTAGAAATCTGCAAGGATAACAAGGTACCGTTCAGACATGTAGGAGAGCATCCATCTTGAACTTCGTCTCTCCCCGTAAGAGTATGTGCAGATCTGTTTCATGAACAAAGCCTTCTGGAAGACGAGATAGACATTCAAAAAGGTAGGATGAAGATAGAACAGGTGGGACACAAGAGCTTGGAGTAGTCAAAAAGGATTCCAGCAAAATGATTGTCTTGGATAATTAGGCTGCGGACTAACTTCATTACCTAACTTCATTAGCTAATAAGATTATTAGCTTGTAAAGGCCACGCCCATGGTGCAATTTCATCTTGGAATGCCTGCACTCCATGCCGGTTGATACCATGGGTGGGCAGGAGATGCCTGATGCATGGTTGATGGTTAAGGTTCAGTGAGCGATGAGGATGGAGAATGGCCAAGCCAAGTGGGCACTTTTGGTGTCTTGGACGTGCATGGGGCATGACCAAAGGCAGAAATCCAAAATATTTTCAGCCATGGAGGGGAAGACTATAACGCATGCTCCATGCTCTCGCCACCACAACAGCATTTACCCTAGCCCATTCCTCCCTGCCTTTTGCCACCAAAATAGATGTTTAGCTTCAACCCCCTGCCAAACTGTATCACAAGCCCCACCCAACACATCGACCCCCTTCACCAAGCCAAAACAGCACACCTCGGCCCCGGCTATGCCAAGCCTAGACTCCACGAAACCACCCCGCAAAAACTCACAAGCCGTCCAAACCCTAGCACAACGCTCACACTGCCCACACCCGTACAAAGCCTCCAAGGGTCTGTCTACCGACTACACCCACATAACAATCTCACGGAAGCCTACTCATGCTCTAAACCAAGCGATTCACAAGATACCGAAACTGAACACAATGTCCGCTAGGAATTGCCATCTCTCTGACAAGCTCCCTTACCATAAATCTGTGACAGCCAACACCCAGCCTCCCGTCCCAGAGAGGAACTATAGGCTACGTGCAAGAACTACCCCAGCAACGCCCACCCACCTCTCTTCGCAGACTGGGAGAAGATATGAGCACATGGGTGCACATACCCACACCAGCTCCACTGCCACTCGTACTCACCTCTTACAACACCACAAGGATTTCACTATGCCAACACCAACTTCATTCAGCATCCCCCAGGCTCCGCTGCCAACATCGATCCACACAAGAAAAGTAGCCACAGCACCAGCCTATGCTCGCCCCAGGACCAACATGAGTTCTCTCAGCCACCCCATCCTGTTTCATACATAACCTCCCCGCTACACAGAAGTCAGACCACTTACTGCACGCAGCTTTAGTCCATGTTAGGTCCCAACCAGCTCACGCACTTGACATTAACGACCTAATCGCCAATCTGGACCTAGACCTTCTAGCCATTACGGAAACTTGGCTCCATCAAAGCATCAGACCTGACTCTATCCCTAGCATTACTAGAAGGCTAAACCATCCTCAGATGCAATAGAATAGATGCCAGAGGGGGCGGAATAGCCCTCATTCACCGGGACAGGCTCCACATCAGCCCCAACAGCACCTCCACAAAAGGCAACTATGAATGTCTCATGGTCAAACTTGTCACAGCACCCTCAGACACTATCACGATACATGTTATATACCGCCAAGCAACCTCTGCAGCTAATTTTGAAGATGATCTCAGTCATCTTTTAATGGAGAATCTTAAACTGACCTCTGGGATGACCTGTTGGAAATGGCTGATCAGGTGGGCATGTCTTTGTTGATTATGTTGGACCTGTCCGCCGCTTTCGATACGGTAGATCACAGGATTCTGTTGAAGCGCTTGAGGGAGGTGGGAAGGGTTTCGGATCAAGCCCTTCAGTGGTTTGATACCTTTCTCACTAGAAGGGAGCAAAGAGTCTGGCTTAGAGATTTTCTATCAGACTTTATTCTACAAAAATGTGGGGTCACACAGGGGTCCTCACTTTCTCCTCTGCTCTTTAATTTATATGTTAAACTTGTTATGGCAATACTGAGGAAGCACCGCATTAATTTTCATTCGTATGCAGATGATACTCAGGTGTACATGAAGGTGCAGAAGTCAGAGGATACGTTTGAGATGGTGAACAGTGTCTATAAAGCATACAGGCATGGATGTGTGCGAACCAGTTGCTGCTGAATGCCAGTAAAACAGAGGTGGCTCTATTCGCCTCAACAAATCAACACAGCAAGCAGTTACTGCCACGATGCTTTCTAGGGGCACAGTTGAATTTCACGAAGAAAATTAAAAACTTGACCTGTGTGTGGGAAGATAATATGGGATGTGAAGCGCAGGTTAGCACAAACCTGTGCTATAAAAATAAAAAATACCCTGCGATTACTGATACATATTTTACCATTAATTGCGAATGAGGACAGAGCAGTGGTTGTCGGCACACTTGTTAATTCGCGACTGGATTATGTAAACGCCTTGCTGTCAGGTATACAAGCATTCCAGTTGCAAAGATTGCAAGTGGCCCAAAATGCTGCAGTTAGGCTGGTGTGCAGGGAAACTAAATCTGCTCACATCTCTAATTTAAGAAGATCCTTACACTGATTAGGAGCGAATAGAGTTCAGAATTCTCTGTTTGGTATTCAAATGTGTGAACAAAGTAGCGCCAAGGTACTTGTCAGATAAAATCAAGAGCTATGCTCCAAGTCAGCAGTTGCGCTCAGGTGAGAAGAACCTGCTTCAGGTACCGCGGTCTAGGTATTTGAGCAAGGGGGACCGTAGATTTGGGGTCTATGGAACAAGCTCCCAGAGATATTTGTGAGATTAAAATGCTCACAGCATTCCGTAAGGCCTTGAAGACCTATCTGTTTTGGTAGAGACTATAGAGTTGAGGCAGTAGTACTTGTACTAAACTATCTAAGTGGATAATGGTAGGATCAATGTTAACTGGTACATCAGCACCCAAATAAGATTACGTTTGTTCGGTGCACGCTACAAATTGATTACAAATTAGAGTAATACTCCTAGGCGACCTTAATCTAGGCCTCCATGACGCTACTGATAACACAGCCTCTAGTGTTGCTAACCTCCTCGCAGACTTAGGCTTTAAACACTGCGTTGCATCCTCCACCCACACTAAAGGAAGAACCCTAGACTGGGTAGCCTACCTAAACAGCCAGTCAACTATCACCTCCAACAAATGCATCCCTTGCTAGGATCATAAGGACCTTACTTTTAGCCTCCCTGCTAAGAAACCTGCACCCACCACTCCCCTCTCCCTGCCTACCACACGGGCCCGTAGCACCAAGAAAATCACCAAAACCTCATTATCCTCACACCGTTGGCTAGGGAAAACATTGCCACAGCAGATCCTCAGAAATGAGCTACCTCTGTACTAGCACTCTTACCAAAGCAATAGATACTGTAGCGCCTCTGCTCCCTAGAAAATCTAAGCCCAAAGACCATTGCAACCCTTGGTTCACCGATGCCCTCCAAGCACTGTGATCTAAGAAGAGACAAGTAGAAGTGATTTGGGGAAAAAAATCAGAATCCCTAAAACTAACATACAACTAGCTAGCCAATGAAAATAAGCTAGCCAATATAAAGGCGAAAGCAGAAACCTATAATGCCAGGATAGCTAAAGCGAACTCTAATTTGCAGGAACTATTTAGAATACTGAGAGAACTTGAAACCTCCATGACACCTCCCTCCGCTGTAATCAAAGACGTAACTTGGTGCACCAACATCCAGAATGGTATGAGGTATAAAATCTACCTTCTGCAGGAGAAAATTGCACTAAAACAATGTCAAACCAACCTGTTTAACCTCCCTGCCCTGGTCAGATCATTTGCCATACATCCCTTTAACTTCAGTGAAATTTCAGAATTAGAAACAACTAATATCATAAAAAATCTTAAACCATCCAGATGCATAAGAGATATTTGCCCAGTTACAATCAGAAAAGACTGCACCTCAGACCTAGTCCCTTTCATCACTAAGTTTATCAATGCCTCTTTCACCACCAACCTAGTACCTGCCAGCCTCAAAGAATCCTGGGTCCTCCATCTACTAAAAAAAAACATCACTATAACCCTCAGTGCCCAAAAATGACCACCCCATCACCACAGTACCTTTCTTGCTCAAGATCCTAGACAGAGCTGCCTGCAACCAGATCCAGTGCTATCTGGAATCAAATCACATCCTATTAATGCGTCAATCGTGTTCCAGACCAGGCCACGGCACTGAGTCCACGCTACTAGACCTTAAATTACAAATGGATTTGTTCAGAGACTAGGGTAAACCGGCCCTTCTGCTCCTACTAGACCTGTCAGCAGCATTTGACCTTGTAGACCACAAATTCCTCTGCCATCACCTCACGTCTGTCACCAATTTCTTATTAGAAGCTGCCAGTTGGATTGCCTCTTTCCTTGAAGGGAGATCAATGAGTCTTCTCTGACACAGCTAGTGCTGCACTCATCCCCATCCTTTGCAGCGTACCCAAGTGATCCTGCGTATCCCCATCACTCTACAATATTTTTACGACACCCCTATTTGATCTCTTGGATGATTTAGGCATCTCATATACCAACTACGCTGATGACACACAAGTTCTCCTTCGACAACGACTCCCTTAGGCTCAACTAAGTTTACGCTGCCATCCAAGCATGGATGGCCTCCAATCATCTATGCCTTAATGATGATAAGACCGAGATCTTACTGGTAGGCTCTCATGCAGTGCTAAAAAGACTCAGCCCGCAATTCACAGCATTCATGATAGACGGAATCCAGATCCCAGTTTCTGACTCGATTAAAACCCTAGGTGTGTACCTGGATGCTTCGCACTCCTTCAACAAACAAGTTAGCGCCATTGCAACCTCGTCAGCCTATACTGCCAAGCTTATCAATGCTGCAAGATAATTTCTCACGACAGAAAGCTGCATGACCATTGCCAGAACGATCACAGGCGCAAGCCTGGATTATTGCAACGTCTTTGCAGGAACCTCCAGTCAGAACTTAAATAAACTACAAGTAATCCAGAACAACTCTCTCAGAGCAGCACTGAAAATCCCAAAAAGGGAACACATCGCAGCCGCCAGAAATCTAACTCACTGGCTCCCGAATCATCTTCAAGACCCTTGCAATCACACACAAATGCCTGAGCAAAACCGTCACACAGTACTTGTCACAGAAAATTGTAAGAGTAAAAATAAAGGGCCGGTAAGGTCCCTCATGCTTTCAAATTAGCCATACTAAGAGTGAAAAGAGCTAAAGGTGGAAGGGTAAGCTTCCCTTCAGTTGCAGTAAACCAATGGAAAGCCCTTCCACTGAGCTCAGAGCACAGGAATCTTACTGGGCCTTCTGCAAAGCGCTGAAACCTAACTTTTCGCCTAACCCCCAATGAGACACTGACACTCGTCCAACCCCCTTTTGTTTTACTCTCTGTCTTTTTTGTCTTATGCACTATATTTATTTTCTTTTTTTTATTTGTATTTGGTTTAACAAAATCTTTACAAAATTGTTTTCCATAAAATTCATAACAGTTAAAACTTACTTATACCATTATTATTACAATAAAACGAAATTCAGATAGGTATCATTCAAATTAACGGGTCACCTCATTAAGCAATTCACTTTTGCAGCGGTATTCTAATGACTAATTATGGGTATGACTCCACACACTTTGGTTAAAAACTTAACAATCTCCACTTTTAACGGTACTGATGTCCCATGTAACATTTCAGACCATAGGGCGTTCAGATCAACATTCTTAGAATTGATAACAAATTTTCCAAAATCTTCAATACGTTGTGGGCGAATCACCTCACAATCTACTAGTAGATGTCTCAAAGTCTCCACTAGTAAAGAATTCTTGCAAAATCGGCAGGGGATGCATTTGTTTTCCCCACCTTCTCTTATTCCAGAAATTTCACCTGTCATTAGGACATTAAAACGGATCCGCAAATGCTTAATACGGAATTCAGGTTCTGGGAATTTTATAAGATACGTTTCCAGATTCCCCAAGAGTTTCCCATGTAACACTAAATGATGGTAGATTTTTGATGCTCGTACTTTCTCAATTGTATTAATCCAGTCTAGATTCTGTAGGGCTGTTTTTACCTTACTAGGGTTGAGCATCAGAGTGCAGTATGAAGAACGTATGCTGTCCAGTATTTGCCGACAGTCGAGGTGTAAAGTAGTTAACCACAGCTATTTCGATGTTCCATTCCCCGTCATAAATCCTATATCTGCCAATAGGCTATATTTATCGGACCTCAACAAGTTTCTGTACAGTGTCAGTCTTCTCCATTGTACTTCCCCAACTATTGATAATAAACCTAGTTCAAATCTCAGAGCAGCTAATGGTACACTCTTCGGGAGAAAATAGATGATAATTCTCCACATTTTCGAATCCAGATTGTTAAGGAATAACGGAGACAAAATCGGTAACAATTATTGTCCATAGTATGAATAATGTTTAGCTTATAAAATCTTATCAGTGGAGTTAACGAGTACCTGCAGTACTTGTTTGCTACCTTTTTCAGCTGCGGTATAGAGTTTAATACTCTAGCCAGCATGCAATTCCTATATTGACAGATTATTTTTGTGTCATAAATAGGATAGCCCAAGGAACGCATTGACCTAGTGCGTGTCAAATGTTCTTTATTTATACTTTATTTACATTTTTGGACTCTTTATTTCTGATTTATCAAGCATATTATTACCGTTTTTTTTTCTCGTTTATTGTTAATCCTTTTTCTTTTGTGTTTTTTTCAAATGCTGAAAGTTTTCATTGTAGGCCTATAGGAGTACTGTCTATTAACAGGAAATCATCAGCATACGAACACCAGTTTATCGTAATTCCCTCTATTTTAGGTGAGATTAAGGACGCTTCACTCAAAAACCTACCTGAATCTGACACACAAAGATTAAACAGTGTTGGTCCAAATAGACAGCCCTGGCGTAGTCCATTAGAGGTTTTATTTGGGCAAGATAGTAATCCTTCTGCGTTTAATCTAACATGTACAATAGATCTCTCGGTAATCCCAAATATAGGAGGTTAGTCCAAAATAGTGTTCTATCGACCTTATCGAAAGCAAGGGAAAGGTCGATCGCATCTATATATATATATATATATATAGGAATAGCTGGTCTTTTACTTGCCTTTTCCAATAAGAGGCTAAAAAACAGACCTCCAGTTTGCGTACCCATTCCCTTTCGACATCCAAATTGTTTTTTTAGAAAGGATGTGATTAGAATCTGCCCATGCTACAATATTTTTAAGAATTAGTCCGGCAAGAATTTTGGATTCTGGGTCCATAATTGCTATGGGCCGAAATTTAAAGGGGATTGTCTATCACCCTTCTTATAAACGGGCACTATGTAAGAAATATTCCAAGAGGTAGGTATCTGATGCTTCAACCTCACATCCGAAAAAAGCAAGTACAGAGCTTTCGCCCAAGTTTCAGGGTTGGCTTTAAGATTTACATTCCATAGGCCATTTGGTCCACAGGACTTTGACGGGTTTGAAGATTTTATCTGTGTTTCTATCTCTAAGATCGTAAATTCACAATCCCATGCATATGCTGTAATTTCTAAGAGTTCATTTGGGAGGGCATATTTTCCTGCATATAGGGAGTGATAGTGTGAAGTCCAGGTCTCTTCTGAGATGCTATTTGATAGAAAGGTACCCTGTTGAGACTCCAGTTTATTTATCAATATCCAAAATTGTCTTCCCGAAGTATCTTTCAGAGTTTTAAGCATGGATTCATTGACTGCTTGTAGCGTTTCACCTTTATGTGATCTTAACCAATTTTTCCAGGCTTGTGTCTCTTTGCAAATATTTTCAGACTTTTGATCTTGATTTCCTCCACTTTTTAAAATAGACCTAATCATTCTATTTAAGTGATTTTTCCCCTGTCTTACTTCTGGGTCAAACACATGTAGCCTTGGGGGTTTACTTAATTTAGGTTGTGATGGTTTAAAGGAATTAGATAACAGTGAGTCTAAGTACTCTGTAAAATTATGGACGGAGAATATCAGTTGTCTTTTTCCCCAGGGGTTATTTTATTGATCGCTGACAAATTTTGCATTAAATGTATCCACATTACCCTTGTGCCATCTAATACGGTTGCGTTGGGTATTCAGAGTTGGTATAATCCCCTTATTACATATGTTATTTCCCCCTAAGTCACCAACAACCTCTACTTGGAGAAATTTATGATCACTTAAGTCGGAATTCACCACCTCAAAGTGTATACATCGGTCAAGCAGGTTTGTTGACATAAACAGATGGTCTATACAAGAGCTTTTATTTCCTGACAACCAAGTATCCGCTATACTAGTATTAGTAAACAGGGCATTTATATGATGCAAACCCCATTTATCAAAAAATTGCTTCCGGATGCAACCCTGGATTTCTTTCCTTGTAGTACATAACGCAGCACCTTCAATTTTTTTACCTAATGCATTGCTTTGCAATGAAATAGCCCCATAGTTTTTCCCTTGACCAGTACCATAGTTGATCTCAGCATTAAGGTCTCCCGCCAGAAACAGTTCTAACCCCCTAAGTTTCAGCATCATTTTTGAAAGATTTTCATTTATTTTTGTTACGAAGTCTAATAAAACTCCTAAAGGATTCCAGTAGATGTTTTTTACCAATATCGTCAATGCACTTCGTTCCAATTTAAAATCGAAGATTACCGCCTGGACTCCATTTATAATATCTATGGAATCCACAATTTTTATTCCCGGTTCATTCTTAACTGCTATGAGTAAACCTCCAGATGGTCTTCCCCGAATTCCTACCTTCGCATACTGGTCTATGGTTTTGTACCCATCAAGTTGGAAATTTGATGTCATCCAGGATCCTGGATGCATATCAGATTACATTTTTTAAATTTTTCACACAATCCCTCCAACATCTGCACATTTCTATGATCTCTGTAGTTCCATGACAGAAATTTCCTAGAATTAAAGCAAGTTTTACGGTTAGGGTTTTTGGTGCAGTGACGTAATTTAGGAAATTGATTCCCTTAACGATAGTGCTCACCATCTCCACCCTTTATCTTCTTCCCCCTGAAAATCCGACCTCTTGTTGTTTGATTCCATCTCGATTTGCTCATGAGGATTTGGTTTGTTAAAGTTCTCCTCACTACCCCTACCCGTCCCTAATCCTTTACTAAAGATCAGGACATCATATCCCATCCTGTTAAATTGCTTGTGTTCCCAGAGGATTGTCTCAAATACACTTCTAGTGTTTAAAACAACCCTCACGTGATCCAATCTGTCCGGATGTATAAAATCAATCAATTTTATGTTTGCCGTTGATACTAAACTCAGGCCTGGGATTTCTTTCATTAAGGATAGGAGTCTCCCTCTGTGGAGGGAGGAAGGACCCCCTGATCACAGAGGTTAAAAAAAATGATACTTGGTGATTCAGGATGTTTAGATCTGCGGCATTGCACATCGAAGATCACTTTCATTGACGTGATTTGGTAGTGTAAATTTATCTTTTAATGAAGATAGGCCCAATTCTTGATCAACGTCTTGATTTGTCCATTTTTGGCATAGACTGGACAATTCGGAGCCAACTTCTATTCCTGTATTTCCCCAGGCAATTTAATTTACCCCTAGCTGCCCAGTCCTATTCGAGTTGTTTCCTACATTGTCAGAAATACCAAAAGTGGGTATCCCTGGAAGTAACTCCATTAAAGTTGATTTCACTAGATTTGTGATAATTTTCTGATTGACCATATCCCCTTCTGTCTCTACCATAGAGCTATTTGATGGTAAACTTTCTATTTTCAATTTCTGAACCTTACTCATTTCAGATTGATTCTGTGTGGAAGAATCATTATTTTCTTCTTCCCTTTCCTTCTCCCCAACTTTACTTTTAGGTTGAAGCTGAGTTTGTCCTTTTAGTACCTTGTGCTCATCTGCCACACCTTCCTTGGCCTGTTGGTGTATTTCTAATCCATTCTCTCCTGCAATTCCCTGATCCCTTACATTTGGGAATCCTGGGAGGAGATCCAACAATGTTGATTTAATAAGATTTGCTTTGATAACCTGATTCTCCTCACTATTTATCCCTTCTGGTTTGCAAGATGAATAGGTTTCAGGAATTTTACTTTTAATCGGTTTGGATGTTATTATTCCATGCCAATTTCCCGTTCCCAGATTCACCTGGCCTGATGGAAACTTATGTTGTTCACTCCTTTGGGATTTTTGTTGGATTTCCAACTCTTGTTTCTCACCCTTCTTGTGGAGCTGACAGTGTAAAGTACTTGTTACAGTTGACAATTTTATTGCAAACATTTTTGCTGGGGAAGTCACTTATCTTAAAACCTTTGGTATTTGCTGTTTATTAGGTGGGTTCCCATTTCCCCCTAGTTCCCTGATGGTATGATTACTATCTTTCCTTGAAGTCGATTTTTCCACCATGTGATAGAAAGTGGAAAGTTGAGATTGTTTCGATTCTTTTGATTCTAGTTGGGATTTTCCTTGTGATAACTCACAATTACAAAATCTTTAACTTTAGGGTTTTGCAGGCTTAAATTCTCATTTTGTTGCTTAGTTTGTATTTTGTTTTTATTTTTTTTATTTTTGTGTTTTTTATTTTTGACAAGGATAAATTCCTTCACATGAAGTTGCAGTGCTCTCTGACTTTCCTCATCCAGCGGTTTGAGGTCCGAATTAGTGACCTCATTTGTGGATCTATTTTTTGTTTTTTTTCTACACTCTTTTATTTTTTATTTTTCTGGTTTAATTTTTTCCTTGCCTTTAAATCAAGGTGATTTTGACACCTTGATAAATATATTGCATTTGGATTTCCATCAATTAGTTTTGGGTCCTGAATATATTTATTTTTGATATTTTTCCCCTCATCTTCCTTTTCTTTTAACAACAGATCTGTAAGAGCAGAGGGACTGCAGGTGAATCATTAGTATAAAGAATTTTGTCCCCAATAACCGTTTTATGGTTCCTAGACTCAAGCAACATGATAACTATAGAGGCTAATTTGGTAATTCCCAATTCTAGAGTAGAAACTTTTTCCGAGACTCCCATCAAATGCTCCAGTATCTTTGCATACTGGGGAGCATTCGAGTGGGCGTCATTTATTGCCTTTGATGCCAATACATCTGAATAAGGGTTCCATGTCATTTCATCACAGGATGTTTTTTCGCTGGGTTTTTTACTGTGAATTTTTTATCGAAAAAACCCATTGAATTTCTTTTACATTTATTTTTGGGGAGGTCCTCCCCAACCCCCCATTCCCTTTCAGTTTGTATCTATTACCAGAAACCCACATCTCATATATATATTTTTTTAACCCCCCCCCCCAAAAAATTAGATGGGTTTTTTTCAATAGAAAATTTGTGGTAAAAAACCCTGCGATAAAACGTCCCGCGATAAAAGTACGTTGTGGCCTGAATAAGAAGGTGTAGGGAACAGATTCAGGCCCTGATTATTTGTAATTGGCAGAGTTTTTTCACTCTGATCCTTAGTAGGTAAAGTTAGATGTATCCGCGGTTCCAATACATTGCTATATTGACATGACTATTGTCCCCCACCTTCAGAAACCCCTTCTCTTCCAATAAGAAAGCCCTCCAATGTATTTGTTTTATTTAAATTATCGGATACTAAAGATCTGAGATCTCTAATCTCCATGTGTGTTAATTCATGGCCCTTGTCCAGTAGGTTTAATATCCTTGTTATTACTGGACAATTCTTCTCTAGTTCCTCGTTATCCGATGAAAGTAATGCCATTGTTCCTACTACTAGCGATGAGGCTTCCTGTTTGGCCAGGGAAATCAGTTCTTCCAGTAAGGAGCTAGACATCATATCCTGAGAGGAAAGCAACTAGAAATTCTGAAGCAGACAGCTGTGGGAAATATTTTTTTTCGTTGTCCGAAGTTCCTAAAGGGAAATGTTTCCCTTAGTGATGTGTGGAATAAATGCACATTATCCACACTATTTCTTGATGCGTTCACTGGGGTAGATGGGCCTAAAGATAATCTCGTTCTTCTGCCCAATTCCAATTTTACCGCCGATGCCATCAATGATGTATCATCTATATGTGTGTTATCTGGTGGTAATTTGTCATCAAATGCAGGGAGCTCTGGTAGCTCTTCACGAATACTCAAAAAACTGTTTTGGAATTTCAACTCCCTCTTTAACACCTTCTCTGGGGTCAATATGTCTAAAACATTTTCAACCTGTTGGGAGGTTTTCAAATTCTGTTTGATCTGAGCATTCATAAAATCAAACTCTACCTCCTGTACTATTACACTTTTGCCAGATTCCGTCTCACTGGACTCTGTAGAGTGGACAGGCAAAGGCGGAAAATCTGAAGAACTACCCAGATTGATTGGTGTTAAGCTTTCTTCATTTTTTTTGTCCTTGGTGATGCTGGCTGTAGGTCATTGTTCCAGATAGATAAAAGTTTTATTATTGGGGCGCACCATTTTCCGTTTCGTAATAAAGTAGCCATATGAAAGTAAAGCTGGTTTTTCTAATAATGTCTTATTCTCTCCTAATATATTTTCACCCAATGATTAATGATCAAAACATGTTTACGTCTGTACTCAAAGGCACAAAGGCCCACGATCACCACTCACCACTAATACGCAATAAATGGGTTTCACATGGATTATTATATCGGGGCTCAAACGCAACAACGGCACACAGTCACCCCTCACAGCTGATACACAGTCAATTCGTTTCACATGGATTATTGTATTGGATTCAAAAGCACAACGGCCCACAGTCACACCTCTCAACTGATAGCCAGTAAATTGGTAAGTTTCACTAGAATTATTATATCGGGGCTCATAGGCACAGAGGGCCACAGTCACCCCTCACCAGAAATTAAGCGTAAAGAAGTTTTACAAGAAGTTTTGCATCAGGGCTCAAAGGCTCAGAGGCCCACAGTCACCCCTCACCACAGATTCAGAATGAAGTAGTTTCACAAGAAGTATTGCGTCCGGGCTCAAAGGCTCAGAGGCCCACAGTCACCCCTCACCACAGATTCAGAATTAAGTAGTTTCACAAGAAATATTGAGTCGGGGCTCAAAGGCTCAGAGGCCCGCAGTCACCCCTCTCAACTGATACCTTCTCACAGCTGATAACCTGTTTGGGCAGATTCTGCCTCTACGTTAAGCACAAACATTCTTAAATTACCAGCAATTCCTAGGTAGGACTGTTTGCCTATATGTGCCCTATCTTGCTGTTTTTACTTAAAGAAATAGGATCTACCAATAACCAACAAGCAGGTATTTGTTCCCGTTTTCCAAAGGCATTTCAATAAGGACGTCCGACCAGTATCCCTACGAGAACAGTTTAGTCAATTTGGTTCAGTACTACATCCGTCGCCAAACGGTCATCAAAGGTAGAACAAATTGTTAGCTGCCAACTTTACTGGATCAGGGAACTCCACTAGACTCACAAGTTATGGGTATTTACTTTTGTGTTCTCAATATTGTACAAAAACTAAATATTTCCAGGTAATGAGGAGAGTTAGCATATCCACTGGGGCAGCACAAGTAAGAACAACTGTCTTGAATGAATATTTTATCACGAGTCTTATTTAGAGATTAATATTTAAATACCGTTCTGTGCACTGGTGAGGTGAAAAGCTATGAAATGATCAATGGAGCATATCTCATCCAAATGGTGGTGACTGGACCCTCCGCTTCCGCTGTCCAGCGAGCCCCTGCACATCAAACACACTGCTGGCACACCGGCAGAGCTCCGCGCATACGCGGTGTGTATGTAGATTGAGGGCCCAAACGATGGAGACAGTAAGAGGGCTGTAGTGTAGACTCAGATTCAGGCAAAGTTGAATTGTAGCAGGACAACCAGGGAGACATGACCTTTTCCACCAGTAACACCAAACACACTGCTTGCACACCACGCATGCACTGTGGTTATGTAGATTGAGGGCCCAAACGATGGAGACAGAAAGAGAACTGTAGTGTAGACTCAGATCCAGGCAAAGTTGCATTGTTGCAGGACAAAGAGGGAGACATGACCTTCTCCACCAGTAACACCAAACACACTGCTGGCACACCGCGCACTGTATTAAGCTCTGTATTAATGTAACTGTGTATAAATGTAACTGATGTCCCAGGGCTTAGTCGCTTTACACATGAATAAATAAATAAATACATTAAATAAATAATCTAGTATTGGTTATCATCTACCAGTCATAGATGTATAGAAATACATGCAATTTACAAGCTAAATAACCTACCGTCCCCCACTAGGACGGAACCAAACGTCCCTGTGGGGGTTAGCCTTGATCTTCCCGGGGTGGATCCCTGCTTCTATCATTCCTGTGCAGGACTACTCCTCCTTTGAATGCCTGGTCTGCAGGCTCTCTCTGTCTGCTGGCCTTTCTCTCACTGTGGCCACTATCTATCAGCCGCCTAGCCAGGTAACCTCCTTCCTCTCTGAATGGGTGGACCTCTTCTCCTCCCTCCTTGCCTCTCCTTCTCAATTTCTCAACCTCGGAGACCTCAACATCCACCTGGATGCTTCCTGTCCTTCTTCAGGACTCTTTCGCATCCTCTGCGATTCTCTCTCCCTCTCTATTCTTCCCTCTGACCCGACTCAATCTGCAGGGCATACCTTGGATGTTCTGATCTCCTCATACCTCCCCCTCTCTTACCCTCTCACCACTCCTCTCTCTTGGAGTGACCACTTTCTCCTTTCCCCTCATCTCTCTCTCTCTCTACCCCTCAGGCCAAGCCAACTCCAGCTCTTCCACCCACTTTCTCGGTCATCCAACCCATGAAGCATGTGTCAGTTGAGGCTTTCACCGCCACTTACTCTCCTCCTTCTGCACCTTTGGCTGACTCACATCCTGACACAGCCCTCTCTAACCTTCATTGTTCTATCTCTTGATGTACTTGCCAATCATGAGGATCCATTTGAGCCCATATTTGAGTGCAAATCCTGGTATGACTCAGATCTCGTCACATTTAAACGCAAGTGTAGGGTGGCTGAGAGGAAGTGGAGGGTAACAGGTACACCCTCTTTCAAACTGGCCTGCCGCATTCTCCAAAGGCAGAAGTGACACTCTGTCCTTGCTAAGAAGACAGCACACATCCAAGCCCTGTCTCTGCTGCATCTAACAAATCGACTGAACTCTTTAAAATCTGCAAGGAGCTGGCCAATTCTGCTGCAGCCTCTAGCTCTCTGTTTCCTCCAAGGTACTCTGCATGGCCTTGGTTTCTCATTTCATCACTAAAACTCAGGACATCCTGTACACCCTCTCCTCCTCTCCATCTTCCTCCTCCATTCCTGGCCCTCCTGTGGCGGACTCTCTTCCTCCCTTCTATTCCTTTCCTTTGTTCACGCCTGACAACGTTTCTAGACAAGTCTGATCTATGAAAGTCTCTTCAAAACAGGTTCTTCCCTGTTAATCCAAAACCATCAAGGATCACATCGACACCCTCGCTCCAGCCTTGGCTGATTTCTGCAATCACTCTTTCACCACTGGATCCTTCTCCTGCCCCTGAAGCACTCCCTTGTGCACCCCCTTTTTAAGAAACCCTCTGCCGATCCCTCCTGCCTTGCTAACTATCGCCCAATCTCCATTACTCCTTTCCTGGGCAAACTCTTGGAAAAGCTGGCCATCTCCCAGCTAAATCTTCACACTGTTCTGTTGGTTGTCTCCATGACCATTAGTCTGGTTTCAGAGCGGCCAGAAGCACGGAAACTGCTCTACTAAACATCCGTGAAGACCTACTTTCTAACTTAGATTCTAACCTTCCTTCTGTCCTCCTTCTCCTTGATCTTTCTTCTGCTTTTGATACGGTCAACCATGCCATTCTGCTCAACCGTCTCCGTGATAACCTGGGTATCACTGATCATGCCCTGGCCTGGCTGACCTCCTTTCTCACTGATTAGCCCTCCCAAGTCCCACTGGTATCCTTTCTCTCTTCTATCTCACTCTCTACCTGTGGTGTTCCCAGGGGTCTCATCTTTCTCCCTGGCTGTTCAACCAATACCTGGCACCTCTTGCCCACTGCTCCAACTTTCAGTGTTATGCGTATGTCACTCAGCTCTCTTTCATGCTCCTCAGCCACCTATACTTCTTTTCTCATTCCTTACTGTCTGTCTGCAATTCAGGAGTGGTGTGCCACCAACGATCTCTGGGTCATCTTCGACTCCACACTCTCCTTCTTTCCTCACATCTCCGACGTCTCTTAAAAGTCAAACTATGAGCTGTATCTTCTCAGAGGTATTCTTCCTTTCCTCACTTTCCCCAAGAAGCTCACTGTCTCCAGAGCTTTGGTTCTTTCTAGGCTGGACTACTGTAACAGCTTCTTTCTAAATCTTCCTGCCTCTACTCTCCGTCGTCTACAACTTATATAGAACAGGACTGCAAGACTTGTCCTTCGCCTCAAGGACAGGGATCGTATCTCTCCAGCACTGAAATCTCTTCACTGGCTCCCAGTGGCGGCAAAACCCTCTGTATTGTCCACAAGGCTTTCTGGGGCCTGGAACGGCACTACCTCCAACTCTCTCTTCCTAAATATCTGCCTTCTCAAGCTCTACGCTCCTCCACCTCCAACTCTCTGAGGGTCAGTCGCTTTTCTAAGCAAAGAGTTGGGGGCAGTTGGTTTTCTTCGGCTGAGGGCTCTCTCTGGAATAGCCTCCCTGCCTCTCTGAAGCTTGAGCAGAACCATCTCTGGTTCCGGAAGCAACTCAAGACCTTCCTCTTTGCTTCTCCCTTCTCTCTTCCTCTCCCCAGCTGATCACCTGTCTGATCCACGTACTGGTCACCTGGCAACCCTCTGAATTTGGGCCCAGGTAACCCACACTGCCACTTGGCTCCCCCTGCACCTTTGGTCTGTATCTGCAACCCTACAGTCCCCTCTCTTGCTCTTATTAGCCACCCATTGGCTGCACTTCCGAGCACCAGCACTTGCCACTTGTTGGCTGCACTCTTTGTTTCCTTTTGTACTGCACTTCTCTATCCTCCCTCCAACCTTTGGCACCCCCCCCCCCACCCCTTCCATGCTTTTGCGCGATCTGAATGTGATAAGGCCTAGTAAGATCGTTGTGTTGTCCTCCCTTTGTTTTCCCCCTTGTCGTGCCTAGAAACACTTGTGTACAGGCGTGTTATAAATGCCATATCATATCATATCACCGGAAACATGCACTTTATCGAATTCCTGTGTATTTGCAACAAAATCATACATTAAAATAGCCGTGTTAATGAAATGTTGGACTGCCACAGAAAACATGATTCTGTAATGTTATGGCTGAAGCAAAAATAATAGTAACAAACTACAAAATAGTAGCATTTTCCAACTTAGATGTTTTCTATTTGAATCTTTCAGAGAGAGTTTTTAATTATTTCATACAGGTGTTATGTTTATTTACTGTACATATAAATAAAACAGTTACACACCTCGATTGAATATTTGTATCAGTAGATGGATCTGAAGTTAGAAATGGGAGACATGGGTAGTTGTTTAATGCACTGATGCACCTATAACATTAGTTTGAACAACAGCATTAGCAGAAGTCCATATGTTCCCCGTAAACTTAAAAACAACATAGTGATCCTCATCTAAGCGTCTAACCTAATCAACAGTGGGTAAATTAAAGGGTTAGGTCAGCAAGATATGTAAGAGTAATAAGGCAGTGTGGTGGACCGGCAGGTGATTGATCAGTGGACTAAAACAGAAAAAGCAGAAGACTCTGAAATGACAGAAATTTCTGTAGTTATAACTTCTTAATATGTATATAAATGAGACAGGACTACTACAAAAATGGCAGACAGGATACAGGAAAACCATGGGAACAACACTAAATGGTTTCACTTTAAAATGCGTTCAACCACTTGCATGGACTCAAAAATATAATTCAGTGTTCGTAGCAACGCTCGATCTCTCCTCTGCCTTTGGCAGAGTAAACCGGGAATTACTTTGGCCCAAGCGCCATGGATGGGGTAGCAATTCAGGTTTGTTAAAATGGATAGTTGCTCTTCACAAGCATTAAGCTGTGCAGCTGCGGTTGAACATGGAAGATTCCTGGTAGGAGCGGGGTGCGACAGGGCTGCATAATTGCACCTACAATCTTTAATTGATATTTATCAGACATCTGGGAGTCAATTGGTCAGACGGCATTTGCATCAGCAAAAATATCAAAATTGCAAGTAACCTGGGTCAGCTACGCAGACGATTTCTTTCGGTTCGTCTGCACCAAGAGAGGTCTGCAGTATTTGTTAAATGCTTTCGAAAGATGCGCTCAGTTAAACTGCGTAACAATTAGTTAAAAAAAAGACAATTATTATGCGGTGTAGCATAAAGAAAAATGAGTCCTCGTATACATGGCGAATTTTATGGCGAACCATTCGAAAAGGTTGACAGCTCTTTATATTTGGGTTTCCCTGTCTTCAGCAAACCGCATGCAGGAAGAATTAGAGAAGGGTGAAAATGCGTTCACTTTCAATGTTAAACGAAATGAAATGTGTGGATGCAAAGTTCAGAAAATTGTCTGTGTTACTCAGCTAACATTTTATGAAGAAAAATGAATCCCCAGGCTTTTAGACAGAATCGAGAAATTTTTTATCTGGGGTTTTATGATTTTAAAATATCTTGAGGGATAGATTTGGAGAAGGGTTCTTAATATCAAGAAATCTACTCCCCTTCCAGCAATCCGGTATGAATTAGGATTATGTTCCCTGGAAAGCAGAGCGCAATGGAGACTCTTAGGTTATTACAGAAAAATATTGGCTCCTGCGAAAGATTGCCTGTTCTGTGACTTTTATGCATACAATTTAGAAACAACAAGTGGCCATTGTAAAGACTTTGACACTCTCTCCACCACAGTATTGAGTAAACTGGGATTAACTGAGAAAGATCTGATTGAAAATCTGTGCAGGGTCAAAAAGAAATAGTGCATACATGACTGGTTGTTAACATTAGACGAACTGCATGCATACCAATCTTTGACTCATTTAAAGTTTGAGTACAAAGGATCAGGCAGTTTAGCGCCTTACCTACAGAGACATCCAAATAAACAAATCAGAAGGTTGTTCTTGACATTTAAATTCAACATGTACAATACTAGAGAAATTCTGCATAAATATGGAAGAATCCCAGGGGAAGTTTTAAGTTAGTGATTTTGTGGGAATTTTGCATATGTTGAATCTTTATTTCATTTGATTGCATATTGTCCTGCTCTGCAAGGGAAAAGAACAATCTTTAAAAAAAGCAATACCAAATGGAGACGACCACATGAGGGGCTAAGATGATGAATTTTGGACGGCTTGTCTGGCACGTCGTACCACATCGCTGGTCATAGCCATAGTAGGATTTCTGGAAAGTCTTATAGCATTGATGGATGCTTCGGCTAAGATTTTTACTAGTCTTTTATTACAATTTATCCATCAGCACATCATTAACTCTAATCTGCTGTCTAAATTTCAGATTGGCTTCCGTCGGTACATGGGTTGTCAACTTAATGCAACTATTATTGCCCATGTCTACCAGCAGACCAAATCACGAAATGCCGGGCCGGTCTACATGGCAGCCTTGGATCTTACTGCTGCTTTTGATTCAGTAATTAGAGAACTACTATGGAAAAAACTGATCAAATTTGGATTTTCGGTTCAGCTTGTTTCAATCATTGCTGTCCTACACAAACACACAACTTATCGCATCCGTCTTTCTAAAGCAGGTGCGCTTACTGACTCCATTCCAACTGAAATTGGATTAAAACAGGGCTGTAACCTTGCTGCAGTCCTGTTTAATCTATATCTATTGGATTTGGATGATCAGTGGAAGGAGGCGTCGATCTTCCCAGTGAAATTGGGATCAATTGTACTGAATTGGCTAAGTTTCGCCGATGATTTACTGTTCTTTGATAGGACCCCTTTTGGGCTACAGACGAAGTTGTGTTTATTTTATACATTTGCCTGTAATCATAATCTACAGATTAATCCTGAAAAATCCTTCATTATTACGTTTGTTGAAGGACGGAAAAGATATACTAAATTTACATGGTGTATTAATGGTATCTCGATTCCTAGGTCTCCCGCCATGCGTTATTTAGGCTATCATTTAGCAAGTACCTATTCTCTTGATGGTTGGAAGACGATCTTGAATAACAAAGCGAAATCTCTTACTGTACAGATGAAACTGATATACCACCGACTTGGGAAATTTCCGATGTTAAAATTTTATTTGCAAAAAATCGAACCAATTCTGCTATATGCCCTGGACTTATGTCTTTATGAAATTGATGGTATTTTAGACGTGATACAGGGTAAAATGCTGACATGAGTTGGGTGTACTACCATTATCGGTCAAATGGCACTGGCGATTGCTCACTAATTATGGGAAAATGTTAGCTCCCCCCAAAAATTCACTATACGAAGAATTTGCGATTATGATAGAGAAAGGACATCCTCTGTCCATCCTGAAATTTAAGAATAAGATGTAAGAACTGTTATCTAGTGCTATGATTAGCCATGAGGACCTGGTAGTAGGTTTACCGTCATGTAAAACTAAATATTGTAGGTACCATTGGTATTTGTTAATCGAAAAGATGAATAAATATCAATCCTACTATGAGTATGCCAAATTTACGCGACAGTGGGGTTTTCGCCCAAAATACCAGATTATTTTCCCATGTAATTATGCGAGGAAAATGTATTTAAGATTTCGCTTGAATCAGGTACTCACAAATGAGAAGATTATGTTCTGGCATCAGTATAAAAATAAGTTAAACAGAGGATTATGTAGATTCTGCAATACGCCCATGACAATTGAAACTTTGAAACATCTGCAGATGGGAAACATATACTTGGCGCCCATCTCTACACAGAATCTAGTATGAGTAGGGAAACACTTAGGCAAAGATGTATGTGGGGAAGGAATGAAACGCTTATTCTTAGTTTAACACATTTTTTGTTAATTATTGAAGAGAAATTATCTGAAAAAGCTAAGAATTTGTGTATATGAGGACTGTGAGCTGGTAGAGGCTATCAGCTGAACTTCTGATTAAGGTCTGGAAATCTAGATCATGCGGGCACCTTGTGTGTTGGCCTGAAAACATTAGAAGTATTGTTTTTCAGTGCCGGGGGGGAGGTACACTGATTTAGCTGCTTGTTTGTGCTTGGTTTTCATTGTTTTAAGAGAATTGAGTGTTTGAAATGATATATATGGTTTTTTAGTTCTGTAATGAAAGACGGCACATGTGATGAAATTTAATGTTGTTACTTACTTGGGAGAGATATGTGGATTATATTTTGTTAAATGTATATTGTATGTGATTTGTTGAGGTTCTAGTGATACACATGTTTTATTGGCTTTTAAGAATGTTTTCTATGTAAATTGTCAATATGGAATTTGTAAAGGTTGTAAAACCACAAACAATAAAAAAAAAAAATCTGTAAAGTTTAAATTTATGATAATGCGATTCCGAAGTAATTCTGCTAATGGCTTTTATTTTATAAGCAATAGGTTGATTATCATGTATGAATTCTATATGAATATGTTGATTATTGTGTTATTAGATGTGTCTTTGTCATTTGTGAATTAATGTTTTATAGATGGATTTTTATACCAAATATGGTATTTATTGTGCATGAATTTTATATGAATATGTTGATTAATGTGTTTTTGGATGTGTTCCTATAGATTGTGGTAAAAGGTTATTTATTTACCTATAAACCGACAAAAACTAACTATGCGTGCATAAGCGGTGGAAACACATGGTCTGCAATGATTGGTGTAATATAGTTGATTTTAACAATCATGATAATGAGCATTGCTCATGGAGTTTCGATTACAGAGAAATCTGGACATGGTCTGCTATGATTGCTGCAATATTACATGGTCTGCTATCATTGGTTTAATATAGTTGAAGCATTGAGTAGGCTGCTGGTCACATGACCAGGCTCTCCCATTCAGTCGCTCAACCCATCTCCAGTTTTCACGCCATCCAATCCTGGTTGGTAGGCCAGCTCCAGGCAGACAGCATTGAGTAGGCTGCTGTGCACGTCACCAGGCCATGCCATTCAGTTGCTCCACCCACCTCAGGTTTTCGCCCCTTCCAAGCCTCTACTTCAGGACTGTAGGCCAGCTCCAGGCAGACAGCATTGAGTAGGCTGCTGGTCATGTGACCAGGCCCTGCAACTCAGTTGCTCCACCCACCACCTATCTAATCAGTCCTCCTTGGGCGTCCTCATCGCAAAGGATGTGCAACGACAAGTACATTAACTATTTGTGCCTGTTCGGGCCAGATAGGGCCAAGGGCCTGACCCTCTATCTTGCATTTCACCTACAAACCTATAGCTACTACTGCTACGCACCAAAAAACATGACCATGTGTCTCCTCCCTTCACAGCGCATCCCACTCTCACCAGGGTTTGAATGACCGAGTGGCCTGGGCAACCCCTGCAAGTTACCCTAGAGAATCTGATCAATATTGCCCTTGCCCCCATCCAACACCCATGGATCGCATGTACACACCCTCTCATGTTGATGTTAATGTTGATGAATGCTCTCTAAGCAGTCGGTCACACTGCAGAGATCACTGACCTCATCTCGTATCACAACCTTGATGCCATGTTCATCACTGAAACATGATTTACCTCATCCTACTGATATGTTTTCAATGTCCTCCTACTCCAAGGCTACTGCATCCAACATGCCAACTGGCCAGGAAGGGCAGGAGGCGGAGTGACAATCAACCACAGGAGCGATTGGCCATGCTTCATCATCCCCTCTCCCAAAACAAGCTCATTTGAACCACTCACCTGCCGGTTCCCTCTTTCACAAAATAAATCCATCACCTTCCACCTCATCTACAAACCACCTCACAGGTGTGGCTCTTTCATTGCAGACATCTCCAACTTACTGTCCTCTGCCAAATTAGCACATTCAAATAATGTTTCTCTAAGTGATTTTAATGTCCCAGTGTGACAGGTTGACAACCACACCTGGCCACTTCCATGGGCCTTAAGCAAATTGTGCTCTCTCCCACGCACAACATTCCCCTTTATCACTTTTTCAGACCCTATCCCACTTGACTTGTCAGGCCACGCCGCCATCCCATTATCAGTCACCCACTTGACTATGGCTCACCAAGGTCAGGCTAAACGTCCCATCACTCAACGCCGCTCATTCAAAACATTCCTGGTCAATGAGCTAGAAGCAAACTTTGCAGAACGGTGATTCCCAGACACCCTCAAGACAGGTCTATTGCGAACTCAAACAAAAACAACCCTGACACCAGACAACCTGGCCAACTACTGGCCTATTTCCAACCACCCGATTATTGGCAAAATCTTGAAAAAAGGAGTTGCTATACAACTACTCTGCAGAATCGAACAACTCCATCTTCAAAATGGCTTTCAGTCAGGATTCCGTCCAAAGCGTAGCATCGAGACAGCCACCATCCAGGTGGTGGATGATGCTCTCCAAATCATGGATAATGGTAACTGATGCCTGCTCCTCCTCCTTGACCCCTCGGCTGCATTTGACACCGTCAACAACCACTGCATCCTTCCAGGGGAGCCGACTTATGAATTTCCCAGGGGGTGCCCAAATGTAGGAAGTGACATCACCGGCAGTTATATGACCCCATTTGCACATGGTCGCCAACTTGGTGCAAGGGGGTGGGGCGCAGAACAGTGGAAACATTGGCTAGCTTGTACTGAATATACTAAAGTCAAGTAAGAAGAGGTTTCAGCCTTCCAGTTGCATTCCAGTAGGCCATCACTGCCTCTACTCCACCCCTCTATAATCATCCAGGTTGTAGTAGCCCTCAGAAGGCAGAGCAACACAAGTAGGATGGGAGAACGAAATTGTTGTGTAATGCTTTGCTGTGTGTAATGTGCAATGTAAGGGGAGGAGATGGTTTTGGTATGGGCGTGATTGTGATAAGTTGCGCATGGTTGAATCGTGTACGTGGGTTTCGGGTGGTAGCGCCACCAGTTATGTCGGGGCGTGTCTATTAATGAGGTCATGCATGGTTATCCCACGTATGGCTGTGTGAGGTGGTAGCGCCACCAATTGTTGGGGCTTGACTGAAGTTAGTCATGCGAGGTGAATAGTTTGGTATCTGGGTGGTAGCGCCCCCAGTATGTGTAGGCCTGTGACTGCAGTATAAGTCACGCATGGTTAGGGGTATGTGTGTACGGGTGGTAACGCCCCGAGTTTTGGTATGGGTGTGTCTATGGTATTGGGTATTTCATTGCCACGCATTACCCCGATTTTGTGGTTTATTTACCACAAATAATATTTATGTTTCTATTCTCTGTGCACATGCAGTGCGGCTGTTTTCAGCTGTACTGTGTGCGCTTCTGTGACTCTTTCCACCCTCATCAGGGTCCGGAGTGTGACAGTGATATTGATTCTTGGTCCCTGTGTGCCTGGCCATCGCATTGGGTATGAGATGAGTGGTTGACCGTAAAGCACGTGTTATGTGCTAGCCCTGATGATGTGAGTCGGTGTGAAGGTCTTATGTTGGTATGTGTGGAGGTTTGTTGTGCAATGGTCTGTGCTGTTGTCCGAAGAGGGGAGATGTGTTGTGTAATGCTTTGCTGTGTGCCGCCAGAGAGAGACACAGTATGGATGGAACAAAGGGCCGCATACTTGGCGCCCCTGCATCCTTCTCTCCCTCCATTTTGACAGGATGAGATTCTCTGGTACTGTCCTGAATTGGTTTACTTCCTAGTTCTCAGGCAGACACCAGGTTGTCCAGATGAACTTGTTGCGTTCTTACCGACTCCAGGTCTCTCACCAATCCTTTTTAACCTTTACATGAAGCCTCTGGGCACTCTCCTCAAACATCCCAATATAGCTATCCACCAATATGCAGATGATACTCAGTTGTACATGGGAGTAAATAGCGGGCCGAACATAATTAATCTCTGCGATTACCAAGCCCTTATCCAGTCCTGGATGTCGACTGCCTGCCTCAAACTAAACCCATCCAAGACTGAATTAGTCCTCATCGGTCCACCAGCCAAAAAATACTTGTCCAGCAATGGCTCAATGCTATGCACCTAAAAGGATTTGATCCACATCTCTCAAACTCAGCAAAACCCTTAGGCTTCCTTCCAGAAACATATAGCCAAGAAGGGCCAAATAGCCTGGCTCGGAATCTCAACCCTTAGAAAAATATAAATCATCCCACTGCAGGACTTCCAGACCGTTGTGGAGGCCCGTCTGGCCTTGCACATCAATGGGGGAAATGCTCTCCTAACAGGGATCCCACCTGCTCACCTGGCTCTCCTAAAAGTAGCCCATCTTGTGGCAGCATGTCTTATTACAGGAGCATGTAACTTTGACCTAACTACCCTACCCTATGCGATCTACGTTGGTTTCAGTTCTAAGCCAGGACACTGTTCATGTATCATCTACAAAGCAGTCACCAGTAGCAAACCAGCGTACCTGTCGGCTAAGCTTCACTTAGCTGGTGGCACACGCTCCTCACGCAACAAATCAACCAACCGGCTTGAATGTACAACTCGTCTGCAAAGAAAGGACCCCCAAACAATCCTTCTTTTGTCATGCACCCACCCTCCGGAACTCGATCCTGGTGTCAGCTCGGAATGCCCCCACAATTCTCCAATTTCGCAAATATCTCAAAAAATGGCTGTTTCAACAACAACTGACCGAGGACAAATTCCAATGGATGCACATACTGATGCACAGACCTAACAGTACTGTGCTACTGTTAAAATATGCCAGCCCAATTTCTAGTTACCCACATTCTGTACAGCGCCGCTGCTCAAGAGCTAGGTCCACGCTTTAAGCAATATCATACAAAAAATAATTCAAATAGTTTATTTTAATAACCATGATAATAAACATTTCTTATTAATACCTTAAGGACTGATTACTGAGAAATCTCTATATGGTCTGCAATGATTACTGTAATATAGTTGATTTTTTATAGTCATGATAATAACCATTCCTCACAAATACCATAACGATTCAAATTACTGAGAAATCCTTACATGGTCTGCTATGAGTGCTGTAATATAGTTGATTTTAATATTCATGATGCTAACCATTTCTCATTAATCTCTTGAGAATTCCAATTACTGAGAAACCAGGAGAATGCCAGTCGAGCTCTCACAGCAATGCAAGAGGAGTTCAGTAAGTTATAAGATGCTCAATTATGACATTTTGATGTGATGTATGCAAGAATAGAGGTGTTATAACATTTGTATACAAATCAATTATATAAAGAGTGTGCATGTGTGTGCTTAACTGACAAAAGTAACAGCAGCTGAACTACTTCGTAATTTGAAATACCTACAATTTGCATAACTTCGCATGAAAGTGCCTGGCTTGTTAAATCCCACACAGATGGGTTTCATTTCCTCGTGTCACACTTTGTATATTAGGCTATTTTCTATTATTAACTCAAGCTCAGTCTTTGTTCCCATTGAATCTTTTTCCTACTCGAAAGTACCTTCTGCCCCAGCTACCCTCTGCTCCTGATCACTCTTTCTTTGGTTCCTGCTTCTAGGTCCCCTTGCACGGATCTGTATTTCACTAAAAGCGCTCCCCACTCTCATGCAGTTGCCTCCACTTTGCAAGTTGAATTGGATGGCCGACTCAGCCCTTCAGCCGTCATTCGGTGATAACATGATTATCATTATATCAGGCAGGGATTACTATCAAGGGACTTGTTTTAGTAAATAAACAATTGGCCTCATTATGATACTGGCGGTAGCCGTATTTTTACGCCGCCCACGAATGGGCAATTACCGGGTCATTATGGCCTTGCCGGACCCAGTAATTGCCCATCCGTGTGCGTCGAAAAAAAAATTCTCCCCATTCCCATTTGAGCCCCCTTAGGGCTCAATGGGAATGGGGAGGTCGGATGCACCGGCGGCATTCGTGAATTGTGCCGGTGCATCTGACATGCTCTGCTCGTGGGTGCCGGTACGCCCTCCATGTCAGACCTGGCGGGCGGGAATGTACCGGCGAGCAGAACTTGTAGTTAGCCGGTCCAGTAACAACGGTACCGGTAGCTTACCGGTACCGTTGTTACCGGACCAGCAAACTTATTGTTCTGACCGTTCCTTGGAGGCATATGACCATCTTAATTTATAGAAAATAATGCAAATAGAGGGTGTCATGTTAGGATATGATATGGCATTTATAATGCGCCTATACACAAATGTTTCAAAGACTCATTATGACCCAGACGGTAAGGGGTTAACGGCGCCATAAAAGGTGGCGGCGCCGTTAACCCCTTACCGCCTAATTACGAGGTCCCTTTGCAGGTCCCTACCTTAACGGCTGGTTTTACCAGCCTTTAAGGATTGGACCCGCAAAGGGACCTTGGAGGTAATTACGGTACCGCAATTTGCGGTACCGTAACTACCGCCTTCCCCATTTCCATTGAGACCTATGGGGGCAAAAATGGGAATGGGGAAGGGCCAATGGTGAATGGGGAATTACCGCCCTGCCAACCTTGGAATGGGGCGGTAATTCCGCCATTCACCATGGCGGAATTGGTAAAAATTGGTAAAATACCGGTACCGCACGGGTCGTAATGAGGCCCAAATTCTGAGACTTCCAAATTGCGTACCTGTACGCTTAATTCATCTGGAGCTCAGATAAGTCTCTCTGTGCAACATGTGGAAAATGAGAAGCTGTGGACTTTATCTTAAAATTACTATACAAAGCAAAATCAAAATACACAAATTGTTGAGCGGGGAACTAGATAAGAAGGGCCGGGGCTCTTACACCATTTCAGATCCAGATGTAACAAAATTAATTGAAGCTATTGATTGTGTCATTGGTTGGGAGACAGGCACTTTTGCTCTGATTAAGCAGCTACAGGCAAAATCTAATGTTTGGGACCAGGGCAAGAACATTATAGAATTACAAGAATATAAGACACCCCAGGGCCTAATATAGGTAATAAAATAAATAGAGAAAAGGATCACAATGGATGAGATGCAACTCTATCTAGTGGCATTTCCTAGCCCCCTGATTAGAAGGCAGTGTAACCTTTCACCATATATAGTGGTGATAGGTCCGCGCCTGGAATGCTCTGCGGCACAGCCGGGACACCATAAGGCATCTACTTACAAAGTCAAACATACTTTACACTAAGAGACGCGCATTACTGGGCTGATTTGTACACACACATTCCATCCTGGAAACAGATGTGCTCTGGGGCAGGTGTCTGATGGGTGCACAGCAATCCCTGACCATAGCAGTGATAGTACTCGGTCAGGACATCACCAAGCTACTGGAAAAAGCACTAGATAAGGCAAAGTAAAACATAGCACGTGTCATGCATGTTTAAGGCAATTAAATGTATGAATTGAAATGTAATAATGAACTTGTTAAATTGTCATTTCTTTTAACTTCTGTATTCTGTATATAATATTTTATATATGTTTGTAGAAATAATTATGGAACGTTAATAACTAGCTATAACACACTCTATAAATAAGTGTTAATAATAGTGACATGTTTTCATCATTTAGTTGTCCCTATTGTGCTATATTAGTATATAGATAGCTAAGTAGATCACTATTGATCTGGGGCCCCCAGTTAATTTGCCCAATCCAACGGGGGTGTAGAAATGAAGGGTGTTAGCGACAGTGACAGCAGTTTCCACCATTCTTCTCAGACATTTGCTTTCACAGACGTCTTAAGTGTCCTTCCAATCTCTGGCCTCAGGTAGGGTCCACGCTTCAATAAGGTCCACAGCATCCATTAGGAGCCCTGCTGGGGACGAGCTTGCTGAACAAGATTCTTCTGGAGAAAAGAAGTGTCTCCAAACTGAACAGCATCAGACAGATGAGAGGCAAAGACAGATGGAAGCTGCAGGTTTATTAGAACAGAAGCATAAGGCTGCAGCAGTTTTAGCTGAGCAGAAACGTAGATTATGTAATGCTTGCACTGGTTCTAAGCACTGGAGGTAGCTTCCCACCTCCAGAAGATGGAAGGGGAATTGTGGGGAGCAGGCCTTATGAGTGGTCTACCAATGGCTGGTGCTATTATTATTCAGTTGGCATCTGAGGAAAGGCCCATTTATGAGAAAATGAAAGACAACGTCCTCAGGAAGTTCTGCAAAACTCCACATCAGTACGTCAGTACCAAGAAGATGAGTCATCATTCCTTGAAGTATCTGAGTGGATTGATCACAGGTAACAGAGTTGATACTTTTGAGGGCATGCATAATTTGGTTGCATGTGAGAACATACTTAAAAATGGTGTAGAAATAGTTCAAGTGATTACATCTAAACCAGATGAGAAGGCAACTGATCAAATTAGAACAAGTAGGGTAAGGGCACTCACCCCCTCCCTAAGAAAGGTCCCCAAAAGCGCAATGGGAAATCAGACACACATGCTTATCAGCTAACACAGAAAGAAAGAGGCACAGATTCTCTAACACTGAGGCAACCACACAGTTGGGCCGTCGAGGCTGCTTCTTGTGTGGGGATCTGACATATAGGAGAGGAGATGCAACTTGCAAAGGTAAACTAATGCTGGTCTCATGAATGAGTTATTTATTAAATATGTATGGTATGTTTTATTTATTTATTTGTGTGTGTGTTCATGGGGCTGGATGCAATGTTAAGAAAGAAAAGAAAGAAAAACAACGGAATAGACTGCCGTGCCCAAGAAGGAGCTGGGCAGGGGAGAAAAGAATCCTGGGAGGATTGAAGAAACGTGAGAGTTAGAAAAAGACAGTTAGAAAAGGACAGGAAGAAAATGACAGCAAAGAATGAGAAAATACGTACCTGTGGGCCGCTGCCTCGATTGTCTCCCCAGAAAACTGGAGCCCACTGAAGAGTGAGCCAAGGGGCTGAACTGCTTATACCAGGGACAGCTCGGCCACCCCGGGGCTCTGGCAGATGTCAGTCAACGGACCCACTTAGAAGATTTTAAAAAGGGCCACGCCTGTGGTGTTTACTGCCAGTGCCTCCTACTCAAATGGGACAACCCAGAAGAATGAAATAGGCCCTGGAGAGTGGAGGTTAAGGCACGCAGATCACCACTTTTGCAAGGGGTCGTCCAGAAGACCAGCAGAGCGTGGGTGTCCTCATGTGGTGGACAGGCCACCCTGAAGAAAGAGAAGGGGACAAGCCCCACATCTATAATCAGGGGACAGGCTTTCAGCCAGCCCTTCATCCAGCTTGGCAGCCAGCCCTCAGTGGCCAGGGTCACCAGAAACAGCCCTTGAAGGTACTTTTAAGGGGTGACTGACATACTGTTCATTTAGTGTTACATGTTGTATATATGGTGTATGTCGTTGTATATATATATATATATATATATATATGTATGTATATTTATATATTTAAGTTTACCCTAAGGGTCCCTGAGACCCCTCCAAAGAAGGGGAGCCGATGTAGCAGGTCCCCATGTAGTTGGTGCTCTCACCAGGGGAATATTAGGGAATTGGAAAGGGAAGAATATTTAAAAGTATAAGTGTTTATCATAAATAAAGAAGGGTCTCCTTTGGGATTCCTTTAAAATTCACGCTGGTGCCTGTGTCCATTAGTCATCTAAGAACTCAGGCTGTAGCGTGCTGGGGGTGGAGAAGTTGGTTTCCATGGGAACTGCCCCTGAACCAGGGACATCCTTGCTTGGACCAGTGCCAGAAAACAGCTGCTACACTGAGATGGAGGACACAGTTGTTACAGAACTCAGGGTCCTGGCATAACTAACTAATTTGTCCTCAGCTAGTGGCCCAGGTCAGGCCAACATTTGCAGGGCCGAGAGAGACTGCCCCACTCTGGCTGATCTGCGTGAGCAGGCAGAGAAACAGGTTTTAGGGGAAGCCCCTGAAATGTTCCGATTTACTGGGAGAATGGTCTCCTGTACTGTGCGCAAAGGAATTCTGAGGCAGCTGCCAACTGAAGGTTGGTTGTGCCCAATTGTCGTAGGAGGTTCTACAGGGCTTGGCTCACAATATTCCTTTGGCAGGACACTTAGGAGTGACCAAGACAGCTGACAGGCTGGCTGACCCCAAATGGGAGTAATAATGAATGAATGTGTGAGGTCCTGTCATATTTGGCAAGTATTCGGTAACTCTGGAGGGGAACAAAGACCTCCTTAATTCCACTGCCAGTGGTTGGACAGCCTTGCAAGAGAAGAGTTTCTTACTACTCTGCAACCATTGCATCAGTCTCTAACAGGAGCAAATCCCTCTTTGAAGTGCTAAAACATGGGTCTTTCAGCAACACCTGACCAAGGACAGATTCCAGTGGATGCACATACTGATGCGCTGTACTGTACTGCGCTACTGTTCAAAGATGCCAGTCCAAATGCTGGCTACCCACACTCTTTACAGCGCTCTACTGCTCCCGAGCTAGGTCCATGCTTTAAACAATAAAAGTAAAAATAAAATAAGAGGAATGAACATTGTGAGGAATTCATTTCTGACAGGGGCTTCAACTTCATATCTGTGCATATGAAAGCAATGTGGGAGGACTGTGGTATGACTTCCAAGTTCTCCAAAGCTTTCAACCCGCAGAACAATGGGCTTCTTGAGTGGTTCAACAACACCCTAAAAGGCAGAATAGGTGGCTTGGAAGAGCACCTGAGTAGAAAGTAGGATATGCCTACTGTTTGCCTAACGTGAGGTGCCACACAAGGCAGTAGTGAACATTCATTGTCAGCTTCTGTTTAGCTATCCTGTTAGGGGGTCATCCATGTCTGGTACAGGAAGGAAGGGAGGGCAATCCCCAATCTTCTTACCACAACACAGTGGAGTATGTTCTTGGTCTCAGATCCAAGGAAGTGGGTAACCCTGTTGGCTCACTGTGTAGAAACCCTGAGACCTGCATTGAAAAGGGGCATAATATTGGAAGTGAAAACTGCTCTACTCAAGCTGGAGAGGGTGAACAACTGGGACAAGGCAGGGAAGTTACAAGTTCCAAAATCAGCCCTAATGCACCTGCTGGGGCTAGCACCCAGGACAGCTACGTTAGTTAATGCCATCCTGGCAGGGGCTTCCTGATGATGTGGTGGCAGTCCCAAGTATTGAGAGGTGGGTCCATGGAGGTGTCGTGGCTGGCCAGCAGTATCAATGACCAGTCTAACCTTGAGGGGAAGAAACCTGAACTATTTCAGGCCTACTAAAGGGCTGTTAGAGAATACCATCCATGTCCTGTGGAGGAGACTGCAAGTGCAGACCAAAAGGGGAAAATGGAAGTTACAACTTGTTACAAGCACTGGCAAAGCCAACAGCTTTGGCTTGTGTATAAGTATGAGGCATTTCCAAGCATTGATATAAGATTTCCAGGTACTTGCACCATTTTGCACTTGCTACCATCAATGAACAGTTACTACCACTCCAGCAGTGCTTAGCATGATATGCTTCATTCTGCTCATCGCATAGAGTACAAAGTGGCCAAACCCTTTTGCCCGGATGTCCTAGGCAGGACCTGTGAATAGGACCGATTTTTGCCGAATGAGAAGACCAAACCCAAGAGTAGTAGGACATACTGGCATGCAAGCGAAGATCTAAAGACATTGGTGGAGAGCAGACCTTGAGCTGTCTTTGTAAATGAACTGTCACACTACAGGATGAATATGAGTGAATTTAGGGGCTGACAGGCTCACCCGGGCTGGGAGGGGGAAGTCGTGGATGTTCCAGGTAAGCCAGTGTGTGTCTGTGTTCGGGAGGAGGGAGGATGTTTGTAGTGGAGTAGGGAGGTTGAAGGGGCCGGGGGAGCATGAAAATGTGTGTTTGCTAAATCATTGTCTCAGCCTGTTATCATAGATCCCTGTAGAGACAGGCAGCAACATCATACTTGCCTGTATGAAATAATATCACACTGGTCTCTGTAAAAATATTGAATCAGCACTTCTTGTAGAATGGTGTAATACCAAAGGCTGCTATTAGATGTCCCTGCAAAGCAAGCACAGGTATTCACTATAGACTGCAATACCAGAAGTCGTTCAGAGAGGACATGCCTGCAATTCCTAGCATTGTTCAATGAAAGACCCATGAAAACATATCTACGACCCCAAGATAAAACCTTTGGCTGCAGAAATAGCAATGGGAAATCTTAACATAAAAAATAGAATATCACAAACTTTTATTAGTGTTCTTTGTAAAATTATTGAAGCAGCACTTCTTGTAGAATGGTGTTACACCAAATGCCGTTACTAGATGTCCCTGCAGAGCAGTACAGGCATTCAATATAGACTGCAATACCAGACGTTGTTCGTAGAGGTTCTTTGGGAAATTCCTTGCAAGTTTCAATGAACGAATCATTAAAAACTATGAGTTACAAGCGAAATGTCAGTGTAAGAATGGTACTAATCGCTGCTCTTTGTAGATGTATAGTGTGATATGTGTCAAAGCTGGCACTAAATTATACTTTTTAAGTGTACCATTGTGCTTAACTGCCTTTAAGCTCCTTGCTAGGGGTGACTGTATGTATTTTCCTACCGACGCCCCTTTGAAGTGGAGGGAAATGTCAGTGTGAACTCTCTTAATGCTGGATGCATAGATCCACTGACGTGTGTGGGCGGGATACATGCAACAGTTTATTTTTGTTTTTGTTTTTCACAGCCCGTTTGTGAAATGCTGGATCCTGAAGGATTAAAGAAATAAAACACATTAGAAACAAGGAAGCTAGAAATGAAAAGCGTGGCCGTGTGTCTCATTTATGGAAAGTCCAGAGGGGTTGGAAGATTGAACAGCATTTTGGACAGAGTGCAAATGCCTACAGATAGCGGCCAGAGACCAAGCATATGATAACAGCGCTCAGCAAGAATCAGATGCATTACATTGCATAGAATAATTAACAAACAAACAATAGGATTTTCTCCCACCAATGGGCTTTCTGCAACCCCTTCAGAATTCCATCCTCGAATACAGCAAGGCAAGTGTGATCGAATGGGCCTCATTACGACCCTGGCGGTAAGGGGTTAACGCCAGCGTTAGCTGCGCCGACCCCTTACCGCCAACTACGAGGTCCCTTAGCGCCATGGCGCTTTTAACACCTGCTTTTAGCAGGTGTTAAAATCCATGGCGCTAAGGGACCATGGAGTTAATTACGCCACCGTAATTTACGGTGGCGTAATTAACGCCTTCCCCACTCCCATTATGCCCTATGGGGCAAAAATGGGAATGGGGAAGGGTAAATGGGGATTGGGGACTTACCGCCCCGCCGACCTCGGAATGGGGCGGTAAGTCCGCCAACCACCATGGCGTAAACGTAGTTTACGCCATGGTGGTAAAGTCACGGCCCAGGCGGTAACTTACCGCCTGGGTCGTAATGAGAATGGCTGCAGAACCAATGGCATCCTCCTGACATTATTATCTGTACAGCCAATAAGGTTGTGTTTACATCAGAAGACACTACAACACCACCCACAAATCAGTATATGGACAATTTGGCAGCCATTTTATAAAACACGCATCTTTAACAACACATCTTTATTTGCAAAACCAAATGCATTAACATATGGAACATAACCGAAAAGATGCACTAAATATTTTAAAAAGCATCAATCAAGTCAAACAACTTTAAAATAACATTAACAGATGATGGACACCATTTTGGAAGTATAAATGGCTGACAAATTAACCACACAGTAGAAAGTGAGCCAAAGAGTGCAAAAGGAAGTGTGGCTGCAAGGAAATTGGTGGGTATGGGATGAAATTCCTATACATTTCACTTAGCAGTGGGCATTAAATAGGTGGGACACATAGTCAAACTACCATGTAACCATCCTCATATGCAACCTGCATTGAAAAGCATTACAACAAACCTGCATCCAAAGCCCCTGTTTCAAGCTCTCATGTTAAAGTTCTTATTTCAATGACAATAGTTTCGGCTTCATAGGTAGCGCTTTCAGCGCCACCTAATAGCCAAAACTAAAAATGACAGAATACAGTAAAAATTAGGAAATGAGGATTAGATATTTATTTATTTATACACTTATAGCAGCACACAAAGCCCTCAGGCATCTAGGCGCTGGTTACAGTAAGTGCGAAGTGACATTCTAAAAGTGAAAGACCAAGCATAGTGGTTACAACATTCAGGTGGTTGTTGGAAGCAGAAACTGACAGAACAATGCCTCATGGTACGGTGGACAAATGCAGGTGTACAGATACACATGAAAGGCAAGATTAGAGTAGGTGCACAGTTTGGCAGAGCCATGCCTCATGGTACAGGGGCTACATCAGATATACATATACTTAAGAGACAAAATTAGGGTAGGTGCACGGTCTGGCTAAAGCCTCATGGAACGGGGCCTACATAAGGTATACAGATACGCATCTTGTCTGCATCTAGGGGATCAGGTACAGAGAATCGGCTATTAAAGAGGAAAGGGAAAAAGAGATTGGTACAGCAAGCAGTTAGATTGGAGCAGTAGGTTTTGCTGTGGGAGAAGAAAGAAAGATAATCATTGGAAAAGCTGAAGTGCCAGTAGCAATGACATTGTGGAGGAAGTGACCGACAGCGTGTCAGGGTCCGGTAGGCAGAGAAAGCAGAACACTTGTGCATATTAAGACTAGAGGAGGGTACCAATTATAACAAGAAAGAGAAAAGTGGAGGAGAAAGACTGAGGAAAAGAGGAATCCTAAAAGACAATGGGTTTCATTAAGAATTTGCCAGTCAGGAAACAAGGGTGCCTGCCGTGGCTGCTGTCCCCGACAGGTCTGACCCTGCTGTGTACTGCGGCCATGGTAGGCAGACTGTCCACAGAAGCACAGGTACCGTTGCTGATGGTGCCGCTATTTCCGTGTCCCCACTTCTATCGAGTCCACATGACTCTATGGGAATGCAGACTTACAGTGTGCCGGCCCCTGACTTCGCGGGCCGCCGGACTTGAAATGAGCCGTTGCCACCGGGAAATCAACCGCTGGTAAAATATTACGGTTCCGGCGGCAACCCACTGGTAGCATCAGCAGGTTTACTGCCGGACCTGTAATGAGGTCCAATGTCGACAAAATGGGAAGGGAAGGGCAAGGAGAAGGAGAAAAGTTCAGCCAACAAGATATCCTAATGGTGCATGGGGAAGTGAGTGTGGAAGTGAGCACTACGAGGAGCAGATTTCAAAATATGAAGGGATAGTGATGTGGGTGTTTGGAGCGAATATTAAACAGGCAGACATGTATGGAGGAAATAAAAAAGGGAAAGGAAGGTGAGGTGTGAATATCTCTTGAAAAGAGAGCTCAGTCAGGGATGGAAACAAACCTGCATGAAGGAACAAATGGTAGTGAAACATCTAAGGATGCAAAATTCTACAACTTGCCACAATGCAAGAAACGCAATGCAGAGGCACAGAGGGAAAAAACAGAAGGGACAGACTGAAATAATTGTGATCTATTTGGGAACTCTGGACTTGGAAAACAAATTATAATCCTTCTCATTCCCCATCAATAATTTGTAATGAACCCTTTCACTGCACATGTTTTAAGACACTGTTTAATTGAACCCTTCGATGACAACCGTTTTAAACACCTTTCGTTTGTTGGCCCTCTCAATCATTAGATGCCTTGACTTTAAACCAACCCCAACCTTGATGACCAATAAAAGAAAATAATTGTTAAAAGCCAACCAAAACAGTGTTGAGTACTTTGTGAATTCCATGACCCGGTGATAGAACCAAGAAGGATTTCGAATCTCCATGGGGTGGTCGGATAATGCAGATTCCTCTCAAGGTTTCTGACTGCAACAGGACCACTAACAAAGGTTTGGTGGCCATCTGGCCTAGCCAGAAGAAATGGGAACTTGTGAAGGCATCATGAAGTAGAGACAGACAACTGAATATAGTTTGGGCTACAAACATTTATTAAAATAAAAAGAGGGTTGGAAATAGGCCTAACTTGCCCTGTTCTTAGGTTGGATTTGCGTACCTAACTAAACCTAATGATAGTATGTGGCAGGAAGTCCAAAGCAAATGTCTTTCTGTGTCAAAAAAACTATACTTGCCCTCACCTCTAATTGTATGCAATGTGTAGGGATGTCAGCATTAAATGAGAAGTATTCCAATTAAAGGTCAGCACTTCTTCCAGCACTTGGATGGAAAAGGGGTCTCTTTTCCCCAAGGTTCAAACAGTTCTCCTTACAAAAGAGGGGATCCCTCTCCCAAGCTTTCAAGTCTATCAATGTTCCAAAATAACACAATTCCTTGGGACACTTCCCAGCTCTTCCAGTTTTGGTTACCTTTCACCAATTCATAGAGTTCAGTTCATCAATATCATTTAATACAGGTTTTCCTTTATTCAATCACAAAGTGGCTTTTCCATAGGTGGGTGTATTCGGTCTAGACGCAGTTGTCGGACCACACGGTCTACCCATAACAGGTCACGCATCCGACACACATCTTACATGGGTGTGCTTCATTGGTATCTTGCCACAATTGCAGCTTCACAGTTAGGCTTGACTTATTCTCCTTTCAAGTGCCCATGAAGCTTTATCAATCTTGTTGTTATCACCATTCACTTGTTTAGTAGCTTTCACTTGCAAATACCAACATAGGCTTCCCAGTACACTCTCCTGCTAGGAAACTCAGTTTATAGTCCTTTTCCACAAGCCATCATAAGCTTCCCAGTACGCTCTCCTGCTAGGAACTCAGCTCTCAATAATGCACAATAATATCTGCTTGCTCTTATTAATGCGTGTTTGCCTCTTGACAATGTTCCTTTCAATCATTCACTTATACTTGCTTGTTTGACGTTATTTTTTAAGAATTCCTTTTCATCTCAGTTCATACCTTTTCACATCACTGGTATCAACATTTCCTCTGGTTTTATCACTGTTCATTACTTCACTGTGGTTCTTATTCTGAATTTTCCCCAAATTGACTTAAGTAAGGGTTTCATGAAAATACAGAGGGCCTCATTACACGGACGGCGGTAAGGGTTTACCGGTACCGGTAAGGGCACCGGTACCGGTAAACCCTTACCGCCTTACTACGAGGTCCCTTTGCGGGTAGGTACTTTAACGCCTGCTGTTTAACAGGCGTTAAAAACCAACCCGCAAAGGGAGCAGGGTGCTAATTACGGTACCACAATTTGCGGCACCGTAATTAGTGCCTTCCCCATTCCCATTATGCCCTATGGGGCAAAAATGGGGAAGGGCAATGGGGGAAGGGGGAATTATCGCCCGCCAACCTTGGAATAGGGCGGTAATTCCCCTTTCCACCAAGCGGTGCCAGTATTTTACCGGCATGGACCAAGGTGCTAGTAGCACCTTGGTCCTCCGCCTACCGTGTAATGAGGCCCAGTCTCTTTCTTTTATCAGCTTGTCAAATATGGCAATTTCCCCAATGAAAACATGTGTCAGTACGCCTTGGGGTTCCCAGCGTTTCCTGGGCAGTGTCTGAAGTACGGTGTGGAGCTGCAGGAAAGTGTTCTCTATACTGCCGGTCCTCACACAGTTTCGTGGACAGCTTCTCTGTCGCACGCCGGTTTAGCTGATGCACCTCACTGCCTTTGTGACTCCGCCAGCACTTTCTCTGCTGCGATTCATTCGGTGGTGCTCCTCCAACTCTCGCCCGGTCTCTCCAGTTACTTCTCCGGTTCAGAGGGAAGCACCAGCTTTCCTCCACAGAGCTTTCTCATGCAGACCTGCTTTCCATCTGGCTTCCTGCTGCGCTAGCTCTGCATCGCTCTCCTGCTAGCGTTTCGCTTGCACAGGACTGTTCTCTCGTTCATGTCCCTCGCCGTCTTCCAATACTGGCATTTAAATTTCATCTTCATTAAGTACTCGGCACCTATACTGTTCAGAGTTAGTTCTATTGTCTGTTGTCAGTCTTTGTTGCATCTTCCTCGTCCCAGTACCAAAGTGGTGTTCGTATGAGTCAGAATAAATAAGAAGGGGATGTATGGCTCTGGTGTGTCTCTTCCTCGTTCCAGTACCTAGTAGGTGTTTGCTGGAGAATGATGTAGATAAACGATTGGGAAGGGACTAATAACCTACACAGGCCTTGGGGATATTACACTCATTAGAAAAGCGAAAAGGGGGATACCGTGTCTCACCCAAGGGTGCCTCATCCCCACTCCCCAGGTCTCCTCCACCCAGCTGATCCTCCATCGCTTATCCACCACCAGGGTCAGGATCCGATAGTGGCAGCCTTTCCCTGGCCACCTGGAAGGATGATATATTGGGGAAAGAAGTGAGGACGCCCTCAGATGCCTCACAGAACCACAAAGACTGGAGGCCTTCTGAGCCTTTGACAAAGGGAAGACATTGCATCAAGCACGCACCCTGAGCAGAGGGGTGAAGTACCGCTCATCACCTGCATGCCGCAGGCTCAGTACAGACGGGATCTAACACCACCGTAGAAAGAACTGTTCTGTAGAATGAAAACTAGATTGAAGGAGCCATGGAAATTGTGGCATATCCAGACCCTGTTACAAAGTATCCAGTAAAACAAAAGCCCAAATTCAAAGATAGCATGCTGATTAAAAACCATGTCCAAACACATTAACTTGTCTGTTAGTTGTCTTAATGTGAATTTATAACTACTTCCCTCACTGCATACTAAACACTATATCCGACACACATATTTACACATAAATGTTCAAATAATTAGCTACTAAAACACAGATCCATTTTTGACTTAAATAACATCCCTCATTAAATAAATAAAAGAATTTCTGAAGATTCTCCAAACATTGATTTGAAATCACTTCTTTTTTTCATAACTATTTTTATTATATTTTTAAATAAAATGGTAAATACAAGTCACAGAGATGCACGGAAAATTGACATGTCATGTTAAATTGAATGCCCTACATCCTCCCCCCCTGTTGTTGATTTTCTCAGTTAACCCATTGTGCTATGACTCCTCTCTGCAACTTCACAACTCCTGAGGTTCAAGACCCTGTTCCGTGCTCTGCAATCAGATCGTCCCATCCTCAGTGATCAGCGCTCAGATCACTTCTTGCCATTTACCCCATACTTGGATATGTTTCTGGAGGCAACCCCTATCTCTATTCACTCAATGTTCTAGGTTGTAGCAATAGTCCATCCCCTCACGCCAGTTTGAGCTCCTCGCGGCCACCGGTCCACCACACCCCATCTGGCCACAATCAGCACCGTTTTGATCAAGCACCGTTCCTTACGGGGAAAGTCTGTATCCCCCAAGACACATAACATGCAGAACTTTGGGCAGTCCCGCAGCAGCCTCCTCAAACCCCCAATTTAGCATCCCTAACGGCTCCCCAGTAACTCTTTATCCTGGGACAATCCCAGATAGTATGGAGGAAGGTACCCTCCTCTGTCCCACAACTCAAGCAATTTGAATCCGTTGCTTTCCCCATCCCATGTTGCCGAGCCCCAGTATAATAGTTCCTCTGCACTGCATTACTTGATAATGATTGAGCCTCACGTTTCTGGAATTGCCTGCTTCCCTGGGAGACCTTGGACACCCACCCAGTCCTACTCTTCCATCTCCCACAGGCACCTGCCCCATTTAGGTCTCAGGTTGCTCAGGGCCGATGTGGGAACATTATTTATCACTTGGTAGAGTGTAGTGACCACCTTACCCGTCATCCTCCCCTCTGATAGGTTGGCCTTTGATCTTTGTGCAAGTGCATAAAAGGGGGGATAGATGTGAGCCTGCTAATTACAGGCCAATAGCCTATAGAGAGCAACATTTTGCCAAATCCTTACTAACCATTACGGAGGACTGGACAATGACTGCAAGACGTATATCTAAGTTCCAGGTGGGCTTTCGGAAGTCAGTGAGAATCCATGCTAGTGGTTTGTGTATCCAATCCCTGATATACCAGGCCTACGGGGAGGGAAAGGATGCATTGTTCTTAGCAAGTGTGGACCTGAGTATTGCCTTCGACCAAGTTGACAGAGCAATGCTCTGGTCCAAACTCTTCAGTTGGGGCATGCCAAATTCATGGGAAGTCACAGATCCAATAACAAAAAAGCCGGGTCTTTGACACTGGTGCGTCTTCACTCCCTGTCTGTTTAATTTATACCTAACTGATCTGGGAGAATACTTAGAAATAGCTGCATTTGTGTCACCCAAGATAAAAGGGGAGCGTTGTTTTTGGGTGTAGTATGCAGATGACCTAGTGCTCCTAGATGGGACCCCCATAGACCTAGAGAGACTCCTTAATCGTCTAGGGGAATATGTGAATCGTCTGAGCGTAAATCCGAGTAAGTCTGTATAATGTGCTACAAAGGTAGGAAATGTAGTCCTACACCATAAAGATGGATTATGAATACTTCCCCAGTGGTGGTGGTCCATACAGTTAGATACAATTTGTTTAGGCCATCAGAGTCAGCTAAGTCCAAAAATATTCTCTAGGAAGCATTGTAAATTCACTATGACGCCGCTATTACACTTCTTCAAGGGCTAGGTCATTACAGTTCTATTCTATGGTCTCAAGATTACATCAACACACGAGAAACTTGACCTGAATAGATTGGAGGGTGTGATTTGGAGTAAGGTGTTCTGATTGCTGTCATGTGTACCTACCATCATTACGCGGTAATAATTGGGTTTGAACACAATGACTGCCTAGGTCAAATTGAGATCATTGATGCTTTATCGCAAATGACTGACCGCCAAAGTGAATTCCCTCGATGCATTGATGGGAGGGTGTTCACCTGAGCCTCATGAAAGTCTGATCTCCTCCTTTAAGGAAAAATGCAATGGCATTTTGATGAAACACGATGTGGCATCTGTAGCACTGGTGAAAATCCTGAACAGGTGAAAAAGAAATTGTTGGACAGCGACTGGATATTAACTTGTGAAAAGAGAATATAAGTATTACAGTGAAATAGCCAGAGAATAAAAGAAATGGGGTTGCCATATCAACTACCTAACCCAATGTCCAGATAGAGGAAATAAACTGAATGGGTTTGAAATGCCGTCTGTGCGCTTGCGACCACTCTATTTAGTTTTGGTTATGGCAGGTTTTGTTCACCCTTCCAAAAAGCCCACGCAGACCAGGGCCTTAAAAAATTAACAAAGAGAATTGATTTGGATAATGGTGATTTGCGGACCGCCTTCCTGATAATGAGCAATTTAGTATCAAAAGTACAATTAAATCATAATATTCCAATTATTGATATTCTTAAAGTTGCAATTTATTCATGAAGTAGTCAGCCAACACGTGTTTCGACCTTGGTCCTTTTCAAGCCGGACACAAATGATTGAGTTAAATTAAGTTAACATTCATATGTGATTACACGTGATTAGTGAACAATATGTACGGTGTATTAACATAAAATACTATAACCCAAGAAAAAGAATATGAAAAATAACACATTTTTTACAGAATGCTTGACAATTGCAAAATAGTTTACAGTTTAGAAAATAAACCAGAAGATGAATAAAATGATTACATACCCCATAGCAGTTTGAAGATTGGGGGTCACACAGAAGTGGAAAAGAACAGAAATGGAAACTGAAATATTGGCTTTTGACCATGTTGGTACACAATTGCCATTCCTAGGTAATTAACTAAGTGTAAAATGACAAATAGCACCTGAAATGCACCTTTACCATTACTGTGAGTATATATCAAAGTGAATGTTGGCATCCAAAGTAGTATCTTGAAATAACAGACTGTCCCATGGTGGTATTAATTAAATTTGACCATTGGCATGAACCTTATTAGGTGGAATTCTACTCTTTACTATGGATGCAGAATGTGTTGTAAAAAAAAGCCACTCATAATATAAGTATCACCACGTGACATGCAATGGTGATGGCAAGTAAGAGCTTACCCCTTCTTCTACTGATTTGGTCGATGAACCTAAAGTGATTAAAACGACACTTGGGTTAATTAACTTGCCTCTAGAGTTCATGTATTAATTAGTGATACCGCTTTATAATCGAAAATAAATTAATAACGTAATGTTTCTCTCGTTACTTGATTGTAGTTGGATGAAAAAAAGGATTAAGTATCCTCGGCTGATTAGCGCACCGTAATTCTGGTACATTCAGAACAAAATCATGAAGTTCCAATAAGTAGAGTGTTCATCGTGTAGTTGATGCAATAAAATAATAAAATGGCTTCATTGCTGTTATGACCCGGTCTGGGTCATAGTGATATAAACAGGATACAGTTGCAGGTATGATCAATGGTTGCTTTATTCAGGTTCTTCAGTTACAGGTACAAATCAGGTCTCCTCAAGTACATAAGGAGATAGGAGGAAATCATTAGAGAAACCCACTGGCTCCCACCACCCAGGCTTCCTTAGATCAACTGCCTGGGTTAGAACCCATTCATACACAAACACTCCAAGATACCTCATACATTCCACAAATGATATCACCACATACATACAGCATTCAGAAGGCGAAACCATAGAGGGGAAGGCTGATCCTAACAATTGCCTCTCACCTTATTACAATGCATATAATTGCGTCCGCATTGGTATGCCGTAGAACTATGAACGTACACAATCCATGTTAAATTATTTGGGTATGATTCCGCCTATTCAAAAGCAAAACGACATTTGGCTAACATGAATGTAGGTTCAATGGATAATAGATAAACGTTCCGCATTGGAAGTCATTACAGCATCTATTTAGCAGTGAATAAAAGTAAAGTGATAGAATTTTAAATGATGTGATTCTCCGAACAGATAAGCAGTAGTTCTGATTTGATCACTATATAGTTCGGGCTGTTATGCACTACCGACCGATTGCGCATTAAGCTATCAGATTCACATAATTGCTAGGTGTAAGCAGACTCAGTGTGCCACTGATTGCCAGACAAATACACTTGGCTGTGGTTTAAAAATAAAAATAAAAGTCGTAGCACAATCTCATGCTCCATTTCGTTCAGTGACTAATTAGACATAAGTGAGTGTAATGTCCTTACAGCATCCTTATTGACCTTTTCACAATTGACCGTGTATATATATATATATATATATATATATATATATATATATATATATATATGGGTTTTGGGGGGTTTGGCGTTGGGGGGGTTGTGGGGGGTTCCCCCCACATATATGTTACAATTGACCTTCACAATTCGGTCAATTGTGAAAAGGTCAATTGTAATTCGAACAGTTGTAAAACGAACAATTCGTATACAACCATTGAACATAAGTGAGTGTGATGTCCATACAGCATTCTTATTGCAGTGCTGTTAGCTTACCTTACTGGCAATATGGCAAAGTTCTTGGGTCAAATCCCAGATCGGTTATTCCTGGTCGGAACTCGCTGCACCTTACCTTAAGTACTCTATTGTTTCCATTCATAACCTGAAACGTGTCACGCGAAGTGCCGTATGGGTGTAATACGTCACACGTTTTACCCATTAAGGGTACAGTGGCGAAAACAGATCAATTTACCATCCATTTTCCTTCATTTCATTTGCGCATTGCCTCCTCTCTTCACCGTCTTGGCTCCCATTAGTTTCAATAGTCCCACAATCTTAAATCTGACTTATTCGCTAATTCATGGCTCTGCTGCCAATGCAAGGGTTCATTTAGGATAAGCACTATTTAAACTCGCAAAATGTTCTCTTAACCTTAAACACAATTGTCTAATAGTACTGCCTGTTATGCTCACCTGGCTCCCACAGGGGCGCCGATCGGACCCGGGCAGCTGCGGTCTCCTCCAACGTGAAGCGTAGTGCAGAGATGGCAGACTGGACTGGCCCGCCTAATCTCGTCTGCTTGACCCGTAGAAGTATTCTCCTGCAAGTGGAGAAAGGGATTTAGCCACCCGTGGATTCTAGTAAGGGCACCCCACTGTTCTCCCCACTACTCACCTCCGATATTCCCTTTGAGCTCTCCATCCTGCGTGGAATGCAGGGGCGCGTAGATACCAGTTACTTCACTGGTTCGAAGGCGTTGGAAGAATTCCGGGTGAATATTGACTCTGAGGTTCCTGGCGAGAACCCGTAAGTATGAAGTCCAAAGAGTTCAATATGTCCGATGTTCATTCTTGTCCCATTCCCTTCTTGTGTGGCAGCTGATGGCATCCAGGGGCAAGGTAGCCATCAATGGTGGGTGGGACATGTGTTGGGGCTTAAAAGTGCATGGTGCCATGTGGGCTGCCTGCGGGGCAAATGACGGAGCCAGTGTTTCTATTTCTACCTGCATTTCTACCTGCAGGCGGGAGGTGTTACTCCCTCCAGGACTGACCTCGGTATCAGCCAGTCCGGAAACAACGGTGGCAGCGGATTTACCGCCACTGTTGTTTCCGGACCGGCAAGGTCATAATGTGGCCTGATGTCTGTAGCACTGTAATGTCCTGGTAATTTGAGGCCAAAATCATTCATATTTGTATGCATTACAAAGTTATCCAAAGATTCTTCTGTACCTTGCCATATGATCAAAATATCATCGATGTAACACTTCCATGTAATCAAATTCCAAGAAAAGCTATCATTGTAAAATACATGCGTTTCCTCAAATTGCCCCATAAAAAGGTTAGCCAAAGATGGTGCATGCTGGGCTCCCATTGCCACCCCCTTTGATTGAATATAATATACATTGTTGAAAACGCAGGTGTTGTTAGTTAAAGTAAATCTTAAGAAACTTTTGAGCATTTCAATGTGTTTATAATAAGATGCGGAGGAATTGCGAAACGTGTACTCAACTGCTTTAATTGCTGGATCGTGGTCTATGCTCGTATACAAAGCTGTAACATCAAGGGTAGCTATCAAAAAATCTTCTTGCCAAACTATGGTCTTAAGGAACTGTAACACTTGCGTGCTATCTCTGAGATACAATTTAATCTTCAGTACATGTGATTTTAGAGCATCATCTAAATAATGTGAAATATTTTCTATAGCCCAGCCTATGCCACTCATTATAGGTCAGGTCTAAGATCAGGAATCAGGGTTTATGTATTTTTGGAAGAAAATATAGAGTTGGCATGGTTGGTTCTGTTATAATCAAAAATCTGTTCTCCTCTTCCGTGAGGTAACCCAAAGAGTACCATTCGTGGACAAGTGCCTGCAGATCCTGTACGACCCTCTTAGTTGGATTGGAACCCAGTTGTTTATAACACCCTGGGGGGGCTAAGTGTTTATTGCCCATGCTGATGTAGTCTTGTGTATTAAGTATGAACACATTGGCCCCCTTATCTGCCTCTTTAATCGTGATGGTACAATCGCTTACTTAGTTATCCAGTACCTTTTGTTCCTCTTTGTTTAGGTTTGATCTGCTTTTTTTCTTTTTGTCACAAGGTTTTTCTATGTGTCTCTACATATAGTTACTTATCAAACAAAACAGCCATTTTTATCACATCAACAATCGTTATCTCATTTATTTAGGTACATTGTTTTGTATACAACAGAGCAGTTTTATATTCCATAATGTCGCTAATCCACATCTGATTATGTTCTAGGAGGATGTATTCACTAGGTAATGAACTGGGCATTTCAATTAATATTTTTAGGATTTTACCTTCAAATCTATTCATCTCAGCCTTCAGTTTTATACCCCAGATCACAGATCCATACAATAGACATGATGCTATTTTTGCATCATATAACAGCATTATCGTCTTTATAGAGATCTCAGCCTGTTTTCCAATAAAATGACTTAGCATCATAGTGATGTTCATACATTTAGATTGTATGTCTAGCCATTGCTGTTTCCAAGATACATTCTAATCTATGATCACTCCCATGTATCTGTAACATTCAACAACTTCAATCACCTGTCCCTCAATAGTCCATCTCAAGATTTTTTGTGCTACGCGGTTCATTTTTCCTTGAATGACAATCACCTTTGTCTTGCTAAGGTTCATTTTTAGCCCATTAGTGGTAGCAAATGTTTCTAATGCTGATAGTTTATGCTGAAGACCACCCGCAGTGTAATCTACCAAAAGAAGATCGTCCGCGTATCCGAGCCAACCAATCTTGAGCAGGCCTATATTTAGGTAATTGGACATCATTGTTTTAAAAGCCATAGGTAAATCTGCTAAGTATAGATTAAATAAAGTTGCAGCTAAGTTGCACCCTTGCTTGACTCTGTGACATGTTGGTATACGCCCAGAGACTTTGCCCTTGCTGTCTAATCTCACTCTTACTGATGTATTCGAGTATAGTAATCTAATCATGGATAAAAAACCAGGCAGGATGTTTCAGCGCTTTAGTTTATTCCATAATTTGTTTCTAAGAATCGTATCAAATGCTGCAGAAAAATCTATAAATGCCCCATAGACAGGTAGCTGACGTCTCGCCCAAGTATATTCAATTGCTGAGACCAAAGTTGTAATGTTGTGGAGTGTCGAAGATTTTGCTCGAAATGCAGATTGATTAGGCGGTAAAATATGACACTCTGTAATCCATTGGATCAATTCTATATGAAGTACTTTGGCAAAACCTTTGGCTGGTATATCCAGCATCGCTAACATGCGATAATTGCCAGGCTCTTTCCTGCTACCTTTTTTGTATATGGGTAATATAGAGCTTTCCTGCCATGTTTTAGGGACCATATTGTGATTCCCTAGCCATACAAACAGTAAGTGCTGAGCTTTTGCCCATTTGTCCGGTGATGGTTTTATCAGTGCATATTGCATGTACAATTTGGGCCCATTGCTCGCGTGGAGGGCATACTTATAAGAATCCTCTAATTTCTTCAACAGATAGACTACACTTCCATTCAGTAACCACAGGCTGTGAAGTTTCATCATTAGGTTCCTGGGCCCCAAGCATATTTCTAATATGTGTGGACCATTCATGTTCTCCAACACAGTTAACAGGGAGTACCTTCTTTTTTGTTTGGTTTGTTACTGTCCATATACCTTGAGTATTGTTAGAACTAGACAAATGGGCCAGTGTTCTCCAAATCTCATTAGCCTTATGTGTTTTATGTCACCGGAGCCACTTTTGATGTTCGCACTTAGTGGTTTTTACTTTTCACATCAACATCATCTTGATTAGTATTTATGATTATACTTATCATTTTACGCAGCAATGTCTTAGCATTATGGATCACATTGTCATACTTAGGCTTATTTTGATGTATCATATTCCATCTTTCACTTGTGGAAGTGTACTTACGTTTTTGTGCAGAGACACATTTTATTGCGGCTATTGTATTTTCAAAAGCTACTATCACATTGAATCATTAGAGTGTTACGGCTTGGTTCATGACAATAAACTTAATGAGTTCTAACTTTGCTCTCTGATGACGCTTTGTCAAGTTAGTTGGGTTCCATTTTATGCGGTTCCCGCCATTATAATCAGGATGTTATCAGTTAGATCATATGCGTTCTTTTCTTCCACACCATTCGTTAACAACAGATATAAGGGGAGATGATCGCTTTCTTCATGGGTGCCAACAGCCATATCACAGACGAACTCCTCAGCCGATGTATTAATTATAATGTAATCAATGGTCGACATACTCAGTCTGCCTATTCTCGTTGGTTTCCTAAAAGGATCACTTGGACTATTATCATTCAAAACCTTCAATTTAAATGTTTGAATCACGTCATTCCAACCTTTGCCATGTCTATTGACCATGTGGGTCATATGTGGTCCTGATTTACAGTGGTCTTCATCTGGACAAAAACTTCTGTCAGTATGGCATTGAGGTCTCCTAACAAAATGATCAGAATTTTAGCGTCATATTCTTTTAAGCTTTTCCTAATGGTTTGAATATTAACCTTATTAAAAGTTCCATTTGGTGAATTATATATGTTAATTACAAGCATTGGTGAGCCCACATGGTTATCACATTGAATGAGAACCGCTAATACCATAACTGTGGGCCATCTTTTATCAGAACCGGTCCATGGATGTCGTATCAATGTCAAGAGGCGTCCCTTAGGATGTCCCAGTGGTCCTTTTATGACAAGTCTTTGAATGGTACTGCGCCCATCAATGTCGCAGTATTCACACATCCAAGTTTCTTGCAATGCTACCACAAGGAATAAGTGCATATTTACTATTATTCCCGCTTCTGCAGTGTAATGAGAGTGCCCTCTTGTGTTCCTGGATATTGCAAAATCAATGCAATCGAGATTGTTTGATAAATTGGGCTTTAAAAGCTACTGGAAACCATTGCCAATACCCTTCCAATGTCTCTGACGGAAAATCCGATTGTAGCGCATTTTCTAATGTCTTTGTGTCTTGACAACAGCTCTTATCTCCTATCGGATTTCTTTTTTTCAAGATGACTTCTATGGATCTTTGCTGTATTTGGGTGCTGGGGGCAATAGGACAATGTATATCTTGTTTACTTGTATTCACATATGTCTATGCCATGAGTATCCTACTTTCCTAAACACATTGCCAGAGGAAAATTGCATAGTATTTCCGTGCTGGACTGTCCCAGTGCAGGACAAAGACTGATATGTTTTGGATATTTCTCCTCTGTGAATGATAGTGAGCTAAATAATCTGGGTAAGGCTCTCATAACCAGGACTAATGTCTATCAGAGGAACTCCCAGGACCCCCCTTGTTCATTTGCATAATTTAAGTAACTTTAGGTCACCCTAAGTTACTAGGGGAATCCAGTCATGCCCCCCTTGCTCACTATTCTTAGACAGGCACAGCTCCTCACTATTCTTAGAGAGGCACAGCACCACCCTACTGATGAGGTCCAACCAGACCAAAACACGTGTCTGGGGGTGCTATTGGTACTCTTGTTCAGAAGACAATTGCCTAGCATGTCGGTGCTGGACTTCCCCAGGGCAAGACAAAGACTGATATGTTTTGGATATGTCTCCTCTGTGAAGATAGTGAGCTAAAGAATCTGGGTAGGGCTCTCGTAACCAGGACTAATGTCTAGCAGAGAAACTCCGAGGACCCCCCTTGTTAATTTACATGAATTCAAATGGCCCTTTCACTTCCTCCAGTGCAAACTTTCTGTAAAGTGTAACCGATTTCCAGAATGCCATGGACTCTAAAGATTGGAGCCTGAGTTCATGCCTAAATCGCACAAGGGGGAAGAGAAGGAGGCAATTTTAGGATAGATCTCCAAAAAAGAGCTTTCAATTTTCCCCATAGTTGCCAAGAAAGGAGAAGGGTTGACTCTGCTTCATAGGTTAGAATTTGTGCCACCTTCTGCTTATAGAAGGACAGGATTGGCTCCATGGTAAATCGAACAAATCTGCGTTGTAATGCTCTACCTTGGTTAATCAACGATGTTAATCTCAAGCGTAGGTTTTCTAGATGGGCTCCATCATTACTATTTTTATTTAGTGTGACTCCCAAATAGACTATTGAGTCCACCCTTTCAAGCGAGGCTCCATCCACCCTCCGTGTGAATTTTTGTCTTTCCCACACTTTTCATTGGGAGGATTTTTGATTTTTTAACATTCAACCTCATCCCATTTTGCTTCAAGTATAATTCAAAGGCCTCCAGTCGACGCTGAAGTCCTATTTGAGTTAAATCCAAAAAAAACAAATCATCCTCAAACAGAACCCATGGCACTTGCACTCTATTTAGTTTAGGAGGGAAGGTGCAAATCTTCCTCTTAGAAGATACCATGTCCGCTATATATAAGCAAAATAGCAGCAGCGCCAGGGAGCATCCCTGCTTCAACCCTCGATAAGTGAAGATCTCGTCAGAAAGGTTTCCTCTGGAAGACAGTCTAATTCTTACCGAAGTGTCAGTGTATAGAGCTTCTATTGCCCTACCAGGTCCCAAGGACAGCCCCACATACGCAATTTTGACCAAAGACGCCCTATAATAACTCAGTCAAAGGCCTGTTCAAGGTTCACAAAGCCCATGGACAGGGTGGATCCATCCCCCAAAACTCTCTCCTTTAGAAGATTAATAATAAAGAGATTTAGTGATGTACCCACTCCCTTGCCAAAGCCAGTTTGTCTAGGGTCCAATATTCCCTTCTTCTCCGCCCAGTTTCTTAGATCCCACAATAAAACCGTAGCAAACAGCTTTCCGATGGAATCTAAGATGGCGATTGTGCGATAGTTTTTGGGATCAGCCCGATCACCCCTTTTAAAGATTGGCATAATATGCGCTTTTCTCCATGAGGAGAGTATTTTCTTGGTAATCATAATCTGTTCAAACACAGTCACTAGCAGTTTGTACCAGAGGAGTCTGTGTTTTTTAAGCTCTTGATTACAGAGACTGTCCGGTCCCGCTGCTCGCGATCCACTCAACTTACTGATCATAGTAAGAGCATCATGCTCATCAAATGAGAAATTCCATCTCCCCAGTCCCGGCTCTATAAGCACTGCTTCCAAATAGGGCTGAGTAGTGGAGAAACAAATCATTTTCTGCTACCATCACCGTGGTCCTGGACTGCCTATAGACGCCCCCATTATTTATAAATTCCCAGGTGTTTTTTAGAATTTTTGGAACAGACAGCTTTTAGAGTACGCTCCGTATCCTTCTGTAATTGCAAGAGCTGCACAGACTTCCGCCAGTTTCTATAGCCCTGACGAGTTTTTCTTATTCTTTCCAATTTATCCTCTCTCTGATCTCCTCTTATATCCTTTATGATCTTTCTCAAGGATTTCCGCCTTTCGACCAAGTCACAGTCATAGGTATGTTTTTGGGACCAGAAAGATTGACAACCTAGCCCGTATGCCTGGGAGAATTCTTTAAGCAATCCAGTATAATCCACCTCTGAGGGACCTTCAGAAAGCTGGGCCCCACAGGCCCGACTTACGTTCCTTAGATCCTGCACTCTTAGTCACAGACAAAGACCGCAAGAACACAGGCTTAGAATCATACCACTTCCTCAAGTGGATAGCCAGCAAGTCATGATCACTAAAACACTGGGGCCTTACAGAAAAACTCTCAATCCAGTCCCTTAGATTCTCAGAAATAAAGCAATAGTCTATACATGAGACTCTTTCCCCTGACCGCCACGTTGGGTGTACTGGGTTATCACCCTCCGTTTTCCCATTTAGCATAGACATGGCTCTGGCTTCCATATTTCTCATCCAAACCCACGCTCTTTCTTTCCAATCATTCTTCCCCATTACTCATCCCCCAGAGTCTACCAACTTAATATTAAGGTCTCCACATATCAGAATCTTAACACCCTCCACTTCAACCATCATCTCATCAATTGACCCATATTGACACGGCAGTATATATTCATCACCATCAAGGAAATGTCACTCAGGTCCTTATCATGTTTCAGACAAATGAGCTTAACGTATGGATTTGGGCATTTGGTTTCCACCATCGCCCACCCAAATCATTTTTCAGAAGCACCAGGAGACCTGCATACGACCGACCCATCACCCTCTTGGGAGCCGGATTCAAAAAAGCTAGATAGCCATCAGAATGGGGGGTGGGTGGTGTCCTAAACCAAGTTTCTTGGAATATAAGCATGTCAAACAGGGCTAAATCCGGAATCTTTTCACTGAAAAGTGGTTGGAAGCCTCGAGTATTCCAGCATCCTATCTTCAAGGATCTGGCCAACCATGACCAGGATAAAGGATCAGTTGTCCCATCCCTTCCAGGCCCATTTGGACCTTTAATTTCCTTTTTTTGGTTGGCCACCGTGAATTTCAGTGAATGTAGTTTGTTATGAGTAGTAGATGGTAGCCCCTTTAAGCTGCATCTGATAATCCGAAACTTCATATCCCAAGCCCAGAATGTTCTCCTTTAATGCCAAGATTAAATCTTTTTAAATCCTTTTTAGTTTGGGAGAATAAATGCAGTATCACCCAATCAGCCTGCTTTTCTTCCACAAATTCAACGACCCTGATATCACTAGAGGCAAATTTCCCATCCAGGATCAAACAATGAAACAGGCGCAGTACATTTCTTCTATTTAGGGTGAGCATGTTGACATCTTGTTTGATTCTCTCGAGGCAGAGTTTATGGGTTGGCCAAGCACGATTTCTTGAGGCCACCTCTTTAAGCGCCGTCCTATTTTGTTCATGTGCCGAGCGGCTTTTATTTATTTATTTATTATTTTTTTAAAAATCTTTATTTTTCTTGCACACAGTTAATACAAACACTTATCTGTAGTACTGATATGTTCATGCATTATACAATTTCGATTACTTTTCTGAGTCTGAATGTTCTTGCTCGGCCTTTTCCAGCAGGTACAGTTTGTATCTTTCCCATATATATATATATATATATAGTTCCTCCATATCGTTTTCCCATACCATGTCTCTCTCCCAGTCCGCCTTGGTTGGGGGATTTGCACTTTTCCATTTGATCAGGATCGCCCTTTTGGCTAGAAGCAGACTTAAGTTCAAAAGTTTACGCCATATCGGGTTCATTTTCTCGACTACCCCCAACAGGCACATCCGGGGGGACCATTCCGCTGGTTGATCTGCCATCCCATCTAGGGCCAAACATACCTCTTCCCAATATCCCCTCAGTTTTACACATGCCCATAACATATGGTAAATGTTCGCATCTTCTGTATTGCATCTCGGGCAGTTCCCAGACATGGACGGGTATATACATTTGAGCATCTCAGGGGTGTAGTGTGTTCTTTGTATTATCGTATAGTGAATTAGCCTGTATTTAGAATTACATGAAATCTGTTTGGTAAGTGCACAGAGTCGGGACCATTCGTCGTCTTCAATTTGCTGTGCCAGGTCTTGTTCCCACTTGGTCTTAGTTGTGCGTTGCACTATCAGGCGTGTCTGGAGTATAATCTTATACAGTGCTGATGCCGTGATCTTTTGGGCTCCCCCGTAAACATATATCCCAATCCCATATTCAGCTGTGGTTCATTAGGGAAGGCCGGGCATATACTTTGTATGACTGCTTGTATACGGTTATATTGTTGTCTGGTACTATGCGTATTCCCCACTACATCCTTGATATCCTCCCACTGAATAAAGTGCCCATCAGTGAATAGTTGACCCCATTGTGATATGCCCCTGCAGGACCAGTGGCGGGCTACTTCCCCATCTATGCTGAAGGGTGTTTGGGGGTCGCCCCAGAGCGGCATGCTCGGGTGGTATAGCTTATCAGTGTCAAATATATCAACTATTTTAGCCCATGCCATAGTCAAGTCACCACCTGTGAGGGTTTTATAGCGTTATAATGCTTGGGAGTTGGCCTCGTAATTTGGTGGAGCGCCGTTGTGGCCTCCTTTTCGGGCTGGCTCGGTATAGGGCCCGCTGGGTTCAGAAATAGTGTAGCCCATTGGGCGACATATTGTGCCTGTGCCGTCAAGTAGTATAATTCCAGGTCCGGTGCCATCAGACCGCCCCTTGGATAGGCATCAGTTAGCACCCTCCAGCTCACCCTAGGGTGACCACCCCAAACAAATGAGACACATGCGCTAGACATCTTGGTGAACAAGGCTCGCCCCGGCCAGACCGGCACAGTACTAAATAGATAAAAGAGCTTTGGGAGAATTATCATTTTTACTAATGCGATCCTACCCATCATTGAAATGGGGAGAGCATTCCAACGCCTCAACTTAATACATAGAGCTTCTGCCAGCAGGTTATAGTTTAGTGCTCGCGATAATTGAGCCGTCCTAGCAATACACGCTCCCAGGTACAGAATATGTGTCGGGCACCACAGTAGGCCATGCAGGTCTCGGGGTTTACTCGTATTTTCAGTAATGGGGAATACTTCTGATTTGCTGGGGTTCAATCGTAGGCCCTAAAATCTGCAAAACCGCTCTACTTCTGCCAGGACCCTCCCCAGTGTTCTGTCTGGATCTTTTAGGTATAGCAAAATGTCATCTGCATACAGATTTATAATGTGCAGTTTACTCCCTATCATCAGCCCATATGCGCTGTAACGTGTCCTCAATATGTCCGCCAATGGTTCTATTATTAGGGCGAACAGTAGTGGTGACAACGGGCATCCCTGTCTAGTGCCCCCTCGTAATTCAAGCTTTTTTGTTAGGGTTCCATTGACTCTAATTCTGGCCTGGGGGCCTGTATATAGTAATTGTATCCATTTCAGGAAGTTTGGACCGAACCCATAATTTCACAGTACCCCGAATAAAAAGGGCCAGGATACCGTATCGAATGCTTTACGTATGTCCAGCGATACGGCTATAGCCTGCTGATCTGAGGGTGTTGTAGTCAGGATCTCGTGGCACCTTCTGATGTTAGTGACCGTGGATCTACCCAGAATGAACCCTGCCTGATCCTCGTGGACCATGTATGGCATCAATGGTGTTAACCTAGTTGCGAGTATCTTAGCTAAGATCTTTGCATCTGTTTTATAAATGACAGTGCTCTATAAGACCCGCAATCATCCGGGGGTTTCCCTGATTTGAGCAGTAGTGTTATTACTGCTTCTCTTGTAGTCTCGGGGAGCTCTCCCTTATCTAGGGCTTCGGTCCATACCGCCAGTAGTCTGGGTACTAACAGATGTTTAAACTCCTTGAAGAACTCTGCACCAAGGCCATCGGTGCCAGGGGCCTTCCCGTTGGGGAGTGCCTCAATTGCCTCCACAACTTCCGCCTCAGTTATCGGCGTCTCCAATAACTCCCTGGTATCCTCCGCCAGGAGTTTCGTAGGGATTTGGGAGAGATAATGTTCAATCTCTGCATCCGTAGCATCGGATTGAGGTGAGTAAAGTTCTTCGTAAAATGTGTGGAATGTGTCGCGTATCTTACCCTGATCAGTGGTGACCGAGCCATCCGCTGTTTGTATACCTGGTATATCTGTTGATCCCCTTTCCCCCCTCACTGCTCTGGCTAACAACCTCCCCGGGCGTTTGCTTTCTCCGTAGCGGCGTGGAGCCGCCGGTTTGTCAAAGTAGCGGATCTCTTGGTCCGCTGTCTCAGTATATTTGTCCAGCTTATTCTTTATATCTAGAGTGAGTTGTGGTGTTGGCGTAAGCACGTATTGGGCTTGTACTGATGCTATTTGCGTTTTCAGTCGTTGCAATATATTCCTAATGTCTTTAAGGATGCCACTTTCTATCGATATGGAACTGCCCCTTATACGCACCTTAAATGCTTGCCACAATATCGCAAGAGAGGACACCGAGTTCACATTGAGATCAAAGTATTCTTGTATGTGTTGGTCTATTGCGTTTTTATAGGCCAGAACTCGTAGCGCAGGCGGTTTTAATCTCCATGGAGGCCTACCAACCGCAGCGCCAGGTATTCGCAATGCCAGAAGTATGGGGGAGTGATCTGAGTATGTCCTGGGGAGCTTCTTAGTGTCTGTGACCCATGATAGTGCTGTGCTATCCACCAACCAAATATCTATCCTGGAATGCATATTGTGTACTGTCGAGTAATATGTGTACCCTCTCTCAGAGGGATGTAGCGTCTTCCATGCGTCTTTCAAGTTCAGATCTGCCATATTCAGATCTTCCATATGCGTGATGATTGTCTGTGCTGCTTTGGTTAACGCTCTCACTTGTGTCGAAGTACGGTCGATATTCACATCAAGAATAGTATTGAAGTCCCCCCCGCATATCAGACAGGCCGTGGGGAAGTTTGCCAGTTTCCCAAAAATTGTGGAGTAGAATTCTGGGTCGTCTATGTTCGGCCCGTATACGTTGAGGAGGACTATCTCTTTGTCTCGCAGAATACCATGTACTAGCACATATCTCCCCTCAGTATCGCATTCCACTTCTTTGCAGGTGAACCACAAGGTCTTGTGTATCAAGATTGCTGTACCTCTAGCCCTTTTCGAATAAGTTGTGAAATACTGGTGTGTTCCCCAATTCGGAACCAGTTGCCCCTCCTGTTGTGGCCCTACATGCGTCTCTTGTCAGAAAACAATCTTGGGGGTTCTGTCTGTTAATGTATGCAATAATTTTCCGTTTCTTAACTCTGGAGCCCAGACCTCGAACATTCCAGCTCATTAACTTTAATATCATCAATGGCCGAGCGGCTTTTCAATAAGGGTCTTTGAGGGAGTTCTTTCACCACTTTTGACTTCCCAAAATCGATGTTCCTACTCATTTTTCTTTTCTCAGGAAGCTTTTGATTTTCAATAGGCTTTGGAGATGGTTTTTCAACCCGATTTAGTCGAGTGAGACTTTCATCACAGTTTGGAGGCTTCTTTGAGGACTCTTGCATATCCACCGATGACAGTCCCTTAAAATTCACTTGGGAATTTAGAGCTAAGCCGAGCAGGATTTTTTTTCACCCCGGACTGATTTGTCTCTACAATTAGACCCTCCATCCTTTCCGACTCTGAATTGCACAAGTCATTCCAGTCCAAGTCCTCTTCAGCTCGGTCCAATTTGTCTACTAACAGGCTCAGCTCACCAACCGATGGCGGGCTCTCATTTACTTCTAGGTTCACCTCTCGGCCCAACAATGTATCCGATTCTTCATCCTCAGGCAGCTGGAGCTCAATTCTGGATTTTTTTGCAGCTGGAATATTTTGTAGTGCAGCTGGATGAGATCGAATGTTTCTCAGAAAGGCCCTGGATACCTTTGCTTTATTTCTCGTTTTTGCAGGCATGTTTTTTTATTTTTTTATTTGCTGGGCCTTTTCCAGAGGCTTTTTCCGAAGAGTTTTTTACTCCATCAACTGATGCTGCATCTGTTTTCTGATCTTTTTTCCTATTAAAAACTGAGAACAGATATTTATCCAGAAGGGTACTTGGCTGGAATTCCGCCCCGACTGTCAAATCCACCACAGATACCCTCAGCCCCTGTTCTAGGAGGGGGATCGCAGGATCGGTACTATTTTCCTAAGGCGGCCCCATCCTTTGGGTCTCACCCTTCATGTTTATTCGCATCCATTGACAATCCTGTAGAAGGGCTTCCATCATTGCGGACTTGTCGGCACATTCCCGACGTGCCAAGTCTCATAGCCTTCCCAGACAGCTGAAGTTTCTGCTTCTTTATCTAATCTTGTATCCACTTTTTTGAACGAGGGACTCCCAAAGCAGTATTTTATTCAATATTGAGGTAATCAGAGCAGATTGGTCCCTCAAGGAGCAATTAAGACTTTCATAAAGCTTAGTGAAGGGGATTAGGGATGTAGAGATCAAGGCTATCACCAGTTGTTGCAGGTGAGCCAAATCCACCACCACTGGTCCTGATCGTCCTTTTGACTTCCCCCTCTATTCATTGGGGATGGTGTTGGCATATACATTGAGGAGGCCGATGATGAAATGAAGAATCTGCTTCCATTTGTGCGTCATTTCCCTCATTCTCCTCCAGGGACCTTGCCTCTGACAGGGAGCCAGATGGAACACAGGGGCTCCTCTCATTGGCAGGCCAACTCTCTTCACTTTCCAACTGAACAGGTTCCACCGAACCCTCATTCTCAAGATCTTGTAACCCCTCCCCATTCCAATCACAGCTTTTTCATTTTCAACATTGACCTCACATTCCACCACTCTGTCAGCTTTCAGCATCAATTTGTCCAGAATTTTTAAACAATCGTTGACTGTAGATATGCTCAGTCTTTTCTGTCTCGCTATTTATAGGGAGAGATCAAACAAGTCTTTGGCCAGCTTATTTGCCAGATCTCCATTTGCGAATACATTTGATGGTGAGATACTCTTTTCCCAGCCGGTCACCAGCCTTTCCTGCCTCTCCAATCCACAGATTGCGGGAACTTCATCCAATTGCCCCAATTGGCTGTTCCCCTCACCCAAGGGCAACCCCCTCGGAGGGGTGAACTGAGGGTTTTTGGCACCCCAGTCACCTCTTTATCTGAGGGGGAGCCCCCCGCTTTTCATTCATCAGCACCTGGGCATCATATCCCTGCTACGGGGTCTCCATGTCAAGTAATAATCGCGGGCTCTTCGCCCGCTCCATGTCAGCCCTATCATCCGCTATCAGCCGTTTGAGCCCAGCCCCACCTCTCCTTACCGGCAGGCACGTCCGTGCACTGAGGGGCCAAGGGGCCTTTCTTCTCTCTGTCATACGTTGGCTGAAACCACGGTTTTCGGAGCCTGGAGCACACACCTCCTCACCTCCTCACTCTCCTGCAAACTCCTAGAAACTCCACTTGTCTCCAATTTGCTTTGCTTTGCGGAGGAAGTGGGGTATAAGTAAGAGGCAGGAGGTTCTAGCAGGGGAGGGGAGGGGCTCACCAGGGCTCACTCGTTTCCAAATGTTTTAAAGGGACAATCTGCTATTTTTGCTTAACGAACGTCGACTGTGTCCTGTAGCGTCCCGCGGCACCAAAGCAGCAGCAATAGGTCCAAAAGCAAGCAGAGTGGGCTCCTAGAAACTCCACTTGCCTCCGTTTCGCTCCGCTTCGCAGAGGAAGTTGGGTATAAGTAGGAGGCAGGAAGTTCTAGCAGGGGAGGGGCTCACCAGGGCTCACTTGTTTCCAAAAGTTTTAAAGGGACAATCTGCAATTTTTACTTAACGAACGTCCACTGTGTCCTGCAGCGTCCCGCGGCTCCAAAGCAGCAGCAATAGGACCAAAAGCAAACAGAGTGGGCTCCTAGAAACTCCACTTGCCTCCACTTAGAATGGGTATGATCAGTGATTCTAGCATGCTGTTCGGCATGTGTATACGCCTCTTCGTATGCCTCTAGTAGTTTGGGTGCTACTGTGTCTTTGTATTTCTTATAGAATTCCCCGGTAAGCCGTCCGGCCCAATTACTTTTGTAATCTCTTCCTTTGTCATTGGTGCGTCTAGGACCTCTGCCTGTTGATTAGTGAGTTGTGGCAATTCTATTTGAGCCAGTGCCGCTTGCATTTCCCACGCCTCTGCATCCAGATTTGGAGCGTACAAGTCTTGCGAATTGCGAAAACACCTGATTGATTTCCTCTTGGGTCTGAACCATTTCCCCTGTGTGTTTTCTTACTGTGTTGATCGGGTCTCTTCGTACCTCTTACCTGGTCAACCGGGCAAGGAGTCTGCCTGGTTTGTCGCCTTCGGCGTGTCGTTTTTGGATGTATCTCCCATAATCTTATTTCTCAAATCTTTCCCAGATGGCTATGCACTGCTGCCTTAATGAACTCAGCCGGTACCGTCCCTTCTAATCCCCTCTAAACCCGCGTGTCTTTCTTCCACCTCTATGTCTTTTTCTTTCTTTTTTTTTTTAACTTTCTTTATTTGTCTTGACAACACACCAGAAACCAACATGGCACCAGCAATGAGTCAAAGGAACTAGCAACATACATAATGAGCAACACATCATGCATCAATTACAGTATACAGAGAGTGAGGCAGCAGACTGGACATTAACAACGGTATCAGGGGAAGACATCATTTATGGGGAGCCCCCAGGGGAGGACACGACAGGGTTTCCTCAGTATCATGAACCCATGTAATTGCCCTGAGCCACTGTGCATAGGTAGGGGCTCTAGGACGGAGCCAGCACAACAGTATACAGCGGACTGCCAACAGCATGCCTAGACCTGCAAGTTTCTTAGAGTCGCGGGGAAGCTGTGGGAGATCATGAAACAGGCAGTGCAATGGGGTTGGGGCTATAGTGTGTTCCAAGATATCTGATAGTGTGGAGCAGACGTCTAACCAGAACTAGGTAAGACGGGGCAGTGCCATAACATATGAATGTAGGAGGCTCGATCCATGCCACACCTGGGGCAGCTGGGAGGAACGCTGCTGAACATGCAATGTAGCCTTACTGGTGTATGATGGTAAATGTGTAGCACCTTGAATTGTATTAATTTAAATTTAGTGTTATAGGATACATTGTGGGTGCGGGCACACATTCGCGACCATCTCTTGTCAGTGAGTTCGACTCCAAGATCCTCCTCCCATGCGCGTCTCAACCCTGTAAAGGGGTGGCCGCCCCATTCTGCAGTAAAGAGTACAGTCTCGACACCTTGCCCCTAAAGGAGAGGTAGGAGCAGAGTTCCGCCACTATAGGCTCGTCAGGGGGTAAGGCGGGGAAATCAGGGAATTTGGATTTGAGATTCTTCTGTAGTGAGGAGTATTGTAGCCACACTGAAGGCCGGCGTCTAAGGGGTGAGGGAAGATCTAGCCACTCAACAAAGTTCTCCTGTTCGTAGGCATCACAGAGTGCCAGGAAGCCCGCATCTGCCCAGTGAGATACGACTGATTGTGGGATATGCGGGACATCGGGAAGAAAGTTCCATAATGGCAGGTCTCCTTGGAACGGGTGAGGTCTGCCGAACATTGTCCAAAGTTTGGACAATGCTAAGGACGTGGCAGCAACCGGGTCCGCGGAGTCTGGGTCAGGGGGTGCCGGTTTGAGGATCAGGGAACCTATCATGCGGTCCGAGACCGCTAGTTTTTCCAGACGAACATGTGGGGGGGGGGGTCAGTGGTATTAAACCAATATGACGCAAACTGCGATTGGGCTACTACCCAGTATCTGATGAAATCTAGAGCGTTGAACCCACCCAGTTCCTTGAGAGCGGTCAATGTGGACAGCTTAAGGCGGACAGCCCCCGGATGCCACAGAAAGGTGCTGCTTATCTGGCGCAGTGTTCTGAAAAAAACATCCCCAGGCTACACAGGGAGGTTAGTGAAACGGTACAGGAGGTGGGGTAATACCACCATTTTAAGTATTCCAATGCTGCCTGCTAGTGAAATGGGGAGTTTGGACCAGCTGGAAGCCCTCACCGCGAGGCTAGTTAAGTAAGTCTGATAATTAGCCTCGCAAAGCTTGGTCACGTGGCGGGAAACCACCACCCCCAGGTAGGTGATGCTGGACGGCGACCAGTTGAATCCACATAAATCTGAGGGGGGATGCGTGGAATCCGTAAGTGGGAATAAGGTGGACTTGGAGCAATTTATTTTAAGGCCAGATATGTCCCCAAAGCGAGCCACATCCGCTAGTATGGGGGCGAGGTTAGAGTCGGGAGACCGGATGATGGCGCGTATTATGAGCCGGGTCGAGCCCAAAACACACAGGCAGGCTATGGGTACTCCCCCAGGCGTTCAACCACACGGACGTGTGGCACCGGGTCAGCCGCGGGGCCGTAGTCCAACCAGGGGGGAGCCGATGAAGAGGGCCAAGGCCCACTGGAGGCAGACCCACTCAACCACCCTCGCCCCTCGCCCACTACCTGGTAGCAGGCCTGGGGAGGGGTGGCAGGAAGGAAGATGCTGTGCGGGTAGGCGCAGAGCCGCAGACGGCGGGCCAGCCGTGCCGGTAATCTCTCAGTAAAGGCGTCGCTGGTGTCAACGGAGGTCGCAGCTGCAGTAGGTATGGCGGGCCAACAGGGCGAGGCAGCCGTCGGGAGGGCAGGAAGGACAGATACTGGCTCCGCAGTAGGCCGCAACGCCGCGCCCCAAGTGGCTGGGAGGGCCGCGGTCCACGGAGCGGCAGACGGGGTGATCGGGCAGAAGGCGTCCCAGCGGGGACCGGGTGACCACAGCTAGGCGCCAGGGGAGCGTTTCTCCACGAAACTTACCAAGTCCACAGAGGATAGGATTGTTGGGATGCGCCGTCGATTTCAGGCGGATGCAGTGGGGTTGCAGGCCTGAACGCGAAAGTTCTTTGCTCTCCCCTTCCGGAACACTACAATTAGGTGGCCATCTTGCTTCGCCGCAACAGCGCCCCTACTCTATGTCTTTTTCTACTCTGGCCAGTTCCCCAAGTATGTGTCTCCTCAGGCCTCCAGTCTTCCCAATCGCTGTCCCTCTTACCACCACTTTAAAGGCGTCCCACACTGTTCCCACCTTGTCTACGCTTCCGGTATTATGCTCAAAGTATTCTTTGATGGTCGTTTGCATGTGCTCCTGGAATTCGCTATCTGATAGCGCCTCATTCTCCACGTTGGGATGGGGGCTTTTTCGTGTATGTACCTTCATTTTGTCATCATTGGGGCATAGTCTAAGAGGGTTCGTGAAGATGTAGTCTATGCGTGCGTGTGCCATGTGGGGCGCTGTAGTGAGAGTATACCCGGGTTTCCTTGTGTGCTTCCCTCCAGACGTCCACCAGCCTCAGTTGGCTCAGTAGCATCTACAAGGCCTTGGCCGGTGGGGCTGGTTGCTTGAATTTTGTGTCTGACCTGTCTAGCAGCGTGTAGATGTGGTCCCCGCCCCAGATGTATGCCGCTCCTCTATAAGAGGAGAGTCGGGGGGCCAATGTCCTAAAGAATCCTGTTGCATCATGGTTTGGTGCGTATGTATTTACAAACACTCTTCCCTATTTTCTAATAGTCCATGCACAATTACTAGCCTGCCCACTTTGTCCATGTCAGCTGTTATGAGCTGTAAGGAGATGCTGGGGGCTATCCAGGTCAGTACTCCCCTGGCATAAGGTGAGTAAGTTGATCCGTATGTCTTCCCTCCCCACTTACTTGTTACCTTGGCCAGTTTGCATCTGTCAAGTGTGCCTCTTGCAGCATTGCTACTTTCACTTTCAATCGACACAGCCATGAGTACACTCTCAGCCTCTTGACGTAGTTGTTTAGTCCTTGTACATTCCATGTAGCTATGGTTATCTCCCTGCACTCGGTCCCTCGCCTTTCCTTATTCTTGGGTCTGCATGTCTGCAACACTCCCTTCCAGTTTCTTGTCAGTGCTCTCATCTGCTTCTCAACGTGTGGGTCTGAGGTGTTTTCTGTTGATCCAAGTACCCCTCATATGGGTTGGCTCTCTATAGTATGCGTGCCTGTTTGCTCTGTGCTCCGTCTGACCTCTGTGTGATGCTGATGTGTTCTCCTGCCTTCATTCTAAAGTCTAACAACAAACTTGAACTTTGAACAAACGCCCAGCCTCCCTCCCCCTGCTCAGGCTCTGCTGCTTCTCTAGCTCAGTCTCAATTCCTTGGGGATGGCCCTGTGCAGCACAATGTCTTTTAACTGACATCTGAAACTTTTTCAGCATTCTGGGTTGTTGCTCGCTGGGTTACCATTTTCGGTCTCCTGTTTTCTTTTTTTAAAATACATTTTCCTGGTCTTTGCTTCTCGCTTTAGTGTCCTTTCGCATGTTCTATTCTGCAGCATCACTCTGCCTTTTCATGTCCATTTCTCATTTGGTTATGGTGGTGCATTGGCATTGTTGTTGCGGTTTCTGACTTCCAATTGGGCTATGCCTGGCTGGTCCATCTAGTTGTGCGCCTCCTCTGAGCTCTCGAAGAAATAGGATCTCCCATTTTGCAACACTTTAAGCTTTGCAGGGTACCAGAGCATGTATCTTGCTCCGTGCTCCTTCGTTGGCCCACACTGTGCTCTCTGTTGCTGCACCTGCACAGTGTAACCTGGGTAGATTGCAATTCTCAAGGAATTTCTAGTGATCGCACTGCCTTCTCTTGAGAAGGTAAGGATCTATTCTCGATCATTGAAGTTCATGATTTTAGCTATCATGGGCCTCAGTGGGCTCTCGGTGGGGGCTTTCTAGCTAAGGACCTGTGGGCCCTCTCTACTGCTAAGCCTTGCAACAGTGTGCCTGCTCCCACCTCCTGCAGCAACAGGCTTTCTATATAGTCCGTCAGATCTCTGCCCTCCTCTCCTCCGGGTAAGCTGACAATGCGGATATTGTTTCTTCGGGCTCTCCCCTCCGCATCTTCAGCACTGTGCTCCAAGGACTTTATCCTTCCCAGCATGTCTGTGATTTGGGATCGGGCGCTTGTTATGTTGTCTGTATTTTCTTGCACCTGTTGTTCCACTGTGCCCATCCTTTATGCCAGGGCCTTGACTGCCTGGCGCAGCAGGCCCATGTCTACAATCACTGTGACTGTCTTGTGTTCTAGGGTGGTTTTCAGTGTGGCTATCGCCTCTAAGATGGGTCTGTTCTCCTGCCGCCCTGTCTGTGGGTCTGAGCTTGCTGCATCCATGTCCGCTGCGGTATGTGGACTGTGCTCTTGCTGGTCTGCTTATTCTTACCCCCCTCTTTGTTTATCCAGCATGTCGCTGCCTTCCGTCTTGTGCCTCTGTTTCCGTCTGTCTCCACAGGTGTGCAGGCGTCCGCAGGCGGTTGTTACTAGGTGTTGCTGGGGGGCTGCAGTGTATTTTCCCGGGTCCTGTTGCCTTCAGTGTCTCAGGTGCTGCTAGGTGTCACACCTGTTTCTGGGCCTTCTGTTCTATTCCTCATGTTTTTGTGGTCTTCCTGCTGAGTGTCGTGTCTTAAGCTCAGGTCTTGCCTGTGTTGTTATTTGCAGAGCATTGACCATATGGGGGGTAGGGGTGCCTTCTCAATACTTTTTGGTGTCTACATAGCTTTCATACCCCCTCTCCAACTTTCTCTAACTTTCATCGTTCTATCTCAAATGTTCTCAATATCCTTGCCCCTGTCATGAGGATCCGTCTGAAGTCTGCTTTCAATTGCAATTCCTGGTATGACTCTGACTTGGCCGCTCTGAAATGCAAGTGCAGAGCGGCCAAGCGGAAGTGGAGGGCGTCAGACACATCCTTTTACAAACTGGCCTGCAGCCTGTTCCACAGCAATACAGACTCTCTGGGCCTCATTATGAGGTTGGAGGTAGCCATGGTGCTATTAGCACCATGGCTACCCCCTTACCGCATTCCGGGTCCGGGTTCTCGGAATAGGGACTTACCGGATCATTCCAACCTTGGAGGACCCGGTAAGTCCCCATTCTGAGAATCATTCCCCATTCCCATTCGAGCCCCCATAGGGCTCAATGGGCATGGGGATGGGGCTAATAACGGGCCCGCTAATAGCGGGCCCGTTATTAGCTCCCTGGTCCCTTAGCGGCTCCTACTAAGGGCGCCTGATAAAACCAGGTGCCCATAGCGGGACCCGCTAAGGGACCTCGTAATCCGGTGGTAAGGGGTTAACAGCAACGGTACCCTTACCGTTGCCGTTAACCCCTTACCACCGACCTCGTTATGAGGCCCTCTGTCTTCTCCAAGAAGAGGGTCCACATTCAAGCCTGTGTCTCTGCTGCCTATAACAGCATGGGCAAACTCTTTCAGGCTACCCTTGGCTACCATTGGCCTTCTCTTACTCCTCACTAATTCCTGACTGTCTATCTGCTAATTAAGGATGGTGCGCCTCTAACAACCTCTTTCTTAATGCCAGTAAAACAGAGATTCTTCTCATTGGGACCCTGACACAATTACATCGACACAGGTAATTGTATTTGTGTTTCTTTATTGGTGAGACCCCGCAGCCTCTAGCTACGGCTCCCCTCACTCAACGGCTCCTGCGGAATGTTGATTCTGAACGTAGATCAACATTCCACACGATGCCTATGCACGAGCCCGTGCGTATTACAACATATCCTCTTCCCTTGGATAAAAATATTTACAATTTTTCTTAGCAATGGAAACTAAAACAACATAACCTGACATGTCATAGATGCCACTTCCTTTAACCATATAACCATCCAAGAATCATGGATAATATTCAATGTCCTCCACTCTTAACAAACATAATCCCTAAATCTTATGGGACGCCCACAGCTCCTACCCACGCGATCCCTATTTTGAACTAGATCAGGTTCCTGAGACATAGCATTCTGAGCTTCCACATTTACCTGTGGATCCACAGGACCTAGGCTTGGAACCCCTTCTTGCTGTTCACTCCCAATGGATTGAGACACCACAGGATTATAATCCATCGCTGTTTCCTGTGTTTCATCCTCCCACTCCACACCATCCTTATCCTCACTTCCACGTCCATCCACCGCCACACGCCTCTTACTCCACACAGAGCCATCCTCCAAATGCACATATCCTTTTCCCACTTTAATAACTTTCCTCGAGGGCATAAATGTGCTGTACCGTTTATGAACTAATCTAGGATTCTTTATGTACACCTGATCCCCAGGCTTTACATTCAACTCCTTCCTACTCCTTTGTGAGGATTCCATAGTCTGCTGGCGCTCTATAATGCTACGATGTATTGCTTGCAAATCCATCTCGCATGGCCCACCACCCCCCATAGCCAATGTCCTCAACCTTGTACCTGCCTTCCTGCCCCTCATTAGTTCAAATGGAGATCTTCCCGTTAGCACGGCCGGAGTCCTCCTATATGCAGCCAAATATTGTGTCACAACTTCTTGCCACTTCCAACCATTGGCCAACGCCAATTGTATGGCTGACTTAATCGTGCCATTAGCCCTTTCAACTAGCCCATTTGCCGACGGATTATACAAAGCTGTCCTATAATGCGAAATGGCATGCTTTTCCAAGAATTCTCTCATGGCACTAGAAGTGAACTGCACACCATTATCCGTAACTAAACTTGCCGGTAAACCCTCACGGTCAAACACTCTTCTCAGAAAATCAATTACCGTACTGGTCGTAATATCTGAACACGCCGCCACCTCTATCCACCTGGACCACCAACACCAACATGTACCTGGATTCAGGCTCCAGACAGTCGAATGGACCCATAATGTCCAACGCCAATTTCGACCATACCTGCTCTGGAACCTCAACAGGATGCACCGGTTGTGGATGCAGTACCTTACTCTTATCACTGACAGAACACGCTTGACACTCTTTCACCACCTGTTCCACATCCCTGTCCATTGACGGCCACCAGTACTCCTCTCTCAATCTCCTTTTAGTCAATGATCGGCCCAAATGACCTTCATGTGCCAACTCCACCATTCTCCCCCTCAAACTTATCGGGGGTATCAATCTACTACCCCTCGAGACACCCCAAGGACCCTCTGCTAATTCCTGGAGAACCTGACCATAGCCTTTCCCTTCCGGCCTCTCCTTCACAGTGTGCCACCCCTTCACCAAACCTTCCTTAATCCACTTTAACTCAATGTCATCCTCAGACTCCTGATCCCACACCGACCTCTCCACAGCCGAGGTGACCAAAGCAACCTGACACTCCTGCACATCATCCTCCTTCCCTACTTCCCCCTCACTATCCTGCTCTACAACTGGCAACCGGGACAAACAATCCGCTACCACATTCAATTTCCCCGGAACATACTGCAAGGAAAAGTTGTAATCTTGTAACTGTACAGACCACCTCGCAATCCTCGGGGATACTGCCATGACTCCCTTGGAAGAAAATACCTGTACCAACGGTTTATGGTCCGTTCTGACTACGTAAGGTATACCCCACACAAATGTCCTGAAATGTTTTGATGCCCACAACACTGCCAAAGTCTCTTTCTCTATCACCGAGTACCTGGTTTCCACATCTCTCAAGGTCCTCGAAGCAAAAGCCACCGGGACCCATTCCCCATTGATGCATTGCTCCAACACTGCCCCTAGGCCCACCTCACTTGCATCCACCGTCAACGCAGTTCTATTTTTTGGGTCAAATGATTTTAGACATGGAGCTTTCTCCACCTCCCTCTTAACCAGCTCAAATTCTGCCGTACACTCCGCAGACCATACAAATCTTACGCACTTCCTCATAAGAGCTCTCATGGCCACAGTTTTTTCCGCGTAATTTGACACAAATTTAACATAATACTCTGCAAGACCCAGGAAAGCCCTCAGCTGATCCTTATTAACCGGAGCTGGCGTATCCCTCAACACTTGTACCAACTCCCTTTTTGGACTTACACCTCGTGAACTCAAAGTGTGTCCCAGATATGTGACCTCCTCCACCCCCACCTGACACTTTGTTAATTTTACTGTTAGGCCACTCTCTTTAAGAATTTGCATGACCTTCCTTACCCTTTCATCATGTTGCTCCTTGCTGCTGCCCCAAACCAAAATGTCATCTTGAAAATAGCTGACACCCACCACCCCTTCAAACAAATGCTGCATTAGCCTCTGAAATACTGCCGAGGCCGAAGCCAAACCAAACGGCATACGACAAAATCTGAACGCCCCGAATGGAGTCACAAATGAAGTAAGAGGTCTCGACTCAACATGTAAGTCAATTTGGTGATACGCCGTTGACAAATCAAAAGTCGAAAAATAATTAGCCTCACCCAACGTCAAGAGCAACTCATTAATATTTGGCAAAGGATGCCGATCCACCCATATGCTGGCATTCAACTCCCGGAGATCCACACACATTCTGATGCTGCCATCACCCTTCTTCACTAAAACCACAGGAAACAACCACTCCGAAGCCTCAATGGGTTCTATTATTCCTGCCACCTGCAATCTAGACAATTCCGCCTTAAATGCCTCCCTCACTGAAACTGGCACCCCCCTCACCTTATGAACTCTAGGCACTGCACCCTTCTTCAACACAATGCGATGCGTAAAGCCCTTAAGCTTTCCCAGGATGTCAGAAAATACTTCCGGAAACTCACTCATAAGCACTGTAGGCGTTACTCTTACATCCTTCTCTTCCCTTCTCTCCCTGACACTGAGAACCGGTTCTTTTTCACCAGGATGAATTTGTATTTTAAGTGCAGCCTGCTCGTCCCAACCCAACACACTTGTCCCTTTTTTAGCCACATACAATTTACCTACAGTTTGCCTTCCTTTGAATGAAAAGTTTGACCAATCATAACCCAGTAGCTCAATGGAACTTTGCCCATATGCATACGGTCTGATATCTGGAGCCAACAAATTAGAGATCGGCTTACCCAAAACCTCTTGATACATTTCCGGAGACACAAGTGTATAAGGTGATCCAGAGTCCACCAACATCTCCACCTGGTGCTGGTCCACCAATACTGACACCCATGGACCCTTCCGCCCATCACCTTCCACATGTAATATGACAGTCTGTTTAGGACCCCCACCTGAAACTCCTTCCAGGCCCCTAGTCAACTCTTCTGCAGTTACATTTGCGACCACCTGCCCTTTACACATACGTGCAAAATGTCCCATCCTTTTACATTTCCTGCACTCTACATTGCTAGCCGGACAGAATTTCGAATCCACTGTATGACTTGCCCACCCACAATTTTTGCACACTTCTTTACTTTTTTGTGCTCTATTCCCTTGTGCAACCCCTTTGTCCAGAGCCTTCTTGCACTTAGACACCACCGCATGCACCGTCTCCCTATTTCCATCCCTTTCAGTAACCATTTGTACACTCGCCTTGGAGGCTTCAATAGCTCTAGCAATCTCCAAAACCTTATCCAATGACGGATCGCTCTCAATCCACAATCTCTCTCTGATTTTTTGATTTGACGTTTTCATCATTATCTGATCCCTAATCTGTTCCTCACCGTTACCCGGGAACCCACATGTAGCCATGAGCGCACGTAAGGCAGTAACATATGAATCTATGCTTTCCGTGGAACCTTGTGCCCTAGAAAAGAACTTATACCGTTCTAAAACCACATTTACTCTTTTTCCAAAGCGTACTTGCAATTTCTTCAAAGCTGTCTCATAGGCACTTACAACCATTTCCCCTTCACCTCCCCCTTGAATCATTACATTCTCTCCAGGCAGGTGACGAAAGACTCTCAAGCCCTCCGTACCAATACAATTAAGCAAAGCAGCCTCCTTTTCATCATCGTTAAACTTTGCCCCACCAGCAGCCCGCAAATATACTTTAAAAGCATCTACCCACTGCTCCCAAGGCACCACTGGTTCTCCCGGGCTAGGCAGAAATGCTGGTGGCGGCCTAGCTGCTGTATGCAACATGGTCAACTTTGCTGGCTAAGAACTTGTGCCCACCCAAAGTACTTATACCCACTTTTAAATGCCCCTAAAATCAGAGACACTTTGAGCCAGTAGGCACCACATCAACCCCGATGACGGCACCCGGATGTCTTCCCTTGTGGCCTTGTGAGCGTGCACCCCCACGCATATGCAGTACAACCAAAATCCTGGCACAGGGTGAGTCACAACCAAATCCACGATGTGGGATGTCCCAACCTTACCAGCAGCCCCCCAGACCACGTAGCTGATGTTATTCTCCTCCTGTTTATTATTGTTCAATCCACCAGCCCGACAGACAGCTGCTTCCTGAAGCACACTGCACCTGCTCCTGCAGCCCCTCCTGATTCCCTGGAGCGACCGCAGGCAGCTCTGATCACGCAGACGTCACCATAGCCCCGCCTCGTATCTACGAAGACACTATCGAGGCGGAGCCCACTGCCGGAAGAACTGCTGGTGCCTGTGCTCCCGCCGGGCCCCCACTCAGGCACGCCACCGGGGGCGGGACCAGCTGCCTGCAGACACTATCAGGTCGGCGCCCACTTCCGGGCGAACTGCTGGTGCTCGCCAATGCCTGTGCTCCCGCTGGACCTCCAACGCCGGAACCAGCTGCCGGCGAACAGCGAGTACCAGGCCAGCTGCCGGCGGACTGCAGGTGCGCTCGCACACCGGCCTCCGATCCAGGGCCCCACACCAACTGCCCCCGGCCAACCGGCAGCGACAGTTTCTCGACCTCCGCGCCTGACGGCAACCAGCGGCAGCTCGGCCGCACCCCGACTGGGCGCTCGAGCGGCTCCTCAACCTCCACCGGGGCTGGACCAGCAACTGACGAATGCGGGGCGAGCCGCCAGCGGACAGCCAATGCAGGCACGCTCACCGGCCTCCGATCCGGGGCAGCAGCTCCCCGCCCGAACTGTTCCTCGACCACCACACCTCACGGGCAACCACCCGCCCGGCCTTCAAGCCCGCAGCAGCAGCTCCAGACGGTCCAGCGCCAGTCGGCCCCCGTCCACACCGACTGCGCCACGGACGATGGGGAGCCAGACAGCAGGCTAGCACACGCGTGGACAGGGTCTCGACCACAATCCCGGTCCTCGTCGCCAATGACACAATTACATCGACACAGGTAATTGTATTTGTGTTTCTTTATTGGCGAGACCCCGCAGCCTCTAGCTACGGCTCCCCTCACTCAACGGCTCCTGCGGAATGTTGATTCTGAACGTAGATCAACATTCCACACGATGCCTATGCACGAGCCCGTGCGTATTACAACAGACCCCTTCATCAGCTTTTCCTCTCTCCCTCTGGCCGCCCTCTTTGAGCCCTCTCCCCTTAACCTCCTGTGAGGCAAAAAACTTGGCATCATATTTGATTCCACTCTCTCCTTCTCTCCACACATCACGGACCTTGCCAAGGAGGCCCACTTCCAGCTGCACCTCCTCAGAGGTATCCTACATTTTCTCACCTTCCCCCAGAAGCTCACTGTCTCCAGAGCTCTGGTTCTCTCTAGGCTGGACTACTGCAACAGCCTCTTTCTCAATCTTGCTAACTCTACTCTTCACCCTCTTGAACTAATCCAGAACAGGACTGCAAGACTTATCCTGGGCCTCAAGCCAAGGGACCACATGTCTCCAGCTCAGAAATCTCTCCACTGACTTCCGGTTCCTGCGAGGATCAAGTTCAAGATCCTCTGCATCATCCACAAGGCTTTCTGGGGCCATGGCCCTCTCTGTATCCAACACTCTCTTTCTTCTAGAGCCCTCCTATCGCCTACCTCAAACTCTCTGCGGGTCAGATACTTTTTTAAACAGAGCATGGAGGGTAGATTATTATTATTATTATTTTATTGTTTATAGCGCGATCCTGGCCTGTAGGCAGCAGAGCGCTTTACAGAGTTCAGGGGAAGCCAGAGGCTATCGCCAGGCTAGCGTGTTTAACAGTAACGCAGCACTGTGGGGGATTGTCAGGGTTTCAGTCCAGGGGGAGGAAGCGATGAAAGAGCCATGTCTTCACAATTTTGGAAGGAGCAGTACAAGCCTCAAGCGGGTTTGAATTCCAGAGGGATGGGCATAGCAGGAGAATGACTGCTTTCTGGCCCTTTCATTACGGGTAAGCGTGGACTCCGACCTTTTAATGGTGGTGCTACGGGAGGTGTGGGAACCTCCTGAGATATGGAGTTTGGCTGCCAGGTAAGAAAGGGTTCCATTTGAGACCCCTTTGTATGTGATGCAAACGGTTTTAAAGAGAATCCTTGTGGGGAAGGGGAGCCAGTGGAGATAACGTAGAATGGTGGTCATGTGGTTGAATCTTCAGGCACCCGTAATAAGAAAGGCTGTGCCGTGATGGCTAGCTCCGAGCGGAGCCAGGTATGTGGCTGGGAGCGCGGCTAGGAGGGCGTTACCCACATCAATGTGTCAGTTGACCAATGCCTGGACTACTGTACGGACGTTAGCGGGGGGTGAAGGGTTTCATTTTCCTAGGTGTGGAGATTTGGCACCAGGCAGTTTGGGCTTTCTTGGCCACATGTATTTGGAGGGAAAGTCTGCTATTGACAATGAAGACTGGGGATTTGGCTTAGTCGGTCAGTTTGTGGGTGAAGGCAGTTTTGGACGATCTGTTGTTTGGAGGGGGTCTGATCAGTTTTAGTGGGATTGAGTTTTAGGTAGGTGGATGACATCCAGGACTGGATTGTGTCCAAGCAGCAGTGAAAATGAGAGATGTCTTGAGGGCCATAAAAACATCAGTTTTTATAAATTGTCATATGTCCTCCCTTTTCTCATTTCATAGAGGCACTCGCCAAGGTTGTCTTTTCTCTCCCTTTCGCTTTATTTCAGCTTTGGAGCCTTTTCTAGAAGCAATAAGACAGGATGGCAATATAATTGGTATTCTTTGTAAAGGCATTCAGATCAAAATGGCAGCATATGCAGATGATGTATTATTTCTACTGAGTGTAACGGATACATGTTTACACCATTTGCTTCGCATTATCTCACAATTCTCATTAGCATCAGGGTACAAGCTTAACACAGACAAGGCTAAAATATTACCACTTAACCTACATTGCACCAAACATCATATTTTAAGCTCCGGAATGAGGTGGCTCCATGCAGGTATTAAATATATAGGCATTCATATATCATCCTCTACAAATAACATTATCAAACAAAATACAGCAAATATCGTAACTAGGGTAAAGGAACTCACCAATACATTGTCCCACCTCTTCCTATCTTGGGGGGTAGACTTGAAGCTATCAAGATGATGATTTCTCCTATTATACTTTACTTTCTATATATGCTTCCTATCTCCCTCCCCGCCTCTTTCTTCAAATCTCTCGACTCCTGTATTCTCAAATTTCTCTGGGGGAAAAAGAAACAGAGAATTTCACTATGTAAACTCAAGAAGCTTAGACCCGAGGCTGGAGTTGGCTTCCCGGACTATAATAAATATCACATGCCCTTTGTACTACGACAGACACAATTGTGGTTTATTCCCACTAATCCCAATTGTTATGTCACACTCTTCAGGCACTGCCTGAGCCACCTGAGCTAGCCACTCTGGTACTGTGATGTCATGCAAGTACCGAGTGGAATGTTGATGTATGAGTGAGAGAAGACTGTGCTGAGTGTTCTGTTTATGGGTCAGTTCGTCCCTCCCTCCCTGGGTGATGGGTGCCGGTGATCTATCGATCTATCTTAGGATCTATCTTATGTCTTTATGTCCTGTGACATGTAAATGAAGAACTGGAAGTAAACTTACGTATAAGCAACCTAACCCAAGTATGGACATTGCTTTACTACAATGGCGACGAGGATCTCTGGAAGAAGAACCCTGGTGAAAGGAAAGCTGGAAAGGAAGGTGACTGCAGAGACCTGCTGCGGGGGGGTGCAGGAACTATCACGACCCAGGAAAGAAGAAGACATCACCTCCCCCAAGTAAGCATACCTGTTATGCTCACCTGGCTCCCACGGGGGCGTCGACCGGAACTGGGCCGCTGTTGTTTCCACCAGCATGACATGTAGCGCCGAGATGACTGACTGGACTGGTCCGCTCAGCCTAGTTTGTCTGGCTCGCAGGAATATTCTTCTGCAAAGGAGAAGAGGAATTAACCACCTGTGGAATTGAGTGTCAACCCACCTTCCCCACTCCCGTTGTCTTCCCACAGATCACTCTTGATGTCCCCTCCTTAGTCTCACATGATGGTTTGGAAGGATGAGCTCTCCATCCTGCGTCGACCGCAGGGGCGCGTTGATGACCAGTTACTTCACTGGCGTAGAGGAATTGGTGAGTTCCAGTATTGACTCTAAAGTCCAATTGTTCATAAAAGTTCAAATGTCTGATCTTCACTCTGTCCGATTCCTTGCAGGTTGCCGATTAATCCACTCGAAGATTACAAATGGCAATTGGTAAGATTCAGGTAAATCTATTGTGGTTTTTTTTAGGGGCCGGGGTACGGCGATGAAGCAGAGTTGACTGTGCCGACCCGAGATGAGGTGAGTACCCCCCGTGGTAAATCAGGTAAGTCCTTGGGGGTAGCTTGTATAGCCTTAGAGAGTCCCCTTGCTCACCTTGCTGTCTTTGTCTCCTTAGGTGTCGGAGGGCGGCCGCGAGATGGAGAGAGCGTGATGGAATGCTGAAGTACCGCCAAACAGGTGAGTTCAGCGCGGCGCCGTAGGAATGCGAAGCGATGCTTCAAAGACTTCTGTCTTTCAGCTCCGTGGCGAAATGGATCAGGATTCAGGTAAGGATTAAAGTTAAAACTCCTGTTCTAACCTTTATCCTTCTTTTCTTCTTGTTTCCGGAGTCCCAGGACTGAAGCGGGCGTGGCTGAAGACTGGAGCTGCTGAAAACACGGTGAGCGTTACGCTGCAGCAAGCAGAATAACGCGAAGCACGTGTGGCTGTCCGGGCGTGGTTTAAATAGCCTTGGAAGAAGATCCATGTAAGTATTCTTCCACAGCCCCACCCAAGTAACAAATAGTTCCTCCTAAGCCTCATTTGGCTTGAGTCTTCATTCAGCATGGTCTGCCTCAGGTGAGTATGCAGCATGGTCTGCTTCAGGTAAGTTATCAATAATGAGCCTGGTGCCCATGGCGCCAGGACTGACTTTATCTTTATGAGCCTGGCGCCATAGGCGCCAGGAATGCACCCAAACAGCCCCTAACTGGGGCTTTTGGGCAGCTCCAAGTGGCATGATGCCTGCTTCCGGGGCTGCTGGGCCTGGTCTGGTCTTCCGGGGGCAGGCATCATGACAGCACTCCCCCTCAAGGCCCCTCCTAAAGTCGTTCTCCCCCTTGGCCGTGGTTTGTCTGGAAATTCCCGATGGAACCTCTTCACTAAACGAGGTGCATGCACGTGGTCACTAGGTTCCCAAGACCTTTCCTGCAGACCATAAACTTTCCAGTCAATTAGGTAAAAGAGTTTTGATCTCACTCTTTTTGAGTCCAAAATATTCTTGACTTCGAACTCGGGCTCCCCGTCTATGAGGATAGGTTCAGGTGGAGTGGTTAGCCTAGTTCCTGGTTGCACTGGCTTCAAAAGAGACACGTGGAAGACGGGATGGATTCGCATATGAGCAGGTAGGTCCAACTTGACGGCCACTGGGTTAATAATTGCCTTGACAGAAAAAGGTCCCAAATACCTGGGGTTAAAGGTCCGAGCCCCTTGAGTGGTAAGTGCTTAGTGGCTAACCATACTTGGTCCCCTATTTGGTATTGAGGAGCTTCACTTCTGTGCTGATCCGCATCCTTTTTGTATTTTTCCTTAGCCTTTTGCAAATGGATGGTTGCTTCTTTAAAGGCTTGTGTAATAACAGCGTGGAGATGGTCCACTGCGGGCATCTCTAAATGCTGGGGTGAATCCAATTCCGAGGTTCGAGGATGGTGCCCATAAATGGTAAAAAAAGGACTTTGTCCAGTTCCTGAGTGAACGGAATTATTGTACGCATACTCTGCGATCCACAGAATGTCTTTCCAATTCCCCTCAGACTGATGTAGCATACAACAGAGGTACTGTTCAAGAGTCTGGTTGGTCCTCTCTGTTTGACCGTCGGTCTGAGGGTGGTGACTGGTCGAAAGCCTAACATCAATTTGTGCCAGTTGGCAGCATTTCCTCCAAAAATTGTGAAATGAATTGACTGCCCCCATCTGAAATTAACACCGAAGGAAAGCCATGCAGGCGGACAACATTTTCAAGGAATTCCTTGGCCAGGACTGAAGCTGAAGGTATCCCTTTTAAAGGAATGAAGTGGGCCATTTTAGAAAAAAGATCTACAATAACTAGAATGGTATTGTAACCTTGGTACGGGGGTAAATCCGTGATAAAGTCTAATGACAAGGTATGCCAAGGGGTAGGTGGTATGTCTAATGGTTGCAATAATCCAGCAGGTTTTTTCTTTTGCCCTTTATTTTGTGCGCAAATGCCACAAGACATGACAAATGACTTCACATCCTTTCGCCAGGTGGGCCACCAAAATTGCTTCCTAATTTTAGCTTCGGTTTTTGCAATACCCGGATGCCCTTCTATTAAGGTGTCATGGTAATGGGAAATGACAAGTTCCTGTAGTTCTTTTTGCAGTAAAAATAGCCGGCCTTGGTAATAAGGTAAATCTTCGATGAGTACTCTTGACCTTTCTTTGCCCAGTCCTGTAGGGCAACGGAATCAAAGAGTTGGTGGATCTTGTTTTGAATGTCCTCCAGTGTCTGTATGGATGTCAGGCCAAGGATTCTCTGTTCCGGAATTATGGGTACGGGTTCTAAAGTTATTTCTGCTTCTCCCATTCCAATCCGGGACAAGGCGTCTGCTTTACCATTCTTACAACCTGGTCGATAGGTTATTACAAAATCAAACTCGGCGAAGAACAATGCCCAATGGAGTTGGCGCGAAGATTGGGCTTTGGCTGTCTTTAGGTATTGTAAGTTGCGGTGATCAGTGATGACCGTGATGGTATGTCTGGCACCCAGTAGATAGTGCCGCCAAGCCTTGAAGGCGGACTTGATGGTCAGCAGCTCCTTGTCGGTTCTGGCATAGTTTAATTTGGGGGCTGAAAATTTTCTTGACCAAAACGCCACTGGGTGAAGCTGGTTAGTTTCGGGATCCTTTTGGGAAAGGACTGCTCCCATGGCTGAATTGGATGCATCTGTTTCCACTATGTAGGGAAGCTCGGGGCGCGGGTGTCTTAATATGGGAGCAGATGTGAATTTAGCTTTTAACTCTTGGAAGGCGTTCTCGACTTCCTCTGTCCACACAAAGCGTTTGTTTTTTCGCAATAGCGTCGTAATGGGATGTACAATGTGCGAGAAGTCTGGGATAAACCTGCGGTAGAAATTGGCAAAGCCAAGCATGCTTTGAACTCCTTTGATTGAACTTGGCAAAGGCCATTTAAGAATGACATCCACTTTTCGTGTATCCATCCGGATTCCTCTTGGGGTCAGAATAAATCCAAGGAATTCAACTTCCGTAGTGTGGCAGATGCACTTTTCCAGTTTAGCATATAATTTATGCTGGCGTAACTTCTCTAGGACTGCTCGGACGTGTTTTACATGCTCAGATTCTGATAAAGAGTATACTAAGATGTTGTCGATGTAAACGACCACACAAACGTCGATAAGCTCTTGGAGGACATCGTTCATGAAGAACTGGAAGGCTGCTGGTGCATTGCATAGTCCGAAGGGCATCACCTGGTACTCAAATAGTCCGTACTTGGTGCGAAAAGCAGTCTTCCATTCGTCACCCTCTTTGACACGTACCAGATGATATGCCCCCCGAAGGTCTAGTTTCGTTTATATAGAAGCGTCCTTCACCTGTTCTAATAGTTCTGGGATCAAAGGCAGTGGGTATCGATTCTTGATGGTTATCTGATTCAGTGCGCGGTAGTCTAAACATGTTCTAAGGTTGCCTTCCTTTTTCGGTACGAAGAACAAAGCTGAAGATGCAGGGGACTTGGACGGGCGAATGAAGCCATTAGCAAGGTACTGGTCTAGGTACTGGCGCAAATGGAGATTTTCGGGTTCCGTAAGGGCATAGATTCTGCTGCAAGGTGGTTGTGCTCCAGGTACAAGATCTATTTGACAATCATACGATCTGTGAGGTTGTAAGGTGTTTGCCTGTTCCTTTTGGAAGACATCCTGAAAGTCTTGGTATTCAACAGGTAATTGTATGGCTACCGGAATTACTGGGGCCAGGACTGAGTTTTGAGTTTTCCTTGGGTAGCAGGTGTGAGCACATTCTGGGAAGTTTAGTCTCTTCTCTCGCCGCCAATCAATACAGGGATTATGTTTTTCCAACCAAGGTATCCCCAGTATCAGCTGAAACTGTGGGGCCTTGATTAAGTCAAACACCATAGCCTCTCGATGCCCATCTTGACTCAGCAATGTCATCTCTGCAGTGGAATGAGTTACGGGTCCAGAGGCAATTTCCGTTCCATCTACAGTGGTGACAACATCGGCCGTGGTCTTGCGGGTGAGAGATAGATTCATCCTGGTAGCCAATTCCCAGTCCAAGTAATTTCCTATGGCTCCACTGTCTACGTACGCCTTTACCGCGTGCATGCGTGATGGCTGCTCTGGATCTACAAGGACCATGGGTATGGTGAAAGGCGAGGTCAGAGTGTCCTTCTTTAAGCTCGGCAAGCGGACCTCTACGCTTGCCGGGCGCGGTCGTTTCCCGAGTCAGATTTCACATGGTCTTCGTCTGCTGCTCCTATAACTTTCTTGCTTGGTTTTGCAGGGCAGTTCCGAAGAAAATGACCAGTAGTTCCGCAATATAAACATAATTGCAGTTGCCGTCTTCTATCTCTTTCCTTCTGGGTTAAGGGTCCTGGTTACCTTGACGTAGGGATTGATTCATGAATGTTGCAAACCCTTTTGGGTCTCCGGCAAAGCGTTCAGGCGGAGCCAAAGGAACGGCTCCAGGTAAATTTATCTGCACCGGGTTACTCGATGGAACAGGAGCTGGACTTGCCCCAAGTCCTGGTAGAGGTGTTTGTCCAGCCTGGCTCTGTAATAGTTGTCTGGCCAACTCATCAGTTCGTTCTTTTGACACTATCAGTTCCCTCCTGAGGGCATTGGTATCTTGGCGGGCGGAATGCACTTCGGCCCTTAATTCTCCTAATAATTGGGCCAACTGATCAGTTTCCGAGGTCTCCATGACGCCCAGGTGGGTATTTGTGGGTAGGCTTCGCGTTCTGTTACGCTCACCTGGTTCCCACAGGGGCGTCGACCGGAACTGGGCCGGTCCACCAGCGTGACGTGTAGCGCCGAGATGACTGACTGGACTGGCCCGCTCAGCATAGTTTGTCTGGCTCGCAGGAATATTCTTCTGCAAAGGAGAAGAGGAATTAACCACCCATGGAATTGAGTGTCAACCCACCTTCCCCACTCCCGTTGTCTTCCCACAGATCACTCTTGATGTCTCCTCCTTAGTCTCACCTGATGGTTTGGAAGGATGAGCTCTCCATCCTGCGTCGACCGCAGGGGCGCGTTGATGACCAGTTACTTCACTGGCGTAGTCCTAAATGCATTTCGTTTTGCATTTAGGACAAGAACTTAACTAATGCATTGCTGGTTAATGCTTCATTGGTGTTACAACTGTGAGCATTATCGTGAGCTTTAGTGGAAACCGCTGTATGTGAAACACTGGTTTTTGGGCGAGTTAAGTTAAGAACTTAATTAATGCAATGTTGGTTGTTGTTGTACTGAGTATTAGTGTGAGCTTTGGTGAAAACCTTTGTATGAGAAATGCTGGTCTGGTGAGACTGTGTATGGAATGGGTTAAGTCACTGCAGTTAGAATTTAACCATTTCTTTAATATTTGCAGGTTTATGGACTTTTTACACAGTTTACTGAAAGGTGCATAATTAAATGCAATGTGATACCGTGTGGAGCTCTTTGTGTGTGAATGAGCTAGTGTAACTTATTGAGGAATTTTAGGTTCAAAGAGTTTTATAGACTTTTGGACTTTTAGACATTTAGAATTAATGCAGGACATGGACGAGCAAAAGAACTATGTAAGAAATGTTTATGTTAAATCACCAAGCCTAAAGAAATGTCATTTGTGGTTCATACATTGTACATAAGGTTGACTGTGAATAAGTAAACCTGATGAATATGTATCTGGTTATGAATGATGTGAGCTTAGTTCATGTTCAGATGACTTTGGGTCATTAATCTGTTTGGTAGGTTAGGAGTTAGGACAGTTAGGATTACCGTCCATCTCTGTTGAGATGGGGTAGCGCTTTTGCTTAAATATATGTATTAGGTAGCGCCCCATGAGATGGAGGAAGCGCTTTTATTTAAATTGACGGTATTCAGGTAGCCCTCATTTAGGTGTCAATTGGTTGGCAAGGGACACTTGTTTTAAGATGACTAAGTGTTGCTGGGAGGTAGGATCCATAGTAGTTGTGGATTTTGGTACATTGTATACAGAGGTAGCACACTTGTTTACTTAAGCATGGTGAGTAAAGTCCTCTTTTGGTTATGGGGACGTGTGAGGTAAATCCTGGGGGTAGCGCCCTTTCAGGTGCAGGAGTGAGTAAGTGGCGAAGTTCACTAAGGTGAGTGGGAGTTGTGGTCGGGTGATTTTAGGAAGATTTTAGGAATGGTAGTAGTGCACTGTTAGAAGAAGTCAACTCTTATCTGAAATGGACAGGTGGTTTTGTTGGATGAAGATGTGGTAGTGGTTATCTTAGAATTAGCTGTTGTACTGGTTGGGGACGCCCTTTGGTGGTAACATTGGCTAAACGGAAATATGTTGTCCAAGATGAAGAGTTGCCTTGTAGTTGTTTTCTTTTTCTGTTATGTGTAAATCCAGGCCAAGGTACCCCAAGGTCAGGATTATGGGACTCGTCAGTGCTGCCATTGAGTTGAGCGTTTAGTCCAACCCACTGTTTTGTTGGTGGTCTTGGAGATGCCTGGCCAGTATCTTCGAGTTGTTGTAGGATCTGTTTATCTTGGTGTGGTTGAGTTGGGCTCTTCTGGCCCAGTCCTTTTGTTGTATTTGTTTGTATATTTGTGATGTAGGCATAGTGGTGATATTTCAGCAGTGGTTAGCGGTTTTATGAATTCTCTTAATAGGTATGGTGATTCTGTTGTTTTCCTGGATGTCTAGTATTGCGCCAGGATCACAAGCCATGCTTCAGGGTGGCAGCCTGGAGGCTCGCCTGTGGCAGGGGCGGGCGGAAGGATATATGTTATGTTAGCGAGTGTTTGGTTTGTAGGGTAGCTTTAGCCTGGTGTATAGGCTGGCATGTGTCTAGGGTGAGAGTCTAGAGTTTATCCGTGGCAAGGATAGACAGAAGGTGATTTGTGTTTGTATTGAAGGTGACCTGGATATGTAGGTGAAGTTTGGAATTGCATAGCTGTGGGATTTCTTGTGAAGCTTTATGGTGGATGGTGATGTGACTTGCCTATATGTAAAGTGCTTATTGTTTGTGTAGATGTTTCGGTAAGGAGGGAGATGTGTTATGTCACACTCTTCAGGCACTGCCTGAGCCAGCTGAGCTAGCCACTTGGTACTTGCATGACATCACAGTACCAAGTGGAATGTTGATGTATGAGTGAGAGAAGGCTGTGCTGAGTGTTCTGTTTATGGGTCAGTTGGTCCCTCCCTGGGTGATGGGTGCCGGTGATCTATCGATCTATCTTAGTATCTATCTTATGCTTTTATGTCCTGTGACATGTAACTGAAGAACTGGAAGTAAACTTACTTATAAGCAACCTAACCCAAGTATGGACATTGCTTTATTACACCAATGTGCCCAACTGTCTTCTTATAGAGCGAGCAATGGCCTCCGCCATACTCTTATGGACTGTCCTTACATTAAAGGCAACAATAGATGCTTTACTAGCACTAGTATTAATGTTTCTATTATGTATCTTCGATCATATCTATTCCGGTTGATTACTAAACGATCCCTGTTTATATCACAATACATATGGATGAATCACCTCATGAAAGTCAACAAGAGAATTATATGTTGGACACCATGGCTCTCTCTTAGTATTAGATATGGTGGTCAGTTTGTTCTGGGTACTCCTCTTATCTTTGATGAGAACAAAATCAGATTTCATGCTTCAATGTCACTTTTGCAGCAATATTTTAGTTTCATAGATGCTGTTATGGTAAATTATTATTTATTACTCTGTAATGCTGATGTCTATCAAGCTCAAAGATTATAACATCTCTCAAGCCCCAATGCTACAGCTTCCATGTTATATAAAACTTGTATATGCATGTCAACAGAGGGAACTATGTTAAAATGTCAAGCGGCCTGGAGACAAGATTGTTCCCTAACTGACTCCCAACTATTATGGCCTTCTGTGTGGAGGAATACATCTAAAGCCATTATCTCAGCAAGTTTCTTCCAAACACTGTATTTTTTCCACTTAGGGTCTTTATTACTCCACTAATTCTTTTCAGGGGTGGAGTCTCTCAGAATGATAGCTGTTCGAGTTGTCTTTGTACTCAAGGTTCCTTTAGACATATTGGGCCTCATTACAAGTGTGCCGGTCTGGAAACAACTGTGCCGGTAAGCTTACCGGCACCGTTGTTTGTAGACCGGCACACTATGGGTTTGCCTGCCAGTGCCGCTGTGCCCAACAGGGCTGACCGTGCCGGACACAGCGGCCATGGTAGGCAAGCTGTCACGGATGCACCGGCACAGTTAATAACAGTGCCAGTTCTTCCGTGTTCCCCATTCCCATAGAGTCCTATCGACCTCTAGAGTCATAGGGCCTCATTACGACCCTGGCGGTAAGGGGTTAACGCCAGCGTTAGCTGCGCCGACCCCTTACCGCCAATTACGAGGTCCCTTAGCGCCATGGCGCTTTTACCACCTGCTTTTAGCAGGTGTTAAAATCCATGGCGCTAAGGGACCATGGAGTTAATTACGCCACCGTAATTTACGGTGGCGTAATTAACGCCTTCCCCACTCCCATTATGCCCTATGCGGCAAAAATGGGAATGGGGAAGGGTAAATGGGGATTGGGGACTTACCGCCCCGCCAAGGTCGGAATGGGGCGGTAAGTCCGCCAACCACCATGGCGTAAACGTAGTTTACGCCATGGTGGTAAAGTCACGGCCCAGGCGGTAACTTACCGCCTGGGTCGTAATGAGGCCCATAGAGTCCTATGGACCTCTATGGGAATGGGGAATTAGAATTGACTGGCTGCTGACTTTGCAGACCGCCGGCGTTGTAATCCCTGGTGTTACCGGCAAGTCAGGTACTGGTCATTCATTACGGGTCCGGCGGCAACCTGCCGGTACACCAGCACGGCTACCCCCGGACCCATAATGAGGCTCATTGTCTACGATTGTATCCATGTCAAAGCATTCTGGGAAAAGGTTTGGCAAACTTTCACATATTTTTCATATACAACACAATTTCTCCTTTACAGCTCAATACGTTGGTAGTGAAGTTATTCAGTCTGCTATTGATAACAATAAATGTTACCCGTTTGCTTTAGCAATCCAGACAATCCCCTCCAACTGGAAAGAACTCAAGTGTATACATTTTAAATAACAAATATGGTGGAATTCTGTGTGTAATATCCATAGAATGAAAATATGCAATGCTATGTCCCCATTCTTACACTATACGCTGTTTTAGAATTTTTGGTAAACGCAACGCCTAGTTAATGGAAAAGATCATAATGTGCTGTTAGTAAATACCTTTCTGTCCCATCGCTTCCTTTTTTTCATGTTAGTCCTGTGTGTCTCTTTTCATCTTTTATGCTTATGATACTTGCTTTATACTACTATGAGCTCATTCCAATGCATTAGGACATCGTATATATATTACATCACATGAGGTTCCTATATTCTTTAAATTTGCTGTGGACGAATTACATGTTATATCACGTACATGAACTTGGTTTTACCTTTATATGCTGTTGTACTTATTGTGCGAGCCTCATATGCTTACTGTTCCTAATACAAAATATTTAAAAACAAAGAGTGGTAGGCGTGATTAAATATCCTATGCATTTTGTTTTAGAAAATGTTCCGTGTCATTTGTTTGCTATGAACTTGTCCACTGTTTTCCTGCCACTTTATATTAATGTGAGATTTGAACCTCAACCTCTTTTCTGAACGTATCATAACTCCTTCCAACTGGTCTTGCTCCTTCGACAATACCTACATTCCATTCTAGTTGGGATCAAGTTTGGAATCCTTGACCTGCTTTGATGTCCTCCATAGAAACAGTTCTAAGGGGTCCATAATCCATGGACTTGGTCTGGAACTCCAGCCCGCTTCACCGGAGAAGACCTCCTGAGATTTTGCAGTGACTGAAAATGGACCTGTTCACTGTCCGTACCAGTTTTCGAGCAAAGCCAAAGGTCTGAAAACTGCATGGAAAAAACATGTGGCATATCTTGCACAGCATAGAAGTGGCATAGTCCGATGGCCCACTCTGTCTGAGTGCTTTGAACAAGATGGGAAGTGTCACACCTACTTTACAAACACCTCAAATGAATAATAATAATAATAATACATATTTTGCTCTTCAATATGCTCTCAAACACACTTCTGTTCCGCTCTCTGCACCCAGCTTCATTTTTCTCTTCCTGTGAATCTGTCATGTTTAGAGTAATGTTTGGTGGATCTTTACCGAATAGTTGTGAATGGGATGGTGTGTGAACTGTAGCTCTTGCACCCATTGATATTGGTTGTACAGTTACTAGGGTGATGTTGCTCTGCCATGTTACTTCATGATACCAATATTCTTTTCTAGAGGATGCACTCTCTAAGCTCGAGGAAGGCTGGAAGATAAATGGCAATCACCTCTATTTCTTTTCAACTGATAAAAGATCCTGGGATGATGCTGAAAAGTTCTGTGTCTCTCAACGTGCCCATCTTACCTCAGTTACGACAGAGGAAGAGCAGGTAAGGTCCTGAATGCGCTTTTTCATGTTTGCAACCAATGACAAAATGGCAGATGGTTATAGGGGGTGAAAACCACATACAGCACACTGTACACTCTGTACCAAGTGAGGACTTATTTAGTTGCCATTGCACAGGATTATTCCTGGTGCTACTGCGGTCTAGTGTGCCTCAACTTAGTAAAGGCTCCCCTGGCCACAGATACCAACATTGAGCACTTGGAAATAGGGAGCCCAGAAGGCATCATCTGACCCCTCATGGGCCCAGATTTTAAAATGTGTCCACACTAACTAGCAGGCAGCATTTATGTTTGCCCCTTGCATTAATTTGGCTTAGTGCAGGGAGAAGCACAGATGTACAAGTACATGGTTTTGGAGAATCTGTCTAAATGTACATTATGCAATCAATAAACTGCTAGTGTAAATGGCCCCATCCTACATTGTGTGATCCACACAAATAGCTTCAATGTATCTTTCTACACTAAATTGTGTACCCTGCACAGAGTGACATGTATTCATACACAACATGATAGGTGGCATAACCTGCATGAACAGATTCCTTAAGGCTGTTCTGATGAATCTGATGATGTCCTCACTCCTTTCCCAGAGGTAGTCTCTCATCATGTGGCATGAGGAAGGAAGGAAGCCGCTACATGCTCCTGATCCTGGGGGCTTCTGTACAAGGGAGAATCACATGAGTCGAGGCGACCTTCAGGGGAGGAACATGCATCATCAGATGAGACATGGTATTCACATTTTTCTTTTAGGGATATCCCCTCCATTCCCCATGCCCTGATGGCATATTGTGATAATCTCCTTCAGTATCCTGCAAAACCTGCTGATGATATCCTTCAAAACCCTGTAATAAATAGAATAACAAGGACTGACTTTCAATGCAATATATATGAATCCTTTGAAAATACTGGGATGAGGAAAAGGAAAGGAATTATGAGGATCACAAGAGCACGGAAGCTGACGCCGCATTATAGTCATTGGAAAGAAGCACGCAATGCTGCGACATCTAAAAACCACTTATCTGAGGGAAATGAGAGAGAAGCTGACAGGAGCAGGTGGCTCCCCATCAGGGGGAGAGAAGGTCCAGTTAGACCCCTGCTGCAGGAAACGGTCTTCTCTGTATGCCGGAGAACCAGAGGTTAGGTAACGTAAGGCTGGAGATAGCGCAAGACTGTCAGAGGCCACTGGGAAGCAGACAAGTGATGAAGATGGATAGGGATGTGCCACCAATCCGTCTGTGAATCACAGCAGCAGCTCTGTAGTGTGAAGCACTCTAAAGCGACCACACTAGACCAGTGAGCCTTGCGAGTGGAGGTGGGACACCAGGTGCTTCACAGCAAATGTCGGGCATCCTGGAAAGTGATAACAGAGTTGGTGGAGAGATTGGAAGGCTTTCAAAAGGGGAAGGACAGCTATAAACTGACAAACACAGGGTTGTGGACCCAATACATAGGAGGAATATGCAAAAGACTGAGGTCTGATAAACGTGCAAGTCTGGGAACCAACCCCACATTGAAGAAGCTGTATTTGAAAGTCCTGGCAGGAGAGTAAAGCAGGTGAACTGCAAATCTGGCATTCACACTCATAAGACACTGTGAAAGAGACATCCCGAGAAAGGCACCTGCCCTTAGGATGTTGCATTAAAAATATATCAGTGAACCTGGCAGGGGAGTATACCAGGTGTTCTGCGAGTCTGGGACCCAAACCCAAGTTGTGACATTTTGAAATCTCAAGGACCATTCATGCCCTTAGGGTTTTGCAGTTTGATGTATGTGAGAAAACCTGGCACGGGAGTATACCAGCTGTTCAAGTTGTGTTATCTTGAAAAGAGACATCCCAAGGAAGACTTATGCCCTTAGGATTTTAAATTGCTTTGAATGTGGGAAAAGAGTTGGTGAGTCGTTTTCCCTGGAATAGAGTACAACAACGAGAGGGGGGAGTTAGCCTCTTGGACTATAAAGAACTAAGTTATTCTTTTGAACTTTTGTTTTGGTGGCAAGAAACCTGCGGAAGGAAGCCATTCCATGGAACTGTGCACATTTTCTATTTGGATTCATTGCTTTCTTTTTTACTTGAACTTCTGTGCACTTTGATGGCCATGAGGAATACCTTTAACACCTTAGAGTTACTTTTAGAATGTGAGGGCTAAGATAGAATTTCGGACACAGAAGTTTTTACTTTGGACATTTTGAGACAGGACAGACCCTTAGTTTTGGTTGAGGTAGGGAAATACCTCCTAGAGAAGGGACAGTGAGGCATTTTACAACCCCTTTTTTTAAATAAAGGTTTGTAACAACTACTTTGAGTCCTCTGTGTTCGTACCTCACTCCTGGTTCATCACACTGCATAACTATTACAACCAATGTCATATCCTTTAAAACTAGAAAATTGCTACCAGGCACAGTCAGGTGTGCCATCAACTACTACCTCGACTACAATTGGGAATATTTTTTTTTTTATTTAATTCATGCTTTTGGCTAATTAAAGCCTTTTAGATGCAAATTAAAATAAAGTTTTGATTAAAATGGTGTTTGGATTACATAATGAAAATAACATGAACAATAAAGTAGTATAACACTTCCTACATAGACTCTTGCAATTAAATTCAATTGAAACCCCTCAGAAGTTACTAACTGCAATAACCTGAGTTGGCAATTAAATTATCCCAAGGGAAAGAAAGGAAATCGGATAGGTGAAGGGTTTAGGAGACCAATCGGTGAAACTGCCAAGTTCATTCTTGTACTAGCAATTTCCCAGATATGGTGGGCTGCAGCAATAACAATCAGAGGTTCAGTGGAAAATATCATGGCCCAGAATTGTTCTGAATTGTGGCCCGCATGAGCCGCGCAAACTCTATTGTAAGCCTTCAACTCAATACACTCTGTAAGGATATGCCTACAGAACTCAACATTAGTCTTCCAAATGTGGCAAGGCTGCAGTTCCCGTGGCTCCAGGATCCATGCCCCAGTAATCTCCCGAGCAGGCAGAATATTCAATTGGAGATAGAGAATATAACGTTGCAGTGATAAAGTACAATATTTCATAGGATATCTCCATGGCTCATTCCAGGCAAATCCCTGGCTAATGTTCTCAGCATAACGCTTCCGACCGGAAAGAGCCTCAATGGTCATCACCCGTTCCCATCTTAGTGACTTTTTACTTAGCCCCACCAAAGAGGGCCCGGGAAGGTCATTTCCTCAAAAAGGGAGATCAATATGTTCAGTGAAAACCCTTGTCAGCTGCAAGTTAGCCAAATTATTCGGCTTCTGGGACATAAGTGCTTCCAGTAGCACCAATAAGGTGTTTGGAGATGGACTACATTTTGCTGCAAGGCTCTTCATTAGGAGCTTCGTGTTTCAGCTTCCTTAACATTGAAAGCAAAGGCACCCCCAGCTCCAATTTTAGAGCCTTGACCGAGACGGTTTTGGGTAGTCCCAGCATGGACTTCAGAAGTTTCCATTCAATTTTGTTCAGCCAAGAAGTGGTTACCCCAGGAGCAGTTTCTAAACCATACAGTATACTAGGTATAGCTGACTTATGGTACACCTCCAGATAGCCTTCCACCGATTCCCCCCTACTCTGTCAATACAGTTCTTCGGGATATGCCATTTACGTAACACTTTTGTCAATACCAATCTCCCATTTACTGTTTCTAAGGTGTCCCAGATAATGGGCAGCCCATTTCTAGATGCAAGCTTACTCTTTCTAGATTGGTCCCATCCATCCACCAATTACGCTTCCCAGGCGTTTTACCCTTTCACTGTAGTTGAAGAATTGTTGTCTTTTGGAGATTCATTTCCACATTGTCTTTGCATATTGTGATAGGGCGTCCAATGAACAGTGTAAACCCAACGGTGTACGATCTAAGATCACTGTATCGTCCATTATCCAATCCACGCAGTTGGGATACTTCCTAAGCATGGCAGGAAATTGCGGCACTGGGCAAGTGCTAACCCCATACCCGCCACGTATAGGTTGAACAGCAGGGGTGCGAATACACACCCCTACTTAAGTCCTATGTTGTATACTATAGGTGACGAGATCAATCCATCTGGAGGGAGGAGGGAGTCGCACCAAAACAGCCATTCCGTATATAAAAGGCAAATACAGTATAATAACTGCGAATCGATGCCCCAAGCTGCTAGTTTACTCCAAAGATGTTCACGTACAACAGAATCAAAATCGGCTGAGTAATCCACGAAACAGGGGCAAAGAGCACCATCTGTCCTGTTACAAACATCGGCAGAGAGCACCTGTAGTGCCCAGACGGCTTGCACAGTTGAAGAGCCTTTCCAGAAGCCAATTTGTTGTGGCTTGAGTGAGTGGCAGGTTTCGACCCAATCCTCCAGGCGTTTTAGCATGTTGCTACTGGAATCCAACATGGCGAGTAAACGATAATTTCAGGAATCGTAATGTGACACCTTATTAAAGACTGGGATAAGGATAGAATATCGCTGAGTGTCCACGAAAACTCTGTCATGGAGGATCTCAGTAAACATTATATGTAATACCTCCACCCAGAATAAGGGTCTCTCAGGCCCTGGAGCACGAAAGGGTTTAAGGCAAGAAATAATGTCAGCAATATTAGAGCTGTTCATATATTCTAATAACCTATCTCTTCCCTGTTTTTGGATCGTACCAATTGTATCATGAACTTTTGTGTCCCAATATGGCTTGCTCAAATGTCACTTCCATTGCTGCTCTGTAATCCCCGGGTAATTCCATTTTTTTATTTGAGGCCAATTCTATGTAAATACCAAAATATGCGAGAGTCGTTAGTTTTAACCAAGTTATAAACCAACTTGCAATTTGCTGACCTCAAGCTCCTTTTGTGCTGGCTCAACGAGTTTTTGTATGCAGAGGTAACAGATGCAATTTCGGCTTTTTGTTTAGAAAGTGAGTTCAACAACTTATGCTTTTCGCTCACTTCTTATGGGGAAACTGCCATGCCCTTAAGACAGTCAGTACTGGGAGACTTTATTTCCCTTAGTCCTTTCCATACATGCTATATCGCAGCGTAAAGTCTGCTTCTTATCATGTATGCACATGTCAAATAAATGAGACTTAGGTCCATTTTGGACCTAAGTCCATTCTCTCTTAGGTCGATGGGATGACGGCCATACCATCTGCAATAACAGCTGCAGTCTTCCACTACAATTACTAAGTAGGTCATGCAGAGACCATCCTGTATTCTCAATGATTTTAGTAATCTTCCATATATTGGCCTCTGTCCAAATAATACAGTTGCCCTGAGTGATAACAGTTGACCTACTCAGTGCTGGAATACTTATTACCTTCAAGTGACTATTCAGTGTTACTTTTAGCGAAACATGGTCCCTTAAAGGTGAAAATACAATCTCGTAATTTGTGGCTAGGTGACGCAGAGTATGTGAGACAAATATGCAATCCAGGTTGGAGGCACTTAGGCCCGCCTGTCTCATGATATTACCAATTAATTAAGCTTTCCCCTTGGAGATTAAGTGTTCCAGGCAATATACCAACAATATGTCTACCCACCTTGCACCTCGTTTTATCAGACAAAAAACATACTTGCTTGCCGCAACTGAGCGTTTCCCAGAAAGCATTAGTTTGCTTTCCTAAAATTAAGCTCCCAAAGGAGTAAGCAGTGGGCTTTAAAGTCCCTTGCTATAATGTTTTCACCAACTGAGTACAATCCATGCCATCTTTCTAGTAGAGCTTTAATGCCATTTCTAAGAGCCAGCATTAAGAGGCCGTCCGGAGGGTCATATAAATTAGCAATCAGGGTACAAGTGTTGGAATTTCGAAACTTGTCAATCACTATTGCCATGTGTTTTGCTGATTTCTTGGTTGTATCAACCAATTTAGCATCCATGTTAGCTCGTACTTCAATGCAGAGTCCTCTCATTGGATGTCCTCTTGGGTTGATTTGAGCAGCTTTTGTAAAGATGGTATATCCATCCATACATACTTCAGTCTTGAGCCGGTTTCTTGGAGCAGGAATATTTCTGCTGAGGTTAATGCCTGAATTCCAGCAGTATATAGAGAAAAAGAGGTATCGCCCTGAGTATTCCAAGAAAGGATGGAACAATTAGGTCTAGTAACCATACATCAATGGGACTAGTGCCATTCAATGATTGCCGTAGATTAGATTGCATATGGGTGTGGCTCATCATTGACTTGGTGGTACCGGGCGAGAATATAGCGCCTGCTGCTGTTTTAGATTCAGCCCTCCATTTTTCTTCACTTTTTCCCCCTAATAAACACTGAGCCACAGTTGGAGCCCCTTCTGTTGAGACCTGAATGTCAAACCCTAATCTGCGAAGCTCAGGTGCTGCATGGAGAACCCTATCTACCACCACCAGTGAAGCAAACGAGACAATACACCAATTCGTAGCGCTGTATAACGTTGGCATTTCGACAAGTTCAATGTCCCGGGATGATAGTAGTCTCAGTTCCTGAATTTCACTTAAGAGGGTCATAAGATGCTTGCGGTTGAGGAAAGGGCTTTAATCAGTTGGGGCCAACTCCTCAATCCATACTTAACGATTCCCAAGGTTGAGTGCCAAAGAGGACTGCTGCCTTTATGCAAGGGCATTATTTGTTTATCTTTATAATAACTAATGGCCCACGATGCCATTGTTAAATTGACTGATGCATGTATGAGGGCATGAGTGCCACAAATCAAGTGTGCTCTTGCGTTGGGCACATCCAAACCCCTCTGTTGTTGGTTAATGACAGCATTTCCCAATTTGGACTCAGTGGATTTTTGCATAACCTGGGCCTGTGGGGGGGGGGCGGAGCCATTATTTGGGCCACACTCAGCCCTGTCCCATTATACACCAGCACTAATGCAGTTCTGGGAGCCAATGGGAGGTGGGTTTCACAAGTCTCCCTGCCCCTGCTGAGTTACTTGGGGCAACTGAGAGATCGTCATCTGTAGGTTCATGGATGACAGATCCCCCGGATCAAAGTCAGGTCCTCCTTGAGCCTGGTCTGGTAACCACTGCGAGAGTGGCGGGGGAAGGGGGCAGAAGAATGTCGTCTATCAGACAAAACAATTGCGGCTTGCTGAGACACTACCTGCCGCCGCAACCTGCTCTCTGGTAGTTTGGTCGTGGCTGGATTGGCTTTTTCAGGAAATTTTAGCCTCTTATCCAGTGCGCCTGCTAGTATATTTACACCCGTCTGGTTAATACTGGAGGCAATCTTGTTCCGAGTGCTCTTATGCTACTGTAGCCGGTTTTTCGTACTCCTGGCCTTCTGCGTCCCCTGCTCTAATCCAGGAGATGAGGGCACGAAGCTGGGCATTTTTGGTGATGTAATTTCCTAGTAAGGGGAGAGTCAACCACACTGGTATCTCCAATGGAGGCTGCAGCCATTTCCAGCAATTGCAAATCATTGTTAATTGCAGCCGCATTTGCAACAGGATTAATACTATTGGCCAGGATAATGCCCAGAACCCTGTCCAGAATATGCTTGATGTCATTTTGCTCACAGGCCATGGTCGAACATAAACCAAACATTACATTAACCGTTACTGCAATGGAGCTTAGCGTAGGGTAAAACGAAGATTCACGTGCTTACAAAAACCTACTGTTCGATGAATCAGATGAGGCAAGTATGGTGCTTTCTAAAATACTGTCCACCCCGCTGTTATCCCGGTAAGATCAGGACTACCCGAGAGGTTAATTGCATTAACACCAGTCGGAGACAGTTCTCGCACAGATGGTTCACCCACTGCCTTTCTGCGCAGGTCAAGACACATATTAAGGAGTCATTCTCGCTGGTGCTAATTGATAAAGGCGATTCTTGAGTCGAAATACCATTGTCAAGTACAACCGATAAATGAAACTTTGTCTGATTCGCTGGTCGGAACAAATTTGACATTTTTTGCTCTTCCGCCACTTTAATTACTGTCATTTGTTCTCTAGGTGCTTTGACTTTGGCTGGAGACAGCCTCTCCCCTTCTATCTTATGTGCCTGACCGCTGCAAAAATAAGTTTGCATGTCAAGTCAGCGTTTAGCAGCAACCTGTCAACATGTTTGCGATTGCTGCCTTTTCAAACGGCTCCTTAATGGCAGGGACGTCATTTCACCAAAATGCCAGGGGTAGCGGAAGTGACATCACACGACCCCTGACCCCCTGATGACATCACAGGAAGTGATGTCATTTGACCCCACCCCGAAGTGATATCGTGGGAAGCGATGGAACATGACCTTTCACCCGTTGCCAAAACAGGAAGTGACAGCACAGCTTTGCACACTACGAAAAATATGGTTACGATATCACTATAACGTGATGTACATTTCATGCAAGAATGGATCGCCATATGTAGCGTTAAGATCAGTGTGTATAGGCCCATATTACCAAATTACTGTGAATGCAAGCAGACGTCCATGACCAAATGATAATGATGTGTTATTATATAGCACTTACGCTTAAGCGCTTTATATAGAAAAAAATATACACCCAATATCACCCAACTTGTCTTGGTACTCATTTATCGACCTCAGAAGGAGGAAAGGCTGAGTTGAGGCGTTTAAGAACAGACTAAATCAGTGACTCACCCCCTGAAGTGTGCCTGAAATAAACCTTTAATGAGTCTAGCAATTATTGTACAGAATTCGAGAAAGACACATTATTTGGTTTCCTATTCTTTCTTATTTAGGGTCAGTGCTGAAAGTGTTAGACTTGTGGCACTCCTGTTCTTATTTTTCTTTTTTTTTTTTAAAGGGCCTGAACATGAGAGCCAGCCACTCCAGGACCTTGCATTACAAAAAACGGAAGAAGAAGAAAAAAAAAAAATGTAATGTTTTTTTTTTTTTTTACAGAGGTCGCAAGGGAGACCACAGAGGTCGCAAGGGAGACCTCAGAGGTCGCAGTTGCGACCTCTGGCGACCCCCAAATGACGTCCCGCTTAATGGAAAGGTGCGAGAAAATAGGGGTTTCATTGCGCGCTTTATTACGTTTTTCTTTCACAATAATGCGTAATTTGCTGAAGCCAGGAGAGCATAAAAATCTATTTTAACCTTTGCTAATTTAATTATTGTCTACAAAGAAAAGTGTTCTTGAGCATCAACCAGCAATATGTTGAGATGTACGTATTAAGAACCCGTACAAATGTTTTCAACTTAGAGGGGCCAAAAGGAGCACTTCAGTCACCCAATATTAAGTGAGTTAGGTGAGTAGAAATATGGTTAAACAAGAAAAAGAGTAATTGTAACTCACAATCACCACTCACCACCTCCAGTTCGTTATGAGCTTGTCATCCCCCACATTGCCACGCTTAACATGGTGCTACGCAACCCCGAATGCACCGGTTCTCCCGACTCCCATGAAGGGAGGAAACATCTTGATAACCGAAAGGGGGAACCAGACAGATGCAGGAGATGAGGGACCCTTGAGGCTACGCAGGTAGGGAGCACCGGGTGACAAGGAGAGGCACAGCTTGCGGCTTTCAATTAGCTACTAGCAGGCGAATACCGTGAGTACAGCGATGCAATGCACTGATGCAAGTGTGAGAGGAAAGAACCTCACTACGCTTAAAGGCTGTCAAGCCGCACCAGCCAGTGCTCAATTTATCACGCTACCGGAAGCTTCTGACAGCCCACCTGTCATATTGGGAATTGTTGGCCATCAACTACTACCTCGACTGCTATTAGGAATGTAGTTATTACTATGAGTAATAATGCTATTAGTAGCAATGCTACTACCAGAGCCACCACTGGTTTTACTGCTACTGCCAATTGTGAGACAGGATTACTAGATGTGTAACATTTTTAGAGTACACTGTGGTGTGTGTCCCTTTTGGAAGTGTGACGTAGGCGTCACATGATGGGAGCTAATAAAAGGAGCTGCCCGTGCTGTACACGTCAGTCAGCACGGGGACCCAGCTGCATTGTGAACTGTCTCCATGTCCCTCATTTCAACCGTGGGGGAGGCGCCCTTATCTAGACGGGGCCCGTTCTTCCCCCACCACACTGGCAACGAGGAGGTTCGCCATTGGAACACAGCACCTCGCATCTAAGGACCGGCTTCGGAGCCCCTGCACTGAGCGCGCTCGCCCGTGGCACCGTAGGTGCATTTCGCAAGCCACGCTTGCAGTGGCCACCACAAGCGGTGAGTGCGCCCGCCATTTATTTCTTTTTCTTTCTCTCCGTCGGTGTCAGAGTACCAACGAGGGATCAAAGGACTACCCCGCTGCCATTTCGAAAGTTGGTTTGGGCGAGCCCCTTCAAAGAAAAAAAAGTCAATTAAAGAATCTGGGCATATGCACGTGTGCTCCCATGTACCGACCCTTGGTGCCCTGTTGCTGTAGACACATTTGAAAGTCCACCAAGCTGGCGTGGCGGTGGTCACATCCAGTGCCTGTGAACCCTGGCTTCACTTCTAGGAGCCTTTGCTCTGGTCAGCAGTAAATCTTCACCCATCCTCACCCTGTCAGTCGGCCTGACGCCATAGGTTGTTGGGTTGCAGCTCCCCTCAGGAAGAGTGCTCGTGCGCCCATCACCACCCAAAGGAACCTAAGGGACATCCCCTGCGCTGCCATTTAGGATGCAGGAAAACGCTGATGCTGCCCCGCTGCCAACCAGAGTCCATTGTCCTGTTTCACACCTTGCTCCTCTTCAGGAGTTTGATATGTCTGGGGCTATCTCATCCTCAGGAGAGGACGACACAAAAAAGCTCTACTCATCCGGGCCAGCAGTGTGAAACGTGTTTGAGACGCTCCGTCATCCGGACCTGACGTTTGCCACAACCAAGGCTGCACTCCAGGAATACTTTGTTCCCATGGCAAAGCTTGACTATGAGAGGTCAATAATGAGACACGCTCTACAGAAAGAAGGCGAATCCCTGGACACATATCATTGCCGTAAGATGTTTTGGGAATTTTCCCGCTAAAACTCCTACCATTAAATGGCACTTCAATCTGGCTTAACCTGAGGAATTAGAAAACCCCTCCAGGATTTAGCCAACAATTAGAAGAAAGCTATCATAGGAAACAGTTATGAAAAGGAGAGAGATCAGCAAAATAATGAGGAATTGTATCCTAAAGTGTGCAGCCGGGAAAAAAGTAACCCAACACATACACTACATCTGAAGCTCAACTAAACCAGCAGCAATGTGCAAACGAAAGAATGGAGAGTTTGAACGAAAATAGGCCAAATAAAGAGACAACATTCAATGAAGCTGACGTCCCCAACAATGGGAACTTGGTATCAACAGACTTATTACAAGATACCAAAATAACGGATTTGATCATCTTGGAAGGTATTGAGCCGCATACATCGATTAATTGGCTACAAATTAAAAAGAACTCAAACTCTCTCGAATATGCGGAAAACATGAAACCCACACTAAATAACAAACTATCTGTTCATTAAGGTTTTGCTGGAAAAGGAATTGGCTCAACAAAATGTTCACCTTGATAACCAAAATCAGAACTAAAAACATGACTTTTTGCCAATATTGTCTACCCTGACTATTGCCTTGGCTCCCTTGACTAAGCTTTATGAGGTGTTAAATGGTTCAGTGAAGGATAACTCAACGATGATAGCAATGATCTATTCTAAGTTGATCTTTATCGAAGGTTACCTAACGGCGGTGAAAAACGAGAACCAACTACAAATAGCCTGTGAACTGCAGACTCAAAACCTTGTGGTATCTGAATCACAAAGATTTGTACATCATTGTAAAGAACATTCACATATGGAGGCAACGACCAAAACAGAGAAAAAGAACACAAATCGTGAAGAACAAGAGAAAGAACTAAGGCAACCCGATACTCCTATAGAACTGATTGACCTTTTAAGGTCTCCGTATCACACCAAAAAAGAACAGGAGCTAGGACAAGTCCCTAAGAGAAGAGTAATTCAACGAGGAAAAAATGGATGTGTTGTAACAACCAGAGAGGAATTGGAAAAATTGACTAGTACAGATAAAGAGTTGATTGACGACTCACCTAGAAAGGAAAACATGGAGGTGGCCTGTCAAATCCTTAATAGTAAAAAGGATCTAAGAGATGGTCAAGATAACATGATTCCAACTAACAAGGGTCCAAGTAAACAAGACGGGTCGCACAACAAATTTAAAAAAGTTATAACAATACCACGACGAGTGGAAGAAAAAGGCGCAGATTACTCCATTTTCTCAGCACAAAAGAAAATTTGAAATCAGGAGGTAAAAACAAGTCTGTCTAGACCTGAACGGAGAACAAGCTTGGAACCTAAGAATGATTTTAACGGTAAAGAAAAGGAAAATTTGAAGCCACCTCAACCCGCTCCAAGAACCATAGTCGTAAGAAATCAATTGTTAATAAATCCTCCAGATAACAACTTGGATAAAGGAGTATCGTCAAGGGTTGTGGTGCTTCCACCAGAGGATAATTCACAGGTTTTTCAGGATGTGATGGATCTATCAACCTATACAGTCGAACAATCAGAATCAGAATGGATAGGAAATTCCAATAACCGCTCGCTGAGCAAAGAAAAATCTGTGACAATAATTGATCTCATAGAAGAACAGGAGTTGGTGGAAGTACTAGAAAATGTAACCACTCCAGAATGTAAGACCTTGAAAGAAAAGAGACTCTATGCGGGCTTGCGATTCCAAACACAACCCTCCTCAAATGAACTGACAAAAACCAACAATCCCATGCAGAACAACGGAGATGGTCCAAAAAATGAGGAAAGATCAAGGGACCAAAATGAGTATAGGAAGTCCCCAAGAAAGGATCAATACTCCAATCATGGGAGAACGCATCATAGAAAAACATCGAGTGGAAGATCTTTTCAAAAATGTAAAGGCAATCAAAGATTGCGTGAAATTATTACTCTGAAGCGAAGTTTCAAACTGGAAAGAATCTTGGATAAAGGGGACAACTGCATATTGAACAGAGCAACGACCTTGGCCCTGTTCAACTGTATCCCAAATCTAAGAAATATCCAATCAAACGACCTGCAAATTATATCATTTGAAAAGGGATAGTCGCACCGACAGCGTCTTTCTCCATGTATCATCGCCAGTAGGCAGAGGGATGATGAGGGAAGCAGCTGAAAGACTACCGATGTGGGGTTTGACTTGACAGAAACAAGACAAGGGTTGGTCACACGGAAGAAGGACAAACTACCAGAGGGGAGCAAACCCCCTGTCAATCTGGAAAAGTGAATACCCTTCATTTGAATGACAGACGTAACTTGATGGCCGAAGGCCAACCGTCTTATGCACCGAATTATAGAAATACAGAATGCTATGCTTGACGAACAAGCGGCCATTTTAAACGTAGCAAGAATCGCCATTTTGCTTGTTAACCATTGCTCATTGCTTTCTGTCTAAAACTGCTTTGCAGCTTGCAATTCTTGCAAATTCTGCTTACTCTGCTCAACTGTTAACATTGTTGTCTGAATATGAAAGGGCAAGGTCGCGGGACTGAGGAGTTCGCTGAAACTCCTCATGAGTAGCCCAGAAAGGAATGCCCACGCTCCCTCTCTGTAGCCTTGAGGGAGAGCTGCAGGGCATTTAATCATTTCACAGCTGCCAGCCAGTCTCGTACTGTGGTAGAATATGTTAGAATAAAACAGGTAAAGGCTTGAATTATGCTCTTCTTACGGCCCCCCCTTCGCAAAACCCTTTAGAGCGTGTCGGCTCCCAGGGTACCTCATAGATAGCAAAGCTTGGAATGTGGCTCTTCCCCCGTGTGCAGCTTGCTTCCAAGAACAGAACCACCGTGTTCTGTTCAACAACTAAAAGATGCCTCCGCACTTTCTAATTGCACATTGTTACTAGAATAGACATCGAAAGTGTCATAATTGTCATACCCGTCGGAAATGTCCATCGTCATCCCGAGTTCAAAGAAACTTAATAAAGGGGGGGTGTTAAAGATGACATAGCTGATTGTATGATATGCATTTTGTATATATGTAACTGATGTATGTAATTCGCTCTCTTGCGTCCCTCGAGGTCTAGAAAACTCACGTTGTGGTGAGTGAGACCACAGTTGGCCAATTGGGACTATTTTTGCTTGCAATAAACCCTAGCATTGGGAATTTGAACCTCGTGTCTGGCGCATCTTTTCGTGTATGGTTATTGCCTTGTTTCCATATCGCGAGGGACCCCTAGGGGCCCCTTTCACCCCTTATATCGGAGAGTCAAACCCCACAAAACTATAAGAGATCTTGATGTAAGTATGGAGATGGAGACAGTAGGCTACGAAGGGTTCAAAGATCCCCTAGACATTGGGAGATACCCGAAAGGTCCGAAATTAAGCTTGAAAGTAACATTGAATCCACTCACTCAATCGACTGACCTAAAGAGGCCAAACCCAAATGAAGACTCTAGCATTGAAGATCAGGATATAGAAAAGTGGGCCTGGATCGCAGCTGCCTTGGCACAGAAAAAAAAGACATAGCAAAGGAGAATCAAGAGCCAGATAAACTCCCCTTCCAAAATAGAGACTATTCCCCTGACAGGACAAAAGGAGCTAAAAATGGTGTGTTGGAACACCTGTGGCCTTATACACTTGACAACAGCCAGTGATGTTAACCTAGGGGAGTTTGACCTGCTGTGTCTACAAGAAACTTGGCTGAGGAAAAATCCAGTGGATGGCTACAAAATATTCTCATCTCCAGCAGATAAAGAGATAAAAGGGTGATCAAGTTCTGGCCTTCTGATTGCAACGAGAGCGGTAAGTGGGCTCACAAGGCCTAAAATCATGTTCCAAAACTTATTCATGCAGCAGCTCTTAATGTCATGGAGCCATTCCTTTAATAAGTTAAATCAATCGCAGATCACACCTTTAGTAGTTATAAATCTCTATTGGAATCCGGCAGCCTTGACAATTTTTTTTTTTTTTTTAACATAGTCTCACAACTCATCGAAGACGCCTACCTTATATACAACACAAGTCACATAATTTTATTTAGATATTTGAACTTAAGTTTGAAACAAAAAAAACAGGACAAGCTTCTAGCAGGCAAATACCGCGACTACAGCGATGCAATTCAATGATGCAAGTGGTAGAGGAAAGAACCTCACTACGCATATAGACCGTCAAGTAGCACCAGCCAGTGCTCAATTTATCACCCTACCGGATGCTTCTGACAGCCCACCTGTCATATTGGGAATATAGTTATTACTGTGAGTAATGCCGTCAACTACTGCCTTGACTACTATTAGGAATGTAGTTATTACTATGAGTAATAATGCTAGTAGTAGCAATGCTACTACCACAGCCAACACTGGTTTTACTGCTACTGCCAATTGTGAGACAGGATTACTAGATGTGTAACATTTGTAGAGTACAGTGTGGTGTGTGCCCCTTTTGGAAGTGTGACGAAGGCGTCACATGATGGGAGCTAATAAAAGGAGCTGCCCGTGCTGTACACGCCAGTCAGCACGGGGACCCAGTTGCATTGTGAACTGTCTCCATGTCCCTCATTTCAACCATGGGGGAGGGGCCCTTATCTAGACCAGGCCCGTTCTTCCCCCATTACACTGGCAGCAAGGAGGTTCGTCTTTGGAACACAGCACCTCGCATCTAAGGACCGGCTCCGGAGCCCCTGCACTAAGCGTGCTTGCCCGTGGCACCAGAGGTGCATTTCGCGAGCCTCGCTTGCAATGGCCAGAACAAGCGGTGAGTGTGCCCGCCATTTTTTTTTTTCTTCCTCGCCGTCTGTGTCAGAGTGCCAAAGAGGGATAAAAGGACCAAAATGAGTACAGGAAGTCTCCAATAAAGGATCCATACTCCAATCATGGGAGAACACATCATAGAAAAACATCGAGTGGAAGATCTTTTCAAAAATGTAAAGGCGTTCAAAGATCGCGTGAAAAATTACTCTGAAGCGAAGTTTCAAACTGGAAAGAATCTTGGATAAAGGGGACATCTGCATATTGAACAGAGCAACAACCTTGGCCCTGTTCAGCTGTATCCCAAATCCAAGAATTATTCAATCAAACGACCTGCAAATTATAGAATTTGAAAGAGGTAGTCGCACCGACAGCGTCTTTCTCCATGTATCATCGCCAGTAGTCAGAGGGATGATGAGGGAAGCATCTGAAAGTCTACTGATGTTGGGGTTTGACTTGAGAGAAACAAGACAAGGGTTGGTCACACGGAACGAGGGCAAACTACCAGAGGGGAGGAAACCCCCTTATATCGGAGAGTCAAACCCCACAAAAACTATAAGAGATCTTGATGTAAGTATGGAGATGGAGGCAGTAGGCCACAAAGGGTTCAAAGGTCCCCTAGACATTGGGAGATATCCGAAAGGTCCAAAATTAACCTTGAAAGTAACATTTAATCCGCCCACTCAATCGACAGACCTAAAGAGGCCAAACCAAAATGAAGACCCTAGCATTGAAGATCAGGATATAGAAAAGTGGGCCAGGATCGCAGCTGCCTTGGCACAGAAAAAGACATAGCAAAGGAGAATCAAGAGCCAGATAAACTCCCCTTCCAAAATAGAGACTATTCCCCTGACAGGACAAAAGGAGCTAAAAATGGTGTGTTGGAACACCTGTGGCCTTATACACTTGACAACAGCCAGTGATGTTAACCTAGGGGAGTTTGACCTGCTGTGTCTACAAGAAACTTGGCTGATGAAAAATCCAGTGGATGGCTACGAAATTTTCTCATCTCCAGCAGATAAAGAGATAAAAGGGCGATCAAGTTCTGTCCTTCTGATTGCAACGAGAGCGGGAAGTGGGCTCACAAGGCCTAGAATCATCTTCCAAAACGTATTCATGCAGCAGCTCTTAATGTCATGGAGCCAATCCTTGAATAAGTTAAATCAACCGGAGATCACGCCTTTAGTAGTTATAAATCTATATTGGAATCCGGCAGATTTGACAAATTAAATTTTTTTGAATATGGTCTCACAACTCAGCGAAGACGCCTACCTTATATACAACGCAAGTCACGTAATTATATGGGACCTACATAACTTGTCCACCTTGTCGGAAGATGAGACAAACCTAATTCCGACGTGGTAAAGAGGCAACCAGGTCGCTGACATTGACTATATCTATGGGTCAAGAAGTTTCTTCATGCTATCAACCTCTTATACCTAAACCTCCCCTCCACCCAGGCATCTCCGACCTGATACTTGACCACCCCTGCCATCTGTAAAGCCAAACCCTCTCCCGATAGATTAGATTAAGGTCCCAATCTTGATCACAGCCTGCCTTGCAGAACCAAACCTACCCACTGCTGTCCAAGGATCAGAATCAAACAGTTCAATCAGCTTTTGATCCCGCCAAACCTACATCGCTTTGGACTTCTGATAACCCGCTCCCAAGATTACAATCGCATTTTAAACCACCTGTAAAATTTCTGAACCCTTACCCTCCTGTCCCGTAGTCGTCTAGGCATTATCAGTAGCTGCTACTACTGAATCCTAGGAACCTGACACCCAGGACATCCAGGAAGCACCGAAGCCTGTAACTAGGACCATAATCCCCTCCACAGTTAACTGCACCCCAGCCCAATCCATACGCCCACCCTAACATACAATACCCCAGGACAGCCCCTGTTGTAATAGGAACACCATATCCAACTGACAGAACAAAGACAAACCCTCGAAAACCTCCAGACAGAACAATTTAAGAGGATTGGAAGCAACGGACAGAACAAAAGTCCCACTGACCCAATACCCAACTGACTGGACAAACACACCCTTGGAAACTATCAGACGGAACAACTGAAGATTAAAATCTACACTAGCCTGGCACAAGGAACCACAATTGGAAACTGCCCCTATAAAACTAACACCTAGACCGACTTGTCCCAACTAAGACAAAAATGACCCGACGCAGAATTGGACGCAGACAAAGAGAAAAGGAACACGGTACAAGCAACACAGAAACACAAGCGCAACCGGTTCCAGCAGAAGACGCCTTCAATACAGAACAATACTTTTAACAGAACAAACTTCACAAAAATCCTTATACCTTACACCTTGCACTGCACCTCGCACCAACCAAAGAACCTAGATACTCCAACGACACCAACATTACCAGATGGATAAATAAAACACCAGAATGACGTAACAAAAGAAGAGAGGACCAGAGAAGAGAATGGGATGACGCCAACCCCCTTACTCCCTACATCGCAAGAACAGATGGGCACGATTGATACCAACACCAAATGACAGGAGATGAAGAAACAATAGAAGTCAACAACTCAATTATCAATCTCACAGACCGATTCAACGACGAAGCCGCCTTCACAGAACCTCTACCGCTTGCAGGCCACATCAATGCACCACAACTGAACACCCACAAACCAAAACCGAGGACAAAAAATGCACCAAATGACATCAAAAAGATCCACTGCAATCTAATCAATGCAAGATCAATGTCCAAACATGCCACCAAAATCTACGACCTCCTAAATTTCGTAACTTAAACATGGCTAGATGACAACTACAAGATCACCCTAAATAACCGCCTGCCCGATTCCTTCAAGTCCATCCAAGTAAGCAGGAAAACCAAAAGAGGTGGTGGACTAGCAATCATCCACAAGGAACACCTGGAAATCAAAGCGGAAAACCCATTAAACATCAACAAATGTGAATCCCTAATCATACGTCTATCAACAAATCCCAAAACAAACCTGAAATTCATACTGATTTATAGACCACCAACGTACAATGCGGCCTTTATAGACAACTTCATAGAAGCAATCACCAACCTAGCCATCGAGTGTAACCAACTGATTATCCTCGGAGACTACAACATCTGGTTCAATGAAGAAACCACAACCTCACAAAAATCGTTGACCGGCCGACTAAAAACAATGGAACAACATCAGCTGGTCAAAGGAGCAACCCACACGGCAGGACATACACTAGATGCAATTTTTGCCAACAAAAAACTAATTACCACAGCACCACCGATTCAGATCCTGTGGAGCGACCACCTCATCATCCCATTCGGAATCACATTGCCCTCCCCAATTACCAATAAACAAGAAAAACTACCAACCATCATGAAAAGAAATTGGAGAACCATAAAAAACTCCAATTTAACGGAACGACTGGAGATCACCAAACCACAAACAACGACCGTGGCCGAAGCTGACCTAGACACTAGAATAGATATACTTCACAAATGGATCACCACAACAATCGACGAGATCGCAAAAGAAAATTTCAATCCATCCCACAAAAGAGAAACAGCAAAATGAACCATGAAAAGAAAAAAACGAAAACTAGAATTAGAATGGCGGATCAATAAAGACTGCAGAAAAAAATTCGAACTTCAACAACATACCCGTTCATACAAAAAGGAAATACAAAAAGCAAAAAGGAAATATTACGAGAACAGAATCCTCAAAGCACCAAACACCCAAAAAGAACTGTTTACAATCATAAACAAATTTTTTTTCAAAACCCGTCTGTAACAAAAGTCCAATACCATCAAAAAAACTATGCAGTGACCTTGCAGACCATTTCTAAAATAAAATCATGACCATCTAACAGACCATACATAACAGACCATGCAACCACAACACTGAAGACACCCACCGATGCAAGGAACACCAGAACAAACTCTGAAACTTCCCGCACATATCAGTGGAGACTTTCATCAAACTCTTAAATCAAAGCAACAAATCTAGCTCCCCTGCGGAACCCTGCCCCCCCGACATCTACAAATTAATCCTTGCACAAGGAACACCAATGGAATACTACAGAAACGTCCACAACCAATCAATCTCAACAGGAAGAGTGCCTCAAGCCTTCAAATCAGCATACATCAAACCACTCCTCAAGGACACAACAGGAAACGTAGAGGGCCTCTCCAACTACAGACCCATCTCCAACATCCCCTACCCAGCTAAACTTCTGGAAACGCACATATACAGAACAACCCAAGACTTCATAGAAGAATATCACCTATTAAACCAGGCACAAGTAGGCTTCAGACCGATGAGAGGAACAGAAACAGCACTTACTTCAATCTTGGATGATCTAAAGTTGAACGCAGAATCAAACAACAGCACTGCTCTCATACTTCTAGACCTCTCTGCAGCATTTGACATAGTTAACCACAACACCTTCATCACGAGACTGGAAGAATTCGGAATCACTGACAATGCCTTACTTTGGGTCAGATCCTTCCTAACGAACAGAACAGAAACAATATGGATGAAACCTTAGAAATGAAGCCCCCGAGAATCATCATGCGGAGTCCCACAAGGATCATCCTTCTCGCCACTTCTATTCAACATCTACCTGTCACAGCTAATTAAAATCATTGAAAGACATGGCCTCACCTGCTACAACTATGCTGACAACACTCAAATAATCTACAAAATACAAGACTTACAAGAAGACAGTGCAACACTAGAGAACTGCCTCCGTGAAATATACAACTGGATGAACTTAAATACCTCAAACTCAACCCAGGCAAAACAGAAATAATGATCATCACAAAAAAAGGAGAAGACAAGATCTACATCCCATGGCCAACTGAACTTGGTGATACCCCAGCCCCATCATCAACAGTAAAAAACCTTGGAGTCCTAATTGACAACAAACTCACTCTAGAACCACAAGTAAACGCCCTAATCAAGAAATCCTTCTTTCTACTATGATCGGTTAAAAGGATCCTACTATTCCTCTCATTCACCAACAAAACAACTGCCGTCATCGCCATCATCATGTCCAGACTAGACTATGCCAACAGCCTATATCTAGGCCTCCCTGAATGACTCCTAAATAAACTCCAACGCATACAAAATGCGGTGGCCAGACTGCTCCTTAAACTACCTCGAAGAGAACACACCACACCAGTGCTGAAAATGCAACAATGGCTACCCATCAAACAGCGGATCAAGTTCAAATCAATGTGCATAACCCACAGAGCAATCCACGACCAAGGTGCAGAGTTCATCAGAAGAAAACTAAACGTACATCACACTGCAAGGCCACTCAGATCCAGCAGCGACATCCGTTTCGAACCCAAATCATACAACAAGAGAAAACTCGGAGGATCTTCTTTTTCTCACCTTGCCCCAAAAACCTGGAACGAACTACCAAAGACCATACGGAACACAAGTGATCACCTACAATTCAGGAAACTCCTCACATCATGGCTCTTCACCCCATAACCAGAATGAATGCCCATAAGGACATACACAGAGAAACTAGGCAGAGAGAAGAGCCTACCCTGGCTCCCTTAATCATCAACCCTTATTAAAATAAGGATATACGGACATGTAAGATATCCACTTATCAATTAAAAACAATCCCCACCAATCATAACAAGAACACCCACAGATCAATTGGAAGGAAGAGCAAGGTGTTACCCAGCAATGGCACCTGGCAAAATTGAGGGCACAGGCAGCAATGGACCATAAACAGTAATACATAGGAAAGTACGGGGATTGATAATATATCCCCATTACCTAAGCAGGATTATGCCCACCCCCTAGGTGTACCTAGATCAATAATTTAGCCGGAGGTCAACCTCATCCCCCGGCCCAGATACTAGACCAGTGGTCTTCAAACTTTTTTGGCCTGGGCCCCCCCTGAGCAAAATTTGGGCAGGCCGGGCCCCCCCTGAGCAAAATTTGGGCAGGCCGTGCTCCCCCAAAAGTGCCAGATGGACAGTATGTAGAAATGGCTACGAACTTCTGCACGCCGTCACTGCACCCTACTCCCAGTACAGACCCTGGGCTCTCCCCACCTTGCTCCCACCACTATCCCAGTGCTCCTGCCCATCCTGCTCCCACCACAGTCCCATAAAACAAGCATACACGCATCCATACACATTTAAATAAAAAATAAATCACCATAAACGTACCTTCTGCAGGGGCCTGCGCATGGTTGCCAAAATGCCCGACTCCAGGTTGCTCTGCCTGTATGTGCGAGGAGGCGCAGGAGCACACCCTCATACAAACATACATGCAGTGCCCCAGCCAGCATTTCCAATGAGCTATGCAAGACTGGCGAAGCAAAACGCCCCCAGCCTTGCATGGCTCAGTGATCATGTGCGGCTGGGGAACTGAACAATGAAAGGCAAACAGTGTTTCCCTTTGACAGTTCAGCCAGCCCAGAAGCACTCCCTCAGCTGGAAAAATCAGCTGAGGGAGTGCTCAGTGTTTCACTGGACTGGCTCCTCGGCTCCTCCATAATGGGTGAGGGGACCAGTGGGTGGACTCACCCATTATGGATGAGCCACCAGGATTGGACTGGCCTATAGGGCGATGACCGTACCATAAATGCAAAATGCTAGTGTAGTCCAGTCAAAATGAGCCACTTTTTTGGCCAATGTGGGCCAGTTTGAGGAGTTACTTCACTATGCAGCTAGTAGTTCTGACCATTGTTGCTGAATAAATATTCTTTAAATATCACAATTTGTTTACATTTGAACAAAAAACACCCCCTTGGTTACTATTCAAACAGTCTGTGACTAAAGGACTTAATATACATTTGCAACTGCTGACCCACTTTTTTTTTTTACATTTCATGCTGGGCTCTCGCGCCCCTCCTGGGATGCGGCCGCGCCTCCTGGGGCGGGGTGGGGCACCCCACAATTTGAAGACCTCTGTACTAGACTGTCAGGAAAGGGAAGAGAAGTTATACCACCCAAGAGACTACCAACAGTAAATAGATAGAAAGAAGCTGGTTAATGATAATAAAACACCACTATCGATCTAGGGACAATGCTCACTGAACCAGGGGTACTATGCCAATTAATCTGCTGAACCAGCCACAGTATCACCATAGAAACTAGACTATTAATAAACCTAGAGAGAGAATATACCAACCCAATACCTGATACATAAACTAAACTACATGGATTTTGAGACATACAACTTACTAACCAAAACCTCTAATTTCTGCTTACTTAATGCACACTAAACCCGCACAACCACCTCTCTCACAGCAAACCGCACAGACTTCACCACACCGCAACAACAAACAATGAACACATAGATTGCAACAACAGCACGCGAGGACCTGCTTCGATCCTATTTGCACCCCCAAGCTCGGCGCACAGTGAAAACCGAACTGAAGCTGCCAACAGTACACCACCTCTCACTTTCCTACGCCCTCTTCACCAACTAACCCACCCCGTCCACCTTTGTTTACAGAACTGCCTGGAGACCAACTCCGTTGGTGACGGTGCGCTATAAAAATACCTTTAACATTAACATTATACAGTCATGCGGACTAAGAATAGTGATCACAAATTACTTTCCGCTACAAGGCATGTAGTAATAGAGGAAAAAAGATCTTACTTCTTGACCCAGGTGGAAGAATGTCATGCTGGAAAAAGATTGTGAATGAGAAGGACTGAAGTACAACACCTACCAAAAACTTATGACAGTAATACTAGGGAGGAGAACATATCAGGGCATGATGCTCCGTTCGATTATACGACACGAATGGAATGTTACCTAATAAAAAAGGGTCATAATAAAAACAAAAAAGCAAATATCCATAGCTATTATGCCTTGGCAGTGGCAAAAAGGGGAGAAGTGAGAAGACTTAAACGTCTATCCTCCCGAACAAAATCTGAGGTGGACGTGAAAATGGCTAAAGCAGCAGTAAAGAAATATAAATCTTGGATAACAAACTATTGTCTAAGGCTCTATCAGAAAGACTCTCAGAATATGTTGAGAACTCTGGCTGGAAAAAAATGCAAGGACTTTTGGTCCTTAATAAACAAAACCAGACCTAATAAGATCGATCCGCAACAGAATGGTGTCTCTGAAAACACCTGTGGTGACCACTTTGAATCACTATACCGAAATTCGTCAACTGTACCAACATCAAAGACAGAACCGACGGCCATACCGTGGGACATGCCCCACGAAATAGAGGATATACACAGGAAAATAGATTTGCTCAGTACATCACGAGCACCAGGCCCGATGGGCGCACTAGCGCCGACTTAAAAGAAAGCATTGAAGAATGGTCCTGGTTCATCCACAAACTTTTCAAAAACATTGTCATAAACCACGCAATTCCAAGCTTTTGAAAAGACAGCCATCGTCGAACCCATCTTTAAGAAGGGAAAGAGGGAGAATCCAAATCATTACAGGCCAATTACATTATTGGATGTAATTGGGAAGGTATTTGCCTCCCTCTTACTACAAAAATTCCAATAGTGGACAGTGGAGAAAGGACATAACGACCCCTTTCAAACAGGGTTTGTAAAAGGGATTGGAACATCGGCAAACATAATGCTTCTTACCATCTTGAAAGACAAAGTGGTGGAAGGAAAAGCCTGAATTTTCCTGGCTTTCGTAGACCTCACCCAAGCATTCGACCAAATTAATCGGGGGAAACTATGGGGTAAACTCTCCCGTCATGGCTGCCCAAAGGAAATATTGGAGCCAATAGTGGCCTGCACACTGTTACCTCTATCAGAGTGCGGCTAAACAGGGCAGGGCTTTTGTCAGCAGAAATAACCTACAGCCAGAGTGGTAAATGACATCAAAATGACATCGCCCCGGCAACGCCAATGCCGCAGACTACCTCTCCCAACACCCCCATGAATCAAGAAACTAAGTGGAGGTGGAGGCGGAAAGCGAGGTGGTAGAGTTCCTACTCAAGGTGTCGTCGGCTGCACATCCAACTTCCATGTCCATCGAGGAAATTCAGAATGCATCAGCTGAGGACGATTGCCTCCGCCTGCTGCGGGCAGCCGGAACCAGTGGCGGGTGGAACCGAGTACTTGACAAACTGAGGGAACGCAAGCAAGAGGCGAGGAGACCCCTTGAACAGAGATGGCGAGTACGCTCCGAACTGACATTCTTAGAGAACGTGCTGTACTAAGAGGATCAAGGTTGGTTATCACACCGCTGTCAACTAACATTTCAATCCCCACACCATTGACATCAATCACAGTCCTGGGTTTCGTAATCTTGCGTGCAGAAACAGGATGCACAACCTGTATTACTTCCAATCCATCATAGACATCATCTACATCCTCTTAAATGGTTCCTACATTCCCACCCTAAAACCTACAACACTCAGATAAGTGTCCTTTTCTACCACAGAATCTACATTCTATATACAATGCTGTGCACTCTCTGTCTCTTGTCAAATGTTCAACACTGCCACATCTGTTGCAGCCCCTAAATGATCTGACACCTCAACCACCACCAGTCAAGTCTCTTCTGCTGTTTTGGAATCCACTCCCTCTTCCTCTGAATCTGCAGTCGGCATCCTATCTCTTCCTTTATTTCTCCAGTCTATTTCTTTGTCCCTCGGGTGGGTATTTTCTCCCTTGCTAGACCCTTTATTGGATAACTTATCCTTCCTCACCATGCTGGTTTCAGTCTATACAAGGACTTTTCTTGAATGGTCAGCAAATGCCCTGTTTACTTATGCCAACTCTTTAATGCACGGCGTTGTGTTGTTGTACATTATTTTCTATCTCCACATCGCTGTCTAGATCTGGGTCTTTTCCTTTCCGTAGATCTTCACATACTTTTTCCTCCGCACATTTGCCCATTAATTGGTCTCTTACTTGTTCCTCTTGACAACACAGTTTAAACTGACACTTAACTGCCAAGCCTTTCAATGCTGTAAGAAACTCCTCAGTGGTCCCTCCTTTTCTTTGTTCCCTAGTGGCAAAGCTATATCTCGCAATAATCTTGTTCTCTTTTATTTCATAGTGCTTATTCAATTTCATTAAGCTTAATTTAAGGACATTCCTTCCTCCACTGTTGGTTCGGGAAGCCTTTTCAACACTTCTTGACCTCCATGCCATAGACAATGGTATAGAAGAGCATTCTTCCTCTCCAAAGAATAATTTGGCCCATATACTGAATTTAATAAATATATTCTTTCCACTCTTTCCATCTGATAACCAGCTACCCACAGAAAAGAAAACGCTGAGCCAGGTATATTTGCCATGACCCAACTGTACTTCACTGATCGAAGTGTTCAGTGAGAAGAGCAAACATTTGTATAAATGTATTCTTAGCTGATGCTGTGTTGTAATTGGTTCTTACGCTGGCGGTATCCCCTAGGATAGCCAGATGGTTGGTGGAGCTACAGGAGTATAATTTCATCATGCAGTATGTGCCCGTGAAACAAAATGTAGTAGCCGACTGTTTATCGCGTTTGCCTACATTAAAGCATGTGAGGTGTCACAGTGGAGATGTGAAGGAGGTGGAGGAACTGCAGGAATATCAGATTGCCTGTGTGGTTCCTGCTGTGGATAAGTCCGTTTGGGACGCAGAGAGTGACATTGATGTGGAATTGAACTGGATTAGAGAGGGCCTCGGGAAGGGTTGGGAGGCAGTCATGCATAGATCAGAGGGCAAAGGATATACCCATGTACTGGGTGAGTTGACGGTGGGTCCATGGGGTGTGTCCAGAGGAGTCAAGCTGGTGCCGCCTGTCAGTTTGAGAGGTAGGATTGTAGAATTGGCTCATGAGGGATATTTAGGACCTTTGTTGACTAAGAGGAGGCTGCGGGAGGTGTACTGGTGGCCTTCCATGGACCGTGATGTGGAGGTAGTGGTGAGAGATTATCAAGCCTGTGGCATGAGCGATAAGAGCAAGGTGATGTATCCCCAACCTGTTCATCCTGTAGAAGTTTCTAAGAAGGTTTGGTCCAAAGTAGATCTGGATATAATGGGTCCCTTCGAATGTTTGCAGCCGGAGTGTAGGTTTTTGTTGGTCCTTGTGGATTACACATCCAGGTGGATTGAGGTGGCAGCATTTAGTAGAGTCACCACTGATTGTGTCATTGCGTTCTAAAAGAAGGTTTTTGATACGGAAGGGATACCAGCCAGTCTAGTCACGGTAATGGGGTACAATTTACCTCCAGAGCTATGAAGGATTTTCTGGGACAATGCGGTATAGAACATCATCGCACGGCTTTGTATGATCCCTATGCTAATGGCCTGGTGAAAAGGGCCAATGGTACTATTAAGGGTGCCATACAGTTGGCTCTGGCTAATGGTCTTGATTGGCAAGAGGTAGTCTCGGAGTATTTAGATGCATACCGCAGGACTCCGTCGGTGAGCACGGGGAGGTCACCCTTTGAGTTAATGAGGGGAAGAAAACCAGGTACCACCCTCAGATCTTTTGCCTTGGGAGGTGGTGGTCCATGTGAGTTGAATCTAGAGAAAATCCATCAAAAAATCCTGGCACATCAGGATGTTGTAAAGCTCTCTCAAAGGAATAGAAAGGAGTTACAAGTTGCTGTTGGTGATACTGTTTGCATAAGAAATCCCAGATTTGTGCAGAAAGGGGGTAGTGCATTTTTACATGCCAAGAGAGTTGTCAAAAGTGGCAAAGGTTATGTACGGTTGGAGGATGGCTCAACCTGGAGCAAAAGACGGGTGGTGGTCCTTGGTGGGAGAAAGGCTGATGTTAGCGAACATGTTATTGAGGGAGCGGGTGATGTGTTTGATTTTACTCCTGAGGCAGTGGATGGTTGTGTGGGTACAGAGGGTGGTGGAGATTTGAGTGAAGTGGCTGTGGAACCTGCCATGGATTGCCACGTTTTGCGCGAAGATAGGAGGATGCCAGAAGAAGGGTGTGTTGATGGGGGGCGTCCGGTTAGACTTTGTAGAACTCCTGTCAAACTCAGAGACTATGTGTGTTAGTGCTCTACTAGTCTTTCTTCATCAAGTATGATCCACAATTATGGGTCTACCTCATTAAAATGTTCAGGTTCACTTGGGTCATTGTAAGATGTTTGGGATTTTTACTTTTATTGCATGTCAATTCGTATTGCTTTTACACTTGCTATTGTTTTGTTTTGTTTATCAGGATGTTTTTTTTCCACTGTTGTGTAATATAAGGGAAGAAGATATGTTGTAAATGGTTCTTACGCTGGCGTGTGTGGAATGTTGTTCTGCGTTCAGGGAGCAACATTCCACACGGGCCAGTTGGTTTCTGACTGTTCTCCGGTGCGGTTGCCTGCTCCGGGGGTCCAGAGAATAAAGGCTGTTCTTATACTTACTGGTGTCAGCCTGCTTACCTCATGCTGTTTTTAAATTTTTGTTTTCTTTGAGAGCTGATGTGCACTGCAGAAATGTCAGCTAGTTTATTCATCTTTAATTTATTTTTGTATAAAGAATGGCCTAATGGTTTGACACCCTCTGTATGTTTATTTTCTGTAGCGAAAACGTCCTGCTTTTTTTCTTTTTTGGCAATCAGTGTTCTTTCAGTGGTACAGAGCGCTACTCATAGCGCTGTGACATAGTGTATGCAAACACTGAGCCTATCACCATGGCAACGGTTATACACAAAATGGCTTTCCACGTCGTGTTAAGCACTAGGGTCTTTACTCCAGTCCACGTGTGCAATGGCGCCTGCCCTAAGACAACGTTCCTTTTGTTGTCCTCAGAAACCCCAAATCGGTCCTTTGCCACCACAAAACCACAACTGGGTTCATACGCTGGGCTTGCAGGATTACAGCCACTGTGCCCTCATGCATGCTGGCTGAATTATGATGTGCCCGTGGTACAGGGCTCAAACGGCACTTAAGCAATCTATGACTCTGCGCCTCACCTTGGGATCAGGGAAGGCTCCACAGTGTGAGTTCAGTCCGCTCACTTTGAGCATCAAATCCCGGATGGCCTCTTTTTTCCTGGCAACCACAGCCAATCACATTGTGGGTTCACAGGCTCTGCCTTTCACTGCTGCAGCCCCAGACAGCAGCTTGCCTCGTCGCCAATATAACAAAGCTCAACACCAATTTGAAGTAAGGTAAAACTCTTTATTAAGTGCCCAGGGTATGGGCTGCAGCCTAAACCCATCTTCTTCATCAGTTTCCAACTGCCCTTCCTTCTAAAGAGAACGTTCTAACTGCATCCTGGAATTACAGGGGCAGCACAGCGAGTTCCAAGTTCACTCTGAAGTTTGCAGCTATATACACTGGATAACATGTGTACACTCAGTGCTCAGGTACTTCCCGCGCCTGAGTACTTGCACTTCTTATCAGGAAGTCGCTACTTTTAATGGAGCAGTACCGGCACTTCTCAACAGTAAGCAGGCACTTTGTGATAGTGAGTACCTGTACTACTCAGTTTACATTTAAAGCACTGTCCACACTACTTAACAAGTGTCTTTGATCTCCTACAGATCAAACAAAAGCATGTATGGCGCAGGGACGTCATTTCACCAAAATGCCAGGGGTAGCGGAAGTGACATCACACGACCCTTGTCCCCCTGATGACATCACAGGAAGTGATGTCATTTGACCCCACCCCGAAGTGATATTGTGGGAAGCGATGGAAGACGACCTTTCACCAGTTGCCAAAACAGGAAGTGACATCACAGCATTGCACACTACGAAAAATATGGTTACGATATCACTATAATGTGATGTACATTTCATGCAAGAATGGATCGCCATATGGAGCATTAAGATCAGTGTGTATAGGCCCATATTACCAAATTACTGTGAATGCAAGCAGACGTCCATGACCAAATGATAATGATGTGTTATTAAATAGCACTTAGGCTTAAGCGCTTTATATAGAAAAAAATATACACCCAATATCACCCAACCTGTCTTGGTACTCATTTATCGACCTCAGAAGGAGGAAAGGCTGAGTTGAGGCGTTTAAGAACAGACTAAATCAGTGACTCACCCCATGAAGTGTGCCTGAAATAAACCTTTAATGAGTCTAGCAATTATTGTACAGAATTCCAGAAAGACACATTATTTGGTTTCCTATTCTTTCTTATTTAGGATCAGTGCTGAAAGTGACTTGTGGCACTCCTGTTCTTTTTTCTTTTTTTTAAAGGGCCTGAACATGAGAGCCAGCCACTCCAGGACCTTGCATTACAAAAAAAGGAAGAAGGAAAAAAAAAAATTGTAATTTTTTTTTTTTTTACAGTGGTCGCAGTTGCGACTTCTGGCGACCCCCAAATGACGTCCCTGTGTATGGGGTTCTCAGGAAGATGCAGGACATCAAGTCGAAACTAGTAAACAGTGCTGGAAAGGCGCATCCAAAACATAAGCGCAAAGGGCATTTCTCTATCCAGTAGACGTCTGCCTGATTGATGTTACTGACTGTTTGATTTTGCTATGTTCTTTATGTTGACTTGTTTTGTTGTTATTAACATTGATTTTGAAAGTTTATATGTTGGATTTTGAGGTAGTTTCGTCATTTCTAATCTTGCTTTTGTATTTATTAATTTCACTTAATTCTAGTTTTCTTTATGTATTTATAAATTACTTTTTGCCTTAAATTAATTCATGATCATTTTAAACTACTAATATATTAAAGCTTTCATATGTTTGTCTTCACTAGTTATTGTTTATTATTATATGTTCGCATAGGCAAGGCCAACCACACTCTAAGGAGGCCATTGAGTGACCTGTTAGATTTATTCCATAAGGAACTCTATATTCATGGAGTAGACTTCTCACTGGAGTTCATGCATCAGGAGGAGATTCCAGTCTAGGATGGTGCTGGAAAACCCACAGTAACATTGTTTTCTCAAGTTTCCCAAGATGAGCACCATTCTGCATTCCCATCTGAATGAGCCTGAATGTCAATAATATGTGGTTATTCCTCTTTAGAATTCTTTACCTATGGCACCAAAAATAGTAGAGCAGGCCCATGTTGTCACAATTGTTTTGAAGATTTTCGAGTAATTGCTATTCACACTCTGCTTTCAGAATTTTCTTAATTCCAAAAGAGGAAAAGCTAACTACCACTGGATTGGGCTCACTGACCAAGGATCTGAGGGCAATTGGCGCTTTGTGGATGGTTCGAGTTATGGGAAATTAATGTATGTATATTATTTTCAAACTGTATTTCTTATTACCATTCTGAAATATATTTTACACAAATAACGTAACCACACATCTGTTTAACTAAATTATTTTAAACCAATGTATTGTACAGTAATATTTATTACAAACACCATGTTTAAAATTCTCCCAAGCAACCTTAATGCAATATGTGCACATTTGAGGTCTTTTTTTCCATCAATGTTAAAAGTGACATGTGTCTCTGCCTATTCCCCGCCCCTAGCCACACCCCTGAAACCTTATACATTTCATTGAACCCCAATAATAATAATTTGTATCTACATAGGACCTCATTATATGTTTGGTGGTCGGAAGCACACACTCTCTGTCTGTTTCTTTCCAACAGACGACATAGGACTCTCCACCCCCTGAAACTCTCGTCCTGATGAAGGCCTACACCATTAGAGCTCATCCAGCTCCCCACAAAATGGCCGAAACACTGTTGTGTTGACATGTGATATATGTTGTTGTTCAAATCTTGATTGTGCCCACACTTGAAGGGCAATTTACCTGATTATGACTCCACTAAATTCTCTAGCTTCCTTCCCAAGGAAGCTGTAGAGAACGTACAAACATAAGAACTTGGTTGCTGAAATACTCACCATTTGAATGTTAGAACTCAGGTACTACACTGTATGTCTTAAATGTTGAATGTCCTATGTTTCTTTGAAAAATTGCAGTTTTGTTGAAAAATTGCAGTGTATTGATACACTAACTGCACTCAAAATAAAATTCAAGCTGCAGTACACAGATTTTGTGATAATTCTGTGCCTACCCACCAATGGGGTGATTCAGTCAAGATTGTATTGGTCGTTGGTCAGCAGGTAGATTCTCCTGACCTTGCTCACCTTTCTGTTTTGACATTACTGTTCCCACCTGGGCAGAGCAAGGCAGTAACCAGGCACCCTTAAATATATTAGTGTTTCCACTGCCTGCCATAATATCCCGGTGGAACCGGCAAGTCAGGCTGCAGAAGCACTGTTATGTGGTTTTACCAACAACCCCATAATGAGGGCCATTGTATATAAATTGGTAAGAGCCCCCAATAACTTTTATATAAATTGGATAAGAATACCAATAATGTTTAATATACATTTTATAAGTACCCCAAAAATTAAATATAAAACTTATATAAAAGGTGATATAAAATGGATTGGCTATGAATAGGTATAGGTCTATGGGCGGTTCTAAGGCTATGACGCTGTTGTGGAGAAGGTCTTACAATGTGGATATATAGCTGTTGTTGGTCTGGAAAACAGGTGCGCTTTTCAGAATTTGAGGGTATCCAGCATGGTATCGAGGAAACTGTAATTATGAATGGCTACAGCTATGACTAAGGGAAAACATATGCCTTACTGCCTTATGCAATGGCGGACCCTCAGGATTTGACCGCAGACCGTGAAGCTGGGGAGCTCAGTGAGAACATGGCTACACTTTCTGTCAGCAGCAAGCCGCCGGTCATTGCCACTGTTATGGAGCGCTCTGGTGGAGATTTTGGTAAAAACATTAAAGAGCATATACCCATAGCCACGATTATGATATGATGAGTCATCTATAACACGCCTGTTCACAAGAGTTTCTAGGCGTGACAAGACAAGGGAGGGAAGACAGAGACAGGACAATACAACAATCTTACATGGCTTTGTGTCGTTCAGATTGTGCAAGGGCGACAGCGATAAAGTCCTGGGGGAGGTAGAGGGGGAAGTGCCAGGGAGACGGAGGGGAAGTGCGATCAGGCAGCAATGCTCTGAGTAAGTGCATCAAGGACAGCAGAGCTCTGGGTAAGTGCAAGGAGGCAGGGTACTGTAGAGGCAACCATTACAGCCGCTAAGTGCACAGTGGCCCAGAGGCAGAGCAGGGGAACCTGATGAGGGAGGAGCCTGGTACCCATTATGCTCAGAAGGTAGCCAGCAAACCAGTCGGTGCAGCAGATGGGTAGGCCAGCAGGTGAGGGAGAGAGAGAAAGCAGAGAATAGACAGGTCTTGAGCTGCTTTTGGAACTTAAGGGGGTCCGGCTCAAGTTTGGGGGGTACGGAGGCCATTCCAGAGGGAGGCACCAGCAGAAGAGAGATCTACCCACCTTGCGAAGCGTCAGGCTCTTTGAGAGTTGAAGGTAGTTGAGTGAAGGGCTCGAGAAGAAAGGTATTTTGGAAGAGAGAGTTGAAGTAGCGCAGGCCCCAGAAAGCATTGTGAACGATGCAGAGGGCCTTGAACTTGAACATTGCAGCCACAGGGAGCCAGTGGAGAGATTTCAGTGGTCGAGAGAGAAGGTGCCTGGGCTTGACGCCAAGGATAAGTCTTGCAGTCATGTTCTGGATTAGTTGCATAGGGTGGAGAGTAGAGGAAGGCAGATTGAGAGAGTCTGTTGCAGTAGTCCAGCCTGGAAAGAACCAGGGCTCTTGAGACAGAGAGCTACTGGGGGAAAGTGAGAAAAGGAAGAATACCTCTGAGGCGTTGCAGCTGGTAGTGGGACTTCTTAGCGAGATCTGAGATGTGAGGAGAGAGTGGAGTCAAAGATGACACCAAAGTGTTTTGCCGCACAGGAAGGCGCAGGAAGATGGCCCAAGGAGGGCAGCCACAGTGAGAGGGAGAAAGCGGGAGCAGGAGTCCCAATGAGAAGGATTTCAGTTGTACTGGCATTAAGGCAGAGATCGTTGGAGGCACGCCAGTCCTGAATCGTGGAAAGACAGTCAGGAATGAGCGAGAGAGAAGAGGAGGCTAAGGGGAGCCTGAAAGAGCGCTGGGTGTCATCCACGTAACACTGAAAGTTAGAGGAGAAAGTAGGGATCAGATGAGCCAAAGGGGCCAAGTAGACATTAAAGAGCCAGGAAGAGAGGTTAGAGCCCTGGGAGACACAACATGTGGATAGGGAGGTGGTGGAGAGAAAGAATCCAAGTTGGTCCTGGGAGGGCTGGTACGAGAGGAAGGAGGTCAACCACTCCAAGGCCTGATCCATGATGGCCAGGTTCTCACAGAGTCGATAGATCAGGATAGTGTGATCGACAGTGTCAAAGGCAGAGGAAAAGTCAAGGAGGATGAGGTCAGAAAGAAGACTAGAGTCAAGATTAGAGAGCAGATTTTCACGGGTGTTCAGGAGAGCAGTTTCTGTGCCTCTGGCTGCTCTGAAGCCAGACTGATGGTCATAGAGACAACCAGCAGATTCAGTATGGAGAGTAAGCTGGGAGATGTCCAGCTTTTCAAAGAGTTTGCCCAGGAAAGGTGTGAGGCAGTGCTTGAGGAGAAAGGGGAAGGATCCAGTGACAAAAGAGTGATTGCAGAAATCAGCCAAGGCAGGAGCAAAGGTTGCAATGTGGTCCATGATGGTTCTAGAGGAGCAGGGGAGCACCTGTTTGGATGACACTTTCATAGATCGGACCAGGAGAGGTAGAACGAGAGGAAGAGGAGGGCGAGGTGAGGATGTCCTGAATTATAGTGGTGAAGTGAGCAGCCAGATCCATACAGACAGCCTGGGAGGGAACAGGAGAGGTGAAGACTGCAGCAGGATTGGCCAGCTCCTTGCAGTTTTTAAAGAGTTTGGCCGTTTTGTTAGATGCCGCAGAGACGCGGGCTTGGATGTGGACTCTCTTCTTGGAGAGGACAGAGAGTCTGTATTGCCTTTGGAGCAGGCGGTCAGAGGAGGTGCTTGAAGCCTTCCACTTCCTCTCAGCCACCCTGCACTTGAGGTCGGAGTCACACCAAGAGTTGCACTTGGAGGTAGGCTTTAGAATCTTCTCATGACAGGTTCAAGGATGTCTAGAGTGTTGGAGATATAAAGATGCCGGTCAGAGAGGGCTGTGTCAGAGCGTGAGGCAGCCGCAGGAGTAGGTGGGGGCGGAGAACATAGTTGCAAAGGCATCCACTGACACCCGCTTCATGGGCCGAATGACCGAGAAGGTAGGTGGTAGTGCTGGGGCGGGCTTTGCCTGAGTAACAGAGAGTTTCAGGTGAGAGGAAAGCAGAAAGTGGTCAGTCCAAGAGAGAGGAGTGGTGAGAGGGTTAGAGAGGGTGATGTCTGAGGGGATAGGAATATCCAAGTTATTTCCGGCAGTTTGTTTCGGACCAGAGGGTAGAATGGAGAGTGAGAGAGTGTTGCAGATGTTGCAGAAGAGCCCAGAGACGTGATTAGAAGCATCCAAGTGGATGGTGAGGTCTCTGAGGAGGAGCAGTTGAGAGATAGAGGCAAGGAGAAAAGAGGAGAGATCAGCGGAATAGAGCAACCTTGCCAGGATGGCCTGTAGATGGTGGCCACAGTTGGAGAGAGGCTGGGAGAGATAGGGAGCCTGTAGACCAGGCATTCAAAGGAGGAAAAGGCCTGTTTAGGAATGACAGAAGCAGGGATCCACTCCAGAAAGATCAGAGCTACTCCACCTCCGGATCAGTTGATTCTAGGCTCAGAGAGGATCTTGTAGCAATCAGGGAGGAGTGTGTTAATACACGTGACAGAGCTGGCCATGAACCATGTCTCGGTGAGAGCGAGGACATCCAGATCAAGTTCTTCGAGGAGGTGGCAGATGCCAGAAGAGTGTTTGACTTCAGAGCGAGAATTGAGAGTGTTGTAAAGTGGAGCAGGTTGCCACATTTGAAAGACTTCCAGGGTGGTGTACAGGCATGAGGTACAACCAGCAGAAGTGATAAAGGGGCATGAGAGGGGGCAGAGGTGGTAGCAGGAGGTGGCATAGGAGCCATAGAGGAGGAGGCAGGTGCCAGAGAGGTGGCAGAGAAGGAGGTGGCAGAGGAGCCAGAGAGGTGCCGGTAAGAGTAGCAGGAGAAGGAAGGAAGTTGAGGGAGATGCCTATAAAAAAAGAGGAGATTGTAAGTGTTCATTTGTAAAGCGCTTATAAACAGGTCCTTCAAAGCACTTCAAGGTGGGAAGGGAACAATGGAAGACAGTTGTCATACTTAGGCCTTGAAGATTCCAAATGATCTATCAACAAAAGCTGGCATACTAGGCCAGAGGCATATCTACTAGGGAAGTGCTTGACAAAAAAGGAGAAACGGAGGGGAGAGGGGGCAGGGAGAGGAGCATACAGATCAATAAACTACAGTACTGGCCTGGCGACATTTCAGACTGCTTGGTAGTTGGTCATCTAATGCGCCTATGCATGAGTATTTTCAAGCACAACCAGGCTAGGATTGGAGACAAAGGGAGGACCGGACAGACAGACTTACAAGGCGTAGAACATTCAAGATAAAGTGTGTTCAGGCTGGCAGAACAGGAAGTGCGAGGGCGGGGGACAAGTTCACCCAGTCCAGCAGAGGCCTGGGTTAAGTGCAGAGTGGTTGCCCCTCTCATGGAGCATAATGCAGTAGTGCTAGGCAGAGTACAGAGGCCTGGAGGCAAGTGTAGGTCTGGCGGGGGAGCCTGGGGCCAGTTGGGCTCTGGAGATGCACCAGGCAACCAGTCAGCTAACTGAGAAGGTTGTGGAAAGGAGGAAGGAGGGAAAGGAGCAAAGAGAAAGGGGGTTAGCAGGGGAGAGAGAAGTCGGAAGAGAAGAGGTAGGTCTTGAGGAGTTTCCGGAATTTAAGGAGGTCTGGCTCAAGTCAGAGCAAGGAAAGAGGGCGACATCTGCAGAGGATAAGGATCTAGCCCCAAATCTCTTGTTGGAGAAACGCAGCAGAGAGTTGGAGGAGGCTGAGCGGAGGGCTCTGGAAGGAGAGTATTTGGGAAGAGAGCGTTGTAGATAGCCTTGTGGACTATGCAGAGGGACTTGAACTTGATCCTTGCTGCCACAAGGAGACAGTGGACTGATTAAGCGGTGGAGAGATACTGTCCCTGGGCTTGAGGCCAACGATAAGACTTGCAGTGTTCTGTTCTGGATGGTTTGAAGAGGTCGAAGAGAAGAAGTAGGAAGATTGAGAAAGAGACTGTTGCAAACCCTGCCTTCCATTGCTGTTAACATATCCAGCACATAGCGGTTTTGCATAATCATAAGTTTCAATGCACCCAACTCAACCTTGATCACGGTGAACCCGTTCTCTGTATCGTTTGCGAGCTGGACCAGCTCCCAGCACTATCTGCAACCATTTGTTGTTTGCTGCGGCCTGCACTCTCGGAAACAGTAGAGCTGCGAAAAAGGATTCTGCCGAGCTGAAGAGCCTGTATTTGTCTGGTATTTCAGCAAGCAATGCAGAAGAGTCTTTGGATATGTAATTCGATCTTTTTGTCCCCTTTGGTTGTTGAAACTGTCCTTTTCCAGGCAGGATGCAGAGCTCTTGTGTGGACAACAGGTTTTTCTCTTCTGCTTCAAATACGGCAGGGCTAGTTGACTCCTCAGCAGGCAGTGCGCCCCCTTTCAGGTGTTCTTCTGGGATAACTAATAGCGCTGAGTGCAATGTGGCTAGTGAACAGCGGACCCTCCATGATGGAAGTAGGTGCAAGTAAGCTTGTTGGCCATATACCCAGTGGTAATCCAATACAGCTGGCATTCCCTTCTTCATGTCTGCGATCGGGGGAATCTTATTGCAATGTTCGTTCGAGCTAAGAAAGCCTGTACCATTGTTGCGGAAACATAGTCCATTTACTTCTTCCCTGTGCACTTGCACCGACTTTTCTATTGTTGCAATCCACGTCAGCTTTGTGATGATCTGCCCATATTTCTGCACAGGAATTGTCCACTCGTGCTATCATCTCCTTGTTATATATTACCAGTCCTTCTGCAAGGCAAGGAAATGTGGTGTCCTGCCATTTGTTATCGCCATGTTTACATCCTTTCACCATCAAATAGGGTCATTCCACACACTTGATGTTGTTTGGATTGTTGTTGCACTTCACAAGATCTGGACCCACCAATTGCAGTTTAGTTTAGTTTAGTTTCTTTATTTGTACCGCGCGCCGACCCCTGGGGTAACCGGGCGCCGGAGACTTAGAGACAGTTACAACATGGCAAAATATATAATACAGACTGTGAAATAACAACATTAAGGTGTGTTGGACCAGGTTACAAGATGGTCGACAAGGACATGCGGAGATGAAGTACATTAGGCAGAATTTTTGTTGGCAAGCCATGTTTTAGTATTGGCTCTAAAAGTCCAAAAAGAGGGTTCTGCTCTAAGAGTTAGAGGCATAGCGTTCCATAGTTTGGCAGCTAGGACCGGGAAGCTGGAGCACCTGCTTTTTTAGGGAGAATTTGGGAATGGAGAGGCAATGTGAGTATGGCGTTCTAGTTGGTCTAGTAGATGTGTGATTGTGGAACTTGTCTGCCAGGTATTTGGGTGCGTCATTGGAGCGGCATTTATGGACGTTGACAAGTGATCTGAGCTTTATTCTGTCTCGTACAGCGAGCCAGTGAGCGTCTTGCCTGACTCTGGAGATGTGAGCGTGTCGAGGGATACTGAGGGAGGCTCTGAGGGCATTATTTTGAAGCACCTGTAGTTTGTTCAGGTTGCGTTCTGATGTGCCGAGAAAGAGTGTGTTACAGTAGTCAATTTTTGAGAGCACTAGCGCTCTGGCTAGTGTAATGCAGCTGGAAGGAGATAGGAAGGGTTTGCAGGCGTTGATAAGCTTATTTGTATAAGCTGTGGATGAGGCTGTGGCATTCACCTGTCTTTTGAGCTAGGGAGTAGAGTCTAGATAAACCCCAAGGGTTTTAATTTCTTTGGCTACTGTGATTAGGTTACTGTCTATGTTGATGGACGCGTAACAGGGTCTAGTTTGTTTAGCCGTGGTTGGGAGCCGACAAGAAGGAGCTCAGTTTTCTCGTCGTTGAGGCATAGACCGTGCTCTGCCATCCAGGCTTGGATCTCCAAATATAGGTTGTTGATTTTGGTGGAGTCCTCATCGTAGCACCCTGATAGGGTGATGAGAACCTGGGTATCGTCAGCATAGTTTGTGTATGTAACACCCAGGTTATCTAGGCGGTCAAACAATAGCTTAGTGAAGATATTGTATAGGGTCGGCGAGACGCACGAGCCTTGAGGGATGCCGCAGGTGATGGGGACAGGGAGTGCTGAGGCCCCCAGGGAGAAAACCTGGATGGTTTGGTTGGCTAAGAAGGACTGGATCCAGGTAGTCGCCTGGTTAGAGAAGGCAGCTGAGGTCATCAGATGTTCTGTGAGGTCGACGAGGTCGAAGGCTGCTGATAGATCTAGTAGTAGGAGAATGGCTAGATTACCCTTGTCCTTTGCCTCGTCCATCTGGATTTTTAGGTCCAGTAGGGCTGACTCTGTTCCGTGCCTTGGCCTGAAGCCGGATTGTATAAGACCTAGGAGGTTGTTGTCTTCCAGGTGCTTCTGTATTTGCAGGTAGCCACTCTGTCTAAGATTTTTACGATGTAGGGAACGGTGGTGATAGGCCTGTAGTTGGTTGGGGTTATTGGGGTCTAGATTAGGTTTTTTTAGTAGTGGCATGACCCAGGCCTCCTTGAGGCTGGTAGACACTGAGCTTGATTTGAAGGATGCATTGATAAGGGCTGTTATGAAGGGAGCCAGAATGTTGGCGCCTTCCTGGATGATGGGAGCTGGGTATGAGTCCCCTTGGCATCTGGAGGGTTTGAGGCCCTTAATGATGCTTTCTACTTCTTTAGTGGATACTGGTGAGAAGGTGAAGGGGGGGCAAGTGGGAGTTTTGGGTGTGGTGGACGGTAGACGGTTTGTTATTTTGGAAAGGCTAAGCTTTTTCTGTTCGATTTTGGATTGTAACATGGTGATTTTGTCTGCAAGGGCTTTTTGAATCCTCTCACACCAGTCTGCATCTTTCACGCAGGTTTCTGCCAGTGTGGGGTGGGATTCGAGTTCTCTGAGGATATTAAAGAGCTCTTTTTTTTGGATTTGGCGCTCTCGATTCTGTTATCATATGTCTCTTTTTTGGCCTTGAGGATGGCGGTTTTGTAGGTGGAGACTGATATCGAGAGTTGTGTTTTGTTGGATAGGTTGGGTGTTTTTCTCCAGGTGGCTTCTGCGGCTCGTTTGGAGTTTCAGAGGATTTTTAGCTCTGGTGTGAACCATTTGTTCATGTGGGCTGCCGGTTTGGCTTTTGGAGAGTTTGAGGGGAGCGATGGTGTCTACTGCTGATTCTAATGTTTTGTTGTAGAGGTCAGCAAGTATTAACACCTTGGGAGCCCTTGATGCATGAGAATGAGTGAACACACATAACAGCTTCCATTCACAACGTTTCCAAGAGTTGGTAAACTCAGGATGGTGTATATCCTCAATCTCATCCAAACCCAGCCCCCGATAATCCTATTTTTTTCATACTTCCCTTTTCATTATTCTATACACGCTCTCAGGGGTGCCAGCTTTAACAGTGCTATCGAACATCATATTATTTCAAATTAAACAATCCTTGACTTGCTGGAAACAGCCTTTTCACTATTACCCTCATTGCCAATTGTGTACGTACTCTCGCTGTCGTATTGTTCCTGTTATAATGATCACTAACAATTATATCATCACTATTGCTACTCCTGTAATAATTTCCATTGTTATTGTTAGCATTGATGTTGCTACTAAATATATGTAAATCAACTAATATTATTAACATTTATATGTACTGTCCTGTTTAAATATGCAGTCCCATTCCCCACTTTATAGGACCTCCACTATAACATAATCTCCCCACTAAAGCCACAATAGAGACATCAGTATCATACGTAGGCCTGCACTAAAGGTAATTCCACAATAGTAAGCATAGGCCCATATATTGTAATTTGTGCATCTACACTTCGAATCCATAGTTAACAAACAATTATTTACATTTGTGAGATTCATCATCTTCTCTCCTGAAATCGAAGTAAAAAGGTACAAAACAAATAAAAGGAGAGACATACATGACATACTTTTACAGAGAGAGCGAGAGAGAGAGAAAGAGAGGGAAAGAGATAGTGAGAAAGAGAGGAAGAGCGAGAGGGAAACAAAGAGGAAGAGAACAAGAGAGCTCCTGAAAAAAGAAGAATATGGAGCTAGCAGCTGAGCTTCCGCCCGCCCACTGAGTGTGACACTGTACATGTATCATGCCTGGACAGGCCGGTGAGGTACATAGGGCACAGGTACTACTGCCCCTCCTTTTAGGATAACTGTGCTAATGTGCTGTCTGCAGGTGCCCTGCAGATGTCGGAGAGGGCGAACCAATATTGTAAGATACTTACTTCACAGTGAGGGAGGGTGCAAAACCACACCTCAAAGGGCCCGTGGGCCTGTGGAGCCGAGTGTTGTTCCTCCCACATATGAAATTGTGATTGTACACAAAGTTGCCAGGCCGCAGCTGTTGTGCGGTCATGCACTCAAGTCATGGGGCCTCATTACAACCCTGGCATTGGACCATGGTGCTATTAGCATCATGGTCCATGCCGGATTCCGCCATGGTGGATGGCGGATTTACCGCCCCATTCCAAGGTTGGCGGGGCGGTAAATCCCCATTCACCATGGCCCCTTCCCCATTCCCATTTTTGGCCCATAGGGCTCAATGGGAATGGGGAAGGTGCTAATTACGGCACCATAAACTACGGTGCCGTAATTAGCACCAAGGTCCCTTAGCGGGTTGGACTTTAACGCCTGCAAAAAGCAGGCATTAAAGTGTGAATCTGGCGTTAAGGGTTTAATGGCGCCGCAGCCTTTTACGGCGCCGTTAACCCATTAATGCCAGGGTTGTAATGAGGCCCATGGTTGCTAGTCCGGCTGTGTTTCTGTCGTCTCAATTCTGGGAGTTGCAATCTGTCGGGAGACCCATTTAATTGCCTGTGTTAGTGTAGTCAAATAATCTTTGAGTTCGTCACCTAACACCACTGCTGCCCTATGTGCATCTGAAGCTCTTCTCACAGGAGATATGGGGGTGTGCATACACCGACCAGTGACCACCTCATGAGGTGACAAATGGTGGTCTTTGCTGTGCTGTGTGCGTAAACTAAAGAGGGCCAGAGGCAAACAGTGTACCCAGTTCTTCCTCAACGTGGTACACAGTTTTCACAATTTGCTTTTGAGGAGCTTGTTGATCCTCTCCACAATGCTGTTAGCCTGTGGGTGGTAAATTGAACACATCTGGTGCTTAATGCCAAGTAGTGCTATAATATGCTGAAACAGTGCATTGAAAAAATGTGTGCCGTTGTCTGACCGTAAAACCTCACGCACACCCCATCAAGGGAAAACCTCACAGACCAAGAATCTAGCAGCACATTTGGCATCCATATGTGCTCAAGTTCCTGCTTCCACCCACCATGAGAAGGGACAAACCACTACTTTGAGCTACCTGGAGCCATTGCACCACTCACCCATATCAGCATAATCTATGTGTAGTTCACTGAACAGCCGTAGTGTCATCCCTGTACTAAAACATTGACATGAGGTGCAATGTCTGACAATTTCTGTGATGCTCTCCTGGATGTTTGGTATAAACCAGTCCTCCTGTATATCTGCTCTGATATGCTGCTTCGAACTGTGGGATGGATTGTGCAACTGTTTAAATGCTACTGCTAGCAGCCACTGGGTACTTACCGTCTTCCCGGAGCTCTCTTGTCTCCATAATTTATCCATTGGGGCTTGCATCCCCTTCATAGCCATAACTCCTTATCCCTTTCTGTTGCCCTTCCTTGTATTTCAGTTATTTGGGAGATATATAAGTTATTGGGTGTTCGCTGGCTCCTGGGGTGGACATGATGTACCGAGCAGGCTTTTTATTTGGAAGATATGCCACCATATTGGCTGCTGCATCGGCAGCTGCGCTCCCCATCAATATTTTGTCTGTCTGGTTAGTGTGGGCGCTGCACCTGACAACTGCCACAACAGATGGCTGGGATAATCCTTCTTTCAGTATTTCTATCAGTCTCACATGCTGCACTGGGGATCCATCCTCTTCCAAAACACCCTCCTCCTCTAGCGAGATAAACCAGCGTGCACAGTTGTGCGAACGCTTGTCTGAATATATTGTGGCATGGCACCCTTGGGACGCTCTCAATGCTTCAATGAGCACTGAGTTCCACCACCTATGCAGAATGATGCATGGGCAATCTTTTCTTAACCACTGTCTCGTACTCTCCTTCCTCAAGTCGTACCACTGCTTCCCTTGTATGCCTCTGTCCATCCTCCTGGTCAATTGTGGAAGACCCATCAACGAAGAGTACCTCACCCTCCGTCAATGCACAATCTTTCGCTTTGGAAATGTCATCCTCCTCCTTTGTGGCACAGTCATGCACTATTAGATCTTCGGCAGTGGGCATATCTGTTAGGAAAGTGTCAGGATTCCCTGTCTTGCATCTAACCACATGAATGTGGGGTTTTGAAATAATAATCTTGTGCGCCGAAGATCTCTGTGTAGTCAGGGTGGACTTTGACCTTTATAGGATGGCAAATAGAGAATGTTCCACATACAACATAACTGAGCATCTAATTACAATAGTAGAACTTTTTCCTGTCAAATACAGCAGCTGCTAAAGCTGTTCGCACGCAAACTGCCCTTGCATCCCTGAATCCAATGTGCCACTGTAATAGGCCAACGCCTTATGGCCCATAGTGCTCTTCTGTATCAACACAGCGGTAATGAGCTGGCCATCTGAATGTGAGAACAAGTAAAATTCCTGTGTGTAGTCTGGGGTGGCCAGTACGGGTGGTATACCAATGACCTCTTTTAGATCGTCAAACTGCTCGATCATATCTGCAGTCCACTGTAACTTATGATCCTTTGTCTTTTGTGCTTCCTTAAAGGCTTGCAGAAGTGGTCTTGTGTATGCTGCAGTCTAAGATCCATGCCCTACAGTAGTTGCACAGCCACAAAAACTTCTGCATTTCTTTAACTGAGGCTGGTCTGGGGGTGCCGCGTACTGACGCTGCCCTATCTGGTAGTATCCTTTTACTATTTGCTGTTATGAACTGTCACAGATAGAACACCTCCTGTTGGCAGCAATTGTAGGAATGTAATGGAATCCCTTCGGCAGTGTTGCTCACTGTCACTACACACTAACAGATTGTCCACGTACTGAATAATCAACCTGAATGTTCCCTAAATCAGCATGCCGTATTCTGTTAAAGATGCCCAGGCTCTCACAGTACCCCTGAGGTAACCTAGTATGTTCGAAACGCCTCTCGCCCTGTGTAAATGCTCTGAGGTACCTCGACTCAGGATGGAGTAGAATTGAGAAGAATGCATTCTTCAAGTCCACTACAGTGAAATATGTGGCTTCTTTGGGGATACAGCATAAATTTGTTGCAGGATTCAGAATGACTGGAAATTCTTTCTGTACCACATCATTTAGGGAGCGCAAGACCTGAATCATTCTCCAATTGCCCATGTTGATTTTTTGACAGGGTAAATATGAGACGTCGATGGCACATTGATCCCCTGGTCCATTAGGGCCTGTATTGTATTTCTAATACCCTCTTCCACCTCCCTTGATAATGGATATTGTTTTAACCTGGGTAGTACCGCACCTGGCTTCAATGTTATACGCACAGGGGTCCCGTCTTTCAGTAATCAGACATTGGGCCTCATTACGAGTTTGGAGGTAGCCATGGCGTCATTACCGGCATGGCTTCCTCCAAACTTGGGTCGGTCCGGGTCCTGCAAAAGGGGACTTACCGGGCCATTCCGACCTTGGAGGGCCTGGTAATTCCCTTTCGCGGGACCCGGACCCGGACCCGGCACGTCCCCATTCCCATTTGAGCCCCCATATGGTTCAATGGGAATGGGGAGGATGCTAACAACGGTCCCGTTAACAACGGGCCCGTTGTTAGCATCCCGGTCTGCTAGCGGGTCTCTCTCTGAACGTCTTGTATGGCCAGGCGTACAGAGCGGGACCCGCTGCAGAACGTTCCCCTACCGGCACCGTTCATTCCGTGGCCGCCACAGTCGTAATGAGGCCCATTGTGTGGATTTGTAGTTTTTCACAACTGTGAATACATGTGTTACAAGTCTTCGTCAAGAAATAGAGGTGGAGTTAGTACTGCCATTAGAGGGCACTGCACCCTTTTGGTACTGTACCATTATGTTGCAGGGTTACAAACCTCTAATATTATTTCCCCATTTTTGTCATTGTTCTCAAACAGCTTGTCATCCATCACTTCTTTTAATTGTACTTTTCGATCTATACAGAACACTGTGATCCACTCACACCCGTCCCTGTCAATTCCTAGCATGACCACCCTCTTGTCAGAGACCAACAATCCCTGTAAATCCAGTGACAATATTGTTCCGCCACCACCTCAGGCAACACAACTGGATGAAAGATGCAGTCTGTGGGCACTCGCCAACACTGTTTAGCAATCTGAGGCACTGACTCCACAAGCACAGTAATACCATAAATTAGCATGTCCGGGACCACATGAGTCCCGTGAACCACCTCGGCCCTTCTCATTGTGTGTATTATCAACATTGCCCTCATTGCGCACATCCCAGGTGTAAAGCAAACTATACCGCGATCTTTAAAAGATATTGTCATGTTTAATTTGCTGAGCAGGTCTCTGCCCAGCAAATTGACAGGGGAACTTTCAGTAGGGGAACCTGCACCACCTTTCTCAGTTTATGGAACCGTGGAAATAGCCCCAGAGAATCCCTGTGTGTCAAGATATTTGCCTGATAATGGGAAATTCCCTTACATGATGCATGAATTTGGTGCACCATGAATATGAACTGTTTGTCTCCTATCTGCGCCCCACCAAGGGTTCCGCTTCAGGGTGGATGGTCATTGACAAGACCGAACACGCAAGTGCTCTCTGTGGGCTGTCCTAATCGGGATATGTGTTCATTTTGGGGAACGAGAAGGGGTTACCCCCATCACTGTTGCTCCTCCAAAGGTGGCGGTAGTCGCGCTTGGTACTCTTTTGACCGGGGCAACACTGCCCTACTCTTGCTGCGGTGGGTGCATCACTTGTGTGTCCGGTGCTTGGGGTGGCTGGTTATAGGTTTGTTGTTGCTCCTGTAAATACCCTTGGTTCTGATACCATTGATACTGTTGCAGATACCCTAGTCCTTGGGGCCCTTAGCCCTGCTGCTGTGACCCATAATTATATCCCATTGCTGACATGCTCCTGCATTCCCTTGCAAAATGCCCCCACCTCAAACAAATCCAACATTGTGATGGTCCAAACCCACCCCCTCTGTGTCCAAAACCCATCCTCTTGCTCCTCAGAATCCCCCTCTTCCTTGCTGCGGTCCTCCTTACTGCCACAGTGGGCTGGGGTACTGTGGCCCCCCCCTCCCACCATCCTTGTCCTCCTTCAGTCCTTAGGTACAGAAATAGTGGAGCGCCTGACCTGCTGAGTGCTCTCTATCCCATCCACCTGTACTAGTGTCGACACAGGTGCCTGGACAACAACTTTTACCAATTTCTTTTCTACCAATTTCGCTTCCGCCATTTGATGCCTTCGGGTTGTTTCTCTATCCCGCTCTTTTGCAGTGGTGCACTATTATACTCTGTATCTCGGACCACCCCTTTGCTTCGATACCCACAATCGTATCTAATGCCTTCTGCACTTCCTTTGGCAAACCACTCTTTACGATAAATGGAATAATGGTATCGAACGATCCCACGATCCTCCTGTTTCAGCTCTCCACATCTCTTGAAATGTAAGAATAAATTTAGCTGGGTCGTCATCACCCATGATACACTGCATCAGGGACTGTAAATCAGGGGCATCTGGGAAAGCCCTTTGTTGCGCATCCCACACCTGTGCTCTTATTCTGTTGAGCGATGCTCCATTGTGTGCATGGTCCCCCACGGTTATTCTCGGATACCCAGGTTTTGCCCACATATCCCTGGCCTGGTCCCCAATTATAGCAACCATCAAACTCTTGATGAGATGATGAGATAGCGTAGCTATGGTAAACTGAGAATTACAGCGTGGAATTGTTGTGGACTTGCAAATTTCCAGCAGTGGTATGGTAAAGATAAATCCAGCAAAAACCATGAAATATTTCTTTTGCAGGAAACAATGCATATGTCATCTTTTAATATTGAGGGCTTTGTTTCCTACACTATGGAAGCTACTGGGGGTCCAAAGGGTAGGCCATCTGGTGGTTTAGCTGTACTCATAAGCAATCGTTGTAACTTTGATGTTAAGTCGCTGTTAAGAGATGATAGTTTATTGGTAATCCATCTAAAAGTTAAGGGATTTCATGATACAGCTTTAATAATTATCTGCCTTTATTGGAATAGAGCCCGTATCACCTGGGATCGAATTTTGCAAGTACTTGATGGAATATTGGAAGATATATTCTCAACTATGCAACATGTGCATATCATCTTTGGTGGCGATTTTAATTCCTCCTGTTATGGGACCAAATCTTTTGGAATGTGTATGGAAAATGGGAGTTTACCAATAACTGTGATAAATGGCAAAAAATGGGTACGGCATTTGTTAGGTTGGGACATGCAACTAGTTAAGCCCGAGCATGGATCCCCCTTGTATTCCTGGAAACGTGGTGATCGTAGCTCTTATATTGACCATTTTTTCATATCTTCTTACTTTTCTAATACATGCGAACCAACCCAAATATTAAACTTTGGTTATGGGGACCATCTTGCCATCTCTATTAGCTTAAATATGAAAGAGTGGAGTTTAGTTAAGGAAGAATCGTTGCAATTGTCGGAGACTGATAGACCTGGTCTGTCCATACGGTGGAACAGATACATTTGCAGAAAATTGATTGATAAAATCAAGAATGATGTAACTTTTCTATCTATTAATTGGAATCATGAGCTACATAAACCCGAAACGGAAGCTAAACTAAATTATATCATCCAAACAAATTTGTTAGATATAGCATATGCCCTTAGACCATCTGTTACTTGGAGTGAACATCGGCATGCTTTTGACTTAAGAATTTATAATCTAAAACTCAATAAAAAGTCTAAAATTAGGGAATTGGCGAGATTGAATTTGAGTCCCACAGTGTATGGCTTGGAAAAGAAACGTATCATGGTTTCCTTCAAGAATCAGATCAGGCTTTACGGGCATGAAATGGCCATTAAGGATAATCAGAGGATGATGCATAATATATTGGAACATGATACTAGGAATATCTGGTCTCTCATTACACATTTGCATGTTACCAGTGTCTCTTGTGAACCTTCCATTCTAGCTGCTACTTGGGTTACCTACATACGTGAAAAATATTTATTACCAAAATCATTCCGAAATATTCCTCACGTCAAATATGCAGAATTTATTTTGGAATATTGTTCATGGTCAGTTGAGGATGTGATAGATGCTATCCTCAGGCTGAAAGACACTAAAGCTTCTGGCCCCGATTATATCCCGGCATGCGTACTTAAACATGACCCGCATTTCTGGGCTCCTATCCTAAAAATTAAATTTTATTCAATTTTTGCTACTAAAAGAATTCCATTCACTTGGTGCTCCGCAATTATAGTCCCCATTTATAAGAAGAGTCCCTCCAACGATCCCCAAAATTTTAGGCCAATTGCGATTAAGGATGCCTCTGCTAAGGTTTTTTCTCAGCTTATTCTAAAATAACTTCAAGAATATTTATTTCAGAATGATACTCTGTCCAAATTTCAGACTGGTTTCCGTAAGGATATGGGGTGTACCTTGAATGCCACTATTTTATCTATTCTCCAGTGTCAAACCAAAAAAAAGGGAATTGGAGCAGTCTATATGGCTGCGATAAACCACAGTTCAGCTTTTGACACTGTTATAAGATGTCTTTTATGGAGGATTATGATCCATCTAGGGATTCCAGTACATCTGGTGGCGTTGATAGCCTTACTACACGCCAACACAAATTATATGGTTCGTGTTAATAAAATAGGAACCCTTACAGATCAAATCCCTACTGAAATTGGACTGAAACAGGGTTGCTCTATGGCCGCGATATTATTTAATATTTATCTCTCTCAAATTGAAACTCTCTGGAAAGACATAACATGCTATCTGGCTAAACTTGGGCATCTCAAACTGAACTGTATTAGTTTCGCAGACGATTTATTATTCCTTGATAGAACCCTGTTTGGGTTACAGAACAAGCTGGATGCATTTCATCTTTTTGCAGAGGAACGTAATTTGAAAATAAATTGGGCTAAATCTAAAATTTTGGTTTTTGCGGATGGGAAGAAAAATATGAAAAAGTATGATTGGGTAATTGGTATGGAAAAACTAAAGGTGGTTAAAGAACTGCATTATCTTGGTTACTCTATTACTGATCTGTATTCTAAGATATGGTGGTCTAAACTGTTAAGGGAAAGAACTAAACCCTTGATATCTCAAATGAGCATATTATTCTCTGATACCAATCATTCAGTTTTATTTGCTGAAGATCGAACCTTGTATATTATACATCCTCGATTCGTGTATGTTTGATATGGAGGATGTTCTTGACATGATTCAAGGGCAAATGTGGAAAAAGGTTCTGGGTATTGCTAGATCTGTTACAAATGCAATTATTCTCCATGAAATAGGATTGTTGCCATTGTCTGCCAAGTGGAATTGGAGACGTTTGAATAACTACAGAAAGATGTTAAATCCACCTAGGAACTCACTCTATGGTGATCTTGGTCAAATAATAGAACATGGTTCCTTATTGGAATTAGGTAACTTTACTAAGAAAATGTATGACATTTTAGAAATCACAAATATTCCTAAAGAAGACTTTTTACTGTGTCTACCTGCAAACAAACGTAAATTCCAACTCTTGGCTTGGTGTCGGCAATCTGACCAAATTGGTAACTTTAAGATGTTTAAAGAATATGCGCCATTTAGAAGGAAAATGGGGGTTTTACCCAGGTATTTGTTTCAATTTCCTAATTTTTTAGAAAGGAACTTATATATGCGGTTCCGTTTGAACCAATTTCCTACTTTTGAGCGAATTCAGAGCTGGGTTGATAAAGGTGTGAAGTTTGATAGACAAGGTGCAGATTGCAGGTTTTGTCAAATATATGGTGTCACTGAATCGCTGAAACATTTGGTAACTGTAACGCTCACCTGATTCCCACGGAGGCGCGGCTCTGAAGATGGACTGGAAGGGCCCCTCTATTCTGGCTTCTCTGGCTCGCAAGAATACCCTCCTGTACGTGGAAAGGGAGTATTACCAACTGGCGGAAATAATGTTCAAGCCTCCCACTCCCATCCAACCCTCCACGAAACCTCTTCCACGGTTCCCCGTGAAGCCTCACCTTAGGGTTTGGAATGGTGAGCTCTCCGTCCTGCTTCAGATGCAGGGGCGCGTTGAAACCCAGTTACTTCACTGGATTGAGGGTTGATGGAGTTCAGGTAAGCTTGACTGTTCAGGTAAGGCGCTGTAATAGTTCTGTTCAAAAGTTCAAGCTCTTTAATTATGTCCGTTGTCTTATTGCAGCAAGCGCTAATGCTCATGTCCTTTTCCCCTTAGGGGCCGGGGTTCGGATGCCGGAGAAATGGCGCCGACCCGAAGTGAAGCGTGCCGCTTCAGTAAATGGCAGGTAAGTTCCGGATGAGCGCTCAGGTAATGTCTTTACAAACGCTCAACAATGACTTTGTCTTTTTTCCCCATAGGGGCCGGGGTCCGGAGATGCCAGGAAGCGGCAGGACCCGAAATGCAGAGGGAAATATCCAACAGGTAAGTCTTAAAAGGAAACTGAGCTTTCCTTATTCCTTTTCTCCCTCTCACCTTTGTTCTTGTCTTTTTTCCTCTAGGCACCGGAACGTAGCTGAATCCGGAAGATCGCTGCTGAAGATGGAAGCGCCTTGCCAAGGTGAGTGAAATGCAGCGCTGCAGCGATCGAAACAAAATGCTTTAAAAAAGATGTCTTCCTTTTCAGGATCGTCAGTGAAGTGACTCCGGAATGCAGATTTAGCAGGTAAGGGCTTTTCTTCACCTAATCTCTCCTTTCTCCCCTTTCTCCCCTTGCAGGTGTTCCAGGGTGCTGGCAGGCGTGGCTGAAGTCAGGATGCAGGAGCAGACACGGTGAGCGTCCAGCTGCTAGGTGCAGAACAACGCGAAGCACGTGTGGCTGATCGGGAGTGGTTTAAATAGCCTTGGAAGAAGTTCCTTTTATGTATCCTTCCACCAATCAGGTATGTATCCTTTCCCGACCACACCCAGGTGGTGAAGTAGTCCCACAGGTAAAGTAGTCCCATTCAGGCCTCAAGAGGGCCTGGATGAAGCAGCATGGTCTGCATCAGGTAAGTGTGCACCCAAGCACTTAAACACATATCCTCTCTTATGAGCCTGGCGCCTAAGGCGCCAGGACTGGGGGCCCCTATAAGCCTGGCACCTAAGGCGCCAGGACTGAGTCCAAAGGGTCCCGACTTGGGCCCGCTGGGACTTCCCAGGGGAAAATGATGTCTGCCTCTGGGGTTGCTGGGCCCGGCCTGGCTCCTTAGAGGCAGGCATCATGACAGTAATCTATTGTAAACACTTCGATGAAGTAAGAAATAGACATCTAAGAAGCTACTTGCATTCTGATACCGAATTCTCCAAACTAACCTTATGGAATAGGTGTATGTGGGGTACAGTTGTAAGTTACTTATCAATCTGACTAATTTTTTAAAGGTCATAATGAAAGCTATTTCTGCACAAAATGAATTAATGTAAATCGAAGTAATTTTATATTTTGTTGTCTTGTAATATGTAATGAATTGAGAATTTATACTGTTATATGTTTTCTTCTTTTAAACAAACAAAAATGTGTTATAAAATTGTAAAGTTTCTATTTTGAATCAAACACAATAAAAAAAAAATACTCTTGATATCACCCACTGCAAGGGGCACCCCTGCTGTTTGATTTTCAAACTCATATGTCCACTTATTTGCCCTTGCTGTCAGCTGTGGGAGAGCCTTAATCAAGTTGTTTTTATCCATCTGTGGCCAGGGCACATACTGTGCCCTCCCTGCCCCCTTATGTATGAGGGGCATCTCCGTCTTGGCACCACTTCCCACACACTTCTTCATACTTCACCTTTTCCTTGCCAATGCCATCCGGCTCGCCCTATTCCTCAGCCTGCTCCCACCCCCAACGAGCCTCCTACGTGGGGGGCATTCTCAACTGCCTCTTCGCCCCCTCCTTCTTCACCCATTCCCTCTTCAAATGTGCTATTGTTGTCCTCCCTCTCATCGTTTCCCAACACGTATTTTCCTGTCAAAAGAGTGTCCAGTCACCCTTGCTACTCTCCTTCTTAACACATAAACTTCTTATTCCTTCATTATCCATCCTGAGCAGCAACTCCCCTGATCTCCATTTTCTCGATCTTTGTTCCGACACCCCTATATCCCTCACTTCTCTTGAAGATGCCGTCATCCTGTTCAGCTCTGCTAGCAGCTCTGTCACCACTTCTTGAAACTCTCTTGACCTGACACCCGCAGATGTTGATACTTCAGGTAGGTGTGCATATGTGGTTGGGGGAGTGGTAGCCTGCAGTGTTACTCATGCTGAAGGTGTCCCTTCCACGGTGGGCACATAGTTTGTATTTGTGTATCCATCTGAGGGACCCGCTGTCAAGGGATATAATCCCCCGCGCTCTGCTGGCACCCCACCCTCTCCTTCTCCCTTCCTACACCTTCCATCTTTCTGCATCTGTGCTCCTGCTCCGTCCCCTTGGTCCTCTGTGTCCTCAAACCTTTGCCAGACGTCTAAAATGTCTTTTCTCTTCTGTAGCTGTTTCCGCTTATAATTACCTACTAATAATGCGTGCATGTGTTCCAAGACGCTCTTATTGTGAGAGCCCGGCTCTGGCCACAGGCAGGACATCCCCCGTCCTCCTGTCTCTGCGATCCACAGCTTATGGTATTTCTCCACCCTGTCATGATACTATCGTGGTGTTCCTCCCCCCATGCTAGTGCTCTCTATGTCTTACTAACCCTGCAAAGCCCTGGAGTGGTGTGTCGCTAACAATCTCTGCCTTAATGTCAGCAAGACGGAGATTCTTCTCATCGGCACACCTGCACCCTCCATTCCTGTCACTGGGCCTCATTACGACCCAGGCGGTAAGTTACCGCCTGGGCCGTGACTTTACCACCATGGCGTAAACTATGTTTACGCCATGGTGGTTGGCGGACTTACCGCCCCATTCCGACCTTGGTGGGGCGGTAAGTCCCCAATCCCCATTTACCCTTCCCCATTCCCATTTTTGCCCCATAGGGCATAATGGGAGTGGGGAAGGCGTTAATTACGCCACCGTAAATTACGGTGGCGTAATTAACTCCATGGTCCCTTAGCGCCATGGATTTTAAGCAGGTGTTAAGTCCGCCATGGCGCTAAGGGACCTCGTACTCAGGCGGTAAGGGTCGGCGCTGTTAACGCCGCCGTAAAACCCTTACCGCCTGAGTCGTAATGAGGCCCACTCGCTGGCCAACCTCCCTTGGCCCCCTTCCTGCACCCACCTGTGAGGCTAAGATCCGCGGGGTCCTCTTCGACTCCACACGTTCCATTTCTCCTCACATCTCTGACGTTTCTAAGAAGTCAAACTACAAACTGCACCTGCTCAGGGGTATTCTTCCTTTTCTCTCCTTCCCCCAGAAGCTCACTGTCTCTAGAGCTCTGTTTCTCTCTAGGCTGGACTGCTACAACAGCCTCTTTCTAAATCTGCCTGCTTCTACTCTACGCCCTCTGCAACTCATCCAGAACAGGACTGCGAGACTTGTCCTTGGCCTCAAGCCCAGGGATTGTATCTCTCCAGCACTGGAATCTCTGCATCGGCTCCCAGTGGCAGCAAGCATTAAGTTCAAGACCCTCTGCATTGTCCACAAAGCCCTCTGGGGCCTGGGTCCTCATTACCTCCAACTCTCTTTATAAATACCTTCCTACTCGAGCCCTTCGCTTCTCCACCTCGAACTCCCTCAGGGTCAGTCGCTTCTCCAAGCAACGAGTTGGTGGTAGATCTCTTTCATTGGCTGGGGCCTCCCTCTAGAACAGCTTCCTTGCCTCTTTGAAACTTGCGGAGAACCGTCTCCGGTTCCAGAAGCACCTCAAGACCTTCCTCTTTGCTTCTACCTTCTCTCTTGCTCTCCCCTGCTGATTTCCTGTCTTATACTGCACTGGTCACCTGGCTACCCTCTGAATTCAGGCCCAGGTCCCTACCCACCCAGTTGAACACCCGCACTGCCTCCCGGCAACCCTTGCACTTGTGTCTCAATCTGTAACCCTACAGTCCCACTACCTGCACTTTTGGACACCTGCTGTCTGTACTTACCCTGGCACCTGCCACCTGCTGGCTGCACTTCTTGTTATTGTTTTGTTCCCATGTACAGCACTGCCCCCTCCCCTGTCCACTGCCACTTTTCCCCTCTCCCCTCCCCTGCACTTGTGTGATCTCAATGTAACTTGGCCTAGTAAGATTGTTGTCTCTGTCCTCCCTCTGTTCCCCTTCCTTGTCTCGTCGCGCCTTGAAACACTTGTGTATAGGCGTGTTACAAATGCCATATCATAATGTGCCACGCACGCTGCCGCTGCTTATTACATGCTTATTACATAAAAGAGAAAATCGACTCCCACCCTTCTCTGTCCCCCTCCCTCACGTACACACACTTCTTCAACCCACCCAGCGACACACACAATTGATGCCATTCCTATGGCCTGTTCTTTATCTAATAAACACGAATACAATAAACTAAAATAAGCTAAAATAACAACCACTACTTGTTCCAGCCACTACTTCTACAAGACCACTACTTGTATTCCTATATTGCTCTTTTAAATAATATATTTTATCGTGGTACCACCTTCCCTCCTCTTCCGAGGAGAGTCTCCCTGCCTTACCTTTGCTTTACGATGCTTTACCGAAATAATCTCTTCACAATACAAACACTAATAAGAAATAACACAATCCACACCCAGGCCACATCAACGACCTGGCTCTCCACGTGCTCACACCTCTCACACTTCCCCATGCACCTGTCCCCTACTCATTATCGCTTTCAAGAGTCTACTCACGTGGCGTGCTTACCCGAACTCCTCCGTCACAGGGTTCCAAAACCGACCTACACTCTCCTCAGAGCCACATCCCATTTCAAAGAGCAGAGAGGACTTCTCCTAAAATGGCTCCTGCTAAACCACTCGGTACACATGTTTTTTTGGGACAGGTCGCTGTAGGTGGGTGTGGCTCCTTCTGGAGAAGTGGCCTGGAAGCCTCTGCAAATACGGGGGGCACTGAGATCACGTCGGGGTCACCAATTGAAGGCAAGTCGCAAAACGCTCACACCAGAGAGAATACAAGCCTCTAGGAAAGAAAGACCCAAATCGATCTTGTAAGGATAAGTTTTAATCTTGCACAAATATGAGAGCAACAGTAAATAACTCTGCTGCTAAGCACGTTCTGCCTAAAAAGGGTACAAGCATATGCTTAAGAAGAGACACATTGTCATCATGACGCAATACATATAGTAAAGCATGGCTGGTTGGTGTGCACCTAAACAGGATCCGCCTACAGCATAAGGGATGCCAGGTCATTGGTTCCAGCCCAGTCCATCTGTCTTCCATCACGTGGGTGCTGCATAGATCATCTTCTTCTCACCGACGAAGGTCAAAGACAAATTAACTACACTCCTAACACAATGCTACTTTATCATTATACTGTGCCCCTGGCAGGCTTTAGGACTGGCACAAAGGAGAAATGGCGCACTCTAACCTCCACACGCACATTTCACTCTTCCCTTCCGCGCCATCCGTCTCCAAATTCTCGCCCTCGGTTTGAACTATAATTTATCGCTTCCAGCTCCTCGCAATACAAATCATATGATTGTAGCTTAAAAACGTGCAATGTCCATCCAACATTTCAGGACTTTTTACTTTAGGGTTGATGGTCAAAGGGCACCTGGTGTCATAGAATTCAGGGATCTTGAGGTTTAGTCAGTTATATGGGCTATAACTCATGGTCGCCTGGGGCTGCGCCAGGTCAGGTTTTCGCCAGTGTGAGACAATATGCACACCAGGCACTGGTCTATGATTGCAGCCTTGTAGGGCACATGTCTCCTTGCAGATAGAAAAAACATCTTTGCAACACTGTTAGAACAATGGATGAGATTTGACGTTTGGGGGTGTGGTTGTCCTCATGGGAGCTCAGGCATGGCTGGAGATTTCCTGCATCCCACAATTAGAGCCTAGTCCATGAAATGCTGAATTTGCCATGCATGCCTTGTTTCCAAACTATGGTTACTAACATCTACACAGAATGCACTAACATCTGTACAAAATGGCAATCTTGCTTGCACCTTGGGCTTTACTATGTAGGTTGATTATACTGGGGTGGGGTTCAACCCTCCAAAAGGAGGGTTGGACAGGGTTGCACTTCCCAACAACAGGATTCTCAAAATAGCAACTAAACAAGCTGGTTGCAGGCAGGGTACAGAGGCAAAAGGTAGAAAAAAGACAGCCAGGTAAGAAGGCAGCTTGAAAGAGCAAGGAAGGAGAATCTGGGATCAGAGAGACTGGAAGCCAAAAGGAAGGGAACGTAGAGGCAGCCAAAAAGGTAGGAAACTGGCAAAAGAAAAGGAACACAGAGATCTGAAAAGCAGATCTGAACGGAGCTCAAGGAAACCCAGTACTGAAGGGAGCATTGAGATGCACTGAACAGCTGACAACAGGCATCTAAATAGCTGCTGGTGTGCTGCGCTCAGAATGCATCGTCATGGCAACCAACAACGCTCGGCCTATGGCGTGCGTGCAGTGTCTGGGGGCGTGTCTTCCGCCTTTTCATTGTCGGAAGAACATGGCGGCACTCTGCATTGCCTGCCTCACTGTGTTGGTCGTGGAGTTGCCAGGAACGCACACCCACAGACAAAGCCGAAGTGCCAGGTGCAGACCGCTAGATTCGATAGACACCCCAAGAAAAGGTAAATGTTCAAACTGTTGTATGCCACGCAGCAGTCATCACAGGTGGGTTCTTCCAACTATCATCGGTTCACCTTCTTATTGAGTCGATTCCTTAGCTGAGATAGTATAGCTATGTCAGTGTTCATGCAGTGTGCACCACCAACCATGGGTTATATTGATTGGTTTTCTTCATAGTACTACTTGCATGTGGTACTCATTCATAGACTCTCTGTTCCTTGGGAGCATGAGGCTTTCACTTTGGTGCTGCAACACAAGACTGTGGATACAGAAGAGACCTGCCCAGGTCATCACACTACAGGCAGTGTTCCGCAGCGCACTGCGTCTCCATTGCCCAGCCCCTAGACTCCACCATGGGACTTCATCCCAGTGCTCTAGAAGCTTGTAAGATAGCTTCCTTGATAAGCAAATTGTCAAAGTGCTTCACCTGCAGTAATATCCCTTTCATTCTAGGATTTTATGAAGAGGACAGTTTCTAGTAGTGCTCTCTGGCGAATATTGTTACGTTGATCTGGATTTCTGTAGACTTTGAATTAGGCCACTGAGTCTCAGCGATTCCAGTGAGGCTGTCAGTGACTGCGTAGTGTGCGAATGAGCGCTTGAGGATCCAATGTGTTGGAGGTTGCAGAGAACTCAAGGGATACCAGGCGGCAAGGGATACCAGGCGGCAAGGGTCCTCATCATGGTGGCAGTCTCTATGCTGCATTTTTGTATGATGCCAGATTGGAATCCTGTGGCAGGTGGGTAGCAAAGTGTCCTTGCAGGTGATTAGCTGCATTCTTTGAGAGTTCTTGCCAGTGAAAGGAAGGTGTGCAATGGGATGATGATTGCGGAGGTCATCGAGGTTTTGTGTTCATCCGGGAATCGGGATATTGGGAAATCTTCCTTTACATGTGACAAACAAGTTTCACTGTAATGTACATGTTACGTGCCGAGTTCCGCAGATGTAATTTCACGCGCAGCTTGCTTCTCTATGCTTCTCGGGTCATGATTGGGTTCTACTGGGAGTTGTGGCATCATCACAGTGGGATTAAAGACAGGAACTTGGGTTGCTTTAGAACAGGATCGTAAAATATCATACGTGTGATACATTGTGAGACATGTGACATGTATTTTAACTCTGGTGATCTTTGACCTATTGCTCTGGGAATCTCCAGCCATTTTGAAGATTGCATCAATGCAAAGTAAATCCCATAGGGATGACCGTAGCACATGCAACATGTTAACACATTGCGTTCCTGGCTACATCTTCCCTGCTCGTGTTTTATGAAAATATGTCAATACATACTCGTTCCCATATATTGGGATATTCCATGATTATCAATTAGTGTAAATGTTGATTTGACCTTGTCACGCTTCCTGTTCCCCAGGTCAGACTTCCCAAAGACCACTGTGTTGTAAAGAAAACATGATATAGTGAACCCAGGTTTTATTATTCATTGAATTGTTTAGGGACTTTTAATGATTGGCGCGTTGAGTACTCTAATGGGCAACTGCAATGGATTTGCAGAAAGTAAGGTAAACATGGCATGTGACAGCAACTTTTGATGTGCTTTGCCTCTCACTATACACAATAGCTGTGCTTTAGGTCGGTTTCCTCTTCCCTCTGTGCCTGGCCCATAACCCTGCAATGTTAGTAACCGGGGTGCAGTGCATGGCCCTCAAGAAATGCCCCAGGGTAACTAGTAAGCTGTAACTCGGGGCGCCCCTGGCTTCCCCAAAAGTGTCATCATGTTAAAGTCAGCATAGCCTAGGAGCTCCATAGATTTCTCAAAATGACGATTTTCATTTCTCCCTCACGTTCTTTCTAGGAAATGGTCCGCGGGTAGCCCTGATAACTGGAAGGGTTCTGAGCACTGCGCTCATTTACTGAAGGACGGGAGATGGAACGACTGTGACTGCCCTTCGCTTTTTAAGTGGATCTGTAAAAAACCCTTTGCAGTCTGATGGGTTTTCTCGGCACCCGGATTTCAAAGCTGCAGCGCCATCATTACTTCTGACATATTTTGCTATTTACAACCTACCTTCTTTGTTTATATTCTACAGCTTTCCCTCCAGTGCTCTCCGAATGTTGCTGGTGTGTCCCCAATAAGATTATTAAGTCTATGTGTCCAACCCTTGGTGCCAGGCGACCTGCATTTCATTGCTACTGGCCATTTTACACTCACCGTTGCATTGACAGATCAGTGCAAATAATGTTGTTTTTGATCAGGTTGCTTAGTTCGAATGTCAGCACAAAATTACCCGGCACCCGGGACATTAAAATGACATGGTCAACGTAGAGAGTCACACAACAGCATGTGTGCATGGCCTGTGGGGTCACCAGGGCCAAACAGGTCTGCATGTAGCGGCACAAGTTAATAAATGTTACTAGGCACTTGACAGAAAGAGCCAAGCACTCCCTGCATCCAAGACCCACCAGCCCCTGCAAGCAAAGCTCCTGTCTGACAAAGGGGACATGAGTGCAGTGGCTGGGCTCTGAGCGCAAGAGTGCACGTATGCAAGCCTTGCGTGCGTGACCAAACCGCAAAGGCATTGCGGCGAGCACGCTACCCTCTTGGTGCTGGATGTGTGCTAAAAGCCGATGCAATTTGAAATGATAATTTTACATTTTTCAAACTTTGTTTTAAATACGAATATGGAAAAACAACGATAGAAACACTGATGCTTTACATGGAAACGTCAGCTTGGTAAAGGTGGCAGGAACAGCTGCATCCCAGAGCATCCAATGAGCACCAGTGATACTAGCAGGCATCATCCATCTGTCACTACGGCAGGAAGACCACAAATCTGAAGAATGTCCAGGTTGTCAGAAAGTGTAGGTATTTGCACAGAGCATCCATTTCGTGATTTTCCCCTCCCACCATGTTATTGCACTTGGCATACGCACTTGCTTCGCACACATGAATTAAAGGTTTAGTGATATATCGGTATTTCAAACAGACAAATCCAATAGAGATGCTGATGTCTTAATTACCTTCAAATTCATGTCTTGAATTACTGGAGTTTTAGAGGTTATCAATGTTTTCTTAGTCACTTGCTATTAGTACCGAACTTCGGCTTCGAGTAAGTATTCGGCTGAATTCCGGCTCAAAAAAAGCTATTCGACCTCGGCCGAATAGTTTGTCATTCTCATTTGAATACAATGCAACAAGGACTCAGTAAGGCAAATATTACTGAATAGAATTACAGCAGGCACTTAGCCACAGGACCAGACAAATTGCTATCACACAGCTGTAAAATATCTTATATTGTAATCTGCTCTTTAGGGCATGTTTTGTTACAGATTCTTAGACATAAAAGGTGCTCACCTTTTATACTTAGCCAACCACAATACAGGAAAATCTTTTCTTTTGGCAAATGTTTATATGCATTGTGCACTTTCTTCAGTTGGAAAAGACAAAGTGAAAGAAATGTGCATATTCCACTTAAGGATACATTCAGTTCCTGTCATGTCACTTCCCATTGCGTACGTCATAGTCCCCCTCCCCCCCTTTTCATTTTATAAGGACTTGAGGCATGAGTTTAAAATGATCTGATATTTTATCAGGAATGATAAGGTGTATGTATTTGTGTATTGGCAAGGATAAGTGAAAAGTGAGCAGCATTTGTTCCTGTGGGCTATGCCCATGTAGAAACATTAAGAATTCACAATAGCTAGTGGAGAGCAGCAGGGCTTGGTTATGTCAGGCAGGTAATATGCCCCCACCTAACACGCACATTTATGTTGGGTAATCTCGCCAATTCCAAAGTGGGCCAGTGTGTGACAGCGGGTAAAGATAGGTGTGAGGACTCTGTATGAGACAGAGAGCTGTGCTCTGTTAGTGAAATTTGTAGGATATAGAGTTGGGAGATCCCGAGAATTCCTGGGATGGGCAAAGTCACGGCCCAGCCTTAAGTCCGGCTTTGCTCCAAGTGGCAAATGTGGCCTGAACCGGCAAAATGAGCATGTAAGTCTTGGAACCAAAGACACCATTGCTGACACTCTGCCCGCATACAGTACAAACCCCCATTACTGGCATCCTGCCTTCCAAACACCCCCACCAACTTCCTACTTGGGGCCTGCCATCCTCTAACACAAATACCATATATGGTATTCCACCTCCCACCCCAACAACACAAATCCCATACCTAAAATTCTGCTTGCCCATCTCTACTAAACATAAATACCTGCATGACCTACCACCTCCGCAGACCACGCAGAGAGACAACACCCTACACCTACTCGGAGCAATCAGACAATGAAGGCAACCAGAGCCAGAAAATGATTCTGCTTTAACGAGGAATAAAACAAATAAAGTATCAGGTGTTAGTGATTAAATTGCCTTGATGCCTTGTTGTTTTACAAAACATAGGACTATTCCTCTGAAATGTTTCCTTTAAAGCGTTTTTAATTTGGTTTGACAAGTGGCAGTGGGTTCAACTCTGACATAAAGTAATTCTCTAAACAAATGTGCATTTAAGGCCTTTCTGTCTAGTTAATATATGAAAGGGATTCGGAAATGTGCTTTGGCTCTCCTAAATGTTAAACCCCTTCACACGCTTGTTTCTCAAAATAAGCATTTTGCTCTTTTGACAAACATATTAACAGCAGGTCTAGGTACTGCCAAGGTGACAAAGGACCAGACCCGGCTGAGACACACCTTTCCATCAGCACGAGTGATTGTGGACCATTGTTTACTCAGAAATGGGTGAAAGTCATAAGTGCTGTTTAATCACTTCTAGCAGCTTTTGAATGCAGGGGCAAGAGGGATACCGGAAGCGTTTAGGAGAAGGGGCCAGGTCAGACTATCCTTTTCTAAACAAATGGGTGTAAACGCCACAGGGAAGCCATCAGCATGAACGCAACTGGACGAGGGAGTGGAGACAGGACGATCTTGCAAAGCTCACTTTCAAACCCACCAGATGTCTGCAGTTCACTATATGGGGCAGATTTCACACCTGTCTATGCTTTATATATATTGCTATGTAGTAAAATGTGAGGCTTGTGAAATTACCCTTTGAAGAATGAAAGGCTGAATCGTGCGAGACCTGCAAGCCACTCTGATTAATTCAGGGTTGCGGCTGCTTTAACACAACAGACTATACAAGCAGCTTTCTTTATTGCCAAAAGAAATCAAAACAAAACAAAAACAGCACTACACAGGCAAAAAGATGAAATTGACAAAAGCAACAGCAAATTTGGTGGACAATTGCAGCAAATATGTTGGGCAGAATAGGACTATGTTTCGATCAAGTATGAACTAAATGTTAAAGTATATTTTAGTGCTGCTATAATTTGTTTATTTGTTTTGGTGGCCATCAGAGTTACATAAACAAACTTCCCATATGTATGATCCCAGATTGGTACATTTCTTGTATTTCTTTTTAATGTAATGAATAGTTAGAACTGATGTGAAAATCAATTGTAATAAATGAACGGGTGCTTACCCATTCACCAAACACCAACAGCCTCTCTGGGAGAGTCCTCTCCTTTGTTTGGCCTCTGAGGGGGTGGGGTGAATAGTTGTGAGATGGAGTTCACGCATTTCTGATTTCCTCTTGACCTGTGTCCAGCATGAGCCGACCTAAACCATTTTATAAATTTCTATGTGAGCTGCAAAGAAGTTTCAAGACTCCACTGCATCAATTTTGCAACTAAATGGAGAATGCAATGTGTCTGATTCACAAAGGCAGTTGCAAATTGCAATATACATGTGTTCACTGCAATCGAGGCCTTTTGTAGGTGTGAAGCCTCCTACTTTGACTGGCACTGGTTTTGAATATGCAACCACCTTCTGTACATTTGTTCCTTTCATTTTGATTAAATCTGCTTTTTTTCTGACTTTTATACTTTAAATAAAGATGCTGCATTGATTACAATGAAAAGAAATAAAAGTATATAATGTATTTAAAATGGTAATTTTTTTTAATAAGTGTGTTTTTTCAAGTTTGGCTTTGGCCGAATAGTTGACAAACTATTCAGTATTCGGCTGAATACTAAATATGCCGTTTGGCACGGTGGTCAGTAATTTTTTCGAAAAAGAATGTCGAATGACAATTTTTTCGAAAAAATAATGTCGAAAACAAAAGTAAAATTCTGTTTTTTTAAATTATATATTTATTTTGGGGTCCGGGAGTAAAACAAAATGGGTAAAAAAAAAAAGGGGGGGGGTTTGGGGGTGAACCCCCCCATTTAGAATAAATAACGTATTAAAAAATTTAAAAAAAAATCGACATTGAAATGACTTTCGACATTTTTGCATTCGAAAAAATGACTATAAACCGTTTGCCACAGCCCTAATATTAGTTTGATCACATTCATTTATCGTGTAAACCCCCATCTGATTTCCTGGAAGGTTCCTCTCGTGGTAATTCTATGATATAATTTAAGCATGAGTCTCTCTCTCTTTTATTTATTTTATTACTTAGATAGCGGCAAGACAGGCAAGCCTGGAGGCATAAGAGTGCATATGAAGACAAACAACAAATAAACAATCATACGCCAGACCGGAAGGACATTGTACCGAAAATAATTAGGCATTGTGATAAACTACTCAGGCAAATAGATTTAAACAAGGCTAATGAGCTATAACCCTTCAAATCAGGTAGTAAGGTGTTCTAAAGTTTGGGTGCTGCGACATGAAAGGCATTCTGGCTCACTACAGCCAGCTTAGCTTGTGGCACTGACAGTAAGTTTGAGGAATTGGCCCTTAAACGCCTATGGGTAGCTAGCCAGGAGATTCTTTCAAATAAATATCTTGGACTATTGCAGAATAACAATTTATATGTTAGTGTGAGAATTCAGAAAGAGATCCTGGCGTCTGCTGGTAGCCAGTGTAATGCTGGTCTTGCTTGGGAAACATGGTCTCTTTTTCCCAGACCTTCAATCACGTGAACTGCGCTGTTTTGAATTACTTGCATTTTCGATATTTGTCCTTTGCTAATTCCGTGTAGCAAATTGCCGCAGGAATCAAATTTAGCTCCGATAATTGGTCTGGCCACTACCGTACAGCTCTTCTTCATTAGAAAAGGTTGCAATTAACTCGGTAGTTAAGGTGGTTGGAAGAGGTGGATACAATACTGTTCACATGTGCCTTCATACTCAGCTCTGCATCTAACTAAACACCTAAAGCTTTTTACCTACTTCAGGGTTGCATGGGTGCAGCCAGCAATGACAAAGCTTTTTCATTCAACACATAGCTGGTTTATTCTGCTGGCTGTGACAGCTAACATGAACTCTGTTTTTGAGTCATTCAAAGCCATACCATTAAAGACCATCCATTGCTGTATATAAGTGTAAACTTTATTGATATATTCTGTATTGTTTTCATAATTTCCTGAGATTGGAATCAAGCACTGCATGCTGTCAGCATAAATGGTGTAGATTATCCCCTGCTTGTACAGTAATTCAAATAGCGGTTTAGTGAACATTTAGGGAGTTGGTGATAGGCAACACCCCTGAGGTACACCATGTGGCAAATTAACGCCATCAGCTATTGCAGTGCCATTTAATAACCTGGATGAGCGATCGGACGAGAAGGATTTCACCCAATTTGCAGCCACTGGAGCAAAATATGCAGACTGTAACAATCTCTCAACCAGTATAGTCCACTATGGGCCTCATCACGAGTTGGGCGGTAACGCCGGCGCTGATAGCGCTGGCGCTATCTGCCCTACCGCCAAACCCACCGGCGCTATTAGCGCCGGATCACGGGTTTGGCGGATTTGGAATTCCCCATTCCCCACTGAGCCCATTTGGGAATGCCCCATTCCCCATTGGGCTCAATGGGGAAATTTCGCGCTCATACACCCGGCGGATTCCCCGCCGGCGGTATGAGCGCGACATTTCGGCCGATTTCCCCAAAGCTCAGAGCTGGGGAGAAATACGCTGAAGCCCTGATTTGGCAGATACTTAAATCCGGCGGTAACAGCGCTACCGCTGGATTTAAGGGTTACAGCCAAACTCGTGATGAGGCCCTATGTCAAAAGCAGCTGACCGGTCCAATAACATCAGCAACACAGTACTACCCTTATCCATGGCTTTTAGTATGTTGTCCTTCAAATCCAACACAGGCATCTCATAACGCACGATCAGGAATCTTTAATAAAAAGGTACATTAGTAATGGGCCTATAGTTAGTGCCAATATTAGGATCTAATGTAGTCTTTTTAGGGGAGTAATCTATGCCTGCTTTATGAAATCATATTAGAGCAATAAGATGGACCAACCCCATAACTCATCCACACCGGGGGTACTGATAAGACTGAATAACGAAAGCTCAGGCGTCGCATTTCAAGTACAAAATTACCTGAAACTTACTACTAGGGCCATCAATGGACAGGGCATATGCCGGAACCCTTGAACAGAAAACAAGAATATTATACAGAAGTGTGTGTAAAAAAACAATCAATTTGATTTTAATGATAATGTAAAGGCATGTGAAAAAAAAACATAAAAAGCTATTTCATCATTGTTACAAAGAACACCCATTTATATTTTATCGGAATAAATCGATGTAAATTCAAAAATCAAGTGCAATCCAGCACTCTAAAAAAACAGAAAATATGACTTCAAAGTGGAAGACATTGTAGAAAAGAATAGATCCACAAGTCCCAGACAGATATTGTGAAACAATAAATAATGATCTTAGAGTTCACAAAGAAAATGATAAACACAATTCTAAGTCGTGTCAAAAAATCAAGGTTCCCTAATCTTGACGATATATGTTGGCAAGAGGAGAAACTCTCATATATAAAATCTGGTCAACTAGCTGGTTGAGGTTATGGCAATGTAGTCAATTTCTTTTTTGACACTCTTGTTAGATAAATTAAGATGGTCAACATGTATAAGACTACCGCTTTATTCAACCTTCCCAAATGCAAGTTTCGACTGAACTAAAGGGCAATCAGTCCCATAGATAATCATCACTCTTCCTCAAGTCCTCAAAGGCAACACATTTCTCTTTTCTGGTTGGTCTTTACATTTTTCTTGGCAGAGTGAGTGCTTGAACCTTAGCGTTGGCATTCCCAATGTTTGCTGGTATCACCATTTCCTACGGGTAAACCTACTTAGGCCATCCGGCTTCTAGCGATGTGTTTTGCGTAAAAAGTTTGAAACCAGACATCTCCCATCGTTCGTACGAACTTGAGTAAAATGCCAGCAAAATGACTTCCAGCCATCCCAACCTCATACAGCTCACCTCTATTTCCACACACCTTTCATTTATAGAGCCACATTGCACTCATTTCATTTGCACTTCTCGCTTTATAGCGCTTGGCCTGATTACATGCACCATTCCCAGTGTGAAGCAAGCGTGAGCTACACACCTCCTTGAAATCTTTATTAATTGACTGAAGCCTGTCTCAGGACATAGTCGGGGAGTTTGGGGGGAAGAGTTTGTTACAATGAGACCCATTAGCTCTAGTAACTTCAGATGGCTTTAGCATAATAGCCAAGAGAGAAGGAGCATGCACCAGCTTTCCTCTTGAAGTATCACCTTATTTGCTGTCACTTCATTCTGAAAATAAAGCTTCAACTTGTCTTTCAAATATGAAACGAATGCCTGTTAATTATAGTGGTTCTAATAATGCCACATTAATTAAGCAATATGCCCAGAGCGGCAGGGGCATTAATGACTGTCCCGAAACGCGGGAGCGTTGCGGGACAGAAAAAAGAAAAAAGAAAAAAAACAAAAAAAATGGCCGCCGGGAAAGGGAAAACGGAGTCCATTTTTACTTTCCATGGTGGCCATCCGGAGCGGACAAGCTGGGAACTGAAGCGTTCCCAGGGCGTCCGCTCCTGAAAGAAGAAGGTAAGTGGGGTTGGGAGGGCGAAAGGGAGGGAAAATAAAAACGTACCTGTGTTCCCGGCGGGGGACGATGGAAGCCTCCAGCCGTGTGGAGACTGAGTCTCTACACCGCTAGAGGCTTCCATTGTCCCCCGCTGGGGAAAAAGCAGACTGATGGTAAGTGGGGAGGTGGGAGGGAAGGGAATACAAAATAAAACATACCTGAGTCCCTGGCAGGGGGCGAAGGCAGCTTCTCAGCCATGGGGAGACTCGGAGCGGGGAGGGGCCACTTCGGGCCTCCTCATTGGATGAGGGGCTGCCATGCCCTCCGCCGTGGAAAAGGGGGAGTGATTCTCGGCCAGGTATAGCCCCGGCGAGGGCCAATCAGAAGCTTATTTCATTCTGATTGCACCCTCGCCAGTTATTAATAGCAATTACAGGCTCCCTTAGAACCGTCTGCAGGATGAATTAATATGCTATGAAAGGTGTGCTATTTCCTGAATTGGAGGTTTGCCCATTTCCACCCTGAGAAGACTGAGCTTGGCATTATTTGCATGTCCACATCGACCAGGTGGAATACCCACTCCTGATCAATGTGTCAAGCCGTGTCCTGCTGCAGATCTTTGGGATGTGTCTGTTTTACTGTGAAATTCCCATTTGGTTATAGAGTTAGGACTCGATGGAAAAAGTGCAATTTCTATCATGCATGTTTTAAAAGCCAAACAATATATATATACAGTTATCTACATAATTTATAACAGACCCTCCAACTATCCATGATATGATAAGTAATTTATAACAGGCCTGTACACAAGTGTTTCGAAGTGCGACAAGGCAAGGGAGGGAAGACAAAATAAACGATCTTACTAGGCCATGTGTCATTCAGATCGTGCAAGTGCGATAACGCAAAGTGCAGGGGGGGGAGAAGGGGAAGTGCAAGGGAGAGGGAAAGGGAACATGCAATCAGGGCAGCGTTACTCGGTAAGTGCAGCCAGGGCAGCACAGTTCAGGGTAAGTGCAAAGAGGCAGGGGTCTGTAGGGTTACAGTTACAGCCCCTTAGAGCGCGGTAGGCCCGGAGGTAGTGCAGGGGCGACTGGTCGTGGAGGAGCCTGGTACCCAGTGAGACTGTGAGGGTAGCTAGGCCACCAGTCAGCGCAGCAGACAGGTAGGTCAGCGGGGGAGGGGGAGAGAGAAAGCAGAGAAGAGGAACGTATTGAGCTGCTTCCAGGACTTCAGGTGGTCTGGCTCAAGTTTGAGAGGGGCAAGGAGGCCATTCCAGAGGCCGTCACATGCAGACGAGAGAGATTTACCCCACCCTCTCTGTCTGGAGAAGCGGCTGACCCTCAGAGAGTTAGAGGTGGCAGAGCGAAGAGCACGAGAAGGAAGGTGTTTTGGAAGACAGAGTTGGATGTAGTGCGAGCCCCCGGCCCCAGAAAGCCTTGGGGATGATGCAAAGGGTCTTAAACTTGATCCTTGCAGCCACCTGCAGCCAGTGAAGAGATTCCAGGACTGGATAGATGCAGTCTGTGGGCTTGAGTCTTGCAGTCCTGTTCTGGATTAGTTGCAGAATGCGGAGAGAAGAGAAAGGCAGATTGAGAAAGAGGCTGTTGCAGTAGTCCACAGAGAAGGAGGGCTCTGAAAACACTGAGCTTCTTGGGGGAAGTGAGAAAAGGAAGAAATACCTCTGAGGTGCAGCTAGTAGTTGGCTTTCTTGGCAAGGTCCGTGATGTGAGGAGAGAAGGAGAGAGTGGAGTCGAAGATGACACCAAGGTTTTTTACCTCACAAGAAGGCGAAGGAAGAGGGCCCAAGGTGGGGAGCCAGAGAGCAGGAAAGCAGGGGCAGGGGTCCCAATGTGAAGGATCTCAGTCTTACTGGCATTAACGCAGAGATCGTTGGAGGCGCTCCAATCCAGAATCGCGGATAGACAGTCAGGAATGAGCCAGTGAGGAGAGGAGGCTGAGGGGAGCCTGAAATAGAGCTGAGTGTCATCCACATAACAGTGAAAGTTAGAGAAGAAGGTAGAGATCAGGTGGGCCAAAAGGTCCACATAGACATTGAACAGCTAGGGAGGGTGAGAGGTTAGAGACTTGGGGAACACCACATGTGGAGAGAGAGGTGATGGAGAGAAAGGACCCAAGTTGGACCTGAGAGGATCAGTCCAGGAGGAAGGAGTACAACTACCCCAGGGCCTGATCCGAGATGACAGGTTCTCACAGAATCAATGGATCAGGATGTTATGATTGAATGTGTCAAAAGCAAAGGAAAGGTCAAGGAGGATGAGGACAGAAGGAAGGCTTGAATCGAGATTACGAGATTAGTGAGCAGATCTTCACGGGTGTTCAGGACAGCAGTTTCCATGCCTCCAGCTGTTCTGAGTGGAAATGTACAAAAACAGCGCCTTTCAAAAGCTGACTGCACATTTACTGCGCAGTCAGCATTTTAAAAAATTCTGACTCCCATTACTGCAACCAAGCGGAGCGAGGTTGCAGGGGTGTCCCCTGATTCCCTTGGTCGCTGTAATGTTGGTCGGGGTTTGTGGGGGACAAGGAAGTAAAAAAATAAAATGATGAAGGACCCTGCAGCGTCAGTTCCTCCCATGTGAGTTGGAGTTACTGATGCTGCAGGGATAGTGGGGAGTCGGCGGCGCACATATAAGTGTTCCGCCGTAATGGTAAGTGGAGGCGGGTAGGGCAATGCGAGCCGGGGTATGCAGGCAAAGTGATTATCTGAGCACTGCGCTGCACCGTAATGGGAGTTGACAGTTTCGTTGTTGGCATTATGGGCGGCGCAGTGATCCCTCTGAAGCCAGACTGATGGTCATGGATACAACCAACAGATTCCATGTGGAGAGTAAGCTGGGAGATGGCCAGCTTTTCCAGGAGTTTGCCCAGGAAAGGAGTGATAGCGATTGGGCGATAGTTTGCCAGACAGATAGGATCGGCAGAAGGCTTTTTAGTGAGGGTTTGCACAAGGGAGTGCTTGAGGAGAGAGGGGAAGGTACCACTGGCAAAAGAGTGATTGCAGAAATCGGCCAAGGCTGGAGCAAGGGTCTCAATATGGTCTGTTAAAATGGATTTCTGAACTCTGACCTGGTGGGCAGATGTTCAGAAGGCCAGCCTAATTTCTTGGAACAGGGTAACCTTCTGGACAAGCCAGACCAATCAAGGTACATTGGCAGCGGTCAAGACTAGGTCTCAGGACGGGTGAGGGTGACTGAAAGACCTCAATAAGTACACAGAGCAAAGGACACTTACAAATCACTCCCAGTCAGGTATAGGTATATTAAAAATTATTTCAAGGCTATTGAGTTTCAACACACAAATCAAATCACAGTAATACTTTTAAGCCAACACAATCCTATCTAAATACATATAAACAAGACCAATGGGGTCTAAAGGATTAATGCTCAAATTGGGCCCACAACCTAAAAGGGGGAGGACACGGGCAGTGCAAATAGTCTTTAGTCCCTTCTGCATCCAACACACTCCTAACTAAGAGGCAGTCCAATCCCTAAGAAGAGTGGAGCCTAATGCTCAAATGTACTTGCACTGCTGGTGCACGCAGTAGTTCAAATGGGCAAAGCAGAGTCTCTTCAGGGGTCTGTAGCAGCTCAGGAAGGTGGGTGAGGCGATGAAGAATAGGTTCCCACTATTCGAGGAAGGCCTCCACTTGAGGGCAGAGTCGATTCCAAGAGTTGGGAATAGTTAGCTAGTTCGCACTAGCAGTGGAAAGGAGAGGGGCCCTCAGGGGCCACTCTTGCATAAAAATGGATGGGGGCGCTAGGGGCCACTGGTTAGGGTTGCGATTACTCACCGACCCCAGGGCACTCCATACCGTACTTCGGCAGTCGAGTCCACTTCGGTTTCAGGTTCAAGTGTGACAATTTGGCGGCACTGCGGCTGTCAGCGACGAAGATACAGTGATGATTCCCAAATGGGACAGTGACGATTTCTCCACTCCCAGTGGATGGTTCAGGCCAGTTTCACTGCAGCAGGCTTCAGGGGCAAGAGAGGCACAAATGCAGCGCACCTGCAAAGTTTGTCACCACGGCTGGGCGACACGGTAACCGCGTATACTCCTGTTCGGGCGCACTCACTTCACTTCAGACCTGGGAATGCCAAGCGTACGAAATTCTGTATGAGAGTCCTGTGAGCACAAAGCTAGTGCCGTACCAAGTTTCGAGGGCCTCCTCGAAACGGCAGCGTTATCAGGGCAAAGAGTCTGCGTAAGCTGGTCAGCCCAAAGGTTGGCCCAGACACTTCTGAGCGAGCTTACTTGCATGGTTTGATGAAGGTACCGAGAATAGTTGGTCCCACTATTCCAATGGGTCGAAGCTTCCTTTTGGGCGACCAGATGCAGAGGGTTCCCACGGGACGACAGCAGGCTCAGGGTGGCAAACCTACCAACGGGTCACCAGCGGTTCCTCGACTCGGCTTCTTAGTTTCAAGAATACTTGAATACTGTCCTTCGTTCAGTGAGAACTCCAGAGATCGACATGTTATGGGTGTTTGGGGCCTTCTCTTATCCAGAATCTCCTATGTGCCAAAACGAAGAGGACCTAATGGGAGATCTGCTCACATACAGGCATACCATACGTAGACCAATCACGGACCACGGTGGTCCCAGGCATTCACAGCACTCCAGACTCTCTGGCACCTAGGATGTGTATTGGAACCAGACGTTCAAGCCCACATCCTGGTGGTGCTCAAGACATGCAGAAGCAAGCGAAGTCTTGGCGCTTCACAGGAAAATACATGGCCAAATAAGGAATGACCCAGGTCGGCTCAACCTGGGGAAGGTAAAAGGGCATGATGGCCAAAGGACAGGACAAACAACCTTGTGGCATGGCCATTTTAGAACCAGGACACTCAACCGTACCAAACGCAGTAATAGTGGTTGACCTGGCAGGAAAGGGTTAAGCATATGCGAAATGATAAGGTACCACCAGCCCTGTCCAAGGCACACCTGCACTTCTCCTAAAAAATCCTTCGAGAGTATCTAGGGCCTTTGGAAATGACTAATAGACCCAAGTGCACTGTCCTGGAAGGTAAGTTGTGCATTTGTTACATGTTGCAGAAATGTTGCAACATTGGAAAGGACTAGGGGAAACAAAGGGCCTCATTACACGGATGGCGGTAAGGATTTAGCGGTACCGGTAAAATACCGGTACTGGTAAATCCTTACCGCCTTACTACGAGGTCCCTTTGCGGGTTGGGGGATTTAACGCCTGCTTTTTGCAGGCATTAAAATCCAACCCGCAAAGGGACCTCGGAGCTAATTACGGCACCGCAAAATTGCGGTGCCGTAATTAGCGCGTTCCCCATTCCCATAGAGCCCTATGGGGCAGAAATGAGAATGGGGAAGGGCAATGGTGGAAGGGGGATTTACCGCCCCTCCAACCTTGGAATGGGGCGGTAAATCCCCTTTCCACCAAGGCGGTGCCGGTATTTTACCGGCATGAGCCATGGCGCTAATAGCGCCATGGCTCACCGCCAACCGTGTAATGAGGCCCAAAGTCTCCCAGTACTGACTGGCTTAAGGGCATGTCCATTACCCCATAAAAAGTGAGTGAAAAGCCCAGAGGAGTCCACCAGAAGGCTGGGCTCCTCTGGTAAAGTCATACTATGGTGTTTAACATCAGCAAAAAGTTGAGGGGTACACAACTTGAGGGAAAATTACAAATAAATGTGAATCTTTCCAAACATGGTCCTTGATGGTTCTGGAGGGAGAGAGAAACAATTGTTATTCAGCGTTAGCCATTAACAGTCTTATAACATCAATACATAACAGATGGCATTAGTTAAAAAACGTAAAATCCTTATTTTAAAAATGGTCTGCCATAGAGATTGAGAAATTACAAATGTCAGATATACAATTCAGATCATTAAAATTCATAAATAAATTCATAGCACTCATGATTTCCCTAATTCCCAACTTAGTAAAATGGTTTTTAAAACACCTTCTTCTCAGGTCAAGCAAGATAGGGCATATCAGCAAAAAATGTAAAATGTTCTTATCATATCCTAATCCACAGGAGTATTTTTTGTGACTGCCCGCCCACACCATTCTAGCTGACAGCGGTAAAATATTTTGGCAAACCATTAATATCATTTTTCTATGCTCTGGGGATCTCAAGAAACGTACAGCACCTGTCTCGTATCTGTTTGAGATGAGGCCACATAAAAGGCCATTGACGGTAGGGAAGATACACTGTTCCTCGTAGAATCAAGTTCAAGTTGCTTTGCCTTATTCATAAGCATAGTCTTCAGTTCGGGCAGGGAATTTATTTGTCCATGGTCAATACCCCACTTGTTTGTCATGTTTTTGCTGTAATTATACCATAGATATTTTTCTTTTACTGGCAACGAGAACATTTCCTGCACTGCGTTTAACTTAACCGGGTTAGGGATATTAGGGATATCGGATTGATTAGTTTTGAGACAAAATCCCAAAAACTTGCACTCAGCGAGGACTGCAATACTTTTTACACTGCGTTCTGCTCTTAAAACATCCCCCCTTGCACTGGGGCCGATCTCTGCTATATTTCACCAGAATTTGTTCTGCACCATATCTAGTCTTATACAGTTGGTGTAGCCCCATTTTTTCGCAGCTGTACAATACAGAAGCATGCATTTTGTAATCCATAACATTTAGGCATTTGTCCGCCATATTTATGATAAAAACGGCTCAGCCCCCTGAGACCTACCCAATTTCATGTTAATGTACTATTAATATGGTGAGATTAAGTACCGCTTTGGTGAAATAGAATTCCTAGATAATTGTATTCGTTCACCACTGAAATGTTGACATTATTTATTGGCCATGCAAACCTCCTTTTTGAATTTCCAAATTGAACAATGTTTGTCTGTTCTCGGTTCAATTCTAGATTGTGCTCATTAAAAAAGCATAATTTAGTGACTCTTGAAGGCCACTGTGAGTTAGATCAATGAGAGCTGTATTACAAGCATACATTAGAGTGCCTAATTTTGTACCATTAATAGTAGGAGGATTTGTTCGAGCAAGTGAATTATGCAGGTCAAAATCCAATCAAAATAGAATAAATAATATTAAATAATAATGGGGTAAACGGGTAGCCCTGTCGGACTCCTTTATTAGTGGTAAACTCCTTCGAATATCTCACTACGCCAGGACATCTGACAACAGCTGAGGTCTCTGAATATACAAGTTGGATTAACTGAAGTAGCCTTGGCGTAACTGCCAATCTGTTCCGTTTTTATTCCACAAAATTGCTCTGTTTTAGGAGTCTCTAAATCCAAAAAAGCAACAAATATAGATCCCTTCCTAATTTTAGTGGGCCTCATTACGACCCAGGCGGTAAGTTACCGCCTGGGTCGTACCTTTACCACCATGGCGTAAACTATGTCTACGCCATGGTGGTTGGCGGACTTACCGCCCAATTCCGAGGATGGCGGGGCGATAAGCCCCCAATCCCCATTTACCCTTCCCCATTCCCATTTTTGCCCCATAGGGCATAATGGGAGTGGGGAAGGCGTTAACTACGCCACCGTAAATTACGGTGGCGTAATTAACAACAAGGTCCCTTAGCGCCATGGATTTTAACACCTGCTAAAAGCAGGTGTTAAATCCTCCATGGCGCTAAGGGACCTCGGAATCAGGAGGTAAGGGTCGGCGCTGTTTACGCTGCCGTAAACCCCTTACCGCCTGGGTCCTAATGAGGCCCAGTATATTTTTCTATAATAGTATTCAGCAGAAAACAATGATCCAACGTTGTGAATCCTGTCCTAAATCCTGCTTGTATTTTGGGCAGGATGTTATTGTTCTTGGCCCATTCCCCTAACCTTCTCAGAATACAATTACATTTTGCTCGTGCTATCAAGTAGAGAAATGGGCTGGTAACAATGTGGGTCACTGGCTTATACTTTTTTTGAGAATAGGTACGATTAGGCTCTTTTTCCATGACACCGGGAGGCTCACTGTGGTCCTTAAACACAGTTGATAATGTGGGCACCCACCAAGATGGGAACCATTTAATTACCTCAATGTTGATGCCATCATGGCCTGGAGATTTACCCCCCTGATAGCTGCAGTCAGTGACGCAATAACCTTTTCTTCTGAAAATGTAATACTTTCAGTTAAGATGAGTCCAGGGCTTTGCCTCGGGACACCAGCCAGTGAGGAGTTACCACCACACTTGCGGATTGATCACACTAATTCAGTGTTGTCCATGGTTGTTGTCCCTTTGGCTACGAACCTCCAGAAACCCTGCGTATTGTTGTCTCACACCACCTGGTCTAAAATATCCCATTGTTCTTCTTGCATAAAAATTTGTATCTCATTTTTAGAGTTTTGGAGGAGCAGGGGTTGCAGCTTGGTTCTAGAAAGTACATCCAATAACAGTAGGATGGCGCGGGCTGTGGCGAAGCAACACTACGCGCGCGGCCCACAGGACCACCGGAGACTCTTGCTCCAGGTAAGCGGCCCCACCAGGCGCTCCCGCGGCTAGCCACTCCCCCACACGTGGGGTCGAGAGGCAGGCACGCGGACCCTCGCACCTCTGAGGGGATATTTCCATGTTGGAAATGTACTTTCTAGAACCAAGCTGCAACGCATTATGCGTGCACCTTGACAGTGTTATCAACACAATTTGGTTACTAAGAGTTATAATTGCATTAAGAGCATTGTCGCTTTCAAGATGCACGCTGGCATCGATACATGACAGTAATTACTGTTATTTGGCCCCCAGGTTCCGGGCTGCCTCAACCCCCCCGTGGATAGCATTTACACCACACGGAGAGGGTAAGCCTCTGGTTCATTGTTTATTACTTGTACTATGCAGTGTTCTGGTAACTAGCTACAGTTGAGGTGTAGAATTGGATATTTATCCGTGCTTTATCTCTCCTCCCCTCTCTCCTGTCATCTCTACAGGGAGAGATCTACAAGTATTGCAGACTACGCTGCTGTAGACGAACTACAGTGGGCACACATCTAGCCGCCCCCTACCTAGCCCTGATGAATGTGGCACACCTGCAGTGCTCCACAGAAACCGGTCGGCTACAGAACGACTAGACCTAGTGCATAGCACCATCTGCACAGGTCCAACTCGTTCCGATAAAGGACCCCCAGACCACATACCTAGGGGTCCCTTTCATCTTTTAGGTGAATAACCTCCAGAGAGAAACCCATTGAAGAAAGCTCTTTCTTGTTTTTAAACCTGCACCTGCCAATACAGAGAAGACCAATTAAAATTAGATATACCCTTCATCTGCACGGCAGTTAACACATGCACTGACCAAGGTGGTCTAGCACGTGTTTTTTAGCACTACACAGTGCACCAGAGACGATTTGCAAGCGCAGTGAGAGCAACTGGCTCTTTGAAATCCGTCCCAGTCGAAAGAACTGTGTTTCTTTAGTGTGACTACGAGTTTGGGCAACACACAGTTCGATACCCCTGAAATAGTCCTCTTTGTTTTGCAAGGTCAGAGTCATACCACGAGTAGACACATTCTCATGACAGGGGCAAGGACGTCCAGAGTGTTGGAGAAAGATGCAGGTTAGAAAGGGCTGTGTCAGAGTGTGAGTCCGCTACAGACGTGGAAAGAGCAGAGAAAGTAGCAGAAAAGGCATCCACTGACACATGCTTCATGGGCCGAATGACTGAGAAGGTTTGGCAGCAGTGCTGGGGTGGGCTTAGCCTAGGGGACAGAGAGCGTCAGCTAAGAGAGCAGAAAGTGGTCAGTCCAAGAGAGAGGAGTGGTGAGAGAGTTTGTGATGGGGATGTCTTAGGAGATGAGAATATCCAAGGTGTGTCCGGCAGAGTATGTCGAACCAGAGGATAGAATGGAAAGAGAGAGTGTCGCAGAGGTTGCGGAAGAGCCCCGAGGAGGGATTAGAAGCATCCATGTGGATGTTAAGGTCTCTGAGGAGGAGATATTGAGAGGTAGAGGCAAGGAGAGAAGAGGAGAGGTCAGCCCACTCTGAGAGGAAGAGGGCGACCTGGCCAAGTATCCTGTAGATAGTGGCCACAGTCAGAGAGAGGCCAGGAGAAATAGACAGCCTGCAGACCAGGCATTTGAAGAAGTAGGCCTGCGTAGAAATGACAGCCCGGATCCATGCTTTCCCTTTCATACTTGCACCGTAGACCTTGCTCAGTAACTCTTGCCGTCACACACCTGGCAATATACCATTGTACTTGAACATTCACTCTACTTGCATGCAATCATCGTTGAACTCGTGCACACTCCCTGAATGCTGTCACACACTTGTTGACCTGAGTTGCGGTGGAAAAGATGACACCTCACATGGAGTGCCTGGTTGAACTCTCCTTTATTTCCATACACGTCCTTCACTCTCCACTCTCTAACCCTTGCATCACACCTTTCTCTTTCTCCTCCCCAAATGGCCCTCTTATCACATGGGTGCCTGATGATATTACCCGGTGAACTTGAGGAGGACTTTGCCCCGCTGCACTGATACATCACCCCCTCACGAATGTCCCTTGATCATCTCAATATTCTTCCACGAGGTGTAGTGTCGTGTTTGTCATCCTCTGTGTACTGCCTCCGTTCTCTTTCCAGGGCTCTTGCTGGTTATCTTTCCTCTTGCTGGTTGTTGCTTTCTGTCTCTCCAGCATCCTCAATTGGATGTCCTGGCTAGTCATTATTGGTTTCCTCATGTCTTTCGCTTCCCTACCTTATCTTGCTGTCTTCTGAAGTGTTTGAAATGTGAGCCATTTCGTGTTAACTCTTGCTCTCCATTCCGTGCAGTCACCATTGGTCCTTTCACCACTACTACATGGAATGAGATGGCTGCATATATTGAGTCCGGCTTCTGCTGTACTCACTGTTTAATAGTACTTCTTCTCCCGTGCTAAACTCCTTTGGCTTTGCTCCTCTTCTCTGATCTGCCTCTTCTCTCACTCCGCATTTACTCATAGCATCATTTTCTTTCACCTCTGCATCTTTGTCTCCACGATCTGCTGACATTTTGATGAGCCTCGTGTTTACTTGATATGCCATCATGATTTCGGTGGGTGCCTTTCCTGTGGCCTCATGTGGTGTCTTTCTGTAATCACGCAGTATCCTGCATAGGGCCTGCTGTTTTGATGTGCCTACAATGTTTGCTCTTTGATTTGTCTTCTTGATTGACGAGATGAATTTGTCTGCCATCCTGTTGGCTTGTGGCCATAGTGGCGTGATTTTCAGGTGAATGAACCCCATGTGTTTTATGAATTTAGGTAATTCATGCCCATTGAAAGGAGGCGCATTGTCTGATTTTACTGTGTGTGGGATTCCCAATTCGATGAGTACTTCATCCATGACGCTTGCCACCTGTGGGAATGCCGCTGTGTGAATTTGTTTGACTATGGTGAACCTGGAGAATTCTTCTACCACTACCAATAGGTTCTCCCCTGATTCCATTGGCCCATAGAGGTCCACAGCGAATCTGTGCCATGGCTTAGCCGCGGTGTCAGTGTGCTGTAATGATAGCAGGGGGTCTGCCTGGCCGTGCACTGGAATGGTAAATAGTGGCAGTTGGTCTCTTCAATACTGGTGTCCATGTACCGGAACCACACGTGTTGGCGCAGTAATTTCTTTGTGTTTTCTGCATCCCTGTGACCCTCACAAGCTGTTTGTACAACTGATCTCCTTAGCAACAAGGCCATGACGAGACAGCAGCCTCCGAGCAGCGTCTTCTGATCCATTGCTGCTAGTTCTGTGTGTATTTTTGCAAGTCACTCCACCTCTGCCTTACTTACCTTGGAGTGAAATTTAAATTGCCTGCAGAGGCCATGCCACTTGTTGTGGTTGGTTAACTGTATAGACATTGCAATAGCCGGATCCCTGGCTACTCCTGTGCCACTGCCTCCAGTGTGAGGGCTGGGGCCATCGCATTGGCCGAGAAATACCGGATGTACTCGGCATCCCTTTTCCTTGTTGTTGACTACATGCCACCCGGGTGTCGTGAAATGTAGTACGCCGGGTTGCGACCCCCACCAGACCTCGGTACGATCTTGTAGTCATATTCTTGTTGGCAGAACCTCCACCTTTCAATCCTTGGTGGCACCTAGGTGCGGGGTTTTCCCAATGAAGAGAGCAGGGCTTGGTGATGGGTCACCAGGGTAAACCTTTTCCCGATGATGAAGTTATGGAAGTGCTCACATGCCTAAATGGCAGCCAGGCTCTCTTTCTCTGCCTGTGAATATGCGATCTCTGTGGGTGACAGGTCCATGCTGGCATAGGTCACAATCTGTCAGGGTTGTGTCTGTACCTCGTCAGTGTGGGCGAGAATGGACCCTAGCCCCACTGGGCTTGCATCCACAATTATTTCGGTGTGCCAGGTTGAGTTGAAATAAGTTAGTCGTTTGGCTTCTGCCACGGCAGCTTTGATATTGTCAAATATTGCTTGGCCCTCGTCTGTCCACTCAAACACTGAGTCCTTCTACAGGAGGCGGCACAGGGTTTCTGTCTGCGTGGCATAGTGTGGAAGGTACCAGGCGCAATACCCTACCATGCAGAGGAAAGATCAAACTTTGTATGGCTGGGTGGGAGCTGACAGGTTGGTGATCGTGTTGACTTTGTCTGTGTCGAGTGTCATCCCTTCCTCTGAAGAGATGTATCCAAAGAAACACAGTTTGTTCTTGTTGATGTTACATTTTTCAAAGTTCAGCGTCAACCCTGCTTCTTGCAATGCCGCACAGTCGGCCATCAGCGCTTGGTCATGCTCCTTTTAAGAAGTGATACAGACTAGAATGTTATCGCTATAGTTGAATGCTGACTTTATGGGGAGAATGATCTGGCGGATGGCCTCCTGAAAAATCTCCACTGCCAAGGGGATCCCGTAATGTAAACATTTGTATCGAAACAGACCCTTGTGCGTGGAGAACGTAGTTATCAGGCGGGAGGTGGGTTGCAGCGATAGCTGGTGGTATCTCTGGTTTAAATTCAGCTTGACAAATATTGTGGTCTATTTTAGTCGCACAATCATATCCTCCATGTTAGGGACAGGGTGTTGTTCCTGTTGAATGGCTGTATTGGCAATTGTTATGTTTGAAAATGCACTTGAGGCAGCAAGTAGTTTACATGAGCTCCTTTATTCTCAACGTTCAGGTTCAGGTGACAACAGGTAAATTATACTGGAAATAGGAAGGGAGCTGAGGGAATAACACCCACTGGCTCCCACCATCCAGGCTACATAGCTACCAACTGCCTGAGTGGAACATTCACTCAAACCCAAGCATTCCAGAAACACAGAATATTCCATTCATGACCTCACTTACCATGCATTCAGGAACAAGGGTGCAAGCCGTAAAACCAGTCATAACATACCTCCCTTCCTTCCACACAACCAGACGCATTCCCACAATAAGAAAACACATCACTCATCATCACTGCACACCAGACAAACACACATGCATCCCGTTCCGCAGACTTAGAATGGCTATCCAAAAAAGCGTAACTGACACACTGGTAACAGGACCACAACAACAATAGCACCAACTCAAACTATCAACACAAAAAAGATACCTTTTGCCCACCGCTGCCACCAGGGCACCTCAAACCTGCCACATTTGAGCGTTACCTGCCCCACCTTGGGCAAACAAACCACACACTCCTGACAACGATAACAGAACAAAACACCTTATATCCACAACTGCCACTCATTGATCTTGGGGCTGCCACCCCCAAGCGCATAATGTCCCTATATGGACTGGCACATGGCCCCAATGCACCAGGACGAGGTCATAACTAACCTTCAAATATAGACCGTTCCAAGCAGGTGGGACACCGAAAATGGGATAACTACATGCACACCACAATCACACGGTCAGCACACACCACAGATACACCATGGAAACAACAATGCACAGTGGGATTCCACTGAAGAAAACCTTCAGCAATCCCAGTTTGTTGGCCAGACAAACTGAGCCATCAGATGTGTCCAACTCCTAAGACAGGACACAACACAACAGCAAAAAAATTAAGCACCAGCGGCAAGATGTGAAGGAGTTGCCACATCCTCCCGAAAACGTCAAAGGGTTCCTTTGGCATTATCAATTGGATAAAAAAATTGGAAACAAATTAATAAACTATAACTGTGGGCTGCACTCTCTCACCAAACTCCAGAAAACTTCCACAAAAGAAGGAAAGCCCACACCCACTAAACAGGGTCTAGTCATCCATGTTCCAGAATGTCTCCATCCAGAGCAACTGCCCTTGCACCTGGATACTAAAGTCAACCCCAAGGAGACACTCCCATCCAGATAACCACTGCAGCAGTCTTTTTCCCACTAGACACACCAAAAAGAGAAAAACTGGATGTGGAGGCGTCACCAACCACATAAATACAACAAACAGGATGCGGGCAGGGCCCTGCCCCACACCTGTTAACACACACACCTCACACAGAAGATCAATACGCCACCATTCCCATCTATCACCCCAAAACACCATGATGGGTTCACAATCAATACAAGAATATTCATACAAGAACATGGCTAACTGTGCTGTACACAGTGAAAACACCTCATGTCACTGTTCCCTTGCAACCCAAAATACAGTCATGGCAAATATCCACATTCTAACATGTAGTGTACCCTTTGGCTGCAAAACCACATTTGAACACACACTGCAGTGCAAACATAAAAGCATCCACTGTACTTAAACTGTAACAAAACACTACAGGCCTATAGTGTTTTTGCTGGCTGCAACCTAACACCTGAAATTCCTCAAAATGTTACACTAACATATCACACACAACTCAGCTGACTGTAGTAAAACGTTAAGAAAATTCACGATAGTAGTTTTTTAAACGCTGCATACCGGCACACAACACTCAAGTAGATCACTGTTCCATAAAGTTCATGGTACATTAAGTACATGGTCAAATACAAGCTATATTGTGTACCTCAAGATGCTGACAATCTATGGCTAATTTCCCTTACCTACAGAGTCCCCCAGCAGCTTTGCTGGATTTGAAGGGTTGTTTTTTTTGTCCTGTTAAGAGTGAGACGCTTTTTCCCACTCTTAGGCATGTTCTATGTGGGTTCTAGGCTATTTTTGTGTGTTTATTGTCTATGGGGTTTATCTCACCCATATAGGAACCATCTTTATACACATGTGTTACACAGCATCCTCCGTGTTGTAACACAGGGGTGTCGTAGCGACCCCCAAACATAGACTCCATACCCTGGACTGACTACTGTCTCTCGGGGCATGTAAAGTCCCGATTGACTTTACCAGTCAATCTGTATGAACACAACCAGTACAACCCATCTTACTATGGAGGTACTGGCAAGGGTTAATAGTTTTCCCCTTATGTTAATTTTCGAGAGGGTACCGTACAGCCCCTCTCTCAAAGGTTTCTGGCTGGTGGCAGTGGTTACTACCAAAAATATTCGACCGCAAATATTTCCCTATGGGATTTTCTCATTGTTCGAGACTACCAAATTTACTGACAGCCTCTAACATACCCCCGGATTATTTTTATAGTAACTTTACTTCGGTAGGTTTTATTTGCCAGAACTTTTATATAAATTATTTCTCGTGTCTTTCTCTAAGATCCTAACCCAGGTCGGGGATCCTTTGTTTGTCCTTTTGGCGGGCTTCTGCCAAGAAGCCCTCCTTTCGGCGCCACTGAGTCTGGGGTGGATCCATTGTGTGGGAGGGGGAGTAGGACCCCTGGACAGGGTTGCCTCAGCAACCCATGTTGCACTCTGCCCTGATAGGCTGGAGGGTCTCCCGCCAGGATGACCACTCCACTTTGTTGAGTGACAGCTAGGCTGTATGAATGGGGGTCTTTATGCATAAAAGCAGGGTCCTGACGACTGGAAGAACAAGATGTTGCCACTGGAACTAAAAAGCCGAAAAGGAGAGAAGCCAAAGACATCTGCACCCACTCAACCACCGGTGAAGCCCTGCTGCAGCGTCTCACCACTTTTCTCCACACGACGAGAGAAGATCTTCACCTGCAAGAGCCTTCTTCTCTTGAGCTGGTGGGGCCAACCAGTTTGCCAATCGCCGTCCAGGATCTGCCTTGGACGAATCGCCAGTGCCGCGATTTAAAGGAGCGTACCTTTTATTTCATTTGGCAGCACCGCGGCTGGTTTCATCGCTGGGCAGTGCAGTATCTCGAACCTTCCTCCACGACGAGACTCTCTCTTACTCTGCTGGATCTCCCGAACTGCAGGAACTGCCAAGAATAACCGCCACCGCAGGAGCCTCTTCTACATTTGAAGGTACTTTGTTCCACCAGGCCTCCCTTTTCATTTGATAGTGCTAAAGGTGTTTTAAATCCTTTACCTACCTGCTGGGTTGGCCGCCCCTATCCTCTAACATTGTCTTCCACCTTCTGCATCCACCTTTTCGAAACGTTTTACAAAGACTTGACTGCAGCTACAAGAACATTTTGCTCCTGGGTACCTTGCCCTGTACCACTGACTCTGGCACAGGCCTATTGACTCTGGCTAAATCTGTTACAACTGCCTTCTCTAGATTGCTTCTCAACTAGAACTGTGTTGGCGCACCTAACTCTTATAACCACCTTTTCCTTCCCACTTTTGAAGTGCCATTTTGCTAGGTTTTCACCTAAGTATACATGCTGAAGTACTGACTGACTAAAACTTGTTCACAATCTTATGGGGAAGTGTTGCTAAGGTGTCTAAGAGTAGATTCCTGTATAACTTGTGCTTTCCCTTCCTTGTGAGAAATTGCTAGAGAGCCATTTGTGTTTGGTTTTCACTATGCCGTTTTGCTCAGTTTTCACTCTTGCTCAAACTTGTCTACAATTTAACCAGGGAGTCATGCATACTTTTCTTGACTGATTTTAACTTGCTTTAATAACTGTGATTTATATGTTGAACTAGAAGTGTGTAAAATAAATATACATATTATTTTTACTACAAAGCTTTGGTCAGTGTTTCCTTGTACCATTAGATTGTAGTCCTATTTTGTAAACCCTGAATACGTCTCAATCTTTGTGGTACAGACTGACCTAAGGGGATTTATTGCTCATACCTGTAGTCTTAATCTTCTGTAGTGCTCCCTAAGGGAACTGCACAGGATTCTGCCTAACAATCATTCCATCAAATCAAACAGAGGACAAACGAACGGGTTTGGAACTGCACATACGCACGGGTTTGCAACAGTACATACGCATTCCACTAATTCACTCAGATTAATAACATTAAAATTGAGCCAACAAACCAGACACACAAAGTGTACTACATTTCATTAAATGCTGGCCAAAACAAAATGAATTATAATCCTAACAGTTTACATCGACGTTGCACATGCTGCGAAATGAACTGGTTTACAACAAATGAGCAAGAACTAATAAAATTATTTCTGTTTCTTACCCTTTTTCTAAGCGGCAATGTGGCCTGCCACATGACAGAATTAAATTAATTAATTTCAACAAGTCCTCGTCGGCACAGCTACAGTTAAGTGTGCACACCATGGAAAAGTGAAAATGTAGTTAAACAACATTTAAAAAAAAGTACTGCAACTCCTAATGGCAACTGCAGGTTTTGTGAAATTTTCCATGCTGTGCAATTAATTTTATAAACATTTTCATAGATGCTCCAAATAGTTAGTGGGCCTTACAAAGCGCGTATCATTGAAGTATGACGTGCCTTGACTTCTGACCTCTCCGTCACCCTCCACAAGCAGAAGGAGAATGCCGAACACGGAACTTGTACTCCACATTGTGATTGATCGCCAATCTCCCCCAGCTTCCTGACTACGTCATCAAAGAGGGGAAGGTCCTTGTGGAGAACAGAGCTCCTGTACCCAGTGGTTACAGCTATCACAGGAACCTCCAAGGTCAGTTTGCCTCCTCTGCCATCCATGCTTTGCATCCAAAGTGACACGCTCTCCAAAAACAGATTTAAAGGAATGGTTTGCCCAAAAAAATGTATTGCCCAAAAAGATGGGCAATAATAAAACAAATATACACGCACTTTTTTTTTTAAGTTCCTATGTAAAATTTTCGGCAATTCGAGCTCAAAAATGGAAAAAGCAAGCACATGGACGCCCACCTCTGCTGGCTTTTGCTTTTGCGGCACTAACGAAGGAAAAGCCAGCCAGCTGTAGTATACAAAAGCTACCACTGGGTGGCTTTTCCTTCATTGGTGCCGGGACTCGGAGGACGCGGACCGGAGACTACAGGCAGAAAAGCTGCAGCTGCATCTCGGTAAGTGCAATTTTTGAGCTTGAATTGCTCAAAATTTTACATAGGAACTTTAAAAAAAAAAGTGCGAGTATATTTGTTTTATTATTGCCCATCTTTTTGGGCAATAAAAATTTTTGGGCAAACCATTCCATTAACACAGATTTTGACAGGATTTCTACCTCATGGCCAACAACTCTCACAGCGCATGACGGGTTGCGCACGAGTTCAAAGTCTGCCAGGTGCTTTTTTTATTCTGGTGCCCCTACACTCGCCACACCAACTGCGGGGGCATTACTCTGATAGTGCCAGGTCTGCTCGTTGGGTTCCTTGTCACTGGGTGTTCAAATGCCTTGCATTCTCTGCTCATGCCAACATCCGTGACAAATCTTGGCAGACAGTCTCTCTCAACACACTGTCCGTAACACATCTGGCAGCCTCTCTTTACAGCACCAGTGATTCTCTCTTTCCTGGCCAAAACTCTGTGACACAGGTAACCGACTCTCAGGTGCTAGCAAGTCTTTCTCCTCTCCCTGGGTGGTGGGACACTTGCCTGGGGCAGTTGGTCTCCCTCATTCTTCACACTCATTCAGCTCCTTCCTCCTGCACCCCCCTCCGCAGTTTACTGTCTCCTCACTCTCACAGGTACATGTCTCTTCTTAGAGTTCCTCTTAGAGTTCCCCCTCTGCCTGGGTCCGACTTGAGACCATCTCATCCCCAGTTGTTATGTGGAGGTGGGTAGGGAGCTGAGGGAATAAATCTAACTGGCTCCCATCACCCAGGGTACATGGCTACCAACTGCCTGGGTGGAACACACAGAACATTCCATTAATGACCTCACTCACCATGCATTCAGGAAGAAGGTTGCAAGCAGCGAAACCAGTCATAACATAAACCCTCATGTCGATGCACAGCCTAATGCAACCCCCGTCCTTGGGCATGATTACCAATGGGGCAATCCATGGTATCGGGCCTGTGGCTCGCTCTATGATGTTATATTGTAGGAGCTGCCAGATCTCCTGTGACAATGCTTGCTGTAGATGGAACCCAACCCTTCTCGGGTGCTGGGGGGCAGGGCTTATCGAGTCGTCGATTTGCAGTTTAACTATCATTCCATTTAGTTTACCCAGCCCCTGGAATAGCATTGGGAACTTTGCCCTTATCATGTCTTTTTCGATAGTGGTGCGGCCGCATGCTAAATATGGTGTCTCTGCCATTGCGTGGTCCTGCCATGCACTGCACGTTGTCTGTGGCTTTGCAATGTACGTCATTGAGGGAGAGTTGGTTGGCCGTCTTATCGCTGAGAAGGCAGCGTCCTTTGCTGGGATTACATACGACGTGGACGGTGTTCTTTATCCGCATGCCTTGGAATTGCCCTACTGATTGTAGCGGCTTGTTGGTGCCCCATTGGAAAATTCTTGCTGTGGGTTTGGCGTGGGCGTGTGTATTTGGAATGTGCAGGAAGTCCTGTTCACCAATGATGTTGATAATGGCTCCTGTGTCTATCAGGAAACAGTCACATATGTTGATCATTACCCTCTGGGCTAATTCCGCCTCTTGGTCCTCGTGCATTAAGTTCAGATGTTCATCTGAGTAGGGTGGGTAGTCTTGATAATAGCCTTGTAGTTCGTCACAGTAGAGGTCCTGCGCTTGATTCATGTATCCCAGATGTGGGTTTGGCGAATATTCATATTCATGCCTGTGTTGTGCATATGGGTCAAAAAGGTCTTTCCCATGTTCTGTTTCATAGGCTAGGGTCTCAACCATTGCTCTTATATACTTGCGCAGTCCAGGGGCCTGTTGTTGCAGCGACTTCGATTGGCCGTGTGTCAGTGGGATTGGTTTGCTGCTCTGTAGCAAGTGTGTCATGGGGCTGGAATTTATTGTGGGAAATGGCCTTCCTTCCCTGCAAACTGTTTGGAAGTGTGCCACTCTGCTGCAGTTTGAGCATTGCTGCTTGCAGGCTCCTGTGTGAGGGAACGCAAATCCATATCGGTAGCAAGATCTTTGGGGTGTGGCCACTACCACGTCCCCTTCTCTGTCTTCTTATGTTGGGGAGTTTCCATGGTTGCTGCTTGAATGTAAACCCTTTCATACACTCTTGCGATCTCGATGGTATCATCCAGCGGAAGGGGCCATTTGAGTAACTATTTCCTGAACGCTGATGTGGTACATCCCTAGATCACACTCAGTGTGATGGCCGTCCTCATCAGAAAACTGTGCAAACTGGCCGCAGTCGTAGTATGAATTAATCAATGTTCTCCTGAGGTTGTTGCGTGCATTGGTTGAGTACATATCGTTTGTAATCTCTGTTTGGCTGGATGATTACTTTATTGTGCAACGTCACTCTTTCCGCTTTGGGTATCATCTTTATGATTGCTTTGATTTCCTCCCATGCCAAATCGGTGAATACATTGGATATGGCTGGCGACATGTCTTCCCCTGCTATCCTGACAAAGTCGTTAAAGTCTTCAATCCATTATGCCAATCAGGGGCCATTGGTGTGTTGTGGCAGCAATTGAAACGGCAGAGGCTTGCAGAGGAATGCCACCCCTGAGGTGGATGGCAGCGGGCCCGATCATCTGGAGCACCCTGTTACATGGTGGTGTTTCTAAGAATTCGCCCTTGTGGAGCCCGTGGGTCCTGCCTGTCTAAGGGTTATGGAGTGACGGGACTGGCGGTCCAATGACCAGGCAGGTGCTTCAGAGGGGCGCAGTGTCTTACCATGGAAACTGGTGGAGCCCCTGGAGGTGGGCCTTCGTTGAGGCAGGAGCTGACCTGGCTGTTGGCTTGCAAACGCAGGCTGCGGTTGGTTTGGACATAGGCTGGCTTCGAAATAGGCTGGCTTGGGAGACTGGCAGGCCTGCATGCAGCTGTAGCTGGTGCCAGTGTGGAAAACAGGCTGAAGCAGGTTTGCATGTGTCAGGATGGTGGTCTGCTGCCTACTGTGTCAGAGTGGTGCTGCTGTGTGAGGCTGAATGGCAGGTCGCCAAGATGGTATTGGTGGGATCACCCATACCTGAGCGGTGGCTAGCGGACACTGAATGGTGGAGGTCTGATTGCCAGGCGGCAGGATTGCTGGGTTGGTAGTGGCGGGATCACCAGAAGAGTGGGTGAACAATGACGTCAGGATCACTGAGACCATCGGGTTGGATGGACGTGTTTTGGTGCGTGGGGTCATGGGCCATGTTGCCAGTTGTTGCCCTGACTAGGGGTGGACAAGATGGCACCACTCACGGAGTGCCTGGTTGAACTCTACTTTATCTCCATACATATCCTTTACAAGGCCGATTCATGGAATTAATGTGTGCCGAAAATCGCAGCGCAAGCGTGCTAAATCGTGCGAATCGTAGCGAAAGCGCGAAAATAATACTCGACCTGGTGAGTGAGTGGGAGGATGACCTAACATCACCCACCCTGTGCTCCTAAGCACTGAGCCCCTTGGAAAAGGTGCTCAATGTACTGCACTTCTTGGCCACTGGTTCTTTTCAGCAGACAAGTGACATAGTGGGGGGGTGTCACAGGCCACGCAGTCACGCTGCCTACACCAGGTGTTGGCCATCATGACTGCACGCTTCTCAGTCCGCATGCACATATACATGCCCAGAACACCTGCAGAAAGGCAGGCTGCCGTCCAGGAGTTTTACGGGGGTGGCACACTTCCCCAAAGTGCTAGGTGCCATTTATTGCATCCATGTGGCTCTACGTCCTCCCAGGGCAACTGAGCACATCTATAGAAACCGCAAGCACTGGCATTCCATCAATGTGCAGGTAGTATGTGATGCCAAGGGAATCATCACCTCAGTATATGACAACTATCCAGGGTCCACCCATGACAGTTTCATTTTCAGAATGTCACCCCTAAACCGGGACCTAGAAGCTGGGCGGCATGGCGATACATGGCTGCTTGGTGAGTATAAATGCCTCTGCACATGCATGCATGTCAGATACTGAGTAATGTCACAACCCCACTAATGATACCGATCATCACCTCCCCATGGGACTGTGCCTACCCTCTGAGCACCCACATGATGATGCCAATTCGGAACCCCACCACACCACCTGAGGTAAGATACAACACAGCCTATATTGAAACCCGGGGCATAGTGGAGTGCACATTCAGAGTGCTCAAGTCACGATTTCGCTCCCTTGACCGCTCTGGTGGGCAGCTGCTATACGCACCCCCAGTAGTGTACAGGATCATAGTGGCAGAATGTGTCCTGCACAACGTTGCAACCTGCCGGGGCCTGCCGGTGGACATGGTGGTTCCCCCACATCCCCAACCACATGCACGCCCGCTGCGCATGGGAGGGGAAAGGGCACGTGGTGAGGCAGCCCGTACCCAGCTGGTGGCTAATTAATTCACCTAAAATCACACCCCTGTGGAGTGCACACAGCCCTGGCACATACCAGCTGACAATCAATGATGATGACATAAGGGACAGTTAACTGTCACAACCATACCAGCCTGAGATTGGTCACCTGGAAGTGTTATATTGTGTGCATCCCTACCTACTTAAAGACAACCAATGCTGTGTGACAAAAAGACACACATTCATGCTGCGTGAATGACTACCCCCTTGCAAAATACAACATGAAAATAGTGCCATGTCACCCAACCCCTCCCCATCTCAGCTACCCAACACACCATGGCATGTCATGCAATGTGAAAGCAACCAAATGAATACACAACACAGGACACAAGTGTCACAAAGTGCACTGTCCCAAATGTAAACAGGCCACAGACAATATGCTCCCAGTAATCAATAAGAAACAGCACACATGAACAAATACTTACCAGCAACACAATACAGCAACACAGGATGAACCAGTGACAAAATATGACAGTACAAAATCAAAGTAGTGCAATTCTCACAACCTGAATAAGCCAGCACATCGACCCCTTCCAACTCCAGAGTGTTGTTGTCAGGCAAATGTGTCAGTGTACTGCATACAACATGAACTGCATCTGCAAAGGAGACGGCCTTGTGAAGACATGAAGAAGGTACATGTGAATAAGGAGAAAGACATGGATTCACAAGCACATATCAATACACCATGCAGTGTTCAATCCAACAACAATCCCCACTAGGGATGTCCACACAGTTTTGACTGCAGACTGCCCACACAGCTCATGGGAGCCCAATGTCACTGTGTAAGTCACTGTCACTTGGTCACACCCTTTGCAAGCCCATGGAAAGGGGAAGAAGGAGGGGTGTGTGTGTCAGGAACCCAAGCATCTAACCCAAAGACAGGACTAGCCTGTATGTGCCCAGCTGGAATACACAGCGGATGCCCATGGGAGCCACACAAGGCAACACAATGTAAAACATTTGTTTTAAAAAAAATACAAAAATCAAAAATGGCCATGTGTGGATCGGGGCAGGGGAGGCCACCCAGGAGGTTCGAGGACAGGGTGCACCTCAACACCCACCTGTGTGGATGTTGCAAAAAAAAAATACCTCCATGGGCTTATAGCCTGCATGGCTACGCTAATGTGGGAGAACTGCTGTCGCTCTCTTCACCCTCTGCTGCTACATCAGGAGGTGGCGGTGCTATGGGAGGCAGCCCACGCAAAGCCCTGGTATGGTCCTCCATGGCAGCAAGCATGCAGGTCTGGAAGGTCTGGTTCGGGAGGATGATAGTACGGAGATCCCCATGCAGCACCTCACGGGTTGCCTGCATTTCTGCATGCATGGCCTCGCGTGATGCCCGGATCTCCTCACGGGTTGCCTGGAGCTCAGCTGAGAGCAAACATGTGAGCTGCTCCAGCTGCTGTTCTGACCTAAAATTTCGGCAAGTTCACCCAGAGTCTCCCTGAGGGAATGGAGTTCTAACCTCAGGGCTTCCCTGTGGCCCTGGGACTCTACAGATATGGCTTCGCGCAGAGTCTCCAGTGCCGCCCGTCGGTCCCTGTTGGACGCCAACATGTCCTCCCTGTGTGATTGGAAAATGGAGTCTGTTACCTGATGTTGGAGCTCCATCTGCCTTTCAGGGGGAGAATGGAAGTGGCCACCCTCTCCATTGCCTGACCGACCGATGTCTGCACCATCTCCTCCACCTCAACAGCATCAAGTGCGTCATCACCTGGAAAAACATGAAAGACAACAAATGGAAACAGGCATGAGCACCATAGCACACACATAGGCCTGACAAGCCAGAGATCCAGTACATGAATTACACATGTCCAACATGACTATAACCCTGGCATGCATGCACTGTCAATGAGTTGGAAGGGGAGGCAAAAAGCAGACACTGAGGACTCCAAGATGGAAAAGCAACACATGTGCTGCATGCTGGATAGCACTGGCATCACACATTAGCCTGTGAGTGGCATGGCCAATCCACATACATGACACATGCCAGCACACAGATGGCACGTAGCATAGCCATGGTACATTTGACAAGTACAGCCATATGTTAGTGAATGAGTACTGTCACCCATCCATGTGAGATCGACATGATGAGATAAAAAATTCCAAATAGTGTGACAAAATACTCATGTGCCACACACTGCAACACATCCAGTGTACAATTATACAGTGATGGCAGGCAGATGGATACATCAATGGTTGGTCACTTCAACATGACAGGAAACGACAATCATGTTCCACATTCAAACAGGCCCCAAAAATTAATGTGAGCAGGCCCTTACTCAATCAGCCTGAATGGTCAAATCATTCCCATAACAAGGTAATAAATGTCGCCCATTGTGGGGTGTAATATATGACAGAAGCATGTCACATATGTGGTATTAGGGCTGAATAATGTGTTGCAAAAATGGGAGGATTGAAACAATCAGGCTGAATGAACACTGAAAATTCTGAACAATGTTGTTGCAAGATGACAGTTCAAGGGCAACTGCAGTAATGTGGTGCTAATTGGCTACTGTGGTCAGAAGGGACACTGTCATACACAAATCCAAGGGCGGTGAATGGTTTGGAGGAAGCACAAGGGTGACTGTTAGGCAGAAACCTGTGAAGTTCCCTTAGGGACCACTGCAAAAGATTTAGGACTACAGGTGTTGGCAGTAAACCCACTTGGTAGCAGTCTGTACCACCCAGATTTACCTGGTAGCTGTGGCTGAGCAGTCAGACTTCTCTCAAGAAGAGTTAGGCAGTATGTAAAGTATACACAATAGGCACTCAGACACAATAGCACAAGCAAACACTGACCAGAGCTTTGGTATCAAGGTATATCTGGGTGGCACAGACTGCTACCAAGTGGGTTTACTGCCAACACCTGTAGTCCTAAATCTTTTGCAGTGGTCCCTAAGGGAACTGCACAGGTTTCTGCCTAACACTGGTGTACAGCAGTGGGATTTGTGTTGAGTATACATTTTAGAGTGCTTTAAGAGACCTTAGTGCAACTAACCACAAAGCTTAGCACTGAAAAAGTAATCTTTCTAACATGTCAACTATGGAAAATTATAGTCAAGAGTCCCTTGCTACAAAAACTGCTGATTGTTTAAGAGTTCTCTGTAAGCATAAGAATCTCCTGACTAAAGGCAAGAAAATGGAATTGATAGAAAGGTTGTTAGCTAACCAAAGTCTGGATGATGGTTCAGAGGAACCTACCATGCCAGAAACTGTAGATAACAGTATAGAGATTGATGTTGATCAAAATGTTGATAATCTTGAGGAAGAGTCAGAAGAGGAGGGTGAGGCTGATGTGACTGTCCCCCCTAGGCCTCTGTCTGCTCTGCCAGCTGTACCTACTGGACCTTTGCCCGGTCCCACACTTAGTCCTCAAAATCTTGAGCTAGAGAAAATGAAACTTGAATTAGAGTTCAAGAGACTGAATACTCAGGCTGAACAAAGACACCAGGAACTGAACCAAGAACTCAGGCTAAGGGAAATGGAGCTCAAGCATAAGCTAGAAATGAAGAAATTATCTGTAGACAATGCTTCTCTCTCTGGCTCCTCTAGAAGTTCCAGTCCTAAAAGACCCCGGATGCCTAAGGAATTGATTGGGCCTATGTTGGATGTGTTGGATTGGTTGTCTCTGTTTGAATGTAATCATGGGCTCCAGAACATCACAGGAAATGACTTACTCACCTGGTTGTTCTCTAGGCTTCCCCCTGTTGCAACTGATGTGGTAATGGAGTTGGGGGAGGAGGATAAGAAGGATTATGAATGTGTGAAACTAGCTTTGATAGCTAGATTTGGGAAGACCCCCTTCCCAGTATCTTAAGAGGTTTAGAACCCTCAAAAAGCATGATGGCACCCGTTGGGCTACCTGGGTGAGTCAAGGGTTGAAAAACTTAGAGGGATGGATTAAGGGTTACAAAGTGAACACTTATGAAGGTATGAGAAATCTGTTTATGTTGGAGTCAATTTATGATGCCTGCTCTCCTGAGCTCAACCAGCACTTGGCTGATTCAAAGGAATTAGATTCCAGAAAACTAGCTAAGGCTGCTGACTTGTGGGTTGCCAACAGGGCCACTCACAAGGATGCTGGGGTAACTCAGAAAAAGGATGAGGGGAAACAGCCAAAAAGGGACTCCAAAGAGAATTCTAATACTGCACATTCCAAAGAGGGCCCCAAACAACACCATAAGGGTAAGCCACAAGGGAAACCAAGTCAGGCTAGTGTACCTTCTGGTCCTAGACCAGAAGGAGGTCAGAACACGCCTCCATTCCAGAGAGCCTTTGGCTCTTGTTATGTTTGTAAGGCCACTGACCATGTGAAAGGGGATCCCAGATGTAAGGGTAAACCTTCAGGGATCCAGCTTGCCTCCTTAGCCTTCGCTCAAGAAGAGGAAGTCCCAATGGCAAGTGGAAACTTTCTACTGCTGGCTGATGAACCCATGGGAGTCTCACCCAGTGTTTCTTTAGTCTCTCTGGGGTTGTGGGAACAATAGAATTTAGATGTATATAATTCTATCCCCGATAATACTAAAGAGTATTATAAGGACAGTGTCCAGGTGAATGGTCAGGAGACTCCTGCCATTAGGGACACTGGGGCCAGCATAACTGTGGTGGATGAATCATTTTTCAAGGCAGAGGATGTTGCAAAGGCACCCAAATGCCTCACCAAGTTAGCTGGAGGGCCTGTGCAGATGTGTCCCCAGTTACCAGTTCTCATCCAGTGCAATGATATGACTGTAAAGATACCTGTCAGTGTACAATGCGAGGTGCCAGGAAGGGTTCTGTTGGGTAATGACCTGAAAGCTCTTGGAGTTGTGTCACATACCCCCAGACCTCCTAGTAAAAGGTTACAGGAGCTCACCAAACCTGCAAGAGAGAAAACCCTGCGAGGGTTATCTCAGGAGATGATGACAGAGATCACTCCTCTTCCCTTGGAGCAACTTACTGCAGTTACTACCAGATCAGGAGCCAAGGGGCAACCCAAGACTTCAAGCAAAAAGCCAGCAGCAAGCACTCCAGTGCTTCCAACAAGGACTTCCCCTAGGTTGTCCAAAGTTACACCAGTAACTCCCCCTCCAGCTGAGGCTGAGAGGGTGGTTGAACCCTGTGTGGTTGAACTAGACTCTGAAGAAGAGCTAGTAGGAGGCCAAGACCTTATTGGAGATTTAGATCCAGCTGACCATCCTGAGCTGCAGTCTTTACTGGCAGAAGGTGGACCCAACAGATCAGCTTTCCGTAAGAGAATGTCCAACTCTGGAAGGTCTCCGCCACCAGGCAGCTTCTCAGGCTGATGGGTAAGAGCCTGGGAAGTACAGGCTACACTGGGAAGATGGCCTCTTCTACAGTGAACCAACAGGGTCTGAACCTGGAGACAACAAGCGGCTTGTTGTACCAAAGGAAAACAGACAACAGTTCTTACAACTAGCCCATGAGATACCTTTGGCTGGTCACTTGAGTTTCAAGAAGACCAAGGAAAGGCTCTCTCTCTACTTTTATTGGCCAAAGATGGGGGCTGAAGTAGATAAGTATTGTAAGAGCTGCCATACCTGCCAGACTTCTGGTAAGGTGGGTTCCAATAATGTGGCACCTTTAGTGCCTCTCCCAGTTGTGGGAGTCCCATTTGAGAGGGTAGTGATTGACATTGTTGGTCCCCTTGATCCCCCAACCTCCTCAGGCAACAGGTTTATCCTTGTTGTAGTAGACCATGCTACTAGGTACCTTGAGGCAATTCCTATGAGGACTGTTACAGCCCCGGCTGTAGCTAAGGCCCCCCTTGGTATTTTTACCAGGGTTGGGTTTCCTAAGGAAGTAATTTCCGACAGAGGATCAAATTTTATGTCCAACTACATGAAGGCCATGTGGAAAACCTGTGGAGTTACTTACAAGTTCTCAACTGCATACCACCCACAGACAAATGGGTTGGTGGAAAGGTTCAACAGAACCATGAAGAGCATGATAGGTGCTTTAGAAGAACCCCTGAAAAGAAAGTGGGACCTTCTACTGCCATGCCTTCTCTTTGCTTATAGAGAAGTCCCTCAGGAGAGAGTGGGTTATTCTCCCTTTGAACTTCTTTATGGCCATCCGGTCAGAGGTCCATTGGCCCTGATCAAGGAGGGGTTGGAGAGTGCTCCTTGCCCCAAGCCAGTCCGAGTAACTGACTATGTGATAGGTCTCCCAAGGAGAATGCCACACATGATGGCAGAAGCAAGTGACAACTTGAAAGCTGGACAAGCTCTGGTCAAACATTGGCATGATCAGAAGGCTAACATGGTTGAGTTCACTCAAGACCAGCTAGTTCTAGTTATGCTTCCAACAAGGCAGAGGGCCTTGCAAGACAAATGGATGGGACCCTTCAAGGTTGTGGGAAAACTTGGATAGGTCAACTATCTGGTGGATCTGGGCAAACCCAGGGAAGCTCCCAGAGCCTTCCACACCAACCGCCTCAAAGCCTACGTCTCTAGACCTAAAGTAGGAGCCTTGCTTCTAGCTTCATCAGAAGAGGAGGAGGAGAGTGAAGCTCTACCTGCCCTCCTTAGAGGCTTACCTTTGGACAAAAAGGTTGAAGGAGTTAATCTCTCTTCAGATCTGACACCTGAGCAACAAGAGGAGTGCAAATCTATGTTACATCAGTTTGCCTCCCTGTTCTCACTTTCACCAGGCTTGACCCCTTGGGGCCAGCATGATATTCTCACTGGTGACTGTCTGCCAGTCAAAAGCAGAGGGTACAGAATGTCAGAACATGTCAGAACCCACATCAAAGGTGAGGTCAAGAAGATGCTTGATCTCGGGGTAATAGAGCCCTCTACTAGTCCACGGTCTAGCCCAGTTGTGTTAGTACCAAAGGCAGGATCCAAAGAGTTGAGATTCTGTGTGGACTGTAGAGCTCTTAATGCAGTCACTAAGACTGATGCCCACCCTTTGCCAAGGACAGATGAGTTGGTGGATAGACTTGGCTCAGCCAAGTACCTCAGCACATTTGACCTTATGTCAGGCTATTGGCAAATAGCCCTGACAGACCATGCCAAGGAGAAAACTGCATTTTCAACCCCAGTTGGCTTATACCAATTCAAGGTTATGCCTTTCGGACTGAAAAATGCACCTGCTACATTTCAAAGGATGGTAAACCAAGTTCTAGCTGGGATGGAGGACTTCTGCATGGCATTCTTGGATGACATTGCAGTCTTCAGCCACTCCTGGGAGGAACATGTGAACTACCTAGGACATGTTTTCCATGCTCTTGAGCAGGCCCATCTGACCATAAAGGCAAGTAAATGCCAAATTGGACAGAGTAAAGTGGTCTACCTTGGGCATGAGGTAGGATGTGGAGAAATAAGGCCTCTGCTCAGCAAGATTGAAGCTGTGCAGAATTGGACACCTACTACTCAAACCCAGGTAAGAGCCTTCCTAGGCCTCACTGGGTATTACAGGGATTTCATAGAGAACTATGGGACCATAGCTTCTCCACTGAATGTAATCTCCTCTCCAAAATTCCCTAAAAAGGTAAAATGGAATGAGGTGTGCAATCAGGCATTTGAAACCCTGAAGAAAGCTCTGTGCCAAGCACCAGTACTGAGAGCTCCTGACTACCACCAAACTTTCATTGTACAGACTGATGCTTCCAATGTAGGTATAGGTGCAGTCCTTAGCCAACTGGATTAGAAGGGCAGGGAGCACCCCATTTGCTTCATCAGCCGTAAGCTGAAGGATCCTGAAACAAGGTGGGCAACGATTGAAAGAGAATGTTTTGCCATTGTATGGGCACTGAAGAAGTTTAGGCCATACTTGTATGGTTCTACTTTTGTCATTCAGACTGACCACCAACCCTTGAGATGGTTGATGCAAATGAAAGGGGAAAATCCAAAACTATTGAGATGGTCAATCTGCCTTCAAGGGTTTGATTTCACCATTGAGCACAGGTCAGGGTGTCACCATCAAAATGCTGATGGACTCTCTAGGATGTATGTCATCGACTAGAGGTATGAGGGTCATTCAGGAGTGGATTAAATCCTCCTGTCCCTTAGTCTGGGGGGGGCGAGTGTAAGGGAGAATTCTCTGTAAAGGCTAATTTCCAAAACCTAGTGAGTCCCCCAGCAGCTTTGCTGGATTTTTGGGATTTATTTTTTTCTCCTGCCAAGAGTGAGACTCTTTAACCCTCACTCTTGGACATGATTTGAGTGTGTTTCTTTGACTCTATATGTGTTCTATGGGCTATGGGGTCTTTTACTCCATAGGGCTGCATGTGTTTTTGTGATATATGTTACACAGCACCCTCAGTGCAGTAACACAGGGGCGTCATAGTGACACCCAAACATAGACTCCATTCCCTGGGACTGACTACTGTCTCCCAGGGCATGTAAAGTCACCATTGACTTTACTAGTCGCAAATTCTGACCAGAACCAGTACAAACCATCATATTGTGGACGTACTGGTCGGGGCAATTCGATTGCCCCGGGGTCTGTTGTTCGAGGGTGCACGTCTCCGTCCCCCCTGATCGAGTTTTGGCTGGTGGCAGTGGAAACTACTTTTTATATTCGACCGCGAATATATCCCTATGGGATTTTCCCATTGTTCGAGGCTACCACTTTTTAATATAGCCTCGAACATACCGCCGGTTTATTAAATTAATATAAAATCGCCTGTTGGTTATTTTGCCGAAAATCGGTTCCAAACTGGCGTTTGTGTTCGCTTCTGTGATCCCAACCCAAGTCGAACCCTTTGTTCCACCTTTTTGTCAGGCTTCTCCACAGAAGCCCTCCGGGTGGTGCCACTCTGTCTGGGGTACTTAGAAGGGGTGGAGGGGGATTTAGGCACCCTGGACTGCATTGCCTTGGCAACCCAAGTCACACTCTTCTCTGGTTGGCCCAGTGGTGAGCCTGCCAGGCTCACCACTTAGCATGTTTGAGTGACATCTAGGACTGGTGAAAGGGGGTTTGCTGCATAAAAGCAGGGTCTTGTGGACTGGTTCGTGAGAAGTCGCCACAGGACCTAAGAATCCGAAGAGGGAGAAGCTGAGCCGACCTGCAACGACGACACCACCGGTCGAGCCCTGCTGAACCGTCTCACCACTTCCCAACGACAGAGGAGATCTCCAATCCGGAGAGTCTTCTTCCTTCGACTGGTGGGGATAACCAGTCTGCCTTCCTTTTTCGCTTCCTGGAGCATCTCGTGGCCGCCTTGCCCGTGCCAAGCACCCGGGCAACCGGGATACCACATTTTACCACAACCGCGAAACAAAGGGTGGTACCTTTAACCGGAAAACTCTGCCCCTGGTTTCTTCCCTGGCAGTGCAACGACCTTCATCTTTCCTCCACGTCGAGATCTTCTCTTCCTCTGGACGACGCCGTGACTTGCACCCGCTGCCAGGAACAACTGCCCCCGCTGGAGGATCCTTTCCATATAAGGTACCGTGTTCCGCCTGGCTTACCTTGCAACCGACTGTACGGGGTAGATTTAGCCCCCGGCTTTCGAACCTGGGTTAGCCTGGGACACCCTGGCTAAACTTTTCTGAGCCTAACTAAAACCTTTCTGAACTCCCTGCAAGACTTCTTAAGCCTGTTGTCATTGTGTGATCTTGGGTGCATTTGTGCCCTGCTCTCTCCAAGAGTGGGCCCGGCCTATGGACTTTGGCTCACAAGTAACTTTTGACTTTCCTGCCTTGCTTAAGAGTTCCTAAGTATTAGTGTGGTGTATTTGCCTACATTCTGTCTTTTTCCCTCCCTTTTTCATTAACTTATTGGAGTGCCATCTATAGTTAAGCGCTCACCTCTGTCTGGAAATAAGTGGTGTTAACTAAGACCTGTCTGATAAGGAATAAGGGATGTATATAGATTAATAGTAACTGTGTTTGAAGTGATTTACAATAATAGTGCTGGAGTGTTTCAACAAGTGTGTCTTTAAATAAATAATTATATACCTTGATACCAAAGTGGTTTATAGTCATAATGTCGAAAAAAAAATGTCGACAAACAAAAATGTCGAAAAAAAAATGTCGAAAACAATAATGTCGACATCCTATACATATGTAAAAAGTCATTTTTTAGAAAAAAAAATGTCGACAAAAAAATGTCAATTAGCACTATCAACACCTCACCCAACACCCCCCTGCCACCCCCCACACAGACCCCTCCCACCACCCTCTCACCCCTCATACTCAACACATTATAATTATATATTTATTTATTTATTTATTTATTTTTTCAATAAATAATTAAACAAAAAGAGTATCATTTACTATGGGGGGGTCCCCCCAACCCCCCCTCACCCAACACCTCCCTGCCAACCCCCCCCACCACCCTCTCACCCCTCATACTCAACACATTCTAATTATATATTTATTTATTTATTCAATAAATAAATAAACAAAAAGAGTATCATTTACTATGGGGGGGTCCCCCCAACCCCCCTCACCCAACACCCCCCTGCCACCCCACCACACCCCCCCACCACCCTCTCACCCCTCATTCTTAACACATAGTAATTATATATTTATTTATTTATTCAATAATTAAATAAATAAAAAGAGTATCATTTACTATGGGGGTGTCAACCAAACCCCCTCACCCAACACCCCCTGCCACCCCTAAACCCCCCCCCACCCTCTCACCCCTCATACTCAACACATTTTACTTATATATATATAATTATTTTTTTTTTTATACAATAAATAGAACATTTCGAAAAAATATCGAAAACATGTCGACATTATTGTTTGTCGACATTATTTTTTTCGACATTTATTTTTTGAAATTTTGACTGTCGACATTTTTACTGTCGACATTATGACTGCCCACCACCAAAGCTCTGGTCAGTGTTTGCTTGTGCTATTGTGTCTGAGTGCCTATTGTGTACACTTTACATACTGCCTAACTCTTCTTGAGGGAAGTCTGACTGCTCAGCCACAGCTACCAGGTAAATATGGGTGGTACAGACTGCTACCAAGTGGGTTTACTGCCAACACCTGTAGTCCTAAATCTTTTGCAGTGGTCCCTAAGGGAACTGCACAGGTTTCTGCCTAACAGTGACCCATACCACTCAGGACTACACACCCTCACCTGGCACTCAATCAGAACACGTCATCCAAGCAACATACAAATGGATTACACACACATGCATGGGCACTCACCGGACAATGCTTCGTAATCTGGTAGGTCTCCCACGCCTTGGATCTGTTCCTCTGTGACGAAGGTTCCAGCAACAGACTCATGTTCAGTGAGTTGGTCGTCCTCTGGTGGAGATCCACCGCCAGTCACCAGAGTAGAGGCATGATTTGAAGCCAGCTTGTTCTTTGCTCTGTGTTTCAGGTCATTCCACCGCTTGTAGCAATCATCAGCTGTGCACCTCACAAATCCAAGGGCACTAATGTGGTCCGCGATGGTCTGCCAGTGGGTCCTACGTTGACCAGGCGTAGTCTTGCACCCTGCAGTCACCACCATTTCGTGGCTATGTGCCAACACATAGGCCACAAGTGCATCAAGTTCGGCGTCATTAAAGCTAGGCTTCATTGACGTGGTGGAGTGTGCAGCCGTGTCTGGGGTCTCAGCCTGTAGTGCTAGAGCACCCTTCTTCTTCTTGGAAGGTGGTGCCGATCCTGAGTGGCATACGCCGCTCTGGACAGTAGGGGCAGAAGCGAAGGTGCACTGGGTACTTGAAGCCTGTAAAGGCACAATGACCAAAGGTCTTGATGCTGGCATTGGCTGCAGGGTGATGTTGGCAGGGCCAACGTCGGTGTGATGGACCTGGACCGACACTGTCCCGGCTGGGAGACTCGGAGCTGGGGTGGATTGAGCTGCAACTGCTCCTGCAGCCTCCCTACCCTGGCTACTTGGGGCAGCAGATGACATTGCTGCCCCAGATCCACGTGGCCTGGTGACAGCAACTTTCACCACCACACGTGGCTTATACTTGGTGACCTGGAAATCAGCCTGGGAGTCATCCTGCGCCGGTTCAGTTGACAAAATGGGCCGGTCCAACAAGGGCTGAGCTGGGATGGTGTCAGCTACGTTTCCCACAACCATTGGGGGGGCATAGGTGGCCCCAATTGGTCCTCCACACACGGGGCTCTAGGGGCATCCTGCAAATCCTGGCCACGTCCCCTACCGCGCCCACCACGCCCACCTCGTGGAGATCGGCCACCTTTGCCTCCTTTGCTGCTTGGTCGCTTCCCAACCATGGCACTGATGTAGTTGTGCGTATGGGAGTTGCAGTAAACAATTGTCCTGGGCAATTGGGGTGAAAGGGGTAGGGTACTAGATGGAATTCGTGTCCTAGTGCTCTAGCAAGGCTGTCTGTGACCCCTGGGGGAAGATGACGGGTCACGCAACGCACATGCACCCCAAAAACAAAAGTACATGTGTACGCAACCCCTGGTAGACCCCGTCGTGGAAAAATGAACCCGCACTATGCTGTGGCACCCAGAAACACAAAAATAAGCATACGCGTGTTACACGCAGCCTACAATGACCTCTGAAGGGGTACGCGACACACGGGAGCAACCACAGTTGGAAAATACGTGCGCGACTCACCATCTGCCTTGAAAAAGAATGTGAAAAAGACGCGCATGTGCGCGTTCGCAACACCCCCGCCAAAAGAAGAAAAGAATGCAGTCTGAGGAAACGGGGAGTATGAACTAGAAACGTTGTGAAGTAATTGCGTGTGAACCGACAAGATGTACAAGAATCACCCGCTCGCTCTCCACAAAAAGCACGTACAAGAAAATAGCGTGATACTCGTACCATTTAAACCAGCCCACACGTGGAACATCACTTACGCGCTTACACGCTAATGCCCTTTCCTCCAATAGCACGGTGACGTGCAGTTTTCTCACGTGCTTATTCACTATGCACCCGTGCTGTGGAGAACGGCTGCGCGCGTAACGTCACTTACGCGCTTACGCGCTAAGGGCCTTTCCTCGGCTTTCACGCTGACGTGCACTTTTTTCACGTGCCAAATCACTCCGTATCAAGCTGGCCACGCGAATACACACAGAAGACCACGCTCCTGCGCAAAAGGCCATTTTCCTGCCCCCAAGATCCCCGAGCACGCTCCCACCTGCCATCTGCTGCTGCCTGCCTACTGCCCACCTGTCCTGCTATTTGGTACCTGCACGTCAGCCATCTGCAGGGGTCCAGTTGCTGTGTCCACCCCTGCTGGAACAGAAGACTCCCGACTGGGATACCATCGCTCCACAGCCCAGCCCCAGGACCCAGTTGCCCACCCATGCCTGCCTCGGGGTTTGCCATGTCAGGCCAAACACCATCCAAGACCACTGGCGACCCCCAGCCAGAGAGGCAGAGGGCCACCAGCTTCAGTGAGAAGGAAGTTGGTGTCCTGGTGGAGCATGTCCGGATGCCCTCTTCACACCATCGCGTGCCGACAAGGAAGGACGGAGGTGAATCTGGATGGACATCATGGGTGCCATCAACGCGGAGGGGGTGGCACCCCGAGACCTAAAACACATCCAGAAGCGCTGGGAGGAATACAAGTCCAGGACCCTCAGGCCCGGCGCCTCTTAGAGGCAGAGGATGCAGCGGGGCGCCGGGGCCATCTTACCAACCAGCAGATGAGGGTCCTGGAGTGCATTCTCCCAGTGCTTCACCACCAGATCCTCAGGATGCAGGACCGTCTGGAGTCGAGTGGTAAGTGGCCATGCATTGCTGTGTGAAACGGGGCATGTTGCAGTGTGCTGGTAGTCAGCTACTTGCCTGTATGTGTAACATAGGCCATATATGGATGTGTGTGAGCCGGGACATCATTGTAGTGCAAGTGAGACCAGTAATGCATGAACCACATGGATGGTGCATGTGTTCCAATGAGACATGGGGAGCTGCATGCGGAATGCACACATGAATGCATGCCAGTCCCTGTTCTTGGACATGGGTGGTGGGTGATTGATGGGTGCTGCACTCATGTACATGTATGGTGTGCATGTCTGTGTGTCTGAGAAGCATGTGTGTGACTTTGAAACGACATGGATGCATGACACATGTCCGTGACGATGTGTAGATTCATTCACGCAGTCTGGTCACCGTTGTATCCACTGTGTCTGTGGTGTACGAGCCATGATGCATGACCCTCCGGTGATGTGTGTGCATGGGGTCAGTGTGAGCCATGATGCATGTGAGTTTGAAGGCAATATTCATGTCCACGGAGGGCCTTTTACATGAATGCTGATGTTGATTGCATGTGTTGTGCCTGTTTCTGCATGTGTGTTGCGTCCATGTGTTCTGGAGGGACAGGATGGAAGTGATGTTTGACAGTGCCACTCATGTGTTATTGCTTCCTGTCTAGGGGACTATTGTGCAGTGCCCATATGCTTGTGTTCTATGTCTCCCTCTAAGCGGTGGGGATGCCTCCACCGGGTGGCGACGCAAGGCCCAGCCACCCTCCCAGGAATTGCCATCATCCAAGAGTGAGGGGACTGGTGCCGCGTCTGCCACTACGGCTGTAGAGGATGGGCCGGGTGAGCACCCACAGGGGCTTGCAATGGCGGAAGACGGTGCAGAGACATCCAGGTTGGTGGTCTCCACAGAGGAGGAGGAGCCCGCTACTGAGCCGCACATGGGGCCTGGTGGGGGTAGTACCACTGGTGCAAGTGGTGCAGTCCAGGGCCACGGTCAGGAGGGAGCACAGGTCACTGCGGAGGGGCCTGTGCATGTCGCTGTCCTTGATCCTGTGACTGCACCACCATGCACCAGCAGGGATGGCCGTCCCAGGCCCATCCGCAGGTAGGGGGGAGGCCCACATCATCTGCCTCTCCACTACCTGCGGACGAGGGGTCCCATGACTGTATGGGCTCCGTCCTGATTGGTGTCGCGTTGCGCACACGTGACATTCGTGATGACGTGCAGGCTTCCTGGTGGGAGCACGCATGTCATCACGAAGAGCAGCGTTGCGACGTGGCACTGTTGGGAGGGGCCTTGGTCGGTGGGTTCCTACATGTGTCGCGCACTCTGGCCGACCTCTACTCCTCTGTGGAGACTATGCGCCAGTCGTTCTCCCTGCTGTCTTCCAGCCCAGATTCCACCAGGGCCCCCTGTGGACCTAGCCTGACCAACACAGCCAGCTCGGTGGAGATCCCATCCCTGCCACAGTCGGGAGTCGGCGGTCCAGCAGGGGTGGACACCACAACAACTGGAGACCAGCAGATGGAGGATGTGCAGGCATCATCGGACAGGGCACATGGACAGCAGCAGCAGGCTCTAGGTGGGAGCAATGTTGGCTCGGGCCATCGACATCAGAGGGGCAGGCATCGGCCAGAGGGCAGGAGGACCCTGGAATGGGTGTGTCTTCCGTGTGGCTGTGGTTGTGCTGGCGTATAGATGCGGAGCAGCGGTGGGCAGAAGAGGCACGGCTCACAATGGTCAGGGCGGAGAACTCTATGCGGAGGGCACTGAGGCGGGCCGAGTGCCTCGAGGCTATTCGCAGGGAGTTGGAGTCCAACATGGCATCGTCCCTGCGAACCCTCAGGGCCATGGAAGAGGACCGCCTCCAGGACATTGACCAGGAGTTCGATGATGCCCTGGCCCGGGACATCGGAAAGTGAGCCGTCGGACTAGCCTGCCGCCATTGTAAATAGTTTTTAGTTTTAGGTTTCCTTTTCGTTTTCATTTCTTTTGGGGTGATTGGACTATGCCCCACACTTTTGTATATAGTTCTTTTCTTAGGTAGTTTTTTAGATCGGTTTCATTTCTTTTGTTGGGCTCATGGACCCTTTCAAAATTGATTGTACATAGTTGGCTTTGGATTTATGTGTGCATTTTCTTTGAATTTCACCATGGGGCAATGGATTTTCATTTTAAGTTTCCTTTGGATTTGTTTTGGTGGACAATGATTTTGGACCATTTTTCTTCTGGGTTTATTTGGATTGCACCTACATTTCATTTTTCATATTTTTGGACATGCATTTCATTTCATTTTTGTATTATTTTTTTGACTTTCATTTCATTACATTGATTTTGTTATTAATACCTTTTGATATTTTAATTCCATGTATGGGATTCGCTCATTGGGTTCATGCATGTCAAATTGTGGTTTTGCACAATCTATGGCAAACAGTGTGTGTGTGTGACCGACATGTATTGATGTACATGGTTGACTTTTGATTTGTGTCGTGACATAGGCATGTCAGTGTGTGGTGGATTGGTGAAATCATTGCATGTCAAGATTGGGGTGGCTTGCTGTGGAATTGTGGTGCACATGAGGGCCATGATTGTGCAGCTTCTTTTCGTGTTGCAGGGGGACATGAGTCGGGGCCTGCTGGCAGGCGCCCCTCAATGCTGGGTAGATGGGGTGCTGGGGGACATGAGTCGGGGCCTGCTGGCAGGGGCCCCTCAATGCTGGGTGGATAGGGTGCTGGGGGACATGAGTCGGGGCCTGCTGGCAGGTGCCCCTCAATGCTGGGTGGATGGGGGTGCTGGGGGACATGAGTCGGGGCCTGCTGGCAGGTGCCTCTCAATACTGGGTGGATGGGGTGATGGTGGACATGAGTCAGGGCCTGCTGGCAGGTGCCCCTCAATGCTGGGTGGATGGAGGTGCTGGGGGACATGAGGCGGGGCCTGCTGGCAGGTGCCCCTCAATGCTGGGTGGATGGGGTGCTGGGAGACATGAGTCGGGGCCTGCTGGCAGGTGCCCCTCAATGCTGGGTGGATGGGGGTGCTGGGAGACATGAGTCGGGGCCTGCTGGCAGGTGCCCCTCAATGCTGGGTGGATGGGGGTGCTGGGGGACATAAGTCAGTGCTCACTTGTGCATGGTGACATGTGGGATGGCTGGGGGGCTTCAGCAGGGTGGATGGGCTGCCTGTGGGGCATGGCCAGGGTTGCAGTGTGTACCCCTGTGTTGGGGTCTGACTGCAGGCCCTGGGGAGGGGGGAGAGGCCACACCTGGGAGGACACACACTGCCAATTCGTTGGGGCACCCCTGAAATACACGTACCCTGCTCGCACAGGGCCAATCGCGGGTGTAACTTCCCGCGCACCCCCGAAATACACGTACCCCACTCGCACAAGGCCAATCGCATGTGAAACTTCCCGAACACCCTGTAAATACACGTACCCCGCTCGCACAGGGCCAATCGCATGTGAAACTTCCCGCGCACCCCCGAAATACATGTACCCCGACTCGCACAGGGCCAATCGCATGTGAAACTTCCCGCGCCCCCCAGAAATACACCTACCCCGCTCGCACAGGGCCAATCGCGTGTGAAACTTCCCGCGCACCCCCGAAATACATGTACCCCGACTCGCACAGGGCCAATCGCGTGTGAAACTTCCCACGCACCCCAGAAATACACATAACCCGCTCGCACAGGGCCAATCGCGTGTGAAACTTCCAGCGCACCCCCGAAATACAGGTACTCCCCTCGCACAGGGCCAATCGCGTGTGAAACTTCCCGTGCACCCCAGAAATAAACATGCCCCACTCGCACAGGCTCAATCGCGCATGAAACTTCCCGCGCGCCCCAGTAATACCCCTGTGTTGGGGTCTGACTGTAGGCCCTGGGGAGGGGGGAGAGGCCACACCTGGGAGGACACACACTGCCAATTCGTTGGGGCACCCCTGAAATACACGTACCCTGCTCGCACAGGGCCAATCGCGTGTGAAACTTCCCGCGCACCCACGAAATACACCCACCCCGCTCACAGAGGGCCAAACGCAAGTAAAACTTCCCACGGAGCGCGGTACGTGTATTCGGAGTGGTGCGCAGGGATTTTTACTGACTTTTTCGTGGTTGGGGGGCTGTATGCTGGTCCTCGGGCCTGTGAGCCATGTACGGGATTTGTGGTTTGTTCATGGTGCACGGGGATGGGTTGAGGCTTAACTGGCGCTGCTACAGGGTTGCTGCACCACTCTGCGCCACGGCTAGTTTTGGATGTTAAAATCCATGAATACGCTGTGCGCGGAAATGGATTTTGGCGCATGCGGCTCGCACACACTGCCGCACGTGCTAACTGTGTGCCTGCCGCGTGCGCCACTTGTGCGCTGAATCTATGAAAAACCCCCATAATCTCTGCGCTTTCTCTTTCCCCTTGCCTTCCTCCCACATGGCCCTCTCATCATGTGGGTATAGGATGATGCCACCTGGTTACAATTGAGGACATATACGTACCCTGGCTCTCGGTCTCTTGCATACTGGTTATTTTTCACTCCTGCATGCACACACATTTTCTCACACCATGGCTGCTTTCTCACATCCTGATATTCCACCCGGCTCTGTCTGGTCCCATGGCACTCTCTGGTCCCATGGCACTCTTTTTACATCTTTTTAATGTACTTTTTATTGGTGTACTGATGTGCCCAGATATCTTTTTAAGAATCAGTCTTGAAAAGTGAACTGAGCAATAAGGTCTTACACTGGATTGATTAAGTTAAAAAACACTACATACATATGGGGGACACCCCATCTACACCTCGTTGAGTTCTGAGATGTACTAATGCCATCAGAAAAAACAAAAACTATTATTACACTGATATGAAAATTAGTGTCATTTTGTCATATCTCCTTTATATGTTCACAGGTGCTTCATATATGTGCATGTATGCTCAGCTAAGGTGTATGTATTCTCAGTTTAATGTTCACTTGTGTGTCTAGGTGTCGGTTTCAGAATCAGTCTTGAGAATTGAGGGGAGCAATAAGGTCCTATACTGGAATGTTAAGGTTTAATCAAAGAAAGTCTGCGTATGGAGGCTCCATACATATGGGGGACAGTTCATCTACACCGCTGGTGTGATCTGCAATGTACTAATGATATCACGAACACAAAAAACTATAATTAGCCCGGACATAAAAATGAGTATCCTTCATAAGTTCATTAACCAACAGGTCAGTTCATTACCGGGTGAGATAATGCACCGGAGTGATTTAAAGGATAGTTCCGGGACTTTTTTTTTATTGTCCCTACGGTTCGGCCATGTGTTTTTAAGCATAAATCGGTAGATCGTAGAAAACTTTCCTATGGACCATACCCGACTTTTCGTCCATTAACGCACTCGAAATCAGCCGCCATTTTCTGATAATCCTATCATTTCCCCCCATCGACCTGGCTCACCTGCTTTTGCGGCACTAAATCAAATCCCCCGCCCCTGAAACAGACTTTATCAAAACATTCATATTCCCCGCCTCTATCCGTGACGTGACTGAGCTGCGTAGGCAAACGCGCCCAGGCGTCTTCTACGCGACTCCACACAGAACCCGGAAATCAACACAGATGAGCTCACACAACACAGCGCGCCACAATCGGGAATATGAAACTGTACTTTTAAATTAAACTTCAAGATTGTAAATTTGGTAAAGTACATTTATTTGACATCAAATGTTTTGAGAATATTCAGCGATTTTCATTTTTATTTGCTCACGTTCCAAAAAGTTTGTTTTGAGGCACGCAATGTTCCTTTGCTGTACACAGGGTCTTAGATCATCTCGCAATACAGTGCCACAATTCGGAATATGAAACTGTGGTTTAAAAGCAAACAGCAAGATTGTACATTTGGCAAAGTACATTTATTCGACATCAAATGTTTAGAGAATATTCTGGGATTTGCATTTTTCTTTGCTCTCGATCCAAAATAGTTTGTCTTGAGGCAAGCGATGTTCGTGTGCAGTACACAGGGTGTTGGTTTACGATAAAATAAGCTCTTCGGTCACACTGATAATCGCATGGCTGTTCCAACAGGATCAGAGTACTTTCTTGTCGTACAATAGGGAGCAGTTCACCGGTTGCAAACTGAGGAGTTTCCTCGGAGTGGTCACGGAAGTTAACAGAGACGAAGAGCAGATAACCAGCACCTTCACGGGTTGACTAGCAAAGCGCAAAGAAGTGCTCATTAGAAATATGAAGTGGGTTATAAAGAATTCGAAACAGGGGTGTGTTTGTGAATGAATGACGTCTATATGTCGTGGCATTATGCGGATTGCAGGGGGCCGTCCAGCGTGAAGGGGGATGCTTGGCAGGAGACACGGGGTCTGGAGATAGACATGGGAACAACAACCCATGCTCTATAGACCACTTTGAAGTGTACATGGTCTTTGGCACCTCTTGGCCTTTATCGCTCCCTGACAGCTCCACTTGCCAGCACAAGTACCCTGGTGCGAACTGCCTTTGATAGGGCGGGGGGTGGATTGGGGCGCTGGTCGTGCAGACAAGACACAGGAAGACTCGTGAATGGAGACACACTTATGTGGATTGCAGGGGGCCGTCCAGCGTGAGGGGGGATGCTTGGCAGGAGACACGGGGTCTGGAGGTAGACATGGGAACAACAACCCATGCTCTATAGACCACTTTGAAGTGTACATGGTCTTTGGCACCTCTTGGCCTTTATCCCTCCCTGACAGCTCCACTTGCCAGCACAAGTACCCCGGTGCGAACTGCCTTTGATAGGGCGGGGGGGTGGATTGGGGCGGTGGTCGTGCAGACAAGACTCGTTTGCCGCAGGGCCTCACCAAGGAGAGGCCATCTAACTGCATGTAAGAGGCAGGCTGCAGGATCTAGTACATGGAAGGCAGGGGGGTGACTTTATAAATACCTCACCCTCCCAGGAGAATATATGGGTGCAAAGGTTATGTGGATTGAAGGTGGGCGGCCAGCATGAGGGAGGATGCTGGCCGGAGACATTTGGTGTGACAAGACAAGGCACAGGAAGACTATTCAATGGAGACACACTAGATTCATTTAAAAAATGAAAAAAACCATTGTTAAAATATATGTTGGGTTTTATTTTAGATCTTAATTTCAATTGAGCATAAATAATAAACATGGTCCTCCCAACTGCCGTCCGAATTCCCATCGTTTTCGCGTGCTTGCCTTTCCAGTAGTTCTTCCTCGGTGTACTCGGGCTCGTACATATACGGCATTATTGTAGCCATTGTGTGGTAAAGAAAGTAAAATAATTTACAGAGATGGTACAGGTGTTCACAAGGCCTAGAAGTGGCGAAGGTAGCTGACCAGAGCACAGAAACGAGTCACAGAATACTCAAAGTAACACAGAGAGAATAATGGAATCGAAAATCTGCTGCTGTGTGTTGTGAAACGGTGTGTTTATACTTATTGAGGAAAGAGGCGTCCTGCCATTTCCATGGCGACACGTCATTAGCTGAGGCGCAGCGATTGTTGACACGAAACGTGCTTTGGCGTTGGGAAATGGGCGGTACGTGTCTGCTGATGTCAGGCTCAGGGGCGGGGGATTTGATTTAGTGCCGCAAAAGCAGGTGAGCCAGGGCGATGCGGCAAGTGAGAGGATTATCAGAAAATGGCGGCTGATTTCGAGTGCGTTAATGGACGAAAAGTCGGGTATGGTCCATAGGAAAGTTTTCTACGATCTACCGATTTATGCTTAAAAACACATGGCCGAACCGTAGGGACAATAAAAAAAAGTCCCGGAACTATCCTTTAAACGGCAGAGCGTAGTCTTTTCCTGGGGTGCAAGCATCACATGGACCCCCCAATATTTTATTTGAACCTACCTTTGTTTGGAAACAAATATTGGGAAATGCATTTTTTAGAGACCATCATAACTGTTGCTTTCACCCCAAAAGTGGGCTACGCTTGGTCCTGTAACTCATCCCTGGGATATTACTTGACCCAGTAATGCCACTGGTCAGGTAATGCTTACATATATGTAGCATCTGTGAACTAAGGAAGGAGATTTGACAAATCAAGGTAGTTTTCCAAAAACTTGGCTTCATGGCAAATGGGTCACATGAGGCAAATCAGCCAATCATTAATTCCCATGACAAGGCTCATTTATGTTTCTGTGTACCTGATAGCATTAGTACATCTCAGGAGATGACGATTGTAAAATGATTAAGAGCAAGAAGTTGGAACTTGATGTGCTTGAAAGAAGATGGAGAAAATTCAGGAGGGGAAAAGAGAGCTGGGAACATCTTTCTCGATCATTAGCTTTACACCCCTCTTCTCTTGGAATGAGTGTGAGAGAAGGTAGCTGAATCTGTGTGAAGGGCGGCTAGTGTGGATGTGCCATGCGGTGCAATCCATATCAGTCATGGTCATCACCGTTAGCTGTGGAAGGCGGCATTACACATTAAAGAGATGTGTAAGTAAAGAGGTTGTGTTGTATAGAGATTGTGGGTTTCAGAACCTACGTGGTGAGCAATAAAGTGGATGTTTAGAGTGAAGAGTGAGGAAAGGAATAGGGTGGTAGTACAGGAGGGGTAGAAGAGGAGAGGAACTGTGGAGAGGGACAGACATTTATGGGGTCCCTCAACAAAGTAATTTACATCGCCAAGGAAAAATGACATTTATGGCTGAAAGCTGTGTATCGTTTTCTGAGAACTCACAGGCAGACTCTGCACCCTTCAACAGGAATCAGCCCAGCAGCACTCATGTTTGGGGCACCCATACAAGCAGAACTCCCTATACACCCCCAGTGGGCAGCACCTGAACCAGATCTTCCAACCATAGAGTCAAAAAGAGTAAAACGGAATGAACAAGAGAGCATTTCTCGACGAGCCAGCCCTCGGGAGTTAATACCTGTAGACACAGTTATGGTAAAGAGCCAAGCCACACCTAAGATGATGTTCCTCATTTTTGAATACCAGCCCTAGACAGTCAGTTCTGCAAATCACAGTATGATTACGGCTACTCGAGGAAGTGAAACTGTAACGAGAAACATTTCACACTTTAGGAAAGTACCGCATGAATTATGGGAAGAAAACCAAGAAACTGTGAGAGAAGGAACTGGATCACCCAACTGACCTTTAAGTCAATCACCCTACCGATAGGCCAATTGACACCTGAACTCTATGAGACACCAAGAAAACCGAAAACTCCAAGTCGGCAAGAAGAAGAAGTCCAACTTGAGAGCTCCCTGGTGGATAACCCTGAGAGAAGCAATCCCTGATACCACTTGAGGGAAAGACCAAAACCATCGTCTTGCCTACAGGGTTATGTGGTAGATGGGATCTACCAAAAAGTGAGCCTGCCCAGATAAAGCTGAGAGTCTAGAATAGACTATAATTGTTTATGTTGATTATTACTAAGTATTGTTAAAACATTCCAAGTTAGGGAGGAATGTGGTGTCACGTGCAGGAGAATAGCCGGTCACGGGACATAAAAAACCCAGAAGTATGGAAATAAAGAGATCACCTGATCTGTCGTCATAACAGCAGTCCGGGTCTGTGAACCACAGCAAACGGTTGTGTGTTTTTCTTATGCGCAGCAACGCGTTGCGCCATAACGGTTTAAGCCAAATGTGTATGCTGACAAGGTTCTGAATGATGTTATAACAAAACATCACATCACCCACACCCAACACTACCCCTGGTGCCACTGCCAGCATCGTTCTACAACACCTGGGCCAGCCAAGAGCCCCGTGCTGAAGAGGCAGCGCAAGTGACACTTGGCCTAACACGTTTGCTCACTTTGTGCCTATGAGGTGTATGGGGAGCAGGAGGGTGGGGAAGGGGGTGTGAGGGTAAAGTGAGGGGTGTGTGGGCAATGTGGAGTGTGGGGAAGGGTGTTGTTGGGAGGGGATGGAGGGTCAATGTGGGGAAGGGGATGAGTGGGCAGGGTGTGTGTGTGTGTGTGTGTGGGAAAGGGGAGTGTGTGGGGAGTGAGAAGGTTGTATTTGAGGAAGGGGGTGTTTGGGTATGGGGAGCACGTGCATTGACCCAGTTGGCGCTGCATCATCCACATTGCCCTCTGGTGGAGGAATGTCCAGATCTGGGGGCAAGGGTATGTTGCATCTGACGCAGATATTATGGAACATTGCACAGGCCATGACTATCTGCCCCACCTGCTCTGTCCTGTCACATGATCGCAACCCCACATCAGTCTAGGCATCTGAAACGTGCCTTCAAGAGTCCAAAGGTCTGCTCAATGGTCACCCTGGTCCTCACATGCTGCCTGTTGTATTCCATTTCCTTCTGTGTCTGGGGATTCCTCAGATGGGTCACCAGCCAAGGAAACTGTGGGTATCCTGAGTCACCTGCAAGTGTTAAGGATACATGCGTGAGTAATGATGCTCTGCAGTGGTATTGCCAGTGACAGCGGTATCTCAATGGTCAGTCTGTGCATGCATGTTCCCTTTCTCACCAGGACATATATCTCTTGACCCTCTGCGCCTAGTCTACATATTCACAGACATTGCAGGAGGGTCGGTGGGGGGGGGGGTTGCACTCTGGTACCAGTAGTGCTTTATATGTGGATGTGCTATTTTGGTTTGACATTACCTGGTCCCTGACTACTACATCTCGAGTCATGTGCTACTCCTGTATGTTGTGGCCTATCAATTTGGGCATGCACTGGTTGGTCCTGCTTGTGCAGGGTGCTTGCCGGATATGCATGTATCATAGACCACCCTCCCCTTTTCCCGTCACTCATGCTGAAAAGTATGTGTAATTGCTCATGTACTCACCCAATCTCCAAGTCCTTTGTCCTCTGTGACGTGGCATGTAAGCTGACAGGGCGCTGTTCCGCAAGACCATGGAGACGTGGGTTTATCTCGGATACCTGGCACAGCAGTGTGTGATGATTAGGTCGGCGTCACAGGTTACTGGGATATTGAGGGAATAGAACTGCTTCCGGTTCCTGTAGACCTCCTCTGAGGTGTGGGGGCACCAGCTCTACGTGTGTGCAGTCCAATGGTCCAATGCTGCTAACACATTGGGCATGCCCACAATTGCATAGAAGTGGGCCTTAGTGGCGTTTAACTGTGCCTGGGTGGTGGGGAGGGTGATGAGCTGGCCTACTTGGCGCAGGGGTGCCTGAAGTACCTGCATCAGCACTCTGGAGAAGGCAAACTTTGAAATGCAATGCAGCTGGCTCACGGAGTGCTCGAATGTGCCACTGGTCAGGAAGTGCAGGACCAGTATCAGCTTCACCAGCAGTGGTATGGCTGTCCTGATGGCGATCTTGCTCCCAATGTCCGCCTGGATGTGGGTCAGGATGTTATGAATGGTCTCCCTGTTTATACGGTACAGGGTAAGTATTTGGCTGTCTCTGAGGGCCCAGGATGTGGCCCTTGTGTGAGCAATCACGGCACACCTCTGCCTCGCCACCCGCATCACCTGTATCCCCATCCTCCTCCTTCTATCCCTGGCTTCCTGTCGCAAATGCTACTACTCCAGCATCCACCAGCTGGACATCAGCATGGAGGACATCCAGGTCCATGGTAGTGGCAATGAGTGGCAGCATGGTTGTCTTGGAAAGTGGTCTTGGAGAAGGTGTGGGCCTTAAGTACTGTTGTGCATTGGGTGAATCTGAGTGGATTGGGTGCACCTCTGGTCTTATTTACATCACCTATGTCTGTTTATCGGCTGCTCTGAGGTGATGTTATCTCTGTCTTGGTTTTGCTATTATTACCCCTATAAATCTGATGGTATTACCTACAAATTCATTCTCGTGATATGCCAATGATACCATAGTACCGGTAATACCGGCACAGTTTTCCAGCGTTTCTGGTATTTACTTTGCTGGTACTACCGGCGCTCGTAGTTCCAGGTGAGTTGGTATTGGCAGCGGTAATTCTGGCAACTGTGTTCCGGCAAACTCATACTTTACAAGACCGGTAAAAGTGCTTGTATTATCAGCACTTTTACTGTTTACCGACAAAGTTGTAATGAAGGTCAATGCCATTGATTTCAGCTTTTTCATTGATGTCTTTTTGCATTTTAAGTGTGCTGTGCATAGTGACAATCATAATAGCAATGTTTCTTTATTATTTATTTCTCATAAGTACAAGATTTTCTTTTTTACATAAGCGTATAAGAAGCATTCCTTGAGTTAGAAGTACTTGAACATGAATTTAAAGAACGGGGTATCTATCTAAATGAATTGTGTATGGATGTGTTATATATGGTACATGTCTTTTAATACACATATGAATGGTGACTGGATGGTCTGAGCAGTGGACTATAAATAAAAATATATGTGGCATTGGTAAACCCCAAGGCTCCTGTGCTTATGAATGAGTAGCAGCCGCCCACTGCAGGGGGTTCATCACCTGCTCTCATTACTGATGCCCAGTGACAGGTATATGCTTTTCCCTAACCCTACTCCTACCACAGCCCCTGCTGGGGGAGTCTTGGGCTCTCCCCTGGGGGTGGAGGGAAGGCACTGCCAGTGGGGGTGATGAAAACCACGCCAAAGTGCCAGCTATAAGCAAAACTACTGTCTTGAAATACAGATAGAGGGGAGTTGACATGTGACGAAGGACACAGGTTGTGGGAAGCTGTTATTTACACACCCACTGACCGCTCATGGCCATCATGCTAATCCCTACCACCATTCCAACCCACTACCTGCACCTCCCTGCCCAAAACACATCCTTCTGAGATCTCTTTGAGAAAGCTTTGTCAAGCAGTGACATCAAACTTTGGCCAGCCAGTGTTATATCCAAGTAGTCTTATGAGATTTAAAGTCTTAATTGCAACTGTAAATGCTTATTGCTGTAATAGAAATGTGTTAACCAAAAGTGCTGGCTTTATATCTGTTTTGCACATAAATAATGTTAAAAACAAGCTTTGACAAAGCAAACAGCTTTGGCTTGTAACAGGCAGTAGATAGGGTTTTGACAGGCATTGCTTTTATATTGCCAGGAACTCAAACAATTCTCTAGCTGTTGTCATCTTCTGTCCATGAAGTCCCAGTATGGCAATGCCTGACAAATACCAATTTTATGCCTACACAAAAGCCACAACGATTAGCTTTGCCAGTGTTTGTTTTAATCCCGGCTACGCTTGTATGGTCGAGTCATATAAACAGAGAAGACATTTTCCTCTTCTGTATTTTGTGCTGTAAACAGGGCTACTTCATAGCACAACAGTACATGAATATCCCAGGTATTTGAGATTAAACCTACCCGTGTGAGATGGTTTCTATTCCCTCTTGTTCCCTCATTCTGCTATGCCATTCGCCTGATTGTCCATTAGAAATTGTATTTTAGTCCCTAATAGCAAGACGGTCCTTTAAAAACTATAGTTTGTTTACTTCCAACCTCAACACTGACACGTCTTTGCCTCTTCGATAGTCCCCTCCTCCTACCTGACCTTCCTCTACCCGGCAATAGTTCTCTCTACGTCATCCTCCTTTAACTCATGCTATCGTTACCTTTTTCATTGGGCTTCAAGTCAGCCCTCTCCACAGTTCCCCTCCTCTTCTTCCCCTCCTGTACTCCCACCCTATTCCTTTCCTCATTCTTCACTCTAAACGTCCACGTTATTGCTCACCACTTAGGTTCTGAAACACAAAATCTCTCTACAACACAACCTCTTTTCTTACACACCTCTTTAAATGTCGCCTTCCACAGCTAACGGTGATGACCATGACTGAAACATGGATTGCACCGCATGGCACATCCACACTATCCGCCCTTCACACAGATTCTGCTACCTTCTCTCACACTCATTCCAAGAGAAGAGGGGTGTAGAGCTAATGATCAAAAAAGATGTTCCCACCTCTACATTACCCTCCTGAATTTTCTTCTTTCAAGCACTTGATGGTCCAACTTCTTGCTCTTAATCATTTTACAATCGTCATCTCCTTCCGAAGTTCACAGATACTGCATATATTCAAGCATTACCTGGCCCAGGGCATTACTGGGTCAAGTAGTGCCCTGGGGCTGAATTACAGGCAGAAGCAAAGCCCACTCTTGGGGTGCAAGCAACACTTATGATGGTTTCTTAAAAAAATGCATTCCCCAATATTTCTTCCAAAGATTGGTTCAAATAAAATATTGGGGGGTGCATTTGATGGTTGCACCCCAAGAGTGGGCTTTGCTCGACCCTTTAACTCGGCCCGGTGCATTATCTGCCTTGGTAATGCACTGGTCCCTTGAGGTTAATTGCTTGTATATATGCAGCAGAAATTATAGAGTAGATTTGACAACAAAGATGGCATTTGAAAAAATGAGTTCTTAGCAAATGAGTCACATGTGGCACGTTTGCCAAAATGTAACTCATTTTCATGTCCAGGCTAATTATAGTTTTTGTGTTCCTGATAGTATTAGTACATCGCAGATACCCCCGGTGGTATAGAGTGTTAGGCAGAATCATATGCAGTACCCTTTGGGAACACCACACACAATTAAGACTACAAGTGAGAGTACAAATTCACCTTTGGTACAATCCTGTACTACACAGTAAAGTGGTAGCGATGGATGAGCAGCCAGACGTATCTCAAGAGTAAAGTTAGCAGTACCAATAGTTATACAAAGGACAGCAATTACTATGGTTCGAATAAACACTGACTCAAGGTTTCTGAGTAAAAGAATATACATTTATTTACACATCAGTTATAAAACATTTCACTATTATCTAGCAGTCGAAAAATCACAATCTTAATACACTACACCGCACCCAATAGATTCTGGACAAGTTAAACTCAAAATGAAGTGTGAGCAAAATGGCACTCCAGCAATTTAAAAGGGAGGGAAAGACAAAGTTAGACAATAGTTGAGCAGCACCAACAAGTAAGTAGGCAGGGTAATCTACAAAAAGTAACTACAGTGAGGAAATCAAATCAAGAGGCCTGGGCCAAAGTCAGTGGACCAGAGTCTTTGCAGAGGATCACACAGTTCAAAGTAGTTCGCGGTTAAGTCTCTGCCAAGAGTTTACAATGAAGTTGGTCGGATGAAAAGTTACTTTAAAGAATAGAGAAGGACAATCCCTTGGGTTGGCAAAAGGTTTCAAACACTTTTACTGCGGTCGGACGGAATGAACGACCGGATTTGAACAGTACCTTAAATGGAGAAGACGGCTGTAGCTGAGGCAGACGTTCCTGGCAGGTCCTGCAGGCTCACGGTTCCTGAAGCGACTGTCGGACTGACATGAAGTAGGAAGACTGGAGGTTCCTGCACTGCCGAGGGAAGAACCCAGCAGCAGAGCAAAGCAACGAATGAAAGGTGCGCTCCTTAAAACCCAAGCAGGGTTCGATCCTCCTGGCTATCCAGTTCACTGTAACTGTGCACAGCAAATTCGACCAGAGGAGGGAGGCCTGGCGAGCAGTTTGGCGAACTGGTTGGTCCCACCAGCTCAAGGGGAGATGATTCCTTGCAGATCTTCCCTGTCGTCGAGTTTGAAGATTCAGACTTGCAGCAGGGCTTCACCGGGAGGTTCAGTTGTGGTAGAGGTCCTCTTCTGTCAGCTTCTCTTCGGTTCTCTCGATCCAGTGGCGACTCTGCCTTCTCAGTCCTAGAGACCTGCTTTTTATGCAGTTTTCCCCCATTCACACAGCCTGGCTGTCAATCACACAGCAGGGTGGCTGTCTCGGAGGGACAGTCACCACAGCCAATCACACAGAGTGTTACATGGGTCTCCAAGGAGACCCTGTGCAGGGAGTCTCAAACCCCTCCCTCACTTCCTGTACCCCTCAGACATTCAGGCGCCTAGGGAGTGCTTTTATGTAGAAGCCAGCCAAAGGACAGCGAAAAAAGGAACCAAAACTGGTTTGGCGTGCAGAGTAAAACACGAGAAAGACTTTTACAAAAAGAAATGGCGAATAGACCCAGCCTGAACCAGATAAAAGTAAATATGGTCTAGCGGGTTTAAATTCGAGGCTACTAAGACAGCCTAAAACAATACCAAGGCTATTTAAAATAACCGCGGTAGGAGAAATAGGGTAGATACCACTGTCACGAGCCAAATCTTGATGAAAAGGGAACAAAATAATGTTCCATGAGAAACAGACAAAAAGGGATAACTATTAACCCTTTCCAGAACTCTATGTAAGATAGTTTGTACAGGGTCTGTGGTTTTAAAAAGACTAATAAAGTCAATGGCAACTTTACATGTTCTGGGAGACAGTCAGTCCCAGAAAATTGAGTTTAAAAGTTGGAAGTCTGAAAAAGACAATCCTGTGTCACTGCACTGAAGGTGCTGTGTTAACACACAGTAAAAAGATGATGCCTATGGTTTAGGTGAGGCTCCACAGTCTATGAACACAAAAATGTTAAACACACACGGCAAAACACATGTAAGAGTCGAAAAATAAAGGCTCACACAAGAGTGAAAAAAATTAATCCTAGAAATCCAGCAAAACTGCTGAGGGACTCAGTAAGTAAGGGAAATTAGCCATTTTGGAGAATTCTTCCCAACATAGAGGGATTGTCCCCCATAACTATGTAGCTTCCATACACAAACCTTTTTTTTTATTAATACTGAAAATTCCAGTGTAGAACCTTATTGCTCACTTTTCAAGACCGATTCTGAAACCGACACCTAGACACACAAGGGCACACTAACTGAGCATACATACACCTTAGCCGAGCATACATGCACATATATGAAGCACCTGTGAATTTATAAAGGAGGTTTGACAACCAAGGTTGATTTTTGAAAAATGTAATATCTTGGCAAATAGGTCATACCCGGTACATTTGCCAAAATGTCACTCATTTTCATATCAGTGCTAATAATAGCTTTTGTATTTCTGATGGTATTTGTAAATCTCAAAACCCAGCGATGGTGTAGATGGGTTGTGCTGCATATCTATGTAGTTTATATTTATTTTAAGCTTGAAAAATCCAGTGTAAGGCCTTATTACTCAGTTCACTTTTCAAGACTGATTCTGAAAAAGACATTGAGGCACACCAGCACACAGGGTCGGACTGGGCTACATACTTATCTAGGGCGCCAATGAAAAAGTGGCGCATAGTTGCAAATGTCTATTCATTCCTTTTGTGACCCTGTTTGAATAGAAAACAAGAGGGAGTTTTTTGATTTAGTGTGATGCAAATTGTGCATTTTAAAGAATATTAATTCAGCAACACTGATCAAAGCTATTAGCCACAGAGTGAATTAACTCATCAAACTGGCCCAAATTGGCCAATAAAGTTGCCCACTTTGACCAAAAAGATTTACCCACACCAGCATTTTGTGTTTTTGGTTCGGCCATGGGCCTAGTGCCCTATAGGCCAGTCCGGCCTGCCAGTACACCAATATAAAGTGAATTAAAAAGATGTAAAAAGAGTATCATGGGGCCAGAGAGTTGCGGTGGAATACCAGGATGTGAGATAGCAGCCATGGTGTGAGAAAATGTGTGTGTGCATGCAGGAGTGCAAAATAACCAGTGTGCAAGAGACCGAGAGCCAGGGTGTGTGTGTGAGAGTTAGGGTGATTTCATGTAAGTAAGAGTGAATGTGAAAGTGCAATGGTATATCAGCAGGTGTGCGATAGTATGAGTTCTTGAGCCTCATGCACACAGGGAACAGGCAGTCCATGAGTGAGTATCACAAGCAAGTAGTACTATAAAGAACACCAATCAATAAAACTCATGCCGCCTGCACCAAAACCCATTTCGGCGCACAGCATATTCATGGATTTATACATCCATGAACTCCATGTGGAGTTTTACATGCAATTGGCCTGGCGCGAGTGGGGTATGTGTATTCCGGGGGTGCGCGGGGAGTTTTACACGTGATTTTGCTGGCGCGAGCAGGATACGTGTATTCCGAGTGGTGCTAGTGGAGTATTACACACGATTGGCCTGGCACGAGCGGGGTACGTGTATTCCGGGAGTGCGCAGGGAGTTTTACACTCAATTTTGCAGTGTCGGCCCTCCCAGGTGTGCCCGTCCCACCCTCCCCATACCCCGCAGGCAGCCCATCCACCCTCCCCATGCCCCGCAGGCAGCCCATCATCCCTGAACATGACCCGCAGGCAGGCCAAATTGCACCATGAACTTGGGACCCCCGACTCATGTCCCCACCCCACCTCCAGTGAACCATGCCCCGCAGGCAGCCCATCATCCCTGAACATGACCCGCAGGCAGGCCAAATTGCACCATGAACTTGGGACCCCCGACTCATGTCCCCACCCCACCTCCAGTGAAGGGCAAATTCCAGCAGGCACCGATTTATGTCCCCCACCCCACCCCCAGTGACGGGCACCTGCCAGCAGGCCCCGACTTATGTCCCCACCCACCCCCAGTGACGGGCACCTGCCAGCAGGCCCGACTAATGTCCCCCACCCCCATTGACGGGAACCTGCCAGCAGGCCCCGACTTATGTCCCCCACCCAACACGTCATTACAATTCAGATCCATGGCCCTTATAGACACCCAAATCCCACCCACGTCACCCCAGTCCAAACACCCAACCAAGCATTCCATCCACTCCACATTGAAATCCCCATGTCATGATAGATCCCAAATAACCAGTATGAGCATGAGTACAAGTCCGTCAGACCCACACAATGGCGACACATGACTGGGAAAACCCACATTGTGACATGCACAAAACCAATGAGAGAAGACCACACAAATGAAGTAAAAAATAAGAATGTATTATATACAAAAATTAATGAATGAAACGAAATTACACAAGAAAAAAATTATAAATAACACGATGTCCGAAATGAAGGAAAAAATATTAATGGTGAAATCAATAAAATGCAAAGAAAAATGCCTCCAAAGTGTCCGTCCATAACACCAAATCCAAAGTCAAAATAAAAATAAAACCATTCCTCCATGGTAAAAATAAATATGTAAAGTCAGGTCTATAACTATGTACAGTGTAAAAATCAAGGGTCTATGTGCCCAACAATCCAAAGGAAACCTAAGTAAAAACCTACCTAATAAATAACTATTTACAAAAAGGCGGGGCATAGTCCATGCGCCCCAAAGGAAAAAATAAATAAAGGAAACCTACAACTACATAACCATTTCCAAAGGCGGCGGGCTAGTCCCAAGGCTCACTGTTTGATGTTCTGGCCCAGGGCATCATCGAACTCCACGTCGATGTTCCGGAGGCGGGCCTTTTCCCTGGACTCGAGGTCTCGCAGGGATGCAGCCATGGAATCCCTCAACTCCCTGCGAGTTTCCTCAAGGCCCTCCGCCCGCCACAAAGCCCGATGCATGGAGTTCTCTGCCATGCCCTCTCCACCCGCCGCCTCTCCGCATCTATTTGCCGGCCCAACCGCTGCCACACGGAAGACACTCCCAGTCCGGGATCCTCCTGCCCCTCTGCCGATGCCTGCCCCCGGGGTGTTGATGGCCCCGAGCCAGGATGCCTCCCACGCTGAGCCTGCTGCTGCCTCTAACTCAACTGCCTCTGCCACCACGACGGCATCCGGGCTGATGGAATCCCCCGGCGCCATCGTGCACGTGCCCTGCCCGATGATGCCAGCACATCCTCCATCCGCTGGGGTCCAGTTGGTGGGGTGGCCAGCCCTGCTGGACCTCCGACTCTCAACTGCGGCAGGGATGGGATCTCCACCTGGCTGGCTGCGTTGGTTGGGGCAGATCCACAGGGGGTGGCATCTGGGCCGGAAGACGGCACAGAGAATGACTGGCGTATAGTGTGCACAGAGGAGGAGAGGGCCGCAAGACTGGCCGACACATGGAGGAAAACCCAACCATGGACCCTCCCAACTGGGCCACGTTGGCACACAGCTCTTTGTGATGATGTGCGTGGTCCCCCCAGGAAGCAAGCACGCCATCACGATTGTTATGTGTGCGCAACGCGACACCATTCAGGACCGACTCCATCCGGTCACAGGCCCCCTCGTCCACAGGTAGAGAAGTGCTAGATGACGTGCATCTCCCCCCTACCTGCAGATGGGCCTGGGACGGGGCATCCCTGCTGGTGGTTGGTGATGCAGTCACAGTGTCAGGGACAGAGACATGCACAGGCACCTCTGCAGCGTCCTGTGCTGCCTCCTGCCCCTGCCCCTGGACTGCACCACTTGCACCAGTGGTACCACCCCCACCAGGCCCCATGTGCGGCTCTGTAGCGGCCTCCTCCTCCTCTATAGACACCACCAACCTGGATGGCTCTGCACCGTATTCCGCCGTTGCAAGCCTCTCTGGGGGCTCATCCGCCCCTTCTGCTGCAGCCATAGTGGCAGACGGGACACCAGTCCCCTTGCTCCCAGATGATGGAATTTCCTGGGATGGTGACTGGCCTTGCGTCGCCGGCCGGGGGAAGCATCCCTGCCGCTTTCCTCCACAGCGCCATCTCCGCCCTCTTCTTCACTCGCCGCTGTGTAAAGGGAGACATTGAACACAAGCCTCAGGGTACTGTACAATAGTCCCCTAGACAGAAAGCAGTTGCACATGAGTGGCACTGTCAAATGTCACTTCCATCATGCCTCCCAACAACACATGGGTCAGTGCAGGCAACACACATGCAGGAACCGGCATGGCACATGGAACAAACATTTGCATCCATGTCCGCCGCACCGTAGAAACATCCAATGGTGGGCTGAAACTCACATGCATCATGGGACATGCTGATCACATGCACACGCATCACCGGAGGGTCATGCATCTGGCCCTGTAAATACCCACAGACACAGTTGATACAAGGATGAGTAGGCTGTATCAGTGAATCAACACATCGTCACGGACATGTGTCATGCATCCATGGCGCACACACTACTCAGACACACGGACATGTACACCATGCATGTCCATGACAGCAGCACACATCTCTCACACACCAAACATGTCAAAGTACAGACACAGGCATGCATACATGTGTGCATTCCGCATTCTGCTCCGCATGATGCATTGTAACACATACTACATCCATGTGGGTCACGCCTGACTGGACTCACATGCAGCACCATCATGTCCCTGCACACACACATCCATACATGACCCATGTCACACATGCAGCCAAGTAGCTAACTACCAGCACACTGCAACATGCACTGTTTTAAACGTGAATGCATGGCCACTTACCGCTCGACTCCAGACAGGCCTGCACCCTGAGGATCTGGTGGTGAAGCACTGGGCGAATGCGCTCCAGGACCCTCATCTGCTGGGTGTTAAGCGAGGCCCGGCGCCCCACTGCATCTGCTGCTTCCAGGAGGCACCGGGCCTGATTGAGGTTCCTGGACTTGTAGTCCTCCCAGCTCTTCTGGACGTGTTTGATGTGGCGGGTGCCGCCCCCTCCACGTTGATAGCACCTACTATGTCCTTTCAGATCCTCTTCCGTCCTTCATTGTCGGTGCGCAATGGTGTGAAGAGGGCATCATAATGCCCCAGAACTTGCTCCACCAGGATATCAACTTCCTTTTCACTGAAGCTGGTAACCCTCTGCCTCTCTGCTGGGGGGTTGCCATTGGTGCCGGAAGGTGTTGTGTCGGACATGGCAACCCCTGAGGCAGGTGTGGGTGGGCAACTGGGGCTGGGCTGTGGAGTGATGGAACACCGGTCGGGAGTCTTCTGTTCCAGCAGGGGTGGTCACAGCAACTGGACCCCTGCAGATGGCAGGTGTGCAGGCACCAAATGGCAGGGCACGGTGGCAGTAGGCAGGCAGCAGCAGATGGCTTGTGGGAGGCTGCTTGGAGCTCTGGGGGGCAGTAATTTGGCTTTCTGGGCAGGAGTGTGGTCTTCTGTGTGTTGTCACGTGGCCAGCTTGATATGGAGTGATTTGGCACGTGAAAAACAGCACGTTTGCGTGAATTCCGAGGAAAGGCCTTTGGCGCGTAAGCGCATAGGTGACGTAACGTGTGCGCGGGCGTTTCCCTGGCACGGGTTGAAGGTCACACGTGGGTTTCCATCGCTCTATACGTGCTTTTCGTGGAAAGCAGTGTGTGTGTGTTTTCCAGGTGTTGGGGTTCACACGTGATTACTTCACAGCGGCTACAGTGCGTACTTCCTCTTTTGGCGTGTGTGTTGGCTATGCGTTCTTCTTGAACACGCAAGGCAGATGGTGAGTCGCACATGCTATTTTTCATGATGCAGGTGTCTCTGTTAGTCGCGTACCCCTTTTTTTCAGGCATACTAGCCTGCGTGTTGATCACGTACATATTTTTTTGTGTTCCTGGCTGCCACAGCGTACTGCGTGTGTTTTTTTACACGCAGGTGGGCTACAGAGGTCGCTTATCTCTTTTTCTTGTTTTTTGGGATGCCTAAGCGTTGCGTGACACGTCATTTCTCCTAGGGGGCCACAGAATGGAACATTCATCGTAGCTGCATATATGTGTTTGTTGTTTACGTGCACTTTTGTAATGCTCAGGGATGCTATCGCCTGCATTAGTGTGGCGGACCTGTTTAGGGCTGTGCGTGTCTTTGGCCGTGCATGCGTTTCCCCTATTCGATTCCATGAATACATGTGTTTCGCGTGCGTGTGGGCATTTCGTGTACTTCCCAGCAGTACTTCCCCTGTTACGCCCTTATTTTCTCTCGTTGTTCCGCATTCCGCACGCTCTGCCCCATGTTCCACCTCCTTTTTGGTGTATGCGCTAACGTTGTGCGCTTTTGCTGTGCGCATCGCGCATGGCGTTCTGGATGTTGAAATGACGTGTGTGCCATGCACGGATTTGGCGCACATCCCGGGGAAAACACGTGCAGGGCCTACCATGAATCGCTTGCGTGTGCGTGTGCGTGCGCTTGCTTTTTCACACTTGCGCCAGCTTGCGCTACGATTTTCGGTGCACATTTGTTCCATGAATCGGCCTCCCCATGGTCTTTGGTGTGCACCGCATGAACACTGACATACCTACAGTATCCCAGCTAGGGAGTCGACTCATGAAGAAGGTGAACCAGTGATACTTGGAAGAAACCAGCTCGACCCCTTGCCTTTTCTTGGGGTGTTTATCCATGCTTGTGGTCTGCTCCTGGCACTTCAGCTCTGTCTGAGGTCGCATGTTCCCAGAGGCTCCACACCCAAAATGACGTTGCATGCTGTGTGGTGGCTACAATGTTCATCCGATCATAACAAGCCAGATGACCCGCCCCCATAGACTGTGTGCTTGCCATAGGCTAAGCGTTTTCAGTTGCCATGGCAACGTCTTCTGTGTGCGGCATGCCAGTGGCTATTTAAATGCCTGTTAGCTGTTCCTTGCGTCTCAACACTCCCTTCAGTACCCTGTTTCCTTGAGTTCCTTTCAGACCTGTTCCTCAGAGTTCTGTGCTCCCTTCTTCCTTTTGGCTTCCAGTCTGTCTGATCCCAGGACCTCCTCCCTTGCTCTTTCCAGTTTCCTTCTTGCCTGGTTGCCTTTCTTTTACTCTGCACTCTGCCTGCCTGTCAGTCTGCAGCCAGCTTGTTCAGTGGCTTATTTCCAGAACCTGTCTTCACTGCATTTGGTGAGAAGGCCATTTTTCCTACATTCTCGATATTCCATCATCGGCTCGCCTGCCAGTTTTTTCCATACCCATACTGTACTGACGCCACGTTAATCAGGGGAAGACAAATCATGGCATTGGGTGGGCTTCCAAGGATATATACCATGGAAGCACATTGACAAAGAAAACGTGAGATGTAGGTTACTGTTGTTGTCCGCAGGGGCTGGGAAATCGATATATGAGATGGAAAGGATGACAGCGGGCCAGAGGGGGACGTAACAGGACTGTTAGTGGTGATCCTCAGGGAATCGGCTGATGACTTATGGAAAAGGGTGGGGTTCCCAGAGTGACCACCAGAACAAGGTGCATGATGGTTCGCCGTTTGCAAACTGCAGAGCTGCTGTATGGCAAGCCTTAAGGACACAATACCCGGACACGTCAGACAATGGTGCAATTATGTCCCGTAAAATGGAGATAGGCAACGACCCCTTACACAATATTCCGGCGATCCAAGAGTTTTGGCGCCTTGAAACTTGAGAACCGTGGGACAATAAAGTAGCAGTATTTTACCATATATTATGCCAGGATTTGCCAGAACCTGTTCAGAAACAGTTAAGGAAGTTGATAGGCATGGAAGCAAAATCTAGGCCAGAAATTCAGCTTACGATCGTTCATCATTGTATGCTATTGCAAGAGAAAATAAAGAAGAAAGCGGAGGAAAGAAAGCAAGAGGAAGCAAAATTAGTGCAGAATAAACTATCAAAGTACACCAGGGAAGGGGCAGTACTGACAAGCACACAGGTGACACAGTAGCAGCAGTATGCACTGCCGCCCACGGGGGCAGGATTCATGGGACGGGAGAATGTGCCGCATGGGTTTCTAGGAGGAGGGGGGGCCTTATAGAGGCTGTGGGTATGGACCACAGCTAAATCACAACCAAGGGAGTTTCCCAGGGGGCTTTTGAGGATACGTGTCACAGGTGAAACAGGGCCCAGGGGATTATGCAGAGGGTTTCCAAGTGCAAGGGTGAGAGCCACCACAGTGCTGGTCTTGTGGGCAGATGGGGCACTGTTCAAGAGTGTGCAGAAATACGGGGATGCAACAGAATTGGGGAGCATAGTACCAGCAAGCATATCAAGGAGACCAGGATGACTATTACTCACAGGAACAACCACAGCAAGAGCAAGGAATACCAGCCCATGACACAGATACCACAGATGCAAGCACCCATACCACAGTATTTGCAATCACCCCAGAATCGAGGAAGCATGCAGCAGGTGCCACAGATACAGAACAGCATACAGCCAAACAACGGCACAGTGTCACGCATAGACTACATGGTAACGCCCCCCATTAGAAGCCTGGGAGGAGTCACCATGATGGGGACAATCCATTTTCTGGGAATTGGATGTCCTTAGAACCTCAATAGGACAGCCCACAGACAGACTTGATGTGTTCCACCCTGTCGATCACACCCAACCCTATGGAGGAACCTCGCATAGGGGTGGCAATACGTGACCAAACATTTTTCTTTCTTGTTGACACAGGGGTGACTAGGCCCTGCATTCGAAAGGGAACATTTAGGTTGTTAGGCATTGCTATAAATACTCAAGGATTCTCTGGTGCTCGGGAAGTGGTTCCTTTTACAGACAATATCTCCTTTTCCATTAGGGGAACATGATTTATCCTTGCCTTTACTTTAGTCTTGACAGACACCTGTAAATATACTGGGACTAGACATTGAGCAGACTAAAAGTGACAATTTCATTCACAGACAAGGAAATGGTGTACTCTACACCAGGGATACACTTTCTCAATGTGAGAGAGATCATACAAGAATATTATGGGCAAAAGGTACAGCGGTGGGTGCCAGTAGATTAGTAGCTTTTCCAGTATGGTACTGAGATTGCAATTGCATGTCTCCCAGGGTAGATGTGTCGTGTCCCAAATGAGTATTTGTTCAGACCAGAAATACCATTGGATGAGGCAGAGGGACAATAATACCAATAGAGATTGAGGCAGTAATTGTAAGAGACGTGTGGATAGCAGTACATGGGATGGATGACACAGGACGACCATGGCGAGCAGTGATCGCCGTAGCAGAAAGATACAGGCTAACTACAGTGACAGACAAAGAATTATTCAGAGATGAACAATCAGAACACAAGATGACATATTAGTTGAAGATTGTGATGCTGGAAATGCATTAGAGGGACAGGGCCTCCATGCCCTTATCCTGTACTCCCTTATCATGTATGTTCTGTATTGTTTCTGCACAGGAGTCCATGTGGGACTCCTAGTAGTGCAGCTCTCCCTCATTTTGGTTGTGGTAAACAGAGACCTTTGGGATACCCTTATGGCACCCATCAGTGGGGGTACTACCCTGTACTCCTAGTCTATGTTTTTGGGCACCTGTATGTGGCCCACAGAGCAGGGTATGGGTTGGTGGCACCTCCATGCTGAAGTTGAAAGGCGCTCTTAGCATCCTCCATTTTGGAATATCCAGGCCCTGCCATAGGAATCAGTGGATTCTTGATAGGAGACAAGATGGCCCCTGTGGCCTCTTGGTTTCTTGGTTTCTATTACCTGTTACCTTGTTTTCCCAAAGTCCTGGGAAGCCCTGACTCTGACCCTTGCCCTGACTGGCTGTTGGGTGGAAGAACCATATATGGTATTGTGGGGAAGTCCAGGCCAGAATGGCTGGAGCCTTCCCAGTGACTGTATGTTGTGGGTACACCCTTGGAGTGGGCCCAGGGTGAATGGAGTGTGTGATCAATATGCATTCCATGTTATGGGTGTCTGGTATCTGTGTGCGTGACAGAAAGAATGAGACAGCCCTGCCTGAAACTGACATGAATGCACTGTGGTGTTCTGAAAGGCTGAGTGCTTCCCCAATCCACATTCCCTGTTATGAGTGTCTGGGTGGAGGAGAATGGCCTGAATGCACTGTGAGCCTGATTGGCTGCCTGCCTGGATGAATGCCATTCTGACTGATTGGCTGACTGAGTGTGGCTCAGCAGTATGAATGAGGGACAGATCTGTTTATCTGGGGACCTCTCACTTACCAGCTGAATGTCCAGCTTGATGTCCAGCTGAAGAAAAAGGTTTGCTGCTGCTCACTGTCAACGGAATCCGAAAACTGCCTTGTCTGTCAAGGACTGATCCAAGAGAGGACCTGTTTAGGAGACCTTTCTCTGAGCTACATGGGAACATCGTGCAGAAGCTGATCTTCATGAAGGCACCCTGGAAGTCAGTCCCTAAACCGCTGTTGACCGGAGATTCGGTCCGCAGAGAAACATTGAAGTAAAGCACCAGGACATCGAGGCCGCCGAAGTCCACAACCATCAACTGGGGTTCGGAGGATCGCTGTAACCTCATCGACCGGAGCCGCAACGCTCCACCATTGCCTAAGAACATTTAAACAAGGACTCCATTGCCATCACTGTCGACCGCTTTTTCCCGCCAGAGAAAGTGGAGGTCGCCGACGACTGAGGAGAATCCGCCGGTAGGTTTCCTGCCACCTGAAGTCCACAAACACACTGACGAGTGAAGCTCCCACCGTGATAAAGTCCCGACCATCGACACCAACGCCCACTGCCTCGTCTACGCAGGATGTCCACGACTGATCGCCGATGAGCATTGTGAATTTCGAAAGCTGCTGTCCCGATGACGGTGTTGACATTTTCTTCACACCATCTCCACGACAGTGGCTCCTGCTTTAAAGGGAGTCCACTCACGAGAAAACCGTCGATGAGCCATCTAAAACTCGGGTACATTGGGGTAGTGGAACATATTTTACCAGAAAACAAGACTATTCTAACATATGTAGACTGGGCTTGTTAATACTCTTTATTACAGGTTGCCCAGGTGGGTGGATCCTCACTCAGAACTGGGTCAAGAGACCAATTCTGCCATTTTTTACCTAACTTGTCTTCATTCCTATGTCCTATGCTGATACACATTCCTGTTTGATTTGTATGCCATTAGAACTATTGCAGTCGATGCATTTTAAAGGAGTAAATAGTTAATTGTGGTACCACATAGACATTATATATATTTACCATATTAGATTTGCTAATATACAAAGTATGTTATTAATTGATGTATATATCTTGAACCTTATTTATATATAAAGAACTGTGTTAGCACATAACATAGTGTGTGGACATTACTTTGTATGGGGCTTGGGGACGTGAAGCCAGCCTGCTTCACTTAAGCCTTGGTTGATCGTCCATACTACCATGTAGAGAATCTTGGCTGGGGTGCGCTGTGCTTATACTCTGCCATATAGAGGGCAGGAGTACAGATAACCCCCCTACAGTGTTTACAAAGATACAGAGAGGTAGCACAGAGGATGGCAATGGCGCTGGAAGCATCACCATCCTTCTGTGAGGACAATTTGGCCAAGGTACCCAGCATCCTATGGACCACGAGCCCCTATGATGTGGGGTTTCAGAAGGAGTGGGTGGAGTGAAGATAAAACTGAAGCCAGGAGCAATTTTACCTAGAGTCAAACAGCACCCACTATTAAAAGAAGCACATGAGGGCATTTATGAGACGATGGCAGTACTAGTGGAGAGAGGCATTCCAATACCATCAGACTCACCAGGCAATGCTGCAGTGAACCCAGTTAAGAAAGCAAAAGGGGTTCATGGTGTTTTATTCAGGACCTGTGCCCCCTCAATCTAATTGTAGAAGTAGTGTATCCTCTGGTTCCAAATCCAGCAACAATTTTGTGCAGCTTTCCGGTTGAAGCTGTCTGTTTCACGGTTATAGACTTGAAGAATGCCTCCTTCTGTATACCACTACACCCAGACTCACAAGACTTGACTTCCTTTATGTATAGAAACCAGAAGTGCAAACATACAAGACTTGCTCAAGGGTACTGTGATTCACCCTCCATATTCAATATGGTCCTCCAGATGGACCTAGGCAATGTACAGATGGAGAGCACGGTCATACAGTATGTAGATGACATTTTAATTTGCAGCACGACAGAAAACCAATGTAGAAATTACCTGGTGTACATGCTGACAGTGTTAGCTGACAAGGGACACAAGGTGGATAAAGCAAAACTGCAGTAATGTCAGAAGGAAGTGCTGTACATTGGACAGATGATCTCACAAAATGGCCAACAAGTGAAGCCAGAAAGGGCAGAGGCAATACGCAGGACAGCAAAACCCACGACAGTAAGAGGAATGCAGACATTTCTGGGGTTGTGTAATTACTGCAGAGCATCGGTTTTCGATTACAGCACTTACACCAGACCTTCATGGGTGCTCTGAAGGAAGCACAAAAGGGACACAAAACAATAAGATGGGCACAGAAAACATACAGGAATTCAGTGACACCCGTATGGTACATGAGGACACACTTGAGGGGGGAGACATGCTTTACATTTGACAATTGATCAGACAGATGGGGCCAGACACACAGGAACAGCAGTGGTAAGGTTGAGAGAAGATGGAACAAGTGAGGCAGTAGTCAGTGCGTAATTGCCATCACATTATTCAGCACAGGCAGCATAATTAGTGACCTTGATACTAGCATAACAACACAGTAGGGGAAAGGAGGTGACAGTATACTCAGACTCTGCCTACGTGGCTCCAACAGTACACTCAGGACATCTACGATAGATGAGGAGGGGCTTCATGAGGGCAGACGGGTCACCAATACAGCATGCACTTTTACTGGGCAGATTAATTGAGGTTATCCAGTATCCTGCTGATAGCCATAGTGAAATGCCAGGCACACACACAAGGGGAAGATCCTATCTCAAGGGGAAATGAAGCAGCAGATTCAGAAGCGAAGTGCGTCACATATTTTGGAGAGCCTCAGAGATGGAGGCCTCATCATATGCCCAAGACTGTGCAAGGACAATGGTACTAAAGGAAGGGTACAATGTATTACCAGGAACGCAAATAATGGAGTTGCAGGGAGCTGCACCCAAAGAGGAGACAGACTTGTGGACTAGGAAAGGATGTACAGTTTCTCCAACAGCTGCCCTATGGCTACAGAATAACACAGGGAAAGTTGTCATGCCACTAGCATTATTGCACACTGCACTGACATAGTTGCATTATCCAACACACACAGGGAAGGAAGTCACTGCTGCCCATATTGGAGAAACATGGTTCTGCCCTAACTTGGCAGAACACATGGCTGAATTTGTGAGTAACTGCTTCATATGTAAACAGTTCATGGCAGGACATACATTGAGAGTTGTGAGAGGAGACATACCTTGCCCACCTGATCAATTTCAACATCTCCACGTCGATATGATCCAAGTTTGCCAAGGATACCGCTACATGATAGTGTTTGTGTGCCCATTCTCTCTGTGGATTAAGGCAGGCCCTTGTTCTCATCCTGATGCCCTCAGGGTGATGAAGTGTTTGGTCAGGGAAGTATTCCCACAATGGGGTGTGTGTGAGGTCCTGCGGTCCGACAACGGCTCTCACTTCGCCAATGAGATGTTCAAGCACATCACTACGTTGCTGGGCATCCAACATAAATTCTCCTTTGCTTATCACCCGCCAGCCAACGGCATGCGTGAGTGTCTTAATGGCCTCTTGAAGGAGAGCATAGCCAAAACAAAGAGGTGTATGAAAAAAAACTGGCTCCATTGCTTACCCCTTGCAATCTTTGTATTGCGCAACAAGCCCGGGTCCATCCACCATTTATCGCCCCTTGAGGTGGTAACAGGACGGAGCATGCAACATTCTCTGCCTCGAAGGATGTTGAGTAGTGAAGCTGTGTTACACCAGGAACTGTTTGACTACATTACTGTTACGCTCACCTGGACCCCACGGGGGTGTCGATCGGACCCGGACAGCTGCGGTCTCTGTCAATGCGATGCTTAGTGCAGAGATAACTGTCTGGACTGGCCCACCTAGTCTTGTCTGCTGGACCCGAAGAAGTATTTTCCTGCAAGTGGAGACAGGGATTAGCTACCTGTGGGTTTTAGTGATGGCCTCCCAACTGTTCCCGCTCTCCCCCACTAATCACCTCCGATATCCCCTTAGTAACTTCACCTTATGTTTGTAAAAGATGAGCTCTCCATCCTGCGTGTCTTGCAGGGGTGCGTAGATACCAGTTACTTCACTGGTTTGAAGGCGTTGGGAGAGTTCCGGTAAGCATTGACTCTGAAGTACCAGACGGGATTGGTAAGTATCAAGTTCAAAGAGTTCAATGTGCCCGATGTTCACTCTTGTCCCCTTCCTTCCTTAAGTTGCAACTGAGTTCGTGAGAAGAAGGTCTCGTAGCTGCTGCTGGCGTTCAGGTAAGAGTCTGTGTTACCCAACGCTGTCCGGTAACTATTACATGCGTTAACGTGTTGTTTTTCTCCCTCTTTACAGATGCGGCTTATGAAGATATGGAGAATAATATCGCCGGTGGTAAATCAGGTATTTGTTGATTCCCTTGGCTCACCTTGTTATTCTTCTGCCCCTAGGTGCCTGAGTGCAGCGAAGAAATGATGGAGACAGTGCCGGATCGAAAGATGCTGTGAGAACTGGTGAGTAAGGCAGCGTGCTGGAGCTGGCGAAGCGACGCGTGCAGGACTGATGTACTTCCAGGTCGGGAGATGAAATGGATCCGGAATCAGGTGAGGAATTTGAAATAAGTTTGTTTTCTTACCTTGTCCTTTTCTTCCTCTTTATTCTAGGAGCTCCGGATTCGAGGCGGGCGTGGCAGAAGACTGGATGCTGGCTGCAGGCATGGTGAGAGTCACGCTGCTGGATGCAGAATAACACGAAGCATGTGCTGCTGTTCGGGCGTGGTTTAAATAGCCTCCAAAGTAGTCCCAGGAAAGAAGTTCCCCAGGACCACGACCGAGTAAAAAATAGTCCCTGTAGTACAATAGTCCCATCCAGGCCTCACGTTGGCTTGGATTTATTTGCAGCATGGTCTGCATGAGGTAAGTAATGTCTATGAGCCTGGCGCCTATGGCGCCAGGACTGATTTTTATTATGAGCCTGGTGCCTATGGCGCCAGGACTGAATCCAGACAGCCCCTAGCTGGGGCTGCTGGGGTTTTTGTAAATGTCTCGATGCCTGCTCCCGGAGCTGATGGGCTTGATCCGGATGCCCGGGGGTAGGCATCATGACAGCACTCCCCCCCAAGGTCCCTCCTAAAGTTGTTCTTCCCCTTGGCCCTAGTTTGTCTGGGAAGTTCCGATGGAATTTCTTCACCAACTGAGGTGCATGAACGTGGTCACTAGGCTCCCATGACCTTTCCTGTGGTCCGTAACCTTTCCAGTCGATTAAATAAAAAAGTCTTGATTTAACCAACTTAGAGTCCAGGATATTCTTTACCTCGAATTCAGGTTCTCCATCTATTAGGATGGGGTCAGGTGGTTTGGCAAGTCTTGTCCCGGGTTGAACTGGTTTCAGAAGTGAAACATGAAAGACAGGATGGATCCACATATTAGAGGGTAATTCCAACTTGACGGCCACCGGGTTGATAATGGCCTTAATAGTGTAAGGTCCCACATACCTAGAATTAAAAGTCCAAGTTCCTTTTAGAGGTATGTGTTTTGTAGCCAGCCAAACTTGATCCCCAATCTAATATCATGGAGCATCGCTTCTATGTTGATCAGCATTTTTCTTATATTTCTCTTTCGCTTGTTTCAAATGTTCTGTTGCCTCCTTAAAGGCTTGTGTAATAGTAGAGTGTAAATGGCTAACTGCAGGCATTTCTAAGTGCTGAAGTGAATCGAGTTCTGAGGTTCGAGGGTGATGTCCGTATATGGTATAGAAGGGGCTTTGTCCGGTTCCAGAATGTACCGAGTTATTGTATGCATATTCGGAAATCCATAAAATATCCTCCCAATTGCTTTCGGTCTGGTGCAGCATGCAACGTAGGTACTGTTCAAGGGTCTGGTTGGTCCGTCTGACCATCGGTCTGGGGATGGTGACTGGTTGATAACCTCACGTCGATTTGCGCCAATTGACAACATTTCTTCCAAAATTGTGAAATGAATTGACTGCCTCGGTCAGAGACCAATACGGAAGGAAATCCGTGTATTCGAACAATGTTTTCGGGGAACTCCTTTGCCAAAATTGAAGCGGAAGGTAATCCTTTTAAAGGAATAAAGTGGGCCATCTTGGAAAAAAGATCCACAATAACTAGGATGGTGTTAAATCCATTACATGGAGGTAGATCTGTAATAAAGTCTAAAGACAAGGTGTGCCATGGTTTAGGTGGAATATCCAAAGGTTGTAAAAGGCCAGCAGGTCTTTTCTTCTGGCTTTTGTTTTGGGCGCAAATGCCACAAGACATCACAAATGACTTTACGTCTTTTCGCCAAGTGGGCCACCAGAACTGTCTCTTAATTTTCGCTTCAGTTTTTGCGATACCTGGGTGCCATTCGATCAGGGTGTCATGGTAATTGGAGATGACTAGTTCTTGTATTTCCTTGTGTGGTAGAAATAGTCGTCCTTGATAGTAAGGTAGGTCATTGACGACTGAGTAGTCCTGGCCTTTCTTTACCCAGTCCTGCAGGGTTGCTAGATCGAAGAGTTGTTGGATTTTTGAATGAATATCTTCTAGTGTCTGTAGAGTAGTTATGCCAAGAATTCTTTGTTCGGGAATTATTGGCACCGGTTCCGGGTTTGCATATGCTTCTCCCATCCCTATTCGGGTTAAGGCATCTGCTTTGCCATTTTTGCGTCCTGGTCGATAAGTGATCACGAAATCGAATTCGGCAAAGAACAGTGCCTATCGAAGTTGTCGCGATGATTGGGCTTTGGCTGTTTTTAAATACTGCAGGTTCCGGTGATCAGTGATTACGGTAATGGTATGCCTGGCACCAAGAAGGTAGTACCGCCAAGCCTTAAAGGCGGATTTGATAGCTAATAGCTCTTTATCGGTAATCGCATAGTTTAACTCAGGTGCTGAGAACTTTCTCGACCAAAACGCTACTGGGTGAAGTTGACCGGTTTCAGGATCCTTCTGGGACAGGACAGCTCCCATTGCTAAACTGGATGCATCAGTTTCTACTATGTGTGGAAGCTCAGGGCGTGGATGCTTTAAGACAGGTGCTGCTGTGAATTTCGCTTTCAGCTCTTGGAAGGCCTTTTCAGCCTCTTCGGTCCACAAGAAGCGTTTGATTTTTCGCAAAAGTGCTGTGATGGGGTGTACAACATGGGAGAAGTCCGAAATGAATCTGCGGTAGAAATTAGAAAATCCGAGCATGCTTTGTACCCCTTTGACTGAACTGGGTAATGGCCACTTGAGAATTGCGTCCACCTTTCGAGAGTCCATTCGGACTCCCTTTGTAGTTAGGATAAATCCAAGAAATTCAACTTCCGTAGCATGAAAAACACATTTTTCCAATTTTACATATAACTTGTGCTGGCGTAGTTGCTCAAGGACTGCACGCACGTGCTTAACATGGTCTGATTCTGAGGAGGAGTACACTAGAATATCATCTATGTAGACGACGACACAGACGTCAATGAGTTCACGAAGGACATCGTTCATAAAATACTGGAAGGCTGCTGGTGCATTGCATAACCCGAAGGGCATCACCTGATATTCGAATAATCTGTACTTGGTGCGAAAGGCAGTCTTCCATTCGTCGCCTTTCTTGACACGTACCAGATGATATACCCCTCGGAGATCTAACTTAGTGTAGATACAAGCATTCTTTACTTGGTCTAGTAATTCGGGGATCAGAGGCAATGGGTATCGTTTTTTTACCGTAATCTGATTTAATGCGCGGTAATCTATGCACGTTCTAAGGTCACCTTCCTTTTTTGGCACGAAGAATAAAGCTGATGCAGGAGACTTGGAAGGACTAATAAAGCCATTAGCAAGGTATTGGTCCAAGTATTGCCGTAGGTGAAGATTTTCAGGTTCCGTGAGGGCGTAGATTCTACTGCATGGGGGTTGTGCACCGGGTAGGAGGTCGATTTGACAATCATATGATCTGTGAGGAGGTAATGTATTGGCCTAATCTTTTTGAAAAACCTCCTGAAATTCTTGGTATTCCTGAGGTAACTGCACGATTGGGTTAACGACTGTAGCCAGGCCTTTGTTCAAAGTTTTCTCCGAGTAACAGGTATGTGCACAATCCGGGAAGGTTATTCTCTTCTCTCGCCATTCTATACAAGGATTAAGTGTTTCCAACCATGGCATCCCCAGTATTATCTGGAACTGTGGGGCTTTGATTAGATCAAACACAATAGTCTCTCGATGCCCATCTTGACTCAACAGTGTCATCTCTGTAGTGGAATGAGTTACAGGCCCTGAGGCAATCTCAGTTCCATCAACTGTGGTGATGACATCAGAAGTGGTCTTTTTGCAAAGAGGTAGATTCATCCTTGACACCAATTCGCGGTCCATATAGTTTCCTACGGCCCCGCTATCTATGTAAGCCCTTACTGCGTGCATACGTGATGGCTGCCTGGGATCAAGTAGGACCATTGGGATGATCAGATGCGAGGTCTGAGTGTCCTTCTTTAAGCTCGGCAAGCGGACCTCTACGCTTGTCGGGCGTGGTCGTTTCCCAAATCAGGCTCTATGTGGCTTTTATCAGCAACTCCTACCACCTTCTTGGGTGGTTTTGTAGGGCAATCCCGTAGAAAATGTCCTGAGGTTCCACAGTACAGACACAACTGCATCTGTCGTCTTCTTTCTCTTTCATTTTGAGTTAAGGGTCCTTTAACCCCCCCGATCTGCATAGGTTCAGATGCATCTGTTCCTTTGGGGGCAACGTTGGGTTTAACCAATACCCGATTCTCGAGCTTAGCTCGATCAGTCTTTCGGTTCTGAAGTCAGTGGTCTAGCTGGACCATTAAGTCTATAAATTCTGTGCAATCCTTAGGTGGGTTCACAACTTGAGCCAAGAAGTCTTTGAGTTCTCCCCGAAGTCCACGATGAAACAATGTAATTCGTTTTTCCTCCGGCCACCCGGTTTCCTCCACCAACCTATTGAAGGTTGCAATATAGGTTAGCAGATCCTGGTTACCCTGTCGTAAGGATAAAAGTTCGTTGTCCAGGGCTTGACCCTGTGAGTGTCTCGCGAATAGTTTTTCCATGCTCCTTTGAAACCCTGAAAATCCCGGAGAAGAGGATCATCCTGGTTGACTAACAGAATGGACCAATCCGCTGCGCTGCCACTAAGATATGACAATACAAAGGCTACTTTGGCTTGGTCATTTGGAAAGGCTCCCGGTCTGCATAAAAAGTGCAAGCGGCATTGGTTCATAAACACGGCGAACCTTTTGGGGTCCCCAGCAAAGCGTTCGGGTGGAGCTAACTGAATATTTCCTGGTAAAACCACTTGCAGAGGATTGCTTGATGAAACGGGGGTTGGGTTTCCCCATATCCAGGTAGGGGCGTTTGCCCAGCTTGGTTTTGCAGTAGTTGCCTAGCCAGATCATCAGTGCGCTCCTTTGAGACAATCAGTTCTCTTCTGAGGGCATTAGTCTCTTGGCGAGCGGCATGTACTTCCGCCCTAAGTTCCCCCAATAATTGGGCCAGTTGGTCGGTTTCTGAGGTTTCCATAACTCCCGGGTGGGTATTTTTAGAAAGGCTTCATGTTCTGTTACGCTCACCTGGACCCCACAGGGGTGTCGATCGGACCCAGACAGCTGCGGTCTCCGTCAACGTGATGCGTAGTGCAGAGATGACTGTCTGGACTGGCCCACCTAGTCTTGTCTGCTGGACCCGAAGAAGTATTTTCCTGCAAGTGGAGACACGGATTAGCTACCTGTGGGTTTTAGTGATGGCCTCCCAACTGTTATCGCTCTCCCCCACTAATCACCTCTGATATCCCCTTAGTAACCTCACCTTATGTTTGTAAAAGATGAGCTCTCTATCCTGCGTGTCTTGCAGGGGCGCATAGATACCATTTACTTCACTGGTTTGAAGGCGTTGGGAGAGTTCCGGTAAGCATTGACTCTGAAGTCCCAGGCGGGATTGGTAAGTATCAAGTTCAAAGAGTTCAATGTGCCCGATGTTCGCTCTTGTCCCCTTCCTTCCTTAAGTTGCAACTGAGTTCGTGAGAAGGTCTCGTAGCTGCTGCTGGCGTTCAGGTAAGAGTCTGTGTTACCCAACGCTGTCCGGTAACTATTACATGCATTAACGTGTTGTTTTTCACCTTCTTTACAGATGCGGCATATGAAGATATGGAGAATAATACCGCCGGTGGTAAATCAGGTAAGTCTATGGTGGTAAGAGGTATTTGTTATTTCCTTTCCTCTCCTGCTGTCCCCCCTCCTCTGTCCTCGGCTACCTTGCCTCTACCCTCCCTCCCTGCCCCCTCCCATGCTCCTTCTTCTCCTCCGCAGGGCGTACCTCTGATCTGTACCCCTCCCCGGAAGTCCTTCAAAGAAGGCAACCTTCTCCACATTGCCACTCTTAACTCTCGCTCTGCTGTCAAACATTCCTCTGATATCTGCCGCCTTCTTGAGGAACTGGACCTTGACGTACTCGGTCTCACTGAGACATGGTTCACGGCCAGCTCTGTCACCAGCTTTGACACACTCCTACCTGACGGCTACAAGATCCTCTCCATGCCCAGGCCCAACCGTGCTGGGCGGGTGTGGCCCTTATCTTCCCTGAGTGGATTCCTGCCACTGCTATTCCCACGCAGACCTACTCCTCTTTTGAATGTATTGTCTGCCGACTCTCTCTCTCTCCTAGCCATTCCCTTACCGTGGCTACTATCTATCGGCCACCTGGTCAAATTTCCTCCTTCCTCTCCGAGTGGGCGGACCTCTCCTCCTCACTCCTGTCCTCAACCACTCAATTCCTCTTTCTTGGAGACTTCAACATCCACCTGGATGCCTCCTGTCCCCCCTCTGGACTCTTTCGCAAACCTCTGTGACTCTCTCTCACTCTCTATTCTCCTGTCTGGGCCAACCCATTCTGCTGGGCACACTCTTGATGCCCTGATATCTTCTGACCTTCCCCTCTCTGTCCCTCTCTGCTCCCCTCTCTCCTGGAGTGATCACTTTCTCCTCTCCTCCAACCTCACCCTCCCTACCCCACAGGCAAAGCCACCCTCATCACTGCCATCTTCCTTTTCGGTCATCCGACCCATGAAGCGTGTGTCAGTTGAGGCTTTCTCTGCCACCTTCTCGCCCCCTCTTCCACCCTCAGCTGCCACCCACCCTGACACAGCCCTCTCCACTCTCTACTCTGCTATATCTGATACTCTTGATATCCTTGCCCTTGTTATGAGAATCCACCTGAAGCCCAAAGCCAAATGTAACTCCTGGTATGACTCGGATCTCGTCACCCTTAAACGCTTGTGCAGGGTGGCAGAGAGGAAATTGCGTACTTCATGTTCATCCTCTGACAAACTGGCCTGTCGCCTGCTCCAAAGGCAATACCGGCTCTCCGTTCTCACCAAGAAGAGAGCCCTTATCCAAGCCCGCATCACTGCGGCATCTAACAATTCGGCTGAACTCTTTAAAATCTGCAAGGAGCTGGCCAACCCTGCTGCAGTCTCTACCTCTCCTGTCCCCTCCCAGGCCCTCTGTACGGCACTGGCCTCTCACTTCATTTCAAAAACTCAGGACATCCTGTCCTCACTCTCCTCCCATCACCTCCCCCCTCTATTCCCTGCCCATCCTCTGGCCCTTCTGCAGCCACCCCTCCTCTCTCCTTCTCTGCCTTTCCCCTTTTTTCTGCTGATGAGGTTTTCGAGACAAGTCCGATCTATGAAAGTCTTGTCAACACAGGTCCACCCCTGCTCCTCCAAAACTATTAAGGACCACATTGACTCCTTGGCTCCTGCCCTTGCTGACTTCTGCAATCACTCCTTCGCCTCTGGAGTCTTCCCATCCCCTCGCAAGCACTCCCTTCTGCACCCCCTTCTTAAGAAACCCTCTTCCGACCCGTCCTGCCCAGCTAACTATCGCCCTATCTCTATCACTCCTTTCCTGGGCAAGCTCCTGGAGAAACTTGCCATCTCCCAGCTTAATCTCCATGCTGAATCTGTTGGTAGCCTTCATGACCATCAGTCTGGCTTCAGAGCTGCCAGAAGCACGGAAACTGCTCTCCTGAACATCCGTGAGGACCTGCTCTCGAACCTTGACTCTAACATTCCATGGCCCTCATTACAACTCAGGCGTTAAGGGTTAACGCCACCGTTAACCCTTAACGCCTGATTCTGATTTTAACGCCTGCTTTTAGCAGGCGTTAAAATCCATGGCGCTAACCCGCCATGGTGCTAATTACGCCGCCATAATTTACGGCGGCGTAATTAGCGCCTTCCCCACTCCCATTATGCCCTATGGGGCAAAAATGGGAATGGGGAAGGGAAAATGGGAAATGGGGATTTACCGCCCCACTCACCTTGGAATGGGGCGGTAAATCCGCCATCCACCATGGTGTAAACAGAGTTTAAACAGAGTTTACACCATGGTGGTAAAGTTGATGCACTTAGCACCAAGGTTGTAATGACCTCTCATGTGTTCTCATTTTGCTTTATCTCTCTTCTGCCTTTGATACTGTCAACCATACCATCCTGCTCAACCGTCTCCGTGATAACCTGGGTATCACTGGTCAGGCTCTGGCTTGGCTGACCTCTTTCCTCTCAAATCGACCCTCCCAGGTCCAACTGGGGTCTTTCCTGTCTGACATCTTTTTCTCTCCCTGTGGTGTCCCCCAGGGTTCTAACCTCTCTCCCTGGCTGTTCAAGCAGTATCTGGCACTTCTCGCCCCACCGCATCGCTGCTCTCTGCCCCAACTTTCAGTGCTATGCGGATGATACCCAGCTCATTTTCAGGCTACCCTCGGCCTCCTCTTCTCCTTCCCTCATCTCTGACTGTCTTTCTGCTATCCAGGAATGGTTTTCCGCCAACGACCTCTGCCTTAATGCCAGTAAGACTTAAATTCTACTAATGGGCACACCCACTCCCTCCTTCCCTGCAGCTCTCTGGCCGGCCTCTCTTGGCCCTCTTCCTGCTCCTACCTGCAAGGCAAAAAACCTCGGGGTCATCTTCGACTCCACACTCTCCTTCTCTCCTCACATTTCTGACGTTTCTAAGAAGTCACACTACCAGCTGCACCTCCTCAAAGGTATCCTTCCTTTCCTTTCCTTCCCCCAGAAGCTCACTGTCTCCAGAGCCCTGGTTCTCTCGAAGCTGGACTACTGTAACAGCCTCTATCTAAATCTGCCTGCCTCTACTCTCCGCCCTCTGCAACTCATCCAGAACAGGACTGCAAGACTTGTCCTTGGCCTCAAGCCCAGGGACCGTATCTCCCCAGAACTGAAATCGCTACACTGGCTCCCTGTGGCTGCGAGGATTAAGTTCAAAACCCTCTGCATTGTCCACAAGGCCTTCTGGGGCCTGGGGCCAAATGACCTTCAACTCTCCCTTCCTAAATATCTTCCTTCTCGAGCACTTCGCTCTTCCGCCTCCAACTCCCTCAGGGTCAGCCGCTTCTCCAAGCAACGAGTTGGGGGGAGATCTCTCTCCGCAGCAGGAGCCTCCCTCTGGAACAGCCTTCCTGCCTCCCTGAAACTTGAGGAGAACCATCTCCGGTTCCAGAAGCACCTCAAAACCTTCCTCTTTGCTTCTGCTTTCTCTCTCCCTCTCCCCTGCTAAATAACTGAAACTGTACTGAGTCAGTAACTGGGCCACTCACCAATCTCGGTCCTTGGCCCAGCCACTCTCCCCTGCACTGCCTTCCTGGCAACCCCTGCACTCTGGGACTGTCTCTGTATCCCTACAGCCCCCCTTCCCAGCACTTGTCTGCACTTATCTTGCACTTGCCACCAGCTGGCCCTTATTATTTATATTGTTCATTACTAACCCTGTACTGCACTTTCCCCTCTCCCTTTCCCCCTTGCACTTTTCCCGTCCCCCCTACCCATGCACTTGCGCAATCTGAATGACACTTGGCCTAGTAGGATCGTTGACTGTCTCCCCTTGTTCCCCCCTCCCTGCCTTGTCGCGCCTTGAAACACTTGTGTATAGGCGCGTTACAAATGCCATATCATATCATATCATATCATATCACATCATATGATATCATTCCCTTGGCTCACCTTGTTATTCTTGTGCCCCTAGGTGCCGGAGTACGGCGAAGAAATGATGGAGACAGTGCCGGATCGAAAGATGCTGTGAGAACTGGTGAGCATGGCACCGTGCTGGAGCTGGCGAAGTGACACGTGCAGGATTGATGTACTTCCAGGTCGGGAGATGAAATGGATCCGGAATCAGGTGAGGAATTTGAAATAAGTTTGTTTTCTAACCTTGTCCTTTTCTTCCTCTTTATTGTAGGAGCTCCGGATTCGAGGGTGGCGTGGCAGAAGACTGGATGCTGGCTGCAGGCACGGTGAGAGTCACGCTGCTGGATGCAGAATAACACGAAGCATGTGCTGCTGTTCGGACATGGTTTAAATAGCCTCCAAAGTAGTCCCAGGAAAGAAGCTCCCCAGGACCACACCCGAGTAAAAAATAGTCCCTGTAGTAAAATAGTCCCATCCAGGCCTCACGTTGGCTTGGATTTATTTGCAGCATGGTCTGCATGAGGTAAGTAATGTCTATGAGCCTGGCGCCTATGGCACCAGGACTGATTTTTATTATGAGCCTGGTGCCTACTGCGCCAGTACTGAACCCAGACAGCACCTAGCTGGGGCTGCTGAGGTTTTTGTAAATGTCTGGATGCCTGCTCCCGGGGCTGATGGGCTTGATCCGGATGCCCGGGGGTAGGCATCATGACAATTACTTCCTTGATTGTTAGTGCCTCTTTTATCTCTCGCCAGATACGACGACACCAGGTAGGCCCAGAAGCCAGCTCAGAGAGCAACAGTGACAACAAACAGAGAGACTCTCAGACTTGTCATCCAGAGGACACCGTCCTTTTGAGAAACTTCGTAGGGAGGTGGGACGCGCCCAGATTTACCAGACCACACATTGTCGAGGCAGTAGCAGACAAAGCTGTCAGACTAGCAGGGAAATATATCTGAAATCATCTCTCTGAAATCAAGCCCTACAAAGCAGAGGTCGCACCTGGCAATGAGAGCGACATGGCCGATGGTCCAGCAAGAACAGCAACAAGATAATTATGAACTTATACTGCCGAGTGGAGGACACCCAATAGTTACTCACTCAAGAGTAGCAGACTTAGGGCAAAGACTGCCGACACATCCAGAGTGAGGATACACTGTCTGTTTGTTATTTTATTCTCCACATACATTCTTCGAGAAAGCCGACTGCAATATTTGATGACTTTTCATGTTGCCCAATGATTTACAACCTGATACCTTTTTGGCCCAATTTTCCCACTATATTAGAAGACCCAAATGATTTTGAGCATGTCCACCTAGAGTATACTATCTTGTTTTCATAGCCTATTTGTCCCAAGCTTACCCACAACTTGAACAAGGAATCCATTTAGTTTTTGCCATACTCAGAGATCCTGGAATGAGAACTGTGTGGGAACAGCTATTTATCTATGCCATGAGTGACCATTTGGTGCACATGGCTTAAAACTAATTTGACAGTAACACAATAATGCTCACTTTTGCGCATTTCAGGAGGGCAACTGATATCTTCAAGCTGCACAGGGATCCAGCAGCACATGTAAATATGAGTCAAATAATAAAACATGTGCTTATTTTGTCGTGTCACTTATACCGAAGTGGGGTATTTGTATTCATATTCTGAAGAATTTTGCTCATTTCCAGTGAAACCGCTATATCCTCTACTAACATTACCCAGACCCCAGCAGGTGGAACAACCATGTCAGGTGGACAGGAGAGGTAAGTGCAGTGCTGACACAGACATGAGTGGGGTGGATTTCCATCTCACTGACACTGCTCGAGTGTCTAAAAACATGTGGTACAAGCACATGAGCAAAGTAGGTAAAGAAACCACCAGGCAGAGCTGGTTTGTCTGCACATAAATCCCCTATGCCATAAAAGCCTCCAGAACGTTCATAGCAACTGAAATACCAGCAGCAAGAGCTCAATGTCCGATGTACCTGTCAACTCGAGGAAGATTTCAAGGGAAACCAGAAACATTTAGATGGATGTCCCAAGCGACATTCCCGTATGAAGACAGTTACATACTTTTGACATGATGAACAATTATTGTCAGTTTCACCAAGCTATACAGTACATAACTGATGGATATCAGAAAGGTGATACAAGAACAATAACATTGAAGGAGAGGTCCTGCCCAAAGAGGGGGGTGAAGGAAATGGTTGGAGAGGTCAGATGCTGGAAAAAACCACAAATGCTTGTGTATGGCCAAGTATACACAGAAGAAGGATGAAAGGACAAAGCACACACCTTAGTCCAATCACCAGTGAATAGATTACAAGGAGAAAATGACATGTGCCTGAAGGAATGGGGTGCGAGTGCAAAGCTGATTACATGGGTAGACAATGTAGATGGACCAATGCCTATAATACCCCTGAAGAAGCCAGCATTGTGTTACAAGAATGTAGGAGAAGTGAAAGTTGGAGATAACACAGAGTGTAGATACGACCCAGCAATGAAGATAGGCACTGCAGTACTGATGGACCACTACTGGTCTTGTGGATCCAAGGCATACGAGAAGCTGCCACCTAAGAGGGGAGGAGTTTGCTCATTGGTACACATCAACATGCCATCTCTGGTAGTGCCCCATAAGGACATCAAGCTCGATGACTTCCCAAAAGTCGACACCAACTCAAAGAGGTCTGTGAAAGCAGAAGCAGAGAGAAGCGAGAAAGGGTCAGAGGAAATGAGTAGGGTGAAAAGAAGCAACTATTTCTCAGGTGCATCAGAAACAGCACTAGATGATGTGCAACCAGAACGCAGGTTATTCAGCCGAAAAGAAATGTTTTTTTTGCGTCAGTAGTTTTAGCAGTACAGACATATACAAACGTGAAATGGCTGCAGATTACCAGGTGGGAGCTGATGCAGACAATAAACTCTACAGTGAATGGGTTCAACACAATAAAAGAAGAGCTCTGAGCAATACAGTTGATGGCACCCCAGAATAGATATGTCCTGGATCTGCTCAAAGCAATTGAAGGAGGAGTTTGCGCCAACATTGGTAGTTCCTGTTGCACATTCACACCTGCCAATGATGGTGTGAATGGCACTCTGACAGAAGCAGTAACCCAGCTGTCAAAAATGCATGCCAAGATGGAGGAAGAAGCAAAGGGGACTGGAAAGGATCAAAGCTGGATAGCATACCTCTGGTCGTGGATGCCTTCATGGCTGGCAGATGGACTGAAAGTTTTACTATGAGCACTAATATTGCTACTAGTTGCACTGTGTGTAATCAAATTTGCATCTTTATTGTTTGCTGTTGGGACTCAATCTACTAACCTGCACCTGGGAGAGGAAGTTTGTTTGCTGTTCTCTTCCCACAGGTGGGGATTCCGGCAGAGCTCTCCTCACTTCGCTCCTGGTGGAGGCACATTAGATTGGCAAACACATTAGCCAGGTAGTCTACAAGGAACTCAACTATAAAATTGCAATACCAATAGTAATATCGACCATATATTTATGAACATAGAGGCTTGGAATCTAGTGAATGCCTTCCAAATCCATAAAAGGGTTGAGATCGATCACCACCCGTTGATAATGGAGGTGAGCGAGCAATTATAGGGGGTATCTGTTGTAAGTACATCTAGTCCCATGACAGGTGCTGTTAAAGTGGAAGTCCAGGGTCATGCCATACAAAATATTTGGTGGGGTAAGCATGATTTGGTGACAATTTTGCCTCTGGTATACTATGGGCCTCATTACGAGTATGGTGGTAAGAGATTTGGCTTTAAGTTGAAGATTTACCTCCAGCAAAACCCTGGAGGTAAATGTTGCCACTCACTGCCAAAAAAACAGCAGAATTGGTGGGATTACTGCAGCATTAATTCTGCCACGATAATTTTAAAAGAAAAGACCACTGGGTCCAATGGACCCAAATAATTGGGGATTTACACTGCTACCACCACTCGTAATAAGGCGGAAATTCTGCCTGATCAAGTGGTGTTCACTGTAAATCCGTTTGGCGGTATTTCAGAGGATTTACCTTTGAAATACCTCCATAATCGTAATGAGGCCAAATGATATTATCCCCCTCCTGGATGAATTTGTCAAAACAGATGCGTGTGATGTGGACATGTTTTTTTTTTTAAAACTTTATTTTTCTTGCACACAGGTAACATTAATGTTTACATATATTGCACATTGCTTCATTACATTTTACAAAATCAATTAGCTTCCGATCCTGAGTCATCTCGCTCTGCCTCATCAAACAGTTATTGTTTATATCTATCCCATATGTTCCTTGGTCTGGATTGGGGTAGCACCGAGTCTATGTAGAGTTCTTTTGTATCATTAGTCCACACCATGTCCTTATCCCAATCAGCCTTAGTTGGGGGGTATGCACTCTTCCATTTCATCAAAATTGCCCTTTTGGCTATTAGTAGGTTCAGATTTAACAGTCTACGCCAAGTCGGGTTCATTTTCCCCACTGCTCCCAGCAAACATATCTTGGGTGACCATTCCAGTGGTTGGTCAGCCATCTCATCTAAGGCGGCACATATGTCTTCCCAGTAGCCCCTGAGCTTTATACATGACCATAGCATATGATAAATATTTGCATCCTCAGTCTGACATCTAGGGCAGGTCCCCGACATGTTTGGATATAGTCGTTTAAGTTTTGCTGGGGTATAATGCGTTCTCTGCACTATTTTGTAGTGAATTACCTTATATCTGGAATTACACGATATTTGCTTGGTGAGCGAGAAAATCTGTGCCCATTCCTTGTCATCAATCTGCTGTCCCAAGTCTTGTTCCCATTGACTCTTAGTTGCGGTGTTCTCTACAGGGCGCGTTTGAAGTAGCAGCTTATACAATGCTGCCGCCGAGACCTTTTGTGTCCCCCCTGTGAATATGTAGCCCAGACCTATATTTATCGCTGGTTCGCTGGGGAATGTGGGGCATGCTTCTTGTATAGCCATTCGCACTTGGGTATACTGCTGTTTATGTCTATTCGTGTTTCCCACAACCTCTCTATGTCTATCCACTGGATAAAGCTCTGGTCAGGGAAGAGTTGTCCCCACTGGGTGATCCCTTTGGATGCCCAATGCATCGCGATTTGACTGTCTGCACTGAAGGGTGTTTGTGGGTCTCCCCAGAGTGGCATACACGGATGGTATAGCCTGTTGGTTTTGAACACATCGACTATTTTGGCCCATGCAGTGGTCGTCACCTTCGCTGGTTCTATAGTGTTATAGTGCTTGGGGGTTGATCTGCTCATTTTGTGGAGTGCCGTTATCGCTTCGCGCTCTGTACAACCGGGCATCGGGGTCACAGGGTTGAGGAATTGTGCCACCCATTGGGAGGCGTAGTGTGCCTGTACAGCCAGATAATACAACTCCAAGTCAGGTGCCATCATCCCTCCTCTAGAGTATGTATCTGTCAGCTTTTTCCAGCTCACTCTGGGATGTCCTCCCCATACAAACGAGGTGCACGCGCCAGTCAGTGTGGTAAATAAAGAGCGGCCCGGCCAGACAGGTATAGTGCTGAACAAATAAAAAAGCTTCGGTAATATAATCATTTTAATTAGTGCTACCCTGCCTATCAGTGATATGGGGAGGGCGCTCCAGCGTTTTATTTTCACGCACAGGGCATCTGTGAGAACGCAATAATTCAAGGTGCGGGAGAGCTGTGCTGTTCTGGCAATGTGTGCACCCAAATAAAGTATATGAGTATGGCTCCAGACAGGACCATATAGGTCTTGTGGTTGCGGTGTATTTTCTGTGATTGGGAATATCTCTGACTTGCTAGAATTAAGACGTAGACCCGAATGTTCCCCAAACCGTTTAACCTCAGCCAGTACCTTGCCAAAGGTTCGATCCGGATTTTTTAGATATAACAGAATGTCGTCTGCATATAAAGTTATAATGTGTAATTCACTGTCTAGCCTGAGTCCTGCTGAGCTGTACCGTGCCCTAAGGATATCTGCTAAAGGTTCAATTATTAATGCGAACAATAATGGCGATAATGGGCATCCTTGTCGCGTTCCCCCCTTCAGTTCCAGTTTGTTTATTAAAACCCCATTGATTCTTAATTTTGCATGTGGGCATGTGTACAGTATTTGTATCCATTTCAGAAAATTGGGGCCGAACCCATAGTTGCGCAGAACCCCGAAGAGAAAAGGCCACAAAACCGTGTCGAAGGCCTTATGCATATCTAAGGAAACAGCCAGGGCCTGGACCTCAGGGGGTGTTGTGGCTAAAATTTTATGGCACCTTCTAACATTGGTTGCAGTGGACCTTCCCTTAATAAACCCTGCCTGGTCTTCATGGACCATATATGGCATCAGAGGTGTTAGTCTAGTTGCCAGTATCTTTGCCAGCGCTTTGCATCAGTGTTTATTAATGATAATGGTCTATAAGACCCACACTCCTCAGGGGGTTTCCCCGGCTTGAGTAACAGCGTAATCACTGCTTCCCTGGTTTCGGGGAGTTCTCCTTTATGTAGGGCCTCACTCCATACTGCCATTAATCTGGGGACCAGTAGGGGACCAAACCCCTTATAAAACTCAGCCCCCAGTCCGTCAGCGCCCGGTGCTTTCCCTAGTGTCATCAGCCAGCAATGTTGTCGGTATTTGTGACAGGTATCGATCAATTTCCTCGTCTGTGGATTCAGATTGCGGGGAATAAAGACTTTTATAAAATGTATGGAACGTTTCTTCAATCTTGTCTCGGTCAGTGGTAACCGAACCATCTGGCCTTTGCACGCACGGTATGATCGTTGGTCCCCTCTCTCCCTTCACTGTCCTGGCCAGTAACCTCCCGAGGCGCTCACCCTCCCCATATCAGCGTGCTGCAACTGGTTTATCAAAAAATCGAATTTCTTGATCTGCTGCCTTATTGTATTCATCTAGTTTTGCTTTCATTTCGGGAACTGAGGTGAGCTGATGGGGTTTGTGCATATTGAGATTGCAGTGATGCTATATGCGATTCCAATCTGTTCAGTCTACCCCTGATGTCTTTAAGAATTAAATTTTCTGTCGATATTGAGCTTCCCCTTATATAGGCCTTAAACGCTTGCCATACTATTGCTTGACTGGGCACCGAGTTTTCATTTATTTCGAAATATTCCTGTATTTGTTGTTCCATAGTGTTCCTGTAGACCAAGTCACGCAATGCTGCAGGTTTAAATCTCCACATTGGTCGCATTACTATAGTGCCTGGAATTCGTAATGTTAACTGGATTGGGGAGTGATCTGAATATGTTCTGGGATAATGCTGTGCTGCTAGGACCCAGGAAAGGACTACATTATCTACCAGCCACAAATCTATTCTGGAGTGCATATCGTGCACCGTCGAGTAATATGTATATTCCCTCTTAGTAGGATTTAATGTTTTCCAGGCGTCTTTCAGACCTAGGTCTACCATATGTGTAGTTATAGTCTGCGCTGCTTTGCTCAGTGCCCTGGTCTGTGTCGATGTGCGGTCTGTATGGACATCTAAAATAGTGTTAAAGTCCCCACCGCATATCAAATGCGCCGTGGGGTAAGCGGCCAAGCTCTCGAATATTTGGGAGAAAAATTCTGGATCGTCCACATTTGGTCCATATATGTTTAGGAGAACTATCTCCTTATTGCAAAGTGTGCCATGGAGTAGGACAAACCTCCCTTCAGGATCACATTTCGCTTCTATGCATTTAAACTGGAGGGTTTTGTGTACTAGAATCGCAGTCCCCCTTGGCCGTTTAGAGTATGTAGTGAAGTACTGGTGCGTTCCTCAATTCGGAATTAGTTGTCCCCCCTGTTGAGGTCCCACATGAGTTTCCTGTAGAAAAATTATCTCAGTGCCTAGTCTATTGATATATACCAGGATTTTCCTCTTCTTGACTCTTGACCCCAGGCCTCGGACATTCCAACTTAGTACTTTGATACTTTCCTCGTTATTCCCAGCCATAACCTATGAAGCAGTTATCAATGTGTCCAAAAATGCATGTTTCTATTAGGAGCTTGGTGGTCATCATGTTCATTACCTGTGTGCATTTTATTTTACTAACATCCTTAACATAACCATAACCCAACTTTCCCAACTTGTTCCCTCTCCCCACCCTCACAGTTCCCCCAACTTTAACTGTGCTCATAGGATCCCAATCCTCCCTTCCCATCACTGGTTGTGCACCTGCTGCAGGGGGGGGGGACCTGCGGCATGTTCCAGTGCCCATGCCATCTTGAGGCTGGTAAAAGGTAGACCGGTTCAACTTGGTTGCTCACACATATATCGAAACCTGTGGGGGCATCACAATTTAACAAATCTTGTGAATTCGATCATATATATCCCCTATAAAGGCCGTCCCCGGGGGGGGCGGCTATAGCTTCGGGAATTGTACATCACATAGCAGAAACATGCCCATTTTCGCATAATCACAAATTTCGTTAAGTTTCCCCTATCCTGGGATGATCAGTCAAAGCAGGAATATGTGTTTCCACAAAATTTGCAGCTTCCTCTGGGAACGTAAAGAAGTGGATCTTGTTCTGGAAATGGATTTTGAGTCTCGCTGGATACAACATAGCATACTGTATCTGTCTTTCCCGTAGCAGTTTTTTGACCCCTGTAAAGAGCTTCCTCTCCTGTTGTACCGCAAGGGTAAAGTCTGGAAAGATGCGTATAGTATTCGCTTCCCAACGTAATTGGGCGGGCGTTCAACAAGGAGCGGAGCGTCTACAGCCTTCCCAAGCTGAATGTTGCGTCGTCCGTTGCCAGAAAGTATCTGCGTTGCCGCTCGCCAGGCTCCTCCTCTGGCTTCTCGGTTGTCCTCACGCGTTGCTTCCCTCCGCACGTGGGATACGGATACCGGTTTTCCTCTGAGATTTTATAATTGCCAGACACCAAACTTTCCCATTTTGTTCCGCCGATGTTGCCGCACATTCTATACAGTTTCTGTCAGGAACCGGTCATCGCAAACGCTTATGTCGTCATTACGGCCTTGGTCCACGCCAGAGCTCACACGAGAGCGACCATTTTCTCTCCCGCGCAACAGCGCCCCCTTGATGTGGACATGTTGGTATCTACACATGACAACATGATGGAGGAGGTGGGATTTCGATTTTCAAAACCCTCAAACAAAATATGCAAAACAACCAAGATATCTACCCCAGGGGGCGACAAGGAGTGCAGATTAGCCAAAGGGCGGCTGAGTAGTGAATTGAGGACACGAATGGTGCCTACTAGCCGAGGAGTACGTTCGGCCAGAGTAGAGTATCGCAGGTTATTAAGGGATAAAAAGAGGGCATGGCATGAGGACACCTGGGGTGGCTTGTTAAATGCTATTGGCAAAGGGGACGCAAGGGGTTTCTGGTGCCTGATGGGCTCGGGTCAAAAAGCGGGCCCCAATACTTTGCAGGGGTGCATTACAGAACTGGCCTGGGTTGACCACTGCAGTAGACTCTATGGCGCTGAAGGCGAAGGAAGCAACATGGACACCCCAGTGGGGGGGTGCCGCGCACAATGAGGACTATAGCCATTCCCCGATGTCATTGTCATGCAAAGAGGTTGAAAGAGCATTACAGTGTCAAAAGTTAGGAAAGGCACCAGGCCCTGACAGGGTATCAATAGATTTTTATATGACTGGCCTCTGATTGTAACCCTTTGCGTTTTGAGGAGAAATTAGATACATTGATTGTATCTTTGTCTGAACAGATTGCCCGACCCCCGATGCACCAGATGAGCTTGATTGATGGAGTACCGCAATTACCATTGCCCTGTTATCAGGAGGTCCATGGAGTGGGCGCTGCAAGCATTGTATCTGTGCCTGTGTGCATAGATATTGATACTATCATTGGCTGTAATACTTCTGAAGTAAACCCAATTGTTGATGTTGCTAACAACCAAGAGCCGGAGCTGGAACAAGAAGTTGCCTTGATGTAAATTCTTTATGAGGTTTTCCAACCCTCTCGTAGGAAAAAAAGAAGTGTAGAGCCCAAAAACGAATGGAATTAAATCACTCAATAAGATTAAACCAAAAAAAAAAAATCAAAAAATCAACAACCGACTGGAAAAATACCCAAAAGCCATACTAAAACATGTTTTAAGGCACTCAATACGCCATCCAAAGAAAAGAGACGGAAGACAAGTCAAGTAATATAACAAAAAAAGTTCTGTGTGAATCGGATCAAGAAATACCCTCAATTAATGTCACTGATAAACTTAACGTATCCCCCTGTGTGATCGATTGTTTGGATTGTTCAACGTACTCTATATCCACTTTACCTGATATTGAGGGAGAGACAAGTCCAAATGGATTGAATAATGATGTGGTTGATAGTGGGAGTGAAGTGGACAGGAGGGAGGAGTTAGACCTGGACAAAGTAATATCAGCACGTCTCAAAATTAGTATAGGTGCTATATCTACTCTAGTAGTAAAGAGCGGGAAATCTGTTCATGAGATTCCATAGCAAAAACAGAAGTCACCTATTACTCACAAAAGGCATGATATTGAAGATCAAGAATGTATTACTTTACAAATGAAAGACAGAAAAAGAGGGGATCCGTACCCCAATAGAACCACAATTCTGAGGATTTTTAAACAGATAAAGATGTTGAAAAAAGTGAAATCTAGAGACATATAGACTATTCAATTTTTAAAATCACGTAAATTGGATACTGTAAATATAAGAGTGCCCTCACAAATTGTAAGGGAATGTATCTGGAAAGAAAGATCTGTGCTAGAGACTGAAGCCATATGATTATCTATATCAAATACAATTCAGACTTCAAAGGCCAGGACAGCACTTTAACTGGTGGATGTAAAAATAGTGCACCCTACAGAACAGTGAGGTTTGAGGGAGAGGACTCAATTACATGCTTGGTAGGAATGAGGTGAGTAATTGGGTTCATGAGACTCTGTCAAGTTCCAAAGCTCGAGTTAGGAGTGAGCAAGATGATTAGACAAGTCTCTTGGGCGTGGCTTCGACACACGCTGAGAGATAAAAAAGGAGACCTGTATCAGTGGAGCCAGGTATATCACCCCTCTCCCTCAAATGTGATTGCTTTTTGGAATATGAGAGGGTTTGCCCATCTTTTGGATATGAATGACTCACACCACCTGTCGAAGTATTATATAATAATACTGCAGGAAACCTGGCTATGCGCTTATCCAATCTGGGACAACTATGAGATTGCGTGGATATCTGCAATCAAGCAGGATAGAGGGCGACCCATGGTTGGGTTGCTGATCGCTGCTAAAAAAGAGCTAAAGGCAAATCTTAACCCATGGTCTTCTCCACACCCTTGCCTACAATTGCCAAAATTACATCTATATAATTCGGGAAATGTGATGGTTAATTGTTTAGCAATATTGATCATATGTTGGAATCCTGTATTATTAGATGATAACGTATTTTTTAGGAATGTAATACCTCTTCTTGATCTGATTGCAAACGATCTACAGAGCTAAACACTCCTCATCGTCGGTGATCTAAATATATAATGTTTTGTACAAAAGGGTAAAAATGCATAGCTCTCAACTCACCCGGTTTTGGCGGGTGTTACCCGCCTTGCAAGCAGATGAATCACCCGCCAAGCCCCTTATACGCCCATTCACTTTTATGGGCTCTCACCCGCCTAAAAGAAAATCGGGTGTTTTCACCTGCCAAGGTGACACAAAAGGTTGGGAGTTATGAAATTGTAGTGCCTAAAACTAAACGATGGATAAATATGATGAGAGATTGTAACATATCCATGCTGAATGGTAGCTGCAAAGCTGATGACCCTCCAAGGGCAACATGGCAAAGGGGTCTTTCCAATGCTATATTGGATTATGCGTTCATTTCAGAATCAGCAATGCCTTGTGTGCCAGAATGAGTCTTAGTGACCATAATATACTAGAAATAAAATCAGATGGCCTACGGCTATGTTCAATTGTTTATTAGAAAAAAGTATTACTGATGACAACGAATCATGTTTAGAAAATCTCCATGACTTTACCCATGAACTAATGCTATTTGCTGCAAGTCAAAGAAAAGGGATGCACATTTAACATAAACACAAACATACATTTGACCAGACAATATCAAAGGCTAAAAAAAAGTTGCAAAAAGATCTGCGACAATCGAAGCCGTGTAAAGATCCTAAAAAAATGGCTGCAAACTTGTGTGCCAAGTAGAAGAACTTTGACTTACAACATAAAGCCAGAAATATCCAGGCTAATAATGCAAGTATGCTAGCAGCTCTAGTGTCAAAATCCAGTCGTGCCATTTGGAGACTGTTGAATGACGCTTTAAAAAAAGCACGGCTTTGAGGCTGAATTCGGTATCTGAAGAGGAACGGACAGCATATTACTTATCAACCTACGCAGATACGGATTAAACATCTACCACCTTGCCTTTGAAGAATGAACCGAGTCTCCCAAAGTTCGATCATCTTGACATAAAAATGCTCAAATAAAAACTGAGCACGTCAAGAGTGCCTGGACCGGATGGGCTGTCTAATGCAGTCATAAACGAGAATGCAGAAGACTGGGCCTATATCTTGTATATCTTGTTTTATAGAATCAAAAGAATGGGGAGGATCCCATATTCATTGAAATGCTCGATTATTGTACCGTTATACAAGAAAGAAGAAGGGAGATTACCTGTAAATTATCGTCCACTGGCACTTATGCACATTCTGAGAAAGCTTTATGCAAGGATCATCTTAAAAGACTAAAATGCGTCGCTTGTGACCACTAAGCTAACTGATCCACATCAATCCGGATTTGTTGCTGGGTTGGGTCCGGCAATACATCTCATAATATTATCTGCCCTGAAAAAACAAGCTCAAACTGCCAACTACCCTATTTACCTGGCATGTATAGTCTTTAGAGTTGCGTTGGACTCAATAGCCTGTAAGAAATTGTGGGATAATCTGTCAGAAGCGGGGTGCCTGAGCTACATCTTAAATACATTATAACAATATTGCTCAGATACGTCAGTACAGATAAAACGGACACAACAAGGACTCCTGTCACACCCAACTCCAACAAATCGTGGTCTAAAGCAAGGCTGTATATTTGCTGCCACGCTATTGAATTTTTACATCAAAGACATGAATGCTATGTTTAATAACTGCCAAATGTTCCCCCCTAAATTCTTTATGCATCCGCTTACACATCTGTTCTACGCAGATGATCTTTGTATCATTGATCGCTCACCAATAGGCCTGCAAAGGCAGCTCCAACTTTTCACCAAATATGCAGCAGCGAACATGTTCGAAAATTAATGTAAGCCAATCGAACATCATGAAATGGAACAGTAAGAGAACAAAATCAAGACATGCTTTCAATTGGACGGTGAGTGGGTGTTACATTGAGATAACCCATGAGTATAAGTACCTAGGCCAAATAGTTAGCGACACACAAAAAGAAATGCCGTATTATAATGATCTAAAGCATAAGAGATCCTGTACTCCTATTGATGGCTCCTGTAGATTTTGTAAAGTAATAGAGCACAGAGAAACTCTGAAACACCTACTTGTTGAATGTGTAAGTCTAAAGGATTTAAGACCTGGGTATTTCTATAAACATCTTTGTGAATTTAAGACACAGGACGATATGTGCTCAATTATTTTTAGTGGACTGAAGATATCACTGACCTTGGCCACAATAAGGTACTTATGGAAACTAGAACTTCAGCCCACATAGAAGAAAAGACATGTTTGTCTCTTCACTATTGTGTGAATGTTATGAAGTAAATGCCATAGGTCATTGATGTATGTTGTAATTGGTTATGAACCTTTGGGAAGCAAATGTTAATGATTATTGATGTGGTGTGTAATGGTTGTGAAAGTTTGGATATGTTGTGTAATTCGTTTTGCAAACCATGTTGTTAATATTATGGCACGGAAGGAGTGGCCACCGGCCATCTTTGAAAAGGAATTAGGAATTAGGAATGAAGTTCTTATACAAGCACTGATACATTTCATGGAATAGCCAAGCCATCTTTGAGTGGTAAAAACCCCACTGAGCACGGTAGTCATGCATTAAATTGTGAGATACAGAGGTTTACAAGATTGAAACATCACCAAGTCAGTTTGCGGCAAACTGACCCTGGCCACAGAAGAAACCTCAAAACCTTGAAGGAAAATTGTACATTCTCATATTCGTGCTGACCATTAGAGTTGCTCATTCAGACCACTTTCATGGGATTTAAGACAAATAATCCATTGCTGGTCAAGTCACAGACGTTGATTTGCCATGCTGAAACTGTTTGCATCAGGTATCTATCACCATCAATTGAAGGTCACAATCAGAATGAATGTGAGCTATATAATGTAGTACCATAGGTGCTGCTCAAGTGCGTTTACATATCCTGGGCCTGTGCTCACAAATTATGGTGGCCACCTTCCTTGTTCTCATACCTAAAAATATTTCTTGGCAAGGACTCTGGAGGATATAGATTGCATTTTTACTGTTGCAATTATTATGGGCTTTAAGTTTCCAGTGTATGCTACTATGAGTAAACACAGTGCTCGTAATGCAAAAATCACAGACGCTACATGGAAAGTGGACTACCAACGGGCTGTATGGCAGTCCAGAAACAGTCAAACATTGTATTATCTCTAATGGTCTGAGCCATGAACCGGTAATGTTCGACATTGTCCCTAATGTTCTTGCCTCTAAGGCAAACGGAGGGAGTTGCGTCACACAGTCAGAATTGCACCACATTCCAATATTTCCTAACTAGATGTTAGATCCTAACCTGAGTGATATTTTGAGAAAAGGTTGTGACACAAACCAATCTATCCTCCAACTCAGGTCTAAGTTGTGGAGTGAGCAGAGTCTCTCTGCCAGTATGATATGCTTGCTTGGCCGAGCGATTCAAGAGTTTGTACTAGTACGTTATGTCAAGGTGACTTATACTGCGCACAGCTACCATTAGCATGGTCTCCAGGCACTCACGTTACTCTGTAGTGAGGGAAGAGGGATAGGATAGAGGTTGTGCTCTTCTGTTGGTGCTTGCAGAACCAGGAGAAACTGGTGTCTGTGAGTGTCGCCTTTCTGAGTGTGTTCGGATTGTGCGCACTGGGCTTATTGTGTCTGGAGGGGCAACGTCCAGTGTCGGGTTGTTTGTCGGTGGCAGTTTGTTCTTTTGGTGGATGGATGCATTTTGATTGGTAGACTGGCCCGTAAACTCAGGCGATGTGTATCTGGGTTATGCTGCAGAGGAATTAGGAGCAGGGTGGTTGATGGTTTGTGGTTGTTTTATTGTGGGACCCAGGGTCCGTACTGTCCCTTGATTGATTTGGGTTGACAGTGATAGTTGTGTGAGGTGCCCGTATTTATGCTTGTCTATTTGAATTGAATAGCCTGGTTTTCAATTATTTTCTGAAGGTAAGGTAGTCTACTGTCATTCTTATTTCTTTTGGAATTGAGTTCCATAGATTGGCTATTAGATGGGAGAATGCAGCTCCTCAGAATGTCCTTTATTTCGAAGCATTTTGTTTCGATTTGGAGGTCGTTGCTTGATCTTAGGTTTATTCCTGGTTGGTAGCGGTTGAATTTGACTTGAAGCAATTCGGCTTCTTTTCTGTGTAGTGATTTGTGGGCGATGCAGAGGGCTTTGAAGTTAATTCGTTTTTTGTGGGACCTGGTGTAGGATTCTCAGGGCTTGTGGGATGTGGTCTCTTCTGTTTAGTCTCAGCAGTATCCTTATTGCAGTATTTTGGATGCGTTGGAATTTTTCAGTGAGACTTCTGGCATTCCAATGTAGAGGGTGTTCACGTAGTCAATTCTTGATACTACTAAGGAGATGGTTGCAACGGTTCTGTGTGGGAAAGAAAGGTAGGGGAGGATTCCTATAATTAGTCGCAGCTGGTAGAAGCATTTCTTAGCTATCTCATTGACTTGTGGTTCTAGTGAAAGTCTGTTGTGCATTAGTATTCACATTTTATTTTATTATGGTAGATGCTTCCTGTTGGGTTCCCATGATTGGTGGCCAGTTCAGTTGAGTGTCTGTTGCATTCCCCTCAGCGATGGAGATCATTATTTCCGTTTTGGTCAGCTTTAGTTTGAGATGGTTCCTTGTTATTCCGGTGTATATGTTTGTGTGTCATTTGTTGAGGGTGTTGCTTAGGTCTTGGGTTGAGGTAATCTTGAAGATGAGTTGGGTATCATCTTTGTAATTGTAGGCGGCCAGTTCATGGGTTTAAATGAGTGGGACTTGTATATGTTGAAGAGGAATGGGGAGAGGCTGGAGCCCTGTGGTACGCCACAGGAGATGTTTTTCAACTTGGATGTAAAGCGCGATAGGTAAGTTCTTTCGGCTCGGTTGGTGAGGAAATATTTCAGTCATTGTAGGGCGGAATCTTTCACGCCGCATTCTTTCAGTCTCTGGAATAGAGTTGTGTGTCTGATTGTGTCGAAAGCGATTGATATGTGCCGAAATATGACGGCCGATCGGGTGCTGTTGAATGCATTTATTTTTAGGCTGTCGCAAATGGATAGAAGTGCTGGTTCCGCTCCTCTCATGGGTATGAAACTGACTTTCGAGTGGTCGAGTATTCCGTTGGTTTCTACGTGGCTGAGTAGGGGTTTATAGATGTGGTTCTACAATATTTTCACCGGGTAGGTTAGACTTGTAATAGGTCTGTAATTGGTTGGATCTTCTGCACTTCCTGTTTCATTTTTTAGGAGGGGCCAGATGTATGCGGATTTGAAGGTTTTAGATACTATTCCGGTGTTTAGGGATAGGTTCATCAGTAGCCGGAAGTATGATGCTGGAGTTCTGCCATTGAGAATTTCTTTCAAGATTCCTGGTGGGCATTGGTCACTGGGGAATCCCGCGAGGTTGGTGTCTTTTATTATTGTGTTGCAGTCTTCCTCATCTATGTTTCAAATCAGTCGAGTAATGCTGTGATTGGTGGTGTGCTGGTTATTGGAGTTTTCGATTTTGTGTTTATTTTTGCGAGGCTTGCTTCAACGGTCTGTTGAATTATTTAATCATTGTTCTTAGGTGGTTAGTGATGTTGTCACATAGGGATTGTGACGATATGACACCCTTGTTGCAAGATGTTGGGTTTTTAATTTTGTTGATGATTTTGAATAGTTATTTTTGTGGATTTTTTGCCGGTTGGATCCTTGTGGCGTAGTATGCTTATTTCGCTTTAAGGACTGCTGATTTCTACATTCTTTTATGCTGAGTATGCATCTTAGTTGTCATTGGTATTTTATTTTGTCTGTTTAATTGTAGTGATTTTGCCACAGTTTTTCCATTTTGCGGTTTGTTTTCTTGGGTTCCCTCATTTTTTCTGTGAACCACCTTGCAGCCATTTCTTTGCAGTGGCTTTGTAGGGTTTTGCTGTTGCTAATTGGTCTCGGGCCTCAGTAATCCAGGCATTGATTTCTTTTTCTGCTGAGTCGGCAGTCATTCTGGTTAGATGAGGGATGTTTGGTTTGATTGATTCCATCAGCCCTGTTAGGGAATCCAGATCAAGGCTCTTCCAGTTTCTTTTATTAGTAACATGCAGCATTGCGTTTTCTGGCCAATATACGGTTTGCATGTTTGACAGTTATTATTATTTGTATTATTATTATTGTAATATTATTGACCTAGCTTTAAGGAGCAACGGAGCGCTTCAAAGCGGTATACAACAATACAGATACACAACAGCGCTCTTTTCAGAGGTATACAACAGTACAGATGCATAACAGAGCGCTTTTCAGAGGTAACAACAGAATAGATATACAGCAGTGAATGGGATCAAGTGGAGGTCACTCCATATGATTGGAACTGGTGGGGCAGTGGTCGAGAGTCCATCTCTGCAGAAACTAGCATCCAAGGTGTGTCCAGCACTGTTGAGTGAGTCTGTTCATGTATTGCTTGAAGTGGAGTGTTTCTAGTACGGCGCTGAGGGAGTATGCAGTGATTTTGTTATTCTCTTTCAAACCAGATGTTGAAATGCCGTAGGATAATTATGTTGTCATGATAAGTGGAAAGGTTGGCGATGGGGTCGGTGAGCTTCGTTGCAAAATTCAGGTTGTATGATGATGGTCTGTCTATCAGATGGAACAGTAGGTTGGCTTGGTCGTTGAGTTTAATGTTGATTAGCAGCAATTCACAGTCTTCTATGTTGCTAGCGGGAAGCAGTGTGGCGCAAATGAGGTCTTTGTGCACCATTGCTGTTGCCGTGTGTTCGTTTGAAGTTGTCTGTTATGACTTTGTGGGGGATTGTTTTGGAATTGTCTGGCAGCCATGTTTCCATGAGAAAGAGCACCGGTGCCACCCTCGCTTAAGAGGTCATACCTTTCTGTTCTGTGTTTGGCCATCGATCTAACATTGAGTAGGCTGCAGTGTAGAGTGTGTGCTTTTGCTTGCTTATTGTTGCCTGTACTTTTCTTCGTCTTAGTCGGGGTGATGTTTGTTGGGCTTTCTTTTCCTGTTCTTTTTAATTATTGTATTTTAAATTATTTCTCAAGCACTGGAACAGGGCCCTCAGGCATAGAAGCACTAATACAGAGCAAACTCACACAAAAAATAGAGTTCTCTCCTCAATGCGGTTGTTGTTTGCTGATATTGTGGGTGTGTCTTCTGGATCTTCGTTGAGGAGCTCAGTTGAGTTTAGGGATGGTTTGCTTTGTTCTGGTTCATAATATCTGTTGTTTATTTTAATGGTGATCTTTTTCCAGTCTTTGGTTATGTGGAGGGTGTGGATGGTTAGGGATTCTAGCATGCCTCTGATTCTTGTTAGAGTTATTCCGAAGATGTCTTTGGAGTTGCTGAGTTCAGAGTATTGCGGTGGCGATTTGGTGGTCTGTTGGGGCCCAGATGTGTTGGTATCCTTGCTTGTAGGTTGTTTGTTTTCCATTGTGTGAGAAATGTACCCTGTTTTCGTTCTTGTCTTGGTCTGTATCTTTAGTCTGTTTAGTGCTGGTGTATGTCTTTTTTTGGGGTGTTGCAAATTCTGGTAGGTCATTTCCTTTCTACTGGTGTGCGAGTTCCTTGTTCTGGGATTTAATTAGTGGCATATTCCATGGGCAAGTGCTCTTGTGGGTAGCCTTCTTTTCCTGGGTAGATTGTAGGACAGTCTGCTGTAGTATAAGGCAGCGGTTGCCTAGCCGTGATGTGCTTCGAAACACAGTGGCGTCTACCTCAATGTGATCGTGTTGTGGTTCTGGTTTGAAGTATATGCATGGTAAGATCCTTCCCTTCCATTGATCAAGCCAGCTACCTTGAGTTCTGGATGATCTTTTGAATCTTGCCTGTCTGTAAATACTGCTAATGTCCAACTATCTGAAATCCAATCCATACTAAAGTGGTTGGCTGAGTCGCTACCTGCTGTGCTTTCTCACCAAAACTGAGGTCTATTGATATGTCCTGGAATACCCAAGATTTTACTCACCTTCTCTCATTAAAAGGTTCTGCAATCTTATAAATACAGAACCAAATCTTTCTTTTACAGGAGACATGGCTTATGTCAAATATTTATGTTGACGGTTATTCTATACACCAGGTGATGGTGAGGAAAGGAGAAAAGGGAAGACCATTTGGGTGATTACTAATGGATGTCACCCGCAATTTTAAATCACTCATAATTCCTACTCGATGCACAGAGTATGCTCTGACCATAGAAGCGGAACTTCCGTCTCCTACCTTTAGACGACCAGTATTGGTTTTCAATACATACGATCCACCGGGTGCAACACATAGTGAACGTATTCAAATAATATTGCAAGAATTGTTCATTACATGGGCGGAGGGAGATGGTGAGGATAACATAATTCTGGGTGGTGATTTGAACTCCCATTGTGTTTGTGGACTCCTGCTGGTTGGATGGATGAGAATAAGCATTTGGAGCAATATGCAGCATACAACGTCTAATAGCTATGGTTTAAATTGGAAGCAGTTCACTGAGAATTGGGACCTTAAAATGATCAATGGGCGCGTTGATGGATATAGCCCTGGGGCTTACACCTGGAGGCAGGGATATAGGAAAGCCGCTCTAGATTACTAGGGCACTTTCAAGAGTGATTAATAAGTGTGTCCAATTGAATGATTGGAGCGACCATTCGTCTCTGGTATTGCACTTGGAAAGTGATCTTGTTAAGTCTGAAAATGGTATCATAGCGATTGAAGTCAACCATTCTGGTAATTGCATTAGATGGTCTTTAATCAATATACAGCGGGCGAAAAAATGCTTACGATTTCACTTGTTGAACTGATTTTCTGGTTAAGGACATAGAAGAAATCGAAGCATGGTTCTTAACATTCTCTGAACAACATGCCACATTCAATCAGCACCCTAATATTCCAACAGAACGCAAACATTCCTGCTACGATAAGGTAATTCAGGACAGAAACCATCAATTGAGACAGGAACTGGTTGGAATCATGATCAAATACGCTTGCTAATCAGAGAGACATAGGGTGATGGTTGGTTAAAAATGCATATAGGAATTGGTTGCGCTGGTGGCGTTTGTCTCTGTCCTCCACGTAGTGGCAAAACATTATCAAGGTATTAGGCTCTGGTAATGCTAGAAGTATTTGGTCACTACTTGTTGAGGGAAAGGGTAGTAGAGTTAGTCAAGTTTTTAACCCTATTAATGAGGAAACTTGGAAGCAACACTGAAGTGGGTGCATCTCGATTGTAGAGCCAGTAATGGATGAGATAGTATACATCAATTACATCAATTCTGGCAGCCCTTCGCTTGAGATAGAGGAGGATGATATAAAGTTGATAATATGCAGATTAAAGTCATTCAAGGCCCCGCAACCGGAGGATTTGACAATGTGGTCCTCGAGCAGGATTTTTTGGCTTCACCACTGAAGATATTATTTGATAAAATCCTTGTTGAAGGCAGGATACCCAAATCTTGGTGCACATCTATTTTGATCCCTGTGTTGAAGAAAGGCTCTCCATTATACCCATGCAATTATCATTTATTATCTATGCTTGAAGCTGTTTTCAACATTTTTGCTAAAGGAGCTTCAGAGATTGGTGTACCATACAGGTCTATTGGATAGGTTCCATGGTGGTTTCACCCTTTCTACTCAACGTCACACAATTTTAGGCTGATTGATTATCTCACGGAGAGAGAATGGAAGAAGGAGTATCTGGGGCTCGGTGCTCTCTATATGGATTTTCGATTGTGAAAGAAACTGGAGTCATATGGTTGCTCACCGACTGTATTTTATTTTCTGAGACTCCTGCATACAAATAACACTGTCATGGTAAAACTGAATGGCTAGGGAGCCTTGACTGCACCCATTCCCACTGGTAGTGAGTTGAAACAGGAGTGCGTCCTGCCCCCCATGCTTTTTAATATGTATTTAGCAGACTTGCCTGTCAATCTGGCTAAAGCAGGGAGCTTTCCACCAAAGATTCTTACAGTCTACTGTCAAGTGCTAGCGTATGCTGTAGACCACACTTTCATTGGCCTTAGTTGTGCGGCAAAGGTCTTATGGGACTATGCTGAGGAAAACTCCTTGACGATAGATGGAAGCAAAACATAAATGATTTATTTTTTGCAAAGAAGCGGCTCGCCCACGCTTGATTGTTAAGGGTGACCCTATAGAGTATGTGGACGAAGACCAATACAGAGAAGTAGAACTCGAGCCTCAGCGAGTGTACCGAATCTGTATAGCTGCCCGTATTAGGAAAGCAGCCCAGTTGACATCTTTGGTTCATTGGTTTGTAAACCGAACAGGGGGGCTTCATCCTTGAAAGTGCCAGAAGACTTTACCTACAGTGCTTTGTTCCAGCCATTTTGTATGGTCTGGATAGCCTTACAATTATTGAATTGACTGGTTACAGAGCATTAAGGGAAAGTTCTGTAGAAAGGTATTGGGCTTATCGTCTTGTGTCCCGATGGCCATCATCAGATTAGAGCTTGGCTTGCTTTCTTTACACTCTATGGTTGTGAAATAACAGGCCTTCATTTATATGCAGATTAAGAGCTGCCTGGAAACACATTTTCTTCATAATATCAGTCTTGACCTTTGCAGTAACAAAGGTAATGCAAGGTATGAACTTTGTATTACTACGTTTTTTGAATTGTTGGGCTGGACCCCGAATTGGGAGGAAGGGTACTATGACTTAAAAAAAGATCTGAGTATGAAAATAGACTAGTGGGATTGGGGAGAACATTTCAGCCATTTGTCTACATTAAGGAGTTATGGTTTTGTATCAGATACAATATACTCCTTAAACTAGCCCCAATCATACTTGCCCCTCTAAGAATTTGGACACATTTCTACTCTTGTTGCATCTGAATCGTGGGGGTACACATTCGCTCACCCCACTTCCGTCAAAGGGGACCCCACTCCAAAAAGACTGAGACAGCTGGTCAAGTCACAAAGGTTTATTTGTCAATCTTCCGTGGAAGGGCCAGACTTCAGCGTCCTTGAGAGAACGGGGAAGTGAGCTGATAAGCATTAGGTCTGCATGGTTTATATACATTTTCAAATATCATTGGTTCCAATCTCTAGCACACGCACAGAAAAGGAGTTTACATAAGCATTAGCAGTTAGTCACGTAATCTTCCTCCCCCATTCCTCCTTCGTGCAGAAGAGTTCCTCGTAAACACATTCCTGGGGGGAGCAGATAAGCCTGCAACTGCACAGTCATTACGTCTTCTCTGCATCTCAGGGGCCCTCTTCAGAGAATTCACGTGTGCTGTTCATGACTATTGTGTATCTGTCATGCCAGGCCTTTACCACCCTGTGCCCTTCCCTTCTTCTTGGAATTTGACATCTGATTAACAAGAAAACAAACTTTGCAACACTGCCTAGTCGCACGCAATCGCCCTTTTCTACTTTGAGGCTCTACAGGATTCATCTTGCTACAACATGTGCAAGGCCTTACTAATTTTTGTACCCACAATGGTCTCCCTGTTCTTTCTGTGATTGGCAACTCGACCCTGGTTCCTAGGGCAGGGAGGTGCTGGCGAATCGGCCAAAATCATTTGTGTTGGAGACCCCAAAACATGTTTTAACAAATTGCGTTGTACTGGGTTTTACATACATGCATTACTTGGTCGAGTATGTGTACCATCTGGATACGATTAAATCAACCTCCTTTTGGCGATGCTGTCGTAATAGCCAAGGTAAAGCTTTGGTTAGTAGCTTGTGGGAAATTGCAAGATTGGATGGTTAAGTTGCATTAACTTGTGTATTTAGAGCCAGAGTATTGGTTACTTGATGTATTTAGAAGTTATGATCAGTTCTTAGATCTATGTGATTAATATATGATGTATTTTAAAATGTGTATATCAAATGTGTTAGAGCAAGGTTCAACAAAATGATTAGCTAATGAGCGCAGCAACTGTTCAATAAAATGGTAACTTCAAAGCACAGTAGAATTCAACACAATGGCTAACTAAGGAAAGCAGTAGGGTTTAAACAATATGGCAATTTCAGTGCACTGTGGAATTCAATACAATGGGTAAGGAGCGCAGCCAGGCTGAGCACACCTGCTGATTATTGAGTGCGGCAAGGTTCAATAAATGGGGACTAAGGGCTCAGCAAGATGCCAGCTTTTGGGCATGGTGGAATTCAACACAATGGCTAACTAAGTAGCGCTGCCAGCTTCAATAAAAGGCAACTTCTGACCACAGTGCAGTATAACACAATGGGCCTCATTACGAGGTTGGAGGTAGCCTTGCCCGTTTTACGGGCAAGGCTACCTCCAAATTCGGATCCGGGTCCGGCACGTGCGAATGGGCAATTACCAGGCTATTCCGGCCCAGCCGGTCCCGGTAATTGCTCTTTTACCGGTGCTCGGTACATCCTCATTCCCATTTGAGCCCCATTGGGAATGGGGAGGGTGGTAGCACCGGTACCATTAATGACGGTACCGGTGCTACCATCAAGTTCTGTTCACTGGTGCCTGACCTGGTGGCTGCAAGGTGGTGGTGGCTGCAGCCGTTGTTGCCTTATCACCATACTTGTAATGAGGCCCAATGTCTAATTAAAAGGGTGCAGCAAGTTTTCACCACAATGGCTAATTAAAGAGGTACAGTAAGGTTCAACACAATGACTAACTAAGGAGCGTAGAAAGTTTCAAACAAGATGGCAACTTCAGAGCACAGTGGAATTCAACAAAATAGATAACTAAGGAGCGGAGCAAGGTTTGACTCAATGGCTAACTAAGGAGCGGAGCAAGGTTTGACTCAATGGCTAACTAAGGAGCGGAGCAAGGTTTGACTCAATGGCTAACTAAGGAGCGGAGCAAGGTTTGACTCAATGGCTAACTAAGCAGCGGAGCAAGGTTTGACTCAATGGCTAACTAAGGAGCGGAGCAAGGTTTGACTCAATGGCTAACTAAGGAGCGGAGCAAAGTTTGACTCAATGGCTAACTAAGGAGCGGAGCAAAGTTTTTAATAAGAAGGCAACTTCATAACACAGTGCAATATTACACAATGGCAAACTAAAAGAGTGCAGCAGGTTTCAACACAATGGCTAATTTATACTATGGGGTCAAATGGGAATGGGGAGCATTCCGTTCCGGCGCTCGCGAATGTGCAATTACCGGTTCCGGCAGGGCCGTAATGACCCGGCCATTTGCGGGCGCCGGAAATTTGCCGAAGTTTGGTGGCAGCCTGTCAGTTTAACCGGCAAGGCTACCGCCAAACATCTAATGAGGCCCATTGACAATGGATGAGTGGCATGTATATCTTAGACACAAATAAATAAATCAATAGTATCAATGCATTGACAATGGATGGGTGGCGTTTGTATCTGAGACATAAATAAATAAATAAATAAATAAATAAATAAATAAATAGCATCAATACATTGATAATGGATGGGTGGCGTTTATATCTGAGACATAAATAAATAGCATCCATACAATGACAATGGATGGACGGCGTTTATATCTGAGACATAAATAAATAGCATCCATACAATGACAATGGATGAGTGGTGTTTATATGCGATAAATAAATAAATAAATAAATAGCATGAATACATTGACAATGGATGGGTGGTGTTTATATCTGAGACATAAATAAATAGCATCCATACAATGACAATGGATGAGTGGTGTTTATATGTGAGAAATAAATAAATAAATAGCATGAATACATTGACAATGGATGGGTGGTGTTTATTTATATCTGAGACATAAATAAATAGCATCCATACAATGACAATGGATGAGTGGTGTTTATATGCGATAAATAAATAAATAAATAAATAAATAAATAAATAGCATGAATACATTGACAATGGATGGGTGGTGTTTATATCTGAGACATAAATAAATAGCATCCATACAATGAAAATGGATGAGTGGTGTTTATATGTGAGAAATAAATAAATAAATAAATAAATAAATAATTAGATAAATAAATAAATAAATAGCATGAATACATTGACAATGGATGGGTGGCGTTTATATCTGAGACATGAATAAAGAGCATCCATACAATGACAATGGATGGGTGGCATTTATATCGGAGACATAAATAAATAAATTCAATACATCGGCAATACTGTGCAAAAATGGAGGAAAGAATAAACCCTCTGCACATCCAGTTATAACATCAGCAACCTACTATTTCTTACATTGCTTCATGACCCAAGTACCAGGCCCTTGAACATTCACAATAAATAACTATAGCGCCTACTTACACAACCGTTCAGGCCCTGTCAACAGATGCCTTGAGGTATAAATTATTTATTAGGGAGTTCGTACATTGAGTTCCCAGTAAACCCTGAGCAAACCAGTGCATGAGCAAATTTGAAACAACAACTCTAATAACACTTCCCTTATCTTCCACATTTAGAAAAATGGTGACAACACCTCCGTAGTCAGAACCAACCCTCCTTCTTACATACACAAGTAGTTTACAGTGTCTTGCAGATTATGCCAACCTCACCCTTCACTACCCTGAAAAGATTTTATTTTGAGGTGCAAGCTAGAATTTAGCACACACCTAGTGGCAGCTCCAGTCTGCCACACACCCAAACAACATTACCCACAGGCACAGACAGACCATAAAACACTTACAAGCCAAGAAAAGTGGGTTGGCTAGAACCCAATAATCTAGGACTGCGGGGCGGGGGGTGGGACGTGGTGAAGGGGGATATGCTCCCTGAAGTAATAAAAAAAAACATACCTGAGCTACAGTTTGGTATAGCAAGAGCAAAACCCTAGCCACTGCCTGAAATAAAGTGAGGACAGCAAAGCCACTTAGAGGGAGCTGCTGTGCTCGAGAATTATCAGTAAACCGGCCTTTGACTGAAAGACCCAAGTGCCTCTCCTTTCCCTCCACCTGCAATAAATCCTCTCAAACCCTTAGTGAGCCCCGACACTGAGGAGAACCTGCCTTCTTTCCAATTACCATAAGAATAGAATACATAAGCATACATATAGATAAATTAAATCAAACAGGAGCTAGGTATGTGAACGCAACACAGGAAAGTTATAACCCTGTTTCATAAATTTGACACAAACATGCGCCGGGCTCCAGCTGCGGATAACGCTGTCTGGGACATGATATGTATCAGACCAACACCAGATCCGGGACAGTGGTAGTCACGAGGGAGTAAACACTCGACCTGGTCTTCCCTGGGATGTCAACACAGCTCCACCTCACAGAAACGGCCAACACTGAGGGGAATCTGCCTCACAGAGCAGAAGCACTCTGGCATGGCAGATCTCGCTTCACACGAGTGACCACAGCTGTCTCCTCCCCCAGGAGGGAAAGTGAACCTGGATATTCTAAAGTCTGGAGGTGGTCATTCATGCTGGCACTCGCACACAGACCTGCTGTGGAGTCATAGGTTGTTCGGGGAAGCTTTATTGTACAGAATGTACATATGTACACCATCCAGTTACTCTTGTGCTATATACATGACTCAACATTCTCCTGAGCTGCATTCATGCATCAACATTCTGACAGAAAGCACTCCAGGTCCGTGACATCACACTACATTACAACAATGGAACAGACCTGGCTGACCTGCAAGGCTTGGACAGAGCCCTGATGGAAAAAGAAAACTCTGCTTCAAGTCCTAACACGCCTCAACCTGAGTTCTCACATCTTGCCCATGCTCGCCTAATCATCTTGCGGGATATTCCACCCACTCACACTGCAGGGGTGCTCTCAACACAACTAAGGTAAAATCACCTCACAAAGACACCTGTTCCCCCTGTCTATCGGCAAAACCAAACCCCACTATGTTGTCACCACAACACGGAGCCCACCAAAGCCTAAAATGGTGGAACAGAGGAGGTAATACCTGACATAGAAATGGGATGCCATACCCCTGCATGTGTACAACACAGAAACAGATCACATGACATACAAACCGATTTATTAACGACTACCAACGCCTTTTATTTATTATTTACTTTTTCTCATTTTTTTATTTTTAATTCAAAAGCACACATCAAGAACTAAATCATGGTTTACATTATTAAAAAATAACAATTTCTTACACGCCCTTACAATAGAATGAAACTTTATTAACCCCCAGCAGTAATGCAGGGTTGCACAGACCTTCAACAATATGTCTCTTCAAACACACAACTACTCCAATACAATGTATTCCTCTACAAAGGTTCGAACCACTCGCATACCAGGTTTCTCCTTTGCTAGAAACTCACTGTTTGCATCCACAGGCTTTACAGCAGCACAGATCTTTTGGCCTTCTTTCCGCATCAGGGTTTCACCTCCTACCCCTTAGGCACTCCTATGTCAGCTTCAGGCCACAGGAGAACGAGCATTGTGAACACCAGAAAAGTGGACAGCGTCTCTGCACCGCTCCCTTCCCAGCGTTCGATCGGTTCCACAGAGTCCCAGCTCCCAGCACTTCCACAAACCGTCAGCGTGCTTCACCAACACGATTCCCTTCTGCTTCTCTTGGCCTCTCTTCTGCTGCTTCAACACTGCCTCTCTCTCTGCCTCTTGATTTAAGTTCCTTATATACACCTGCAGCCCCCTGACAGGCTGCAGGTGCGAATATCCAATTGGCCCTGCCTGACCTTAATGAAAGGGACATGTCTGACCCGGCCAGTCCTTAGAAGGCATCTTCCTCGTACCAGTGCCAGAGTGGTAAAAGCATGTAGTCTGCATTGCTCCGTATTGCTTCTTCTTCGTCCTAGTACTGTCAGTGGTCATACATAAGGAAGTTAGAGGGGCTGACTCACAATAGCCCATGAAGGCTTGGGAAGGGTTGGGTTGGTCGTTAATTGGGAAAGGGGAATGCCATGTCTTTCCCAAAGGCATATGACTCCTAGTCCCCAGGACCCTCCACCCAGGTGATAGTCCCTCGCTAGTCCACAACCATAGTCAGGATCCAAAAGTGATGGCCTTTCCCTGACATGAAGAGATTTGCAAGGCTCAGAGCATAGGCTTGTACCATAACCGTTCCCTTCTTTTGCATAACCAGCTAATTTCCAAAAGTGAAGTAGTTCTGACACCAGACAATTCTGAACAAATCAACAAGAAATGCTGTCAGCACTAAGTCAGGGGAAACACGATGGTTGAGTTTGGTTTCAATAACTTTGATAGCATCCTCCTGGGGAATGGTGGTGTAGAGGGATGTAATGTCACAAGTGACTAAGAATTCACGTTCATTACAATAATCCATTCCTTCTCGATATTTAGGAAGTTATCAAAATATTTCCTACTGGGTTCAAAAACCGACCCACAAAGGGAGACATTTGGGTGTCCTGGAGGGTCAAAAGGATTTTTATGAACTTTAGGCAAGGCATGAATTACCGGGTTTTGTACATACCTCTGTGTAAGAAACAGGGGGTCAGAATTCCACTGTGGACTCCCACCCAACACTCTTCTCCTATCTTCTTTTGGGTTCTCTGATTCTTTTCTATCTTGGTTTCGTTTATATTTATCTAACCAAACGTATTCAATATCTTGGGCTGGGTCCTCTTCTGACACACTACCTCTTCTTCCTGGCGTTCCTCAAGATTCTGTTTTAGGACCTTTTCTTTTCTCTCTCTACACATCTCCTCTTGCTGCTATCATCTCGTCTTTTGGAATATCCCATCATTTCTATGCGGATGATAACCAGCTTTTTCTGTTCTTTTCTTCTTTTTCATCTTCTATTCATCTTCTTGTCTTCTATCTATTTAATCCTCGATGTTGGACCATTTTCTCATCTTAATTGCTACTAAAACTGATGACCTCTTTTTATTCCTTCTCCTCCCTCTTTAGTTTCATTTTCTCCTTCACAGCTACCTATTTCATCTTCTGCTCGTAATCTTGGTCTTGATACTGATTTATCCTTTTCTCCAGCATGGGGTCTGGCATGGATTCACATGCTCATGAATATTCCCTGTCGTCAGGATGGATATCCTCAGTAAAGAAAAAATCATTTTCGTTTCTGAACTGTCTTTCTACTCTTAACCAATCACTGGTCTCTGGGTCATACTGCCCCTAGCCAATGACTGCCCTCTACCTAAGCCCCTCCTCTGGCAGCTATCTTCAGATTTTGTACCGCACGTTCAAGTGTTGGGAGTCCTCGTGCTGTAGCTCTCGATCTTTTACTGCGTTTTGCGTTTTTTCGAAGAGTTTACTCTTATATTTTTTGTCAATCGAGCCTCAAACTCCACCGACTCTACTTCCGATCAACGAGGACCAGTTTTTGGAATTTTCTACGCCCCTCAAGGGCATCTTTTCGTCACGTTTTCCACTTCTCAGAGGATTCCAGAAGATCTTTGAGGCCTACCCCGCGTGGACATGTCCCAGGACAAAGGAAGCATGACGCCTGTTGGATCCAAGCTGTTCAGGAGCTTCCCTGGATGCAGACTTCAGAACGTCTTTAAGGAGGATGAGCACTCTCGGTGCCTCTACTGCCTTCACGATGACAAATCGCAGTGGAGAAGGACTGTGCATTTTGTAAGAACATGTCCGAACGGACAATGAAGGATCGTCGTATTTGACTCACCAACTGGCTGGAGGGGAAGAGCCCAGCAGCGGGTGAGAAGAGGAAGAAATCCGAACGGTCTTCTTAGACCTTTGAGGGTGCTCCGGCGACAGGGGCCCAACAAAAGGCTAAGCACCGCGAGTCCGCAGGCACCGGGAGCGCCGATCGGTCGGGCTCCTCGGCTGCCAGGCAGGGCGCATTATCACCGACGCCATCAACCACGAGCCAACACTCTGCCTTGGTAAAGAGGAAGTCGGAGAACCCGGGTAAGCCTCGGGGGAAGCCCTGGTCAATCCCGATGGAGACAGCCTAGGGGGAGCGAGGCCAAGGTGAAGGCCTCAGGAACGCCCAAGGTCATGAAGCCCTGATTCACCCAGCTAAGGCCTCGATTGAGGGAGTCGTGGCGGCCCTGGCGAAACCTACGGATGCTTCCCCAGTGGAGACGACTTCAGGGACTAGAGTTTCCCTGACACCCCAGAGGGAATCATCTTTTCTGCCTATCGAGAAAACCCCAGTGAAACCCCAGCAGGAGAAAGAGCGGGGGGGCACGGTAGCTATAACGGACACGGATACCACCTCTGAGGATGAGTTGGCGAGCGTCCAAAGGATCCTGGACAAGCAGTTTGAGGAATCCAGGGCCCATAGGAAGGATCCAGACGAGGCCGACGAGGAGAGCAACGGGGAGGGGGGCTGACGAGGAAGATAGTGCCCCGGAAGACCCCACGCCCCAACCGTCGATCCCGTTGCAGCCGGTGCCCGTACCACAGGACAATTCAGGAGCTATCTTGATGGCTATACAGAACCTGTACACAGAGATAAGGACAAGGATGTCCTTACCCCCCACCGATGACCCAGCGGGGCCTGGTCCATCAGGGAGCCCGCCTAACAAGCGGAGATGAGTCCATCCTCCTCCCCCTTCCAGCCTTCACCCCCATCCCCTCCTCTGAGGGAAGAGACGGGAACGGGGACGGCGACGACGGGGACGGACGACGACGGTGGTTACGACGGAATGGACCTCCCTTCACCGCCTCCTCGGGCCCCCCCTGACGAAATTGGCTCCTTCCACGCCATGATCGCCAGGGCATCTGAGCTCTTCTAGGTCTGTCCGAAGAACAGATGAAGGAAGGTTTTCTCTACCAATGGCTGGAGGCCAAGAGGAAGACTGTCCTCTCAGTCCCGTTACTGGACAACATCTGGGACGAGGGGCTGGCGCACCTGAAGAACCCGTCCACGGCTCCTGCTAAGAGAGACCGGTACGAGAAGAGGTACCGGGTCCCGGACTCCGCCCCTATGTGCCTCAGGGCACAACTGTCCCCGGATTCAGTGGTCTCCGCGGCGGCCAAGAAGAAAGCGGTGGGGGCGACGGCTTCAACTTCTACATCCCCGCCGGACGGCGAGGGGAAGAAGCTGGACACCATGGGACGACGGGACAAGTGGCCAATGCCCTCGCAATCGTGGCACGCTACGATATGGAGCTGTGGTTCAAGATCGCTCCCTTGCTGGACTTCCTCCTGGACGACAAGAGGGCTGAGGCCCTGGAAATCCTGGAGAATGGCGAAGTGGCGTCGGGTCACGTCATTAGGGTGGCCACAGACATCGCTGACACCGGCTTCCGTCAGATGGGCAACAGCGTTTGCCTTCGCGGGCGCGGTTGGCTCAAGGCAACCGACTTCCGCCAGGACATGCAGACCAGGGTTCTGGACATGCCCTTCGACAGGAACAACCTGTTGGGCAAGACAGTGGACGAATCACTGCAGGCCATCAAGGTGGACACCGAGACGGCTCGGGCCTTGGGTGGTCTTCAACAACGACAGCCGTCCTTTCAGAACTCCGAAGGCAAGCAAGGTGCCTCCAAAGGATTCGGCGGCGGTTCCTCGTCATACCACCAAGCGGCCCACTCCTCGTCGCAGGAGGCCTACAGAGGACGTGGCAAGACGGGGAGGATCCCGTCATCATCGCCAAGGAGGCCAAGGTGCAAGGCTGCGACGGAACAGGATTGAACCGGCCCTGGCATCGGGCCCCCACCTGAGCACCCTGGTGGGAGGCCAGCTGGCGAAATTCGTCAGCGTGTGGGAGTCCATATTCACCGACCGTTGGGTGCTGGGTGCCCTGGACCACGGGCACACTCTGGAATTTCAAAAGAGGTGTCCCCGTATCCCACCCGTGGCCAGGAAGGAAAACCACGTCCCTCAACTGCTGCTGGAGGTACAGGCGATGCTAAGAAAGGGAGCCATCAAGCTCGTCCCAAAGAGGCTCCGGGGCTCCGGAGTGTACTCGCGGTACTTCCTTGTCCTGAAGAAGACCGGCGACCCATCCTGGACCTTTGTAGTCTGAACAAGTACATCAAGTCCCAGAAGTTCCGGATGGACGCCCTCCAGCATGTGCTGTAACAGCTGGAGGAAGGCGACTTTCTATCGTTACTGGACTTGGAGGATGTCTACCTCCACATCCCCATTCTAAAAGGACATCAAAACTTCCTGCGATTTGTGGTCCAAGGGCGACACTATCAGTTCAAGGCCCTTCCCTTCGGATTAAAGTCGCGCCCAGGGTGTTCACCAAGTGCCTAGCACCAGTGGTGGCGCGGCTGCGCCTGCAGGGGATCCACGTCTACCCCTACCTGGACGATTGGTTCATCCGAGCAAAGTCAAGGGAACTCGCTGTCGATCACACAGCGAAGACCGTCCAACTGATCACGGATCTGGGATTCTCGATCAACTTCGCGAAATCCCACTTGGTACCATCACAAGTCGCCCTGTTCCTGGGAGCCAGGCTCGACACAGTGGCACGATTGGCTTCACCGTCAGAAGAAAGGTCGAAGGCCATCCTGAGCAAGGTACAACGTCTGTTGATCATGGAGGTGGCCAGGGTGAGGTCCATCAAGTCCCTACTTGGCATGATGTCCTTGTGCATCTACCTCGTGCGCCTATGCAGACTCTGGATGCGACCACTACAGGAGTTCCTCGACACCCATTGGATGCAAGCGGCAGGCAGCATTCGAAGACAGATCTCACTCAACAAGACTTTCCGCCAAGCGATCAGTTGGTGGGGCACCTGTGCGCATCTGGCGGCGGGCATGGACTTCCAGACCCCAGCACATCAGGAAACAGTGATGACAGACGCCTCCCTGGAGGGATGGGGAGTGCACACCGGAGATCTCCACGTAAGAGGCCTTTGGCTCCCGGAGGAGAGGTCACTACACATCAATGTCCTGGAGCTCTGACTTGCCTTCTGGGCCCTCAGGTCGTTCCTTCCTTCCCTAAAGGGCAAGGTGGTAAGGGTCTTCACCGACAACACCACCACAATGTTCTACATCCGGAAGCAGGGGGGCATCTCCAGCCCTATCCAAGGAAGCGCACGATCTGTGGCGCTGGGCTATCGCCCAAGGGATGTTTCTAGTACCCTTCCATCTGGCAGGAATAAAGAACACCATCGCCGACTCACTCAGCAGGGAGCTGCGGTCGTGCCATGAGTGGGAGCTGCGACAAGATCAAGTGGATCTCCTGATCCGCTGATGGGGCAATCCCCAGATCGACCTAGTCATGATGGCGACGAACGCCAAGTGCCAGAGGTTCGCCAGCAGGTTTCCCCAGCCGGGGAGCATGGGCGATGCCTGCGCATTCCCCTGGGACAGCCTGTTCCTGTATGCGTTCCCAACGTTGCCGTTGCTGCTGTGACTCATCAGTCAACTCAGAGGGTCCCAGTGCAAGATGATACTTGTCGCAACTGCGTGGCCAAAGCAGATTTGGTTCCCTACCTTCTGGACATGTCAGCGTCCCCCCCAGTCAAACTGCTGATGGACGCGGATCTTCTCACCAGGGAAGGAGGCGCCATCCTACACCACGACCTGGGGTCGCTGAACCTGCAGGCTTGGCTCCTGCAGCACTAGAGTTCAGAGGATACGATATTCTGGCGGACTGTAAGGAGGTGCTTGTACAGGCCAGGGCGTCCTCGACTCTCAAGTGCTATGGACACAAATGGAAGAGGTTCTCTGTCTGGTGCGTGCACAGAAGATTAACCCTCTACCGATTACGGCCCCTCAAGTGCTGCCGTACTTGCAATCGCTGGCCAAGGCGGGGCTGGCACATGCCTCCATCAATATCCATCTGGCGGCTATCTTCCGCTACACCAGAACTCCGGGGCGGTCATCCCTATGGTCTAATCTCCTGGTGAAGGAGTTCATGAAAGGACTGTTCCGATCGTTCCTGCCGGTGAAGGCTCCGGCACCGGCGTGGGAGCTCAACGTGGTGCTGACCAGGCTCATGGGGCCACCATTCAAGCCTCTGCATTTGGCACCGTTGAAGTTCCTGTCGTGAAAGACAACATTTATTGTGGCCATCAACTCTGCACAACGAGTTGGAGAGATCCAGGCCCTCTCCTGTAAACTTCCATACCTGACATTCCACGAGACGACGGTGGTGCTGAGGACGCACCCCTCCTTCATGCCCAAGGTGCCGTCGGCCTTCGAAATCAACGAGCCCTTGGTGTTACCTGTTTTTTTCCAGTCACCTTCGTCGCCAGCGGAGAGGACTTTGCACTCGCTGGATGTGGCTAGAGCGCTGAAGTTCTACGTGGACTGCAAGAAGAGTCTGCGGAAGACATCACAGCTGTTTGTGAATTTTGTACCTGTGAACCAAGGAAAGGCCCTCCTGAAGACTTCCATTCCCATATGGCTCTCCGGGAGCATTATGCACTGTCACCGGTTGGCAAACCGAACCTTGCCTGGCCATCCAAGAGCCCATTCGACCAGAGGGATCGCTGCTACCACAGCGTTCTTGTCTGGCGTGCCCCTGCTGGACACATCTGCAGTGCTGCTACATGGAGGTCAATGCACACCTTCACGAGATTCTACTGCGTCGACCGGGATTCCAGGGAGGAGTCCAGGGTTTGCCAGGTAGTGCTGCGCAACCTGTTCGCCTGAAGGTGGGCCTGGTGAGGAGGTAAGAGATGCTTAATGTTGAGTTGTTGAAATGCTTAATGTTTAGTCTTGCCACCTCCTGTGGTTGTGCATGTGTGTACTGCTATGTATTCTTGTATTCATGAGCATGTGAATCCATGCCAGATGCCATGCTGGAGAAGGAACAAGTTACTTACCTGTAACTGTTGTTCTCCAGCATGGGTCTGGCATGGATTCACATGCAAACGCTCCCCCCTACCCCTCTGCAGCGCTTCTCTTGGTCCTACTGCCACTTTACGTGCTACCAAATCTGAAGATGGCTGCCAGAGGAGGGGTTTAGGTAGAGGGCAGTCATTGGCTAGGGGCAGTATGACCCAGAGAACAGTGATTGGTTACTAGCAGAAAGACAGTTCAGAAACGAAACTGAAAATTATTTTTTCTTTACCGAGGATTCCCAGCCTGATGACGGGGAATATTCATGAGCATGTGAATCCATGCCAGACCCATACTGGAGAACAACAGTTACAGGTAAGTAACTTGTTCCTTCTCATCAAATCTCTATTACTTCGCGTGCTTGTTGCCATCATCTTTTTAACATTCACAAATCTTGTCCTTTTCTTACGTTTCATGCCACCAGGTTTTTGATTTCTTCACTTATCTTTTCATGTTTATTTTATTGCTCTGTCACACTCTTTGGAGTCCCTGTCTCTCGCTTGGCCCCTTTAAAGTCTGTTGTAATGCTTCTATTCATCTCCTATACCTTCTTTCCTCCCATGACTCAATTTCTCCACCATTGTCTTCTCTTGGCTGGCTTTCGTTTCACTCGCCTCTCAAGTTTAACTCTCTCTCCCTTGTCTTTAAATCTCTCTAATGCTTTGTCTCTGTTATCTTTCTTCCCTTGTCTGTTTTTATTCTCCTGCACGTGTTCTTCATTCTCAGTATCAATTTCTATTATCAGTTCCTCGTCCCCCCGGTGCCCAATCACAATTTTGCTCTTTTACTTTGTTAGCTCCTTCTCACTGGAATGCTCTTCAGCTAACTCTTTGTTCTATTACCTCTTTCTCTCTATTTCGTACTACTCTTAAGACCTAACTTCTTCATTTAGAAAGACAACCATGAATACCGGTTTGCAGTTTTTAACTCTGCATTGTATTGTACTGTTAAGTGTGTTTTCTATTTAGTGCTTTGGCATAAAGCGCTATATACGTCACAAATAAATCCAAATCCAAATTATAGCCTCCGTGGGCTCTGACCTAGTCAGCACCTATTGGTCAGGGCTGTGCAGTAGTGTTCTGACCATCCTCACATAGTGTGAGGTGTCCATAATTGTAGGTAAAGCCACAGAACCCGGTTGGTAAAAAAATAACTCCACAAGGGGTCAACTAATCAGTGCTTAAGTATTACAAAGAAAACATGGTGTATTGCATGTAAAATGTGTCAGACAGTCCCGAACACCTGAACTGAAACGAAGCTCAAAATGTCCAGTCTTTTAAAAACATTATCCCTTGGTCCTCATTGGCTGCAACCTGTGCACAAATCTAAATGTCTCTGTAGTCCATTACCCTATTGGTTAAACGTAACTAAATACATTGCCCTAAAAATGACCTAATACATTGTCATCAACAGCACTGCAACATTATTGGTTCACCTGTAAAAAGAACATAATTACAACAAGGCATGTATCTCATTTGCTGGAGGGATCTTGACTCCCACATGGTGTGCTTCTCCTAACAGCGCCCAATCAGAGAGTAGGTGAGAGTACCAGGCCAACCCTACTTGGTAATACCATAACGTTTTCATTATGCCAGACGCGGTGGCACACTCGATCAGTTCCTCCAATCATGTACCTCAAAATACGGTACGACCCTAGCACAACCTCTCCATCATGAAAAAACAGATTCCCATCCTTCCCTTAGGCCAGGACTTTGGTTATTTGTCATCCCCAAGGTACGGCCTTCTGCAGTTCACCCCTTGCTAGACCCCTGAGCGATGCTGACCAGCACGTTCTGCTCCCATAAAATCAACCTTCAAAGGCACATGCTATCTCTATTTCCCAGACCCAACATTCCAGTCCCTATTACCTTGGGGCCCTAGAGTTTGACCCAATCAACTGTTATCTGTTCCACACATCTCACTGTGGTCACACAGCCTAACTTCTCTCTGGAGGAAGGAAAGTTTGTCCTTCACAGGCACATGAACTCACAGGATCGAGGCTTCAACATAGGACCTTTGTCTTGTATTTCCAGAACACATTTTATAACTTCGCTTGAAATCCACTACCTGCTCGCACACCGCCCCGAGCACAACATTGGCCCTTACTACTAAACACTAACACCTATATGCTATACATTGTCATAACCTAAACCTCAGCATCTGCAACATCATGAACATTGTTGCTCTTTCTGTAAGGCTTTATGATGCTTCTAATGTGTGCCAAAGCTTACTACAAAACACACGTGCTCGAATGACCGCACCCAGCATAAAATGCTAAGATGAGATGCCTACTAACAGAGTTTACGTAGCCTGAACAGTTTTCCCTGTTTGGGACAGTGCAGTTGTATCCCAACAATCCCCCTTTAGCTAATCCTGCATTAACTACCTCTGCCTCCCACCTTCTACAATCATCATCTTTAGGCATCCACGCCCTATACACATTGTGCAGGTTCTCCACCATTGGGGCGTATTCCTCTGGAGTGCATGTAAAAAATAAAACACCCCCCATCTCCTTCAAGATCTACTGAGAGCTCGACATAATCTTCAGGGTCAGGTGGGGGTAAAGATAATGTTCCCGGTGGACCAACCTGCATTTCTAATCTCACCATCCCAGACTCTTCTCAGTTTCCGTAGAGCAGCCTTACCTGTAGTTATTGAGACAACATCTCAATAACAATCATGTGGCTCCAACGCCCCTTACGCAGGGCAATGGAGCAACATGGGCAGAACACTATGAGTTGAAAGACAACAATAGGAACCAGATGTTTAATAGCTATACCCAAGCAGAAAGGGGCCCATGAAAACAGTAAGTCGAGCCAATCTTCTTCACCTACTCCGGCTTCCATCTCCATGGCAATGAGTAGGTCATGGCTGGCCCCTATTGCGTGAGCTAGGGACCCGTTATCAGAGTCATTTGGGCGGGTGTATGTACAAGATGGGCTCCCTATCTTCTTACATAGATCCCCCTCCATAGCCATAAGGAGATCCAGAACATACCGGTTCTGGAGAGTTATAAGGCATATGGGCCGCAACTCCTCTCTAATTGAGGGAAGTAAAAATGCCTCTGACTTTTTAAATAGATAGTGCTGCTCAGGAATTGCTTTGAGTTTGTTGGATGATTCCAGAGACCAGTAATTAGAACATTTTGTCTGCGTGTTCCCTACTATGTGACCCCCCCACCCTCTGTGCATTTTGTGCGGCGGTGGCTGTGTGCCACTCCTCTCTCTTCACTCCCTCCTCCTGTGCCTCCTTGCACCCTTTATGGTGCTTTGCGTTTCCACTATCTTATCCAACTGCTGCTCAATCTGCTATCCTGTCCGTCTCACTAAGTCTGGAAGGAAGAAGCTCAAGAGGGACATCCTGGTCTCCAACCCAGGGCTCCCTATCGCTGATGCCCACATCAGTGCTACCTCCAGACAGACCCTCACTGACATCCTCTTTGTCATTCCCTCTCCAGACATATGGCCCCCTCATGTGGTTTCTCCTCGCTCTCCTTTTTCCTCCTCTCCCATTAATGGTGGAACTCAGTGGGGGGTCCTTTTGGCCCCATTCCACTCCTCTAAGACCATGATTAATGTCTATCTGAATGGCACCATCTTGGTCCAGGGCCCTCAGCCCAATCTCCTCGTTTTCAATATTCGTCTCCTGCCTATTATCAACTTCCTTCCTTTTCCTGCTGCTCCTAAAAGCACTTCTCTGGCTCCTCTGCCACCTTCATCTTCCTCCACCTATGTGGTACCCTCCTCATCCTCTCGTTCTTCCTCCTCTGCCATCTCTTTCTTCCTCCTCTGCCCACTCTTGGTCCCTCTACCACTTCCGCAGGGCATCCCTCAAGCCTGTACCCCTCCACAGAAGTCTTTCAAATGTGGCAACCTGCTCCACGTCAGTACTCTCAACCCTCGCTCTGCTGTCAAACACTCCTGCCACATCCTAGAAGAATTGGACCTGGGTGTCCTCACTCTCACCAAGACATGGTTCACGGCCAGCTCTGTAATGAGTTTTGACACTCTCCTCCCTGATGGCTACAAGATCCTCCCCGAACCCAGAACCAACCGTCCTGGAGGTGGAGTAGCTCTGATTTTTCTGGAACAAATCCCTGCTTCTGTCATTCCTATGCAGGCCTACTACTTTGAATGCCTTGTCTGCAGACTTTCTATCTCTCCTGACCTCTCTCTGACTGTGGCCACCATCTAAAGGCCACAGTCAGAGAGAGGCCACCTCAACTGGTCGCACTCTTCCTTGCCTCTACCTACCATTGTCTCCTCCTCTGAGACCTCAACATACACCTAGATGCTTCAAATCCCTCCTCAGGCTTCTTCTGCAATCTCTGCAACACTTTCTCTCTTACTATTCTGCGCTCTGGCCCGACACACTGTGCCGGGCACACCTTTGATGTTCTCATCTCCACAGACATCCCTCTCTCCAATCCTCTCACCACTCCTCTTTCTTGGACTGACCACTTTCTGCTCTCCTCCCACCAGAAGCTCTCTGTCCCGCAGGTGAAGCCAACCCAAGCACTGCCACCTACCTTCTCGGTCACCCGGCCCATGTAGCGTGTGTCAGTGGAAGGCTTTGCTGCTACTTTCTCTCTTTGACCCTAGGCCTGCAGCTGACTCACACTCTGACACAGCCCTCTCTAACCTGAATCTTTCTATCTCTAACACTCTGGATGTCCTTTCCCTTGTCATGAGAATCTGCCTGAAGCCTTCCTCCAAGTGCAACTCTCGGTATGACTCTGACCTTCCCACCACTCAAGTGTAGGACATCGGGCGCATCCTCTAACAAACTGACCTGCTGCCTTAGGCAATACAGACTCTCTCTTCTGTTCAAGAAGAGAGCCCACATCCAAGCCTGCATCTCTGTGGCTTCTAACAACACAGCCAAACTCTTAAAAATCTAATCTGCAAGGAGCTGGCCAATCCTACTGCAGTCTCTACCTCTCCTGTTCCCTCCTAGGCTCTCTGCACAATTCTGGCTTCTCACTTCACCACTAAAACTCAGGACATCCTTTCCTCTTTCTCCTCTTCTTCTCCTTCTACTTCTCTCGGCCCCCCTCTGGCCGCCTCTCCCTGTCCTCCTCCTTGCTCCTCTTTCTCTCCAAACAAACCTGACGATGTTTCTAGACAAGTTTGATCTAAGAAAGTGTCATTCAAGCAAGTGCACTGCTGTTCCTCCAGAACCATCAAGTACCACATTGCCACCTTTCTCCAGCCTTGTCCGATTTCTGCAATCACTCTTTTGTCACTGGAACTCCCCCCCATAAAGGACTCCCTTGTGCACACCCTCCGGAAAAAAAAAGGATTCTTCCTGCCCGGCAAACTACCGCCCAATCTCTATCACCCCTTTCCTGGGCAAACGCCTGTAAAAGCTGGCCATCTCCCAGCTTACTCTCCACGCTGAATCTGTTGGTTGACTCCATGACCATCAGTCTGGCTTCAGAGCAGCCAGAGGCACAGAAACTGCTCTCCTGAACACCTGTGAAGATCTGCTCACTAATCTCGACTCTAGCCTTCCGTCTGTCCTCATCCTCCTTAATCTTTCCTCTGCTTTTGAAACTGTCAATCAAGCCATCCTGATCAATCGTCTCCGTAAGAACCTGGGCATCATCAACCAGACCCTGGCTTGGTTTACCTCCTTCCTTCTGGACCGACCCACCCAGGTCCAACTCGGGTCCTTTCTCTCCACCACCTCTTTCTCCATGTGTGGTGTTCCCCAGGGCTCTAACCTCTCAACCTGGCTTTTCAAAGTCTACTTGGCCAATTTGGACCACCTCATCGGTACCTTCCCCTCTAACTTTCAGTGTTATGCAGATGACACTGAGCTCTCCTTCAGGCTCCCCTCGGCCTCCTCTCCTCTCTCTCTCATTCTTTACTGTCTATCTGCAATTCAGGAGTGGTGCACCTCCAACGATCTCTGCCTTAATGTGAATAAGACTATTTCCTTCTCATTGGGACCCCTGCTCCCGCTTTCCATCTTTCACTCTGGCTGTCCTCCTTGGGCCCTCTTCCTGCGCCTTCCTGTGAGGCAAACACCTTGCTGTCATCTCCACTCTCTCCTTCTCTCCTCACATCACGGACCACGGTAAGAGGTCCCACGACCAACTGCACCTCCTCAGAGGTATTCTTCGCTTTCTCACTTTCCCCCAGAAACTCACTGTCTCCAGAGCCCTGGTTCTCTCTTGGCTGGACTACTGCAACAGCCTCTTTCTCAATATGCCTTCCTCTACTCTCCGCCCTCTGCAACTAGTCCAGAACAGGACTGTGAGAATTGTCCTTGGTGTCAAGCCAGGGGATCGTATTTCTCCAGCCCTGAAAGCTCTCTTCTGGCTCCCGGTGGCTGCAAGGATCAAGTTCAAGACCCTCTGCATCGTCCACAAGGCTTTCTGGGCCAGGTCCCACACTACATCCAACTCTCTCTTCCTAAACACCTTCCTTCTCTAGCTCTTCGCTCAGCCACCTCCAACTCTCCGAGGGTCAGGAGCATCTCAAGACAGAGAGTGGGTGGTAGATCTCTCTCTGCAGGTGCCTCCCTCTGGAATGGCCTCCCTGTCCCTTCCAAACTTGAGCAGGACCACCTGAGGATCCAGAAGCAGTTCAAGACCCTCCTTTTTACTTCTACTTTGTCTCTCTCTTACCCCGCTGACCTACTTATCTGCTGCGCCAATTATTTGCATGGCTACCTTCAATCTCAATGGGCACCATGCTCCTCCACGACCAGTAGCCCCTGCACTGCCTTCTGGCCTACCGCGCACTTGGGGCTGTATATGCAACTGTGCAGTCCCCTGCTTCTTTGTACTTACCCAGAGCTGCGCTGCCCTGGCTGCACTTACTTAGAGCAATGCTGCCCTGATTGCAATTCGCCCTTCCCTCCCCCTGGAACTTTTCCTCTCTGTCTCCCCTTGCACTTGCACGATCTGAATGACACATGGCCTAGTGAGATTGTTTGTTTTGTCCTCCCTCTTTCTTCCCTAACTTGTCTTGTCGCGCCTAGATACACTTGTGTACAGGCGTGCTATAAATGACTCATCATATCATATCATAACGGGACCTTAGTGAGCAATGAACACGTTAATATGGAGGGGGCACCATCACTCCTGGGGGTGGCATATTTATTACAGTCAGGTAAGAATCTGGCACGATGTGGACAGTGGAATGCAAGGTTGTTAATGAAAAGAACCCTCTCCAGGATGTTGAGGGATGGAGATATGTGAACTGTCCACATGTCCAGAATAAATCCACCAGGGCAGCTGTATCACCAGACAGATCTCTCTCTGCATAAACATGGTTTTGTTGCAATGTTCATTGTTACCAACTGGGACGGTGCCATGTCCTCTGAAACAAAATGAAAAGCGTGTCAGTATCTGTACTATAGCAGGTTTTTCATTCATCTCGATCCATGTCCGCTTCAGTGTATAATCATTACAGGTATCCTGACAAGTTTGATTGACCTGTGCCACTACTTCTTCCATGGACCCCCGTAGGCCCTGCTCTACAGCTCACTAGTCCTTTTTCCCATCTGTTGTTTGTAAACCGTGCACCTCCCATCTTCAATACTGGTTTAATTTTACACTGTTTGCTCCTTATGTTCTACACTTTCACTTTCAATTTTTTCCATCACAATGGCCTGAACACTGTGTCCTTGAAAAAACCCTTGTATTCTACAGAGGGCCAGATGTACTAAGCATTGTTCTTTCAGAGGTGGCATTTCTCTAGGGATGAGCAGTGTGGGCATGCCTATAGAATGAGGTATCAGAGAGCAGATGTAACAACTCTCATTTGACCCCGCCCTTCCCACCTCTCTCATGTGGTTGTACCACATATTGTCAGTATCAAGGCATTAAAATAACTCCTTTACATTCCATATCAACTTCGGTTTCCCTTCTATTTCTTACTACTAATAAATGTTGTACTTATTATACTGCCCTTTTATATGCCCTAACCATTTATTTATTTATTTATTTTTATTAATTTATTTGTATTTGTAGACTGCACTTACAGCCCACAGGCATCGAGGCGCTTGCAAGTAAATGAAAGGAAGCTTAATTGTTAATACAGTGATACAGTCTTAGTTACAGGCATGTTATAGAGAACAGATGATAACATGAGGTTTAGGATTGACAAATCAAACAAATAGCCTGGTTTTGATGGCTTTGCGGAATATACTTATTGCTACTATGAAAGAAAAAAGAAGACAGAGACCGAAGCATCCTTCACACAATACTATGCCTCCTATATAGAGCACTATATTCTTAAAATGATGTCTTGATCTTGGTGTAATGCTCACCTGTTGGGGTCTTGCGGGTGCGTTGTGGTACATCTCAATTATACAACCCACAACACTTTGCGCCCTGACCATGGTTAGCTCTCACGGATGCACCAGCGTACTCCAGTTGAAAGGGATGAGGAGAATACGTGAAGGCTGGTGATGTGAAGACTGCACTCCCATGATACTTTTCTTCTAGTGATAGTGTGGCCCTAAGAGAGAACAATTAGTGTGAGAGCTATCACCCATGGCGTTCCCCACCACCGAATGTACTCCCATCCCCAGGGATGGTGGATTTACTGTAGTGCGCGGTGATAGGGGGTTCAGAAGCAGCTTCCTCCAGTTGTGTCACTTGAACAACGACTCAGTACAGCTGTGGTCAGCAAACTTCTGGTTCTGCTTTGCTGTTAGTATTCCAAAGTGGGTCCAAAAAGTGGTTTCCTTCTGCCAGTTCAGTTTTAAAGTTCCAGGATGATATCCAAAATATCTTGATAATGTGAATGAACTCCAAATACCTTACTTGTTTGTTTTCTGTTGTGTCCTTATATGTTGCCTGTATAAACAACATCTTTAATATGTTGTTTTTTGTATTGCATGTCCCTATAAGCAAGGCGATGGTGTGGCGCCCATGACCGTGATGGTAGAGTTTCCAGAAGGGGTTCAACACAAGGCAATGCATGTGAGATTATCTTGCTGTCAGTGCATTGCACTTTGTGTGGGCATTAGACTGAAGTTAGCTTGATCCTGATGTGTGTTCTTGGGTGGTTGATATCCTCAGTTGCTTTACTAACATCAGAAAGGTGAACCCAGTAGTGAAGCTCTTTCACCTTTACTGCAGATGGAGTTGAATAGACTGCACAATAGGGTTCTTGATATCTGTTCTCATTCAATCTCCTCACACATGATACGACATAAGAGCTGTGGTGACTTTAAAGATGTTGGGTCGACTGACAGCAGCTGTTTGTTCTCTTCTTGGTGCAAGCTGTTGCGAGATAACTTTAGTACATTTGGTTGAATTAAACAGATACCCCTGAAACTCCTGCCCTATGTGCCCTATGTGCATCTGATATGGTGTGTGCAGGTGTGAGCAGACTGTGCGACCTTCTCCTCATTGCAATCTTGTGCAGGGACAAGTTATGGTCCTTACGAGACTGGTTCCTCAGGCTGAAAAGAGCCAGATGGAGACCGTGCAGCCAGTTCCTCATAAGGTATGACAAAGCTTCAATAACATTTGCGTCAGCAGACCATTAAAGTTCTCCACAATCCCATTGGCTTGTTGGTGATAAATTGAACAAAGCTTGGGTTTGATCCCTGAAAGGGATGTAATCTCTCTAAACAATTAATTAAAAAGTGGATACCATTATCGGATTTTAGGACATCACAAATTCCTCATCGAGGAAATACCTTGCAGACTAGAAATTTGGCTACTGAATTAGCATCATGGTTGGGCACAGGGACCGGCTTCAAACCAACAAGAGAATGGGCACACAACAACAATAAGGTAACGATAGTTACTGTAACTGTTAAACATATCGACAGTCAACATGAGCTTACTGAAGGGTCCTGAATAACTGGACAATGTGCCACGCAATGTCCTGAGGTTGTGTCCAGTCCCATAACGATGAGAGTTAGTACAATTTGCTACAAATTTGTGCATGTATTTCTGTAGGTTGGGGAAAATCCAGTGCTCCTGGATGTCAGAAGATATTTATTTCTTAGATTATTTGTTGGGTAATGCAGTTGCTCAAGAGCAGCCATAATCAAATACAACAGCATAACTATAATGTTTTTCTCTCCAAATCAAATAAGTGGGTGAAAGGGAGCACCCTCTGTTAACCCATAACTCCTTTTCCTGTTGTGGTGCTTGCCCTGGTAATTTAATAATCTAAGCAAGGGAAACTACACTATACGCTACTGTCAGTTGTAACTGTTGTAACACTATGTCCAGACAGGGTATGACATCTGGGCTAACCAAGTACGCTGCTTCTTTGGCGGCCCTGTCTGCAGTGGCATTGCTGAGTGAAATGAAGTCATAGTTGTTAGTGTGGCCCGTGCATTTTACAACCGCCATTACTGAGGGAAGTACCAACACGTCAATCAATATTTTGAGCAGCGTTGCATGCTGCCCAGGTGCTCCATCGGACTTCCTAAACCCTCTCTTGCACCACCTTGATAAGCCAAATTAGAATATATTATAGCTCAGCAACGTCAAGACATTTCTAGTGCTTCTAGTGGGTTGCCAATTTCTTTTAAATCACAACCTTATATTCCCCAGTTACAAGAAAGACCACAGCTGCACCCTTATGCCTTTACCCTGTCTTCTGATCAGTTGATGATGACCCGTCAACGAAGATTACCTCCCCTTCTGTTAGTGCATCCTCACCTGCTTGTATTGAATCTTTATCTGGACCTTCATATGTGACACAACCATGCACCTACTCAACTGGTTGTATAGGTATCGCAATGTATGTAGCTTGATTTACTTTGTGACTCCTAACAATGTGAATGCAGGGATTCAATAGCATAACCTCATAACCCGATGCTCTCTGGGTAGTGAGGGTTGCTTTGCATCACTCTAAAATCACGAACATTGCACGCTCTTTACATATAATGTCACTGAACACCACATGGTGATGGTGGAAGACTTTTCTATGGCAAACCCTGCCGCTGGCAATGCTTGCTCACAGGGGAAATGACTCTGCATCACAGCATCTAGTAGTCCACTATAATAATCTAAGGGCATGTAACCTATGGAGTCTGTTATATCAATACTGCTGTCATTACCTGCCAGTTCGAATGTGAAAACAAAACATTTTATTTTGTGTAGTCTGTGGTAGCTAACACTGGGGCATTGCTGATGACATTCTTAAGTTCCTGAAAACTGTTGATAATTTCTCCTGTCCATGTAAGTGTATATCTACTCTACTGTGCATGCTTTAGCCCTTGCAACAAAGTTTTTGTGTAATTAGAGTAGTCAAAAATCCATGCCCGACAATAGTTACATGATCTTAGAAACTGCTGCATCTGCTTAACCGTGATTGGTTGCAGAGTCTTTTGTACTGCTGCTGCTCTCTCGGAGGTTACCTTCTTCCCTGTGGATGAAATTATTTGCCCTAAGTACACCACCTCTTTCTGGTAATATAGCAATTTGTCTTTGTCCACCTTGTACCCCTTCTCTGCGAGTAATGTCAATAGTGTCACTGAAACTTCTCTACACTGGTCTTCTGTGTAGCTACACACTAAAACATCATCTACTTATTTATTCATCCATTTAAACTAGTGTACTGAAATGTTTGTCCATGATAGGAGAACGTGGTGAGATACTGTGACTCAGAGTGCAATGGCACTGATAAGAAGACATTCTTCAAATCAATGACTGTAAAGTATACCGCATCAAGGGGTATGTTGCAAGGAATTGTGGATGGGTTAGGAACTACCAGAAATTCAGCTTCTACAATATCATTCAAGGGGCGCAGAACCTGTGTCATCCTCAAACTTGAACTCTTTGCTTTTTTGACAGGGTATATAAGCACACTATATGGTGATTTAGATTGTACTAGTATCCTTTGCTGCTGCAAAGCTAAAATGGTGTCAAACATTCACTCATCTGCATCTGTTGATGGTGGCTATTGTTGTACTTTAGGTGACACTGCATGCTGCTTTAACCTTATGTGTAAGGTGTAAGGGTGCAGAGGTAGAGTCAGGACACAAAGGTCCTGTGGTATAGTCTTTTATTGAACTGAAAATAAGGAAGAACCCTACATGTACCTATAACTAAAATGTGTTTCCTTGCCTCAACCAAAACTAAGGATAATGTCAGAATGTCTGTCAAAAGTATAGAGTGCACTGTCCTGTGTCTTAAACCTATTTCCATCCCTTACACTTCAACAGCAAATCTATAACTAAACTACTCCCTGCTTAGAACAGGATGACTCCCTTCTACGGGATGCTTTAGGTTAGGCAGCTCAAAATTCCAAGTTCCAAAACAATATTTGAAAGGCCTCTCCCTTCCGAAAGCGTTTCTCAGGTTCTCTTTAGCAATAAACTGTTTATCACAGTTCTGTCTTCTGCCAAAGGATATGCCTCCCTTACTCTGGTCTTCTCATAATTTGTGCCAAAAGAGTCTTTCTTTCCACCTTGGGCTTTCAATGACTTGTGCCAAAGGATCTCTTCCCTTGGACTTCTAGCAACTTGTGCCAAAGATTTTCTTCCCCTGGCCTTCTCGTAACTTATGCCAGAGGTTTTCTTCTCCTGGACTAATCATGCTTTGTGCCAAAGGTTCCCTTCCCCTGGACTTCTCATCTCGTTCTGTGGGTCCCAGGCCCCTTGTTAAACTCTGTAATGTGTTTTAACTAGGCCTGGTTCATTAACCTACCAAGCATCTCCTTCAGTCTCTCTGGGGTGCTCTTTCACCCCCTGTGTTCTCAACTGGTCATTATCCTGCCAGGCCTCTCTTTCAGTCTCTCTGGGCGCTCTTTCTTCCCCTCCATTCTCATCTCGTGTCTTTCTTCTTTCCCACTGGGACGAGGAAGATGACTCTGCACTCACCTTCAGGACTGCAACTAGGGCTGAAAAAAATTGCGAGTGGCTACCTGACTAAGTGTAACTTGTTATAAGTAATTTGACTATATGTTTTTTGTAACCTAAGTTTAAAAACGTTTTATATGACTGTAACTGCAACACTGTATAAAAATGCGACAACTCACCTGTATTTTCGCCGTGATACCCTCGGGTCTGGGCAAGTAACAAATGTAATAAATAAATAAATAAATACATTTCTATTTATTGGACTTTTGTATGGCGTCTATACAGCAGAAAGTGTTTCTAGGCTTCCTCCGAACCGCGGCCTGTGGGGAATCCCTGTGCCCTCCCCGCCCCCCATTGTATACCTTTATACTTGGTCTGCGAGGGTTCCATTCCTCTGCAACACTGGACAGCTTCTGCGGCTTCCCCTGTGCTTGTGCAGTCTTCGTTCAGTGTATAGCGGCTGTACCACACTGGTTTCTCTCCACGCGTCGGGTCTCGCATGGACCACTCAGGCAGCTTTGCTTCTGCCACCAGATGCAGTATCCCACAACCAGGTAAGTCGTGGTGCTTCCACGCCTTGACATACTCCGCCTATCTGTTCCAGGCGGTTGGGCCTGGCGTGGGACCTTTCGTCAGCGTGTTTCTCCCCAGCGGGAAGCTGTTCTGGGGCAGGACAAACTTTGAGGAGAGTCCCTTGTCAGTGTTTATGTCCTGACTGCTTTCTAGCTTCCAATAGCTAGCATGTTTGTATCAGTTCAGCGTAGGACTCTGCATCGCCTTGCTCTTCCTAGTCACAGTACTTTTCAAGTTATCCATATTCACTCTTCCCTCACTCTTCCTCATCATATTGTTATTTGCCTGATAAACACAATTACCATGCATAAGGAAGTTAGTGGAAGCAAGAGGAGAAAGAGAGTATGCAGTTATCTGAGTCCTAAATATAGGGATGGATGTCTCATGTGGAACAGCCTGATGGTGTGTTTACTATGTGTTTTCTCTCTACATTCCTCACCTCTCCCAGAGAAGGGGTCACCAACCATGGGATCCTCCCACTGATTACCACCACCAGGGCGACTATCGGGTAGCAGCCTCACCTCCTTGACACCATGGGAAGATTCCCCCTCTCGGGGAGAAGTGACGACATTGAGGGATTCATCACATACCCTTCCACTTATGTCGCTGGCTTCCTCATCTTCTAAGGGAAATCGGGACAGGAAATCATCATTTCCTTGATCCTTTCTGTTTCTGTGTTCTACAGAGAAATAGAAGGGTAGAAGATTGAGGTACCAGCCCATCACACAGGGGTGTGTGACTTTCCAGATACTCAACCGAGTGATGGGGGCGTGATCAGTGGTTGATCTAAATCGCTTCCGGTAAGATAGTACTTTAGATATCCTACTGCCCACTTGATTGCTAAAGCCTCTAACTCAATAGCAGCACAATTATGCTCCACAGGGAACAGTTTTCGGGAAGTTTCAAGTACAGGATGCCCAATGCCTTCATATTCCTGGGATAATACTGCCCAGAGACCAACTTTTGTCGCGTCTGTCTGTAGAAGGAACTCTTCTGAAATTAGCGACCTTTAATACAGGTTCATTAGACAAAATGGCTTTTAGGGTGTCAAAACAGGCCTGATCTTCCGTTTGTCACTTTAGCTTCTGGAGCTCAGTGTTTTTTAGCTTGTCTGTTAAAGTGGCCCTAATAGTAGAATAGTTGGGAATGAATCTTCTGTAGTACTCTACTAATCCTAAAAGGGCCATCAAATCTCTCTTTGTTTTTGCTACTGACATTTTCTGAACCTCGTGCACTTTTTTGGCTTACGGTTGGACTAAACCATTTCCCGCAAAGACCCCTAGATTACGTACTACAGATTGGACGAGATGGCACTTTTAGGGTTTTCTGTGAGGCATGCGTGTCTCAGTGCTTGAATTAATTTAAATCGATGGACAATATTTTCTCCCCAACTTTTACTGTGGATAACAATGTCATCCAGGTAGGCACCGAAAAACTCATATAAAGGACAAAGGATTTGGCCCATTAGCCTCTGAAAAGTAGCCAGGGCTCCATGGAGTCCAAAAGAGAGGACTTTGAAATGAAATAAACCTCTAGGGGTGGAAAAAGCTGTCTACTCTTGGTCCGCTGGATTAAACAGCACCTGCCAGTAGCCCTCTCTAATGCCTTGTCTCTGTTATCTTTCCTCTCATGTCTGTTTTTATTCTCCTGCACGTGTTCTTCATTCTCAGTATCAATTTCTATTATCAGTTCCTCGTCCCCCCTGTGCCCAATCACAATTTTGCTCTTTTACTTTGTTAGCTCCTTCTCACTGGAATGCTCTTCAGCTAACTCTTTGTTCTATTACCTCTTACTCTCTATTTCGTACTAATCTTAAGACCTAACTTCTTCATTTAGAACGACAACCATGAATACCGGTTTGCAGTTTTTAACTCTGCATTTTATTGTACTGTTAAGTGTGTTTTCTATTTAGTGCTTTGGCATAAAGCGCTATATACGTCACAAATAAATCCAAATCCAAATTATAGCCTCTGTGGGCTCTGACCTAGTCAGAACATATTGGTCAGGGCTGTGCAGTAGTGTTCTGACCATCCTCACATAGTGTGAGGTGTCCATAATTGTAGGTAAAGACCCAGAACCGGGTTGGTAAAAAAATAACTCCACAAGGGGTCAACTAATCCATGCTTAAGTATTACAAAGAAAACATGGTGTATTGCATGTAAAATGTGTCAGACAGTCCCGAACACCTGAACTGAAACGAAGCTCAAAATGTCCAGTCTTTTAAAAACATTATCCCTTGGTCCTCATTGGCTGCCACCTTTGCACAAATCTAAATGTCTCTGTAGTCCATTACCCTATTGGTTAAACTTATCTAAATACATTGCCCTAAAAATGACCTAATACATTGTCATCAACAGCACTGCAACATTATTGGTTCACCTGTAAAAAGAACATAATTACAACAAGGCATGTATCTCATTTGCTGGAGGGATCTTGACTCCCACATGGTGTGCTTCTCCTAACAGCGCCCAATCAGAGAGTAGGTGAGAGTACCAGGCCAACCCTACTTGGTAATACCATAACGTTCTCATTATGCCAGACGCGGTGGCACACTCGATCAGTTCATCCAATCATGTACCTCAAAATACGGTACGACCATAGCACAACCTCTCCATCATGAAAAAACAGATTCCCATCCTTCCCTTAGGCCAGGACTTTGGTTATTTATTCATCCCCAGGGTACGGCCTTCTGCAGTTCACCCCTTGCTAGACCCCTGAGCGATGCTGACCAGCACGTTCTGCTCCCATAAAATCAACCTTCAAAGGCACATGCTATCTCTATTTCCCAGACCCAACATTCCAGTCCCTATTACCTTGGGGCCCTAGAGTTTGACCCAATCAACTGTTATCTGTTCCACACATCTCCCTGTGGTCACACAGCCTAACTTCTCTCTGGAGGAAGGAGAGTTTGTCCTTCACAGGCACATGAACTCACAGGATCGAGGCTTCAACATAGGACCTTTGTCTTGTATTTCCAGAACACATTTTATAACTTCGCTTGAAATCCACTACCTGCTCGCACACCGCCCGAGCACAACATTGGCCCTTACTACTAAACACTAACACCTATATGCTATACATTGTCATAACCTAAACCTCAGCATCTGCAACATCATGAACATTGTTGCTCTTTCTGTAAGGCTTTATGATGCTTCTAATGTGTGCCAAAGCTTACTACAAAACACACGTGCTCGAATGACCGCACCCAGCATAAAATGCTAAGATGAGATGCCTACTAACAGAGTTTACGTAGCCTGAACAGTTTTCCCTGTTTGGGACAGTGCAGTTGTATCCCAACAATCCCCCTTTAGCTAATCCTGCATTAACTACCTCTGCCTCCCACCTTCTATAATCATCATCCTTAGGCATCCACGCCCTATACACATTGTGCACATTGTGCAGGTTCTCCACCATTGGGGCGTATTCCTCTGGAGTGCATGTAAAAAATAAAACACCCCCCATCTCCTTCAAGATCTACTGAGAGCTCGACATAATCTTCAGGGTCAGGTGGGGGTAAAGATAATATTCCCGGTGGACCAACCTGCATTTCTAATCTCACCATCCCAGACTCTTCTCAGTTTCCGTAGAGCAGCCTTACCTGTAGTTATTGAGACAACATCTCAATAACAATCATGTGGCTCCAACGCCCCTTACGCAGGGCAATGGAGCGACATGGGCAGAACACTATGAGTAAAAAGACAACAATAGGAACCAGATGTTTAATAGCTATACCCAAGCAGAAAGGGGCCCATGAAAACAGTAAGTCGAGCCAATCTTCTTCACCTACTCCGTCTTCCATCTCCATGGCAATGAGTAGGTCATGGCTGGCCCCTATTGCGTGAGCTAGGGACCCGTTATCAGAGTCATTTGGGCGGGTGTATGTACAAGATGGGCTCCCTATCTTCTTACATACATCCCCCTCCATAGCCATAAGGAGATCCAGAACATACCGGTTCTGGAGAGTTATAAGGCATATGGCCCGCAACTCCTCTCTAATTGAGGGAAGTAAAAATGCCTCTGACTTTTTAAATAGATAGTGCTGCTCAGGAATTGCTTTGAGTTTGTTGGATGATTCCTGAGACCAGTAATTAGAACATTTTGTCTGCGTGTTCCCTACTATGTGACCCCCCCACCCTCTGTGCATTTTGTGCGGCGGTGGCTGTGTGCCACTCCTCTCTCTTCACTCCCTCCTCCTGTGCCTCCTTGCACCCTTTATGGTGCTTTGTGTTTCCACTATCTTATCCAACTGCTGCTCAATCTGCTATCCTGTCCGTCTCACTAAGTCTGGAAGGAAGAAGCTCAAGAGGGACATCCTGGTCTCCAACCCAGGGCTCCCTATCGCTGATGCCCACATCAGTGCTACCTCCAGACAGACCCTCACTGACATCCTCTTTGTCATTCCCTCTCCAGACATATGGCCCCCTCATGTGGTTTCTCCTCGCTCTCCTTTTTCCTCCTCTCCCATTAATGGTGGAACTCAGTGGGGGGTCCTTTTGGCCCCATTCCACTCCTCTAAGACCATGATTAATGTCTATCTGAATGGCACCATCTTGGTCCAGGGCCCTCATTCCAATCTCCTCGTTTTCGATATTCGTCTCCTGCCTATTATCAACTTCCTTCCTTTTCCTGCTGCTCCTAAAAGCACTTCTCTGGCTCCTCTGCCACCTTCATCTTCCTCCACCTCTGTGGTACCCTCCTCATCCTCTCTTTCTTCCTCCTCTGCCATCTCTTTCTTCCTCCTCTGCCCACTCTTGGCCCCTCTACCACTTCCGCAGGGCATCCCTCAAGCCTGTACCCCTCCACAGAAGTCTTTCAAATGTGGCAACCTGCTCCACGTCAGTACTCTCAACCCTCGCTCTGCTGTCAAACACTCCTGCCACATCCTAGAAGAATTGGACCTGGGTGTCCTCACTCTCACCAAGACATGGTTCACGGCCAGCTCTGTAATGAGTTTTGACACTCTCCTCCCTGATGGCTACAAGATCCTCCCCGAACCCAGAACCAACCGTCCTGGAGGTGGAGTAGCTCTGATTTTTCTGGAACAAATCCCTGATTCTGTCATTCCTATGCAGGCCTACTACTTTGAATGCCTTGTCTGCAGACTTTCTATCTCTCCTGACCTCTCTCTGACTGTGGCCACCATCTAAAGGCCACCTCAACTGGTCGCACTCTTCCTCTCAGAGTGGGCTGACCTCTTCTTTTTTCTCCTTGCCTCTACCTACCATTGTCTCCTCCTCTGAGACCTCAACATACACCTAGATGCTTCAAATCCCTCCTCAGGCTTCTTCTGCAATCTCTGCAACACTCTCTCTCTTACTATTCTGTGCTCTGGCCCGACACACTGTGCCGGGCACACCTTTGATGTTCTCATCTCCACAGACATCCCTCTCGCCAATCCTCTCACCACTCCTCTTTCTTGGACTGACCACTTTCTGCTCTCCTCCCACCAGAAGCTCTCTGTCCCGCAGGTGAAGCCAACCCAAGCACTGCCACCTACCTTCTCGGTCACTCGGCCCATGTAGCGTGTGTCAGTGGAAGGCTTTGCTGCTACTTTCTCTCTTTGACCCTAGGCCTGCAGCTGACTCACACTCTGACACAGCCCTCTCTAACCTGAATCTTTCTATCTCTAACACTCTGGATGTCCTTGCCCTTGTCATGAGAATCTGCCTGAAGCCTTCCTCCAAGTGCAACTCTCGCTATGACTCTGACCTTCCCACCATGCAAGTGTAGGGTGGCTGAGAGGAAGTGTAGGACATCGGGCGCATCCTCTAACAAACTGACTGCTGCCTTAGGCAATACAGACTCTCTCTTCTGTTCAAGAAGAGAGCCCACATCCAAGCCTGCATCTCTGTGGCTTCTAACAACACAGCCAAACTCTTAAAAATCTAATCTGCAAGGAGCTGGCCAATCCTACTGCAGTCTCTACCTCTCCTGTTCCCTCCTAGGCTCTCTGCACAATTCTGGCTTCTCACTTCACCACTAAAACTCAGGACATCCTTTCCTCTTTCTCCTCTTCTTCTCCTTCTACTTTTCTCGGCCCCCCTCTGGCCGCCTCTCCCTGTCCTCCTCCTTGCTCCTCTTTCTCTCCAAACAAACCTGACGATGTTTCTAGACAAGTTTGATCTAGGAAAGTGTCATTCAAGCAAGTGCACTGCTGTTCCTCCAGAACCATCAAGTACCACATTGCCACCTTTCACCAGCCTTGTCCGATTTCTGCAATCACTCTTTTGCCACTGGAACTCCCCCCCATAAAGGACTCCCTTGTGCACACCCTCCGGAAAAAAAAGGATTCTTCCTGCCCGGCAAACTACCGCCCAATCTCTATCACCCCTTTCCTGGGCAAACGCCTGGAAAAGCTGGCCATCTCCCAGCTTACTCTCCACACTGAATCTGTTGGTTGACTCCATGACCATCAGTCTGGCTTCAGAGCAGCCAGAGGCACAGAAACTGCTCTCCTGAACACCTGTGAAGATCTGCTCACTAATCTCGACTCTAGTCTTCCTTCTGTCCTCATCCTCCTTAATCTTTCCTCTGCTTTTGACACTGTCAATCAAGCCATCCTGATCAATCGTCTCCGTAAGAACCTGGGCATCATCAACCAGGCCCTGGCTTGGTTTACCTCCTTCCTTCTGGACCGACCCTCCCAGGTCCAACTCGGGTCCTTTCTCTCCACCACCTCTTTCTCCATGTGTGGTGTTCCCCAGGGCTCTAACCTCTCAACCTGGCTTTTCAAAGTCTACTTGGCCAATTTGGACCACCTCATCTGTACCTTACCCTCTAACTTTCAGTGTTATGCAGATGACACTGAGCTCTCCTTCAGGCTCCCCTCGGCCTCCTCTCCTCTCTCTCTCATTCTTGACTGTCTATCTGCAATTCAGGAGTGGTGCACCTCCAACGATCTCTGCCTTAATGTGAGTAAGACTATTTCCTTCTCATTGGGACCCCTGCTCCCGCTTTCCATCTTTCACTCTGGCTGTCCTCCTTGGGCCCTCTTCCTGCGCCTTCCTGTGAGGCAAACACCGTGCTTTCATCTCCGCTCTCTCCTTCTCTCCTCACATCATGGACCACGGTAAGAGGTCCCAAGACCAACTGCACCTCCTCAGAGGTATTCTTCGCTTTCTCACTTTCCCCCAGAAGCTCACTGTCTCCAGAGCGCTGGTTCTCTCTTGGCTGGACTACTGCAACAGCCTCTTTCTCAATATGCCTTCCTCTACTCTCCGCCCTCTGCAACTAGTCCAGAACAGGACTGTGAGAATTGTCCTTGGTGTCAAGCAAGGGGATCGTATTTCTCCAGCCCTGAAAGCTCTCTACTGGCTCCCGGTGGCTGCAAGGATCAAGTTCAAGACCCTCTGCATCGTTCACAAGGCTTTCTGGGCCAGGTCCCACACTACATCCAACTCTCTCTTCCTAAACACCTTCCTTCTCTAGCTCTTCGCTCAGCAACCTCCAACTCTCCGAGGGTCAGGCGCATCTCAAGACAGAGAGTGGGTGGTAGATCTCTCTCTGCAGGTGCCTCCCTCTGGAATGGCCTCCCTGTCCCTTCCAAACTTGAGCAGGACCACCTGAGGATCCAGAAGCAGTTCAAGACCCTCCTTTTCACTTCTACTTTGTCTCTCTCTTACCCCGCTGACCTACTTATCTGCTGCGCCAATTAGTTGCATGGCTACCTTCAATCTCAATGGCCACCATGCTCCTCCACGACCAGTAGCCCCTGCACTGCCTTCTGGCCTACCGCGCACTTGGGGCTGTATATGCAACTGTGCAGTCCCCTGCTTCTTTGTACTTACCCAGAGCTGCGCTGCCCTGGCTGCACTTACTTAGAGAAATGCTGCCCTGATTGCAATTCGCCCTTCCCTCCCCCTGGAACTTTTCCTCTCTGTCTCCCCTTGCACTTGCACGATCTGAATGACACATGGCCTAGTGAGATTGTTTGTTTTGTCCTCCCTCTTGCTTCCCTAACTTGTCTTGTCGCGCCTAGATACACTTGTGTACAGGCGTGCTATAAATGACTCATCATATCATATCATAACGGGACCTTAGTGAACAATGAAAACGTTAATATGGAGGGGGCACCATCACTCCTGGGGGTGGCATATTTATTACAGTCAGGTAAGAATCTGGCACGATGTGGACAGTGGAATGCAAGGTTGTTAATGAAAAGAACCCTCTCCAGGATGTTGAGGGATGGAGATATGTGAACTGTCCACATGTCCAGAATAAATCCACCAGGGCAGCTGTATCACCAGACAGATCTCTCTCTGCATAAACATGGTTTTGTTGCAATGTTCATTGTTACCAACTGGGACGGTGCCATGTCCTCTGAAACAAAATGAAAAGCGTGTCAGTATCTGTACTATAGCAGGTTTTTCATTCATCTCGATCCATGTCCGCTTCAGTATATAATCATTACAGATATCCTGACAAGTTTGATTGACCTGTGCCACTACTTCTTCCATGGACCCCCGTAGGCCCTGCTCTACAGCTCACTAGTCCTTTTTCCCATCTGTTGTTTGTAAACCGTGCACCTCCCATCTTCAATACTGGTTTAATTTTACACTGTTTGCTCCTTATGTTCTGCACTTTCACTTTCATTTTTTTCCATCACAGTGGCCTGAACACTGTGTCCTTGAAAAAACCCTTGTATTCTACAGAGGGCCAGATGTACTAAGCATTGTTCTTTCAGAGGTGGCATTTCTCTAGGGATGAGCAGTGTGGGCATGCCTATAGAATGAGGTATCAAAGAGCAGATGTAACAACTCTCATTTGACCCCGCCCTTCCCACCTCTCTCATGTGGTTGTACCACATATTGTCAGTATCAAGGCATTAAAATAACTCCTTTACATTCCATATCAACTTCGGTTTCCCTTCTATTTCTTACTACTAATAAATGTTGTACTTATTATACTGCCCTTTTATATGCCCTAACCATTTATTTATTTATTTATTTTTATTAATTTATTTGTATTTGTAGAGTGCACTTACAGCACACAGGCATCGAGGCGCTTGCAAGTAAATGAAAGGAAGCTTAATTGTTAATACAGTGATACAGTCTTAGTTACAGGCATGTTATAGAGAACAGATGATAACATGAGGTTTAGGATTGACAAATCAAACAAATAGCCTGGTTTTGATGGCTTTGCGGAATATACTTATTGCTACTATGAAGGAAAAAAGAAGACAGAGACCGAAGCATCCTTCACACAATACTATGCATCCTATATAGAGCACTATATTCTTAAAATGATGTCTTGATATTGGTGTAATGCTCACCTGTCGGGGTCTTGCGGGTGCGTTGTGGTACATCTCAATTACACAACCCACAACACTTTGCGCCCTGACCATGGTTAGCTCTCACGGGTGCACCAGCGTACTCCGGTTGAAAGGGATGAGGAGAATATGTGAAGGCTGGTGATGTGAAGACTGCACTCCCATGGTACTTTTCTTCTAGTGATAGTGTGGCCCTAAGAGAGAACAATTAGTGTGAGAGCTATCACCCATGGTGTTCCCCACCACCGACTGTAGTGCCATCCCCAGGGATGGTGGACTTACTGTAGTGCGCGGTGATAGGGGGTTCAGAAGCAGCATCCTCCAGTTGTGTCACTTGAACAACGACTCAGTACAGCTGTGGTCAGCTTACTTCTGGTTCTGCTTTGCTGTTAGTATTCCAAAGTGTGTCCAAAAAGTGGTTTCCTTCTGCCAGTTCAGTTTTAAAGTTCCAGGATGATATCCAAAATATCTTGATAATGTGAATGAACTCCAAATACCTTACTTGTTTGTTTTCTGTTGTGTACTTATATGTTACCTGTATAAACAACATCTTTAATATGTTGTTTTTTGTATTGCATGTCCCTATAATCAAGGCGATGGTGTGGGGCCCATGACCGTGATGGCAGAGTTTCCAGAAGGGGTTCAACACAAGGCAATGCATGTGAGATTATCTTGCTGTCAGTGCATTGCTCTTTGTGTGGGCATTAGACTGATGTTAGCTTGATCCTGATGTGTGTTCTTGGATGGTTGATATCCCCAGTTGCTTTCCTAACATCAGAAAGGTGGACCCAGTAGTGAAGCTCTTTCACCTTTACTGCAGATGGAGTTGAATAGACTGCACAATAGGGTTCTTGATATCTGTTCTCATTCAATCTCCTCACACATGATACGACATAAGAGCTGTGGTGACTTTAAAGATGTTGGGTCAACTGATGCAGCTGTTTGTTCTCTTCTTGGTGCAAGCTGTTGCGAGATAACTTTAGTACATTTGGTTGAATTAAACAGATACCCCTGAAACTCCTGCCCTATGTGCATATGATATGGTGTGTGCAGGTGTGAGCAGACTGTGCAACCTTCTCCTCATTGTAATCTTGTGCAGGGACAAGTTATGGTCCTTACCAGACTGGTTCCTCAGGCTGAAAAGAGCCAGATGGAGACCGTGCAGCCAGTTCCTCATAAGGTATGACAAAGCTTCAATAACATTTGCGTCAGCAGACCATTAAAGTTCTCCACAATTCCATTAGCTTGTTGGTGATAAATTGAACAAAGCTTGGGTTTGATCCCTAAAAGGGATGTAATCTCTCTAAACAATTAATTAAAAAAGTGGATACCATTATCGGATTTTAGGACATCACAAATTCCTCATCGAGGAAATACCTTGCAGACTAGAAATTTGGCTACTGAATTAGCATCATGGTTGGGCACAGGGACCGGCTTCAAACCAACAAGAGAATGGGCACACAACAACAATAAGATAACGATAGTTACTGTATCTGTTAAACATATTGACATAGTCAACATGAGCTTACTGAAGGGTCCTGAATAACCGGACAATGTGACACCCAATGTCCTGAGGTTGTGTCCAGTCCCATAACGATGAGAGTTAGTACAATTTGCTACACATTTGTGCATGTATTTCTGTAGGTTGGGGAAAATCCAGTCCTCCTGGATGTCAGAAGATATTTATTTCTTAGATTATTTGTTGGGTAATGCAGTTGCTCAAGAGCAGCCATAATCAAATACAACAGCATAACTACGTTACCTATAATGTTTTTCTCTCCAAATCAAATAAGTGGGTGAAAGGGAGCACCCTCTGTTAACCCATAACTCCTTTTCCTGTTGTGGTGCTTGCCCTGCTAATTTAATAATCTAAGCAAGGGAAACTACACTATACGCTACTGTGAGTTGTAACTGTTGTAACACTATGTCCAGACAGGGTATGACATCTGGGCTAACCAAGTACGCTGCTTCTTTGGCTGCCCTGTCTGCAGTGGCATTACCGAGTGAAATGAAGTCATAGTTGTTAGTGTGGCCCGTGCATTTTACAACGGCCATTACTGAGGGAAGTACCAACACGTCAATCAATATTTTGAGCAGTGTTGCATGCTGCCAGGTGCTCCATCGGACTTCCTAAACCCTCTCCTGCACCTCCTTGATAAGCCAAATTAGAATATATTATAGCTCAGCACCGTCAAGACATTTCTAGTGCTTCTAGTGGGTTGGCAATTTCTTTTAAATCACAACCTTATATTCCCCAGTTACAAGAAAGACCACAGCTGCACCCTTATGCCTTTACCCTGTCTTCTGATCAGTTGTTGATGACCCGTCAACGAAGATTACCTCCCCTTCTGTTAGTGCATCCTCACCTGCTTGTATTGAATCTTCATCTGGACCTTCATATGTGACACAACCATGCACCTACTCAACTGGTTGTATAGGTATCGCAATATATGTAGCTTGATTTACTTTGTGACTCCTAACAATGTGAATGCAGGGATTCAATAGCATAACCTCATAACCCGATGCTCTCTGGGTAGTGAGGGTTGCTTTGGATCACTCTAAAATCACGAACATTGCACGCTCTTTACATATACTGTCACTGAACACCACATGGTGATGGTGGAAGACTTTTCTATGGCAAACCCTGCCGCTGGCAATGCTTGCTCACAGGGGAAATGACTCTGCATCACAGCATCTAGTAGTCCACTATAATAATCTAAGGGCATGTAACCTATGGCGTCTGTTATATCAATACTGCTGTCATTACCTGCCAGTTCGAATGTGAAAACAAAACATTTTATTTTGTGTAGTCTGTGGTAGCTAACACTGGGGCATTGCTGATGACATTCTTAAGTTCCTGAAAACTGTTGATAATTTCTCCTGTCCATGTAAGTGTATATCTACTCTACTGTGCATGCTTTAGCCCTTGCAACAAAGGTTTTGTGTAATTAGAGTAGTCAAAAATCCATGCCCGACAATAGTTACACAATCTTAGAAACTGCTGCATCTGCTTAACCGTGCTTGGCTGCAGAGTCTTTTGTACTGCTGCTGCTCTCTCGAAAGGTTACCTTCTTCCCTGTGGATGAAATTATTTGCCCTAAGTACACCACCTCTTTCTGGTAATATAGCAATTTGTCTTTGTCCACCTTGTACCCCTTCTCTGCGAGTAATGTCAATAGTGTCATTGAAACTTCTCTACACTGGTCTTCTGTGTAGCTACACACTAAAACATCATCTACTTATTTATTCATCCATTTAAACTAGTGTACTGAAATGTTTGTCCATGATAGGAGAACGTGGTGAGATGCTGTGACTCAGAGTGCAATGGGACTGAGAAGAAGACATTCTTCAAATCAATGACTGTAAAGTATACCGCATCAACGGGGTATGTTGCAAGGAATTGTGGATGGGTTAGGAACTACCAGAAATTCAGCTTCTACAATATCATTCAAGGGGCGCAGAACCTGTGTCATCCTCAAACTTGAACTCTTTGCTTTTTTGACAGGGTATATAACCGCATTATATGGTGATTTAGATTGTACTAGTATCCTTTGCTGCTGCAAAGCTAAAATGGTGTCAAACATTCACTCATCTGCATCTGTTGATGGTGGCTATTGCTGTACTTTAGGTGACACTACATGCTGCTTTAACCTTATGTGTAAGGTGTAAGGGTGCAGAGGTAGAGTCAGGACACAAAGGTCCTGTGGTATAGTCTTTTATTGAACTGAAAATAAGGAAGAACCCTACATGTACCTATAACTAAAATGTGTTTCCTTGCCTCAACCAAAACTAAGGATAATGTCAGAATGTCTGTCAAAAGTATAGAGTGCACTGTCCTGTGTCTTAAACCTATTTCCATCCCTTACACTTCAACAGCAAATCTATAACTAAACTACACCCTGCTTAGAACAGGATGACTCCCTTCTACGGGATGCTTTAGGTTAGGCAGCTCAAAATTCCAAGTTCCAAAACAATATTTGAAAGGCCTCTCCCTTCCGAAAGCGTTCCTCAGGTTCTCTTTAGCAATAAACTGTTTATCACAGTTCTGTCTTCTGCCAAAGGATATGCCTCCCTTACTCTGGTCTTCTCATAATTTGTGCCAAAAGAGTCTTTCTTTCCACCTTGGGCTTTCAATGACTTGTGCCAAAGGATCTCTTCCCTTGGACTTCTAGCAACTTGTGCCAAAGATTTTCTTCCCCTGGCCTTCTCGTAACTTATGCCAGAGGTTTTCTTCTCCTGGACTAATCATGCTTTGTGCCAAAGGTTCTCTTCCTCTGTACTTCTCATGCGTTATGCCAAAGGTTCCCTTCCCCTGGACTTCTTGTGTTTGTTACCAAAGGTTCCCTTCCCCTGGACTTCTCATCTCGTTCTGTGGGTCCCAGGCCCCTTGTTAAACTCTGTAATGTGTTTTAACTAGGCCTGGTTCATTAACCTACCAAGCATCTCCTTCAGTCTCTCTGGGGTGTTCTTTCACCCCCTGTGTTCTCAACTGGTCATTATCCTGCCAGGCCTCTCTTTCAGTCTCTCTGGGCGCTCTTTCCTCCCCTCCATTCTCATCTCGTGTCTTTCTTCTTTCCCACTGGGACGAGGAAGATGACTCTGCACTCACCATCAGGACTGCAAGTAGGGCTGAAAAAAATTGCGAGTGGCTACCTGACTAAGTGTAACTTGTTATAAGTAATTTGACTATATGTTTTTTGTAACCTAAGTTTAAAAACGTTTTATATGACTGTAACTGCAACACTGTATAAAAATGCGACAACTCACCTGTATTTTCGCCGTGATACCCTCGGGTCTGGGCAAGTAACAAATGTAATAAATAAATAAATAAATACATTTCTATTTATTGGACTTTTGTATGGCGTCTATACAGCAGAAAGTGTTTCTAGGCTTCCTCCGAACCGCGGCCTGTGAGGAATCCCTGTGCCCTCCCCGCCCCCCATTGTATACCTTTATACTTGGTCTGCAAGGGTTCCATTCCTCTGCAACACTGGACAGCTTCTGCGGCTTCCCCTGTGCTTGTGCAGTCTTCGTTCAGTGTATAGCGGCTGTACCACACTGGTTTCTCTCCACGCGTCAGGTCTCGCATGGACCACTCAGGCAGCTTTGCTTCTGCCACCAGATGCAGTATCCCACAACCAGGTAAGTCGTGGTGCTTCCACGCCTTGACATACTCCGCCTATCTGTTCCAGGCGGTTGGGCCTGGCGTGGGACCTTTCCTCAGCGTGTTTCTCCCCAGTGGGAAGCTGTTCTGGGGCAGGACAAACTTTGAGGAGAGTCCCTTGTCAGTGTTTATGTCCTGACTGCTTTCTAGCTTCCAATAGCTAGCATGTTTGTATCAGTTCAGCGTAGGACTCTGCATCGCCTTGCTCTTCCTAGTCACAGTACTTTTCAAGTTATCCATATTCACTCTTCCCTCACTCTTCCTCATCATATTGTTATTTGCCTGATAAACACAATTACCATGCATAAGGAAGTTAGTGGAAGCAAGAGGAGAAAGAGAGTATGCGGTTATCTGAGTCCTAAATATAGGGATGGATGTCTCATGTGGAACAGCCTGATGGTGTGTTTACTATGTGTTTTCTCTCTACATTCCTCACCTCTCCCAGAGAAGGGGTCACCAACCATGGGATCCTCCCACTGATTACCACCACCAGGGCGACTATCGGGTAGCAGCCTCACCTCCTTGACACCATGGGAAGATTCCCCCTCTCGGGGAGAAGTGACGACATTGAGGGATTCATCACATACCCTTCCACTTATGTCGCTGGCTTCCTCATCTTCTAAGGGAAATCGGGACAGGAAATCATCATTTCCTTGATCCTTTCTGTTTCTGTGTTCTACAGAGAAATAGAAGGGTAGAAGATTGAGGTACCAGCCCATCACACAGGGGTGTGTGACTTTCCAGATACTCAACCGAGTGATGGGGTCGTGATCAGTGGTTGATCTAAATCGCTTCCGGTAAGATAGTACTTTAGATATCCTACTGCCCACTTGATTGCTAAAGCCTCTAACTCAATAGCAGCACAATTATGCTCCAGAGGGAACAGTTTTCGGGAAGTTTCAAGTACAGGATGCCCAATGCCTTCATATTCCTGGGATAATACTGCCCAGAGACCAACTTTTGTCGTGTCTGTCTGTAGAAGGAACTTTTCTGAAATTAGCGACCTTTAATACAGGTTCATTAGACAAAATGGCTTTTAGGGTGTCAAAACAGGCCTGATCTTCCGTTTGTCACTTTAGCTTCTGGAGCTCAGTGTTTTTTAGCTTGTCTGTTAAAGTGGCCCTAATAGTAGAATAGTTGGGAATGAATCTCCGGTAGTACTCTACTAATCCTAAAAAGGCCATCAAATCTCTCTTTGTTTTTGCTACTGACATTTTCTGGACCTCGTGCACTTTTTTGGCTTATGGTTGGACTAAACCATTTCCCGCAAAGACCCCTAGATTACGTACTACAGATTGGACGAGATGGCACTTTTAGGGTTTTCTGTGAGGCATGCGTGTCTCAGTGTTTGAATTAATTTAAATCGATGGACAATATTTTCTCCCCAACTTTTACTGTGGATAACAATGCCATCCAGGTAGGCACCGAAAGACTCATATAAAGGACAAAGGATTTGGCCCATTAGCCTCTGAAAAGTAGCCAGGGCTCCATGGAGTCCAAAAGAGAGGACTTTGAAATTAAATAAACCTCTAGGGGTGGAAAAAGCTGTCTACTCTTGGTCCGCTGGATTAAACAGCACCTGCCAGTAGCCCTTAGTGATATCAATCGTGGTGAGATATGCTCAATTTCCTAGGCGATCAATTAGCTCATCTAAGCTCATCTATCCTCGGCACTGGATAGTTGTCACATTGGAATATTGTGTTGAGCTTTCTAAGTTCAATGCAGAATCTCCACGCTTGATCTGGTTTAGCCACCAGGACTATTAGCAATAACCAGGGACTTTGAAAGGGTTTGATGATATCGAAATACATCATCTTTTCCACCTCCTGAAGGACTATTTTGTTCCAGATTTCCGGAATCCTATAGGGCCTTAAGTTAATAACCTTACCGGGAGCAGTACGTATGTAATGAAAGATTGTTTTCACTCTCCCTGGTTCCTCACTAAAGAGCTTAGGGAAGCTCTTTATCAAACAAATCCTGTATGCATTTTTGTTGAAACGTTGGAAGGTCTGCTGGGGTAAGGCCGTAGTTCACAAGTTCTTCGGATAGAAGACTGGCCATTACAACAGTAGTTTGTTCTACGACTCCTCTCTCCACTCTTTAAACAAATGTACATGATATAGCTGGGTCTTATTTCTATGGACCGGTTCAGCAATGTAATGCAGTAATTACATGGTCCCATTTGTTCTACCACTACACATGGCCCATACCGATGAGATAGAATCTTATTATCTGAAGTGGGAAGCAATACATGGACCTTCTGTTCAAAAGAAAAGGAATGGGCTACTGCTTTATTATCATAATTCATTCTTTGTTGCTCTTCTGCTTTAGACAAATGGGAATTGACAATCTCCCTCACTAGGGTCATATGTCCTTTGATCTGTTTGGGATAATGGCAAAATAGCTTCCTCTTTTCCACCCCATGTCTCTTTTAACATGTCAAGCACATCCTGCGGATCACTTCCATACAGAGGTTCGAATGGAGAGAATCCCAGGGAGGTTTGTGGGGCTTTTCTGATTGCAAAGAGGGCCCATGGGATCATTGTGTTCCAATTCTTACCATCCGCCATCTTAGGATGCTCTTAAAGCTGTTATTAAAGAGTTCTACTAAACCATCTGTCTGTGAATGATACACAGATGTTCTTAGGGTTCATATTTGCAGATTAAGTTTCACCTGTCCCACAATCTTGCTCCTAAAATTGGAGCCTGATCTGTTAGAATTTCCTTGGGGAAACCTACTCAGGATATAAAGGGAATGAGATGTTTTGATATTTGGGATGCATTATTGCACATGGGCAAAGCCTCAGGGCATTTGGTGGCATAATCAAGGATGACTAAAATATATGTATTCCCCAATCTAGCGGGTTCAAGTGGTCCTATAATATCCATACCTATCCTAGAGAAGGTTATTTCTATGATAGGTAAAGGCTGTGAGCGAGTAGGGGAAGAACGGTGTGAGGCAGGTTTCTGACAAATGGCACAATATGCAATAAACCCTTTCAATTCTGCATAAATTCCAGGTCCAGAGGTAAGATGAGAGTGGGCAACCTCTAGTACAACTCTTCGGTGACTTCTGGGAACAACAATTTGTGACTGTGGGACTCCTCTGAGATGTTATCTCCTCTATATAATACTCCCTGTTTAAAAAAGAAGAACAGACCTCATTTACCTCTACCATCCTCCTCTGGGATCACCTTTAGGAAAGCCTCACATAAAATGTGGTTGTCCATCTGTGTAAATGCTAGGTCTCGCATAATTTCTGTATCAGGTATTCTGATAGGTTCAGGGTCTTGGTCAGCCTCTCCAAATCCATCCCTCCCTCACCTCAAGGAGTTTAGAAAGAGGGCTCTCTCCAGGGCCCTTTGGGCAATTTTCACTCGTGATACGTGTGTTTGCCATTGTTATGAATTAGCGCCTTTACATCCCCCTATAATTAGGATCTACCACTAAACTACACCCTGCTTAGAACAGGATGACTCGCTTCTTCTGGAAAGGTTCCAAAACAATATTGGGAAGGCGTCTTTCTTCCCCAGGTGTTCCTCAGGATCTCTTTATCAATAGTCACTTTATCACAGTTCCGTCTTCTGCCAAAGATATGACTCCCTTTCTCTGGTCTTCTTGTGATTTGTGCCAAAAGGGCCTTTCTTTGCCCTTTGGGATTTTCGTGACTTGTGCAAATGTGCCCCTTCCCTTGTAGCTCTCGCAACTTTCCCTGGACTTCTCGTGCTTTATGCCAAATGTTCTCTTCGTCTGGACTTTGGGTGCTTTATGCCAATGTTTCTCTTCCCCTGGACTTCTTGTCACGTTCTATGGACCCCAGATCCCTTGTTTAACTCTGTAATGTGTTTTAACTAGGACTGGTTCACTAACCTGTCACCCCTCTCTTTTAGTCTCTGTGGGGTGCTCTTTCACCCTGGCCATTCTCAACTGGTCTATCTTGATGCTTGGGTCCTTGACCCCTCTTCCAACTTTGCAATCTCTTTTAACTAGGCCTGGTTCACTATCCTGCCAGGACTCTCTTCCAGTCTCTCTGGGATCCTCTTTCATCCCCTCCGTTCTAAACCCATGTCTCTCTTTGTTCCCACTGGTACGAGGAAGATGGCTTTGCACTTCCTCCCAACCACAGGCTCTGGTGTATCCCTGTCCCTTCCCGGTCCTCCTCCTTATACTTTTGTAAATGGTTTGTGAGGGTTCCGGTCTTCTGCAACACCGAGTTAATCTAAGGGCTCCTGGCAGGGTCCTGATATACCCAGGAGGGTACATTTACAAATATCAAAGAAATCAGGATGAGAGATCCTACAAACAAAGTGTGTGGTGCTGAACAAGTCAATTTATTTCAAGACCACATGTTTTTTACTTAGTTAATTTACACAACTTTCGATAAGCACGAAAGTGACAGAAAACGGACAGATGTGATTATAAACAGTGGAAATACAAGATAAGTATCAGCCTCTTGGATGTAGAGGACAACGGCTCCACCTAAATGCACAGACAAATATGACAATCTGAAAGACTTGTGCTTCAACAAAAGTGCACCCAGGACAGAGAGCGGTCCTGGGCGTAGTTAACACAGGGTGTACACAACAGTATCTACAGGACATACACAAAGGAGGGTTTTTGTAGTTGTGTCACGGGGATCGACACGGCTGTGTTTCGGCCATGGAGGCTGGATTATAGCCTGGTTGGTTTGTTGGCCTTCATCAGGATTGGCACCAATGGTGGTGCTGTCCGTACTATCTGCAACACCGGACAGCTTCTGTGGCTTCCCATTGTCTCTTGCGGTCTTTGTTCAGTGTTTGACGTCTGTACCATGCTGGTTTCTGTCTCGTCTGGACCACTCGGACGTCTTTGTTTCTGACAGTGGACACTGGATCCCACAAACAGGTAAATCGTGGTTCTTTCCCACCTTACCGTTCTCCGCCTCTGTTCCAAGCGGTCGGGTCTGCCGCTGGACCTCTCCTCAGAGTTCCACTCCCCGGGGGGAAGCTGCACTGCAGCAGGACAAACTGAAAGGGGAGTCCCTTGTCAGTTTTTACGTCCTGACTGCTTCCTAGCTTCCAATAGCTAGCATGTTTGTATCAGTTCTGCGTATAGCTCTTTATAGCCTTGTTCGTTCACACTTCCTTACCACAATGACCGAGAGGATAAATATCGGGGGATGGAGGAAGTAGGCAAAGAAGAGAGTAGGCTGGAGAAAGCAAACTCATAAAGGGGGGAGAAGGAACAGACAAGGGAGAGGATGATCAAGGAGGATAAATATCTGGGGGATGGAGGAAGTAGGCAAAGGGGAAAGTAGGCTGGAGAAAGCAAACTGAAGGAGAATGCACAGACAAGGGATAGGATGACCAAGAGAATGAATACTGGGGGTTGGAGGAAGTAGACAATGGAGAGAATTGGCTGGAGAAAGCAAAACCATAAAACATATTTTCCTTTCAACAAATTAGTGTGTGTAATCTGTTTGGTTTGACTTTCCTTACTCTGTGCTTTCTTCTCTCACCCCTAAAAAACAGCCGCTCTACTATAACTTCGTTCCCCTTTGCATCGTGCCACAACATGCATTCCGACTGCTCAGCACTTTGGTCTTCTAGACGGACTAAATGAATGTGGGATTCTGAACGTTTTAACCTTATCCAATGTGTAGAATGCCCAGAGGGGTCTCAGGTGTTTTACATTTGCATCCAGGTTAGGGCCATTAGCCAATCAGGTGGCTGGACGAGAGGGCAAGAATATACATTCTCTACCCGCTGTTCCAGCCACCTGAGTCCCTTTTCCGGTTGGTCCCATTTATATTTTCATTTTTATGTGGGCAGGCTACAGGGACTTGGTGGGCAGAAGTTTAGGAGGCCACCATCAGTTTAGTAAAACAGGGGACCCTTCTGGATAAGCCGGAACAATCTAGGTAGCTTGGCAGGCTGTCAAGACTAATTCTCAGGAGGGGTGAGATTGACTGGAAGCCCACAATGAGCACACAAAGTAATGAACCACAAATTACTCCTAGTCAAGTGTAAATGAAAAATATCTATACATGTATTTTCGGCCGGAACAATAGACACAAGTAAACAAGTTTTGCAAAAACAGTTACCACACAAAAACGTTTTTACTAATCAACATATATACATTACGTTTCCTAATGCGATACATCAGTAAAACACATCCACAACCTTTGAAGAGAGGGTTGAGTCAACACACTAGGAGCATTAGGCAATTCTTCGGAGTTGATCCATAAACTTTCAAGTTCAGCTCTAAGAAGAGAGGAGCCCTGTGCACAATAGTACAGTTGTGCGTAAAAAAGCACGATCACAGAAGTAGCACAAAAAGCAGGTTTTCTTGGGAGGGCAGTTGCAAGTCAGGAAGGGGCTTGAGGTGATTAAGAATTGGTTCCCACTATTGGAGTAGGCACTGCCCTTGGCGGCAGAACAGTTTGCAAAAGATGAGAATAGCTAGGGAGCGCAGGATAACCCAGCGAAGATCGAATACCTTTAAGGGATACTAGTGCATAAAAGTGATCGGTTGTGCCAGGGGACCACCGTTAAGTGATGCAAGTACTCACCGACCCTAGGCACAGTCTGGACCAAACTTTGGCAGTTTAGTCGAGGTCGCTAGTAGCTGCGAGTTCTGCAGTTTCACAGTGCTCTGGCTCTCAGCGACTGCTGGATAGAACAATTGCCTGTGACGAGACAGTTGCCTTTTCTCAGCTTTCGAAGGAGATATGAAGAAAATGCTGGATGCTGGTGCAGCATGCTTAGAAGCACGGGGGAGCAGAAAAGCAAAGCAACTACAGCGACTGTGACCAACAGGTAGTGACCCAGGCATCACAGATGTGGGCAGCGTTACGCTATCTCCTAATTTGAGCCCCAGAGAGGAAGGCCTGCGAAATATGGTGGGAGAATGCACAGGACCACAAACAAGCAATGTCACAAGTCTTGTATTTGTACTCGAGACAGTGGCGGTTCTGTGGGATACCCTGATGTAGCTCTGGCCAGTTTACTGGACGATCCAGGAACCCTTCCAAAGAGGCTCATTTGTTGGGTAAGCAGGGGGCTGCAGGAGTAGCTGTTCCCACTACTCCAAAGGAACAAAGCGCCTTTTTAGGCCTTCATGACCAAAGAAGAAAGTAGAGGTCCGACAAGACATCAGAGGGCGAAGTGTTCCAAAACCTTCCAAAAGTTCTCCGGTGGTGGCTTGGCTCCTTCTGTAGTATGGTGAGAACTCAGTTGATTGACCTGGAATGTATGCAGAGCCGCTCCTCTTATCCATGAGTATCTTTGTGCCAAAATCGAGAACTTCCAATCAAAGATATGCTCTCATGCAGGCACCCCAGTCATGGTCCAATCATGGTCCACAGTAGTCTCAGTCATTCATGCACCCCAGACATCCTGGCACCAGAAGTGTGGATTGGGACCAGACAATCCCAACCCGCTTTATGGGCGCACACACGTAACGGGGAGAAGCCAGCAAAAGAAATCGGTTTCCGCAGGAGTCTGCATGCCCAAATAAGGGAAACCCTGGTTGCTCGAACTGGATGAAGGCAAGGGACAAAATGGCCATGGGACAGAACAAAAGACTTTGTTGCTCAGCCATTTTCGGACCTGGCCACAGTCTTGAAACAAACACAGTAAACACAATGTTATTCAGAAAAAGAAGTAAAACATTTATAAAAAGTAACTGCTGCCACCAGTTCAGCCCAGACACACTTGTACAATCACCAAAAAATCCTTTTAGGGTGTCTAGGGCCATAAAACTAAAATGACCCCAGCACTCGGTACAGAAAGTTGAATTATGCACTGTTAAAATGTTACCAAGAAATGGCAATATAGTCAAAGACCAAGCAAAACATAGTTTCCCAGTACTGACAGTCTGAAGGACATGTAAGTTTCCCCATAACAAGTGGGCAACCCCCAGGGGTGTACAGCTGAAGGCTGGGCTCCACTAATAGAAGTTCAGGATAGGATAGCCAAACAAAAGCAAAACGGTTTGGGGTGGGGGGGGGTCTATAAATGAAGGGAAAATGACACATAAATGAAATCTTTTCTAACAAGTAGTCAAGCTTAGAGAAAACCAGGGCTCTGGAAACATTGAGCTTCTGGGGGAAGGTGAGGAAAGGTAGAATGCCCCTGAGGAGATGAAGCTGAAAATTGGTCTTCTTGGCAAGGTTCATGATGTGTGGAGAGAGGAGTTAAAGATGATCCCAAGGTTTCACAAGTGGTTGAGGGGAGCGGTCCCAAGGAGTCTGGCCATAGAGTGAGGGGGAAACGGGGAGCAGGCGTCCCAATGAGAAGGATCTTTTTCTTGCTGGCATTGAGGCAGAGATCATTGGCAGAGCACCATGCCTGAATAGCAGTCAGGTGTATAGCAGAAGAGGAGGAGGAGGCGGTAGGGGAAGGCAGCCAGAAAGAGAGCTCTGTGCTGTCTGCATAACACTGGAAATGAGGGGAGTAGGTGGAGATCAAGTGGTCCAGAGGGGCCAGGTAGATGTTGAAGAGCCATGGCGATAGGCTAGAGCCCTGAGGGTCACCACGGGTAGAGAGTGGGATGGAGGAGATAAAAGGACCCATTTGAACATGTACGGGTCTTTTAGAGAGGAATAAGGTAAGCCATGCCAGTGCCTTGTCTGTGAGGCCTATGGTGTCACGGAGATAGTTTATGAGGATGGAGCAGTTGACAGTGTCAAAGGCAGAGGAAAGATCGTGGAGGATCAGAACAGAAGGAGTGTTAGAGTCCAGATTAGAGAGTAGGTCTTCTCGGGTATTCAGGAGAGCTGTTTCATTGAAACCAGACTGGTGGTCATGGATGCAGCCAGCATTTCGGTGTGGAGGGTCAGTTGGGAATGACCAGCTTCTCCATGAGTTTGCCCAAGAAAGGGCTAATAGAGATAGGTCGATAGTTAGCCAGACAAGAGGGGTCAGCAGATGGCTTTTTTAGGAGAGGGTGCACATGAGAGTGCTTGAGGGGTTGAGGGAAAGAGCCTGTGATAGAAGAGTAGGGTTTTGGAGGAAAATGCGAGGCCAGCGCAGAGCATAAGGCCAGGGAGGGAGGAGGAGAAGAGGAGAGTGCGGTAGGATTGCTGAGTTCCTTGCAGAATTTTAAGAGTTTAGCCGTATTGTTTGTGGCACCAGAGATGCGTGCATTGGACATGAGATATTTTCTTGTAGCAGATGGAAAGACAGTTATGCCTTAGGAGTGGACGGCAGGCCAGTTTGTCAGGGGTGAGCAACATGTCTGCCACTTACGCTCTGCCACTTTGCACTTTGGTTTCAAAGCGGCTTAATCAGAGTCATACCAAGAGCTGCATTTTGAGGCAGGCTTCATGCGGCTCCCAATGGTAGGGGCAAGGATGACTGGGGTGTTAGTGACTGAGAGATGGCAGTTAGTTAGGACAGAGTCAGAAGAAGAGTCCAAAGAAGAGGACGAGGGAGTGATGAAGGAGGAAGCAAAGGCAGTGATAACACACGCTTCATTGGTCGAATGACGGAGAAGGAGGCTGGCAATGTGGGGTAAGGAGACTGGGGACAGGAGAGGTCAAAGAAGGAAGAGAGGAGAGAGTGGTTGGACCAGGAAAGAGTCGTAGTGAGGGGGTGGAAAGAGGGATGCCTGTCGAGATGAGGGCATCCAGGGTGTGCCCAGCCGAGCGGGTTGGACTAGAGGGGATTGTGACGGAGAGAGTGTTGCAGAGGTCACGTAAGAGAACGGTGGTCACATCAGGGGAGTCGAGATGGATGTTGAAGTCCCAAAGAAAGAAACATTTGGGGGAGGGGCAAGAAGAGAGGAGGAGAGGTTGGCCCATTCAGAGAGAAAGAGTGAAGAATGACATGGAGGTCTGTAGATGGTGGAGAGAGTCACAGAGAAATAAGGGGAAGCAGTCAGCCAGCAGACTATGCTTTCAAAGGAAGAGTAGGACTGAGAGGGGATGATGGAGGCAGAAACCCACTAAGGGAAGATCAGAGCCACTCCGACATCAGATGGGGAGGGTCTGGGTTTGGATATGATCTTGTAGCCATCAGGAAGAAGAGTGTCAAAATCAGTGACGGAGCTGGCCTTGAACCATGTCTCAGTGAGTACGAGGACGTCAAGGTCAAGGTCCTCAAGGAGGTGACAGATGTCAGAGGAGTGTTTAATGTCAGAGCGAGAATTGAGCGTAGCTAAGTGAAGCTGGTGACCCCCTTTGAAAGATTTACGAGGTTGGGTACAGGTGTGCAGTGCTACCCCAGTGGGTGAGGTGATGGGGGGATGAGGGAAGGAGGGGTGGATGGAGAGGGTGGGAAGTTGAAGAAGGAAGATGCCTGTCCAGAAGGAGAAGGTTGGGCTGAGAGCCCACAGCCATGATAGTGCCATTGTGATAGACATTAATGGTGCATTTGGAAGATGCAAAGTGAGCCAAGAGCACTTCCCATCTGGTGCCGCCAGTAATGGGGCAGGAGGAGGAAGGGGAGAGGACAGGGACCATATGGAGGTCCATAGGTTAGTTGAAGGAACAGCAAAGAGGATGTCACTGATAGTCTGTCTGGAGGAAGCATTGATGTAGGTGTCTGAATAAACTTGAGGTCTTGGACATAAAAGGTGCGTGGCTTCAGATTCCAAAAGATGATGGCTACTGTCGACTTTGTTTGAGTAATTTACAGATTGCAGCATCAAAACATCTATTGACTTCATGCAGTACTGTGATAATGACATATGTGTAATACTATAGTAAACATGTTGAAATCTAGGAAGTGTGCAGTCTTGTCAATTTTTGTTCAGATGTTTGTTGGGATACAGCAAGGGTCTAATTGCTGTTACACAGATGTGGAAAATTGCTGTTAAGTAACTTTGAGACATGTAATGATTTTAGTAGGTGTACACCTGATCCGTGAATGATATTTTTAATGCAATATTACTGTGTAAATGGGTCAGTATGGTAACTGGTATATATTTAACAAAGGAAGAAGGTATCTTCATGTTTCTGCATATTTTAGTGGCTATATTGTGCCATATGTAATACTAATGTGTGTACTAATGTAGGTAATGATAATGGGCCTCATTACGAGATTCACGGTAATGCAAAAACGATGCCGGTAAGGAAATACCGGCACCGTTTACCGGTCCGGCCTATTACGAGTCGACATCCCAGTATTAGCGCCACCGCTGAGACCGTGCCCCTCTGTAATGGCATGTGTACGGGCACGCGCCCTTCGGACCGGCAATCCCGGGATGCCACTAACAGGAGGACATTACAAGTCATGCGGACATGCACCTACCGGCATCCAGATGGAGGTAATTAGGGTCACCGTGATGCCGGCATCACCGGCATCACAGAGCACACGTTAATAGCAATCTGCTGTGTTCCCACTGCCACAGGTGCACACAATCAGCACAGGTGGGGGAAATGGAGCCTGACCCAGCACAAAAGGAGCACACACCACCCCCCTTCGTACACCAAAATGATCCCACTTGTTGTTGCGATTTTGTGGCTGGAGGACATGCTTGCATTGCAACTCCATGACCAACAACTACAACTGGGACAACAGAGGAGACACAGGAGGAGAAGGAGGATGAGACAGGACCAGTAAGTCCCACCAGCGGAGCTACGGGTTACATGTAGGCATCCACCAATTCCTCGCATCAAATCCAGTCCTTACAACCTAACCCCTCTGCAGATGCACTCCCTGTAACGCCAGGACTGGGACACCATCACCTCCATTATGGTCATGATACTTCTCCGATGCAAAGGTAAGCCAGAGGCATATTATGAGCGATCTACGGCATGCCTGCATCCAGTGGTCAAAGTGTACGAAAAGAAGTAGTGGAATTATGTTCCCTACTGGACTGCACCGCTCCCCACAAACCCCATCACCACGGATCCTCCCAAGCGCAATACAAATCCCAAAACACATGCATCTGCTATTTAAGGGAACGTCCACTGCAGTGCACTTAGAGTGCACGCTTCAACTTCTTCCTACACTTTTATTTTAAAACTAAACCGTTCGATTTGTTTTTAAAATAAAAGTATAGGAACGGTAAAACCTAATTAAAAGAAGTATAGAAGTATAGGAGCACCGCTCACGACCGCTCCCGCCGACTTCGACCACTGCCTGCATCCCTTTGTTCTTTGCAGCTCTGTTCAATAATTCATACATAATATTTGCTGCGTGTCTAACCGCTCAATTACAATGCAAGAATATTGATCCTCACTGAATTTCTGAACCTACCACGAGGTTATACACTTCTAGGATGGACGCTGTGTATTTTAAAAATTACCTGGCCCCCAGGCCTCCTGACGCCACCCTAGTAACCCATTGGGTACCACTGTATTTCTGTGCCCTATCAGAGAGCGCCGGCAGCCGAAGCCAGAACTCCCCCAAGGCACTCACTAAGCCGCATGACCTGAGCCTGACCAGAGACGACAGAGGCCAGGACCAGGAACTCTGTCCATCCATGCAAAGTTGAACTGGCTCTACAACCCTGAACACTAATTGCTCGGTAAGCACCCCTTCGCAAAATCACTATTGACTTTGACTTGCTTCTTGGTTACTCCCATGCTCATAACTGTGTGCCTGATTGCAACCAATTCTCTCCCAAAACCACTTTCTATTTACAACTGTGTATGCCTTTAACATTTTTCCATCCATAGCATAGGCGCCGTTCCCCCACCGAGCCCCATTACTGTACCTGCTTCGCTCGAGTTATAACCCTTTTTCGCCTTCACAACGTAGCTTAGGCTTGTCCATTATATCGCATAACATCTCATTGAAAGAAGCTCCCATGCAAATTCTTAAGGTAATTACTTCTGGAGAACTGTGGTATCGTGAAAAGGCCTAGGAAGATTACTTTGACTTTGTGTGCTTATTTAAAATCATACTTCTAACTGCTTTGACTCAACCGGCCACATAGCCTTCTTCCACATGATGGTTGAAGGTTTACTATGCCCCCCGGCCCTTGCTTCCACTTACAGTACGTAGTACACGCTGGCGAACCAACAGGTGGTGCCGGTCGGCCTTGTCTATCTCTGCGGAATAAACCCCTGAAACAGGCAGACAATCTCCCAGGCACGTCAGATCACTGGTGTTATCTGGTGTCGTTTCTGCTTGCAAGTGCAAAACTGCAATCAAATATCAGGATTCTTAGGAATCGGGGCACGACTCACCTGATTACAAAGTCTAAGGAAGTCCGATCGGATTACAAAGGATGGACTTGGCTTGCGGTTTTGGCAAAAATACTTGCCTCGATATGGGGACCCTCGTCAAGATGTCCTCTTGAACCACTTGCTCACAGTTCAGGGATCAGATCATGCAGTACTGTCGAGGTATCACATCTCATACAAAAAGGGGTCACTTTCTCATGCTCTAATCCCGGTCCGGTAGCCGTATCCTTGATTAGCGAGGTGACATCAATCTTGAGGGTGCCTATTCAGGCGCCCTCTGATAGATCAGCCAGGAATATTGAGGCTTAGCACCACCAAAAATTGAATCTGCCAGTCACGAAGTCAAAGTTATGAATATAACTTTATTATGTACAGATACAAATATCAAAGCAGATAGCTATCTGGCTCCCAAGCACCTCGCAGTGTGTGCCAGCAGACACAGTGAGGGGTGAAAGTACTGGTCATCACAAAGCATGCAGTATTTATACACAGTCCTGGTCATTGCCCAGCCCTTCTCCAAACTAATAAGTTGCACATTTGGGTTTGTGCCCAGTTCACATGACAAATATAACAATATTAGTTTACACTTTTGACATGTTGCCCTATCCTTGGAGATTCAATGGTGATTTTGGTTCTCAAGCTCAAGTTAAACCCAGTTTCAAGAAACAAATTCAATAGTTTTTTGCAAAGGCACATGGTTTTAGATTGTCTGCCATGCAAGTTCTGCTGTTTGTATATGGCTGAAGCTATTGATGCAGACAACACTTGAATTGAGGTTGACTGTGGCTCCAAGGTTCCTTAAAGATACAATACTGGCAAACTTTGTTGTACTCAGCTGTGTAGATCTTTCCTTGTTTCTTGAGCTTTAGGATAAGTCCTGTTCCAAGAGATGCATAAAGTATTTCTTCCAAAACACATGGCTGTAGTTGTTTTGCTTTGTGTGTCGAAGTTTGAAAGAGGATGAGTCTGTAGGCACAGATAACTCTTTGAATGGGAGTTCATTTTGACTACAAGGTCTCTTTGCACAGGACAAACATGTCTGCTTTTGGCAGACCTAGTGTTGACATAGGCTCAAAGGCCATTCTGCTCAGTGGCAGCTGAAAACATGGTTAATCATTTCTGAACAGGCAGCAGGAGTTGGGATCAAAATGGTGGATATTTTCAAGATGGCGGCAAAGTCAAGTCTATCTAAATCGAGTTAATCATAGGTTTTAACACAAATGCGAATGTCTTCGGCCAATATTCATAATCAGGCGGTATTTATGCGAATATGGTTTAACACTCTGTCGGAGGTTACCTTCTTCCCTGTGGATGACATTATTTGCCCTAAGTACACCACCTCTTTCTGGTAATATAACAATTTGTCTTTGTGCACCTTATACCCCTTCTCTGCGAGTAATGTCAATAGTGTCACTGGAACTTCTCTACACTGGTCTTCTGTGGAGCTACACATTAAAGGATCATCTACTTATTTATTTATCCATTTAAACTAGTTTGCTGAATTATTTGTCCACGATAGGTAAACGTGGTGAGATACTGTGACTCAGGGTGCAATGGAACTGAGAAGAAGGCATTCTTCAAATAAATGACTGTAAAGTATACCGCATCAAGGGATTTTTTTGCCAGGAATTGTGGCTGGGTTAGGAACTACCGGGAATTCACTGTCTACAATATTATTCAAGGGGCGCCTTACCTGTGTCATCCTCCAATTTGAACTCTTTGCTTTTTTTGACAGGATATATAGCCGCATTGTATGGTGTTTTAGATTGAATTAGTATCCTTTGCAGCTGCAATGCTAAAATGGTGTCATAAATTCCCTCAACTGCATATTTTGATGGTGATATTGCTGTACTTTAGGTGGCACTGCACGCTGCTTTAACCCTATGTGTAAGGTATAAGGGTGCAGATGTAGAGTCAGGACACAAAGGTCCTGTGGTATAGTCTTTTATTGAACTGAAAATAAGGAAGAACACTACATGTCCCTATGACTAAAATGTGTTTCCCTACCTCAACCAAAACTAAGGATAATGTCATAATGTCCGTCAAAAGTATAAAGTGCACTGTCCTGTGTCCTAAACCTATTTCCGTCCCTTACACTTCAACAGCAAATCTATAACTAAACTACACCCAGCTTAGAACAGGATCACTCCCTTCTACAGGATGCTTTAGGCAGCTCAAAGTTTCAAGTTCCAAAACAATATTGGGAAGGCGCCTCCGTCTGAAAGCGTTCATCAGTTTCTCTTTAGCAATACACTGTTTATCGCAGTTCTGTCTTCTGCCAAAGGATATGCCTCCCTTTCTATGGTCTTCTCATGATTTGTGCCAAAATAGTCTTTCTTTCCACCTTGGACTTTCAATGACTTGTGCCAAAGGGTCTCTTCCCTTGGACTTGTAGCATCTTGTGTGAAATGTTTTCTTCACCTGGACTTCTCGTAACTTATGCCAGAGGTTTTCTTCTCCTGGACTAATCATGCTTTATGCCAAAGGTTCTCTTCCTCTGGACTTCTCATGCTTTATGCCAAAGGTTCCCTTCCTCTGGACTTCTCATCTCGTTCTGTGGGTCCCAGACCCCGTGTTCAACTCTGGTGTGTCTTTTAACTAGGCTTGGTTCATTAACCTGCCAAGCATCTCTTTCAGTCTCTCTGAGGTGCTCTTCCACCCCCTGTGTTCTCAACTTGTCTTTCTTAATGCTTCGGTCCTTGACCACTCTTCCAGCTTTGCAATCTCTTTTAGCTAGGCCTGGTTCACTATGCTGCCAGGACTCTTTTCCAGTCTCTTTGGGGTACTCTTTCACCCCTTCCGTTCTCAACCCGTGTCTCTCTTTGGTCGCAATGGTACGAGGAAGATGGCTCTGCACTTCCTCCCAACTGCAGCCTCTGGGGTATCCCATTGCTTTTCCAGTCTCCCTCCTCATACCTTTGTATGTGGTATGCGAGGGTTCTGGTCTTCGGCAACACCGGACAGCTTCTGCCGCTTCCCATGGGCTCTCCTGGTCTTCGTTCAGTGTTTGCCGACTGTACCATGCTAGTTTCTGTCTCATCTGGACCACTCGGACGTCTTTGTTTCTGATAGTGGACAGTGGATCCCACAAACAGGTAAGTCATGGTGCTTTGCCCCTTACCTCTCTCAGCCTCTGATCCAGGTGGTCGTGTTTGCTGCTGGACCTCTCCTCGGAGGTCAACTCCCCAGCGGGATGCTGCTCTGCGGCAGGAAAAACTCCAAGGGGAGTCCCTTGACAGTTTTTATGTCCTGCCTGCTTCCTAGCTTCCAATAGCTAGCATGTTCGTATCAGCTCCACGTATGGCTCTTCATCGCCTTGCTCTTGCTCGTGACAGTACTTTTGAAGTTATCCATATTCACACTTCCTTACCATAGTGTTATTTGTCTGATAAACACAATTACAATGTATAAGGAAGTTAGTGGGAGCAAGAGGAGAAAGAGAGTATGCAGGTATCTGAGTCCTACATATAGGGCTGGATGGTTCATGTTTAACAGTCTGATGTGTGTATAATGCATTGTCTCTCAACAGTCCTTACCTTTCCCAGAGAGGGGGTTCAACACCCATGCGATGCTCCCACTGAGTACCAGCCCCAGGGGGACTATCGGGTAGCGGCCTCACCACCTTAGCCCTCACCACCTTAGCCCCATGGGAAGAGTTCCCCTCCCGAGGAGAAGTGATGACATTGGGGGGATTTGTCACTACCATCCATATACTATTCTATAGACCTACATTATGAGGATTACGAGTCCACAGATTGCTGGGTACTTTTGCCATGTCTTCTTGCAAATGAAAGGGTACTGTTCTGGCAAGGAAAGTAGTGTGATCTATCTCTCTATGCTGAACCATTATCTGACATAGAATACAGATTCAAAAATAATTTCTTCACCATCTTTAACATTTTCAAACAGCTGTTCATCCGACATCCTCCTTAGTGGCTGGATGGGGTCAATGCACAACCCTGTGCATCTCATCCCCTTCTTCAATCCCTAACATTATTATTGTGTCCCTTTTGAAGACAACCATTTCCAAATGTAATGTAAGGATGGTGCATGGGGCATGTTCTTGGGGGACAGCTGGCCAGAAAAGAATTCAGCTGGTACTCTCAATGGTTTATCTCGTATCCCTGGCACCCACCTAACAGGACTGTCACTCCATAAAGGAACACATTTGGATGTAAGGGCGCTCCTCTTGTGGCACTGTTACTGGACAGAGCTCACATTATCGCTAGAGTCCTGGCATGGTATGTTCATGGAGTTGAACACACTACACTCAGTAAATGCAATGGTCATATTTAACTTACTTAGGAGGTCTCTAACTAGCAGGTTAATTGGGTAATTATTAAAAACAATAACGGGGCTAACACTTCTTGCATACTTATGTTGATTGGTAAATCTTCTGTGAACAGAACCTACATTATTGCCACAGAGAATCCCTGTATGTCCTTTACTTTACCTGATTAGGGAAACCATCCTTCCCTAATACAAGACTTGGCAGCTCCTGTGTCGACCATAAAGGGGAATATTTTGGCACCTATCCTCACACCTACCTCGGGTTCCACTTCCCGGTTGGCAGTGACTGACAGAACGGGGCATGCCAGGGCTCTCTGTCGGCTGTCCTAGTGGGGATAGGTGTTTGTACCCAGGAGTGCGAAGGGGTTTCCCCCTAGCACACTTGCTCCAGTGTAGTGTGTTACGGTACCTTGTGACAGAGAAATGTTGTCCCATGGCTGGGCTGCGAGTTATGAGGCCTGTTGCTGCACGTAGGACTGTGTGGCAGTTGTGGGGTTGTACCTGATGAGTTAGGTACTGGTACTGCTGTGGTTGCCCAGGGCTTTGCACATGCATGGGACCTGGGGCATATGGGGCAATTGGGGGCAGAGGTTTTCATGGTGGATGATAAGCAAGATCAAATGCGGGGCCCCTCGGATACGCATGAGAATCATAACTACAGGGTGGCCCACTTCTACATTCTTGCAAAAAAACATGACCCATTCCACCATCTGACCAGCAATGTCCCCCAAACCGCTGCCTCATCCCTTCTATTTCAACTCCTCATCCTGCATGAAAACCTCCTCTTTCCCTCTGATAACTTGCCATTTATCTTTGATTATCTGGGTACCCTTGGGATCCTTCAGTCCATTCCTGCATTGGTCTCATGTCCAGATGTCCTTCGGGCAGCTAGTGATCATAGCTCCTTCTATACTCAACTTTGCTAATTTTCTCTGGACCAACTTTGCCTAATCCCTTTGTGCCACCATGATCTTCCTCTCCTCTGCCTCATGCTCCCTGTGGTGGTCCTCCAACCCCCGCAGCTCTATGTTGGCCTGGAGCAGCTGCATGTGATTGCTGACAGAGACCAGTGGCAGCAGGGTGGTGTAGGGAAGTGTGTTTTGAGAAGGTGTGGCCCTTCTGTTTTGTTTGCGGTCTTAGTTCCATCACCTGTATGCATTTACGGCCTGCTTATCTCCACCTTGGTTTTGCCACTGTTACCGGAAATAAATGGCGGTGTTACCACCATTTGCCAACTCGTAATCGGCCGGTAATACAGGTGTGCTGGCAATACCGGTGCTGGTTGTTCCGCCCTCGGATGTTCCATTGCCAGTATTACCGACCCTGGTATTTGAAATACCAGTGCCGGAAATACCAGTAACGGTATTGCCACCCAATCGTTATTTGCCGGAATGGGAAATGCGCTGGTAACCGGATTTACTGCCGCTTTTACCGTACACAGGCAAAGTTGTAATGAGCCCCACATTGTCCTGTCTTGTATCACATATAGGGAGGGTATTTTTGTTATATTGAAAGCTCTTAGTGTATCATCAGCATATAGCTGGGATGAGCATGAGAACCGTTTGATTTTAGTGACTATAGGTTGTATGCACCTATTATACAGCCTGGGAATAGCATGATTGATTACCAAGAGAACGCATATCTGGGGGACGGATGAAGTAGGCAAAGGTGTGAGGAGGTTGGTGAAAGCAAATACATAGAGGTGGGAGAATGCACGGACAAGGGAAAGGATGACGAAGAGGATGAATATATCAGGGACGGAGGAAGTAGGCAAATGGGAGAGTAGGCTGGGAAAACAAACTCATAGAGGAAGGACAATACAGAAACAAGGGAGAGGATGACTAAGAAGATGACTATCTGTCGAATGGAGGAAGTAGGCAAAGGAGAGAGTAGGCTGGAGAAAGCAAACTCATAGAGGAAGGGGAAGGCACAGACAGGGAGAGGATGACCAAGGAGGATGACTATCTGGGAGACGGAGGAAGTAGGCAAAGGTGAGAGTAGGCTGGAGACAGCAGACTCATAGAGGGAGGAGAATACAGAGACAAGGGAGAGGATGACCAAGGGGAGGAATATCTGGGGGACAAAGGAAGTAGGCAATTGGGAGAGCAGGCTGGGAAAAGCAAACTCATAGAGGAAGGAGAATGCAGAGACAATGGGGGTCATTCTGACCCTGGCGGTAAGGGGTTAACGGCACCGGTAAGGATGCCGGTGCCGTTAACCCCCTACTGCCGCATTCCGAGGTCCCTTAGCATGTCCCATTAAGGCCACTGGTTTTACCAGCCGCCCTTAGTGGGAGCCGCTAAAGGACCAGGGAGCTAATAACGGGCCCGCATTTTGCGGGCCCGTTATTAGCTCCTTCCCCATTCCCATTGAGCTCTATGGGGGCTCGAATAGGAATCGGGAATGGTTTTCAGAATGGGGATTTACCAGGTCCTCCAAGGTTGGAATGACCCGGCAAGTCCCCATTCTGACTACCCGGACCCGGGTTTGGGGGCAGCCATGGCGCTAATAGCACCATGGCTACCTCCAAACTCAAAATGACCCCCAATGTAGAGGATGAGCAAGAGGATGAATATCGGGGGACGGACAAAGTAGGCAAAGGGGAGAGTACGCTGTGGAAAGCAAACTCATAGAGCAAGGAGAATGCACAGACAAGGGCGAGGATGACGAAGAGAATGAATATCTGCGGGAAGGAGAAAGTAGACAAAGGGAGAGAAGGCTGGGGAAAGCAAACTCATAGAGGGAGGAGAATACAGAGACAAGGAAGAGGATGGCTAAGAGGATGAATATCTGGGGGATGGAGAAAGTAGGCAAAGGGAGAGAAGGCTGGGGAAAGCAAACTCATAGAGGGAGGAGAATACAGAGTCAAGGAAGAGGATGACAAAGAGGATGAATATCGGTGGATGGAGGAAGTAAGCAAAGGAGAGAGTAGGCTGGAGCAAGCCAACTCATAGAGGAAGGAGACTGTACAGACAAGGGAGAGGATGACCAAGAGGATGAATATCTGGGGGACTGAGGAAGTTGGTAAAAGAGAGAGTAGGCTGGGGAAAGCAAACTCATAGAGGAAGGAGAATGCACTGACAAGGTAGAGGATGACCAAGAGGATGAATATCGGTGGAAGGAGGAAGTAAGCAAAGGAGAGAGTAGGCTGGAGCAAGCCAACTCATAAAGGAAGGAGACAGTACAGACAAGGGAGAGGATGACCAAGAGGATGAATATATGGGGGATGGAGGAAGTAGGTAAAGGAGAGTGTAGGTTGGAGAAAGCAAACTCACAGAGGAAGGAGAATGCACAGATTAGGGAGAGGATAGCCAAGAGAATTAATATCTGGGGGACGAAGGAAGTAGGCAAAGGAGAGAGAACGAGGGAAAAAGAGAATGGATTGAGAAAGGGCTTGCGAGTAAAAGGTGAGATGAGGAGGCCCAAGCACCTTTAAATGTCACTCAAAATGTCTAGTCCTCCCCACTCTCCTTCCCTTATCCTGTTTCTGTTTTCCATCTCTCCCCAACCCATTCTGCTTGCAACAACTTCTCCCCTACCCATAAAACATATTTTCTTTTCAACAGATAAGTGTGTGTAATATGTTTGTTTTGTCTTTTCTTTCTCTGTGCTTTCTTCTCTCACCCCTAAAAACAGCCGCTCTACTCTAACTCCATTCCCCTTTGTATCGTGCCACAACATGCATTCCTAATCAGCACTCTGGTCTTCTAGGCTGACTAAATGAATGTGGGATTCTGAATGCTTTAGTCTTATACTTTGTGTAGAATGCCCATGGGGGTCTCAGGCGTTTCACATTTGTATCCAGGTTAGGGCCATTATCCAATCAGGTGGCTGGAAAAGAGGGCGAGAATATACATTCTCCGCCCACTGTTCCAGCCACCCAAGGCCATTTCCTGGTTGCTCTCATTTTTTTTATTTTTTTTTATGTGAGGAGGTAACAGAGACCTGGTGGGCAGAAGTTTAGAAGGCCACCCTCAGTTCAGTGAAACAGGGGAACCTTCTGGACAAGGCAGACCAATCTAGGTAGCTTGGCAGACGGTCAAGACTAAGGGCCTCATTACGACCCTGGCGGAACGGGTTAATGGGACCCGCTAAAGGAGGCTAAATGTGACCGGCAGAATGCTGCAAATGAGATCGGTTTTCACGGGAGGCTGCATGCCCAAATAAGGGAAACCGGGGATATTCGACCTGGCTGAAGGCAAAGGACAAAATGGCCATAGCACAGAATAAAAGACTTTGTGGCTCAGCCATTTTCAGACCTGGCCACAGTCTTGAACCAAATGCGGTAAACGCCATGTGATTAAGAAAAAGAAGTAAAACATTTATAAAAAGTAACTGCTGTCACCAGTTCATCCCAGGCACACTTTTACAATCACCAAAATATCCTTTGAGGTTGTCTAGGGCCATGAAACAAAAATGACGCTAACAATCGGTACTGGAAGGTACATTGTGCACTGTTAAAACGTTACCAAGAAATGGCAACAAAGACTAAAAGAAAAATAGATTCCCAGTACTGACAGTCTGAAGGACATGTACGTTTCCCCATAATGAGTGAGCAAAAGCCCAGGGGTGTACATCTGAAGGCTGGGCTCCACTGGTAAAAGTTCAGGATAGGATAGCCAAACAAAAGCAAAACGGTTTGGGGGGGTCCATAAATGGAGGGAAAATTACACATAAATGAAATCTTTCCTAACAAGTAGTCAAGCCTAGAGAGAACCAGGGCTCCAGACACATTGAGCTTCTGGGGGAAGATGAGGAAAGGTAGAATGCCCCTGAGGAGATGAAGCTGTAAATTGGACTTCTTGGCAAGGTTCGTAATGTGTGGAGAGAAGGAGAGAGGAGTCAAAGATGATCCCAAGATTTTTTGCCTCACAAGTGGGGGTGGGGAGGGGACCCAAGGAGTCTGTCCAGAGAGTGTTGGGGCATTGAGGCAGAGATCATTGGCAGAGCACCATGCCTGAATAGCAGTCAGGTATAAGGTAGGAAGAGGAGTTGGAGGAGGAGGTAGGGGAAGGCATCCAGAAGGAGAGCTGTGTGCTGTCTGCATAACACTGGAAATGAGGGGAGTAGATGGAGATCAGGTGGGCCAGAGGGGCCAGGAAGATGTTTAAGTGCCATGGCCATACGAAAGATCCCTGAGGGATGCCACATGTAGGGAGTCAGGTGGAGGAGATAAAAGGACCCATTTGAACTTGGGAGGGTCTGTTGGAGAGGAAAGAGGTAAGCCACGCCAGTGCCCTGTCCGTGATGCAAAGGGTGTCACGGAGACAGTTTATGAGGATGGAGTGGTTGACAGTGTCAAAGGCAGAGGAAAGATCGAGGAGGATCTGACCAGAAGGAGTGCTAGAATCAAGATTAGAGAGTAGGTCTTCTCAGGTATTCAGGAGAGTCGTTTCATTCAAACCAGACTGGTGGTCATGGAGGCAGCCAGCATTTCGGTGTGGAGGGTCAGCTGAGGGATGACCAGCTTCTCTATGAGTTTGCCCAAGAAAGGGGTGATAGAGATAGGTCGATAGTTAGCCAGACAAGAGGGGTCAGCAGATGGCTTTTTTAGGAGAGGGTGCACAAGAAAGGACTTGAGGGGTTGAGGAAAAGAGCCTGTGGTAAAAGAGTATTTGCAGAGGTTAGCCAAGGTAGGGGCAAGTGTGTCGATGTTGTCCTTGATGGTTCTGGAGGAGCATGGTAGCATCGGTTTAGAGGAGACTTTCATAGAGCGGACTATTCTAGAGGCCTCATCTGGTGTAATCATATAGAAGGCGGATGGGATTGGGCCACAGGGGGTCCATAGAGGTGAAAGAAGAAGGGAGGAGGGAGGGAGCAGATGACAGAGAGGACAGGATGTCAAGGGTTTTGGAGGATAAATGGGAGGCCAGTGCGGAGCATAAGGCCAGGGAGGGAGGAGGAGAAAAGAAGAGTGCGGTAGGATTGGCGAGTTCCTTGCAGAATTTTAAGAGTTCAGCCGTGTTGTTTGTGGCTCAGAGATGCGTGCATTGGACATGAGATATTTTCTTGTAGAAGATGGAAAGACAGTTATGCCTTGGGAGTAGATGGCAGGTCAGTTTGTCAGGGGATGAGCAACATGTCTGCCACTTCCGCTCTGCCACTTTGCACTTTGGTTTCAAAGTGGCTAAGTCAAAGTCATACCAAGAGTTGTATTTGGAAGCAGGCTTCATGCGGATCCTCATGACAGGGGCAAGGATGTCCAGGGTGTTATTGATAGAGAGATGAAGGTTAGTTAAGAGAGAATAGGAAGGAGAGTCAAAAGAAGGGGGCGGAGGAGGGATGAAGGATGACGCAAAGGCAGCGACTGACACACGCTTTATCGATCGAAGGATGTAGACGGAGACTGGAACTGCGGGGCAGGAGACTAGGGACACGGAAGGTCAATGAAGGAAGAGAGGAGAGAGTGGTTGGACCAGTGGTAGTGAGGGGGTGGAAAGAGGAATGTTTGTCGAGATGAGGGCATCCAGGGAGTGTCCTGCAGAGCGGGTTGGACCAGAGGAGAGGATTGTGAGGGAAAGAGTGTTGCAAGGGTCACGGAAGAGACCGGTGGCCACATCAGGGGAGTCGAGATGGATCTTGAAGTCCCTAAGGAAGATATGTTTGGGGGAGGGGGCAAGAAGAGAGGAGAGGTCAGGCCATCCAGAGGGAAAAAGGGAGGAAGGACCGGGAGGTCTGTAGATGGTAGCAAGAGTCAGAGAAAGAAGGGTAGACAGTCAACCAGCAGCCTAGGCTTTCAAAGCAAGAGTAGGATTGAGTGGGGATGATGGAGGTAGGAACTCACTCAGGTAAGATCACAGCCACTCTGACACCAAATGGGGAGGGTTGGATATGATCTTGTAGCCGTCAGGAAGAAGAGTATCAAAATCAGTGATGGAGCTGGCCTTGGACCATGTCTCAGTGAGTGCAAGGACGTCAAGGTCAAGGCGATAGATGTCAGAGGAGTGTTTAATGTCAGAGCGAGAATTGAGAGTAGCTAAGTGAAGCTTGTGACCCCCTTTGAAAGATTTGTGAAGGGGAAAGAGGTGTGCGGTGCTACAAATCTGGGGGAGGGGATGGGGATGAGGGAAAGGAGGGGTTGGAAGGAGAGGGTGGGAAGTTGAAGACGGAAGAAGAAGGTTGGGCTGAGAGCCCTGAGCCATGATAGTTTCATTGTGATAGACATTAATGGTGCATTTGAAAGATGTGACGTGAGCAAAGAGCACTTCCCATCTGGTGCAGCCAGTAATGGGGCAGGAGGAGAAAGGGGAGAGGACCGAGACCATATGGGGGGAACATAGGTTAGTTGAAGGAACAGTAAAGAGGATGTCAGTGATAGTCTGTCTGGAGTAAGCATTGATGTAGGTGTCTGCGATGGGCTGACCAGGGCTGGATCTTAGGAGGTTATTTTCTCTATGCTTCTTAGATTAAATAAACCTGAGGTCTTGGACATAAAAGGTGCGTGGATTCAGAATCCAAAACTGGATCACACCTGTCGACTTTGTTTGAGTAATTTACAGATTGAAACATCAAAACATGCATTGACTTCATGCAGTGCTTTGACAATGACATAAATGTAATACTATAGTAAACATGTTGAAGATCTAGGAGTGTGCAGTCTTGTCAATTTTTGTTCAGATATTTGTCCGGATATAGCAAGGGTCTAATTGCTGTTACACAGATGTGGAAAATGGCTGCTAAGCAACTGGGAGACAAGTTATGATTTTAGTAGGTGTAAACCTGATCAGTGAGTGATGTTTTTAATGCAGTGTTACTGTGTAAATGGGTCAGTATGGCTAACTGGTATATATTTAACAAAGGAAGAAGGTATCTTCATTTTTATGTATATTTTAGTGGCTATATTTTTATTTTACCAGAGACATGAAATAGATTGTGTATGTAATAATACAGTGTGTAATAATGTAGGTAGTGATAATGACTCTTCTTTGTTTGTGTTCTTCTTTGTATCTGTGTGCTAAAGTTTATAACTATATGCACAATAAAAATATGTTTTTAGAAATTACATAATATATAGTTTTACATAACTCATAAAGCTGTGTCACTAACCTGTTCCTGGATCAGCAACTCTGGTGGAACTAGCAGGCCCTCCATTTCCCATGCTCCCTGGCAGGTGAATCCTTGCTGTGTCACTAACCTGTTCCTGGATCAGCAACTCTGAGGGAACTAGCAGGCACTCTGTTTCCCATGCTCCCTGGCCGATGAATCCTTGCTGTGTCACTAACCTGTTCCTGGATCAGCAACTCTGGTGGAACTAGCAGGCACTCCGTTTCCCATGCTCCCTGGCCGATGAATCCTTGCTGTGTCACTAACCTGTTCCTGGATCAGCAACTCTGAGGGAACTAGCAGGCACTCCGTTTCCCATGCTCCCTGGCCGATTAATCCTTGCTGTGTCACTAACCTGTTCCTGGATCAGCAACTCTGGTGGAACTAGCAGGCACTCCGTTTCCCATGCTCCCTGGCCGATGAATCCTTGCTTTGTCACTAACCTGTTCCTGGATCAGCAACTCTGAGGGAACCAGCAGGCACTCCGTTTCCCATGCTCCCTGGCCGATGAATCCTTGCTGTGTCGCTAACCTGTTCCTGGATCAGCAACTCTGGTGGAACTAGCAGGCACTCCGTTTCCCATGCTCCCCGGCCGATTAACCCTTGCTGTGTCGCTAACCTGCTCCTGGATCAGCAACTCTGATGGAACCAGCAGGCACTCCGTTTCCCATGCTCCCTGGCCGATGAATCCTTGCTGTGTCGCTAACCTGTTCCTGGATCAGCAACTCTGAGGGAACCAGCAGGCACTCCGTTTCCCATGCTCCCTGGCCGATGAATCCTTGCTGTGTCGCTAACCTGTTCCTGGATCAGCAACTCTGATGGAACCAGCAGGCACTCCGTTTACCATGCTCCCTGGCCGATGAATCCTTGCTCTGTCGCTAACCTGTTCCTGGATCAGCAACTCTGATGGAACCAGCAGGCACTCCATTTCCCATGCTCCCTGGCCGATGAATCCTTGCTCCGTCACTAACCTGTTCCTGGATCACCAACTCTGAGGGAACTAGCAGGCACTGCGTTTCCCAGGCTCCCTGGAAGATGAATCCTTGCTGTGTCACTAACCTGTTCCTGGATCAGCAACTCTGATGGAACCAGCAGGCCCTCTGTTTCCCATGCTCCCTGGCAGACGAATCCTTGCTGTGTCACTAACCTGTTCCTGGATCAGCAACTCTGATGGAACCAGCAGGCACTGGCTTCCTATGCTCCCTGGCAGATGAATCCTTGCTGTGTCACTAGCCTGTCCCTGGATCAGCAACTCTGATGGAACCAGCAGGCCCTCAGTTTCCCATGTTCCCTGGCAGATGAATCCTTGCTGTGTCACTAACCTGTTCCAGGATCAGCAACTCTGATGGAACTAGCAGGCACTCTGTTTCCCATGCTCCCTGGTAGATGAATCATTGCTGTGTTTGGTAGTAAGATTCTGAGTAAGCATGGAACTGGCAGGCACTGCGTTTCCCATGTTCCCTGGCAGATGAATCCTTGCTGTGTCACTAACCTGTTCCTGGATCAGCAACTCTGATGGAACTAGCAGGCCCTCCGTTTCCCATGCTCCCTGGCAGATTAATCATTGCTGTGTCACTAACCTATTCCTGGATCAGCAACTCTGATGGGACCAGCAGGCACTCCATTTCCCATGCTCCCTGGCAGATGAATCCTTGCTGTGTTTGGTAGATAGATTCTGAGTAAGCATGGAACAGGCAGGCACTGCGTTTCCCATGTTCCCTGGCAGATGAATACTTGTAGTTTTTGGTAGATAGATTCTGAGTAAGATTGGAACTCGCAGGCACTGCCTTTCCCATGCTCCCTGGTAGATGAATACTTGTAGCTCTTCACGCATGAGTTCTTATTGAGCGTTTATGTGCCATTTTATGTGACCAAGATACCTGAGAAATTGTGGTCAGCAACTTCAGGCTTTCAGGCTGAGGACCACTTATAATTCTTTTATGGATTAAGGATCACTTTCAGTTTAGGAGAACTTTAAAAACATCCCCCTGTTCACATTAATTCCAGATGCACTTCTCGAGCTGCCTGCTATGCTGTTGTGCAGCGCTAGGGGGCGGTGTGGACGTAGACATCATGCTGTGCAATACTCTATACCCTGTTTCCTCCAGCACGTGAGTATGGCTGACGTTTGTTTGGTGACATGATCTTTCAGATGCACGTGATTTCTTGTGTGGCCTGTCCTCTGTCTCTGGGTGTGGCACAAATAAATACCTTAATACATAAAAAAAATGCCCTCATCTAAGCCTATTGTCTATACTTATCAGAGGCTGTTTCTGATTACTGCATAAGCATATTTTTTAGTATGGGCGAAATGCCTGGTTTTGTTGCTGTAATTCTGCTTTCAGAGCTCAGCATCAGTTCACGGATAGGGTTGGAAAATGTGCCAGAAAATGCAACACTGGAAGTTTATCTCACCGGAAATGATAGCACTGAGGCCCCACCCATTTTGTATCCTGTTGGAACTGGGGAGCCAGAGGCGTTGATAGGTGGAGACTGAGGGTGATATAGCCCCCGGGTCTTTTGTTTGTAGCCCGTATAGAAGCTCAGAAGCTACAACCAAAATGCCCCAAGTCCCGACAGCCCCGACATTAGCATAGCCCCTGTTGGGGGTCGCCTGCCATGTTCGTCCGGCAGGCGCCCCTGGGTGCTCTCTCTGTGAGCACTACACAGGGCCATTATGTGTGGGGGGGTTGGGGGCCTGCCATTGGCATCCGGCAGGCCCCTCGGCGCTCTGGACACCAGCACCATCGGGGTGGGGCAAGCCTGCCAGGCCCGTGACTGCGTCGACCTCAGCCACCATCCTGGCGTGCGGGTCCCACGGGATCCGGGCATGCAGGCGTGGGCCTCCACGTGTAGGCCTGCAGCCTACATCAATAATGAGACTCGGACTCAGTCGTTCCTCTTTGGGAGTCTGCAGCCGCTCTGTCTCACGTGCCTGCAGGAGCTCCTTTTATTATCTTGGGCCATGACACAGTCATGGCCATCTTAAAGGAGCAATACACGTGGGAGGGACACATCCCCTTAAAGGGGCCATGCACATGGGAGGGTCACCCATCACAGCCCCGATCTTTTCCAGACCTAGTACCACCCCTGATGCCACAGTGCCGAAACATATGCTCTTGAGTGAAATCCTGTCTGCAAGCTGCACTCTGGGGTTCCAGAGTTCCTCCCAGGTATCACCCAATGGCAGGGTCTGCTCCCCGAAGTCCTGGGGATGACTTTTGTGTTATTCACCCACTACAAATCAATGAGAGCATCACACATTTCGGCGTGCGGAAGAGCAATCACACTCCGCACTCTATGGCTGTGTCAGAGCCACTCATTACCTCACCACGCCCTCCTATCTCCAGCTAGCTTTGTCACTCCTTAGCTCACCACGCCCTCCTATCTCCAGCTAGCTTTGTCACTCATTACCTCACCACGCCCTCCTATCTCCAGCTAGCTTTGTCACTCCTTAGCTCACCACGCCCTCCTATCTCCAGCTAGCTTTGTCACTCATTACCTCACCACGCCCTCCTATCTCCAGCTAGCTTTGTCACTCCTTAGCTCACCACGCCCTCCTATCTCCAGCTAGCTTTGTCACTCCTTAGCTCACCACGCCCTCCTATCTCCAGCTAGCTTTGTCACTCCTTAGCTCACCACGCCCTCCTATCTCCAGCTAGCTTTGTCACTCATTAGCTCACCACGCCCTCCTATCTCCAGCTAGCTTTGTCACTCATTACCTCACCACTCCCTCCTATCTCCAGCTAGCTTTCCTCCAGCAAATACCCCCTTCTCGGAAAGCTGCTTGCCACTGAATGGGAGTTCCAGCTACATGGGAACCTCAGATGAACTTTTCCAAAAATGTGTCTCAGGTCAGTCCCTGAAGAATCATCTACAATGTGGGTGATTCGGGTTTTTGCTGGAATGTTTGTCCTGGCACATTCAAGGTAATACATGTGTGTTCATTTGCTCATTTCTCACATACTTTCGCGTTCTCAATGTCACTGGGCCTAGTAAGATCGCTGTTTTGTTCTCCCTTGTTCTCCTCCCTTGCCTTGTCGCGCTCTGAAACACTTGTGTACGAGCGCGATAGAAATAAAATATCAATCAATTTATACACTCCCAAGCGTTGTCCCTTGGCTGCTTATGCACAGTTACCCTAGATTAGCAGAGGGCACTTTTTAGAGAGCAGGTCCTGCTTCGATGGGCGAGGGACCCACCTGGGCACCTACACATACCCTGGAGAGAGTCCCCCAGTAGGTGATGGCTGAGATAGTTGCTGCAAAGGTGCGGATGGTGCTATCTGCACAGCTGAGGTGCCAGAACTCTGCTTTCATCCTTCACTGTCCCCTTCAGTGCACTCCTCAGATGATTCTGCATCTGTGGAAGAGATAGTGAGGATACAGCCAGTAGCTGCACATGATATGATATGATAAGGCATTTATAACGCACCTATACACAAGTGTTTCAAGGCGCGACGCGGCAAGGGAGGGAAGATAGAGACAGCAATCCTACTAGGCCAGGTGTCATTCAGATTGCGCAAGTGCATGGGAAGGGGAAGGGGAAGGGGACAGTGCAGTGCAAGTGATAATAGAATAAATAACAATAAGTAAAAGTACGGCCAGCTGGTGTCAAGTGCAAGGGTAAGTGCATCCGGTGTCAAGTGCTGGTAGTGGGACTGACATGCATGCCGATGCTGCACATTGCACCACACGCAATTTGGGGACCTTCTTTGGGAGCCAAAGATAGTGCGTGGTGAACGTCCACCCTGCCAAACTCATGAAGCATAATGCATCATGAGCTCTCGCGAGATTTCACCGCAGTCAGGAGTCGCCCTTGAACTCACCTGTGAGTTTGGGAGTTGGAATTAAGTTCTTCAGGCCAATCAGAACGGACACATTTCTTGGAAGCATTTAGGCAAACCACAGCCCTAGAATATATTAGGGGGGGTTTGGTGTCCAAACAAATCTAACCCTCTCACTTCCTTGTTCTCATTTAATTGCCTTTGTGTGATATTTTATTTTGTGTTGGGCGCTGGCTCTGTGTAGGGCATTATATTCTAACACTCTTTTGTCACAAGACAATGGAGCACTCGGTCAGTCATTGATTGATTGTAATCTCCTGCTGCCTCCAACCAATTCTATTGTGTTCACCTCTCCCCAATATCAGGAAATGTCCTCTGCATAAATCATGCAAGGTTTGTCCTCGCTAGTAGTCACACAGATTCATATCAGATTCTATTTTATTTGAGGTAAGAGTGGTCGGACTATCCTGAACAAAACAAAAACGAATGGCACCTTCCAAAAAACTCATGTCTTCCAAATATAATTTAAGAAGAAAGAAGTTGGTGCAAGTAGAGATACCCATCAGAGATGAAGCTAAAGGCACGAAGAATAGACCCAAGAAGGGTACTCCTGTTGATCAAGGAAGGATTACGGGATATTTCCTTTGAATCCTCCTGTTGAAATAAATTCCACAATTTTGGAGGCCCCCTTGGCTCGTGAGACTAACATCTCTACTCTTGGTGGTTCGCTGAATTTTGAAGACATCGATAACAATTCTCTATTGGATTTATGTTTGAGCATACAGAGAGGCATGACCCCACAGATAGTGGTGCCTTCCCGGGAGTATGGACATCTCTCAGAGGGAGAATCAGCTTAAAGAGCAGATTGACCAACCTAATATGGTGGGGACTATGGGGAGATTATCTGCCTCGCCTAATCTAATCATTGACACTACCTCTGACAGAGAGAGTAAGCAACAGCAATCCGGGTGCTGCGGAAATTGCAGAACTACAAGCAACTGTGGCTGCTTTGCTTTGCAATTTGCATTAAAAATTCTTTTACAGATGTCCGGGTGCATTCTGGCAAACACCAATGCATTGATGTATGATAATACACAAAGATCGAATACCGGCCGAGGAGGCGGAATGCAATTTATCTGAGGCCATCCAGATCGTAAATAAAGCACATCAGCAACAAACATCGGACTTAGACCTAGTCCTACCGGAACACACAGAGATTGTACCCACACGCAAACAACTTAGGATGGAAAAGCGAGCATCCAGGGAGACAAGAGTGAGCAGCCATGGTTCACCTTTGTTGGAGACAGGGATGCCTGCTATCCGCTCAAAAAAAGTGAAAAAGAGAGCGGCTCGTGCAAAGAAGCGGAATGCGTTGGGAAATGGCCTACTGACCAGCTGGCTGATTGCAGAGGATGACGAAGCCCGTGAAGGGGCTATTGAAATAGAGACATCATTGAATGAGTCATTACCTGAGGAAGATCATGCTCCCAAAAGTACCTCTAAGGCTGCGAGTCTACAGGGTAGCCCATATATAGCCGCACTATCTACATCAGAATCTGTTAACGAGGGAGACGAGGCTGGTGGGAATCGTATTTGTCTTATTAAAAACCTCTATCCAACTGGCAAAAGTATATGGCTCTCACGCTCGGAATTCTTGAAGAGAATGTACGCAGTTCCTCAATTAAGAGTTCTACAATCTGATGATTTCCAATTCTTGGAACCATTGTCGGGATCTAATCCTAAGGTGTCAGCACTACATTGTACATTTATATCTACTGCTCAATTATTAAGGACATACAAAAAAAGAGCTGAGAACAGTTGACATCAAGATAGATGCAGAACTGAAGTATAATGAACCCAGCTGCCAGGAGATAGAAACAGTTAAAGTGTCCCAGCTCACTAATTGGAAAGAAGGTGGATCTGACAGAAGTACAATCCGTATTAAAGTGGTTGGTGGAGGCTTTACCTATGGTTACAGCAAGCAAATGAAAGTTATCCTTGGGATCATGGAACTGCCGGGGCTTTCCCCATCTATTGAATCCAATAGAGCCGATGTTGCAGTTAGCCACACATAACTGCATTTGCCTACAAGAAACATTGGCGATGAACGCCCTATATCTAGATGGGTTTAATGGATATCAGACATTTGCTAAAAGAGGAGAAAGGGGGAGGCCATATGGTGGACTATGGATTGGTGTGTCTAATATCTTCTACTCTAGGAGGATTGATGTGAACCAAGATGATTATATGAATGCTGTTGAAATGGCGCATAAAGGTAAAGGGAGTATAAATAGATTGTTTGTAGTCTGTTTATATAACCCCCCTGGGGCAGTGATGAGAGAGATATTACAGGAAGCCCTGCACGAGCTTCTGGCTAATTGGTTAAATAACCAAGAAAACACTGATGTCTGTGTGGTAGGAGATTTTAATACCCATATGTAAGGGGGGAATTGAGAACTACTAATCCAAAATTGTAATCACAATGCTTAATGGTACATCATAAGATAGAGGAGGAAGGGTTAGGCTGGGTGCAATTTTTTCAAAATTGGGATCTTGAGATGATGAATGGTTGAACTAAAAGTGATTATCCAGGTAAACATACTTGGAACAATGGGCCATTGGTCAGTACATTGGATTACATCTTTGTTTCTCCAAGTATGCTGCTATTTGTCAATGACATGACCGTGGCTCCAAATAATTGGAGTGATCATGCTACACTGTCATGTACATTTGATACCCCTGAAGTCGCTATCCAATTGTGTGCGATGGGGGAATTAAAAGTGAATCAGGCAGGTTCAAGTATTCGGTGGTCTGATAAGAATGTACAAATAGCAGCTGAAGCGATAAACATATATTGTTACCCATATTTTGAAGAATTTAATACGATGTCCATAGACGAAGTAGAGGAATGGATACATCATTTCTCTGATAAATATGCAGCTATCCCAGCAAAAGCCATGATTAGTGAACAGGGGAACCTTCCCATATACGATAGATACATTCGAGATGCAAAGAGATCACTGAGGGCAGAACTAAGAAGAGCTAAGAATGTTTCTATGTCATGGGAGTCATATCTCTCTACTATTAAGAGACTTAAGAATAGATATCGGGCAGATATAAAGGCTAAGAGAAACCTAGACAGAAACAAAACCTGGCAAAGCTTAGTGCAGACTATCTGCTCAAGGAAAGCAAGTAATATCTGGGCATTACTGGGTGAAGCTAGGGGTAATAAAACACGACAGGTAGTTAATCCAATTAGCAGCTCAGAATGGAGTAGGTTTTTGGAGAAACTTAATATAACAAATCTGGGTGAAGAAACAACATGGGTAAGCAAAATTCCGCCCGAACCCACTAGTGATATCTCATATGACTCTATTCTGACTGAGATTAAATCATTGAAATCTTCCAGGGCCCCCGGACCTAACGGTTTGGCCAATATTGTTATTAAGAGTAACCCTGATTTCTGGGCAACTTTGCTGAATATTTTGTTTGTAAAAATCTTGAGGGAAGGTAAGATTCCGCACTCCTGGCACTCAGCGATCTTAATACCGATATTTAAAAAGGGTGATCGCCTTGATCCTAATAATTATAGATTACTCTCTATGCTCGACACCACAAGTAAGATATTCGCCTCATTAATACTGAAAAAGCTCCAGCTATGGGTGGACCACACTAAAATGTTGTGTAAATTTCAATGCGGTTTTAGGAAAGGATATTCTACTACCCATAACCTTTTGGTTATGGATATCATGCGAAGTAGAGCGCGACAGTGCGGTCAACCTCCCTTGTACGCACTTTATGTTGATTTTAAGGCCGCATTTGATTCAATCCCCAGAGAGAAACTTTGGAAGAAGCTGCAAAAACTAGGCTGCCCTGAAGACCTTCTATATTACCTTAGGTTGTTACATCAGAATACCAAGGTAAAATTAAAACTAGATCAGCAAGGACATATGTCCGAAGAAGTTTTACAGAATAGAGGGGTCAAGCAGGGTTGTGTGACCACCCCCCCTAGTGTATAATTTATATGTACATGAGATTCCTCCAACTATAGCCAGGGCGAATAACTGCCCGCCGAGCATAGGTAAAACCCCCTGCTTAGTGCTCGCATATGCTGAATACCTGGTGGTATTTGATCACACCATTAGTGGATTACGACGATCAGCACTAGCCCCTTGGGAATTTTTAGAAAATAATGGCCTTACCATCAATATAGAGAAAACTCACGTGATAAGATACACGAATAAAAGAACTACACGGGTTAAGCTCCACATTAATAATGTCAAAATCACATATGTTCCAGTATATAGATATCTTGGAATTGATTTTGAACCCAAAGGTGAATATTTTATATGCAAGAGCAATCATATGACAAGAGCAGCGCAAATTACAGCCCTATTTAAAAGCTTTACAATAAAACAGGGAGGTTTTACCCTTTGGGGAACCCGGCATCTCTATATCCAAGTATTCTCCCCTATGATGGTGTATGGGCTGGAAGCATTAACACAAATGGAGCTGAATTGGCTACAACTAATTGAGGGAAAATATTGGAGGAAGATGTTGGGTCTTCCTTCTTGTATACCAATGGCTCTGCTACGACTTGAGCTTGGACTTATATCTTTAAAAGCTCAGGTTTTGAAAAAGAGAGTAGGGCTTTACCTAAAAATGGTGAAGGGAAGAGATAATTCTCTATTGACGACAGTTGCTCTGGAAATAAAGAAGGAAAGATCTACTTGTCAGCTTACCAATCAAATGGAACAGTTAATAAGAGACATCTGTTGGTCGCAGCAAGCTGGGCCTCTTACGGAGACTATGCAGGTGGCATTGGGAAGAAGAGTGGAGCTATGGGACTGGCTGGAAAATTACAAACATCTTTGCAAGTTAAGAAGATATAATTTTGTACAATCTAGACTATATACATTTAAAAAATCACAAAAATACTTGATGTTATGCCCATCCCATAGGCTGAGAAGATTTATACTTCTGTTAAGATTAGAACATCTCCCCATCAAAATGACTACGGGGGTGACAGAGAACATATCCAAAGAACAGCGATTCTGTTGCCTCTGTCACCTGAGACAGCTAAGCATGTCCTCGCAGAATGTCAGGCAATGATGGGTGACATTAAACGACTGCTGGGAAAGTATGTACGTAATTATGATACTATAGGGGAGACCAGTTTTTGGAATCATTGTGTCAGCTCTGAAAGTCTGTGCTTGTTAACCGCACTGTATAATATTTGGTTGAAGGTGGAAGCCAGATTGGGTATATCATTATGAAATCTTTTATGATATATTCAGGCCCTGTTTGGATAGTGAGATGGTGGTAATGAAGAAAGAGGTCAAACTTGGAATATCCCATCTAGACTAAGAGATAATGGATTATTATGGAATATTTTATTTGATTCTGTTAAAATGTATTTTTAGTAATGTATATATATTGTCTGTTTTTATATGCTTTATATAGTTATGATGTATATGTGTAAAGTTTATTATTTAAACTAAATCACATTAAAGATATTATTATTATTATTATTATTATTATTACTACACAGAGATGGTCATTTCCATTCCAATTACCCCAACCTCTCTCTGCTAAAACCTATTCTACATTTCATACTCTACCTCAACCAGGTCCAATTTCAGTTGCCTATCCCAACTAATCAAGCAAACATCTGCCTACATGACTCATCATGCAATCCAACCAGGAATGCCTTATAGAAAGTTTAGCTAAATGTGTGGTTTGTGTTCCGGTGATTCAGTATGTAGCCCAACTCAGTCATAAGCAATTGTTGTGACACTATAGATATGCTAATTCTGTACACATGACCCATCCAAGTATGACACAGTACATTTGATGTGAAGCTCACCTTGGTTAATGTGTCTCTGTGGTCTTGGGCAGCCTTTTGACAGTACATTGCTTTTAATGTGATATGTGATGATGTGCAGTGTTCGGAACATATACACATGGATTCAACGTGCCATATGTTGCACTGTGGCCCACCCCCTGCTGTCGGGGTCCAGCGCCAACCTCCTGTCATCAGAACCTCTCCAGGCTGCAAAGGCCTAACATGTAGGCTGCATCTTCGCCTGTGGGGGCATCAGCAGTGGAGCAACAGTGCCCCTTCCCAAGACACACACCTCCTTGCAGTGCTCAGTAGCCACCAGCTGCCACACCCTCTGCTTATTGATCAGACACTTTTGCTTGGTTTCCTCCCTGGAGGGGCTGCCCCCACATAGAGGGTTATGAGGCTCCACCACAAGCTGCCCGATCCTCTGCTTATGGTCATTAATGGTTCCCTCCCTAGGAGGGCTGGACACCACATAGAGGGTTATGAGGCTGCTCCACCAGCTGCCTGATCCTCTGCTTATGGTCATTATTGGTTCCCTCCCTAGGATGGCTGGATGCCACACAGAGAGTCACAATCCTCGGCCACCAGCTGCCGGATCCTCTGCTTATGGTCATTATTGGTTCCCTCCCTAGGATGGCAGGACACCACGCAGAGAGTCACAATGCTCTACCACCAACTGCCTGTTCATCTGTTTATGGTCATCAGTAGATTACTCCCTAGGAGGGCTGGACACCACACAGAGGGTTATGAGGCTGCTCCACCAGCTGCCCGATCCTCTGCTTATGGTCATGAATGGTTCCCTCCCTAGGATGGCCGGACATCCCACAGAAAGTCACAATGCTCCACAACCAGCTGCCTGATCCTCTGCCTATGGTCATTATGGGTTTCCTCCCTAGGGTGGCTGGACACCGCACAGAGGGCTATGAGGCTCCCCCACCAGCTGCCTGATCCTCTGCTTATGGTCATAATTGGTTTCCTCCCTAGGATGGCTGGACACCACGCAGAGTCATAATGCTCCACCACCATCTGCCTCATCCTCTGCTTATGGTCATTATTGCTTTCATCCTAGGATGGCTGGACACCACAGCGAGGGTTTTGAGGCTTCTCCACCAGCTGCCTGATCCTCTGCTTATGGTCATTATTGGTTTCCTCCCTAGGATGGATGGACACCACACAGAGGGTTATGAGGCTCCTCCACCAGCTGCCTGATCCTCTGCTTATGGTCATTATTGGTTTACTCCCTTGGAGGGCTAGACACCACACAGATGGTTATGAGGCTCCTCCACCAGCTGCCTGACCCTCTGCTTATGGTCATTGCTGGTTATCTCCCTAGGAGGGCTGGATACCTCACAGAGGGTTATGAGGCTCCTCCACCAGTTGCCTGAGCCTCTGCTTATGGTCATTGTTGGTTTACTCCCTAGGATGGATGGACACCACACAGAGGCTTATGAAACTCCTCCAACAGCTGCCTGACCCTCTGCTTATGGTCATTACTGGTTATCTCCCTACGAGGGCTGGACACTTCACAGAGGGCTATGAGGCTCCTCCTCCGCTGCCTGACCCTCTGCTTATGGTCATTATTGGCTTCCTCCCTGAAATGGCTGGACACCACAGAGGGTTATGAGGCTCCTCCACCAGCTGCCTGAGCCTCTGCTTATGGTCATTATTGGTTTCCTCCCTAGGATGGCAAAACACCACACAGAGAGTCACAATACTCTGCCACCAGCTGCCTGATCCTCTGTTTATGGTCATTATTGATTTCCTCCCTAGGATGGATGGACACCACACAGAGGGTTATGAGGCTCCTCCACCAGCTGCCTGATCCTCTGCTTATGGTCATTATTGGTTTACTCCCTTGGAGGGCTAGACACCACACAAATGGTTATGAGGCTCCTCCACCAGCTGCCTGACCCTCTGCTTATGGTCATTGCTGGTTATCTCCCTAGGAGGGCTGGATACCTCACAGAGGGTTATGAGGCTCCTCCACCTCTGCCTGAGCCTCTGCTTATGGTCATTATTGGTTTCCTCCCTAGGATGGATGGACACCACACAGAGGGTTATGAGGCTCATCCACCAGCTGCCTGACCCTCTGCTTATGGTCATTATCGGTTTCCTCCCTGAAATGGCTGGACACCACAGAGGGTTATGAGGCTCCTCCACCAGTTGCCTGAGCCTCTGCTTATGGTCATTGTTGGTTTCCTCCCTAGGATGGATGGACACCTCACAGGGGGTTATGAAGCTCCTCCACTGCTGCCTAAGCCTCTGCTTATGGTCATTACTGGTTATCTCCCTAGGAGAGCTGGACACCTCACAGAGGGTTTATGAGGCTCCTCCACCGCTGCCTGAGCCTCTGCTTATGGTCATTATTGGTTTCCTCCCTAGGATGGATGGACACCTCACAGAGGGTTATGAGGCTCCTCCACCGCTGCCTGATCCTCTGCTTACAGTAAGCACATATTTTGGCTTCCTCTGACAAGAGAGAGCGTCCAGGGGTGAAGTCAAAATAATGGAAGGTAACAGATCAAAAGAAAGACCTACTAGTTTTCAAATCGGAGAACAAAACAATGGAATTTAAATTAGTAATTAGCTTTTTGCTGGTCCTATTCTGGTCACAGGGAGTGGAGAGTGGCAAGGAATTCAAGGGAAACAAAAATACTATCAGGATTTAAAGATTATTTGTATTGCTCCAGAACTGGAAGTCATATTTTAAATGCTTTGCATTTTAAGAAAAGAAATGTCTATCTGGGTTCTAGTTTTTGGGACTTCGTTGACTTTCTTCCACATAACTGATATAGCGGGAGCTCTGTAATCAGAGTGTTTGGCTGTTTGCGCCATGAGGTTCCAGAAACGTGGGGTGTCTCCTTGGCATCTCCTCAGCAAGGGCTTGCAATTGGAGCTCCGAGTATTTGAGCTTCCTCTGCATCCAGTCTCGTGATGCTTCCATGGCTGCTGGAGGCGGCCATCTTCTGAGATTGTCATGATCCGTGGATCACGCCCTTTCTGGTCTTCCTGGTCCCTGGCACATCGGGGGGTTACTCGCTGTAGTACACCCAACATGGCCGTATACACGGAACGTGGTCTATCAACCTTTACGTCCCATGCAGCACGTTCTATAAATTAGCCACTCCCCTGCGGTTCTGCGCGTCTCAACGCTACCTATAGCTGTGGCCTGACGTGCTCCGTAGTTCGTTCTGCTGAACTGTGTTGCTTCCTGGTTCCCGGACCTTCCTTCTTCTCCTTTCCTTCTACCTTCCTTGATTCTGTTCCTCCGCGTTCCGCCCAGACCGCCTCCGCATGCTGCCTCCATTCCTGGATTCCTGGAGTTTCCTAGATCCTGGACGAAGAAGCTGAACGAATCCTGGAATCCGAAAACGGCCGAGTGGGCTTGTACAAGACCCGAACTGCTCGGAAGAAAACCCTGACAAAGGACTCCGCAAAACAGAGAAAACAGGTGAGAAAAGGGGAAACCTGTGACAGATTGAGACGCCACCTGACCGATCTCGATACAGACATGGAAGCGCCCGTCCAGGATCTTATGCGTGGCATGCAAGAGCTGACAGCTGAAGTGCAAAACTTAAAGGCAGAAAACGCAGCGTTAAAACAATTCATGTTATCCCGTGATTCCGCCACGAAGGTGAGTATAATTCTAGGCGGCGTCGTTGACAAGTACGACGGTTCAGCAAAGAGCCTTCATGGATTCTTAGATTCTTGTTTGGTCCACTTTACATTTAAGCCTTATTATTTTTCTACGCCCAGGGCTAAAGTGGGCTTTATTATTTTGCATCTTTCCGGGAATGCTTTGACCTGGGCCACCCCATTGGTTAACACTGGTGATGCTCTCCTGGATGACTATGACGACTTTATAGAGGCCCTCAAGACCATGTTCGACCGCCCGGAACAAGTTTACAGTGCCCAGGAACGTTTACTCGACTTTCATCAAGGTACCCAGGACTTGCTCACGTATGTCACACGCTTCAAACAGCTGGCTAAGGAAGCGGATTGGTCCTCTGAATTTTTTTTACTTTATTTCAAAGAGAGCTAAACGAAGTGATCAAGGACGAACTAGCCAGAGTGGCACGCCCGGGTTCCTTTCAAGCCCTAATGGATCTCGCTCTACAGATTGACTTTCGCATTCAGGAGAGAAAGGTAGAAAAAAAGAAGACCAAGTTACCACTCCAGAAAAACCCCATTGGAACCCCTTCGAGCTCAGAAGGCATTTCTACTCCAAGCAATGAGCCTGAACCTATGCAATTAGGGCCTTCCGTGGACCCATTACACCTCAAGAGAGGATGCGAAGGATTCATACTGGATTATGTATGTATTGTGCATCCGACAAACATTTAGTAAGAGAATATCTGATTGCCCCCCCACGGCGCTCGGGAAACGCCAGCTCCCGATCCTAAACGGAGCGCAGGTTCAGGAGAGAGATGTCTGCTCCACCTCTATTCCATCCTTGAACTCTCCTGGACAAAATTCCTTGGTAATCTTACAGGCCTTCTTGACAACATCCAAGAAAGAAATATACCCCATCCTGGCACTGGTCGACTGTGGAGCTATGGGGGTATCCATAGATCATGAATGGGTCTTAAAACATCATATTCCTTACGAATCCCGGACTATCATGCAACCTGTGGAAGCAATTGATGGAAGACCCCTTTCTTCTGGACCTATAACCCTGCAGACCAAGGGGATCGAGCTTGCTATAAATCAACATCGAGAAAGGATAAGATTTGACATCATCAAGTCAGCCCATTACCCCATGGTTTTGGGAATGCCCTGGCTTCAAAGACACAACCCCTATATCAATTGGGCAGTGGGATCCTTGTTCCTGGGTTCTGAGTTTTGTATATCCCACTGCTTACAAACAGACCTTGATCCTAACCCATCGAAGGGATTTTCTACAACTCATCAGAACACAATCTCAGTCTCAAACATCATCCGGGTCCCGGATGTTTACCAGGAATATTCCGATGTTTCTCCTCTGCCATTGTTCAGGCCTTACCTCCCCACAGACCTGAAGATTGAGCTATTGAAACGGAACCTTCTGCGGTGATTCCCTTTGGAAGGATGTTCATACTATCAGAACCTGAAAAGAAAGCCCTTCGTGAATACCTGGATACAAATCTCGCAAATGGCACCATACGACCATCTAAATCTCCTTCAGGGGCCTCCCTGTTCTTCGTTCCTAAAAAAGACAATAAAGAACTCAGACCGTGTCTGGATTATCGAGGTCTAAATCAATGTACTCTCAAGGACCGCTATCCGTTGCCCTTGATCTCAGATATCCTGGAGGCAGTAAGAGGCGCAGTTGTGTTCACCAAGCTGGATCTCAGGGGCGCCTATCATTTGATTCGTATCAGGGCAGGTGACGAGTGGAAGACAGCCTTTAGAACACCCTTTGGGCATTTTGAATACTTAGTCATGCCCTTTGGACTTGCTAATGCTCCAGCGGTGTTCCAACGTTTCATGGATCGAGTGTTCTCGAACATGCTGTTCCTTTTTGTGATTGTCTATCTGGACGATATTCTCATATTTTCGAAGGACCCTCTAAAGCACGAAGAACATGTGAAAGCAGTATTACAACGCTTACGCGAAAATAAACTCCTGGCAAAGCCCGAGAAATGCATCTTCCATACTTCTACTGTTCACTAACTAGGGTTTGTCCTTACTCCCGATGGTATCGGTATGGATCAATCCAAGGTTAAGGCTATTTTATCCTGGCCTAGCCCTGCCTCGGTGAAAAAGATACAATCCTTCCTGGGCTTGGCTAATTTCTATAGGAAATTCATACCTTCCTTTTTTCCTAGGGATATCTATCAGGGATGTCTGACTGTGAGGACGTACCAACTGGGATATCCGTTATATCTTCCACCCCACTCGAGCCCTGAGAGTCTTCGAGCTCCCCTTCCTCCTCACCTGATGATGATGAGAAATCCAACTTTCTTCCACGGGATCAATGTGTAGAAATTCCCTTTTTCTTGTGTAGATAGGGCCGGCCTCGGAAGGAAGCCACCGTGACTCTGTGAAAGAATCAACGGTGACCTTCCCCCGCACCAGACAAGCGAGACAAGGGGAAAAGCCTTGCGGCACAAAAACCCCTTCAGGGTGCAGGAATCTGATGTGTAGGAACAAATGCGGAGGCAATCCAAACCGAGTAGGTAGAAGACTGGCAAGACTCGGGCAGTTAAGCAAAACAGAGCCAAGACTAGAAGCAGGGAAATACGGGAACCGGAGCAGGCAAGGAGAGAAAGAACCTGAGAGTGAAACAAATGGGTGTACGAGAACAAGAAGAAGGGGAGAGAAGGGAAACAGAGCCACTATTGAGAAACGGTGGCCAAGGGGAAGAGAGACTAGGAGAGAGAGAGGCAAGCGGGAAGACAAGAGGACAGGGGCGGATCACCGCCAAGTGAGCTGAACAGGAGCGTAAGCAACAAAGGAGAAAATCTGAAAGTTGCAACGCGCAGAGCCGCCGAGCGTAAGCTGCTAAATACACTCGGCGGTGGCCATGATGGAAATGACTAGACCGCTAGCGACGTTTGGGAGCATAACATGGCGGCACAGTCTGACGGCCGCCATGTTTCCACCTCTTCCACAAACGCCAGGAGCCCGCGGTTGTGACAGTATGCCCCCTTCCACGGTGGTCTCCTCCAGCTTACTGGGATGTAATCTGTGAAATGTACGCAACGAACTGGAAGCATGTACATGGGTCCGGGGTTCCCAAGTATCCTCTGATGAAGGATAACCCTTCCAATGTATCAGATACTCAAGGCGACCTCTGTGGTACCGTGAATCCCGAATGTGGGAGACTTCATATTCATCCGAGGTAGGAGCCGGCAACGTGTGTAATCTGGGGGTATTCTGCTTTCTGTCACCAGGTATAAAAGTACGCAATTGAGAGGAATGAAAGGTCGGATGAATACGACTTAGATTTTTTGGCAATCTGAGGCGATAAGCAACTGGATTGATCTTGGACAGGACTTCGAAGGGACCAATGAATCGGGGAGATAGCTGGGAGGGGCGTACCCAGCGGGGCAAAAACTTGGTAGACAGCATGACCTTAGAACCTCTGTTCCAAGCAGGTACAGATCTCCGATGTTTATCGGCTTGTAGTTTGTTCCGAATGTTGGCCCTTAGAAGACTTTGGTTGGCAATCTTATGGGCTTCCTTTAATTCCACCAGGGAGGTTTCTATAGAAGGTATGAGAGTCTCAGTCCAGAAGATGGGTAATATGGATTGAGGATGGTAACCATAAGTACAAAAGAAAGGGCTAATACCCAGTGCGCTGTGTACAGAATTGTTATGGGTGAACTCAGCGGTGGGTAGAAGGGAAACCCAGTTATCTTGAAGTTGATTGATGAAACACTGTAAATATTGCTCGAGGGTCCCATTTAACCTTTCTGTCTGTCCATTGGTTTGCGGGTGGAACCCGGAAGACAGGGCTCTCTCGACGCCCAGTAGTTTGCACAAAGCAGTCCAGAATTTTGAGGTGTATTGGCTCCCGCGGTCCAACACAATCTTTTTGGGGAGACCATGCAACCTGAAAATATCTTTCAACAAGACTTCAGCCATGACAGAGGCCGAGGGTATCCTGGGTAGGGGGGAGAAATGAGCCAGTTTTGAGAAAGAATCCACCGTCACCATGATACAGGTACAGCCCTGGGAAACCGGTAGGTCCACAATGAAGTCTGTGGATATGTGTTTCCAAGGACCAGGAGGAATAGAGTCTTGTTGAAGCAGGCCTAAGGGTCTTCGTGTAGAATGTTTATTTTGCATACAGGTAAGACAGGTCTGGATGTAAGCCTGAGTATCGGCTCTCATGTTAGGCCAGTAAAAGGACCTCTGGAGCAGTTCTAAAGTTCCTCGTAAACCTCGGTGGCCAGCAACCTTCGAGTCGTGACACCACTGGAGAGCCTGTAATCTGAGGTCTTGTGACGGAAGGATAAGTCTCCCTTTTATGAAGTACAGACCATCTCTCTGATCCACCGGAACTCTCCCTATGAGTAAGGGAGATCTTTCTGGGGAAAAAGATTTTTGTCTCACCTCTTCCAAGAAAGACGACACCACAGATATGATCCGGGTATGGGGAAACATGAGCTCTTTCCTACATCTCGGAGAGGTTTCGTCCTTTCGAGATAAAGCTTCAGCAACCTGATTTTGGGTACCAGGTATGTATGTGATGAGAAAATGGAACTGGGCAAAGAAATGTGCCCATCGAGCTTGCCTGGTGTTATAGCATTCTTGTTGATGCAGAATCTGTAGGTTTTTGTGATCAGTACGTATCAGGAACGGGTGTAGGCTTCCTTGGAGCAGATGTCTCCATTCCAGACAAGCCAGTTTCATAGCTAAGAGTTCTCTTTCTATGACTGAGTAGTTCTGCTGGCTCGGGTTAAGAGTCTTGGAAAAACAGGCAATGGGATGTTCACGGCCTTGATGGGATTGCAGGAGAACGGCGCCTACCGCACCAGCGGAGGCTTCAGTCTCTAGAACAAAAGGTAGCTGTTGGTCCGGCTATCTGAGAATGGGAGCAGAACAGAACCTGCTTTTTAGACCGGTGAAGCTCTCCTCCGCTTCCTCGGACCAACGAAAGGGTAAGGAGGACTTCTTCAATAAGGAGGTGATAGGTAAAGTAAGTCTGGAGAATTTGGGTATAAACTTCCGGTAGAAGTTCGCCAGACCAAGGAACCTCTGAACCTCCTTAACAGACGAAGGGGAAGGCCAGGCTAGTATGGATTCAACCTTTTTGGGGTCCATGGTGATTCCCTTGCTGGATAAGATAAACCCCAGATAGGATACAGAGGATTGGGCGAAAGCACACTTTTCTGGCTTGACTAACAAATGATGTTGCTGCAGCCTGTGTAGTACTTCCTTAACATGCAGAGTATGTTCTTCGGTTTGACGAGAGCACACCAGAATATCGTCTAAGTAGACAATGGTGTTTTGGCCCAACAAATCAGAAAATATGCGGTCCATGAATCTTTGAAAAATTGAGGGAGCATTCACCAGTCCGAACGGCATAACCTGATATTCGAACAACCCGTAGGGCGTGCGGAAAGCCGTCTTCCATTCGTCGCTGGTCCTGATTCGAAGTAAATGATAGGCATTGCGTAGGTCGAGTTTGGAAAAAATCACAGAGCCCTGAACAGCCTCCAGGATCTCAGAGATTATAGGCATGGGATACCGGTCCTTGATGGTAAGTTGGTTAAGGCCTCTGTAATCGATACAGGGCCTTAATTCATTGGAGTCCCTCTTTGGAATGAAGAATAGAGATGCTCCTGCTGTTGATCTGGAAGGTCGGATCAATCCGTTGGCCAGGTTGTCATCCAAGTAGCGTCTAAGAACTTCCTTTTCAGACAGGGAAAGAGGATACATCCTGCAAAACGGAACCAAGGCCTGAGGGACCAGGTCTATCCTACAGTCCTCCAGACGATGAGGAGGAAGTTCCATGGGTTGTTGTTCTTGGAAAACCGTGGCGTATTTCTGAAGGCAGCCTGGGATGCAATGGATCGTGCTCCTCTCAGGGGCACACGCCGTCTTGACACTTTCGCACAAGGGTCCAGGAAGGCACTTCTCCTGGCAGTAAGTAGAACGAAAACTCAGAAGATTCATAGTCCAATCGATGGTTGGGTTGTGTCGTCGGAGCCAGCCAATACCCAAAATAACCGGAAAATGAGCTGCGCGGATGATGTCGAAGCTCAGTACCTCCGAATGTTGTTGAATGGAAACCCGTACCTCCTCTGTGGCATGGGTGATAAGTCCGGAGCACAGAGGGGTACCGTCTACACCCTCTACCTTCTGGTCTTCCTTCTTGGCAACCCTACGAAGGCCCACCTTGTCGGCCCATAAGGTGTCCAGGAAGTTCCCAGCAGCTCCACAATCCAGCAGGGCCTGTGTTTCCATTTCTTTTCCTCTGACTGAAGTTGGACGGATACCACCATCAACCGTTGATCTTCCGAGGGTTTGGCTGAGGTAACAGAAAGAGTGACGTAGGAACTAGGGAAAGCCCCTCGGTAGTCCGTCCTGCCAACTACCGATGGCGTTCGTTTCCCGGACGTCTGGGGGGTACATCCGGACAGTCTCTCAATAGGTGTGAGGCGGATCCGCAGTACAGACAAAGGTTGCTCTCCCGTCTCCTCTTTTTTTCTTCTGCTGTCAAGGGGGCTCTGGTTGTTCCTATTTGCATGGGCTCTTCTCGGGGTGATGAACGAGAGACAGGTGAGGAGGTCGGGGGATGAGGCTCTAGGAAAGAACCAGAACTGCGGGTCTTTCGTCTTTCATTCTTCCGTTCGGTCAACCGGAAATCGATCCTTACTACCGCCTTGATGAGATCCGAGAAAGAGTCGGGGCAAGGGATTCTGGCAAGCTCGTCCTTCAGCTCTTCACGCAAACCCCTCCTAAAGATGGTGTATTGGGCCTCTTCTTGCCAGCCGGCTTCTGCAGCCAATCTCTTGAAGGAGGATATGTAAGAGAGCAGGTCAGAACTACCCTGACGTACATCCAAGAGGTCTTCACTAGCTAGATGAGCACTTTCAGTACGAAGGAATGTCTGCTTGAGTAAATCCTTAAATGCAACAAAGTTCTGTAGCACTGGGTCAGACTGGGACACCAAAGGAGTAGCCCATGCTAGAGCATTTCTGGTCATGTGTGTGATCATGAACCCCACTTTAGCGTGATCAGTGGAGAAGGCATTCTGTCTGAAAGCGAAGTGGATATTGCAAGCCTCCAGGAATTCTTTTACTCTTTTCTCTGATCCGTCGAACTTGCCTGACACCAAAGGTAGAGGGAGTAGATCAGTGGCCTGCTGTTCTCTGGCGGTAACTCTCTGTTGGAGGGCGGTATTGGCAGTTTTAAGGGCTTGTACTTCCAAGTTTAAGTTTTGTACTGCCGCTACCAGTTCTTGAAGCTGCTGGGGAGTAGCCATGTCTGTGTTCGGGGGTTGCAAGCTATCAGGGATGTCTGACTGTGAGGACGTACCAACTGGGATATCCGTTATATCTTCCACCCCACTCGAGCCCTGAGAGTCTTCGAGCTCTCCTTCCTCCTCACCTGATGATGATGAGAAATCCAACTTTCTTCTGCGGGATCGACGTGTAGAAATTCTCTTTTTCTTGTGTAGATAGGGCCGGCCTCGGAAGGAAGCCACAGTGACTCTGTGAAAGAATCAACGGTGACCTTCCCCCGCGACATACAAGCAAGATAAGGGGAAAAGCCTTGCGGCACAAAAACCCCTTCAGGGTGCAGGAATCCGATGTGTAGGAACAAATGCGGAGGCAATCCAAACCGAGTAGGTAGAAGACTGGCAAGACTCGGGCAGGTAAGCAAAACAGAGCCAAGACTAGAAGCAGGGAAATACGGGAACCGGAGCGGGCAAGGAGAGAAAGAACCTGAGAGTGAAACAAATGGGTGTACGAGAACAAGAGGAAGGGGAGAGAAGGGAAACGGAGCCACTATTGAGAAACGGTGGCCAAGGGGAAGAGAGACTAGGAGAGAGAGAGGCAAGCGGGAAGACAAGAGGACAGGGGCGGATCACCGCCAAGTGAGCTGAACAGGAGCGCAAGCAACAAAGGAGAAAATTCGAAAGTTGCAATGCGCAGAGCTGCCGAGCGTAAGCTGGTAAATACACTCGACGGCGGCCATGATGGAAATGACTAGACCGCTAGCGACGTTTGGGAGCATAACGTGGCGGCACAGTCTGACAGCCGCCATGTTTCCACCTCTTCCACAAATGCCAGGAGCCAGCGGTTGTGACAATATCATCCCCAAACCAACGGTGTCACAGAACGGGTAAACCAAACCCTTGAACAATATCTTTGTTATTTCTCTACTAAAGTCCAGGATGATTGGTCACTTTTAGCACCAGTAGCCGAATTCGCTTACAATAATTCAGACCATTCGGCTATTAAGACCAGCCCTTTTTTCTGCAGCCAAGGATTTCATCCTTCGGTCTTACCTTCTGTTCTTCCACACCCTACACCTGTTCCTACTGTCGATTCCTGGATCGAAACACTCATAAATGTGCAGAGAGAAGCCAAGGAACATCTCGAAAGAGCGCAAATCCAAACCAAACACCATGCAGATTCAAGGAGAAGACCAGGGCCTTCATACTCCATTGGGGATAAAGTATGGCTATCCTCGAAACTTCTACCCCGACATCTCAGACCGAATAAGTTGGCTCCCCCGTATTATGGACCCTTCTCTATAAAAGAGATCATCAATCCTGTGGCCTTTCGACTTCAACTCCCGGATTCCTGGAAGAAGATACATCCAGTTTTTCACAAATCCCTGTTGAAGCCCTTCATCCAAACTACCCAGACTACTCTTAGACCTAGTCCTGTGCTTGTCAATGACCAGCTGGAATACGAAGTTTCTCGTATTTGTGATTCCCGATATAGACGAGGCAAACTTCAATACCTGGTGGAATGGAAAGGTTATCCACCCAGCGAACGTACCTGGGAACCAGTCTCAAATTTGAACTGCCCCAGATTGCTCAGAAGGTTCTACCGAATTCATCCAGGTAAACCCGGTGGAATGGGTTTTAGAAGGGGGCATGCTGTCATGATCCGTCGATCACACCCTTTCTGGTCTTCCTGGTCCCTGGCACATCGGGGGTTACTCGCTGTAGTACACCCAACATGGCCGTATACACGGAACGCGGTCTATCGACCTTTATGTCCTATGCAGCATGTTCTATAAATTAGCCACTCCCCTGCGGTTCCGCGCGTCTCAACGCTACTGATAGCTGTAGCCTGACGTGCTCCGTAGTTCGTTCTCCTGAACTGTGTTGCTTACCGGTTCCCGGACCTTCCTTCTTCTCCTTTCCTTCTACCTTCCATGATTCTGTTCTTCCGCGTTCCGCGCAGACCGCCTCCGCGTGCTGCCTCCATTCCTAGCTTCCTGGAGTTTCCAAGATCCCGGACGAAGAAGCTGAACCAATCCTGGAATCCGAAGACGGCCGAGCGGGCTTGTACAAGACCCGAACTGCTCAGAAGAAAACCCAGACAAAGGACTCTGCAAAACAGAGAAAACAGGTGAGAAAAGGGGAAACCTGTGACAGAGATACAGGATGGATTGTGTTTCCTGCTTTTAAAATGGCTGCTACATTTCTGATATTGCACACATGAAGTGATGTATGTGCGCTCTACCTTGACTGCTCTTGTGACAGTAATCTCATAATCGGACAGTGCTCCTCAGATGGATGCATTAAGTGCAATATGGCATATGTACACTATTTAAGGAATACCACCAAACTAGTAATAACACTCCTAAACTACTGGAAGTTTCTTGTCTGAAAGAAATAAGTATATTTTACTAAAATAACACAGTGGGCCTCATTCCGAGTATGGGGGTAGTCATGGCGCTATTTGTGCCATGACTACCTCCCATACCGGTGCCAACTCCCGCTAAGGGACCTCGGAATAGGGTGCAAAGGGATTACCGGCACTGGTGCCCGGTATCCCTTTCTGCCCTACTCGGAATGAGGCCCAGTGACCCTTTAAGAAAATAATACTGTACTAATAATGTACTGAAAAGAATACTGCATTTGCCTATTAAAAAAGAGAAAATATATTTAATACAATTGATATTTCACCTTTATTAAAATAACAGGTTTATCACAGAGAGTGAAAATTGCTCCGCGACTTGGCAGGATGCTGCTTCTAACAGGGGGAGCAGACAGAGATCTCCATGCAAAGGCACACGTGAGTGGCGAGGCGTTCTCATTCGTCATGTAGGCATTGGGGGGCTAAGCAGGAGGACCAGCAGAGCAGGAGGAACACAATTCTAAGAGGACAGCAGGGCCAAACCTGACAGAATCCTGAAAAAACTGGTTACCACAAAAACTGGTTACCACAAAGGTTGAAGAACAGGGAGAGTCCGTACCTGTCACAATCCTTCCAAGGCTTGTGACCACAGAGGTAGAAGAACAAGGAGACCGAATAGAGGAGGGTGGAGTTGGAGAGATATAAGAGGTATCCTACAACTGGATAGCTGTTCTATTGAACCAGAAGTAGGGGCGCTCTCTGTTAGAGCAGTCCCAAGGACTGAAAATGTAGAGAAGCTCCATGGTGTCAGCATTGTACAGTGAAAGCCACCCCTGCTCCTCATCTACATACAAACCCAAAATCACAGCGGACTGATGGGGGTCCCGTTGCAATTGTGCTATGGTTCCTTGGGCAAGCTTATCACCATACTCATGCTTCCTCAAATTCCAGGATTTGCCAGGTTTTCAAAGTCCAAACATTACTATCCTTTCCGCATACAGTCTTGCAATTTCAGCTTCCCACTCTCCAACTCCAAGTAGCTGCACCTCCCAGTAAGGTCTCCTCGGTGACTGCTCTGTGATGGTCACGTGTCTTCCATCAGGCAGAGTCCATCTTGCACGCTCAGTGTCTCCATCCAGATTCAGCAGTGCTGCAGTGAGAGAAGAAAGGGTTAATGAGTAGAAAGCGGCCATCAGTGTAAGATCTGATGAGTCATCCACCACGGTAGTGATGGACACTTCACTGCAGGTGCTTCAGAGATTCCTAACACATGCACTGATCAGCTCTCCACCCCGCTTGCTAATGAGTCCTTAACCCCCAAGTTCCAGCAACCTCTCCACCTGATCCACATCAAACAGTGCAATGGATTTAGACCATTTCATTTTAGAGGGGAACATCTTGAGGATCATGAACACTAAGCTATGGCTCCATTGGATGGCTAAAGAAATTGCCCAGTGACAAGGAGATCATGAACACTAAGCTGTGGCTCCATTGGATGGCTAAAGCAATTTCCCAGTGACAAGGAGATCATGAACACTAAGCTATGGTTCCATTGGATGGCTCAAGCAGTTGCCCAGTGACAAGCCGATCATGAACACTAAGCTATGGCTCCATTGGATGGCTAAAGCAATAGCCCAGTGACAAGGAGATCACAAACACTAAGCTATGGCTCCATTGGATGGCTCAAGCAGTTGCCCAGTGACAAGCCGATCATGAACACTAAGCTATGGCTCCATTGGATGGCTCAAGCAGTTGCCCAGTGACAAGCAGATCATGAACACTAAGCTATGGCTCCATTGGTTGGCTAAAGCAATTGCCCAGTGACAATGTGCAGAGATCTGAATGCAAAGAGGAGGTAGTGGAGCAGAATCCAGGAAGTTGTGCAAGAAATAATTGGTGTGTCTGGCGTTTAGGTCCTAGACCCCACCTTTGCAGCAATAGACGTCACGGCTAGTATAGCATCACAAAACTGTTTACATTCGCAAACCAGAAACTCCAGACATATATTGCCAAAGGCTGAAAGACAGTTACAGATTACACCTTAATGAAAACGGAAGACTGGGTTGAATATAAAAACTCTGAAGTCTGTAGAAATCTGGAAAGTGATCATAACGCTCTAACATTGGATTGGAAGTTCAACTAAGAGTTATACAATGCTGGATTACTGGTGGATCCATGCCAATACCAGACTCGGCCCCTCACTTCGACCTTTCGGGAAGGGGATCAAGACTTTCCTCTTCAAGGACAGGGACGTCATTTCACCAAAATGCCAGGGGTAGCGGAAGTGAAATCCCACGACCCTTGACCTCTGATGACATCACAGGAAATGATGTCATTTGACCCCGCCCCCAAGTCACATCACGGGAAGTGATGGCACACAACCTTTCACCCCTTAACATAACAGGAAGTGGCATCACATAGCATTGTTCCAGTACACTAAGAAAAACATGGTTACAATACACTGCAATATGATATACATTTCATGCAAGAATGGATCACCATATTATGTAGCATTAATATCAGTGTCTACAGGCCCATATTACCAAATTACTTTGAATGTAAGCAGACGTCCAGGCCAAATGATGCCATGCAATGGAAAGATAACGCATGTGACTATTGCATGAAATGAAAGGTGTGTCAACAAATTCAACCCTTAGGAAGTGAGCCAGGGCCAAACTCATATACAGTCATCCTCTGGCGGGATGTGCAAAAAGCTGAACATATAGATTGTAGCAGTTTCTATATATTTACAGGTGTTGGATGTTTTCTGAAGCATTTTCATGTGTTAGACAGTTCTCACATAGAGTGTTGCATGAAACGCACAGATAGAGAGACTCCTATTTGTTTCCTCCGCTTTGCGTAATGAGCCAAGGCCTGCCATAGGCCTATATTCTTCACTAGCAATTGTTTGTGGTCCATGGTGGCTGCATGAATATGTGCTGTGTTCCCATATTACAAAATACTCATGTTGGCTTTGATGCCAGTAATGATACTATAATAAAACTGTGCAAGCTGGCTCTGCCAGTATGCCACTTGCCCCAAATAACATACTCCTGTTTGCTTTGCGATTACAAATGTAATGCCATAATAAAAAAACATGTCCAAACTGGCTCCAATGTAGGCCATTCTAAACACAGAGGAACACTTATCATGCTGGCTTTATCATAGTTTCCCAGTAAAATATGTCATGTCACAGTAAGAAATGGCTACACTGACTGCACAATACATGCCACACACACAAATATTGTATTCATTTGCACTTACCTTGGCTTGCCTGGCACAGGAGTGGTGTGCTTTTAAGTTCCCATTTGGGTCAGACATTGCCAACATAGTGCATCAATCAAGTGCCAATCTCCACACTACAGCAACCCTGAAAACAGTTAGTAAGAATCCAGCAAATGCATGCCCGCTGGTCATCTGAAATAAGAAAAACGTGTTCCTTGTGACATGTCATTAGACAAATGACTTCATGGAAACGCCCAGGGGGAGCTATATAAGCTGGCATTCAGAGATTTGGGTGAAACGTATATGTTTTTCTCAACGTATGGACCCAGAGCTAATGGGGGCATATAATGTAAGACTGGCAACAACTCGGTGGATGCTTTTGAAGTAAAAGAGATCTTGAAAACTGCAACGTGGCGCTCCAATGCTTCAGACTCACATCTCATGATGAGACTGGGGCTGTCCAATAGCAAGAAAGCACGTTATCTGTCACACTTTCACTTTTAAAATTCTTGTAAATATGACTGTGAGATCGCCATATCCAACCTCAACATAACCGGAATAGCGTCTTATTTTTTACTTCAATATTTCTGTTTTTTCTTTTTTAAGCTGAATGCTCTGCAATTAGATACAATTACAGATGAAAAGAAGTGACAGATTTTCACAGTAACCTTTTACTGTGCAGAACTTTGAGTGTGGGGTGCCTTTCTGGGGTGGCACTGCTAAGAATGTAAAGTAAAATGTGGAAAAAGTATAATTTCATACAGAACATTTATCTGTTTTACCAATTCACAAAAACTATGTTGGGGAAAAGTCAGCAAGCGGGGTAATCAACATGGCTTGTTGTGCGAGGTGTGATTTTGGAGTAATTCTGTAGTATGCCTTAAGTATAACACTCTGTCCAATAAAGGGCTCTACCCCAGCCACCAAATCTTATCACCGAAATCTGACCGCCAGATCTAGGGCCACGCACATCCATTTCACAGACACAGTAAAATGCCTCTAGTCTGCCGCTCAGCCACCCCTCCTCACCTAACAAATATCGTCTCCTGTCTGTGTACGCAGGGTGAATGAGCTGCAGTCTGAAGCAGCATTGATCTCTGAGGAAAGTTTGAGAGCTGTTATTGTTCCATCTAGGAAAGAATTAATACATTTCAAGTAATACGTACGTGCACAACAAATTGGCCGGGGACTGGGCTGTTAAGCAGCAGAACGTGAAACACCAGACTATTTTAAACATTACAACAGAGCTTGCTATGAACGTCCACAAGACAATTATTTTTATCACATACATAGAAGCATTTCCTATGGCAGAGTAGACTGCAGTGCAGCACTTACGGTACTGGCTGTTTATTTACTCTTCAGCTGCATGGATTCCTCGACGTGCATCCCAGCGACTGCAAAAACATAGCCCCGCTCATTAGCCCCCCAGCCTGTGGCGCTGCCCGATGACGGGCGCGCACGCGGCGGCGTGACGTTGCACGCCGTCGCGTGCAGTATAAATAAACGGGGCGTTTCCCGGCCGCAGCAGAGCGACCGGGAAGCCCGAACCAAGATGGACGTGTTGGTCTGTGTTCTTGGGGCCGGGCTTACGGCGAAGCGCGCGGGGGGCGCCAGTCACCCTCAACAGTGGCGACGAGTGGGGGAAACGATGCCCGGGCCCGGCGGTGACAATTTGAACAATTTTTCACCGGAACGACGTCGAAGGACAGACTTCGTTTCATGCCGCGGGTAGTGCGTTGCCCACGCGGCTGGCGGCCATTTTATGCAACGGCTGTGGGACTTCAAGGAGCTCCGGTTTGGGCCCTGAAATGACCCCAGGCCTAATTTTTGGACTTTGGACATTTCAGTAGCTGACAGCTACGTCCACACGGAGGTATGCATATTTAATGCATTAACTCAATTTTGGGCTTACTACGTCGAGTGGAAGCTAGGAGAAGGCCTATCTTGACTGGGCCTGCTGCATCCAGTTACTATTTTTGCTACCAATTTTTGGAACACTGAAAGGCATTCTGCGTTTTCGTCCCCTTCATCATCATCCTGGTGTCTCTATCCATCTTCATCCTCTTCATCATCACAGAGGTGGTAGGAGTCACTGCATCCAGGGGTGGTCCATGCTGAGAGTCACTGTGGGCTGAAGATTTGAGTTGCGGCCCCGATCAGCAATATGGGGGTGCCTGTGCGCTCAAGCTCATGAGTGACACCGAGGACCAGGACGGAGCACACGGCGTGGCGGCGCAGTTTCATCCTCGTGCACCAGTGGCCCCGCAGGGTCTTCTACCCCCAATGCAGCAACCAGCAGCTCCAGTAGATGGTCAGGCAGCGGTTCCCGCCCTTCAACCCCCAGTTCAACCTGCTGTTGCTCCTGGTGTTCAGCAGGCAGCGCCTGCCATGGCGCAGGTACGTGCGCATGCTGCCCTGCAGCCCATCCCCGAATTTGATGTGTCGGGCCCGCCATCCAGCCTGGGGCCCCAATGGAGAAGGTGGGTGGACCGCCTGGACATGTATTTCAGGGCTGCACAAGTGGTTGATGATGACACCAGGCTGGCCACGATGTTGTACTCGGCGGGGCCCTCTGTCCAGGAGATTTTCGAGTCTTTGCCACAAGGGAATGGAACCTATGATCATGCAAAGGCCGCCCTCCAGGCATACTTCTTGCCCTTAGCCAACGCGGACTATGAGCGGTTCGTGATGCTCTCTGCCAAACAAAAGGACGATGAGACCTTGGACACGTTCTACGGGCGCCTGAGGCGTCTGTCGCTCGCCTGCGCCTGGGGTGATGCAGAGGACATGATCAGGACCATGCTTATCCAGGCATGCTCATCAGGCAAGCTCAGGCGCCAAGTGCTGAGGGAGCCAGGAATAACGCTCCAGCGCATCCGTGAGCTAGGAAGGAGCCACGAGGTGTCAGAGGCGAGAGCGGCAAGAATGGAAGCCGGGTCGCGCCCCATAAAGACTGAAGAGATCTGCGCGATGTGGTGAGGGGGAAGAGGTGCTAGGAGGTATGACGGCGGCACACGGGACAGAGCTGGGAGGGCAGGAGAGATTTGCCAAAAATGCGGATACGACCTGCCTCACCCAGCGGAGTGCCCTGCCGCTGGAAAGACATGTGGACGATGCGGTTTGCCAGACCACTTCTCAAGAGTGTGTAGGGCGGCCTTGCCCGTACTGGTGCCAAGGGGTCAGGGCCGAGCGGTCGCCATTCGCCAGGGTCGGCCGTCCAATGTCGCCCAGGTGGACCAGGGCGAGGAGGAGGCTCAGGCAGAATAAGCAGAGGAAGAAGATGAAGAGAACATTTTCTTCGTATCAAGTGTGGAGCTCCTAAGAGGCAGAAATTGACGGCAACCCAGGTGCGTGGTTGAGGTGAACCAGTCTCCGATCCCTGTACTCGTGGACACAGGGGCATCGGTGAACGTCATGGCCCGAGAACACTACAACGCCATGGATCGGCCGCCCAGGCTGGTCACGCCAAAGGCCCGCATCTGCGCCTTCGGTGGTGTGGAGCCCATCCCTCTGGACGGGGCCTTTGTGGCAAAAGTGGAACACGATGGCTCCCACATCACAGCCCGCTTCTACATGACGCCAGTGAGTAAGAATACTTTGCTAAGTTGTGCAGCGGCGGAGACTCTCGGCATCGTAAGCTTCGCGTACTCCGTCTACCTGGAGGACATCAATGACCTGCTGGAGAAGCATCATGCCCTATTCAAGGGGATTGGGCAGATGGTCGGAGAGCCGGTACGGCTGCACATTGACGAGTCGGTACAGCCGGTGGCCCTCAAACATCGGAGGGTACCCTTCCACCTCCGTGAGCAGGTAGACAGAGAACTGGACAGCCTCGTTGATCTAGACATTATCGAGAAGGTGGAGGGACCGACTCCCTGGGTGTCCCCCATGGTGGTGGCAAGGAAACTCAAGCAACCGGGCGCAGTCAGGATCTGCGTAGATATGAGGATCCCCAACAAGGCCATCAGGAGAGAGAGGCACCTCACACCGACACTGGATGACATCATTGCGGAGGTGCAGGGCGCTCGTTTCTTCTCGAAGCTCGACCTCAGGGCCGGATATCATCAGGTCGTCCTCCACCCCGACTCAAGATACATTACCACCTTCACCACGCACCGGGGACTGTATCGCTACAAGAGGTTGAGTTTTGGGGTGTCCTCGGCCGCAGAAGTATTCCAGAACATCATTCGGGGTGCCCTGGCCGACCTCGAGGGCGTCCTAAACATAAGCGACGACATTCTGGTCTTCGCGAGGACCGAGGTGGACCACCTGAGGCGTCTGGCGAAAACCTTCGAGAGGCTGCAGTCGCTGGGACTCACACTGCATAAGGAGAAGTGCGAATTTCTGCGCCCCTCCCTGGAGTTCTTCGGGTTTGTGTTCAAGGAAGGGGGGGTATCTCCTGACCCCAGAAAGGTACTGGACATACAGAAGGCCCAACCACCGGAATCTGTGTCGGAGGTGTGAAGCTTTTTGGGCATGGTCACATACTGTGGCCGGTTCATCAAGAACCTGGCATCCAGGTCTGAGCCCTTCCGGGCCCTGACAAGAAAGGACACCGTCTGGAATTGGGGTCCGCTGGAACAGGCGGCCTTCGATGACATTAGGGGCGCCCTCACGGCCGAGGACACGATGTCATTCTTCGATCCCGCCCTACCATCGGAAGTCATCGTTGATGCCAGCCCATTCGGCCTGGGGGCGGTGTTGACACAGATTGACCGTGATGGCGGCGTCCGGCCAGTCGCATATGCCAGCAAGGTGCTGTCAGACGCCGAACAACGCTACTCGCAGATTGAGCGCGAGGCTCTGGCGGTGCTGTGGGGATGTCGCCATTTCCGGCTTTATGTACTCGGACGCCCGGTGACGGTGGTCACTGACCACAAACCTCTGCTGCCGATCCTAGCGGGGTCGTCATCCAAACCGCCGGCACGCATTGAGAGGTGGATGCTGGCTCTCTTAGAGTATGGGGTGACCCTGGTTTACCGGCCAGGGGTAAACAACGCTGCTGACTATCTATCCAGACACCCCGGAGTGCCGGGAGAAGGAGATCGTGACGTCTGTGAGCAAGAAGCTGAGGAGCATGTCCAGGTCGTGGTAGAGGCTGCCACGCCGAATGCCATGCCTCTCCAGGAGCTGGAGGCTGCGGCGGCACAGGATGAGTGCTTCAAAGTATTGAGGCAGTCCATGCAGCAGGGCTCCTGGAAGTCAGCGCTTGAGGCCCTGGCGGGACGCACTCAGGAGGCCCGGACTGGTCTAGAACAACTATGGAAGGTCCGTGAGGAACTGTCTTTCTCGGCGTCGGGCCTGCTGCTTCGGGGCGACCGGATTGTGGTTCCCCAGTCAAAGGTGGGTGAGGTGATCGCGCTGGCACACCGGGGCCACCAAGGGGCCGCCAAGACCAAGGCCCGCCTCCGGATGGAGGTGTGGTTCCCCGAGCTGGAACGCAAGGTGGACGAGTTTGTGGCGGCCTGTGTCTGGTGTCAGGCAGCATCGCCCTTACAGCGGGAGCCGGTCATCGAGACGATGCCGAGGGGGACCCATCCGTGGGAGGTGGTTCATGCCGATTTTGGGTCCACCACCATGGGCACCCACTTCCTGGTCCTGGTGGACGAGTACTCCCGCTACCCCGAGGTGGAGTTTGTGGAGTCCGTGGCGTTTGAACACGTGGTGGTGGCGGTGGAGAAGTTGTTCGCGGCTCACGGATTTCCTCACACACTGTGTTCGGACAATGGTGCGCCTTTTCAGGGTGAACGATTCGCTGAACTGATGGTGAGCTGCGGGGTGGTGCACCGAAAGATCATGCCCCTGTGGCCTCGAGCGAATGGGGAGGCAGAACGCCTGATGAGGACCCTCAATAAGACATTTAGAATTGCCCAAGGCCAGGGGCAGTCCCTACAGAAAGCCCTGTACCAATTCTTGAGAGTATACCGCACCACGCCACATGCGTCCACGGGAGTGGCCCCGGCGCAGGCGATGTTCAGGAGATGTCCGCGAGGGCTGTTGCCGGAGGTCGGAGAGCGGGAACCTGCGGTGATCGATGACCAACGGGTCGAGATGGACCGGCAAGCAAGAACTGAGCAAGAAAACGTGCGGAGGGGGCTTCGCCCACAACAGCTGGAGCCGGGCGATGAGGTTCTCATTCGCAATTGACACCCGCATGGGAAAGTCTCTTTGCCGTATGAGCCTGAGCCGCTGGATGTCGTGGCCGTCCGGGGCTCCTTGGTGACGGCGTCGGATGGACGGTCGGAAGTGACGCGGAACTTGAGTTTCTTCAAAAAGATCAGAGACCCCAGAACTGACCCACCTCCTGACTCGGACCTGGGAGGAGTCCTGGAGAACGAGGGAGACCCACCCTGCATGCCGGGGTCCCCAGTGCGAGGTCCGTCGGCGGACCGATCACCCGTGCCGGAGGCGAGCAGGAGGTACCCCCAGAGGACTGGGCGAGGGAAACCAGCTCGCCTCACCGATTACGTGTTGGGACAATTGGCTGAGAATCCCGAGGGTGAGAAGGTCTAGTTAAGGGGACCCGGGTGGATGCTAATAAAGGGGTGCTCATCGGACAGGGTTTGTGTGATTTGTTTGTGTTGTCCCATTGTTCTCATGACTTGTTTCAGTTGCGGTGTTTTGTAGTTTGCAGTGAAGAGTTTAATGATGGTTGTTGGTTCTCCCCGAAAAAGGAGGAGTGTGGCGCTGCCCGATGACGGGCGCGCACGCGGCGGCGTGACATTGCACGCCGTCGCGTGCAGTATAAATAAACGGGGCATTTCCCGGCCGCAGCAGAGCGACCGGGAAGCCCGAACCAAGACGGACGTGTTGGTCTGTGTTCTTGGGGCCGGGGCTTACGGCGAAGCGCGCGGGGGGCGCCAGTCACCCTCAACACAGCCCCTGACCTGGTGAAAGGGGAAGGTGTTAAACTGTGCAGCTCATAAAATGAAACTGAAAACACTGCCACCAGCAGCCCTCTTCTAGCAAAGGGCAGCAGCTCATGCATTTAATAACCCAGAAGCGGTAAACGTCAGGAGGCTTCAAAGAGGTGGCAACTTAGGTGAACTACGAGTTCACATGGTTGCAACATTGTGAACACTCATGACACAGAGGCGCCGCTGTGCCGCCCCGCGCCGGCCGCCACCTGTGCAGGCTTGGCTTTTTTAAATAGTTGGATGACAACAACAAACAATTTTTTTTTTAAAAAGCAGGGGTCGCAAAGGACATGCCAGGAGTCGCAGGGAAATGACAGAGGTCGCACCAGCGACCTCTGGCGACCCCCAAATGACATCCATGTTCAAGGAATGTCTTCTCCTTAGCAGCTAGGTGCACCCTCCCACCCCTTCCCACCTAACCTGAGAATGGGAGATCTGCTCCACCATCTTTTCTCCCCAAAGTGCCAGCCCCCCCCCTCTGCATCACTGTTAACTCCATGCTTCCATGTATTGGTCCCTTGTGATCTGCTTCGCTCGCTGTCTACTTCCCCAGGTGACTTGTAAAATGCTCCTTTGCTTCCTGAACCCAGGTCCATTCTCAATAAGTGTAATAATAATTATTATGATTCAAGGCTGACAGCAATTCAAAGCTGGTTAACATTATGAAGCAAAGAAACTGTGATGCTGGATGTCCAGGCCCGTGGTATTAGCTCTATATTTGGGTGTTTTTCTTACTGACCAAAGATCAAATTCTACAGATGAAACCTGATTAAAATATTGTCACATGGGGCAGACATATCATTGGCAGTCAATACTTTACCCTGGAGTCGTTTTGAAAGATACCTTTGTAAAAAGGTCCTCCGTCAGCCTTTTGGAGTGCCTACTCAGAGAATTGGTCTTAATTTCACTGCAAGCGTTGGTTAGATGGAAAACTCTCTTGTTGTTCAGGAAAATGTTACTGGCTCAAGAGGGTTCCTTATTTGATGCTCAACATATGGTATGATCAATGCTTATCTTTTCTGAACTCAATTGTAGCAACAGCGCACATGCTAATAACTGCACCGATTGCCCTTAAGGGGAATTTCTGGAGGGCTGACTGGATAGAAACAACAGAAACAATCAGCCAATGTAAGAAGTGTAGGCTGTTCACTTATGTGACAATGGAGGAGAAGCCCTTTAATACCGTCACATAGTGCTTAAAAGAATTCCCCAATGCTCATTGGCAAAATCAGTTCCCCAGAGCCCGTTTTAATCTGTTTCCCACGAACAAAGTGCTGGGTGCGTGAGCAAAGGTCGATAGATATGAGAGACTCTTTGATTTTATAAGGCCCCAGCACTGTCGAAGCTTTAGAACATCTAGTGGTCTGGTGTGCTGGTTTGACAAATTGGAGACAGATACATTTTAAATAACTCATTCAGATATTTCACAGAGAAGGAATTATGGAACAAAATTATTAGGAGGTCTCAATTAGCTCTGAAACTCGCATTAATTAGGTTATTGAAACAGTTATTCCCCTCAACTATCTTGGATTAATCTAAGATGGGAGTATGAAATATTGCATTTCTAATTAGAGGTGTATACCTGACGTGGATTGCACTAGTCACTTTATATATACACTGTTTACATCTCTGGATCTTTAGGGGAACTTTTTGTACCTTTCTCATCCATTTTTCTAGATTATGTTCATTACTACACTGTTATAATTATATATAATCATGTATTTAGTTATTTCTTCCTCCCCTCTTTTATCATGCGACTAGCAAAGTCAGGGTGCGGGGTGTCCTTGTTGTTTGGAAGAGGATTTCCTCAGAATAGCTCACCATCTAGGAAACTGTAGACCTCATGCAGAGTGTAATGATGACCTCCATTGGTGAAACACAGTCGGAGAATCTACTGATGTCCTGTACCGGTCCCACTCACGGTGACTTAAGCAAAACCAAAAGGTGATGGCTGGAGGGTTTTGAATCAATCATAACCAGGGGCACTGCTCTGGTCTGGAGGGTCACCCAGAGCTGCACCAGAGGTTAAGACTAATTCTATACTTTCCAGACATCACCTTTTTATTTTACAAAGTCACCCGAGTGTGACGGGTATGCCCAGACATGGGTCTTGTGCATAGGGATGTGACCTAGCAGTTTGGTCTGGACTGCCACTTTTGGGGTGGGATCAAGCCTGAGTTGCATATTGTCTTTCATCTTTCTGTAATGGATTGACATGCTCTAGAACGATGGTCTGGAGGATTGCCCAGAGCTGTGCCAGAGGTCAAGATTCATTCTAAACCTTTCAGCCTCACCTTTTGTTTTATCAAACACTCTATAGGTCATTGTAGTAAGTGAAATGGCAGAGGATGATCTTAAGGGATGAACGACTTTAAGGACTAGAGAGAAGGGGCAGCACGAAGGGAGGAACCAGTATGATATAGGGGGAAAGAAAGGAAGGTTGTAATATTGCATGGCTCCGTCTAGTTTATGGTTCAGGGCCGAGCCGTTCAATACATAACATGTGGCCCAGCTAGAGAGGGTCACAACAACTGCTGATGAGGTGAAATTCACCCACATGTGCCCAAATGAATCCGAGGGCGTCCTGGAGAGATTTCCGCTGATCCCGACATCCTAATGCATAAGAAAGGGGTACGTCCGCGCCTCTGCCGATCCTGGCTTTTTATGAAGTTTTGCTGATACCAGCGATCTGAAATATGGGAGAGGGGTACGGCAGCCACCCCCCTCTGCCGATCCCAGCATCCTTTGAAACACCACCGATCACGCCATCCTGCCAAGTTTACTGATCCCGTGTCCTGCATTGAACTCAGCTGATTCGCCGGAGGAAGGCAACTGCACCAGTCGTTCTTCAAGGCAAAGAAAAGTAGCACTCTGCCCTCCTCTAACACCGAGATCGTAGGAGATCGCACATCAGTCAGCCATTTTGTGCTTTAGACAGCACTCAGCCATTTTCCGTGACTCGCTGTTGTTCGCTGTTGGTTGCAGAGCTGCCCGCCGTTCCAGCAGGGGATTTGCCGTGGACAATTTTCCATCCGCACTCCATTCTCCCAAACCAGCACCTAATAGGGGTACACCACTGGGAGGTGGGGTGCTCATCCAGAAGCATTTCCTGATGGTGAGAGGCTTGCTACAGTTATAGGGGTTGAAACCCACCCCGTGAATATTAACCGTGCTGCTGCAGGCTATAAGAATGACGGAGGAAGGAAATACGAATTGTCCTCAGGCTCCTCTTCTGTCTCTGGATCCGAAGGGCCAGAAGGAGTTCCAACAGCGTGTGTGAGGCCCAAAACAGAGAAATAAGCTAGAGAAGCTCACATGTGGCGTTATTCACTTGGGATGTATACCCTGAGGACTTTCTGAGCCATAAATTAAGAGTTACTTCAGCCAGTTTGGAAACGGATCACAAGGTAGATTTTAAGAAGTAAAAAGACTGGTGGTAGGAAAGGCCGTGCATTTGGGGAAATTGAGTGTGATGAAGTGGCCAAGATTCACGCTGAGACCATGAATAATTACCTTTTCTGTAAGAGACTCTTGAAATGTAAGTGTAGGCCACTGGAAAAAGTGAATGAAAATATTTTCAAGGCCAAATATTTTCAACCACTTGGACAAAAAAAGGTAACCTGTCTTGGCGGTCACAAGGCCCGCTTCATCCTCACAGCCGCTCAGCTATTTCAAGACCAGCATGCAGAGTGAGGACCGATGCTGCTGGCACTCCACACCCGCCAGCCACCAATGGTACCTCACAATGTGGTCCAAAGGAGCCCTGGTTCCAAATCAACACCAGAATGCAGATCCAATGTCACTCCAAGCAGGGAACAGAACAGGGAACCTCTAGTGCACAGTACAAGGAAGCCACCAACACTCCAAACCAACACAAAGGACACTCACCAACATTATACAAGGAAGAGGATTCATCCAGGTGACAGTCCATGGAAATCAGCTCACCAGCTGACCATCGAAGCAGAATAAGACACTAAAGGGAAACAGTCCCACCATAACATAACACTTGAAATAAATACAGCCATGAGAAAGTGGTTGGACATATCGTTCACACCTAGTTAATCTCCCAGAGACGATACTCGATAGAGGAATGATTGTTGTCAAAGGAAGAACCCCGGGACTGGCCACCAGGGGGCGCACGGATGAACGTCCTCTCCGTGTGAGCACCGCCCCCATGGTCCCAAAATAGCGGCATGAGCCCCCGCTGACGGACCCCCCCACTGCGAAAGTGCGAAATCCTGTGGTCTGAAGAGACCCCCCCGCAGCGGAGAAGAAACCCGACGAAAATCGGGCCCGTTTTCGCCGAGAACGAGGTGTTTTCAGGAGCGCCCGCCCGCTGCACCACAGGAGACTCGAGTGCGGCGGCTTCTGTGACGGACCTCTCTGGCGGTGACGGCCCACGCCCCGGGCCTACGGAGAAGACCAGGTGCGGGACCCCAGAAAGGTGACGCCCCCCAGGACCGGCATATGAGCACGGGGTAAGTGAGGACCCCCACCGCGAGACTCCGCGGCGCCAGGGCCCGTGCCCCGGCGGCACCGCGTGACACGCGCACCCTCCTCACTGCTGACAGCATGTGTGGTGAGTTGTGCCCCCGGAACCGGACACACTCCGAATAGAGCAGGGCGTCGACCTCTGCAGTTGCTGCCTGCTGGACCCAGACCCCTATACTGGTGCTGCTGCCTACGGCTCCACCGGGGGTGGCGAGGCGCTTCTACACACCGGGCTGCGCCAGACCCCGGCGGCGAGCCCTGAACCACGGTGCACGGCCCCAGGCCCCCCCTCCTTGCTGTAGAGGCGGGGACGACCCCCCTGGAGGCTGAGAAGGCCGCGAGACGCCGCATTCAGTGAAGGACACAATCCATAACACGGTCTATATAAAAGACTGATATCCACGTGACCATTGTTTCTAACTGCTGGCTGCCCTGGCATACGCTCCCTGCGCCAAACGTTACACTGAAGGGACAAGAGTAACCCGCTAGCCCAGCACTACATACGGGGCAACCCCCGCCAAGGCACGCTTCTGGACCATGTAAACCCTGCGTTGGGGACACCAAACACTGCCCAAACGTCGCGCTCTACGTGCAACGGATTCCCAGCAATCTGGCAGGGAAGGTCTCAACGGAGGTCGCCTAGAATGCATAGGTGACCCCAACCCTGGGTGAGCATAGCAGTAAAACCCTGCCCCGTGACCCCCCGCTGACCTGACCCGAGGAGTTGGCCCACATCATACGAAGTGCCGAGAACAAACGACAACACTGAGCCTGCCTCCCTTGCATCCTCCCAGAGGGTAGGGCCCCCTATCCAGGGGCGTGTGCCTCCTCTAACCCGGGATTTGGCGCATGGACCCGCGCCACAAACTGGCCAAATTCGCCTACGGACCATCCCCCGCACCCTCTGGGACCCTAGACACCATGGCCACGGACCCATCGGAGGCAGGTGCTGCGGCCACCAAAGGAGACATTGCCACTCTATTGTCTGAAATAAAAAACATGGGTGCCAACCTTGGCGGCAAAATCGACAAAATCACCCAGAGAATGGACAGCTTCGAGGAACGATTGGAAAGCGTGGAGAATAATCAGACTTCAATTGACACCCTTGAAACTCAGATGGATGTACGAATCCGCAACATCGAGAAAAGGGAGGTTGAGGCAAGGCTTAAGATGGATGACCTGGAAAACAGGGAAAGGAGAAATAACCTTCGCTTTTTCGGCATTCCGGAACGTGATGGTGAAACTGAGAAAGACCTCAGAGACGCCATTCATGACATCATCAAAATACTAACCGCTGATGAAGACATTGATGAACCTAAGACTGAACGCATACACAGAGCTGGAGGACCGCCTGGTGGCCCACGCTCTGTACTGGCCAAATTCCACCGATATCAAGACAAAACCAGAATTCTTGAAAAAGCCAGGTCTGGTGGCCCGCTCACGATGGGGGGCGCGCAAATCACCATTTTTCAGGACTTATCTTCGCTGACGCTAGCCCTAAGGCGCCTTTGCAGCCCCCTGACGAAATGGCTGAAAGACCAAGACATAAGGTATAGATGGGGATACCCTTTCTCGCTTACCTTCGAGCATGGCAGCAGGAAACTGATCCTACGCTCCGAAGAAGAAATCAAAGATTGTATCGCCGATCTCCTTGGAGCGAATCAGGGAAGCAAGGAGGGTGACGACGGCGAGCGCCCGGGAATGCAGTGGGAACTCCAGGGCCCTAGGCGCAAGAGGGTAAAGGGATCAAGGAAATATAGGTGCCCCAACAACACTCCCGAGCAGGACTGAGCCAAGGGACCCAGGCGAAATTTGAGCTGACCACAGCCATAACCACAATAAGCGGCGCTGTCTCCCGCGGAGATCGTTACATGGCGGACCCCGCCGAATGGATGCCGCCGCTGGCGGGGCATCCCTCCGGGCCGAAAAGTGACGTGAACTCCTGCGGAGAGACCAGTAAACCACACGTAACGTTGGAATTTTTCACTTGCTTGTTGTTACTGTTGTTGAAACTGTATAACGTTTGGGGGAGGGGGAAAGGAGATGGGGGCTCACCCTTAAGTAGTGATGGGAAATCTGATTGGGACCGTGGGACAACGGTTCCCACTGATGGTCCGCCAATGGACCGTACGTTTCCACCTAGTCCGTTCCGGACGCCGTCAACGGCTGCCGACGCAGCACACCCTGTTCCTACGCTCAAACGAAAGCCACCGACTATGGTGGGACACGAGAAAAGGGGAGAGAGGTAACGAACACTTGAGAAATGTACAAATAACTCTGCACTCGCTTCAAGGTGTCGCATTCGCGATGACACAGGGTACCCGCAGGTCTTTCCGGACTCTGGTGGTGAAGGATTCCAGACTACAAACCGCCAATGGCATCACATGAGAAGGTCAAGGGCAAGGGTCTTCTCAGAATTGGGTCAATCAATGTGAAGGGTCTGAACTCTCCTACCAAGAGGTCACTGGTACATAGAGAATTTCGAAGGTCTGGCATAGACATTCTCCTCATCCAGGAGACGAAATTTGCGAGGGGTGAGGAGCGGACAGTTCTGGGGACTAGGGGGGGCACGGAATTTTGGGGCTCTGGCCCGCTCAGAAAGGGGGGGTCGGAATCCTCATTAAGAAAGGTTTGAATTAGAGAAGTCCTGGTCAGATGTGAGCGGACGAGCCCTCTTGATTGTGGGAAAAATTGCAAGGATTCAGGTCACGATTGCCACAGTGTACTCGCCCAATACCGGACAGACTGCATTCCTCAGGAAAACGATTCCCAAACTAGTGCTGGAAACTGCAGGCCATCTCGTGGTAGGAGGCGACTTCAACCAGTGGATAGACCCATCTGTAGACTGGAGACCAGGCAACCCCGACACGCGGAACCAGCACAGAGGGGCCCGCACTGAAATCGCAGCTCTGATGGAGTTATATGATCTACGTGATGTATGGAGAGCACAGCACCACGACGAAAAGGGCTTCACTTTCTACTCGAACCCTCATGGCACATTCACACGCATAGACTATATATTCCTCTCGTCTGATCTTGCGAGGTCCACAAGCCACTCCAGTATAGTTCCGATTACATGGACAGACCACGATATGGTACTGGCAGACGTCGATTGGGCTGATCTGCCTGTCGCCGGAGGATCTTGGCGCTGCAACGAGTCCCTTTGGACTGATGTGGTTTTCAGAGGTGAAATGGAGACCGAGATTGAAGAATATTTCAGGACAAATGACAACGGAGAGGTCTCCAAACAAGTGATCTGGGAAGCTGGGAAAGCTACGTGGAGAGGCGTGCTAATATGCGAGGGCTCCTCTAAAAAGAGAGAGCGGAGGATTGTCGAGAACAAGCTACGCAGTGAAATATACCAGCTGGAGAGCGAATTGAGAGATGAAACAGAAATGGACTCCGCCAAACTGGACATGGCCCACCGCAAAAGAGAAGAACTACGACTGGTAGAACATGGCCAGGTGGTGCGGAAATTGCAATTTCTGAAACAGACATACTATGAAAAGGGTGACAAGGCCGATGCACTCTTAGCTGCCAGGCTCAGGGAACGGAGAGAGGAACGCAAGGTTAAGGAGATATCAGAGCCCACTAGCCCCACGACCCACCTACCTTGCTCAATACCCGAGCGTTTTGCCACCTTCTATGAAAATCTATATACCTCCGAGCTGCTATCGGCTCATTCTGACATAGCGTCCTATCTGTCCCCAATTACCATCCCTACAGTAACGCAAACAGAAGCCGAACTCCTTGATAGTCCCATAACTGAAAGCGAAACGAGAGATGCAATCAAACGACTTACATTAGGGAAGTCGCCGGGCGAAGATGGCTACACGGCCGGCTTCTATAAGACCTTCGCCGATCAATTGTCACCCTTCCTCACGGAACTCTTTAACGAGATAGTGAGCTCTGGGACCGCCCCAGATTCCTTTAAGAAAGCCCTCATATCTGTCATCCCTAAAGAAGGTAGAGACCCCAAACTATGTGGATCGTATCGCCCCATTTCCCTCCTCAATCTGGACGCGAAGATTTATGCCAGGGTATTGGCTGCCAGACTAGAAACTTTAATGCCCAAACTAGTCCACTCCGACCAGGTCGGATTCATTCTCGGCAGGCAGGGTACCGACACCATGCGTAAGACTCTGCACCTTGTCCACAAAGGGCACAGTCTTCAAGACGACCCGACCCTCCTTTCGATTGACGCGGAAAAAGCTTTCGACAGGGTGGAGTGGGACTTCCTGAGTGCAGTCCTCCAGAAAGTAGGAATAGGCCCCAAATTCTGCGATGGGATACGAGCACTATATGCCTCTCCCAAAGCGTCAATCTTCGTTAACGGAGAATACTCCAGGTGGTTTGAACTGCAAAGGGGGACCAGACAGGGATGCCCGCTCTCAGCGATCCTGTTCGCACTTTCCCTGGAGCCTCTGGCACAAAATCTCAGAGACGACTCCCCAATAGAGGGAATACGGCTGGGAGGGACCGAATACAAAGCAGCGTTGTACGCTGATGACATCCTTCTACATCTAACCAGACCTATGACCTCAATCCCTCATGCCATAGCCCTAATAGAAGAATACGGTCGGTTCTCTGGATTCAAAGTGAATATGTCTAAGTCCATCCTCTTTCCCCTCCAAGGTGCCCCGGTTGAAAATGAGGCAAAGTTCTTCCCCCTTGGGCTTAAAATAGAACACGCGACATTACAATACCTAGGTATAAAGATTACTAGAACCCTAGGTGACCTCTACGAGGCCAACTTCCCCCCGCTTCTCCGAAGCTTTGAAAGAGATCTCGAGAAATGGAGTAAACTGACGATCTCATGGCTGGGGCGTATTAATGCCGTCAAGATGGTGTGCCTTCCTCGCTTTCTATACCCCTTCCAGATGCTACCGATCGGGATACCCAATCAATTCTTTGTCGAGGCCCGAAGGACCATGTTGCGGTTCATCTGGCAGGGGAAGAGACCGAGGATCTCATATGACACGCTTATTCTCCCCACAGAAAGAGGAGGGGTGGGCCTTCCTGATCTAAGGAATTATTATAAAGCTGCCCAGTTGCGTGTCCTAATCCCACACCTTAGGGACCACAAACACCTGCAATGGGTCCAGATGGATAACCACTATATGTCCCCCGCCACAGTGGCAGAATGGCTTTGGTCCCCATACCAATGGGTGCAGAGGAAAATCAGACAACATCCCATATTGACTACTATATAAAACATATGGCGCACCGAGAAAGAGATGCGAGAAGTCACCACCTGGCCATCCCCGCTCAGTCACCTATGGTCTCCTGGCGTAAATGACCATATTCCGAACCTGGAGCGATTCCAGTCATGGTACGAAGCGGGCCTCGAAAGGGTAGGACAACTTCAGAGAAAAGACTTGTTCATTACACTACCGGACCTGACAACGGCGCTGGGGATAGGTACCTTATCGACATTTCACTTTATCCAGCTAAAAGGGGTGTTGACAAAACCTGAATGGAGAGTAAAATTGAGAAGAGACCTCACCGCCTTTGAGAAACTTCTGGACTCCAGATCAGAAATGAAAGGCCTCATATCCATGATGTACCAAACACTTTTAGCAGCAGGAGGTGACAACACTGAACCCCTCAGAGCCAGATGGGAAAAAGACTTAGGTGAAGAGATACTCCCCGACCAATGGGACCTGATGTGCAGAGCCGCACCCAAATCCTCCATCTCCAGCCAGTACAAACTTCATGCAATAAAGCTCCTACATAGATGGCATTATGACCCACTTCGACTCTCTAAAATGTCCCAATCCATGAGCCCGAAATGCTGGAGGAGGTGTGGAGAAAATGCCAACTATTGGCACATGTGGTGGGGCTGCCCGCACATCAAAGTGTTCTGGACTGAGGTTTTGGGATGGATTAAGGAGATAGATGACATTCACAGGGAACTCGACCCACACCTTGTTTTGTTCGGCCTTGAAAGAGACGAGGAAGAATGGCTCCGGGTGAAAGGCCTGGCCCCCCAGCTGTTGTTGGCGGCAAGAGCCCTCATAGCGACCAAATGGAAGTCTCCCCTGATCCCAGGGAAGGCCGAGTGGATCAAAATAGCTACAAACATTTATGTGATGGAAACGATCACCGCCTCCTTGCACAATAAATCTGCGAAATGTGAAACCCTATGGATGGACTTCAAGAACACGTATATCTCACCCCCTTCTGCCTCCCAATCAGAGGAGCCTCAAAGCCCGACTGAATGATGCCATGTCCAAAGGACAATACAAAATACAAAAAGCGAGTCACCTAAGTCCGGCTGCCAATATCTTGCAATGCTTAGCCCTGTGCCAACCGCACGATACCGATACTAATGTTTGATGATTGTATTTGTGACGTACAACAAACCAAGTGGGGGGGGGGGAGGGTGGGAAGGAAGTACGGCAAACAGCCAATGGAACATACTCAGGTAACTGGGACTGTCGCACGACTAAGAGACTCTTGGTATATTGTTTTGATTTGCATCTCGTGCCCGACTTGCCCCCCTGAGGGATGTGCAACTGTGTTTAAGCAATGTTTGCATTTTTCTGTTATTTGTAAAACCAATAAAGATAAAATTAAAAAAAAAAAAAAAAAGGAAGAACCCCACATGAACAAGAGGAGCATGTCTTCTGCCGAATATCATAGAAACAAGAGATCATCATCAGGAGTTGGCCCCAGGACAAAGATGACTGGACCAGCCCTAAACACGGAAAATTAGCAGTCTTGGTCTGAAATCCGCCCCTCGAAGTACATCTCAGAGGAATGGGCCCCCAGCACCAAGCAAAGAAAGGAGAGGCTGCCAGGGACAAATGCATCATACAACAGGACGGCAGAAGCGTTTGACCTCATTAAACCCCAGAAGGAAGCTACGCTGCAAGTGGTCGGAGAGATACCGTAGTACACCCTGGAAGACCCGGTTTCCAAAGATAGGCTGGTGTCCTAGGGGCGTGGGCTGCGTGGTCTATAACCCAGAGGTCCATGGTACATCTGAGCTCCCTGGTGAAGTGACATCTCCGTTTGTGCAAGAGAACACAGACTTGATCTCAAAGACCCCTATCTACGTCAACGATACTGAGGTAGACAAATTGCCTCACGATGACATGCATCCCAACATGACAGGACAAGTAGGAACCATAGCACACAGGGGTGACTGTGACACAGATCTGCTGAATACCCATGCAAACCACTATATATCACAAGAGGAGATTAATGACAGTGGGGAAGAACAAACCGTCTTCCGACGTGAAGCTGTCCACATTCAAACAGTGTTCCCTGGAGTTGCAAAGGAGGAAGGAGCAGAAAGAGCTCAGAAAGAGGACTACAAGAGTAGTATCCGAACAACAGCTGGAGCAGGAGACAGTAGAAACCAACAGAAAGGAGAGATAATGCCTGGGACAACAAAGTGAAAGTACTGGAAGAGTCGTCACAAACAAAACGTATATGTATCATGAGCATCACGGACGACTGTGTGGTCCAACAAAACGTGACAGAAAGAAAGGAGATGGCACCCCAAGAAGCATGTGAAAACCTAAAGATGGAAGAAGAAGTGGGTGAAGAGAAAATGCATGAGGATGAAAATAAAAAGAATGATACAGGACCTCCAAGTGTGTGGATTGACATGACATGAGGAGGAGTGTCATGTGGCAAGAGAGGAAAGATCCCAATCACAGAAGGACCAGGGCTAACTGAAATACATACAATAGCCATGGAAGGGCAACTGAGACTGAGTGCCCAGATGGAAAGAGCAGGAGTTAAGAATGTGTGGAAGTATCAGGGAATTGGAAAAAACAACAGACAAATGAGGAAGTGGAAGAGCAGAGGAACAGCGGTGCTAACCAACAAACAGGTGAAGGGAAAAGAGGCTAACACGCGAAGGCTGAACTGGAGATGCAAGCTTATCATTGAAAATGGAACCAAGGATAAAGAGAAGAGGTGACACCAGCGGTTTGCGCCATGACCCCTTCCAATTCGTGACAAAGCAACAGGTCACGGGAAGTTGAGCAGGTGGCAGAAGAGCATATGATTGAATACCATACTCCAAAGGGTGGTCAGGAATCGACACAGAAGTCTCAAGGTAAAGAGGAGGTGAAGAAGAACTACAGAATGGAAGTCCCAGAAGAATACCGCGGAGACCTCCGGAAGCCATTAAAAGGACTATCAACCCCACAATGTTAATTAGGGGGGAGATGTTGTAGGTAAAATGGCAGAGTACAACCTTAAGGGATGAGCAACTTTAACGACCAGAGAGAAGGGGGCAGCACAGGGAGAGGGAAGAAGTGGAGGGGGTACTAATGCCCGGGAAGAACCAGTATGCAGTGGAGGGAAATAAAGGAAGGTTGTAACCTTGCATGGCTCCATCTAGCCTATGCATCCATGGTGGGGGTATACCGTTGTACACCTTATGTGTGTTTTTAGGCTCTTGTGTGTTTATTTTTTTTAAATTTTTTTATTTATTGTTTGATCAAAAAATATGATTTTATAATTCATTATTATTCTAGAGCATTTCATCAATGATCGATACGAAACAAGACAGGCTTCCACTTCACTTTCGCCGCGATCTTACAAGTCTGTCGCAGTACATTTTTTTTTATTTTTATTATGTGCCTTTGCCAGGGTCCAGTATTGTATCGCAGTGCAGCTGAGTGTGGTGATTATAAAACAGCTTGACTCTTATCGTTTAGTAGATTGTTCTCGATATATTCAATCATTTTGGCCAATGCAATTTGCCATGTAGTTTTGTCGCCTCCTATCAAGCGGCACCGCCATGTGTCCTCTTTGGCCAAGATGTCAATGCCTGCCATGCATGATAGATATCGTTGCCTGATGGCACTAGTAGCTGAACAGTGCATAATCAGATGCTTTAATGTTTCTTTTGGTGGATGAGGATTATGTTTACAGAATCGGCAATTGTTCATTAATGCCTGGCCCCGAATGTGTAGGATCTCATTTGTTTTGTATAAATTCAAACGTGCTCGTAGAATTATATTTCAAACCTGTCTGCTTGGACATTGTTTTACATACGTTTGCAACTCATTTCTTTTAACCGTGTTGCTTGGTACATGTCGGGTGAGTTTTAGCTTTGCAGCATCATCTGTTGTAGAGGCCCAGTCATTGTCTTTTATTCTTCTTAGAATTTTACAAGGATTCGTTATGAGTTCCTCCTCATTTGATGCGATGTTATTTAGCACCACTTGATTTTCATCTTGCCAATCTTTTAGCATGTTACAATTTCTGCTGTCCATTTCACATTTTAGCAATCTGAAGACCTCATTGCTGTGTGCCATTCTACATTTTTTGTATAACATCATCGAATTGCAGGTTACTGAGCATTCTAATGATTGCAGACTTAGTTCGCGTCTTATGGCTGTCCCTGATGTTGATGTCGGTAGATGTAGCACTTTGCGCCAGAACAGTGCTTCTAACTTGGCCCATAGCTGTTTTGGGATTGTAGGTATTGCTTCTACGCTGTATGTTATTGTAGGCACCACTTTCATTTTGTAGAAGTTTATCGTTGGTACTAAGGAAAATTTTCCGAATTTGCCATTGATGACTTTGGCTTGGGCAGCTAGTATTTTGATTTTTGAATACAATTCTGCTTGCATGGCAGACTCTTTTTCTGAACTGTCCATAATCACTCCTAGATATTTAAACTTGGTAACGGTTTCAATGTTGGCTTCACCCCGGTGCCTATTGAAGTTGGTTTTTTGTTTCGTCCCACAATTCTGGAGAATCATGACCTTCGTTTTACTCGTGTTGATTTCAAGGTGGTTTTCTACGGCATATGTTTGGAGAGCAGTGAGTTTCCGTTGGAGCCCGATTTCAGTTTGGTCAAATATTGTCAGATCATCTGCGTACAATAGATGGCTGATCTGCAGTGGACCCAGTTTCGGTGGAAAGGCCCTAGTTGATTCTTCTATTTTTCTGATGTCGCCGATGTAAGAGAGAAACAACGGTGATGCCAACGGGCACCCTTGTTTGACCCCTGGTGCGCTATGAATTTCATCTGAAAGCACGCCTTCTCGGTTCAATCGTACTCTCAGAGTAGTGTTGTGGTGTAGCGCTTGTATGGGGGCTAATATGTTCTCTGGACATTGCCAGGCCTTTAGTTTGTTCCATAGTACCTGTCTCTCCACCCGATCAAAAGCCTGAGTAAAATCGATGTATACTACGAACAGATGTTGCTTGTTCTGGCGTGTTTTGGCTTTTAGCGTGCTGCATGCCAAGATGTTGCAGGTTGTTCCTGCATTTTTTTTAAAACCCGCCTGATAGGGGTCATTACATTTAGCTCCAGCTGCCAAAGTTTGGAATTTGGTCATGAGCAGTGAGGCATATACCTTACGCATTACATCAAGTAAGGCGATCGGTCGAAAGTTCTCAGGATCTGTTGGATTGCCTTTTTTGTAAATCGGAATGATTATGGCTTTGGTTCATGATTGTGGAATAGATTGTGTTTCAGCGCACCGCCGGAATATCGCGCGCATCAGCCTAGCCCATTCTTCAGGATGGCTTTTCAGTTCTGCATTAGAAATGCCATCTGGGCCAGGGGCTCTCGAGTTTTTTAGTTTCTTGATGGCGTCGAGGATGTCTTCTTCATTTTCTAGATTGATCCACTTAGGACCCTTCTGCTGCTGTTCTTTCACCTGGTGGCTAACTGCTGACCGGAAAAGTGCTTCCGGTAAAGTGCTTCTCCCAGGTGTCTTGATTAATGTTGTTTAGGATTTGGTTATCCAATGTTTTATCTGCATTGCGTATTAGTGTCCAAAAATTCCTGCTGTTGTTGGTAACAAGGGTTTTGGTTATTTGTTCCGCATCAGCTTGATGTAGTTTGTGTCTATGGAATTTCACCCAATCCTTGTATCTTTTTTTTTATATCCTTGATGTCCTCCGACATATCTGTGTTCGACACCTTGTAGGCTGATCTTAGCGCGCTCCTGTATTCGCGCCTTTTTGCGACCAGTTCTTTGTTGTAAACATGTTTGCTAGTTTGCTTTGTGACGGCCTCAAGGCGCCTTTTTGTTGGATATACGGGATCAGTAATGGTTGGTAATCAATGCCGTCTATTGCTTCTGAGTATGTTTTTGCATTGTACTCTGTAGTCACTTTGCTAATGTCTACGGTTTTTATTCTTAATCTTGTGCCTTGCGCAGTGGGCACAATCTGGGTGGTGTATGTCGTACTTTTATTACTGGTTAGAATTCAGGCAGTTTCGAGCAAGTTGTGATCGCTCGTGGGGGTGCGACACACCTTAAAGAATTTTGTGATGAGAAGTAATGACTGTGATGCAAAGATGTGATCAATAGGTGAGATTGCGGGTGGGCGCTCCCACGTTGGTAATCTGTCTGCTGCAGGAAAAGCTTCATCTAGATTGTGTAACCCATGTGATTTACTAAAGTTTGTCCATTCTTTGCCTGTTGGGCAGCCGTTGCTTTCTTTGACTCTTTGCATATAGCATTTAGGTCTCCACATATTAATATGGCTGTAGTTGGATGTTCAGTCGTGACTGCTACGAGCAGATTTTCACATTGTTCGATGAATCTTTTTCCAGATATTGTTGCAAGATTCCAGTATAGGTTGACTATGATGACGTAGCCTAATTCAGGTTTTAGATTTGTCGTGCCTTGTAAGGAGACTAGCACTGCTAGCATCGATTGATTAGCCGTAAATGTTTTTTCTACTTGTACTCCTGTTCCATTACGGCAGGCTATCATCAAGCCAGATGTTGGACGCCCTTTGTTACCCCTTGCTGCTGGTGCTAAAATAATCTGGTATGCCTCCATCGTTGGTGCTTGTTGGAGCCAGGTTTCCTGAAGACAGATGATATCAAATTCCCCTAGGTTTGGTTCCCCTGGAGCTGTCAGATGGGAGTGGCCGCGAGTGTTCCAGGAACAAAGGGTTAGTTGTGTTACGCTTTCCCGGGACATGTCGCTTGTCGCTGTGCCGTTATTCATGGATGGCTATTTCATGCGGTGTGTATTAAGAACTTTCGGCAGCCAAGCCCATAGGCCTGATTTGCTGCTGCTAGGAGCTTCCTTTTTGTTAAGTGTGCTCTGTGTCAGCTCCATTACTTGTGTATTTGCTTTTTTCGTTAGCCTTAAGGTGTTATCTGATCGTTGTTCTTTAGCTTCTTGACTTCTCTCTCTTGCTTTGGAGGATACTTGTTTATATGGAGGTGTGCGATATTCTCTCTTTTCTTCGTCATAGCTGGCCTTATGATTTGGTAAGGCTAAATCAGCCGCTTTCTTTGAACTATGATTTTTCTGGTGATTTGTCTTTACATTTTTGTGCAGCGGTTCCTTGTGTACTGATTTGTCACGTCTGGTTCTTGTTGAACTCTGACGTCTATTTGATGGGGCATTCTGACTTTCATGAACCTGATAATCAGATGAATCCTCAATGTAGAATCCTCGCCTGTGAATGTCATGCTTGTATTTTAGGATCTTGTTATGCACGGTGCGGGTGTTCAGATGGAGCAGAGTGGCTGAACCTGATCGATTATGCCACGGTTCCACAATTTTTATGTCAGCAGAATGCACGTCATGCAATTTCTCAATAGAATTGAATATGGACATGACAGATCTTCTATTTAGAATGATGTCGTCAGTATTACAGGTTCTTTGAGTCATCTTTACTATCCACCTGTAACTACTTTGTCTGTCGGATTTGTCGTGCAGTTCTTTTGATATTTGGCCTCTTGCGCCATTGTCTTTGTGTTGTCTCTTGCTTAACTTATTTGTTTCTGTTTTGTCCGAATGTGCATATTGATCTCGGTCATGGTAATTTTTCGTTGTGTTTCTGTTAGATTTTTCATTTTGGTCCTCGTGAGGGGTGCTGCGTGAGTCATGCCGTGATCTTTGTGATTTCGTCTGTTTTTGAGGGGTTTCCCTTGGTTGCCTATTTGCAGCTTCTCTCTCCCTCCTGGATGTCTTTTCTTGGAGGCGTTCAATTTTGTTTCTGTTTGATTCTCTGTATTTGGGAACCTTGCTGGGCGTCTTCATCTTGTGATTTACTTCTCTGTGACGTGTGGCTGACTCGCTGTTCTGAAAGTGATATGTCAGACGATTGCGTCTTTCCTCTAAGGTTTCAAAATCGCGCTCCTTTTGAATTTTGTTGTTTCCTCCAGTATGTGCATTTGATTTTTGATTTGGGGGGTGTCCACTTTCATTGACTTTTATGACTCGCTTCGGTGTTTCATTAGAGTTTGAGTCATCATCGGGGTAGACACTGAGGTTCTTTAGTTCATCTTCTGTGTTTAATTCTGGTGAGTGGGTTCTTGCCGCAGAAGTCCTTCTTACGTTATGACTATCAATTGTCTCCCTCTCGCTTGAAGATATTACATTGCCAGTAGACACTTTTGGATTTGTGTCTACTTTTGTGGTCATTACTCCCGTTGTTTGTTCTTTTCCTGCGGTGTCGTTGTTAGAACTTGTTTTTTGAGGTATTTTATTATTTTTTTGAGAGACAATGTTACTGTTTGTGGTTACTGCGGCAATTCCTGCGCTCTGTTTGTCTTTGCAGTTGGTTGCTTCGAAAATTGTATAGGTTGATTCTCTTGTTTCAGTATCGTTTGAAATGTTTGCTTGAGCAGTATTGAGTACCAGCTTCACCTTAGTTGCCTGATTTTGGAACTTTGTTATGTGTTTATTATAATTTTTTTTAAATGTTTATAATGCTCCACAGGCCTTTGGGCCTCAGAGCGCACAAAGCAGAGTATGAGCTGGTGGCAGCTACATGCTGACTTGGCAGTGGCTCTAAAAGTCCTCCATTTTGGGACACCTAGGCTCAGCCATAGGAATCAGTGGATTCCTGCTAGGAGGCAAAATGGCACCCGTGGCCTCTTAGTTTCTATTGCATTTTACCTTGTTTCCCAAAATCCACATTCTTTTTTATGGGTGTGTGGGTGGAGTGAATGCCTGAATGCCTGTGAGCCGGATTGGCTGCATGTCTGCATGAATGCCCTTCGGCGTTATTGGTTGACTGAGCCTGGCTCAGCCTGAATGGGAACCATTATGTAGAACAGAAGACCTCTCACTCACCAATTTGTTGTTCCTTGAATCCCAGCTGGAGGAGAAGTCTGCTGCTGCATTTTCTTCATGTAATCCAAAAGCTGCTGTGTTCTTCCAAGGACTGATCCAGGGAGGACCTGCAAAGGAGACCTCTCCCCGAGCTACGAGGGACCATCGTGCAATCTGCTGCCCTTCATCAAAGTATGCTGGAAGTCAGTCCTCTGTGGCTGCCATGCGAAGAAGGGGTCTTCAAAGTCCTGAAGAGGAGTGACTGGACTTCTCAAGTTAAAGAAATCCATTGGTGTCACCCAGGGTCCGGAGGTGTGTTTCATGACTGCTGGAAGTCGTTGCTGTCTACCGCCCAGAAGAGGGGGCACCCTGGCATAGTGCTGCTGGACACCTGGAGCTGGGAAAGTTCCAAACTGTCTAAGACCGTTTCAAGGGACATCCTTGCCATCATCACTGACCACTGGAGGGAGTTCAGAGTCGATGAGTGCAGAGGAAGTCTGTCAGTGAGTTTTTCCACCACCAGAAGTTAACAAAGACATCCCACGAGTCCAGACTTGGTGAGGGTTCAAGATCCATTCCAGTGGTCAAGTACAAATCCCCAGAAGCTGTCCAGAGGCCCATGCTTCAGCTGCTGCACCAAAGAACCCTCCGTTTGCACCCCTCCTCCCACCCCATTCACTCTCCTCCCTCCTGCCCATAACACCAGACGAGGTCTCTAAAGTAGTCTTCTCTATCAAGGCTTCCTCCAAACAGGTACTCCCCTGCTCCTGCAGAACCTTTACGGACACCATATCTTCTCTTATCCCGGCCTTGCTGACTTCTGTATCCACTCAATAGCCACTGGCTCTTTCCCTCTATCCCTCAAGCACTCCCTTGTGCACCCTTCTCTTAAAAAAGCTGTCTGCTGAACCCTCATGCCCGGCTACTTTTTGCCCTATATCTAATACCCCTTTCCTGGGTAAACTCTTGGAATATTTGGCCCTCCCCAACTGGCCCTCCACACTGGACTTGTTGGCTGCCTTCATGACTGCCTTCATGATCAGCAATCTGGATACTGGAAATCCAGAGGCATGGAACCTGTTATCCTGAACACCTGAACACGTGTGAAACCATGCTTGCAACTCTCCTGCTGTTCTCATTCTCCTTGTCACAGTCAACCATTGACACAGTCAACCATTCCATCCTCATAAAATGACTCTGTGACACCCTTGGCATCACTGACTGGGCACTGGACTCGCTGACCTCTTTCCTCACTAACCTTCCTAGCTGCAATTTGGTCCTTTCTCCTCCTCCATCACCCTCTCTATATGTGTTGTACCCCAAGGCTCTATCCTATCACCTTGGCTCTTCAATATTTAGCTCAAACCTCTTATTCACCTGATCGGCACATTCTCTCCTCATTTACAGGGTCATGCCGATGACACACAGCTTTCCTTAGAACTTCCCTCTTCTGACCTTCTTCCTCCTCTCTCATCCCTGACTGTCTGTCTGTCATTCAGGCATGGTGTGCAGTGAACGATCTCTGTCTCAATTCTAATAAGGCACAGCTCCTCCTCATCGGGTCACCAGTGCCCTATTTAACTCTTACCCTTTGGCCACCTCTTTGGGTCCTCTAACCCCACAATCTTGCAAGGCCAACAACCTTGCTGTCATCTTCGACTCCGCTCTCACTTTCACCCCCCACATCATGGACCTTATGGAAAAAGTCCAATTTTCAGCTCAACCTCCTCAGAGGCATTCTTCCTTTTCACACCTTCCCCTAGAAGCTTAATTTCTCCAGAGCTCTGGTCCTTTCCAGGCTGGACTACTGCAACAGCCGCTTTCTCAATTTAGCATTTCTTTATTTATTTTTTATTTTTTTATTTTTTATTGTATATAATCAACTTGCGATTTTTACATAATCAATTTACTTCCTGTGAATTCTGAAGATTTCTAAGGATGAATCAAACAAACAAAATGCATTTATTTATTTATTATATAATGCTTTACACCAAAGCGCTGTGCATAGGAACACAAACAGTACATTTAAAATGGAGAGAGAACATTTTAAACACAGCAGAATTCTGTGGTTACATTAACCTTTGTTAACCAGTAGAAAGAAGATAATATCTCAAAGAGACCCGGAAAGAAGAATAGAGAGAGATAGAACAAAGAGAGAGTGGGATTGCATTCAAGTGTAAAGGCACAAAAAGAGAAAAAGAACGAAAACGAGATTCAGCACAAGGCGGATGAGGGACAGTAAGAAGAAAATTGGAGGAAGAGCAGAGTGAGCGAGTGGGAGTATACAATGAGATAGGAGAGGAAAGAAAAGGGGTGCAAGGCCATGGAGAGATTTAAAAACTAGACACAAAAAATTTAATTTTATACAGTGATGAAAAGAGAGCCATGCCAGGCCAACCAGAGAGGAAGAATTGGAGTCACGAGGAGCAAGCAGACATAGAACCCGAATGGAGGCATTACATACCGATTTCAGAGGAGCAAGATGAGATAAAGGAAGCCCAAAGAGGGTAGAAGAACAATAGAAGAGCCCCAAAAACATTGGGCAGATGCCAGGAGTTGAGTGGCCTTAAAAGTCATGAAAGGATGGGCGTTTTCGAATATTGTGCAAATGGATTACAGAGATGTGACGGCTAAAGAAGAGATCTGAGTCTAAATAAAGACCCAGATTACGGCCCACAGAAGCAATAGGTAATTATGCTGGGGGAAATGATATGAATGGGGGAGAGGAGGGAAAATGGTAGGGGATGGAAAGAAGATCGCCTCAGTTTTAGAAGCATTGAGTACCAAAAAGTGGTCCGTCATCCAAGATTGAAAAGCAAGGAGACAGGCGCTAAGCTTAAGGTGAATATCATCAGTGAAGTGCGGAAAGGATAGAAAAAATGTCATCAGCGTAAAAATGGTGGGATAGTCCAAAAGAAGAAATAACACCAGCAAGTGAGGAGGTATAGAGAGAAAAGAACCAAGGACAGAGCCTTGAGGAACACCATCTGTGAGCAGAAACGTTTAGAAGGAAATGCCGGCCCAAAGAAATGAGAAGGTCCTTGGGACAGGTATGACTCAAACCAAGATAAAATAGAGCCGGAAAAACCAAAGGAAGAGAGAGCAGACAATAGGCGTGTGTGGCCAACCGTGTCGAAACCTGCAGAAAGATCCAAACAAATGAAGAGAAGAGTGTTTCGAATGACGTGCAGAGTGTAGGGAGTCCAACACAGAAAGGAGAGCAGTCTCTGTGGAATAGCCAGGATGGAACCCAGGCTGGAAACAAAGAAGAATGGAATTTCAAGAGACAAAAGTGGAGCATTGTGAATAAACAATGTGTTCAAGGATTTAAGAATGATACGTTAAGACCGAAATGTGACGGAAGTTAGAAGCAGAAGATACATCAGCAGAAGGTTTCTTCAGAATCGGAATGATAGTGGTGTGCTTAAATGAGGATGGAAAAATAAAAGAGGATAGACGGGAGTTAAACAGAATTGTGAGGTAAGGAACAAGTAAAGTGTAGACTTTAGGAATAAGTGCGGATAGATGAGAGTCTGTTCGGGAAGAGGTAGGGTGAGCTCGAGCAAGAAGGAAAGAAGTATCCTTATTAGTAATAGGGATGAACTCCGAAAAGATCTCCCTAGGAGATACCAAAGAAATAGAAAGAGCCACAGATGTCAAGTGCATGATGGAAGATTCAATAGCAGATCGAAACAAAGAGACCTTAGCGGTGAAATAAAGTGCAAGTTCAGAAGCAGTAAGAGTGGAACTGATTGAGTGATCAGGGTTTGGGGAGAAAGAAGATGGGAAAGAGTTTGAATGAGCTTTCTAGGATGAGACGACTGTGAGTGTAAGAGATCAGAGAAATAGGTTTGTTTGTCAGAGTGGAGACAGTTGTCATACAGAGCATGTTAAGAGACATAGAAGCTGTGGGTTCCCACAGTTTTTAGCTTCAAACAGCATCTTCCTAGTTGCCGGAGAACACATTACATGGCACAAAGATAGAGAGAGAGACATGGTTTAGGAGGTTTTCGTGTGGGATATAAAGTTGAGGAGGGGTAGAGTGAGTCAAGAGACGAAGAGAGCAAGGAAGAAAGAAGGGATGAAGCCTCATCAGCTGTCAGAGTGGAAAAGGATGCAGAGGAAGCCAGGTTAAGAGTGCAGGTAAAATAAAGAGTGTTCTATTACAATTGCGCAGATTGGGCCAAGAGCAAGAAGGAGAAGTTGTGAGTTGAAGTGTGAGAAGGAGAAATTAAAACAATAAAAAACAAGAGAAGATGATGGTCTGACAAGTAGATCAGAAGAGAAGAAACAGGAGATGTAATAAGAGAAGATGTGAATATAAGATCTAAACAAGAACCAGAGATGTGAGAAGGGGGGCTGGAAAGAAGAACCAGAGCATGTTGTGAAGAGATGGAGGTTAAAGTCACTGAGAACTATGAGTGAAATAGTAGTAGGAAGCAAAAAGGACAACGGGGTATCAATGTCCTCACAAAATGAGGTTACAGGTCCAGGTGGGTGGTAGATCAGTAAAAATGCGAACTAGAAGAATGGGTGGTAAAAATAGAATATGAGAATTAAAAGGAAGCAAAATTGGGCAAAGTCAATGTGTGGGAAATGAGAGTAAAAGAAGAGTGTTATAAAATACCAGTGCCTCCCCCACGGGAAGAGACACACAGAGTATGGCAGAAAGACGTAAAGGAAGTAGAGAGTGATGCAGGAATAGTAGTATTAATGGTAGGAATCCAGGTTTCACTGAAACAAAGGAATTGGAGATTTAAACGTAGAAACATGTCAAGTACAGCAGAAGATTTGTTAGAAAGACACCTAGCGTTCCATAGTCCAAGATTAAGTGACGTACAAAGGGGATTAGTCAGGTTTGCAAGGTTCCGGGTGGAGGTGAGATGCCTGAAATCTGCGCAACGAGGTGGCATTGTGTGCCCTGGAATCAAGGTTCCCAACAGTACTGTAGGGATTGTAAAGAAAAACCAAACACAGATATGGTGCCAAGGTAACCTGCAGATGGATGAGCAGGGTGTGTCAGCAATGTGGAGGCAGGCAGAATAGATGGTACCTGTGATGCAGCTGATGGACAAGCATCTCGGCATGATGAAGGACCCCGCATAGGGACGCATCCCTCCGCGGACAGCCGTAGACAGCGAGGTCTCGACTTGTCCTGACTTCGCCTGGGCTTCGCCCAGTCCGTAAATGATGTACTTTCCAAGGTTGCGTGGGTTGGCTGATGCAGAAGGTGGGCATATATCCAAGTGTTTAGCAACTGGGATGCTCGTTACAGCACTGAGAGGAGAGGCCGGGCGGAATGAAACAGACACTGCAGTTGAATTATGCAGGCAGCACACACCCTCACAACCAGGTAGCATGTAGATGCCAGCAAACCAGCAGCAAAGATGTTAAACGCGGACCCCGTAGACAACGAGTTCTCGACTTAACATGGCACATCATTGATTGTATTTGTCCATTGACCTGCTCGTGGCAACTTTTATTAATGTAAAGGCTTGTGTGACTGTGAGCGTCGTGCCACAAAGATGTTCGTACATGTGCAAATTGTGGTGAGCTTGTGCGCCTGAAGCTTCCCTGCATGCTGCTCTCCCTGCCGCCCTCCTGCTGGGGCCTCACTCCTCTCCTGCCCAGGCTCGGCTGCTTTCACTTTAATGCAGTAACTTTCAATCTCCCTCTTTCACTTTTCTCTTTCACTCTCCCTCTTCGCCCCCTCGAGCTAATCCAGAATAAGGCTGCAAGACTTATCTTTGGCCTCAAGCCCAGGTACCATATCTCTCCAGCCCTCAAATCTCTCCACTGTCTCCGCTGGCTGCAAGGATTAAATTCCAGACCCTTTGCATCATCCACAAGGCATTCTGGGGCCTGGGACCATACTTTCTCCAACTTTCCCTCACTAAGTATGCCTCTGCTGGAGCACTAGGCTCCTCTAATTCCAACTCTCTGACTGTCAAACGGTTCTCTAAGCAGATTTGAGCCGGACATCCTTAAGATCAATAAAATGCTCAAACCTCTGCTCTTCTCTCCCTCTTTCCCTCTTTTGCTTCCCTGCTAATCACCCCAATGCTGGTGGGACTGGTGGCCTGATCCTCATGAACTTCACCAGATCTCAGGCCCTTCCTCACAGTCATTACCAGCACCCCATCCACACTGCATGGTCCCGCTGGCCTCTCACTGGCGGCTCCACTTACAACCCTTGAGAGCTGCCTGTACCAGCACTTACCTCGAGGTGCTCCTGCTGGCTCCCCTTAACACTTCCCTCTTTGGTCCTACTCCAGCACTTGTCCACTCCTCTGCTCCCCCTTCAATCTGCCTCCCCTTCAAAACACTTGCACGGCCGAATGCCATAAGGCCTAGCAGGACCTCGACTATATTACATGGCCACGGTAGTGGCCATGTAGTTATGGTTAAGTTGCTGTTTCCATAGGAAGAGCACTTTTTGGGCGGCTTATAACTTCGCTCTCCCTGGACGGATCCTCACCAAACTTTGCAAAAAAAGTAGTTGGGTCACTCTGAATTTTTCTGCAAAGTTTGGAGAGGATTCGTCCAGGGGGGAAAAGTTATAGGGGTGGTCCCAAAACTTTTTTTTTTCCCATAGACTGAATGGGAAAAAACTTTGCGCACGGCTACAGCCCGAACCGCTGGACGGATTTACACCAAATTTGCGGCAGGAGCGGCGGCCTGGTCCCAAAAGCGTGCTTTTGTAAATTTGGTGTAAATCTGTCCAGTAGTTTTTTAAAAAATGACCAAAATGTAAGGCAAAAAAATTAGTGATATCTGCGTTCGCTTCGCGGACGGACTTCCCTGTTCACTCCGCGGACAGCACCCCGATTGGCCCATGGGCTTGCGTCATGTCCGCGGACATGCAACGTGTTTGCTGATTGGACGGCGAGGGGCGTGGAGCGCGTCAGATTTTCTGTGGCGCCCGCCATCTTGGGCTCGCAGTGTCCCGAAATTGTTGCAATTACACAAAATGGGGGTGTTCTGAGAACGTTGTTTGTATTGTTCGTTGTCAGGGTGAAAGTGTTTTAACAGCACTCCTTTTGTTCGCTAATAGTACAATTTCCTAGGGGCGTCAACCAACTTTTTGTCCACTAAAGAAACGATAAATCCGGCTGGTGTGCGCCGACATTATGTGATAATCCTATGACTGGCGCTATTGACCTGGCTGACTTGCTTTTGCGACACTAAATCATATCTCCCGCCCCTAAGCCTGATATTATCAAAGCATTCATATTCCCCGCCTTTCTCCGTGACGTTACAGGGTGCGTAATGAAACGCACCCAGTCGTCTCCAGTACTACGCGACTTTACACAGAACCCGGAAGACAACACACATTATGTCACAACACAGCGCGCCACAATTCGGAATATGAAACTGTGATTTAAAAGCAAAGAGCAAGATTGTAAATGTTGTAAAGTACATTTATTTGACATCAAATGTTTAGAGAATATTCAGCAATTTGCATTTGTCTTTGTTGTCGATCCTCAAAAGTTCATGTTGAGACACGCGATGTTCCTTTGCAGTACAGAGAGTGTTAGATCAGCTTACAACTCAGTGCGCCACAATTCGGAATATGAAACTGTAGTTTAAAAGTAAACAGCAGGATTGTACATTTGGTAAAGGACATTTATTTCACATGAAATGTTTAGTGAATATTCAGCGATTTGCTATTGTCTCTGCTGTCGATCAGGAAAAGTTTATTTGGAGCCACGCGTTGTTCCTTTGCGGTAGATAGGCTGTTGGTTTATGATAAAAGCAGTAAATGGTCGCTCTGATAATCGGATGGTTGCTCCAACAACGAGCCATTAGACCACCCTATTGGTTGGTATGTTGTTTGTAGCCGCTAGTACTGCGTAAGGGCATATTGGTCCTTGGCGATTGTCCCATAAAATGGTGAGGGTCATGAAGTTGCATATTTGGACTTGCACCTGGCAGTTGAAGACCCCATCCGCTGGAGTCTGTAAATCGTGACATAGGCAAAATGGGGCCACGTACCTGTTTTAAAAAACATAAATTAGTCTCACCAGCTGATCTTCATTAAAAATCATCATTTTATTTATTAGGGCATGAAACTATTTGCTATCGAAGATAGTGCAACAGAGTATGTTAATAATAAAATAATAATATTTTCCCATTCATATAGCGCTAAGAACCGTGAGGTATGTAAGCGGTGCTTATTATTAACCACGGTGTGTGGTGCTCATTTATCGACCACGGAAGGATGAAAGGCTGAGTTTCGCCTTGCCGGGATTCAAACTTGCGTTAGCAAGCTGTGCACGGATGTCAAAGCGAGCGCTGTACTCGCTGTGCCACTTGACAGGCTACAGTGAAGTGGCACAGCGAGTAGAGCGCTTGACCGCCTATAGACCGGTTAAATTATTTCTATTAACCCACCCTGTGTCGTCGTCTGCCTTTTTCAGAGCCCTCTAAACGACAGGGGATCAATTCGGCGGTGATAGTGCGCGGTATAAAACATTATGCCACTTTCAAAGAACAAGTTCAACTTGAGCGGTCTTTAATGCTACGCTATTGTAATTATATTTGGTATAAAGTAATCTAAAGGGTTACTTACAGTACAATTGCAATTTCCATTGCCTACGAGTGGTGCAGTCCCAAAATACGACTATGTGTGTGCCAACGATCTTTCGTATAGTGATATAATATGTAAAAGTGGTTTAGTTTCAGAAATTTCATCTTTATCTTCTCTTACGTTTTAGCAACACTCCTTCAAGAGAAGTCTTTCATCACAATCTCTGTCTGTCAAGGTCAAAACACAATACAACCTTATAGTCCGCTTCGTGAGCCTCTCCGGGGCCCGAGAAAAAAATGGAAGCAGCTGACCTTCACTGTGAACGAGCATGCATTCTTACTTTGCAACATTCTGTGTAAAGCCATCTGTAGAAGTTGTGGAAGCAGCTGACCTTCACTGTGAACGAGCATAAATTCTTACTTTGCAACATTCTGTGTAAAGCCATCTGTAGAAGTTGGTTTTTGCACGCCATGTTTGTATATTGTTTGCGTGATATTATATTAAAAAAACTTTGTTAAAGGGACGTTATGGTTAAGTTGCTCTATTAAACAACTATGAAATTCAGTGAAAAAACTTTGTTAAAGGGACGCTATAGCTCAAAGTAAAACCGAAAAACTCCTGAAATTCGCCAGTTATGGTAACATAAGGAACCATAACTCGCGCCACCGTGCACTGCTAACACTAACACCCAGGACATCAAAGATGACATCACAAATGTCATTGATGACATAACTGATGACATCACATGGCTGGCTCTCCCTTTTTATCCTTTACTGACATATCGAAGCCACATAGTTTTCTTCAGTAACAGTCAGGAAGTAAAAATTGAAAAGGTACTATATTTGTAGACTTAGGGTCTTGTCACATCATATGAAACATGTACATAGCGGAAGATACAGGCTTGAAAGAGAGCAATCCTTTCTGTGCATGAAGATAATCATTATGGTTATCAGCACTTTCTCATAGTTTTATTTTTATTACTCTACCTTCCCTCTATATGCTCATATTTGTATACATTATACTCACTCTCCATACAGTGAATGGGAAAAAAATGTTGGTCGCGCATACAGCCCAAACCGCTGGACGGATTTCCACCAAATTTGGACCAGGAGCAGCGGCTTGGTCCCGAAAGCGTGCTTTTGCAAATTTGGTGAAAATACGTCCAGTAGTTTTTTTAAAATGACCAAAAAGTAGGCAAAAAAAAATTAGTGATATCTGTGTTCGGTTTGCGGATACACTTCCCTGTTCGCTCCGCGGAAAGTGTCCTGATTGGCCAATCGTCTTGCATGATGTTCGCGGACATGCAAAGTGTTCGCTGATTGGACGGCGTGGAGCGTGAAGCGCGTCAGATTTTTCGGTAGCGCCCGCCATATTGGATTCGCGGACGTCCCCGGACAGCGCAGTGAAACTTTGTTAAAAATGTGTATTTTGTAGAGTGTGTTGGTGTGTAGGACTGTTTGGGGAGGGTGGGAGTGTATGAGATAGGATGAAAGTTGTGTTTTTTATGTGTTAGACGTTCTGCGCGGTGTCCTGAAATGTTCGCAAATAAACAAAATGGGGGTGTTCTGAAGACGCTTCTACGAACACTCGCGGTGTCCGGGGAGTGTTCGTAGGGGGTGTCCTGAGGACGCTGTCCGTATTGTTCTCTGTCAAGTTGAATGTGTCCTAAGAACACTCGCGGTGTACTGAAATGTTCGCAAATAAACAAGATGGTGGTGTTCTGAAGACGCTTCTAAGAACACTCGCAGTGTCCGGGGAGTGTTCGTAGGGGGGGTCCTGAGGACGCTGTCCGTATTGTTCCCTGTCAAGTTGAATGTGCCCTAAGAACACTCGCGGTGTCCTGAAATGTTCGCAAATAAACAAAATGGGGGTGTTCTGAAGACGCTTCTAAGAACACTCGCGGTGTCCGGGGAGTGTTCGTAGGGGGTGTCCTGAGGACGCTGTCCGTATTGTTCTTTGTCAAGTTGAATGTGTCCTAAGAACACTCGCGGTGTCCTGAAATGTTCGCAAATAAACAAGATGGTGGTGTTCTGAAGACGTTTCTAAGAACACTCCCGGGGTCCGGGGAGTGTTCGTAGGGGGTGTCTTGAGGACGCTGTCCGTATTGTTCTCCGTCAAGTTGAATGTGTTCTTAGAACACGCGCGGTGTCCTGAAATGTTCACAAATAAACAAAATGGGGGTGTTCTGAAGACGTTTTTGAGAACACTCCCGGTGTCCTGAAATGTTTGTAGGGGTTGTTCTGAGGACGCTGTCCGTATTGTTCTCTGTCAAGTTGAATGTGTCCTAAGAACACTCGCGGTGTCCTGAAATGTTCGCAAATAAACAAAATGGGGGTGTTCTGAAGACGCTTCTAAGAACACTCGCGGTGTCCGGGGAGTGTTCATAGGGGGTGTCCTGAGGACGCTGTCCGTATTGTTCTCTGTCAAGTTGAATGTGTCCTAAGAACACTCGCGGTGTACTGAAATGTTCGCAAATAAACAAGATGGTGGTGTTCTGAAGACGCTTCTAAGAACACTCGCAGTGTCCGGGGAATGTTCGTAGGGGGGGTCCTGAGGACGCTGTCCGTATTGTTCCCTGTCAAGTTGAATGTGTTCTAAGAACACTTGCGGTGTCCTGAAATGTTCGCAAATAAACAAAATGGGGGTGTTCTGAAGACGCTTCTAAGAACACTTGCGGTGTCCGGGGAGTGTTCGTAGGGGGTGTCCTGAGGACGCTGTCCGTATTGTTCTTTGTCAAGTTGAATGTGTCCTAAGAACACTCGCGGTGTCCTGAAATGTTAGCAAATAAACAAGATGGTGGTGTTCTGAAGACGCTTCTAAGAACACTCCCGGTGTCCGGGGAGTGTTCGTAGGGGGTGTCCTGAGGACGCTGTCCGTATTGTTCTTTGTCAAGTTGAATGTGTCCTAAGAACACTCACGGTGTCCTGAAATGTTCGCAAATAAACAAGATGGTGGTGTTCTGAAGACGCTTCTAAGAACACTCCCGGTGTCCTGGAATGTTCGTAGGGGGTGTCCTTAGGACGCTGTCCGTATTGTTCGTTGTTAAGTTGAAAGTGTTGTAAGAACTATCGCGTTGTTCTGAAATGTTCGTAGGGGGTGTCCTGAAAACGGTGTCTGTATTGTTCGCTGGCAAGTTCAAAGTGTTCTAAGAACACTCACATTGTTCGCGGACATTAAAAGTTTCCCATAGATCATAGTTGAAATGTTTGACTCTATGGATGTAATATGCTGCAGTGGTTGTTGCCAGGGCATAGAGTCTTGGGTGCATGGCCATTTGGCCATGCACCCAAGACTCTATGCCCTGGCAACAACCACTGCAGCATATCACATTCATATTTGCTTATAACTTTGGGTGAAAAACAAATGTATAAGGAACAAAGGTATTAGATACTATGGATGTGATATGCTGCTATGGTTGTCCTTATTATTGTATACTTACTGTTTGGTCTAGTAATGGGAGTCCATGTTTTTCTTCTTCATTTCTGTGATAAAAGAAAATAGCATGTTAGTATTAGTATTTTGTAATGACTTATTATATTGTATAAGCAATATACTTTTATTTTTTTTCGACCCTCATATTTAGTAGAGTACAAATCAGAGTACTGTGCAATTTGCTCAGTTTCTGTATTTGTTGCTAAAATCATTGGGTCTGTGGGAGAAAAAAAAATCCATGTAGGATTAAAAAAAAAAACTTTTTCTGTTATGCTACAGTTTATTTGTTTGTTTGTCTTCAGTGTTCACTTGTTGTTTCTGGCTAATGCTTTATACTTTGCTTTGTTGTATTTTTTTTGGAGCAGTAACAGATTCTTCATTTGTTTTGATATTATAAAATTTTGGAGCAGTTAGATACCAATTGGCGTATTCTAACTGTCTATTTTTTTAATATATTTTAGTGGTTTTGATTTACCTATTTGGATATTGTTAAATTTTGGGACAGTTAGATACCAATTGGCGTATTCTAACTGTGTATTTTTTGGCCTAATTTAGTGGTATTCATTTATCTGATTAGTTGTTGTAGAATCTTTGAGCTGTTAGATAGCTTTTGGAGTATTCTAACAGTTTATATTATTTTAACACAAATTTATAATTTTGGGACAGTTAGATACCAATTGGCGTATTCTAACTGTGTATTTTGTGGTCTAATTTAGTGGCATTCATTTATCTGATTAGTTGTTGTAGAATCTTTGAGCAGTTAGATAGCTTTTGGAGTATTCTAACAGTTTATATTTTTGTAACACAAATTTACTTAAAGGTTTAAATACAGTTTATTTATCAAATTTTGGTTTTAAGAACATCAAATAAGCGTTTGTAAGATTTGCTGGTAATCTCTGCTTTAGAGTAATGGTACTATCATTACATTCAAACCATCCACATTTCTTTTTTATGTATGCAGTGTAGTGCCCTGAATTGGTTGTGGCTCCTGCATGGTAGATTATACCTATTGTTGTGAAGGTTTTCTTACCAAGTGATATTTGACCATGTGTGAATCCAGTCAGCTTGCAGTTGTTTTTGGTACCATCTGCATTGTAACGTAGAAGCATTAGTATTACGTATTTACTATGTGTTTGTATTACTAACGTGGAGCGATTATCTGAATTGCAGGTAGAGCATAATCTACCATGGTTTGCATTTTGTACAAGTTGCTGAAATGGAATGGATTCACAATTTGGTATTGATATATATATGAAGTGTTCATTGGGGATTTCTTCTTGTGTCACATTGTTGCAGAGAGTGCATGTATGTTTTCACATGTATGAAATCTGAAAGATTTCATTTATAGGTATGTTTTTGTTTTCCAGTACCTGTAGTAAGTACATTAGAAATTCCTGTGGATCTTCCTGTGAGTTTATAGTGAATTTCACCATTCCAGCACAGTAGTCCAATTGTCGTCTTATTCCAAAAACATGTTGTCAGGATTGTTTGCTGCATTTCTGTGAAGTACTAACATTTGCAAACACAATGGGTCTGTACTGTGTGAGTAAATGTTGTCAACAATTGGTGGTAATTGAAATAGAATATTCATTGCTACATTTGCATAGCAACTTACACCAACTATATTTGAGAATTTAAATGGTCCAGGTAGTTCTGTATCTAACTGCTTTTTTTGGAGTTTGTCTTCCTTCTTTAAAGAAGTACCTGGTTTACTTTCTCTAATTGATTCTTTTTTGTTTGTGGTACTTGATGAAGTATTAGTTTCTTTTACTCTCTTTGGAGGATTTGCAGTGACGTCCTGTTGCATTTCTGTTTGATTTAGTTTTCTTTTACAACGTTTTAGTTTTTGTGGAACAGAATATGTGTTTAGATGGGGAGTGTATAGTGAGCGAAGTCTATTATATTCTAAAATGCAAGGAATATCAGCGTTTACTTTACTTGCATCAAAGTTGATTAGAAATAGACCGTCAAGTGTACGTAAGCGTGATAGTGCTACGTAGCTCATGCCTTCTTTAAAGACTGTGTTACCAATATCTATCATTGCTTTGTCTAGGGTAAGACCTTGTGATTTATGAATTGTGACTGCGTATGCAAGAGTTAGAGAAAATTGTTCTCTGCGTACATACATATCTTTGAAGAGAAGGAATCTAGCTGTTGAGCGTCCTATCCGTTTTACTTCTGAAAAGTTGTCAAAGAGTATATTGACAAACTGAATTTTGTTGTCACGTGGGTATGTTTGAAAGCCAACAACTGTACCCAGTGCTCCATTAACTAGTCCTTGGTCCACGTCAAGGTTACGTTTAAGCATTACTCTGCAATTTAAGGATAATTTTAACATCTTTTCTAAGCCTGCTGTGTTTGAGATTGATTTTTCTAAATTATTTAGTCTTGTTGTGGCTTGGTCACACATGGGTAGTGTCATACCATGTACATCTAGTTTGTCTGTGGCGCTAATTTCCATTATTGGTTGCATTTCTTTACTTAGCATGATTTCATTGAATTTGAAACAGCTTGCAAGAGTTGGCATTAAGGCCATACAATTGACATTTTTGTGCTCTAATTGTTCCATAACATCTGTAGCACATGCATTATCGCCATAAAGTGCATTAATGTGCTGGGTTTTCAATGTTGCTTCTGCTTCTTTAGAAAGTATACCAACTCTCAAACTTTTTAAAATGTTGGCATAAGTTAGATCTGCAGATTGGCGCATGTTTTCTGTTAATTCTCTGTATTGGAAATGTTGCCAAAGGTTGACATTTCCAATGCTGCCAACAGTTTTACAGCAGAGTTTGTGCCCTAATGTTTTAAAAATAGGTTCACCTTTTACTGGTGTTAATTGAAGCAGATCTCCAAAAACAATAATGTGTTTTCCTGCAAAGAGCTCTTCATAGTCTGTTTTGAGTACTTCTTGTAATCTGAGGTGAATCAAAGCTAACATCAGGTTGGAGACCATGCTCACTTCATCTATTAGTAGCATTTTCATTTGTTTCAATACTCTGCGTAATTCCATTGCAGCTTCTGCAGAAAGTTTGTAATAGTCTAATTTGTTCTGGTGTTCTACTGGTAATAGTAGTAATCGGTGTAATGTAATACCACCTATGTTGTAGGCAGCTAAACCTGTGGGGGCAGTGACAACAGCTGACAGTTTGTTGTTTGTCAATTGTTGAAGGAACTTACTAATGATTTTGATTAGGAATGTTTTGCCAGAACCAGCTTCACCACTGATGTACAGTAGTATAGGTTTATAATTATGGCAGGAACATTCTTTATTTTTATGTTTTACACCATGTGCAATTTGTTTTGTTACTTCTTGAAAAATGCTACTTTGCTCATTGTTTAGTTTTGATTGTAGTATAGTTAAGTCTTCCTTATCTTCATACTGACACATGGTGTTTTCTACTTCTATCATAGCTAATTCTGCCTCATTTGTTATTAGTGGTTCTCCCAGTGGTTCTTGGCTTCCTGTTACAGAAGGTTGACTACAGTCAGGAGTATCCTTATCTAGTTGGGCTTGGAGTTCTTCTTCATGTTGCTGTTCATTGTGCCACATTGTTTTGTACTGTGTAAAGTTTACATCAGTTATAGTGCTTTCATTTGCTTTGAAAGCATCCTCATATGAGTCATAGTTATCTAGTAATTGTTCTTCTTTTCTCCATGGTTTGAAGAGTTGTAGCAGGGACATGTAATATACTTCTTTATGTTGAGGAGTCTTCAATGACAATTTGATATGATTAATTAAATTTGGTTTCATGAGTTTAACTAAGCTGCCTTCACAGTCTGTCACTCTATATTTACCTTTTTTTTCATCGGGTTTCATATTATTTTTGTATGTGTAGTTTTGGGCTATTTGGTATAGACACATGTTTTCCAAAGTATTACTTCTGTTTGGGTAGTATGTGTCCAATAAATTGTTTTTTAAAATGTCTTGGCTGTTGGGATCATGTTTGGCTATTGTTTCTATATCTTCATATGATTTTAGAACTCTTTTTCTAGATTTAGCTGGACCAAGACTTAGCCATACTATATTTTCAGATTTACCATACAATGAAGTACCAGTTAAACGATCAGCTGCTTCATAAGATCCACATTCTCTATGGGTGAGCATTTTTATGCCCAAGCTGTATAATTTCTGAGATACTGTTTTATCTGATGACAGGTCATTCCAGAGGTCTTGGAGCTCTGTCTTTTCTGCTTTAGTTAAGTATGCTGTGACATATCGTGCAACTGCAGTAGAATTGTCTGCAATGTACTGCACATCTATGTTTGCATTCCATAAGTGGGCAATGATTGCATTATAATCATTGATATATTTTTCTTCTTCTTTTCTTTTTATGTAATATGTATTTTTAGGTGACTTTCCTTTAACAGTATGTCTAACTGAAGACATGAGGTTGTTTACTTGACCTGTATTTGTAACTGGTCTAGGGAAACCAAATCGGCATTTGGTGTAGTATTTGCCTTTGTTTTTGTATTTGCGAAAACAATATTTTCCACATTTGTGTCTTTGAAATTGTAAAATGTGTGCACGAAGATCACTATTTGGGGCTTCTGATGGAATTTCACAAGTGACATATTTTTCAATAAACTGTAAAACAGTGGCATCACTGTCTTGACCAAATTTAGGAGCATCTTTAATCCATAAAAGCATGTGGATATGTGGTGCTCCTCTGGCTTGGTATTCTTTTCTCCAAAAGAAGTGTTGCACTTCTCCAAGGGGAGGAACAGTTTTATTACAAATAAAATGTAGCATAGCAATGAAGAGATGGTGAAAATATCTTGAAACATTAACAGGATCCAAAGAACAAAGTTCTCCAAGTGTTAGAATATCTATGTTTGTTTTGTTTTTATTTGATATGCATAGGAAATCATGTAAATCTTCCCATGCATATTCTGCACAACTTAATGTAACAAACCAAGTGGGTGGGTCAAGGTTTCTGATCATACAACGTACATCTCCATGATGTCGAAACCAGTACTCTTTAGTACCACGCATATTTGATAATAGATTTGTAATATTTGATTGTAAAACCTCATCCTTTTGTTGCACTTTCTCTAATAATTGTGTAGCTGTCATATTTTGAAAGTGTGATCCTGATTTTAATATGTGTGCAACTCCGTAACATAAAGTTGGTAGTTCACTTTCAAAGAGTAGGTGGAATATGTATTCCACATTTTGTCTAAATCTGGGATCTTCAGAATACATCCGTAATGAGCGGTATTCTGAAGCTGATATTTGAATAGGTCTATCATCATACCTTCCTCCTTTGCCAGTAGGAAAGAGTAGAGGAAAAGCACATGCTTCTATACTTTTTTCCCATATACTGATTGGCGATCCTTTTGTTTGACGCATTTGGTAAGTTTCTAGTACATCTTGTACGGTGTCATTACAGTGCAAAGGATGAATTGTATAATGGTCTAAAGTATTTCATATTGTAGCAGGATCTAGTAGCTCAAATTGACCAGCTTCTTGTGTTTCTTGAATTATTTCAGTTGTATCTTTCAAGTTTTCTTCAATATTAATTTCTTTGTAATATTCATTATTCTCTTTAAGATATTGGAAGGCTTGTCTAACTTTATATAAATCTACCAGCTGTTGCCATATTTTTTTGTCTTTTGTAGGTACTCCATTTACTAATATAATTAAAGATTGCTGCATTGGACGTTGCACTCCTAGAGTATGCACATTTTCTTTTAGATTTAATGGTAAATAAACTACTTTTCCACAAATGCCTTTTACCAATTCAGAGGGAGGTAATTTTGCTGTTTTTGGTTGAAGGCGTATTATTGCTTGAAATGGGTGTACTGTTTGAATTATGATGCTCTCATATAAATTAAGTTGTTGTAGAGGTTTTGGTACTGGGTATAATTCCAAATTATTTGTGATAGAACGTGAAGGAGTTTGGTTGTTGTCAAGTTTTGTAGTGCAATAACTGCAAAGTATTAAGGGCTCAGTTATTTCATATTTGTTTTCTGCTAGAAGGTAGAGAGCTAATTCAAACCATTTAGAATCTTCATTGTCTTCTATTTTGTATGATAGGTCCACAGTTTTTGTGTTACTTTTATAAAAAATTCTACGGCAACATACACATACATGGTTTGGTACTTCAGTTTAAATTTTAGTATTTCTTTTTTGTATGTGTTTAGCAAAAGGTTGCCATGTGTAGAATTGTTGCTTAATTGGTTTAAAGCTTTTTCATTCTGTAAATGGCTTTCACTTCCAAAATATTTTTTCTGGATATAGTGAATTTCTTCAAGTAGGTCTTTTGCTGTACCATGTAGAAGGATGTTATTTAACTTTGCTAGTGCTAAAGCAGGACTTTTAGCATAGTACAGTTTATAGACTAGATTTCTTATAGTTGAATGATGTGTTGATATCCTTTTGATATCATGGAAAGTGGTTTTACAAGTAGGTCCTGTAATGCAGGCCAATGAATGTCCTTGTAGTCCTGTGTACTTGCGCACTGGACAGGTATCTATATTTTGCAGTAATTTAATTTTGATTTTGTCTTTGCTTTTTACATATTGATTGAGGAATTGGTGTAAAGATTTGAAACATTGTTTGGGAATGTTACACATTGACGTGCATGGCCATTTTTTACACTAGACGTTCTGATTCAGTTGAATGGAGGGGTAATTCTAAGTTTTCAGGGCATATTTTTGTAAGGAGTACTTCTTGTTCCATTATGGTATTATTCACTTTTTCATAACCTCGACCACTGCTATTTATGGCAATTGTATTCGTTTGCTTTTGTTTGTACGCTTCTTCATTAAAATATGGTTCTGTGCTCGTAGTGTGATTCCATACTTAAGAAGTTCTTTCTGTTGACATTTCGCTTATTGAGAAGTCTTTTTTGTAATTTAGTTATTAGTTTTGTTAGTGGTTTCATTTTGTTTAACAGTAAAATAAATAAATTTCTTTTGAGAAGAATTGCACTGTCCATCAATGCTTCTAAGATTAATTTCCTACGATACGTTTTAAGCTTTGAACCTGATTTCTCTCCTGTTTTTATAAGATTTTGAAGGACTTTGTGACGGTATATTTTGGCTAAAATACTTTTCTTGGTATGCTTACTTTGCACTATATTAAAATTTGAAGAAGTAGTTTTATCTGTACTGATAGCTGATTTTCTGTTAATTGTTTTTTGGTTTGTTTTACATTTTGATAGAGGAAGCGAAGTTGTTGTACTTGAAACTTCTTGTGTTTCACTAAATGATTGTATTAGCTGTTTTGTTTCAACTTTTTTTACAAATTCTGCTAGAGATGGATGCTTATGTTGGACTCCTTTATTTTCATTTGCTCTAATTTTGCGTTGCTTTCTACGGAGTTGTCTTTTGGTAGGCATTCTTTAGGGTCTGTTGAAAAAAATAAAGAAGATATGGGTTGGGGTGTTCTGGAATGTATGTGTCCTGTGTGCATGAGTGTTTGAGTAAGATGATAAAGATGTATGTAATGGTGTGTGATTGTGCATTGGGAACTAAAACTAGTAGGGATAGGTATTCTTGAATTTATGTGTCACTAAACTGGGGTTCAGATGACAAAAAAAAAGTAAGCTAGTGGTGTGGAAAAGTACAAATAGTAAATCTAATGTATACAATTAAAACAGTTGTTTGTTCTTTAATATGAAAATTGTAGTGGTTCAGTTGGCTAATTTGTGTGTCCAAAAATAGAAATTTGTGGGCCATTCTGGTTGTAAATCACTGTTTACGACATTGAAATTTTTGAACAAAATGGTACAAAATCTCTATTTTAAGAAACCAAAATAGCTGGTATTAATGTTATAGTATATTTGATTAATAATATAAATATTATGGTGATATTTTACTTACTTTTTTTAAAAATTAACAGGTAACTTCTTAGTTTTTCTTTCTTCTTCGAATTCGGCTGCTTCTTTTCAGGAAACTGGTCTTCACTGCAACTGTAAAAGCTTCAAATTCGTAACTTTGTTTGTATATAGCACTGTTTTTAATTTAGATATTGATTTTTTTAATTGAAATCCTCAGTGCCTTCTTTAAAACCATTAAACTAATTTATTTACATAAGATACATTGCATCAGTTCAGTACATGTGATATGTTCTTAATGAACAAATTGTATTGAATGACTAACTGTAGCAAAAATAAAATATCTTTACTATGTCTTGTGAAATTTATAATATATTAGTGAATACCACTATTTCTGTAAGTAAACTGTTCTAGGTAATAGCACCTCAATGTCATGTCTAATTTAAAGTAATTAAGTAAATAAATAAATAAAAACAAAAAATATGAAATTGTATAGGTATTTTTATAAAGGTTTAAACATAGATTGTGTTTGCATGCAATTTTGTTTGAATATATGTAGTCTATATATTTCATTTAAAAAATGTTAGTTTAAAGGATAGTTCCGGGACTTTTTTTTTATTGTCCCTACGGGTCGGCCATGTGTTTGTAAGCATAAATCGGTAGATCGTAGGAAACTTTCCTATGGACCTTACCCGACTTTTCGCCCATTATCGCACTCGAAATCAGCCTCCATTTTGTGATAATCCTATCATTTCACCCCATCGACCTGGCTCGCCTGCCTTTGCGGCACTAAATCAAATCCCCCGCCCCTGAGCCTGACATCAGCAGACGCGTACTGCCCATTTCAAGCACGTCTCGTGTCAACAATCGCTGCGCCTCAGCTATTGACGTGTTGCCATGGAAATGGCAGGACGCCTCTTTCCCCAACAAGTATAAACAGACCGTTTCACAACATACAGCAGCAGATTTTCGATTCCATTCCTCTCTCTGTGTTACTTTGAGTATTCTGTGACTCGTTTCAGTGCTCTGGTCAGCTACCTTCGCCGCTTGTAGCCCGTGTGAACACCTGTACCATCTCTGTAAATTATTTTACTATCTTTACCGCACAATGGCCACAATAATGCCGTATATGTACGAGCCCGAGTACACCGAGGAGGAACTACTGGAAAGGCAAGCACGCGAAAACGATGGGGATTCGGACGGCAGTTGGGAGGACCAGTCAACGGATGAAGAGCCTGGACCATGTCGCATGGACGGCGTCTCCACCTGGTGCACGTGCAATCGGTGCGAGCTAATGCCAACTGAGGAGGAGAACTGCTGCTGCCGTGAAAATTCCGGGTGCTTGGCCTACATTTCAGAAAGCGAGCAAAGTCTGCAGGAAGGCGAGCAAAGTCCGCAATGCATCACCGAGCTGCCAGAGTTCAGGGAAGCCTGCCTCTCACGGACAGTGTTGAGGATGATGATGGTGCTTATGCACGAACTTCGTGGCACTGTTCGTCCGCGTAATCCGAGTAACGAGTAAGTATACTCTGTTTGTGATGTCAGTGATGCCACCACTATTTCATGGTCGTCTCCCACATATAAAATTACATTTACATATCATTCGAACGCATGTAAATTGGTTCCATATAGTGCATTTTCTAGATATAATTTTTTTCTAAGAAAAATGACATGTGTTACCTGAATCGACATTGATAAGAAAGTTTGGTCAGTTTAATACAGTTTGCATCTTTTTTTTTCACAGGTGGTACAGGCTGGTGGCCTATCGTTGCTTCACTTGGTGGCTTCACGGGAGGCTCGGACACCGCGTTCGGAGAGTAATACCTGCCTGTGCGGTACTTGCCATTAGACAACATTTCCCCAGTGACAGTGGACAATACCGCGGATTTTCCCTCGATGTGCTGCAACCTCAACTTTACAATGTGTAATGTTTATTATTTATGTTTAACTAAAATCTAAAATAAAGCCCAACATATATTTTAACAATGGTTGTTTTGATTTTTTAAATGAATCTAGTGTATATTCTCCTGGGAGGGTGAGGTATTTATAAACTCACCCCCCTGCCTTCCATGTAGTAGATCCTGCAGCCATCCTCTTACATTCAGTTAGATGGCCTCTCCTTGGTGAGGCCCTGCGGCAAACGGGTCTTGTCTGCACGACCACCGCCCCGATCCACCCCCCCCCCCGCCCTATCAAAGGCAGTTCGCACCAGGGTACTTGCGCTGCTGGCAAGTGGAGCTGTCAGGGAGCGATAAAGGCCAAGAGGTGCCAAAGACCATGTACACTTCAAAGTGGTCTATAGAGCATGGGTTGTTGTTCCCATGTCTACCTCCAGACCCCGTGTCTCCTGCCAAGCATCCCCCCTCACGCTGGACGCCCCCCTGCAATCCACATAAGTGTGTCTCCATTCACGAGTCTTCCTGTGTCTTGTCTGCACGACCACCGCCCCGATCCACCCCCCCCCGCCCTATCAAAGGCAGTTCGCACCAGGGTACTTGCGCTGCTGGCAAGTGGAGCTGTCAGGGAGCGATAAAGGCCAAGAGGTGCCAAAGACCATGTACACTTCAAAGTGGTCTATAGAGCATGGGTTGATGTTCCCATGTCTACCTCCAGACCCCGTGTCTCCTGCCAAGCATCCCCCCTCACGCTGGACGCCCCCCTGCAATCCACATAAGTGTGTCTCCATTCACGAGTCTTCCTGTGTCTTGTCTGCACGACCACCGCCCCGATCCACCCCCCCCGCCCTATCAAAGGCAGTTCGCACCAGGGTACTTGCGCTGCTGGCAAGTGGAGCTGTCAGGGAGCGATAAAGGCCAAGAGGTGCCAAAGACCATGTACACTTCAAAGTGGTCTATAGAGCATGGGTTGTTGTTCCCATGTCTACCTCCAGACCCCGTGTCTCCTGCCAAGCATCCCCCCTCACGCTGGACGCCCCCCTGCAATCCGCATAATGCCACAACATATACACGTCATTCATTCACAAACACACCCCTGTTTCGAATTCTTTATAACCCACTTCATATTTCTAATGAGAACTTCTTTGCGCTTTGCTAGTCAACCCGTGAAGGTGCTGGTTATCTGCTCTTCGTCTCTGTGAACTTCCGTGACCACTTTGAGCAAACTCGTCAGTTTGCAACCTGTGAACTGCTCCCTGTTCTACGACAAGAAACTACTCTGATCCCTGCATCTAACTGTTTGTTCGTCAAGGTAAGTCCATGTACCATAATCATTTTGCGTCCAATTTTTTAATTTATATCTATTTGCTAGTAGTCATCAAATTGCATCCATGTTTTCTTTTCGTTCACGACAGTACATGCAAGGAACTAGTCACATGTTCTGAGTTTAGTCAAATTACTTTTTCTATTTTTTGAAAGTTATTGAAATACTTATCCGCATGTGAATAACGTGTATAGTTCCAAGAACCAAAACGGACCTTGCATTGAACCTTTTATGTGTCATTTAATGTTTTAACACATTGGTATTCATAGAGAATTGTTGATCTTTACTTTTCAGAACTTTCCATAATGCCTGCCTGTTCCATTGGCGGTTGCCCTTCGAAGACTCATAACAAATCTGAAGGTACTATAATGCATGTTTTCCCTAAGACAATAGATCAGATAAGAGAATGGGTCCGATATTGCGGATATCCAGCCTCTGAGCTAGAAAGTAGAGTCCTAGAAGTCTTTGCGGACAAGAGGGGTGATCGATACCGCATCTGCAGCAGGCACTTTAGCCCAGACATGTACTCCACATCATTGCTAATAAAGAAGAAAACACCGCGAGCGAGGCGAAAATTGCTCTCAACCGCTATTCCCACTCTATTCGTCCACATCCCTCCACTGGTGAGTCAAGTTTACGTATTTGTCTCTCGGCCTTGCGGTAGTGTGTAGCATTAGCTAACAATAATTTCCCCATTTATGTATCCACTCAATATGAAGGCGGAAGATTCTCCATCCGTGTCGTTATTGCAGTCATCAGCCACTTCAAGCGCCTATCGGGTAATCTTACTTAGCTATTCTGACACTGACTTGTTTTAGGCATGTAAATCAATAGTTTTAATTGATCGTGTAATTATTTTACCTAATGGTACACCACAGTACTCGTCCTCTAGTCTTTGTTTTCAGTTATAATTATTGTTATCCAAAATAATGCAAGTACTGTCTTTCAGGGAGATGCTGAGGAGTCCAACGCATTGACGACAACCGTAGATGTCACTCAGATGCTCGAGGTACGTTTCCGGACAGTTCCATCGATGGAGATCATCAGATCTTGCATTCTTGTAGCGTGATTGTTACACACAATGTTTCTTTCGTTTTTAGCCATTGGTATGTCCTTCTGTCGTCGCCCTCCTATGTGTCTTCTTTTTTCAATATTGTGTTCATTACTAATGAAAGTCCTATGTTTCAGGGAGTCGATGGAGCATTAGTCCAAGAAGAAGGGGGAGCATGCAGTTACGGGTCGGCGCAACAGCTTGCAGAAGTGTGCACCGCAGTTACAGCGTCCCTTGATGTTCTTATGCATTTCGAGGTATGGATACTGACAGATCAATCATGCGAGATCAAATGACGTGATTACATCCGCTATACTTCCTTCTTTATTAACGCAAGTACTATGTTTCAGGGAGCTGACGGAGCTTCTTCAACAAGAACATCACCCCTAGTAGTTGATGCAGATCTCTGGGTGGTGACACTTCCAACGATGGAGCAAATCGAATCATATTTAGATATCCATTATTTATTTTAGACAACTGATCATTTGTGCAGGTCTATTTAGATGAGCCGTTGACGCCTGCAGAAAGTTTATGTTCTTTTAAACAAAATAGAAAACCATACTAATGCAATTACTGTGTTTCAGGGAGTTGCTGAAGCGTCATCTTCAATAATATCATCAATGGAAGTCTATGCGGAGCCCGAGGTATGGATCTTGACAGTTCAATCTAACTAGATCAACAATGCGTGAACTATTGTCGTTTGAATGTTCTACACAATGCGTTCATTCGTGTTTTGCTATTGAGATGTACGTATGGGTATTGGTCCCCAAGTACATTTTGTGTTTTCAATATTATTATACATACTAATGAAAGTTCTATGTTTCAGGGAGTCGATGGAGCCTCAGTGAGTGATGGATGTGCTTATCATGAAAATATAGTCGTTGCAGCGCGAGAGGAAGTGGAGACATGCACACACGAGTCGGAGCAACAGCGTCCAGATGTTGAAGTTCGAGGCAAGAAAGTTTCAAAGAAAAGAAAGCAAAAGAAGGTTAGTGTCCTGTTCACTATATTATGTTGTCTTTCACTGTCAATAGTTCAATACTGTAAGTTGTGTTTAAACTGAACATCCCTTTTCTAATCTGTCCTCTAGTTGCGAGTGGGTGTAAGAACTAGATCTACACAGACAGTGAAGCGAACGAGAGATGTTGCTTGTCAAACCTTTTGACAGGGACTTGAGACTGGAGATGCATCGTGCCAATGGGAAGAATATGAAGTGATTGACAACGGAGCTATACCACCACCAGCCATTGATAGTGAATGTCCTCCTGGTAGTTTGGATGCAGTCGGAGATCAATTCACAGAATCCACACCCGCAAAAAATAAGAGCGCGCGAAAGTTGAAGACATTGTTTTTTTCTCCCATCTCCGGACAAGGAACAGATGTTGCAATGGAAGAGAATGAAGTGGACGACAATGAAACACCATCAATATCACTCAGCATAGCGGAAGACGATATCAGAGATTGTACCTTTCATGCGAGTGACATGTCCTCAACGTTACAGGCCGAACCAGCTGGGATGCAGAGTGACAGTATAAGGAAAGAGGCCAAATTCATTGTATTCGATAGCTGTTTGATGGATATTATTATGATGATGAAATGTGGGCATTGGGTTGGTGGGGAAGTATGTGGGGAGCCATTGATTAATGTGACTCGTGCAATTCGAGGCACTAACCTTAAAATACATGCCACCTGTACACAATATCATCCGTTCGCATGGTCTGCACAACCCATGCTGGGGCAACTGCCAGCAGGCAATCTACTTTGTGCAGCGGCCGCACTTTTTAGTGGTTCAAGTTTTAAAAAGTTACAGTATTTCTTTCAGTTTGTGGGAATCCATTTCATTGCGAAAAGTCAGTTCTACAAATACCAAACCGATTATCTATTTCCAGCCATCAGCGAAGCTTGGAGAATGGAAAAAATGTCAATGGAAAGTACATTCGCGGGCAAACGCTTCAGGCTAGCCGGTGATGGACAGTGCGACAGCCCAGGATTTTCAGCCAAGTACTGCACCTACCACTTTCAGGACATGGAAAGTAAGAAAATTGTGAGTTCGGTGGTCGTGCAGGTGTCACAAAGTACATCCTCAGTGGCCATGGAGAAAGTTGGCTTTGTAGCATCATTGCAAGAACTACAATCGCGGGGAATGGTGATCGACCTGATAGCCACGGACAGACACGTTTCAATTGCCAAGACAATGAGAGAAGAGTACAAAAATATAAATCACCAATTTGACGTATGGCATCTTGCAAAAACAATCAATAAAAAATTGTCGGCTGCAGGAAAAAAAAAAGATATGCAAGGTATTTCACAGTGGTCCAAGTCAATCAGCAACCATCTTTGGTGGAGCTCAAAAACATGTGAAGGGTCGTTGGAAATTCTACTGGAAAAATGGCGGTCAGTAATGTTGCACTGTAGCAACGTACATCGATGGTCGACAAATGAGCATTTCCACAAATGTGAACATGGCCATTTGTCCACAGAGGAGGCACGGAAGAAGAAGTGGTTGATTCCTTCATCACCCACTTACAAGGCCATTGAAAAGATTGTATTTGATAAAACTATAACAAGAGATTTGAGGGGACTCACGGAATTCTGCCACACATGAGATTTGGAGGTGTTCCACAATATGTGCCTAAAGTACAGGCCCAAAAGATTGCATTTTGGCATGGAAGGCATGATAAATCGGACTCTTCTAGCGGTCTTGGCACATAACCATAATGTTGGCCGTCAACAAAGTAGGACGACCGGAACTTTAGGGACGCTTCGCTACAATAAGACCTTCACTAAAAGAAGTAAACAATGGGTGATCAAACCAGTGTTTGAGGATATGCAATATGAGTTTATTGAGAGACTTATCGTAGATGTCCTCGATAGGCACATACATGGAGTGGTGAACGAACCTATGCAGGGGACAACTGCATTGCCACCCAACATTGCCTCTGTTCCATGTCCACCTAAAGCAGAGCTCATTGAGAAATACACATCACGGTTTAAATGATTGTTTAGTTTAGTTTAGTTTAGTTTATTATTTGTATAGCGCCGCCTGGCCCTAGGGCATCCGGGCGCTTGCGATGAATACAACAAGAATAATGAATACAACAAGAATAATGCAGCAGAAATGTACAAATCGATTACATATTTACAAATTTACAGTCTTGGTGCATGCTAGTGCGGTAGGGCTAGGCAGTTTCTTTGGATAGAAGCCAAGTTTTGGTGTTGTGTCTAAATCTGTGAAAGGACGGTTCTGATCTCAGCTCGAGTGGAAGTGAGTTCCAAAGTTTGGAGGCAAGCACGGGGAAGCTGGAGCCACCTGCTTTTTGGAGCTTAAATCTTGGGATATTTAAGCAGTGTGTTTGAGCTGATCTGGTAGGGCGCGCTGGGGTGTGGTGCTTGAGGTTGTCGGATAGGTATCTGGGTGCTTGGTTAGCTAGGCATTTGTGTGTGAGTGAGATGGTTTTGTATTCAATTCTTTGTGGTATGGATAGCCAATGGCAGGTGCGTCTGGCGTCCGAGATGTGTTCTTGTTTGGGTATGTTCAGGGCTGCTCGCAAGGCGTTGTTTTGTATGACTTGTAGTTTGTTGATGTTTTTCTGACTGGTTCCCAAGTATAGCGCATTGCAGTAGTCAACTTTGGAAAGGACTAGCGCTCTGGCTAAGGTGATGCAGTTGGATGGTGAGAGGTAAGGTCTGCTGGCGTTGATAAGTTTACAAGTGTAAGCAGTGGCTGATGAGATGGAATTGATCTGTCTTGTCAGTGTGAGGGAGGAGTCGAGGTAGATTCCTAGGGTTTTGACGCTGTTAGAGACGGTGATGTTATTGCCGTCTATAGTGAATGCTTGATAGAGTTTGTCGAGTTTATTAAGTCTGGGTTGGGAACCTAGGAGAAGAAGCTCGGTCTTGTCGTCATTAAGGCATAGGCCATGCTTGGCCATCCATTCTTGGATAATGGAATAAAAGTTGTTGAGAGCAGTGAGGTCAGTGGAGTAGTCGCCTGTTAAAGGGATCAGTATTTGGGTGTCATCTGCGTAGTTGGTGTAGATGACACCCAAGCGGTCCAGTATGTCAAAGAGGGGTTTCGTGAATACATTGTATAGAGTGGGGGAGACGCAGGAGCCCTGGGGGACACCGCAAGTGACTGGGGATGGGATGGCAGAGGCTGTGGGTGCGAAGACTCTCATGGATCTGTTGTTAAGGAAGGAATGGATCCATGCGTTGGCGTTATCTGAAAATTTGGCTGCTGAGGATAGATGTTTGCAGAGGATGTCGTGGTTGACCAGGTCGAAGGCGGCCGATAAGTCAAGGAGGAGAAGGAGGGCTAGTTTACCATTGTCTTTAATGTTGTCCATCTGTGTCTTAAGGTCAATCAAGGCGGTCTCAGTGCCGTGTTTGGGGCGGAATCCTGATTGTCTGAGTCCTAGTAAGTTATTTTTCTCGAGGTGGTTCTGTATCTGGAGATAGGCAGCTCTGTCGAGGATTTTTAGTAGGAAGGGTACAGTCGTTATGGGTCTGTAGTTGGTGGGGACATTAGGGTCAAGGGTGGGCTTCTTAAGTAGCGGAAGAACCCAGGAGTCCTTGAGGTTGTTGGGCACTATGTTGGAGGTGAAGGATGCGTTGATGAGGGAGGTGATGAAGGGAGCAAGTTGTTTGGCAGCATCTTTAATGATAGGGGCTGGGCAAGTTTCGCCTTGGCATTTGGACGGTTTAAGAGAGTAGATTATTTCTTCAACCTCTTTAATGGTTATGGTGGAAAACTCAAAGAGGTTATTGTCATCATTTTGGGGGGTGGTGTGGGTGTATGTAGAGGGGGTGATGTTATCGGAGAGGGTGAGGCTTTCTTTCTTTGTCAGGATTTTGGCTTGTAGCGTGGCAATTTTGCCTAGGAGTGCTTCCTGGATGTTCGTGCACCAGTGGATGTCTTTGTTGCAAGTGTCTGGAATGGGGGAGGGTGATTCGAGTTCTCTCAGGATATTGAAGAGCTCTTTGGTATTAGATTTGGCGTTGCTGATTCTTTCATTGTACATGTTTTTTTTAGACTGGATGATGGCTGATTTATAGATGTTCGATGCTAGTGCGTAGGATGTCTTATTAATAGTGGATGGTGACTGTTTCCATGCTAATTCAGCTTGTCTTTTGGCTTTGCGGAGTGTTTTTAGTTTGGGGGTGAACCAGGAATTGAGGTGTGCTCGTGGTTTGGCTTTCCGAAGCTTGAGTGGTGCTATGGTATTTATGGCCTTAAGGATAGTTGTGTTGTATAAATCTACTAATTCAGTAGGGTTGGTCATGGTGGGTGAGAAGTCGATGATGGGTCGGAGTAGCGGGAGGAGTTTCTCTAGTGTGATATTTTTATTGTTTCTTGTGAGTGTGGGTGGGGCATTGGAGGAGGGCCCTGGTGTTTGAGAGCCTTTGTTGATGGTGAAGGTAATAAGGTGGTGATCGGTCCAGGCGCATGGAGTGTTGGAGAGGATGGTAGTGTTGCAATTGAGGTCAGCTATCCAGTCAAGGATGCGGCCTTTGTTATGTGTGGGTTGTGCGATATGGTGGGTGAGTCCTAATTCTGAAATAGTGTTGGCGATAGTGTGAGCTTTGTCATCTTTCTCATTATTGAGACCTAGATTAAAGTCTCCTAGGATAAGTAGTCGAGAGTTAGGTTTGATATTGTTAGAGAGTAGAAGGGCTATGTCGTCATTGAAGGATAGTATGGGGCCTGGTGGTCTGTAGATGAGGTGGATGGTGATAGTGCTTGTGTGCGTTGTGGATAGTTTGAGGGTGAGTAATTCCGCTGATGTCAGTGATTGGTTTTGTATGTGTCTAATGTTGATGGAGCTTTTTGCAATAACGGCTACTCCACCACCTTTAGCTGTTTGTCTGTCTGCACGGTAGATGGTATAGTCATTGGGTATAGCAAGTGATAGAGAGGGGCCAGATGCTGGGTGGAGCCAGGTCTCTGTAATAGCTATGAAGTCGAGATCATTGACGGTAATAATGTCGGCAATGTCTAAGGCATGGGCGACTACAGATCTCGCATTGATGAGTGCACCTTTAGTGGTTTCGGTGGTGATGCATGATTTTTTGATGTGGGTGCGGGGGGAGGGTGCGATCAGGCCGTGTGATATCTGGTCTGTCGGAAGTGTAGGGCGTGTGCAGTGCGGGGCAGATTTGGTTAAGGTTATGTTTTGTTTGTTGCCTAGATTGGGGAAGGATGCGGGTGTGTGTGTTCTGGATCTGAGTCGGGTGAATCTCGATAATCCTGAGCAGGGATAGGATCTGCTGGTAGTGAGGTTCGTGATAGTGGGTTGGCCGATGGGAGTAGTTTGTGATGCTTCTTGGGGGCTGGGGGTGTCTGCTATGCGATGAGAGTCAATGGAGGAGGTAGGCTGGAAGGGGTTGATGTTGGGTAGGAAGGGGGCGGGGCAGGGTATGGGATAATGTCTGGGGCAGGCCGTTGGAGTGTAAGCGAAAGTGTGACCCTGTACAAGGGGTGTCATGGGGGACCAGGCAGAATGGGAACATAATGAGGAAGGTCCAGGTTATCATTTCTGAGTTTAGAGGGAACTGACGCACAAAATCGTCAGAGAGAAGCTAGTGCGCAATGTTAGTACACAATGGTGCTGCAGTGAGGGTACTAGCGCAGAGAATCGGAGAAATGCTAGTGCACAGTGCTGATATCCAGTACTAATACGCAGTGTACTCTAGGCGACCATAAGGCATTACACAATGTCACAGTAGTCTCTAAGCGACCATAAGGCACTGCACAATGTTGCAGTGGTCTCTAAGCGACCATAAGGCACTACACAAGTGGTCACAGTGGTCTCTACGCGACCATAAGGCACTACACAATGTGAGCAATAGTCTGTATTATACCGTACTGCGAGAACAGGGTTCAGTGAAGGCTTGAAACAGTTCACAGTGGTCTCTACGCGACCATAAGGTACTACATAAGGCACTACCATACGGCACTACACAATGTTACAGTGGTCTCTAAGCGACCATAAGGCACTACACAATGTCACAGTAGTCTCTAAGCGACCATAAGACACTACACAATGTCACAGTAGTCTCTAAGCGACCATAAGACACTACACAAGTGGTCATAGTGGTCTCTAAGCGACCATAAGGCACTACACAATGTGAGCAGTAGTCTGTGTTATACCGTACTGCGAGAATAGGGTTCAGTGAAGGCTTGAAACAGTTCAGGTTGCTGGCTGGAACAGTTGAAAGAAGGTTGCAGTAAGGGGCGGTGTGTTTACCCCAAAGGAGATGGGCAGGGGATCTAGCCCTATGCTCGGTGGTGTATACAGGCTAGAGATAGGCACAGTGCACAGTGCCTTCGAGGTGGGCCGGTTCGGAACCTGCTGGCTTGTGGTTGGCTCCCAATAGAGGAGAGGGGCCAATCACGATGTTTGCAGGGTAGCGGGGCCGGATGGAGGGCTATAGATGCGGCGGACAGCCATCTTTAAATGGTGTGAACCTCGGGGCTTCGATTGGTGGCTGGATGCACTTAGAGTGCATTAATGGGGCAGATCCTGGCAGGAAGGGCCGCCCTGGGCAACGCTGGAACAGAGCAGATATTACTAAATAATTTGCCGCGTGTTGCCTTCAAGACGCACGCTCGTGCTGTAGCTAGGGACTCGTGACATACCTGGTGTCAGCAGCTCCAGCAGTGGATGGAAGGAGCTCCTGCTCATGGTGGCTCTGGATTGGTAAGGGCAGAGTTTCTGGCCCCTAGCTCCTGTGGCTCCGAACAGGCACCCAACAGGCCTTAGAATGGCCTTCGAGCGGCCGCCGGCGTAATCCGCCTGCCGGCGGTTCCAGCTGATGAAATTGAGGCTTAGCCTCGGTTTCGCGCCGCGCTGCGCCCGGCATGGGCGAGTCAGGCGCCGTGTGGAGACAGGGTCAGGCAGGCCCTGTCCGAGTTCCCGCTCGGCGCGTGGTTCCTCTGCTGGGCTGGTGGTGCTGGGGGGGCTCCTGCCCTCGCCCCACGATGTGGAAGGGTGGAATGGGGGGTTAGCAGGCACCCAACAGGCCTTAGAATGGCCTTCGAGCTGGCCGCCGGCGTAATCCGCCTGCCGGCGGTTCCAGCTGATGAAATTGAGGCTTAGCCTCGGTTTCGCGCCGCGCTGCGCCCGGCATGGGCGAGTCAGGCGCCGTGTGGAGACAGGGTCAGGCAGGCCCTGTCCGAGTTCCCGCTCGGCGCGTGGTTCCTCTGCTGGGCTGGTGGTGCTGGGGGGGCTCCTGCCCTCGCCCCACGATGTGGAAGGGTGGAATGGGGGGTTAGCAGGCACCCAACAGGCCTTAGAATGGCCTTCGAGCTGGCCGCCGGCGTAATCCGCCTGCCGGCGGTTCCAGCTGATGAAATTGAGGCTTAGCCTCGGTTTCGCGCCGCGCTGCGCCCGGCATGGGCGAGTCAGGCGCCGTGTGGAGACAGGGTCAGGCAGGCCCTGTCCGAGTTCCCGCTCGGCGCGTGGTTCCTCTGCTGGGCTGGTGGTGCTGGGGGGGCTCCTGCCCTCGCCCCACGATGTGGAAGGGTGGAATGGGGGGTTAGCAGGCACCCAACAGGCCTTAGAATGGCCTTCGAGCTGGCCGCCGGCGTAATCCGCCTGCCGGCGGTTCCAGCTGATGAAATTGAGGCTTAGCCTCGGTTTCGCGCCTCGCTGCGCCCGGCATGGGCGAGTCAGGCGCCGTGTGGAGACAGGGTCAGGCAGGCCCTGTCCGAGTTCCCGCTCGGCGCGTGGTTCCTCTGCTGGGCTGGTGGTGCTGGGGGGGCTCCTGCCCTCGCCCCACGATGTGGAAGGGTAGAATTGTAATTTGTAATTGTAATTGTAAATTGTAATTTGATTGTCTGTTCTCTCGAGTCTCCTCATGTTGCAGGCCCATTGCAATTAAACCAAACAGTAATATAAATCATTTTTACAAAAATTATAGAATGTTTCCGTATTACAAACACATGGCCGACCCATAGGGACAATAAAAAAAAAGGCACGCAGACAAGATGCCCTTACACTAACTGGAGCTAACTAGAAATGTGTGCTCGCTCAAAGTGAAGGTCAGCTGCTTTGATGTTTTGCTCGGGTGGCGGAACGGCCCACGACCCAGTATAAGGTTCTATTGTGATTTGACCTTGACAGGCCGGGACCATCCTGAAAGACTAAGAAAAGATAATGAATAAAATTTCAGAAACGAAACGATGAGCCACGTTCATTAGAAGAAGTAACGTCGGCAAAGAAGGAGTGGTGTTTCGGGTCTGCCCTACACAGAGACACAATGGAAAATGCAAATATAATGTAAGTAACTTTTGATGAGTTTATACCGCAATTTCATTACTATACAGTGGCTTTAAAGACGGGTTCAGTTGTACTTGTTCGTTCTATGTGGCATATTGTTTTCTACCGCGCACTATCTTGAGGAGAAACATCTGCTTTTACTGAAGCACCTCAAAACCTTCCTCTTTGCTTCTGCTTTCTCTCTCCCTCTCCCCTGCTACAACTGGTCCACTGTCTGCGACCTCGGTCCTGGGCCCTTCCACTCTCCACCTGCACTGCCTCCCTGTCAACCCCTGCACTGGGGGACTGTCTCAGTATCCTACAGCCCCCCCTTCCCAGCACTTGTTCTGCACTTACCACCAGCTGGCCCTATTTATTTATTATTTTATGCTACTTACCTTGTACTCCACTCCCCCCCCCTCCCTGCCTCGCCACGCCTTTAAACCCTTGTGTACACCCAGTAGCGCTGTCCTCGCTATGATTTTAATAAGGATCTGATGGTGAGACTAATTTCATTTTTTATGTTTTTAGGTACATCATTCACTACTGTCTGTGTCACGAGTACCGGACACCGGCGGACGGCTTCTACAGCCGCCAGTTGCTTCTCCGCGTAAACAACGTTACCACCCTGACCATTTTATGGGACGATCGCCAAGTACAAGTATGCCCTTACGCGGTACTAACGGTTAGATGCAACATACCTACCGTTGTGGTGGCCTAGTGCCTCGTTGTTGGAACAGCCATGCGATTATCAGTGCGACCGAAGAGCTTATTTTTATCGTAAACCAACACCCTGTGTACTGCACACGAACATCGCTTCCCTCAAGACGAACTAATTTGGATCGAGAGCAAAGAAAAATGCAAATCGCTGAATATTCTCTAAACATTTGATGTCCAATAAACGTACTTTGCCAAATGTACAATCTTGCCGTTTGCTTTTAAACCACGGTTTCACATTCCGAATTGTGGCGCTGTATTGTGAGATGCTCTAAGACCCTGTGTACAGCAAAGGACCATCGCGTTCCTCAATACGAACTTTTTGGAACATGAGCAAATAAAAATGCAAATCGCTGAATATTCTCTAAACATTTGATGTCAAATAAATGTACTTTACCACATTTACAATCTTGCGGTTTGATTTCAAAGTACAGTTTCATATTCCGAATTGTGGTGCGCTGTATTGTGAGCTGATCTGTGTTGATTTCCGGGGTCTGTGTGGAGTCGCGTAGAAGACGCCTGGGCGCGTTTGCCTACGCAGCACAGTAACGTCACGGAGAGAGGCGGGGAATATGAATGTTTTGATAATGTCTGTTTCAGGGGCGGGGGATTTGATTTAGTGCCGCAAAGGCAGGTGAGCCAGGTCGATGCGGCGGAATGATAGGATTATCACAAAATGGAGGCTGATTTCGAGTGCGATAATGGGCGAAAAGTCGGGTAAGGTCCATAGGAAAGTTTCCTACGATCTACCGATTTATGCTTACAAACACATGGCCGACCCGTAGGGACAATAAAAAAAAAGTCCCGGAACTATCCTTTAACATGATTTGAGTGTGTGTGTATAAAGAAAGTAAAAAGTATAAAGGTGTATAAGTGATAGTTGATATTAGGAAATTGAAAAAAGTACAGTAAATTCATTTTACAGATTTTACAAGGTAAAAGTCTGTTTGAAAATGTGTTCATCTACCATAGCTCTCAACTCACACGCTTTTGGCGGGTGTCACACGCCTTGTAAAGGGCAGACTCACCCGCCAAGCCTCATGCACGCCCATTCATTCCAATGGGCATCTCACCCGCCAAAAACAAAATCGGGTGATTTCACCCGCCTGTAAAACAAAAATGGTTGAGAGCTATGTCATCTACTATACAGAAAATATGCATACATGAAGTTTGTGTTCTTGCATATGGATATGCATGGAGCTGCAAGTAGAAATCTTGAAGACTTGTACAGTATTTGTGGTAGATGCTGCTTGCCAATGATATGACACTTGTACTCAGAGAGATTCAGAGTACATTTGCAGTGCTGATCTATGATGATGCAGTTAGATATAGAGGTCTTGAATGTGATTGGTGCATGGTCATGTGATTTTTGAGGTACATCCAATGAGGGAATGGCAGAGAGAGTGTAGTGGAAATGGTAGAAGGGCTGTTCATGTTACGATATGTCCGCGGACATGGCGGTAGTTCCCGGACATCGGGAGTTACATCCGGGGATTTTTGGGTTCAGAAGTCATGCAAATGAGAATAAGCACTGAAAGGGATTGGTCAGGAAAGTTTGGTGGGTGTGTTGTGCCAGGAGAGATTTTCTGAGATACTCATTTTGCTGAGAGAACAAAAGATAGCTATGGCTGTGTGTTTCAGAAAACAGATTGTTTGGATTTTAGGAGATTCGTGGATACATTGGTTGAAGGTGCATGCAGAAAGCTGTGGAGTACCTGTAGATCCACATGTGGAAGTACACTGGCATGGAGTACGTGGAATGAAGTGGTTGGACTTGCTACCTCTCTGTGCTACTTTGGAGACAGAGCAACATCCAGACATAATTGTAATTCATTGTGGAGGGAACAGTTTAGGGCATGTGACTGGAATTCTTTTGCAATTTGCTATGAAAGAAGGACTGAGGAAGGTTATGGACATGTTTCCTAATTCTCAAGTGATATTTTCACGTATTGCGCAGAGACAAATGTGGCTTCGTTCTTCTTCATTTGGTCCACAAATGGAAAAAGCAAGGCGCAATGTTAATAAGGCTGTTTGTGGCTTTCTAAGAGATTTGGGCATGTCTTCTTTTCACAATGAAAATATTATGTTTTGTAGTACATACATTTTTCGCAGAGATGGAGTCCATCTTACTTATGCTGGCAATCAGATTTTTCTGAGAAATGTACAAAATGCATTGCAACCTTTTTTGGAATTACAACAACGATTTTGAAGTAGATGTTAAGCATTTACAATTTTTTGACTTACAAACACCACCCAAAGGCTCTTTTCAGAGCCACCACTTCTTTCCAGAGAAAATTACAATGTTTGTGATGGAGTAGTAACCCAATTTTTTTAATGTTCGCGAACTGTCCGCGAACTTCTAAAAAATACAAAGAGCCCTGCTTCATTTATTTTCACTTCTATTTTTTAACTGGGAAAGGCGGCTCTGAAAAGAGCCTTATTTTTTTTGGATTTTTGTAATTTTGTATTTTTTTTGGTTTTTCAGACACGACACACTAGGAGAGGAGGGTAAAGGAGGGTAAAGGGGGGGACACCAACCACAGGGATAAGAAAGGGCGAGCTGAGAGAGGAAGATGTAGAGTGGGTTTTATTTGGGTAGTGAGCAGGTCTTCTCGTGCTCTGAGACAATAGTCTCAAAAGCACTCCGAAGTCGCTCCCCCCTGCAGAGTACTGTGTCACAGTACATACATACAACTGTGACCCTCGAAAGGTAAGGGTCATCAGCATTCTGTATGGCCTGTGAGGCAGCTTGAGAAAGACGCTGTCCCACAGAGGTGGTCCTTGTGGTGACAGGATCGGAAACAGAGGATGAAGTAGAGGAAATCAACCTGCTACGTTCTTCGCAAGGTACAACCCTGCGAATAGCCCCAGAGTGAAATGACCTCAGGTGTCGCTTCATAGTAGTGGTCCCAAAGCTGTAGTTACTGTGCTTCCCGCGACTGAGTATCATTTTGCACTCATTGCAGGTAACATGGTTCGCACGAGCATTAGGACCATTCCCATGAATGGTAAATAACCGCCACACCCAAGACTCACGTCTAGTGCGGGTAGTAGGGATTTCCTGTACCTCATTCTCATCATCCTCTTCTTCCTCCTCCGCATCCTCAGTCCTGTTCCCCTCTTCAGGCCCTTGGGGAGGTGGTGGTGGTGGAGGGGGTGGTGGTGGTGCTGAAGCAGGTGCAGCACCAAGTGGCAGTTAAGCAGCCAAGGATGCCATGTCGATGATGGTGTAGTCTGCAGGTGGCAGCAAAAATCACTGTGTTCTGAAGAATAGCCAGAAACACAATGGGAATAAGCTCTTGGGCGTGGTCTTTTATAGGGGTGCTTGTGCGTGGTCCGCGGACATGCGCACTGTGCGCGGACAGATCGAACACAAAAAAAGGATCGGAAAGTTTCAAAAGGTATATAGAAACTCAAGATTGCTATGTGGGACTTGTGGCATGGTGAGATTTTATTGAAAAGTATTATGGATTAACTGAAAATGTACTTTTAAATTGTTCGGGGACACGAACAGTGTCCGTATTTCAGGACACACGATGAGCGTGGGTGCGGTCATATGATCTGTTTGCGAACTAGTCTGCGAAGGAAGCACCTGTCCGCAGGACACCAAGTGCACAGAGATTGGTTAGCGCATGTGCATTGATGTCCTACGGACACTGTTCGGGTTCTGAAGTAATTAAAAGTGCGTCACACGTGAAACGAATATTTCAGGACACCGCGTGTGTTCTTAGAACAGTTTAAACTTGGTAGCGAACAGTAACGACAGATATAGTGTGCTTCAGGACACGTGTAATTTAGTTTATGTACGAACATTTCAGGACACCAATTCTGTTCTTAGAACACTTTCAATTGGGTAGCGAACACTACGAACAGTTGTACTGTTGTTCAGGACACATCATTTTGTTTATATACGAACATTTCAGGACACCAATTGTGTTCTTAGGACAGTTTTAAGTTGATAGCGAACATTACGGACAGATATAGTGTTCTTTAGAACACTTTAATTTTTGTTTCTTTACGAACATTTCAGGACACTACGAGTGTTCTTAGAACATTTTAAACTTGCATGAGAACATTACGGACAGATGTAGTGTCATCAGGACAGTTACATTTTCGTTTCTTTACGAACATTTCCGAACAACAGCGGTGTCCGTGGACACCTAAATTGGTTTTATTACAAGGAACTGAAAGTAATTACAACACAATATAAAAAAGTAACTTTATTTAACATATATAAACAATTTATGACTGAGAAGGTGGGGCAGAAACGGAAACAAAAACAGGAGAATTAGGGTTTTCAATATTAGTGGGATCAGGTAAAGAAGGGATGGAAATCTCATCAAAACGTTGTGGTCCATGGAGAGAGTTTGGGGATAAATGAATGGGATATGCTGAGGGGGGACAAGTACAGGTGGGACAATGGTATGTTGTTGGTGGTTTTAGGTGATCTTCCACAAAGTTCTTTAAATCCTTAAAATTTGCCATAAGTTGGTCCATTTTGTGGGTAATGTGTTCAAGAGTGTTATCCACCACTTCTTTTTCTTTGGAAGTTGCAATTTTTGTAGGGTCTGTAAAAAAAAAATGTATATGTTGAATGTATACAAAATAATATTTATCAATTGGTTTATACAGTAAAGTGTGTACCATTAGGTGGACTATCTTCTAACATTTCGTCTCGTGGGAAATGGTCCTCTAGCCAGTCCAGAGTACTACACATTTCTGTGAGAAAACAAAGAAGTAATATGTTTTTTTTTTTCTAATATAGAAAGATTATAAATATATGAGTAAAAAGAAGTGCACTTACTATGTCTGGTGAGATATGTAATCAGTAGTGTATACGTCTGGTCTTGCTGTTGGTTGTGGAGCGTCTGTGAGGTAATTATGGTGGAAGCCACTTTATCTTTTTTTGGTATATTCCATTTTAAAACATATTGTATTTACATGAATGGTTAGTGTGTTACATATATGGGTAACATTTTTTAAGTATTACTACATATACGTTGTATGTGTGCTGCTTTGTGAATTTGTTAAATGTTCCTATGTTATGATATAACTATTACACATCATACCTCCCCAGAGTTTTTAGGTGGTGGTACAGTTCTCCGAACATGTCCGCGAACATTAAATACGTTTGCGGACATCAAGTTCATAAGAAGAGATCTAGTCAGTTCCATATGACATGTATATAAAGTGAAAGTCATTATTGTTAAGTTGTGCTACTAAAAAACTATGAAATTCAGTGAAAAAACTATGTTAAAGGGACGTTATGGTTAAGTTGCGCTACTAAAAACCTATGAAATTCAGTGAAAAAAACTTTGTTAAAGGGACGTTATGGTTAAGTTGCGCTACTAAAAACCTATGAAATTCAGTGAAAAAACTTTGTTAAAGGGACGTTATGGTTCAAAGTAAAACCGAAAACCCCCTGAAATTCGGCAGTTATGGTAAGATAAGCAACCATAACTCGCGCCACCGTGCACTGCTAACACTAACACCCAGGACATCAAAGAGGGTGCTTGTACAGGTATTCATTTTTGTGTATTATAATTGTTTGTATATTATCCTTCCATTTTTTGCTGATTTATTAGACGGAGCCACACTTTGGGTGCAGCAAACAGTTTGTAAAGATGTGTCTGTTCTGGAATAGGGCTAACACATTGAAATGTGTTAACTGGGCTTGTGTCATCAGTAGGTAGTTAGTTTGTCTTTGATGGTGTTGGGACAGACTCCGTAATGGTACTGCTGATTTGAGTTTATGTCCATTTTTCAGAAGAGTCTTTATACAACAAATGGGAGCCAATTTTAAGGGCTTAGGGGGAATGGTTGCTTTACCCATCGTTTCCACGGTTTGTGAAACAAAACTGATTCTTATTTTGGGGGTGATTAGATTAACACTTGATGAGTGTAACGTTCACCTGACTCCCACGGGGGCACTGGCCTGGTTCGCGCTGCTGTGACCTCGTCTAAGGTGATGCGCAGGGTTCGGAAGACGGACTGGACCGGGCCCCAGATCTGGCTTGTCTGACTCGCAGAAGTATCCTTCTGTAGGTGATAATAGGGGGTTAACTGTCTGCGGGGTAATGCAATCGGCCTCCCACTTACCCCTCTCACCCTCCTCAAAACCCTTCTGTGCTTCCCCGTAGCGTCTCACCTTAGGGTCTGGATGGACGAGCTCTCCATCCTGCTTCTGATGCAGGGGCGCGTTGGTATCCAGTTACGTCACTGGATTTTCGGATGGGTGAGAACCAAACTTGCTTGGCTTCCAGGTAAGTTTTTCTATAAGTGGTTCCCCTTGTGTCCATGCATGCATGTTCTAATACTAGTGTCTTTTTCCCCATAGGGGCTGGGGTACGGAATGCCGGGGAACAGGCACCGACCCGAGGTGAGCGGTGAAATCCTTGTGGAAATCAGGTAAGTCTTTAATGAGTGTTTTGGTAATGTCTTTTCATTCACTCATTAACGCTGATGTCTTTTTCCCCTTAGGGCCCGGGGTCCGAAAATGCCTGGATGCGGCGCGGACCCGAAATGAAAAGGGAATGACCCAACAGGTAAGTCTTGACATGGAGTTTTAGCTTCCCTTTTCCCTTCTTTCTCTCACCTTTGTTCTTGTCTTTTTCTCCCTAGGCGCGGGGGCGCGACTGCGAATCCGGATGGTCGCTGCTGAACATGGAGGCGCCCTGTAAAGGTGAGTAGAATGCGGCGCTGCAGCGATCGATGCGATGTGCTTTTAAAAATAGATGTCTTCCTTTTCAGGATTGTCGGCGAAATGTCTCTGGGATGCAGATTTAGCAGGTGAGGTCTTTTCCTTCTTCTGTTCTCTTGTTCCCTTCCTTTGCAGGTGATTCAGGATGCTGGCAGGTGTGGCAGAAGTCAGGATGCAGGAGCAGACACGGTGAGCGTCCAGCTGCTAGATGCAGAACAACGCGAAGCACGTGTGGCTGATCGGGTGTGGTTTAAATAGCCTTGGAAAAAGTTCCTAGAATGTGTCCTTCCTCCAATCAGGTATGTATCCTTCCCCGACCACGCCCGGGTGGTAAATGAGTCCCACAGGTAAAGTAGTTCCTTTCAGGTCTCAAGGAGGCCGGGGTTCTGCAGCATGGTCTGCATCAGGTAAGTGCACCCAAACACTTTCATAATGAGCCTGGCGCCTATGGCGACAGGACTGACGTTTTCTATGAGCCTGGCGCCAGGACGCTGTCCAAAGGGCCCCTATAAGGGGTTGCTGGGACCTTCCCCGGGGACTTGATGTCCGCTTTCGGGGACGCAGGGCCTGAGCCGGCTCCCCGGGAGCGGGCATCGTGACAATGAGTCAGCGTTCTTTGTTTTACTCTTCTTTTCATTTTGTAGGTAAGATTCTGTAGCAAAATGTGTGCTTTTCTCCCATCTTGTTTGATTGTCCAGGATTTTCAGGTGTGATGGGGGATACTTTTTTATTTGCTTTTTTCCTGTTGTTTTTTTATTACAAGGATCACGTCCTCCATGCCTTCTTGATTGATTTGCATCTGACTCTCATTTGTCGTGCTGATTTTTCCCGCAACAGGCCTTCAACTGCGGGAGTCTTTTGTAGATTCCTGCTTATGACATCTTTCCTCTGGTTAGAACCTTGTTTGAGTTCATTATCATCGACTTTTTGAGCTAGTGTCATGAATTCTATGACAAGACTGGAGGCGAGCATTATGCTTCAACTTCTTTAATTACTACTCTTCACAGCAGTTTCAACAAACTCAAAACTATAACAAAACACTGAAAACAGTCTTAACAGACTTTTCCTTCCTTGAACTACAATCCCCATAGTCTCTGTAGTCCATCCTACTCCAGCTCAGTCATGACCATATCCTGTCCCTGAGCTCCCCCTCTTCTTTTACTGCTCTTCAAGCAGATAAGTACCTTTCTGTTTACCTCTTAGCCTAATGTGGGTTGGTTTACATTTGCATAGGTTTTGGGGTATATATCAGGGGTTTCAGATGCCCCCACGACAAGTTTACTCTGAGGGGTTATGTTTAGGACAGTAATTATAGAGTTTTACTACGTTGTGAGACGGAACAGCGTTTCGAGTCGGTAACGCCGCATTCACGCGACTTCGCGGAGATCTCTAATTAGCTGCTTCGCAGCAGCAGCGGGAGCTCCGGCGACCACCAGCCCCGTGCCGCACTACTGGCACTCGAGGGGTGTCCCGCCGGGCCCTGGAGCTCCCCGAGCCTCCCTTCACACAGCAGGGAGCGGACACGCTGCAGCGGGCCCCCCCTCCCTTGTGGAGGAGGAGCCGAGCATCGAACACGGCGAGCCCTCGCAGAGGGCTAGGAGGAGTTCCCCCCCACCCTTGGGGGGGCGGAGCTTAATTAGCACTGAGCCACCGGCCCCCCCTCCCTTGGGGAGGAGGAGCCGAGCGTGGAGCGCGGCGAGCCCTCGCATAGGGCCAGGAGGAGTCCCCCCCACCTTTGGGGGGGCGGAGCTTGAGAAGCGCTGAGCCGCGTCGCTTTTACTACGCGACGCGGCTTCAGCAAGTCGAATTGCACGATCGGAGCGAAACGAAGCTCCGGGAGCGAGAGTGCTGATTTCCCCACGCGCGCGTGAAGCGCCCAGCAAGCGGGGACTGCAGAACCTCAATAGAGGCAGCAGGAGCGAGACCTTCCCAGAGAAAAAAAAAAAAAAAAAGAAAAAGAAAACAATAATATAAGGTCCCAGTGAGTTACCCACAGCTGACTCACAAGACTAGCAAGCCAACACAGGCATGGTATACTAAGAAGAGTCAGGTGCAGCCACACAAAAAAAAAAAAAAAAAAAAAAGGGAAAGATTTGGTGTTTCGGAGGAGCATCCTATCGGGAAGTGGGCAGCAGAAGACACCTGCACGCAGGTACTGAGGCACGCAGCACCCCTTATCATGTCTGAATATGAGTGGAGTGAGGAGGAGCAGTCCCTAGACTTGGCTGCAAGTTTCAAGGAGGTGCTGGGGAATTCCCTGATAGATGCGGTGGCTCAAGGGGTGAGACCCTTACAGGAAAGGCTAGAGACACTAGAAGCTATGCTTCATCAGCCTAAGGAAAGCACCAAGACGACTCGCAGCTTGCCCATGGAACCCTCTGGAGCAGGGTCTAAGGGGAGTATTCAGGCCCGCAAGAGGAAAGCCTCTGCAGACCCCCAGGGCCCATCGGATGGGGCAGAAGATAAGGCCCCGGAGGTCGCCGACGCTTTCGCGAAGCTGAAGAGAGCATATTTGCAGCGTCAGGCCGTGCCGGACCTCATGACCCCCTCTCCCGGGGAAGATAATATGGGAGATGACCCAAGCTCGGAAGAAGAGCCAGAGGAGGTGGACTTATCCCCTCAAGAGCCGGAGGAACCAGTCGAGGAGGAGTGGGCGACGCCCAGCGGGGGAAAGAAAGCCCGCAAAGAGAAGCACCTCGATGAGGAGCAAGATGATATGTTCGATCCGGACGCCATCAGAAATCCGAGATCTTCCGACTGGCAGCCTTCTCCAAGGGTGGCTCAGTACATGACAGCAAGGCTCAGAAAAGCATTGGATAAGGAAGTTCGCCAGCGACTCCGGGCAGAATGTCCCAGACCGGACTTACCGGGGAAGGTGGCGGAAGCCCCCGAATTGGATCCAAAGATGCTCACCTTTGTTTCAAAAACCAATAAGGACCCCCGTAAAGGGATTGATAGATCATGGAAGAGTTGCCAGGAGAAGGTCCTGGACTTAGCCGGCCCGCTCGCTAAGATCATGGACTTGGCCGAAAGAGCGAAGGACACAGGCGAGGAGGTGGACCCAGAGGCCCTAGCAGGATGGGCACAAAGGGCAGTTTGCCTCCTAGGTAACGCGAATTGCGCAATAGCCTCCGAGAGGAGAAGAGGATTGCTTTTGAAGATAGACTCAAAGCTCAGTGACCTGGCATCCTATGAGGCCGGGGAGACAGCGCAAGGCCTCTTGTTTGGTGAGACTTTCGGGAAGGAGATGGGCCGATTTGTAGGCACATACACATCACTGGAGAAAGCGCAAGCTTCTATCCGCAAGATCTTCCCGCAGAGAGTTTTTGCCGGGACCGGTCGTTACAGGGGTCGCTCGACCGGTCGCCAACAAGGAGGCAGAAGACCCCCGAATCACAGGGCCCAGTACTGGGAGAACAGGCAGCAGGACGCGTTCTTCCCGGCCAGAGGTCGTAATAACAGAGGACGACGAGGTAGAGGCTTCGGACGAGGCCAGGGGTTCACACCAGGTAAGAGCGGTAACATACCCTCCAGTGGGAGGGAGAACAAAGAGGTTCTGGGGATGCTGGCGCGCGCTTTCCAGCGATGCCTGGATTTTGCAAACCGTCAGAGGTCTGCAGCTAGAGTTCATCCAAGACCCAGTGCAGACAAAAGCCCCCCAGCGCCAGCAGCTAGCAAGAGGGGAACAGGCAGCCCTCGATACCGAATTGGAGCTCTTAGTGAGGAAGAGAGCCATAGAAAGATGCCCCGGGGTCCCAAGTTTTCTCAGCAACATGTTTCTCGTTCACAGGAAGGAGAAAGTACGCCCAGTAATAAATTTGAAGGAGCTGAACGGATGGATAGTCTACCATCATTTCAAGATGGAAGGAATCCATCAGCTCAGAGACTCCCTGAGGGAGGGAGACTGGCTGACCAGGTTAGACCTAAAGGATGCCTACCTTACAGTACCAGTACAGGAGCAGTTCAGGGGATTCCTGGCTTTTCGCTGGAAGGGACAATTTTGGCAATTCAGGACTATGCCATTCGGGCTTGCGTCAGCGCCTTGGGCGTTCACGAAGTTGATGAAACCAGTAGCCGCAGCCATCCGAGAAAAAGGAATTCGGCTGATCATATACTTGGACGATCTATTGCTTCTAGCGGAAGATCAAAAGGCACTGGAATATCAGACGCAGTGGGTTCTGGACCTCTTGCGATCACTGGGGTTTCTAGTGAACACAGAGAAGTCAGATACAAAGCCAGCGCAGAGGTTAGATTTTCTCGGCTTCATCCTGGACACGAGGAAAGCCACGCTGGAACTTCCAGCAAGGAAGATCCGAGATATCAAAAGAGAGATCAGGGCATGCCGAGGGAAGAGAGTTATATCCCTGAGGACCCTAGCGAGGATTGTGGGCCTCCTAGCAGCCTCAATACAAGCTATTTTTCCAGGTCCCTTACACTATCGAGCTTTGCAAAGATTGAAAATCAGACACCTGCAACAGGGGCTGAAATATCATCAATCGATACCGCTAGATCAGGAATCGATCACAGAACTGGAATGGTGGTTGCAGAATATGGACGCCTGGAATGGGCGTGCCATATTCGGGGACAGGCCGGACCTAGTGATAGAGTCGGACGCCAGCCGTATGGGTTGGGGAGCGCGATGCGGAGAATTGCAGACTGGAGGGAGATGGAGCGCAGAGGAGCTGAACCTGCACATAAACTGCTTAGAGCTTCTAGCAGGTTCCTTCGCGATAAGGACATTCACGAGAGACAGAGTGAAGTCTTGCGTCCTACTGAAGATGGACAACATATCGGCAGTGCGCTACATAAACCACTTAGGAGGGACGAAGTCCAGGCTGCTAGCCGAGCTAGCGAAGGATTTCTGGCATTAGTGCCTGAGGACGGGGACATCAGTGACAGCGGAATACTTACCCGGCACACTGAATGTGATAGCAGATTGGAACTCCCGGTACCTCACAGACTCCAGCGACTGGAAGTTAGATCCATCAGTGTTTCAGAGGATAGCTCAGAAATGGGGCCCGTTACACACGGATCTATTTGCGTCTCGTCTCAACGCCCAGATACCCAGCTACTTCAGCTGGAGGCTAGACCCAGACGCGAGAGGGACGGACGCATTCTTGCAAGACTGGACAGGCGGCACTCATTACGCCTTTCCTCCGTTCATGATGCTGAGCAGAGTGCTGGCGAAGTGTCGGAGGGAGAGGGCAGAGCTAGTGCTGATAGCACCGTTGTGGAAAGCCCAAGTGTGGTTCCCGACACTGATAGAGCGGTTAATAGACCAGCCGAGGATCCTCCCGGAAGGGGAACGGACCCAGCTGGGTAGTGTCATCCTCTGAGAATGAAGAAGACACTCCCGCTCATCGCGTGCAGGATATCAGGAAACGATGGGAACTGCCAGGCATTTCGATGCAAGCAGCAGAACTTATTGCCGAATCCTGGGCTCCATCGACTCGGAGGAGCTACGACGCGGCTTGGGCCAGGTGGACGAGTTGGTGCAGAGGGAGAGGTTTTCATCCCATTTCTGCTCCTATAGTGGCCATACTGAATTTTCTAGCACAACTGCTGCAAGATGGAAAAGCTTTCCGCACTATTGGAGTGTACAGATCAGCGATTTCCGCTGGCCACATGCCGATTGAAGGTGCACCAGCGGGTGAACACCCAGCAGTCTGTAGGCTCATTCGAGGAGCTAAGTAAAAGAGCCACCGGTTCCCAGATATACAGTGCTATGGGACGTTACGAGAGTTTTGAAATTATTAGAGAGTTGGCCAGTGAATAGATTCTTGTCTCTTAAGCAGTTGTCAGGCAAATTGGCGATGCTGTTATGTCTCATATCCTGCAAGAGGGTGTCAGATGTTAGGGCTCTGGAAATCAATAGGAGAGCATTCGGACCAGAAGGAGTGACCTTCATAGTAGTACAAAGGACGAAATCAAATACATCCGCAGTGCACTATCCCTATTTCCCCAATAATGTCAAATGGTGCGTAGCTAGTTGCATCAAGGAATACGAGGCCAGAACGGCAGAAGTTAGAGCGAGTAGTACTAGTCAGTTGTTGATAGCGCGTAGGAAGCCCTTTCAGGCGGTAAAGACAGCTACCATAGCGAGATGGGTCAGAGAAGTAATGCTAGCAGCAGGGATCGATTTGCAGCAATTCGGTGCTCATTCAGTGAGGGGAGCCATGGCGTCCAAAGCATATAGGACAGGGGTTCCCTTGCAAGATATTATGGCAGCAGCAGACTGGGCGAATGATCGCACATTTAGGGAATTTTATTTTAAACCAACAGAGGGTATGGCGAGTGCAGTATTGGGACAGCTTTGAACAAGCATAATGCTCGCCTCCAGTCTTGTCATAGAATAAAGATTACCCCTGCTAGTTGCACAGGGAGTATTAATTCTATTAAAGACTAGGAGGCGAGCATTAAATTCCCACCCGAGAGATGTATTGTACATATTATTGAATGTTGTATATGAAAATAATATGAAGATGGCAGCAATACATGGACACCTCCCTAAATTTTCTGCTTTCTATTATTTCTAGGAGAGGAGCAGAAGAATAATTGAAGTAAGAGACTAGTAGAAGTCATTGCCTGAGTTGAAGGAGTGCGACATTCGTTTGGAGTGGTTCAAGTCATTGCCAGTTGCAGGACTAAGTGTGGAGTTTTCAAGGGGACTTTCAGAGCGAGTAAAAGAGAGGAGGAGCTCAGGGACAGGATATGGTCATAACTGAGCTGGAGTAGGATGGACTACAGAGACTATGGGGATTGTAGTTCAAGGAAGGAAAAGTCTGTTCAGACTGTTTTCAGTGTTTTGTTATAGTTTTGAGTTTTGTTGAAACTGCTGTGAAGAGTAGTAATTAAAGAAGTTGAAGCATAATGCTCGCCTCCTAGTCTTTAATAGAATTAATACTCCCTGCGCAACTAGCAGGGGTAATCTTTATTCTTCAAGGACCGACGTTGAGAGAGGAGTATCGTCTCCATAGAAGGCTCATCACGATCAGTGGCGGGGCAATGATTCATAGTCAGGTCTGATTTTATACTTACTGCCAGAGTGGATTTTATGTCATTCCACATTGCTTAATTTGCATCTTTGAACAATCCGAAATCTGTTTTAGGACTATCAAGCTATCTATGTAGGTTTTTTCATTTTTTTTAAGGAGGTTTGTTGATTGTTTAATGCAGCATTCGGTTCCGACCGACTAGGGAGGTTTTGCAACTGCCCAGCACCTTCAAGGTAATACATGTGTGTTAATTTGTTCATTTCTCACATACACTCCCCAGCGTTGTCCCTTGGCTGCTTAACCACAGTTACCCTAGATTAGCAGAGGGCACTTATTAGAGAGCAGGTCCTGCTTCGATGGGCGAGGGTCCCACCTGGGCACCTACACATACCCTGGAGAGAGTCCCCCAGTAGGTGATGGCTGAGATAGTTGCTGCAAAGGTGCGGATGGTGCTATCGGCACAGCTGAGGTGCCAGCACTCTGCTTTCATCATTCACTGTCCCCTTCAGTGCACTCCTCAGATGATTCTGCATCTGTGGAAGAGATAGTGAGGATACAGCCAGTAACTGCACATGATATGATATGATAAGGCATTAATAACGCACCTATACACAAGTGTTTCAAGGCGCAACGCGGCAAGGGAGGGAAGACAGAGACAGCAATCCTACTAGGCCAGGTATCATACAGATTGCGCAAGTGCATGGGAAGGGGAAGGGGACAGTGCAGTGCAAGTGATAATAGAATAAATAACAATAAGTAAAAGTACGGCCAGCTGGTGTCAAGTGCAAGGGTAAGTGCATCCGGTGTCAAGTGCTGGTAGTGGGACTGACATGCATGCCGATGCTGCACATTGCACCACACGCCATTTGGGGACCTTCTTTGGGAGCCAAAGATAGTGCGTGGTGAACGTCCACCCTGCCAAACTCATGAAGCATAATGCATCATGAGCTCTCGCGAGATTTCACCGCAGTCAGGAGTCGCCCTTGAACTCACCTGTGAGTTTGGGAGTTGGAATTAAGTTCGTCAGGCCAATCAGAACTGACACATTTCTTGGAAGCATTTAGGCAAACCACAGCCCTAGAATATATTTGGGGAGGTTTGGTGTCCAAACAAATCTAACCCTCTCACTTCCTTGTTCTCATTTAATTGCCTTTGTGTGATATTTTATTTTGTGTTGGGCGCTGGCTCTGTGAAGGGCATTATATTCTAACACTCTTTTGTCACAAGACAATGGAGCACTCGGTCAGTCATTGATTGATTGTAATCTCCTGCTGCCTCCAACCAATTCTATTGTGTTCACTTCTCCCCAATATCAGGAAATGTCCTCTGCATAAATCATGCAAGGTTTGTCCTCACTAGTATTCACAGAGAGATGGTCATTTCCATTCCAATAACCCCCCCCCCACCCTTCTCTGCTAAAACCTATTCTACATTTCATACTCTACCTCAACCAAGTCCAATGTCAGTTGCCTACTCCTCCCTCAACTAATCTGCCTACATGACTCATCATGCAATCCAACCAGGCATGCCTTATAGAATGTTTGAGAAAGTTTAGCTAAATGTGTGGTTTGTGTTCCGGTGATACAGTATTTAGCCCAACTCAGTCATAAGCAATTGTTGTGACACTATAGATATGCTAAGACATGTACATTTGCCGTGAAGCTCACCTTGGTTAATGTGTTTGTGTGGTCTTGTGACAGCCTTTTGACAGTACATTGCTTTTAATGTGATATGTGATGATGTGCAGTGTTCGGAACATATACACATGGATTCAACGTGCCATATGTTGCACTGTGGCCCACCCCCTGCTGTCGGGGTCCAGCGCCAACCTCCTGTCATCAGAACCTCTCCAGGCTGCAAAGGCCTAACATGTAGGCTGCATCTTCTCCTGTGGGTGCATCAGCAGTGGAGCAACAGTGCCCCTTCCCAAGACAGACACCTCCTTGCAGTGCTCAGTAGCCACCAGCTGCCACACCCTCTGCTTATTGATCAGACACTTTTGCTTGGTTTCCTCCCTGGAGGGGCTGCCCCCACATAGAGGGTTATGAGGCTCCTCCTCCAGCTGCCCGATCCTCTGCTTATGGTCATTAATGGTTCCCTCCCTAGGAGGGCTGGACACCACACAGAGTGTTATGAGTCTCCTCCACCAGCTGCCTGATTCTCTGCTTATGGTGATTACTAGTTTCCTTCCTAGGATGGTAGGACACCACGCAGAGAATCATAATGCTCACCCACCAGCTGCCTGATCCTCTAATTATGGTAATTATTGGTTTGCTCCCTAGAGTGGCAGGACATTACACAGAGAGTCACAATGCTCGGCCACCAGCTTCCTGATGCTCTGCTTATGGTCATAATTGGTTTCCTCCGTAGGATGGCTGGACACCACGCAGAGTCACAATGCTCCACCACCAACTGCTTGATCCTCTGCTTATGGTCATTATTGGTTTCCTCCCTAGGAGGTCTGGACACCACACGGAGGGTTATGATGATCCGCCACCAGCTGCGCGATCCTCTGCCTATGGTCATTATTGGTTTCCTCCCTAGGAGGACTGGACACTGCCCATAGGGTTATGAGGCTCCCCCACCAGCTGCCTGATCCTATGCTTATGGTCATTATTGCTTTCATCCCTAGGATGGCTGGACACCACACATAGGTTTATGATGATCTGCCACCACCTGCCTGATTCTCTACTTATGGTCATAATTAGATACCTCCCTAGGATGGCTGGACACCACACAGACGGTTACGAGGCTCCTCCACCAGCTGCCTGATCCTCTGCTTATGGTCATTAATGGTTCCTTCCCTAGGATGGCTGGATGCCACACAGAGGATTTTGATGTTCCCCCGCCAGCTGCCTGACCCTCTGCTTATGGTCATTGTTGATTTCCTCCCTAGGATGTCTGGACACCTCACAGAGGGTTATGAGTCACCTCCACCAGCTGCCCGATCCTCTGCTTATGGTCATTATTGGTTCCCTCCCTAGGATGGATGGACACCACAGCGAGGGTTATGGGGCTTCTCCACCAGCTGCCTGATCCTCTGCTTATGGTCATTTTTGGTTTTCTCCCTAGGAAGGCTGGACACCTCACAGAGGGTTATGGGGCTCTGCCACCAGTTGCCTGATCCTCTGCCTAGGGTCATTATTGGTTTCCTCCCTAGGAGAGCTGGACACCACGCAGCGAGTCACACTGCTCTGCCACCAGCTGCCTGATCCTCTGCTTACAGTAAGCACATATTTTGGCTTCCTCTGACAAGAGAGAGCGTCCAGGGGTGAAGTCAAAATAATGGAAGTTAACAGATCAAAAGAAAGACCTACTGGTTTTCAAATCGGAGAACAAAACAATGGAATTTAAATTAGTAATTAGCTTTTTGCTGGTCCCATTCTGGTCACAGGGAGTGGAGGGTGGCAAGGAATTCAAGAGAAACAAAAATACTATCAGGATTTAAAGATTATTTGTATTGCTCCAGAACTGGAAGTCATATTTTAAATGCTTTGCATTTTAAGAAAATAATGTCTACCTGGGTCCTAGTTTTTTGGGACTTTGTTGACTTTCTTCCACACAAATGATCTAGTGGGAGCGCTGTAATCAGAGTGCTTGGCCGTTTGTGCCACTAGGTTCCAAAAACGTCTTGGGGTCTCCTTGGCATCTCCTCAGCAATGGCTTGCAATTGGAGCTCAGAGTATTTGAGCTTCCTCTGCATCCAGTCTGGTGATGCTTCCATGGCTGCTGGAGGTGGCCATCTTCTTAGACACAGGATGGATTGTGTTTCCTGCTTTTAAAATGGCTGCTACATTTCTGATATTGCATACATGAAGTGGTGTGTGTGCGCTCTTCCTTAACTGCTCTTGCAACAGAAATCTCAGAATCAGACAGTGCTCCTCAGATGGTTGCATTTAGTGCAATACGGCATATGTACATTAATTAAGGGATATCACCAAACTAGTAATAACACTCCTAAAGTTCTGGAAGTTTCTTGTCTGAAAGAAGTAAGTATATTTTTCTAACATAACACAGTGACCCTTTAAGAAAATAATACTGTACTAATAATGTACTGAGAAGAATACTGCATTTGCATATTAAAAAAAGAGAAAATATATGTAATACAACAGATGTTTCACCTTTTTGAAATCACAGGTTTATCACATAGAGTGAAATTTGCTCTGAAAGTTCCTCCGTGACTTGGCAGGATGCTGCTTCTAACTGTGCAGGGAGAGCAGACAGAGATCTCTATGCAAAGGCACATGTGAGTGGCGAGGAGTTCTCATCCATCATGTAGGCGTTGGGGGGCTAAGCGAGAGGACCAGCAGAGCAGGAGGAACACAATTCTAAGAGGACAGTCGGGCCAAACCTGACAGAATCCTGAGAAAACTTGTTTCCAAAAAGGTTGAAGAACAGGGAGAGGCCGTACATGTCGCAATTATTCTAAGGCTCGTGACCACAGAGGTAGAAGGACAAGGAGACCGAATAGAGGAGGGTGGAGTTGGAGAGATGTAAGAGGGATCCTACAACAGGTGAAGAGCTGCTCCATTGAACCAGAAGAAGGGGCGCACTCTGTCAGAGAAGTACCCAGGAGTGAAAGTGTGGAGATGCTCCATGGTGTCAGCATTGTACAGAGACAGCCACCCTTCCTCCTCATCCATGTACAACCCCAGAATCACAGGGGACTGATGGGGGACCCGTTTCAATTGTGTTAGGGTTCCCTCTCCATCCTTATCCCTATACTCAAAGGTCCTCAAACTCCAGGATTTGCCATGATACCAAAGTCCAAACATTTCTATGCTTTTCGCATACAGTCTTGCAATTCCAGCTTCCCACTCTCCATCCTCAAGTAGCTGCACCTCCCAGTAAGGTCTCCTCGGGGACCACTCTGTGATGGTCAAGTGTCTGATACTAGGCAGTGTCCTTCTTGCACGCTCAGTGTCTCCATCCAGATTCAGCAGTGCTGCAGTGAGAGAAGAAAGGGTTAATGAGTATAAAGCAGCCATCAATGTAAGATCTGATGAGTCATCCACCACCGGTAGTGATGGGCACTTCACTGCAGGTGCTTCAGAGATTTCGAACACATGTACTGATGTGCTCTCCACCCCGCTTGCTAATGAGTCCTTAACCCCCAAGTTCCAGCAACCTCTCCACCTGATCCACATCAAACAGTGCAATGGGTTTAGACCATTTCATTTCAGAGGGGAACATCTTGAGGATCATGAACACTAAGCTATGGCTCCATTGGATGGCTAAAGCAATTGCTCAGTGACAAGGAGATCACGAACACTAAGCTATGGCTCCATTGGATGGCTAAAGCAATTGCCCAGTGCCCAGCAGTTCATGAACACTAAGCTATGGCTCCATGTGTTGGCTGAAGCAATTGCCCAGTGACAAGGAGACTCTGAACACTAAGCTATGGCTCCATTGGATGGCTAAAGCAATTGCCCAGTGCCCAGCAGTTCATGAACACTAAGCTATGGCTCCATTTGTTGGCTCAAGCAATTGCCCTGTGACAAGGAGATCATGAACACTAAACTATAGCTCAATTGAATGGCTAAAGCAATTGCCCAGTGCCCAGCAGTTCATGAACACTAAGCTACGGTTCCATTTGTTGGCTAAAGCAATTGCCCAGTGACAAGGAGACCCTGAATACTAAGCTATGGCTCCATTGGATGGCTAAAGCAATTGCCCAGTGCCCAGCAGTTCATGAACACTAAGCTATGGCTCCATTTGTTGGCTAAAGCAATTGCCCAGTGACAAGGAGATCATGAACACTAAACTATGGCTCCATTGGATGGCTAAAGCAATTTCCCAGTGCCCAGCAGTTCATGAACACTAAGCTATGGCTCCATTTGTTGGCCAAAGCAATTGCCCAGTGACAAGGAGATCATGAACACTAAACTATGGCTCCATTGGATGGCTAAAGCAATTGCCCAGTGCCCAGCAGTTCATGAACACTAAGCTGCGGTTCCATTTGTTGGCTAGAGCAATTGCCTAGTGACAAGGAGACCCTGAACATTAAGCTATGGCTCCATTGGATGGCTAAAGCAATTGCCCAGTGCCCAGCAGTTCATGAACACTAAGCTACGGTTCCATTTGTTGGCTAGAGCAATTGCCCAGTGCCCAGCAGTTCATGAACACTAAGCTATGGCTCCATTTGCAATGCCATATCATAATGCCATATCATTTGTTGGCTAAAGCAATTGCCCAGTGACAAGGAGATCATGAACACTAAACTATGGCTCCATTGGATGGCTAAAGCAATTGCCCAGTGCCCAGCAGTTCATGAACACTAAGCTACGGTTCCATTTGTTGGCCAAAGCAATTGCCCAGTGACAAGGAGATCATGAACACTAAACTATGGCTCCATTGGATGGCTAAAGCAATTGCCCAGTGCCCAGCAGTTCATGAACACTAAGCTACGGTTCCATTTGTTGGCTAGAGCAATTGCCCAGTGCCCAGCAGTTCATGAACACTAAGCTATGGCTCCATTTGCAATGCCATATCATAATGCCATATCATTTGTTGGCTAAAGCAATTGCCCAGTGACAAGGAGATCATGAACACTAAACTATGGCTCCATTGGATGGCTGAAGCAATTGCCCAGTGCCCAGCAGTTCATGAACACTAAGCTACGGTTCCATTTGTTGGCTAAAGCAATTGCCCAGTGACAAGGAGATCATTAACACTAAGCTACGTCTTCATTGGATGGCTGAAGCAAATACCGCATGACAAGGAGATCCTGAGCACTAAGCTATGGCTCCATTGGATGGCTGAAGCAATTGCCCAGTGACAAGCATATCATGAACACTAAGCTATGGCTCCATTGGATGGCTAAAGCAATTACCCAGTGACAAGGAGATCATGAACACTGAGCTATGGCTCCATTGGATGGCTAAAGCAATTGCCCAGTGACAAAGAGATCATGAACACTAAGCTATGGCTCCATTGGAGGCTAAAGCAATTGCCCAGTGACAATGTGCAGAGACCTGAATGCAACGATGAGGTAGTGGAGCAGAATCCAGGAAGCCGTGCTAGAAATAATTGGTGTGTCTGGCGTTTAGGTCCTAGACCTCACCTTTGCAGCAATAGACTTCAAGGGTAAACTGCTGGCTGTTATAGCGTCACAAAATTGTTTACATTTGCAAACCAGAATCTCCAGACATATATTGCCAAAGGCTGTAAAACAGTTACAGATTACACCTTACTGAAAACGGAGGACTGGGTTGAATATAAAAACTCTGAAATCTGTAGAAATCTGGAAAGTGATCATAACGCTCTAATATTGCATTGGAAGTTCAACTAAGAGTAATACAATGATGGATTACTGGTGGATCCATGCCAATACCAGACACGACCCCTCACTTCGACATTTCGGGAAGGGGATCAAGACTGTCCTCTTCAAGGAATGTCTTCTCCTTAGCAGCTAGGTGCACCCTCCCACCCCTTCCCACCTCACCTGAGGATGGGAGATCTGCTCCAACCTCTTTGCTCCCCAAAGTTCCAGCCCACCCCTCCCCCCCTGCATCACTGTTAACTCCATGCTTCCATGTGTTGGTCCCTTGTGATCTGCTTCGCTTGCTGTCTACTTCCCCAGGTGACTCGTAAAATGCTCCTTTGCTTCCTGAAGCTAGGCCCATGCTCAAAAAGTGTAATAATAATAATTATGATTCAAGGCTGACAGCAATTCAAAGCTGGCTAACATTATGAAGCAAAGAAACTGTGATGCTGGATGCCCAGGTCCATGGAATTAGCTCTGGATTTGGGTGTTTTTCTTACTGACCAACGATCACATTCTATAGATGGAAAGTGATTTCAATGTCGTCACATGGGGCAGACATATCATTGGCAGGAAATACTTTACTCTGGAGTCATTTTGAAAGATTTCTCTGGAAAAAGGTCCTCCGTCAGCCTTTTGGAGTGCCTACTAGGATCGTATGTTACGAATTGGTCTTAATTTCACTGCAAGCGTTGGTTAGATGGAAAACTCTCTCGTTGTTCAGGAAAATGTTACTGGCTCAAGAGGGTTCCTTATTTGATGCTCAACATATGGTATGATCAATGCTTATCTTTTCTGAACTCAATTGTAGCAACAGCGCACATGCTAATAACTGCACCGATTGCCCTTAGAGGGAAACTCTGGAGGCCTGACTGGATAGAAACAACAGAAACAATCAGCCAATGTAAGAAGTGTAGGCTGTTCACTTATGTGACAATGGAGGACAAACCCTTTAATACTGTCACATAGTGCTTAAAAGTATTCCCCAATGCTAATTGGCAAGATCAGTTCCCCAGAGCCGGTTTTAATCTGTTTCCCATGAACAAATTGTTGGGTACGCGAGCAAAGGTCAATAGATAAGAGAGACTGTTCGATTTTATAAGGCCCCCAGCACTGTCGAAGCTTTAGAACATCTAGTGGTCTGGTGTGCTGGTTTGACAAATCGGAGACAGATACATTTTAAACAACTTATTCAGATATCTCACAGAGAAGGAATTATGCAACAAAGTTATTAGGAGGTCTCAATTAGCTCTGAAACCTGCTTTAATTAGGTTATTAAAACAGTTATTCCCCTCAACTATCTAGGATTAATCTAAGATGGAAGTATGAAATATTGCATTTCTAATTAGAGGTGTTTACCTGATGTGGATTGCACTAGTCACTTTATATATACACTGTTTACATCTCTGGATCTTTATGGGAACTTTTTGTACCTTTCTCATCTTTTTTTCTAGATTTTGTTCCTTACTACACTGTTGTAATTATATATAATCATGTATTTATTTATTTCTCCCTTCCCTCTTTTATCATGCGACTAGCAAAGTCAGGGTGCGGGGTGTCCTTGTTGTTTGGAAGAGGATTTCCTCAGAATAGCTCACCATCTAGGAAACTGTAGACCTTATGCGGAGTGTAATGATGACCTCCATTGGTGAAACACAGTCGGAGAATCTACTGATGACCTGTACCGGTCCCACTCAGGGTGACTTAAGCAAAACCAAAAGGTGATGGCTGGAGGGTTTTGAATCAATCATAACCAGGGCACTGCTCTGGTCTGGAGGGTCACCCAGAGCTGCACCAGAGGTTAAGACTAATTCTATACTTTCCAGACATCACCTTTTTATTTTACAAAGTCACCCGAGGTGGACAGGTATGCCCAGACATGGGCCATGTGCATAGGGATGTGACCTAGCAGTTTGGTCTTGGCTGCCACTTTTGGGGTTGGATCAAGCCTGAGTTGCATATTGTCTTTCACCTTTCTGTAATGGATTGACATGCTCTAGAACGATGGTCTGGAGGATTGCCCAGAGCTGCGCCAGAGGTCAAGATTAATTCTAAACCTTTCAGCCTTACCTTTTGTTTTATCAAACACTCTATAGGTCATTGTAGTAAGTGAAATGGCAGAGGATGATCTTGAGGGATGAACGACTTTAAGGACTAGAGAGAAGGGGCAGCACGAAGGGAGGAACCAATATGATATAGGGGGAAATAAAGGAAGGTTGTAATATTGCATGGCTCCGTCTAGTTTATGGTCCAGGGCCGAGCCGTTCAATACATAACATGTGGCCCAGCTAGAGAGGGTCACAACAACTGCTGATGAGGGGAAATGCACCCACATGTGCCCACATGAATCCGAGGGCGTCCTGGAGAGATTTTCGCTGATCCCGACATCCTAATGCATAAGAAAGGGGTACGTCCGCGCCTCTGCCGATCCTGGCTTTTTATGAAGTTTTGCTGATACCGGTGATCTGAAATATGGGAGAGGGGTACTGCAGCCACCCCCCTCCGCCGATCCCAGCATCCTGTGAAACACCACCGATCACGCCATCCTGCCAGGTTTACCGATCCTGTGTCCTGTATTGAACCAAGCCGATTCGGCGGAGGAAGGCAACTGCACCAGTCGTTCCACAAGGCAAAGAAAAGTAGCACTCTGCCCTCCACTAACACCAAGATCGTATGAGATTGCACAGCAGTAAGCCATTTTGTGCTTTAGACAGCACTCAGCCATTTTCCGTGACTCGCTATTGTCCGCTGTTGGTTGCAGAGCTGGCCGCCGCACCAGCAGGGGATTTGCCGTGGACAATTTTCCATCCGCACTCCATCCTCCCAAACCGGCACCTAATAGGAGCACGCCGCCGGGAGGCGGGGTGCTCATCCAGAAGCATTTCCTGATGGTGAGATGATTGCTACAGTTACAGGGGTCAAAAGGGGGTCCCACCCTGTGATTATTAACAGTGCTGCTGCAGGCTGTAAGAATGACGGAGGAAGGAAATACGAATAGTCCTCAGGCTCATCTTCTGTGTCTGGACCTGAAGCGCCAGAAGGAGTTCCAACAGCGTGTGAGGCCCAAAACATGAAATAAGCCAGAGAAGCTCACATGTGGTGTTATTCACTTGGGATGTATACCCTGAGGACTTTCTCAGCCATAAATTAAGAGTTACTTCAGCCAGTTTGGAAACGGATCACAAGGTAGATTTTAAGAAGTAAAAAGACTGGTGGTAGGAAAGGCTGTGCATTTGGGGAAATTGAGTGTGATGAAGTGGCCAAGATTCATGCTGAGACCATGAATAATTACCTTTTCGGTAGGAGACTCTTGAAATGTAAGTCTAGGCCACCAGAAAAAGTTCCTGAAAATATTTTCAAGGCCAAATATTTTCAACCACTTGGACAAAAAAGGTAACCTGTCTTTCGGCGGTCACAAGGCCCGCTTCATCCTCACAGCCGCTCAGCTATTTGAAGACCTGCATGCAGAGTGAGGACCGATGCTGATGGCAATCCACACCCGCCAGCCACCAATGGTATCTCACAATGTGGTCCAAAGGAGCCTTAGTACTAAATCAACACCAGAATGCAGATCCACTGCCACTCCAAGCAGGGAACAGCACAGGGAACCTCCAGTGCTCAGCACAATGAAGCCACCAACACTCCAAACCAATACAAAGGACACACACCAACATTATACGAGGAAGGGGATTCATCCAGTTGACAGTCCATGGAAATCAGCTCACCAGCTGACCATCGAAGCAGAACAAGACACTAAAGGGAAACTGTCCCACCGTAACATAACACTTGGAATAAATACAGCCATGAGAAAGTGGTTGGACATATTGTTCACACCTAGAAAATCTTCCAGAGACGATAGTCGAAAGAGGAACGATTGTTGTCAAAGGACGAACCCCACATGAACAGGAGGAGCAAGGCTCCTGCGGAATATCGTAGAAACAAGAGATCATCATCAGGAGTTGTGCCGATGACAAAGATGACAGGACCAGCCCTAAACACGGAAAATGAGCAGTCTTGGTCTGAAACCCGCCCCTCGAAGTACATCTCAGAGGAATGTGTCCCCAGCACAAAGCAAAGAAAGGAGAGGCTGCCAGGGACAAATGCATCATACAACAGGACGGCAGAAGCGTTTGACCTCATTAAACCCCGGAAGGAAGCTACGCTGCAAGCGGTCGGAGAGATACCGTAGCAAACCCTGGGGGACCCGGTTTCCAAAGATAGGCTGGTGTCCTGGGGGCGTGGGCTGCGTGGTCTATAACCCAGAGGTGCATGGTACATCTGAGCTCCCTAGTGAAGTGACATCTCCGTTTGTGCAAGAGCACACAGACTTGATCTCAAAGACCCCTATCTACGTCAACGATACTGAGGTAGACAAATTGCCTCACAATGACATGCATCCCAACAAGACAGGACAAGTAGGAGCCATAGCACACAGGGGTGGCTGTGACACAGATCTGCTGAATACCCATGGAAACCACTATATATCACAAGAGGAGATGAAGAACAGAGGGAAAGAATAAACCGTCTTCCGACGTGAAGCTGTCCACATTCATACAGTATACCCGGAGTTGCAAAGCAGCAAGGAGCAGAAAGAGCACAGAAAGAGGACTACCGGAGTAGTATCTGAACAACAGCTGGAGCAGGAGACAGTAGAAACCAACAGAAAGGAGAGATAATGCCTGGGACAACAAAGTGAAAGTACTGGAAGAGTCGTCACAAACAAAACGTATATGTATCATGAGCATCATGGTCGACTGTGTGGTCCAACAAAACGTGACAGAAAGAAAGGAGACAGCACCCCAAGAAGCATGTGGAAACCTAAATATGGAAAAAGAAGTGGGTGAAGAGAGAATGCATGAGGATGAAACTAAAAAGAATGATACAGGACCTCCAAGTGCGCGGATTGACATGACACGAGGAGGAGTGTCATGTGGCAAGAGAGGAAAGATCTCAATCACAGAAGGACCAGGGCTAACTGAAATACATACAATAGCAATGGAAGGGCAACTGAGACTGAGTGCCCAGATGGAAAGAGCAGGAGTTAAGAATGTGTGGAAGTATCAGGGAATTGGAAAAAACAACAGACAAATGAGGAAGTGGAAGAGCAGAGGAACAGCAGTGCTAACCAAGAAACAGGTGAAGGGAAAAGAGGCTACCATGCGAAGGCTGAACTGGAGATGCAAGCCTATCATTGAAAATGGAACCAAGGATAAAGAGAAGAGGTGACACCAGCGGTTTGCACCATGACCCCTTCCAATTCGTGACAAAGCAACAGGTCACGGGAAGTTGAGCAGGTGGCAGAAGAGCATATGATTGAATACCATACTTCAAAGGGTGATCAGGAATCGACACAGAGGTCTCAAGGTAAAGAGGAGGTGAAGAAGAACTACAGAATGGAAGTCCCAGAAGAATACTGCAGAGTCCTCCGGAAACCATTAAAAGGACTATCAACCCCACAATGTTAATTAGGGGGGAGATGTTGTAGGTAAAATGGCAGAGTACAACCTTAAGGGATGAGCAACTTTAAAGACCAGAGAGAAGGGGGCAGCACAGGGAGAGGGAAGAAGTGGAGGGGGTACTAATGCCCGGGAAGAACCAGTATGCAATGGAGGGAAATAAAGGAAGGTTGTAACATTGCATGGCTCCATCTAGTTTATGGTCCAGAATCGAGCCGTCCAATCCATCACATGTGGCCCAGCTAGAGAGGGTCACAGCAGTCATCAATATCTTCCAATTCAGAACCCGTGGGCCACTTTCCCACAGTCATTCAGAGTCCCGAGTGCAGAAGCCAGAGCAGACAGAGCTGGAAGGTCGCCGTGCAGTGAGCTAGGTACGCTTTTCTCAGCCCAACACATGTATGCAGCAATAGATATCCTCCCTCAAGGAAAAGCTATCAGACCAAATACAATTCCACAACGAGGTCTTTAAATGAGCAGGTGGTGGTCACCATTACAAGCAGTCACTTTTATCCATTCCATGGTGTGATGCTGGAAATGCCTTATGGGGGGGTGGAGGGGCAGAGCCTCCCAGCCCTAGTCCCACCACTTCTCTGTGTGTTTTCTCTATTTATTCTGCCACTGAGGTCCAGCATGGACCTCTGGCAGTGCAGCTCTTCATGTTTTCATTTTGGTGAACAACACCCATAAAATACCCTTATGGCCCCATGGGTGGGGGTATACCCTTGTACACCTTATGTGTGTTTTTAGGCTCTTGTGGGTTTATTATTTTTTTTTAAAAATGTTTATAATGCTCCACAGGCCTGTGGGCCTGAGAACGCACAAAGCAGAGTATGAGCTGGTGGCAGCTACATGCTGACTTGGCAGTGGCTCTGAATGTCCTCCATTTTGGAACACCCATGCTCAGCCATAAGAATCAGTGTACTCCTGCTAGGAGGCAAGATGGCACCTGTGGCCTCTTGGTTTCTATTGCATTTTACCTTGTTTCCCAAAATCCACATTCTTTTTTATAGGTGTCTATGAAAGGGGCCCATAGGGGTCCCTCGCGATATGGAAACAAGGCAATAACCATACACGAAAGGATGCGCCAGACACGAGGTTCAAATTCCCAATGCTAGGGTTTATTGCAAGCAAAAATAGTCCCAATTGGCTAACTGTGGTCTCACGCCCCGCGACGTGAGTTTTCTAGATCTCGAGGGACGCAAGAGAGTGAATTACGTACATCAGTTACATATATACAAAGTGCATATCATACAATCAGTTATGTCATGTTTAACACCCCCCTTTATTAAGTTTCTTTGAACTCGGGATGACGATGGACATTTCCGACGGGTATGACAATTATGACACTTTCGATGTCTATTCTAGTAACAATGTGCAATTAGAAAGTGCGGAGGCATCTTCTAGTTGTTGAACAGAACACGGTGGTTCTGTTCTTGGAAGCAAGCTGCACACAGGGGAAGAGCCACATTTCAAGCTTTGCTATCTATGAGGTACTATTCGTGTCCTGGGAGCCGACACGCTCTAAAGGGTTTTGTGAAGGGGGGCCGTAAGAAGAGCATAATTCAAGCCTTTAGCTGCTTTATTTTAACATATTCTACCACAGTACGAGACTAGCTGGCAGCTGTGAAATGATTAATTGCCCTGCAGCTCTCACTCAAGGCTACAGAGAGGGAGCGTGGGCATTCCTTTCTGGGCTACTCATGAGGAGTTTCAACTGACTCCTCAGTCCCGCGACCTTGCCCTTTCATATTCAGACAATAATGTTAACAGTTGAGCAGAGTAAGCAGAATTCGCAAGAATTGCAAGCTGCAAAGCAGTTTAGACAGAAAGCAATGAGCAATGGTTAACAAGCAAAATGGCGATTCTTGCTACGTTTAAAATGGCCGCTTGTTGGTCAAGCATAGCAGTCTGTATTTCTATAATTCGGTGCATAAGACGGTTGGCCTTCGGCCATCAAGTTACGTCTGTCATTCAAATGAAGGGTATTCACTTTTCCAGATTGACATCTGGGTGGAGTGAATGGCCTGAATGCCTGTGAGCCTGATTGGCTGCATGTCTGCATGAATGCCCTTCGGCGTTATTGGTTGACTGAGCCTAGCTCAGCCTGAATGGGAACCATTATGTAGAACAGAAGACCTCTCACTCACCAATGTGGGTGTGTCTGCTGCTGCATTTTCTTCATGTACTCGCTGACCTCTTTCCTCACTAACTTTCCTAGCTGCAATTTGGCCCTTTCTCCTCCTCCACCACCCTCTCTATCTGTGGTGTATCACCTTGGCTCTTCAATATTTATCTCGAACCACTTATTCACCTGATCGGCACCTTCTCTCCTCAATTTCAGGGTCATGCCGATGACACACAACTTTCCATTGAAATTCTGTCTTCCGACCTTCTTCCTCCTCTCTCATCCCTGACTGTCTGTCTGTCATTCAGGCATGGTGTGCAGAGAACTATCTCTGTCTCAATACTAATAAGGCGGAGATCCTCCTCATCGGGTCACCAGTTCCCTATTTAACTCTTACCCGTTGGCCAACCTCTTTGGGTCCTCTAACCCACAAACTTGTGAGGCCAACAACCTTGCGGTCATCTTCGACTCTGCTCTCATTTTTACCCCCCTCATCATGGACCTTATGGAAAAAGTCCCATTTCCAGCTCTACCTCCTCAGAGGCATTCTTCCTTTTCTCACCTTCACGCAGAAGCTTAATTTCTCCAAAGCTCTGGCCCTTTCCAAGCTGAACTACTGCAACCCCCTCTTTCTCAATTTTAGCATTTTTTTGTATTTATTTATTTTTTATATAATGCTTTACACCAAAGCGCTGTACGTAGGAACACAAAAGGTATATTTAAAATGGAGAGAGAACATTTGAAACACAGCGGAATTCTGTGGTTACATTAACCTTTGTTAACCAGTAGAAAGAAGATAATAGCTCAAAGAGACCCAGAAAGAAGAATAGAAAGAGATAGAACAAAAAGAGAGTGGGATTGCATTCAAGTGTAAAGGCGCAAGAAGAGAAAAAGAACGAAAACAAAATTCAGCACAAGGAGGATGAGGGACAGTAAGAAGAAAATGGGAGGAAGAGCAGAGTGAGTGAGTGGGAGTATACAATGAGATGAGAGAGGAAAGATAAGGGGGTGCTAGGCCATGGAGAGATTTAAAAACTAGAAACAAAAAATTGAATTTTATACGGTGATGAAAAGAGAGCCATCTCAGGCCAACCAGAGAGGAAGAATTGGAGTCACGAGGAACAAGCAGACATAGAACCCGAATAGAGGCATAAAATACTGATTTCAGAGGAGCAAGATGAGATAAAGGAAGTCCACAGAGGGTAGAAGAACAATAGAAGAGCCGCAAAAAGATTGGGCAGATGCCAGGAGTTGAGTGGCCTTAAAAGTCATGAAAGGATGGGATTTTTCGAATATTGTGCAAATGGATTACAGAGATGTGACGGCTAACGAAGAGATCTGAGTCTAAATAAAGACCCAGATTACGGGCCACAGAAGAAGTAGGTAATTGTGCTGGGGGAAATTATATGAATGGGGGGGAAGAGGAGGTGAAATGGTAGGGGATGAAAAGAAGATCACCTCTCTTTTAGCAGCATTGAGTGCCAAAAAGTGGTCCGTCATCCAAGATTGAATAGCAAGGAGACAGGCGCTAAGCTTAAGGTGGATATCATCAGTGAAGTGTGGAACGGATAGAAAAAGTTGAGTGTCCTCAGCGTAAAAATGGTGAGATAGTCCAAAAGAAGAAATAACACCAGCAAGTGAGGAGGTATAGAGGGAAAAGAGGAAAGGACCTAGGACAGAGCCTTGAGAAAGACCATCAGTGAGCAGAAACGTTTTGGAAGAAATGCCGGCCCAAAGAAATGAGAAGGTCCTTGGAACAGGTATGACTCAAACCAAATAGAGCCAGAAAAACCAAAGGAAGAGAGAGCAGACAATAGGAGTGTGTGGCCAAGCGTTTCGAAACCTGCAGAACGATCTAAAAGAATGAAGAGAAAGGTGTTTCAAATGACGTGCAGAGTGTAGGGAGTCCAAAACCGAAAGAAGAGCAGCCTCTGTGGAATAGCCAGGATGGAACCCAGACTGGAAACAAAGAAGAATGGAATTTCAAGAGACAAAAGTGGAGACTTGCGAATAAACAATATGTTCAAGGATTTTAGAAAGATACAGTAAAACCGAAATGGGACGAAAGTTAGAAGCAGAGGATACATCGACAGTAGGTTTCTTCAGAATCGGAATGATAGTGGCGTGCTTAAATGAGGATGGAAAAATAGAAGAGGATAGACAGGAGTTAAACACGATTGTGAGGTAAGGAACAAGCAAAGGGTAGTCTTTAGCAATAAGTATGGATAGATGAGAGTCTGTTGGGGAAGAGGTAGGGTTAGCTCGAGCAAGAAGGAAAGAAGTGTCCTTATTAGTAATAGGGATGAACTCAGTAAAGATCTCCCTAGGAGATACCAAAGAAATGGAAAGAGCCAAAGATGTCGATTGCATGATGGAAGATTCAATAGCAGATCAAAACAAAGAGTCCTTAGCGGTGCAATAAAGTGCAAGGTCAGAAGCAGTAAGAGTGGAACTGATTGAGTGATCGGGGGTTGGGAGAAAGGAGACGGGAAAGAGTTTGACTGAGACGACTGTGAGTGTAAGAGATCAGAGAAATAAGTTTGCTTGGCAGAGTGGAGAAAGTTGTCGTACGGACCATGTTAAGAGGGATAGGAGCTGTGGTTTCCCACAATTTCTAGCTTCAAACAGCATCTTTCTAGTCGCCGGTGAGCACATTGCATGGCACAGAGATGGGGAGAGAGCCATGGTTGAGGAGGTTTTCATGTGGGATATAAAGTTGAGGAGGGGTAGAGTGAGTCAAGAGACAAAGAAAGCAAGGAAGAAAGAACGGATGAAGCTTCATCAGCTGTAAGAGTGGAAAAGGATGCAGAGGAAGCCAGGTTAAGAGTGCAGGTAAAATAAAGAGTGTTCTATTAAAATTGTGCAGATTGGGCCGAGTATGAAGGAGAAGTTGTGAGAGACGAAGTGCGATAAGGAGACGTTAAAACAATAAAAAACAAGAGAAGATGATGGTTTGACAAGTAGATCGGGAGAGAAGATACAGGAGATGTAATAAGAGAAGACGTGAATATAAGATTTAAACAAGAACCAGAGATATGAGAAGGAGGGGTGGAAAGAGAAACTAGGAAGTGAAAATCAAGAATAGAAAGAAACGGAAGAGCAGAGCGTGTTGTTAAGAGATGGAGTTTAAGTCACCAAGAACTATGAGTGGAATAGTAGTAGGAAGCAAAAAGGACAACAGAGTATCAATGTCCTCACAAAATGAGGTTACCAGTCCAGGTGGGCGGTAGATCAGTAAAAATGCGAACTAGAAGAATGGGCGGTAAAAATAGAATATGAGAATTCAAAGGAAGCAAAATTGGGCAAAGTCAATGTGTGGGGAGTGAGAGTAAAAGAAGAGTGATATAAAATACCAGTGCCTCCTCCACGGTAAGAGACACACGGAGTATGGCAGAAAGACGTAAAAGAAGTAGAGAGTGATGCAGGTATACTAGTATAATGGTAGGAATCCAGGTTTCAGTGATACAAAGGAATTGGAGATTTAAACGTAGAAACATGTCAAGTACAGCAGAAGATTTGTTAGAAAGTGACCAAGCGTTCCATAGTCCAAGATTAAGTTATGTAGTTTTAGGAGTACAAAGGGGATTAGTCAGGTTTGCAAGGTTCCGGGTGGACGTGCAATGCCTGAAACCTGCGCAACGAGGTGGCATTGTGTGCGCTGGAATCAAGGTTCCCAACAGTACTGTAAGGATTGTAAATAAAGAACCAAACACGGATATGGTGCCAAAGTAACCTGCAGATGGATGAGCAGGGTGTGTCAGCAATGTGGAGGCAGGCAGAAAAGATGGTACCTGTGATGCAGCTGATGGACAAGCAACTCAGCATGATGAAGGACCCCGCATAGGGACGCATCCCTCCGCGGACAGCCGTAGACAGCGAGGTCTCGACTTGTCCTGACTTCGCTTGGGCTTCGCCCAGCCCGTAAATGATGTACTTTCCAAGGTTGCGTGGATTGGCTGATGCAGAAGTTGGGCACATACCCAGGTGTTGCTTAGCAAAGGGGACGCTCGTTACAGCACTGAGAGGAGCGGTTGAGCGGGCAGAATGACACAGACATCGCAGTTGAAATTATGCAGGCAGCACACATCCTCATAGCCAGGCGGCATGTAGATTGCAGCAAACCAGCAGCAAATATGTTAAACGGACCCCATAGACAACGAGTTCTCGACTTAACATGGCACATCATTAAGTGTATTTGTCCATTGACCTGCTCCTGGCAACTTTTATTAATGTAAAGGCTTGTGTGACTGAGCGTCGTGCAACAAAGATGTTTGTACATGTGCAAATCGAGGTGAGCTTGTGCACCACACAGGAGGAAATGGCCGAAGCTTCCCTGCATGCTGCTCTCCCTGCCGCCCTCCTGCTGGGGCCTCACCCCCTTCATGTGCAGCTCTGGCTGCTTTCACTTTAATGTAGTAACTTTCAAACTCCCTCTTTCACTTTTCTCTTTCACTCTCCCTCTTCACCCCCTCAAGCTAATCCAGAATATGGGTGCAAGACTTATCCTTGGCCTCAAGCGTAGGGACGATATCTCTTCAGCCCTAAAATCGCTCCACTGTCTCCGCTCGCTCCAACGATTAAATTCTTGACCCTTTGCATCGCCCACAAGCCATTCTGGGTCCTGGGAACACACTATCTCCAACTTTCCCTCCCTAAATACGCCTCTGCTAGAGCACTAGGCTCCTCTAATTCCAACTCTCTTACTGTCAAACGATTCTCTAAGCAGAGGGTGGGGGAACAGCCTCCCTGCCCCTCTCAGATTTGAGCTGGACATCCTTAAGTTCCAGAAAATGCTCAAACCTCTGACCATCTCTTCCTCTTTCCCTCTTTCGCTTCCCTGCTAATCACCCCACTGCTGCTGTGACTGGTGGCCTGATCCTCATGACCTTCACAGGATCTCAGGCCCTTCCTCTCAGTGATTACCAGCACCCACTCCACACAGCATGGACCCGCTGGCCTCTGCCTGGCAGCTCCACTTACCACCCTTGAGAGCTGCCTGTACCAGCACTTACACCGAGGTGCTCCTGCTGGCTCACCTTAGCACTTCCCTCTTGGATCCTACTCTAGCACTTGTCCACTCCCCTTCAATCTGCCTCCCCTGCACTACTCTTCAATGCACTTGCACGGCCGAATGCCATAAGGCCTAGCAGGACCTTGACTGTGTAGATATATATATATATATATATGCTATTTTGTTTTCTTGCAACTGTTATTTTTTCCCCTGTTCCCTTCCCATTTATGAAGCGCCTTACAAATGACCAATAAAATACAAATAAAATAAAGAATCAAAAGTCAGAAAAACGCTATGTTCCAAACCCTGACAACAAAAGTGTATGCACCCGTCACCGCCAGAAGTCATCGAAGGGTCCCAGTGGTCTTACTCCCATCTGCCAAACCTTTAAGGAGCTCACGGCAAGTTTCATCTTCACAGGGCTTCTACAGTCAGAGAAATCATCGACCAAAGGAGAGCACCGCGAAGAGCAAAACTTCTGCACTTCAGAAAGACCTTGGTTCCTTTTTATTCTTGGACTCAGCATCCCAGTAGCTCCTTCTTCCAAAGGGACTTCATTTATGGAGGGAATCGTTGAGTAAAACCGTGAAACTCTGTCACTTCGCCTGCCAAGTCACCAAAGGTACTGTGACAAGGAAGAGCATCTTGTAGCCTCAGGAGGTGTCCAGTGGTCCCAGATTTGTCTTGGATTCTGTTCTCCTGTGCCTCTCAGGTACTCTGGGGTGGTAGGACCTTTTAAAGAAAGCAGAAAGTTACTGAACATTATTGGACTGGACTGTAAAAGACAAGATAAGTTACTCCCTAATGTTTCCATTGCAGGTTGCCCAGGTGGGGGGTGGGAGGGTCTTCACACAGAATTGTCCATCTATTCTAAAGAAAGCATTTTTCCACTGTTCACAACTAACCTGCCTTTCCTCCCTATTCTATGCTGATACACCTCACTTAAGAATTCACATGACTATTTAACACTGTCTGCAGTTAGTGCACCTATTACTGAATTTAAGTATTTTGTGGTGCCACATAGAGTGTATATGTTTGTCATTCTTTGAATAAGTATTTTGAAGTGAAAAGTGTTATTATTTAAATGTATATATATTCCTGAATATTTATTTTATATAAATAAGCTGTGTTATCACCTAACATAGTATGTGGACATTGCTTTCTGGGAGCTTGGGGACTCACAAGAACCTGCCTGCATCACGTCCTGAAAGCTTAAGCCTGGCTGCTCGTCCATTGCTACCCAATTAGGAGCCTTGCTGGGTGTCCTGTGCATTTGCCCTACCATATATAGGGTAGAAGTACAGCTACGCCCCTCCAGTCTTTACACACGGAATGTAGCCTTTTCGTGATATCATGGCAAAATAGTGTCATTGCTACACTATATAAGACAAGCATAACTTCATCATAAAGAGTGATAAGTCTGATTGACCTTCACAGCAAGATGTGCATGAGGACCACCCTAACGAATAAATGCCTGGGTCGAAGGTACTGCAATACAAACCCAGTTAAAGGCGGATTTAGAGCTGGAATATCAGATTTTCATGTCACCATGAAATATATGCCCCTGCGTGCCACCATAAAAAAGATCTCCCTTTACCATGAAAAGGCCGAGCACATGAGAAGGCTCGAGAGCACCCTCAAGAGATTGCATGACCTAGGCCTCACCTTGCACCGGCAGAAATGTGAGTTCCTCAAAGATCGAATTGGGTTTTTTGGGTTCATATTTCACACAGCGGGAGTGTCACCGGACCCGGAAAAGATCAGGGACATTCGAGAGGCAGCGGCGCCAACGTCCCCCACGGAGGTGAGAAGCTTCCTGGGGATGGTGAACTATTGCGGACGCTTTATCAAGGGCCTTGCCTCCTTATCAGAACCCCTCAGGGCACTGACCAGAAGCGATGCGGTGTGGAAGTGGGAAGATAAGGAGCAGGAGGTGTTTCAGGCACTCAAGAATGCCCTGTCGGATGGGGACACCATGGCCTACTTTAACTATGCCGTAGAGTCGGAGATTGTCGTCGATGCCAGTCCGGTGGGAGTGGGGGCAGTGCTCTTGCAGCCGGATGGAAGAGGAGACATGAGACCTGTTGCGTACGCCAGCAAGGCCCTCTCTGATACTGAAATGCGATACTCGCAAATTGAGAGGGAGGCGCTCGCCATTTTGTGTGGCTTCCACCATTTTCGCCTATATATTCTGGGAAAGCCGGTGGTAGTGGTAACAGACCACAAGCCCCTACTACCAATACTGGCAGGTCTATCTTCGAAGCCGCCACCAAGAATAGAGAGGTGGATGCTGGCCCTGATGGAGTACGGGGTGTGACTAACGTATAGGCCAGGCACCAACAATCCGGCGGACTACCTGTCACGTCACCCCAACGCTGGAGGTAACAACAAAGGCGTAGAGGTGTCGGACTGCCAGGGACTACTCTGTCATGTGGTGGATGGGGCGCTCCCCGTAGCCTTGTCGAGAGCAACCATTGCCTCTGAGTCATCCAAGGATGAGGTTTTTGACATCACAAAAGAAGCCATTAGAAGTGGAGAATGGAAGGAAATGCTGCGCAACAACTCCCGGCGCCAGCAGGAGGCCCAGAGAGATCTTCAGGCACTCTGGCGGGTGAAGGAGGAGCTCTCAATATCCGACGATGGTCTTCTACTGAGAGGGAGGCAAATTGTAATCCCGCAGACACTAAGGAAGCGGGTGCTTGAACTGGCACACATTGGACATCAAGGGGTGATCAAAACGAAAGCGAGAATACGACCAAAGGTGTGGTTTCCGGATCTAGAAGAAAAGGTCGAGGGTTTTGTGAAGAGGTGTTTGGCTTGCCAGGCGGCAACCCCGGGTGAAAGGGCTCCCCCTATAAGCTCGATGGAGCGGAGTGAGAAGCCGTGGGGGACAATATATGTAGACTTTGGTTCGACGGGTCGGGGCATGTATTTCCTGGTAGCCGTTGACCAATGGTCGAGATACCCGGAGGTGGAGGTGGTAGAATCAACGGCAACAGAATTCACCACGAGGGCGTTCGACAGAATGTTTGCGGCACATCGATTTCCGGAGATGCTCTGCTCCGACAACGGACCGCCGTTCACCGGCAACCAATTTGCGCAATACCTCCGTGATAGGGGAATAAAGCACTGCAGAGTCTCGCCACTGTGGCCTCGTGCTAACGGTGAAGAGGAAAGAATGATGCGCACGCTGAATAAAGTGCTCAGGATCTCGGCTAACGGAGGTGACGACCTGCAGAAGAAGCTAGTGGAGTTCTTGAGGGAATATCGGACCACACCCCATCAGTCCACGGGCGTCGCCCCAGCGGAGGCCCTGTTTGGGCGCTGCCCCAGAGGAATGATACCTGAAATGGAGGGGAGGAGTCCGGGCATCATAGACAGTGAAAAGGTACGAAAAGAGCGGGCCATACACAACCAGAAGGAAAGTGACAGACGAGGTCTGCAGGGCAAGGAGATCCTTGTCGGAGATTCGGTGCTAGTTAAGAACCGTCACCCCGAAGGAAAGCTAGCTCTACCGTTTGAACCGCACCCTTGGAAGGTCACCCATGTAAAGGGGACCATGGTGACAGCTGCCTGTGAGCGCGGTACGGTCACGCGTAATGTATCGTTCTTCAAGAAGATGGACACTTCAACAGGAATGTCCAGTGACCAAGCCGCGCCCGCCCAGGAAGAAGGCTCTGAAGAGCTGGGCGAGGAACCCATGAACATCGGAGCCCCAGCGGCGGAAACGAGCACGGAGACCCCAACAGTCACGTCTAGGTATCCCTCAAAAGTGTCCAGGAGACCGCCTGCCCGTCTCAAGGACTATGTGTTGGACTCAGGGGACTGAGGTCAGGAGATCCGTGGCCTTCAGTAAGTGATGGGAATAGACCTGCTCCCAGGTCGCTCCAGTTAATGTTTTACTAAGTTGATTGCATGTTGTTGTTTGTTGTTAAAGATAAAAAGGGATGTGACGTCCCGAGTGTGCACTGGGCATGCGCGAGCCTCGTTTGGGCCCGCGCATGCGCAATGGAATAAAGTAAGTCCGTGCGGCAGTTGCCGCCGGGTGATGCAACCGGCAACATCGTGTCTGGCTCCTCTGTGCCTGTGTGTGTGTGTGCACGTGTGTTTAGCCACCCACACTCCGCTAGGCCACACAACAGGGGCATCACTCAGAAATGAATGGCAAGAAGAGGAGTTAAACAAGTATGCTGTTTCTACGTAAACGATATGGTCAGCATAATGTTGGGTGCTCTAAAAGATGAGTGTGTTGGAACCTTACCAGTACCAGTACTCCTGTTGAGGCTGTGTTTTTCAGTTCCTAGGCATGGAAGACCACTTCTGAAAGTTTGCATGTGTGGGCCTGCTTAGGATATGCATGCTGGACTAGGAGACGAGAAACTGCAGAAGATTGTGTGCAGGGGTGAGCAGGCAAGATGCCTGTATGGAGGAGGCAGCAGATGAGGTCATGCAAGGCCACACAGGCACGTGAACCACGTGAACCACGGAAAGAGCTGCCATCTTGTTCTGGGCTCACTAGCACCACCACCAAGTTTTATGGCATTATTGGGGCATTTGAGGCCACATTTGGCAAATGATGGCAACATATACAAGGCTATCCCATTCATTAAGTGACTAACCTGGCATGTGATGGCATTATTGGGCATTGCAGATTGTGCTTGGCATATTATGGCAGCACCAGTACATGTGGGTTATTACATTGCATGTAGTAATTGCGCAAAGATTATAATAGCAATGTTGAGAGAAAGATGAATACATCCATAGCTTCTGCCCCTCCCCCAGCCTAATACTGCACAGGTGAGAAACGTTACTCACTATGACAACCGTACCACCCTTATCCTAGGCAGGTGCAGCAGGAGATAGGCACAATCTAATCTAGGCAGCCATCTTCTTCTTTAAAATGGAAGCTTCTAATGAAATGAAAGGCTTCAAGACTTCACAAGAATGCAAGATGCTAAAATCACAGAAATACAGACCTGTGCAGAGCTCAGGCAGTAGTCGGCAACCAGAGCCAAGGTTACAGTGAAACACCAGAGGGTAATATTGTTGCAAAGAAGGAACGAGATAGCAATTCCCAGGATGCAAGAGGTATACTCCCAGATTAATTAAAGTTTAGAAGAGCACAACCGACCATTGTTAGCCAGGTGCATGCAAACTATAAACCAAGAGAGTCTGCGCAGAACAACTCAATAGTGTCCCCTGTGGTAAAAGAAGCCATAACACCCACATTAAATATATGTTAAAATCCAAATAAATGCATGGTAAAATAATTCCAACCACAGTCCTATCACACGTGACCCATAACTGGCGAACAATGTCCATTCGTTAGGAACCAACACAGATAGGACACCTGATGTACTCCCTACACATACACCTAAACACAAGGCATCATACAAGGCCAACTACAAAGAAATAACCCTGGCTCATGGCCTAGAAATAAGGGATGTTTTTTTTATTGAATGGAAAGCAGCCAGTGGAATTCTCTACCCCAACTCCTGTCCGGCTCTTGTCTTGACGACCTGTCAATTGACCAAGGCTGGTTAGTAGAATGTTGTAACGCTCACCCGACTCCCACAGAGGCGCTGGTCTAGTCTGGGTTGCTGTGGCCTCTTCGAGCGTGATGCGCAGAACTCGGAACACCGACTGAACAGGACCCTCAAATCTTGCTTGTCTGGCCCGTAGGAATATCCTTCTGAAGATGAGAAAGGGAATTAACAGTCTGCAGAATAGTGTTCTTGCTCCCCCTTGCCCCCTTCGTTCTTCTCTAACTTCCACCGAAATCCCCGGTCGAAGCTCACCTTATGGTTTGAAAGGATGAACTCTCCATCCTGCTTCTGGTGCAGGGGCGCGTGTTTGTCCAGTTACTTCACTGGTTTTCAGAATGGCGCTGGCAAAATCCACTTTACTTTTCCGAGCGGAATGCCGTAAGTATGAAGATTACAAAAGTTCAAGTGTTGAGCCTCCTTTTCTGTTGCCTTCCTAACCTGTGATCTGTCCTTTATTTCAGGTGCAGAATGAAGGCGATGCGTTGAGGGATTGAATTGCCGATGGTAAACTCAGGTGAGTAGCGATGGGGGCGATCCCTCTTAATGTCTTTATATTCCTCCAGTAATGTCTTTTGTCCTTTCCCCATAGGGGCCGGGGTGCGGTACCTGCCAACGAAGCGGCGCCGACCCGAAATGAGGAATGGTCCACCAACAGAAGACCGGTAAGTGTTATGGCGGAAAATTAGGCTTTCCTCATATGTTCCTTCTGCTCACCTTTTGTCTCTTCTCTCCCCTAGGCGCAGAGATGTAGCGACCGGTGCAGACAGTCGCGGTGGAGCCAGAAGAACTCCCGAGGACAGGTGAGTGAAGCGCGGCGCTGCAGCGAACAACGTGGTACTTTTAAATAAAAGTCTTTTCTCAGGAACGCTGGCGTGAAGTTTCCGGATGCAGGTAAGAAGTTTGATAAAATTCTTGGTTTTCACCTTTCTCTTCTCTTCTTTCCTTACAGGTGTTCCAGGATCGAGACGGGCGTGGCTGGAGACCAGATGCAGGAGCAGACACGGTGAGCGTTCAGCTGCTTGGATGCAGAACAACGCGAAGCGTGAGCTACTGTCTGGGCGTGGCTTAAATAGCCCCCAAAGTAGTTCCAGGTAAGTATCCATCCCTGGCCATGCCCGAGTGGCAAAATAGTCCTAATGAAAAAATAGTCCCTTTCAGGTCTCAGGGAGGCCTGAATCTTGCAGCATGGTCTGCATCAGGTAAGTGCACAAAACACCTTCCTTTATGAGCCTGGCGCCATAGATGCCCAACATGAGCCTGGCACCAACGGCGCCAGGACAGAGTCCAAAGAGCCCCTATAAGGGGCCGCTGGGCTTTTACCCGGGGGCATGATGCCTGCTCCCGGGGGTGCTGGGCCTAGCCTGGTGCTCCGGGGGTAGGCATCATGACAAATGTCAACAAATTACAATCCCAGGTATTAGGCCGCCCAGCAAATTATGTGCCAACCAATAATTTGGTGTAGAAATAATGTAGTTTTGACCTTATAACCTTAGAGGTTGTCCCAGGTGGAGCCATCAGATTGTTATCACCAATTGAAATGTGTAACACCTATGTAGCCAATTCCCTCAACCAATCTCCAGTCCCTGTAGGTTTTGTATCATGAAATTAGGTTCTAACATCACACGAGTTTTGAGTATGTAATCATTGTTTTTATGTAACCACTGAGATCTCCAAGATTTTGAGCTTTTATGCTGCCCTCTCTTTATTTCGGAAGCCAATAAAGCTGGGATTTGCCTCGCACTGTGTCTACTTCTGGAATTTAATCTGGTTTGTCTGACTTCATATCGTCTGGGTAACCTGGGACTTTCCTGGGCCTTCTTAACAGCAATACTTGGCCATTTTCTCAACAACACTGCACTAATTGTATCAAAAATCCTATTGACTTTGCCAATCCTTGTTTTATCTGTCTCCTGAGGCTGATTTTCAGATTCAACCTGAAGATATGTAAATCTTTCTTCCTAACTGGATGAGAAGCAGTAAGACGGTGGGAGAAAGGTGGAATGCGAGTCACTGCTTGATGACGGCTGGAGAACCATGGCAGAATCAAAATGTCTTGCTGTAGCGGGCCCTCCTGGGTATATGCACCTGACAATCCTTTGCATGCATAGTGAATGGATCCACTGGGGGTCTATCAGCTTGTTGAAGCTGAATTTATGGTCTGAAGAGGACAGCAGTGTTGACATTTGTTAAATGTTCCCTATTCAGTTGTCATGTGTTCCCTCTTCAGTTGTCATGTTTGTGTTTGGGTATTTATATTTGATGGCAGCGCACCAACGAAGCATGTGAAGAAGAAACAGCATGCTATAGTGAACTTTCTCCACCCATGTCTGCACATTTACACATCCACATGAAAAGCGACTCTCGTACATTCAGGCACAAACTGCCTTCTCCTGGTACATCTCAGCCCGCTGCGCCTTATCCTGCAGACCCTGTCCGACAATAGCTCAGCTCCGAGGAATGACTTCACAACAGGGACATCAGTCTGCCCAAACATGATTGGAAAGCTATATTTCCGCCTATAAACACCATACAATTGCTGAGGGCCCACTACATCAATACATGTGAATTTTGGAGGTTTCGCAAGGTGATAGTGGAAGGTACATCCATTGTGAGGGGAGGGGTGAAGTCGAGGACACATGCACCTAAATCTAGGATACTAAGATCCAGCAAGCTCCCAGGTGACCCCTACAGACTCCTGCCTATTTCTTCTTTGGGCCGTCAGGGCAATACTGGTCTTGTATCGATAGAGCTGGATAAAACAGAATTCATCCGATTTCTGACAAAGCTGTATCCTTGGCAAGCCTGTGAAAAGATGAGGCTGGCTAGTTTAGTGGGTCATAAAACTCAATGATTATAAAATAATTGGTCATTGCCTGGCACGTCCTTCGACCTGAGGGTGCTGCTCTTAAGTCTGGGGGATCACACAGAGGCAACAGTGATGATTCTGCTTTAGGGGCTATAGGGGTCACAGAATGGCAAGACTTATGGTGCTGCTCCCTAATATGGTGAATCAAACAGCTGTGGAATTATAAAATTAAGGTCTGTTGGCTGGTAGGTCCTTTGACAGTGGCATCAGAATATTCTGCCTTCCAGACTAGCGGGTAACAGTATTATAAAATGGTGCTGCTCCATAGCCTGAGGGATCTCACTTAAGAGGCAGCATCGGATGCTACTCCCTAACCTGGAATCCACATGCATCCCTAACCTTTCTGGTCACAACATTCTGGCATCAGGAGATGCTACTACCTAACCTGGAATCCATATTAATCCCTAGACGTCCATGTCACACCATTGTGGCATCAGGGGATGCTCCTCCCTAACCTGGAATCCATATGTATCCCTATCTTCTACGTTGCACCGGTGTGGCATCAGGGGATGCTACTCCCTAACATGGAATCCCTATGTATCCCTAGATGTCCAGGTTGCACAGTTGTGGCATCAGTGGATGCTACTCCCTAAACTGGAATCCCTATGTATCCCTAGCATTTCAGGTCACATCAGTGTGGCCTCGGGATGATACACCCTAACCTGGAATCCACATGTATCCCTAGACTTCCAGGTATCACCATTGTGGCATCAGTGGATGCTACTCTTTAACCGAGAATCACTATGTATCACTAGACTTCCAGGTTGCGCTGGTGTGGCATCTGGGGATGCTACTCCCTAACATGGAATTTCTATGTATCCCTAGATGTCCAGGTTGCACAGTTGTGGCATCTGGGGATGCTACTTCATGAAATGGAATCTCTATGTATCCCTAGCATTCCAGGTCACACCAGTGTGACATCAGAGGTTGATACACCCTAACTTGGAATCCATATGTATCCCTACCCTTTCCGGTTGCACAATTGTGTCATCATTGGGTGCTACTCCTTAACCTAAAATCTATAACTCTCCCGAGCCTCGCAGCTTGCACCATTGTGGCAAACATTAATAAAGAAGGATACAAAGAACCTAGTTTGTCTTTTGGAAGAAACGATTTCTTCAATAAATTGGACCGAGCCTTGCATAATGGTAAAACAAAATAAAATGATTCAGTGGTTGACAAATTGAACATCAGAAAAAAACATGCAATATGTATTTTCCCGTATTCCTTTTTTTAAAAAATGATTTATTTATTTATGTGTGCAATCAGTCACATGAAGACTTTTTACACATATTTCAATCAATTAACAATCAGCATATAAAAAAGACTCTCATGGTTTCATTAGTTTGGACTAGATTCATATGAAAGCACAGTAATTCGGCATGGCAGTTGGGTTTGACCATTTTCTTGTATATGGGAGCACATGATTACTCGATTTTTCACAAACACTGACAATTCTGGTGTTTTTCATGTTACTGAATGAGGCCCTAGTTGCAATCCAGTCTGCTCTCATTAGAGCTTGTTTAACCTTGTCTGGATTTGCAACTAGTGTCTCACTCGTTGTTTTACATTTTTTAAGGATATCGTCGGCATCTGCTTGAAGGCTTGACAGATAATTGATCTTTTGCGACACTCTATGATCTCTAATATCTTCATAGAGAGAGTTCTTGTGTGGATTAAGAATCGATCTATATAGCACAAGAAGTTTCCAATTAAAGTATGATTGGAGAAATTGCAGTCCTAATTTGTAGCACAAACGAGAAATAGGTAGAGATATTGGGAGTCGTAGTGTCTTTTTCCACATGCGACCTTCAAAGTGGGCCCAATTGAAAATACAAGCGCTGGGATTGATTTCCATGCCATATAACATGGGCAGGATCACTTTACTTTTGTAGTATTTTATCAATGGTACAAGCGAGAATCTAGAGAGAGAATTAAGTAATTTTTTCAATTGGCTTGTGTATTGAAATGTTTTACTTTCCAGTTCTATGGTCCAATCTTTTAGTGATTGAGTGGAGTTGAGTTGACTTTTTTTTTTATAATCGGCAAAGTGTGTTGGTTCATAATCTAATGCAAGTTTTGTATTCTATGAGATTGATTTCCAAATATTATTATATTGGATTCAAGCGAATTGATTACCAGGTCATTTTCATGAGCATACAATTCCATTGCTTATTAATTAAGTGTTGTAACCGGACTGGCGTGTGATCAATTAGCGCTAGATCCTCAGCATAGGCTAGAAAATTGATTCTGCGTTTACCCACAGATGGGTACACAAAGGTATGGGGTTGTAAACATTCTGCCAGATGGGCGAGATAGAGGTTGAACAATATGGCTGCAAGAATGCAGCCTTGTCTTACTCCATTTTTATTGGGTGTATCTGTAGATAGATCACCTATCAGATTCAACCTAATCTAGACTATTGTTTGCTCATGCAAAGCCATGATTATATGCAACAGGCCTTCTGTGATGTTCCATTTTATTAGCTTGGACCATAGTTTTTCTCTATTGACCAGGTAGAAAGTTTTAGATGGGTCAATAAGGGCTATGTAAATTGGCTTTTTTTTTTGCCGGCTTTGTTCCTTTATAATGCCTAGGGTTAATCCATTCAACAAGGTGGATAGTCCTTTCGAAAGCCGGTCTGGTGTTTAGATAGAATTGTATGACAATCTGCCCATTTCACCAGATCTTGCAGGACTATTCGAGTACATTTTCTGCTGTCACAATCCAAGAGGGCTATCAGGATAGTTTGCTGGATTGGTTCTTTCATTCTTTTTGTAAATTAGAATAATCTGGGAGGGATTGAGTTCGAATTATGTTTTTGAAGAGCTCACTTAGGATAATGGACCAGTTACTGAGTTGGATTTTAATATCACGTTAGTTTGGCCATAAGGGCCAGCTGCCCGTGATGTGGATGATTTTATAATGAATCCTTCTAAATCTTTTTCGATGCGTAGTTCTCATTTGACTTTGGTTTTTGTCAAGACCCGATAAACAGGCAACTTTTCCGATGTTTCAGTAAAATATTTTATCCAGGTGTCATTAAATATCGTGGAGGACTGCTGTACTCCTTGGGACTGTGCATTGGCATTAATTAGCACCCCAAAATGTTTTGCTTGAGTTGACAATAGGACATGAAGCATGATTTGGCCGTTGTGTATATTACGCATTATTATTAATTCACATGACCAATTTCTATATTAGTTCTTACATTTTTTCTTTTACAGATTCAAAAATGTGTGTGACCAGGCCTATGGCTTTAAGGTTGCATAATTCATTCCTGCAACACTTTTGTTTCTGCATGAGTTTGTTCGTCAAAAGTGTACAGGTGGTTCTTTATTGTTAGTCCCTTTTTGGATTTCGGGGGATGGAGAACCCATAGAAAATCAACAAAATTTTGGGGCGAACATAGGTTTTGCATTTCTACTTCAAGGCCACATTCCACAATAAACTGTAACTTAGAATTTAGTTTTGAGCCCTGTTTGCCAAATTCGGTTGTCTTGAAGTTTTGGAGCATATGAGTTTATGGTTTTAAACTGTTCCATGAAGAAAGAGGCTTGTAGAAGCTGTCATCACTATGTTTCATAGAGATGACATTGAACTTTCAACAGCACTGAAATAATTCGACAGACTCTACTATATATTCAATTGTGGATTTTGCTTTGTCATTCGTCCATGTTGGTGCAAAGGGAGAATTGGTGTTTACATTACCATTAACAATGATTAGATTCCAATCAGAAAACAATCTATCCCAAATGTATCCATTACATTTGTTGATACCAGCTTTGGAAGAATGCCTAACTATGGATGAACAGTATGCATTGAAATCACTACCTATTCAAATTAGGTCGTCAGAGAATAATATATTAATTTCAGTGAGAATGATGGATAAGACCTCAAGAAATGAGAGTAGGCCTGGTGGGATTCCAATAAATATTAATCAAAAGCAGGCCTATTGTTGGCGAGAATGCCTGGTGTTTCATGACTTCATTCTGCATCCCGACCAACAGTGTTTTTGATTGCTATCAGTAGACACCCTGAGGGACGTCCCCCATTAATATGAGTAGGAGGCTGGGAGAAGGTAGTAAACTCAGCAATGTGCTGGGATTCCAGAAGCCATGTCTCCTGTAGAAAAATTAGGTTGTGATCTTTGAAAATGGCGCGGCTCATAACTTTGTCTCTGAATGATACAGGCCCTCTTGTGCTCCAGCTCATAAGGTTTAGATCTCCTTTTCCCTATAGCAGATCTTCCGTGACATTTAGTCTCTGAAATACCTCAGTCAGAATGTCCGGGAGATAGTCCATAGCTTGGATTTCTCTTTAATAGCCATTTCTGAGTTTGTGCTTCGTGGGACAGTCTGTTATTTCTGTTGCGCGTGCCTGTACAGGTATTGTTTTGTGTATTATCAATTAGGTCGGTCCTTCCATTGTTTTGATTCATTGAGGGTGAGAGAGACGTTTTGGTGGTAAAGACCTCTAAACCGATTCCTTTAAGCTCACTAGCAAATATACACATTTCTTTCACACCTTTGTTATTTATTAGCATGAGTTTCACTATTTGTGTGCATTTTTCATAGGGAAAGGAGAGACGATCAATGTCTTGAGTGGAAAATAAGTAGAGGTCAGACACTTTTTTGTGTATGCCAAGATGTTACTTCGGTTAAGAGTTGTTTGGTCTTTTTTCTGATTTACTTGACGGAGCCACACTTTGGGTGCAGCAAACAGTTTGTAGAGATTTGTCTATTCGGGAATAGGGCTAACACATTGCAATGTGTTAACTGGGATTGTGTCATAAGTAAGTAGTTCGTCTTTGATGGTGTTAGGACGGACTCTGTAACGGTACTGCTGACTTCGAGTTTATCTTCATTTTTCAGAAGAGTCTTCCTATAACAAATGGGAGCCTACTTTAAGGGATTAGGGAGAATGGTTGCTTTGCCCATTGTTTTCATGGTTTGTGACCCAACATGATTCCTATTTTGGGGAGATTGAATCTATGATGATTGGGTTCTCCACAGTGTGGTCAATCAGTTCATTTCTCGTTGTTTTTTTCTTTTTCATTTTTTGAACACTTGATGTGTCCAAGTTCTTTGCTTTACTCTTCTTTTCGTTTTGCAGGTTAGATTCTGTAACATTATTCAAAGGTTTGAAAAAGTTGCTTTCTTCTGTTTGCCAAATTTGTGCTTTTCTCCCATCTTGTTTGATTGGGTAGGATCTTCAGGTGAGATGGGTTATCCTTTTTTATTTGCTTTTTTCCTGTTTTTTTGGTTGTTTGTTTTAATTACAAGGATCACGTCCTCCATGCCTTCTTGATTGATTTGCATCTGACTCTCATTTGTCATGCTGAATTTTTCCCGCAACAGGCCTTCAACTGCGGGAGTCTCTTGTAGATTCCTGCTTATGACATCTTTCCTTTGGTTAGAACCTTGTTTGAGTTCATTATCATCGACTTTTTTGAGCTAGTCTCGAAACTGAATTCTTCAAGGACTGACGTTGAGAGAGGAGTATCGTCTCCATAGAAGGTTTTATCACGATCAGTGGCGGGGCAATGATTCATAGTCAGGTCTGATTTTATACTTACTGCCAGAGTGGATTTGATGTAATGCCACATTGCTTCATTTGCATCTTTGAACAATCCAAAATCTGTTTTTAGGACTATCAAGCTATCTGTATGAGTTTTTTGATTTTTTGTAAGGAGGTCTACCATATCTTTTAGGTTAACTGTTTAATGCGGCATACAGACTGACTAGGGAGGTTTCGCAGCTGCCCACTTCTTTTGAGAGCTTCATCAAAATGCCTGAATACGTGTGGACCTCTTCTTTGAGAGATTAAACCCGTTTAGAAGGGAATTGAGGCCAAAGCTCAATGCAGGAAGAATTGGGTCTTGGGATTTATCGACCTCTGCGTTGTGATTGCAAGGGATATTGCTGGCGTGGGCTGTAGTAGGCTTTTCTCTTATATTTGTACTTCCTCTAAATGGGGCAAAGTAGTGGCTCCTTGGTGTATTTATAAATAATGGAGCAGCAGTGCCTTCAATGACATGAGAATGCCTCTCATATGGAGTTATTTGGTGGTCCATATGGATTTCACAGTGAGTTTAGTTGTGTGAGTGGTTTAAGTTTGATTCATTATCGAGGTAATGTTGGATTGTTCTAACCACCCACGATATATTTTCTAAGGCATTTAGGCTCAGCAATCTCTTTTTAGATGCTGCCAAACTCGATATTGTTAGTTTCATTGAGGATGTTGACACAGTGTATTCCAGATTACGGTGCATGGTGTCTTTTACAAAATGAATTTGAGCTGAAGGAATCACCGTCGGGTGAAAGGAAGCCATTACTCTGTAGTTTTTGTTTTCCACATCAACCGTTTCTCCAGGATTTGGATCACCAAGAGTAACCGCAGGGTAAGGAACCATGTGCTTGTTACTTTGTGTCCGTTGTGAGCTTTCATAACATTCCAGCTCTGGCGCTTTTAGGTCGTCTTTGAAAGTGGCGCTTTGCAGGGGTTATAGGTCAAAGTTTCGACTCAAAAGGATCGAATGACAAAAGGGTTGAGTCAATTCGACCGAAAAAAAGGGTACATTTATTATTTTATTTTTTTTACTACCGCAGCAATCTTCACGAGCATGTTGTGATGCTTGTGTGATGGGAATGAATGTAGAGTGCGATACCAAAAGCGCTGTTCGTACACAGTTCGAAATGCGTAAAAAGGCGCTCTTGTATAAATAACCGCACTTACCACGTTTACTGATCTGTGTGCGGCTGGTTGAGCCTGGGTTCAGGCCGGCCACCCGGCTTACAGGGCCAACACACTTGCAGCAATCAGCTGCGCTTCGCTGGGTTAGGAGGTTTTAAGGAAGGTCCTCCTCCTTTCTGGCAACAAGTGAAGAAAGACTCACGTGGAGTCAAATGAATGTTGTGCTGCAGAAGATGGCCAGCACACTTGCAGTATTACTCTGCGCTTCGCTGGGTTGGGAGGTTTTAAGGAAGGTCCACCTCCTCTCTGGCAACAAGTGAAGAAAGACTCACGGTCGGTTTTAGGCTTGTTAGACAGTTTTGAATCTTAGCTTTAAAATGAAAGTTAAATCTCGTTCCTAGCACGCGCGGATCAAAAGATACGGACGATTTTGTGGAGATAGATTTTCAGAAATGAAATTAAAGTTTCAGAATGACAGATGCGCTGTGGAAGGTTTTGGATCAACAGGATTGACACACAATTCTATGATACAGTTCTAGATAGGTGGAAATGGTTTGAATTAGATTATTTTAAACTAAGAGATTGGTTTGCACAGTTCTGGCTGAGTACTCACACTATAAATTTGAAATAGGCCGTCAAGGTCTGGTCAGGTTTGGACTGGACTCCTGGCGGGTGGTTCTGAAGTCACAGCTCTCTGGGTCAGCTCTGCTCTGCTGGTCTGGCACTCGGCACTGCACGGCGGTCTGGATCTCTGATTCTGCTTGTCTGGATCAAGTGGATTCTGGATACAGCACTGCTTTCTGCGTACTGGCACAGGGTTCTAGCCAGAATCAAACAGCTCAGCCCAGCTGTTTGAATAATTTGCAAAAGATTTCGAGGCCTGCTGAAAATGTTCTGAAGTCTGGATTCTAAGTTCTGGAGATGGTCCTTCTGGATATTGTCTGGTCTGGCAAAATGCTTCGCAAGAAAATGGAAAGTGAATGTCCCTTCCTGGGTTTCAATGACTCCTTTTATGTCTTTTGAAAATGGGTGTGTGCATGGGCATAACTAAGCCTGCCCCTCACAACTTATCATTGGCCAAGCTCTCCTCTCTCCCTTGATTGGGGGAAGGAACGGAGTGTCATCAGGCATCAATATTATGGCATACAGAACGAACACTCCCCTTGTCAATTTGCACACAAATCTATTTTTGATCCAAAAGCATATTTATCTATGTACCATTTTTCTAATATTATATGTCCAGTTAACATATTTTCTGTAGCACCAAACCATCCGATCCCTGTCTTTGTAAGATGTTGTGTCCACTTATGACAGAATTCTGCCCTTTTCATCAAGAACACAACCTCTAAACTTTTCCAGAATTTACACAAACATGCACAAGGAATATGGGCATCAGATGATAAAGTGTCATATTTTTAACATACATACATTCGGAGTAATACCTTATTTTCCGCTACTACCCCCCAGAACATTCCACAGAGTCCTAACACCTCTTAAAATGTGCACAGAAAAATCACAAGAATAATGATATTAATTATATAATTTTGACGAGTCTGTACTATGAATTATCCATCTTTTTAAAATTATGCTCTGGCCCAGAGGGGTGTGGTTTCCCAAAGCACATGGTGGAATTTCTGGTTTGTCCACTTCCTCCAACTCAGGTTGCTCACAGAGGCACTACTCCTCCCAGTTTCTTCCAAGAGGAAGCCATTTACGACCCCCCTAATTTAATATTTGCCTGAGCCAAGGAAAGCTCATTGTTCTGTTTCCCTGCTCCCAGGTGCTCCTCCCCTGATTCAATCAGAGAGATGTAATCTCCTTTTGGTGGGAACAGTAGAAGGCAGACAGGCCTGCAAATGCAGTTTCTGGGCAAGTTTCAACTTTTGTCAGGGGTAGTTACCGGGCAGAATTCAATCTCTTCAAGCCAGGCTTCAGCCAAAGGTCACTTCTGTTCCCAGTTTTTCTTCATTCAAATCAAACTTACAATTTTTACACATGCAGCTAGAACGCTGATTCTGAGTTCAAAACTATAACATTTAAACAGTCGCAACCTATGTGACACTCCAAAGTAAATCACTCATTTATTTTAAACATTTCGATTTTAGTGGTTTTAAATCCAATTTCACTTAAGCTGCTGACATCCACGGCTCAGCCAGTTTTGTTATAAATATTGCTTTAGGCTCTTCATCTTTCCAGATTTTGTATGCACACAAGACTACATTCTGCCAAATGTCTGCTGGTGTTCAGTGAGATTTTTGAACATCTTGCAATGTTTAAAATAGGCATTTTTAGCTTGCATTTCAGAGAAACAAAGGTGATTTAAAGGCGCTTTTTGAGCTAACAGGCACTGCTGTTTTTCCTTTGGCACCAGGTTTCACTCATGGCGCTTCTGGCCCATCCCGCTCGCACTGGTGGGTGGCAGGTCAGGCGACCATTTTGGTGTGCGCAAAACTGCGCGGTTTTCCTGGATTCAGGCGCAAATGTGGGCTTTTCGGCCATCTTGGATTTTCTAAGCCCACAGCACCAAATGTTGCAGCATAATAACTTGAACGTGGGTCAAGACACCCAACAGTCCGCCTCCTCTCTGGCAACAAGTGAAGAAAGACTCATGTAGAGTCAAATGAATGCTCTGCTGCAGACCACGGCCAACACACTTGCAGGACTCCGCCACGCTTCGCTGGGTTTGGAGGTTTTAAGGAAGGTCCTCCTCCTCTCTGGCAACAAGTGAAGAAAGACTCACATAGAGTCAAATTAATGTTGTGCTGCAGACCACGGCCAACACACTTGCAGCACTCCACAGCGCTTTGCTGGGTTTGGAGGTTTTAAGGAAGGTCTTCCTCCTCTCTGGCAACAAGTGAAGAAAGACTCACGTAGAGTCAAATTAATGTTGTGCTGCAGCTCACAGACAACACACTCACAGCCCTCTGCTGCGCTTCGCTAGGTTGGGAGGTTTTAAAGAAGGTCCCCCCCCTCTCTGCAAACAAGTGAAGGTAGACTCACATAGAGTCAAATCAATGTTGTGCTACAGACCACGACCAACACACTTGCAGCACTCCGCTGAGCTTGGCTGGGTTGGGAGGTTTTAAGGAAGGTCCTCCTCTTCTCTGGCCACAAGTGAAGTAAGACTCACGTAAAGTAAAATAAATGTTGTACTTCAGACCATGGCCAACACATTTGCAGCACTACGCTGTGCTTCACTGGGCTGGGAGGTTTTAAGGAAGGTCCTCCTCCTCACTGGCAATAAGTGAAGGACATCTCACGTAAAGTCAAATAAATGTTGTGCTGCAGACCACAGCCATCACACTTGCAGCACATTGCTACGCTTCGCTGGGTTGGGAGGTTTTACGGAAGGTCATCCTCCTCTCTGACAAGACGTGAAGAAAGACTCATGTAGAGTTAGATAAATGTTTTGCTGCAGACCACGACCAACACACTTGCAGCACATTGCTACGCTTCGCTGGGTTGTGAGGTTTTAAGGAAGGTCCTCCTCCTCTCTGACAATACGTGAAGAAAGACTCATGGACAATCAAATGAATGTTGTGCTGCAGACCACGGCCAACAACACGCAGCACTCCGCTGTGCTTCGCTGGGTTGGGAGGGTTTAAGGAAGGTCCGCCTCCTCTCTGCAAACAAGTGAAGAAAGACTCACGTAGAGTCAAATTAATGTTGTGCTACAGACCACGGCCAATACACTCGCAGCACTCCGCTGCGCTTGGCTGGGTTAGAAAGTTTTAAGGAAGGACCTCCTCCTCTCTGGCAACAAGTGAAGAAAGACTCATGTAGAGTCAAATGAATGCTCTGCTACAGACCACGGCCAACACACTTGCAGCACTCTGCCGCGCTTCACTGGGTTTGGAGGTTTTAAGGAAGGCCCTCCTCCTCTCTGGCAACAAGTGAAGAAAGACTCACATAGAGTCAAATTAATGTTGTGCTGCAGACCACGGCCAACACACTTGCAGCACTCCACAGCGCTTTGCTGGGTTTGGAGGTTTTAAGGAAGGTCTTCCTCCTCTCTGGCAACAAGTGAAGAAAGACTCACGTAGAGTCAAATTAATGTTGTGCTGCAGCTCACAGACAACACACTCACAGCCCTCTGCTGCGCTTCGCTAGGTTGGGAGGTTTTAAAGAAGGTCCCCCCCCTCTCTGCAAACAAGTGAAGGTAGACTCACATAGAGTCAAATCAATGTTGTGCTACAGACCACGACCAACACACTTGCAGCACTCCGCTGAGCTTGGCTGGGTTGGGAGGTTTTAAGGAAGGTCCTCCTCTTCTCTGGCCACAAGTGAAGTAAGACTCACGTAAAGTAAAATAAATGTTGTACTTCAGACCATGGCCAACACATTTGCAGCACTACGCTGTGCTTCACTGGGCTGGGAGGTTTTAAGGAAGGTCCTCCTCCTCACTGGCAATAAGTGAAGGACATCTCACGTAAAGTCAAATAAATGTTGTGCTGCAGACCACAGCCATCACACTTGCAGCACATTGCTACGCTTCGCTGGGTTGGGAGGTTTTACGGAAGGTCATCCTCCTCTCTGACAAGACGTGAAGAAAGACTCATGTAGAGTTAGATAAATGTTTTGCTGCAGACCACGACCAACACACTTGCAGCACATTGCTACGCTTCGCTGGGTTGGGAGGTTTTAAGGAAGGTCCTCCTCCTCTCTGACAATACGTGAAGAAAGACTCATGGACAATCAAATGAATGTTGTGCTGCAGACCACGGCCAACAACACGCAGCACTCCGCTGTGCTTCGCTGGGTTGGGAGGGTTTAAGGAAGGTCCGCCTCCTCTCTGCAAACAAGTGAAGAAAGACTCACGTAGAGTCAAATTAATGTTGTGCTACAGACCACGGCCAATACACTCGCAGCACTCCGCTGCGCTTGGCTGGGTTAGAAAGTTTTAAGGAAGGACCTCCTCCTCTCTGGCAACAAGTGAAGAAAGACTCATGTAGAGTCAAATGAATGCTCTGCTACAGACCACGGCCAACACACTTGCAGCACTCTGCCGCGCTTCACTGGGTTTGGAGGTTTTAAGGAAGGCCCTCCTCCTCTCTGGCAACAAGTGAAGAAAGACTCACATAGAGTCAAATGAATGCTGTGCTGCAGACCAAGGCCAACACACTTGCAGCACTCCGCCGCGCTTCGCTGGGTTGGGAGGTTTTAAGGAAAGTCCTCCTCTCTGGCAACAAGTGAAGAAAGACTCACGTAGAGTCAAATTAATGTTGTGCTCCAGCCCACAGCTAACACACCCGCAGCCCTCTGCTGCACTTCGCTGGGTTGGGAGGTTTTAAGGAAGGTCCTCCCCCTCTCTGGAAACAAGTGAAGGTAGCCTCACATAGAGTAAAATGAATGTTGTGCTACAGACCATGGCCAACACACTTGCAGCACTCCGCTGCGCTTGGCTGGGTTGGGAGGTTTTAAGGAAGGTCCTTCTCTTCTCTGGCAACAAGTGAAGAAAGACGCACGTAAAGTAAAATAAATGTTGTACTGCAGACCAGGGATTGTCAGTCTAGAAAAATTAGAGACCCCTCGAACGGAAGCAATGCAGGAACCAATGCAGGATAATTGGTTGGCCGAAGACCAACCGCCTCATTTAAGGTGTTAAGAATATATGCTCATTAGTCATTACATAGTTACTAGCTCAACTAGAGCGCGCCCATTTTAAGATGACCAGAATCGCCATTTTGTTTTCTCTCTCTGGTCTCTCTAACGCTGCTACTTTGCCTCATGTACAACTGCTTTGCTGTAGATAATATTCCGCTTCAATGGTGCAAGGTTACTAAAGACATGTTGAAACATTACGCTGGAGAGCCAGACAGAAATGCCCAGTTCCCTCCCTCACATATCCTTGGAGGCAAGGAGCAAGGCATTTTAATCAGCACACGGATGCCAGCGAGTCTCCTTAAAAGAATAGCAATGTACGAAACTAATATTAAAGGGTTTGAATTATGTTCTTCTTTACGGCTCCCCTTCTGAGCACTGTGAGGCCCCAGAGAGCAAGCTGACCTCTAGAGCGTGAATCGAAACCAGGAGATAGTAAGGTCTGGAATGTGCCAGTTCCCTACGCGCAGTTTGCATATGAGAACAGAAGCGCTGTGTTCTCTCTAATAAAGAATGGTGTCTGTGAATTCGAGATTGCAAACTGTTACTAAATATGGTGGTCTAAGGTGTTATATTCGTCACCATGGTCAACCATCACCTCCAATTCAAAGGGAATGAATTAGGGGCAGCATCGAATGTGTCATTACTGATTGTAAGATGCTCATTTTGTATATATGTAACTGATGTACGATTTTCACTCTCTTGTGTCCCCCGAGGTCTGTTAGACACACGTCGCGGGGCATGGGACCATTTGGCCAACTGGGACTATTTGTTTTGCAATAAACCCTAGATTTTGGGAATACAACCTTGTGTCTGGCGTATCAGTTTGTGTGTGGTGATTGTGCCTTGTTTCCACATCCAAGGGTCCCTCAGGGGCCCCTCCAAGATGGCGCCCGAATAGGGACCCTCCCCCACTTGTTCCATCGTGTACGTTGCAAAATAAGGAAGGCGGTAAGAACGGCGAGGACGGGAGCGATCAAGCCAGGATCAAGAGGTGTTCGGGGCGCCTTGCGTAAGTGATGAGATTCCTTTCTGCAGATCTGCACACAGCTGATCCCTGATCGATGTCCCTGGGCAGCGAACAAGGGGGCGAGGGTCGCAAAACGAGGCCGAGCCAAGACACGCAGACACGTCGTCATTGGTTGCGTCAGTATACGGACGAATTGTGTCTTGAAAAGACAAATCGACTAATCAGGTGAGTCGTGCCCCGATTCGTAAGTGATCCTGATATTGGTTGAGAGTTGATTTTGCAAAATCAAACACCCAGAGTAAGTTTGATTAGCCAAGGGTAAGGTTAAAACATGCCTGGGGTATCGTCCACCTTAGCATGGTTTTTCCGCTGCAGAGAACAATCTTTGGAAACTGGCCAGGTCGCGCCTCCGGGGGAACGCCGGCTTATGATATGTATGTGAAGTATGGTGTGGGAGCAATAATGTTTTGTGAAATTTGGCATAAGCAAACCAGAAAGCAGGAAGATCTTCAGTGGCGAGTAATGGTAGTTTTGAGATGGATCGGATAGATAACCTGGAATAGGTTTTGATAAGTAAGAAAGCACACCCTGCGGCACTTGATATCCTTAGGGACTGGAAGAGGGAAGCAATGCTCCGATTTAGAAGTAGAGAGAAACATGCGTGCAGGCATAAGTCAAAAGCAGAGAAAGCTGAGGAAAAGGAGGAGGAGGAATGGAGTAATAGTTTGAGGAAGGCAAATAGACGCAATCAATTGAATATTGAAAAAATATATCCACAAAGAGAGCTATTCTCATCAGACGAATTATTAAACAAAATATTAACTTAAACAAAACAAGGCACGAGGGGAGAGACTGAAAAGACTACATCAGTAGCTGCCGCGCAACCCCCTCCTGTTGCTCAGCCCCTCCCAACCCCAGCACAGCCACAGGCTGCATCAGTAACTGCACTGCCCACTAGTCAGCCAGCCCCGAGTGTTTTGCAATTACCACAGCCCCAACAGACATCTCCCACTCTCACTGCCCCCTCCGCACCTCCTCCCCAAGATGGTGCCTCTGTCCCGACGGCCCCCCAATGAGCGAATTTGAACAAAGTAAATGTATGAGAGTGACCCGCAGTGAGATCAGCAAGGAGAGAAAGCGTGAGCTGCAAGAGCAGGCGGAAATGTACATAGACGAGAATGATGGGGCATCCACACTAGCGTCGCTGTATGACTTCAGAAGGAACAATCAAAGACAGGTATTGTTGGAATGCATGGGGGAATATTTGTCGGCACAATGGACAAAGTTAATTGGGAAGTTACCACTGCAACGATTGTTGGATTTGAATGCATTAGCCCGTTGTAGAGGGAGAGATGAAGAAATAAAAGAGCATCTGAGCAGACTGTTTGAGCTTAAGAATGAACTTGATGAGGAATATGCCGAAGTACTTGCCACACCGGGGTATAGGAGGAAGGATATTGAGAGAGGTAGGAAGAAAGCGGCGGGACCTTATATGCAGCAGATTTTTTTGCCGCCACCAGGTCAGGTTGGTGGTGTACTAAAAATATGCACACGAGAAGCGCTAAAATGGATTTCAGATCCTAGTATTCCAGCAATGGAAATACATGGAATATTTGATGAATATTCTTTACCGATGAAAAGGAAAGCACTACAGACGATGGTTGAATATCTGATAAACAGAGATATAAGCGAGGAGAAAGCCAGACCCCCCCGAGACCATGGCAGTATATAAGAGGGCAATGGAACGAGGGATGGGAGAAACAGCCTTATCCCTCGATCTGGGAATATTGTTGCATATGAGAGAAGGGGGAGGAACAGTGAGTGTGGCAAGGTAGAGACTCCCGGGTGTGCACTACGCCAGCCCAGGTAACTCCAGCACATTACACAGCCCAATATGTGCACGGTCCCTTCTCTAGACAGGAAATGAATAATATAAAACAGACGATCCCTGACATACGAAAAAATCCATCGGGTTTCTATAAAGAAGTAGAGTCTTCATTGCAATCCTCAGTGTTCACTATGAGTGATATAGATCTAATATTCCCCGTAATTCTGCCAGCGGACATATGGAAACGAATAAGGAAGGTAGATGATGAGACAGCCTATGGCGCCACTTGGGCAAATTTAATACAGGAGGATAAAGATAAAGAAGTGGGTGCAAAGCCAGGGCCGAATATGATAGCATTGCCGGCACAAATAGTACACAAATTGAAAGAATTTGTCCCAGAGAAAAGAATTCAATGGGACAAATTGACTGCGTGTGTTCAAGGTAAGGACGAGCTGGCTACAGATTATTTTAACAGATTCGAAGAAGTATTTACAGATTTCAGTGGGCAGGATGTAAGCACGGAAGCGGGAAAAAGGTTATTCGTTGATAAATATGTGAGAGGATTAATACTCCTGATTCAAAATGTAATAATGACATCAGAAAGTGCATGCATAGCAAGCAAAACGTTAAGAGAAGTATTACACGTGGCCCAATATTACGGGAATCGAGTAAATACCGAGAAAGAAAGAGAAGCGAAGGATAGAACAAATTTGAAAACAAGGGTGTTACTCCAGCAAGTATCAGGACACAACAGGGGAAGGGGAAATGCACAGGGCAGGAATAATTTAAACATGCATGGAGGGCCTTTGGGATTAAATCAATGTGCGTATTGTAGAGAGGAAGGACACTGGCGAGCGCAATGTCCACACTTGCAAAATAGAGGCGTATATAGTCAGAGGAGACAGCACAGAGGGCACCCAGGAACAAATGGCCACAACAGAAACCATATGCAGCTGCACCAGAATAATCAAGGGAATAGTGCACAGAATCAAGGCCAGGTTCCGAATCAAACTACTTTTACCCAGAGTCAAAATCAGCAGGTATACAAAATGGGAATAGAGGAAGAGGCGGGAACATTTTTGATACACAATCGGGTGCATATTACAATAATAGCAGTGACTACACTTCGGATGATGTGTTGTCACCGCAATAGGACAGCCCACGACAGGGGTCGGAACCGGTGTCCATTCCCGTGAATCAGAAAGGACCCTACATAGAGATGAAAGTCGGGAATGAAGAGCATAGATTCCTCGTAGATACGGGGGCACAGACATGCTCGATAGACCATCACTTGGTTCCAGATATACCTCTGTCAGGGCAACAAAATATCTCAGTAGGGTTCGCAGGTACCCAAGTAATAAATCCCGAGTCCAAATCAGTAGCAGTGACAATAGGGCCTTTTACTGAACATTGTCTATTTCTTTTAACAGAGAATTGTGGGGAAAATCTCCTGTGATTGAATTTATTGAAAAAACTAAGCGCAGTTATCCACTGTACACCAGATGGGGTATTCTTGACTATTTCTCCTAAGAATATGCCAACATCTGAATTTGTGACTAAACCTTTAACAGGGGAATTGAGTGAGGCGCCAAGTGAATGACTATGATGTGGGATGCTTGAAGATAGAGCCAGTGAAAATTGTTGTGTGAAAAAATTGTGTGAAAACCAGGAGATAGTAAGGCCTGGAATGTGCCAGTCCCCTACCCGCAGCTTGCCCATGAAAAAAGAAGCGCGGTGTTCTCTCAAATAAAGAATGGTGTCTGTAAATTCTAGATTTCAAACTGTTACTAAATATGGTGGTCTAAGGTGTCATATTCGTCACCATGGTCAATCATCGCCTCCAATTCAAAGGGAATGAATTAGGCGCGGCATCGGATGTGTCATTACTGATTGTAAGATTTTCATTTTGTATATATGTAACTGATGTACAATTTTCACTCTCTTGCGTCCCCCGAGGTCTGTTAGACACACGTCGCGGGGCGTGGGACCATTTGGCCAACTGGGACTATTTGTTTTGCAATAAACCATAGATTTTGGGAATACAACCTCGTATCTGGCGTATCAGTTCGGGTGTGGTGATTGTGCCTTGTTTCCACATCCGAGGGTCACTCAGGGGCCCCTTCAGGACAGCATACTTGTGGCACATTTCTATGCTTCGCTGGGTTGGGAGGTTTTACGTAAGGTCCTCCTCCTCTCTGACAACACGTGAAGAAAGATTCATGTAGAGTCAGATAAATGTTGTGCTGCAGACCACGACCAACACACTCGCAGCACTTCGATGTGCTTCACTGGTTGGGAGGTTTTAAGGAAGGTCCAACTCCTCTCTGCCAACAAGTGAAGACAGACTCATGGAGAGTCAAATGAATGTTGTGCTGCAGACCACAACCATCACACTCGCAGCACATTGCTACGCTTCGCTGGGTTGGGAGGTTTTAATGAAGGTCCTCCTCCTCTCTGACAATATGCGAAGAAAGACTCATGGAGAATCAAATGAATGTTGTGCTGCAGACCACGGCCAACACACATGCAGCACTCCGCTGTGCTTCGCTGGGTTGGGAGGTTTTAAGGAAGGTCCTCCACCTCTCTGGCAACATGTGAAAAAAGACTCACGTAGAGTCAAATTAATGTTTTGCTGCAGACCCCGGCCAACACACTTGCAGCACTCCGCTGCACTTTGCTGGGTTGGGAGTGTTAGGGAGAATTCTCATAAATGTGCTAATTTCCCTTACCTTGGAGACCCCCAGCAACCTTGCTGGATTTGGGGACTTGATTTTTTTTTACCTGGAATGAGTGTGAGCCTTTTCTCCCACTCTTTCATGTATTTTGATGTGTGTTTTACTTGTGTGTTCTTTGGATATGGAGTTTTAAACAACTCCATAGGCATCATCTTTTTCTTGTGTGTCACACAGCACCCTCAGTGCAGTGGCACAGGGATGTCTTTCAAACTTCCCAAGGTTTAAGAACCCTCTCTGGGACTGACTACTGTCTCCCAGTGAATGTAAAGTTAAATTGACTTTTCTAGTCTTTTTAAATTGCTAGACCCAGGACACACTGCCTTACAGCAGAGTGCTGGAGGGAATACCTAGTATTCCCTATGCCTAAAAAACTCATGTAGCACTCAAATGCTACCCTTTCCTCTAAGAAAGGCTGGTGGCAGTGGTATTACAATGATTTTCCCGACCGCAACCTGTTTAAACGCTCCGGTAGCTAAAATCCACCGGAGCCATGTTTTTCAAGATGGCGTCTGAGCCCCCTCTGTAAAAACACATTCTAATCAACTTATTTTGCCAATTCTTTTTGGAAAGATCCTTCTAGTGTTTGTCTCTGCGTGCCAAACCAGGTCTGGTCCCTTTGTTCGTTTGCCGTTGACGGGCTTCAGTACTGAAGCCCCCCACCTGGCGCCTGATTGTCTGGGGTGGACAGGATGTGAGGGAGGTGCCCGAAACTCCCTGCGCTTAGTCTCCTAGGAGACCTGAATGCACTCTGGCGTGATTGGCTGGCTGACTGTCCGGCAAGGACAGCCACCCTGCTGTGTGAGTGGCAGCCAGGCTGGAATGAATGGGAGCAAACTGTTTAAAAGCAGGTCTCTGGGACTTGGAAGGCAGGGTTGACCACTAGAACGAAAGAACCGAAGACAAGCTGAAGGAAGACGACTGTAGCATTGGTTTATACGGTGAAGCCCTGCTGTAGGTCCGAATAGCCTGAAACTCCCTTGACAGAGAAGCCCCTTCAAGGACGACTTCTTCCCTTGAGCTGGTGGGAACAATCAACTCGCAAGCCACCTGTAAACCATCTCCATACTGGTCGAATTCTATTCAGAGTGCTGTTGAAAACCGGATAGCCAGTGAGAAGAATACCAGCTTGTGGACTTTAAGGCACTCACACCTTAAACCAACGTTTTGCCAAGCTTGTGGATCCATCCCCGTGCAGTGCAGGGACCTCCCGACGTCCTCCATCTTGTTCCCACGACTGAGGCCCAGGAACACCGAGATCTGCAGGAACTTCCAGGAACAATTGCCTCAGCTACAGCTTTTCTTCATTACAAAGGTACTGTGCGAACGCAGTTGAGACATCCTCTCTGCCGCAGTGAAAGTTCGAAAATTTTCCCAACTTTGGAGTCTTGTTCACTCTTAATACGACATGTAACTCTTTTTCATGCAAAGTACTTCTAAGAACATTGGCAAGGACTTAACCGTTTACTACAGAACTGTGCTATCCTATCCAAGACACTGAACCATTGACTTTGGTGCAGGCCTATTGAATTGAATTTGCTCTTGTGGTGAACTGAAACTATTTGCCCTGCCTACGCGTTTCATTCTTATAACCTGCGTCTTTTTATCCCCATTTAAAGTTACTGAAGTGCCATTTTGATCCCACTTCAGGGGAGCCTAACTTGTTCAGAAACCTATTGGTTTGGTACTGGAGTGTGATATTGAGCCTCTTATTGCTCGTGGAATGTTTTCTAAATGACTGTGTGAATAAATTAATATTTTTTTACAAAGAAACTTTCAGTAAGTGTTTGTTTGAACCACTGTGATTGCAAGTCCTTTGTGTAACACCTTGTACTGCTCACATCCCTCTTGAGATAAGCCTGGCTGCTCAGCCCTGCTACCACAAAACTGTGTAGTACAGACTTATACCAAAGGTGAGATTGTGCTTACACCTGTAGTCTTAATTGTGTCTAGTGCTCCCAAAGGGTACTGCATGTAATTCTGCCTAACAGGGAGGTTTTAAGGAAGGACCTCCTCCTCTCTGGCAGCAAGTGAAGATAGACTCAGGTAGAGTCAAATGAATGTTGTGCTGCAGACCACGGCCTACACACTTGCAGAACTCCCTACTAAAAACCAACTTTAGATTGCACCGGCCCCGTTCGCCGCTCAGTGATTCATGGATTTCCAACACACTCCACAATTACGTATATATATATATATATATATATATATATATATATATATATATATATATATATATTTATTTATTTTCGGGATGCTGAGGCAACTCAGAGCCAATTGAATAGTGAAGAGCGTTCCGACCCCTGTGATCTCAGGAAGAGTGAGCTGCAGGACTGATGTCATAGAGGGATCTGGGAGGGAGGGCCTTCCGCTCTGACAAACAAGCAAATGCCCGATGGGAGAAATGGTGAGCGGGGAGTAAAGATGCATGGGAGAAATGATGAGCGGGGAGTAAAGATGCATGGGAGAAATGGTGAGCGGGGAGTAAAGATGCATGGGAGAAATGATGAGCGGGGAGTAAAGATGCATGGGAGAAATGGTGAGCGGGGAGTAAAGATGCATGGGAGAAATGTGAGCGGGGAGTAAAGATGCATGGGAGAAATGGTGAGCGGGGAGTAAATATGCATGGGAGAAATGGTGAGCGGGGAGTAAAGATGCATGGGAGAAATGGTGAGCGGGGAGTAAAGATGCATGGGAGAAATGGTGAGCGGGGAGTAAAGATGCATGGGAGAAATGGTGAGCGGGGAGTAAAGATGCATGGGAGAAATGGTGAGCGGGGAGTAAAGATGCTTTGCTTTAATACTGGACTTTTCGTTTGCTATGTTTGTTTTGTTTTGGTTTTGGGTAGGCGATGGAGAAAGGCGAGAAAGAAAAGGGCCTGCCGGAAGAAGAGCCAGTTTATGAATGGGCCTATTAAACACTCCTGATCCGTGTCAAGACGAGGTACTTTCTGGTTGAACGCGTCGTGAAGTCATTGTATATAGTTTGAGAGAAGTGGAGACGTGTTATGCAGAAAGCTGTGTGAAGAGAGGAGGAAGCTGTTAATTGTCAAGTGTTAATGACGGCTAACGTCAGTCAGCTGAGAACCCCCTCGAAGATAAGGGCAGCATGACATACAGGACCCAAGCCCAAAGCAGAGTTTGGCAATACGCAGCTGTTAGAGTTGACACATCCGCTGTGAGGAGCGGAATACGCCATCCGCTTCGTTTCAGCCCTGCCGAAGACGGGCTTGCGTCTAGCGTTCCCATCAGCCGAAAGGAGCAGCTGCGGGGTGCCGTGCTGATCGGGGCCCTCTCCTTTGTGGGGGCAGTGAGTAGCCGAGCCTCCAAGAGGCTCATTGAAGCTGCGGCAGACCTCATCCGAAAGAGGCACAGTATTTGTCAAGACACCAAACTCCGCGAAGAAAGGGGGTCAAGCGAGAGCATGAAAAGAAGCACGGAACCCATCTCACCAGGAGAGAAGCTTACGAGACGAACGTCGGAGTGCCTGGAGTTACAGAGTTCAAGCATTCTTATGGAAAACGGAGAGACTGTTTGATGGAGCCCAGCAAAAGGGAAGAACGCTTAGACTAATCCTCTTATAAACTATATTCTGTTACACAGTACTAGTGTGAAAGTAAAAGGAGCTGACTAATAAAAAAGAGTTCAAATAAATCGTATAGTGTCTAGCCTATCTCTACCTGCTCTATCACACTTTCTTTATTAATTTTTTTCTCCAAATTACAACCAACAAACAACCACTTCTCCCGCTTCTGTCCCACTCCTCCAGTCTCCCCCCCACCCATCAACCCCCACCCCCGCGACTCACAATAATCCCAGTCCAGGTTCTCCATCATGCAACATTTAATGTCTTGACAGTTCATTGTTGTCCTTCATTTATTTCGTTAATTGGGACCAGTCCAGCATCCAAACTTGTCCTATGACTGGTCAATATGCAACATCACACATGTACCTTGGGAGATCGCGCCCGTTGGGTGACACTCTCTAGATATTGGGCCTCATTACAAGTACTCCGGTCCGGAATTAACACTGCCGGTAAAACCATACCGGCACCGTTTGCATGTCCGCGCAATCATGACCCGCGGCCCCGGTAATAGCACCACCCTAAACCGCCACCGCGGAAATAGGGTTCCCCTTAATTCCGCCTGCACGGAAACCCCTCCGTTACCGGCAACACGAAACACCGTGAGCATCACAACTAGCGCGGACACGGAAATACCGGGAAAAAAATGGCGGAAATACCGTGATCACGGTGGCGGAACCGCCGCCACCGCGAACATGGCGTTATACACTGCCGGCTGAACTGAATCAGGGCACAGGTGCACCAAATCAGCCCAGCTGGACCTAGCAGGCCACTGGGAGCCTACAAAAGGGCCACACCCAGCCCAACACAACACAGAACCATGCAGGCAGCAGGGCTAGTAGCACTGGGACTGGGCCTACTCAACCAACAGGCAGTACTGCACATGGTGGCAGCAATGGCGCAGAGGAGGAGGCGTAGGCGGAGGAGGCGCAGGCGGCAACCAGCCAACCCTGCAGCTATGGCAAACCCCATTGCCCAGCCAGCCCGACCCCGCCGCCAGCCACCAATACCACGCATCAGGGCCTCACCCTGGAACCTCACCCCAGGACAGATCCACACCCTATACCGGCTGGACCGTGCAACAATCATGCACATCACCGCCATGATTGAGGACAACATCAGCAGCCTAATTGACACCCCCACTGCCATCCCCCCCCTCTTGAAGGTTGTCTCAGTTCTGCATTTCCTTGGCACTGGCACCTATCAACACACGGTTGGTGAGCTGCACGGCATATCACAACCGTGTTTCTCAAAAGTCCTGGTACAGGTACTGAATGCCATGTTGCGCCATGTGTCGGAACACATAGCCCTACCCCGCACCCTCCCCGGGGTCATTGCCACCAAGTTGGCCTTCCATGCCATAGCAGGCATGCCAAATTGCATAAGCGCAGTTGACTGCACCCACGTCGAGCTGACAGTACCACATGCAATTGAGGCGGTGTTCCGCAATAGGAAACAGTATCACTCTTTGAATGTCCAGATGGTTTGTGATGCCATGCAACTGATTACACACTGCTGCGCACGTTTCCCAGGCTCATCACATGACTCAATGGTACTGCGGAATTCCACGTTGCCACGGTACATGGAACGCTATGCCGGACAAAGCACGTGGCTATTGGGTGAGTACAGCTGACGATGCTACAACCCTGTCGGAGTGGTGTGTGTGTGTCCAGGCAATGAGCATTGTGAGTGTGCCGCTGTGACCGCACATGCATCACCCCCCTTCCATCTACCAAATACACAGCGGATGCCAAACATCATGAAGGAAGACATGACAGGGCACCACAATGTGCCCGTGCACACACTGCCACAGCCAATCCCGTCACTGTCCCATGAACCCTGTGCCACTGCAGACGCCCACCCTCAATTGAAACACTGCCCCAAAAAGTACGAGAGGCGTGTAAATGATACGACGAGTATTTACTACTTCCGTACAGTGGAGTCACTCTGCCATGTGTGGACAGCACTGCACCATGACATGCACACAATCAAATGTCACCCGCAGGGCACAGCAAACATGCAAGTCAATGTGTAGGCCCATATGCAGTCAGCGACATTCCTCCTGATGGCCAAAACATACCTCCAGACACTGCATGGTTCATATGCATGAATGAATGATGATATAAGAATGCACAGCAGCAGATGAGGACATGATGCCACAAACACTGACATGTTCCCCCATCTACATCCCATGTAGGTGATGCGGGATATGCACTCACGCCATGGTTGATGACACCTGTACGGAGACCAAGGAACAGGCATGAAGAGGCATACAATAGGGCACATATCCGCACACGTGGAATGATTGAGAGCAACCTTGCCCAAGGGACCCGTTAGCCTACTCGAGCGCCTCCTTGGACTGGCAGTAGTGGAGCTGGATGGGGTGGTAGTGTTTGATTGGCCAGAATCAGGGATTGAGGGCATCCGTGCCAGATTTGCCTGTTGGCCAACCAACATGGCCTCCACAAGCCTGGAGGTGTGGTCATTGCCCTCCCGCACATGGTGTGCAAGGGTCACTATGGTGCTCGCAAAGCGTCCAATGGACCTCGACAGGCGACGCACTGAGGCGCTGTAGCTCTCCCTCTGCAGCCTGGATTCCTCTAGCTGCCTCTCCACCAGCTGGGTGAGGGTAGCCTGCTGGTCCTCCATCCGCTGCATGCGGGCATTCAGTTCGGCCATGGATGGGGTGGGCGACCTCATGGGACTCCCCAGTGAAGTGGGGCTGAACCCCAGCTCATGGAAGGAGCCCAGGTCTTCCAATGTGGGCATCTCCCCCTGTGGCCCCGTTTCCGAGTGCTCTTGCGGGGCACTGTTATCACTGCAGGCCGCCCCCTCTGCAGTGCTGCTGCCTTCGGTGTTTTGTTGGGTGGCCATGATAGGTTCCTGTGGCACCTGTCTGGACTCAGCCAGTGTGGAGATGGGGGGGATGTTGGTGGTGGTGGTGGTGGTGGTGTGATGCACATCTGTAGTGGCTGGTAATATGGCCAGAGGTGCAGAACTGCCGGCAGCATCCTCCTGTGTGGTGGCGGTGGCTAGTGTACTTGCCGATGCTGATTGGCTGGCCTGTTGTGCAGTATCACTGTCACTTGAAACGGCTGTGGGGACACAAAGGGCATGCAATTAGTGTTGTTGTGGTGGCAGATGGGTGCATCACATGCGTCATTAAGATTGTACATTGAATAGTGTTAGTCACATGCATCTGATTGCTGGTGTCTGCATTCAGTGATATTGGTTGCCATACGGATCATAATGGGTCCTTTGGCCCACACATGCACTGCCTGGGGGGGGGGGTTGTTAATGGGTCCTTTGGCCCACACATGCACTGCCTGGGGGGGGGGTTGTTAATGGGTCCTTTGGCCCACACATGCACTGCCTGGGGAGGGGGATTGTTAATGGGTCCTTTGGCCCACACATGCACTGCCTGGGGGGGGGGGTTGTTAATGGGTCCTTTGGCCCACACATGCACTGCCTGGGGGGGGGGATTGTTAATGGGTCCTTTGGCCCACACATGCACTGCCTGGGGGGGGGGGTTGTTAATGGGTCCTTTGGCCCACACATGCACTGCCTGGGGGGGGGGTTGTTAATGGGTCCTTTGGCCCAGTACTCACAACTGCATATTTACATGTGGCATTCATGTTTGGGCACTTACCGGCATCTGCAGGTGGGCTCACTCCTGCCTCAGCCTGCCCAATCCCATGGATTCCCTCTAGGTGGAGGACGCTGCTGCAACGCTCCTCCCATGCTTGCAGCCTCAGTGGGGAAGGGGGTCCTCCGCCTGTCCCACTGCTGCGTTGGCGGTGCGTGGAAATGAGGTTGCGTACCCTCAGCCTCAGGTCGTCCCAACGCTTGTGGCAGTCCTTCACGCTCCTCACTGCCACGCCCACAGCGGTGCACTTGCGTGCAGCTTCGGCCCACACCTCCTTCCTCCGCTGCTGTGTGGCACGCCGTTGGTCGGCGCTGAACAGCATCTCAGCATTGTCCACAATGTGCTCCACCAAGACGGTTAGCTCCGCCTCGCTGAAGCGCTGTTTGCGCTGCCTCTGAGCAGGAATCCTGGCAGACATGCTGGTGGTCCCTTTTGGCTTCTCAGAGTCAGGATTGTGCTTGTGCTGGCTCTGGATGGCAATGGATTGTGCTTTTATATGATGGCCGCCTCTCTGTTTCCTGTTTTGGCGATCATGGTATTTCCGGTTCCGTGTCCGTGGCGGCGGAGGCGGAAACGGGTTTTGCGCCACTTGTGGCTTCGTTATTTCCATTTCCGTGGGGTATTCCGTGACGGCGGTAACAACGTTTCCGAGTCCGTGTGGTGCGCGCGACCGACAGCGTGTAATCGTGCGGTTTTTCCGCACCCTTGCGGACACGGAAACGTTTTTACCGCCATCACGGATTTTGCACGGTCCCGGACTGGCAGGTTGTAATGAGGCCCATTGTCTGAACGGAGGCCAATAGTCTATCGGGCGACTAGTTGTGGGCAGCAACGTTGCGTATTTAGTTTCCCTGAGTTTGCACATTTTCATACTTTCCAGCCAAGCAGTGAACATTGGAGGTCTGATCTTGCCCCAATGCTTTGTCCCCAGGTATCTAGCCATTGCTGATGCCATTCCCAACAGTCTCTTTTCAACTCGGGACCCTCCCTCACTTAAAGCCAGGAGCCACAGTGCCGGAGAGTATTCCCACACCTGGGGTAGTATTTCCAACATCACTTTGTCAATAATCCCCCAAAACGGTCTGATACTGGGGCAGTCCGACGCCGTGAGATAGAAGTCCGCTGGTTCTTTGTTACATCTCTTGCATGCCAGTGATCTCTCAGGATAGTATCTACTTAATTGTACCGGGAAGTAATATGCTTGATGCAGGAATTTGTAGTGAATCAACTTATAGCGGGCATTCAAAGAGATTTGGCGGGTTTGCATACAAATGAGCTTCCATTGGTCCTCGCTTAAACTGCTCTCCAGACTGGCCTCCCACACTCCCTTGAACCTTTGCCGCCGAGTCCCTCTTCCATTTATGACCATTTTATATATGGTTGAAACCAGTTTGCCTGATGACAGTGGTTTAATCACGTATTTTAGGGCCGGGTGGGGCGTTAGTGCACGCAGGAAGTCGGGCCATTTAGTTTACAAGGCCCCTCTGAGCCTGTAGTATTGGAGTAGGGTTACATCATTGTGTTCCCTCCTTGTTCGTAGCTCACCCCATTGTATGAACGGATCCTCCTGTACCAGATCTCCCAGCTTCTGCAACCCCAGGTTCCGGAAGTGATGTGCGAGCAGGATGCCGACAACGTTATTTAGTGGGAAGTCAGGGTGATAATGTGGGGAGGGCTCCAGCAGGTGGCTTACCTGCTCTCATGCGCTACATGTTACCGCTATAGGCTGGACCTCCCCCCTCGGAACTGTATTTCTAATTCCCCAGCGCATCCCCATCAATTTGTCCGGCCTAGCTACCGCTTTCGCTGTCATGATGTGTGGGACCGACGGTGGCGGGGGATTCCAACCTGCGATATATTGTAGTTGTGCTGCAATGTAGTCAAGCTGTATTTCGGGGTATTCCAACCCACCGTGTTTGTACGTGGTTGCAAATGTCTCATACACTATGCAGGGTTGCTTACCAGCCCACACCAATCTTATCATCATTTTCTGAGTGCGGGTCCAGTATTGATTTGAGGGCCATATTGTCAAACTAGAAATTATATCGTGCCTCCTATTGCTATGAATATATGTATATTGGCCTACGCCAAGCTGCTAACAAGCTGCTTATAAACTACATGTGAATAAACTCGCATTGCAAGGTCCTGACCTTAGAAACCATGTAAACTGTCATTTTGGGTCAAGCCGCCATATTAGGTTTTCTTGCTCTATAAAGTCACCATGTGAGCTAAAATGGTAGCCTATGTTATTCAGAACAGAACTCGATTGTCATGACCTCTGTACAGCTAATGTATAACTTGCCTGCAGGCCACTTGTTAGGGTCATGAGCTGAGACCTTGTCCTTCTGATGACCTGTGTGCAATGGATTACCTGTATCACCGAAACTGATCTATAATTGAATGAGAACACCTGCTTAACTATATTGTATAAATTAAGTCCCGCATTGTAATGTTAGGCCTAGATCATACACTAATATACATTTAGATGAGCATATGAACTAGATTTGACCTGGCAAGGGACCCTAGAGCAGTAACTTATTTATGGAATGGTTAACCCAAAGGAGGGCTGAACAGCAGGCTTGAAATGTATAAAAACCTGACTGTTTCAATGAATATTGGCACTCACTGAGCACACCGAACCACGCCGGAGTTCGCTGTGTTGTACTGAGGGTCGATAGCTATCTGAATTTTGTTCTGTTCTTTTGTAACTGGATTCAGTATAAAATAAAGTACTTTGTATGTTCCTTTGTAACCTGTGTTTGGTGTGTTTCCTTTTTGGTTACCCTGCCTCATATTATTTCCTTGTTTTCACAGTTGGCGCCCGGAATAGGGACCCTCAAGATTGATGCCGGATTATTGAAGGTTGACGCACGCTATCGGTCCGGGATCGGAGGGTGTGACATAACGGGCCCGACTGAACGAGACGCGACACCTCAACAGCGCTGCACGATCCGTTCCCTGGACGATAGCCGTGTGGTCTGAGACGGCATCTTGACGAGGGTCCATTTTTTGAGCCAGGCAGATTTGCCGAAATCACCATACACAAGGTAAAATTCGTTAGGTAAGTCCTTTGTAAACCGATCGGTCCTCCTTAGGTTTGGTCAGGTGAGTCGTTACCCGACTCTTAATTTAACCCTGACAATTTGAATTTGGCGCTTTGTATCTGCAGACACAATTATTGACCAGGTAACACTGAGTATTTGAGAAATGCCTGGGAAATTGTCCAGCTGCTTTAGGGCATTATAGACAATCTTTGGAATTTAGCCGTCCGGCACCACAGGAGGGGTCGCTGGCATGTACTATGTACTGTAAGCATGGCATTGGAAGTGTAGTATTTAATAAAATTTGGCACAGACAAACCAGACATGCCTCCGAACTTCAGTGGCCAGTCAATGGTAGTTTTGAGATCCCTCGTATTGAATATTTAGAGTCAGTCTTGTTAAAAAAGAAGGCCAGACCTGCAGCATTTGATGTTTTGCAAAATTGGAAAAGAGAAGCGTTGCAGCAGCTTAAAAGTAGGGAAAAACACGTGCGCCGTCATAAAACAAATGCTGAAAAGGCGTTGTTATATGATCAGGACAAACAGTCTGAGTCGGTTAGGGAAATGGACAGGGCTTTCTCACTCGGTATTCAGAAAATCTATCCTTCTAAAGATCTTCATGTTTCTGATGAGTTTATCGACAAATTGTTAAATGAACGAAGGCCTGGTGCCTCTGCACCACCTCCGTATGTTCCTCTTCCTCCTGCTGTACCTCTTCCTGCTGTTATTCCTGCTCAACCTGTTGCTCCTATTCCTCCGGTTGTTGTTCCTCCACCTGCTCCTCTGCCTCTTCCCATTGCAACAGTAATAGTACCTCCATTGAATTTGCCTGCACCCTCACTCCCAAGTAGTTCTGTACCGCTTGTAGTTGATCAGGGTGCGGGGTTGAGGATTGTTACTCGTAATACTGTTCCTACAGAAAAGAAACAGGATTTGTTTGCATGGGCTAAGCATTGTATGGAGAGAGATGATCGAGCTAATGTTCTTGCCACACTTTCTAATATGGATAATTTTCCTGAGAAAAATGTTTTCATTGAAGGTTTAGGGATTCATTTATGTGTAATGTGGGGTAAATTAAATAATGCAGACCTCCCACAAGGGTTGAGGGACCTGAATACTTTAGTGTTTTGAAGAGACACTGTGGAGAAGGTACATGAGCATGTTGAGAGGATATTTGAGTATAGAAAGGACTTGGAAAGGTTACGGAATGAGGATGACGAAGAAGAAAGTATGTATGTACAGAAACTATTTCTTCTGTGTCGTAAATCGACATCTGAGGAGGCGCGAATTTGTACAAAAGATGCGATTAGATGGATTTCAGACATATCGATAACTCCAGTTGAGGTATATGACACATACAGACTTAGCTCTGTTGCTTAGTAAGCGTTCGGAGTTGCCTACATCTCAGTTGCCTATGAGAGAGGTTCCTCCGACATTTGTCCCAAAGGTTGAGATTCCTGCTAATGCTGCAGCAGGTACACCTGCTGTGGACATTCCTGCACATTATGTATCGCAGTTTGTTCACGTCCCGTTTTCACGACAGGAAGTGAATACTATTAGACAAACTATTCCTGACATTAGGAAAAATCCGACAGGGTTCTATAAAGAGATAGAGTCCGTTTTGCAGTCCTCAGTGTTTACCCTAGGCGACATTGATTTGCTATTCCCTGTACTCCTGCCTGTAGATTTGTGGAAACAAGTTAGAACTATAGACAATGTACCAGGGTTGGGAGATACATGGGCTAACATAGTTAGGCTTGATGGGGAAAGGCCAGCTGGTGAGAGACCACCTCAGGTGATACTAACTTTGCCTGACAGAATCATTGCAAAAACTGAAAACTATAATCCCCGAAAAGAGAATTATTTGGGACAAGCTTATGGCCTGTGTCCAAGGAAAATCTGAGGGTGCTACAGAGTTCTTTAATCGGTTCGAACAGGTATTCTCGGATTTCAGTGGACAAGACTTAGGCACAGAGTCTGGGAAAAGATTATTTGTGGACAAATTTGTACGTGGATTGCTGCCTGACATCCAGTCACAAATTATGTCTTCTGAGAGCGCTTGGCAGGCGAAATCCCAATCAGAAGTACTGCACATGGCTCAGTACTACGAGAACTGTGTCAATAATGAAAAAGATAGAGTCGAGAAGAGAAAAGGTGATTTGAAGACTAAAGTATTGTTACAGCAAATTGTTAGAGGCCCCAGAGGGGGTAGTTCGCAGATTAGAGGTCAGTATGTTCCACAAGGGAATGTGCCCATGGGTCCTGTGAATATTAACCAGTGTGCCTATTGTCGCCAGGAGGGTCTTTGGCGTGCACAATGCCCCGTCCTTCGACAGAGGTCGAATAACACATTTGGAAATATGGGTAGACGATCCAGAGGTCGCCTGGGTGTAGGGGGCCCTGGTAGAGGCCAGTTTTCGCAGGATCCCCAACAACCTTTTTCACAGGATAATCAGACTTCGAGTGTGGATACTAGAAACATATTTGATCATCCTTCTGCTGCATAGCTATCTGAAGAGCTTCCTTTTGATGATATTTTGTTTCGTTAGGATTGCCCGAAGCAGGGTTTGGAACCTACACCTATTCCCGTTAATCAGAAAGGTCCCTACTCACTTCAGTGTTGTGGACCTAAAGAATGCTTTCTTCAGTATTCCTATACATGAGGATAGTAGATACTTGTTCGCGTTCACCTTAGGGGGACGCTCATTCACATTTACTCGTGCACCTCAAGGCTATACTGAGAGTCCTAGTATTTATAGTAGGGCTTTGAAAGAGCAGCTTGATACCCTTGGATTGCCCCCTACTTGTACGTTGCTTCAATATGTTGATGATTTGCTTTTAGCCGCTGACTCTGAGAGCTCTTGTAAAGAGGGCACTGTGTTGTTGCTCATCCATCTAGCTAAGCATGGTCACAAAGCTTTGCTCAAAAAGTTTCAATATTGTTGCCAGGAGGTCGCCTATTTAGGCTAGCTCCTGTCAAAGGAGGGAAGAAGGTTGACACCTGAAAGAATAAAACACATTTCTGGCATGTCTGTCCCAAATACACAAAAGGAAGTTAGAGCCTTGATAGGTATGGCTTCTTACTGTAGGTTATGGATCCCAAACTTCTCACTAGTGATAAAACCGATGTTGGCCTTGACGAAGAAGGGTATTTTTTCGCCATTGCCATGGAATACGGAGCATCAACATTCATTCCAGTTGCTCAAGACTGCATTATGTTCGGCGCCAGTTTTGGGCACACCGAACTATGAGAAGGCCTTTGTGTTGTTTGTGCATGAATGTGATGGATGTGCTTTTGCTGTATTAACGCAGGAACATGGAGGGAAGAATAGGCCATGCGGTTACTACTCTTCTGCCCTTGATCCTGTTGCATGCGCTTTGCCAAGATGTTTGCGCGCTGTCGCTGCTGCTGCTGCGTCTGTAAAACATAGTGAGGGAATGGTCCTAGGCCATGATTTAACCCTGATGGTGCCTCACTCTGTAGATATTCTATTGAACAAAACCCAAACGCAACACCTCACTTCCGCACGACTGACAAGATATGAATTAATCTTGTTTGCTCACCACATTCAAATTATGAGGTGCTGCGTTCTTAATCCGGCTAAACTCCTACCTTTTCCGCAAAATACTGTTTGCGGTGACGAAGAGTCACATGACTGCCTGTATACTACTGAACAAGATACAAAAGGCAGAGTTGATTTGAGGGACACTTCTTTGGATAACCCACAAGGGGAGCTGTTTTGTGATGGCTCCTGCTTCAAACTACTGGATGGTACATCCACAGCTGCTTATGCAGTCACTACATTGAGTACGGTTGTGGAGACCAAGAGAATTACGCATAACTCTGCGCAGGCCGCAGAGATTATAGCATTGACTCGAGCTTGTGAGCTTTCCGAAGGGCTAACAGTAAACATATATACTGATAGCCAGTATGCCTTTGGGGTGGATCACAACTTTGGGAAACTTTGGTCAGAGAGAGGGTTTTTAACTTCGCATGGCAGCAAGATCCAACATGGCTCCCTGATAGTACAATTGCTTTCAGCGCTTGCGCTCCCGAGTCAGTTAGCAATCATTAAGTGCGCAGCACATCACAAGATTATAGATGATGTAGGGAAAGGGAATGCTTTCGCTGATCAAATAGCTAGACAAACTGCCTCTGATCTCTTCACGGAGATGTATGTTTCAAGGGAGACTGTAGATGCCTATTCAATGGATGAGGGTGTTGGGTCTGTACGGGATATTCAAGCCGATGCCACATTAGAAGAATCCAAGAGGTGGGCTGAGGGCTTGGGGAAACTCGATGATGATGGGTGTTGGGTGGACATGGTTGAAGGGAAATGGTTGCTTCCTAATGCCTATATAGTAATGATGGTTACCATGGCACACGGTCCCACACATGTGTGCGCTCAACAGATCACGAGAATGTTAGAGAAAGTCTGGGTAAATGATAAGATTTAAAAAATTGCCCAGCATTATGTCCAAAATTGCATGATTTGCCTACAACACAATGTGGGAAAGGGGACAGCAACTCCAAGAGGTAGCTTTGGGCCTCCTTCTGTCCCGTTTGAAGTGATTCACTTTGACTTTATTGAAATGGAGCGATGTAACAATCTAAAATATGTCCTTGTGGTCATTTGTGCCTTCAGTAAGTGGGTCGAGGCTTTCCCTGTTAAAGACGCTACAGCCATGACCACTGCAAAGACCATGTTGAAGGAATTCTTCCCACAGTTCGGTTTGCCGAGAGTTATCTGGTCGGATAATGGTCCGCATTTTATCGCTGCTGTAATTCTACAGATATGTACGGCATTGCAAATTGACAAACGATTCCATTCGGCCAGACATGCTCAGAGCGCCGGATTAGTGGAAAGACACAATGGTATCATAAAAAACAAGCTCGCTAAGACGTGTGCCGGCACCAAACTAAAATGGCCGGACGCCTTACCGATCGTGTTACTTTCAATGCGGACAACCCCTCAAACTAAGACTGGGCTCTCTCCCTTTGAGGTGGTAATGGGGAGACCTGCTAATATTTGGGGTTTGCCTAAAAGCTGCGCATTGCACGATGTAGAAAATGTACTTCTCTCCGACTATTGTAACCAATTGACTAAAAACCTGTTTTCAATGTATCACCAGGTGCGAGAGGCATTGCCGGTGAGGTACGAGGGCCCCGGTCACAGTCTACGACCAGGGGATTGGATCCTTGTTAAATCCTTCGATAGAGCGTCTTGCCTCGCACCACGTTGGAGGGGCCCCTACCAGGTGGTCCTGGTCACTCAGACTGCGGTGCGGGTAGGAGGACGTCGCCACTGGATCCACGGCAGCCACACCAAACGGATCCCACACCCAGTGCCATACAATACAGAAGATGCAGAACCCCTTTCCGACATTGAAACCAACGTACCCGAAACGGCAGACGGTGGAGAGAGAGTATCGGAGGCCGTTCCGGAAGTTGTAACGCCCGACAAAATGGCCATCTTGCCTCCTTGTTCTCCCACTGCATCGTTTGTGGATCATCCATCTTCTGATCCAACTTCCGTTCACTCGCCACCTCCTGTGGGAAGTGACGACATCCTGTCTGCTGATTCTTTTGCACCGGAAACTGTGAAGTATAATCTCCGCCCAAGGAGATAGGTTTGCAATACGGCTCTTGCTGTACAATTGAAAGAATTTGAGGGCTTGCCTTTTTTTGGCCCAATTGCATAAAGGGTTCTGCTGGCTAAGGGTTGTGGGAAAAGACATTAAGAAGACGCGCGACCGGAGTCGCCAGCAAACAAACATTTGGTGTTTCTCGATTGAAGACGACAATGCCCGCATCTGCTACCGTTCGTACTGAACCTTTGGACAAAAATGTGACTAGGAGAGACAATGAGCAGATATGTATGGGGGCCCCGAAAACGTTTTGTTGTCTACTGGTGATAATCACGGGACTTTTAGTAACTGTTGGTTGTGGGTTTTGGTATTTGGAGAGAATGTACCCTTTGAATGATGTCCTACCTGTTGAAAATATAACTGTTGTTCCCACTCCTTCTGTGCAACTACATACCTTGTCACCTAGAGATCTTTTGCATAGACGGAATTATCAAAATAACACTCTACTTCTAATTATGAATGCTACCCATGCAATCTTTAACAGAACCAATTGTTGGATCTGCTCGCATTTACCGCAACATGGGGATAAGGGGCTAGGTTGGTATATTCACCCTTTACCTTTGACAACTGCTTGTTATGCTTCACTTAGAGCACTGTTCTTTGGCCGATGGAACGATAGCATCTCGGGGAACTTTGATGGCACTAATTTGAATAGTTTTGAGAAACGTGTTCTGACTCCCCTGGGATGCTCGCTTTTCGCAAATAGGAGTAAGCTCAATATTGCTTCTATTAGGCCTTCTAATAGACTGTCTCGTCCTTTCCAATCTTTGATTTCCTTTAAAATGGCTCCGATAGGCAATAAGGATGCCGTGCCTCCTTCTTATACTGTTAACCATAGCCCCGATTCAGTTTCTTTCTGCATACAGAGGAATGGCACCCGGTCAATGGGAGATTTTAAAGGTTGTGCCAACGTTGCAAATTTGACTGGGGAAGACAGACCTTTGTATGTAGGCGAACCTATCTATTTTGTTTGCGGTAATGTAGCATTTCCATGGTTGCCCAGGGATTGGCAGGGAACTTGTTATCTAGGAATCCTGTTACCTGGGGTGTTTATAGCAAGTACTGTAGAGGTTTCGAAGGCTCGTCCACGATGGGACGAGAATGGCGACACTTCAGCACAAGTTTTAGGAGATGTAGCGAAATCATTCCTTCCATTCTTTGGGCAGATAGCGAATTCCGAGGATATCAGTAAACTAGCGAGAGTACTGAAGAGAACCATCAACCGGACCACAGATATACTCTATAATATGACTTTAGAGCAGAAAGCGATCAGATTGGTAGCGCTTCAGAACCGGATGGCATTAGATGTCATTCTGGCTGAACGTGGTGGAGTATGTAAACTAGTGGGGTCCGCTTGCTGTGTTTTCGTACCGGATTCCTCCCCAACTATTTTTAAGGCAATACAGAATCTGCACATTCTTACTTCAGAAGTGCATGTTCCCGAGGGAAATTGGGATTTTAGCGCTTGGTTCTGGGACTTCTTGCGGTCTTGGGGTTGGAAAGTGCTTTCAGTCTTGCTGATTATTTTGGGAAATCTGCTATTTCTTTGTTGTTGTATCCAATGTCTACCAAGTATATATTCAATGCTAGGGGGATGTTGCGCTCAGGTGATAGGTACAATAGGACATAAAGTGTATGCCCCGGATAAAACCTCTAAGGAGTATGTACTGAAAGAGATCTTAGTAAAAGATCTAATGGCGATAGATATTTCTGACAGCTATTCAGGGTGTATGGACGATGACACATGGAGTTATTTGCATGAAGATCATAAGTAGTTTAGCACTTGGCATAGGTCAAAAGGAGGGTTTATCAAACTAGAAATTATATCGTGCCTCCTATTGCTATGAATATATGTATATTGGCCTACGCCAAACTGCTAACAAGCTGCTTATAAACTACATGTGAATAAACTCGCATTGCAAGGTCCTGACCTTAGAAACCATGTAAACTGTCATTTTGGGTCAAGCCGCCATTTTAGGTTTTCTTGCTCTATAAAGTCACCATGTGAGCTAAAATGGTAGCCTATGTTATTCAGAACAGAACTCGATTGTCATGACCTCTGTACAGCTAATGTATAACTTGCCTGCAGGCCACTTGTTAGGGTCATGAGCTGAGACCTTGTCCTTCTGATGACCTGTGTGCAATGGATTACCTGTATCACCGAAACTGATCTATAATTGAATGAGAACACCTGCTTAACTATATTGTATAAATTAAGTCCCGCATTGTAATGTTAGGCCTAGATCATACACTAATATACATATAGATGAGCAGATGAACTAGATTTGACCTGACAAGGGACCCTAGAGCAGTAACTTATTTATGGAATGGTTAACCCAAAGGAGGGCTGAACAGCAGGCTTGAAATGTATAAAAACCTGACTGTTTCAATGAATATTGGCACTCACTGAGCACACCGAACCACGCCGGAGTTCGCTGTGTTGTACTGAGGGTCGATAGCTATCTGAATTTTGTTCTGTTCTTTTGTAACTGGATTCAGTATAAAATAAAGTACTTTGTATGTTCCTTTGTAACCTGTGTTTGGTGTGTTTCCTTTTTGGTTACCCTGCCTCATATTATTTCCTTGTTTTCACAATATGGTATGTTATTAAATATAAATAGCATTTATGGAAGAATCACCATTTTCGCCAGAGCAATTCGGGCAGCTTGGGAAATAGGGAGCAGGATCCACGACTCGACTTTCTGTTATAGAGTTTCTAGCACTTTCATGTAGTTATCTTTATAAAGCGCTTCGACCATTGTGGATACTAATATGCCTAGGTAGCGTATCCCGTGGGGGCGCAATCGACAATCAGCACCTATATCGGCCTGTCGAACCTCTGGTCTTAAAGGGAGAATCTCAGATTTATTCCAATTGATCCTGAGGCCTGACATTTCTCCAAATCTGATTACCTCTTCCATTAATGGGTTCAAATTCTGCTTTGGATTTTTAATATACAATAAAATATCGTCTGCATAAAGGGATATAATAGTTCGGTGTGCATTAATGCAGAGCTCCCTATGTTCATGTAGTCCCGCATGTGGCATGCTAATGGTTCTATAGCTAGGGCCAAGAGGATTGGCAAGAAGGGGCATCACTGGCGTGTGCCCCTCAAGGGAAAGATGTATTCCAATACCATCCCGTTTCTATATATTGCAGCTCTAGGGGCTGTATAGAGCAAACTGACCTAGTTGATAAATGTAATGCCAAATCTAGCCCGCCTAAGCACCTCGAAGAGGAAGGGCCACTCGACAGAATGAAAGGTTTTCTCAGCGTCGAGGGCCGCTACCACTATTGTGATATCAGGATTCACGTTGTGCATCATGGTGAATAGGCGTTGTAGGTTATTCTGAGTTAAACGGCCTGGGATAAAACCGGCCTGGTCGGGGAGGATCAATACCGGCATGTGTGGTAGCAGGTGCCCAGTTAGTATCTTTGCCAATATTTGATTGTCAGTGTTTATAAGTGATAATGGCCTCTACGACCCCAGCTGTTGGGGGTCTTTACCCAGTTTCGGCTGTATGGTTATGAGCGCCGACCTAGTTGACTCTGGGAGGACCCCCCCACCATTGCCCCCTCATACATGCCCAGGAGATGGGGGAGAAGATCATCCACATATGCTTTATAGAACTCGGCAGTTATGCTATCTAGCCCAGGGCTTTGCTACTGAGGAGCGAGTTTATAGCTTCTCGGATGTCCTCCTCTGTGATCGGGGCATTTAGCTCCTCCCCTTGTTCCTGATCCACCCAGCCTAGTAACAGAGCGTCATGGCCAAGGGTATGGCGCGACGCGTAGAGTTGGTCATAGTACTCCCTAATTTCTTGGTTTAGTCCCTGAACATCTTTGATACTATCCCCATTCTGGCCAACAGTCTCAGCTATGGGGGAAATGTGTTGGTCTTGTCTAATGGCCCATGCCAGCGTTCTTCTAGGCTGATCCCTCCCCCCGTATCTGGTTGCCGCTATTGGGTCACCTATACATTTTTCTCCGCTAGCTGTCTGTGTTTCTCCCTGTATTCCTGCAATTTCTGCCGTGTTTTAGGGGTGTCTGATTCACCCTGCTTAATTTCCAATTCCCGAATAATGCCCTCCAGTCTACGCTTTGTACTACAAAGGGTTTTCAAAATTCCCCCCTCCTTAGAGATGCAGCACCCTCTAATATAGACCTTGAAGGCCTCCCATATTGTGCCTTGGTTGGGCACAGACCCTTCATTGTTTTGAAAATAGATCTTTATGTCTTGCTTGATTTCAGCCCAAAATGCCACGTCCTCTAAGGCAGTAGCTTTTAACCTCCAGCGGAGATGGTGGAGAGGGGCCCCTAGGTCCGAAATCCAGGCTATTACCGGGGAGGGGTCCAGGAGGGTCTGGGGGAGAATATGGGTTTTTGTGACCTTCCTAATGATAGAGGAGGTTGCCTTAATATAGTCAATCCTGGATGAGCTGTAATGTACCCCGGAGAAAAAGGTGTACTCTCTGGCCGTAGGGTGTTCGTCCCTACAAACGTTGTGGAGGTCATGGTATGTGGAAATAGCGGACCATGCTTTTGCTGCTTAGGGGAGGGTATGTTGTGCTGTTGCTGACCTATCCAGTTCCAGGGTGAGCGCTAGATTAAAATCCCCCACCCACCCAAATTATTTGGTAGGTCAGGAATCTGTGAATATGTCTGGCACACTGGTAGAATATTTTCAGAGTGTCCGTGTTAGGAGCATATATATGTATAAGTAGGAGCTTCGTACCGCACACTTCCCCTGCCAGAATAATATATCACCTCTCCCCATCGTTAATTTGTTCGTGTAGTCTAAATTGCAGGGATCCATGAACATATGTGGCCACCCCACTAGAATGTGTTGAATAGGATGAGGAGTATCTATATATGCCCCAGGCTGCCAGCTTGGGGGGGGGGAACTTATGGTTTTTACTGTAGTTCTCTATAAGGCGTGTTTTCTTCTGATTAGTGAGTCCCCTCACGTTCCCGGACATTATAATAAGGGACACCCCTTGTTCCCCTCTTAACACTGGAGTAGCCATATTAAGCAGGGTATTTTAGTAATAATTTGCGCGATTCCAGGTGCATGGTTAGGTTTCATGGTCCTATACTTGTCGAGACCTCTGCACTTGTTATGATTCTTGTGAGTCGTTACCCCCATTCCTCTAATGTCAACATTTGTGAACCTTGGGCACATCTGCATATGCCCGAACTCTTCCCTTGGCCCTACCCACCCACGCCAGAAACTATAAACTACCAGCTCACCGCCCTCCCCCAACCCAACTTCCCTGTTTTATTCATAACCAAGTAACACTACAGTAACCGCATTAATCTGGGCCCTATGGGCAGGCGCCGAGCTACTCGTGTTAAAGGCTAACATGGAGGTCACCCCCTAGTCTCCCGACTCCCCAGAGCCATAATTCAACGGGCCCACTCCCCATAAGTATGAACCATATTGTCAAAGGATATCATAGCAGTGTTAGGGCAGTTGTCGTTGTGAACTATTCACTTCAGGCAAGTTCTTCGCAAATAATAATAATTAATAATAATAATAATTAGGCTTTTATATAGCGCTACAAACCCTCAGGTATCCGAGCGCTGCTTATTATTACCCACGGTGTGTGGTGCTCATTTATCGACCTCGGAAGGATGAAAGGCTGAGTTTGGCCCCGCCGGGATTCGAACCTGCGTTAACAGGCTCTGCACGGGTGTCAAAGCGAGCGCTCTACTCGCTGTGCCACTTGACCGGAAATCGTTCCGCTGTCTCCGGCGTAGTGAAGAACATTTTTGAGCCATTGTACTGCACGCGTAATTTAGCCAGAAACTTCATAGAGTATTTGATTTATTTCCCTCGTAGCAAGTTTTTGGCTGCTTGTAATGTTTTACGTTGATCTTGGACTGCAGTGCTGAAGTCCGGGAAGAGCCGTATGGTGGAGCTGCCCCATCATATATGTCTCTTCTCTCGTGCTGCACAGACGATAGCATCCCTGTCACGGTAACATACTATTCTGGCAATAATGGGTCGCTCCAGGACCCCGGGGGAGGTTTAGCCACCAGTGATCGGTGCGCCCGCTCCACCATGTACATGCTTGACAGTGGTGGATTGTCCAGTACGTCCACCAGATGAAAGTTTACATGTTGTTTATTTGTGTTGATTCCGGGACCCCCATTATGCGGATGTTGTTCCTTCTTGAGCGCACCTCCAAGTCCTCATTTTTAGCTGTAACTCTCTTCACTGATTGTTGCAGGGCAGCCACATCACGTTCCAAGGATGCCACTTCATCTTCATTTTCCCCGATTCTCTGCTCCGCTTCTGCCATGCGCCCACACAACTTCTCTATTTGTACTGCCGAGACATCTACTTTACAGGCAAGGGCATCTATCTTGGCCCCTAGGCTGTCGGTGCTCTCCTTCAATGCCAATACTATCTGGTTCAGTGCGGCCACATTCACTTGCTCTGTCTCATGATTTTGTTGAGGGGAGGATGTAGCCTGTGCCTGTTCTGCATGAGTGAACTGCTCCATTCTCGCTTGTTTTTTAGGATTAAGTATTTTGACCTGAGGGACTTTCCCCAGGGCAGTCTTGCTGTTCGCCCTTTCAGAGTCTGTGTCGAGCTGTGTTCTGCCTGACAGTATCTCTGCAGTGCTTGCTCCTTAGTTACAGGCGATGGTCTCATCGCGTCATGAGGTGGGTTACTGCACTTGAGCCTAGTCAGTTTTATCAGAGGTGTTACTTGTGCAGGTCTCGCAGGTTCAGGACCCCCCGTTGTGATCTTCTGTTCCCCAGGTATCCAGGCAGTGTGACAGTATGGAGGTGAGGTCGCCAACCATATAATGGAGTTTGTGAGGAAGAGTGCTGTGATCTGTCAGCTTAGCCATGCGCAGTGTGGTAGTGTAGGAGATTTGCCCACAGAACCTCTCTGTCTCCCCCCTATCCACCCGCTGATGCACAGGCAAATGAACAGGCCGGTCCTCTTCTATTAGTAATCCATCGCAGTGTTTTCACACTATTCAGCTGCCCACTGAGTTGTAAGTTCTGCCCCAAATATCACTCCATGGTCATTGCCCTCCTGGTATCGGAGCACTCGCCCCACTGCACCTTGCTGGTATCTTCCCAGTGCGGCCTTCTCTTGGGGTGCCTGCGGCTATTGTGGTCTTGAAGGTTCAGGGCCCTGGGTGTCTAATCCCACCGCAGGAGAAAAATCAAGAGGGGGGGTCAAGTGGTGCCGCCCTGCCATCGTTGGGCCCTGTTAAGGTTGTCCTGTTCACCAACAAGAGGCGCCGCTGTTGCTCTCTGTGGGATCACCTCTCTGGGATCCGCTGCTTCCCTGCGTTAGATCAATGTTCATGTGCCGGTGTGGACCTGCCTGTGAAGTCTCCGGGTGGCGGGTGCGTCATCTACGACCTCCCCGTGCTCGCGTGGTGTCCCGCTCGTTTAGCCACTTTTTGCCTCCCATCCCGGGGAAGCTGTGTCTGCTCTCCCTCCCCCCCAAAGGCCAGGCACAGTCGTCCGGCTGCGGAATTGCCGCCCAGCCTGCTGCTGCGCAGTTTATTTTGGCGGCCTCTGCACTCCTCTCGTCAGGGGTCTCGGCTACACTGAGCGCCGCACACCCAAGGGCCCGTCTTTGTCCTCCGGCAAGCTGCAGCATCAATGAACTTGTGCAGTCGGAGGTGGGGGGTGGAGGGGGCAGTATACATTCAGTGTGCCTCTGGCGTATGCTGGGTCTCGGGAGGTATCCAGAATCACTCCTGGGTTTCGCCCGCCCCCACTCCCCCGCAATGGGCAGCTCACCTCCGATTCTGATGGACGTCTGTATCCCCCTTCTAATCCGCAGCTTCCCAAGTTGCGTGCTGTGTAGCGGCACCACAGGGCGGCGTTCCGGCCCCTGCAGTCGCCACCGAGTTATGGGCCTCATTACGAGGTATGCCGGTAAGGTAAAAATGATGCCGGTATGTAAATACCGGCATCATTTAACGTTCTGTAGCATTCTGACCCACAAACCCGGTATAAAAGCACCGTTATTTACTGTGCCGCAAATAGCGGCATAGGCGCTTACACGCACCTCTTCAGGCAGGAAATACCGGCATGCCGGTAATAGGTGCCAATTACAACCCTCGCAAACATGCAAATACCGGCATCGCGAACCCGGTAATAATGGGCTGCATGATACCGGCAAAACAGGCATCGCGGACCACCTGCAAACAGCAACCAAGATACAAGGCAGCTGCCACAGGTGCACACAATCCCCACAGGTGGAGTCAAAGGAGGCTGTACCAGTATGAACTGAGCACACCCACACACCACAACCCCCCCCCCCACAGGTGTAGGCAATGTAGAGTGGCCCAGTACAAAAGGAGCACACCTACACAACACACCCCTTCCTACACCAAAATGCTACCACTAGCATTTGCAATCATGGCGCAGGATGACATGCCTATACTGCTACAACTACAGCAACAACAACAACAACTACAGCAGCAAGAACAGGCAGCACAGAGGAGACGCAGGAGGAGAAGGAGGGTGAGACAGGGCCAGCAATTACCACCAGCGCAGTCACCAGCGCCTCGTAGGCAGCCACCAATCCCTCGCACCAGACCCAGCTCATTCAATCTAACCCCTGAGCAGATCCACACCCTGTACTGGTTGGACCATGACTCCATCAACACCATAGTGGACATGATACAGAACGACATTGCCAGCCACATACAAATACGCACTGCCATCCCCCCACTACTAAATGTGGTGTCTGTGCTACACTTCCTGGCCACAGGCACCTACCAACACACAGTGGGCCAGCTGCATGGCATTTCACAACCACTATTCTCACGCATGCTGAACCAAGTTCTGGATGCCCTCCTGAAGCACGCAAGCACCCACATATCCCTACCACGGACTGCCCAGGAGATAGCCGAAACCAAAGTAGGCTTCCCTGCACTGGCAGGCATGCCCAATTGTGTTGGTGCCATCGACTGCACCCATGTGGAATTGGTAGTCCCCCATGCCATAGAGGCGGTGTACCGCAATCGCAAGCAATACCACTCCATCAATGTGCAAATTGTATGTGACTCCAGGAAGATCATCACCCATTGCTGCGCCCGATTTCCTGGATCCACACATGATGCCATGGTACTGCCAACTCCATGCTACCCTGTCACATGGAGCGACATGCTGGACCACGTGCCTGGCTGCTTGGTGAGTTGCACAACATGGCCCATGGCCATGCTGTGGGGTACTCATGTGTGCGGATGCAGAAGGGGGGCTACTGCACCCGGGTGGGAAAGGGGGGGGATACTTCAGCAGGGTGTGAAAGGTGGGGGGATACTTCACCAGGGTGGGAAAGGGGGGGATACTTCACCAGGGTGGGAAAGGGGGGGTTAATAGTACTCCTGGGTGGCAATAGCCAGTGAGTGGAGAATGAATGCAGAGCTAAACACTCCTCACCTGACCCAGCCAAACGGAAAATGACACATCACTGGGCCACATATCACAAATAATGCATATGGATGACAACAAGTAAGAGGCACAACCGGGGCACCATGGTGATGGCAAGCAATTCATGACTGAACAGGATGGCATCTGTAGCAATGCGGCTAGTGTGACCATGCATAGGAAAAAGTATACTGCATGAATTGGAGGCTAAACATTGTCACACTGCCACAGCACATCTGCCTCAGCATGCATGATTACACCCTGCATCATCTATTCAACCCCATCCAGTGTTCCACACCTCTTTATAGTATACATTCCATATAGGTGACTATTTGGTACACGTACAGGGACATGTGCATGCCCACACCAAATAGCTGTTGCTATGACCGTGCTCCCTGAAGGTGGCAGTTCAGAGTGACACACACCTATTTGTATCTGCTTGCAGGTGATGGAGGATATCCCTTGAGGCCGTGGCTACTTACCCCTGTGTGGAACCCGCAGAACAGCCATGAAGAGGAGTACAATCGTGTGCACACTCGTAGCCGTGTTGTGATTGAGCAGACCTTTGGCCTGTTGAAGGCGCAGTTCCGCTGCCTAAGCGGGTCTGGTTGGGCACTCCTATATAGGCCTGAGAAGGTGGCAAAGATCACCATGGCCTGTGTCATGCTGCACAACATGTGCGTCCGAAGGAATGTACCACTGCCACCTGACATTGACATGCATGGGCCGGGTGAGGATGAAGGGGATGGAGACGGAGGCGAAGGAGCCCCCTGCCAGTACGTGATGCACGGGACGGCCATGCTGTACGCTAAGCACTAATTGACAAATACTTTTGAAACACAGGGACGATGAATGACTTGTGTCAGTCAGACACTGGGCCAATGTGAACATGCACAAAGGGAATGTTGGTGGTTGGGCACTGAACACCGTAACACATTAAATGGATGAACACGAAAAATGACAATGTCCAGCCATGGATTTTTCTCATCACAACTTGTGTGTTATTTGTAACAGCAAAACTGTGCCCACTCCCCCCTCCCAGAACCCCCCAACAAACTCCCTCACCCACCCCACATACCCCAGTGAATAGGCCAACAAACTCCCTCACCCACCCCACATACCCCAGTGAATAGGCCCAAATGTCCCCATGTGTGCAACAAACAGTGTTGCCTTCACCATTGTAGTTCCTCACATTTTGTCATTTCCCATAATGTGATTTCTTTGCGACTTTTGGGTCTGGGGGTGCCATGGCCGAGCGCCGTGCGCTCCTGCGCGTTAAGCGCACAGGGCTTGATTGCACCGAGGTGGAAGGGGATGACGTGGTGGAGGTGTCTATTGTCAGTCCCCTGGCTGGGCCATGGTGTGGCTGCTGCACTTGCGTGATGTTCGCAAGAAGGGCCTGGGTCAGTGACCACATGCACTCCCGGAATGCACAGGTGGACGCCTCCACGGCAGTTGTATTGGCAGCAATAGCCGTGGCTATGGCCTTCATGGCCTCATCACCAGCGACGACCTGTTGTCGCATTATCTGGAGCATTTCTTCTTGGCGGGCCTCTACCCTTGCCAGACGGACCTCGAAGGGGGTTTCAGCCGCAGGTGTACTGGTGGCTGGCGGGGTGGTGGAAGGCAGGGTGGTGGAAGGCAGGGTGGTGGCTGGCGGGGTGGTGGAAGGCAGGGTGGTGGCTGGCGGGGTGGTGGAAGGCACCTGCGTGGGGTCCTCGTCCTGGGCAGTGTCCTCCTCGAAGATGCCAATGTCTAATTCTCCAAGGTCAGAGTCATGCAGACATGGGTCATCTTGGCTCTCAGTCTCCGCAGGTGGGGGGGTGCTGGCAATGGGCGTTGGGCTGGGCGTTCCGGACATTACCTCTGCCTCTTCAGCCACCTCTGTGGACACGACGTCCGTGGTGGCCGGCGGAACAGCTACCACTGTCGCAGCAGGTGCCCCCTGCAGGGTTGATGCCTTGCGTGGCACACTGGGTGTGGCTGCAGGCAATTTCTTGGACGAGGGGGTGGCGGTGGCCCTGGTCCCCTTACGTGCACTGGATATGCTCGCACCCCTGTCCTCTGTTCCACCGGTTCTACGTTATTTCGTCGACCACTTTTTCATCGTGGGACTTTTCATCGCTGACCCTTTCATCGCCAACATTTTTATTTTTTTATTTTTTCTTATTTATGGGGGGGATTATTTACTTAAATAATCATACCCCAACCCGCACAAATCTCCCCCCCTAAAAAAATGTTGCCGATGAAAGGGTCGGTGATGAAAAGTCCCACGATGAAAAAGTGGTCGACGAAATGCGTGTATACCGTTCCACCTTCCTCATCGGTGTCTGGGAGATAGAAGAGATGCAGGTCATCAGTGATGTTGCCAAATGGCAGCTGTGATGTTTTGCGGTGTGATATTTTCATACATTCAGGTACAATTTAATTTCTGTTGTGTGGCATTTGGTGTACTGAGGGGACATGTTGGCAATCATTGCATGGCTGGTGGCATTGGATTGTTTTGGTGTCTGTGGGGGGGGGGTGCCATGGGCATGGTTGGGTCATGTTGCACCTTTCACTCATCATGCGTGTGGTGCAGGGGGTGGCACTCATTATTCTATTGATTTGTTGATGTCGCCTTGGGACATGCATTGGCGTGCCTAATCTGACTTCAACATCACTTGTGTCACATCATGTTTTGTTATGCGTGGATGTGATGGTTCACTCACCTTCCTCTGTTGTAGTTGCTGCGCCAAACTCCTGGTCTCCTATCCCCTCTATGGATTCCGGGTCAATAAATCCACTTGCGGTCTCCTCCGATGCGGTGAGCTTTACAGGGGAGTGTGTGCCACCGCCTGTCGCCATTGCGAGCCTCCGGTTCTCCGCCAGGATCTTCCGGAGGCGGAGGTCATCCCAGCGCTTTTGGCAATCCCGTACGCTCCTTGGGGTGCTCCCCACTGCCGACACCCTCGTAGCAACCTCCTGCTACACCTCTTTTTTTTGGGTTTGGGCCGCATGCTCAAGGTCTGTGCTTCTGATGATATCAGCATGCTGTTCGAGGGTGTTTGCCAGCATTGTCAGTTCAGCATCCTCTTCCTTTGGGTGCTTTTTCTGGTGGCCTTCGACATCCTGATTGAGTTGTGGCACTCAACAACACGGGTGTTGTGGTGGTTATGGAGGATGGCAATGGATTGTGTTTTTAAAGATGGCAGGCGGCCCATTTCCTGCGCGATGACGTCATTTCCGGATCCGGTTTTTACGTACACGGTGATACCATGCCGGTATCACCGTGCCGGTATTCAGGTGTTGGTATGAAGCGGTAACGCTATGGGTGGGCCGCACGATGCTGGTATAAGGGGGTTGGTGGCACTTTTACCGGCATGGCGGGATTGCCACTACCGGCATGGGGGAACGCGCGTGCTCACGCACTCGTAATCACCCGCTGTTAGCGGGTTCATACGTGCACGGACACGCTCATTCCGGCATGCCGGAAATGGACCCGCTATTACCGGGCAACTCGTAATGAGGCCCTATGTCTCCTTCCACCGGTTCTGGGCCACCTCAGTGCGGTGTGCACATAATCATCCGCACCTGTCTCAAGGTCTCCTGCCAGGCCGCTCCTCCCCCACAATCCCGGCCCTCGCTCTTCCATGTCACAGCAGTTGTGTTTTATGAGGTGTGGCAGCAGTGCGCCGTCTGCAAGCTCACCAGGACACGCACAAGGGTTTCCCACTTCGCATTCTCTGGTCTCAGGGAGGTTCGGATCATGGGAAGCAGGATATTTAACCGTTATTTAGAAAGCCTTAACCAGAGCCTTTCAGGCCGCCGCCATCTCAGCTCGCTGCGCAACAGCGTCCCCATTTTCATTTATATTTTAACAGGGCTCTTCTGAACATCTGCGGAGCTACCCTATCAGGAGCCTTGATGAAGTATTGACAAGGAAGACAACTGATGGGATATTCATCCCTGTATGAAAGCAATACAACAGATTTTTTTTTTACCTTGCAATAATATGCTTCTTATTTCTTTAAGCATAAAATATAATTGATTTATATTTGATGGAATAGTTAAAAATGACAGATGTTAATATAAAATTACAAAGACATTTAAATTTTGTTTTTAGATAAATCAAACAAAGAGTTATAATGTATTCATTTTGTTGCCATACAATGAAAAGGAGATTTTATGGTACTAATAATCTAAAATATTAGATGTGAAACACCACTAATTCTTCACTATAATTTGTGTTGCATGAATGAGAGACAGAGAACATTGTTGTTTCATTGGCCACAGTTGTTTTTCTTTTCAATTTAAATATATATATATATATATATATATATATATATATATATATATATATATATATATATATATATATATATATATTATTAGTCTTTAGGAGATGATATCATATTTTTCTTCAATAAAGCAAGTTATTCATGTTGTAAATATGAGAGTATGTTTGGCTTTCTCTCTGTGAATTTGGATCAGATATGTCAAAATATTGAGCAAGCGAATAATTCTCCCTGGAAATCATTTGGAGAAATACCAAATTGAGCCTGTATCAGAGACGAGTTGAAATGAGTGAGGGTGAAGAAGGAACTTCTGATTGTTGTTAAAGTGCTTATGATGGAGAGTTCTGTTCTAGCAGTATTATAACTGAGCTGATCTGTTCTCCATCAAATGTTAAATGCAGGAAAGACTTATAGAATGTTTGTCATAGTCTTGGGCTGAAGTACCCAGTATCTTAAAGTAGACCTAGGAGACATCTGCATAGTAAAGTCAGCCTCCTCTCAGGTCACATGAAGAGTCCTGAAGGGGGTTTGTGTGTAAATATTGAAAGCAAGTGGGGATAGGGCAGGCTCCTGGGGGACTGATCACGCTATGTGAATAGGTGTGAATTACAAGCCATTTAATGTTGAGCTAATTTGAGAATTGACAGGTAGTTAGCCAATGCAGTACCTCACCTGAAATCCAAGCGATGTAACACAATCTACCCAGAATGATCTGGTGGTTTGAGACATTGAACGCGGCAGACAAGTCGAGCATGATCACAGTGTTATCGGTATGCAAGAATAGTTATTTTCAAATGTTACTCAGCGCAGGCTCAATACCTGTGCCTGAGTAAAAAAACAATGGTCTCTGTCCCAAATGATCATGAATATCAAAAGATTCTTGAAGCTGCCATGGGGTACCACGCGTTCCTTAGATTACCAGTGAAGGAGGAAGAGCCTTGAAGCTGCCACAGTTCACCACACATTCCTTATATTACTAGTGAAGGAAGAAGAGTCTTGAAGCTGCCACAGGATACCACGCGTTCCTTAGATTACCAGTGAAGGAAGAAGAGTCTTGAAGCTGCCACGGGATACCATGCATTCCTTAGATTACCAGTGAAGGAAGAAGAGTCTTGAAGCTGCCACGGTTCACCACACGTTCCTTATATCACCAGTGAAGGAAGAAGAGTCTTGAAGCTGCCACGGTTCACCACACGTTCCTTATATTACCAGTGAAGGAAGAAGAGTCTTGAAGCTGCCACGGGATACCACGCGTTCCTTAAATTACCGGTGAAGGAGGAAGAGTCTTGAAGCTGCCACGGTTCACCACACGTTCCTTATATTACCAGTGAAGGAGAAAGAGTCATGAAGCTGCCACGGAGTAACACACGTTCCTTAGATTACCAGTGAAGGAGGAAAAGTCTTGAAGCTGCCATGGGGTACCACACGTTCCTTATATCCCCAGTGAAGGAGGAAGAGTCTTGAAGCTGCCACGGTTCACCACGCGTTCCTTAGATTACCAGTGAAGGAAGAAGAGTCTTGAAGCTGCCACGGGGTACCACACGTTCCTTATATCACCAGTGAAGGAAAAAGAGTCTTGAAGCTGCCACGGGGTACCACACATTCCTTATATCACCAGTGAAGGAGGAAGAGTCTTGAAGCTGCCACGGTTCACCACGCGTTCCTTAGATTACCAGTGAAGGAGGAAGAGTCTTGAAGCTGCCACGGGGTACCACACGTTCCTTATATCCCCAGTGAAGGAGGAAGAGTCTTGAAGCTGCCACTGTTCACCACACGTTCCTTAGATTACCAGTGAAGGAAGAAGAGTCTTGAAACTGCCACGGGGTACCACATGTTCCTTATATCACCAGTGAAGGAGAAAGAGTCTTGAAGCTGCCACGGGGTACCACACATTCCTTATATCACCAGTGAAGGAGGAAGAGTCTTGAAGCTGCCACGGTTCACCACGCGTTCCTTAGATTACCAGTGAAGGAGGAAGAGTCTTGAAGCTGCCACGGGGTACCACACACTCCTTAGATTACCAGTGAAGGAAGAAGAGTCTTGAAGCTGCCACGGTTCACCACACGTTCCTTATATTACTAGTGAAGGAAGAAGAGTCTTGAAGCTGCCACAGGGTACCACACGTTCCTTACATCACCGGTGAAGGAGGAAGAGTCTTGAAGCTGCCACGGTTCACCACACGTTCCTTATATTACCAGTGAAGGAGGAAGAGTCTTGAAGCTGCCACGGAGTAACATGCGTTCCTTAGATTACCAGTGAAGGAGGAAAAGTCTTGAAGCTGCCATGGGGTACCACACGTTCCTTATATCCCCAGTGAAGGAGGAAGAGTCTTGAAGCTGCCACAGTTCACCACGTGTTCCTTAGATTACCAGTGAAGGAAGAAGAGTCTTGAAGCTGCCACGGGATACCACACGTTCCTTATATCACCAGTGAAGGAGAAAGAGTCTTGAAGCTGCCATGGGGTACCACACGTTCCTTATATCACCAGTGAAGGAGGAAGAGTCTTGAAGCTGCCACGGTTCACCACGTGTTCCTTAGATTACCAGTGAAGGAAGAAGAGTCTTGAAGCTGCCACGGGGTACCACACGTTCCTTATATCACCAGTGAAGGAGAAAGAGTCTTGAAGCTGCCATGGGGTACCACACGTTCCTTATATCACCAGTGAAGGAAGAAGAGTCTTGAAGCTGCCACGGTTCACCACACGTTCCTTATATCACCAGTGAAGGAAGAAGAGTCTTGAAGCTGCCACGGTTCACCACACGTTCCTTATATTACCAGTGAAGGAAGAAGAGTCTTGAAGCTGCCACGGGATACCACGCGTTCCTTAAATTACCGGTGAAGGAGGAAGAGTCTTGAAGCTGCCACGGTTCACCACACGTTCCTTATATTACCAGTGAAGGAGAAAGAGTCATGAAGCTGCCACGGAGTAACACACGTTCCTTAGATTACCAGTGAAGGAGGAAAAGTCTTGAAGCTGCCATGGGGTACCACACGTTCCTTATATCCCCAGTGAAGGAGGAAGAGTCTTGAAGCTGCCACGGTTCACCACGCGTTCCTTAGATTACCAGTGAAGGAAGAAGAGTCTTGAAGCTGCCACGGGGTACCACACGTTCCTTATATCACCAGTGAAGGAAAAAGAGTCTTGAAGCTGCCACGGGGTACCACACATTCCTTATATCACCAGTGAAGGAGGAAGAGTCTTGAAGCTGCCACGGTTCACCACGCGTTCCTTAGATTACCAGTGAAGGAGGAAGAGTCTTGAAGCTGCCACGGGGTACCACACGTTCCTTATATCCCCAGTGAAGGAGGAAGAGTCTTGAAGCTGCCACTGTTCACCACACGTTCCTTAGATTACCAGTGAAGGAAGAAGAGTCTTGAAACTGCCACGGGGTACCACATGTTCCTTATATCACCAGTGAAGGAGAAAGAGTCTTGAAGCTGCCACGGGGTACCACACATTCCTTATATCACCAGTGAAGGAGGAAGAGTCTTGAAGCTGCCACGGTTCACCACGCGTTCCTTAGATTACCAGTGAAGGAGGAAGAGTCTTGAAGCTGCCACGGTGTACCACACACTCCTTAGATTACCAGTGAAGGAAGAAGAGTCTTGAAGCTGCCACGGTTCACCACACGTTCCTTATATTACTAGTGAAGGAAGAAGAGTCTTGAAGCTGCCACAGGGTACCACACGTTCCTTACATCACCGGTGAAGGAGGAAGAGTCTTGAAGCTGCCACGGTTCACCACACGTTCCTTATATTACCAGTGAAGGAGGAAGAGTCTTGAAGCTGCCACGGAGTAACATGCGTTCCTTAGATTACCAGTGAAGGAGGAAAAGTCTTGAAGCTGCCATGGGGTACCACACGTTCCTTATATCCCCAGTGAAGGAGGAAGAGTCTTGAAGCTGCCACAGTTCACCACGTGTTCCTTAGATTACCAGTGAAGGAAGAAGAGTCTTGAAGCTGCCACGGGGTACCACACGTTCCTTATATCACCAGTGAAGGAGAAAGAGTCTTGAAGCTGCCATGGGGTACCACACGTTCCTTATATCACCAGTGAAGGAGGAAGAGTCTTGAAGCTGCCACGGTTCACCACGTGTTCCTTAGATTACCAGTGAAGGAAGAAGAGTCTTGAAGCTGCCACGGGGTACCACACGTTCCTTATATCACCAGTGAAGGAGAAAGAGTCTTGAAGCTGCCATGGGGTACCACACGTTCCTTATATCACCAGTGAAGGAGGAAGAGTCTTGAAGCTGCCACGGTTCACCATGCGTTCCTTAGATTACCAGTGAAGCAGGGAAAGCAATGGGGTGATCCATGGAGGGTTTCTTTATTAGCGGAGTAATCTTGGAAGATTTAAGACTGTCATGTACTGCTCCCTGCCAAAGGGAGTCATAAGGATCTCCTCAATAGACTAATGTATGATAAAAGTAGGTTATGGCATTGCAGTGGAGGAAGATATATTATTTTTGGAAGTATTGCACCTACAGACCGTTTGTAGAAAGTGAAAGTAGGGGGTTGTTATTTCTGTATGGTGGTGGTCCAACACAGGCAAGTTAAACTGCAAGAAATTAGAAAGAAGTGTTTTTATTTGTGGTGAATTACATGTTTAATATGTGCCCAAATATTAAGAATTGTGTTACCTAAAGATATTGTTTATTAATTGTATTCATTCCAAAGTAATTGGCTTAGCAAGTAGGCACTGGGCAACATGAATTGCACTACAATAGAAGCATGTTTTTAGCTTTTTCCACTGTTCTTGTATATTGAAGTCTAATTGTGGATTGTAGGGCTGTATTCTCAGATGTTCTGTTCCTAGTGCAAGAAATACAAATGATACTGGCCAATCAGTCGGTGGAGAGCACTATGTTAAAATGTAAACAGCTCTTTTACGAACACAGGAATAAAGTGGCAAACATACTACCGAGGCAATTAAGAGCACGGGAACAGAGATACTCCATGCGGGCCTAAGGGGTTGCAACTGTGCTGCCTGCTCGCGGGCAGCACTGATCCTTTAGAGCAGCTTTTAGCAGTTTCAGTAACTGCTGTTGTTTTTTGAATTTTAGTCGGACTGCGCTCTGCATTACTGGCATGTTTAAAACTTGTAATGGCATTTTATAAATATTAGCTTTTTAAAAAAAACTATACCTCTTAAATTGCGGCGCCTCTGCCTGGAAGCTGAGGCTAATTGTATTTGGTGCCTTCAGCTTTGTTTTGGGTGTGTGGGGTGATTGGGAAGGCAGGTTTTGGATTAGCATGGAGTGCTAGCAATCCACATCCCAGTATCCTGTGCCGCGTGCGCCCCGCTGACATCACACGGACGCGACACAGGCCTGAGCTGGCCCGCGTAAGCGCGAAGCGCTGGGGCAAAGCCTGTTTAGCTCTGTTTACAGTTGGTTTCGGTGGTCAGCGGGAGACGCTGCCCCATTGAGGGGAATTTTCCGCCGGGTTTGTGGTGAGGATGGATACCTCAGCCTTTGCAAGTTGCGTATAGAGTAAGATCACGGACCAAATGAAGTATGATTATTCCACACTTTGGCCACCTTACCCTCCGCTCTCTGAACAAGATTCGGGAGCTGGTCGTGGAAAATCCCAGCCCCATTAAGAGCTGTGATTCAGCCAAGTCCCATAATGCACCATTTATAGCGGCCTAGCTAAAATGGCGGTCTGCCCTGTACATGAAATCCAATATTTCTACTGTACATAAATGTGGATTTCATGTTCATTACTGAGACTTGGTTCAATGACACTTCACAGACCCTTTTTCACTGGCTAGTGCCCGACGGGTATTCCATACAATGTATTAATGGCGCTGTTAAGAGAGGCGGACGAGTGGCCAAAATCTCGAAGGCCTCCCTAAAAGTCTCTCACCTGGAAGCTTTAGACCGGGGTGCCTGAATACAGTTTGGACACCTCATAGACAGGAAGAACGCATTGAGAATTACTATGTCCCTGAGATTTTAACATTTGGTGAAATGATTCCTCTACACCGGACTCTAAGGAATTATGGGACATTTTAGGCAATCACGATTTGAAAACTTTGGTAGTATCCCCGTCCCATACACATGGGCGCTGCCTTGATTTATTATTGCTAAGAGGATCCAATATAAATATGATTAACACTCTGCCTGTCTCTTGGTCGGACCATTTTGCCAGACTGTTCACGATTTGCCATCCAGTGAAGGGGGTAATAGACCCCAATAAAATGTTCCTTCTGCTATCGCGTACGACCCGAGATTTGGACAAAATATCCAGGGAGGTGCACATGAGCACATTGGGTGCTATAGACCCTTCCCTGTGCTGTAATGAGCTTTCTGGTAAAGGTACTGAGGCCATGAGTGATATATGCTCAAGAGTGGCACCACTTAGACCGAGAAGGCTTGAAAGTATGTTCAAACCCTGGTTTTCTCAGAATCTCATTCTTCTACGTAAGAAACTTTGAGCTTCGTATCAGAAGTGGAGAAAACACAGAACTACGAACAAGGCTATTGTTTGTTTGTTTGTTTTGTTTTATTTATTTGTAGAGGGCTCCGGACCCGTGGGTAGAAGGGCGCTTAGGAAGGCGGTTACAGGCATAACATATACATTACAATTTACATATAATACAAGTATGGTTGCGGCTGCTAGCTTATTAGAGGTGGGGGTAAATGCTACTTATTGTTCAGTAACCAGCCAATAACAAGTTTCCTAAAGATCGGGAAGGATTCCGTGGTTTTAATTATGAGTGGTAGGGTGTTCCAAAGTTGGGAGGCTAGCACAGTGAAGCTAGTGCCTCCTGCTCTTTTTAAGGCAAATCTGGGCACTAACAGGCATAAGGAGTTGGAAGATCTAGTGGTTGTAGATGTAGGTTTTAAGGTGAATTTGTTGGAGAGGTACGGTGGGGCTAAATTGTTTAAGGCCTTGTACGTGAGGCAGATAGTTTTGAGGTCAATTTTTTGCTGTATGGAGAGCCATTTGCACGCTTTCCTGGTTGTGGAGATGTGCTCACGCCTTGGGATGTTGAGTGCTGCGCGTAGAGCATTGTTCTGGAGAACCTGGAGTTTGTTAGTTACGGTTTGGTTGGCTCCAAGGTACAAGCTGTTGCAATAGTCTAGTTTGGATTGAATGAGTGCTCTGGCCAGAGTGAGGCAGCTGTCGGGGGATAGGAAGGGTCTGCTAGCCCTGATTAGCTTACCCGTATAGGCAGTGGCCGAGGCGGTTGAGTTGATTTGTTTGACGAGGTTGGTGTTGGCATCAAGGTGGAAGCCTAAGGTTTTCACACTTTTAGCAGTAGGGATGGTGTTACCGTCTATGATAATGTTCTTGTAGCTGGGACTGAGTTTGGACAGGTTATTGGGAGAGCCGACCAGAAGAAGCTCCGTCTTCTCATCATTCAGGCAGAGGCCGTGGGTGGCCATCCATGCCTGAATGATGGAGAAGATTTCGTTGATCCGGATGACGTCCGCATTGTAGTTGCCTGAGATGGTGAGGAGAATCTGGGTGTCATCTGCGTAGTTGGTGTAGGTGACACCCAGATGGTCCAATATGTCAAATAGAGGCTTCGTAAATATATTATACAAGGTGGGGGAGACACAGGAGCCTTGTGGGACTCCGCAGGTGATGGGGATCGGGTCAGCAGCAGCTGTGGTGGAGAAAACTTGCATGGTTCTATTTGCTAGGAAGGATTGTATCCATGCAGAGGCAGAGGAGGAGAAGTGGGCTGCGATAGATAGGTGGTTGCATAGTATTTCGTGGTCGACTAAGTCGAAGGCCGCTGAGAGATTTAAGAGAAGTAGGATTGCTGCATTGCCTTTGTCTTTGATTTCATCAATCTGACTTTTGAGGTCAACCAGAGCGGTTTCAGTTCCATGTTGAGGTCTGAAGCCAGATTGACGCATACCTAGCAGTTGGTTAGATTCCAGGTACTCCTGAATCTGGATATAGGCGACTCTGTCCAAGATTTTTAACAGAAAAGGGACAGTGGTGATTGGTCTATAATTAGTTGGTATGGCTTGGTCTAGGGATTGTTTTTTTAGGAGAGGGAGTACCCAGGATTGTTTTAGGTTGTTGGGGACAGAATTGTTTTCGAATGAGAGGTTGATTAGCTTGGTGATAAAAGGGGAGAGGTCTCTAGCAGCGTCTTTTATTATTTGGGCAGGGCAGCTGTCCCCTTTGCAATTAGAGGGTTTTAGGGAAGTAATGATTTTTTGGACTTCCAGGATAGTCACTTTCTTAAAGGAGAAGTCTATGTTAGCTTTGTTGGGTGTTGGTGGGTTTAAACTGGGGTTGGTGGTTTTGTTGCTGAGGAGTTGTTGACGTTTGTTCTCAATTTTGGTCTGGAGCCCTGTGATTTTATTGTTGAGGGCATTCTGGATGCTGGTGCACCAGGGTTTATCTTTTGAGCAGTTGTCTGGAGGGGGATTGGGGTTTTCTAGCTCCTTTAGAATTTTAAATAATTCTTTGGTGGAGGAGCCTGCCTGGTCAATCCTGATGTTATAGGCATCTTTTTTGGTACGAATTATCTCGCTTTTGTATAGCGTGGAGATGTTTTTGAGATTGGATTTGTTTTCAGGTGATGGGTTGGTTTTCCATAGTAGTTCTAGTTTAGCTTTCTTCTTCCTGAGTAGTTTGAGTTCGGGAGTGTACCACGAGTTCAGGTGGTTAATTGGTTTGCTTTTGCGTAGTTTCAAAGGGGCAATGGTATCAATGGCGGTAGCCATGGAATTGTTGAAGGTGTCAACTAGTAGGTTAAGGTCAGCCTTGTCCGGTAGAGCGTTAAGGGTGGGTAGGACCAGAGGTAGTAAGGCTTCGGGGGTAATGTTACGCTTATTTCTGGTTGGGCAGGCTGGAGCCAGGGGGCGTTTCTTAGGCGTGGCCCGGTTGGTGTGAATTTCGAGTGGGATAAGGTAGTGATCTGTCCATGTAAGAGGTAGGGGGGCCTTGCAGGTGGTGTTGCAATTAAGAGTTGCTACCCAGTCGAGAATTCTGCCTTTCTGGTGGGTCGGTGAGATACTAAGTTGGGCGAAACCGTGCTCAGTGAGGGCGTTTGCTAAGGATGCGGCTGTTGCGTCCTTGGGGTCGTCATATCCCAGATTGAAGACGCCGAGGATGATAGTTTGTGCTAATGGCTTGGAATTTTCAGTGATGAGCGCTGTAATGTCTTCTTCAAAAGTTCCTGGAGGGCCTGGGGGTCTGTATATAAGGTGTAGTGTGATCGTACTTGTGGGGGAAGTTTGTACCTTGATTGTGAGTAACTCGCAGGATTTAAGTGAAATGGTGGATACCAATCTACAGCCTAGCGGTGATTTTGAGATGAACGCTACGCCTCCTCCTTTACCATTGGGTCTGTCGGCTCTGAGGATGGAGTAGTTGGCAGGAATGGCAAACGATAAGTGTGGTCCTGAGGCCTCGTGTAGCCATGTTTCCGTTAGGGCAAGGAAGTCAAGATCATATGTTAGAATGGTGTCAGCAATTTCTGTGGGGTGAGCGGGCAGGGATCTGGTATTGAGTAAGGGTCCTTTTAGGGGGAGTGAGACGGGCTCATTAGGGGTCTTTAATTTCTTTTTGGCTTTGGTATTGAATTTGGCAGGGTGGATGCTGTTTGTAGGGGGCAGCCTAGTGCTTAGTCTGTTGTTGCGGGCAGAGAGGTCAGGGTTGGTAGAGCGTAGGGGTTCTGGAGATTTTCGTGCGGGGGGCACCGAGAGACATGGAACACTAAGTGTACTGTGATTGGGAGCTTTGTTAAGGGTGGTATTGGCAGGGGAGCGGTTGTCTATGGAGGTGAGGTGAGAGTGGTGATTAGGTGGAAAAGGCGGCTGGGAGGGTAAGAAGGGCCTGGGGCAGGGGATCGGGTAGTGCCTGGGGCAACCTAGATTGGCTAAGCCGTTGTTGACGGTTATGAAGGTATTGCTGGTACAGAGTACATTGTCTGGTATGATGCAGAAAGGGAACATGGTGAGAGTGAGCCAGGAGATCATGGTCTGGACGCACGGCTGCGCAATGCGAATCTGGTACACACTTGGGCTAGGATACAATGAGGTAGTGCCTAGATTGGAGTACAAATAAATGCCGTGCGGTAGCAGCTGGGGGTATATGCTAGACAGGTGTAGGCAGGTACATGGAACACATTGAGGCAGTAAGTACAATGACAGCAGTGGTGGGAGCAAGGCTAAGGGGTTTAAGACAGGTTAAGTCTACTTATTCAGAGTCAAACAGTGGGGGTGCATCAGATCAGGGTACTCAGGCAAAGCAAATAGCAAAGCTTGCATATACATTAGCATGTTAGGCAGGGAACAATGCAGAATGCAAGAGGCGTGGTCTAATTGTAACAGTGCAACAATTCAGGCAGAGAAGACATTCTAGTGTTGGCAGCAAGTATTGTCAGATCAGGTAAATGTCAAGCTAAAAGGCACGGCAGAGTAAGGCATGTACCCTGGAATTAGCTTAGATCATGTGGACATGTCTTACGCGGAGCCAAACAGGCACAGAAAGAATAGAGAAATACAATCTTCACAACTAACCCCGATTTTCTTTCCAATATAATAGAGGTTACTAAAATCCAACCAAGAGAACTCTTTTATATCATCTCCAATTTTCTACATCCAAATTGCATATTCTCCTCAGAACCTTCTTTAACACAGGCTAATGCATTTAATATACGTCCACAGAATAAAATTGAGTCAATTAAGAAAATGTTTCAAGACAATGTACATCAGAATCTAGATCTGAACATTGATGCCATGGATTCCCCTGTGTCCTCAAAATCTGGAAAGTCAGAGAGCGTGTATCAGAGGATGTCCTTCAGTCACTATTTGCAAATTCGAAGCCTGCAAACGATGTGCGTTTTCCATTACCAGAAATTTTTGCAAAACGGCTGGCTCCGGGTACTCATATCATAAATGAATCTGTCGAGGAGCAGCTGCATGCCTCTGCAGAAACTCCCCGCCCCCAACCTCCCATATGTTGGAACCCTGAGATTGTGCCGTCTTTGATACCAGCAGTTGTGCCAATACCGCAGCACATGTTAGAAAGAAGATACCCTTTGAGACAACCCTATCGAATGTATCCCTGAAGGGATGACAATTTGTGGGAGGAACTCCCTGAAGGAATATTAAAAAAGAGCAAAGAAAGAAGCCTTTGACATCATAAGAGAGTATGCACAACATGTCAGGATACTGGCTGAAGAGGATGTATGGATCGTAAAGTAACTAATAACGAAGTAAAGAATCAGGAGAACTTTTAAATGTGACTAAGAAGATTATACGTGCACAAAGTGCTGCAGAGAATCAATCGTTCAATAATTGTATAGACAATGAAATGCATGGTAGACTAAATCCTCATAGAAGCTGGCTATATGCAGTGAATAGAATGCAGGCGAAGCCACCACTGTATAGAAGCTGGACATCGATATCATGACATTTTTTGTAAATCAAGACCCATGAAGAGAAAAGGGAAAATTGTATTGCAGCAAGAATAAGCTGAATCGTGGAGCTTCATGGCAAGGCTGTTTGGTCTAGAGCCAAGACTGAAGCAGCCAAGGTCGGTTATCTATTCTGAAAAGGAGTGAACATGCAAGAAATAATCATCTCTTGTTAAGGTGCAAAGAAAAACACCAAGTGTGCCAAGTTTAATTAATTTAAGACATTTAAAACCTGCACAATGGACCAAATCGTGGTCTCCTGTCATGTGAGCAAAGGATGAAAATAGAGTTTGAACTTGGAGTCCCATAATACGATAATGAGTGCCTGTATTCCAATGTATTCTCAAAGACAAAGATACTTTGCAAGGCCAAGTTCAAAGATAATCTTCATGGCAGAAGGCTTGGATGATGAGAGATGCTGGGCTATTTGGGTCGGGAGTTAGATTCAGGCCCATCTCCTTGAACCTGGGTCTGGGCTTACATGCTTCTAAGTGAAACGAATGTTCCAGACATGGCACAAGCGTGCCAACCAATTATAGTGGTTCATATAACGAAGGACCTTATAGTTTGAAAACCTACGAGAAACCGTTTATCGAATGTTTCTGAAGATGACAGGTTTGAGAGGTAGGCATATGTTGTCCACCTGACAGTGGGCAGCCAATCACAGTCCTAGTTCTTATAGATAATATACTAAAATGTTCCCCTTAAGCCTATCCCGATCCTCAGTAGGTTTTTCATTATTTGCCACGTAGTATGAAGCCAGCTCTGACATATTTTGGGTGTATAACCATGTTTTTATGAAAAGATTGTTGAGAGAAATCGAGCGTGCATCCGTTGATGTCTGTTGTAACTCCCTGTTTTACATAATTGTTAATAAAACAGTACTTTGCCATCTTCCTGAGTTGGTTCGGTTATTTGGACTCAGAGTTATTCTGTGTGAACCCATCCATTCCATGCGCGTTCCTAAAGGTCCCTAAGCTCAAATCCCTGTCATTAGGCTTTGTAACATCAGAGTTGAAAAGAGCTATTGCTACTCCTCTCCTAATAAATCCAATTTGTACCTCGAGAACCTTCAGAAGCTCCAGACCAATAGCCGGTCATCTACGGCCAGGCAACATCCTGGAGAAGATTGTTACATCTCAATTGCAGTGCTATATAGAGAGTGAATTCCTGTTGGATCCTCTTCAGTAAGGTTACTGGCCAAAGTGTGGCCAAAGTGTGGCACAGAGACCCTACTGATCATGTTGGATCTCTCTGTGGTGTTTGATATGGTGGACCACTGTATCTTATTTAACAGCCTCAGAGAGATCAGAAATGTGTTGGAATTGGCCATGAAATGGTTCCACTCATTCCAAATTGACCGGCAGCAACAGGTGATGATGGGTCGGTTTAATTTCAGACCCCCTTCTTCAAAATTGTGGAGTCCCTCAGGGATCCTCACTATACTCCCTTCGTTTTAACCTGTACCTGCCTCCCCTCATGGACATTCTGAGGAGACACAAGGTCAACCTTCATTCCTATGCTGATGACACACAGGTGTTCATCAAAATAGGGAATGTGGGTGAATCTTTTCTGAGGGTCAAGTAGTGCTTAGATGAGGTAAGTGGTTGGATGTCCTCCGAATGGCTTCAACTTAATGCCAAAAAACGGAACTAGCACTGTTTGGCCCCAAACATATGCTTGAACCTTCAAGATGTCCTCATCCACTATGTCTTTTGGGTACAGAATTGTTGTTTACCACCAAAGTGCAGAACCTGGGAGTTATCTGGCAGGAGAACCTGAGCATTGAAGCTCAGGTTGCTGCCAAGGTCCAGTCTATGTTCTATACTCTGCGTCCTCTGAGAGGCACTCCTACTCCTCTCCTAATAAATCCAATTTGTACCTTGAGAACCTTCAGAAGCTTCAGACCAATAGCCGGTCATCTATGGCCAGGCAACATCCTGGAGAAGATTGTTACATCTCAATTGCAGTGCTATATAGAGAGTGAATTCCTGTTGGATCCTCTTCAGTAAGGTTACTGGCCAAAGTGTGGCACAGAGACTGCCTTGTTGGCAGTTTGGGATGACTTCCGTGAGGTGGCAGATCAGGGAGAATTATCCCTACTGATCATGTTGGATCTCTCTGTGGTGTTTGATATGGTGGACCACTGTATCTTATTTAACAGCCTCAGAGAGATCAGAAATGTGTTGGAATTGGCCATGAAATGGTTCCACTCATTCCAAATTGACCGGCAGCAACAGGTGATGATGGGCGGTTTAATTTCAGACCCCCTTCTTCAAAATTGTGGAGTCCCTCAGGGATCCTCACTATACTCCCTTCGTTTTAACCTGTACCTGCCTCCCCTCATGGACATTCTGAGGAGACACAAGGTCAACCTTCATTCCTATGCTGATGACACACAGGTGTTCATCAAAATAGGGAATGTGGGTGAATCTTTTCTGAGGGTCAAGTAGTGCTTAGATGAGGTAAGTGGTTGGATGTCCTCCGAATGGCTTCAACTTAATGCCAAAAAACGGAACTAGCACTGTTTGGCCCCAAACATATGCTTGAACCTTCAAGATGTCCTCATCCACTATGTCTTTTGGGTACAGAATTGTTGTTTACCACCAAAGTGCAGAACCTGGGAGTTATCTGGCAGGAGAACCTGAGCATTGAAGCTCAGGTTGCTGCCAAGGTCCAGTCTATGTTCTATACTCTGCGTCCTCTGAGAGGCACTCCTGTTTGTTCCTACGGTTGATGATGCAGTAGTGGTGAGAGGTTGGTGAACTCCCAACTTGACTACTGCCATGACCTTCTTGCAGGTATTCCATCCAAGCAATGCCTGCGGTTGCACGGATTACAAAATGGCGGAGAAGGACTGATATTCTGAGTGAGGAAGTCTTCACCCATTTCAGGATTACGGCAATCCCTTCACTGGCTTACTGTTAAAGACAGAGTTGACTTTTCAGTCCTCTGTTTAATCTTTAAGTGTTTAATAACTTCGCTCCCTCATACTTGTCGAACAAAATCTGCAGGTATCTACCCACACATCAGCCGTGCTCTGGGGACACATTTCTGTTAGTAGTTCCACCTTCCGCTTGTATCTTCAGAGGCGATCGAAGGTTTTGAGTATAGGTTCCCAAACTATAGAACAGGCTGTCAATGGAAAATCGTGCTCTGAAATCCCTTTAGCTCTTCTGTAAGGCCTTAAAAACCCATCTATTCAAGTGATGGCTAGATGGCCATAATAACTTGACTTGGCCTTTGGGCGACACCTATTGTTGCTGAGTTTGTTTTTTGATTGCTCTTATTGATACATTGGTTTCCCTCTGCCTAGATATGATTTAGTTCATCCAGAGTGTGATACAAATAACTCAAAATCAAATCAGAGCAGTAGCGATGGAAGGCTGCAAATTAAATTTAATAGAGGACTTCTTTGCAAAGGTGTACAGTGCCGAGCCGTATGATATACGGGAACAGGAGGCCTATCTAGTACTTGGAGGCACCAATAACGAACGAGGAGGTCTAGTGAACCATAGGCAGACTCAAATTACACAAAAGTAGGTAGATGGACTCACGGCAACTTTCTGTAAAACGTTTAGCAAACAACGGGTGCCACTCTGGCGGACTTGTTTAATGAGTTCCGGGATAGAGGTTAAATCTCCTCATATATGGAAATGGCCTGCATTACCCTGATTCCAAAGCCATAGAAAGATCAGCAGCTGTGTTTACCCTATAGGTCAATAGCGCTTATCAATATAGATGCTAGCAACTCAAGAGCGTCAGGCCCAGACGGCTTGACCAATTTGACTCTCAAGAAGAATCCAGAGGAATGGACATCGTTCATATACGATTCATTAACATTGTTGAAATCGAGGAGAAAAACACCGGCCTCATGGACCACCTCAATTGTCGTCCCAATTTACAAGAAGGGCGATAGGTCTCTCCTGACAAACTATAGACCTATCGCCCTCTTGGACGTCATTGGTAAACTCTTTGCAGCCTTGATCTTGGAACACTTTACCGATTGGAGCAGGGAATCAAATAATCGTGATCGTTGGCAAGCCGGATTCGAGAAAGGCATTGGTACAGCTGTGAACCTATTTCTAATCAATTATATGAAATTGAGAACCACAAAAAAGAACAGCAAAAAATTATATCTAGCTTCAGTGGATCTGTCGTAAGCTTTTGATTCAGTAAACAGGCAGACTCTATGGTAAAAGCTGAAAGCTTGGGGATGCCCTATCGAATTACGAGAAGCAATTGAAGCATTACATTCTGGCACAATGATCCAAATAAAGTTGAACAAACGGGGGGGACTTGACAAGTACCATAAAGACAGCAGTCGGCCTTAAACAAGGCTGTTGCCTTGCACCTGCTATCTTCAATCTGTATACATCAGATATTAGGCATTCAACGAGATCAGGTGCTTTCCACCACCCATTTCTGGCACATCTGTAAATAGATTATTGTACGCCGATGACATCATATTACTCGATGAAACACCTGTCGGTCTTCAACGCCATTTAGATGCCTTGACTTGCTATTTAACTACAAATGATCTCCGGATAAATACATCTCAATCCGGCGTGATGGTTTTTGGTAAGACAGCGAGCAAAGCCGGTAAATTCAAGGAATGGCATATAAGTGGAGAGAGAATTCAAGACACCACACAAATGACATATCTAGGAGCATCTATAAATGTGAATAGAAATGACGCCCCTAGAGAGGTGGCCCTGAGACGGAAAGTGAAGATGCTATCAGCACAGGTGAAATTCATCAAATATTGCAAATTCTCCCTTGCCCCACTAATAACGTTCTATCGTATGAAAATAGCCCCTATTCTGACTTATGGGGTGGATTCTGCACTACAGTTGAGCTGGAAGGTGTGGCAAGTCCTAGAGGGACTATTCTGGAGAACTGCCCTTGGGGTACCGAACTGTATCCAGTGGCCATGAACCGAAAAGAACTAGGCCTCACGTCACTACTCACAGTCACGAAATGGAAGACGCTATCCTTCTATAGGAAGTGCTTGCTGCCCCCATCAGATGGTGGGTTCTCCTTACTTGGACAAGCACTCAAGACGAAAAGGGAATGGCTATTAGATGAATGGAGTGAAAAATGGAAGGGCTCACTAAAATTAATTGGCGTAACAGAGAATTTGCTTATGGAAAACCCGGATGAGGTAAAACAGCGATTGTACGACAATGACTGGATTGAGACCTCAGACCTTGTGTCTATTTCAAAATCTTATGGGAAGTATTGTACAGCAGCAAGAAAACTAATTATTCCTCTATATTTGAGTAAGTTCCCCTCTTCAGTTTTACAACACCAGTTTCTAAGACTGCGCTTCAACTTGTTCTCAGTCAAGAAGATCTTAGAAGTAAGAAATTCAAAGGAACTATGAGACTATGGCTCCAGGTTGTGTGGTCATAAATTAGAATCTTTGCAGCATCTGATCATGCCCGGCAGTGGAACATATCCATTTGAACTTGCTGCAAATTCTTTTTACGGAAAATCAAACTCTAACTAAAGGGGCCATTTGGCTACTCCTGTTGCAAGGAACCAGGCTTTCATTAACATGTGCTTAGTTAGAACTGGTATCAATAATATTTGGAAAGCTCGAGGAGATGAAGAAAGACTAATTTTTTTCTTTTATCTGGAATTAATAATGAAACATTTTTTACATTTATTCTTGATAGAATGATTAACCTTGTTCTTTTGATTTTGCTTTTGTTTTTCATTTCCTGGGTCCTTCTCTTTTTTCTTTTCTCTTTTTTTTCTCTTTTCTATTCTATTTTTGCCATTTTGAACATGTTTCTATATGTAATAGCTAAAAAAGTTTCAATTGAAACTAAATGCTGATAAAAATAATTTTAAAAAAAGATACTAAATTATACACGTGAGTCCTAGCTGCGAGATAAGTGGGGGACCTAAAAAATCTGATGGCGCAGGACCAGTCAGGATTTGTACAAGGGCCAATGTCCCACACGTCTCTTGGAGCTCCATGCTGAGAAGGTGCTTGATCAAGTTAACTGGACCTATATGCTTTTAGTATTGCCAATGATGGGAGTTGGACCATATTTCTTTAAGATGATCCAAGCTAACTTGAATCTGTAAGCCGGGGTGAAGGTAACCAGCAGGCTCACTGGACCCTTCCCTATAACTAGGGTAACCAAACAGGCGCGCCCACTGGCTCCCCTTCTATTTGCCATAGTAAAGGAACCATTCGCACACAAAATAAGGAAGAACCCAGCGATAGAGGAAGTAAAGTGGGCTAAGGTGCTGCATAAAATAGGTTTGTTTGCAGACGTTGTCATGCTAATGGTAACTAACCCAACCCAGGCACTGCAGGAGATCATGGGGTAAATCCACAGGTTCTCAAGGGTCTTAGGGTTCAAGGTAAACATTTCTAAATCTGAAATACTGAACTTATCATTGGGTCGGGGGAGATGGAGCACCTGAAAACCCAAACACCCTTTTGCTGGGAGGAAGGACCAGTGCGATACCTAGGAGGGAACTAAAGCCCGAATTTGGAAACACTTTTTAAGGTAAACTATCCCCCCTTAATTGTTCAGATTAGGAAGGATTTGAATAGATGGAAAAGCTTATAAAAGATAGTGATCGCTAAAATGAACATCATGCAATCCTTATATTTGTGCCAGGAGCTCCTGATCACAATTGCGGGAGCAGCGCTGAAGGGGTGCAGGATGAGATCATGTGATTTGTGTGGAACGGGAAGAAGCCACACATTGAGAGGAATGTCTTATATAAACCCCAAAGGCAAGTGGGAATGGGGTGCCACAATATAATGAAATAATTCCAGGCTGCGCAACTGAATGTACTAGCGGAATGGGGAAGGGAGAGTAATATGAAACACTGGATGCAGATGGAACAGGGGTAACAGGAGAATACATGTGGAAGATACCATGGTTGAGAAGAGGGGTCAGGCCCTCAGAACTTAGGGAAAACCCCATAACGATGTGTACATTGGAGATTTGGGATAATGTGAATAGGAAGTGCAATTTGGCGCTGTGGCCATCACCAAGGACACCCATTTTTTAGAAATCCAGCTTTCCCGCCAGGAATGGAACATAATTGATTTGTGCAGTGTTTAGTAGGGAGCCTGAGGGAGCTTAGGGATCTGTACGATGGGGCGTACTTCGAGAATTTAGATAAATGTTCTCTGGAATTTGGGTTAAACAAAAGGTATATCTTTACATATCAACAGCTTAAATATTGGGCATGCATTCCAGCAATGAGAGAGGGGGAGACCAGAACACAAACTGAGTGGGAGAGGGCAATCTCAGACAGTGAGACCAAAAGAGGACTTATTTCCATGATCTAAAACAGGGGAGGCGGAGCAAGGTCCACTGAAGATTAGGAGCAGGTTGGAGTTGGATGCAGGTGAGCAGTTCACAGACAAGGAGTGGGAACATGCAACACAAGGGGTCTTTGGGCCATACACGTCCGTACAAAGCCAGGAACTGGAATATACAATCCTGCGTAGGTGGCATTACACACCAAAGAAGTTGAACAAAAGGAAAGAATCCAACTCCCCACTGTGCTGGCGAGACTATGGGGAGGAGAGGACGGTGACACCCTTCTGGTGGGGGTGTCTGCAACTGAAACACTTCTGACAGGAAGTGACGTCGAGGGTTAGTGAGCTCTTAGGGGTTTGTCTCCCCTTAGATTTGGCCTTGGTATTGCTTAACCTCCCTGTGCCAGGAGACACCATGATCAGGGTGGGGATTGGAGTGTTGTGCGCAAACCTGACACTAAGCGCTAAACGTTGCATTGCAAGGCAATGGCGGAAGAGAGAAGCACCCTCGATGGTACAATGGTTGTATGTAATATGGGAAATCCTTAGCATGGAAAAAATAACAGCAGTCATTCATGATGATTTAGTATGGTTCTGGAGATTTAGCGTATGCCAACCGACTGTACATCCCCAAAAGATTGCGTATACTAGACATTCTGCCAGAAGAGGAAGAGTGAATAATGGACAGAATATTGATGAACGATGAAAGTTGGTATAGTTGATTCAGACCTGAGGGTGGGGGAATTATAGAGAATTAGGGAGTTGAAATAAAATAATAGTAGATCATTGTTATTAGCATCTGCTTGATATATAAATTGTTAAAGCTGCACAACTGAGATAATTATCAGGAAGGAGAGTTATACACCTTGATGTTTATATTTTTTTACTGCTTGTCAATACCGTTTTAGTTGAAACAAAACCAAAAGAAATACAAACGTTTGGAGATTTGGGCTATACCATGCCTGGTGAGCAGGTTAGTGACCTTGTGTTATGGTTTTAATTGTACAAAAAGTCAAGTGTATATTGCTTCATTGTCCACCACTGCATGTTCAATTGTGGTGGTAGCAGGAATGTAGCCTTTGAGCTTGGCGGGCTGCAGCATGATGGCATCAGAAGAGGCTGTTCTCTAATTTTGCTGTCACGCATTGGTTGCATCAGAGGATGATGCTCCCTAGTCTGAGTGATCACACAGCTGTGGCATCAGAGAATGCTGTTCTCCTGTCTGGGGATCACACTAGTGGCATCAGAGGATGCTGCTCCCTAGTCTCGAGAATCAGTAATCAGTGGAATCTGAGAATGCTGCTCTCCTCGCTGGGGATCACACAGTGGTGGCATCAGAGAATGCTGCTCCCTAGTTTCTGGGATCACACATCAGTGGCATCAGAGAATGCTGATCTCCTCGCTGGGGATCACGCAGTGGTGGCATCAGAGAATGCTGCTCCCTAGTCTTAGGGATAACACCTCAGTGCCATCAGAGAATGCTGCTCTCCTCTCTGGGGATCACACAGCGGTGGCATCAGAGAATGCTGCTCCCTAGTTTTGGGGATAACACCTCAGTGCCATCAGAGAATGCTGTTCTCCTAGCTGGGGATTACACATCGTTGGCATCAGAGGATGCTGCTCTCCTCTCTGGGGATCAGATATCGGTGGCATCAGAGAATGCTGCTCTCTTCTCTGGGGATCACACATCGGTGGCATCAGAGGATGCTGCTCTCCTCTCTGGGGATCAGATATCGGTGGCATCAGAGGATGCTGCTCTCCTCTCTGGGGATCACACAGTGGTGGCATCGGAGGATGCTGCTCCCTAGTCTCGGGGAGCACACATCTGGAGCATCAGAGAAGGTGTCTCTCCTCTCTGGGGTTCACACAGTGGTGGCATCAGAGGATGCTTCTCCCTAGTTTCAGGGATCACACATCGGTGGCATCAGAGAATGCTGCTCTCCTCTCTGGGGATCACATATCGGTGGCATCTGAGAATGCTGCTCTCTTCTCTGGGCATCACACATCGGTGGCATCAGAGGATGCTGCTCTCCTCTCTGGGGATCACACATCAGTGGCATCAGAGAAGGCTTCTCTCCTCTCTTTGGATCACACATCGGTGGCATCAGAGGATGCTGCTCTCCTCTCTGGGGATCACACATCAGTGGCATCAGAGAAGTCTTCTCTCCTCTCTGGGGATCACACATCAGTGGCATCAGAGAAGGCTTCTCTCCTCTCTGGGGATCACACATCGGTGGCATCCGAGAATGCTGCTCTCTTCTCTGGGGATCACACATCGGTGGCATCCGAGAATGCTGCTCTCCTCTCTGGGGATCACACATCGGTGGCATCAGAGAAGGCTTCTCTCCTCTCTGGGGATCACACTTCGGTGGCATCACAGAATGATGCTCCCTAGTCTTGGGGATAACACCTCGGTGCCATCAGAGAAGGCATCTCTCCTCTCTGGGGATCACACAGTGGTGGCATCAGAGGATGCGACTCCCTAGTTTCCGGGATCACAGATTAGTGGCATCTGAGAATGCAGCTCTCCTCTCTGGGGATCACACAGTGGTGGCATCAGAGGATGCTGCTCCCTAGTTTCCGGGATCACACTTCGGTGGCATCACAGAATGCAGCTCTCCTCTCTGGGGATCACACAGTGGTGGCATCAGAGGATGCTGCTCCCTAGTCTCGGGGATCACACATCTGGGGCATCAGAGAAGGCTTCTCTCCTCTCTGGGATCACACAGTGGTGGCATCGGAGGATGCTGCTCCCTAGTTTCCGGGATCACACTTCGGTGGCATCACAGAATGCAGCTCTCCTCTCTGGGGATCACACAGTGGTGGCATCAGAGGATGCTGCTCCCTAGTCTCGGGGATCACACATCTGGGGCATCAGAGAAGGCTTCTCTCCTCTCTGGGATCACACAGTGGTGACATCAGAGGATGCTGCTCGCCTGTCTGAGAGATCACACAGAGTTGGCAACAGAAGACACCCCTCAATAGTCTGGCAGGTGGACTATGAGGGACTCAGACCTAGTGTAAAATGTGCGATGAATGATTTCAGAGTCAAAGACTATGAACATGAAAGGGCACCATGGAGGGTGGAGATCAGTGTAGAATACACCATCGATAGTGGTTTTGAATATATGAAAGGAAGGAAACTTTTCAAGAAACTCTTTCTGAATAGACATATGTATATGAAAGAAATGTGTGTTACCTGCACGGAGACACAGAGTATCTCTAAGGTGGGGCAGCACATCTCTCCATGAAGAGGAATCTTCTGTTCCAGGCTCATGTCTCGCACATTGGCAGCTCTTCTTTGTGGGTTCTCCCTGTCTCTTGTGATGGCCAGACTCGGAAACTGTGAGGCAGATGGAAAGGAAAAGTGGGGAGAGGGAGAGAAAGCAGGGCACATAAGTGGAATGATAGAGAGGGAGAGGGAAAACCAATGAGAGACAGGTCAGCTATGAACATGTATTATCTGATTTTAATGGAGAGTGGGTGGGAACAATTCACTGCTATCTTAAACTAAGGAATGGTGCATGTGTGCAGCATGGACATTCTGCACTGTGTGTCCCTCATACAGTCACATGACTGTGTTTTGAGGGAAGAAGAACAGGTCCACAGTAGGGGTCCTGGGGAGATTTACTCTGGTGCCCCATTGGAGCACTCCCAGTGAGATGTAGTGGAGCAGGAAGAGCATTGGCCATTGGCAGATGCCATTCTGATGCAACACCAGATACAGATTGCATAGAAGGACCCCTGACGTCAGCCTGCTCACCATGCTGGGGACCCTTTGTGTGTGCTCTTGTCTCATTCTGAACCTTTTTCTGCATGTGCACGTGTTTATCGGCTTTTTTGACTACCTGTCTGTGCGTGTCTGCTCGTATGTGGCAATGTGTGCATGCGTGTGTGCGCTAGCGTGCCATGCGACACCTGTCACAGCATGTCATATTTGTATGGTGTGTTTGATTGCAGATTTCGGGCCTCATTAGCAGTTCAGCGGTAGTAGTAGCGCTAATAGAAACGGAACTGAATTATGTTACCACTGGTGGTAACTGTGAGCCGCTGCCAGATTAGGGGTTTTGATTCGTCACCGGTTGACCTGGAGTGAACCATGCCATTATCCCCGGTGCAGCATTTACTCAGTGCTGAAGAGTGCTGATTTCTTAGGAGTGGGAATTCCACAATGCTACTTTGAACCCCGGATGTAAGACTTTCTCTGCTACCTTTTAAAGTATCCCGGGAGGTGAGCATGAGAACCTGGAAGAGGGCACTTTACCACTTCTAGGAATCATTGATCACTGGCAATTACCACTGATTGCCACCCTTCAGCACTCTTGTCCCAAAGGTGGCCTTTATTCCTTGTTACCCTGGTTGACTATCAGAGCCTGTCTGTTTAATGCCTTTTTCAACGGATATCAACCTTTTATGTGCCTTAATGACATGATCTCACCCTGTCTCTTCTTCCCTTCGAGGTACGGAGCAATGTGCAGTCATTAAGAGTCCATGTTATTATCTCTTCTTGTCCACATGTAAAGAAGAGAGAGGAATCAGGGCAGAGTCTGGAGTTCAGGTTATGTATGGTTTGCTCAGCTGTTTAGACAGCAGCGGTTTCTGGCATGGCGTTGAATAGATCTAGAGTGGTAAAATGGGCACCGTTCCTGTGGGATTACAAGGGTTTCTGAAGGTTGTGGATCAGCACTGTCTTCTTGACGTTCAACTTTGCAGTCGCCTGATCCACTGCCTGCAATTTCTTTATCTTATTCCAAAGGTCATTTAAAGAACTCCCTTATCGAAAGACAGCCGGGCACTGTACATCATACAGGGCCTACAGTAGCGGCCCTGTAGTTATGGTTAAGTTGCTCGACTCATAGAAAGAGCATTTTTTGGGCGGCTTATAACTTCACCTCACCCTGGACGAATCCTCACCAAAGTTTGTAAAAAAGTATATGGACCCCTTGAATTATTCTGCATAGTTTGATCAAGGGGGGGGTTATAGGGCGGTCACAAAATGTGTGGAAATCCTCATAGACGCAATGGAAAAAAATATTTGCTCATGTATACAGCCCAAACCGCTGGATGGATTTTCACAAAATGTGCAGCAGGTGCAGCGGATTGGTCCCGAATGCATGCTTTTGTACATTTGGTGTAAATCCGTCCAGTAACTTCTTTTAAAAAGGCCAAAAACTAGGTTTAAAAAAAGTGTGATATCTGGGTCCAGTCTATGGACAGACTTCCTTATTCGGTCCGCGGACACACCCCTGGACCAATCAGGGTCTGACCTGATGTCCGTGGACATCAGACATGCCCATTGATTGGAGGGTGAACACCATGCTGGAACCGCAGACAGCGGGGGGTCTGCGGATAGCGCAGTGGGTGAAAAGTCTGGAAACCACATTTGGGGTTATTTAGTGGCTGAAAGAGGGATGGGAAGAGTGGGGGGTGAAATAAAGATGATATGGAGCTCTTTTGTAGGTGAAAAAAGGGTTTGCAGGTACTGCTCTAGTCCGCGGTCACTGCTATGAACGAACAGCTTGGAAAACACATTTGAGGTTATTTATTGGCGTAGAAAGGGTAGGAGAGTGGAATAAAGATGATATGGAGCTGTCAATTTTGGTGTCCCTGGACATCATTACAATTTCAGGGGGTTCAGGGCGATTTTTGCTATTTCAAGCTATATTTTACATACTTGTTATATGGTTTAATTATATTTTGGTCGTTATGGCCAGTGGCAAGATTCTTGGGGCCATGGCATAGGCTGTAGTAATATGTGTAATGTAATTATAGGTAATGTATTTGTAATATGGTGGAATTATATAATTAAAGTGTATATGGTATTTATAATTGTAGTACAGTAGAGGACAATGCGTCTTGATGTCTCCTGCACCTTTCACACGGTCAACAATTATATCCTCATTAAACGCTTACATGATACCATTAGCATCCTGGAGCGGGACTGAACTGACTGATTTGTTTTCCACACTAACCCTGCTTACCACCTGCAACTGGGCTGTTTGTACTCCACCACCTCACTGTGTACCTGTAGAGTACCCCAGGGTTTTATTGTATAATTGTGGCTCTTCCATAACTATTTGGTCTATCTGGCGCGTCTGATGTCCTTCGTCTTTTCTCATTTCTAGTGCTATGTTAAGTACACACAGGTTTCCTTAAACTTCCCTTAACAAATTTGTTGCCTTCGGATTTTTATCTCTAATTGTCTGACCGTCATTGAGGCAATGTGTGCGGCTAACAATCTATGCCTCAATGCCAGCAAGACTGAGATCCTTTTTACTGTGACACCTGTGGCCTGTTTTTCTCCTACCCTCTGGCCATTGTCTTTGGGCCCTATGCTCTCACCATCCTGTGAAGCCAAAAACCTTGAGGTTATCTTTAGGCCCTCTCTCTCCTTTACTCCTTACATGTTGGAGCTTGTAAAGAAAGCCCATGCTTTCAGCTTGACGTCCTTACAGGCATTGTACCATTCCTCACCTTCACCCAGAAGCTTAACGTCTGTACAGCTCTGGTCCTGTGTAGGCTGGACTACTGCAAAAGCCTATTCCTTAACCTCCCCCTTTGTTGTGTATGCCCCCTTTGGCTAATCTAGAATAGGGCTGCAAGACTTATCCTTGGCCTCAAGCCCAGGCATCGTTCGCTGCAGCCATCGACGCGGCAGGCATGAGCTTGGGGGGACTAAAGCTAAAGCGCTCCCACTTTCATGCAGAAGTCATCAATATGCTCCGAGGCCCAGCCTGGGCTCGGATGGAAAAAAACTCTCACATTTGTCACCTCAGAGAGCAGTGTATTCACTTATTTTTAAATGTACCTTTAAACTTTAAAAATAAGTAAATTCACTGCTCTCTAAGGTGAGAAAATAGTCTTGCCATGACTACGGCATCAGCAAACGTGTTGAAGACAAAAGTCTTGTTACACACTCCTTGATATGCCTCAGGTGAGTTGTGGGTGTAAAATGCATCTAATGGACGAAAGGAAGGTGCAATATCTACTCAACTACTGGCTCCAGGTGGGAATCAACAGCGAAATAGGTTTAATGACCCCACTCACTACCAGCTTTCAAAACTGCCATCCAGCCCCCACCCCCTTCGCCCCTGGCTGCAGCCCTAAAATGTGTACATTGGCTCCTGCTAATTGCAAGGACTACACTATTTTCAACTTTGTTTCCCTAAATACTGTCCTGCCAGAGCTCTGCGCTGTTGTAACTCCAATACTCTGCTTGTCAAATGCTTTTTGAAACAGAGAGTGGGAGGCATGTCTCTGTCTTCGGGCGGTGCCTGTCTTTCGAACAGCCTTCCTGCTCCTCTTATACTTGAGCTGGACTTTGTTAAGATCCAGAACTTCTGAAACCTCTACTTGTGTTCCTGTTTTACTTAATCCCTTGCCTCCTAACTCATACCACTTCCACGGAGACTGGTGTTCTGGTCCTCATGAACCTCACAGATTCCAGGCCCTATATGTATTTGACACCAGTACACACCCCTGCCCCCTTCAGCTTTGCCCTTGCACGTCTACCGTCTGGGGTATCTGCCCCAGCAGGTAGCTAGTGGCCTCCCAGTTTGGCATGTCTTGGCAATTTCCTTCTGGGCTTGTATGAGCACTTGCTAATCTCTACTCCTTTTTCCATTCATGCACTACTTTTATTGCACAATGCATACATGCATTTATCGCAGCAGTGTGTACAATTTCTTTGGATAAGCAAGTTAAATGTATTTTATTTATTTATTTATTTATTTATCTATTTATTTATTTATTTTATTTATTACATTTGGTTATACACCCAGACCCTCTGCTATCACTGCATAGGTTACAAGATTACTTGTAGCATAATTGTAAACATACAGTATTGTTACTTGAGCAAGGCGCATAGAAATACACATAGAAGGCTTGATGTAAGGCAAAGTTTGAACACTAACATAGTGATACACAGGAATGTATAGCCTCATAGCAGGGCTCAGTGGTACAGGTTTGCAATCTTACAGACTAGGATATACATTCGCTTTTAATTTGTATACTGGATTATGTGGCTGTTTAGAATTTAATAAAGAGCCAGGATTTGATGATTTTCTTGAATTTAGGGAAGGATGACTCGTTGCAGATGGAGGCTGGAAGTGAGTTCCAAATTCTAGGGGCTGCTACGGGGAAGCTGGAATTGCCTGTTCTTACATTCTTGAAACGGGGGATGCAGAGGTGTGTGTTGTGTTAGATCTGAGTGTTCAAGTTGTGGTTTTGCGGATAAAGCATTGGTTGAGGTAACTTGGAGCCGTGCCTGATACGCGTTTGTGAGCTATGGTGAGGGTTTTATGTAATATCCTGGCTCAGGGGTGTTTCTAGGTCTGGAAAAGACCCGGGGCTATGCTGATGTCAGAACTGTTGGGACTGGGGGCTAGCTAGCCTTTTGGTTGTAGCTCCTGAGATTCTATCTGGGGCTACAACCAAAAGACCACAGGCTATAGCCCCATTAGCTGCCCCCCCAGCAACGCCTCTGTCCTGGCTTGTATGGGTAGCCAATGGGCCTCTCTCCTATGTTGTGAGATGTGATCCCTCTTTTTTATGCCTAATGCTGCTCTAAGAGCTTTGTTCTGGAGTAGTTGCATTGTGGTTACGTTTTTGTTTTAAGTCCCTAATAATAGTATGTTGCAGTAGTCGATCTTTGCCAGGATGAGGGCTCGAATCTGATTCATTTGCCCGTGGCTGAAATTACTGCGGGCAAATCGTTCGCATGAGAAAGGTGTGAACTACCAAATGTTTGCACCTTTCTCATGCGAACAAACTTACATACAACGGGGGCTGCAGGGGTTTCACCCGCAACCCCCGCTCACTATAGTATACAGTATAGTGAGCAGGGTTTTGCTGGGGACACCCCTGCAGCCTCCGTTAAAACATTTTTTGAGAGTGTCCCCTGCAACACCCCACTCACTGTAATGCCCACCTGTTATCCACGGGGACATCACTCAGCCTGTTCTGACCTCTTATGACCTCGAACCTTTCCCTGGAGGCTATTCGACTGGAGACTGGGCCTTGTTTTCTTGGATAGTGTGCTCTCCGTCCTACCTTCAGCGCAGGGGCACGTTGATTGATGCAGGCTCGTTGCTGCCTATTTACTTCACTGGCAAGAGTCCGACAGGTAAGTATAATGAGTCTTTTGAACAGTTCTCTAGCTTATTTCCTTTCCTTCCTTAGATGATGGCCGGCGTCCGGGGATGGTGGCGTGCTGCTCAGATGAGTAGCGCTGAAGGTGAGTGAGAGTGCGATGCGCGGTGCACCCCTTTCATATTTGCATTGAACTGAGTTTTTCTGTGTCTTTTAGGTGCCGCAACGTTTTCAGCGTGGATGCCGGTTATGAAGAACAAATGCGGTGGGTAAACGCGGTATGCAGCGCCTCTAGATGTTTCCACGCTAACCTGCAGTGTCTTTTCCCTCTTGTAGATGGATGAGAATTTCTGGAGACAAAGTTCCCCCAGAGCGGCTGGGATTCAGGTAAGCGTTTGAAGCTCGTACAGTATTTAAAAATAAGCAAAGATTTGCAGAATGCTTACTAATGCCTTTTTTCTGTTCTTTTCCCTTTTCCTTAAGAAGCGGCGTGCCGGGATGGGAATGACACCGCCGAAGATGCCCGCAGAACAGAAGGAGCGATGACTGATGGGCAGAAGCACCGCAAGGTAAGGCTGTTCCTAACGGTGTTCTTGTTCTTGCAGGAGCTGAGCGCAGAAGAAAGATGCAGGGCTACTGGAGACCGATCCGAACACAGTGAGTGTCACGCTGCAGGTGCAGAAAACGCAAAGCATGTTTCTCAGCCTGGGTGTGGCTTAAATAGTCTCTGGGTATCCCATGTGCCTCTGGGCTGAACCACACCCAAAAGACTAGGCCGCACATGCAGTTCTGGGAACCGAAATATGTGGGGACATCCATCTTGTCCCCATCAATGCACTACAAGTCCAATCCCCAATGTTATCCTATGGGAGTGAGTGAGTCTGGTGCCACAAGCACCAAGTCTGACTCCAAGTGGGTCTTTAGAGGGATGGAGAGGCCCTTGAGGGCCATGTAGGTGATCGTGGCCTGGCTCCAGCCTGACATCTTGGAGGGCTGGGGACGTGAGGGGCAGGAATCATGACACTCACTATACCACACAGTATACCACACTATACCACACAGTATAGTGAGCAGGGTGTTGCGGGGGACACCCCTGCAGCCCCTCAGTCTTTTTTTTATACTTACCTATAATGCTACCACTAAAGGTTTGAACTTTTGGTGTTCGAACCTTTAGTGGTAGCATTTTTAGGATGTTTTGACCATTTTTGCATGCGGTCAAACCGTCCTAAACCTGAGGGCTCTGGCAAGTGAAAGGCTGTTCTGAGAGTGAGAAATGGTCTGCTAAGGATTATGAGTTTAGCCGTATATGCTGTCCAAGAGGAGAGAGCACTAATGCGTTTGTACATAGAAAGGCTAGAATCTAAATAGACTCCTAAGATTTTGACATGGTTGGAGATATTGATTGGAGTGCGGTCAATGACTATGGCTGAGTATTGTGGGTGCAACTTACTTAGTCTGGGGAGCATACTATGGGGATGTCTGTTTTTTTCTCTATTAAGACAGAGGCTATTTGTCGCCTTCCAGTTCTGGGTGATGGAGTCAATTTTATTGATGGCAATAGTATCCTGCTCAAGGTTGCCTGAGATGAGGATGAGTATTTGTGTGTCATCCGTAAAATTGGTGTATATTACTCTCATAGCATCTAGAGCTGTGAAGAGTAATTTAGTGTATGCATTGTAGAGCATCGGGGTGAGACCAGGAACCTTGGGGGACTCCCAGTGGGACTGTGATTGGGTCTGCTGCAACGTCACCAATTGCTACTCTAGAAGTACGGTCAGCGAGGAATGACTTAATCCAAGCGGTAGCCTCCTCAGAGAAATCAAAATTGTTTGCAAGTGTGTGGCAAAGTTTATTGTGGTCCACTAAATCGAAGGCCGCGGACAAGTCGAGTAATAGTAGAATGCATAATTTGCCTGAGTCCCTAATGGCATCCATCTCGGTGCTATGTTTAGGGTGGAAGCCAGATTGTCTTTCCCCTAGTAGCTGATTGTTTTCAAGGTGGGATTGGACTTGTGAATATGCTATTTTATCTATTATTTTGAGGAGGAATGGGACTGTGGTAATGGGCCTATACTTAGTCGAATTGGTAGTGTCTACGGAAGGTTTTTTAAGCAGTGGGGTTGTTAGGTAGGATTTACACAGAGCTGGTAAATCTTCCTTTCCTGGTTCAACCCCAGAACTTTTTGCTTTTCTAGTGGGATATTTTTCATTAATACCTCAGTGAGTGGGAACCTTTTTCCACACTCACCTAATCTTTAACTATTTTTATGGGTGTCATTTTTAAGACTCTCCATAGTATATTTTTAAAGTTATCATGTCTATCAACTTATTGGCAATAAGTGCCTGTTGTTGCTGGGTTGCCCTAGGGGCTCCCCATTTAACTTTCTTGTGCTCACCTTGAGTGAGCAACAGTTCCCAAGGGTAGAAAGGATCTTTGGATCCTGTTTACACTTTATTCTGTGAAACCAGAACACCCCACCTTATGTGGAGTGCTGGGGAGATACAATGTATCTCCTTTCACATAACAACTGTAACAATTCTGTTACAGGGACAAGCTTACCTTTAATGGCTGGTGGCAGTGATACCTTTTACTAATTTGGTGCACCTTTACCGCGGGCTGTGATCACAGCTGCAGCAAAGGCACCTAAGGGTGCTCATATTACCAAAATGGCCCCTGTCTTCTTTTTCTGCCATTTTAGTGTCTCTTGACGTTTCATGTTCCTTCCCCTGACATCCAGGGTGGGAAATTCCTTTGTGTGATTTTTGTCTTCGGTAAGCACAGGAAGTGGGGGAGTAGTCCAAAACTTCCCCATCCTTTGTCTTACGCCTTGCTTCAACTGGGACAAATCCCAGTGGGGGGCTGGCTGTCCTGATTGGTCAACCAGACGCCCCTTTCTTGTAAATGCAGGGAGAGAATGCAGAGGTAGTGCTGTCGTTCCTGATAAATACTGGAAACCTGGAAGCTGAAGGCATGTCGACCACTGGAACAGAAAACTTAAGAGGAAGATGAAGGATAATCGGTGGGAATGATTTCCAGCAACCGGAGAGCCTGCTGCGTAACCAGAACCTGCTGCAGCCCTTCCTTCCAATCGACCTGGGGACTCTGAAAACAACGACCCAAACCCAGAGCCTAGTGAAACACAATAGACTCAAGAAGACCTGCATTTTGAGCCATCCCATGGGTTGCTGCAACCTTCCGTTCTTGCAATACCCCAATACCCTGGGAACTCCTGCCACTGTGCAGTGCACGGTCTCCCGAATTCCGAATCGCGCTGAAACTTCGTGGAGATCTTGGTATATCTTCAGAGACACAAATCAAGTCCAAAGGTCCCCTCACCAGAGTGCTGGTCCTTTTAAACGACGAAAATTCAACTGTGATTTTCTGTCTTATTCTGTGCTCCTTGAAAAGGTGCCAAATCTGCAGAACCACATTCAGCCATGAGAGAAATCTTGCCTAGAGCCTTCTTCATTGATCTCTGTTGCAAAGTCCCTTCTGAAGTCTTGTGTTCAGTCTCCAGGACAATGAATCCACTGACCGGGGATTTGACTGCAGTCCCTGAAGTTCTCCTGCTGCAACCTCTTCTTCATTGCTGAGGTACTGTGTTGGCTTGGGTATATACTTACCTTAAGCCTTTTGGGATTTCTGTGTAGCCCTGGGATGTTTTCTGTGATTGGGAGGTCCCTCGTCCAGTGCACCCAGTCCCACTGCTAGAATCCTGCTGGGGTGTCTTCTGTGAAGCCCCTGGACCCTCTTCTAACCCTAGAAGTAAAGTACTCCTCTGTTTTCCCAGTTTTCCTAAGGAACTGACTTTTGCTACTAAATAACTTATTCTAACACTGCCTGTTGGTCACTAGTCCTTGTGACCCCCCTTCTGACACTGAGAACACTCATGCTTCAAGAATAAGGGAAAGACTTTGAAGGGATTGGGACTTCTGCCTAGTAAACAAATCAAGGGGCCGATTCATGGAACCAACGTGCGCCGAAAATCTAGGCGCAAGCATGCGCACGCATGCGCAAGCGGAAACAAACAGGCGCATGCGCACGCGTGCGATTCATGGAAGTCCCTGCGTGTGTTCACCGCGGGATGTGCGCCAAACCCGTGCATGGCGCACAAGTCACTGCAACATCGCGAAAGGCGTGCGCGACGGTGCGCGACGCGCACAGTGAAAGCGCACAACCTCAGCGCACACAGCAGAAAGTGGGCGGGACATGGGGCGTAACATGCGGAATGGGGAACAACACGCGAAAATAAGGGCGTAACTGGGGATGTACTGCACGGAAGCGGAGGGAACGCCCACACGCACTCGAACCACACGTATTCATGGAATGGAATAGGGCAAACCCACGCACAGCCAAAGCCACGCACAAGCTGAAACACGGCCGCCACACGAAGGCAGGCGGTAGAGTCCCAGCGCATCAAAAAAGTGGCGCCGCTGGAAGTAAAATAGGCGATAGAGCGGGGTACGTGTATTCCGGGGGTGCGCGGGAAGTTACACACGCGAATGAGCGGGGTACGTGTATTTCGGGGGTGCGCGGGAAGTACCACACGCGATTTGGCCGGGTACGTGGATTTCAGGGGTGCGCGGGAAGTTCCACACGCTATTAGGCCGGGTATGTGGATTTCAGGGGTGCGCGGGAAGTTACACACGCGAATGAGCGGGGTACGTGTATTTCGGGGGTGCGCGGGAAGTTCCACACGCGATCGGGCCTGGGGGAGCGGGCTGCGTGGATTTCAGGGGCTCGCGTGAAGTTTCACACGCGATCGGGCCTGGGGGAGCGGGCTGCGTGGATTTCAGGGGCTCGCGTGAAGTTTCACACGCGATCGGGCCTGGGGGAGCGGGCTGCGTGGATTTCAGGGGCTCGCGTGAAGTTTCACACGCGATCGGGCCTGGGGGAGCGGGCTGCGTGGATTTCAGGGGCTCGCGTGAAGTTCGGGGTACCAACCACCGTCTGCCTTGCGTGTAGAAGAACGCGTAGCCAACACCCGCTGTGAAGTAACAGCGTGTGAACCCCAACGGATGGAAAACACACGCACCGCACGAAAAGCACGCGGGATCTCCAAGCCCTGCCAGGGCAACGCCGTGCGCGAAACATCACACGCGCTTACGCGCTAAGGGCCTTTGGTCCAATGAAATCGCGTACGCGTGCTGACGTGCCTACGCGCTAAGGGCCTTTCCTCGAATTACACGCTGACGTGCAGATTTTTCACGTGCAAATTCACTCCGTATCAAGCTGGCCACACGTAAGCACACGGAAGACCACGCTCCTGCCCAGAAGGCCGAATTACTGCCCCCCATAGCCCCGAGCAGCCTCCCACGAGCCATCTGCTGCTGCTGCCTGCCTGCCTGCCTGCTGCCACATTGCCCTGCCATTTGGTGCCTGCACATCAGCCATCTGCAGGGGTCCAGTTGCTGTGTCCACCCCTGCTGGAACAGTAGACTCCCGACTGGGATACCATCGCTCCACAGCCCAGCCCCAGGACCCAGTAGCCGACCCACGCCTGCCTCGGGGGTCGCCATGTCGGGGCAAGCACCACCTGAGACCAGTGGCGACCCCCAGCCACAGAGGCAGAGGGCCACCAGCTTCAGTGAGGAGGAAGTTGGTGTCCTGGTGGAGCATGTCCTGGGGCATTATGATGCCCTCTTCGGAAGACCACGCGCCGACAAGGAAGGACGGGAGAGGATCTGGGATGATGTAGTGGTTGCCATCAACGCGGAGGGGGTGGCAACCCGCGACATCAAGCACATCAAGAAGCGCTGGGAGGACTTCAGGTCCAGGACCCTCAATAAGGCCCGGCGCCTCGCGGAGGGGGGCCGGGCACGCCTGACTGACATCCAGATGAGGGTCCTGGAACGCGTAGACCCAGCGCTCCACGCCCAGATCCTTCAGAGGCAGACCCGTCTGGAGTTGGCCGGTAAGTGGCCAGGCATTGCTGTGTGAGACAGGGCATGTTGCACTGTGTTGGTTGTCTGATACATGCCTGTATGTGTGACATAGGCCATGTACGTATGTGCGTGTGCAGGGACATCATGGTCAGGCATGTGAGTACAGTGATGTGTGAACCACATGGTTGGTGCATATGTACAATTGCAACATGGGGGGCTCTGCGCGGAATGGACACATGGAAGCATGGCAGTCTCTGTTCCTGGACATGGGTGGGGGTGAGGGATGGGTGCTGGTCCCATGTACACGTATGGTGTCCATGTGTGTGTGTCTGACCTGCGTGTCTGTGACTTGTAAATGCCATGGATGCATGACACATGTCTGTGACAATGTTCAGATTCACTGATGCAGCCTAGTCATCCTTGTATCCACTGCATCTGTGGTGTGCGAGGCCGGATGGATGGAACTACGGTGAGGTGTGTGCATGTGATGGCAAGGCCCATGATGCATGTGAGTTCAAAACCAACATTGTATGAATCATGAGTCCCTTGGTCATGTATGCCAATGTCCATGGCATGCGCCATGCCTGTTACTGCATGTGTTTTGCCTGCACTGACCCATGTGTTGTGGAGGGACATGATGGAAGTGATGCATGACAGTGCCACTCATCTGCTATTGCTTCCTGTCTAGGGGACCATTGTACAGTACCCTAATGCTTGTGTTCTATGTCTCCCTCTACACAGTGGCAAGTGAAGAAGAGGGCGGAGAAGGCGCTGTGGAGCAGAGCGGCGGGGATGCCGCCATGGCTGCAGCGGAAGGGGTGGGTGAGCCCCCACAGGGGCTTGCAACGGCGGAAGACGGCGTGGAGACATCCAGGTTGGTGGTTTCCACAGAGGGGGAGGAGGCCGCTACTGAGCCACACATGGGGCCTGGTGGGGGCATCCCCGCTGGTGCAAGTGGTGCAGTCCAGGGCCAGGGGCAGGAGGCAGCACAGGTCGCCGTGGAGGGGCCTGTGCATGTCACTGTCCCTGACACTGTGACTGCACCACCATGCACCAGCAGGGATGCCCCATCCCAGGCCCGTCCGCAGGTAGGGGAGTTGTCCATGTCATCTGACACTCCTCTACCTGCGGACGTGGGGACCCCTGGCCGTGTGGAGAGGGTCCTGATTGGTGTCGCGTTGCGCACGGCTGGCATTCGTGATGAGGTGCATGCTTCCCGGGAGGAGCATGCACATCATCACGAAGAGCACCGTGCGTACGTGAACCATTTGGGAGCCGCCATGGTCGGGGGTTTCCTACATGTGTGTGGCCTTCTGGCGACCCTCTCCTCCTCTGTGGAGGCTATGCGCCAGTCGTGCTCCATGCCGTCTTCCGGCCCAGATGCCACCAGGGCCCCCTGTGGACCTGCCCCGACCAACGCAGCCAGCTCGGTGGGGACCCCATCCCTGCCACAGTCGGGAGTCGAAGGTCCAGCAGGGGTGGACACACCCGCAACTGTCCCCCTGCAGATGGAGGATGTGCCGGCATCATCTGGCAGGGCACGTGCACGACGGCATCGGTGGATACCATCAGCCTGGATGCCGTCGTGCTGGCAGAGGCAGTGGCGTCGGAGGCAGCAGCAGGCTCGACGTGGGAGGCATCATGGCTCGGGGCCATCAAGATCAGAGGGGCAGGCATCGGCTGGAGGGCAGGAGAACCCTGGAATGGCAGTGTCTTCCGTGTGGGAGCAGTTGGTCCAGCGGATAGGTGCGGAGCGGCAGCGGGCGGAAGAGGAGCGGCTCTCCATGGTCAGGGCGGAGTTCTCCATGCGTCGGGCGTTGAGGCGGGCTGAGTGCCTCGAGGAAGCTCGCAGGGAGTTTGAGTTGAACACGGGGTTGTCCCTGCGAGACCTCGGGGCCAGGACAGAGTCCCGCCTCCGGGACATCGACATGGAGTTCGATGATGCCCTGGCCGGCAACATCACGGAGTGAGCCGCAGGACTTGCCCGCTGCCATTGTATATAGTTCTTTAGTTAGTTAGTGGTAGGTTTCCTTTATTTTCTTTATTTTTCTTTGGACCGCTCGGACAATGGCCACTTTTCTGTATATATTTGTAGTGTTAGGTAGTAGTAGTTTTCATTTGTGGTGTTGGGCTCATGGACCCTGGGATATTCTTTTTGCATCGTTTTTATTTGGACAACATTTTTTGGATTTATATGTGTGTTCTCCATGACTCCGTTGTTTTTCCTTATTTTTTTCACCCATTTTTTTCCTTTGGACTACATTAGTTTTTGAATTCCTTTGTTTTTTGATTTTTTCTATTTGTTATCGGACATGGACCATTTGTTTTGTCATCCCCATTATTGTGTGTTTCATTTCTTTAGTTCTTTTTCATCTTTAATACATATTTATATTACTTTCATTTGTGGTATTTTCTCATTGGTTTCATGCATTTCATGATATGGGTTTTGACATTCACTTGCACCCATTGTGTATGTGTGTGTGACGGACATGTGTTCATTTACATACTTGCCATTGGGGTTGTATCATGTAATTGCATCTACTATGTGGGTGGATGCAATCCTTGGCTGGCTGTTTGTGCTGGGTGTGCTGCCCATTACTGCCATGATTGAGTTTCGTCAGGACCTGGGGGCAGGGGGACATGGGTGGGGGCCTGCTGGCAGGTGCCCCACAGTGCTGGGGGGTGGGGGTGGTGGGAGACATGAGTTGGACATGGGTGGGGGCCTGCTGGCAGGTGCCCCACAGTGCTGGGGGGTGGGGGTGGTGGGAGACATGAGTTGGACATGGGTGGGGGCCTGCTGGCAGGTGTCCCACAGTGCTGGGGGGTGGGGGTGGTGGGAGACATGAGTTGGACATGGGTGGGGGCCTGCTGGCAGGTGCCCCACAGTGCTGGGGGGTGGGGGTGCAAGGGGACATGTGGCTTGGCTGGGGGGCATGCCCATGGTGGATGGGCTGCCTGCGGGACATGACCAGGGGTGCAGGGTAGTCCCCTGTGGTGTGGGCTGCCTGCAGGAGTCGTGGAGGGGGTAGGGGGGAGACCTGGGGGGACCCACACTGGCAATTCACCTCTTCAACTTCCCGCACACCCACGTAATACACTGCCCCACTCGCACAGGCCCATTCGCGTGTAGAATTTCTCGCGCACCCCTGAAATTCACGTACCCAGCCCGATCGCGTGTAGAATTTCTCGCGCACCCCTGAAATCCACGTACCCAGCCCGATCGCGTGTAGAATTTCTCGCGCACCCCTGAAATCCACGTACCCAGCCCGATCGCGTGTAGAATTTCTCGCGCACCCCTGAAATCCACGTACCCAGCCTGATCGCGTGTAGAATTTCTCGCGCACCCCTGAAATCCACGCAGCACGCTCCCCCAGGCCCGATCGCGTGTGAAACTTCACGCGAGCCCCTGAAATCCACGCAGCCCGCTCCCCCAGGCCCGATCGCGTGTGAAACTTCACGCGAGCCCCTGAAATCCACGCAGCCCGCTCCCCCAGGCCCGATCGCGTGTGAAACTTCACGCGAGCCCCTGAAATCCACGCAGCCCGCTCCCCCAGGCCCGATCGCGTGTGAAACTTCACGCGAGCCCCTGAAATCCACGCAGCCCGCTCCCCCAGCCCCGATCGCGTGTAGGATTCCTCGCGCACCCCTGGAATCCACGTACCCAGCCCGATCGCGTGTAGAATTTCTCGCGCACCCCTGAAATCCACGTACCCAGCCCGATCGCGTGTAGAATTTCTCGCGCACCCCTGAAATTCACGTACCCAGGCCAATCGCGTGTGATGACACCCGCACACCCCTGGAATACACGCTCCCCGCTCTGCGTTTGCTGCTGCCCTTTGCGCTGGATTGGGTATTTTGATGGCTTTTCCCTGCGCGAGGGGCGTTCTTGGGGGCGTTACTGGCGCTGCTGCAGGGTCGCTGCGCCACTCTGCGCCACGGCTAGTTGTGGTTGTTGGAATCCATGAATACGCTGTGCGCCTGAATGTGTTTTGGCGCACGCGGCTGGCGCAGACTACCGCACGCGCACACTGTGCGCCAGCCGCGTGCGCCACTTGTGCGCTGGATTCTATGAATCGGCCCCCAAGTGTTTTACTTAATTGTAAAGAGTTGGTTGGTAACTGTAATTCTAAGAGTGAACAGTTACAAAAGTTCTTACTGATCTTGAATATGTAATGCACTATTCTCAAAAGTATGGTTAACATCTTTTCTTCCTTAGCCACTGTGTTGCCAGTCTAATAGAAAGTAGATGTGAAGGTATTTTATTCTCCTGTAATTAGGTTTTGCGTCTTTACAAAAGTAATGTGTTGGTTTCACCAGATTATTCCTGTAGGGTAATTGTATGAGTGTCTTCCAACTGTTGGTATCACCAGGTTAGTCCTGTTAGGATAACTGTATGAGTGTCCCACAACTTGGTCTTGGTTCCCCTGACTTGCTGCTAGCCTGTCCTTAATAAGTCTACATTAGTTTGTTGCCTACCTAGAATAACTATTCAGTAAAGCGTGACATTGGGGTTTACGTTCCCCTTCATTGTGAAGTTAAAGTACGTGGGTTGTACTTATCTAGTGTTAGCTGTGTGCCATCCAAAACAGGTTACCAGAGTTATTGCTTACCTCAATCTGGGGTTCCCTGATGATTTCAAAAGCATATGTAATTGTATATTATATCCTTAGGTTTTACTCACCTGGTATAACTGTGTGTTATGACAAAAGTAGTTATAGGTTTTTACTGCATCTAGGATAAGTGTTTCACTATTCACCAAAAGTATGTTGTCCAGTTGACTGTTTATGTGATTTGTTCCAAGAGTCACTATACGACTGGAAGGGCCTACTGCCCTTGTATTACTGAATGTAATCTGAAAGTAACCATTGGTCTTTTACTCCCAAATAATAGGCTTGACCTATACTAAATGTGTATAACAAGGTTTTGACTTCCCTAGAACTACTGTTAGGTGTTCCAAATAAGGTTTATACTTGGGTCTGTGTGCTTTCAAGTATAGTTTTGTGTTTTTATACTGTGATTTCTTATAATGTGTTCGTATTTACTTACCCCTAGATTTATCTGGGCCTACCTGTATTTAAATAAATCCTTTATTTTTACAATACATAGTGTTTCAGTGTTTCTTTGGATCATTTGTATTACAATTTCACTTGTATTGTGTCTACTACCCTCTCTCTCTCTCCTAAGATAAGCCTGGCTGCTCTGTCTATGCTACCCTATACTCAGCCTTATACTAAGAGTGGAGTTGTGTACTGCCTCAGTTGAATGGTTTTACTAAGCCCTTAGTTCAGGGACGTCATTTGGGGGTCGCCAGAGGTCGCAAGAGCGACCGCTGCCGATTGGCCAGCGACCTCTGTCAATCTCTTGCGACCTCTGGCCGTCGACCAATCAGAGGAGGAGGGGGCGTTGCCACAGCATGCTGCGACGCTTCTGTGGTCCGCCATTTTTATTTAGTAGTTGCATGTGTCAACGCATGCTCGCTGCTCCTGCTACTCTGTGTCCAGTCCATCCAGCACTCCACTGAAGAAGGTGAGTAGTACTACTGGTGGGTGGGTCGAGGCGGGTGTCAGGTGTGTGGGTGCACTGCACCGTTATTGAAAGCCAGCAGCGCAGCCAGGGACCCGGCGGCGACGCCGCAGGCGAGGGCACACGGCCACCGGCACTGCTGACCACGTCGCACACGCGCTGGAGCAGCAATAGGCAGCCAGGCTTCGCTTACCCAGCCTGGATGTTTGCGACGTGGTCAGCGCTGGTGCCGTGCCCTCGCGACCTGCTTTAAACAGCAATGATACTGTCAGAGGCAGAGCAAAGGGCAATTCTGTCCGTGCATGTGTCCAAAAATATGGAACGTTTCACAAATTTGCATGTCATCCTTGCGCAGTCAGTGCCATGCTAATCTTCTAGAGTGGATGGAGTCTCTGCTTTCTGGTGGTTCCGGTTTTAAATGCAATTCTAAATAACTCGTTTTTGTGTTCGCTTTCTGATTCAAATCTACGCACAAAGCAGGAAACCAGTATCGCAAAGGCAGTTTAGGGTGGAACGAGTGCCATTAGTGACGTGAACGTTATAATACAAAAATATCCATGTGGTACTGCACGTCACATATTAATTTACGGGTGTTAAGATGGCATTACAAAGAGCATGGAAACTACTGTAAACATGACCAAGTATGCATAGTACTATGCATGAACAAGTAAGCATAGTACTATGGGAACCTAAAAGCGTGCAAGCGTCATTTAATACCCTAACGTACAACGTTTAAGGGCTTGACACATTACAATGTAAGCATGCTTGTAAAGTAGGCAATACTGCTTCGACACTACGGTCTATATTCCAACATGCCTAAGACGCTTTGCAAGATGTTGGCAGGGGGTAGTTGCCAAGTCACTTGTATTGATGTGAAAAGCCACTTAAACAATTAGAATTGTCAGGGGCGGCAGTGGTCTTTAGTTATTAAAATAAATGGGACATCCTCTCCTCCCATAGGTGCAGTTGGTATAATGCAGGTGAAACGGATCATGATCCAGGCTGCGTGCAAAGTGGCACCTCCCTTCATAATACCTGGGTGCTGTGGGCCTGAACGCATAACAATATTCCCACCACAAGCCAGAGAAAAGACAGGGTGCCTGTGAGGGTTTGCTTGGGTGGGGGCATGTTCAGTTTGAGGCAGGGCCGTACTGGCTTGTAGGCAGAATCCAAGGCCCCCTGGGGCCAGTGCCGCCATCTGCTATAAGTGGGCGGGTGTGCTCAGGTCTGGCTGGCTTGCCTGCGGGCTGCAGGCAAGCCCGCTCAGCAGCCAGCTCATGCCTCACGACACACAGCGGATACATTCATTAAAGAAAGGTAAAACTAAAGTGTTACCTTTCTTTGATGAATGAATCACGTGGGCGTGCTGACCTGGCAGTGCCCTTGGCCCTGGACCCATCCAGTGACGTTGTAGCGCCAGCGTGGCGCCAGTTGTTGCAAATGCAATGATCGTAACAAAAGGAGCGGCTCCTGGGCCTGGAGCCGCTCCTTTTGTTGTGATTCATTGTGGACCGTGCACCATGTCCTGGGCTCCTCTGCTCGTAGTTGCATTACCCATCTCAGCCATTCAATAACTTAATAGTTGCAATCCACTATTCTGGATGCGGGTGAATTAATAAAAGGTGTTTAAGTGTCAACATTAGCTCACTGAAGCGATTTTGTGTGAAAAAAAGAACACACATTAAAAATCACATGTACAACTGTTTACATAGGTTCTAAGCAATGATAGTCGCATGATAAAAGGGGTGCACACATACATTTCCCATGCCAAATCACAAAATAACTATGCCACTAAAGGTAATTCTTCATAAAGAGAACATAGACAGAGGACTGACGGAACTGATCTGTTGATGCATTGTTCTCATGAATCCCCATCGGAGCCAACATGGCAGCCGCCAGAAGGATCTCTAGCTTATCATATCTTGCGCTCATCTTCCGCTCGGCTTCTCTCGTTTTTAGTCGATAATTTCCATTTCTAATTTGAAACGCACAGCCTACTGGACAGGCAAGGTGCAAGCATATGCATGTATACCTGCTTTGTCACATTTATTTCTATAGCTTCAAGGCACAGAAATGTAATTACATTGCTCTCGTGTGCATGATTACACAATGAGAGGGTTGGCTGCTGCACATACAGGTGCACTTGAGTGTTCTCCTGCTATGTTTTAGAGAGGTTACTCGTCAACAGCAGTGTGCCTCTTCCATAGCACATCAAGTGACCATTGACTTCATTGTGCCACAATGAATGCTTTGTTGTAATGTTTCTATCTTTCCCATCTCCCTGGTATGCTGTTCGGGATGTTTGCATGTATGAGGTAACAAGTGCTCAGAGTATGGGAAGTCCTGTGAGTGCCCTGATTTCACTATTTTGCACCAGACCTGCAGATTAACTTAACTGGTCTACTGTTAAATCTCAGCTACCAGTTTAATGGTATCCACTACAGAATAAATGCTCATTTTGTTATAGCCGATATGATAGCTCAGTGGGTTGAGTGCTCGCTGCTGCAATGTGAGTGTGAACTGCAGGCTGGAATCCCAGCAAGGCCATCTCAGCCTTTCATTCTTCTGAGGTCAATAAATGAGTACCAACACAAGTTGGGTGATATTGTATGAATATTTGTTCTATAAAAAAGAGCTTAAGCATAAGTGCTAAACAATAACATATTGTCATTTGGCCTTAGGCGTCGGCTTGCTTTCACAGTAATTTGACAGTATGGATCTATACACACAGATATCGTAACTATATTTTTCTTAGTGTACTGAGGGATAATGCGTTATGAGACCACTTCCTGTGAAGTCATGTGGGGGTGTGGTCAAATGACATCACTTCCTGTGGGGCGTGGTCAAATGACACCACTTCCTTTGATGTCGAGTGGCGGTGTGATCAAATGACATCCCTTCCTGTGGGGCATGGTCAAATGACATCAATTCATGTGATGAGTGGGGCGTGGTCAAATGACATCACTTCCTGTGATATCACTCTTGGGGGCATGGCACTGTGATGTCACTTCCGCTACCCCTGGCATTTTGGTGAAATGACGTCCCTGCCTTAGTTGGACTTCAGAAAAACTGTCCTAACAGGGGTGACCCAGTCTTCTTTGATATTTGCTGGGATGGTATTAGTCTTGAATGAAGCATTAACAAAGTTAGAGGTGATGGGTGCTAGTATGGGAGCGCAGTCCTTGACTAATTTGGTGGTGACACTTTCTCCTTTACAGTTGGAAGGTTTGAGTGATGCTATGGTTTTGAGTACCAGGTCTGTGTTTACTGGCGTGAACTGAAATTCGGGAGGTTTAGGTTTGGCGTGTGCGGATGCTAGTGTGATTGGTTCAGTGATAGGTGCTAAAAATTGTCTATGCGACTCTATTTTATTTTGGAGTGTGTTTATCTTGGAAGCCTGTGAATCTTGAATGGTGGTACACCAGTCCTTACTTACTTTATCTAGGTTGGGAGGGAGGATGGGAGATTCTAATTCTCTAATGATGGAGAATAACTCTTTACTGTTAGATGTCGCATTAGTGATGCATGAGTTAGGGGAACTGGCTTTCTGGGTAAATGCTTCCAATTTGTAGTCTTTGGAAATTAGCTGGAGTTGTCTTTTGTACTCGCTGGTAGGGTTTTTCCTGGAGAGGTGTTCTAATGCCCTTTTTCTCCTTCTAAGTTCGATGAGGTTGTCATTAAAACATGTGTTGCTGCGTTTAGGCTTAGGAAGCTTGAGTTGAGGGGGGCTATTTCATCTGTGGCTGTTTTAAGACAGGTGTGATAGTGTAGCAAGATGTTGTCTGGGTTGGAATCCGCTCAAGGATGAGCATTGAGTAGCTTGTTAAGCACGGGGGATGGGTTTTCAATGGTGAGTTTCCTGGAGTTTCTTACTAATATGGGTGTGGTTGGTGCGGTAGGTGGTGTGGAGTCCTTGGTTAGGATAATGTTGAATCTGATAAGGAAGTGATCTGTCCAAGCAATCTCTTCTAGGCGGACTGTGGTGTTCAGTGTGAGAATCCTGTCTAGGATACGCCCTTTTGCGTGGGTTGGTGCATTGACAATTTGTAATAATTGCATTTGATATGATATGATATGATTGTTTAATTATATAGCGCCTATACATAATGTGTTTCAAAGCGCTTCAAGGCAAGGGAGGGAACAAGGGAAAATACAACTACATTCTTACAGGCCATGAACAGTAAGGATGTGAAATTAACTATCGTACTCGGCCTGACGACATTTCAGATAGTGCAAGAGCTAAGACATAGATAAGGAAGGGAGGGGGAGAGTGGGAAGGAAATGGAAACAGAGAGGCGACTACCGTACTAGGCCTGACGACATTTCTGGTAGAGCCGGAGAAAAACAAAAGGTGAGGGAGAGTGGTGCAGAAAGGGAGGGGAGGAACAAAACAATCGACTATCATACTAGGCCTGACGACATTTCAGATAGTGCTGGAGGGATGGTGGGGAGGAAAAAAACAGTAATGGGAGGGTGGAGGAAACAGACGAGGTTGCTATCATATTAGGTCCAGGGACAATTCTGATAGAGTAAGTGCATAGAAGAAAGTAAGGGGAGGAGATAGGAAAAGGGAGAAGGGAAAGGAGGAGAGAAAAGAGAGTAAGCAGTCAAAAAGAGTGGAGAAGCAAGAGTGGAGAGCGAATACAACTGCAGAAGTCATTAGTAACACATAATGTTGCAAGCCAGGATACAAGATGAAGATGGGAACAGCATGATTCAGGGCCACCATGAGTACAAGATGCAAAGGAAGTCCAGCATGAGAGTTGAGAAAGAGTGACGCACTGTGAATGAATGAAGTCCATAAAAGTCAAATCCAGCATTGGCCACAAGACAGTGATGGTGAAGGAAGGCACCAGGTGGGCGGGGCTTGCTAAGTGGTGAAAAAGAGCAGCAGGCAGGCAGGAAGGTACCAGGTGGGCGGGGCTTAGGCCAGGTGACCTAGATACTTGCACCTGCTCCCCATCTGCAAAGGAAAAGAAGCTGGAGGGCTCCTTAAGTAGGGAAACAGAGTGGCAAGCAGAAAGGCAACAGGTGGGCGTGGCTTGCTAAGTGGTGAAAAAGAGCGGGAAGCAGGAAGGCACCAGGTGGGCGGGGCTTGTTAAGTGGTGAAAAAGAGCGGGAAGCAGGAAGGCACCAGGTGGGCAGGGCTTGCTAAGTGGTGAAAAAGACCGGCAAGCAGGAAGGAACCAGGTGGGCGGGGCTTGCTAAGTCGATCAGCTCTTAGTAAGGTGTAATCGGGTGGTATAGCAATGGTGAGTAGGGGGCCTGAGGCTGAATGCAGCCAAGTTTCCGTTAGGACTAGAAAGTCAAGTTTGTATTCTAGTATGAGATCATGTATGTCGATGCCATATGCTCCTAGCAATCTTACATTAATCAGTGTGCCTTTTAGTGGTGCTATATGCATGGTAGAAAGGGGTTTTTGAGTTATGGGTGCTGGTGTTGGTACTGGTGGCGGGGGTGCAGTGGTGCAAGGTATTTCAACTTGTTTGAGATTACATTTCGAGGATGTCATGTGCTGAGGTTAACGGTTTTGAGGGTGCTAGTGGCATGTTGAGTGTCTGCGTTGTTTGATACGTGTGGGCGGTTGTAGTTAAGGGCAGTACGGGTGGAGAGTCTTGATTTCCTCAATGTGTTTAGTATAGGTTTGGTGCATACAAGGGAGCTGTGTGTTCTGGTGGAGAGCCTGATACGGCGTGATGTACCAAGGATAGGTGTAGTGGTGGGTGGTGTAGAGGTGGGTGATGGGCATGGATGCGAAGGCTGGTAAATTGGTTAAAAATGGGGTAGGGCAGGGAAGGGGGTGGTGCCTAGAGCAGTATAAGTGCGCTAAGCCTGAGCCTAATTGGATGAAAGTGCCTCTAGAGCATAGGGTAGTGTCTGTGGTGTAAGTGGGCTTTTTGTTGGATAAGGTGAGCAGGCAGGGATTCGAGGGTGAAGCGAACATGCTGGATGGATGGGGTTGCTGTTGGATTGTCATCATTAGTAGTAGCAGTATTGCCAGCCCGCCTAGCGTTGCGCCAATTGGATGACAACATTTGCGATGCATTTGACAATTATTGTCTCTGGGCGTTGCAGGGTGTTCTAAGGTGGAATCTAAGGTGAGTGATAGTTTTGTCAGAATCATTTGAAAAGGGAGTGTAGTATGGGTGAGATGCATAGTACCGTATTGCAGTTAGACCAGATCATAAAGCATAAAACAAGTCTGTGTACTTGGAGCAAGATATTATATAACACAGAGATGTAGATTATGCTGTTTGGTGTGAGATAAGGGCAGGATATCTGGTATAGTCCTGGGTAACACATTATACACTAGAGTGCTTTTGGTTGAATGGTGGAGGTCTTAATGGGCGAGCGCATTATGAACATGGTACTGTGAGAAACGCTTGGCATGCTAGAGGGCACTTATTTGAAATAAGCAGTGTAACAGCGATACAACCATCAAGTGGTAGAAATCATTTTGTTAACTAAAGACTATTGGCTAACGAGTGCATGGTGCGGTTAGACTGTGCAATAGATTTTCTTAGAGAAGCATTTACTAGCAGTTCGGTATTTGTAGGGTGTTCACTGTGATGTCCCAGTCAGTTGTAGCGCATGCGCGAGCCTCGTTTGGGACCCGCGCATGCGCAGGTTAATAAACCGCGTCCGTGCGGGCAATTGCCGGGACGCGTAGCAAGCAGCATCGCGTCCCGTGTCTCTCTGAGTGTGTGCGTGCGTGCATGTATGCGTGTGAGCCACCCGGGGCACGGGTGCTAAACAACAACTGGCGACGAGGCGGGATACCATCGCAACGTTCGCGTGATGAACTCGGCGTGTTTTACATCGGCGACGCTACACGGTGGTGAGCCACAGACCCGGCGGGAACAAATCCATGGTGCCCTAGCGTCTGGTATGCAGCAGTAGCGGCCTGAAAAGGTGCTCGTGCGCTGCTCATACCACAGTTACAGAATTTTTGGAACTCTGGCAGCCCTCTGCAACCCAGAGGACAGCCAACATCGCATAGCTACCGAACAAAAGGTAGCTGGAAAGCACAGCTGGCAACAACGAAGACACACAAAGCTGGAGGGGAGCAATGGCATGCTGAATTCCACCATACAGTAACGTGAGGTACGTGCACCGCCCACCCAAGTCAGGTTTGCGGCCTCTGAGCCATAAAGAGGTGCCTGTGCGACCTGTAAACATGGCGGAAAGTGACGGAGAGGCGGAAGCTGCGACTGTGGTGGTGAAAGCACAACAGGGGTCGTTGTTACCCATGCAAGAGTTTGATGTGTCCGGTCCCCCTTCGAAGTTGGGCCCAAGATGGTTGCTATGGATAAAAAAACTTGATATGTACTTTACAGCGACTGGGATAACCAATGACGATGCGAAGAGGGCCACTCTGTTGTACTCGGCAGGCCTGGATGTCGTACGCATATATGAATCCCTGAACCTTCAGGTAGTCACCTATGATGCCGTCAAGACTGCTCTGGAAAATCACTTTATACCACTCTCTAACGTCGACTACGAGAGGTTTCTCTTCTGTGGCGAAAAACAGCGGGAGGAGGAGTCACTGGATCAGTTTTGTGCTCGATTGCGGCTCATGGCCACCACGTGCCGATGGGACAATGAGGAGTCGATGATCAGGAATCAAGTACTTCAAGGGTGTAGCTCAGGAAAACTACGAAGGCAAGTGTTGAGGGAACTGGGCTGGACCCTGCAACAAATCCTAGTAGTGGTAGAACCTATGAACTGGCGGAGTCGAGAGGTGCCAAGATGGACGCAGCAGTGCACCCTGGGAAATCGGAAGAGGCATTTGCTCTCAGCAAACAGACTGCGTTGAAAGACAAGTGGGGTCAGAAACGACAGGAAACTCGTTCCCCGACAGGGTCTGGATCTATCTGCCAGTTTTGCGGATATGATTTGCCCCACTCTGAAGAGTGTCCGGCCAAATCGAGGTCATGTGGCCGGTGCAACGGACCAGGACACTATGCCCGTATGTGCCGTGCCCCAGCTCCCGTGTCAATACAGAGGGGCCCGGCCAGGGTACGAGGGGGTGGTTCGAGAAGGCAAAGGAGCATTGCGGCTTTGGAGCAAGAAATGCAGAGACTTCAGCTAGCTGAGGAGGAAGAGGAGGAGGAAGACAAAGTATTTTTCATCTCGAGCATCGCTACTGGGACGAAGAGTAAAAGACAGCCCAAATGTGTTGTGAACATTCAAGGGGTGCCGACACAAGTGCTAATTGACACAGGGGCCTCAGTATGCGTGCTGGCCTCGGAACATTACCAGAAGATTCCTGGCCCTCCCGTGCTGGACATTTCGACGGCGAGGATTTTCACGTTTGGCGGAGACACTCCGCTCCCCATTAAGGGTGTGTTTGTAGCGCCTGTATCCAGGGGCGGAAAGACCATAAATGCCCGATTTTTTGTTACAGATGTGAGTCCCCACTCTCTACTCAGCTGTGCGGCATCCGAAGCCCTGAACCTGGTTCACTTTGCACTAGAGGTCTATCAGGTGGATATTGAGACACTGCTGGACAGGTTTGCGGGCATTTTTGAAGGAGTTGGGAAGTTGAAGGCGCCCCCGGTCCGTCTGCACATTGACGACACGATCAGACCAACAGCTCTCAAGCACAGGCGAATTCCGTTTCATATTCGAGAGAAAGTGGAAGAAGAGCTCCGGTCGCTTGTCAGTATGGACATTATCGAGAGGGTGGAGGGACCGACGCCCTGGGTCTCCCACATTGTGGTGGCGCCCAAACCGAAACAGCCTGGGGCGGTGAGAATTTGTGTAGATATGCGTCTCCCCAATGCCGCAATTAAGAGAGAGAGACATTTAACGCCGACCCTCAATGATATCATTGGGGAGTTGCAGGGGGCGAAAGTTTTTCGAAATTGGATCTACGGGCGGGCTATCACCAGCTTGAGCTCCACCCAGACTCTAGATTCATCACGACCTTTACCACACACGAAGGCCTTTATCAATTTAAGCGCCTGAGCTTCGGCATTTCATTGGCCGCCAAAGTCTTCCAGAACGCTATTAGGGGAGCGCTGGCAGGCCTTAAAGGCGTCTTGAATATGAGTGGCGACATCTTGGTGTTTGCCGACTCGGAAGCCGAACACATGAAGAGGCTCGAGAGCACGCTGAAAAGGTTGAGTGATCTAGGACTTACCCTACACCGTCAAAAGTGTGAATTCTTTACAGACCGGATAGGGTTCTTTGGATTTATTTTTCACGCCGCTGGAGTGTCACTGGATCCAGCGAAGATCAGAGACATTCAACAAGCTGCGGCACCATCATCCCCCATGGAGGTAAGGAGCTTCTTGGGGATGGTGAATTACTGTGTGCGCTTCATCAAGGGTTTGGTTTCCTTGTCTGAACCCCTCAGGGCGCTGACCAGGAACGACGCCGTGTGGAGGTGGGAAAGCAAGGAACAGGAGGCATTCCGGGCCCTCAAGAATGCTCTGTTCGATGGGGACACCATGGCGTACTTTAACCCTTCTGTGGAATCGGAGATTGTTGTGGATGCCAGCCCCGTGGGTGTTGGGGCAGTACTATTACAGCCTGATGAAAAGGGGGACATGCGCCCCATCGCGTACGCGAGTAAGGCTCTCTCCAACACCGAAATGCGATATTCGCAAATTGAAAGGGAGGCGCTAGCCATTCTGTGGGGCTGTCACCATTTTCGACTGTACATCCTGGGCAAGCCTGTCGTAGTGGTGACGGACCACAAGCTGCTGCTGCCCATATTGGCGGGGGTGTCTTCGAAGCCGCCGCCCAGGATTGAGAGGTGGATGTTGGCCCTAATGGAGTATGGGGTTCGACTAATATACAGACCGGGAACCAACAACCCGGCGGACTATCTCTCACGACACCCCAACACAGAGAATACAGACAAGGACGGTGGCGTGTCCGACTGCCAGGGATTGCTCTGTCACGTGGTGGATGGGGCGCTACCGGTGGCGCTGTCGAGGCTGGCTATAATGACGGAATCATCCAAGGATGAGGTGTTCGGCATCATCAATGCGGCTGTGAGAAGTGGCGACTGGAGAGAGGTGCTGCGTAACAATTCAAGGCGACAGTCAGATGCCCAAAAGGACCTGCAGGCACTCTGGAAGGTACGGGACGAACTGTCGGTCTCTGATGATGGGTTGATTCTGAGAGGGAGGCAAATTGTGATCCCGCAGGCGTTAAGGGGGCGCGTATTACAGCTGGCGCATATCGGGCATCAAGGGGTCGTCAAGACCAAGGCGAGACTTCGGCCCAAGGTCTGGTTTCCTGATTTGGAGGGGATGGTGGAGAGTTTCGTGAGAAAGTGCTTGTCATGTCAGGCAGCCAACCCAGGAGACAAGGCCCCACCTATCAGTTCTATGGAACGGAGTGAGAAGCCGTGGGGAACCGACCACGTGGACTTTGGCTCGACTGGTCAGGGCATGTATCTTCTGGTGGCGGTGGATCAGTGGTCGTGGTATCCTGAGGTGGAGGTAGTGGAGTCCACAGCGGCAGAGTTCACCACGAGGGCCCTAGACAAAATGTTTGCGACGCATGGATTCCCAGAGATACTTTGCTCGGACAATGGACCGCCATTTACCAGCAGCCAGTTTGCCCAGTATCTCCAACAGAGGGGGATCTGTCACCGCAGGGTATCCCCGCTGTGGCCTCGAGCGAACGAAAGGAGGCCGAAAGGATGATGCGTACCTTGAATAAGGTACTGAGGATTTCCGCCAGTGGGGGTGAAGACCTTCTGAAAAAGCTTGTGGAGTTTCTGCGAGAATATCGCACCACACCTCACCAATCGATGGGGGTTGCCCCTCCGGAGGCGCTGTTCGGGCGGTGCCCTCGGGGAATGATACCAGAGGTAGAGGGCAGGAGACCAGGTGTCATAGACAATGACAAAGTTCGAGAGGAGCGCGCCGTGCGCAATCAGAAGGCGAGCGAGAGACGAGGGCTGCACGACACCGAGGTGTGTGTCGGGGACTCCGTGTTGGTTCGGAACCGACACCCCGAGGGCAAACTGTCTCTACCATACGAGCCTCGTCCGTGGAAGGTCACCCACGTGAAAGGAACTATGGTGACAGCGGCCTGTGACCGCGGCACGGTCAACCGCAATAGATCTTTCTTCAAAAAAGTGGACACATCACCAGAGGCCACAGGTCTAGAGGAAATGCCACACCAGGTCGCGATCCCCGAGGCCCCAGTCGAGGATCCCACCAGGGCCGTCGCCCCCGCAGGCGTCAGTAACAGTGGAACGTTGCCAGGTGCCTCTAGGTACCCCATGCGGAGGGACCGGAGACTGCCGGCTCACCTCAAGGACTATGTCCTGGACTCAGGGGACTGAGCAGAGGTCTCCATGGGCTGTCCCCAGTGATGGGAGTATCCAGTTTGTGTTTACCAGTTTTGTGTTGTTAGAGCACCATATTGTTGTACTGTTTTGTTGATGGAAAAAATAAGGGATGTGACGTCCCAGTCAGTTGTAGTGCATGCGCGAGCCTCCTCCTTTGGGACCCGCGCATGTTAATAAACCGCGTCCGTGCGGGCAGTTGCCGCCGGGACGCGTAGCAAGCAGCATCGCGTTCCGTGTCTCTCTGAGTGTGTGCGTGCGTGCATGTATCAACATTCACCAGGTCATGCAAAAAGACAATTACGGGTGACATTCAGTATAGCAGAGGTGAAGTATTGTTATAAACATTGAGAAAAGGGCATTTGTCGCTATGGCTGTGTTGGCGCTGACAATGCCTAGGCCTAGTATCAGGCTTATCACGTGTCCAGGATAGGGTGGCGATCACATCAGCTGCTGGTGGACAATGAAGAGTGTAGCCGATGCTGGTTTCCAGTAGTATTTAAGAGGATTTAGATACGTCTAGGGTTAAGAGTCAGGACGGTAGTTAGGGAGAATTCTCATAAATGGTTGATTTCCCTTACCTAAAGAGTCCCCAAGCAGCTTTGCTGGATTTCTAGGATTTTTTTTTCTCACCTGGTAAGATTGTGAGCCTTTTTTCCCACTCTTACATGTGTTTTGCTATGTGCATTTCTACTTTCTGTGTGATCTTGGGCCCTTACCTACTCCATGTGCACCAGTTTTTGTGTGTGTTACACAGCACCTTCAGTGCAGTGACACAGGGTTGTCTTTGAGACTCCCCCTGACTCAATTTTTCTGGGGCTGACTACTGTCCCCCAGAAACAGGTAAAGTTGCCATTAACTTTATATAGTCACTTTAAACCGCAGACCCAGTACACCCCATCTTACATGGAGTATTGGAAAGGGTTAACTCTTATCCCTTTTTGTCTGTGCCTCTTGGAGCCTTGTTTCGCTCCCTTAACATTAAGACTTGGCTGGTGGCAGTGGTGTCTACCCTAATTTTTCTAACATGGTTATCTTACATAAGATGGTAATGTTTTAGGCTATTATATATAACCCTGCTTGACCATTTATTTTGGCTCCATCTGGGTGTAGTTGCCATTTCTTTCTGTTAAAGTCTTTCTCGGATTTTCTCTGCATGCCTAACCGGGGATGATTCTTTTGTTCGCTGCCTTTTTCGCGGGCTTCTGCACAGAAGCCCTCCTTAAGGCGCCTGATAGTCTAGGTAGGCAGGATGTGAGGGAGGGATCTTCGGACCCCTGGCATGGGTTCCCTTGGTAACCCAAGTCGATCTCTTGTCTGATTGGCTAAGGGGATGTCATGATCCCTACCCCCGGAGCACCAGGCCAGGCCCAGCACCCCCGGGAGCAGGCATCATGCCCCCGGGCAAAAGCCCAGCGGCCCCTTATAGGGGCTCTTTGGACTCTGTCCTGGCGCCTTTGGTGCCAGGCTCATGTTGGACATCAGTCCTGGCGCCATAGGCACCAGGCTCATAAAGGAAGGTGTTTTGTGCACTTACCTGATGCAGACCATGCTGCAAGATTCAGGCCTCCCTGAGACCTGAAAGGGACTATTTTTTCATTGGGACTATTTTGCGACTCGGGCGTGGCCAGGGACGGATACTTACCTGGAACTACTTTGGGGGCTATTTAAGCCACGCCCAGACAGTAGCTCACGCTTCGCGTTGTTCTGCATCCAAGCAGCTGAACGCTCACCGTGTCTGCTCCTGCATCTGGTCTCCAGCCATGCCCGCCTCGATCCTGGAAAACCTGTAAGGAAAGAAGAGAAGAGAAAGGTGAAAACCAAGAATTTTATCAAACTTCTTACCTGCATCCGGAACCTTCACGCCAGAGTTCCTGAGAAAAGACTTTCATTTAAAAGCACTGCGTTGCTCGCTGCAGCGCCGCGCTTCACTCACCTGTCCTCGGGAGTTCTTCTGGCTCCACCGCGACTGTCTGCACCGGTCGCTACATCTCTGCGCCTAGGGGAGAGAAGAAGAGACAAAAGGTGAGCAGAAGGAACATATGAGGAAAGCCTAATTTTCCGCCATAACACTTACCGGTCTTCTGTTGGTGGATCATTCCTCATTTCGGGTCGGCGTCGCTTCGTTGGCAGGTACCGCACCCCGGCCCCTATGGGGATAGGACAAAAGACATTACTGGAGGAATATAAAGACATTAAGAGGGATCGCCCCCATCGCTAACTCACCTGAGTTTAGCATCGGCAATTCAATCCCTCAACGCATCGCCTTCATTCTGCACCTGAAATAAAGGACAGATCACAGGTTAGGAAGGCAACTGAAAAGGAGGCTCAACACTTGAACTTTTCAATCTTCATACTTACGGCGTTCCGCTCGGAAAAGTCAAGTGGATTTTGCCAGCGCCATTCTGAAAACCAGTGAAGTAACTGGACAAACACGTGCCCCTGCACCAGAAGCAGGATGGAAAGTTCATCCTTTCAAACCATAAGGTGAGATTCAACCGGGGATTTCGGAGGAAGTTAGAGAAGAACGAAGGGGGGAAGGGGGGAGCAAGCACACTATTCTGCAGACTGTTAATCCCCTTTTTCATCTGCAGAAGGATATTCCTACGGGCCAGACAAGCAAGATTTGAGGGTCCTGTTCAGTCGGTGTTCCGAGTTCTGCGCATCACGCTCGAAGAGGCCACAGCAACCCAGACTAGACTAGCGCCTCTGTGGGAGTCAGGTGTGTGTTACAGAATGCGAAGCCTTCCTACAAATTCCCACCCAGGCGCTATGGAAACTTCTGAGACTGATCAGTTGGCCCAACTACTGGGGGAATTACGGGCCGAAGTACACGCCGCTCGTCAAGAGACTAATGCTCTCAGGAGGGAAGTGATTGTATCAAAGGAAAGAACTGATGACCTGGCTAGACAGTTTTTGCAAGGTCAAGCTGGACACACTCCTCTACCCGGTTCCGGGGGGAAATTCGCTACTGTGGTTCCCAGTAACCCCGTGCAGATTAATCTACCTGGAAACATGCCGCTGGCCCCACCCGAACGCTTTGCTGGGGACCCCAAACGATTCGCCGTATTCATGAATCAGTGTCGTTTGCACTTCCTATGCAGACCTGGGGCCTTCCCTAATGACCAGAGCAAGGTAGCCTTTGTATTGTCATATCTCAGCGGCTGTGCTGCCGATTGGTCAATTCCACTGGTTACTCAAGATGACCCGATTCTCAGTGATTTTCAAGGATTTCAAGCAAGCATGGAAAGGTTATTTGCTCGACACTCTCAGGGGCAGGCTCTGTATGACGAAATCCTATCCCTGTGACAGGGCAATCAGGACCTCCTATCCTACATTGTAACCTTTAATAGACTAATTGTGGAAACTGGGTGGCCAGAGGATAAAAGAATCACGTTATTTTATCGAGGTCTACGCGGAGAACTTAAAGATGTCCTGGCCCAAGTTGTAAATCCGCCCCAAGAATGCACAGAATATATAGACTTAGTGGTCCAATTGGATCACAGACTTCAAAACAGAAAAGCTGATCGGTCCAAGTTTGAGACCCGGGTGTTGGTCAAGACCCACGCTAACCCCAAGGGTGCTGATGTCTCTGAGCCTATGCAAATCGGAGGGGTTAAAGGACCTTTAACTCAAAAAGAACGTGAAAGAAGACGGCAGATGCAATTATGTCTTTATTGTGGGTCCTCTGGACACTTTCTACGAGATTGCCCGGCAAAACCGCCCAAGAAGGTGGTAGGAGCCGCTGATAAAAACCATGAAGACTCTGTTTCGGGAAACGACCACACCCGACAAGCGTAGGGGTCCGCTTGCCGAGCTTGAAAACTAACTCTCAGACCTCGCATTTCATTGTGCCAATGGTCCTCGTAGATCGGGAACAGCCTAAGCGGTTGCATGCAATAAAGGCATACATCGATAGTGGGGCTATAGGAAATTATGTGGATCGTGAATTGGTCTCTAGGATTAACCTCCCTCTGCGTCCTAAAACCAGCAAAGATGTCATCACCACAGTCGATGGAACCGAAATTGCCTCTGGACCGGTAACACATTCCACTGCTGAGGTGACACTTATAGGTCCGGACGGCCATCGGGAGGCAGTTGTGTTTGATGTAATCAAGGCTCTACAATTTCAGGTTATTCTCGGAATCCCTTGGTTAGAGATACATAATCCTCAAATTGATTGGCGAGCGAAGAGAATAACCTTCCCGGATTGTGCACAAACCTGCTACCCAGAAAATCTGAAGATTAGTCTAGCGTCTGTAACCTCTGTCTCCATGCAACTACCTCCGGAATACCAAGACTTTCAGGACGTCTTCCAAAAGGAACAGGCCAACACGTTACCTTCCCACAGATCGTATGATTGCCAAATATTATCTGGTGCCAGGTGCACAACCCCCTTGTAGCAGGATTTATGCCCTTACTGAACCTGAAAATCTGCATTTGAGACAATATTTAGATCAATACCTAGCCAATGGTTTCATTCGCCCGTCAAAGTCTCCGGCATCCACGGCTTTGTTCTTCGTTCCCAAAAAAGAAGGCGACCTTAGAACTTGTATCGACTACCGCGCATTGAACCAGATAACTGTTAAAAACCGTTACCCTCTGCCTCTGATCCCTGAACTCCTTGACCAGGTGAAGGACGCTTGCGTATACACCAAGTTAGATCTCCGGGGGGCTTATCATCTGGTGCGAGTAAAAGAAGGCGACGAATGGAAAACGGCCTTCCATACAAAATATGGATTATTCGAATACCAGGTGATGCCTTTCGGGTTGTGCAACACGCCTGCTGCCTTCCAATTCTTCATGAACGATGTCCTTCGGGAACTCATCGATGTTTGTGTTGTCGTATATATCGATGACATTCTTGTGTACTCCTCTTCGGAATCTGATCACAGAAAGCATGTCAGGGCCGTCCTTGAGAAATTGCGCCAGCACAAACTGTTTGCAAAGCTGGAAAAGTGTGTTTTCCATACCACCGAGGTTGAGTTTCTTGGATTCATCCTGACACCTAAAGGGGTCCGAATGGAGTCACGAAAAGCGGATGCCATCCTCAAATGGCCATCACCTAGTTCGGTGAAAGGTGTCCAAAGCATGCTTGGTTTTGCCAATTTTTATCGCAGATTTATCCCGGAATTTTCACGTGTGGTACAACCCATCACTGCACTCTTGCGGAAAAATAAACGTTTCGAATGGACCGAGGAAGCCGAACAGGCCTTTCAGGAATTGAAAGTTAAATTCACGTCCGCACCTATTTTGAAGCACCCGCGTCCCGATCTCCCATATATAGTCGAAACCGAAGCGTCCAGCTTAGCCATGGGAGCTGTCCTGTCTCAGAGAGACCCTGAAACCAACCAACTGCACCCCGTAGCATTTTGGTCCAGAAAGTTCTCGCCGCCTGAGGTAAATTATGCAATCATCGACAAGGAATTATTAGCCATTAAGTCCACCTTTAAGGCTTGGCGGCATTATCTTCTTGGCGCCAGGCATACCATCACTGTGATCACTGATCACCAAAACTTACAATATTTAAAAACTGCCAAGGCTCAATCGTCACCGTCAGCTCCGGTGGGCTTTGTTCTTTGCTGAGTTCCATTTTGTAATCACTTACCGCCCCGGCTGTAAGAATGGCAAAGCGGACGCGCTATCTCGAATAGGAATGGGAGAAATAGACACAAACTCAGAACCTGTGCCGATAATTCCCGAACAAAGAATTTTGGGGATAACCTCTTTACAAACCCTTGAAGACATTCAAGCACGGGTAAAACAACTCCGGGACTCTACAGCCTTGCAGGATTGGATCCAAAGGGGGTCTTACTTTTCGGTCAACGATGGCCTACCTTACTTCCAAGGACGCTTATTTCTGCCAGAAAAGGAATTGCAAGAACTGGTTATTTCCCGTCATCATGATACCCTGATGGAAGGACATCCTGGCATTGCCAAAACTGAGGAAAAAATTAAACGACAATTCTGGTGGCCTTCCTGGCGAAAGGATATTAAATCTTTCGTGATGTCCTGTGGAGTTTGCGCCCAAAACAAAGGCCAAAAGACAAAACCCGCCGGTCTTCTTCAGCCTTTAGACATTCCACCAGCACCTTGGCACACCTTGTCACTAGATTTTATCACGGACCTGCCCCCTTGTAATGGATACAATCCTATTCTGGTTGTGGTGGATTTATTTTCCAACATGGCCCATTTTATTCCGTTGAAAGGATTACCTTCAGCTTCTGTCCTAGCCAAGGAATTCCTCGAAAATATCATCCGTTTGCATGGATTCCCGTCCATACTAGTCTCCGACCGGGGAAGCCAGTTTATTTCTCATTTTTGGAGAAAGTGTTGTCAACTGGCACAAATCGACGTAAGACTCTCAACCAGCCACCACCCACAGACCGATAGTCAGACGGAGAGAACGAACCAGACCCTTGAACAATACCTACGATGTATGTTGCACCAATCGGAGGGTAATTGGAAGGATATTTTATGGGTGGCCGAATATGCATACAATAACTCGGTACACTCTGGAACTGGACAAAGCCCCTTTTATACCCTATATGGACATCACCCTCGTACTTCAGACCTGGACTCACCTCTGAGCCTTGAAATGCCCGCAGTGGACCATTTGCATTCCACGATAACTCAAGCCTTCAAGGATGCAACTGCACATTTGCAACAAGCGAAAGGGAAATACAGAAAGAAAGCGGATCTGCATCGGAGTGAGGCGCCTACATACCAAATAGGGGATCAAGTATGGTTGGCTACCAAACACTTATTGCTCAAGGGACCTCGAACTTTTAATCCAAGGTATTTGGGCCTTTACTCGATCAAAGCTTTAATTAACCCAGTGACAGTCACGCTCGATCTACCAGCTAACATGCGGATTCACCCCGTTTTTCATGTGTCACTTTTGAAACCAGTGCAACCAGGAACCAGATTAATAAAGCCACCAGAACCAATCCAGATAGATGGGGAGCCTGAATTTGAGGTGAAGAACATTTTGGATTCTAAGATCTCAAAATCAAAACTTTTCTATCTAATTGATTGGAAAGGGTACGGGGTACGGGCCTCAGGAAAGGTCTTGCGAACCCAGCGACCACGTACATGAACCGCGGCTGGTAGAAAGGTTCCATCGGAATTTCCCAAACTAACCGAAACCTCCAGAGGGAACGACCTTGGGAGGGGAGTGCTGTCATGATGCCTACCCCCGGAGCACCAGGCCAGGCCCAGCACCCCTGTGAGCAGGCATCACGCCCACGGGCAAAAGCCCAGCGGCCCCTTATAGGGGCTCTTTGGACTCTGTCCTGGCGCCTTTGGTGCCAGGCTCATGTTGGACATCAGTCCTGGCGCCATAGGCGCCAGGCTCATAAAGGAAGGTGTTTTGTGCACTTACCTGATGCAGACCATGCTGCAAGATTCAGGCCTCCCTGAGACCTGAAAGGGACTATTTTTTCATTGGGACTATTTTGCCACTCAGGCGTGGCCAGGGAAGGATACTTACCTGGAACTACTTTGGGGGCTATTTAAGCCACGCCCAGACAGTAGCTCACGCTTCGCGTTGTTCTGCATCCAAGCAGCTGAACGCTCACCGTGTCTGCTCCTGCATCTGGTCTCCAGCCACGCCTGCCTCGATCATGGAAAACCTGTAAGGAAAGAAGAGAAGAGAAAGGTGAAAACCAAGAATTTTATCAAACTTCTTACCTGCATCCGGAACCTTCACGCCAGCGTTCCTGAGAAAAGACTTACATTTAAAAGCACCGCGTTGCTTGCTGCAGCGACGCGCTTCACTCACCTGTCCTCGGGAGTTCTTCTGGCTCCACGGCGACTGTCTGCATCGGTCGCCACATCTCTGCGCCTAGGGGAGAGAAGAAGAGACAAAAGGTGAGCAGAAGGAACATATGAGGAAAGCCTAATTTTCCGCCATAACACTTACCGGTCTTCTGTTGGTGGATCATTCCTCATTTCGGGTCGGCGCCGCTTCGTTGGCAGGTACAGAACCCGGCCCCTATGGGGAAAGGACAAAAGACATTACTGGAGGAATATAAAGACATTAAGAGGGATCGCCCCCATCGCTAACTCACCTGAGTTTACCATCGGCAATTCAATCCCTCAACGCATCGCCTTCATTCTGCACCTGAAATAAAGGACAGATCACAGGTTAGGAAGGCAACTGAAAAGGAGGCTCAACACATGAACTTTTGAATCTTCATACTTACGGCGTTCCGCTCGGAAAAGTCAAGTGGATTTTGCCAGTGCCATTCTGAAAACCAGTAAAGTAACTGGACAAACACGCGCCCCTGCACCAGAAGCAGGATGGAGAGTTCATCCTTTCAAACCATAAGGTGAGCTTCAACCGGGGATTTCGGAGGAAGTTAGAGAAGAACGAAGGGGGGATGAGGGGAGCAAGCACACTATTATGCAGACTGTTAATCCCCTTTCTCATCTGCAGAAGGATATTCCTACGGGCCAGACAAGGAAGATTTGAGGGTCTTGTTCAGTCGGTGTTCCGAGTTCTGCGCATCACGCTCGAAGAGGCCACAGCAACCCAGACTAGACCAGAGCCTCCGTGGGAGTCAGGTGAGTGTTACAGGGGACTGGCCTTGCCAGGCCAGCCATCCTGCTGTGTGATTGACAGCCAGGCTGTATGAATGGGGGAAAACTGCATAAAAAGCAGGTCTCTGGGGCTGGAAGAGCAGAGTCGCCACTGGAACGAAAGAACCAATGAGGAACTGGAAAAAGAGGACCTCTACAATGACTGAACCGCCCGGTGAAGCCCTGTGGAAGGTCCGAATCTCCAAATCCAATGACAGAGAAGATCCTCCAGGAAACTTCTTCCCTTGAGCTGGTGGGACCAACCACTTCACCCAAACTACAAGCCAGGGCCCTTCCTCTGGTCGAATTCGCCGTACAGAGCTACAGTGGGCCAGATAGCCAGGAAGGTCGGACCCTGCTTGGGTTTTAAGGAGCGCACCTTTTATTCGTTGGTTGGCGCTGCTGCTGGTTTCCCACCAGGCTAGTACAGGACCCTCCAGTCTTCCTACTTCTGATCATTCCGACAGTCGCTTCAGGAACCATGAGCCTGCAGGAACTACTAGGAACGTTGTGTGTTCCGCTCAGCCGCGGTGAAAGTGTTTGAAATCTTTCTCCAATCCAAGGGCTTGCCCTTCTATTCTCTTTGAACTAACTTTTCTACCAAGCAACCTCATCCGGCATCTGTGCCACGAACCTTACTCCGAACTACCCTGAACTGTGTGATCTTGAACAAAAGATTTTTGACCTATTGACTTTGACCCTAGGCCTTTTCTAGCTGATCTCCTCATTGTAGTCTCTCTTGTTCAACTGCTCAGAATACTTACCTGTTGGTTTTCCATAATTGCTGATAACTTTGTCTTTTCCTCCCTTTTAAATTGCTGGAGTGCCATTTTGCTCCCACTTCATTTTGTGAGCTTAACTTGTCTGGAATTTAAGGGAAGCGGTGTGGTGTATTTATGATTGTGATTTTGACCTTGCTTAGAATAGTGAAATGTTATACAACTGTTAAGTAAATAAATATATATTCTTTTACTTAGAAACCTTGAGTCAGTGCTTGCCTGAATCATAGTAATGTCTGACGGGTAGAATATGAGGTACTCAGTCTGAGTGTAATATGCGGGATGAAGGATTTCAGAGTCTAGGACTATTAACCTGAAATGGCACCATGAAGGGTGGAGACAGTATAAAATACACCATAACCGGCTACCCCCTGCAGGAACTACTAGGAACGTTGTGTGTTCCGCTCAGCCGCGGTGAAAGTGTTTGAAATCTTTCTCCAATCCAAGGGCTTGCCCTTCTATTCTCTTTGAACTAACTTTTCTACCAAGCAACCTCATCCGGCATCTGTGCCACGAACCTTACTCCGAACTACCCTGAACTGTGTGATCTTGAACAAAAGATTTTTGACCTATTGACTTTGACCCTAGGCCTTTTCTAGCTGATCTCCTCATTGTAGTCTCTCTTGTTCAACTGCTCAGAATACTTACCTGTTGGTTTTCCATAATTGCTGATAACTTTGTCTTTTCCTCCCTTTTAAATTGCTGGAGTGCCATTTTGCTCCCACTTCATTTTGTGAGCTTAACTTGTCTGGAATTTAAGGGAAGCGGTGTGGTGTATTTATGATTGTGATTTTGACCTTGCTTAGAATAGTGAAATGTTATACAACTGTTAAGTAAATAAATATATATTCTTTTACTTAGAAACCTTGAGTCAGTGCTTGCCTGAATCATAGTAATGTCTGACGGGTAGAATATGAGGTACTCAGTCTGAGTGTAATATGCGGGATGAAGGATTTCAGAGTCTAGGACTATTAACCTGAAATGGCACCATGAAGGGTGGAGACAGTATAAAATACACCATAACCGGCTGCGGTAGCTTGAGCAAATGGCCACCTGACAACGTAACCCTCACCCACAAAGAAAGAGAGCAAGATATCAGAGGATGAAGCTCCCCTGTCCCCGAGATCACACAGCAGTGTCATAAGAGGAAGCTGCACCCCTGTCTGGGAGATCACACAGCGATGGAAAGAGAAAGAGGAGAGAGAATGAGAGAGTGAGAGCGAGAGAGAGAGAGAGAGAACGAGAGAGAGAGAAAGAGAGAGAGATGCAGTTACAAAGGGAGAGAGAAGGAGAGACCAAGAGAGAGAGTGGGAAAGAGAGAGTACACTAGATCAGCGTAAGATCACAAAAGATAATACAATATATAAGAAATCAGATTTGACAGGGCACAGTGAGCTTCTTACAATGGAGTGAGTTTAGGGACACCCTGACCAGGTTGTGGAGGGGAGTAAATTAAACAGTCACCAGAGACAATACATAAGTGTACATAGATCAGGACAACAAACATTGAACATTTTTAAGTGCTGGTAGGCAGTATGGCAAGCTGTGCTCGGGATGTGACCATGATAGGTGAAGTGCTAGAGTGGAAGCCGAGGATGTGAGGGACAGAGGCAGGTTAGAGGCAAGGGAAAAATGTTAGATAGCAGGGAGAGGAGAGGTAGGTTTAGGGGGTAACTCTGAGGTGAGGATGTAAGCCTTTAGTTTGGTTTTGAGCAAATCTGTGTGGACTGTTTCTCGGATGTCTGGGAGAATAGAATTCCATGCAACTGGAGCAGGAAGAGATAAAGAGCAGCTGTGAGAGGAAGCACAGGGAGGGCCAGGAGCCCCATGGTTAGTCGAGGAGGCAGAGAAGGCTTGTAGAGTTGGATAGAGGAGGATAGATACAGTGGCGCCTTACCGTGGATAGATTTGCGAACCAGGAGCAGACATTTTAGTCCGGCTTTTTTTTACATTGTCATCCATCCAGCTGGTGTACGGGGAAGTAGGTGTTATGTTATGTTATGTTATGTTATTTTGCACTTATATAGCGCCTTATATACCATTGGTATGGTCTGAAGGCGCTGGTAGGTTGAACGCCCTTGGGAACCGAAGTCCTGGTCAGTTCAGGGAGTAGAGAGAGTCCAAAGGTGCGTGTGCGCACCAGGTATTTGTGCAGCTGGTGCGGAATTCCTGTGGCAGCTGCTTCCTAGAGGTAGGTGTGGTGGCTGATAGATCAGGAGTATGTGTTCGATCTGGCTGGAATTATTCAGACCGAGAGTGGCAGCCTGAGGAGAACGCTTGGCTGGGGTTGTGAGACCAGCAATGTTTGCTTAGAGTGATGGGGAGAGAGCCGCAGATGTTGAAATGAGAACAGTTATACCGAATGGTGTCATAGTATCTCTGTGTTCTAGTTGAATGGTGGTGTAAGGAGAGAGTAAGCGTGGGGTGTGATAAGAGGTATGCATCCACACTCAGCCTCTCTCCACACTCAGCGCCTCTCCACACTCAGCGCCTCTCCACACTCAGTTCCTCTCCACATTCAGCGCCTCTCCACATTCAGCGCCTCTCCACACTCAGCGCCGCTCCACACTCTGTGCCTCTCCACACTCAGCGCCTCTCCACACTCAGCCTCCCCACACTCAGCCTCTCCACACTCAGCCTCTCCACACTCAGCCTCTCTCCACACTCAGCCGCTCTGCTCGTTCTTCCCCTCTGCACTCTCTTCCGCTCTGCAGGCTCCTCCGTTCTCCACTCTCTTACTCTCTTCCGTTCTCTTCACTCATCATTTCCCCACACCCCTCTGCATTCAACCATTCTCTATACTCATCCGCCCTCCCCACTCATTCGCTCTCCGTACTCGTCGGTTCTCTACACTCATCCGCCCTTCATACTCATCGGCTCTCCATATTCATCCGCCAACCGCATTAATCCTCTAAACTCGTCCACACTCATCAGCTCTCCACACTCATCCGTTTTCCAGACTCATCTGTTCTTCGCACTCATCTGTTCTTCGTACTCATCCGTTCTCCACACTCATCTGCCCTCTACACTCATCCGTTCTCCACACTCATCTTCCCTCTACACTCATCTGTTCGCCACACTCATCTGCCCTCTACACTCATCCGTTCTCCACACTCATCTGCCCTCTACACTCATCGGTCCTCCACACTCATCCGCCAACCGCCTTAATCCTCTACATTCGTCCACATTCGTCCGCTATACAGCCTCTTCCGCTCTCCACACTCTTCCACTCTCTACACTCTTCCGCTCTCCACACTTTTCCGCTCTCCACGCTCTTCCGCTCCCCACGCTCTTCCGCTCTCCACACTCATCGGCCAACCGCATCAGTCCTCTACATTCGTCCACACTCATCCGCTCTCCACACTCATCCGCTCTCCACACTCATCTGCTCTCCACACTCATCCGCTCTCCACACTCATCCGCTCTCAGCACTCATCCCCCCTCCATACTCATTGGCCCTCCACACTCATCCGCCCTCCACACTCATTGGCCAACTGCAATAATCCTCTATACTTGTCCACATTCATCCGCTCTACACAGTCTTCCGCTCTATACACTCATCTGCTCCATACACTCATCCGTTTTCCAGACTCATCCGCTCTCCATACTCATTCGCTCTCCATACTCATATGCTCTCCACACTCATCCGCCCTCCACACTCATCCACCCTCCACACTCATCGACCCTACACATTCATCGGTCCTACACACTCATCGGTCCTACACACTCATGGGTCCTACACACTCATGGGTCCTACACACTCATCCGCCAACTGCATTAATCCTCTACATTCTTTCCTACTCATCTGCTCTACACACTTATCTGCACTACTCACTCATCCGCTCTATGCACTCATCCGCTCTCAGCACTCATCCGCTCTCAGCACTCATCCGCTCTCAGCGCTCATCCGCTCTCAGCGCTCATCATTACATTGCTCATTTAGTACTGTTTGTCTTTATAGTTTACATTCGAGATTGTTTAGCTGTAAATTTCTTGCATCAGGTTGATTGCTGGGTCGGTGGTATTGTGATGAAGCTAGTTTGTAACCGTTTAGTCTTAGGGGAAGAGCCAGGTTTTCAGTAGTTTGCGGAAGGCCGTTAAGTCTTCAGTTAGGCGGATGTGGGATGGGAGCGAGTTCCACAGGGTTGGGGCCAGAGCTGAGAATGATGATCCGCCTAACCTGATTGAGTTTGTCTTAGGAATTAACAGGAGGCCGGCTGAGCTTGATCTTAGGGTGCGAGTGGGGTGGTAAGGTATTAGCTTGTCTTGAAGATATTGAGGTCCAGTTTTATGCAGTGCTCGATGGGAGAGGCATAAGGTTTTGAAAGCAACCCTACCGGCTACTGGAAGCCAGTGCAGTGTCTTAAGGGCTGGGGATATGTGGTCTCTTGGACCAAGCGCAAGTAGCATTTTGGCTGCCGCGTTTTGTTCTCTTTTGAGTTTATTTAGTTGGTAGGCATGAATTCCGAGGAATAGGGTGTTTCCATAGTCGAGTCTTGATATGACGATTGATTGGACTGCAGAGACTCTGTTGGGAAATGAGAGGTATGGAAGGATGCGCCTAAGGTTTTTGAGGTGGTAGTGGGAGGATTTTGAGACATTGTTGACTTGGCGCGAGAGTGTTAGGTTTTCACTGTGTTGGAGGGTGTCGGTGAGTTGCGCATGGCGGGTGGCCAGGGTAGTGGGTGCGGAAGAAGGTGGGAGTTGCCGCAGACCATGATTTCTGTTTTGGCGGGGTTTAAAAGGAGGTGGCTTTGGGTCATCCAGAGTTATGTTGAGGAGGCAGGATGCCAGGTCAGGTCGGGAGTTGGGTTTCGAGTTCAGGAGTTTTAGAATTAGTTGAGTGTCGTCGGCGTAGTTGTAACACAGGATATTGTAAGAACAAATTATTGGTGGGAGGGTGATCAGGTAGAGGTTGAACAGGAGGGCGGATAGACATGCTCCTTGGGGGACTCCCGTGTCGACTGGTCGGGCTTGTGAGGTAAAGCTGGAGAGTGTCGTTATTTGGTGCCTATCTTTGAGGAATGAAGCAATCCATTTAAGGGCGGTTCCGTGAATTCCTAGGGAGTGGAGGCGGTCTAGGAGGATTGAGTGATTGATCGTGTCAAAGGCGGTCGATAGGTCGAGGAGGATTAGTGCGGCGCCTTCCGCAGATTCTGCTGTCATTTTAAGGTCATCCCAGATCGAGGTTAGGGTGGTTTCAGTTCCGTGCCGTGATCTGAAGCCTGATTGGGCGGGGTCTAGAAGGTTGTTGGTTTCGACAAAGGCATTTAGTTGGGAGTAGGCGGTTCGGTCAATGAGTTTGGCAAGGAACCTGGTGTTTGAGCTTGGGCGGTAGTTTTTGGGCTCGAGAGGGTAGAGCGAAGGTTTTTTAATTAGAGGTTTGACGTGCACTATTTTGAATGCGTCGGGAAAGATACCGGAGGAGAGGGAGGAATTTATGATAGATCTTGCATGTTCGCCTGCGCAGGTGGAAGCAAAAATTTCTTTAAGGGTTGTGGCAGGGCAAGGGTCCAATGCTGATCCAGATGGTTTGCGAGCAGATAGAAGTTTGAGGAATTGTTCTGGTGATATTGGACTAAAGGATTCAAACGTTGGTTGCGTAGAGGTCGCGGGTGAAGGGCTGGCCGGTACGGGCAGAGGGTTGCCTGGAGGCTGTAGTAGAGCCAGTTTGGTATTTAGAGTTTTTGTTCTTTCAATAGCCGTGTTGTAAAAGTGGAGGGAGAGTTAGTCGCAGAGTGATTGTGAGGGGGTCGGGACGGTTGTATTACAAGCTGGATTGGTGAATTCTGAGATGATTTTGTGGAGTTCTTTGCTTGGGTTTTTGCAGTTTAGGATTCGGGAGTTGTAGTGGGCTTTTTTTGCTTTCCGAATTCCGGCCTTGAATTGATATAGGTGTCGGGCCAAGGTGGTCCTGCTCTCGTGGGTTTTCTCTTTCTGCCATTTGCGTTCTAGGTATTTGTAAATTTGTTTAGTGGTCTTCAACTCAGGGGTGAGCCATCTGGGGAAAGGGCCACGGCGGGTTGATGGTTTACACGGGGGGTGAGTCGCAGAAGAGATGCATTGAGCCATGAGTCAAAGGCCTCAGGGGTTAGTTGGTTATTGGGACGGCAGGTGGGTGGTGGAGATTGGAGGAGTGCCTCGGCTAGGTCTGGGGTGATCATTAGTTTTTTCCAGCATTTGCGTAAATTCGGAGGTTCGGATGTGAGTACGGGAAGGGGGTTGGGTGAGTGGATGGCGAACAAGAGTATGAAGTGATCGGACCAGATGACTGGGGCGGGGGGCTTTAAATGAATCAGGGTGTTGGAGCTAAAGATGGCATCTAGAGTGTGTCCTTTGTAGTGGGTCGGGCCGTTTATGTGGGGTTGGAGATTAATTGCATCTAAACCGTTAACCAGGGAGTGTGTCATAGGGTTGATGGGGTTGTCGAGCCATATGTTGAAGTCACCAAGGAGGGTGAGGTTGGGATGGTTTAGTTGGAGAGTGGCGATGGAATCGCAAAGGTTGTTTGCAAATTGTCTATCGTAGCCAGGGGGCCTGTAGATTATTAGGAAGCTGTGTGAGAGCGATGGGGAGAGGGAAAGTTTAACTAGGAGAGATTCGCAGGATGGGATGGAGGGTTGGTTGTCTATGATTGAGGCGCGGAAGAGAGATTTGAAGACGAATGCTACCCCACCTCCTCTGGACGGACGGTTCAGTGGGAAGAGGGAGTAGTCAGGGGGAAAGGCTTCACTAGCGATTGGGCCAAAGTCATCGGAGAACCAGGTTTCAGTGATGAAAACTAGGTCAGGTTTGGCAGAGGCGAGGAGGTCATAGATGGAATGTCTGTTTTTTGCTACGGAACGGGCGTTAAATAGGATACAGTTCACATCGGCAGGCAAGGAAGGTCTCGGTGCTGGAGCGGGTTGAGGCGGTGGCAGAGGGAGTGGAACGGGTGGGTAAGGTGGGTGATGCTAGAAGGGAATAGTGGGCGGGCGGAAAAATTGGCAGGTTTCGGGCGGGGTTGGGTGGCTGGGTGTGATAGGATGATCGGGTTTGGGTTGGGGGATTTGAGGGAGAGGTGTGGGCGTTTGGAAGTTTCAGTTGCAGTTGCTGAGAAATCGAGGGAGAGGGGTTTCAGGAAGGGGGAGGCCATGGGGGAAGGCAGAGATTGCGGGAGAGTGGTGGTGGGTAGAGACAGGGGAGGCGAGGAGTGCTGAGAGATTGAGGGGGCCAGGAGAGTTTCCTCTTTAGTTTCTTTGCTGCGACTGGTGTGTGGGAGAGGGTAGGGGGGTCAGATGGGTAGAGGGAAGCAGCTTCGGTTCGTGCCAGGGCTAGGCGCGCAGTTTTTAGGGAGGGGAAAGAGTGCGGTCGAGGGGGAAGGTGGTAGGGGTATGAGGGCAAGGCTGTGGGTGGGTGATTTCGGGGTGGGGTGTGACAGATCTGATAGTGAGGGGAGGAGGTATGGGCAATGCTGGCGGGTCGGTGGTGGGGTTCAGGGGATGAATGGTCTTAGGGTGAGTGACTCGCCATCGTGCTCCTCTGGCTTGGTGTTTGGAGAGGGGAGTGGAAGCGAGTGTGGAGGAGGGTGGGGTGATTTGGGACGGAGGGGGCGGGATTGAAGGCAGGTCGGAGAGTGGGGGTGGTCCACGGGGCTCGTTTATGAGAGACTCTGGTGGGGTGGGTGCGCTCATGATTGGTGGGGACTTTAAGGTTGATTTAGGAGCGTTTCCTGATTGTAGTTATAGGATCGGGGGTGCCACGCCTTTAGGCACACTTCTAGGTTCAACAGGTCAGAGACGTAATTAGACTATTTGAAGCTCTCTATATGCAATTTGCCGGCAGAGATGATATAAGTTTAGTAGGTTACCTTTCTGAGTTCACCTGTATTCGGTCAGTTTCTAGATTCAATTTACTTATTGTTGTGTAGTGAGGGATTTCAAAAAGAGACAAGGTAGCAAAGTTAATGATCTTGAAGAGAGGACAGAAATCATAGTTGGTCAGACAAGACCACACAGTAGCCAAGTTTAGAGAACACAAGAGTGGTTAATAGATGTTTGGCTGTATTGAAAGGAAAGTGGTGTCTGATTTCCTAATAAAAAGGTTGAGATGAGCTGCTGTCCCAGTTTTTGAGATGAAAGTCGAGAAAGTGTGAGAAAATCATAGGTGATGCCGAGGTTTCTAGCTGAAGAAGAGAGTGTCAAGTGGGAACTGTATAGACAGATGAGGAGATGAGAGGGAGCTTTTGGCAGGGAAGAAGAGCACCTCTGTTTTGGTAGAGTTTAACATCAGAGAGTGCAAAGCCGTTGACTATTTAATGGTGGAGTGACAGTTGTAAATGCTGATAGATCAGAGGAGAGTTCAGGAAAAGAGAAGAAGATTTGGGTGTTGTCTGCAAAGAGCTTGTACGAAAACCCAAAGTAGGAGATTAGTACCCCAAGAGCAGAGGTGTAGAGTGTAAAGAGGAGTGAATCCAAGAATGAGCCGTGTGAAACACCAACAGTTGGAGGAGTGAGGACTATAGGTATGACCAGGCAATGGCCAGGCTAGGCTGGCCATTGCCTGGTCACAGGAGGGACAGAGCTAAATTTCACCTGCAACATTGCTCCACTGCACCTCCTCCTCGAAACTCTTGGCGTTCTTTCACCGCCTTTGGATGGCACCCGCTGTTTTGAAAGCATTCCGCGCCGTGTTCCCGTTTGCACTCTGCCTACCGCCGATCAAAGAACACTCACTTTTCTAAGTCGGAAAATGCTTCTCGTGCCTCAATGTTCTGTTCTTGCCGCGGAGCCAATTTTACTAAATTTTCGCTCAGTTTGGATGTTGGAAAAGCTACTCGATGTCGGATCTTCATGGGAGCTCAGAACAAACCCGTCCTACTATAGGTATGACCAGGCAATGGCCAGGCTAGGCTGTCTGCCCAGTGGTGTTGTGACCAGTGTTACATCTGCCTCTTCTGCTTTCATAGGATGTAGTGCTTAGGCTACATTCTTCAGTGAGCAGGACTCTCCTTCCCTTTGTGACTTGGTAGAATTTCACCTTTTAGATCACCTCACAGCCCTGCAATCTGTACTACCCATGATTTGCATGCAGTACTCGGGCAACGCTCATGTGTTAGAGCCTTTAAGCAAAGAACCTGTTCCCACAGGAAAGGAGTGCCTCGTGGATCCCTGCAGTATTGCTTCCACAGAACACCTGGGTTTCTCCTACCCTTTTCCGCAGATGTATCTTTGGCTCTGTTCCTATCCTGCTGGAGGCCTTCCAGCAGAGAACACTGACGAGGCTAGGAATAGTCTGGAGGAGATCCACCATAACCTCCTTCAGGGTCTGCATCACAGACTGGGTGGTGGACCTCCCCGCCCCCCTATGACCACCCCAGCTCCATCCTCTAGCTTTAGGCATAGCGCTTAGTCATAGTGTGTGCATACACGCATACACAAGGCTAGGAGCCAAGCCACCACTGTGAGCCACAGTCTGATAGAGGCCATCCAATGATGACCTCATTTAAAAGCTTGGTATAATAATGGTGCTATGACATGGATTTAAAACCTTCTATTCAAGAAGGCCAATGATTCTAAGGGTTGTAATTGTAGGAGTTGCCAGTACCCAATGTGATTGTATTAATTCTTTCACCCATGCAGAGATGAAGGAAGGGCCTGTCAGGATTCAAACCCGTGAAGGTGCATTGTATACAGGTCACTAAAAGAAATCCGGATAATGGCCAATTCAAATATTCAGAAAAATGATGCCACTTTTAAACCTCTACTCTTTGATTTAGATAGGATTTCCAGACCATGGGCAATTCCTAATTAGCTGCTGTGTAAGCCCTGGTCATTTCACGGATTCTTAAACTGCAGCCATGTTTGTATAGACACAGAAATCACCAAATACCTGGATGGAGACACCACGTGGGTCTCAGGAGAGAGACAGCAGTAGAACTCTGGGAAGATCCTTCTTTTCCACACTCGCTTTCCAGATAATTACAACTCTCCAGTCTGGGGATGAGGAATAGTTCTCTCTCCACTGCATTGGATGAAAAACAGGCGAATGGGACAGAGATAAGAAGGAGAAGGAGAAAAGATTCACATTTAAAATTAATAATACTATACTGGCAAGACAAACTATGCCAGAGTTACCAACGTTAATACAGAAAGAATAAGCAAGTAGCTGTACCTGGCGTATCATATACTCATCTAGCCCCCTTCTCCCTCTGTTCCCCCTATCTGTCTCTCTCTCACTCTCTCTCTACCTCTCACTCTCCTCTCTTTACCTATCTTTCTCCCTCTCTCTCTCTCTCTCTCTCTCTTTCTCTCTCTCTCTCTCTGTCTCTCTCTCTATCTATCTATCTCTCTCTCCTTCTCTCTCTCCCTTTATCTCTCTCCCTCTCCTTCCTCTCTCTTTCTGTCCACCTCTCCCTCTCCTCTCTCTACCTCACTCTCCTCTCCTTACCTATCTCTTTCCCTCTATCTCTCTCCCTCTCGTTCCTCTCTCTCTGTCCACCTCTCCCTCTCCTCTCTCTGCCCCTCTCTCTCTCTGTCTCCCTCCCACTCTTTCCCTCTCCTATACCTATTTCTCTCCGTCTCTATTACTCCCTTCTCTCTCACTCTTCCCCTCTCATCTCACTACCTATCTCTCTCCCTACCCCTCCCTCCAGCTCCCTTCCCCGCTCTCTCTCCCCGCTCTCTCTACCCCAATCTTTCCCTCTCTCTCTCCTCTCTCTACCCCCACTCTCTTTTGCCTCTCTCCACCTCTCTCTCTCCCCTCTCTTCTCTCTGCCTCTCCCCCTCCACTATCTACCTATCTCTATTGCCTACCTGCCTCTCCACCTCGCTCTCTGTCCCTCCACCCTCTCTACCCCACCCTCCTCCCCACTACCTATCGCTCTCTACCTCTCCCTCTCACTCTACCTATCTATCTCTCTCGTGCTCCCTCTACCCCCCACTTTCTCTCTCCCCCCCTCTTCCCCTCACTCTTCCTCTCTCTCTCTCTCTTTCTATCACCCTCCACTTTTTCTCTCCCCCCTCTCTCTCTCTGCCACTCTCCTGTCTAACCCTCTCCCTCTCTCTACCTATGTCTCTCCCTTACCGCTATTTAACTCCCCTCTTTCTCCAAATATCTCTCTCCACCTCCCCCTTCTCTCTCTCTACCTATCTCTTGAGCGCTCTCTCCCTAACCCTCACCTTTTCTCTCCGTGATCTTTCTCTCTATCCCTCTCTCACCACCACTTCCTCTCTTCTCCCTCTCTCTCTCCCCTTGTCCTGTCTCTCCCTCTCCCTCGCTCTACCTATTTCTCTTCCCTACCTCTCTCTACCTCCCTCTCTCTCTCTCTCTCTCTCTACCTCCACCCTCACTCCCTGCCTATCTATCTCTCTCACGCTTTCTCTCTAAAAAATGTATTTATAATGTTTGCTCTCAGTATATATTGTAGTCAAATAGGAACATCACACGTGTTATACACTGCAAATCACATTATCAAAACCTAGGATAACTATATACATTGTTTTCTGATCCAAGGTTGTCATTCCAAGTCGTTACACAATTGTAATTTGAAATACACCCATGATGAAGGGGGCGGGACAAATAGCACTATGAAGGTTTTATGGTTAATTTGAATAAAGCCGAGCACAGATCATTTTATATTTGACAAACATGCCTGTGATAAGAGTTGTATGCTTAAACCACAAAGGACAGATTGAACACTGGCCTTGGTGTTCATTCCATTTATCATATCATAACTCTAACATTAAAGTATTTTTAACCATGGACCACATGTTCACATGTGATAACCGTAGAATTCAGATGAGAGGGTGCAATTTTTACATCAAAGCCTAGAACATGTCAGAACAAAGCTAACCTTTTTTTAGTTTTGTGTTTCCCATAATTTCTAAATTCTTCCGCGTTTAATCAGAGCAACACATTCTTGGATTCTTCTGGGCCACTGTCCAATACAGGATCTCACTGTGCATTCTTGTTTGGTTTCAGAATTGGTGAGTTTGGTGAGCACCGTTCGCTGAGCTTAAGTGCGGTCATCAGGTCTGCGTGAATTCATATTTGCTGTTGTGCCAGGTTAAGTGTTGTTAGTCTGTTGTTGCCATGTTGTGAAGTGTGTGAGTGTTGCTGTGCCGGGAGGTGGTTGTGTGAGTTTCTGTATGAAAATTGTATGCAGAAAGTTGGAAATTGGGTTTGCAGGTATTTTCTTACCTCTTTGTCCTTGCGTTTCTGTGCTCAACATCTATGATTATCCTGTGTGTTTGGAATTGTAAATTGTCCACCTAGTTGGCTGGCCTGTTGAGGAGTGGCAGTTTTCCTCTGTGTTTCAATAGTGGTAAGTGTACCTGGCTTATGACAGCGTATTCCTCCACCCTGGGTTGCGGATGTTTAGGTAAGAGGATTCTGTCCGTCCCTGCACATCCCGTGTGGGGATCTTAGCTACCTAGGTTTCCTCTATGGATTAACGATATGTGGACATGGGTGGTCGGGGAGACCCCCACCTTCTGGTTAGGGAAGATTAACTTCGGGGTCATGTATTCCTCTCTGGGATTATTGTTTACCGTTGGGTCAATGCTTTCTAGTCGTTTCCTCCTGTTTCTGGGGCAAAGAGACAAGTTTTGAGTAGTTTTCTGAATTCCAAATGATCCTTTGTGTTTCGTATGTTTTTTGGCAGGTGATTCCAGGCGATTGCTGCCAGGTGAGAGAAGGACGATCATCCGAATTTTCTTTTATTGTATGGTTTTGGTTCTAAGCGAATGTCGTTGCTTGATCTGAGAGGTCTTGTCGGGTGGTAGATGGTTATTTTCTCCTTTAGGAACTCTGCTCCTTGGCTGTGGATTGCTCTGTGTGTTGTGCACACCGTTTTGAACTTTATTTGCTGTTTTATTGGTAGCCAGTGTAGCAATATCAGCGCAAGGGTAATGTGTTGTCTTTGCAGTATTTTGAGCAGGTGTCTGGCTGCAGCGTTATGGATGAGCTGATGTCTCTTTACTAGTCATTCGGGCATTCCTAGGTATATGCTGTTGGCATAGTCTATTCTGGACATGATAAGTGCGATGATAGTGAGTGTTTTGTTGGTGAAAGAGAGGAATGGTAGGATCCTTTTTGCTGTGTGTAGGAGGAAGAAACATTTCTTGATTATAGCGTTTACTTGTGGCTCAAGGTTTAGTTTGTTGTCCATCAGGCATCCCAGTTTTTTTTTACTATCATTGCTGGAGTTGGTACTGTTGCAAGTTCCGTTGGACATGGGATACAGTGATCATTTTCCCCGCTTTTGGATATGATCATTATTTCTGTTTTGCCCGGGTTGGTTTGAGGCTGTTAGTGTTCATCCAGCCATATAGTTCTTGTAGTCAGTCTTCCAGTGTTGTGTTTACTTCATATGTATCTTGTATTTTGTAGACAATCTGTGTGTTGTCACCGTAGTTGTAGTAAGTGAGGCCACATATTTTAATGAGCTTGATTCGGTGCATCAGATATATGTTGAAGAGCAGTGGGAAGAAGGAGGATGGGTGTTTTTCGCTGGGTAGGGGATGCTGGAGATGGGTCTGTAGTGGAGAGGTCCTCCATGTTTCCTGCTGTGTCCTTGAGGAGCAGTTATATGTATGCCGATTTGAATGATTGCTATACTTTCCCTGTTGAAAGCGATTGGTTGAAAAGGTTTCTGTAGTATTCTATGGGCGTTCCTTGTGTGAGGATTGACTTGTTAATGTCTGGGGGGCATGGATCCATGGGGAGCCTGCTTTGTTGCTATTGCTTACCAGCTTGACAAATGTCTCCGTTGATATTCGGGGGAAGCATCAAAGTTTGTTCTGGTGATCCTCGGGTGGTTGGGTGGGTTGCATGTTGTGGTTGCTTTGTCTGCTTTGTATAATCTGTTGGATGGTGCTGATTTTGTTTTTGAAGTGGTCTGTGAGGTCATTGCATGGGTTTCATTGAAGGTATCAGTGTGTTTATGCATCCAGATGGGTTTCTCATTTTGTTTATGATTTCAAACAGTTCTTTTGGGGAATCTGTTATCGTAGTATTTCTTTTTGGCCTTTTGGATTTCCCTTTTGTATGAGTGGAAATGCCGGCGGAGTTGTAATTTCTTCGTCTATCTAGTTCAAGCTTGCTGTTCTTTCTTTTCATGGCGAAAAGTAGTCGGGTAATCCATTTTGCTTTCGCTCTTTTGCGCGATGGAGTGAATGTTTTTTCCTTGGAGATCTCGTTGATTGTTCCATCCATCCATATATAAAGTAGTTCTATTTTTCCATCGAGGTCAGCTTCGTCCAGGGTCGTCGTTGGTGGTTTGTTGATTTCTAGTTGTTCTGTTAAGTTGCTGGCTTTGATGGCTCTACAGTTTCTTTTCATGGTAGTCAGCAGTTTGTCAGGTTGTTTGTCTGTAGTTGTGGGCAGCGTGATAATGAAGGGGATGATGAGGTGCTGGCTGCAGAGGAAATGTAGTAGTGGCGCAGTGTGGTGATGAGGTTTTTGCAAAGATTGCGTCTAGCGTATGTCCCGCCATGTGGGTTGCTCATTTGACTAGCTGATGTAGTTTCATTGTCTTCAGTTGTTTGGCTAGTGATTATTGTGAGTTAGCTGTTTCTTCATTAAATCAGATGTTAAAGTCCCCCAGGATAATCAGGTGTTCCTGCTCGATGGCAAGGTTGGTAATGGCTTCAGTGAAAGCTTCAACGAAGGTTGAATCGTATGTTGGTGGTCTGTATACCAGAACAAATTTGAGGTTTGTTTTGCGGTTTGCTGTTAGGTGAAGGATTAGGGATTCGCAGATTTTGATGTTTAGTGGTTCATCCGTTTTGATTTTCAGATGTTCCTTGTATGCTACCAGCAATCCTCCTCCTCTTTTGTTTTTCCTGTTTGTTTGTGACCACTTGAAGTTGTAAGGGATGCAGTTATGCGGGGTGATTTTTTAGTTGTAGTCTAGCCGTGTTTCAGTTATGAATAAGATGTCGATACACCCGTCGGACAGGAGGTCGAAGATCTCTATGGCATGTTTGGACATTGATCTAGCATTGATTAGGTTGCAATGGATCTTTTTGATGTTGTTGGGTTTGTTTTTTAATCCTTGTTTTGTCCTGTGGCTCTTCTGTTGCAGTTCTTCTGTGTTGTTGTCGCAAATTGGTTGGTGGTTCATGCAGTCTATTCCCTCACTGAAACGATCCGTTAGAATGATTGTTGGGTTGATAAATTCTTCTGCTTCATTATCTTCTATGTTTTCATTTGGTTGCTGCTGCTGTCCTTTTGTTTTTGTAATATAAGGGGTGAGGGCCTTGGTGTTGTTCCTTTCTCTTCTCGGGTCGCCTCTTCTTTTCAGCAGTGTTCTAGTGAGTTTTTGGCGTGCTTGGACATGTCAGTAGTGTGGAGGTGTTGAGGTGGTGAGGCATTTGCAAGGTACGGTGTTAGATATAGGGATTTTTCTTTTCTCGTGGTGTTTGTTCTGTTGGCTGGGGGATTTTTAGGTGTGTGTTCTGTATTTGTGGCGGTTGCTGCTGGTAGAGGGCATGTATCCATTTGGGTTGTTCTTTGTTCCATTTCTCTTTGGCGGCATCAAGGTCTGTGTCGGATCATCTTGGGTCCTTGTTGGTAGGAAGGTTCGAAGTTTGGGTTACAGGAGTTGTAGGCCGCCTATAGTACCGTGTGTGCTTTGGATGGTGTTGCGGTGTGATAGTGGAGTGCACTCCTTGGGCTTGTGTCTATATATGTTGGTTATGATCCAGAGGTGGTGGTGATATTGAGGCTGCTGATGTAGGTTGGCTGGGGTGTCTGCTAAGAATGAGTTGCAGATGTTGGGGGGTTCCAGGTTTGGTTTGCTCTAGGGTGCGGGTAGTTAGCACAGGGTTCTGGATGGTTGGTCAAGTAGTGGGTTACAGTTTTGGTGTTCTTCCTTCCGTGGGTTGAGTGTCTGAGCAGCACAGTGTCGGGTACTAGCGTTGGGGGAGGGTAGCGCAGTTGGTATGACTGTAGGTTTTCTAAATTATACAACGGTTTTGTATTTGACTGAGGCATGAGGCATCTAGATTTGAGATAGCTGTAGGTAACTGCTTTCAGCGGTTAGCTGGATGAACCTGGACAGTGGGGAAAGCCTGGCTTTCAAGGTGGCACACACAAGGGACCACACGTAGATTTGAGATTTCTGTTTAGTGGGAGAAGATTTTACAATACAATAGGCTAATGCGGGAGAAACACACTTAGATTTGAGAATCCTGTATAGCTGGAGAAAGGCCTAGGTTTCACAATACAATATGCTAATAAGGGAGAACACACCTAGATTTGAAATTCCTTTATAGTGGGAGAAATGCCTAGGTTTCACAATAGAATAGGCTAATAAGGGAGAAACACACCTAGATTTGAGATTCCTGTATAGTAGGATAAAGGCCTAGGTTTCACAATACAATAGGCTAATAAGGGAGAACACAACTAGATTTGGGATTCCTGTATAGCTGGAGAAAACCTAAGCTTTGCAATACAATAGGCTAATAAGGGAGAACACACCAATATTTGACATTCCGGTATAGTGGGAGAAATGCCTAGGTTTCACAATACAATAGGCTGATAAGGGAGAACACACCTAGATTTGAGATTCCTGTATAGTGGGAGAACGGCCTAGGTTTTACAATACAATACGCTGATAAGCGAGAAAAATACCTAGATTTGAGATTCCTGTATAGAGGGAGAACAGCCTAGGTTACACAATACAATAGGCTAATAAAGGAGAACATACCTAGATTTGAGATTCCTGTACAGCGGGAGGAAGGCCTAGGTTTCACGATACAATAGGCATTTAAATCAGCTTGTATTAACTGTGACGTTCTTAGAGAGTGTTATGGATGTGTGTGGTTTGTGTAATTATTGCTGGTGCCGGCGGTGTAGAGAGAGGGAGTTATTAGAACCAGTAATTGTGCCAACCTTGTAGGTTGACACTGGTTGACGGCTCTCCGTTCCTTGTTCGGCACATCTGGACACTGTCGCAAGCTGCTTCTGCTGGTTAGCAGGTGGAATTATGCTTTTGCACACACTAGCTGGATAGGGGTGGGAGCGAGAAACAAGTTGGCTGCTGCTTGGGAAATAGGCAGAGTTTGCCACTGGGATTGGGTACTAGGCGGGTACACTTGTAGAGGAGCAGCTGAATGCCTCTGCAAGAAGTCCCGTCCCCATATCTCCTGTATGTTGGAAGTCTGAGATGGTGCCATGCTTGACACCAGTAGCTGTGACCATACCATGGCGATTATTCGAAAGAAGATACCAACTAAAAAAACCCTATCAAATGTATTCCCAAAGAGATGACAATCTGAGGGAGGAACTCCCTGAAGAAATATGAAAATAAGAGAAAGAAGAGCTGGTGACGTCACAAGAGATGAACGTGATGCACTGAGAACACTGGCTGAAGAGAATGCATGGACCGTATAGAAACTGATGACAAAGTAAAGAATCGAGTAAACTTTCATATGCGATGTAGAAGAGTGCATGTGTGTGACGCACTGTAGAAAATGTAAGCCGTTAAATAACTGTACAGATGCAGCAGCGCAAGTAGACTAGGTGATCTTACAAGCTGGTTAAACGCAGTTAAAAGACTGCAGGTGGAGCCCCCATTGTATAGAACCTGGACATCGCAGTCATGAATTTAGTAAGCCCAGACACATGGAGAAGGAAAGCTGAAAACTGTGTTGCAGCAAGAATTAGCTGAGATCGTGAATGCGAATGGCAAGGCTGTTTGGTCTGGTATCAAAGTTAAGGGAGCCAAGGCCGGTTATCTATTTTTGAAGGCAGTAAAACGTGAGAGGATTAATCATCCCTTGTTAAGGTGCAAAGAAAGAACACCATGCGTGCCAAGTTTTATTAATTTAAGATATTTAAATTCTGCGAAATGGTCCAAATCATGGTCTCCTGTCACGTGAGCCAAGGATGGAAATAGAGTAGGGTATGGAGTTCTAGAACAAGCGATAGTGCGTGCCAGCACACCCTTATATTTTCACAGACAAGAATACATTGCAAGGCCAAGTTCAAAGACAACCTTCATGGCAGCAGGAATGGGTGATGAGAGACGTTTGGCTAATTGTTGGGTAGGTAAAGTCGATTCGGGTTATATTTATTTTTATTTTTGCATTTGTTATACGCCCAGACCCTCGGGTATCACAGCGTAGTTATCTTAATGATACAAAACAGGTAAAAACAGTTGCGATATTCACAATATACAGTTACAGCAGAGTCAATGTGGTTAAACTATAGATCACAAAACATAAGAGATTATCTAATATTGATTAAACAGCCAAGTTTGTAAGAGTTTTTTAAAGCGTGGGAATGATTCTTCTTTTTTGATTCTGTCGGGTAAGGCGTTCCAATGTTTGGGAGCCAAAACTGGAAAACTACTTTCGCCCGCTCTGGCACTTTTGTATCGGGGGATTGCCACAAGAGCGTTTTTGTTCGATTTAAGCATTCTAATGGATTCTTTTTTGTGTATGGCGTTGCTGATATACAGTGGTGCTTTCTTAGTTCTTTATGGGTGATGCACAAGGATTTGAAAAGGATTCTGGCCTATGGCTGCTCGTAAAGCTTTATTTTGCATGAGTTGTAATTTACAAAGTTTGGAGTTAGATGTACCTAGTAAGAGCACGTTTCAGTAATCCAACCTGGATAATATCAACGCTCTGGCTAAGGTGATGCAGTTAGTAGGAGTTAAAAATTGATGACTTAATGTAATTAGCTTAGCTGTATAGGAGGTGGATGAAGATAGTGTGTTCACATGCTTTGTCATTGTGAGACTAGCATCTAAGTTAACTCCTAAGGTTTTTACTTGTTTGGAGGTGGAAATCTTGGTGCCATGTATGATAATGGATGTGTAATCATCATGGAGGGTGTAAATTTTACTTTGGAAGCCCACATTAAGAATCTCGGTTTTCTCATCGTTGAGGCATAAGCTGTTGAGAGCCATCCAGTTTTGTATTATGGCATATATTTTGTGTATATTCTTGGTATCATAATCATAGTTTCCTGCGAGTGGGATAAGGATCTGGGTGTCATCTGCAAAATCGCTGTTTGGTATCCCTCGGATGGAGAGCCTTCAGCTGCTATGTGGGTGGTTTGGGAGGCGGGAACACATGCTGGGAAGGAAGCGGGCAGGGGGGAAAGACTTGGAGTGCACAGAGCGCTGCAGACAATTTAGCAATATTTCTTTTATCAAATTATGGGGTTGGGGGCTCACCTGTTCCTTGACAAAGCTTCTTCAAGTGTGGAATTGCGGATGGCCGTGCAGGAGCAGCAAGTCCCTCGCTGTTTGGTATCCCTCGGATGGAGAGCCAATCAGCTGCTATGTGGCCAGTTTGGGAGGCAGGAACACAGGAAGGGAAGGAAGCGGGCAGGGGGAAGACTCAGACCGCAAGGTTTAGGACGATTTTCCTGCATCAAAAGGTTTGCATGAACCTTTTGTTCTAAAAATGCTACCACCAAAGGTTCGAACGTTCGAACCTTTGGTGGTAGCATTATAAAAAAAACAGGGGCTGCAGGGGTGTCCCCCGCATCGCCCCGCTCACTATTCTTCATGATAGTGAAAGGGAACTGGCGCTGCAGGGAACCAGCGTGAAGACAAGGTAAGTGTGGTTTGTTTATATTGGGGGTGTGGGTGGGGGGTGTGCTGAGGGTGTGGGTGGGGGAGTGTTATGGGTGTGATGTGTATGTGGGTGTGAGTTTGTATGTGTGTTTGCATGAGAAAGGTGCAAACTTTTGGTAGTTTGCACCTTTCTCATGCAAACGATTTGCCCGCTGTAATTTCAGCCGCAGGCAAATCACTCGGATTAGGAGCGCACAGACCACTGCAGACAATTTAGCAATATTTCTTTTATCATATTATCGGGCGGGGCTCACCTGGTCCTCGATAAGGCCCCTGCCTGACACATCTCATTGTGATGCGTCCGTTCAGAAAGATTCATGCATGAAATGCACACTGCGCATCTCTGTGCACATGTAATCTCAAACGATTAGCAAATCAGACGTTCAATTAATGTCACATCTGACCCAAACTGCTAAAATAACACACATCGGGTCAAATGAACATGAAAACAACATATGTGCTTGTTTTTAACACATATGAGACTACACACATTGATTAGAAAGCGTGCATATGAGAAAAGGATGAACAAGTGGTAAGGGGTATTGAAGGAGTCTATGGTGGCACATTCGTGCCCACAGTACCCAGAAATGGCAGGCAAGGGAGGACCAGTGGGACAAGGAAGGAGAAGGGGGTCACATGGCCAATAATTGTACATAAGCAGAGGTAGAACTCCTCATGGACCTCATGGAAAAACATAAGGACTAGATCTTTAACCTTCATCGGCATCAGATAGATTACTGAAGTGCGTAAAGCCCTGTGGCAGAGGGTCGTCACAAACAGCAACGGCGTGTCAGTGGCAGGAAGAAGCAGTGCGGGAGCATCAAGCACCGGGCAAGGTGGCCCAAAGAAAGTCACGGGTTGTGGACTTGCCAAACCCTCAACCGATTCTAGAGGTGGTGGCCACCAAGATGCCAGCACTGGCAGTAACTGGGATTGGAGGACCTGAACACACTGGGAATCAACCTGGTGGTCATGTGTAGAACCTCCTTTTTTTCTAAGAAATGTTAATTGTGTGCACGGGACAGCCAGTCTTAGCATTACGCCTGCACCGTGCCATGTACAATCATCCAGTATATGGTTAGGGCATGTGATAAGTCTGGTGCATTTAACAAAGAGTTTTTTGTGACTTTATAGAGGCTATAAATAAGTTCCAGTAGCAGGGCTGGGAAGGTGTTAAAAAGGAGAGGTGATAGACTAGATCCTTGGAGTACACCACAAGCGTGTTTACAGGGATATGACCCGAAGGGGATCATGTGTGTGGCTTCAATCCTGTCAGTAAGAAATGAATTGATCCAGCATTAAGTGGTGTCTTTTAATCTGATGTTAGGCTGTTATTGTGATTTATACGCACACCACTGCCATTTTCATGATCTCCAAGCGCTCTGGTGGATGTGAAAAGGAAGTTGCGCTGCAAGGGCTTAATTAGTAGGATAAAGAGGGAAAACTCTAGATAAGTTTGATGTGCTGCTGGTAGCTTCAGTTCGGAAAAACCAACCGATCACTGTGTGTGCTGGGTTTGTTTATATGTGATACGGGTTAGGTGGTGTTGTTTTATGATTTTGGGTGGGAGGATTTGTGTGTAATTGGTTTAGTTTTCTGTATTTTGCTGTGTTTAGTTGGGTGTTGCTGAGTGTATGCACTTTGTTGTGGATTTTGGTTTCTGCTGCGGTAGAGGTATGCGTGTGTTTAGTTTGGTGTTTGCCGGGGAGTTTTTAGTAGGGTTATTTAGCGATGTTAGTCATTTGTGCCCTGCTGTGTGTTTTATTTTGAGGGAATACCTGTTGGTGTTGTCTACTCTTGACACAACAAGGGAGATGATGGAGAGTGTTCTTTGTGGGAATGTAAAGAATGTAGTATCTGCTTGATTGTGCGTGTTTAGGTGGAAGAAGCACTTTTTTACTACTGCATTGTGGTTTGAGTGTGAAGTCAATGTACATTAATATTCAGAGACTTTTAAACACTTTGGAAGGTTCTGGTCGATTGCACTTTTTGGTAGGCCATAGAATGTGGTGTTGGTTCAATGGGTCATTGAACGTGAGCATGATTTCTGTTTTGTCTGTGTTGAGTTTAACGTTGTTGGTGCTCATCCAATGGTTTATTTCTGTGAGGCAGTTGACATGGTTTGGTCTTGTTCTACACTAGTATTGGTTTTGTAGATGATTTTTGTGTTGCCTGTGCATTTGTAGTAAGCGAGAAGGTGTCTTTTGATGAGGATGATGAGAGGGTTCCTCTAGATGTTGAAAATCAGTGCTGAGGGTGATAAGCCTTGTGAACTCTGCATGTGGTTGTGCTAAATTGAAGGTGTTTAGCCGTGGTGTTTCTGTTCTTTCTGCAGGGAAGCATATTAACCATAGGTGTGTTTTGAGTGAGGATGGTCTTGTACATGTCCGGTGGGGAAGGATCTTCTGGTGAGTTGGCTCTGTTGCTTTTGTTCACTAGGCATGTGAATTTTTCATTGAAATTGGTGACTACTTGTTTAGTCTTGTAATCAGTTCCATCATTGGCTGGTTAGGGGAGTTGTTGCTCTTTTTGGGCATTCTTTTGATGAATTGCGAGATGTTTGTGATTTTGTTTTTGAAGTGCTCTGCAAGGTCAGTTTTTGTGAGGGTTTGGGCGTGTTGTCGGAGGCAGCTGGTTTTCTTAGCTCATTGATGATGTTGAACATCTCTTTCTAGGTTTTGCTTGTGTTTGTAATTTGTTCGTTGTGATATGTTCTTTTTTGCTTTGATTATTGCCGCTTTCTATAGTAGCATCTGTCTTTGTTATGTGGTTCTTTATCTGTTAATCATAGTTTTTCCTCCAATCTTGTTCTAGTTTCCTGTATGTTTTTTTCATGACTCTGAGGAGGAGTGTGATTCAACTTGACATTGTTTTCTTTAGTGAAGGGGTGAATGTTTTTTTCTGTTGCAATGTCATCTAGTGTTTTTGTGATCCCTTTTTGGATTCTTTCACTTCTTTCTGCAATGTTGGATGAGTCCAAGAGGATAATTGATGGTTTTTTGGTTTCCATCCTGGTGTTTAGGTCTGCAAAGTTTATGGATTTCCAGTTTCTTTTCTGAACTAGTGGAGTTTTTGGGAGATTAGTTAGTATTTGTGTTGGCAGGTGGATCACAATGGGTATTATGAGGTAGTCAGTCCAGAGGATCTGCATCAGATGTGCAGTTATGACCAGATTATATCTATGGTGTACCCTGCTGTGCAAGTTACTCCTTTGACCAATTATAGTAGATGCATTGTTTCTAGTTTCACCCCCCATTTGGGTATAGTATATAGAAAATGTATAGGGGTAAGGTAGGGAGGGCTTTGGGGGTCTCTCCCCACATATATATTTGCGGGACATAAAAAAAAGAAATAATTAAACTTTTGGGAACTCAAACTTTTGGGTTCGGTAAAAACACTTAGAACCTTCACAAGTGGGTCCATGAAAGTAGGTTTGTATGTCGGTGGTCTGTAGATGAGTAGAAATGACCGGATGGTTTGGTGGTCTCAGGCAAAGTGCAGAAGGAGTGATTCACAGTTTGGGATGTTGACAAGCAGTGCTGTTGACATCTTTAGGGGATCCTTGTATGAAACAGCGAAACTCCTCCTCTATTTCCTTCTCTGTTGGCTTGTTTTAATTTGAAGTTGATGGGGAGGGATTTGTGTGCGATTTCCATATAGTTTTGAGTTATCCAGGTTTTAGTGAGTACTAGGATGTCCTTTAATCAATTTGGCAGGATCTTATTACTGACAGTATCCGATGTGGCAGAGATGTCCAGAAAGATGTGTGCACTAGACAAGTTAGCATCTGTGTTTTAGATTGTTGCAAAGAACACAGTGTGAATTCTGCTTCTATTAATGGTCTGAATATCTGCTGCGATTCATTGAGGAGGTTGTTGCTATTGATGTGTTCTAATCGCTGTTGGTAAATAAACTTCTCGAGGACTTTCTTTTGATGGCTGGTTTGTTGAATATTGGTCGGTAGTTTGCTACATCATAGGGATCTGCTGTGAGTTTTTTGAGGAGAGCCCTGAAGTAGAAACTTTTGTAAGTGCAAGGAATGGATCCTTGCTCAATGGAAGAGTTGAGAGGGGCTTGAAAGGAGAGTGCTAGTGTGAGTTTCTTCATTAAGGTAAGTAATATCTGGTCTTCTGTCATGCCTGCTATACTGCTAGTATTGATTGTGGTTAGGAAGCCCTTGATTTAAGAGGAATTAAATACTTTCATTGCTTACGTAAGTGGTATGCTTGGTGCTGTTTTCATTTCTGGGACTGGGAGAGATGTTCCTTTCTTACCTAGCTACCTAGCTGCTCCTGAATTTGTCGAATTGTGTTATCAACATGTGCTGCAGTGGAGCCATTGAGGTTTGGCTATGATGCAACAGTTATATTTGATTTGATTAAGGAGCCTTTTTTTTAACAGTTTCTGCCCTGTAATTCTGGAACTATTGGTGATGTCATTTTGAGGCAATAAGTCCCGAGACGGCGGGCCAATACCGCCCAAGGTAATGCCCCTGTGGCCCATAGTTACAGTTAACGAAGGCCCAGGGGGCATTACCACAGGCGGTATTAGGCCGCCGTCAAGGTGCTTATAGCCATTAGTATTCCGGGGTCTGCAGGCTCGGGATACTAGTTTTCTGGAGTTTGCAGCCCTGGAATACTAATGGCTGACAAAACCTTTTCAAGCAGCATTTCTTTTGCCATTTGAAAAGGTTTTGTCGAGGTATGCGCTAGTTCTAGGAACACTAGCACACGTGTACTGCTTCATTAGGACGGAGCAACAGGGTGCCATTTTGGGCCAATTTGCTCCATACTAATGAATGGGAGAAAAATAAAAATAAATAAGGCCACCTTGGAAAAAGGAGAAGGGGCTAAAAAAAAAGAGTGTACCCGGCACCCTAACAACATTCGTGAGTAAAGGGGATTACACTCTGGTATGGCTCGGAAATGAGCCTATCCACTTTTAGTATTTCCCGTGGACGCACAGTGCTGGGTACTAAATTATAAATCACTCATCGTAGTGACTAACGTACTCTTAGTCCATAGTCCCCTTTCCTCCATACTGTATGGGCGTCCCCTCCAAGGGACAGGAGACTGGACCTTTTTCACCAGAAAAATGTTCTTCCCCTTTAAATCTAAAGGCGCGCAGGGATGCGGCCAAGGGAGCATGCACTGTCCTGACTCCGCCCTCCGGCGCCACAGCTCAGTCCCCATTGACACGTTAACAGTAGATTTAACATAGCCTAATGACACCAGTATTATTAGGGGGGAGGTGGTGGGACGTATGGAGGAAAGGGGACTATGGACTAAGAGTATGTTAGTCACTACGGTGAGTAACTTATAATTACTCTTACGTCCCGTCCCCTTTCCTCCATACTGTATGGGCGATTACAACTGATTGTGGTCCCAGGGTGGAGAGGAGACCCTCCTTAAGCAAATAGGTTCCTGAGAACCGCCTGTCCGAAAGCTGCATCAGATTTAGAGCTGGCATCCAAACAGTAATGCTTGCAGAAAGCCGAGGGAGAGGCCCAAGTGGCCGCCCTGCTTATGACTTGCCAAGGGACATGGCGCTTGAATGCGATGGCTGTTGCCTTGGCCCTGACTGCGTGGGCATGAATATTGGCCAGGAGAGGCCTGTGCTGGCCCTCATATGCTTCTTTGATGGCAGAGACCATCCAGCGGGATATGGAAGACTTAGAGGCCTGATAGCCTGGTCTTGATCCCCCGAAAGTGACAAACTGGGCGTCCGATTTGCGGAAGCCCTTGGTCCTGTCCAAGTAGAATTTCAGGGCACGCCTGACATGCAGGCAGTGCAGCACTCTCTGTGCTTCGTCCTAGGGATCCGGGAAAAACGCATGAAGGACTATTTCCTTGTTCAAGTGGAAAGCAGATGGAACCTTGGGCAGAAATGCCGGGTGTGTCTGCAGGACTACCTTGTCCTTGTGAAATGTGGTATATGGCTCAGAGAGGACCAGCGCCTGGATTACACTGACTCTAAGGCCGTCTTGATGGTAACCAGCCTGATGTCCACGGACTCCATTGGCTCGAACGGGTTGTCCACCAGAGAGCCCAAGACTATGTTAAGGTCCTACACCGGGTGCGGTCTCTTGACTGGCGGGTAGAGCCTTGTGAGTCCCGTCAGATGTTTCTTGACGATAGGTTTGGAGGAGTAGAAAATACTCTCCTCTGAGTTCCTGTAAGCCCCAATGGCTGTGAGGTATGTGCGTCAGGTGTCCACCTGCACACCTGAATGAGCAAGGTGCGCCAAAAACGAGAGCACGTCGTCCAAGGTGCATGCCAGAGGGTTGATTCCCTTGGAGTCTGCCCAGTGGCAGAATCTGGGCCATTTGCTTTTGTACTGGGCCCTGGTAGCTTTGCTCCTGGTGCCCTGTATGATCTCCAGATTGGTCTGTGAGAGGCTAAAGTGGCAAAGCATTACCTGCACATGTACCACGCTGTGAGGGCTAGTTTTCCTGGCGCAGGGTGGATGACTGATCCCCCAGCTGAGCCAGACGATGTGCTGGGCCTGTTGGGAGGTGAATCGCGGGCACTTCCAAGAGACTGAGCAGCTCCGAAAACCATGTCCTGGCCGGCCACCATGGAGCTATTAGAATGATTAGGAGTTGCCGAGACTGTTACGCTCACCTGTTATCCACGGGGACGACCCTCTGCCCTGGTTGCTGGATTTGCCCTGGTACCCTTCCAGATCCCAGATGGCGCCTTCGATGGAAGTTGGGCCTGAAAGCACAGGAGGACTGGATTTAGGAACAGATTCAGTCTCCTCCCACCTGCCCCTGGATTCGATATGATGGCCCACTCCTCACCTTGTCATGATGTCTGGCGTGCTCTCCATCCTGCCTTCTGTGCAGGGGCGCATAGTTTTCTGCAAGCTTGAGCAAAAGAGTTAACTTCACTGGTGCTAGCCCATTCGAGTGTCTATTAAGGAAGGTAAGTCTGATTACAGCAGTCTTAATATGTCCTTGCCTTCCTTTCTAGTGATTAATGTCTTTTCTTTATTTTCCCCCTTAGGTGCACGGAGGTTCGGTGAATGCGCAGCTTGGAGCTGGCTCCTGCCAGAATGGAGGACGCAGGAGCGTACAACGATTTGTTAGGTAATGCGCGTAGTGCGACGCTGTTATGTCTTTTACTTGCTAACCTGTATTATTTATTCCTTTTCAGGTCGCGATGGTCTTTCCGGGAGTGTGAAGAGTTCCGGAACGATGCCGGCCAAGAAATGCCCAGCCAGGTGAGGTTATCGTGATGACTGTGGCAAGTATCATGAGTAACTTGTTTTAACGTTGTCTTTCCCTCTCTCTCTCTCTCTCCCTCCAGGTGCTTCGTTCCGGTGCGTTCGTGGTGTCCCGATGATGCTGCCGACTGGATGGACAATCGACGGGCTGGGGCCGGATGGAATTTGCGGGTAAGTATAGAATGCTAATGATGTTCTTTGTCTCCTCTGCAGATCCGCTGTTCAAGGATCGCGGTATCTGGTCACTGGACACGATGAGCGTCACGCTGCTGGCTGCAGAATAACGTGAAGCATGCTCTATAACTTGGGTGTGGTTTATATAGCCCTCTAGTAAAGTCAAGGTAAAGTAGTCCGGGCTACCACACCCTAAAACACTACACCGCACAGTCTGGTTCTAGGAACTAGACTGTGTGGGTGCCTCCATGTTGGCTGCAGGCCTCCAAAGAAAAAGTGGTCCCTTCAAGAAGGTTTCCCCTCCTGAATATGAGCCTGGCGCCAAAGGCCAAAGGCACCAGGACTGACTCCATGAGAGCCCAAAAAGATAGTGCAAGGCCCTTGGGGCCCCAACTGAACCTCGAGTCTTAACCGTACCTGGCATGTGAGCATGCCAGTGGGGTTTTAGATCACGGCTCGTGACAGAGACTCCTTGATTTTGCAAACTACTCTGTGAATCAGGGGAGTGGGCAGAAAGGCGTAGGCTTTCATGCCGGTCCACTGGAGGTGAAATGCATTGCCCAGAGAGCCGGGGCCCTGACCTTGCCAGGATGCAAACTGGGGGCACTTCTTGTTGTGCCAGGTGGCAAAGAGATCCACCTGGCCTGTGACCCCTCCTGTTGAAAATCTCCTGAACAATGAGGTTGTTTAGCTGCCACTTGTTATTGTCCGCTTCCAGTCTGCTGAGCCTCTCTGCTTCCAGGTTGGATTCCCCCGGGAGGTGGACTGTCTTGAGGTAAATGTCGTTTTCCAGGGCCCACTCCCACATGCTGATTGCCAGTCTGCACAGAGGAGGGGATCTGGTGCCTCCCTGCTTGTTGATGTAGTACATACTGGTTGATTTGTCCATCTGGATGAGGACAACCTTGCCCCTGAGAAGTGATAGGAATGGCCTGAGCGCCAGCCAGATGGCATTCAGCTCTAGCCAATCGATGTGGTATTCTTGCTCCTGTCGAGTCCAGGCGCAGTGGACCGAGAGATCATCCAAAGTTGCTCCCCAGTCCTCCAGCGAGGAATCCGTGGTGATGATGGCCTGCGGAGAGGGCAGCTGGAAGGGCTTGCCCATCCGCAGATTGCAGTCTCTGGACCACCAAGTCAGGTCCGGGTGGAGAGATGGAGGAACGCTGAACGCTGATCATCATGGATTGAGAGCCCCGCTCCTACTTCCATTAGGCCGTGAAGTGTAGGTGAATCCTCCTCATCCTTAGTCTTGTGTGTGGAATGGCTAATAAGACCGCTGCCAGAAGACCCTCTTGATGGCTGAGATTTTTTCCTCCGACTGAAACACTTTCTCAGAGAAGCCCCAAGAATGTCAGCATCTACGTTGGCTGCAGCTGTGACTTCTTGAGATTGAGCAAGAAGCCCAGATCTTGCAGTGTGTTCATAAGGGCATGGGAAGAGTGGTGAACCGCTTCCGGAGATGAAGCCCTGATGAGCCAGTCGTCGAGGTATGGGTAGATGTGGAGGCCCTCCGCTCTGAGGAGGACCACCACTGCATTCATTAGTCTAGTAAAGACCCTGGAGGCCGAGTTGAAGCCAAAAGGAAGGACCTTGTATTGAAAATGGTAGCCCATGATCCTGAACCGTAGGAAAGAACGATGGGGCTGCCAAATCGGGATGTGTAGGTACGCGTCCTTCAGATCCAGGGAGCACATCCAGTCTCCCCTGTCCAATGTCTCCTCTATAAAAGCTGGTGTAACCATCTTGAATTTGTGCAGGGGTAAGGTTAGGTTGAGGGTGGAAAGGTCCAGCACAACTCTCAGGCCGACCTGTTTTTTCTTCTGAATGGCGAAAATCCTGGATAAAAGCCAAAGCCTTGCTGGGAGGCTGGGACTTCCTCCACTGCCTGGCTCTCTACGAGTGACCGGATCTCCACCAAAAGAGTTACTGTCCCAACCTGTGGGAGAGGAGGGTTGGAGGGAGGAGAGGCTGGGATAGGAAGGCGGTACCCTGTCGATACTACAGAGAGGATCCAGGGGTCCACGAAATTCTGGCACCAGAAATGTGCATGGAGAGCAAGCCTGCCCCCCACCGAAGACACGTGGACACGAAGGGCCGTGTCATGCCTTCTTTCCCTCGGAGGCTGTCGCGGAGGAGGGGGAATGGAAAAATCCCTTACTCCCTCCCCGTTTTGCTGCGTGTGCCGGTTCTGAGACAGCGAGCGGTCTGGCCGCCTGGATCTGCGTTCCTGGAAGCCAAAGAGAAGAAGTATCCCTGCGTGGAATTAGATGGGCGAAGCCAAACCCAGGGGCGCTGGTGAATTCGGCCTGTTCCCATCAACCTGGAAAAGGGGACTGAGGTGTAGTGCCGGAGGGCGGAGTCAGGGCAGCACATGCTCCCTGGGCCGCACCCCCGCGAACCTCTAAATTTAAAAGGGAAGAAGGTTTTTTCTGGTGAAAAAGGTTCCGTATCCCGTCCCTTGGAAGGGACGCCCATACAGTATGGAGGAAAGGGCACGGGACGTAAGAGTATGACAGATAGTAGGCAATTGTCTCAACAGATTGCTCAAAACTCTTATTTTCTCTATTAAGGAGCTTGTATTTCAGAGTGAACCATATGGAAGCTTGTTGGCTTTTTAGGCCATGAGTATAGTTCAGGGACAATGTGTTTGTCTTTGAAGCAAGACAAAGTAGAGCAGCACTGGTTAAAATCCTGGTCCGGTGCTTAGAGACTGGTGCCTAGTATAAATCACGTTAAAAAAGATTCATGAAATCAATTAATATATTTTCGTGTAAAGATTAAAGCTTTCTTTGTGGCCATATTGTTTGTGGTGTCGGATATGCAGGTATTAATGGCATTAAATAAATTGTCTGCAGTTCCTGTCTTGTTTCAACTCATTAGCTGAGGTTCGGGGTCTTGCAGTTTTCCAAGAATCACAGCAAGTTTGATTTCTTTTCAACGCATGATTAATGTTTAAGGGGTACTAGCGATGGTGCTTAAATGTTGAGGAGAAAAGATTGGTGAGGTGGTTACAACAGGATAAATGACCTGTGAATATACTGTGGCAAAACTCTATCAGCAAAAGATGTCACTGAGAAAATGTCAAGCGACGTGAATGGGTCCTTTAGCTAAATGATAGAAATTTAAGAAGCCATGTTTACATAGAATAATGTTGTAGTTCGTGTTTCTCCCTTTTCCAGCCACAGATGGAAGTCTCTTCATATGGTAAGGCATTGACGGCCTACTGAACGGTTATCAACCACATCTGCTAGGTTCTCTGTAAGCAATGTGTTGCATTAAGGTGGTGTGAAGCAAAGTGATTCGCGGTCCGAGCTGTTGTGGGATCATGAGCCTTGAACGTCCATAGCGTATTCATCGGCAACTTTCACCTCTTCTCTTGGTCGTTCTGTTGGTGAGTTTAACTGACAGCCCGTGGTAATGGATCACTATGAGGAATACTATATCTATTTAGTCCTCACAATACATTGTATAGATTTCCGATGGTTGTTGACTATAGAATCGATATTGATGCCAAGGAGTCTAGTTCCAACATTGTCTGATGATGAGGCATGTTGCTCTGGTACACTAGTGTACTGGTGAATACTGTACTGCAGAGGAAGTGTGACTGTGATGGTATGGTACTCTCTTATAGTGGTGATCCTTGCTGTGCATTTGGAGGTAGGTATCAAGGTCTTTGAAGCTCTTGGGCACTAGCATAGTGATGACCCCTGCGCTATTAGTCTCGGGGACACTCATAGTGGTGCTCCCTGCACATCTTCATGATTTGGACCTGATGGTCCTTTAGACTCTAGTGCACGCATCACCACAGTAGGAGTTACACATGATGGCCCGTGTGACTCTAGTTCACTAATATAAGATGGATACCTGCACTGCTGCAGGGTTAGATCTGCTAGTAAATGTGGCACTATGACACTTGTGTATAGTTGATCCCGGACCTGCAGCATTAGCTGAAGCTGCTGGACTGGAAGACAAGCCTTAAAGGTTGGTATAGTACTTGGCAGAGACCATAGGATGTCTAACAGATAGAGTGTTTTGGAAGGACTCAGAGACGAGTCGTGAGGGGATGTAAAGTGGCTGAAGAAGGGAGCTACATGAGAGGATGTTATATAGGTTGCTTACCCACTCGGAAGAGCACGATGTTGATGAAGATGTTGATTGCGGTCATTACTCCCAGGATCACTGCTCGCCTCTTTACACCCAGCTTCCTCTGGGGCCCTGTAGGGAGATCACAGGTTCGCTGTTACATTCAGCAGTTTCAGGCTGCATATAAGGGCCTATTGTACTATTTCCATATTCTTCTGAGAGCTCTAGAAGCACAACCTTTGCCCGCTCACCTCTATGTATTACACAATGTATATAATAAGAAGGCGCCGCTTATATAACGGTTGGAAATTAATTAATATGCATCATTCAAAGGTCTCTTTTTCATTTGCATGTATAGCATCTGTTAATTATTATTAATGTTGCACTTTTACTTTTTGTAACTTTTCACAAAAAAATGTCTGCAGTTCATTCAGGTTATATTCCAGTATACATTAATGTGCCCAAAACCCCACAATAATAATATTTAATAGCATATTAATAACTTTATAAAATAAATGTTTATTAGTGTGATTGGTTATAAACAAACCTTTGGCCATTGCAATAAAAGAAGCATACAAAGACATACGTGAACATTAAATAACATGAGTACATAAAAGTAAAAATACATATTTCAGAGTGAAATAAAACCAGTGCAACAACACAAATCAGTACTTAAAAATAAAAAAACTATTGTAAAAAACTGCTCCTCTTTCTTTCTCTTTTCATTCACATTCAATTCAATAATTTACAGTGAACAGAGCAGCCTAGAAATAGATGTAAATGTGCAAATAGATCAACATATAATTAATAACCAATGGTTTAGTGAAAACCTCATATCTTTTAAGGTTCTGTACCAGAGAACGAAAAATAATTATTTAGGAACAGAGCTGAACCTGATCTTGTTAAAGGTAAGCTTGCATTAAAATCTTATAAGAGTGAGATTATACTGGCTAAATATCCCTGTCTTCAGAAGCAGATACATCTGGCAGATAACAGACCAGAATCCCTTTTTAGGACAATTAGTAATTTTGTAATCCTACTTATCTAAATTTTAGTTACTGAATTCTGAAAAAATGGCTAATGATTTTAATGTGTTATTTTTGCTCGATTGAATTGGCCAGGTTAGATCTAATATAGATTCTACTACAGTGACTGGTCACTATTGACCAGGTGAGGGATGAAACGGTGACTGCACCTGAATTATAGAGAAACCTATCATCAATCTTAAACCACCTAATTTTCCCTATGACCCTATTCCGGCCTATCTGGCCAAACAACATGCGCAAGCTCTTAGCAATCCCATTCACACCTTGGTTAATGCCTCACTGACTCAGGGCTGTGTACGACTGGAACTAAAGAAGTTATTCCTTACTCCACTGCTATGGAAGCCCACATTGGGCCATATCATTCTTTTAAACTATCGTCCAATTGCTGGTCATCTCTGGCCAGCAAACATTTTTGAGAAAGTTTTGACCTCACAGTTGCAGAGGTATGTGGAAGAAAATAACATTCTGGTTTCCAATTGGGGTTTAGGCCAGGTCATGGCACGAGACAGCTTTATTGGCTATCAAGAATGATATCCTGGAGACTGCTGACGAAGGTGACATCAGCACGGTTGTCATGCTGGACCTGTCGGCAGCCTTTGATACAGTTGATTTAGCCATACTTAAACCTAGATTGACGTCTTTGGTAAATGTATGTAAGGAAGCCATTGAATGGTTTGACTCATTTCATGTTGATCGATTTCAACTGGTTAGGATGGGCCCTATTTGTTCAGAAGCACTACCAGATACTTGTGGAGTGCTGCAGGAGTCATCTCTGCCACCTCTTCTTTTTAATATTTAAATCCACCCACTGCTTAATATTTTTACACAATTTGACTTACAGTGCCATTCACATGAAGATGATACACTGATCAACATTTGTCTAAAGCAACCTTTGGAGGCAGTGGAGCGAGTTGCAAAGTGCACCGAAAAGATTCAACTCTGGATGTTGGAAAATAAACTCCAGCTGAATCCCTCGAAAAACGAGATTAATATCTTTGCCCACAAGAAGAGGTTACTCTCGGTTCCCTGCCCTATTTTATTCCAGACCGCAACCAATTATACACAGTCTGTAAAGAATCTGGGTTGTATTTGGCAGTCAAGTGTTAGTTGTAATTCACAAGTCAATCATATTCTGAAGTCTTTCTATTATCAATTGAAACTTTTAAAACCTGTGCTTTCATTGATTTCTAAGAACGACCGTCCCATTGTAGTAGGCACTCTTGCCAATTATAAATTGGACTACTGCAATGCTCTGTTGTCAGGAATCCCAAAATACCAACTGCAGCACTTACAGGTGGCTCAAAATTCAGTACATCGCTTGATTTTTGCAGTGCCATGGAAAACATCTATTTCAGAGTTCCGGAGAGTCCTCCATTGGTTATATGAATAACAGCGGATGGCATTTAAGATCTTATGCCTCGGTTTTTAAATGCATTCATGGGCTTTCTCCAACGTACCTGTCACCTAAAATCATACCCCACTGTCCCACTCGCACCCTGTGTTCTATAGGACATGGTCTATTAGTAATACCTTTTCCAAGAACAACCATTTGAGAGATAGACAGTTTGACCATGCGGGCCCTCGTGCTTGGAATTCCCTTCCAGTACATCTGTGTCAAATCAATTCCCTACCCAGGTTCCAAAAGCAACTGAAAATGTATCTGTTTAAACAATCTTTGTGGCCAGTTTGAAGCAGGTACCTTATTTTATTCATAGTCCGCTGCCAGGTTCCCATGGGGATATGCGCTCTAGCAATATTAAAATCGAAATCAAATCAAATCAACCCGTAGAAAACTCCTGGAACTATACTCTAGCGGTAAATGGAGATTAAACAGTCAATATTAAAACCACCCTACTTAAAAACAAAACGTTTTAATAAAAGCCATTTCTTCAATATTTTAAAGCAAATGTAGTTACCGTAAAAATCCAGGGAAAGAGAATTGCAGATCGGGAAGCCTAGATATATATACTTGTCCACAACTTCCAAAAAGGGCATTTTAATATGTCCATTGTAAGGTGGGTTTCTTAACTTTGCCACCAATCATCAAAACCTTTGTTTTGGAAATATTAACTCTTAGATTATTCTGCCGGGTATATGTGGATAGCTTCCAATGAATATTGGAATCCTATGGGGGTACGGTCCAACAACACAGTATTATCCGCATATCCAATCCATGCGACGTGTACGGTACCTAGTCGTTGAGGGAAATTGTGAGCCACATTGATAGAAGTATCCATATTGAGTACTGATGGCAGTATCCATCTTGCTAACATACAGGTTGTATGCAGTGGAGCTCAAACGCAGCCCTGCTGTACTCCAGTGTTAGTCGAGATCTCTTGTGTAATCTCACCGTCCTGACTCAAACGTACAACCACAGATGTATCTGTGCAGAGGAAAATCAGAAAGTAGAGTAATGAGAGATATATTCCCCATTTTCTCAATTTAGTCCAGAGTGGAGTCCTGGAGACTGTATCGAACGCTTTTCTGAAGTCAATGAAGCAAAGATGCAGCCTGTCTTATACCCTGGCTTTACAAGCCGCTATGATATATTGGAGGGCATTAATATTGTAGAGGGTACTATGCCAACTCTCTTAATTCCACCAGACTATACCATCCTCAGAACGGATAGGACCCCCTTGCATGGAGGTGATGTTGCCATCATCGACAAGAGGTGGTGTTGCCATCATCGCCAAGACTAAACTCCATTTAAGACCATGCCCCATTGAAAACATTGCAGGTTACGAAATATTGCTCGCCAAACTTCCCATAAATGATAAAACAACTATCAACATAGTAGTTATCTTTAGAGCTCCTAACACCAACAGCCATCCTGAAACAGACATCCCTTTACTATTAGATACACTCATCAAGCCCAACACCAAATGCGTCATCTTGGGAGATTTGAACCTAGCATTTAGTGATAGCCTAGACCCTAAAGCAGAAGCACTACACTCTTCCCTGAAGGATATGAGCTTTATCCAACCAGTGAATGCTCCCACTCACATCAAAGGATGAACCCTAGATTGGATTCTCTCTCTCAACACAGATACTTCCATCGACTCTATCTCTCCTCTAGACTGGACAGACCCTTATAACATCAAGTTCACCATCAGCACCAATGAACCCCCTCAAACCAATCCCAATACCACCAACTCCTATGAAACCAGAAATCCTCACACCCGAAACCCTAGTGGCTTTGCTCTCCAAAGTATTAGATACATTGTCTATTTCCAATGACAACCCCTGCCTACAAGCAGAGGCTTACCATAGCTGCTTCTCCTCTACCATCAATGCCGTAGCTCCTCTCACCACCAAAACTAAACGCTCCGACAAACCATCATGTTTTTGGTTCAATGATGATCTTGTCACACTTAGGAGAACCAAACGCGCCCTTGAACAAACTTTCAGGAAAACATCGCACAACAGAGAGTGAAAAAGACCTACAAAACAGCTATTATGACCCATAAAGCGAATGCCTATAATGCTCGGATCAGTAACGCTGTGTCCGACTCAAAAGAATTCCTCTCAATCCTAAAAGAATTGGGAAATCCAGCCCCAGCCACAAACTCCACCAATACCAGCAAAGAGTGGTGTACCACTATCCAAGACACTCTAGCTGCCAAGATTGATTTACTTCAAAACAAAATTACAACCAAAAAGCAACTTCTAGCAGATAAATCTGCTCCTATCAATTCCCCTCTTGCTTCTCCACTCTTTTTGATTGCTTACTCTCTGTTCTCTCCTCCCCTCCCCTCTCCCTTTTCCTATCTCCTCCCCTCCTCCCCTTACTTTCTTATATGCACTTACTCTATTAGAATTGTCTCCCCCGTGAGGGGACCTCGTAATCAGGCGGGACGGGGTTGACAGCGCCGGCACCTTTACCGGCGCCGTTCACCCCGCCCCGCCTGGGCTATAATGAGGCCCAATATCTTCCCGATCAAAACCATCTAAAATACAAGAATCCGGATGGCACGGAAAACCGACTGTGTATTAGCAATCAGGAGGAAGATATAATTCCCTAATGGCAATAATCCATTCAACTATCTTCCAGTGTCCTAATCCGGTTCCAGGGATGTGGAAATATGTACATTCAATGGCAATCTGATCCCGGAGCACACGCATTAGGGATCATCCCAGATCAATGCAAACACAAAGCATCAGAGGAATAACATGTAACGATGTAACAATAGAACTATAGTAAAGATAAAGTAAAGGTAAAGCCAAGGAGTGCAATAAAGTGTCTATATCCAATGGTGTCCCTTTAACCATGCAGAGATACTGATCATTAATCAGGGCGTCATTTCAAGTACAGTTTCCAAGTAAAGACCACAAGCAATCTGCTGCCCGGGCTTGTCATATGTTCTTGAAGCTATTTTTGACATGCATACATAGTTGCCATAACAATCTTTCCCATGATTGCATGCTCAGAGGATGTTTTTATTCTCATGGAATAAATGTAGCTTATGGAGTTGTGTGCTCATTTCTTTTCAGGTTCCCCTTCGCTCCAACATCAACATTTTTACCAAATGTAAAGGAGGCGGAGAGGAACTCGGGTGAACACCCCTGCATGTGTGTATTACAGAGAGTACTGAACTGCACGCATCTTTCAACAAAGTGCATGACCAAAACATACGTTGCACGGAGTCCCCATGACTGCAACCCCTTCAACAATCAGGAGTCTGGGCTAATGCCATCGAGAACATTTTAGATGGTGTCTAATCGGTGCGTTGCATTTATGTGTTTTTTAGGTTACAGGAAACAGAAATACCCACATCCTCACACCATCAATCTGCTGACACAGCGTTCCTTCGCATATTCTGTGGAGTGAGCAGGGTAGGAACATGTAGCAATCTTGATAGATGCCGTTGTTCTGGCACATCATCATTTCACGTGTCGATAGGGATCTTTCATGCGTGTCATCTGTTATCACTTGCTCAACATGCAGTAGAAGAGCCATGCGAGTAAGCCAGCCAACGTAAGCCAAATTCAAGTGCTCTGTAGCCTCACTAACAGTGTTAGGGATGTATAGGGTCATTACAGTTTTGCTGGTCTGCAAGAATTGGTGATAAATTGCCAGTAATTCCGGCACTAGTAATTTTTCCAGACTGGCAAACCACAAGTTTGCCTGTCGGGGTACTGATTTACCTCCAGCCTAACCCAGTAATTCTGGAATATCAGGCGGAGGAAATGGTGCCGGCCAAGGACAAGAAAAAATTGTGGTTGGAAAGGGTAGAACATAGAGTATTCCATCTCCTTCCAACTGTGTTTAGTCCTCTATTGGCCCAATGGAGTGGCACTGCTCAGAGGGATAGCTCAGGAGCAACGTCTCGGGAGGATAGCTCAGGGGTAACGTGCTTGCCTGGGAAGCAAGAAGACACGGAGCAACACAGGTTTCATGCCGGTGTCTGTGCTTAGAAACCTCTGGGTATTAAGCACATTATAAATAACATATCATATCATATCAGAAGTACGATTTCCAGGTGGCAGTTCCGGTCCCCCATCATTTGTACCAGCCGTTAAAACTTTCATGTTGACTCATACATTCTAACGTCTCCAAATAAGTCTCCTGACATGTCCCTCTAATTCTGATATCATTTCCATACGCAGTGATGTGGGGATCGTCTGCGTCAAGTATTTGAGCACATCTATACATCCAGTTATTGATAGTGACATTATATTCCATTTGTTTAAATTGGCCTATTACAGACACCTTGGGAATAATTCATTAAAGATGTTTGTTTTTAAATCTTCACAAATATAAATTCCTAAGTATAACACTGTAATTAATTGGGTGCTGTCCTCCACCCAGCCCACCTGATCCCACTGGACGACTATGCGAACTGGAAGGACTTCCCGCTACCAGTCCAAAATTCCTAAAAGAGATCAATAATGTTTGGCAAAGTTCTAGAGTATTGACTGATATAAAGAAGAATTCCGTCCTCATACAGAGAGATGTTCTGCCCGTGTCTCCCTATTAGGATCTCTGTAAGTCCTAGAGTATTGACTGATATAAAGAAGAATTCCGTCTGCATACAGAGAGATGTTCTGCCCGTGTCTCCCTGTTAGGATCCCTGTAAGTCCTAGAGTATTGACTGATATAAAGAAGAATTCCGTCTGCATACAGAGAGATGGTCTGCCCGTGTCTCCCTATTAGGATCCCTGTAAGTCCTAGAGTGTTGACTGATATAAAGAAGAATTCCGTCTGCATACAGAGAGATGTTCTGCCCGTGTCTCCCTATTAGGATCCCTGTAAGTCCTAGAGTATTGACTGATATAAAGAAGAATTCTGTCTGCATACAGAGAGATGTTCTGCCAGTGTCTCCCTATTAGGATCCCTCTAAATCCTAGAGTATTGACTGATATAAAGAAGAATTCTCTCCTCATGCAGAGAGATGTTCTGCCCGTGTCTCCCTATTAAGATCCCTGTAATGTGTAGAGTATTGACTGATATCAAGAAGAATTCCATCCTCATACAGAGAGATGTTCTTCCCGTGTCTCCCTATAAGGATCCCTGTAAATCCTAGAGTATTGACTGATATAAAGAAGAATTCCGTCTGCATACAGAGAGATGTTCTGCCCGTGTCTCCCTATTAGGATCCCTGTAAATCCTAGAGTATTGACTGATATAAAGAAGAATTCCGTCTGCATACAGAGAGATGTTCTGCCCGTGTCTCCCTATTAGGATCCCTGTAAATCCTAGAGTATTGACTGATATAAAGAAGAATTCCGTCTGCATACAGAGAGATGTTCTGCCCGTGTCTCCCTATTAGGTTCCCTGTACGTCCTAGAGTATTGACTGATATAAAGAAGAATTCCGTCTGCATACAGAGAGATGTTCTGCCCGTGTCTTCCTATTAGGATCCCTGTAAGTCCTAGAGTATTGACTGATATAAAGAAGAATTCCGTCTGCATACAGAGAGATGTTCTGCCCGTGTCTCCCTATTAGGATCCCTGTAAATACTAGAGTATTGACTGATATAAAGAAGAATTCCGTCTGCATACAGAGAGATGTTCTGCCCGTGTCTTCCTATTAGGATCCCTGTAAGTCCTAGAGTATTGACTGATATAAAGAAGAAATTTGTCTGCATACAGAGAGATGTTTTGCCCGTGTTTCCCTATTAAAATCCCTGTAAGTCCTAGAGTATTGACTGATATAAAGAAGAATTCCGTCTGCATACAGAGAGATGTTCTGCCCGTGTCTCCCTATTAGGGTCCCTGAACGTCCTAGAGTATTGACTGATATAAAGAAGAATTCTCTCCTCATGCAGAGAGATGTTTTGCCCGTGTCTCCCTATTAAGAACCCTGTAGGTTGTTTTCCATTGCATATCTCGATTGCCATGGGTTCTAAAACCAATGCACATAAGAGTTGATAGAATGGGCACCCTTTTCTCGTACACGTATGAAGGGAGAAGGGGGTACAAAACAGAGCCATACATAACTGTTGATGCTTTAGGATGCAGGGAGAGCAACTTAATCATAAGCAAGAAATATCTGTCTAGATGAATTTGCCAGGACAGCAACAATGTAATCCTATCTCACATTGTCGAAGGCCTTCTGGGCATTGAGGCAAAACATTGCGTCTTCTGGTTTGCCGGTCTAGTTAGCATGTTCAGCAAACTTCTCACTTTATGAGCAAAGTGCCTGCACACCAAACCCTGTATGATCATGGAGGCCCATTTAGGGTAAGAGTAGTTCCAGATGCAACAACAAGCACGTAGCCAATGTGTTTGCAACAATACTGAGTGATATTGACCTATTAGAACTGCAGCATCTGGGCTCCCTCTCAGTTTTATGGAAGAGCACAATGTTGGCTTCATACATAGAGGCTGACAAGTGTCTGACATCCTTCGCCTTCCCTTAGCAAGGGACGAGATTGCTATAACAATCTCAGAATAGGACATAGGTTTAATAAGCGACTGTATGTCTTCAATGGTAACCTGGGGAATGTCAATATCCTGGAGAAAGGAAGGTAAGAGTTTTGGGGCATTTGGTGGAGAAGCAGCATGAATATCAGGGTAGTTTTCCACAAAGCAGTGATTTATATCTTGCTCTTTCACGACTCTTAAACCATCATTATTGCTTATCGATTCTAAAAGTCTAGCTCATAGTTCACACTTTAAGGAAAACGCCATCAATCTATGAAGTCTTTCTCCATCATTGAGAATGGATTGCGGACGCTTTGCTCTATCGCTGCGCGGCAGTAAGAATACCTTACAACTCTTCTGTCTGTTCAGATAAGGTCTGAAGCAAAGTGTGGCATCACGAGAGTATTTGTGCTCCCAGAGGTGTCTACATTTCAGAAAGCAATGGTCCCTTCCTGTTACCAAGAATGTATTTAATGGGACCACAGGGAGAGGCATTGACTCATAAAATGTCTTGAATGCATCCCAACATCTAATGATATGAACCTATCCACAATGTTCCCAGCCTAGATGGCTTGCTAGAAGGCTGCTGCATTGAAAGTCAACAAACACCGGGTAGTGATGATTGGTGGCAAACGATGTTCTACGGACAAAATAGAAAACTAATTTATGCCCTTGTGTGTTTTCTAGAGGACTTGAAAGAACTTTTGTCCTATACACCTAGTGGCTTTGAATGATCGTTCAGTGGGCAAATGTTGCCAATCTTGACTTTTTTATCATTTGGTTGAAGGCCGGCTCCGAGTAAGTGCAAGAGGCAGGGGATGGTAGGGCTGCAGATACAGTCCCTAAGTGTGCAGTAAGACCGGAGGCAGTGCAAGGGGCTACTGGTCGAGTTGGAGCCTGGTGCCCATTAAGGTTCAGAGGGTGGCCAGGTAACCAGTTAGCGCTGCAGACAAGTACATTGGCAGGGGAGAGAGAGAGAAAACAGAAGTGAAAAGGAAGGTCTTGAGTTGCTTCCAGAACCTTAGGTGGTCCTGCTGAAGTTTGAGGGAGGCAGGGAGGCTGTTCCAGAAGGAGACACCTGCTGAGGAGAGTAATCTATCCCCCACTCGCTGCCTGGAGAAGCGTCTGACCCTCAGAGAGTTGGAGGTGGATGAGCAAAGGGCTTGAGAAGGAAAGTGCTCAGGAAGAGTTGGATTTAATGTGGTCCCCGGATCTAGACAGCCTTGTGGACAATGCATAGAGTCTTGAACTTGATCCTTGCACCCACCTGGAGCCAGTGGAGAGATTTTGAGGGCTGGAGAGATCAAGGACAAGTCTTGCAGTCCTGTTCTGGATAAGTTGCAGAGGGCGAAGAGTAGAGGCAGGTAGATTTAGAAAGAATCTGTTGCAGTAGTCCAGCCTAGAGAAAACCAGGGCTCTGGAAAGTGTGAGCTTCTGGGGGAATGTGAGAAAAGGAATAATACATTCGAGGAGGTGCAGTTGGTAATGGGACTTCTTAGAGAGGTCTGTGACGTGAGGAGAGAAGGAGATAGTGGAGTCAAAGATGACACCAAGGTTTTCGCCTCGCAGGAAGGCACAGGGAGAGAGCCCAAGGAGGCTGGACAGAGTGACAGAGAGAAGGTGGGAGCTGGGGTCCAAATGGGAAGGATCTCAGTCTTACTGGCATTAAGGCAGAGATCTTTGGAGGTGCACCATTCATGAATTGCAGATAGACATTCAGGAATGAGCGAGAGAGGAGAGGAGGCAGAGGGGAGCCTGAAGGAGAGCTGAGTGTCATCTGTATAACTCTGAAAGTTACAAGAGAAGGTAGAGATGAGGTGGGCCAGAGGTGCCAACTAAACGTTGAAAAGCCAGTCCGAGAGGTTAGAGACCTGGGGAACACCGCATGTGGAGAGAAAGGTGGTGGAGAGAAAGGGTGCATGTTGGACCTAGGAAAGTCGATCCAGGAGGAAGAAGGTCAACCAGGCTAGGACCTAATCTGTGATGCCCAGCTTGTCATGGAGACGATTGATCAGGATGGCGTGGTTGACTGTGTCGAAAGCAGAGGAAAGATCAAGAGGAAGAGGACAGAAGGAAGGCTAGAGTCGAGATTAGAGAGCAGGTCTTCACTGGTGTTTCCGAGCTTCTGCCTGTTCTGAAGCCAGACTGATGCTCATGGAGGTGGCCGGAGAGGGGCTGTAAGAGGTAGAGGGAGCGGAAGAGGAGAGAGAGGACAGGATGTCCTGAGGTGAAGTGAGAAGCCAGTGCCATGCAGTGGGCCTGGGAGGGAACAGGCCCTCATTAAGTGAATCTTTCTACATCTTGACCTTGTTCAGTGCATGCATGTGTGAGAGGCCTACAGGTGTACATGCAATGTGCCTGATATGAAAAAGTTAAAATGTACACCATATATGGTAATTTTGTCACATGGGTTGCACTTGTTTCACGAGAGAAAAAAACATGATTTTGTTGGACTGTACATGTTAATGAGTTGTATTTTTTGGTGAAATAATGTTCCCCGGAATGCCAGATATCTACACTCAGCGGATCAAGATGTGAATGGTAGGGATAGTGGGTGTTTGTTGATGATTAGGGTGGAGACCCTTCACTTCCTAAGGTATGTGGAATGAAAGCTTTCATATTCCCTGGACAACGTAGCCAACTCCTGGGCCTCCAAATGTTTTCCTTTACAGATTCAACATTCGTATGTTATCTCAGCGATAGTTCCGCTATCTATGTCTTTGCATCGGATTACTCAGTCCTTGTGTATTCAGAGTTTTGTTTTATTTAATTTGTATTGTTTAAAGAACAAATCTAGCTTGAGAACAGGGTAAGTGCAGACAACAGGTGTCAAGTGCTGGTAGTGGGACTTGTAGGGATACAGGAACATTCCTGAAGCGCATGACAAGAGAAGGATTGTTTGCGGGTCTTCTCTTTGCAGACGAGTTGTGATTCACCCTGCTTGGTCTGCTTGCTGTGTGAGAAGCGTGTACCACCAGATATGTGGAGCTTAGCTGCTAGGTACACTGGTGTGCTTCTCGTGACTGCTTTGTAGATGCTACATGCAGTCTTAAACAGTATTCTGGCTTGGAGTGGAAGCCAGTGTAGCTTGCGTACGATGGGGGTAATACAGTCAAATTTCCAGCGTGGTGGACTGCTTTTAGGAGACGCTAGTGAGCAGCTGGGAGCCCTTTCAAGATAACATTTGCCCCATCGGTGTGTGGGACCACAAGGGCCTGCACTACGGTCCGGAAGTCCTGCAGCATAATGAAGGTTATATATTCTGAGCCAGTCTATTTGTCCCTCATTGGTTGCATGTTTCTGGATGGACAGGCTGAAGGATTTTGCTGAGTCTGAGAGTTGTGGATCAAATCCTTCTAGACGCATATCATTGAGCTATTGTTAGACAAGTTATATTTTAGCGGGTGGACGGATAAGCAGAAATTCAGTCCTGTATGGGTTTATTTTGAGGTAAGCAGTCGACATTCAGGACTGGATGATGGCTAGGTAATCACAGAGAGCAGAGACGAATAATGTCCTGTGTGCTATTTACTCTGATGTACAACTGAGTATCGTCTACGTATTGGGGATCTTTGAGGAGAGTGCCCAAAGGCACCATGTATAGGATAAAAAGGATTGGTGTGAAGATGGAGCCTTGAGGGACTCTGCAGGAGACCTGGATTCTGTTAGAACACAACAAGTCCATTTCAACAGCCTGGTGTCTTCCTTAGAGTTAGTAGGTAAACTAATTCGAGTTAGCAGGTAAACCAATTCAGGACAGTGCCAGAAAATCCCATCCTGTCAGCAAGGAGGGAGAGAAGGATGTGGTGGTTGACGGTGTTGAATGCAGCTGAGAGGTCAAGGAGGACGAGGAGGGCATGAGTCGCCCTTATCTATGATTTGGAGGACATCATCCACCACCTGGATGGTGGCTGTCTCAATGCTACACTTGGGGCGAAACCCTGACTGGAGGCGGAGTTGTTCGATTCTGCCGTGCAGTTGTGTAGCAACTACCTTTTCCAAGATTTTAACTAAAAAACAGGAGTTTCATAATATGCCGGTAGTTGGCCAGGTCATCTAGCTCTAGGGTTGATTTTTTCAAAAGAGGCCGCATCAGACTAGTTTTCAGTGTGTCCATGATTGATGCTTCTGCTTGGGAGGCATTGATGATGCTGAGGAGCACATTGGGTGCTAGGCCCGTCAATTGATTCATGATGGAGGCAGGAATTATATCGTCTGAGTAAGAAGTAGGTTTGAGGGAGGCAATCATTTTTAGGAGATCCAGGGTTAAAGGAGAGGAGAGAAATCAGTTGAGATGGGCAGTGTGCGTGCTGGGGTGCAGGTGATGCTAATGCTGTGAGAGGTTGATTTGATGGTGTAGAGGAGGCCTTTACCCCCGTTCTTATGGTAGACTGGCAAATATGGTAATTAGGACCAATATTTTACTCTCATGTCCAACATTGCAGAACTTATGATTCTTGTCTGTTTAGGTAAGTTAGGGTGCCCTTATTGAAGGTAAAAGTACAATGGAAAGGGCAAAGTCTGAAATGTTCAGGGGAGAGAAGACCGAAAGTTATTTTTGGAAAAATAACTTTCGGTATTTTCTCCCTCGAACATTTCAGCTTTGATCTTCTCACCCAAATCCCCAGCATACAGCAGTGTACAGATGACTCAAAACATCTACTACTAGTAACTAAATTAGACCACACAAGCTCCATACTAGCATACAGCAGTGTAGAGATGACTCAAAACATCGACTACTCGTAACTACATTAAACCACATGATGCTACTCCATACTAGCATACAGCAGTGTAGAGATGACTCAAAACATCTACTACTAGTAATTACATTAGAACATATGATTATGCTCCATACTAGCATACAGCAGTGTACAGAAGCCTCAAAGCATCTACTACTAGTAACTACATTAGACCACACAATAATGCTCCATACTAGCATACAGCAGGGTACAGATGACTCAAAGCATCTACTACTAGTAACTACATTAGACCATACTATTATGCTCCATACTAGCATACAGCAGGGTACAGATGACTCAAAACATCTACTACTAGTAACTACATTAGACCATACGATGATGCTCTATACTAGCATACAACAGTGTACAGATGACTCAAAACATCTACTACTAGTAACTACACTAGACCATGCGATTATGCTCCATACTAGCATACAGCAGTGTACAGATGCCTCAAAGCAACTGCTAATAGTAACTACATCAGACCATACGAATATGCTCCATACTAGCATACAGCAGGGTACAGATGACTCAAAGCATCTACTACTAGTAACTACATTAGACCATACGATTATGATCCATACTAGCACTGAAATTCCTATTTCCCATGAAATCTTTAAATTATATAAATCATGAAATCCCATTCTCCCAACTCTCAGAAACCTTCGGAGAGGTGGCAGAGAGGCAGTCACTGCAGTCACTACTACGTTTTGTTTGGTTTGTTTGCTGTGTCTACTGGAGGCATGACATCCCTCACAAAACCCTTTCTACACTGCGGAGCGGCACAGAGAGGCGGCATAGAGGCAGCCATTGCAGTCTGTGCAGGCCCTGGTTGGCCATATGGCCTCGCTCCGCTTGTAGTATTTACTAAAGACCCCTCGGGGACCAGGTGAGAGCGATAACAGTGGCAGACTGCCGGCAGTTTATTGTGTTCTTTTGGGAAAGGAGTCGTCTTCACAGAGTCTAATCTGCCTCTGATTGTCAAGCAAGTACCAACGCTAAACCTAAACAAGGCAGAGGGTGGTGACTGCAGGCCTTATTGTAGAACAGGACTCCGGAGTGGAACAACAAAAACAGATAAACGCATCTGCAGTCTGATGGGTTCTTCAAAATATGGTGCGCCCATTACTAGAATCGGGAAAGTCACAAATGAGTTAGACCAGTTATCTAGGTCTATATTGGGCCCCAACCAACCATGGTCAGTAGAAGAATATTGGTTCCTTTCTCCTTTTGCCGAACGCTCAGCCTGTGCTATGCCTTGCAACAGAAACTAGCAGCGAGTATGAGCAGAGGAAAGCGGCTAGGCTAGGCTAGTAAATTGAAATCGCCCAGCAAAAATCTAGAGGGCGTTGTGAGCAAATAATTTGATAAACAAATATTGATGCTATTTTTTCAATATATAACAATGGCTCGCTGCTTAAAATGTGTAGAACCTTTAAGGGCTATTTATTGGGAATCAATTTGCTGCTGAATGAAAACCCTACAGTAACTACTGTGTCTAACAGTCCTAATTTGATAGACTTGGCTAATCAGACCGAATTAGATGACGCAGACAGTATTGAGGAAGCTACCTTGAGTGTCCTGCATAAGAACGCTATGGAGATTGATGCTGAAACTATCCTACAGAAAATGGTCTTAATTTTAATTAAAATGGAAGACCTGCATAACATTTGTTCTGATATGGCTGCGGACCAATTGCAGCTAAAAACCATCACGGATAGAATTGAGGACATCATATTAGGCTCATTCCCACAGGCTAAAAGAATTGCACAAGAGGCACCATCGGGGGCCATGATATTGAACAGGACTAGTGATTCTAGGGTGCCACAGGTAGAAAGACTCAGCTCTGCAATTTTCCCGAGCTGGCCACAACCCTGAATCTGAATGACAATGATGCACTAGATGCACTTTGCAACAAACTTTCTATGATGGAAAGGGAGGAATCTGATAGCAGTTGCATGAAGGCCATCACCTCCAACCGTACAAAACCGGTTGCTTTCCTGAGCGCACCGCCCCTGCCAAAACCGGCTTGATTTAAAGACAAAAGTCTGAGGGCCCAGAAGACGGTTACTGAAAACCAGGGGGATGTCTCCATAAGGCAAGTAACCCTGCTTGGGCTGTTGGATAGATGGGCCTGCAAAAAATCTTCTCTCCCTTGTTACTGGTCAAGGTATCCAACAATCCATTACCAACGGGCCCGACTATGTAGACTGCCATGTGGCCCATAGGAGACGTTTGGAGGATCCTGGTGGTGATGGCTATCAGCCATGTGATCCTAACCATTTCTTAGTGGAGAATGGGGCCATATCTCTTCGCGAGCCAAAGGCCCTTGAGTATGGCCAAAGAAGCATGGTGGTATGTGAGAGGAAAAGTGCGCCACTCCGACTTGCCACAACCTGGACGAGCCCCTTACTACTACCATCAACATGCCTCCCGCCTTACACCCTCTGCTTGAAATGAATGGTCGGCCTTGGACTCCCAGGTAAAACTTGAAGAACTTTACCTCACTGCCGCCAGTCTTTTTATTAACTGCACGGCTCTCTTGCATCTCTGGTCATCTATTCCAAGTCTGTCATCCATTGGCAGTAGAGATTTGAACTACCAGCATGGTACAGCGTGCCTAATTGGGCACTGATACATTTCTCTACCCCAGCTGTTGTATCTTTACTGTGTATCTGTGCAGAAACGTTAGGCTATAAACTAACAGTTTGCTGTGACCAAAAGAAGAAAATAAACTGAAACTTAGACGCTTCGCCAATAATTACAAAAACGAAATCCTACTCAAAAAAGAAAACCTCTTCAATGAAAGAATCTGTAACGCAAGTCCAAATACCAGAGAATTATTTGCTATCCTAAGGGAGCTGGAATCCCCCGTACCTCCACCCGACAACATTGCCAAAGACAAACAATGGTGCACAAGCATCCAAAATGCCCTGGTAAATAAAATTAAAATGCTCCAAACCAAAATCTCCTTAAAAAAATACTCCCTAACTCCCAATGAGACACCACTCACCACCATCCCCATGACTACTAACTCACCTCGCCTGGACCCATTCAAATTTAAATAAATATCAATTCTGGAAACTGAAAGGATCACTGCATCCCTCAAACCATCCAACTGTAAGGGTGACAGTTGCCCAGCACAGTTAATTAAGGACGCTCCAAGGGACTTAGCCCCCTTCATAACCAAACTGATCAATGCTCCCTTCTCTTCCAACACTATCCCAAGCAACCTAAAAGAGTCCTGCGCCCTACCTCTCCTCAAGAAGCAAACTCTAGACCCCGCTATTCCTACTAACTACAGACCTATCACCACGGTACCATTCCTTCTCAAGATGTTAGACAGAGTATCATACCTACAAATCCAGTACTATCTTGAAACTTACCAACTCCTAGGTACCCGCCAATCATGATTCAGACCGCAGCACGGCACAGAAACAGCCTTAATTGATCTCAAAGTACACATTGACAAACTCAATGACAGGGGAAACACTGCCATGGTACTCCTCCTTGACCTGTCGGCGGACTTTGACCTGGTGGATCACGCAGTCCTGTGCAAACACCTGGTATCAGCTGCCCACTTTTCAAATGAGGCCCTAGCCTGGATCCAATCATTATTGGATTGCCGCACAATGAGAGTTTTCTCCACATTGGCATCAGCAGACCCTATCAAATTAACTTGCCGTGTACCCCAAGGTTCTTGCGTCTCGCCAACTCTATACAATATCTTTAGAAAGCCCCAATTTCACAAATTGGACAGACTGGGTGTCACCTACACAAATTACGCAGACGACACTCAGATCCTCATTCCCCTTTCGGGCAATTTCGACTCTGATACGGCCTTAGTAAACAAAATATATCTCATCATTCAGGCATGGATGGACTATGCCTGAATGATGATAAAACCGAAATCCTGCTCCTCGGATATGCTGCCAACTTAAAAAAACGCAGCCCCAACTACTCAGCATTTAACATTGATGGCAATATAATCACAGTTGCCAAAACAGTGAAAACACTAGGCTTTCACCTTGACTCGGCCCAAACACTAAAGAAACAAGTTAACTCCTTAGCATCTTCCACGGCCTACACATGCAAGCTCATTAGGCAAGTAGAGATTTCCTAACCAAAGCCAGCTGCATCATCATTGCCAATGCCCTAATACTCTCAAAACTTAACTATTGAAATGCTCTGTACTTGGGAGCCAACAAATACTTCATTGACAAAATTCAAACATTGCAAAACAATGCCCTTAGAACTGCCCTCAATGTACCCTCCAAAGAACACATCTCTAACACGAATGGCTCAAAATTCGCGACAGAATCTTACTTAAGACAGCATCACTTACCTTTAAATGTCTTAACAATGCAGCCCCCCCCCCTACCTGGCAGCAAGAATAGTGAGAAAAACATCCACTCGCCCCACTAGAACTGCCAACTCCCACTGCCTACAGATATCCAAATTTAGACTAAATAAAACAGGTGGCAGCAGCTTCACAGTTAAGGCAGCCCAATACTGGAATGCTCTCCCACTTGACAACAGAACAGATCACTCCTACTACAGCTTTAGACAGAATATTCTCACATGGCTACATCCCAATGACCCCCAAGACTAACCATTTATCAATCGATACCTATTAACCTGACTGTACATATGTATATTCTTTAACTGATTTATCGTGATGTAATGTTTCATATTTATATTGTGCCTTGTAACTAAGTTTTTAAGCAATCTTGTTTTCTGTTCTCTGTAGCGCCCAGTTACCTTTGGGTTTGGCGTGCCATACAAAATCAATAAACAAACAAACAAACAAACCACTCCTGTCCGTTGAGTAACAACTGTGGTAGCTTTAATCCACCAGGCTTGGGATGGGTCCAGTAAGTCAGTAAACAGGCCTGCTATCCCACCTCTATGAAGATCGGGGACGTATGGGACCCTGAGGGTGTGTTGGGATGGAAATGAGCCTATCTCGGTTTTTAGGTGTTTTTAGGTGAGGCGAATCCCATTGGAAATCATGTAGTGTACAAGCTGCATGGATATAATATAGCACAAATGATAGATGCATAACCCTTGTGTGCACATAGAAAGAAACGCCATTTTACAGTTATCACAGATGCAGAGTCTGACAGGGCCGAGCTACCCAACTCTCGGCTCCATGAAAGGATTTGACTAGGCCCAGATCATTAAGACAGGATGGGTTTGCACAACCAGTTCTTACGGAAGCAGCCTCTTGTCCCTCCATTGTTGCACTTACTTAGTATCACAGGAAGGAATGCACCCTGCAAGCCCATGAGACAACACCAGGCTACGCGCAGTGCCTATTCATCACAGCCAAGCTGCCAGCAGGCCTCTAAGCACCACCAAGCCTACCATGTGCCATGGCCCACACCATTGACCTGATCCCCACCCCCCTGTATTCTAAGATAGTGAACAACCCCAGCCCAAATCGTAAACCCACTGGCCATAAAAGATTTTCCCCCTGGCACCAGGCCCGAGCCTCCCAGGTGCATGCCATAGTGATGAAGTAGTAGGCTTAGCATATAATCACAATTTTTACAATGTAATTTATGAGCGAACTGACCTTCACTCAGCAGAGAGATGAGCCCAGCTGACCATGTGGGAACTGACAGACGGCGGAGAAGGGAACCAATTGTAGCCTGGTATCCCCTATGGTTCAGGCCTGTATATATAGTGACACCAATCAACGATGCCAGTTTTTACGGTATACCTATGATGCGTTTGCCCTTTTTAAACCATTCATTGTACTAACTGGGGTCAGAACGTTCTCGAGCAGCAGAGTCCTTTGCTGATATTTTGTATTCTGTACAATTAAACCTTGTTATCCTTGCAAGCTATCTCTTCTGGTGTGAGAGTAAACAGGGACTTGCCTTCAGGTGTGTCCTCTAACAACCCACTCAAAAAAGTGGTTACACACTGGATTGGCTTATTTCCCAAAAGCTTGCAGTCTCCCAATTGAATGTGGTTCCATGTGTATTTCTCTATCCAACCCTCCATCCAAACCGTGCTCTTTGCCTCGCATTTGCAAACTAACACGTAATCTTAAAAATATTACTGCTGCTAATTTGTCTGCATTGCTATCTTTGTGATTACGGCTGTTGGCTAGCTTCTCTGATTCGTCCTCTCTTGTGGAACACCTATCCACTGCAATTAATGAAGCAATTGTTCATCTTGCCCCACTGAGAGTGAAATTAATTAAACCCAAAACGCATCAGAATACTTGATTCTCTGAAGACATCATTGCTGCCAGGCAGGCTAAAAGAGCACTAGAAACAGCTTGTCAAAAGAACCCTGACGAATCAAGCCTCATGGCATATAAGCAATCAGCTCGACCTTGTAAAAAACTCTGACTGGTGTCAAGAGATCCACAATGGTTTTATGTCAAAAATAGCATCTCTTAAAGAAACTATTAGGATTATTCAAAATTCCTCTAAGGAATCTGCTTCCTTGGAAAAAACTCCTAATATATCTGCAGATAAGTCTAATAACATTCCACACTTCTCATTGTGTCACTATTTGGAGTAATAGGTGCGCAAGATAATTCAGGACCTTAAATCCACCTCTTGCCTCGGAGATGACTGTCCTACTGACATCTTCAAGGACTCGCATGAATTATTGGTGCCCTGGCTTACTAAACTTACTAATCTATCATTCGCTGAGTGTGTTGTACCATCCTCCCTTAAGGTCGCTGGGGTCACACCTTTGCTGAAAAATGCCAATCTATATCCATCAATTGCTGACAATTACTGGACCATAACTAACATGCTATTTATCCTTAAAATCCTAGATGAATTAGCATATCTTCAACTTCAAAAACATTTTGAGGCACACAACATCTTGGGCTTGCGACAGTCTGGCTACAGAGCACAGCATGGGGCTGAGACCGCCATGCTTGACCTTAAAACCACCTTGGCTGGCATGGCGGACAAAGGTCATCCTACCCTGTAGTTGCTCCTAGACCTCTCTGCGGTCTTCGATCTTGTTGATCACGCTCTGCTGGTGACTACGCTCAGAGAGGTCGCCCACTGCTCCACTTTAGCATCTAAATTGATAGCTTCCTTTTTGGGACATCGGACTGTACAGTTGTGGGCTGGGGATGATCAGTCCTCTCCTGTCATCCAAACATGTGGTGTCCCTCAGGGCTATTGTTTGTCACTGCTCTTTTTTAATATATATATCCGGCCCCTGTTTGACCTGTTGAACACTCTGGGTGTCCGGTAAACTGTAATATATGGATGATGGATGACACGCGATAGTGGAGTTTATAAATATTGAATACTATAGTAAATTAAGTAACAGAATTTGGTAAGGAGGAAATATGAGCACCACTGGACTCGGCTCAATAGAAACTGTTTCTCTTCAATCTGGCCACAAAGTTCTGTTCACGTAACAGCACCTCATGGGCACAAGAGCCGGAGGATTCCATATGAAGGTGACGTACACATGGCTGGAATGCTACAAATCTCCCTTCCTTTGCGACAACATTTACACACACAAAAGTAAAATAAGTCTTTACAAGGAAGATTAAACTTCACACAAAATCTTCCATGTAGCGAGGTCTGCGTCTGACTCTACCCCAGCTTGACAGGCGAGGTATATCTGAAGTGACACTTGGCAAGGAAAATTCCAATGCTTTTCTCTTCCCTTCCACATTCCTCACACTCCCTCTCATATTAGAAGCATCAGCATCTGCTCTCTCAACGACAGTCCTGTCACCACGTGCTTGCACCAAACATACTCTCTCCATATTCCATATCCTACCATCTTCTATTCTGATTGCATGCTTGAATACTTCAACCACCTTTACTGCTTGGGACCACCTACATGCACCCTTCCTCACAGCTGGTGGAAGCTTAATTCTCACAAATTCCCCCACTGTCGGGGTCACGCTTGGTTTCCTATCAGGTAAAAGTCTATCATGAGCAGACTTGTGCTTCAATTGGATGTTCCTAATCTTTTCACACACAGACCCAAAATCCTTCTTTACATCTGTTCTCCTACTCAGCCACAATGGCAACAATTTGGTGTTTGCCTTAAGACCCTTGCTCGGTTCAAATGGAGATAGGCCAGTTGTAGAGTGTGAAGTCAAATGGTGAGCAATTATCTTGTCTCTCATCGTTTTCTTCCAGTCTAATCCATTTGACCAAGCCCATCGAATCGTTTCTTTGAGTACTTTATTAAAATGTTCAAAACTTCCATTCGACTGGGGATGATAAATGGCACTCTTTTTATGCACAATAGAATTATTTATACAAAAATCCTCCATCTCTTTGGAACGGAACTGAGTGCCATTGTCCGTCATAATGCTACTTGGAAAACCTTCTCTACCACAAATCTCCCAAAGAAAATCAGTAACTATCTTAGTGGTAATACATGGCTTGATCAGTACCTCCACCCACCTAGTTAATAGATCAATTACAACTAAGCAGAATTGACGTTTCCCATAGCTTCAAACAGGGCCTAAAATATCCATGCCCAACTCATCCCACGCTTTCTTCGGGATTTCCGTCACAAACATTGGATACTTCACACTCATGCAAGCTTCCTCACTCTCATTACAAAGGATACAATTTCGGATCATCGTCTCAATTTGAAGATCGCACCCTGGCCACCAGAAATCATTTCAAAGCCTCTGTTTAGTTTTCACGATCCGTTGGTGGCACCTCATGGCCTAATTCAATAAGTCTCTGATGTATTCCTGACGGTGGAATTATTCTATCACCTCTCATAGCCATGTTACCATGTACGTTGTTAGGGAGAATTCTCTTATAAGGCTAATTTCCCAAACCTAGTGAGTCCCCCAGCAGCTTTGCTGGATTTTTGGGGTTTGTTTTTTTCTCCTGCTAAGAGTGAGACTCTTTTCCTCCCACTCTTAGGCATGATTTGAGGTTTGTCTTTGACTTTGTATGTGCTTATGGGCTATGGGGTTTCTTTTTGCTCCATAGGGTATCATCTATTTTTTATGTGTGTGTTACACAGCACCCTCAGTGCAGTAACACAGGGGTGTCATAGTGACCCCCAAACATAGACTCCATACCCTGGGACTGACTACTGTCTCCCAGGGCATGTAAAGACACCATTGACTTTACTAGTCCTAAATTGTGAACAGGACCAGTACAAACCATCATATTGTGGAAGTACTGGAAGGGGTTAATTATATTGCCCCTGGGTCTGTTTTCAAGGGGGCACTGTCCAGTCCCTCCTTGTCGAGTTTCTGGCTGGTGGCAGTGGTTACCACACGAAATATTGCACCGGAATATTCTCTATGGGATTTTCCCATTGATTTTAAACGCATCACTTTTTGGTGCAATGTTAAAGATACCGCCGGTTTATTTATTTAATTTTAAATTTATGGTTGGGACTTTTTGCCAGAACTCTTTTCTAAAATGGCGTTCGTGTCCGTCTCTGTAACTCTGACCAAGGTCGAGCCCTTTGTTCCACTTTTTGGCAGGCTTTTCCACAGAAGCACTCCAAATGGTGCCACTCTGTCTGGGTTCCACAGGATGTGTGGGGAGGGGAATTGGCACCCTGGACTGCATTGCCTTAGCAACTCAAGCTGCACTCTTTTCTGATTGGGCCAGTGGTGAGCCGCCCGGCTCACCACTTAGCATGTTTGAGTGGCAGCTAGGCTGTTCAGTGGGTGATTTTCTGCCTAAAAGCAGGGCCTTTGGGACTGGAACTTCAGACGTCGCCACAGGACCTAAGAATCCGAAGAGGGAAGAAGCTGAGCCATCTGCAACCGACAACACCACCGGTGGAGCCCTGCTGCAACGAACTTGCCACTTTCCCAACGACAAGAGAAGATCTTCTGCTGGACGAGTCTTCTTCCTCTGAGCTGGTGGGACCAACCAGTTCGCCCTTTTCGCCTTCCAAAGACGTCTGTTGGTCGAAACGCCCGTGCCAAACACCCCGGCGGCCGGATAGCCAAGCTTCACCACTTTGACCGCGAATAAAAGGAACGCACCTTCTAACCGGAGAACTCCGCGGCTGGTTTGATCCCTGTGCAGTGCATCGACGCCAAGTTTCCTCCTCGATGAGATCCTCTCTTCCCCTGGTTGGAACAATGAACTGCAACCACTGCCAGGAACAACTGCCACCGCTGGAGCTTCCTCTCTCTTTAAGGTACTGTGTTCCACCTGGCCTCCCTTTCTTCGGATTGCTAAAGGTGACCCTTAAATCCTTGGCTTTCCAACTGGGTTGGCCCCAGACCTTCTGAATGTACCTTCTTGAATCACCCCATTGTTCTTCTGAACATTCTGCAAAGACTTTTAGTGCATTTTAAACCGTGTGATCCTGGGCACATTTTGATTTGCTCCATTTAAAGTGGGCCTGGCCTATGAACTTTGGCTCTACAGTATATACTGCCTTTCTCCCCTTGCTGAGAACTCCTAAAAGTGTTGGGACCTGTTTTATTTCTATGCTCTGCTTTTGTCTTTCCCTTTAACTGAATTATTGGAGTGCCATCTAGGTTACGCGCTCACATCTGTTTATATCAAATAGTGGTGTTTTGACCTAGACTTGTTTGATAATCATTAAGGGAGGCGTGTATACTTTACCTGACTGTGTTTTAACTTGCTTTTTATTGAGAGTGCTAGTATATGACTTAAAGTGTGTTTTAAATAAAAAATTATATACTTTTTATACAAAGCTCTGGTCAGTGTTTGTTTGCTCTACCGTGTTTTTGGCCCTATTGTGTATTCTCTACATACTGCCGTACTCTTCTTGAGAGAAGTCTGACTGCTCAGCCGCAGATACCAGGTAAATCTGGGTGGTTCAGACTGCTACCAATTGGGTTTACTGCTTACTCCTGTAGTCTTAATCTTTTTTCAGTGTTCCCCAAGGCAACTGCACAGGATTCTGCCTAACACTCGTGGCAGCGGTAAGATTTGTATTGAGTATACATTTTAGAGTGCTTCTAAATACTTTAGTGCAACTAACCACACAGTTTAGCACTGTAAAAGCTATTTTTTAACAAGTCAAATATGGAAAGTTACAGCCAGGAGTCCCTTTCTGCAAAAAACTGCTGATTGTTTAAGAGTTCTTTGTAGACATAAGGATCTTCCTGTAAAAGGCAAGAAAATGGAACTTATAGAAAAATTGTTAGTGAATCAAAGTCTGGGTAGTGGTTCAGAGGAGCCTACCTCCCCAGCAAATGGTAACCACAGTCATGAGGATGATATGAATCAAAGTAATGATAGTATTGTTGTAGAGTTAGAAGAGGAAGAGGAAACTAATGTAACTGTTCCCCCTGGCCCTCTGCCTGCTCTAACACTGCAGCCTGTGTCTACTGGACCTTTGTCAGGTCCCACATTAAGTCCTGAATTCATTGCACTGGCAAAAATGAGACTTGAATTAGAGTTCAAAAGAATTAGTGCCCAATCTGAACAAAAGCACCAAGAACTAAGGCTCAGAGAAATGGAGCTCAAGCATGAGCTAGAGATGAAGAAATTGTCTGTTTTTTTTTTTTTTCTTGGGGGTGCAAGGGGACAGGAGTGGGGAAGAAATTGTCTGTTGAAAATACTTCTCTCCCCAGATCCTCTAGGAGTTCCAGTCCCAAAAGACCCCGGATGCCTAAAGAGATTGTGGGTATGTATGAGCCTAAGTTGGATGTGTTAGATTGGTTGGCTATGTTTGAATATAATCATGGGCTCCAGGACATCACAGGGAATCAGTTGCTTCCTTGGTTGTTCTCTAGGCTCCCCCTGTTGCATCTGATGTGGTAATGGAGTTGGGGGAGATGGATAGGATGGACTATGAATGTGTGAGACTAGCTTTAATAGCTAGATTTGGGAAGACCCCTTTCCAGTACCTTAAGAGGTTTAGGACCCTCAAAAAGAATGATGGTACCCCTTGGGCTACCTGGGTGAGTGAAAGTTTGAAGAACTTAGAGGGATGGATTAATGGTTACAGAGTTAACACTTATGAGCGAATGAGAAATCTTGTTATGTTGGAGTCAATGTATGATGCCTGCTCTCCTGAGCTCAGACAGCACTTGGCTGATTCAAAGGAAATAGATTCCAAGAAGCTAGCTAAAGCTGCTGACTTGTGGGTTGCCAACAGGGCTACTCACAAGGATTCTGGGGTAACTCAGAAAAAGGATGAGGGGAAACCGCCTAAAAAGGACTCCAAAGAGAATTCAAATAATTCCAATTCCAAAGAGGGCCCCAAACAGCACCATAAGGGTAAGCCACATGGGAAGCCAAATCAGGCTAGTGTACCTTCTGGTCCCAGACCAGAAGGAGGTCAGACCAAGCCACCATTTCAGAAAGCATTTGTAACATGATATGTTTGTGAGGGTACTGACCATGTGAAAGGGGATCCCAGATGTAAGGGTAAACCTTCAGGGGTCCACACTGTCTCCCTAGCCTTCGCTCCAGAGGAGGAAGTACCAATGACAAGTGGAAACTTTCTACTACTGGCTGATGATCCCATTGGAGTCTCAGCCAGTGTTTCTTTAGTGTCCCTGGGGTTGTGGAAACAACATAATTTAGATGTCTATAATTCTATCCCAGAAAATACTAAAGAGTATTATAAGGACAGTGTCCAGGTGAATGGTCAGGAGACTCCTGCCATTAGCGACACTGGGGCCAGCATAACTGTGGTGGATGAATCTTTTTTCAAGGCAGAGGAGGTTGCTAGGTGCCCCAAATGCCTCACCAAGTTAGCTGGAGGGCCTGTGCAGATGTGTCCCCAGTTACCAGTTCTCATCCAGTGCAATGATATGACTGTGAAGATACCTGTCAGTGTACAATGTAAGGTACCAGGAAGGGTTCTGTTGGGAAATGACCTGAAAACTCTTGGAGTTGGGTCACATACCCCCAGACCTCCTAGTAAAAGGTTACAGGAACTAACCAGACCTGCAAGGGAGAAAACCTTGAGAGGTTCTCCTAAGGAGATGATGGAAGAAAAAATCACTCCTACACCACTGGAGCTACTTACTGCTATAGCTGAACAACCAGAAGCAAAGGGGAAACCCAAGACTTCTAGAAGAAAACCAGCAACAAGCACTCTAGTGCTTCCAACAAGGGCTTCCCATAGGTTGTCCAAAGTTACACCAGTAACTCCACCTCCAGCTGAGGCTGAGAGGGAGGTACAACCTTGTGTGGTTGAACTAGACTCTGAAGAAGAGCTAGTAGGAGGCCAGGAACTTATTGGAGATCTGGACCCTGCTGACCATCCTGAGCTGCAGTCTTTACTGGCAGAAGGGGGACCCAGCAGGTCAGCTTTTCATAAGGGACAAAGAGAATGTCCAACTCTAGAAGGTCTCCGCTACCAGGCAGCTTCTCAGGCTGATGGGCAAGAGCCTGGGAAGTATAGGTTGCACTGGGAAGATGGCCTCTTCTACAGTGAACCGACTGAGTCTGCACCTGGAGACTACAAACGACTTGTAGTCCCTCAAGAAAACAGGCTCCAGTTCTTGCAGTCAGTCCATGAGATTTCTTTGGCTGGTCACTTGAGTTTCAAGAAGACCAAGGAAAGGCTCTCTCTCTACTTTTATTGGCCAAAGATGGGGGCTGAGGTAGATAAGTTCTGCAAGAGCTGTCACACCTGCCAAACTTCTGGTAAGAGTGGTTCTAAGAATGTGGCACCTTTAGTGCCCCTACCAGTAGTGGGAGTTCCATTTGAGAGGGTAGTGATTGACATTGTTGGTCCCCTTGATCCCCCAACCTCCTCATGCAACAGGTTTATCCTTGTTGTAGTAGACCATGCTACTAGGTACCCTGAGGCAATTCCTATGAGGACTGTTACAGCTCAGGCTGTGGCTAAGGCCCTCCTTGGTATTTTTACCAGGGTTGGGTTTCCTAAGGAGGTAATCTCTGACAAGGGGTCAAATTTTATGTCTCACTACATGAACGTCATGTGGAAAAACTGTGGAGTTACCTACAAGTTCTCTACCACCTACCACCCACAGACAAATGGATTGGTTGAAAGGTTTAATATAACAATGAAGAGCATGATAGGTGCTTTAGAGGAACCCCTTAAAAGAAAGTGGTATCTTCTACTGCCATGCCTTCTCTTTGCTTATAGAGAAGTCCCTCAGGAGGGAGTAGGTTATGGTCCCTTTGAACTTCTCTATGGCCATCCAGTCAGAGGCCCATTGGCCCTGATTAAGGAGGGGTTGGAGAGTGCTTCTACCCCCAAGCCAGTCAGAGTGACTGACTACGTGATAGGACTCCGGAGGAGAATGTCACAGATGATGGCCCAAGCTAGTGATAACTTGAAGGCTGGTCAAGCTTTGGTCAAACATTGGCATGATCAAAAGGCTAACATGGTTGAGTTCACTCAAGACCAGCTAGTTCTTGTTATGATTCCAACAAGGCAGAGGGCCTTGCAAGACAAATGGATGGGACACTTCAAGGTTGTGGGAAAACTTGGAGAGGTGAACTATCTGGTGGACTTGGGCAATCCCAAGGAGGCTCCAAGAGTCTTCCACACCAACAGACTAAAAGCGTATGTCTCCAGACCTGAAGTAGGAGCATTGCTTCTAGCTTCAGCAGAAGAGGAGGAAGAGAGTGAACCTCTCCCTGATCTCCTCAGAGGCCTACCTTTGGATGAAAAGATTGAAGGAGTTAATCTCTCTTCAAATCTGACACCTGAGCAACATGAGGAGTGCAAATCTATGTTAAATCAGTTTGCCTCCCTGTTCTCACTTTCACCAGGTTTGACCCCTTGGGGCCAGCATGATATACTCACTGGTGACTGTCTGCCAGTAAAAAGCAGAGGGTAAAGAATGTCAGAGAATGTAAGGACCCACATCAAAGGGGAGGTCAGCAAGATGCTTGACCTCGGGGTAATAGAGCCCTCTACTAGTCCATGGTCTAGCCCAGTTGTGTTAGTACCAAAGGCAGGAACCAAAGAATTGAGATTCTGTGTGGACTATAGAGCTCTTAATGCAGTCACCAAGACTGATGCCCACCCTTTGCCAAGGACAGATGAGTTGGTGGATAGACTTGGTTCAGCCAAGTACCTCAGCACATTTGATCTGACGTCAGGCTATTGGCAAATAGCCCTGACAGACCATGCCAAGGAGAAAACTGCATTTTCTACCCCAGTAGGCATGTACCAATTTAAGGTTATGCCTTTTGGACTGAAAAATGCACCTGCTACATTCCAAAGGATGGTAAATCTGGTTTTGGCTGGGATGGAGGATTTCTGCATGGCATACTTGGATGACATTGCAGTGTTCAGCCAATCCTGGGAAGAGCATGTTGACCACCGAGGACATGTTTTGCAGGCTCTTGAGAAGGCCAATCTGACCACAAAGGCAAGTAAATGCCAGATTGGACAGAGTAAAGTGGTCTACCTTGGACATGAGGTAGGAGGTGGAGAAATAAGGCCTTTGCCCAGCAAGATTGAAGCTGTGCAAAATTGGACAACACCTACTACTCAGACCCAGGCGAGAGCTTTCCTAGGCCTCCCTGGGTACTACAGGAATTTCATAGAGAACTATGAGACCATAGCTTCTCCACTGAATTGTGATCTCCTCTCCTAAGTTCCCTAAAAAGGTCAAATGGAATGAGGAATGCAATCAGGCCTTTGAAAACCTGAAGAAAGCCCTTTGTCAAGCTCCAGTGCTAAGAGCTCCTGACTACCCCCAAACTTTCATTGTACAGACAGATGCTTCTAATGCAGGTATAGGTGCAGTCCTTAGTCAACTGGATGGGAAAGGTAGGGAACACCCCATTTGCGTCATCAGTAGAAAACAGAAGGATCCTTAGACAAGGTGGGCAGCTATTGAAAGAGAATGTTTTGCCATTGTGTGGGCTCTGAAGAAGTTTAGGCCATACTTGGATGGTTCTACTTTTGTTATTTAGACTGACCACCAACCCTTGAGATGGTTAATGCAAATGAAAGGGGAAAACCCAAAACTATTGAGATGGTCAATCTGCCTTCAGGGCTTTCATTTTACCATTGAGCACAGGTTAGAATGTCACCACCAAAATGCTGATGGTCTCTCTAGGATGTTTATAGTGGATTCAATCCTCCTGTCCCTTAGTCTGGGGGTGGGGGTGAGTGTTAGGGAGAATTCTCTTATAAGGCTAATTTCCCAAACCTAGTGAGTCCCCAGCAGCTTTGCTGGATTTTTGGGGTTTGTTTTTTTTCTCCTGCTAAGAGTGAGACTCTTTTCCTCCCACTCTTAGGCATAATTTGAGGTATGTCTTTGACTTTGCATGTGCTTTAGGGCTATAGGGTTTCTTTTTGCTCCATAGGGTATCATCTATTTTTTATGTGTGTGTTACACAGCACCCTCAGTGCAGTAACACAGGGATGTCATAGTGACCCCCAAACATAGACTCCATACCCTGGGACTGACTACTGTCTCCCAGGGCATGTAAAGTCACCATTGACTTTACTAGTCCTAAATTGTGAACAAAACCAGTACAAACCATCATATTGCGGAAGTACTGGAAGGGGTTAATTATATTGCCCCTGGGTCTGTTTTCAAGGGGGCACTGTCCAGACCCCCCTTGTCCAGTTTCTGGCTGGTGGCAGTGGTTACCACGCGAAATATTCCACCGGAATATTCTCTATGGGATTTTCCCATTGATTTTAAACGCACCACTTTTTGGTGCAATGTTAAAGATACCGCCGGTTTATTTATTTTATATTAAATTCACGGTTGGGTCTTTTTACCAGAACTCTTTTCTAAAATGGTGTTCATGTCCGTCTCTGTAACTCTGAACAAGGTCGAGCCCTTTGTTCCACTTTTTGGCGGGCTTCTCCACAGAAGCCCTCCAAATGGTGCCACTCTGTCTGGGTTCCACAGGATGTGTGGGGAGGAGAATTGGCACCCTGGACTGCGTTGCCTTAGCAACTGAAGTCGCACTCTGTTCTGATTGGGCCAGTGGTGAGCCGCCCGGCTCACCACTTAGCATGTTTGAGTGACAGCTAGGCTGTTGAATGGGGGGTTTTCTGCATGAAAGCAGTGCCTTTGGGACTGGTACTTCAGACGTCGCCACAGGACCTAAGAATCTGAAGAGGGAAGAAGCTGAGCCATCTGCAACCGACAACACCACCGGTGGAGCCCTGCTGCAACGAACTCACCACTTTCCCAACGACAAGAGAAGATATTCTGCTGGACGAGTCTTCTTCCTCTGAGCTTGTGGGACCAACCAGTTCGCCCTTTTCACCTTCCAAAGATGTCTCTTGGTCGAATCGTCCGTGCCAAGCACCCCGGCGGCCGGATAGCCAAGCTTCACCACTTCGACCGCCAATAAAAGGAACAAACCTTTTAACCGGAGAACTCTGCGGCTGGTTTCATCCCTGTGCAGTGCATCGACTCCAAGTTTCCTCCTCCATGAGATCCTCTCTTCCCCTGATCGGAACAATGAACTGCAACCACTGCCAGGAACAACTGCCACCCCTGGAGCTTCCTCTCTCTTTAAGGTACTGTGTTCCACCTGGCCTCCCTTTCTTCGGATTGCTAAAGGTGACCCTTAAATCCTTGGCTTTCCAACTGGGTTGGCCCCAGACCTTCTAAATTTACCTTCTTGAATCACCCCAACCTCTTCTGAACATTCTGCAAAGACGTTTAGTGCATTTTAAACCATGTGAGCCTTGGCACATTTCACTTTGCTCCATTTAAAGTGGGCCTGGCCTATGAACTTTGGGTCTACAGTATATACTGTCTTTCTCCCCTTGCTGAGAACTCCTAAAAGTGTTGGGACCTGCAATAAATAATTATATACTTTTTATACAAAGCTCTGGTCAGTGTTTGTTTGCTCTACCGTGTTTTTGGCCCTATTGTGTATACTCTACATACTGCCCTACTCTTCTTGAGAGAAGTGTGACTGCTCAGCTGCAGCTACCAGGTAAATCTGGGTGGTGCAGACTGCTACCAATTGGGTTTACTGCTTACTCCTGTAGTCTTAATCTTTTTTGCAGTGTTCCCCAAGGGAACCGCACAGGATTCTGCCTAACATATGTTCAGTTCATCCGCAACTCTCCAATAGTCCACAAGACCAACTTCCTCAAATTTCACCCTCCTCAAAGACCATTGATCCCTAATGAGTTGTTTCAATTGAGTTATCGATTTGTCCTTTGTTTCAGCATCTTCCCACTCACTTTGCGGTATGGAAGCTGTCTCTATTCTCAGAACTACTTCAGAATCATTCTCAGTACCATCTCCCACCTCAGAAATACTTGTGAGATGAGCCAAACAATCTGCAGCAATGTTTTCGATTCCAGGAACTTACCATACTCTGCAATTGAATTCCTGTGATAATATTACCCATCTTCTGATTCGATTTGAAACTTTGTCCAATCCTTTATTCATGGTATCATGAACTAATGGCTCATGATCTGTATGAAACTCAACTTCTGTTCCTCAGATGAAACTTCTGAATTTCTCTGATGCCCACTTAATGGCCAAAGTCTCCTTATCTATTGTGGCATACGATTTCTCAGCTCCTTTCAATAATCTTGAAGCAACTTTCTGGGTGACAACAGCCCCTAAACATAAATTGCTAGCATCAGTAGTGATGATGGGTTTTTTCCACACGTGAAGTTTTTTAATGAAGGAGCTTTGGTCAAAACACACTTAATGAATTCAAATTCTTCCTCACATTCCCGAGTCCATTCAAATATCTTCTTCTTGAGGAGCCCGCGTAATGGAACAGTTTGGAATGCAAAATCACGTATGAATTTCGAATAATACTCCGCCACTCCAATAAAAGTACAAACCTCTTCATTAGACTTTGGTCTAGGCATATTTATGATGGCATCGGTAATTTGTTTCTTAGGTCATATGCCATTTGCCGAGATTGTGTGTCCTAGATAATTAATTTCTGAACAATTTATATTGCATTTATCTCTGCTTAAAGTCATTCCAGCATCACATAATTTTTTACAGACATATGCTACCCTCATCATGTAGTTTTTGTTCATTTGCATATACAAGGATGTTATCCTGGAAACACATAATACATGGGTCTCCCTCAAATAGTCTGTGCATTATTTTCTGAAACACAGACGCAGCAAATATTAACCCAAAAGGCATCCTCTTATATTGATACAATCCATCGGGTGTAATAAATTCTGTTAGCTTCTTGGAATTCCTGTGTAGTTTTACCTGATGGTATGCTGATGTTAAATCCAATGTGGAGAAAAACTTAGATGGACCTACCAAAGAACCAAGTTCTTTAATGTTTGGATGAGGGTGCCTGTCTGGAACAACACATTTATTCAGTTCATACATGTCCACACAAATCCTGAGTTTCCCAGGCTTTTTTCTGAGCACAACCAACGGCGAAACCCATTCACTGGCATCAATGCTCTCTATAATACCCTGATCTTCTAGAGCTTTAATTTCTCTTTTCACTTCATCTCTCATAGACACAGGTATACTATGCAATGTATGCGCAACAGGAAGAGGGTGAGGTTTCAATTTGATTTCATGAGCATAACCTCGGAGACATCCAATCTCATCTCGAAACACTGTCTTAATTATTTCACTAGAATTATTCTTGGTTACTGTAGTACTCTCTATTGACAAAACCGGTTCAATATCACTGGGATGTAGCTTAACTTGCAACTTGCTTTGATGTGTCCAACTTAATAGTGGTGTCTTTCCCACACTCGTGACATATATCTTTCCATTGGCTTTTCTGTCCTTGAATTTCAACATGCCCCAAAACCACCCTATGATGTCAATTTTGACCCCTCCATATGCTCTGGGTCTGATGTCAGCTTCATGTAGATATCCATGCTTGTTTCTGTTCCAAAGATGTTGTGGTATGCGGGTGTATTTGGCGCCAGAGTCAATCATCATTCTTATCTCTGTTCCATCAACAAACAGTTGCTTTCGGACTCTCCATCACTTCTTCCTCTACATCATCCATTATCATAACCCTCTTTTTCACTGTGGCCCTTGTGATTGTTGTCTCCTATCCAATTCGTGGATGTGTTACGAATTTTACAACATCTGGAATAATGGCGTTTTCCTTTGCAATTGCTACAGATTATTTTTAATGCTGGATAATCTGGATCATCTGCCCAATGGTTACTAATATCACACCTGAAGCATCTACCTTGGTCTCTTCTCTTCGGGTTGGTTCTTTGTTTGTCTGGACTTCTCCTCCTGAAACTATTTGAATTCCTGAAAGGTGTCTTGTTTCTCTTCTCTTTGTTCCACGAGGGTCTGCGGACCTTTCCTGATGTCTTATGTTTATTTATTTTCTGCTCCACTTACCTCAGCCACAGATTCATTGGTATTGATTATATTGGATGAAGACGCATTTGATTTGATTAGGTAATTTTTTATTTCAGTTGTCTTGAACCTATTCTCTAATTCTTTGACACACTTCTCGATATGCTCTACTTCCTTAGCTATTCGCAGGACAGTATCTAGGGGTGGATCATCCTCAGACCACAGCTTCTCCCTGACGTTGGCACTGCTGCACTCTAACATGAACTGGTCCCTCAATCTCTCGTCCAGTTGTTCGTTAAAGTTGCATGTCCTTGCAAGCTTCCTTAGGCTGGTAATATATTGTTCAATACGTTCAACTTCCTCTTGCGCTCTCTTCCTGAATGTTTACCTCTCCACGATGGTACTCGTCTTTTTCTCATAGTGTTTACTCATTTTATTGATGACACGTTCATATTCATTTATGTCAATATCTTCACTGGCAGTATGTTCTGGCAAGTCTTCAAATTTCTCTTGACCAGCAAAGCCTAAGCAGTGTAATAACAAAGATTTCCTTTTCTCCACACTACAGTTCGGGCCACACACAACACCTGCATAATGCTCGAACGATGTAATCCACCTCTTCCATGGTGCTGCAGGTTCACCAACGTCATGGGTGGAGGAACGCTGTTAAAAGAACTGTTGTACTCTGTATTTTATTGGCAAAGGTCAAAAAATATGGGCTGAGATGAGCAATGTACTTTTGCCCTGTCCGCTTATGAGATTGTAAAATGAGTTGAATAAAGAATATCCTATGATTGTGGAGCACAGTATTGCCAAAATTAATGGAGAAATATTGACCAGAGAGAGATTTGACCTCTGCAGGTTGCCATATGCTGTTTTAATTCAATTCCTTTCCTTTTTTTCTCGAGTCTTGTAAAAGGCTGTGTTTTGCTCATAAATCAGCTGTAGCACGTTAATGTTGTGCAGCAGCTTCCCTTAGGTGAGTGTGCCCCCATTTGTGTCCGAATTTACCTTAAATTAGGGTGCCCCTGCACCAGAAAGCGCAATCCAACAGTCCCAGGCCCCGAATTCCTTCCCTACGAGCCTCGCTAGCTCCCGCTTCCTGGTGCTCACAAATCCTGCCTCCCGTCCCGCCTCTGGGCCCTGATTGGTCCCACTGCCCGTGAGTGCTAACCTAGTCCTTCGCCACAACACCCGCGTCCCCTTTGTGCAGCAGCTTCCCTTAGGTGAGTGTGCCCCCATTTGTGTCCGAATTTACTTTAAAATAGGGTGCCCCTGCACCAAAAAGCGCAATCCAACAGCCCCAGGCCCCGAATTCCTTCCCTACGAGCCTCGCTAGCTCCCGCTTCCTGGTGCTCACAAATCCCACCTCCCGTCCCGCCTCCTGGCCCTGATTGGTCCCACTGCCCCTGAGTGCTAACCTAGTCCTTCGCCACAACACCCGCGTCCCCTTTATGCAGCAGCTTCGCTTATTTATTTTTTTTTTTTTTTATTTATTTGCATTTATAAAGCGCACAGAACTGCCCTGGGGCATCGTGGCGCTGTTACAGCAGACTTAGTCATGAACACAAGCATAGGAATGTGTTTACAGATGTAAACCGAGTTACCGAGTACATTTCACATTGGTAATAAACATTGAGCTTAGAGGTTATGCTATGCTGTGGTTACAATGCAAGCATGAGAGTGCATGTGGAAGACTTTAGCGGAATAGGAGGGTTTTGAGGTTTTTACGGAAGGTATGGTATGATTTTTCGTTCCTTAGTGAGGTAGGTAAGGAGTTCCAGTTTTTAGGTGCGAGGTGTTGGAAGCTGGTTCCTCCCGCCCTGGATCTTTGAAACGTGGGGACATCAATCATGTTGGTGCGGTGAGCTCTGGTGGGTCTGATGGAGGCTTTCGGTGTGATTCTTTCTGCGAGATAGGGTGGGGCATCCAGGGATAGGCATCTATGTGTGATGGTCATGGCTTTGAAAAGTATGCGTTCCTTCACGGGTAGCCAGTGGGCATCTTTCCTTGCTTGCGAGATGTGTTCTCTTTTTGGAATGGACAGTGCTGCCCGGAGCGCATTGTTTTGCGTGATTTGGAGTTTTTTTAGGTTGTGGGCGGAGGTGCCTAGGAACAGGGCATTACAGTAGTCTAGTTTTGTACCTATAGTGGCTCTGGCGATGGACAGGCAGTTTTTGGCGGAGAGAAAAGGCTTGACAGCATTTATCATCTTGGTGGTAAGTGCCGAGGAAGAGGCTATGGCGTTGACCTGGCGAGACATAGATAGTGAGGCATCTAGGTGAACGCCTAAGGTTTTAACAGTCTTGGAGACTGAGATGGTGGAGTTGTCGATGTTGAAGGATTTGTATTGGGGGGGGAGTTTGTTGAGAATTTCATTGGTCCCTACTATGAGGATTTCGGTTTTGTCCCCGTTTAGGCAGAGGCCGTTGGCCGCCATCCAGGTTTGGATGGCTGTGTAGATTTTGGTTAATGCTGTCGCATCTTCTTCGTAGGTCCCAGTTAGAGGGAGTAGTACCTGCGTATCGTCTGCGTAGTTGGTATACGCTATGTTACGACAGTCGAGGTCATTGAAGAGAGGAAGGGTGAATATATTGTAGAGAGTGGGGGCGGTGCAGGAGCCTTGTGGGACGCCGCAGTGGATGGTGGTAGGGGTTGCCGAGGCAGTGTCTGAGAAGACTTTCATGAGTCTGCCATTTAGGAATGAGGCCACCCATGCAATGGCTTCCGGGGAGAAGTGTGCTTCATTTTTTAGGTGCATGCCTAGGATATCGTGGTTGACAAGGTCAAAGGCGGCAGATAGATCCAGTAGGAGAAGGAGTGCCGGTTTGCCTTTATCCATAGTGTCAGCAAGCTGTATTTTCAGATCAAGTAGGGCTGACTCAGTTCCGTGACCTGGTCGGAAGCCTGACTGTCTTTTTCCTAGGATATGGTTGGTTTCGAGATAATCCTGGATTTGTGTGTAGGCCATTTTATCCAGTATCTTGAGCAGGAAAGGCACAGTGGTGATGGGCCTGTAGTTGGTAGCTACTTCAGGGTCGAGGGTGGTTTTTTTTAGAAGCGGGCGCACCCAGGCTTCTTTTAGACTGTCAGGGACAGTGTTGGTTTTGAAAGAGGCATTAATGAATGATTTAAGGAAAGGGGCGAGTGTTTCAGTGCAGTCTTTGATCAGGCTGGCGGGGCAGGGGTCTCCTTTACAATTGGATGGTTTGATCTTGTTCATTATCTCAATAACTTCGTGTTCTGTGACTTCCCTGAATTTGAACGGGGTAGTGGGGGCTTTGGTGGATGTGGTTCCCGAACTAGGGGTGGGCATGTGGCTCGTGGTGGTGGGAGATTTGAGGTGCAGTGATAGGTTTTTGTGGTGCTCCTTAATTTTTGTTTGTAGGAGTTCAATTTTATTTAACAAGGCAGATTGTATGGAGTTGCACCAGATTTGGTCTTTAACAATGTCTTGTGATTTGGTGGCCGGTGTGGTGAGTTCGTTGAAAATGGCGAAGAGTTCTTTGGATTCGGAGCTTGCATTAGCAATTCTATCATTATAAGAGACTGATTTAGCTGTGATTATGGCTTTTTTGTATTGGGCAGTGATTTTTTTGTAGGAGGATAGGGTGGCTGGGGAAGGCGATTTCTGCCAGGAGTTTAGAGCTTTTCTTTTCTGTGAGCGGAGTTCTTTGAGTTCAGTGGAGAACCAGGTATTTGAGTGTTTGATAGTTTTGGCTTTTTTGGTCTGCAAGGGGGCAATGGCGTCAATGGCGGTGCTTATGGTGCTCTTGTAGATATCTGCTAATTCTGACGGGTCAGATGACTTGAGGTCTGTGGAGAGGATGTGAAGGTGGGGTGTAATTTTATCTTTAGTGAGATTTTTTACACATCTTGCCAGTGCTGGGGGGATGGGGTTAGGTTTGTTTGTGTTAGATACAGCGGGAATAAAGAAGTGAATGAGGTGGTGATCTGACCAAGGAGTCGGGGTGATGGAGCTAATGTCGACGTGACAGTTGTGGTCAGCTATCCAGTCCAGGATACGGCCTTTGTTGTGTGTGGGTGAGGTTATTTTTTGGTCGAAGCCTAATTCTTTTAAGGCTAGTGCAAGAGATTTAGCAGGCTTGTCCTTTTTATCGTTATACCCCAGGTTAAGGTCACCTAGAAGGATGCTTTTGGAGGTGAGTTTTAGGTTTTCTGTTAGGCGGTGTACAAGGTTCTCATGGAACTCTGTTAGGGGGCCGGGCGGGCGGTAGACTAGGTTGAAGGTGATGGTGGAGTTAGGGGAGAGGGCAATTTTTATAGCTAGAGAGTCTATGTTGTCACCTAGATTGGAGGTGATTTGTCTGGCCTCGAGGTGATCTTTCAGGATGAATGCTACCCCACCACCTACTGAGGAGAGGCGGTCTTGCCGGATAATGGCGTACCCCTGTGGGATAGTAAGGTTGAGGGCTGGCCCTGCAGCGCTGTGCAGCCATGTCTCGGTGATGGCTAAGATGTCGAGGTCCAAGCTAATTAGGAGTTCGTGAATTTCAATGGCATGGGCAGGGATGGATCTGGCGTTTATGAGGGCACACTGTAGGTTGTGTGTGTGTTGGGCCGAGGTAGGGGTGGTGTTGAGTGGTGTCGCCGGGATGGGGTGCGGCATGGTGGGTTTAGGTAAGGGTGTTTTGACTGTAAGGGATGGCGTGTTAGGCGTGTTAAGAGTGGTGGGAGGTGCTTGGTGGGTGAGTCTAGGGTATCTAGAACGGAGACCTAGGAGTTGGTTCCTGGTGTGGATGGGTCTGGTGTAGGAAGTTATGCTGGGTGGAGGATGACGTGCTGTGGGGATGCTTTCAGTGAAGAATGATGGTAGGAAGTAGGTGGGAGGAATGTTGGAGAGGAATGCCAGTGGGGCAGCTGGTGAGCTGGTGGATTGTTGAGGCATGGCGAGGGTATCGTTCAACATGGCACAACTAGAAACAGAATGCAATGTGGGCAGCAAAATCAGGGCACAGTATGCGACCATAAGGCACAACACAATAGTGTGGTCTAGATACGACCATAAGGCACAACACAATAGTGTGGTCTAGATATGACCATAAGGCACAACACAGTAGTGTGGTCACTATGCGACCATAAGGCACAACACAGTAGTGTGGTCTAGATACGACCATAAGGCACAACACAATAGTGTGGTCTAGATATGACCATAAGGCACAACACAGTAGTGTGGTCACTATGCGACCATAAGGCACAACACAGTAGTGTGGTCTAGATACGACCATAAGGCACAACACAATAGTGTGGTCTAGATACGACCATAAGGCACAACACAGTAGTGTGGTCTAGATACGACCATAAGGCACAACACAGTAGTGTGGTCTAGATACGACCATAAGGCACAACACAGTAGTGTGGTCACTATGCGACCATAAGGCACAACACAGTAGTGTGGTCTAGATGCGACCATAAGGCACAACACAATAGTGTGGTCTAGATACGACCATAAGGCACAACACAGTAGTGTGGTCACTATGCGACCATAAGGCACAACACAGTAGTGTGGTCTAGATGCGACCATAAGGCACAACACAATAGTGTGGTCTAGATACGACCATAAGGCACAACACAGTAGTGTGGTCACTATGCGACCATAAGGCACAACACAGTAGTGTGGTCACTATGCGACCATAAGGCACAACACAGTAGTGTGGTCTAGATACGACCATAAGGCACAACACAGTAGTGTGGTCTAGATACGACCATAAGGCACAACACAGTAGTGTGGTCACTATGCGACCATAAGGCACAACACAGTAGTGTGGTCTAGATACGACCATAAGGCACAACACAGTAGTGTGGTCTAGATACGACCATAAGGCACAACACAATAGTGTGGTCTAGATACGACCATAAGGCACAACACAGTAGTGTGGTCACTATGCGACCATAAGGCACAACACAGTAGTGTGGTCTAGATACGACCATAAGGCACAACACAGTAGTGTGGTCTAGATACGACCATAAGGCACAACACAGTAGTGTGGTCACTATGCGACCATAAGGCACAACACAGTAGTGTGGTCTAGATATGACCATAGGGCACAACACAGAGACTACACAGTATTACAGTGGTCGCTGGGCGACCGTGGTAACGGTGCTATTGTCAGATGGCAGCATATTGCAGAGCAAGGCAAGAGCATGGTTGGTTGGCTATGGATTGTGCATTAAGTATTTTGTTGCAGTTCAGAAGCACAACGGTGCATGTGGGACCTTGGGCGTAGCAATGTTAGGAGGTGCTAGGTCAGGGCTCTAGCTCGAGGGTCGGGAGTGGATAGTGGAGGAGGGGGGCAGTATGCTTACCCTGTAGGTGGACGGCAAGGGGTCCTGGCTCTAAGCTCGACTATGCACTCCACCTGGAGCAGCACGGGCAGAGTTTGTGGCCCCTGGCTCCTGATGCTCCAAACAGGCCCTCAACAGGCCTTAGAGTGGCCTTTGCGCTGGCCGCCGGCGTGAACCGCCTGCCGGCGGTTACAGCTGATTTTAGCGAGGCTCAGCCTCGGTTTCAGGCCGCGCTGCGCCCGGCATGCGTGGGTCAGGCGGCGTGTGGGGACAGGGTCAGGCAGGCCCTGTCCGTGCTCCTCGTCGTCTCGTGGTTTCGCCGCTGGGCTGGGGTGCTGGGGGGGCTCCTGCCCTCGCCCCACGGTGTGGAAGAGTGAGTGAGGGGGTAAGCAGGCCTCAACAGGCCTTAGAGTGGCCTTTGCGCTGGCCGCCGGCGTGATCCGCCTGCCGGCGGTTACAGCTGATTTTAGCGAGGCTCAGCCTCGGTTTCAGGCCGCGCTGCGCCCGGCATGCGTGGGTCAGGCGGCGTGTGGGGACAGGGTCAGGCAGGCCCTGTCCGTGCTCCTCGTCGTCTCGTGGTTTCGCCGCTGGGCTGGGGTGCTGGGGGGGCTCCTGCCCTCGCCCCACGGTGTGGAAGAGTGAGTGAGGGGGTAAGCAGGCCTCAACAGGCCTTAGAGTGGCCTTTGCGCGTGTGAGTGTGCCCCCATTTGTATCCGAATTTACTTTAAATTAGGGTGCCCCTGCACCAAAAAGCTCAATCCAACAACCCCCATCCCCGTTGCATCCATCCTCCTTCCTCCATTCCGCCGTGCGCGGCCCTCACCACCGCTCCCCGCTTCCTGGTTCCCCAGGCCACCTCCCTCCCCACCCACCACTCTGATTGGCCCCGACAAGAAGACTCCCATTCATAGCCAGTCCTCCCAGGGCAGCCCTCTGCCTGGCAGCCCATCGGCTAAGGACCCAAGGTGAAGGACGGCTCTTTCAGTGACGGCTCCAGGCAGTATCTGCAGGTATCAGCAGGAGAAGTAAGAAGCCAGAAGCAATTACTTCACGCCATACCACCCTACCACTCAACTAAGGAAGCCTCACCACTGTAAACTCGTTATTCTGTGGCATAATTGCATTTAGAAACCCTGTCCTATACCTGTGCAAAACTGAATCTAGAAATGTGCCCATTAGCCTCTCTGTGAAAGTTGCATTTAGAAGTGTGCCCAATAGCCTCTCTGTCAAAGTTGCATTCAGAAGTGTGCCCAATAGCCTCTGTGTGAAAGTAGCATTTAGAAGTGTGCCCAATAGCCACTCTGTGAAAGCTGAACTTGAAGTGTGCCCAATAGCCTCTCTGTGAAACTTGCATTTAGAAGTGTGCCCAATACCATCTCAGTAAAAGTTGCATTTAGAAGTGTGCCCAATAGCCTCTCTGCGAAAGTTGCATTTAGAAGTGTGCCCAATAGCACCTCTGTGCAAAACCGAATTTAGAAGTGTGCCGACTAGCCGCTCTGTGAAAAACAGAATTTAGAAATGTGCCCTATAGCCTCTCTGCGAAAGTTGAATCTAGAAATGTGCCCATTAGCCTCTCTGTGAAAGTTGAATTTAGAAGTGTACCCAATAGCCTCTCTGTGCAAAACCGAACTTACAAGTGTGCCCAATAGCCTCTCTGTGAAAGCTGAACTTAGAAGTGTGCCCAATAGCCTCTATGTGAAATTTGCATTCAGAAGTGTGCCCAATAGCATCTCTGTGAAAGCTGAACTTGAAATGTGCCCAATAGCCTCTCTGTGAAAGTTGCATTTAGAAGTGTGCCCATTAACCTCTCTGTGAAAAACTGAATTTAGAAGTGTGCCCATTAGCCACCATGTGCAAAACTGAACTTAGAAGTGTGCCCAATTAGCCTCTCTGTGAAAATTGCATTTAGAAGTGTGCCCATTAGCCTCTCTGTGAAAGTTGAATTTAGAAGTGTGCCCAATAGCCTCTCTGTGCAAAACCGAAGTTAGAAGCGTACCCAATAGCCTCCCTGTGAATGCTGAATTTAGAAGTGTGCCCATTAGCCTCTGTGAAAGTTGAATTAGAGGTATGCCCAATTGCCCCACTGTGATTTTATTGTGTGCCCAATAGCCTCTCTGTGAAAAGTTGAATCTAGTAGTGTGCCCAAGAGCCTCGCTGTGAAAAGCTGAATCTAGAAGTGTGCCCAATAGCCTCTCTCTGAAAAACTGAATCTAGAAGTGTGCCCAATAGCCTCTCTGTGAAAAGTTGAATTTAGAAGTGCGCCCAATAGCCTCCCTGTGAAAAGTTGATTTTAGAAGCACATTTAGAAGTTGAATTTAGAAGTGCGCCCAATAGCCTCTCTGTGAAAAGTAAGTGTACCCAATTGCCACTCTGTGAACTCAGAAGTGTACCCATTAGCTTCCACGTGGAAACTGAACTTTGAAGTGCGCCCAACAGCCTCTCTGTGAAAGCTGAATCTAGATGAACACATAATAGCATACCGGTGAAAGTTGAACTTAGAAGTTGATTTTAGAATTGCACCCTTAGCATCTCGGTGAAAGTTAAACTTAGAAGTGCATTTAAAAGCTGAACTTTACAAGTGTGCCCAATAGCCTCTCTGTGACTCTAGAAATGTGCATTTAAGAAGCTGAACTTTACAAGTGTGCCCAATAGCCTCTCTGTGACTCTAGAAATGTGCATTTAAGAAGCTGAATTTAGAAGTGTGCCCAATAGCTTCTCTGTGTTCCCAGGAGTATGCCCAACAGCCTCGCTGAATATAGAATTGCGCCCAGTAGCCGCTCTGTGAATCTGGAAGTGTGCCCAATAGCCTCTCTGTGAAAACTTGAACTTAGAAATGTACCCAATAGCCTCTTAGTGAATGTTAGAAGTATGTCCAATTGCCTCTGTGCGAATTTAGAAGTGTACTTAACAGCCTCTCTGTAATTCTAAAAATGTGCATTTAGAAACTGAATTTAGAAGTTGCCCAACAGCCTCGCAAACCCCACCTAAAATAATAATAAGCATACCTGTATTACAGCTTACTAAAAGAAAGCCTATCCAACAGCGTAACTGTGCTGTAGCTACAACTAAATAGGCTGCCCTGTTAGTATATCCTAGGATCTAGCGTAACTGTGCTAACTGTGCTGTAGCTACAACTAAATGGGCCGCCCAGTTAACATTTCCTAGGATCTAGCTATATCTCAAACGGCCTAATATCTGTATGTTAGGACATAAATTGTACACTAAAACCTAGAATAAGTGAATAATATCACCCAACTTCTTGGAACCTTGAGTACAAGACTTCTCACAGCCAGTGAAACAGCAGAACTTATAAAGTCCAATAAACTGTAAAGTTGCACTTGAGACTACACCTAACAGCTCGTACTAGGCATGAGTGCATCCACTCCTCCAGAGTCCGTCAGAAATGACCACCATAATCTGCCCCCACTCCCCGTTATGCCTCCCCTCCCGTCTCCCCCTTCCCAAATCGTCCCACCCTCCTTTGCACTCCCTACCATTCGCCTCTCCAAACACCAAGCCAGAGGGGCATGATGGCGAGCCAACCACCCTAAGAAGTCTCCCCCCCGAACATCACCACCGATCAGCCCACATTACCCATGCCCGCTCCCCTCACTATCATAGCGAGCACACCACGCCCGGCAAGGGTCTCCCCCGCCTTGCCCACAAACACCCACCGCCTCCGCTCCCCGAACACACCATTTCCCCTCCCTAGAAAATGCACGCTGCGCCTTAGCAAGAACCGAAGCCGCATCCCTCTCCCCCTCTGAACCCACTACTCTCTCCCACACTCCAATCACAATAAAGAAACTAAAGAGGAACCGTACCTGGTCCCCCTCAATCTCTCAGCACTCCTCGCCTCCCCTGTCTCGACCCGCAACCGCTGTAGCCCAATCACCTCCTTCCCCCGTAGCTTCACCCTGCCTGAAACCCCTCTCCCTCGACTTCTCTTCAACAACAACTGAAAGTCCTAACCACCAACACCCTACCTTCAAATCCCCCGAGCCAACCCTGAGCTTCCCAACTCACACAGCCACCCATTCCTGCCCGAAACCCGCCAACTCTGCTGCTCGCCCACTATTCCCATTGATCGTCTCCCACCCTACCCCTCTCCCTCCCCAGCTTCCTCTCCCTCAGCCACCACCACCTTCCGCTCCTGCTTCGAGACCAACCTCGCCTCCTGATGTGAACTGCATCCTATTTAATGCCCGTTCCGTAGCAAAAAACAGATACTGCATCTTTGACCTCCTCACCTCGAACAAACCAGATCTGGTTTTTATCACCGAAACTTGGTTCTCGGATGACTTCGCCCCAATCGCCAGTGAAGCCTTCCCCCCAGAATACTCCCTCATCACACTGAACCGTCCTTCTAGAGGAGGAGGAATAGCATTCGTCTTCAAGTCTCTTTTCCACGCCTCAATCATTGACAGCCAACCTTCCATTCCATCCTGCGAATCTCTCCTCGTTAGACTATCCCTCTCCCCGTCGCTCTCACACAGCTTTCTAATAATCTACAGACCCCCTGGCTACAATAGACATTTCGCAAACAACCTCTGCGACTCTATTGCCACCCTTCAACTAAACCACCCCAATCTTACCCTTCTTGGAGACTTCAACATACGGCTCGACATCCCCACCAACCCTATGACACACTCTCTGGTCAACGGGCTGGACGCAATTAACCTCCAACCCCACACAAACGGCCCGACCCACTACAAAGGACACACTCTTGATGCCATCTTTATCTCCAACAACCTGATTCATTTAAAAACCCCCACCCCTATCCTCTGGTCCGATCACTTCATTCTCTCGTTCACCATTCACTCACCCGACCGCCCTCCCATACTCGAATCTGATCCTCCGAATCTACGCAAATGCTGTAAAAAACTAATAATCGTCCCGGACCTAGCCGACGCACTCCTCCAGTCTCCACCACCTACCTGCCTACTGAACAAACAACTAACCCCTGACACCTTTGACTCATGGCTCAATGCATCTCTGACGCGGCTCACACACCCTTGCAAACCATCAACCCGCCGCGGCCTCTTCCCCAGATGGTTCACTCCTGAGTTGAAGATCACTAAACAACTATTTAAATACCTAGAACGCAAATGGCAGAAAGACAAAACCCAGGTGAATAGGGCCACTTTGACCCGACACCTTTATCAGTACAAGGCCGAAATCCGGAAAGCAAAAAAAGCCCACTACAACTCCCGAATCCAAAACTGCAAAAACCCAAGCAAAGAACTCCACAAAATCATCTCCGAATTCACCCATCCGGCTTGCAACACGACCGTCCCGACTCCCTCACAATCACTGTGCGACTCACTCTTCTTCACCACAGCTCTCGAAAGAACAAATACTCTAGCCACCAACCTAGCTCTCTTACATCCTCCAACCAATTCCCCTCCCATACCGGCCACCCCACCAGATGCAACCATTACGCAACCAACGTTTGAATCCTTTAGTCCAATATCACCAGAGCAATTTCACAAACTTCTATCTGCCCGCAAACCATCTGGCTCGCCACTGGACCCTTGCCCAGCCACAACCCTCAAAGAAATGTTCACTTCCACCTGCGCAGGTGAACACGCAAGATCCATCATAAATACCTCCCTTTCCTCTGGTATCTTTCCCGACGCATTCAAAACGGCTTATGTCAAACCTCTAATTAAAAAACCTTCGCTCAACCCTCTTGAGCCCAAAAACTACCGCCCCATCTCAAACACCAGATTCCTTGCCAAACTCATTGACCGAACTGCCTACTCCCAACTAAATGCCTTTGTCAAAGCCAACAATCTCCTAGACCCCGCTCAATCTGGTTTCAGAGCCCGTCACGGAACTGAAACCACCCTAACCTCAATTTGGGATGACCTTAAAATGACTGCAGACTCTGCGGGATGCGCTGCACTAATCCTTCTTGACCTATCCGCTACCTTCGACACAATCAATCACTCAATCCTCCTAGAACGCCTCCACTCCCTAGGAATTCGTGGAACCATTCTTAAATGGATAGCTTCATTCCTCAAAGATCGGTACCAAATAACGATACTCTCCAACTATACCTCCCAAGCCCGACCAGTCGACACAGGAGTCCCACAAAGAGCGTGCCTTTCCGCCCTCCTGTTCAATCTCTACTTAATCACCCTCCCACCAATAATTCATTCGCACAACATCCTGTGCTACAACTACGCCGACGACACCCAACTAATTTTAAAACTCCTGAACACAAAACCCAACTGCAGACCTGACCTGGCCTCCTGCCTCCTTGACATAGAACTCTGGATGACCCAAAGCCACCTTCTGTTAAACCCCTCCAAAACTGAAATTATGGTATTTGGCAACCTGGAACTTCTCCCACAACCACTACCCTGGCCTTCCGCCATGGGCAAGTCAACAACCCCCTCCAACTCAGTGAAAAATCTTGGATGCACCCTTGACTCTGACCTAACACTCTCGCGCCAAGTCAACAACGTCTCAAAGTCCTGCCACTACAACCTTAAAACCCTTAGACGCATCTTTCCATATCTCTCCTTTCCCAACAGACTCTCCGCGGTCCAATCAATCGTTATATCAAGACTGGACTACGCAAACCCCCGATACCTCGGAGTCCACGCGTACCAACTGAATAAACTCCAAAGGGCACAAAACGCGGCAGCCAATTTGCTTCTTGCACTTGGGCCAAGAGACCACATCTCCCCAGCCCTTAAGTTGCTGCACTGGCTTCCAGTAGCCCGCAGGGTGATCTTCAAAACCTTGTGCATCTCCCATCGAGAGCTGCATAAAACCGGACCTCAATATCTTCAAGACAAGCTAAAACCCTACAATCCCCCCGCACCTTAAGATCAAGCTCAGCCGGCCTCCTAGTCATTCTGAAGACAAACTCAATTAAGTTGGGCGATCATCATTCTCAGCCTTGGCCCCCACGCTATGGAACTCACTCCCACCCCACATTCGCCAGACTGAGGATTTAATGGCTTTCTGCAAACTGCTGAAAACCTGGCTCTTCCCCTAAAACCAACCTATACCAAACTAACCCAAACAGACCAACAGCAACTCAATGACACCAATCCATCAAACCACCTGATGCGAGAAACTGACAGCTAACGACCCCCAATGTAATCTAGAAGGGCAAACAGAACTAAATTAATAAAGTAGATCAAAGCAGTGAAATGGTTAATAAGAGTAAATCATACGGGAACAGGAAAGAGATTTAAACTCCCGAAATTGATAGAATGCATGCAGAGTGAACAAAGTGAATGGCGTAGATGTATTACTTAGAACAGATAACTATATAGTTTGAATGAATCTGGGAATCGAATGAATATGTAGACCGGATGAGTGTATGGAATGGATGAACATGTTGAGTGGATGAGTGTGTAGAGCGGCTGGATGTGTAGAATGGACAAGCATGTGGAGCGGATGAGCGCGTAATACAGGGAAGCGAGTAGAACGCAGAAGTGCGTAAAACAGATGAATGTCCAGAACGGATGAGCATATACGGGGTAAGTGTGTAGAAATGACGAGTATGTGACCCTGATGAGTATGTAGAGCAAATCAATATGGACAACGCATGAATATGGAAGTGTGAAGAGTGTGTAGACCTAGCGAATGTACAAAGCGGAAGAGTGTACAGAGCGGAGGAGTGTACAGAGCAGAGGAGTGTACAGAGAGGAGGAGTGTACAGAATGCAGGAGTGGTTAGACCAGAGGAGTGGTTAGACCAGAGGAGTGGATAGACTGGAGGAGTGGATAGACCAGAGAAGTGGATAGACCAGAGGAGTGGATAGACGAGAGGAGTGGACAGAGTGGAAGAGAGGATTGAACGGATGAGAGAATGAGTGGATAGGGCAGATGGATGGATAGAGCGGATGAGCGAATACAATGGATGAGAGGATAGAACGGACAAGTGGATAGAATGGATGAGAGAATGAATGGATATGGCGGATGAATGGATAGGGCAGATGAGTGAATAGAGAGGATGAGTGGATAACGCAGAGAAGTGTTAGAACGTATGAGTGGATAAGTGTACAGACTGGATGAGTGGATAAAGCGGATGAGTAGATAGAGCGTATGCGTGGATAAGTGTACAGAGTGAATGACTGTACAGAACGCATGAAAGTATAGAATGGATGAGGGTAGAGATGAACATATAAGAAAGAATATCGCTGCTGAATGCGTGAAAGGCACAAGCCCTTAAAGCAGATGACTATGAGGAGCAGATGAGTGTGGGGAGCAAATGAGCACAGGGATCAGATAAGTGTGTAGAAGGGATGAATGCGTAGAGGGATGAGTGCGTAGTGGGGATGAGTGCATAAAGGGGGTTGAATCGCGTAGAGGGATGAGTGCGTAGAGAGGAAGAATGCTTAGAGAATGAGTGCGCAGAGAATGAGTGCGTAGAAGGGATGAGTGCATAGAAGGGATGAGTGCATAGAAGGGATGAGTGCATAGAAGGAATTAGTGCGTAGAAGGGATGAGTGCGTAGAAGGGATGAGTGTGTAGAAGGGATTAGTGCGTAGAGGGGATGAGTGCATAGAGCGGGTGAGTGCATAAAGGGGAGTGGGTGCGCAGAGGAGGTGAGTGCGTCGTGGGGTGTATGCATCGTGGGGGTGAGTACATCGTGGGGGTGAGTGCATCGTAGGGGTGAGTGCGTTGAGGGAGTGAGTGCGTCGAGGGGGTGAGTGCGTCAAGGGGGTGAGTGCGTCGAGGGGGTGAGTGTGTCGAGGGGGTGAGTGCGTCGAGGGGGTGAGTGCGTCGAGGGGGTGAATGCGCAGAGTGGGTGAGTGCGTCGAGGGGGTGAATGCGCAGAGTGGGTGAGTGGATAGAGCGGATGAGAGGATAGAACGGACAAGTGGATAGAACGGATGAGAGAATGAGTGGATAGGGCAGACGAATGGATAGGGCGGATGAGTGAATAGAGTAGATGAGAGGATAGAACGGACAAGTGGATAGAACGGATGAGAGAATGAGTGGATTGAGCAGATGAGTGGATGGGGCAGATGAGTGAACAGAGTGGATGAGTGGATAAAGCGGATGAGGGTTAGAGCGTATGAGTGGATAAGTGTACAGAGTGGATAAGTGTACAGAGTGAATGAGTGTACATAATGGAGGAAGGTATAGAACAGATGAGTGTAGAGATTAATAAATAGGACAGAATACTGATGTTGAATGCGTGAAAGACACGAGTGCTTAAAACAAACGAGTGCGGGGATCAGATAAGTGCACAGAAGGGATGATTGTGTAGAGGGATGAGTGCGTAAAGGGAGTTGAATTGCATAGAGGGATCGAGCGTGTAGAGAGGAAGAATGCGTAGAGAAGATGAGTGCGTAGAAGGGATGAATGCGAAGAAGGGATGAGTGCGTAGAGGGGGTGAGTGCATAGAGGGGGTGAGTGCGTAGAGGGGGTGAGTGCGGAGAGGGGGTGAGTGCATAGAGGGGTTGAGTGCGTCGAGGAATTGTGTGCTTAGAGGGGGTGAGTGGGTAGAGGGGTGAGTGGGTAGAGGGGGTGAGTGGGTACATGCTTGAGGCAGACAAGAGTGCATGCGTGGGGCAAACAAGACTGGATAGGGGGGCATGGAACGGACTGAAGCGCATAGAATTGCGCAACATATAAAGTATGGTTTGGAACGCAGAGAACGCTTAAAGAGCATTTAACTCACAATGACTGGAGTACACATGGCGAACTGGAGCGTACAGCGCAAACTCAAACGAATGTGGTAAGCCGGAATGCATGAATGCGTGACCTAAATATATGGAACAGACTGGGATCCATGGAGTGAATAGGAATGCATGGAACGGTCGGGAGCACGCGACGTATATAGTATGATTTGGAATGCAGAGATTATCTGAAAGCATATATAACCCATCTTATCCCACCACCACGCTTACTCTCTCCTTACATCACCACTCAACTAGAACACAGTGATACTATGACACCATTCGGTATAACTGTTCTCATACCAACACTCGCCGCTCACTCCACATCATTCTAAGTAATCACTGCTGGTAACACACCCCCCAACCAGGCGTTCTCCTCAGGCCTAACGCAGCCACATCCTGCCAGAATGAACACATACTCCTGACCTCTCAACCAGCACACCTACCGCTAGAATGCAGCTATTACACGGACACCGCACGAGCTGTACACATACCCAGTGCCCACACACACCCTTTTGTCTCTCTCTACTCTCTCTACTGATATGAACTTCGGTTCCCAAGGGCGTTCAACCTACCAGCGCCTTCAGACCATACCAATGGTATATAAGACACTATATAAATGCAAAATAACAATAAAAATAACAACAGTTCATAGGCAGTCTATACACTTATTTGCAGGCAGGTGAAATTATTCCCATTATTTCACCAGTAGATGGAAGTAAAACAACATACTCGCGCATCTGCGCGGCTGATATGCTGGATTTATATGAGAATATGGGAGAGAGCAACTGTCGTGATGGCTGCTGCTGCGTCGTTGGGAGAGATAACGGAGCGGCTTGCAGGGGAGACGTACCTTCGACCTGCTGGCCGCTGCAACGTTGTTGAGGATTACAATGGAGTGGCAATGGTCAGGAAGCAGGCAGCAGAGATCTAGACACAGTGAGTTTGATGATGGCGGGTGGGGCTCAACAACTGTGACCTGGTTGCCACTTGTAATATAAAGATGAGAGATGACACGCGATAGTGGAGTTTATAAATATTGAATACTATAGTAAATTAAGTAACAGAATTTGGTAAGGAGGAAATATGAGCGCCACTGGATTCGGCTCAGTAGAAACTTCAATCTTCAAAGTTCTGTTCACGTAACAGCACCTCATGAGCACACGAGTCGAAGGATTCCATGTGAAGGTGAAATACACATGGCTGGAATGCTACATATACCAACTACGATGACGACACCCAAGTTGTTCCCTAGCTCAGTGGGAACTATGAGCAAGATCTTTGTGCCTTCAATAACATCTATAATGCCATCCAGGATTGGATGGCTCGTATGCGCTCAACAGCAAAAAGACCAAACTTATGATTGTGGCTACTAAAGTGGGTCTGAGCAAGCTCACGTCTGAGTACTCTAGTTTGCATATTGTGGGCCATTCTATCCTTGTCTCCAAGAAGGTCAAAACCCTTGGAGTAGTGCTGGATGAAGAACTATCCATGAAGCCTCATGCCACAAGCGGTCTCATTACTAAATGCATACTCTACATTCGCCCCTTTATTACTGTCGAAAATTGTGCCTTCTGTCTACTGCTCTTGTCAACTCCAGACTCGATTATTGTAACAGCTTGTTGGCGGGCACTTCTGCTCTTAATAGTTACTAAAAATAATTCAGTCCGAGCGACCATGGGATTCTCCTGTCGCTCTATGTTAAGGAAGGCTCTACATTGGCTTCCCATTAAACAAAGGATTACACACAAAATCTTGACACTAGCTTTTAAATGCCTCTCTCATTCATGTCCAGCTTACCTGTCGGATCGTGCCAAGCTTAACATCCATACAAGATGCCTTTGTTCTTCTCTGGCACCCCCATTTGTTCAATCTAGATTCAAACAGACCTGCTTTGTCGGGATCAGTTTTGACGTTCAGACATCTTTTCTCTGGAATTCCCTTCCTGCATCTATGCGCCTTGAAAGACATTTTATTTCATTCAAAAAAGTCATTTAAACATATCTTTTTAATCTCAGTCCAGACTAATGCTATTCTTTCTACTGTTCACTACCTGATATGATGCTTCTTTATGTTTTGTTGTCTTGTCTCGTTTTCTGTGCGCTCTTTGGCCCAGGGGCATGTGGCGCATTATAAGAATTAAAATAAATAAATAAAATAGAAATTGCACGTTGGAACACAGCAAGGCGGGGTCAGCTTCGCTGCTCGCCAAGACCAATATCTTTCTGCTACAAGAGACTTGGTTAGAGTCTTCTCTAGTCTTTGAGAGATTTCATGTATACCAAGTTATGGCAAAAAAAGGGCCACTGGGGTGGGCTGTATGGGAGGCTTGTGATAGGTATCAGTCACACTCTCTGTGTCTGCCATCGGGTACTAGCCCCTACCAGTAGCACAATACTTGGTGTTGAGCTAACATTTAGTGATGCAGACGAGGAGCTCCGCCTGGTGATTGTGAATATGTATATTCCTCCTGATACCAGCAGCCTGGAGGATATACCGGAATCTATTGGTGAACTACTGACCGTGGGATCCGGACAAGGGGATGAGCTGATAATTCTGCTTGGGGGAGATTTGAATGCCCGGTGTACAGATGATCAGGAATGTCCCTCGTATAGCCATGGGTCAATTATTCGCCAAATGCTGCAAAAAGAGGGTAATACAAAGGGGAACCAATGGGTTCAGTTCCTCAGAATGTTGGACCTTACCCTGATGAACGGGAGAACCGGGGGTCATGTGCCCAGGATGTTCACTTGGACCCCGAGTAAAAGCAGAGCAACCTTAGATTATTTCTTTGGTAACCACGCCTGTATGTGGAAAACAAGTGAACAAAAAATTGAATCGAATAATTTTAGTGATCATGCTATTTTGTCATTGAACCTGGATTTTCAGAAGGAATCCACAGGCAATAAGTGTTGTAGTGGGGCCTATGCCAACCAAGTGGGTAATCAGATCTGTTGGTCCGCTAGACATGTACTTCTGGCCAACCAGTTGTTTCATTGTGCAATAACGACAGATATGGGTTGGTTGGCTATGGCAAATGGCAATGCAATAGTGCATTGGGTGAAAGATCTAGCGACCACAGCCGGAATACACCAGTGGGAAAACCCAGTAAAAATCGAAAGTCTCACTAACAAATTTAACATAGCCATACGCGATGCCAAAAGGGTTATGAAAGGCAAATAAAGAAAACTCAGAGGAGGGGCGTCACAGATTGGCATGAGACGTCAGGTCAAAGTGATAAAAGTCGAATACAGGAAGTGGTTAAAACGTTGGCGCGCCTCTGTCAGTAACAGCTACTGGTAATGTATGATTGGTGCCCTACATTTTCAAAAGAGTAGTACCATCTGGCAGATCTTATCTCATGCTAGGGGTGATAGAATGAGACAATCACTTAATGCCATCCAGGAAAAGGACTGGCTACTCCACTTGGGGGATAGAGCATGGAAGGAAGAGACTGAAATAAGGGTACCATAGAGATCATCAAAGATATCATTAAGAACCTCAAGAGCTCTAGAGCCCCTGGCCCTAACGGCTTGGCCAGTATAGTATTGAAGCAGGACCCAAATGGGTGGGCACAACTTCTGTATGTACTGTTAAGTATAGTCCGTTTGAAGTAGTATATCCCTGATCGTGGCAACGTTGGATCATCCTACCCATTTATAAGAGGGCAGATCGACTGTCTCCATCGAATTACAGGTTGCTGTCCAACTTGGACTTAAGAGGCAAAGGGCCTCATTACGACCCTGGCGCTAAGGGGTCTGCGCCAGCGTTAGCTGCGCCGACCCCTTACCGCCAACTACGAGTTCCCGGAGCGCCATGGTCATTTTTCCGCCCGCTTTTTGCGGGCGGAAAAATCCATGGCGCTCTGGGACCTTGGTGTTAATTACGCCACCGTAATTTACGGTGGCGTAATTAACTCCTTCCCCACTCCCATTATACCCTATGGGGCCGAAATGGGAATGGGGAAGGGTAAATGGGTCAATGGGGACTTACCGCCCCGCCGACCTCGGAATGGGGCGGTAAGTCCGCCATCCGCCATGGCGTAAAGGGACTTTGCGCCATGGCGGAAAAGTCCGCCGATGGCGGAAAAAATCCGCCAGGGTCGTAATGAGGGCCAAAGTATTTTCCTCTTTGGTTTTGAGTCACCTGCAGGCATGGACGCAGGAAAGTGAGCTGCTCCACTTCACACAAACAGGTTTTCGACCAGGCTGCTCTATTTCACATAATCTGAGAGTGTAGGATATATTGATTCGGGGCAGCAGCTATCAGGGCTCCCCCTGCATTGTATATTATTTTGTTGACTTTCAAGCAGCCTTTGATGGGGTAAACTGCCCTAGATTATGTGCACAATTGGTAATTTGGGTCTGCCCGAGTTAGCTGCAAGATATCTTGAGGAGTCTGCATGATGGCACGACAGGACGAGTAAGAATGAATGATGCAGACTGACTACTGCTCCTGTTTGGCTGAACAGGGGAGTCAAACAAGGTTGTGTCTTGGCTCACCTGTTGTATAACCTTTACTTGGGTGATCTACCTGCTGCTTTTGCTGAGGTAATCGGTTGCTGCCCGAGAATAGGTGGGGTACCAACTCGGGGTCTGATATATGCAGATGACCTGGTTATATTTAACCATACGTTTATGGAATAAAGGATATGTTCGAAATGTTAGTTCAATTTACAGCAAAAAACAAATTGACCATCAATATGTCTGAAACCAAGATTATGTTACTTTCTGCTAAGAAGATAAATCTCCCCAGAATCTCCAAGAGCTCGGGTAACATAACAATTGCTAGAAAGTACCCTTACTTGCGCCTTGATATGAGCCAGAGCCCGACTTATAAACATAATATACAGGCCAAAACGATAAACATAATATACAGGCCAAAACGATTGAGGGCAAAGCGGGCGGAAAAATCCATGGCGCTCTGGGACCTTGGTGTTAATTACGCCACCGTAATTTACGTTGGCGTAATTAACTCCTTCCCCACTCCCATTATACCCTATGGGGCCGAAATGGGAATGGGGAAGGGTAAATGGGTCAATGGGGACTTACCGCCCCGCCGACCTCGGAATGGGGCGGTAAGTCCGCCATCCGCCATGGCGTAAAGGGACTTTGCGCCATGGCGGAAAAGTCCGCCGATGGCGGAAAAAATCCGCCAGGGTCGTAATGAGGGCCAAAGTATTTTCCTCTTTGGTTTTGAGTCACCTGCAGGCATGGACGCAGGAAAGTGAGCTGCTCCACTTCACACAAACAGGTTTTCGACCAGGCTGCTCTATTTCACATAATCTGAGAGTGTAGGATATATTGATTCGGGGCAGCAGCTATCAGGGCTCCCCCTGCATTGTATATTATTTTGTTGACTTTCAAGCAGCCTTTGATGGGGTAAACTGCCCTAGATTATGTGCACAATTGGTAATTTGGGTCTGCCCGAGTTAGCTGCAAGATATCTTGAGGAGTCTGCATGATGGCACGACAGGACGAGTAAGAATGAATGATGCAGACTGACTACTGCTCCTGTTTGGCTGAACAGGGGAGTCAAACAAGGTTGTGTCTTGGCTCACCTGTTGTATAACCTTTACTTGGGTGATCTACCTGCTGCTTTTGCTGAGGTAATCGGTTGCTGCCCGAGAATAGGTGGGGTACCAACTCGGGGTCTGATATATGCAGATGACCTGGTTATATTTAACCATACGTTTATGGAATAAAGGATATGTTCGAAATGTTAGTTCAATTTACAGTAAAAAACAAATTGACCATCAATATGTCTGAAACCAAGATTATGTTACTTTCTGCTAAGAAGATAAATCTCCCCAGAATCTCCAAGAGCTCGGGTAACATAACAATTGCTAGAAAGTACCCTTACTTGCGCCTTGATATGAGCCAGAGCCCGACTTATAAACATAATATACAGGCCAAAACGATAAACATAATATACAGGCCAAAACGATTGAGGGCCGTAAACTGGCAAATATGATAGAGTAGTTTGCTCGTCAAATTGCTGGTTATTCATTAGAGGGGATTCTTATTTTATACCACTAAAGCTTCTTCGCAATGGTTTTATATGGCCTGGAGGCTTTAGTAATGACAGACCTAAGATGGCTTGATAGATTAGAGGGTCACTTCTGGAAATGAGTATTGAGATTGGCTAAGAACGTTTCGGTGAAATACTTAAGATTAGAGTTGGGTCTGGTATCACTGCGGGGTCAGTTGCTTGCACGGCAAGGTGGGCCCCACCTTAAGGCTATTTCAAACCATAGGTGTCAGTTGTGGGAGCGGATAGTGGGAAAATTGGAGAGTTGGTGGTTGTGAGTTCTCTCATATGACTAAGCAGCTGTATGAGAACTTAGGTTGGTGTAGTCATTGTTAACAGGGAACTAAATATGATACTATAAGAGCCTTGTTCAGAAAGAGATTGGGGCAATGGGACTGGACTAACAACTATACCCGTCTATCGACACTGAAGTCATATACATATGTGTCGAGAGTCTGTCAAAGCTTACATCCCTATCTCCACCAAAGTTCTTTCCCCGCAGTGCGCAGTCTTATTCTTAGACCAGACTCCCACTTTTGGTCTTTGTGGGTGCACATCTGCAGAACCCTGGCCCAAAGAATATGCTGAATATGTAACATACCAGGAGCAATGGAGACCCCGAAACACGTATTCACTGACTGTAGAGCATTGGTATCTATCTATAGGATTACACCAGTCTTATGGCGAACGTGTTTTGATAAATATTTTAAAGTGTCTGTCGCATATATATAGGACGTGCAAGTGCAACAGTCAAAATATGAAATGTTACAGTACGCAAAGGTAGAACATTGATGAGCTATGACTCAGCAGCCGATAAGAACTCCAGCGTTACATATGTATGTTTTTTAGTCTTCCGCACAAATGTTTTGTCCTATTGACATATTTATTGAACTTGGCGCACTAATTGTTAATTTTGTTCTGGGCTGCTCTGGGCATTTATACCCATAGCTGAATTTGTATGTGCACCTGCTGCTGCGTTTATAAACTGTCTATTGCATTTTAATTAAGTGTTAACTAAGTGTTTGTTGAAATAAATAAAGTGATTGATTATGTTACGTAAATTCCTCTTTTTTTAAATTGTGATACAATGAAATTGTTTTTGTAAAGATTCTCTAAGAATCATATGCAAAGAAAGAAAGAAGAAAGAAACCTCCATCCAGGCACTCGACTAGTTTACCTTGCAAGTATTTCTCGCTCATGGTGTATCTGAAAAGAACTTGCCTCCCTCAGCAAGCCAGGGCTTGTCCCAGGGAAACGCCCTTCCACCGCACACCAGTACTCCTTATGCGAAGCAGCATTGCATAACACTTGGGTATGACTGTTCAAAAGCCCCCAAACGCTGGTAATGCCGACACCCCACTGCTCCCCTCCATCACATAACATCACAGGGGTGAGCAGTAGTAAGTGAACAGCTTGCAGTAAAGCTGGCAATGCCGACACCCCACTGCTCCCCTCTGTCACATAACTTCACTGGTGTGAGCAGTAGTAGGTGAACAGCTTGCAGTAAAGCTGGCAATGCCGACACCCTCCCTCACATAACGTCAATGGTGTGACACAGTAGTAAGTGAACAGCTTGCAGTAAAGCTGGCAATGCCGACACCCCACTGCTACCCTCCCTCACATAACATCACCGGTATTAGCAGAAGTAATTGAACAGCTTGCAGTAAAGCTGGTAATGCCAACACCCCACTGCTCCCCTCCATCACATAACATCACAGGGGTGAGCAGTAGTAAGTGAACAGCTTGCAGTAAAGCTGGCAATGCCGACACCCCACTGCTTCCCTCTGACACATAACTTCACTGGTGTGAGCAGTAGTAGGTGAACAGCTTGCAGTAAAGCTGGCAATGCCGACACCCCCCCTCACATAACGTCAATGGTGTGATACAGTAGTAAGTGAACAGCTTGCAGTAAAGCTGGCAATGCCGACACCGCACTGCTCCCCTCCATCCCATAACATCACTGGTGTGAGCAGTAGTAAGTGAACAGCTTGCAGTAAAGCTGGCAATGCCGACACCCCACTGCTCCCCTCTGTCACATAACTTCACTGGTGTGAGCAGTAGTAGGTGAACAGCTTGCAGTAAAGCTGGCAATGCCGACACCCTCCCTCACATAACGTCAATGGTGTGACACAGTAGTAAGTGAACAGCTTGCAGTAAAGCTGGCAATGCCGACACCCCACTGCTACCCTCCCTCACATAACATCACCGGTATTAGCAGAAGTAATTGAACAGCTTGCAGTAAAGCTGGTAATGCCAACACCCCACTGCTCCCCTCCATCACATAACATCACAGGGGTGAGCAGTAGTAAGTGAACAGCTTGCAGTAAAGCTGGCAATGCCGACACCCCACTGCTTCCCTCTGACACATAACTTCACTGGTGTGAGCAGTAGTAGGTGAACAGCTTGCAGTAAAGCTGGCAATGCCGACACCCCCCCTCACATAACGTCAATGGTGTGATACAGTAGTAAGTGAACAGCTTGCAGTAAAGCTGGCAATGCCGACACCGCACTGCTCCACTCCATCCCATAACATCACTGGTGTGAGCAGTAGTAATCGAACAGCTTGCAGTAAAGTTGGCAATGCCGACACCGCACTGCTCCCCTCCATCCCATAACATCACTGGTGTGAGCAGTAGTAATTGAACAGCTTGCAGTAAAGCTGGCAATGCCGACACCGCACTGCTCCCTTCCATCCCATAACATCACTGGTGTGAGCAGCAGTAATTGAACAGCTTGCAGTAAAGCTGGCAATGCCGACACCACGCTGCTCCCCTCCATCCCATAACATCACTGGTGTGAGCAGCAGTAATTGAACAGCTTGCAGTAAAGCTGGCAATGCCGACACCCTGCTGCCCCCCTCTATTACATAACATCACTGGTGTGACACAGAAGTAATTGAACAGCTTGCAATAAAGCTGGCAATGCCGACACCCCACTGCTCCCCTCCATCACATAACATCACTGGTGTGACACCCCACTGCTCCCCTCCCTCACATAACTTCACTGGTGTGAGCAGTAGTAAGTGAACAGCCTGAAGTAAAGCTGGCAATGCCATCACCCCACTGCTCCCCTCCCTCACATAACATCACTGGTGTGAGCAGAAGTAATTGAACAGCTTGCAGTGAAGCTGGCAATGCCGACACCCCACTGCTCCCCTCCGTCACATAACTTCACCGGTGTGAGCAGTAGTAAGTGAACAGCTTGCAGTAAAGCTGGCAATGCCGACACCCCACTGCTCCCCTGTGTCACATAACTTCCCTGGTGTGAGCAGTAGTAAGTGAACAGCTTGCAGTAAAGCTGGCAATGCCGACACCCCACTTCTCCCCTCCCTCACATAACTTCACTGGTGTGAGCAGTAGTAAGTGAACAGCTTGAAGTAAATCTGGCAATGCCGACACCACACTGCTTCCCTCCATCCCATAACATCACAGGGGTGAGCAGTAGTAAGTGAACAGCTTGAAGTAAAGCTGGCAATGCTGACACCCCACTGCTCCCCTCCATTACATAACATCACCGGTGTGAGCAGTAGTAATTGAACAGCTAGCAGTAAAGCTGGCAATGCGGACACCCCACTGCTCCCCTCCATCACATAACATCACTGGTGTGACACAGAAGTAATTGAACAGCTTGCAGTAAAGCTGGCAATGCCGACACCCCACTTCTCCCCTCCCTCAGATAACATCACTGGTGTGACACCCCACTGCTCCCCTCCATCACATAACATCACAGGGGTGAGCAGTAGTAAGTGAACAGCTTGAAGTAAAGCTAGCAATGCCGACACAACACTGCTCCCCTCCATCCCATAACATCACAGGGGTGAGCAGTAGTAAGTGAACAGCTTGAAGTAAAGCTGGCAATGCTGACACCACACTGCTCCCCTCCATCACATAACATCACCGGTGTGAGCAGTAGTAATTGAACAGCTTGCAGTAAAGCTGGCAATGCCGACACCCCACTGCTCCGCTCCATCACATAACATCACTGGTGTGACACAGAAGTAATTGAACAGCTTGCAGTAAAGCTGGCAATGTCGACACCCCACTTCTCCCCTCCCTCAGATAACATCACTGGTGTGACACCCCACTGCTCCCCTCCATCACATAACATCACAGGGGTGAGTAGTAGTAAGTCAACAGCTTGCAGTAAAGCTGGCAATGCCGACACCCCACTGCTCCCCTCCGTCACATAACTTCACCGGTGTGAGCAGTAGTAAGTGAACAGCTTGCAGTAAAGCCGGCAATGCCAACACCCCACTGCTCCCCTCCATCACATAACATCACTGGTGTGACACAGAAGTAATTGAACAGCTTGCAGTAAAGCTGGCAATGCCGACACCCCACTTCTTCCCTCCCTCAGATAAGATCACTGGTGTGACACCCCACTGCTCCCCTCCATCACATAACATCACAGGGGTGAGCAGTAGTAAGTGAACAGCTTGCAGTAAAGCTGGCAATGCCGCCACCCCACTGCTCCCCTCCATCACATAACTTCACCGGTGTGAGCAGTAGTAAGTGAACAGCTTGCAGTAAAGCTGGCAATGCCGACACCCCACTGCTCCCCTCCATCACATAACATCACTGGTGTGACACAGAAGTAATTGAACAGCTTGCAGTAAAGCTGGCAATACCGACACCCCACTTCTCCCCTCCCTCAGATAACATCACTGGTGTGACACCCCACTGCTCCCCTTCATCACATAACATCACAGGGGTGAGCAGTAGTAAGTGAACAGCTTGCAGTAAAGCTGGCAATGCCGACACCCCACTGCTCCCCTCTGTCACATAACTTCACCGGTGTGAGCAGTAGTAAGTGAACAGCTTGCAGTAAAGCTGGCAATGCCGACACCCCACTGCTCCCCTCCATCACATAACATCACTGGTGTGACACAGAAGTAAGTGAACAGCTTGCCGTAAAGCTGGCAATGCCGACACCCCACTTTTTCCCTCCCTCAGATAACATCACCGGTGTGACACCCCACTGCTCCCCTCCATCAAATAACATCACAGGGGTGAGCAGTAGTAAATGAACAGCTTGCAGTAAAGCTGGCAATGCCGACACCCCACTGCTCCCCTCCGTCACATAACTTCACCAGTGTGAGCAGTAGTAAGTGAACAGCTTGCAGTAAAGCTGGCAATGCCGACACCCCACTGCTCCCCTCCCTCACATAACTTCACTGGTGTGAGCAGTAGTAAGTGAACAGCTTGAAGTAAAGCTGGCAATGCCGACACCACATTGCTTCCCTCCATCCCATAACATCACAGGGGTGAGCAGTAGTAAGTGAACAGCTTGAAGTAAAGCTGGCAATGCTGACACCCCACTGCTCCCCTCCATCACATAACATCACCGGTGTGAGCAGTCGTAATTGAACAGCTTGCAGTAAAGCTGGCAATGCCGACACCCCACTGCTCCCCTCCATCACATAACATCACTGGTGTGACACAGAAGTAATTGAACAGCTTGCAGTAAAGCTGGCAATGCCGACACCCCACTTCTCCCCTCCCTCAGATAACATCACTGGTGTGACACCCCACTGCTCCCCTCCATCACATAACATCTCAGGGGTGAGCAGTAGTAAGTGAACAGCTTGCAGTAAAGCTGGCAATGCCGACACCCCACTGCTCTCCTCCGTCACATAACTTTACTGGTGTGAGCAGTAGTAAGTGAACAGCTTGCAGTAAAGCTGGCAATGCCGACATCCCCTTGCTCCCCTCCCTCACATAACTTCACCGGTGTGAGCAGTAGTAAATGCACAGCTTGCAGTAAAGCTGGCAATGCCGACACCCCACTGCTCCCCTCCCTCACATAACTTCACTGGTGTGAGCAGTAGTAAGTGAACAGCTTGAAGTAAAGCTGGCAATGCCGACACCACACTGCTCCCCTCCATCCCATAACATCACAGGGGTGAGTAGTAGTAAGTGAACAGCTTGAAGTAAAGCTGGCAATGCCGACACCCCACTGCTCCCCTCCATCACATAACATCACCGGTGTGAGCAGTAGTAAGTGAACAGCTTGCAGTAAAGCTGGCAATGCCGACACCCCACTGCTCCCCTCCATCACATAACATCACTGGTGTGACACAGAAGTAATTGAACAGCTTGCAGTAAAGCTGGAAATGCCGACACCCCACTTCTCCCCTCCCTCAGATAACATCAGTGGTGTGACACCCCACTGCTCCCCTCCATCACATAACATCACAGGGGTGAGCAGTAGTAAGTGAACATCTTGCAGTAAAGCTGGCAATGCCGACACCCCACTGCTCCCCTCCGTCACATAACTTCACCGGTGTGAGCAGTAGTAAGTGAACAGCTTGCAGTAAAGCTGGCAATGCCGACACCCCACTGCTCCCCTCCATCACATAACATCACTGGTGTGACACAGAAGTAATTGAACAGCTTGCAGTGAAGCTGGCAATGCCGACACTCCACTTCTCCCCTCCCTCAGATAACATCACTGGTGTGACACCCCACTGCTCCCCTCCATCACATAACATCAAAGGGGTGAGCAGTAGTAAGTCAACAGCTTGCAGTAAAGCTGGCAATGCCGACACCCCACTGCTCCCCTCCATCACATAACATCACTGGTGTGACACAGAAGTAATTGAACAGCTTGAAGTTAAGCTGGCAATGTCGACACCCCACTTCTCCCCTCCCTCAGATAACATCACTGGTGTGACACCCCACTGCTACCCTCCATCACAACGCATCACAGGGGTGAGCAGTAGTAAGTGAACAGCTTGCAGTAAAGCTGGCAATGCCGACACCCCACTGCTCCCCTCCATCACATAACTTCACCGGTGTGAGCAGTAGTAAGTGAACAGCTTGCAGTAAAGCTGGCAATGCCGACACCCCACTGCTCCCCTCCATCACATAACTTCACCGGTGTGAGCAGTAGTAAGTGAACAGCTTGCAGTAAAGCTGGCAATGCCGACACCCCACTGCTCCCCTCATCACATAACATCACTGGTGTGACACAGAAGTAATTGAACAGCTTGCAGTAAAGCTGGCAATGCCGACACCCCACTTCTCCCCTCCCTCAGATAACATCACTGGTGTGACACCCCACTGCTCCCCTCCATCACATAACATCACAGGGGTGAGCAGTAGTAAGTGAACAGCTTGCAGTAAAGCTGGCAATGCCGACACCCCACTGCTCCCCTCCGTCACATAACTTCACCGGTGTGAGCAGTAGTAAGTGAACAGCTTGCAGTAAAGCTGGCAATGCCGACACCCCACTGCTCCCCTCCGTCACATAACATCACTGGTGTGACACAGAAGTAATTGAACAGCTTGCAGTAAAGCTGGCAATGTCGACACCCCACTTCTCCCCTCCCTCAGATAACATCACTGGTGTGACACCCCACTGCTCCCCTCCATCACATAACATCACAGGGGTGAGCAGTAGTAAGTGAACAGCTTGCAGTAAAGCTGGCAATGCCGACACCCCACTGCTCCCCTCGGTCACATAACTTCACCGGTGTGAGCAGTACTAAGTGAACAGCTTGCAGTAAAGCTGGCAATGCCGACACCCCACTGCTCCCCTCCATCACATAACATAACTGGTGTGACACAGAAGTAATTGAACAGCTTGCAGTAAAGCTGGCAATGCCGACACCCCACTTCTCCCCTCCCTCAGATAACATCGCTGGTGTGACACCCCACTGCTCCCCTCCATCACGTAACATCACAGGGGTGAGCAGTAGTAAGTGAACAGCTTGCAGTAAAGCTGGCAATGCCGACACCCCACTGCTCCCCTCCATCACATAACTTCACCGGTGTGAGCAGTAGTAAGTGAACAGCTTGCAGTAAAGCTGGCAATGCTGACACCCCACTGCTCCCCTCCATCACATAACATCACTGGTGTGACACAGAAGTAATTGAACAGCTTGCAGTAAAGCTGGCAATGCCGACACCCCACTTCTCCCCTCCCTCAAATAACATCACTGGTGTGACACCCCACTGCTCCCCTCCATCACATAACTTCACCGGTGTGAGCAGTAGTAAGTGAACAGCTTGCAGTAAAGCTGGCAATGCTGACACCCCACTGCTCCCCTCCATCACATAACATCACTGGTGTGACACAGAAGTAATTGAACAGCTTGCAGTAAAGCTGGCAATGCCGACAACCCACTTCTCCCCACCCTCAAATAACATCACTGGTGTGACACCCCACTGCTCCCCTCCATCACATAACATCACAGGGGTGAGCAGTAGTAAGTGAACAGCTTGCAGTAAAGCTGGCAATGCCGACACCCCACTGCTCCCCTCCGTCACATAACTTCACCGGTGTGAGCAGTAGTAAGTGAACAGCTTGCAGTAAAACTGGCAATGCCGACACCCCACTGCTCCCCTCCGTCACATAACTTCACCGGTGTGAGCAGTAGTAAGTGAACAGCTTCCAGTAAAGCTGGAAATGCCGACACCCTACTTCTCCCCTGCCTCAGATAACATCACTGGTGTGACACCCCACTGCTCCCCTCCATCACATAACATCACAGGGGTGAGCAGTAGTAAGTGAACAGCTTGCAGTAAAGCTGGCAATGCCGACACCCCACTACTCCCCTCCGTCACATAACTTCACCGGTGTGAGCAGTAGTAAGTGAACAGCTTGCAGTAAAGCTGGCAATGCCGACACCCCACTGCTTCCCTCCATCACATAACATCACTGGTGTGACACAGAAGTAATTGAACAGCTTGCAGTAAAGCTGGCAATGCCGACACCCCACTTCTCCCCTCCCTCAGATAACATCACTGGTGTGACACCCCACTGCTCCCCTCCATCACATAACATCACAGGGGTGAGCAGTAGTAAGTGAACAGCTTGCAGTAAAGCTGGCAATGCCGACACCCCACTGCTCCCCTCCGTCACATAACTTCACCGGTGTGAGCAGTAGTAAGTGAACAGCTTGCAGTAAAGCTGGCAATGCCGACACCCCACTGCTCCCCTCCATCACATAACATCACTGGTGTGACACAGAAGTAATTGAACAGCTTGCAGTAAAGCTGGCAATGCCGACATCCCACTTCTCCCCTCCCTGAGATAACATCACTGGGGTGACACCCCACTGCTCCCCTCCATCACATAACATCACAGGGGTGAGCAGTAGTAAGTGAACAGCTTGCAGTAAAGCTGGCAATGCCGACACCCCACTGCTCCCCTCCATCACATAACATCACTGGTGTGACACAGAAGTAATTGAACAGCTTGCAGTAAAGCTGGCAATGCCGACACCCCACTTCTCCCCTCCATCACATAACATCACTGGTGTGACACCCCACTGCTCCCCTCCATCACATAACATCACAGGGGTGAGCAGTAGTAAGTGAACAGCTTGAAGTAAAGCTGGCAATGCCGACACCCCACTGCTCCCCTCCGTCACATAACTTCACCGGTGTGAGCGGTAGTAAGTGAACAGCTTGCAGTAAAGCTGGCAATGCCGACACCCCACTGCTCCCCTCCATCACATAACATCACTGGTGTGACACAGAAGTAATTGAACAGCTTGCAGTAAAGCTGGCAATGCCGACACCCCACTTCTCCCCTCCATCACATAACATCACTGGTGTGACACCCCACTGCTCCCCTCCATCACATAACATCACAGGGGTGAGCAGTAGTAAGTGAACAGCTTGCAGTAAAGCTGGCAATGCCGACACCCCACTGCTCCCCTCCGTCACATAACTTCACTGGTGCGAGCAGTACTAAGTGAACAGCTTGCAGTAAAGCTGGCAATGCCGACACCCCACTGCTCCCCTCCATCACATAACATCACTGGTGTGACACAGAAGTAATTGAACAGCTTGCAGTAAAGCTGGCAATGCCGACACCCCACTTCTCCCCTCCCTCAGATAACATCACTGGTGTGACACCCCACTGCTCCCCTCCATCACATAACATCACAGGGGTGAGCAGTAGTAAGTGAACAGCTTGCAGTAAAGCTGGCAATGCCGACACCCCACTTCTCCCCTCCGTCACATAACTTCACCGGTGTGAGCAGTAGTAAGTGAACAGCTTGCAGTAAAACTGGCAATGCCGACACCCCACTGCTCCCCTCCGTCACATAACTTCACCGGTGTGAGCAGTAGTAAGTGAACAGCTTGCAGTAAAGCTGGCAATGCCGACACCCCACTTCTCCCCTCCCTCAGATAACATCACTGGTGTGACACCCCACTGCTCCCCTCCATCACATAACATCACAGGGGTGAGCAGTAGTAAGTGAACAGCTTGCAGTAAAGCTGGCAATGCCGACACCCCACTGCTCCCCTCTGTCACATAACTTCACCGGTGTGAGCAGTATTAAGTGAACAGCTTGCAGTAAAGCTGGCAATGCCGACACCCCACTGCTCCCCTCCATCACATAACATCACTGGTGTGACACAGAAGTAATTGAACAGCTTGCAGTAAAGCTGGCAATGGCGACACCCCACTTCTCCCCTCCCTCAGATAACATCACTGGTGTGACACCCCACTGCTCCCCTCCATCACATAACATCACAGGGGTGAGCAGTAGTAAGTGAACAGCTTGCAGTAAAGCTAGCAATGCCGACACCCCACTGCTCCCCTCCGTCACATAACTTCACCGGTGTGAGCAGTAGTAAGTGAACAGCTTGCAGTAAAGCTGGCAATGCCGACACCCCACTTCTCCCCTCCCTCAGATAACATCACTGGTGTGACACCTCACTGCTCCCCTCCATCACATAATATCACAGGGGTGAGCAGTAGTAAGTGAACAGCTTGCAGTAATGCTGGCAATGCCGACACCCCACTGCTCCCCTCCGTCACATAACTTCACCGGTGTGAGCAGTAGTAAGTGAACAGCTTGCAGTAAAGCTGGCAATGCCGACACCCCACTTCTCCCCTCCATCACATAACATCACTGGTGTGACACAGAAGTAATTGAACAGCTTGCAGTAAAGCCTGCAATGCCGACACCCCACTTCTCCCCTCCCTCAGATAACATCACTGGTGTGACACCCCACTGCTCCCCTCCATCACATAACATCACAGGGGTGAGCAGTAGCAAGTGAACAGCTTGCAGTAAAGCTGGCAATGCCGACACCCCACTGCTCCCCTCCGTCACATAACTTCACTGGTGTGAGCAGTAGTAAGTGAACAGCTTGCAGTAAAGCTGGCAATACCGACACCCCACTGCTCCCCTCCATCACATAACATCACTGGTGTGACACAGAAGTAATTGAACAGCTTGCATTAAAGCTGGCAATGCTGACACCCCACTTCTCCCTTCCCTCAGATAACATCACTGGTGTGACACCCCACTGCTCCCCTCCATCACATAACATCACAGGGGTGAGCAGTAGTAAGTGAACAGCTTGCAGTAAAGCTGGCAATGCCGACACCCCACTGCTCCCCTCCGTCACATAACTTCACCGGTGTGAGCAGTAGTAAGTGAACAGCTTGCAGTAAAGCTGGCAATGCCGACACCTAAGTGAACAGCTTGCAGTAAAGCTGGCAATGCCGACACCCCACTTCTCCCCTCCCTCAGATAACATCACTGGTGTGACACCCCACTGCTCCCCTCCATCACATAACATCACAGGGGTGAGCAGTAGTAAGTGAACAGCTTGCAGTAAAGCTGGCAATGCCGACACCCCACTGCTCCCCTCCGTCACATAACTTCACCGGTGTGAGCAGTAGTAAGTGAACAGCTTGCAGTAAAGCTGGCAATGCCGACACCCCACTGCTCCCCTCCGTCACATAACTTCACCGGTGTGAGCAGTAGTAAGTGAACAGCTTGCAGTAAAGCTGGCAATGCCGACACCGCACTGCTCCCCTCCCTCACATAACATCCCTGGTGTGAGCAGTAGAACAGCTTGCAGTAAAGCTGGCAATGCCGACACCCCACTGCTACCCTCCCTCACATAACTTCACTGGTGTGACACCCCACTGCTCCCCTCCATCACATAACATCACAGGGATGAGCAGTAGTAAGTGAACAGCTTGCAGTAAAGCTGGCAATGCCAACACCACACTGCTCCCCTCCCTCACATAACATCCCTGGTGTGAGCAGTAGTAAGTGAACAGCTTGCAGTAAAGCTTCTGGCTTTATTATTTTTAGCTACATGCCATGTAGAACTCTTTTGGCACTGGTCATTTCCAGGGGGGCTATGCCAACAGCACCTGCATTAGGCTTTAATATTAATTTCAACTTAATGCTTTCACAGTCACTCCCCACCCTGCAGCCCTCCCCCCCCCCCCAGCTCCCCTGCACGTGTAAGTATTTGGCCAAACTGCAGGATTTCAAAATGAAAACTATATATAACAACAGGGCACCGTTACATACATACGTTTGTTGGGTGATAACAGGAAACCGTTAGATACATATGTTTGTTGAATGATACAAAGTAAAAGAACTGTGGTCATGAGAGCTGATAGTGGCTCTCAAGCTCAGCTACTGTCAATATAATGTAATGCATCATTTCTATTTAAATGGTTCAGTCAATCCCAGCTGCTGTGGATACATTGACTCAGAATTACCTCTGGAGGAAGGGCGGGGTCCCTCTGGGTCTTCAAGTGGCTCCATAGGATCTTGTCAAATTATACTGGATATTTCAGAGGATTCTGAAGCGATGAGAGGGGCCTGGGTAGGCGCAGCCTCTTAGAGACTCTGCTTACACCGCATACCCATACAGGAAACCGCCAAGAACGTGCTGACAGCAGACCTCCTAGTATTAGAGCGGACGATGATGAGAACGCAGATACCAGCCAATCACATCTGAGCTGTAGTGAGCGCCTGACTAACAGTGCTGGCCACAGACTAGCAATGCTGCCACAGACTAGCAGTACTGGCCACAGTCTAGCAATGCCGCCACAGACTAGCAGTGCTGGCCACAGGTTAGCAGTGCTGCCCAAAGACTACCAGTGCTGCCCATAGGCTAGCAGTGCTGCCCAAACACTACCAATGCTGCCTGCAGACCAAGACTAGCAGTGCTGGCCACAGTCTAGCAATGCCGCCACAGACTAGCAGTGCTGGCCACAGGTTAGCAGTGCTGCCCAAAGACTACCAGTGCTGCCCATAGGCTAGCAGTGCTGCCCAAACACTACCAATGCTGCCTGCAGACCAAGACTAGCAGTGCTGGCCACAGTCTAGCAATGCCGCCACAGACTAGCAGTGCTGGCCACAGGTTAGCAGTGTTGCCCAAAGACTAGCAGTGTTGCGACAGACTAGCAGTGCTGCCCATAGGATAACAGTGCTACCCAAAGACTTGCAGTGCTGCCCAAAGACCAAGACTAGCAATGCTGCCACAGACTAGCAGTGCTGCCCATAGGTTAGTAGTGCTGCCCAAGGACTAGCAGTGCTGCCCACAGACTAGCAGTGCTGCCCACAGACTAGCAATGCTGCCACAGACTAGCAGTGCTGCCCATAGGTTAGCAGTGCTGCCCAAAGACTAGCAGTGCTGGCTGCAGACTGGCAGTGCTGCCCACAGACTAGCAATGCTGCCACAGACTAGCAGTGCTGCCCATAGGTTAGTAGTGCTGCCCAAAGACTAGCAGTGCTGCCCACAGACTAGCAGTGCTGGCTGCAGACTAGCAGTGCTGCCCACAGACTAGCAATGCTGACACAGACTAGCAGTGCTGCCCAGAGGTTAGCAGTGCTGCTGCAAACTAGGAGCACTGCCCGCAGACTAGCAGTGCTACCTAAAGACTAGAAGTGTTGCCCACAGGCTAGCAGTGTTGCCCAAAGACTAGCAGTGCTGCCCACAGACTAGCAATGCTGCCACAGACTAGCATTGTTGCCCAAAGACTAGCAGTGCTGGCCACAGGCTAGCAGTGCTACCCAAAGACTAGCAGTGCTGCCTAAACACTAGCCGTGCTGCCCACAGACTAGCAGTGCTGCCCACAGACTACCAGTGCTGGCTGCAGACTAGCAGTGCTGCCCACAGACTAGCAATGCTGCCACAGACTAGAAGTGCTGCCCACAGGCTAGCAGTGTTGCCCAAAGACTAGCAGAGCTGCCCACAGACTAGCAATGCTGCTACAGTCTAGCAGTGTTGCCCAAAGACTAGCAGTGCTGGCCACAGGTTAGCAGTGCTACCCAAAGACTGTCAGTGCTGCCTAAAGACTAGCAGTGCTGCCCATAGATTAGCAATGCTGCCAAAGACTAGCAGTGCTGCCCATAGGTTAACAGTGTGCCATGGTCATGAAGTTAGGGGCACAGGCATGCAGGGGTCGCATGCACAGGAGACCTGGGTGGACACTGTCCTGGCGCCAGGCTCATGAACAAAAGTAAACAAGAACATCCATTTAAGACCAAAAAGCTTTTATTATGGGCATAGCACTTCAGATGCATTAACCTTGAGCATTCCATCCATTAAGCAGGATACATTAACCTTGAACATTCCATCCATTAAGCAGCCCCAAGTGTATTCTTGGGTATGGCTGCTAATGGATTGCCTTCACACGTGCTCACTCTCTAGGAGTGGCAGGGTGTGGCTGGTAAACCGGCCCTAATGGGCGTGCCAACAATCTCAGCTATATAAGCTGCCCCGATCCTCAAGACAGACGCTTCGCGTTATTCTGCACTTGCAAGCAGCGTAACGCTCACCGTCACCTGAGGTCAGACTTACCTTTGAAGATCCTGCTTCCTGGACATCCTGCTTCCTGCCAGCATACTTACCAACTGAGGGAAGCTGTTCTTACCTGTACATTTCTTCGGCGATTATTATTACACAAGAAGGAAATTGATATAGAATTAACAGGGTAATGCCCTTAGTCAATTATTTTAACACATAAATTAGGCACAACACATCTGTATTGAGAATTGGTAGCAACCACATAAAACCCTGGAATGGTCCAGTTAGGCAGGCCAAACTTTCTTCAGAAAAACATACTTGTGCTATGGACTGTATATAGAGTCAAGGCTGTGAGGGAAGACAGAAGGATAGAGCGAAAAATATGCTATCCCTACCTAAGTGCACTCTCAACTAGGTTGCGGTGTTACAACGCCTGTTTAAATAGTGACAGAAAAAGAGTGAAAATAGCATCTTCTATGATGTGTAATACATTCAGCCTTGTAGTTCTCATACCACTCTCTTCCACAGGGCCAAACAGAACTGTTTGATACAAGGGGAGGAAGACTAGAGTAGAAGAAAGAAAACTGCACAATGAGAACGCACCAAGGAAGATAGAAAGGATATTTTTCCTTTTTCTAAGACTCTCGTGTGGCATCTACTGTGCATTTCTTCGGCGAACCAAGTATTCATCTTTACACTTTCCAGACCGCAGAAATCTTCATCTTGGCACCGCAGCATGACACGCTCCATCGTCGACAGCAGCGCCTGCAAGGAAAAACAGAAGACAAGGTTAGACATCGAAAAAACAGTCAGTTTAAGGTTGCGCTTCGCCATACTTCGCGCTTTTCCTTAAACTATCACCTGCTGTTGAACATTGCGGTAGCATCCATCTTCCATCCTGCCGCGTCTCACGTCTCACAGGTGCATTGAGGCCGCATTTCCATCTAAGGGAAGAAAACAGAAGAGAGACATTATTGCGGGCATAAATAGGAGCAACATTTAAAGACATTAAATAGAACGAACAGCATCACAAGAGCTCAAGAAAGACTTACCAATCATAAGGAGAAGCATAGTCACAGCTGGACTGTGGACTAATCCTTATCAGGGATCAGTGAAGGAACTAGATCCCATTCAACACACCCCTGCCAGAAGTAGCAGGACGGAGAGCTTATCTTCCATAATTCACAGGTGAGCTTTATGGGCTTGCGTATACTCACAGAAACCGTACTTTGGGGTGAAGGGTTCTAGAGGTACACCAATCACAGATTGGCGCACTCACACACTCTTATCTCCATGCAGGAGCAGTATCACCACGTACCTCCGCTCACAGCTTTTCTACTGAGGGAGAGGCCTGAAGGGGGTGATTCAAGTTCAGGGAGGGCTGCAACCGTGCCCCAACGCCTCCGCAGAGACGAGGTGAGCATAACAGAACGCAAAGCCTCTAATGCTCTCTGCCTGGGCATTTTGGAAACTTCAGAAACAGATCAGTTAGCCCTCTTACTAGGGGAATTACGGGCTGAAGTACATGCGTCAAGACAGGAAACCAATGCATTACGGAGGGATCTTATTGTAACTTGAGAAAGAACTGACGAATTGGCAAGACAAATGCTACAAGCACACGCAGGACAGGTTCCACTGCCTGGAGTGACCATTCTTTTCATTCTTCCACACCACAACAATCAATACCGGTTCAGGTGGTTCTCCCAGGAGCAGTGCCTCTAGCCCCTCCCGAACACTTCATCGGTGACCCAAACAAGTTTGCTGTATTTATGAACCAATGTCGCCTTCATTTCTTATACAGACCAAGAGCCTTTACTAATGACCAAGCCAAAGTGGCGTTTGTACTCTCGTATTTAGGAGGTAGTCCGGCGGACTGGTCTATACCTTTGATGAATCAAGATGACCCTTTACTCCGGAACTTTGGGAATTTCCAACATGAGATGGAGAAATTGTTTGCCCATCATACTCAAGGACAAGCTCTGGACAACGAGTTGTTGTCACTCAGACAAGGGAGTCAAGATCTATTAACCTATGTTGCAACCTTCAACCAATTGGCCAGAAGTGAAGAGGACTGCACTCTTTTACCGAGGGTTACGTGGAGAACTTAAGGATGTGTTGGCGCAAGTGGTGAGTCCCCCTGAGAGGTGTGCGGACTACATAGACTTGGGGGCATAAATTGATTGTGGAGCTCTGGGTAACTACATTGACCAAGATTTGGCTCTCAAAATAGGCCTTCCTCTCCGACAGAAGCAGAAATCGGAAAAATGTCACTGCTGTGGATGGTTCTCAGCTATAATCCGGCCCGGGGACACAATACACTGAGAAAGTCAAGCTTCTGTGTCAGGACGGGCATCAAGAGGACATTACTTTTGATCTCATTGATGCTCCTCAGTTCCAGATGATATTGGGAATGGCCTGGCTGGAGACCCACAATCCTAGGATTGATTGGCGAAAACGAGCTCTGACATTTCCTCATGATTGTGCCGACACATGTTACAAAAAAGATGACACCAATTTGAAACTGAAGAAAGGAATCGTGTTCGGCCTCATCAGCTCCTTACCACTTGAATACCAAGATTACCAGGATGTCTTCAAAAAAGGGCAAGCCAACGTTCTGCCCCTGCACAGACCCTATGATTGTCAAATAGATCTTGTACATCGAGCCCAGATCCATTGCTGCCAAATTTACGCTCTGACAGAACAGGAAAAACAGCATCTTAGAACTTACCTGAATCAGTAACTGGCGAATGGTTTCATTTGCCGTCCAAATCACTTGCCTCCTCGCCCTTATTCTTCGTGCCTAAAAAAGAGGGGGACTTAAGAACTTGCATCGACTATAGAGCCATCAATCAGATCACAGTAAAAAATCGATATTCTTTACCACTTATACCAAAGCTCCTGGACCAAGTGAAACATGCTCAAATCTACACAAAACTGGATTTAAGAGGAGCATACCATCTTGTAAGAGTAAAGAGGGAGACGAGTGGAAAACGGCCTTCTGCATGAATACCAGGTCATGCCCTTTGGGCTATGCAATACCCCCGCGGCGTTCCAATTCTTTATGAATGATGTACTCCTTGAACTACTGGTCGTTTGCGCTCTTGTTTACATTGAGGACATTCGTATCCACTCAAATTCCATGGAAGAATACGTAGGCCACATCCAGGCAGTCATAGAGAAGCTTCGACAACACCAATTGTATGCCAAGTTGGAAAAATGTTTTTTCCATGTAACCGAGGTCGAGGTTCTCGGTTTCATGCTCACACCACAAGGCGTACATATGGATACACGAAAGGTGGATGCAATCCTCCAATGGCCCTCAACAACATCCACGAAAGGAGTGCAAAGCATGCTCGGATTCGATAACTTTTACCGATGGTTTATACCTGGGTTTTCACAAATTGTACATCCAATTACCTCTTTGTTAAAGAGAAATCAAAAGTTCCATTTGTCGACAGAAGCTGAAGAAGCCTTCCAGAAGTTGAAACTAGCATTCACTACAGCACCAGTCCTTCCACACCCACAACCAGAACTACCTTACATAGTTGAGACAGATGCTACAAAAATAGCCATGGGAGCAGTATTGTCACAACGAGACCCTTAAACAGAACAACTACACCCTGTCTCATTCAGGTCCCGAAAATGTTCAGCCCCCGTGTTGAACTACGCAATCACAGATAAGGAATTACTGGCGATTAAAGCAGCATTCAAGGCCTGGAGACATTACCTTCTTGGGGCGAGACATACGGTCACTGTCATCACAGACCACCGTAACTTGCAATACTTGAAAACCGCCAAAGCAAAATCCTCGCGTCAACTTCGTTGGGCTCTCTTTTTCGTGGAATATGATTTTATGTTCACTTATTGACCCGGAGTCTGCAATGGGAAAGCAGATGCTCTATCACGCATGAGTGAAGAAAAAGAGGCTTTTACAGCATCCTACCCCGTGGCCATAATTCCTGAGGAAAGGATTCGAAAAAAAATAGCTGCCGCCACTTGTGGGGATGAACAAAAAAACAGTTTACAATCCCCGATGGATCAATCAACACAACAGGAATGGCTGTTAAAAGGTGACCCTTACACCATCGAAGACAATCTACCGTATTTCCAAGGACGATTATATGTCTAAGACCAAGAACTGCCAAAGCAAATCATCACAAATTACCACGATTCATTAGTGGAAGGACACACAGGAATAGCCAAAACTCAGGCTAAGGTAAAACAAAACTACTGGTGGCCAACCTGGTGAAAAGACATTGCCCAATTTATTGAAACCTGCGGTGTCTGTGCACAACACAAGCCTCAGAAAAAGAACCCTGCTGGCTTACTACATCCCCTTATATGCAAAATAGGTACACAACAAATTCCTATTCAAATATACACATCCTACTCCACTAATAAGAATATCAGTATATATTACAAAAATAAGGAGTAAGATGATAGATTTTATCTACTCACATCCCTTCTCCTCAAATAGGACCCTCTGATAGATTTTCCGGCACTACACGTCTTGAAAACATAGACTGCGTGCAAAACTTTAACTTTCAAACAACATTTTTTGTTTATTCAAAATTCTTCAAGTAGAACATAAAACATTACCCTCACCTAACACAGTGTAATTGCTAACACTAAAACCATAGTATCTAAAACTTAGGCCTCACATTATACACATACCCAAGACACAAACGATATCACATGAAAAAATACAAAAAACCTAAATGTGTCATTAAAAAACATATAATCCCTATTTGAGGAGAAGGGGTGTGAGTAGATAAAATCTATCATCTTACTCCTTATTTTTGTAATACATTACTACATCCCCTAACAGTACCGCCAGCACCTTGGCATATCCTGTTGATGGACTTCATCACGGATCTTCCACCCTGCAATGGATACACTATGTTAGTCATTTTGGATTTATTCTCCAAAATGGCCCATTTCATCCCTCTGAAGGGACTCCCAACTGCATCAAGTCTAGCTTCTGTGTTCCTAGAGCAAATTGTTAGATTGCATGGATTTCCATCAATATTAGTGTCTGATCGCGGAACTCAGTTTGTTTCTGCCTTTTGGAGAAAGTGTTGTACGATTGCAAAATCGATCTCCGGTTGTCCACAAGCCATCACCCTCAAACTGATGGGCAAACTGAACGAACCAACCAAACTTTAGAGCAATATCTCAGGTATATGTTGCAACAGTCTGAGGATTCTTGGAAAAATATACTCTGGATAGCTGAGTATGCATACATCAAATCAGTTCACACAAGCACAGGGCAAACTCTATTCCACACTTTGCACGGAAGACATCCGAGGACATTAGTATTTGATCCACCCAATACCCTGGCCCAAGCGCTCAGTTGCCTCAGGGTCTTGATGCGCTATACAAATAAAATGAATACTAAATAATAAACCTGAATAAAACCATCACTCAGGTTATTAAGGAGGCGACAGAGCATCTGACCAAGGCTAAGGAAAGACAAAGGCCCTCATTACGAGTTTGGCAGTAGCCATGCCGCTATTGGCGGCATGGCTGCCGCTGAAATCGCGTCCGGGTCCGCAGAATGAGGAATAACGGGCCATTCCGAGTTCGGAAGCCCCGGTAATTCCTCCCTCCAAGGATCTGGACGCGGTCCTTCCCCATTCCCATTTCAGCCCCCATAGGGCTGAATGGGAATGGGAGAGGGAGCAAACAACGGGCCATTACGAGTTGGCCCGTTGTTTGCTCCCTCTTCCCCTCGCGGGACCCGGTAAGCACGCCTGGTCTGACCAGGCGTTGCTTCCTGGGTCCCGCGATGGGACCTCGTAATGAGGCGGTACGGGGGAAACGGCGCCAGCACCTTTTACGGCGCTGTTTGCCCCATACCGGCAGGGTCGTAATGAGGCCCAAAAACTGTTTGCTGAGCAACATCGGAAGGAAGCTCCCACCTACCAGATTGGAGAAAAGGTGTGGCTAGCATCCAAATATATTCCCCTGAAGAGGCCAAGAGCTTTCCGCCCAAGATATCTGGACCCCTATACTATAAGGTCCATAATCAATCCTGTCGCCATGAAATTGGAGTTACCATCTCACATGAAAATTCACCCCGTATTTCATGTCTCTCTCCTCAAACCAATGAAATCCAATACACGGCTTAGTTCTCTGCCAGAGCCCGAAGTAAACCAGAATATGAAGTCAAATCCATCCTGGACTCCAAGGTGGTTCGATCAAAATTTTATTACCTAATTGACTGGAAAGGTTATGGACCTCAAGACCGAACTTGGGAACCCAGTGAAGACATCCATGCTCCGCGTTTAATCAGACAGTTCCATCGCAATAATCCCACCAAACCAGGACCGGGAGGAGAACCACCCTTGAGAGGGGACTTGAGGGGGAGTTCTGTCATGGTCATGAAGTCAGGGGCACAGGCATGCAGGGGTCGTATGCACAGGAGACCTGGGTGGACACTGTCCTGGCGCCTTGGGGCCAGGCTCATGAACAAAAGAAAACAAGAACCTCCATTTAACACCAAAAAGCTTTTATTATGGACATAGCACTTCAGATGCATTAACCTTGAGCATTCCATCCATTAAGCACGATGCATGAACCTTGAACATTCCATCCATTAAGCAGCCCCAAGTGTATTCTTGGGTGTGGCTGCTAATGGATTGCCTTCGCACGTGCTCACTCTCTAGGAGTGGCAGGGTGTGGCTGGTAAGCCAACCCTAATGGGCCTGCCCACAATCTCAGCTATATAAGCTGCCCTGATCCTCAAGACAGACGCTTCGCGTTACTCTGCACTTGCAAGCAGCGTAATGCTCACCGTCGCCTGAGGTCAGACTTACCTTTGAAGATACTGCTTCCTGGACATCCTGCTTCCTGCCAGCATACTTACCAACTGGGGAAGCTGTTCTTACCTGTTCATCTGTTCGGCGAACCAAGTATTCATCTTTACACTTTCCGGAACGCCGAAATCTTAATCTTGGCACCACAGCACGACACTCTCCATCGTCGACAGCAGTGACTGCAAGGAAAAACAGAAGACAAGGTTAGACATCGAAAAAACAGTCAGTTTAAGGATGCGCTTCGCCATACTTTGCGCTTTTCTTTAAACCATCACTTACCTGCTGTCGAACATTGTGGTAGCATCAATCTTCCATCCGTCCGCGTCTCGCGTCTCACAGCTGCATTGGCGCAGCATTTCCATCTAAGGGAAGAAAACAGAAGAGAGACATTGCAGGCATAAATAGGAGCAACATATAAAGACATAAAAAGATAAAATATATAAAAATGGTTATATCAAGATTATTAGTTTGTCACTTAATACAATAACAAAGTCCTCAACGTAAACTATTGACCAGCACCTGCAAATTGTCAGATAAAAGAACTCAGTCTTATGAAATGCTAGAGGGTGCCACAACCCACCATGAATCATCTACATAGGTCGCGCAATATTTCCACTATTTTCACCCACATTTTCCTAAATGCGCTGGTAGGATAGCTCAGGTGCAACGTGCTTGGCTTGGAAGGAAGATGATGCAGAGCCACACAAGTTCGATCCCCGGTCCGTGCTTAGAAAACCTCTAGGTATTAAGCATGCTATAAATAACCAATAAAATAAATAGTTAACTCATCCCTGTCAAAATATCTAAGCCACAAATGGGAACAACCTAAAGAATCTGTAAAGGGGCCGTGTGCTGTAAGAATGATAGAACCACTGGATAACAAAGCTTGAAAATATATCGTCTAATTTCGAACGTGCCTGAGTGGAACCAAAGAAAAGAAGCTCTGTTTTAGCCACATTAAGACACATACCATTGTTGAACATACAACTTTGAATAGTACTGTAAATACTAGAAATAAGACACAAATCTTTTTCATAGTCACCACTGATATTTATAATCAATTGGGTATCATCGGCATATTAAGAAAAGCTGACTCCCAGTGAGTCAAGGAGATCAGATAACGGGCGACAAAATGCATTAAAAAGAGCTGGTCAGAGGCAGGCGCCCTGTGCACACCACACTTTAGCCTCTCTGGTTTGGATTGAGATTCTCCCCCAATGATTTTAGACATCCTATTTTGCAAAAGTGATTCAATCCAAAGGTCTGCCTCATCTGAGTAACCAGCAAGATTTTTCAAACGATCAACAAGGTCGAAGGCTGCTGACAGATCTAACATCATCAGCAGCCCAAATTTGCTGTTGTCCATAATTTTGAGCATTTCGCTCTGAAGATCCAGCAGAGTGCTTTCCGTGCCATGGTGAGACCTGAAACCCGATTGTCTAAGGTGTAAAACTTCATAAGAAACAACACATTTGTAATAGGTCTGTAATTGGTGTGGACCTTGTGGTCCAGTCCTGGTTTCTTCAATAATGGGGATACAACTGTCCCCGAAGGTCACGTTTACAAAGCGAACTAAGAATGGCTGGAAGATACTGAGATGTTCCAGAACTATTTTAGAGTGGAGAATCTCACCCTCATGGGTCGTAGGATTCATCTTGCTTAATGTTTTAGCAAGAGAATCCTCCGAAATAATCTAAAAAGAGAAAGCTATATTACATTCCTGATTAATTTCATGTATACTCTCAGCCAAATATGTAGGCACATAGTTGGCCAAGTTTTCCTTAATTTGAACATGGCCGCCAAAATTGTTTTCCACAAAGGCCTTCTGAACTGCTTCACAATCCTTAATATTGGGAGAGAATTGATGAGTGAGGATTTCGGTTTTTCTAAATCTCTCAGTATTTCGAACAACTTCCTGGAGTCATTCTTAGCAGCCAGAATCTGTGAATCAAAAAAGCTTTTCTTTGCTTGCAGAACCTCCTGACGATATAATTTTTCCAGGGTCTTCCAAGCCTCCCTATGTTTCTGTGACTGATCTTTATGCCCCAATCACTCTGCTGTCCTCTTTTCTTGTATACGAGCAGATAGTGCTGGAGAAAACCATTTCTTATTACTAGGCTTCTCTCGGATGAGCTTACTTCTGACTGGTGCTACCCTGACCAGATATTTTATCAGAGCCTTTTCATATTCCACCACCAGGTGATGAGGGGGGGGGGGGTCATCCTTGGTGGTCGAGATCATAAGCTCCACCAGGCACTGCTCTAGACCAGCCATACACAATTTATTAAAATGTCTACTCCACTCCCTTTTGGTGGTGTTGGGTTTCTGAGTAGATAGTGCCGGAAGCGTCATGGTGAAACTCACCATAAAGTGGTCAAACCAGATGCATGGATTGACACATATTGGTCTTAGCATCATACACCTAGCTATAACCCAATCAAGGACATTGCCTAAGTTGTGAGTGGGGTCCCTATTGTGAAACACAAAATCATTATCCCCAAAAAGCTTTTCCAAATGAGAGGCTTCTGTATATTGTGGATTATTCCCCCTTGGCTGACTCACACCCTGACACAGCCCTTTCCATGCTCCACTCTGCTATATCTGATACGCTCAATGCTCTTGCCCCTGTCATGAGGATTCGCTTCAAGCCCAAAGCCAAGTGCAACTCTTGGTACGACTCAGACCTCGTCACCGTTAAACGCAAGTGCAGGGTGGCTGAGAGGAAATGGCGTGCCTCTGCTGCCTGCTCCAAAGGCAATGCCAGCTCTCCGCCCGCGACAAGAAGAGAGGCCTCATCCAAGCCCGCATCTCCGAAGCATCTAACACCTCAGCCAAACTCTTTAAAATCTGCAAGGAGCAGGCCAATCCTGCTGCAGTCTCTACATCTCCTGTCCCTTCCCAGGCCCTCTGCATGGCTCTGGCTTCTCATTTCATCTATAAATCTTAGGACATCCTCTCCTCTTTCTCTTCCTCTGCCCCTCCTCCCTCCACTCTCTGTTCCTCCTCGGGCCCTTCTTCAGCCACCTCTCTTCCTTCCTTCTCTGCCTTTCCCCTGTTCTCCTCAGACGAGGTTTCTAGACAGGTCCGATCTATAAAAGTCTTGTCAAAACAGGTTCACCCCTGTTTCTCCAAAACCATCAAGGTCCACATTGACACCCTGGCTCCTGCTCTGACTGATTTCTGCAACCACTACTTCGGCACTGGAGTCTTCCTCTCCCCCTGAAGCACTCCCTTGTACACCCCCTTCTTAAGAAACCCTCTGCCGACCCTTCCTGCCCGGCTAACTATCGCCCAATCTCCATCACTCCTTTCCTGGGCAAACTCCCAGAAAAGCTCTCCCATGTTAATCTTCACATTTATTCTGTTGGTTGTTTCCATGACCATCAGTCTGGCTTCGGAGCTGCCAGAAGCATGGAAACGGCTCTCCTGAACATCCGTGAAGACCTGCTCTCCAACCTCGATTCCAATACCCCCTCTGTCCTCATCTTACTTTCCATGCTGCTCCACTGTCTCCTTGATAACCTGGGTATCACCAATCAGGCTCATGCGTGGCTGACCTCCTTCCTCTCAGATCGACCCTCCCAGGTTCAACTTGGGTCCTTCCTCTCGTCTATCTCTATCTCTACCTGTGGTATTCCCCAGGGGTCTAACCTCTCTCCCTGGCTGTTCAACCAATACCTGGCACTTCTTGCCCACCGCATTGTCGTTCTCTGACCCAACTTTCAGTGCTATGCGGATGACACTCAACTCATTTTTAGGCTCCCTTCTGCCACCTCTTCTCCTTTTCTCCTTTCTGACTGTCTGTCCGCCATCCAGGAGTGGTGTGCTGGCAATGATCTCTGCCTTAATGCCAGTAAGACTGAGATTCTCCTCATCGGTTCACCTGCTCCCTCCTTTCCTGTCACTCTCTGGCCGGCCTCTCTTGGCCCTCTCCCAGCTCCCACCTGTAAGGCTAAAAACCTTGGGGTTATCTTCGACTGCTCACATCTCTGACGTCTCTAAGAAGTCACACTACCAGCTGCACCTCCTCAGAGGTATTCTTCCCTTCCTCTCCTTCTCCCAGAATTCACTGTCTCCAGAGCTCTGGTTCGCTCTAGGTTGGACTACTGCAACAGCCTCTTTCTAAATTTGCCTGCCTCTACTCTCCGCCCTCTGCAACTTATTCAAAACAGGACTGCAAGACTTGCCCTTGGCCTCCAGCACAGGGATCGTATCTCACCAGGACTGAAATCTCTGCACTGGCTCCCAGTGGCGATGAGGATTAAGTTCAAAACCCTCTGCATTTTCCACAAGGCCTTCTGGGAGCTGGGGCCTCAATCCCTTCAACTCTCTCTTCCTAAATATCTTCCTTCTCGAGCTCTTCGCTCATCCGCCTCCAAACCCCTCAGGGTTAGTCACTTCTCCAAGCAGCAAGTTAGTGGTAGATCTCTTTCTTCTGCTGGGTCCTCCCTCTGGAACCACCTCCCTGCCTCTCAAAACTTAGGGAGAACCATCTCTGGTTCTGGAAGCACCTCAAGACCCTCCTCTTTGCTTCTGCTTTCTCTCCTCCTCTCCCCTGCTGAATTCCTGACTGAATCTGGACTGGTCACCTGGCTACCCTCGGATCTCGGGCCCAGGTCCACTCCCCACCAATTGCTCACCTGCACTGCCCCCCAGGCATCCCTTGCATCCAGGGACGGTTTCTGTATACCTACAGCCCCTACTAGCACTTGACACCTGATGTTTGCACTTACCCTTGCCCTTGCCACCAGCTGGCTGCAGTTTTTTTATTGTATTTATTTTTTTACTGTTATCCTATGCACTGCACTGCCCCCTCCCCTTTCCCCCCTGCACTTTTCCTCTTCCCTCCTGCCCTGCACTTGCACAATCTCAATGTCACCGGGCCTAGTAGGATCGCTGTCTCTGTTTCCCCTCCTTTGCCTCGTTGCGCTTTGAAACACTTGTGTATAGGCGCGTTATAAATGCCTTATCATATCATATCATATTCATCCACCTTTTAAAATCCCCCAATACCAACGTGGAGTTAAAGAGAGGCTAAGATACTTGAAATGTCCTCGTAAAAAAAGGGTGTATCAGAAGGTGGACGGTAAAGAAGTACGATATTCACACAGTTGTTAGGGGTAGGTGTGGTCTTCAAAAGGATAATTTCACAACCTGAGCAGGTAACGGGTACTTGAAAGAAGTGTAAATCTCCTCGTACCACACATGCCACTCTCCCTCCCCTTCCAGTTTCCCTATTTTTAGCAAAGAATGTATAGCCAGGGGGGATTGCCAAGTGAATGTTTGGGCCACTAGAGTCCTGTAGTGATGTTTCATTAAGGCACATAATGTCTATTATTTGATCCAATATGAAATCTTTGACATCTAGTGGTGCATATTTATCCAAGGACCTACTATTTAACATGCCGTTTCTACAGTTTTATGTTTACCTACGATGGTCATTGTTAAGATGGATTTCTGAACTCTGTCCTGGAGGGGCAGAGGTTCAGAAGGCCAGCCTAGTTTCTTGGAACAGGTTAACCTCTGGACAAGCCAGACCAATCAGGATAGCGATGGCGGCGGTCAAGACTAGGTCTCAAGAGGGGTGATGGTGACTGAAAGCCCGCAATGAGCACACAAAGCAAGGACGCTTACAAATTCCTCCAGACAGGTGTTATATTAAAAATATAGACACATTTATTACAAGGCCTTTGTAACATCGACCATAGTAAAGAATCACAGTAAAACTCCAGTAAACCAACACATCACAATCAATACAGTTATATATACAGACCGAGGGGTATAAAGAGTTAGAAGCACGAAATATGCAGACAACCTAGATGGGGAGGAAAACAGGCAGTGCAAGTAATCGTTAGACCCAGTTTGACATCAGAGGCCAGCTAACTAGAAGGAAGTCCGAGCCCTATGAAGAGTGGAGCCTTGTGCTCAAAAGTACCTGCACACGTGGGTGCCAACGGGCAACGGAGAGTCTCTTCAGGGAAATCAGGCAGTTCAGAAAGGTGGACGAAAAGATGGTGAACAAATCCCTGTGACTCAGGCAAGGCCTCCACTTGGGGGCAGAAGCAGGGCGTGACTGCGGGAAAGGGTTGCTGTTTACAACAGCGATGGAAAGCCACAGGCTCCTGTGGGAGGGCGACCGGTTAGGTTATTGACTACTCACCAGTCCCCGATGCAGGCAGACCCAGGCTTCTCCGGTTCAGTTTCGGTACTGGCAGGTTCAGATGCGATCAGAGGAACGTCTCGACGTCGTGTAGATTCCGCGACAGCAGGAGTCAGGGTCGAGGGTGTCCCAAATGCAGCGAACATGAACAGATTGTTACCACAGCAGGGCAACTTGGCAACCGCGTGTATTCCAGTCCCAAAGCACACGTCTCACTTCAGACCTGGGAACGCCAAGTGTACGAATCGTATGAGAGTGTCGAGGACAGTTTGGGGGTTGCCACATGGAAGGAAAATTACCTACAATTATGAAATCTTTCCTAACAGTCATGAAGTGATCAGGCTTGATACTATGTTCCAAGGGCATTGTGTGCTATGGACCATATTATTTGAAGGTGACAAACCATTCCTGGTGTTTAATGTAGGAAAGAAGGCAGTCAGCGCCGGTGCGTTCAGCGCAGGCTTGCACAGACTTGCTGGTCCCTGACGCGCAGGCGCTGACCTGCCTGACAATGAAGAAATAGACTAAAGGTCTATAAGAATGATGGAAAATATAGTTCTTAGTGCAAGTACGTGAGCTGGCTAAGGAGTCTTACTTTGCAGGCGCCCCGCTACTAAAAGGCATACACTGTAATGTAGAGCCTGGCCACAGGGGGTGGCTCACCCCTACCACACTTGGACCTGAAGCCATGGGAGGAGCAGACGCCTGAGTCCACAGCCTGCATGTGACATAAGCAAACAGGACCAGCAAATAAGGTGAACTAGGGCCACATTTACCAAGACACCCCTTATGTGGTTATCAATAAGTACATTTCACATCGACCATGTCCCGTGCATGTGTCTGTGTCCACATACCACTACTTCCCATCTAAACATGTGAATATGATGACCACATTACATGAAACATGTGCATGCCTGGCCACGCTCATCAACTTAAGCACGTTAGGCTGCCACCTTGACCAATAGCTGCTGCACTGTTAAATGCCAAAAAGGAGGTGAATGGCACAGCGCAGACGCCAATCATCTGCACCAATTCATGACTCCACCAGAGAAATTGAGTCACCACTGACCTGAACTCCCTGTGGACAAGTAAACTTGAACATACACTCACATTGCTGCACATGTTCATGGAGGGTGAGCACACACATGCAGCAAGAAGGGGGTTGACATCAGGCCAACATGCACACAGCATCTGGTTCACTATCACTGATAGTAGTTACACGTGTGGACGTTGCCTCAATGTGTGCCTATTTGCATCAGTCACAGGCCTGCAGATCAATACCTGGTACAAGCCACACGCTGCTGGATGATGCATCATGCACACCTGGAGGCCCTCGAATCACGTGATCCATGGAAGCCACAAGCAGTGTGCCTTTGTTGCACTGCATGTGGTAGATGGCGATGTCCATCCCCTCACATGATGCTCACGCACTGGCCCTGGCAGAAACTGGAATGCCCTTGAGATGCACAGCACATGCTGAAACACTAGTGTACACAAAATCCATGTGTGTACACATGCTTTGCAAAAAGGAGGCCCCATGTGTCTAACAGAGTGGCCACATACACAGTGTCCCCGGCCAACACAAGACACAACCACTCCAATATGCTGAGCATGCACTGTAGGACGTGAGTGTATAGGAGAAATGGCTGCACAACCTTGCATAAAACCAGCACAATGCTTACCCTTCACCTATGCTTCAGGGCGGTGGTGCCCGATACATGCATCGGTACATCTGACATGTCCAAGTATGACCAATGTGATAGCACTGTGATACACCCGCAGCACCCACTCAACACTATGCCTGCCGACTGCTTGATGGCACTGAGCCGGGGGTGTTTAGAAGTGGTCCATCAAATGGCAGCATGCACGCCTGCGGACACACATGGGAGAATAGAAAAGAAAGTGTCATGGCATATGAAATACCATCTACTCACTATTAAGGTGTCGTCTGGCACCGCGGAATGTTCCAGTGAAACTGTGAAAGCGAACGCCTGCCTGCCCTCCCAGCCATTCCTTAACAGAGCAAGCCACTGTAGGCCATTCTGAAGGTAGGGCGCTGGGCCATAGAATAGGAACACCAGCACCACCTCCCATTCCTCCTCTCCTCTGCCATTACAGAACCATGGGTTTAGGATTGCCATGGAATCCCCAAGCCATGGCCACCTGTCAGCGGCAGGGGATACAAAGGGGCCCCCTTGATTATGCAGAGGCCATGTAGAAACTTGCTGTCACAAATGGCACGGACAGAGCACCGGGTCACATATGAGCACTGTGCAGAGCACAGGGACGCTTGGATATGAGCCCTGTGGAGAAAATGCATCCAACATCTCCATCCCACCTCCTGCGCCCATTGCACTTGCCCCTGGGGCTGGAAACCTCTTGGCATGCAGGCATCATTAAGAGGCAGTCAGAAGCGGCACAGCCCAGGACTGGGTGGAATCCAGTGGGAGGGAAATCCTGGAGACGTGCATGGTACTTTGGTTAATGTTGGAAGATGTCCAAAAGTCCCTGGACTGGTGGCAGCCAACTGGCTGAAGGCACATCATATTGAGGCGGTATGTGCAGCAAGAAGGATGCTCGGCTTGCTCAAGATGAGGAGGTATGTGCATTAAGGCTAGAGTCCAGGAAGGATTCTCGGCTTGCTCCAGATGAGGAGGTATCTGCAGCAAGAGTAGAGTGCAGGGAGGCTGCTCGGTTTGCTCAAGATGAGGAGGTATCTGCAGCAAGGCTAGAGTCGAGGGAGGATGCTCGGCTTCCTCGAGATTTGGAGGTATGTGCAGCAAGGGTAGAATGCAGGGAGGCTGATCGGCTTGCTCAAGATGAGGAGGTATGTGCAGCAAGGCTAGAGTCCAGAGAGGATTCTCAGCTTGCTCAAGATGAGGAGGTATGTGCAGCAAGGCTAGAGTCCAGGGAGGATGCTCGGTTTACTCAAGATGAGGAGGTATGTGCAGCAAGGCAAGTGTCCAGGGAGAATGATCGGCTTGATGAGGAGGTATGTGCAGCAAGGCTAGACTACAGGGAGGATGCTCGGCTTGCTCAAGATGAAGAGGTATGTGCAGCAAGGCAAGAGTCCAAGGAGAATGCTCGGCTTGCTCAAGATGAGGAGGTATCGGCAGCAAAGCTAGTGTGCAGGGAGGATGCTCGGCTTTCTCAAGATGAGGAGGTATCTGCAGCAAGGCTAGAGTCCAGGGAGGATGCTCCGCTTGCTCAAGATGAGGAGGTATGTGCAGCAAGGCAAGAGTCCAGGGAGAATGCTCGGCTTGTTGAGGAGGTATGTACAGCAAGACTAGAGTACAGGGAGGATGCTCGGCTTGCTCCAGGAAGAGGTATGTGCAGCAAGGAAAGTGTCCAAGGATGATGCTCGGCTTGCCCAAGATGAGGAGGTATCTGCAGCAAAGCTAGTGTGCAGGTAGGATGCTCGGCTTGCTCAAGATGAGGAGGTATCTGCAGCAAGGCTAGAGTCCAGGGAGGATGCTCAGCTTTCTCAAGATGAGGAGATATGTGCAGCAAGGCTAGAAACCAGGGGAGGAGGCACAGCTTGCTCAAGATGAGGAGGTATGTGCAGCAAGGCAAGAATCCAGGGAGGATGCTGGGCTTGCTCAAGATGAGGAAGTATGTGCAGCAAAGCTAGTGTGCAGGGAGGATGCTCGGCTTGCTCAAGATGAGGAGGTATCTGCAGCAAGGCTAGGGTCCAGGGAGGATGCTCGGCTTGCTCAAGATGAGGAGGTATGTGCAGCAAGGCTAGAGTCCAGAGAGGATGCTCGGCTTGCTCAAAATGAGGAGGTATGTGCAGCAAGGCAAGAGTCCTGCGATGATGCTCGGCTTGCTCAAGATGAGGAGGTACCTGCAGCAAGGCTAGAGTCCAGGGAAGATGCTCGGCTTGCTCAAGATGAGGAGGTACGTGCCGCAAGGCTAGAGTCCAGGGTGGATGCTCGGCTTGCTCAAGATGAGGAGGTACGTGCAGTAAGGCTAGAGTCCAGGGAGGATGCTCGGCTTGCTCAAGATGAGGAGGTATCTGCAGCAAGGCTAGTGTCCAGGGAGGATTCTCAGCTTGCTCAAGATGAGGAAGTATCTGCAGCAAGGCTAGAGTCCAGGGAGGATGCTCGGCTTGCTCCAGCTGAGGAGGTATGTGCAGCAAGGCTAGAGTGCAGGGAGGATGCTCAGCTTGCTCAGGATGAGGAGGTATTGGCAGCAAGAGTAGAGTGCAGGGAGGCTGCTCGGTTTGCTCAAGATGAGGAGGTATCTGCAGCACGGCTAGAGTCGAGGGAGGATGCTCGGCTTGCTCGAGATGAGGAGGTATGTGCAGTAAGGGTAGAATGCAGGGAGGCTGCTCGGCTTGCTCAAGATGAGGAGGTATGTGCAGCAAGACTAGAGTCCAGAGAGGATTCTCGGCTTGCTCAAGATGAGGAGGTATCTGCAGCAAGGCTAGAGTCCAGGGAGGATGCTCGGCTTGCTCAAGATGAGGAGGTATGTGCAGCAAGGCAAGAGTCCAGGGAGAATGCTCGGCTTGATGAGGAGGTATGTGCAGCAAGGCTAGAGTACAGGGAGGATGCTCGGCTTGCCCAAGATGAGGAGGTATCTGCAGCAAAGCTAGTGTGCAGGGAGGATGCTCGGCTTGCTCAAGATGAGGAGGTATCTGCAGCAAGGCTAGAGTCCAGGGAAGATGCTCAGCTTTCTCAAGATGAGGAGGTATGTGCAGCAAAGCTAGTGTGCAGGGAGGATGCTCGGCTTGCTCAAGATGAGGAGGTATCTGCAGCAAGGCTAGAGTCCAGGGAGGATGCTCGGCTTGCTCAAGATGACGAGGTATCTGCAGCAAGGCTAGAGTCCAGGGAAGATGCTCGGCTTGCTCAAGATGAGGAAGTATGTGCTGCAAGGCTAGAGTCCAGTGAGGATGCTTGGCTTGCTCCGGATGAGAAGGTATCGACAGCAAGGCTAGAGTCCAGTGAAGATGCTCGGCTTGCTCAAGATGAGGAGGTATCTGCAGCAAGGCTAGAGTCCAGGGAAGATGCTCGGCTTGCTCAAGATGAGGAGGTACGTGCCGCAAGGCTAGAGTCCAGGGTGGATGCTCGGCTTGCTCAAGATGAGGAGGTATGTGCAGCAAGGCTAGAGTCCAGTGAAGATGCTCGGCTTGCTCCGGATGAGGAGGTATGTGCAGCAAGGCTACAGTCCAGGGAGGATGCACATTGGTGATAGGCAGTAAAAGAAATATGTGTGTAGGATGCAGATAGCCGAGATGTGGACTATTGCAAAGCAGCAAAGGGTGCATTGTGTTTCCACCATTTTACAATCGTGCTGCAGTTCAGGTGAGGCTGTAAGAGTCATATGAGTGAAGAGTTTGCAATCACCATCCATAACTGCAAACTACATCATGCACATATGATGACTTGGGTGAAACGGGTACATTGGAATGTTAATATGTGTACAGGCACGTGGTGCATCTGTGTGTGTGTGGTGTTCAGCTTATATACATCAGCCGAGTCTGGCACGTCATTTCCTCATGCATGGCCGTCAGTATTCATTGAAGCCATGAAATCGTGGGTGGATGCAGACAGTTGTGCTCATGTGTGCGCAAGTGAGCACACCACCCCTTGTGCATGGCGGAAGTCTGGCATATGGTGAGGGCTGAATGTGGAGCAGTGTAAAGGGTACATAAAGTGTGCCCCTCAATTGCTTTGGAAATATTTTCTTTTGTGTATTTTTCTAAATCTTTAAGGCAAACCGTGAACAGGGCCGTCACTGAGGTCTTGTGTCACAGTTGACCGTATTTAGGGCCTCTGGCAGCGTCATCTCATGGTGACCGTGAAGCGCACCATGTGTTGGTTGAGTGCTCTGTTCATTTGTGTTGATTAGTAGAATTTCTTTACTCTTGTTATTGCTGTGTGATTATTCATAACGCATAGAGTTGTGTCCTCCGATGTGTGGTGTTCCACCATTACCTTTTGAAGATGTGCTCTCTTTGCTTCAGGACCAAAAGATAAAGAGATCAGGAGTAATCCTAAGAGTTTGTCATTTTAAGGCTGGGATTTGTGTTCCTTTAAATGACCCATTGATTTCCTGATATATTGTAGATATGTTTTAGCTGCACTAGAGAGAGGCAGGGCTGGGTGGGTAAGGAGAAGGAGTGTTTAAGCTGCACTAGAGAGAGGCAGGGCTGGGTGGGTAAGGAGAAGGAGTGTTTAAGCTGCACTAGAGAGAGGCAGGGCTGGGTGGGTAAGGAGAAGGAGTGTTTAAGCTGCACTAGAGAGAGGCAGGGCTGGGTGGGTAAGGAGAAGGAGTGTTTAAGCTGCACTAGAGAGAGGCAGGGCTGGGTGGATAAGGAGAAGGAGTGTTTAAGCTGCACTAGAGACAGGCAGAGCTGGGTGGATAAGGAGAAGGAGTGTTTAAGCTGCACTAGAGACAGGCAGAGCTGGGTGAAGAAGGAGAAGGAGTGTTTAAGCAGCACTATAGACAGGCAGAGCAGGGTGCATAAGGAGAAGGAGTCTTTAAGCTGCACTAGAGACAGGCAGAGCTGGGTGAAGAAGGAGAAGGAGTGTTTAAGCTGCACTAGAGACAGGCAGCGCTGGGTGGATAAGGAGAAGGAGCGTTTAAGCTGCACTAGAGACAGGCAGAGCTGGGTGGAGAAGGAGTGTTTAAGCTGCACTAGAGAGAGGCAGGGCTGGGTGGATAAGGAGAAGGAGTCTTTAAGCTGCACTAGAGACAGGCAGAGCTGGGTGAAGAAGGAGAAGGAGTGTTGAAGCTGCACTAGAGACAGGCAGCGCTGGGTGGATAAGGAGAAGGAGTGTTTAAGCTGCACTAGAGAGAGGCAGGGCTGGGTGGGTAAGGAGAAGGAGTGTTTAAGCTGCACTCGAGAGAGGCAGGGCTGGGTGGATAAGGAGAAGGAGTGTTTAAGCTGCACTAGAGACAGGCAGAGCTGGGTGGATAAGGAGAAGGAGTGTTTAAGCTGCACTAGAGACAGGCAGAGCTGGGTGAAGAAGGAGAAGGAGTGTTTAAGCAGCACTATAGACAGGCAGAGCAGGGTGCATAAGGAGAAGGAGTCTTTAAGCTGCACTAGAGACAGGCAGAGCTGGGTGAAGAAGGAGAAGGAGTGTTTAAGCTGCACTAGAGACAGGCAGCGCTGGGTGGATAAGGAGAAGGAGTGTTTAAGCTGCACTAGAGACAGGCAGAGCTGGGTGGAGAAGGAGTGTTTAAGCTGCACTAGAGAGAGGCAGGGCTGGGTGGATAAGGAGAAGGAGTCTTTAAGCTGCACTAGAGACAGGCAGAGCTGGGTGAAGAAGGAGAAGGAGTGTTTAAGCTGCACTAGAGACAGGCAGCGCTGGGTGGATAAGGAGAAGGAGTGTTTAAGCTGTACTAGAGAGAGGCAGGGCTGGGTGGCTAAGGAGAAGGAGTGTTTAAGCGCTGCACTAGAGACAGGCAGAGCTGGGTGAAGAAGGAGAAGGAGTGTTTAAGCTGCACTAGAGAGAGGCAGGGCTGGGTGGATAAGGAGAAGGAGTGTTTAAGCTGCACTAGAGACAGGCAGAGCTGGGTGAAGAAGGAGAAGGAGTGTTTAAGCTGCACTAGAGACAGGCAGGGCTGGGTGGCTAAGGAGAAGGAGTGTTTAAGCTGCACTAGAGACAGGCAGAGCTGGGTGGATAAGGAGAAGGGGTGTTTAAGCTGCACTAGAGACAGGCAGCGCTGGGTGCATAAGGCGAAGGAGTGTTTAAGCTGCACTAGAGACAGGCAGAGCTGGGTGAAGAAGGAGAAGGAGTGTTTAAGCTGCACTAGAGACAGGCAGAGCTGGGTGAAGAAGGAGAAGGAGTGTTTAAGCGGCACTAGAGACAGGCAGAGCTGGGTGAAGAAGGAGAAGGAGTGTTTAAGCTGCACTAGAGACAGGCAGGGCTGGGTGGCTAAGGAGAAGGAGTGTTTAAGCTGCACTAGAGACAGGCAGCGCTGGGTGGATAAGGAGAAGGAGTGTTTAAGCTGCACTAGAGACAGGCAGAGCTGGGTGGAGAAGGAGTGTTTAAGCTGCACTAGAGAGAGGCAGGGCTGGGTGGATAAGGAGAAGGAGTCTTTAAGCTGCACTAGAGACAGGCAGAGCTGGGTGAAGAAGGAGAAGGAGTGTTTAAGCTGCACTAGAGACAGGCAGCGCTGGGTGGATAAGGAGAAGGAGTGTTTAAGCTGCACTAGAGAGAGGCAGGGCTGGGTGGCTAAGGAGAAGGAGTGTTTAAGCGCTGCACTAGAGACAGGCAGAGCTGGGTGAAGAAGGAGAAGGAGTGTTTAAGCTGCACTAGAGAGAGGCAGGGCTGGGTGGATAAGGAGAAGGAGTGTTTAAGCTGCACTAGAGACAGGCAGAGCTGGGTGAAGAAGGAGAAGGAGTGTTTAAGCTGCACTAGAGACAGGCAGGGCTGGGTGGCTAAGGAGAAGGAGTGTTTAAGCTGCACTAGAGACAGGCAGAGCTGGGTGGATAAGGAGAAGGGGTGTTTAAGCTGCACTAGAGACAGGCAGCGCTGGGTGCATAAGGCGAAGGAGTGTTTAAGCTGCACTAGAGACAGGCAGAGCTGGGTGAAGAAGGAGAAGGAGTGTTTAAGCTGCACTAGAGACAGGCAGAGCTGGGTGAAGAAGGAGAAGGAGTGTTTAAGCGGCACTAGAGACAGGCAGAGCTGGGTGAAGAAGGAGAAGGAGTGTTTAAGCTGCACTAGAGACAGGCAGGGCTGGGTGGCTAAGGAGAAGGAGTGTTTAAGCTGCACTAGAGACAGGCAGGGCTGGGTGGCTAAGGAGAAGGAGTGTTTAAGCTGCACTAGAGACAGGCGTAGCTGGGTGAAGAAGGAGAAGGAGTGTTTAAGCTGCACTAGAGACAGGCAGAGCTTGGTGCATAAGGAGAAGGAGTTCATATATCCGGCTGGTTTTGGCACACTCTGATATATATACTCCAGACCCCTTTTATCAGATAAGTGTACTATGTATCTGTTGTTTATGATAGTCTTTTTTTGCACCGTTAGTATTTTGAGGGATCCCTTCCATTGTTACTTGAAGTATCTGTTGTGTCTACTGCTGGGCGGGCTCTGTATAGGTTGCACACGCTGCAGTCATGATGGTCTGCGCTCCTACGCTCATGGCAGGCGTGAGTGCAGTGGCTGAATGCGACTAGCGGCTGGCATTGGCGCAGGGGTTTGTTTGTTTGTTTGTTTCTATGGCGCTCCCAACCCTAAGGTATCTGGGCGCAGTTCCAAGTTACAAGGTTACAAGCATTAACAATGTCATGGCTATGCACATCCCCCATGAGGGTTACATCCAGGTTACATGATAATGATATGATATGATAAGGCATTTGTAACGCGCCTATACACAAGTGTTTCAAGGCGCAACGAGGCAGGGGGGGGGGAACAAGGGGAGACAGACAACGATCTTACTAGGCCAGGTGTCATTCAGATCGCGCAAGTGCAAGGGTAGAGGGGAAGGGAAAAGTGCATGGGGGAAAGGGAGAGGGGAAAGTGCAGTACAGGGTTATTAGCATACAGCATACAGGATAAATAACAAGGGCCAGCTGGTGGCAAGTGCGAGGTAAGTGCAGACAAGTGCTGGGAAGGGGGGCTGTATGGATACAGACACAGTCCCGTAGTGCAAGGGTTGACGTGGAGGCAGTGCAGAGGAGAGTGGCTGGGCCGAGAACGGTGAATGGCCCAGTTGCAGATTCAGTGCAGTTTCAGTAGTATTAGCAGGGGACAGTGGGAGAGAAAGCGGAGGCAAAGAGGAAGGTTTTGAGGTGCTTCCGGAACCGGAGGTGGTTCTCCTCAAGTTTCAGGGAGGTAGGAAGGCTGTTCCAGAGGGAGGCCCCTGCAGTGGAAAGAGATCTGCCCCCAACTCGTTGTTTGGAGAAGCAGCTGACCCTGAGGGAGTTGGAGGCGGATGAGCGAAGAGCTCGAGAAGGAAGATATTTAGGTAAAATACATCATGGTAAAAGGTTACAGAGTATTCACAGAGCATTTACACAAAAAGAAACTCAAGACAAAGATATATACATAAAACATATATACAAAACAGTGGCCTCAGATAGTGGTTATTAGCAGTATGTGAGACTCAAAGAAATCATCTTGGAAGGAACAGTCAAACAAATGCTATTTGAACTCATAAGTCATGCTAGTGAGAGCACCGGTTTGGTGATCAAGAGCGAACAGCCATGATTTAGCATCTTTCCTAGAGGCTTCGAAGGAAGGGGTGGCACTAAGGGACTCTGGCTTGGAATTCCAGGGCTGGGAGGCCATGACTGTGAAGCTGCTCCCTCCAGCTTTCCTAAGTTTGAATTTCGGGATTCTTAGGCTGTTGGTCTGCGCAGTTCTGATAGGGCGTGCCGAGGTATGTTTGGTGAATTTGTCCACTAGATATTTTGGCACACTATTGGAGAGGCATTTGTAAGTGAGATTTGAGGATTTAAGCTTTATTCTGTCCTTAATGGCAAACCATTTTACTGAGCGCCTGGTGTTGGAAATGTGCTGAGTTTTAGGGATGCTTAATGCCGCTCTTAAGGCGTTGTTTTGGAGGATTTGCAGTTTGCTAGTATTGTGTTTGCTCGAGCTAATATAGAGAGCATTGCAATGATCTAGGTTCGACAGGATAAGGGCTCCAGCTAATGTGATACAGCTATCTGTAGACAAAAAAGGGTTGCAGGAGTGAATAAGTTTACATGTGTAGATAGTGGCCGGGGCCGTAGCGTTCACTTGTTTATTCAGGTTCAAAGCAGAGTCTAGATAAAAGCCTAGGGTTTTGACCTCCTTTGAGACCTTGATTATTTGCCCACCAATACTAAATGAGCTGCGTAGGTTGCTGAGTTTACAGTTGGGAGAGGTTGGGATAAATTCTTTTTTTTTGCGCCAACTAGGATTATTTACTCATTTGTTTGTATTATGCAGTTCAATAAAGAATGAAGGAAGGCTTCAGTATGCTGAACAAAAAATTGTTTATTTGAGTTCTGATGTTTTCTTGTTCTACTTATGGATTCTCTCTACACGTGTTTCACCATTCAACGGTGTAGAATGAATCATCAGGAGGGATTAATTAAAAAGCTGCCTAAGATATGGTACCTTAGATTCAAAGTATACTGGTTCACAAATGTGTTAAAGGCTTTGGGTCTGCCTCGTGAGAGCCGTGAAGATTCGTGTAAGAGACACCAGGTTGCTGAGTTTGTTAAGTTTGTTAGTTGACCCCATGAGTAAGAGTTGTGTCTTATCATCATTGAGACAAAGGCCATGCGTGGCCATCCAGGATTGTATGATCAGGTAGATTTTATTAATCAAGTTCACGTCAGTGTTATAGTCTCCTGAGATTGGAATGAGAATCTGGCTGTCATCCGCATAGTTTTTATAGGAGACACCCAGATTATCAATGATATCAAATAAAGGCGTTGTTAATATATGATACATAGTGGGGGAGACGCATGAGCCCTGAGAGACTCCACATGTAACTGGAACTGGGACTGCTGACGCAGTAGGTGAGAACACTCTCATGGATCTGTTGTCTGGCAATGACTGGATCCATGCAGTGGCTTAATCTGAGAAGTGGGCAGTGGAGGAGAGATGGTTACATACAATTCTATGGTCCACCAGATCAAAGGCGGTGGAGAGATCCAGCAAGAGAAGCAAGGCTAATTCTCGTTTATCCTTCCGTTCATCCATTTGATTTTTTAAATCAATGAGGGCAGTTTCTGTTCCGTGTCTCGGTCTAAAGCCAAATTGCTGGGTGCCGAGTAAGTTATTGGATTCCAGGTAGGTTTGAATCTGGAGATAAGCTGTCTTGCCACTATTTGTAGGAGAACAGGGACAGCAGTTATTGGCCTGTAGTTGGTGGGTATGCCAGGGTCTAGGTTAGGCTTTTTTTAAAGGGGAAGAACGCAGGCGTCCTTAAGATTTGTCGGGACTGTGCACATGTCAAAAGAGGAGTTGATTAAGGTAGCAACAAAAGGAGCTAGGTCCCTAGCTGCCTCTTTAATTGTTGAAGCCATGCAGGAGTCTCCTAGACATCATGGTTTGAGTGAAGAAATGATCTTTTCCACTTCACGGGTAGAGACTGGTGCACATTTAAACATGTTAGTTGGTTTAATTTGGTTACCATGGACTTTCTGTGATATGGCTTCCTGAGCCTTTGGGACATTACGATGAAGTGAGTATTTTTTGGCTGCTATTTTATCTTGGAGCATGGATATTTTGTTACATAAGGCATCTTGGATGTTAGTGCACCAAGTTTTATATTTGATGCACGTGTCATTAGGGATATGCTATGATATGATATGGCATTTGTAACGCGCCTATACACAAGTGTTTCAAGGCGCGATGAGGCAGGGAGGGGGGAACAAGGGGAAGACAGACAACGATCCTACTAGGCCAGGTGTCATTCAGACCGCACAAGTGCAGGGGTAGGGGGAAGGGAAAAAGTGCAAGGGGAAGAGGAGGGGGAAGTGCAGTACAAAGTAAGTAGAAAAAAATAAATAAATAGGGCCAGCTGGTGGCAAGTGCAAGGTAAGAGCAGACAAGTGCTGGGAAGGGGGGCTGTAGGGATACAGAAACAGTCCCGCAGTGCAGGGGTTGCCAGGGAGGCAGTGCAAGTGGAGAGTGGCTGGGCCCAGGACTGAGGTCGGAGAGGATGGCCCAGTTACAGATTCAGTGCAGTTTCAGTGAAGAATTTAGCAGGGGAGAGGGAGAGAGAAAGCAGAAGCATGGTTCTCCTCAAGTTTCAGGGAGGCAGGAAGGCTGTTCCAGAGGGAGGCCCCTGCCGCGGAGAGAGATCTACCCCCAGCTCGTTGCTTCGAGAAGCGGCTGACCCTGAGGGAGTTGGAGACGGATGAGCGAAGGGCTCGTGAAGGAAGATATTTAGGAAGAGAGAGTTGAAGGTATTTAGGCCCCAGGCCCCAGAAGGCCTTGTGGACAATGCAGAGGGATTTGAACTTAATCCTCGCAGCCACTGGGAGCCAGTGTAGAGATTTCAGTCCTGGAGAGGTACGGTCCCTGGGCTTGAGGCCAAGGACAAGTCTTGCAGTTCTGTTCTGGATGAGTTGCAGAGGGCGGAGAGTGGAGTCAGGCAGATTAAGATAGAGGCTGTTACAGTAGTCCAGCTTCGAGAGAACCAGCGCTCGGGAGACATTGAGCTTCTGGGAGAAGGAGAGAAAGGGAAGAATACCTCTGAGGAGGTGCAGCTGGTAGTGTGACTTCTTAGAGATGTCAGATATATGAGGAGAGAAGGAGAGTGTGGAGTCGAAGATGACCCCGAGGTTTTTTGCCTTGCAGGTAGGAGCAGGAAGAGGGCCAAGAGAGGCTGGCCAGAGAGCTGCAGGGAAGGTGGGAGTGGGTGTGCCGATGAGTAGAATCTCAGTCTTACGGGCATTAAGGAAGAGGTCATTGGCGGCACACCATTCCTGGATAGCAGACAGACAGTCAGAGATGAGGGAGGAAGAGGAGGAGGCCGAGGGTAGCCTGAAAATGAGCTGGGTATCGTCCGCACAGCACTGAAAGTTGTGGCAGAGGCCGGCGATGCGGTGGGCAAGGAGTGCCAGATACTGGTTGAACAGCCAGGCAGAGAGATTAGATCCCTGGGGAACACAGGTGGAGAAAAAGATGTCAGAGAGGAAGGACCCAGGTTTGACCTGGGAGGGTCGATTGGAAAGGAAAGAGGTCAGCCACGCCAGAGCCTGACCAGTGATACCCAGGTTATCACGGAGACGGTTGAGCAGGATGGCATGGTTGACAGTGTCAAAGGCAGAAGAGAGATCGAGCAGAATGAGAACACACAGAGTGTTGGAGTCGAGGTTCAAGAGCAGGTCCTCACGGATGTTCAGGAGAGCAGTTTCCGTGATTCTGGCCGCTCTGTAGCCAGATTGATGGTCATGAAGACTACCAACAGATTCAGCATGGAGGATAAACTGGGAGATGGCCAATTTCTCCAGGAGCTTGCCTAGGAAAGGAGTGATGGAGATTGGGCGATAGTTAGCTGGGCAGGAGGGGTCGGAAGAGGGTTTCTTGAGAAGAGGGTACACAAGGGAGTGCTTGAGGGGTGATGGGAAGACTCCGGAGGCGAAGGAGTGGTTGCAAAAGTCAGCCAGGGCAGGAGCCAGGGAGTCAATGTGGTCCTTGATAGTTTTGGAGGAACAGGGGTGAACCTGTTTAGACAAGACTTTCATAGATCAGACTTGTCTGGAAACCTCGTCAGCAGAAAAAAGGGGAAAGGCAGAGAAGGAGGGAGGCGGGGTGGCTGCAGAAGGGCCAGAAGAAGAGCCGGGAAGAGAGGGAGGGAGGTGATAGGAGGAGAGTGAGGACAGAATGTCCTGAGTTTTAGAGATGAAGTGAGAGGCCAGTGCAGTGCAGAGGGCCTGGGAGAGGCCAGGAGAGGTAGAGACTGCAGCAGGGTTGGCAAGCTCCTTGCAGATTTTAGAGTTCAGCCGAGTTGTTAGATGCCGCAGAGATGCGGGCTTGGATAAGGGCTCTCTTCTTGGTGAGAACAGAGAGACGGTATTGCCTTTGGAGCAGGCGGCAGGCCAGTTTGTCAGAGGATGAACATGAAGCATGCCATTTCCTCTCTGCCACCCTGCACTTGCGTTTTAGGGTGACGAGATCCAAGTCATACCAGGAGTTACATTTGGCTTTGGGCTTCAGGCGGATTCTCATGACAGGGGCAAGGATATCAAGAGTATCAGATATAGCAGAGTGGAGCATGGAGAGGGCTGTGTCAGGGTGGGAGTCAGCCGAAAGGGGGTGGGGGGACGAGAAGGTGGCAGCGAAAGCCTCAACTGACACGCGCTTCATGGGCCGGATGACCGAGAAGGTGGGTGGCAGTGATGAGGGTGGCTTTGCCTGTGGGGTAGGAAGGGTGAGGTGGGAGGATAGGAGAAAGTGATCACTCCAGGAGAGAGGAGTGGAGAGAGGGACGGAGAGGGGAAGGTCAGAAGATATCAGAGCATCAAGAGTGTGCCCTGCAGAATGAGTAGGCCCAGACGGGAGAATAGAGAGTGAGTGAGAGTCGCAGAGGTCACGAAAGAGTCCAGTCGGGGGACAGGAGGCATCCAGGTGGATGTTGAAGTCACCAAGAAGGAGGAGTTCAGTGGTAGAGGACAGGAGTGAGGAGGAGAGGTCAGCCCACTCAGAGAGGAAGGAGGAAATTTGACCAGGTGGCCGATAGATAGTAGCCACGGTAAGGGAATGGCTAGGAGAGAGAGAGAGTCGGCAGACAAGACATTCAAAAGAGGAGTAGGTCTGCGTAGGAGTGACAGTGGCAGGAATCCACTCAGGGAAGATAAGGGCAACACCCCCCCTGTGCGGTTGGGACTGGGCATGGAGAGGATCTTGTAACCGTCAGGTAGGAGTGTGTCAAAGCTGGTGACAGAGCTGGCCGTGAACCATATCTCAGCGAGACCGAGGACGTCAAGGTCCAGTTCCTCAAGAAGGTGACAGATGTCAGAGGAATGCTTGATGGCAGAGAGAGAGTTAAGAGTGGCAATGTGGAGAAGGTTGCCATCCTTGAAGGACTTCCGGGGAGGGGTACAGATTAGAGGTACGCCCTGCGGAGGTGTAGAAGAAGGAGGAGAAGAAGGAGCACGGGAGGGGGCAGGGAGGGAGGGTAGAGGCAAGGTAGCCGAGGACAGAGGAGGGGGGACAGCAGGAGAGGAAAGGAAGTTGATGAGGCGTGGGAAGCGTCTATCAACGAGGTGAAGGTTGGCCTGAGGGCCTTGGGCCAAGACGGTCCCATTAGCGTAGACATTAATGATGGCCTTAGCGGAGCGTATTAATAATGCATATTAGGTGCACAGTGGAGAGGCCACCTAAGTTTGAGAATCCTGCGAGGGGAGAAAAAACCCTAGTTTATCACATTTCAGAACAACAACAGTAATGCGTATTAGGTGCACAGTGGAGAGGCCACCTAAGTTTGAGAATCCTGCGAGGGGAGAAAAAAACCCTAGTTTACCACAGCTGTTGAACACAGTGAGGTGAAGACACCATGCAAATGCAGTGGCCAGGTGTAGGGGGGGGGCCAGGAGAAGGTGGAGATAGCAAATTGACCTTGCGCTTTGCGTCCCCTTTGGACACCTGCAGACACAGTGGGAGCCGCAGCTGTAGGAGCCGCCCTTTGCCTGAGGTACCCTTAGCCGTGGGGGCTGCCGGGCAGTGGGGCTGCCCAGGAGGGACAGTAGATAAGGGGGGGTGGCGGGCAGGGAGGCGGGCTGGAGGAGGACACCAGGAAGAGGCTGCAAGGGGAGGGGGGAGGGAGAACACACCAAACACACGCTCGGAGCGCAACAAAAACGAAACAAGAGGAACAGGGCTAATCTTACTTCAGGCCCAGATGGACCGGCAGGCTATCAATCCTGCAGCTGGGCTGCCGGGCGAGCTGCTCTCACCCCAGGAACTGCGCAAAGAGGCGAGCGGGGGAGAGCAGCCGTCGGGTAGTCCAGAGGGACTAAGTGGAGGAGCCAATCAGAGGGGGGGGGGCTGGAGGAGGACACCAGGAAGAGGCTGCAAGGGGAGGGGGGAGGGAGAACAAACCAAACACGTGCTCAGAGCGCAACAAAAACGAAACATGAGGAACAGGGATAATCTTACTTCAGGCCCAGATGGACCGGCAGGATATCAATCCTGCAGCTGGGCTGCCCGGCGAGCTGCTCTCACCCCAGGAACTGCGCAAAGAGGCGAGCGGGGGAGAGCAGCCGTCGGGTAGTCCAGAGGGACTAAGTGAAGGAGCCAATCAGAGGGGGGGGGCGGGCCGGGAGGCGGGCTGGAGGAGGACACCAGGAAGTGGCTGCAAGGGGAGGGGTGAGGGAGAACACACCAAACACGCGCTCGGAGGGCAACAAAAACGAAACAAGAGGAACAGGGATAATCTTACTTCAGGCCCAGATGGACCAGCAGGATATCAATCCTGCAGCTGGGCTGCCTGGCGAGCTGCTCCCACCCCAGGAACTGCGCAAAGAGGCGAGAGGGGGCGAGCAGCCGTCCGGAGATTGTCAGAGAGGATGTCAGGAGATTCTAATTCTCTTAGAATTGAGAAAAGTTCTCTGGTACTGGAGCTAGCTTATGTGATTCTAACATTAAAGGAGTCTTTTTTAGTTTGGAGAATTTCCTTCTGGCAGTCAGGATAGTGAGATTGTCCTTGTTTTGCTCTGATTGGTTGTTTCTCCAAAGGGCTTAGCGTGTCTTTTTTCATTACGTGTGACTTTAGGGCTCAGAGTAAACCATGGGTTCAGGTGAGCTTGAGGTTTCCCTTTGCTAAGATTTAACGGTGCGATTGTTTCAATGGCATGGTTAAGGGTTGTGCTATAAAGGTCAACTAGCTCAGTAGGATCAGTGTTAAGGTTAGCCAGGTTGGTGATGGGATGGAGGAGGGTTAAAAGATTATTGACTGTTTTATTTCGTGTATTTCTTGTTAGAGCTGTGGGGGGCCATAGGAATGGCTTGATTCATTTTCAGGTTGTCTTGGATACTAAAGGAGATTGGGTAATGATCTGTCCAAGTGCATGGATCAATGGAGGTAATAGATGTCGTACAATTAATGAAGGCAATCCAGTCCAAGGTGCAACCTTTAATATGAGTGGGCGTGTTGATCTTGATAGTGAGGCCGGCCTCAGAGATGGAATTAGCTAGGGTAGTTGCATTTGCGTCATTTGGGTCATTCAAGCAACGGTTGAAGTCCCTGAGTAATATGATTTGAGAGCCCGGCTTGGAATTATTGTTGAGTAAGACTGTTATATCTTCATCGAATGACGCAATAGGGCCGGGTGGCCTGTATACGAGGAGCATGATGATAGTACAGGAAGCTGATAGAGGTAGCTTAACTGAAACGAGTTCGCCGGAATGGAAAGGGATGTTCTCTATAGCTCTCATTCCTAAGTTAGATTTGGCTATGAAGGAGATGCCCCCACCTTTAGAGGTCACTCTATCTTGTCTAAGGATAGAGAAGTTCTCCAGAATTGCTAAGGACAGGGCAGTATCTGCTGCAAGATGCAGCCAGGTCTCTGAAGGCTATAAAGTCTAACTGGTTAGCTATGATGAGATCAGCAATGTCAATAGCGTGAGCAACTAAAGATCTTTCATTGATGAGGACTCCTGTGGCGAGACTGTAGTGATAGGGAGGATGGTGACAGGGAAGCTACATTAGATTTACGTTTGTTGTTCCTTTTGCATGGTTTAGACGGGTACAAGGTGTCGCAGAGGGGGTTGGTAGGTGAAGGGAATACGTTGTGTCTGGATCCTTGCCTAAGATTTCTAAGAGTGGTAGGGCACGGGTTGGTTAGGTTTATGTCTAGTGGTGAAGCAGTGAATCCATTGAAGGGGGTTAGAATATTAGGTTGTGTTTCAATTGTACCTGTCACTTTTGTCTGTTTGTCCTGTGAGAGGACGAGTGGCGGCAGAAAGTAGGTAGGTCTGATTTGGTGGGAATGCGGTAAGGGTTTCGGGACTGGGCACGTATTGTTGTTCATATTGTCAGAGGATCCTAGTCCAAGAAAGAGTATTAGCAGTTTAATCTTGTATTGTGCCGTATTACCCGCTGACTGAAGTGCAATGTGATTGCAGCTCAATAATAAAATGGCAACAAACTTAGTGTGAGACTGTGTCATGACTAGGCTGCTCACTATTGTACTGGGACATAAGGAGCCAGGTGGACAGTAGTATAAGAGGTTAACAATTAGATGGCAGATTTAGCGAACTGCCTAAAGCAGTGAGCAGAGACTGTCTATTCGTAGGCAAGCCAGTAAGTACATAGCAGTGGGATGAAGGTTGTTATACTAGTGGTAGATAGTAAAGTCACAGAAGGCAGCATATAGGACTAAGATAATAATGGTAAGTAACCTGATGAGGTCTTTCTCGACTAGTTAGGGATCAGGATGGTAGCAGTTTTGAGGCAGTGAAACATTAGGCATGTACATGACCTACGACATCAAGATAATACAATGCGTATTAGAAGTACAAGCTACGATGAGCGCAATCAAACATGTGTCAGGTATGAATACATCCTACAGCGTCAGAGCAGTCCTCCTAAAAAATGGCATATAGTGAGGTAGGAAATGCTTACATTAGTTGTACTAGGGACATAAAATGCTAGAAGGTGAAGTGTAACATAATACCATGAGGCAAAACACAGTTCTTACCCACAGCTAGGTTGTATAGGTAGAGCAAAGTATACGGTTGCGCAGCACTATGGAACGGTAGCGTGGATAGTCTCAGAGGTGCAGGCAAAACACCTTGTTGGCCCTTACGGCACGGATAGGTCCAGACAGGTAGAGGCCTTGTACTTAAGGGCCTCAGTCAGTAGGGACCTGGCTTGAAATGGGGAGCGCTTTGAGGTTTGGAACGCGGCAACGACTGTCTGCTCCTGCAGCAGTCAGGATCCAAATGGTGTGGTAGTTGCTCCTGAAGCGTTGGTGATGACAGGGCTCCAGCCCAGTGTCAGAGGGGGGAGGGGAGCAGTAAATGAGTGTCCAGACAGATAGAGGCCTTGTTCTTAAGGGCCTTAGACGGTAGGGACGCGGCTTGCGCCTTCCAGTAGCCTGCAACGGCCTATCAGCATGATCGTAGAGGTTGCCAGGCAACCAAAGTAAACAAATTCAGGCACAATTGCCGGCGGCCATTCTCAGCAATAATATACTAACACAGGACCATAGTTACCACATGTGTGATGGAGGGAGCCAAGAGTAAAGTTGGCCTGGCGTGGCTCAGTTTGGACTTGACTTAAATAAAGTTGCTCCTCGTTACTTCAGTCACCGTATGTGTCTTTCCAGTGTTGGAGCACGTCGCAACATTTTGGCGATGAGGATGGGTTTGAGCCTATTGAGGCGGCAGAGTGGGTATAACCCATGGTGATAGCTAAAAAACCTGATGGAGGGATTTGCATGTGTGTATACTTATGCTCCCTAAACATCAACATATGGGTGGACCGACACTCACTACCAAGGGTGCAAAAGATGATAACCTGGCTAAATGGAGCAAGGTATTTTACGACCATAGATCTATCTAGTGCTTATCATCAAATTAATTGCATCCTGATTTAAGAGCTCTGATTTCATTAGTAACCCATTTGGAGCATATAGATTTAAGAGGAAGGGTGCCCTTTGGGTTGGCCTCTGCTGCTGCAGTATTTCAGCATATGATGGAATATTTATTTGGAGAAATGAAAAATGTAATATGTTTTCAAGATGTGTTTCCTGATATTTATGACAGATTCAGATCAGCATGTATAATGAAGTATAATGAAGCTATTGACGGTTCTGCAAAATGCATGGTTAACAGTTAAGAAAGAGAAGTATAAATTCAAAGTAAATGTGGTATTGTATTTGAATCATGTGATTAATGAATCTGGCATCAGGCCAAAGACTAATCTGGTAGAAGGTAGAGTAAAGGCCTCTGCACCACACGATAAGGACGCCTTAAGAGCATTTCTAGGTGAGGAGCTGTTTGCCACATTGGTTGCTCCGCTAAGAGATTTACTGAAGAATATTGTTGTTTTTGCATGGATTGAATCTCAAGATAGTGCTTGTAAGAGTATAAAAAGGGGCCTTCTTGATGCTCCAAACCTGGGGATGTTCGATCTCTGCAAGAAAACAGTATTGACCACAGACGCAAGTACAGTAGGACTGGGGGCTGTGCTCAAGCAATTGAAAGTTGAACAGGAAATTGTTTGCTGTTGCATTTACCTCAAGAGCTCTACAAGGAGCACAGAGTAATTACTCTACGATAGAACGTGAGGTGCTAGCTTGCTGTTGGGTTGTGAATAATTTTTTTGTGGGGCATTCCATTCTTGATGAAGACAGATCACAAGCCTTTGGTGCATGTTTTGGTGGGACATAATAGGTGTGTTTCTCCCAGGATAAACCGTTGGACTCTTGCCCTAGAAGAGAAAACCCCCCTTCCGCCATTGCCCTTCCCCATTCCCATTTCTGCCCCATAGGGCTCTATGGGAATGGGGAAGGCGCTAATTACGGCACTGCAATTTTGCGGTGCCGTAATTAGCTCCGAGGTCCCTTAGCGGGTTGGATTTTAACGCCTGCAAAAAGCAGGCGTTAAATCCCCCAACCCGCAAAGGGACCTCGTAGTAAGGCGGTAGGGATTTACCGGTACCGGTATTTTACCGGTACCGGTAAATACCTACCGCCATCCGTTTAATGAGGCCCTATGAGTGAACTGGGGATGCTGGATGGTGCACAGAGGCCAAGAGAAGAGAATTCGAGCTGGAGAGACCCTGGAAGGCCTGGGGGAAGAAGGACTGCCTAATTGCAGTGCCTGTGCATACATGGGAGGCTGCAGTGTGGCCTTCGAGACCCCAGCAGGGAAAGATGGTTAGGATCTCGTTGGTTGGATAGGTCTCGAACAGTGGGTAACGAGATAGAGGGTTAGGAAAGGGAAAGTGGACAGGCAAGGGAACATATGGGAAAGAACAACAATAATATCCACACAATTCCCCCACACATTCACACAGTGCTTTACAAATAGCTTTTGATACAAAAGAGGCACTTAGCTCTGTGGGTGAGTGCTGGCCTCCTGCCTGTGCACTCTCAGGTCCGGAACTCGGAGCAGTTCAAATGTTGCATGAGAGGTTTAGTATTAGTGACTTGTGTTACTTCACATAGGCAAAATACAAACCATAAAACACACAACAGTGAGGCATGCCACCTCTGGGTTTAGTTAGTGCAAGCACATACACATTCTGGGTTAATCAGCTCACAGAGCTTAACAGCATCCAAGAACTGACAAGAGCTTAGCGCTCGGTTACGTTAAGGGATTCAGAACGTGTGGCCCAAGTTCACCGCACGTGGCTTAAAAAGAATAAGACCCATCATGCTGCCAAAGTTTTGCCGCACATGGCTGTGCTCAGAAAGCTCTCTGTGCTGCCAAAATTTGCTGCACGTGGCTGAAAGTAAGTTGGGTAAAGAAACGCTGCGCGCGTTAGTCTTAATGCTGCATGCAAACCCAAACCGCATTGCTTAAATACAACAGAACGCAGTGGAGGGTTGGGACCCCCAATGCTCTCCTTTCGCTTCCGTGCTCTCCCCCTGTAGCTGCGCGTCTAATTCCCCTGTGCGCTCGTTCGCCGGGAGTTTGCTGCACTTATCTGCTATGAGCGAGGGGCCGGAATGCTGGCTCCTTGGGGCATGGGCCCTTGCGTGATCCCTGTTTACAGGAGCTCCGGTGGATGCGTCTGTTCCGGTCGGGAGGTTAAGTACAAGCCCCGTGTCTTTGTCCTTCGCGCATGCGCATGCGCGAGCCCCTCCCAGCCTGGGAGTGAAAAAGTAGTTCCCGGCTTGGAGTCTGCTGTGAATCATGGTCCGTAGGCTTTTCTGCCTGGAAAAAGGACAGAGTAGCCTCCTATAAGGCTGGAGGCTGGTCCTTTGGGTTTGTCTTGTTTTCGGTTCTTTTCTCCTGCGCCTGGGGCTTCTCACTGAGCCCTGATTCCCCCTTATAACACCCTGTACCCTGACAGTCAGTGCCTACACCAGAGCTCCTCCCCTGAGCAAAACAGGAAATCCCAGGCCTTTGAGGGGCAGGTGGCGAGACCCTGGCCTAAACAAGTTATCCCCTTTACCTACATCTGCTCCCAAAACCCCAGAATGCTGTACAGGGGAGCTGACGAAGTGGGAGCAAAATAAGAAAAGTGCATTTGGGAAGTGAAGTCCAAAGACTTTAAAACATTGCAAATCAAGAGGGGTCTGAGCGTGACTGAGGAAGACCCATGTGAGAAACTTTAAGGAGGGGTCCGAGCCCGGCTTAGGGAGACCCCTAAGAGGACAGAGTTGAGTTGGAAAGTGAGAGCTCCGAGCCCGACTGAGGGAGACCTGTGATGAACTGTGAGTGATTGAGAGGTCTGAGCAAGGCAGAAGGAGACCTGTAGAGAACTTTGAGAAAGTCGGAGTGGTCCTGCAGAGGTCTTTAGTAAAAGCTTACACATTCAAAAGTCTTCGACATCAGTGAAAGGTCTGAGCCCGACTGAGAGAGACCAGAAGTGTGATAAGTTAGGGGAAGGGAACCCCACAAATGTGAATTAAACTTGGGGACGGGAACCCCTGCAAACGCTGTGATTGCAAGGTCCGAGCACGGCTGAGCGAGATCTGCGTTGAATCAGGTGCTTGTTGATTGAGAGGTCCGAGCCGGCTGAGGCAGACCTATGTGAACTGTTAAAGCTTTGAGAGGTCCGGCTCGACTGATGGAGAACTATATGAACTTTTTGTTGAACTGTGAAAGAACTTTTGGAACGCTAGAATGCGTGACTTTGAGGCCGGGCGGGACTTGAGCCATGTTTTGAACTGCCTTTGTTTTGAGAACCTCAGTGAGTCATCCTATCTACGGGGTCGCCATTTTCCATGCTGTCCATGGTGAGGAGGAGAGCAGACCCAGCCATCTTGACTTTAATGTTATAACACTGATTTTCCTTTATATACACCTTTTTCCTTGCCCCCATTTGTTGCAATAGCGTAAGGGCAGGCCATAGGTTTATTTAGTATAGGCAATTTTATTTTGACAGACATTACTAGGACTGTGTTATTTTGTTATTTGATGGAAGAGCATGCTCCCATCTTTAGATATAGGGCCAGATAGGAATTTTTCCAACCCTTGTTGTTTAATAAACGGCATTGAACCTTGCATCCCTTTTGTCTGTCTTCATTTGTGATACCGTGGCTCTCTTACAACAGCCAGTGGCAAATCACATGTTGGGGTACCTGGCGAAATTTCTGCATAAAGGACTACGGACCACATTTATGCAAGCCTGTCTAAACCTTTTAAAAACCAATGCGATCTTGGCAATAAGAGGTAAATCTAGAACCAACAAATGCTGGTATTGCAAAAAACAAGACCAAGTGGAAACAACTAGACACCTGCTATTGTACTGCCTTGGAACAACCAAGATGAGAAACACCTACTTAAGATGCCTATTTTCTGGCATACAGACAAACCAAGAAAAAGCCTGGTGGTTTCACCTGATGAGTGGCGAGAAGACATCGTGGGTGATCGCAGTTGCAAAGTTTTTTCAGAAATTAAATCTGGAAAAAGATACGGAGTAAGAAAAAAATAATAGATGAGAAACATTGACATAACTACTGTACCAAGAAAAGTGAAGACTGAGGGATTATTATTAGGACAATAAGAACGGGAAATTGAAACGGATCCGGGGATATAACCCCGAATGATCATCGTATCAGCCTTCCAAAAATTGTAATTCAATTAAAGTAAATAAAAAAAAAATGTTTTAATAAATCAGATGTTGCAGTAAAGTCAACTTTTGAGTCTGATTCGGATACGAATGCAGCCCTGGGAGAAAATGGCTATGGATATTACTGGTCCACTGTCTGGATGCTAGCAGAGCAGCAGGTTTCTGTTTACATTGATTTATTACCACAGTAAATGGCCATATATGGGGTGGGATAATTAATTAATAGCCACAGCAGTTGTGGAGTTTTTAGATTGTATATTTGGGAGAGAGGGTTTTCTGTGAATGGTATTGAATGACAATGGAGCGCAGTTTCAGTCGAGTGTATTTGCAGACTACCTGCGTAGTTTGGGTTTAAGACATCAGACTATGGCACTGTGTTGTCCCAGGCGGAATGGACTTGTGGAGAGATTCAACAGAGTAGTGAAGGGGACTCTACAATTGACTTTTGTGTCCAAGTTAGATTTGGTAAAGACTGTAAGAGGTATGGTGTGGGCCTACAGAACCACGCCACATTCTGTGACAGGTGTGTCACCATTTGTGTCTTTGAGAGGGGAGAGGCCCATTAGTGAGTTGGCTCCGGAATGGGGGGTCACTTCGGGCGCAAAAGTGATAAGGCAGAAGCTCACACGAAGGTCAGAGGAGTTGCTGGAAAAATACAAAGATGCTTTGAAGGCAAAAAAATTGAGCCCTTTCAAGCAGGAGATAAAGTGAGGGTAAGGAATCCCAGATTAGAGGGAAGAGTGATGCGTATTTGTCAAGTCCTAAAAGGATACAGAAGATGCTAGGTATTACGATTGTGTTAGAATATGGAACAAAATGGAGCATGAGGCAACTTGTTAAGTGCCAGGAATCAGAGGGTAGAGTGTGTGACAGGAGTGTTACAGAAAATGTGTGGAGTGACAAGAGTAGTGAAAGAGATGCTTGAGTGAAGAATCAGGGTGCTGAAGGATTTGTGAGATATAGCTCCATGGACATTATAGACATGAGGCGAGAGGCATCATCAGAGTCATCGAGAGCTGATGTCTCTGGAGCTGACGTTGGACTTATGGGCCGCGAGACACATGTGGGACTAGTGACTTCGGCTGACCAATTGGACAATGAAGAGTCTACATCTGGGAATGGTGAAAGGGGAGTCAAAATACAAGTTAGACCTTTGTAAACAAAGATTTTGTACTGAAGCGGTGCATGAAGGAATATGGAGGAGTTCAAGATTGCGGAGTGTTTCTACCAGGTTGAAGGATTATGTGTTAAATTCATTATTTTAGGGGGAGGTGTGTTTTGTCTCCTGCAGTGCAGGGCCTGTATAGGTTGCACACGCTGCAGTCATGGCGTTCTGTGTTCCTGTGCGCATGAAACCCGTGAGTGCCGTGTTCGAAGGTGACTCGGGGCTGGCACGGGGGTGCAGAGTCGTTGGGGAAGCCGAGAGTTGAGGTGGCCCTTTGTGGCTCACAGTTTGGACTTGCCTTACATAAAGTTTCTCCTCGGTACTTCAGCCTCCGTCTGTGTCCTTACAGTGTCGCACTACGACACAACAGTATCCTTTGTCAATCTCAGGAAGTGATATAAACCAGCAGCTTTCAGATTAAGGTCCACTGTTTTTAGTTATGCCAGCTCTCTGTATTCCCACTTGTTGGTAGTTTTGTAATCCACTTTCAGTTTTTGTGTCTGTTTGTGGGTGTGTGTGTGTGTGTGTGCGCTCTCACCAGAAGCTCCCTCTACCCTTAAAGGATGTCCATATTACCCAACATGTATGGGCTGTGGAAGGTGTCATGCAGAAAAGGTGTATCTGGTCTCTCCTATTGTATTTTTCAATTTGGGCATATGCCCATTAACCCAGTGACTAATTTGAATTAAATCAGATTTTAATAACAAACTGTGTTTAAAAGAAGTCCAACTTTAAGCCTGCTCTTAAACTAGGAATTGCCACAAGACATATTCCAAGAATGGGTATTAAGTACCTTGAATAGTTATTAGCACAGATATGGTTATTAACACATATAATGATCAAGATCAATATTACACGATCAACAATGAACATGGTTCCACTTCTAAGAGCTGGAGACAAATTCCGAAAAGAAATCAAAATACTCCAAAAATTAATTTTGAACTTTTTTTGGTCATATTGATATGGCATGTATTTTTGAACATATATCGATCAATCAGAATCTTTTTTCCAATGGATCTTGCCCCTGATTTTCTGACATTTAGACACGCAAACCTCAATGGGTCATAACCCGCAATCTTGTGATAATCTTATCCGTTGATCCACCCCCCTACGTTCAAGTACCCTCGTGGCAGTAAATCATTGCACCTCAAGCTGAAATCATTAGACGCTTACACCACTTGTGACAAAGCAAGTGCACGTGTCATATGTGCACAATCTATTGACGTGTCTCCATAGAAATTCCAAGACGCCTCTTTCCTTGATAAATATCAACAAACCCTTTCTGATCAGACAACATTGGAGTTTCTGCTCACTTTGTGTCCGTCTATTTCATTACAAGCCTCCACAACTTCTTTTTTCTCTGTACTTACAGTAGCTCAAATGACTTCTCTGTAAGCGCTTTCAATTTCAATAATTATTACATTATTGACAAATGGCTTTACCAAACAATTTGCATCAGTTATTATTTCATGTGCCAATGAAAACTTTCCAACTTTGGGCCTATTCATGTTGTCTTTGTACTGTGGGTTCTTATAATATGTCGGTTTCTTTTTCTCAGAATTGTTTTATACATGACATTTTCAAATAAAACATAATCTAATTATGTTCGCCAAATTACTAAAAAGAAAATCTCCCAAAGTTGATTTTCTGCTTCTACAATGCTCGATAATTATGGCATCCATTCAGCAGTACCTTTACGAGCTGGAGTATACCGAAGAGGAAATGGTTGAGAGAGAAAGTAGCTGAAAAGACAGTGAATCGAGTGAAAGTCATGACAATCGCTCACAGGATCCTGATCCTCGTTGCATGGAAGACGTTGACACTTGGTGTATCTGCCATCGATGTGAGGTAATGCCAACTTTGCAGAGAGCTGTTGTTGCCGAGAAAGCTGTGACTGCTTGACCCACATATCCGAAAAAGAGCCTCCACCACTATGCGTTACATAGCTGTATGACTTCAGGGCAGCCTGACTTACAAGATCTGTGCTGAGAATGCTGACAGTGCAGATGCACCTACCTATAGCAACTGTTTGCCTTCCTGCTCCTAGTAATGAGTAAGTATTGTGTCTATATGTTTTATTGGGACAACCTTGCATTATAGCCTTTTATATTGTTCTCCAACCCCATTGTGATAGCATGGGTTCACTCACGATATATATTTTGAGTTATTGGGAAATGTATCATTCTTTGTTCATGCCATCTTCTATTTTGCAAGTCAACAATAACATTTGACTTACTTTGAGCTATTATGAAATCTTATTCCTAGCTTTTATTTTTCAAAAGGTCGTATACATTATTATATTAGCCTTACTTCAAAAGTATTAGACTGTGACTACTTTACTCACAAAGTATGTTTTTGAATTCACACAAATGCCTTGTATTTTACAAGATAGGCCAAACAAGATAAATGCAATTATTGAATTCATTCAACAAAAGTATTTCTCTATCTTTCACACAGATGGTACAGGCTTGTGGCCTATCAAACATTTACCTGATGTATTCATGGAAGACGGGGATTGCGCGTTAGACGTGTCATACCTGCCTCGATAGTTCGAGCCATCTGTGAACAATTTCTTAGTTCCTCCGTATAATACAAGGGATTTTTTTTTTCAACATGTTGTTTATTGGCATTTGTATATAACCGACGCATTATACATTTTAATGACTTGCAATTGAGAACCAAACAAAAGAGATAGCAAAAAAAAATAAAAAATACAACAATACTAATGCCTCAATGGAGGCTAACTTAGGTTTGGGAGGGGGGTGTTCCGGAGGGGACCGCTAGGGGTTGCGATTGTCTCATTTCAGCAACTCAGAACTTCTGATCACTGTTCGTGTATGTGGGGACTGATGTATATCCAGGCCGGGGCAGCTCCGCCTTATTAGTCCATCCTCGTCAGCCATCTAAGTGATGGAGGTTGTCTGGCAATGCCTGGAAATTTCTGTACATAGTCAAAGAAGGGGTCTCAGATGTTGTATTTGTATTTGTATTTATTGATTTATTAAGCGCTTTACGCCAAAGCGCTGTACAATTGAACAACAAATTACATAAACAAACCATAACAGTAGAGCAAATACATTATGAATCAGTCGACTAAACAATGAAAAGAGCAATTAACTGAGGGGGTTAGGTTGGGAAGGGGAGAGGGAGTGGATGGGAGGGGAGTGGTGAAAAATAGTAGGAGGAGGGATAGGGAGGGTGAGAGGGGGGATAGTTAGGGGAAGAATAGGGAGGAGAGGGGGGAAGTAGGAGGGGGGAGGTGATTCAGGGAGGAGAATGGAGGAGAGATTTATGGGAAGAACGGAAGTAGGTGAAGGTGGGGGTAGAGCGGATGGCAAGAGGAAGGGAGTTCCAGTGTAGAGGTGCTAGGAGTTGGAAGGAGCGGAAGCGAGAGGAGGCACAGGGGGAGGGAGGTACAGTGAGAAGGAAGTGGTCAGCTGAACGAAGGGAACGGGAGGGAGAGTAGAAGGAGAGAAGGGAGGAGAGATAAGGAGGAGCGAGACCATAGAGAGATTTAAAAGTTGTGAAACTTATTCCTGTTTCCCTGGCGGATTGCTGTGATTTTCTCGGCTGCAGCGATATCCCAACATTTTACCCACCAGAGCAGGATTGCTGGACCTTCTGGGAGTTTCCAGACTTTGGCCATCGAGATTTTGGCTGCCGTTAATAAGTGCGTACAGAGGGTTGCCAGGTTGCCAGTCAGGGGAAGCTGTCCGTCTCCTGTGTCTCCCAGTAAAATAATGCCTAGGTCCCATGGTATTGACAGGCCTGTGATCTGATGGATCTGCTCTAGGACTTCCCTCCAGAATCTTTCTGCCTTCGGGCATTTCCAGAGGAGGTGAAACAGTGAGCCTGTAATTGTGCAGCCTAGCCAACATTGGGGTGGAATAGTGGGCTTACATTTGTGTAGGGTTTCGGGGGTCATGTACCACCTGTAGCATATTTTAATAGCTCCTTCTTTGTTTGTTACGCATCTGGAGGCCTTATGAGTTCTTGCCCAGATGTGGAACAAGCTGGCTGCATCTAGTTCCCTACCCAGGTTGTACTCCCACCGTTTCATGTAGGGCTCCTTCACTTCTGGGTTTGTCCTGTCTAGTAGCCTGTACAGGGTCGCAATCTTGCCTTTGGGCGGTGAGGTTGTTAGTGTGTATTCTAACGCCGTGAGCTCTCTGTTTCCGTGGGCCTGCATCAAGTCGTGGGACAGCCAGTGTCGGAGCTGAGTGTATCGGAACCTCGCCGTGTCTGGCACCTGGAATGACCTTTTACAGTCCTCGAACGTGAGAAGGGAGTCGCCATCATAAAAGTCTGATACAAGCCTTAGTCCCCCCGCCTTCCATCTGGAGAAGCTGTTTTGTCCTTGTCCTGGGGTGAAGTCTGGGTTATCCCAAACTGGTGAGAGCGGGCCTGTCGTAGTTCTGCATTGCCACTTTCTTGCTGCCTTCTTCTAGCTGTCTACTGTGTTTCTCGTATTTAGGACATCTGATGTGTGGTAGAGATTCCAGAGAATAATGGCACCAGTCCTCCTGCAATTTCAGCCAACGGGGCTTATTATCTCCCTGTTGCCACGTGAATGCCGCTGCCAGTTGAGCGGACAGGTAGTATCTTTCGACTTCGGGTACTCCCAAACCTCCAGTTCCTGGGCTTTTGAGTAGTGCCTTCTTGGCCACTCTGAGCTTCTTGCCCCCCCAGATGAATTTGAACATGCTTGCTTGTAGTTTCTGTTTGGCTTTTTTGGGGAGTGTTACAGGGAATGCCTGGCAGTGATATAGTAGCCTGGGGATCAGATTCATTTTGAGCGTTGTGATCCTCCCCAACTAGGATATTTCCTGATCTTGCCAGCGGACCATATCTGCTTGTAGGTCTTTCAGTCGGTCTGGGAAGTTCAGTTTAAAGGTGCGCGTTTGGGCAGGCGAACGCCCAGGTAGTTCAGGTATGATTTGGCCCATGGAATCGGCAGGGTCGTTGCTAGAGAGTCCATTGTTACTTTTGGGATGTTGATACCCGGCGCCACAGATTTCTTATAATTAATAAAGAACCCTGAGGACTCTTTGAAGCGGCACAGTTCATCCCATAGTGCTGCCATGGACCTATCTGGGTGTTCTAATATTAACAGTACATCGTCGGCATATAGGGCTGCCTTATAGATGTCATTCTTCAGCTTGAGGCCTTCGGTTGCGGTGTTTTGGTGGATCCTCGTTTCAAACAGTTCCATTGAAAGAGCAAAAATAAGGGGTGACAATCGGCAACCTTGGCGGGTGCCTCTAGTGATATCAATCTCAGGGGACATGGCTCTGTTGATTCTCAACTTTGTGGTAGGGTGCTTATAGTTTGCCATCGTCCATTTCCGAAATATCGGCCTCAGTCCATAGTGTTTCAGAGTTTCGCCCATGTATCCTCAGTCTAGCTTATCAAACGCCTTGTGAGCGTCAAGCGATACTATTGCTAGTTCTCTTCCATTTCTGTTGGCTGTTTCAATAATGTTCAAGGTGCGCCTGACGTTGTCCATGGTCTTGCGCCCCGGGATAAAGCCTGTTTGGTCTGGGTGAATAAGACTGGAAGCAGTTTAGCGAGTCTGATCGCAAGCAGTTTTGAGAAGATTTTGGAGTCCACATTCATTAGGGCGATGGGGCGATATGATGAGCAGCATTCTGGGTTTGCTCCCAGCTTCGGAATCAAGATCGTGATTGATTCCGTCATCGAGGGGGTGATTGTTCCTGTTACCAGAAACGACTTAAAGAGAGAGGCCAAGTGGGGGGCTAAGATGTGGTTGAATTTTTTATAGAATGGAGCTGTAAAACCATCAGGGCCCGGGGCTGAGTTCTTTAGCGAACGGATGACTTCTGCTACCTCTTCCGGGGAAATAGTGTCCTCCAGGTAATCGACCTGCGGGTGGCATGCCGGTCTTGGGACCTTACTCAGGTAAGCCTTATGTCAGCTTGCCTCTGTGGGGATCCATTGCATTACGTTTCTGTGGTGTTCGGTCATGATGGCCATTTTCTCTGGGTCTGAGCAACGGAGGGTTCCGCCTTGATCCAGTAGGGACGTGATGTTATTTCTGGTGTGGACTTTCTTGAGTTTATGAACCAGCAATCGGTTGGCTTTGTTGCTGTTTAGGTAATAATACTGCTTCGTGTATGTTAGCGCTCGAGCTGTTAGGTCCGCCAGGTGCATTCCCAGGGCTGCTTTAGCTTTACGGAGCTCATTCCATGACCTTGCTGATAGACGCGCTTTATGAATTGCTTCATTCTGGGCGACCTCCGCTTCCAGCACTTCCTGTCTGTGCTGGTGCCTGCGCTTATATGCCGCTGTACAATTCATAGTTACTCCTCGGACCACCGGCTTCATGGCGTCCCAGACTGTGGCTTTTGTGGGTCCTTTGCCTAGGTTCTCTGCGAAGTAGTTGGTTAATGCCTCTGCTAATTCATAGCTTGCAGCCATGTCTGTGAGGAGGTAATCCTGCAGCTTCCAAGTTCTATGCTGTGGCGCCGGTAGGCCTTCTGTTTGGAGGTGTGCTATCACCGGGGAGTGGTCGGAGATCACCCTTATGCCAATATGTGTGTCCACAATGCAGGGAAATAGCACACTTGACACGAGGAGGAGATCTATTCTGGAAAAACCTCTATGGACATGATAAAAGAAGGTATTGTCCCTTACCCCGTCGTGTGCCACCCTCCAACCATCTACTGTACCCGTCTCCCTCAGAAACTCAGCGAAGCCAGAAGCTTTTGTAGAGTCTGTTCCAGAGGGTGGAAGGGTTTTATCCATCAGTGGTTCCGGAGTGAGGTTAAAATCTCCTCCAATTAACAGACGACCTTCTGCAAAAGATGTGATCACAGGGAGAATCCTGTGCAGGAAGCGTTCCTGGGCTTCATTTGGGCAGTAGATAGCTATGATAGTTAATGGGAAATCGACCAGGAGGCCTTTGAGTAGGAGATACCTTCCCTCAGGGTTTCTTTTCACTGTGGCCCTCGATAGGATCGCCTTTTGACTAAATAGGATTGCCACTCCTCCTCTCTTCTGACCCGAGGATGCAAAAAACTTCTTCGGGAATCTACGGTATTTGACGCGTTGCTCATCTGTTGCCAGTAGGTGTGATTCCTGTAGGCATACTATATCTGCCTCCAGTTGGGCCAGGCGATGTTCCACAGATTTCCTTTTCCTGGGAGAGTTTAAACCCTGAACCTTCCAGGAGGTACTCGTTAAGTTAAGCTTAGAATCGCCTGTTTCCACTAGGGGTTGCACAACTGGTAAGGGCTGCTGGGCTCTGTACGTCCCAGGCCCGCTCGGGCGGTCCTAAATGAGGCTGAGTTCTGTTATGCTGACTTGTGTTCGCCTGGTGTCCACCTCCTTTCTCCCCCCTATGAAGCGAAGTTTGGCCATCTGGGCCCGCCTTCGATCAGTGGGGACACCGGCTGGGCCAACGCATCCTGCTGTGGATAGACTTCTGGGCCTCTGTTGTTGTCGATGATGGGTGTCTGAGGCATTGATGTGCTTTACACCGGGGACCTGTGTGTAGCTCATAGACACAGGTCTCACTGAAGAAGTGGTGGCACTTGTTTGATACCTTAGACAGTTTTGCGCGGGCGACCACCCCTCGGTGGAGGACCTCTAATTCTTTTATGACGCCGCTCAGCTCGCAACCAAGAATGGTTGGGGTCTAATGATTCTTCTTGTTCGGAGTGGCCCTCCTCATTACTTCTACCCTTCCTCCCTTCGGGGTTCAGCAGTTTCTCTGCTTCCTGTATCTTGCGTATTTGGCGGACACTCCCATTCCAGGTGAAGACCCAGGCTGCGGGAAAGCTCCAGTGGTACGGCGTGCCCTTCTCCCTCAGCCACTCCATGACTGGCTTCAGTGCTTTCCTTTTTAGGAGTGTGCTGGCGGCAAGATCTTGATATAAGGAGATGGAGGCGTCTCAGAAAAGCACTCGCGGGGAGCTTCTTGCCTCACGCATAATTTCTTCCTTGAAGTAGTGCAGTCTGGCTAGGACATCAGGTGGAGTTGAAGAGTTAGCCCTGACTCTGGTGCGGTGGACCCTATCAAGCATTATGGGGGGGTCATCTGGCAGCGTGAGGATAAACTGGAAGAGGTCACACACGAACTGCTCTAGTTCTGCCTCCGGTATAGATGTTGGGATGCCTCAGAGGCGTATATTGTTGCGTCGGGAGCAGTTTTCTGCATCTTCCTGTTTGAGTTCCAGGGCTTCACATCTGGCCTTTAACATAGCTAGTCTGTCTGCTCCTTTTTTCGATCTCATATCCATGCTCACAGACAGAAGTTTCAACTTCTGCAGTTCTGGTTTCCAACTCTCTCCCTCTGCCTTCCAGGAGTTTGATAGTGCTTTTCACTTCTTCCGTGCCCCTTTGCAACTCCTTAGTTAGAGCTGTCAGGAGGTCTTGTAGGCCCGATTTAGTGGCCGATTGGTTAGGTGCTTCTTGATGTGAATCTGCTTGTGTACTTTCACCTACTTCTGGGGGGTTCCTTCTTCTCGGCCTGTCTGACGTGGGGGTGGCCAACAAGGTCGCAATGTCCGCTTGCTTCGTCTCCTTTTCGGCCATGGTGGGGAATGGGGAGACGCTCCGACCGTTGTATGGCGTGCTGGAGGAGCCGGGCCGAGGCGCCTCCTTGCACGTGGACGTTGATTTGACGGACTCTCCGGCTCTGAGCGGCCACTTCTAAGAGTGGAGTTGGCTTTGGGGGTCAGCCCTTGTGACCGCAGATACTTCACAAGATCTGGAACGGCGCAGATCTGGCAGTTTGGGTCAGATTGCTTGTTACTAGGTCCGGGGTCTTTCAGGAACGGGAATGGGTAGTTCACTGTTTTATGTGGCCCTGGGGACTTGGGTGGGGGTGTGCAACATTGCCCCTGTTGTTCTGCAGTAAAGGCCCACCTAGTCCTCCGTGAAGTTGATGAGCTTCAGACTCCCCTGGTTCAAGACCCGCCAGCTCCCCCCCCCCTGCAGGTGGGCCTTTGTTGTCCTTATAGGCAGGGGCGGATGATGCTGCATTAACTGCTGCACTACTGCCGCGGCCTACAACCCCCACTTCCCCTTCTGCTGGTGCGTATGATGCTCCCCACTTGGTGAACCTCTCATGGAAAGGGGCACAGGGCCCCCTCATGCCACTAACCTGACAGTAATTGATATGCCGGTGTTGGGGCTCCACGCCACTTTGGACTGATATATGACGCAGTTACTGGCCCCCAGGACAAGTGTTGGCGGTGTGGGCTACCCCGACTGGGCAACCCCGTTAACTGCTTTTCTCCCACTCTGATAATCTGCCGGGTCCCGGGTCTGCCTCCCAGAGGCCTGACCCTGCATGCTGTGCCTCCTCCTCTGCACTGTACCCTTCGCTGCCGAGGACAGGAGGGCCCCCGTGTCTCCAAAGGGGGAGCCGGGGTTCGGCGATGGGCCCGCGCCCCGTACCCATGTGGAAGGGAACCAAGGGCCCGTTGCCACCCCCACTCACCCTGCGTCGTGCCTCCCGGTGGCCACGGGTGGGACCAAGGCACTGCAACGGCCCTCCAGTCGCTGCGGACCACCCCGTGATGGGGGATTAATGAGTTACCAGACTCCGGGGCACTCCAGCCCAGCTCTCCGCCCGCAAACCCAAGCTGGTGCGGGTTTGCCGCTTGCTGAACATTGGCTGCCATGGATGGGTAGGCGCTGGGGGGGCCCACAAGCTGCTGCTTCTTCCAGTTGGGATCCGCTCCAGACACCAGGTCCAGGGGGCCTGAGCGGGTGCGCTGCCAGATGATCGTCGGCTGCTACGGATGGGTAGGTGCGGGGGGGGCCCACGAGCCGCTGCCTCCTCCGGCCAAGAACCACTCCAGTCGCTGGCCCCAGGGGCAGCCCCGGCTACCACCCTGCCCGCGGACCAGAGCTGGAGCGGGCCCGCCGCTTGCCGGACGGCGGCCACCACGGGTGGTCAGGTGCAGGGGTTCTCATAAGCTGCTGCTTCTTCTGGCCTGGCCTCGCTCCAGACGCCGGGCTCAGGGGCAGCACTCCAGGCTGACTCTCCTCCCGCAAGCCCCGGCTGGAGCAGGTTCGCCTCTTACTGGACGTTGGACGTCACAGATGGGTAGGTGCGGGGGGGGCTTTCTGCTTCTTCCGGGCGGGGTCTTCTTCTCGGGCTATCAAGCTGCCTTTCGGAGTGTAGTATGATGATAGCCGCCATTTTGGCTGTCGTTCCACCCGGCGCTGAATCCAGCGCTGGGATCACCAGGCTTCAGGGCCCGACGAACGTTGGCTTTTAGCTCAAACTATGCTTCATCGCCTTGGTTTTCAGGTACCATCACTCAATGCTGTCGGCGTGCACTATCACCGTGGGAATTTCGCGTGGATGCGTGTCCTCAGCCGGGAGCTCTTACGGAGCCGAACCGACCGCCATGGCGCCAAACCACACCTCCCACAATACAAGGGATTTTTACAGACAGTAACACTACCAGATAATTGTAATTTGTACCTTGTACTTACCATCACATTTTTTTTTAAATGCCATTTTATTACAATATTTTACATTCAATAAAAGAATATGTGTATCAAATAATTTGCCATTTGTTATTTTGTAAGTATTTCAAGTCTGTTTATTTTATCTCAAGTTTATGGTTCTCTTTACGAATTTCAAGTTTCTCATATGTTCCCCAACAACATACAACAAGGCACAAACCCTGAAGTCAAAATACCAACTACTCAGTACTTGCGTTAGAAGAGGAATTGCATTTCTAATTCTTATTATTTCTTCACATGTCACTTCTTTGTTTCAAGTAATCTAAGTGTCATTAGATTTCATTTGCACATTTTCAAGTTTTCTTTAGTAAATGTTAACAATGATCACAGTCATAGGAAATAAAAGCAATAAAGTAATATGATACATTAATGAAAGTGATTGTCCAAGTCACCAACACTACCACGTATACTAATAACAGTATGCTAGTTCATCAAGATCAACAAAGATTATTGTTACTGACATCAACACCGTATCAATATTATTCTAACTCGATCATAATCTATCCAAACACTTCTCCCTTATCAATGACTTTTCGTTTGTTTTTGGTTTGGACAGCAGGTTCAACAAAGTGTAAGTGAATGCAAAACTGGCAGTGTTCTTGCGTCTAGCAACAATTGTACATCTAAGACCTGGTATGTCCATGCTCGAGGTTGAAGACCCCGTCCCTCCGATCAACATATCTTTGTGTCCTTTGGCAAAGTGCCGGGGCTATTGCACTCGCTACATCGTTATCGCCCTCCCTTTTCAAAGACAGTTTTCACCTGGGCCCACGCGCTCACAAGGGGGGTGGCAGGATGGGAATGCACAATGTGCTGAATCCCATGTACAACTGAAAGGGGTGTTACGCAAGGGGACTACTGGCCACATGGCCACCCAGACCTGGTGTCTCTATGCTCCCCTTTGAGGACCCCGTCCCAGCAATCAACATATCTGTGTGTACTTTGACTAGGTTCTGGAACTATTGCGCTTGTCATGTCCACATCCATCCCTCTCCCTTATTAATGGCAGTTCTCACTTGGGGCTAGGTGGATGGGAAGGCACAAGTTGGCGAACAATGTATACAACTCAAGGGGATCTGGCCTCTAGTATCTATTGGCCACATGGCCCTCCTGGACCTGGTGTCTCCATGCTTGCCCTTTGAAGACTTAATCCCTGCAGTCAACATATCTTTGTGTCCTTTGACAAGCTGCTGGGCCTATTGCGCTGGCAGCATCCACATCCATCGACCTCCCTTATCAATGACAGTTCTCACTTGGGCCAATGTTTGTGCAATGGGGTTGCGTGAATGGGAAGGCACAAGGTGCCGAATAACATGTACAACTCATAGGGGTATGGCCTCTCAGGACCATTGGCCACATAGCCAACTCAGACCTTGTATCTCTGTGCTCGCCCTATGAAGACCCCATCCCTGCAATCAACATATCTTTGTGTCCTTTGAAAAGGTGCCGGGCCTATTGAGCTTGCTTCATCCTTATCCATCGCGCTCTGTAACAAAGGCAGTTCTCACCTGGACACATGCGCTCAAAAGGGTGGGGGGGGGGGTAGATGGGAATGCACAATGTACCGAATCCCATGTACAGCTCAAAGGGGCCTGGCCTTTAGGGACCATTGGCCACATGTCCACCTAGTTCGAGTTTCTCCAAACTTCCCTTTGAAGACCATGTCCCAACAATAAACATATCTGTGTATCCTTTGACAAGGTGCTGTGCCTATTGCGCTTGCTTCATCGTTATTCATCCCCGTCCTTATCAAAGGCAGTCCTCACTTGGGCCCAGGCATTGGTTGTTGGTACGTGTCCACGTTACTTTACTAAATTTGACGTCATTGCTCCTTTATCAACCTCCACCTTCACACAAATTCCAAATATGGCTATGTCCCGATAATATATCACACCCATAAAATTAAATGACCAATAACATTCAAGGGCTGTCCTTACACAAAACAAATTCAAATACACACACAAGTGTTCATAAAGTACTTCAAATCCTTAGCAAGAAAACATCTCTGCAGTCTATTACAGATATCATCATTCCACGGTATGTTATCTTCATGGCTGAATCTTCTCTTAGATTTTCCCAAAGTACAGGTAATTGAAGTCTTAGTTAATACGTTGCTCTCGCTTTCAAGTTAGCACATTTGTAGTGCTTTGTTACTAAATTTACATCCACATTTGCTTTTCATGAACCTGTATAACTTCTCAACCTTTCTATGTATTATTACATCGTGAATTCCCACATTACATGATAGAGTATTTTTTAAATATTTCCTGTTTTTTCATCGCTCTTGATGATCAAAGTACCAGTAAAACATTTTGTCGTGTGACAGGCCATTGGCTGAGTATTCAAACTTTTTCCACACTCCGCACTTCGTTATCAGATTGTTCATTGTGACATGATGAGTGGCTTCCTAGTGAGTTCAAGTTTTTTCCATACCATCTTTTCCTTTTTTCTTTTTGTTCCCTTCTCCTTAGTTCTCCAATTTCTGAGGTCCAACGGTTAATCACAGACAGTACATTCAGTGGTATCACCACAAGTGAAATATTATCAGGTCAGTTCTTCTCAGTTGGTCTCATTACATAGTCTCAAGACTTACTTTCAACAGTGACTCTCATTAAAGTTCTATACTTATGGCTATTCACATGTTTAATTACAGGAACAAAGAGAGTTCCTATCCCCGGAATAAGGGAGTGATTCCTGAAACGCATAGTGAGAACTGGAATGCTCATTTACTACAGAACAACTATTTACCAATGTTATGTCACATGTCCACCTAGTTCGAGTTTCTCCAAACTTCCCTTTGAAGACCATGTCCCAACAATAAACATATCTGTGTATCCTTTGACAAGGTGCTGTGCCTATTGCGCTTGCTTCATCGTTATTCATCCCCGTCATTATCAAAGGCAGTCCTCACTTGGGCCCAGGCATTGGTTGTTGGTACGTGTCCACGTTACTTTACTAAATATGACGTCATTGCTCCTTCATCAACCTCCACCTTCACACAAATTCCAAATATGGCTATGTCCCGATAATATATCACACCCATAAAATTAAATGACCAATAACATTCAAGGGCTGTCCTTACACAAAACAAATTCAAATACACACACAAGTGTTCATAAAGTACTTCAAATCCTTAGCAAGAAAACATCTCTGCAGTCTATTACAGATATCATCATTCCACGGTATGTTATCTTCATGGCTGAATCTTCTCTTAGATTTTCCCAAAGTACAGGTAATTGAAGTCTTAGTTAATACGTTGCTCTCGCTTTCAAGTTAGCACATTTGTAGTGCTTTGTTACTAAATTTACATCCACATTTGCTTTTCATGAACCTGTATAACTTCTCAACCTTTCTATGTATTATTACATCTTGAATTCCCACATTACATGATAGAGTATTTTTTAAATATTTCCTGTTTTTTCATCGCTCTTGATGATCAAAGTACCAGTAAAACATTTTGTCGTGTGACAGGCCATTGGGTGAGTATTCAAACTTTTTCCACACTCCGCACTTCGTTATCAGATTGTTCATTGTGACATGATGAGTGGCTTCCTAGTGAGTTCAAGTTTTTTCCATACCATCTTTTCCTTTTTTCTTTTTGTTCCCTTCTCCTTAGTTCTCCAATTCCTGAGGTCCAACGGTTAATCACAGACAGTACATTCAGTGGTATCACCACAAGTGAAATATTATCAGGTCAGTTCTTCTCAGTTGGTCTCATTACATAGTCTCAAGACTTACTTTCAACAGTGACTCTCATTAAAGTTCTATACTTATGGCTATTCACATGTTTAATTACAGGAACAAAGAGAGTTCCTATCCCCGGAATAAGGGAGTGATTCCTGAAATGCATAGTGAGAACTGGAATGCTCATTTACTACAGAACAACTATTTACCAATGTTATGTCACATGTCCACCTAGTTCGAGTTTCTCCAAACTTCCCTTTGAAGACCATGTCCCAACAATAAACATATCTGTGTATCCTTTGACAAGGTGCTGTGCCTATTGCGCTTGCTTCATCGTTATTCATCCCCGTCATTATCAAAGGCAGTCCTCACTTGGGCCCAGGCATTGGTTGTTGGTACGTGTCCACGTTACTTTACTAAATTTGACGTCATTGCTCCTTCATCAACCTCCACCTTCACACAAATTCCAAATATGGCTATGTCCCGATAATATATCACACCCATAAAATTAAATGACCAATAACATTCAAGGGCTGTCCTTACACAAAACAAATTCAAATACACACACAAGTGTTCATAAAGTACTTCAAATCCTTAGCAAGAAAACATCTCTGCAGTCTATTACAGATATCATCATTCCACGGTATGTTATCTTCATGGCTGAATCTTCTCTTAGATTTTCCCAAAGTACAGGTAATTGAAGTCTTAGTTAATACGTTGCTCTCGCTTTCAAGTTAGCACATTTATAGTGCTTTGTTACTAAATTTACATCCACATTTGCTTTTCATGAACCTGTATAACTTCTCAACCTTTCTATGTATTATTACATCTTGAATTCCCACATTACATGATAGAGTATTTTTTAAATATTTCCTGTTTTTTCATCGCTCTTGATGAGCAAAGTACCAGTAAAACATTTTGTTGTGTGACAGGCCATTGGGTGAGTATTCAAACTTTTTCCACACTCCGCACTTCGTTATCAGATTGTTCATTGTGACATGATGAGTGGCTTCCTAGTGAGTTCAAGTTTTTTCCATACCATCTTTTCCTTTTTTCTTTTTGTTCCCTTCTCCTTAGTTCTCCAATTCCTGAGGTCCAACGGTTAATCACAGACAGTACATTCAGTGGTATCACCACAAGTGAAATATTATCAGGTCAGTTCTTCTCAGTTGGTCTCATTACATAGTCTCAAGACTTACTTTCAACAGTGACTCTCATTAAAGTTCTATACTTATGGCTATTCACATGTTTAATTACAGGAACAAAGAGAGTTCCTATCCCCGGAATAAGGGAGTGATTCCTGAAACGCATAGTGAGAACTGGAATGCTCATTTACTACAGAACAACTATTTACCAATGTTATGTCACAAACTGTGGGATTTTTCCTGTGTGTACTCAATCTTTGTACGCATTTTTTATTACTTTATATGCAGTTTATGCATTGATAATAATTCTGTTCTAAAAAATGGGCAATTGTAAGGTCTGTTTTAGAAATTAGATACAAGTCGAGGTAGACTTAGTTTATTTGAATTGTTTGAATTGTTAAAAAGTGGATGAATTCTTTGTGTTAAAACTGATAAAAATGATGTTATTAGGTCCTCATTTAAAATTAACACTCATATTTGAGTGTGATGAATTATGTTATTCAATGCATTATTTTGTGTTTATGAACGTTGATAAATCCTTTGTTTTGTAATATACAATATTTGCGTACATTAATTGCTTGTAACACATTGGGAGTTGTTCCCATTAGAGTACCTTGGTTCTTCCTTGAGTAGTTTCAAGGAACTACTCTATTTTCTATTTATAATATCCCTTTAGCCAGTGATATTGTTACCAAGAGCACCAGAATTCACACTACTTAATACTGAATATAGTGCACCCCCCCTTTTTTGTAAAGTGTTACGATCCGATAATGGACAGCACTTTGCAAATGATTTGTTTATCGTAATTGATCCCCTTATTGGGCCAAAACCATACGTTATGTTGTTTCTATCATCTCAGGCGAACGGCATAGTAGTATGCCTAAACAGTCTGCAAAAAGAGCGCATGCGCTTCTCTCGCAAAAATGGGCTCTATTGTTTACTTCTGGCTCTTTTTGTCCTACGCAATCAGCCATGTTCGGACCACCACCTCAGCCTGCATGAACTGGTTACTGGCTGACAAATGAATATACCCCTTGTTTCTGCACGTACTAAATTTGACACCCACAGTACCGCCACTATTTTAGGTGATGAGTGTCATGCATATTTGACCACCATGACTGATGCTCTGAAATTTTAATCTGCTATGCAAAGCTGCAACAGGGGGGACCGGCCCAAACTAACAGTGAAGAGGGCGAAGATAAAGATTGGACAGTGACTATTCCACCAGCTCTGCAGCTGCACCCTGGTGACAGGGCGTTAGTGAGGAATTTAGTTAGGAAGTGGGATACTTTAGGACCATACATTGTCCAGTGGACTACTGAATCAGCTGTGAAGATAAGAGGACGAAGGCAATGGCTCGACCACAGCGACGTCAAGAACAGCAACAGTAGTGCTCCCCTGTCCGACAACCAGGAGAAAGAAGAAGAGGACGTGGACCCTTGATAAATCTGAATGTTTAAATGTTGTGAGGCCTGGAACACACACAGACTTTGATTTTTTGTCTCATCGTTTGGGAGTAGTGATTTTTTCTTTTACGACAAAACTGTCATGTTTCATAGTGTGTAAAGTAATGTTCTTGTTTTCTCTTCCTTTCCTTTGGCTAGAACATAGCAGATATATGAGAAAAGGAGAAGTAGAAAATATAATTGAAGTAGAGAATAGAAGTAGGAGAACTTTAAGTAGAAAAAGAGAAATATAAAGTGAAGAACTATCTTTGAGAGACAATTGAGGGATTTTGATCAGAAGTAGATATTGGTATAGCCACATACAGGGGGTGTGAAGTGAAAGATTGAATGAGAGTTGCTACGTTTTCTCTCTCATACCCCAGCCCATGGGTGCCCCTAGATTGTTTGTAGCACAAGAGATACCAGTAGACACAGCACATTTCCTGGTCCATCTCGCAGTTTGGAAAACGAGAGGACTGGTCCAAAGCCACTGGGCATATGTTAAATGGGTAGATAGTGATGATTATTTCCACATTTCTACAGATGAGTATGTTAAGGAACAGCGGATGTTGGATAGTTTAGCAGGAAAAAACACAGTAGTGAAATACACTTTGCAAGGAGAACATAGAGGGAAGGTTGTCTATCCACTACAAGAAAAATGCACTAATGCTATAAGGGCTGTGTTGCCATGGTGTTGGACCAGGCCACAGCTCCGTATTAAAGTGAGAGCTTTTTTCAAAACAAGGCTGGACGGATGGAGTGTTGGGATGCTGTGAAGAATTAATGATGGGGTTAGCGAAAGAAACAGTTGCATTCATAAACAGTAAGTGCCTTGCTGATTGGAGACAGTATGCTAATTTGCGCACCTGGGTTGATGTATGGAGAGCCAATGCAGGTAAAGAGAATGACAACACCGTCATTATGCTTTAGAAACAACAGCACTGTGCATGTCGGAAAAAATAAAGGATGCAAACGAATTATAGATTTTCCTAATATGCAATTGGGCCCTGCAGCATTGATGGACCATTATTGGTCCTGGGGCACTAGAGAATACATGTACCTATCGCAACATTGGCACGGTATTTGTCCTCTTACCAGTCTGCACTCAGCAGCGCTTGTAGTGCCCCAGAGCTATGTTATGGCTATTAATGAACATCCCTCAGTAATGGATGTGACCAACAAGAAGGGGGCCCCTAGGAGTTTGGGATTACAAAGGAATAAGAGAGAGAATTTTTCTCACAAGATTTCGCAAACAGATTAGTGGCAATACCCGCAAAATACAGGCTGTTTAGCAAAGCAGCTGTATTTTTTTCAGCCCTGCTGGCCGGGGGGTACAGGTGGCAGCAAATGCGAAGTGGCACCAAATCACCAGGTGGGAACTGTTGCAATTGGCCAGTGCCACACAGAGAGTTCTGAACACCATTAAGGAAGAATTACGGGCTGTCAGACTATTTGTTTTCCAGAATAGGTATGTGCTGGACCTCCACGCAGCTATGGAGGGAGGAGTGTGTACAAAGATGGGGGCAGGTTGCTGCACCCTACACCAGCAAATGATGAACAGAATGGCAGTTTAACAGAAGCTACCTGCCTTGCACACCCCGCACACTACTATGGAGAAGGAGAGTACTAAATTAGTAGATGAGGACTGGCACCAATGGATGTTCTCATGGGTGCCTCCCTAGTTGGGTAAAATATTTAAAGTAGTAGTGCCTCTTTTGTTGGTACTATTTGTAAGCATGAGCATCCTACACATAATAATTGGATATTGTAGAGTAGTGAAAAAGGGGAAGAAAGAGAGTAACATGATATCCCTTACCATTGCAATTAAAGAAGGTACTTCTGGCCTGGTGCATACTGATACACATGCAGATGCACTATTTGTCCAAGATGAAAGTAGGATGGTTCCGATAGAGAGACCTATTGGACCACCTGGAACTAAGTTTACATCCCCTTTTAATCCTAAACATTATACACAACACTGGGTAGATTGTGAGGGCGATGGTGATTGCTGCTTTATGACTCATGGACCAAAAGAATACATGAGAAGAGGAGGTAGCTTGGGGGAGGTCTGTAGAGCTTGGATCCCTAATGATGAGTATGACAGGATGATAGATGGACATTTGGTCAATAAAAAGGCCAGAGGGGGAATATGATGGTGGCGATAAAGGCAGGGGTGAGCAAAGACCCGCCCGCCTGTCCCTTAACGAGAGCCAACATATAGAATAAGAAAACTAGAATAAAGTGCCATTTTGTGTATGCGACATCCGTGCAGAATGTAACACAAGTAGGATAGAGATTGTTTGCCACGCTGCAGGGAGCTAGCTTGTCACATTGCAGGAAGGGTTTGGTGGCTGGATACACAGAGAGGGAACATAGTAAATGGTGGTATGCGCAGTTGGGTAGGGTAAAGCAGCATTATAAATGACATGAGAAATGTCATTTTCCTTTTTGCAAGTCCCTGCACAGCACACTGTTAAGAAAGCACATCATTGTGGCTTAAATAGCTTAATAGCGATTTTTGTTAGCTTTTGGTGGTGTCCAGATGACTCAAAGTGCCAAGGTCTAGAGAAGAGGGAGGATAAATGAAACTGCCTTTTCTCATATTTCCAGTTTAGATATGTAACAATTAGGTTAGTTCTGTTGATAGCAGCCAGAAATATACAAAGTTCTAGTAGCCAGGTTAACACAGTACCATTGCCAATGATACACTAGTAAGATATATACCTGCAGTGCCTCTAGTGGCGAAAGCAGTTCGACGCATACACAAAGAACACATTAACAGGTTGAATAAATTGTCTCAGACACTGACCTCACACTACAATGAACAAGTTATACACGTCATGACCCAATTAGATCAAACACCTGCAAGCAGCGGCATGCATCAGAAAGGAGTAGAGAATGTGCTGCCCAAGGTTGAGGAAACAGTCCGGGAGATTGGGGACCAGTGTCGAGGGATGAGATGGGAGTACATTTGATAGTTCTTTGGCCAAGACAACGTTTTGATCTTTCCTTTCCCAACAGAAGGTAATTGGACTGTTGTGGGTAAGTAAAATATCCAAGGCCACTTCAGTAAAAGGCACAAGTATTGTAACAAGGGCAGTATATTATTGTTCCGACCAATTACAGCATGGTCCGATGATGCCCGGGACATGAAGTCACGTGCAATGGGGCGGACCCCGGGGGGGGGGGGTTACGATAAGGACATAGGTGATTTTATTTTAACATTCAATAGTAGCTTGTGATTATTGCTTTTTATGAATATGACAATTTAATTTGTTTCGTTTAAAAACCTTGGGTTACGATGAAGTGAGAGAGAACGTCTGTCGACCTTCTTCCGGCTGAATGTATTAATGAAGTTGGTTTCTTAGTGCACCTTGGTTTGCTCCCTTATTTGGTTTTGTGTGGATGATTTGGAGCCCCTTTACAAAATCAAGCAAATTTAACGAGTAGGCCAAGTTTTTCTAGTCTTTGGGCCTAAAATTGACAGTTTGCCACTTTCCAAAATTCTTATTTTTAATGCTTGCTTCAATAATTTGTAGGCACAACTAATTTACAAAGGTAAACTGCTTTGGAAATGAGCAGCAAGCAGCTGACTGATGCCTTAAAACCGAGACAGCAAATTGCTCATAGGCCTAAAAATTGGCACTTTGAAAATGTTTCCAAATTATACTTTTTTGACTGTATCAATATTTTGGTGGCTGAAGTAAAAGAAGCTGAGCCACTCCTCAGATAAGCTATATTGTCCAGTTTATTTGGTAAGTTATGCAGCATAAAGACCCCCAAACACAAAGCAGGACCCTATCCATCAACTGCAGTTCCTTTCTGAATCATAACATTCTACTGCAGTGCTGGAGCAGTCTACATTCCATCTCACTGTTCTGCATTTTTCTTTTACATGGGAGGACTATTAAGAGACACTGGTCCTCATTACGAGTTTTCCGGTCCAGATACAACGGTATCGGTAAGCTTACCGGTACCGTTGTATCTGGACCGGCAAGCTCAGAGTTGTCTGACCTGGCGGAATGAAAGGCACCCGCTTGAGCACAGCAAGCCTGTAGTACCGGCACAGTAATGAACCGTGATGGTGCTACAGGCATGCCCATTCCCATTGAGCCCAATGGGGCTCAAATGGGAATGGGGATCTATCGGCTCTGGCACCCGCGAAAGGTCAATTAACGGACCGGCGGGGCCGGAATACACTGGTATTCGCCCATTCGCCAGTGCTGGATTTTCTTGCCGGTTTGGAGGTAGCCTTGTAATGAAGCCCACTGTGATGTATTTTTGTTAGGTTATATAATCTGTGCTGTCCTCCCACACATTGTTGGCCAGCAAAAGTGGATCCATCAGTGCACAACGGAGGATGAAAAGACAAAAGACTTGAAATGTTATATTAATCCATGGCTCTTTATCGCGTTTAGGCGGTTCTTAATTAATTACCCATAGAAAGCATAGATTTTTTGGCAGAGTTTTTGCCTCTTCCACCAAATGACTTATTCGGAGGTTGGTCTGCAGAACCACACGTGCCATTCTCACCCGTCTTGCCAATTCACAACAGCACAATTATGAGTATGAGTCTGTTTACAATTTACTGTACAACAACAGATATATACTCAAATATGATTGGTCAAAGGTTGTTTTAACATTTTACACGAGTAGGATGCTGGGTATCTACTCCACTACTTTATTGCTAATATTGGCAACTGTATATTGTTTCCCTGGTGTATTTTTAATGCTCATATATTATCTCCACAAGAGAAGAAATATACAAACATGCTAAATAGGAGAGTGAGAGCATCATGAATGTATTTGTATTTATAAGTATATAGGGCATTGGGCTTCATTACAGTTTTGGTGGTTTACTGCCGGTAAATGCCACCAAAATGGTAATACCATTTCTGCCACTTAGAATGCCGGAATCACTGGCATATTCCAGGTAGCGGAAACGCGGGTAAATCCCCATCATAAGGAGTCCAAGAGGACTCAACGGAAGGGATTGCCAGGATTACCAGCACCGGAATTACCAGTGCTGGTAATGCTGGCATTTTATTGCCAGTGGGGGCAAGATTGACCTCCAGCCTTGGGGTGGGGGTTAGGCTCTGGCATGCATGGTGTGATGTAAATCATGACAACACGAGAGAGAGGAGCTGAGCGCGGCAGAGATTCTATATTCGCTCTGTGCCTCTCCACTACTTTGTGTCAGAGGAAAATGGGGCAGAATGGGAAATGGAGGTGTAAACGCTCTAGCCAGTTTAGAAGGAGGGTGTGAAGGTGTGGTTTCTCTCTTTCCCTGAAACAAGCATCTGCTGCATTCCTGTACTTTCATTCACCAGTAACATCCATTGCCCTTATCCTGCTTAACTTTCACAACATTCCTTCTTATAAATAATCTACTCTTTACATTATTTCGTTAACCTGTGATATTTCACTTGGCTAATTGCGTGCATGGAATGGTGTAAATGCAGAAATACCCATCTTTACACCTTGTTTTTACACTTGGCATTTCACATTGAGTGAATGCTGCCGGCTGTTTATGTATGGCGGATGACACATTGAGTAAATGCTGGCGGCTGTTTACGTATGGCAGATGACACATTGAGTAAATGTTGCCAGCTGTTTACGTATGGTGGATGACACATTGAGTAAATGCTGGCGGCTGTTTACGTATGGCAGATGACACATTGAGTAAATGTTGCCAGCTGTTTACCTATGGTGGATGACACATTGAGTAAATGCTGCCTGCTGTTTACCTATGGCAGATGACACATTGAGTAAATGCTGCCTGCTGTTTGTGTATGGCATATGACACATCAAGTAAATGAGGCCTGCTGTTTACGTATGGCGGTTGAAATATTGAGTAAATGCAGCCGGCTGTTTACGTATGGCAGATGACACATTGAGTAAATGCTGCCGGCTGTTTACGTATGCCAGATGACACATTGAGTAAATGCTGCCTGCTGTTTACGTATGGCAGATGACACATTGAGTAAATGCTGCCTGCTGTTTATGTATGGTGGATGACACATTGAGTAAATGCGGGCGGCTGTTTACGCATGGCAGATGACACATTGAGTAAATGCTGCCTGCTGTGTACGTATAGAATATGACACATTGAGTAAATGCTACCTGCTGTTTAAGTATGGCATATGACACATTGAGATAATTCTATCTGATGTTTATGTATGGCAGATGACACATTGAGTAAATGCGGGCGGCTGTTTACGCATGGCAGATGACACATTGAGTAAATGCTGCCTGCTGTGTACGTATAGAATATGACACATTGAGTAAATGCTACCTGCTGTTTAAGTATGGCATATGACACATTGAGTAAATGCTGCCGGCTGTTCACGTATGGCAGATGTCACATTGAGTAAATGCGGGCGGCTTTTTACGTATGGCGGATGACACATTGAGTAAATGCTGCCTGCTGTTTACGTATGGCAGATGACACATTGAATAAATGCTGCTGGCTGTTTACGTATGGCGGATGACACATTGAGTAAATGCTGCCGGCTGTTTACGTATGGCAGATGACACACTGAATAAATGCTGCTGGCTGTTTACGTATGGCGGATGACACATTGAGTAAATGCTGCCGGCTGTTTACGTATGGCGGATGACGCATTGAGTAAATGCAGCCGGCTGTTTACGTATGGAAGATGACACATTGAGTAAATGCTGCCTGCTGTTTACGTATGGAAGATGACACATTGAGTAAATGCTGCCTTCTGTTTACGCATGGTAGATGACACATTGAGTAAATGTTGCATGCTGTTTAAGTATGGCATATGACACATTGAGTAAATGCTGCCGGCTGTTTACGTATAGCGGATGACATATTGAGTAAATGCAGCCGGCTGTTTACGTATGGCATATGACACATTAAGTAAATGCTGCCTTCAGTTTATTTATGGCATATGACACATTGAGTAAATGCTGCCGGCTGTTTATGCATGGCAGATGACACATTGAGTAAATGCTGCCAGCTGTGTACATATAGAATATGACACATTGAGTAAATGCTGCCTGCTGTTTAAGTATGGCATATGACACATTTAGTAAATGCTGCCGGCTGTTCACGTATGGCAGATGTCACATTGAGTAAATGCAGGCGGCTTTTTACGTATGGCATATGAAACATTGAGTATATGCTGCCTGCTGTTTACGTATGGCAGATGAAACTTTGAGTAAATGCTGCCTTCTGTTTATGTATGGCAGATGAAACTTTGAGTAAATGCTGCCTTCTGTTTATGTATGGCAGATGACACACTGACTTTGAGTAAATGCTGCCTGCTGTTTATGTAATGCGGATGACACATTGAGTAAATGCTGCCAGCTGTTTACGTATGCCAGATGACACATTGAGTAAATACTGCTTTCTGTTTGTGTATGGCAGATGACACATTGAGTAAATGTTGCCAGCTGTTTACGTATGACAGATGACACATTGAATAAATGCACCCGCTGTTTACGTATGGCGGACGACACATTAAGTAAATGCTGCCTTCAGTTTATTTATGGCATATGACACATTGAGTAAATGCTGCCGGCTGTTTATGCATGGCAGATGACACATTGAGTAAATGCTGCCAGCTGTGTACATATAGAATATGACACATTGAGTAAATGCTGCCTGCTGTTTACGTATAGCGGATGACATATTGAGTAAATGCAGGCGGCTGTTTATGCATGGCAGATGACACATTGAGTAAATGCTGCCAGCTGTGTACATATAGAATATGACACATTGAATAAATGCTGCCGGCTGTTTAAGTATGGCATATGACACATTTAGTAAATGCTGCCGGCTGTTTACGTATAGCGGATGACATATTGAGTAAATGCAGGCGGCTGTTTATGCATGGCAGATGACACATTGAGTAAATGCTGCCAGCTGTGTACATATAGAATATGACACATTGAATAAATGCTGCCGGCTGTTTAAGTATGGCATATGACACATTTAGTAAATGCTGCCGGCTGTTTACGTATAGCGGATGACATATTGAGTAAATGCAGGCGGCTGTTTATGCATGGCAGATGACACATTGAGTAAATGCTGCCAGCTGTGTACATATAGAATATGACACATTGAATAAATGCTGCCGGCTGTTTAAGTATGGCATATGACACATTTAGTAAATGCTGCCGGCTGTTCACGTATGGCAGATGTCACATTGAGTAAATGCGGGCGGCTTTTTACGTATGGCATATGAAACATTGAGTATATGCTGCCTGCTGTTTACGTATGGCAGATGAAACTTTGAGTAAATGCTGCCTTCTGTTTATGTATGGCAGATGACACACTGACTTTGAGTAAATGCTGCCTGCTGTTTATGTAATGCGGATGACACATTGAGTAAATGCTGCCAGCTGTTTACGTATGCCAGATGACACATTGAGTAAATACTGCTTTCTGTTTGTGTATGGCAGATGACACATTGAGTAAATGTTGCCAGCTGTTTACGTATGACAGATGACACATTGAATAAATGCACCCGCTGTTTACGTATGGCGGATGACACATTAAGTAAATGCTGCCTTCAGTTTATTTATGGCATATGACACATTGAGTAAATGCTGCCGGCTGTTTATGCATGGCAGATGACACATTGAGTAAATGCTGCCAGCTGTGTACATATAGAATATGACACATTGAGTAAATGCTGCCTGCTGTTTAAGTATTGCATATGACACATTTAGTAAATGCTGCCGGCTGTTCACGTATGGCAGATGTCACATTGAGTAAATGCGGGCGGCTTTTTACGTATGGCATATGAAACATTGAGTATATGCTGCCTGCTGTTTACGTATGGCAGATGAAACTTTGAGTAAATGCTGCCTTCTGTTTATGTATGGCAGATGACACACTGACTTTGAGTAAATGCTGCCTGCTGTTTATGTAATGCGGATGACACATTGAGTAAATGCTGCCAGCTGTTTACGTATGCCAGATGACACATTGAGTAAATACTGCTTTCTGTTTGTGTATGGCAGATGACACATTGAGTAAATGTTGCCAGCTGTTTACGTATGACAGATGACACATTGAATAAATGCACCCGCTGTTTACGTATGGCGGATGACACATTAAGTAAATGCTGCCTTCAGTTTATTTATGGCATATGACACATTGAGTAAATGCTGCCTGCTGGTGGATGACACATTGACTTTGAGTAAATGCTGCCGGATGTTTATGTATGGCAGATGGCACAATTAGTAAATGATGCCTTCTGTTTATGTAATGCGGATGACACATTGAGTAAATGCTGCCAGCTGTTTACGTATGCCAGATGAAACGTTGAATAGATGCTGCTGGCTGTTTACATATGGCGGATGACACATTGAGTAAATGCTTCCTGCTGTTTACGTATGGTGGATGACACATTGAGTAAATGCTGCCGGTTGTTTATGTATGGCAGATGACACATTGAGTAAATGCTGCTTTCTGTTTGTGTATGGCAGATGACACACTGACTTTCAGTAAATGCTGCCTGCTGTTTATGTAATGCGGATGACACATTGAGTAAATGCTGCCAGCTGTTTACGTATGCCAGATGAAACGTTGAATAGATGCTTCTGGCTGTTTACATATGGCGGATGACACATTGAGTAAATGCTTCCTGCTGTTTACGTATGGTGGATGACACATTGAGTAAATGCTGCCGGTTGTTTACGTATGGCGGATGACACATTGAGTAAATGCTTCCTGCTGTTTACGTATGGTGGATGACACATTGAGTAAATGCTGCCGGTTGTTTATGTATGGCAGATGACACATTGAGTAAATGCTGCTTTCTGTTTGTGTATGGCAGATGACACACTGACTTTGAGTAAATGCTGCCTGCTTTTTACGTATGGCGGATGACACATTGAGTAAATGTTGCCAGTTTTTTACGAATGCCAGATGACACACTGAATAAATGCACCCACTGTTTACGTATGGCAGATGACACATTAAGTAAATGCTGCCGGCTGTTTATGTATGGCAGATGACACATTGGGGGTCATGGCGGATTTACTGCCCCATTCCAAGATGAGTGGGGCGGTAAATCCCCATTTCCCATTTTACCCTTCCCCATTCCCATTTTTGCTCCATAGGGCATAATGGGAGTGGGGAAGGCGCTAATTATGCCACCGTAAATTACGGTGGCGTAATTAGCACCAAGGCGGTTTAGCGCCATGGATTTTAACGGCTGCTTAAAGCAGCCGTTAAAATCGGAATCAGGCGTTAAGGGTTAACGACGGCGTTTACCCTTAACGCCTGAGATGTAATGAGGCAAATTGAGTAAATGCTGCTTTCAGTTTATGTATGGCATATGACACATTGAGTAAATGCTGCCTGCTGCTTACGCATGGTGGATGACACATTGAGTAAATGCTGCCGAATGTTTATGTATGGCAGATGGCACATTTAGTAAATGCTGCCTTCTGTTTATGTATGGTAGATGACACACTGACTTTGAGTAAATGCTGCTTGTAGTTTACGTATGGCGGATGACACATTGAGTAAATGCTGACAGCTGTTTACGTATGGCAGATGACCCATTGAATAAATGCTGCCAGCTGTTTACGTATGTCGGATGACACATTGAGTAAATGCTGCCAGCTGTTTACGTATGCCAGATGACACATTGAATAAATACTGCTGGCTGTTTACGTATGGCGGATGACACATTGAGTAAATGCTGCCGGCTGTTTACGTATGGCGGATGACACATTGAGTAAATGCTGCCGGCTGTTTATGTATGGCAGATGACACATTGAGTAAATGCTGCTTTCTGTTTATGTATGTCAGATGACATACTGACTTTGAGTAAATGCTGCCTGCTGTTTACGTATGGCGGATGACACATTGAGTAAATGCTGCCAGCTGTTTACGTATGCCAGATGACACAATGAATAAATGCTGCCTGCTGTTTACGTATGGCGGATGACACATTGAGTAAATGCTGCCGGCTGTTTAGGTATGGCGGATGACATATTGAGTAAATGCTGCCGGCTGTTTATGTATGGCAGATGACACATTGAGTAAATGCTGCCTTCTTCTTATGTATGGCAGATGACACACTGACTTTGAGTAAACGCTGCCTTCTGTTTACGTATGGCAGAAGACACATTGAGTAAATGCTGCCTTCTGTTTATGTATGGCAGACGACACATTGAGTAAATGCTGCCTTCTGTTTATGTATGGCAGATGACACACAGACTTTGAGTAAATGCTGCCTGCTGTTTACGTATGGCAGATGACACATTGAGTATATGCTGCCTGCTGTTTACGTATGGCGGATGACACATTGAGTAAATGCTGCCAGCTGTTTACGTATGCCAGATGACACATTGAATAAATGCTGCCGGCTGTTTACATATGGCAGATGACACATTGAGTAAATGCTGCCGGCTGTTTACGTATGGCGGATGACTCATTGAGTAAATGCTGCCAGCTGTTTACGTATGCCAGATGACACATTGAATAAATGCTGCCGGCTGTTTAAATATGGCAGATGACACATTGAGTAAATGCTGCCGGCTGTTTACATATGCTGGATGACACATTGAGTGTATGCTGCCTGCTGTTTACGTATGGCAGATGACACATTGAGTAAATGCTGCCTGCTGTTAATGTATGGCAGATGACACTTTGAGTAAATGCTGCCTTCTGTTTATGTATGGCAGATGACACACTGGGCCTCATTACGCGGTAGGCGGTAGCCATGGCGCTATTAGCACCTTGGCTACCCCCTTACCGCATTCCGGGTCTGTGTTCCCGGAATAGGGACTTACCGGGTCATTCCGACCCTGGAGGACCCAGTAAGTCCCCATTCCGGGAACCATTCCCCATTCCCATTTGAGCCCCCATAGGGCTCAATGGGAATGGGGATGGAGCTAATAACGGGCCCGCTATTAGCAGGCCCGTTATTAGCTCTGAAGTCCCTTAACGGGTCACTTCCATAACGCCTGGTAAAACCAGGCGTTAGGGAATGGACCCGCTAAGGAACCTCGTAGTAGGGCGGTAAGAGATTACCGGCACCAGTGCCTTTACCGGTGCCGGGAATCCCTTACTGCCTACCGCGTAATGGAGCCCACTCACTTTGAGTAAATGCTACCTACTGTTTACGTATGGCGGATGACACATTGAGTAAATGCTGCCTTCTGTTTATGTATGCCAGATGACACATTGAATAAATGCTGCTGGCTGTTTACGTATGGCGGATGACACATTGAGTAAATGCTGCCAGCTGTTTACGTATGGCAGATGACACATTGAGTAAATGCTGCCGGCTGTTCACGTATGGCGGCGGATGACACATTGAGTAAATGCTGCCGGCTGTTTACGTATGGCAGATGACATTGTGAGTAAATGCTGCCTGCTGTTTACGTATGGTGGATGACACATTGAGTAAATGCTGCTTGCTGTTTACGTATGGCATATGACACATTCAGTAAATGCTGCCAGCTGTTTACGTATGGCATATGACACATTGAGTAAATGCTGCCGGCTGTTTACGTATGGCAGATGACATATTGAGTAAATGCCCCCAGCTATTTACGTATGGCATATGACACATTCAGTAAATGCTGCCAGCTGTTTACGTATGGCATATGACACGTAAATGCTGCCAGCTGTTTACGTATGGCATATGACACATTGAGTAAATGCTGCCAGCTGTTTACGTATGGCAGATGACACATTGAGTAAATGCTGCCAGCTGTTTACGTATGGCATATGACACATTCAGTAAATGCTGCCAGCTGTTTACGTATGGCAGATGACATATTGAGTAAATGCTGCCAGCTGTTTACGTATGGCATATGACACATTGAGTAAATGCTGCTGGCTGTTTACGTATGGCAAATGACATATTGAGTAAATGCTGCCTGCTGTTTACGTATGGCATATGACACATTGAGTAAATGCTGCCAGCTGTTTACGTATGGGATATGACATATTGAGTAAATGCTGCCTGCTTTTTACGTATGGCAGATGACACATTGAGTAAATGCTGCCAGCTGTTTACGTACGGCATATGACACATTGAGTAAATGCTGCTGGCTGTTTACGTATGGCAGATGACATATTGAGTAAATGCTGCCAGCTATTTACGTATGGCAGATGACACATTGAGTAAATGCTGCCTGCTGTTTACGTATGGCAGATGACACATTGAGTAAATGCTGCCAGCTGTTTATGATGTTGACAATTGATTCCTGTGGAATTCACCTGCTTTAACCTGGTGTAAAAAGCCAAAGGATACCATAGGAATCCAAAATATGTTCATGCTGGCGTCAATACTTGCACAGTTGCTTGGCAGAGATAATGGAGGTGGAGGAAATGACAATTTAGTTGCCTACTCTTACCACCCTCAAATCAATGAAAATGCGGCGGGTGTAAAAAGCACACGTAAAAGCTTTATGCATGTATTTTAAGTGTTCCTTTTATGCTACGCCAGGAAGAACATGACCCCTTGTATGTTCCAGCCATCAGAACCCCCATACACACTGTGTGAGCACAGCCAGCCATTAAGAATTACACAATTACACGAGCGCAGTCACGCGGAGCGCCAAGCTGGCCAGACCTGGCAACGAGATAACTTCCACCTAAAGCACCAAATGTGCGTATATTAATTCTGAACAAGTTGCAAAACCGTGAGCATTCATTTCGTCATGCTGGCCTTGAACTAATGAATTCCATAGGAAAGCGAATTACGCCTTGCATTCCTATGCAAATTATGAATATTATTCTGTCTGCAAATTACGCTTTTCAGCCAGCATTTGTTAACCACCTGCTTTTAGCAGGTGCTAAATGGAGGCGGATTCTATACAAATGTCCGTGTTTTACGCCAGCATGAAAATCACTTTCAGGTTTAAAACGAAGTGCACTTACAATACGGAGGTGGAAAGCAGGGCCGAGAGCTTGACTCGGCCTTCCTCTTCTCCGCCTTGTAAGCACTTGGAAATGGAGCAGAGCTGGAGATTAAGGCATTAAAGCATTCCCCTGTCCTTTTACGGCTTCATTTCCTGCACTACCCCAAACAAATGTAGGCCTTCTGTGTGTGTGTGTTCAAGCGTGAGGCTAAAGTGTAGTGAGGTCACCTATGTTATTTTTTCCTCCCCACCACACCTCCAGCACTATCTGAAATGTTGTCAGGTCTAGTATGATAGTCGATTGTTTTGTTCCTCCCCTCCCTTTCTGCACCCCTCTCCCTCACCTTTTGTTTTTCTCTGGCTCTACCAGAAATGTCGTCAGGCCTAGTATGGTAGTTGCCTGTCTGTTTCCATTTCCTTCCCACTCTCCTCCTCCCTTCCTTATCTATGTCTTAGCTCTTGCACTATCTGAAATGTCGTCAGGCCGAGTATGATAGTTAATTTCACATCCTTACTGTTCATGGCCTGTAAGTGTAAGAATGTGGTTGTATTTTCCCTTGTTCCCTCCCTTGCCTTGAAGCGCTTTGAAACACATTGGGCCTCATTACGACCCTGGCGGAGTGGGTTTACGCCAGCGTTATTCGCGGCGGACCCGTCCGCCCTACTACGAGTTTCCGTAGCGCCATGGAGCGTTTTCCGCCTGGTTTTTCCGGGCGGAGAAATACATGGCGCTACGGGACCTTGTCGTTAATTACGCCACCGTATTTTGAGGTGGCGTAATTAACGCCTTCCCCACTCCCATTATACCCTATGGGGCAAAAATGGGAATGGGAATGGGGAAGGGTAAAATGGGGGATGGGGATTTACCGCCCCGCCAAGGTCGGAATGGGGCGGAAAATCCGCCAACCCCCATGGCGCTATCGGCAGCTTTCCGCCGTGCTCCATGGTGCATTTTGCACCGCGATTTCCGCCAGGGTCGTAATGAGGGCCATTGTGTATAGGCGCTATATAAATAAACGATCATATATCATATCATATCATGTTATGTCAATTTATTTCTACCGCACAACAAAAGGCCCGGAGGAATACAGTGCTCTGCTCACACAGGATCTTGAATACAACACCATGCTTACACAGACTAACACAACACCAGCCATCAAACTGTCCAGTCTGAACACCAAGACAAAAAGCCCCACCTAAACAAATACGTGTTTTACTTCTGCTTGAACATATTCTGCGATTCAGTAGCTCTCATTCTGTGCCTTAGGTACTGCTGCAAAAAAGCACCTTTACTAACCCTGGTGAATGTAGACCTTGGCACCACCAGTAAATTGGTATCATTGCATCTCAATGCTCTCAACACCGGCTTTCTCATCAAAGCTTCTGTCAAGTTCTCGCTTGCGTTATAGTCAATTTGCATTACTAATGTGCAGGACTGGTTGTGTCAATCTTAGATTCACAGCTGTGCGCTCTGTGGGTCGTCTGGTAAATAGTGGTGGTTTTCTTCATCTTCCCATCACATTCTGCCTGATCAAGTGTGTGGCAAAGTGTGATGTGGGTCACCTGATGTGTAGTGATGGTTTGGTCCATCTTCCCATCACACTGTCTGCTCCAATGCGGTGGGAATGTGTGATGAGGCCATATGATGTACAGTGCTGGTTTTGTCCACCTTACAGTCACATTCGGTGTGTCCCAGTGTGGAGGAAAGTACAGGGAGGTCTCCTGATGTAAATAATGGTTGGCCATCTTGCCTTCACACCCTGTGTGCTCCAGTGCAGGGGAAAGTGTGATGAGGCCATATGATGTACAGTGCTGCTTTTGTCCACCTTACAGTCACATTCTGTGTGTCCTAGTGTGGAGGAAATAACAGGGAGGTCTCCTGATGTAAAGGATGGTTGGCAATCTTGCCATCACACCCTGTGTGCTTCAGTGCAGGGGAAAGTGTGATGAGGCCATATGATGTACAGTGCTGGTTTTGTCCACCTTACAGTCGCATTCTGTGTGTCCCAGTGTGGAGGAAAGTGCAGGGCGGTCTCCTGATGTAAAGGATGGTTGGCCATCTTGCCATCACACCCTGTGTGCTCCAGTGCGGAGCGGGGGGGAAGTGTGATGAGGCCATATGATGTACAGTGCTGGTTTTGTCCACCTTACAGTCCCATTCTTTGTGCCCCAGTGTGAAGGAAAGTGCAGGGCGGTCTCCTGATGTAAAGGATGGTTGGCAATCTTGCCATCACACCCTGTTTGCTCCAGTGCAGGAGAAAGTGTGATGAGGCCATATGATGTACAGTGCTGGTTTTATCCACCTTACAGTCACATTCGGTGTGTCCCAGTGTGGAGGAAAGTGCAGGGAGGTCTCCTGATGTAAAGGATGGTTGGCCATCTTGCCATCACACCCTGTGTGCTCCAGTGCGGGGGGGTGGAGTGTTATGAGGCCATGTGATGTACAGTGCTGATTTTGTCCACCTTAAAGTCACATTCTTTGTGCCCCAGTGTGGAGGAAAGTGCAGGGCGGTCTCCTGATGTAAAGGATGGTTGACCATCTTGCCATCACACCCTGTGTGCTCCAGTGCGGGGGGGGGGAGTGTGATGAGGCCATATGATATACAGTGCTGGTTTTGTCCACCTTACAGTCACATTCTGTGTGTCCCAGTGTGGAGGAAAGAACAGGGAGGTCTCCTGATGTAAAGGATGGTTGGCCATCTTGCCATCACACCCTGTGTGCTCCAGTGCCGGGGGAGGTGTGATGAGGCCCTATGATGTACAATGTAGGTGTTGTCGACCTTACTGTCACATTCTGTGTGCTCCACTGTGGAGGAAAGTGCAGGGAGGTCTCCTGATGTAAAGAATGGTTGGCCATCTTGCCATCACACCCTGTGTGCTCTAGTGCGGAGGAAAGTGTGATGAGACCATATGATGTACAGTGCTGGTTTTGTCCACCTTACAGTCACATTCTGTGTGTCCCAGTGTGGAGGAAAGTACAGGGAGGTCTCCTGATGTAAAGGATGGTTGGGAATATTGCCATCACACCCTGTGTGCTCCATTGCAGGGGAAAGTGTGATGAGGCCATATGATGTACAGTGCTGGTTTTGTCCACCTTACAGTCACATTCTGTGTGTCCCAGTGTGGAGGAAAGTGCAGGGCGGTCTCCTGATGTAAAGGATGGTTGGCTATCTTGCCATCACTCACTGTGTGCTCCAGTGCGGGAGGGGGAAGTGTGATGAGGCCATATGATGTACAGTGCCGGTTTTGTCCACCTTATAGTCACATTCTGTGTGTCACAGTGTGGAGGAAAGAACACAGAGGTCTCCTGATGTAAAGGATGGTTGGCCATATTGCCATCACAACCTGTGTGCTCCAGTGCAAGAGAAAGTGTGATGAGGCCATATGATGTACAGTGCTGGTTTTGTCCACCTTACAGTCACATTCTGTGTGTCCCAGTGTGGAGGAAAGTGCACGGAGGTCTCCTGATGTAAAGGATGGTTGGCCATCTAGCCATCATACCCTGTGTGCTCCAGTGCAGGGGAAAGTGTGATGAGGCCATATGATGTACAGTGCTGGTTTTATCCATTTTGCCAGCACACCCTGGGCTTTCCAATTTAAGGGACTGCGTGATGGGGGTCACACTAGGAGTAGTGATGGATATGTTTACATTTCAATTCTATTATTTCCACTACACACATTGCGACTCTGGCTACCGTTTTGGGGGCACAAAACAGTTAATTTCTTTTTTTACCTCAGTCTGAAGGCATCTTTGAATGTGCTGTCACATTTCTTCTCTTTCTTCTGATAATCCTTTGGGGGTGGGTTTATAAACTGATAGGGAAGGAAGCGCCATGATTAAAATCTGACCACTCAGCAGTTCCCGCTGTTGCTGTTTCCGGTGTGATTTCTATCAAAAGAACTGTGGCTCTGACATCCTTGTACTGGTGAAATCATCTAGGGCAGATGCAAGACATGCATTGGCAAAGCCAAAAGATCTGGATTTGTCCATTTGGAGAGTAAGACTGTTTTGAGAAGTCCCAAGACTTGCATACAGCATTTGAAAAGCCAGACCTATTGCCTTTGCCAATGCTTGGTAGTTTAGATTTGCAACAGAGATGGCTTCCCTCTGCATCCACTGCTATATGTCTGCTAGGGAGCCAAGCTCCCCATCTGCACGGCAGACTTAGGGCCTGATTCATGGAATCTTTTATGCGGTGCAAATTGACTGTATTTTTGTAGTGCAAAGTGACTTTGCACTGACTTTCCACTGCCTATGCACATCAGCAAAGTGACTTTGCACTGCAAAAATACACTTTGCCCCGCTCTGTGGATCAGGGTGTTTGGTGGCAGTGCAACGTCACTTGGCACCATGCACACAATTCCATGAATCAGGCCCTTAGTTGTATTTTGATTTCTTTGACCAGCACTTGCATGCATGCTGCAGAAATGCGCCCGCAACCGTTTGCATATCTATGAAGAGCTGGTATTTCCTGCTATTTATTGCCAGCGTAAACTGAATGCAATGGACCACCTACATGAGCACTTACCGTGTTGTGGGGTACCCTGCATGTGATTTTACACATTTACGGGGTAATGCAAAGAGCAAAAGCAAGGCAACATCTCTTTTACTCTTTCATTTCCCCCCCATTGCATGAAAAAGTAAAAGCTGCCTGAAAATCAGCTGTGCAGGCAGCGTTTAGTAATGGATTCCTATGGAATCAGCCTGGTCTTGACCAGGTACAAGACCGAGGTGGATTCTGTTGGGTCCCCTCTTGGGGCTGCTTCAAGTACGCCCAATAACCACACAGGAGCCATTGTGCACTCCAACCTTCTCTTTATTCCTCCATCCTCTTACTGGCTTCCCTCTTCCCTTGCCCCTCCCTTTCCTCCCGCTTCCCGCTCCCTCCCATAGTCCTGGGCTCCCCTCTTAAAGGGGCTCTGTCCCTTTTCCCACTTACAACCGATTCCAAGAAATCCATTCATTGCCTGCAAGAAATGATCATGCAGGTGCACACTGAAACGCACAGATGAGACAGAGGAGGAGTGCGCGCGCGGCGGAGAGCTCATCTCCGCTCTGTGCCCCTCCTCCGCCTCGTCACTGCTGGGAAATTAATCGAAGGTGTAAAGCAATAGGCCTCGATTAAATGAGCGTAATCATCCTCAAGGGATATCTTTGCATTGCTTCCCCTCCCCTCTCAGCCCCTATTCTTCTAAAATTCTGCACGGGTCACAGTTTTAGGGGGATGAAACATTATCCCCATTAAGGCTCAAATCTCAACCATACAAGCAGCAATTTGCAAGTTTGAAAAAGAGATAGGTAGCTGGTAATTTTCAGTTACATTTTCTAGCTTCCAAAAGCTATCAGGACTGGGCAATGTATGCATGTGAAACACTTAAGTGCATGCCAAGTGAATGCCAAGTGCATTGCTTGCATTGGACTTTGCTTGGCCCTGAAGAAGTCGCAGAGCGTGGATTCAGGCAACCTTTTAACCTCATTCGCAGCCTCTGAACCCCAAACTGCAAGTGCTTGTCTGTCCTCACTGTTGGCACTTCCCATGAGTCCAGCTCACCACCTTTGTGTGGGCCATATTTCGTAATTGTGCAGTCAGACTGAATAGCATACAGGCCCTTGGTGCATCATATGGGTTGATAAGCAAGAAGGATGTTAGGGGAGTTTTCCTAAAGGATCTTGGTAGAATGACAGAGAAGCCAGGCTTATCATAGGAGGAAGATGTGAGCTGTAGGTAAGTATACTGAGCCCAGTAAATACAATAGTCCAAAGAAACACACATAAATGTTACATTAAAATGTTCATTTATTATATTTACACAAGTAAGGTAGATACATACTTCAAAGGCCATTAATTCAATGATAGTTGCTTGCGGTTACAATTGTTACAGAGTTGGACCCTAATGACAGTTCTACCCTATTATCGGTACTACTGCGCCCTCACGTTACTTCACAGATATACGGTAATTGTATTTAGCTAGAAAAACCACATCAGATAAAGTCTATTAGGAAGGAAAACGGTTGGTTAATCACACAGCAGCAGAGCTTAACGTTTCAGGCTAACTAACACTCTTAAAGTCCCATCCCTAACTATACGAAAAAGTCAGTAGGAGTGGATCCAAAGTCTTAAGAAGTAACAGAACAGCAAAAGTTCCTCGGGATACTTTCAGTCTGTCTAGGATAAGTTACTTATCAATAAAACACAACGAGAGGGACCCTGCAAAAGGAGTCACTAAAGGGACCCAAACCGGTAGCTTGGTTCAGAGGTAGAGTGGAGACCCTGGACGCACTCCAGTCACTCTGGAGTTGCTTCTTGGTTCAAGGTAAGTTATACTTTATACCCCACAGTACCTTAAGTTAGAAGAAATGCTCGTAGCTAGATTCTCCTCTGTGCAGCAGCGATGGACCCGGTCTCCTGATTTCTCAGTCTGGTGACGAAAGGAAGGACTCTGAATGGGATGTCTCAGCAACAGTCTCGAGATAGGACCCGTGTTAAAGATTTATTCAGTCTCCTCGGTCGGTCTGCATTTTTTGCACCTTTTTCTCAGCACCAACAAAGGGCGGTATGCGCCCAATCGATCTTCATCACTTCTGAAGTCCTGCACTCTCGTGAGGGGACTTAGATGAGTCGGATCATGCCTCTGTAGGTCCAAAGGGAGCTCACCAAAGTTCTGGACGGATTCAGTGTTACAAAGACGTTGCACTTCAAATCGTTTTGAGTTCCCCTAGTATTCGCGGTCTGCAGCACTGGAGTGGCACAGCACCTCGGGAGATGGCTCAATTTGTAGTTCGTCTCAGGGCTGGTTGAGCCCACCAGCAAAAGGGATGGAGTCATCCTCTTCGGAGCTCCTCTGTTGTTTAGAAAACAGGGTCAGGACGGCAGTCGCCGCTTCATGGTGATTGGAAGGGTCTGCAGGCCTCTCTGGTCACCTTCAGCTTTGGTTCTTCTGTTGCACTGGTCGACATGCCTTTCACCTCGGGAACCTCACCTTTTATTCAGTTTTCCCACACACTCCTCTGCATACTCTCACATTATTTTACAGAAAGGAGTGGGTGGCTGTCCAATTAGGACAGCCAGCCCACCAGTGGGAACTGGTTACATTCAGGCACTCTGGCAGACAAAGGGCAGGGGAGTGAATAACTCCTCCCCCATTTTCTGCCCGCCCAGATGCACTGGAACCTAGGCGCGGACACCCAAGGGTTCCCACCAAAGGCAAAACATGCACACATTCCTCCCCCTCCCAGAATGGTAGAAGATGGACTAACGAAGAACAACCACTATAGAAATGGTGAAAAAACAAAGGAGTCGCCATGTTAGAACATAGGTGACCCTACTGTGTATTACGGAGACTGTGAATACAGTCTGCGGTAAAACAAAGCACAATAGTTGGTAGAAAACATCCACTGCCACCAGCCATCACTGTAGGGTTGTCTATGTGACTAAAATGTCACTGGAGTATAGAGAAGGGAGATACTAGGTATCCCCTTAGCACTCCACATAAGGTGGAGAGTGCTAATCTCTCATAAGGTTTTAGGAAGGATACAAAGTATCCCTCTATCCTTAAGAACTGGAGTTACTTGAGGATAGTAAAACAATCTCATAGGCGAACGCAAAGGGTTCCCAGCAACACTGCACATAAGGTTCTGTGTGCTGCAAAAGTTAAACGCAGATGCCTTTAAAGAAATATGGAGCAAAGCAGACTCCATAGTAAAGAGAAAACAAAGAGAGCAGAGTTCCAAAGTCAGAGCCAATAAGAATAAATGAGAGGGAAAGGCTCCCCACATTCAGGATAGATAGAAAAAAGTCCAGAAGTCCAGCAAAAAAGGCTTGTGGTATCATTAGGAGAGGGGATGTGGCATACAAATGATAAATCACCCTAACATAGAAGACCAAAGAACCTCCACAGAAGATACGTGGTGGGAGGGTGGAGAGGGGGAGCTGTGAACTGCGGGTGGAGCGAGGGGAGCATGCTACTGTCTGGCAGTGTAGGGGTTTGAACACCTATGCCAACCATGTCAGTCCGGAGGGCACAAGCAGGGTGGAGACTGTGGGCAGTGCTGAGAGGGAAGTGAGCTGGTCAATTCCTGTTACGGAGAAGGTGGCACATCTATGCCAGCCCTGCTGCTGCTGGCAAGGGCACTATTGTTGGTCAGAAGTGGTGGAGAGTGGCAGTCTCTATACTCTGCACTTGCCAGGTGGAGACTGTGGGCATTGCTGAGAGGGAAAGGAGCTTGTCAATTCCTGTTACGGAGAAGGTGGCACACCTATGCCAGCCCTGCTGCTGCTGGCAAGGGCACTATTGTTGGTCAGCAGTGGTGGAGAGTGGCAGTCTCTATACTCTGCACTTGCCAGGTAGAGACTGTGAGCTGTGACGAGAGGGAAGGGAGCTGGACAATTCCTGTTACGGAGTGGGTGGCACACCTTTGCCAGCCCTGCTGCTGCTGGCAAGGGCACTATTGATGGTCAGCAGTGGTGGAGGGTGGCAGTCTCTATACTCTGCACTTGCCAGGTGGGGACTGTGAGCAGTGACCAGAGGGAAGGGAGCTGATCAATTCCTGTTACGGAGAGGGTGGCACACCTTTGCCAGCCATGCTGCTGTGGCAAGGGCAATATTGATGGTCAGCAGTGGTGGAGAGTGGCAGTCTCTATACTCTGCACTTGCCAGGGGGGGACTGTGAGCTGTGACGAGAGGGGAGGGAGCTGTTCAATTCCTGCTACGGAGGGTGTGGCACACCTATGCCACCCTGCTGCTGCTGGCAAGGGTACTATTGTTGGTCAGCAGTGGTGGAGAGTGGCAGTCTCTATACTCTGCACTTGCCAGGAGGGGACTGTGAGCAGTGACGAGAAGGAAGGGAGCTGGTCAATTCCTGCTACGGAGGGTGTGGCACACCTATGCCACCCTGCTGCTGCTGGCAAGGGTACTATTGTTGGTCAGCAGTGGTGGAGAGTGGCAGTCTCTATACTCTGCACTTGCCAGGAGGGGACTGTGAGCTGTGACGAGAGGGAAGGGAGCTGGTCAGTTCCTGTTACCAAGGGGGTGGCACCACTTTGCCAGACCTGCTACTGCTGGCAAGGGCACTATTGAGGGTCAGCAGTAGTGGAGAGTGGCAGTCTCTATACTCTGCACTTGCCGGGGGGGGGGGGACTGTGAGCTGTGACGAGAGGGAAGGGAGCTGGTCAATTCCTGTTACTGAGAGGGTGGCACACCTTTGCCAGCCATGCTGCTGTTGGTAAGGGCACTATTGAGGGTCAGCAGTGGTGGAGAGTGGCAGTCTCTATACTCTGCACTTGCCAGGTGGGGACTGTGAGCAGTGACCAGAGGGTAGCGAGCTGGTCAATTCCTGTTACGGAGGGGGTGGCACACCTTTGCCAGCCCTGCTGCTGCTGGCAAGGGCACTATTGAGGGTCAGCAGTAGTGGAGAGTGGCAGTCTCTATACTCTGCACTTGCCGGGGGGGGGGGGACTGTGAGCAGTGACCAGAGGGAAGGGAGCTGGTCAATTCCTGTTACGGAGGGGGTGGCACACCTTTGCCAGCCCTGCTGCTGCTGGCAAGGGCACTATTGAGGGTCAGCAGTAGTGGAGAGTGGCAATCTCTATACTCTGCACTTGCCGGGGGGGGGGGGGACTGTGAGCTGTGACGAGAGGGAAGGGAGCTGGTCAATTCCTGTTACTGAGAGGGTGGCACACCTTTGCCAGCCATGCTGTTGTTGGTAAGGGCACTATTGAGGGTCAGCAGTGGTGGAGAGTGGCAGTCTCTATACTCTGCACTTGCCAGGGGGGGGGGGGGGGACTGTGAGCTGTGATGGTCAATTCCTGTTACGGGGTATCAGGTAATATTATCCCCACCAATAATATCGTCATATATATGGTCGTCAGGAACGGCCATAGGCGATATTATTAGTGGGGATAATTTATGGGGTAAATGGGTGGGGAGTTACAGGGGTGTCCCCCGCTTCCTTTAAAAATATGTGGGAGTTGCGGGGGTGTCCCCCGCAGGTTCCATGGGGTAATATCGCAGCAAAAATATGGCATACTTTTTGTATGGCGATATTTTTGCGGGGATATTATCACATGGAACCTGTTACGGAGAGGGTGGCACACCTTTCCCAGCCCTGCTACTGCTGGCGAGGGCACTATTGATGGTCAGCAGTGGTGGAGATTTTGCACTTGCGAGGTGGGGACTGTGGGCATTGATGAGAGGGAAGGGAGCTGGTCAATTCCTGCTACGGAGGGGGTGGCACACCTTTGCCAACCCTGCTGCTGCTGGCAAGGGCACTATTGAGGGTCAGCAGTGGTGGAGAGTGGCAGTCTCTATACTCTGCACTTGCCAGGAGGGGTACTGTGAGCTGTGACGAGAGGGGAGGGAGCTGTTCAATTCCTGTTACCAAGGGGGTGGCACCCCTTTGCCAGACCTGCTACTGCTGGCAAGGGCACTATTGAGGGTCAGCAGTGGTGGAGAGTGGCAGTCTCTATACTCTGCACTTGCCAGGAGGGGACTGTGAGCAGTGACGAGAGGGAAGGGAGCTGGTCAATTCCTGTTACAGAGGGGGTGGCACACCTATGTCTGCCATGCTGCTGCTGGCAAGGGCACTATTGAGGGTCAGCAGTGGTGGAGAGTGGCAGTCTCTATACTCTGCACTTGCCAGGTAGAGACTGTGAGCTGTGACGAGAGGGAAGGGAGCTGGTCAATTCCTGTTACTGAGGGGGCAGCACACCTATGCCAGCCCTGCTGTTGCTGGCTAGGGCACTATTGATGGTCAGCAGTGGTGGAGGGTGGCAGTCTCTATATTCTACACTTGTCAGGTGGGCACTGTGAGCTGTGACGAGAGGGAAGGGAGCTGGTCAATTCCTGTTACTGAGAGGGTGGCACAGCTTTGCCAGCCCTGCTGCTGCTGTCAAGGGCACTATTGATGGCCAGCAGTGGAAAGTGGCAGTCTCTATACTCTGCACTTGCCAGGTGGGGACTGTGAGCTGTGACGAGAGGGAAGGAAGCTTGTCAATTTCTGTTACGGAGGGGGTGGGACACGTATGTCTGCCAAGCTGCTGCTGGCAAGGGCACTATTGAGGGTCAGCAATGGTGGAGAGTGGCAGTGTCTATATTCTACACTTGTCAGGTGGGGACTGTGGGCATTGTTGAGAGGGAAAGGAGCTGGTCAATTCCTGTTACGGAGGAGGTGGCACACCTTTGCCAGCCCTGCTGATGCTGGCAAGGGCACTATTGATGGTCAGCAGTGGTGGAGAGTGGCAGTCTCTATACTCTGCACTTGTCAGGTGGGGACTGTGAGCAGTGACGAGAGGGAAGGGAGCTGGTCAATTCCTGTTACGGAGGAGGTGGCACACCTTTGCCAGTCCTGCTGCTGCTGTCAAGGGCACTATTGATGGCCAACAGTGGTGGAGAGTGGCAGTCTCTATACTCTGCACTTGCCAGGTGGGGACTGTGAGCAGTGACGAGAGGGAAGGGAACTGGTCAATTCCAGTTATGGAGGGGGTGGCACACGTTTGCCAGCCCTAATGCTGCTGTCAAGGGCACTGTTTATGGAAGAACAGGGTTGGAGATTGGCAGTCTCTATATCCGGCATTTGCCAGGCAGGGGCTGTGTGCTGTGACGAGAGGGAAGGGAGCTGGTCAATTCCTGCTACGTTTGGGGGTGCGCATCTATGCCAGCCATGCTGCTGGTGAGGGTACTAGTGATGGAAGAAGAGTTTTAGATGGCAGTGCAGTGGGTGAGCAACATTATTCACTTATATAACAGACTTGTAAGTAACTGTGGGCCAGAGTTCCCAATACCAGGATGAGCTGTGTCTCACTCAGTTCCCCTGCAGTCTTGGCCAGTTCCAGTTCTTTGATTGCTGCTCACAGCTCCCTGGTAGTACACGCGAGGTTCATACGGTGGTATTTAGTGACTCCTTTACTTTAGGAATGTGAAACTGCAGTCCATTTCCATGGTGGCACTGGACCCATTCCACTGACTCCAGGCCGGATTTTGACGGTTGCACCCGGATGCCTTCTAGTAGGGGTATCTCAAGCTTCCCTTCAGCTTGTATTTCTTCCTGGACCCATGGTTATTGTCAGACTTCCAAGGGCTTAGGTACTTACTGCTGTGCATGTGCTCATGAAAATAAGAAAGTGATTCCTGACTAGGACAGATGGGCATAGCTATTGGGACAGGGCTAGTGGAACCCAAGCCCCACATATATTCAGAGATTCTGGGAAGCTAGGCTCTATAGCCCCTCTCAATCCCCCCCCCTCGCTTAACCCTGACACATAATCAAGACAGCTGGCAACAAGTGCACTACCTCTCTTTACACATACACTCTTACATAATGGTACACACAAATATGTATTCTTAGTTTTTAAATATGTAAAATCCAGACTGGTTGACATTGTTAGTGTTTGAAACTAACTTATCAGTAGTTTTCCTCAGAATGTCTGGCAGTGAACACACAGATTTAACCTATGACTATGAAACAATATCGCAGACTCCCAGCTTTTTGCTTGAGTTAAAAATCCTGCTTTCCGTCCATTTTTGCCACTATTAGCATGGCGCTAATTGCGCCCCCCAAACCCAATGGACTCAATGGGGAATGGGAACTTACCGCCTTACTGCTACTCGTGATCCAGTGCTATTTGCACTGGCAGTGTCCCAACAGTATTACCTCCGGGATACCGCCATACACGTGATGAGGCCCTGATGTCAAGCCTGCCACTGCCACAGATTTAGAGAAAAATGATGATGCCAAAGCACTGATAGAGGCCCCATCTGATGAAGCACTGGACACCACCAGAATAAACAGCACAAGAAGATAAAGTAGAATAAATCCAAAGAACACACACACAGTGCATTATCAGAATGTTCCAAACTTTAGAAAAGTTGGCACTTGAAGAGAAGAAATTGCCCGTCGGTTTTGGGAAGGTTGGCAACACTTTAGGGTGAATGCTGTGATAAGTGAAGTGAGCCCCAGTGATGCAAGCTTACTACACTGTTATCACAGAGATATGCATGAAATATAAAGATCTGGGCTCATTCTCATGTCCCTGAAATGCTCTTTATTTTTTTGCTAAGCAGCCAGGAAAGCTCATTGGTTCTTTTTGAACCCTTCTACTTATTCATAGAGGTTTATTTTTAGAGTACAATAGTAGTGTAGCTGACTGCCCATGTTTGAATGATATCCTCTTATCAGAAAATAAATTACATGGTTTTTCTAGGTTTTGATAATGTACATTGCTCAGTAGGACAAGTGCAACATTATGACTACAGTATACAGTGGTGTAGCACAAAACATGGGGCCCTGCTGCGAGCCATGCTGAGGGCTCCCCCTCAAGCTCGGCCCCAAATCTCAGGTCGTGCCACATTCTGGGGTGGCATAAACTGTCATGCTTGCGCAATGCACACGATGGTCATGCTGCTGCAGGGGCACGCTGCACACTGTATTGATAGAAAGAGATAAATATGTGTTTTAAGCATTATGCAGCACATTTTCTGAGGCAATCATTTTGTAGGGTAAAACCAATCCAAAAATCCAATACATGCTAGTCACCAACAGTGCACAGGAATATCAATGCTTTAATTAATGTGATGCTTTGCTATTAAAAATGCCAATGCCACAACAAAAACATGTCCAACTGGCTGCAAAATGTACACCTGTCTAGACACATAATAAACATATTACAGTTAAAAATGCCAGGCCACATTAAGACATACCTTGACAGGTTGAACCAAAATGCCAGTCGAATCAATAACAAACAATTATCATGGTTATTTTATCACAGATCTGAAAAATATACAATGCTACAGTAAAAAAACAGCTAGACTGGCTGCACCCAAATGCTTGTCTAGCCATGTAATTACACTTTGTAGGACTGGTCTATCAGAGATCCATCCCACCCCCTACCGAAAACCCCAAAATCATCTCTTCAGCCCAGAATTACCTCCACGTCCCTCTTCCTCGTCCAAATACTTACGTATGAGGCACCTTGCCACATAGGTCAATGTTAATGTTAAAGGTAATTGTATCGCCAACCGTCACCACCAGAGTGGTCCCCAGACGCTCTGGCGGATCTGAAACGGAGGGTGTGGTGAAAAAAAAAGAAACAATGGGAGTGGGGAAGTGGGTTAGTAGGGTGTAGTGTGAATAGGAAAGTGGGAGTTTTGATTTCCTGTTGGAAGCTTCAGTTCGGTCAGCACCGTTAGCTGAGCTTGAGTGCGGATTTCGGTTCGACACGACTTACCATGTGCTGTTGTGAGGAGTTATGTGTTGTTAGTCTCTTGTTGCCATGTGGTGAAGGGCGTGCAGAATGCTGTGCAGAGATGTGGTTATTTGAGCTTCTGTATGGGAAAAGTATGCAGAAAGTTGAGGTTTTAGAGTTGGGTTAGTGGGAGATGTGGTTGTCTTCGTTTCTGTATGGGAAGAGTATGCAGAAAGTTGAGGTTTTACAGTTGGGTTAGCGGTTTTCCTTACCTCTTTGTCTTTGCGTTTCTGTGCTTATCATCTATGATTACCCTGTGCGTATGGTATTGTAGTTTGTCCGCTTAGTTGGCAGGCATGTTGAGGAGTGGCAGTTTTCCTCTGTGCTACTCTAGTGGTATGTTTACCTGGCTGGAGCAGGCAAGTTCCCTGTCCTGAGTTGGCGACGATTGGGGTGGAGGGTTCTGGTCACTCCTTGCCCTTCTCTTGGGGGTTCTTACCTACCTGAGTTTCCTCTGTGGACTAGCTGTGTGTGTGAAAGGGTTGGAGGTTGTCCTCCCTGCGCCCTTAGGTTAGGGGAGATTAAGTTAGGGTCGTGGGTTACTCCTTACGCTTCATGTTTCCCATTGGGTGCATGCTTCCTAGTCGTTTCCTTCTGGTGATGGAGCAAAGAGCCAAGTTTTGAGTATTTTCCTGAATTCCAAATGAACCCTTGTGTTGCGTATGTTTTTTGGTAGGTCATTCCAGGTTATTGCTGCCAGATGCGAGAAAGATGATCCTCCAAATGTTCTTTTATTGTATGGTTTTGGTTCTAAGAGAATGTCATTGCTTGATCTGAGTGGTCTTGTCGGATGGTAGATGGTTATTTTCTCTTTTAGGAACTCTGCTCCTTTGCCGCGGATTGTTCTGTGCTTCATGCACTTGGTTTTGAATTTTATTTGCTGTTTTATTGGTAACCAGAGTAGCATTTTCAGCACTTGGGTATTATGTTCTCTTCGTGATTGTTTCAGCAGAAGTCTGGCTGCAGAGTTTTGGATGTGCTGAAGTTTCTTTAATAGCCATTCTGGCATGCCTAAGTATAGGCTGTTAGCGTAGTCTACTATGGACATGATGAGTGCGATGATGGTGAGTCTTTTGTGGGTAAAAGAAAGGAATGGTAGGATCCTTTTTACCATGTCTAGGAGGAAGAAACATTTCTTGATTATGGTGTTTACTTGTGTCTCTAGCGTTAGTCTTGTCCATTAAAATTTTTTTATTATCGTTGATGGAGTCGATGCTGTTTCTAGTTCCATCAGCCATGGGATGTAGTGATTACTTCCCCCACTTTTGGATATGATCATTATTTCTGTTTTGCCCTGTTTGAGTTTGAGGCTGCTAGCGTTCATCCAGCTGTAGAGTTCTTGGAGGCAGTTGTGCAGTGTTGTGTAGCCTTCCCGTGGGACTAGGAGTAATGAAGATTACAGGTAACTAAGGCAGGCATTGCCTCCACCTCATCCCAATACTTGTATATGAGGCTACGTGCCTCATACACAAGTACTGGGACGAAGAAGAGAAGGGCTGCAAGTAATTATGATTACCAATAAGTAATTCAGGCATTAAACACAAGCACACATATACTCACACCATTCACCATAGACTCACGCACACCCACCCACCAATACATTAACATGGGCACCCTTTTCCCAAACATTCACACACCACACCCAGGCTAGCAGTCATACATCATGCACTCACTCATTCACACACATTATATTGTATACATACACACACACACACACACACACACACTTACATGCATGCACACACATTTGCACAAGCACATTAGCATTGAATAAAAGAAATTTGAAATGGCTGTGTCATATTGCAGGAGCCTTTTGGAAACGTATCCCAAACATATCATTATGAGTAGGGCAGTAAAAACGGGGTCATTACCGGCATGGCAGAACGAGCGGGTCCGTGCTCGTATGACGCCGCTAATAGCGGGTGATTATGAGTGCGCGAGCACGCGCGAACCCTCATGCCGGTAATGGCCGTACCAGCATGCCGCAAAAAGGCCCTCTAACCCCCCGATAGCGCCATCACAGGACCCTCCAATACCGCCACCGCCTAGGAAGAACCCCTGAATACCGACCCGGTAATACCAACATGCTAATACCGGGCTCGTAATACCGGACCCAGAAATAACATCATCGCGTCGGAACGGGAAATGGGCCGGCGGCCCTCTTTAAAAACACAATCCATTGCAATCCTCCCAAACCACCAGTTGTTTCCTGGAGATCTGTGTGCCAATACTTCCATAAAGTCCAAGGCAACCCGGAAGACCACCTCCCGGCTGCGGAAACAACGCTTTTCTGACGCTGAATTAAATATGCTAGCGGACACCCTTGCTGCACATGCAGACCACATCAAATCCCAGAACCTGAAGCGTGAGGTGCAGCAGCAGAAGAAGGACTTCTGGCAGGAGGTAGCCCGCAAGATATCGGCTGTAGGAACCACCCCACGTAGTGTCAAGGACTGCCGGAAGAGGTGGGATGACCTCCGCTTGAGGGTCCGTAACATCATGGCAAGCAACAGGAGGGCGGCCATGGCCATAGGCGGGGGTCCCCACTCTCCTGCCAAAATGACCCCATGGGAGGAGACCGCAAGCACCTTCATTAATCCAGAGTCCATCGAGGAATTTGGGGAGATGGAGACGGGTGCGGCATCATCAACAGAAGGAGGAGAGTGATCCTGCAGATCCCTGTAGGGGAAACCATGACGTAGCACAAGTGATGTGGAAGAGAGTCTAGGCAAGGCAATGCATGTCCCAACACCCACATGAACACATCCAAGTCCAGATGGCGGGCCAAACCCTGGCAGAAAGAAATGCATGCTGAGTGCCAATCCCATAACCAACACACAGCCAACACACATGGACCGTGCCCATGTAATGCATCACAAAAACCTCAAATCAATGGCATACCACCTGCCATGCAGCAAATGCCAAAATGCCCCCTCAGACTACCCTGTGTGACACACCTGTAAGACATGAATGCATGATTAAATGAATAATGAACAGCACCATAGTATGGTTCTGGCATGTAACACCATCACTGATGCCCTGCATCTCTTCTAACCCTCCAGGCACCAACGGAGAAGATGCCAGCCAAGACACCACCGCGAGGGCATCCAGGTCCCGCACACAGAAAAGGGCTACCACCACCACCACCTACGGGGCAGCCAAGCAGGCCACAACTACAGCCAGTGTGCCTGACACAGCCGCGACACAGCTGACTACACCCACAGCCAGTGTGCCTGACACAGCCGCGACATAGCTGACAACTACAGCCAGTGTGCCTCACACACTCGAGACCCAGCAGCCCACATCCACACCAGTGGAAGGGGAGTCCCAGGTAGCACTGGCCACCACTGAAGATGACTTGGAGGAGAATGTGGACCAGGAGGGAGTCACGGAGTGACATGTTCAACCACCATAAGCCCCGTGTCAACCCCCCCAAACTCTGCACTCACCCACCTACAGCAGTGCTGATCTCTGCCTGCATGATTCGGACCTGAGCCCCTCCCTGGAGGACAGCACTGAAAATGCAGGCCCTGTGAGAGCACACCCCTCCACTCCTGCTCCCATCAACACCCTCGAGTCACGGCCGGCGAGGGTGGAGGCCCGACAGGAGGCGATGTTGGAGCTCCTGCGGCAATACATAGCGGATGACGAGGACACCAGGCGGGGAATAGCCACTGCCATATCGGGGACCACTGCCACTATTACAGCCAACACAGCCGCTGTGAATGCATTGGCAGTGCTGATGAGGGACTGTCTGGGTGCAATAACACAGGTATTAACATCCATCCTGCTCCACATGCAGCAGCCACGCCTTGCAGCAGGCGTGGAACCTGCCACCGACTCCTCATCAGCCACCACACCTGCTTCCTCAGTCCCCACCAGCTCTGTGCGTCAGACCAGAAGGAGTGCAAGGCACACCGAAATGCTGCCCCCGGACAGCAAAAAGTCCCGCAAGTAGTGTGGGCGGACAATGGGAGTGGGATACATGGTTGGGGTTGAATGGGAGCATTTGGGGGAGTTTATTGGGGGGTTTGGGAGTTAACTTGGGATGTTTGCAGTTTACTGGGGGTGTTGGGAGTTCACTGGGAGTTTGGGAGGGGGGTTGTCACATTTATGCTGTTTGAACCAATACACCCATTGTGAGAAAAAACATTCAATGGCTGGGCATTGTTCATTTCGTGTGTATCCATTTAATGTATGACAGTGTTCAGTGCCAAACTCCCAACATTCCCTGTGTGCATGTCCACATGGACCCAGTGTGTCACTGACACATGTCTATCTGTAACGCTCACCTGATTCTCGCAGAGGCGCCGGTCTTGACTGGGCGACTACCGTATCTTCAAAGGTGATGTGTAGCACCCGGTTGGCTCTTTGGGCTGGACCTCTGTGCACTGTATGCCTGACGTGTAGAGTAAGATGTCTTAGGTAAGTGAATGCCGAGCTCTCCATCTGCCTCGGGGCAGGGTGCTGTAACCAGTTTCTTCACTGGATAGGTAGCGCAGGCCTCTTGACTTCAGAGGACTGCTGTCCGTCGTTTACTGCACGAACTGTAAGTTTCGAGTCATTCAAATGTCTTTAAAGTCTTTAGTAATGATGTCTCTTGTTTTGCAGGGTTCCGGCGATGGCGGATGACGGGCTGAAGTGAGTTGAAGATGGAGCCCGTGTGATGAATAGAAGCGCCTGGAAGCACGTAAGTAAGCGCTTGTTGCCTGCTTCACTATGCGCTCTAACTGTCTTTTTATTTTGCAGGTACGAGTTCGGAGCGGCTGCAGGGTGCCGGAATACCCACTGGATTAGATGTGGAAAGGAGTAATGGCACGTGAGTATTAAAGTTCCCCAATGTCTTTAAACGCACCTTGTTTTGTCTTTCAGATGCGGGATGCAGCGCCGAAGGCCTCCGGAGCGTGCGAAGAGTTGGTAAACTTTTGTCTTTCAGATGCCGGAATGCAGTGTGAAGACCTCCGGAGCGCACGAAGAGTAGGTAAGCCTTTGCCTTTCAGATGCCGGAATGCTAACCTGTTCTTTCTTGTCTTTATAGGTGTTGCTGAAGACTGGATTCAGGATGGTAAGCCTTTGCCTTTCAGATGCCGGAATGCTAACCTGTTCTTTCTTGTCTTTATAGGTGTTGCTGAAGACTGGATTCAGGATGGTAAGCCTTTTTCCTTAGGCCCAGGACCGGATGCAGAAGACACGATGAGCGTTCTGCTGCAGAGGTTGCAGAATAACGCAAAGCAAGATTCATCCACCGGGTGTGGTTTAAATAGCCTCCTGTAGTGCTTAGATGTCTCCTTCCACAGCCACGCCTAAGTAAGAAAAGAGTTCCTGGTAAGAAAAGAGTTCCTGCCTTCCAGAAGAGTTCCAGTGTTCTGAATCTAGGGAGTGGCTCCAGCCCCACCCAACAGGAAAAGTAGTTCCAAACAGAAGAGGATCAGAGGCTCAACTGGCAGGCAAGTAAGCAGCATGGTCTGCTGAAGGTAAGTCCACCCAAGCATTATGAGCCCGGCTCCCAGCGCTGGGACTGGGACTGGGCATATTTATGAGCCTGGTGCCACTGGCGCCAGGACTGGGTCCAAAAGGTCCCAATTGGGACTGGTTGGCACTCGGAACCTGGGTTATGGATCTGCTTCCAAGGGAGTTGGGAAAACCCTGACCTTTTGGAAGCAGAGATCATGACAGTACCCCCCCTCAAGGCCCCTCCCAAACCGGGCTTCTCCGGGGGTTTTGGCTTGTCAGGAAATGTTCGGTGAAATCTTTTTATTAGGCGAGGAGCGTGGACATATTCAGCAGGTTCCCAGGATCTCTCTTGGGGGCCGTAGCCTTTCCAGTCAATTAGGTAGAATAGTTTAGATTTGGAGATCTTGGAGTCCAGAATGCTTTTGACTTCAAACTCGAGTTCTCCATCCACTAGGATAGGTTTTGGAGATTTGGTTAGTCGGGTTTGAGGTTGCACGGGTTTTAATAGAGAGACGTGGAAGACCGGATGTATCTTCATGTGCGGGGGCAAGTCCAACTTGACCGCTACTGGGTTTACTATGGTAGTGATGGAATAGGGACCAAGGTATCTTGGGTTGAATGTGCGTGGCCCTTTTAGAGATAGATATTTGGTGGATAACCAGACTTGATCCCCTACTTGATAGTGAGGGGCTTCCTTCCGATGTTGATCTGCTCCTTTCTTGTATTGTTCTTTAGCCCTTTGAAGGTGAGAAACAGCTTCCTTAAAGGCTTGGGTGATTGTAGAATGCAGGTAGTCTACTGCTGGTGTTTCAAGATCTTGGAGGGGATCCAACTCCGAGGTTCGAGGGTGACTGCCGTACAAAAGAAAAAACGGGGTTTTCCCAGTTCCCGAATGGACAGAGTTATTGTAGGCATACTCGGCTATCCAAAGGATATCTTTCCAAGTTTTTTCAGTTTGTTGCAGCATGCATCGTAAATACTGTTCCAGAGTTTGATTGGTCCTCTCGGTTTGTCCGTCGGTCTGAGGGTGGTGACTGGTCGATAGTCTCACATCAATTTGAGCCGACCGACAGCAACTTCGCCAAAAATGAGAAATAAATTGACTACCTCGATCCGAAATTAGAACCGAAGGAAAACCGTGCAGTCGGACGATGTTTTCGAGAAATTCTCGGGCCAGAGTTGCTGCTGTTGGCAAGCCTTTGAGCGGAATGAAATGCGCCATCTTGGAGAATAAGTCCACGATTACTAGAATCGTATTGTATCCGGAGCATGGAGGTAGATCGGTGATGAAGTCCATAGAAAGCGTATGCCAAGGGCGAGGTGGGATATCAATAGGGCGTAAGAGGCCTGCTGGTCTTTCCTTTTGACTCTTGTTTTGGGCGCATACTCCACAGGACATTATAAAGTCTCTGATATCTTTTTTCCAAGACGGCCACCAGAAGTAGCGCTTGATCTTTTCTGAGGTCTTGGCTATACCGGGATGACCTTCCATTAAAGAGTCGTGATAACAAGAGATTACTTTTTTCTGTAAATCTGTGCTGGGTAGGTATAATCGTTCTTGGAAATACAATAAGTTGTCCTTTACTGCAAAGTCCTTTCCCTGCAGATGCCAATTCTGTATGTCTGCTGGAGTTACAAGTTGCCTGGCTTTATCCTTAACTTCCTCTATGGATTCTGTGGCGATTACACCCAGAATTCTTTGTTCGGGAATGATTGGTACAGGTTTAGGGTTGACCAAGTGTTCTTCCACTCCCATCCGAGAAAGGGCATCGGCTTTACCGTTCTTTGTACCAGTCGATAGGTAATTATGAAGTCAAACTCGGCAAAGAATAATGCCCAACGGAGTTGTTCAAGAGGATTGGGCTTTTGCGGTCTTCAAATATTGCAGGTTTCGGTGATCCGTAATCACAGTAACGGTGTGTCGGGCCCCCAGCAGATAATGCCGCCAAGCCTTAAAGGCAGACTTGATAGCCAGAAGTTCCTTGTCAGTAATCGTGTAATTGATTTCAGGAGGCGAGAATTTGCGGGACCAAAATGCCACGGGATGCAACTGATTGGTTACCGGGTCCTTTTGTGATAGAACTGCCCCCATGGCAAGGCTTGAAGCATCAGTTTCCACGATGTAGGGGAGTTCGGGGCGAGGGTGTTTTAAGATTGGTGCAGAGATAAATTTAGTCTTCAAATCCTGGAAAGCTTGTTCCTCCTCGGTAGACCATTCAAAACTTTTGTTTTTCTTTAACAAGGCGGTGATGGGCTGGACTATTCGAGAGAATTCAGGGATAAACCTGCGGTAAAAGTTAGCGAAGCCTAACATGCTTTGCACACCTTTTACGGAGGATGGTGATGGCCATTTGAGAACTGCATCGACCTTCTTTGAATCCATACGCACTCCGCCAGGTGATAATATGAATCCCAAGAATTCAACTTCAGTCACGTTGAAAACACATTTTTCCAACTTAGCGAAAAGTTTGTGTTGACGCAATCTTTCGAGGACCATTTTCACGTGTTTCCGATGTTCAGATTCCGATGAAGAATAAACGAGGATGTCGTCAATGTAAACAACAACACATACATCTATGAGCTCTCTGAGGACATCGTTCATAAAATATTGAAAGGCGGCCGGGGCATTGCAAAGTCCGAAGGGCATGACCTGATATTCAAATAGCCCATACTTGGTGCGGAAGGCCGTCTTCCATTCATCGCCCTCTTTTACTCGTACCAAGTGGTAAGCTCCTCTAAGATCCAGCTTTGTATATATGCATGCTTTTCTGACTTGGTCCAGGAGTTCAGGGATCAAAGGTAACGGATATCTATTCTTAACGGTGATCTGGTTCAGGGAGCGATAATCGATACAAGTTCTAAGGTCTCCTTCCTTTTTTGGAACGAAGAACAAAGCTGAAGAAGCAGGGGACTTGGAAGGACGAATAAACCCATTTGCCAGGTATTGATCCAGGTATTGTCGAAGGTGAAGGTTCTCAGGCTCGGTGAGGGCATAAATTCTACTACAAGGAGGAGTAGATCCAGGTATCAGGTCTATCTGGCAGTCATAAGACCTATGAGGAGGTAGAGAGTTAGCCTGATCCTTCCGGAAAACATCTTGGTATTCTAGGTATTCGGGAGGTAACTGGGGAGTCTCTGAAGAAATTGCGGCCAGTGCAACACCAGGTGGAGGGTGACAAGTAGAGACACATTCTGGAAACTGGACCGTTCTTGCTCGCCAATCGATCAGAGGATTGTGTTTCTCTAACCAAGGTATTCCTAGAATAATCTGAAACTGAGGGGCCTTGATCACATCGAACACGATCTTCTCATGGTGTCCATCTTGACTTACTAGCGTCACCTCTTGAGTGGTATGCGTTACTGGCCCGGAGGCTATCTCCGTACCATCCACCGTAGTAATGACGTCCTTTACAGCCTTGGGACAAAGAGTTAGATTCATTCTCAAAACCATTTCATGATCCACATAATTGCCGATGGCACCGCTGTCGACGTAAGCTTCAATTGCATGTAATCGATCCGGATTATCAGGGCTAATGAGGACCATAGGTATCACGAAATGCGAGGTCACGGAACTGGTTTTCACGCTCGGCAAGAGGACCTCTATTCTTGTCGGGCGAGGTCGTTTCCCTGCTCAGAGTTTGTAACTTTGGTAACTGCAGCTCCTACTGCCTTCTTGGCAGGTTTCACCGGACAGTCTCGAAGAAAGTGCCCTGAGTTTCCGCAATATAGGCATAATTGCAACTGTTTCCTCCTTTCCCGCTCCCTTTGTGTTAGAGGACCTTTCAGACCCCCTATTTGCATGGGTTCCCCGGAGTCTACTCCTTTGGAAGGAGTTGGCGGTTTGGAAAATACTCGAGCATCAAACTTGGAACGATCGGCCTTCCTGTTCTGCAGCCTGTGATCTATTTGAACGACCAAGTCTATATAATCCGAACAGTCTTGTGGGGGATTCACTACTTGGGCTAAAACGTCTTTGAGCTCTCCACGTAGACCTCTATAAAACAGCGTAATCCTTTTGTCCTCAGGCCATTGAGTTTCCACTATTAGTCTATTGAAAGATGCAATATAAGAAAAAAGGTCTTGATTACCCTGTCTCAACGAAAGAAGCTCATTGTCCAAGGCCTGCCCCTGTGAATGTCTTGCGAACAGTTTTTCCATACTAAGCTGAAAGGCTTGAAAATCATGGAGAACCGGATCATCTTGATTAACTAGAGGGATCGACCAGTCTGCCGCATTGCCACTAAGGTACGAAAGTACAAAAGCTACTTTTGCTTGATCAGTTGGAAAGGCTGCTGGCCGGCATAAGAAGTGCAACCGGCACTGATTGATAAATACTGCAAACCTCTTTGGGTCACCAGAAAATCGTTCGGGCAGAGCCAGAGGTACATTCCCAGGTAGGTTGATCTGCACTGGATTCATAGAGGATGTTGAAGGAAGATTTGCCCCTGATGCGGGTAACGGGGTCTGTCCTGCTTGTGACTGTAACACTTGTCTAGCAAGATTGTCTGTTCTCTCCTTGGAAATAATTAGTTCCCTTCTTAGAGCATTCGTTTCCTGACGAGCTGCATGCACTTCTGCCCTTAGTTCCCCAAGTAACCGGGCTAGGGGGTCAGTATCCGAGGTTTCCATAGCGCCTGGGCGAGAGTTTTGCGGTAGGCTTTGCGTTCTGTAACGCTCACCTGATTCTCGCAGAGGCGCCGGTCTTGACTGGGCGACTACCGTATCTTCAAAGGTGATGTGTAGCACCCGGTTGGCTCTTTGGGCTGGACCTCTGTGCACTGTATGCCTGACGTGTAGAGTAAGATGTCTTAGGTAAGTGAATGCCGAGCTCTCCATCTGCCTCGGGGCAGGGTGCTGTAACCAGTTTCTTCACTGGATAGGTAGCGCAGGCCTCTTGACTTCAGAGGACTGCTGTCCGTCGTTTACTGCACGAACGGTAAGTTTCGAGTCATTCAAATGTCTTTAAAGTCTTTAGTAATGATGTCTCTTGTTTTGCAGGGTTCCGGCGATGGCGGATGACGGGCTGAAGTGAGTTGAAGATGGAGCCCGTGTGATGAATAGAAGCGCCTGGAAGCACTTAAGTAAGCGCTTGTTGCCTGCTTCACTATGCGCTCTAACTGTCTTTTTATTTTGCAGGTACGAGTTCGGAGCGGCTGCAGGGTGCCGGAATACCCACTGGATTAGATGTGGAAAGGAGTAATGGCACGTGAGTATTAAAGTTCCCCAATGTCTTTAAATGCACCTTGTTTTGTCTTTCAGATGCGGGATGCAGCGCCGAAGGCCTCCGGAGCGTGCGAAGAGTTGGTAAACTTTTGTCTTTCAGATGCCGGAATGCAGTGTGAAGACCTCCGGAGCGCACGAAGAGTAGGTAAGCCTTTGCCTTTCAGATGCCGGAATGCTAACCTGTTCTTTCTTGTCTTTATAGGTGTTGCTGAAGACTGGATTCAGGATGGTAAGCCTTTTTCCTTAGGCCCAGGACCGGATGCAGAAGACACGATGAGCGTTCTGCTGCAGAGGTTGCAGAATAACGCAAAGCAAGATTCATCCACCTGGTGTGGTTTAAATAGCCTCCTGTAGTGCTTAGATGTCTCCTTCCACAGCCACGCCTAAGTAAGAAAAGAGTTCCTGGTAAGAAAAGAGTTCCTGCCTTCCAGAAGAGTTCCAGTGTTCTGAATCTAGGGAGTGGCTCCAGCCCCACCCAACAGGAAAAGTAGTTCCAAACAGAAGAGGATCAGAGGCTCAACTGGCAGGCAAGTAAGCAGCATGGTCTGCTGAAGGTAAGTCCACCCAAGCATTATGAGCCCGGCGCTTCCAGCGCTGGGACTGGGCATATTTATGAGCCTGGTGCCACTGGCGCCAGGACTGGGTCCAAAAGGTCCCAATTGGGACTGGTTGGCACTCGGAACCTGGGTTATGGATCTGCTTCCAAGGGAGTTGGGAAAACCCTGACCTTTTGGAAGCAGAGATCATGACACTATCATAGTCCCTGTGGTTCAGAGGTATTCGTGAATCAGTGATTGGCGTACTGCATAACCATCCCGTGCATCACTTACTGGCAGGGGTGCTACTTCACCTCCGTGTCCATCCTCATCATCCTCACCCGGTGCATGCATTTCAATGTCAGGTGGCAGTGGTACATTTCTCCGGACGCACATGTTGTGCAGCATGACACAGGCCATGGTGATTTTTGTCACCTTCTCAGGCCTATAAAGGAGTGCCCCACCAGACCTGCTTAGGCAGCGGAAACGCGCCTTCAACAGGCCAAAGGTCTGCTCATTCACAACACGGGTATGGGTGTGAACACGATTGTATTCCTCTTCATGGCTGTTCTGCGGGTTCCGCACAGGGGTAAGTAGCCACAGCCTCAAGGGATATCCTCCATCACCTGCAAGCAAATACAAATAGGTGTGTGTCACTCTGAGCTGCCACCTTCAGGAAGCACAGTCATGGCCGCAGCTATTTGGTGTGGACATGCACATGTCTCTGTACGTATGCAAGAATGTTCACTAGATGCATACTATACTTCTATGAGGTGTGGTAGTCTGGATGGCGTTCAATAGATGATGCAGGGTGAAATTATGCATGCTGAGGCAGATGTACTGTGGTTGTACAACAATGTTTAGCCTCCCATTTATGCTGTGTATTATACACTGTTCATGGTAACACTAGCCACATTGGCACAGTTGCAATCCTGTTCAGTCATTCATTGCTTGACATACCCATGCTGGCCTGGTTGTGCCTCTTACTTGTTGCCATCAATATGCATAATTGGTAAAATGTGTGCCAGTGATGTGTCATGTTGGGTTTGGGAGGTTCAGGTCAGGAGTGTCTAGCTCTGCATGCATCCTCCAATCACCGTCAATTGCCACCCAGGTGGAGTATGCATCCCCCCCTTTCCCACCCAGGTGGAGTATGCATCCCCCCCCCTTTCCCACCCAGGTGGAGTATGCATCCCTACACATCAGTACCCCAAAGCACTGCCATGGGCCAGTTGGGCAGCTCTCCAAGCAGCCAGGCAGGTTGTCCAGCATTTCGCTCCATGTGACAGGGTAGCGTGGAGTTGTGCAGCACCATGGCATCATGTGTTGATCCGGGAAATCGGGCGCAGCAATGTGTGATGATCCTTCTGGAGTCACACACCATTTGCACATTAATGGAGTGGGGGACTACCAATTCCACATGCGTGCAGTCCAGGGCACCAACACAATTGGGCATGCCTGCCAGTGCATGGAAGCCTACTTTGGTGTCGGCTATCTCCTGGGCAGTCCGTGGTAGGGATGTGTGGGTGCTTGCGTGCTTCAGGAGGGCATCCAGCACTTGGTTCAGCAGTCGTGAAAATAGTGGTTGTGAAATGCCATGCAGCTTCCCCACTGTGTGTTGATAGGTGCCTGTGGCCAGGAAGTGGAGCACATACACAACCTTTAGTAGCGGGGGGATGGCAGCGCGTATTTCTATGAGGCTGGCAATGTCATTGTGTATCATGTCCACTATGGTGGTGATGGTGTCCCGGTCCAACCGGTACAGGGTGTGGATCTGCTCAGGGGCTAGGTTGAATGGCCTGGGTCTGATGCGAGGGATTGGTGGCTGCCTACGAGGCACTGATGGCTGCGCTGGTGATAATTGCTGGGCCTGTCTCACCCTCCTTCTCCTCCTGCGTTTCCTCTGTGCTGCCTGTTGTTGCTGCTGTAGTTGTTGTTGGAGTTGCTGTTGTTGCTGTAGTTGTAGCACTATAGGCATGTCCTCCAGCACCATGATTGCAACAGCTAGTGGTAGCATTTTGGTGCAGGAAGGGTGTGGTGTGTGGGTGTACTCATTTTATACTGGCCCAGCCTCCATTGACTCCACATGTGGTGATTATGTGCACCTGTGGCAGTTGGCTTGATTGCAGATTGCTGTTTAGGGGTCGTCCACGATGCCTGTATGGCCGGCATTGTGCAGTCCCTAATTACCGCCTTTGGGATGCCAGTAATTGCATGCCCGTGTGGGTTGTGATGCCCTCCTATTACCGGCAACCCGGTATTTACTCCACAGAGGGGCGCATGTAAGCTTGCATGCCGGTATGAGGGGGCACGGTACGGGCGGTGCCGGTATTTGCGGGTTGTCGGGTCGTAATGCCACAGACCCATTAACGATGCCAGTATTACCATTCCGGCCTCCTTTTTTCATTACCTCCATTCTCGTAATGAGGCCCAGTATGTCTACCCTTATGGAATACTTAAGGCTAGAGTTGGGGCTGGTATCACTGAGAGGTGAGCTGCCTATTAGAAGAGGCTTGTTGCACATCAAAATTAACTTGCGCACAAAATGTAAGCTGCTTGCACTATTGGATGCAGGTGTTATGCCTGCTACTGGTCGAGGCGCAGATCAGTTTGATGTGTTGGCAAGTAACTTATATAAGGCCTTTGGCTGGTGCCCTGATTTTACTAGAGGGACAAATTACCAAACCTTGAAACGCATTTTCAAACATAAGGTTAACCAATCAGAAATCGTCCACTTGCTACAACACTCACTGACTTTAGATTTTTTTTCGTTTTCATTTTTTTTCGTTTTAGATACACAAGGACTAGTAAAATATTCCAAGCACACACATGTTGTCATGTTTTACTTGTGTGGTATTTTGAGTGTGTCTGTGGGAACCTGTAAACCACAGTTGTAATGACGAGCACAATATGACACTAATTATTAGATGGAAAGAATTTTTGTAAATAAATTTGGGCATGTCGGAAACATAAAAAAAAGTGCGTGGCACTTCAAAGGCATCTTAGCCAGTTAAGCACCTGCCTAAGATCCCACCTGCACTTTGTAAGTTCGATTCCCAGGCGCGGCTGACCTGGCGTTTCATTCCCAAAGGTAAATAAATCGAGTACCGTTAAAACATAATAATCGATTTTTGAAATTCTTCGAGGGCCAAGGAGGGGGATGGTAAAGCTCTATGGATAGATCTGAGAGTAGGGTGCATAGCATATTCTGATGACCTAGTGATGGTAGACTACACCCCCGCAGGCTTACAGTGCTGCTTTACTGGCATGATGAAATACCTCACAAGTAAATCATCTGACAGTGAACCCAGCAAAAGCCTACATAATGACCTGTAGCAGAAGGAAAATAAAAACACATTACACATGGAAGATAAACGATGCACTTATTCAGAGAGTAGCATGTATACGATACCTCAAATATTTTGTTTTCTTCAAGCAGAGGAAAAGAATTGTACAAAACAAAATCGAAGAGAAGGTAGGAGCCTGTGTATCTCTGCTAAAGACATTCAAACAGGAATTTTGTGAGTTCTCGCAACTACCAATGGTCGAATTCTACAGAGCAAAAACATCTGCAACAGTGTTATATGGTGTGAATTACTAAGTACAAATAATAGGATATTTTCAACAGAATGGAAGGTAGGAACTTCAAAAGCATTCTGGGTCTCCTACGCTTGGTAAGTGAGTGTCATTTGGTTAGAACTGGGTCTGGTCTCATGGTGGGGTGCAAATGATGAAGCTGAACCGGGACAGCCGATCCAGCCCTTTAAGACGAGGTAGCAATACTTTAAGATGAATGGGGATGCAGAAGATACTCAAACACCAATAATCGAAACGACTCTGTAAATTGGCAAAAGGTTGACTGTTTTAATGTCAATTATCTAAAACAGGGCGTACAACGGACATCAACGGACATCTCACAGCCTGGTCTTGATGCTTTTCATAAAAACTTGACTTTTATAACAATAACTCATCATAGCTGACATTAACCTATGTATTTGCTAACGTCATTGTACGTGGCAAACTACAAAAACCTAGTGGCAAATGTGATAGGCTGAAAGGGAACATCTAAGTATACGTTCCATATTAGTCTAAGAAATTGATAGGCTCTTTAATGTTAGGTGGGGCAACGAAGCCCTCGAGCATGTGCTGCAAGATAACCATCTTGAACTTCTAGGCCTTCAGGTATATGTTGAGGCATTGTGCAACCAGGATCGGCCTCCACCCTCCTGTCTTCTTACGAACCAGAAAGTATCTGGAGAACAACCTGGGACCCTGAAGGTGCTGAGGGAAAGGTTCTATTGCCCCCTATTTTAACATGGCTTGAACCTCCTGCAGCAGCTGTGCTGCACGTTGTTCTTGACACACTACAGGGGGAATACGGGGGCACCTGCGCTGTGTTGGGAAGGAAATTAGCTGTTCCCACCCCCCTAGGCGCTTATAGTGAGTCGAGTCCCATAGATAGACGTGCAATGTACCAGGGGGGAGAGAGCTGTGCTAAGAAACCCGGCACAAACCTAATATTGCAGGAAATATAGATGCATAGACTTACTGTGCGCATATAAAGAGATGCCATTTTATAGTTACGGTAGACATATTCAGTCCTGCGGAAAAACCCGAGCAGGCCCAAACGCTGAGGGCAGATGAACCTGCGCTGCTAATTCCCATAGAAACTTCCCTTTGTTCTTCAACTGTTGCAATTACTTGTTATCCCAGAGAGGAATGCTCCCTGCTAGGCCATGAGACAGCAACAGGCTCATCCCAGCGCACATTCATCACAGTCAGGCCAACAGCAGACCTCCAACCCTCACCCAGCCCACCAGGAGTAAAGGCACCCACCACTGACCCAGTTCAAGAACTCATGCATTCCGCGATAGTGGGTGACCTCAGACCAACACCCATAAAACCAATGGTCATAAAAGATCTAAACGAACGCAGCCATTTCACCTCATTACATAAATACACCCTTTGTGATACGAGGTACAGGGAGGAATACGTTATAGTTCAATACAAGGGTTGAAGCCTTGAGTGTGGAGAGTGCGATATGAACCAAGCAAAGAATGAGTGGGTCAGCGTGATCGTGTTCCTCCCTCTATGCCAGTCCCCATGTTTCCCAGGTGCATGCCATACTGATGTAGTAGTAATATTTTGCAATAGTTACTCTGTAATAGCAACATGTGAAGTGCCTGACCATCAGTCCCCGTAGAGATGAGCCCAGCTGATCCCACGTGAGAGAAGACGGACGGACGAGACTGGAACCAATAACAGCCTGGCATCCCCTATGGAGCAGGCCCATGTATAGGGTCTCACCAACCAGCCACGCAGTTTGTCACTATATTGCAATGAGGCGAGATGCCTTATAAGCTTATGTTTGTGTCACTTGAGACTAGAATGTTCTTGAGCAGCATTTGCTTGCAGCCTTACTTTTTGTACAATTAAAACGTGTTTTCCTTGCAGGAAACCTCTTGGATTTTTGTGGGTTGTATTTTTTTCAGGGGTGAGTGTACAGGGGCGTTCCTTCAATAGGTGACCCCGACGTGATCCCATCACCCCCTGTACCTGCGGAGATATGCAGGCAACATCTCCGGAAAGGCTGCGCCCACCTACAGCGACCAGCCCCAAAAACGTGTACTTCCGGTGGCCGTGCAGGAGCCGTGTTTGCAGAATCCTGCCTGCTTTTTGGAGCGGGGTACGGCCTCAAGGAGAGGTGCAGGCTGGTGTCGGAACACCATGAACGTCGTAGTCCAGGTGAACGTGCGCACTTGTATATAGCCTTGTAAGGGATAACAATCATGGGACAGGTGTAGGGGAAAGTGTGAACAGTGTGAACACACAGAGATTGAAATTGGGAGTGTGGCATGCTGGTGGCTTGTGTTGTTTTTTGGTTTTATACATTTTTTAAGGAGAATCATAAGGAAAAGAAAACGGGAAGATAGGGAGCCTCCCTGAGTCAGGGGGGAAGGTGGCGCAAAAACCATTGTTCAACAAAGAAGAAAAGAGGAAATACATAGGAGCTCTGTATAATTAGAGAGCCGTTATATTAGCTTGTTATTTTAGTTTGTTTTATTCATGCATCTTATTGTGTAGGGCGCAGGCCCAGGAGAGGCATTGCGTGGTTTGAGTGTGTGTGAGATGAGTGTGGTTTATGCGAGTTAGGAGACCGAAAGGAGAAACACGGGGCGAAAAAAGTATTTTTGATTCAATTGTAGAAGAAGGGGAGGAGAATTGAACTGTGTTTTTGACAATATTTGCATAACAGTGGCACATTGGCACAGGCGTAGCACTACTAGCAGGCACACAGGAAATGCCACCATGGGGGGTGTGGAGGGGTGTAATGCTTGTACGAAGATCTGAGCTAAAATAACATGGCAAGGTCACATAAATATTGTTGCCGAATGGACTTACTGTGGAGAATAGTTATGGTATTGTCAGCTGAAGGACGAACTGAAAAGGGAGTCCGAGCGCAATGCAGGTGCAGTGATAAGGGGTCCTGGGAAAGAATGCGAGGAGAGGGAATCTGGGTATTTCAACTTCTGGCTGTTTCCACTCTTTGCTCCTTTTTTGCTTGTGATCTGCTCTTCGGCCAAGGGCAGCCATAACTGAAAGAGGCGGGGAGATGCCCCATAAAAGAGAAGAGGCTTAATAGCCAAGGAGTCAGTCAGAACTTCTATACCCGGGTGATGTAGTCTCGCTGGTTGGGAGGACGCCCCGCTCCAGACCCAGTTATTGCGCGCGATCTCTTTGCCTACCTGCTCTGGGACTAAGCAGTGTCTTAGTAGCCAAGATGAAGGTGTCTTCTGCAGTCCAGTGGGACGGCACTGGAGCACTTTTGTAAAAAAGCATAAAATTGAAAAATGTGTCCTTCCTCTCTCTTTACGCAGTGTACCGCACGTGGCCGTAACCCTGCCCTCCTGAGCTTCGCCCCGCGCATCGTCCTTCAGTCCTTTTCTATTGCCAGGTCTGAGACCTTTTAAGCAATAATAGAGGATACTTATTAGAGGGGACGGTGGGCGGGCGTATGGAGGAAAGGGGACTATGTACTAGGATTGAGATAGTCACTGCGGTGAGTAACTTTGTTATACTCCTACGTCCCGTCCTCGTTCATCCATACTCTTGGGAGATTACCAAGCATTCCTCACAGGAAATACGGGTGAATGGAACCTCCTTACTGAAAAAGGTTTTTAAGAACAGCCTGGCCGAATTGAGCATCGGCTCTGGAGCTCAGGTCTAAGCAGTAATGCTTACCAAAAGCTGATGGGAAAGCCCATGTAGCTGCTTTGGCAACGGTTCAATGTGCTTACAGATCACCCAATAGATAGGAGGCAATGAGGGGAAAGCATAAGCTTTCATGTTGACCCACAAGCTGCAAAGAGAACCGCCTCTGGCGTGCCCCATTGCTGGAAAAATTGGAGATGATATTGCTGTTCATCTCACACTCGTAACTGATGCCGACTGGTGACTGAATTAATCTGCGGTCACATTGAGGTGACCCGGGATGTGTGGAGCCTGGAGCCAAACAATATACTGGATGGCCCAGCCCAAATTTGTATGGCAAGATCCACAAGGAGAGGAGAGTCTGTGTCGCCCTGCTTGTTGATGTAAAACCTTGCTTTAAGGGAGGTATTAAAAATGGCTGCTGTGTCCCGTGGAGGATCGGCCGCCTTTATCACACACCAGGGGCGAATTGCGTCACAGGAGCAAGTGGAGCAATAGTCTCCCCAGGGGAATCAGGGACCCTGCGTGCCATCCTTGTAGATGGCAAGGAACCTTGTAGATAAAGGCGCTATATAAAGAAACACATCATTATCATCTAGGGTGTTTACCCGACACCTCAGGGGCTTCCCCAGAATTAGCCTCTAGCGGAGGATCCTCGGCAGAGCCGGTACTGGAAGGTCTGTGGTGCATGACCACCTTCTTTCGCCCCCTCAACAGAACTGGTATCACCACGGCCGCACGCGCGGAAAGGCTTAGGGATATACCTTACAGCCAGGACCCTCGATGAGGGACTCTCAATTCTGTTGGTGACCGATTTAGCCCAAAGCAGGGGAACCTCAGGGTTAACCCTGGTCTTATAGCCACCTTGAGATGGGCCTCGAGCCAAGACTCGGTACAGTTAGCTTCAGATGGAGAACCCTGGTATCCAAAGCCACAGCAGAACTAGGGTCAGCCTTAGCCTCAAATGGGGAACCTTGGAAGAAGATCCGGTTTTGGGAGACCACTGCGGGCCCCTCAGATGAGTTATTGGTGCGTCTTGCTGAGCCGAGACCAAAAGGAGTACCCGAATCTTAAAGTGTTCTGCTCCCACGGAGAACCGCAGAATGTGCATATATGCATCCTGGAAGACCACCACACTGACTCAATCGCACTTCCGATGAGAGGACTTTATTTGGCAGGGCGTGATCAACTTGAATTTCTCTCGGAAAGACCGAATATAGTGCGCAGGCAAGCCTGGTTGAGCACTGTGAAAGGACAGTAGTACTAGGCCCTCCCCTGCTCCATGAGGGGAACAGGTTCCACCTCTCTGAGGTATAAAAGTTTCTGTACCTCTGCTCTGAGGGAGGGCATCCCTTGTTTGAAGGGTGGGGTAGGAGGAAATGGCAAGTGAAAACGATAGACAAACGATGGTCAAACCCCACCAGACTTCGGTGATGGTTTGCCACGCCTCCAGATGAGACGAGATTCGTCCTCCCACCGAAGTGCAGTGTGACCGACAAAAAATATAACCACCTTGCCGTTGCCGCTTAAGTCAGGGCTACTAACAGGAGTTTCAGATCGGCACGGACGGCGATCCTGAAACTCCCTGATCCCAGAGAAGGACCGAGTCAGGGACCTTGACCTCTGTGTACAAGGGGCCTTAGCTGAAGCTGTCGCCAGGACCGACAAACAGGTCTTTGTTGTCCCCATAGCATGGAAAAGCTGCTCAGCCCCAAAAGGAACGCTCCCAGCAGCAGTCGTCATGAAAGTTGGTGTAAGGGAGGTATACAAAATGGCTGCCGTGGACCAAGGAGGTTGGGCCGCCATTTAGTCAACACCTGAAGAGCACTGCGTCATAGGAGAAAATGAGGCAACTGTCCCCTCAGGGGACTTAAGAAACACTTAGCATTGAAACAAGGATCCTCGGCCTAGCCGGCGCTGGCATATCTAGGATGTTTAGTGGACATCCTAGGAACTGACCCAGAATTAGCCTCCAATGGAGGAACCTCGGCAGAGCCGGTACAGGAAGGCCTGTTGCTGATCACCTTCTTTGCCCCCTCGACAGAATCAGTACCACCACAACCCCGAGCGTGGGACGGTTGAGGAATGTACCCTACAGATAGGACCCTTATAGGATCCCTCGACTCTGTCGCTACTGAATTTAGAGGAACCTTGGGTTTTAACCCAGGACATATAGCTCCCTCAAGAGGGGCCTCGAGCCGTGGCACGGTGTGACAAGCACCATAAACTGAGACCTCAGGGTATACCCACTGCAGTATAAGTGTGGAAAGCTCCAGAAATGGAGACCTCAGGGCGAACCCCGGTATCCAGAGCCATAGACGAACTGAGCTGAACCTAAGCACCCAAATGGTGAACCTCAGAACTACGTCTGGTTTTGGCAGGTCCTCTGAGTGACCCTCAGAGAACACTCTGGCGCGCCCATTAGGCCCTTGAGGCACCTCAGGGGAATCCCTACTAACAGAGCTACACAAGCCCCTCCCGGTCATGGAATGCTCTCACCGAGCGGGGCTGCTCATCGCCCTCTTCATCCGCTTAAGGCTCATCCCAACGAGGCAGGAACAGAGAACTGGTCCTCTATGCCTACCGCCTCAGGTTTTAAAAGAAAAACTGAATCGGAGCAGCCGGGGCCGAGGTGGAACAGAAGTGAAAAGACACTTGAAATACGTCCTCATAGGGTCAGAGTGCCTGAACATCTGAAACTTCCCAAAAACTCAGCCTCAGCCGAGGTCTTAGGGGTTGAAGAGGAAGAAACTGCTTGTAAGGGAACCCCCCCCCCCCCCCCGAACACAAGTGGAGGAAAAGCAGGAGGGAGCGAAAGTATGAGGCAGCAGAGCCCACGCACGCTAGTCAAAAGAAGGGCGTAACGGGTTACTATTGCCAAAAGGAATGCTTCCAGAGCCAGACGTTGCGAACGTAGGTATAAGGGAGGTATCCAAAATGGCCACCGTAGGCCACGCAGGTTGACCCGCCATTTTGTAGCCACCTGAAGAGAACTGCGTCACATGCATAGCTGAGGCAATTACCTCCCCAGGAGAGTCAGGGGACTTAAGTAACACTTCAGCCTTACAAGGATCCTCGGCAGAGCTGGTATTGGGTGGTCTCGGATGTTTAGTCGACATCTTTGAACGAGGCTCAAAATTAGCCTCCACAGGAGGAACCTCGGACAAGCCGGTACCAGAGGGAAATCAGTCTGTGACCCCCCTCTTTGCCCCCTCGACAGAACCGGTTCCACCACGACCCTGAGCGTGGGACGGTTGAGGACAATACCTCTCCGACAAGACCCGCTTAGAAGGCCTCTCAGATCTGTCGATATAGACTTTAGCCTCCACAAGAGGAACCTCAGGTTTCAACCTGGTACGTAAAGCTCCCTTAAAAGGGGCCTCAAGTCGGGACTCGGTACAGAGGAACCTCAGGTTTCAACCTGGTTATAGCGGGGAAAGCTCCAGAAACGGAGACCTCATGGTGAACCCTTGTATCCCAGCACCCAGCCGAACTGGGCTTAACTTTAGCACCGTGATGGTGAACCTTGGAATAATGTCTGGTACTGGCAGGTCCGTCAGAACCCTCGGAGGAATCTCTGGTACGCCTGTTAGGCCCTTGGGGCACCTCAGGGGAAACCCTGGTACAAGAAAGGCCCTTAAAGTACTCCCTCATGGGGTCAGAGTGCATAAGTCTCTGAAACTTCGCGAAAAGGGCATCCTCTGACGAACGTAATGAGGAAGGCTGCCAGGAAGGGAGACCGCATGCGGTAGTATGCGGTAGTGGCATCTGAGCACGCCAGTCATAAGGGCAGAACGGATTTGCACTGACCCGTGGAAACGGTTATTCACCAAAAAGAAGGTTGCTAGCACCCGTTGTCGAGAGCGTGGCTGTAAGAGAAGAATACAAGATGGACGCCGTAGACCACGAGGGAAGGCCCGCCATTTTGTCCACACCTGAAGAGAACTGCGTCACATGTGTGGATGAGGCATGTATCTCCACAGTATGGTCAGGGGACTTGATCAGAACTTTAGCCTTGACACAAGGATCCAAAGCAGAGCCGGTACTATGGGGTCTGGGATGTTTACTGGACATCCTAAGGGGCCACTTGAATTAGCCTCCAAGAGAGGAACCCCGGCAAAGCAGGTAACAGAGGAGAAACGGTCAGCGACCTCCCCCAGTGCCCCCTCAACAGAACCGGTATCACCGCGAGCGCGGGAATGTTGAGGAATCCACCTCACAGACAAGACCTTAACGGGTCCCTCAGTTCTGTCGGTACACACCTTATCCTCGATTAGAGGAACCTCGGAACGGAGTCTGATCTGTATAGCTCCTCGAGGGGGGCTTTGAACCGTGGTTGGGTACCGAAAGCCTCAACAGAGGCCTCAGGGCGCACCCCGGTGTCTGTATGGGAAGTTCCAGACAAGGAGACCTTGGAGCGAACTCCGGTACCCAAAGCCTCAGCACGACTGGGCTGGCTATTAGCACCTGGTTTGTGAACCCGGTGTCTGCAGATCCCTCGCGGGAACCCTCAGAGAAAACCCTGGTACACCTATTAGACCTGCGAAGCACCTCAGGGGAATCCCTGGTAGATGAGCCATTGAAGCCCCTCCCAGATCTGGAGGACGCCGGGAAGGAGTCCCCCTGCCGGGGTGCCCTAAAAAGTAAGGAACTTCCCAGGCGTCTCTTCTTTTCGTTGATGAAGAGTTGAAAATGCGGTGGAGGAACTCGCTGGAAGATCTCCTCCCACCAATGAAGACTAGGTTGAAGTGCCCGGACCAAAAGGGAGTCGCAGTAGAAACACGACACCCAATGGTGATCCAGTATCAGACACTCCAAACAGAAAGAAGGGGATCTGCCCTAGCGAAGCAACATTCGCAAGAGGAACAAGAGACAAATCCCAAATGATCCGGCATAGACGGAGGACTACGCGACCGCAGAACCGGAGCAGGAGAGAAGGACAACGGGAAAGAAGAAAAATGTCTTTCCCGGTGATGCAAGTGCGTCCAGCCCTAACGCGCGGAGGACTGAAGGGCGATGCGCGGGGCAGAGCTCAGGAGGGCAGTGTTACGGCCAGGTGCGGAACCCCGTGTACAGAGAGAGGAAGGACACATTTTCAATTTGATGCTTTTTTACAAAAGTGCTCCGGGCCCGTCCCTCTGGACAGGGACGGAATGTCCCAAAAGTATGGAGGAAAAGGGACGGGACGGGACGTTGGAGTATGCCTATTACAAGTGCCGATGGAAAAAGGGAAAGAGTATTCAGCTTTAGGAAGAAGGGGTTGGATTCTATTGCATGCTTTCCAAAAGATGCAACAGCAAAATGTAAATCTGTAAGCAGTATATGACAGATTAGAAAAGGAGGTTGCGGGAGGTATCGGAAAAGATGAGGAAGGGTGAATTTGCAGAAGGTGGCAACAGTGATTGCCTCCGCGGGAATGGATTGGGACCCAGATAGATGGGATGGAGATTTGATTTGGATTTGTGAGGCACCGAAGCCCACAGGCATCAGAGCACCGAGAACCCATAAGAATGGGAAAAGCCAGCAGCGGGTTGGCAAAAAGCAACACCTGGGTTACTCAAAAAGGATAGTCTTTAGCCTCTACCTAAATCTCAAGAGGTTTGTTTTGGAAAGTAAATCCTTAGGCAACTGATTCCACAGAGGGGCAGCATGGACAGTAAATGATCTGCCCATGCCCTAGTTATTCTACCTATTGGGACAAATATGCACACGGACTCACTTGCTCTAGTGGATCTAAGGTGATTCTGAATTGTAACACAATCTCTCAAGTAGTCTGTGGCATTCTATGAACAATGGTCAAGGCTTTAAAACGGACTTGTGGTTCCACTGGATGCCAGTGTAGACTCTCCCTGTTTACAGTGATGGGCTGATGTCTAGGAATCCCCTTGACTATGCGCACAGCGTCATTTTGGAGAACTTGTAGACACCTCATGCAATTTTTACTATCTCCAATCATCAGAACAATACAATAATCGATCCTCGGCATGATTAACGCATGCACGAGGGTCTTGCAATTAGCCTCTGTTACATATGGTTTCACTTTCTTAAGTAAGACATGCATTACTTACCGTAAAAGCTTTTCTGATGATTGTATCTGCTTAGATTCACATGCTGTGCATATAGTCTGACATCCAGTGGTCACCGCAGAGTATTGCATCTTATCTTTCGAGAATCAAAAGGGGACGTCGACATGGGCGTGCCTTTAACACTATCCCTAACGTGACATGCAGTGTACCCAAAATTCCTCATGCGTCGAGGTCCCTCTGATTGTATTTTTTTGTGCCGTGAGGGAGCCTATGACCATTGTGAGTGACTACAGAAAAGAGAGAAAGTAGTAAGATGTCTATGTTCCTTCCATCCGAGCGGGGAGGAAGGGTGGGCTCATGTGAATCTAAGCAGATATAATCATCAGAAATCATTTTACGGTAAGTAATGCATGTCTTCTGATGTTTGTTAATCTGCTTAGAATCACATGCTGTGCATAGACTAGCAAGCAGTACCCAGAGTTGGAGGTGGGATGTGAGAAGGAACAGTAGTGAAAATATGTCTTAGTACTGCTTGTCCCACCTGAGAATCAGACCTAGAATGAGTGTCTAGGCAATAGTGTTTTGTAAAGGTGTGTACAGAACTCCAGGTTGCCGCTTTGCAAATGGATTCTAGGGGAACATTTGCAATGAATGCTATGGAAGCCCCAGTGCCTTGAGTAGAATGCGCTCTAGGCTTGAAGGGCAGTTCTCTCTTAGCAAGAGCATAACAGAGTGTGATGCATTTGACAATCCACCTACAGATAGTAGATTTGGAGACTGGGTCTCCTTCTCTACCTTCTGCCACTGAAACAAAAAACTGATTTGTCTTTCTTAGTGGTTGAGTTATTTACATGTAAAACATGACTGCTCTGAGTACATCAAGTGTGTGCTGGATTCTTTCTCCCATGTTTGAGGGGTTCTGAAAGAACGTTGGTAGTTCTATGGATTGGTTCATATGGAACTTTGAAATGAATTTAGGCGCAAACCTAGGGTGAGTGCGCAGTACCACCTTATCTGTGTGAACTGTTACAAAGGGGTCTAGAACTGAGAGCGCTTGTAGGTCACTTACTCTCCTACTGGAAGTAATAGCTATTAAAAAGGCAGTCTTGTAGGAAAGATCTTTGAGACTTGCTTTATGCATGGGCTCGAAAGGAGACCTCATAAGTCTAGTCAACACTACGTTCAGGTCCCATCTGAGAGCTGGGTTAGAAATGGGAGGGTATATTCTCTCTACTCCTTCCATGAAAGCCTTAATAACTGGTATCTTCCACCACAACACCTTCTGTTGTGATGTAGTATAGGCTGAAAGAGCAGCTAAGTGAACCTTTAAAGAGTTAAAGACCAGGCCAAGACAAGTAAATGAGTGAGGTACAAAACAATATGTGTAGGAGAGCAGCCAATGGGGTGGATGCCCTTAGAGTTGCATCAGATGACAAAACGCTTCCACTTACTGGAATAGCAATATCGAGTGTTAGGTTTTCTTGCCTCCCTGAGTATGTCCATACATCTATGAGGGAGTTGCAGGTTCCCAAACTCTATGACCTTAGGAGCTAGGCAGCTAAATTCAATGTCTGCGGGCATGGGTGAAGTGTCTCCCCTTTGTCCTGCGAGAGCATGTTGTACGGGTAACGTAGTTTCATCGGAGGAGATAGAGACATCTACATAAGATGAACGAACCAGGGGTGGCGGGCCTACATGGGGGCCACCAATATCATTGTAACTGGTTCCTGGTGCATCTTGTGCACTATCTTGTTGAGTAGGGGAGTTGGGGGGAAAAGCATAAACAAATTTCCCTAACCATGTTATCTAGAGTCTGTTCCCCTTGGCGCAGTTGTGGGGGTACCTGGAGGCGTAATCTTGGCATTGACCTTTCTCCAGAGTTGCGAACAAGTCGATCTCTGGAAAAACCCATTCTGCGAACACGTTGGAGACGATGTCTTTGTGTAATCTCCATTTGTACTCTATTGGTAGTGGGAAATCTCTGCTGAGTACGTCTGCCAGAAGATTGAGTTCCCCTGGAACATGTTGTGACAACAGGAACTTTGTGTGTTTGAGAGCCCACTTCCAAATGTTCTGGGACAGTTTGGACAGCCTTGGAGAGTGAGTTCTCCCTTGTTTGTTCAGTTAGTACATGGCCGTGGTGCTGTCTGTGAGGATCAGGGCCGTCTTTCCCTGCAGTTGAGTTTGAACGGCTTTCAGCACTTTGAATACCGCTAACAGTTCCAACAGGTTTATGTGGTTGGCTGCTATGTTTGACGACCAAACTCTGTGCTCTATTTGTTGAAGCAGGCGAGCTCCCCAACCAGTGAGAGATGCGTCTGTAGTTAGAGTGGCCTCCACTGCGGGGGTGGTGAAGGATTTCCCTTTCAAGAGATTCTTCCTCGACCACCCCCGTAGCACGGGAACAAGGGCTGGTGAGACAATGACTAGATCGTCCCATTGTCCGCTGGCCTGACACCACTGGCTTTTGAGCCACTCCTGCATTGGACGCACGCGCAGGCGCTCGTGAGCAACCAAATAAATACATGACGCCATAATTTGCAACAGTCGCGTAGCCTTGCATACCGTCACCTCTCAACTGGCTACATATTGAGGGATTTGAAACAGCATCTTTTGGACCCTCTCGTTGGATGGGAAGCTGAGGCCGTCCTTTGTTCGAATTAGAGCCCCTAGGAACTGCTTGACCTGACTGGGGTCTAGGCTGGATGTCTTCTCGTTGATGGAGAATCCTAGACTGAATAAAAGATCTAATGTTCTTTGGGTATTTTACAGACAGTTTTCGTAAGGAGTCCCGTTATGAGCCAGTCGTCGAGGTAAGGATAAACCGGGATGGATTGCCTGCGCAGGTGTGCTGCTGCCACTGCTAGTACCTTTGTAAATACCCTTGGTGCGGAGGCTATGCCGAAGGGTAGTACCTTGAATTGATAGTGTTTGTCTTGTATCATGAATCTGAGGTATTTTCGGTGCGCCGGCAACATAGAAATATGAAAGTATGCAACTTTCATGTCCAGTGTTGCCATGTAATCCCCCAGTGAGAGCAGGGAAATTACTTCCTGCAGAGTGACCATGCAGAACTTTTGTGGCTTTACAAATTTGTTCGCTGAGCGCAGGTCTAATACAGGGCGCATGGTGAAATCCTTTTTGGGTACAAGGAAGTACACTGAATAAATACCTTTGTTTACCTGTGAAATAGGTACGACCTCTATGGCTCCCTTTTCTTGAAGAGTCTTGACTTCCTGAACAAGGATACGCAGATGGTCTGGCGTCAGTCGTCTAGCTCGTGGAGGTCTGAACTTTGAGGACCGGCAGAACTCTATACAGTACCCGTGGGCCACAGTCTTCAGTACCCACTGGTCTGTAGTTATTCCCTCCCATGCCTGAAGAAATTATGTTAGCCGGCCCCCGACCGGGGAGGCATGGGAAGGGACCCAGATCTTTAGGTTATTTTGAACCTGAGGCCGGGGAGCGTCTGGAGGTAGAGTTCCGGCCCCTTCCTTTGCTACAACGCTGACCCCTTTGGGCATACGGGGTGGTGTATCCGCTGGTTCCTTGTGGAGAGGACCAATTATTTTCCGAGGTGTATTGGTTTTGAGGGTAGCGTTGGCCACGAAAAAGGTGTCTGGACCCAGTTCCTCGCCTTGTGGAGGGCCTTTCTGTGATTTGATCTAGCGTCTTAAGGGTGTCATGCTCCTTTTTTGCAGTCTCTAGAGCTTCGTTGACTGCTTTTCCAAATAGGTTGGATTCTTCCAACGGTTTATTAATAAGTGACGCTTCAGATTCTGGTTTGAAACCATAGTTTCTTAGCCACGTGTGTCTCTTTAGGAGGGTGCCCTGAGCCAAAGATCGACCCGCTGTCTCAGCGGAATCCAAAGTGTTCTTGAGTATACTTTGGTTTACTTGTCTGCCCTCGGTTACTGTGGACAGAAGACGAGTCCGTAGCGGTTCAGGAACCTCCGGCAGGCCTTCCTGTAACATAGCCCATTGAGCGTCCGCGAAGCTGGCTAACAAAGTAGTATTGTTAGCAATGAGACTACTCTTCCAAATAGGTTGGATTCTTCTAAGGGTTTATTAATAAGTGACGCTTCAGATTCTGGCTTGAACCCAGAGTTTCTTAGCCACGTGTGACTCTTTAGGAGGGTGCCCTGAGCCAAAAATCGACCCGCTGTCTCAGCGGAATCCAAAGTGTTCTTGAGTATACTTTGGTTTACTTGTCTGCCCTAGGTTACTGTGGACAGAAGACGAGTCCGTAGCGGTTCAGGAACATCCTGCAGGACTTCCTGTAACATGGCCCGTTGAGCGTCCACGTAGCTGGCTAACAAAGTAGTATTGTTAGCAAAGCGTGTAGAAAAGGCTGCTGCAGCCGTGACCCTCTTTCCTAGGGTGTAGTCTTTTACACTCTTTGTCAGGGGGTGCCTCCCCGGGTGGCAGGGGAACCGGGGAACCCCTACCCTTTTCCTTGTAGTGGTCACCACCAGTGAGTTTGGGGTAGAGAGACCTCTGATGTAAAGGGGATCAGAGGGGGGAAGGCCAAAATAGCTTTTCAATCCTTGGATTAACTGCTCTTGTGAGGGCAGGTGTCGATAACGAGGGAGCCAGATGCTTTCAAATTGAGTTCAGAGGAGGAATAGCCTGGCTGGCCGGCGGTTCCTCTTTAAGAATGTCCTCTACAAAGTCAGCCTCAGGAACAGCATCATCGGTGGTGATCTTGAAATATTCTGCTGCTTTGCGCAACATGGCGTTAAACGTAATTTGATCGTCCACTGGAGAGGGCAGTCTAGTGGGAGTGGTCTGGGGGCAATCTAAACACAGTGCATCAGGATCTGGTGAAGGAGTTGGAGATTGCCAAGGCTGAGGGTCACTCATATCCGGGTATTCCCCCCACCCCTCTGTGGGATCATGCATGTCCTCAGGGTCAATGAAATGATCATCATCCTGAGTGTCTGCAGGAACCTCCTCCTCCTCAGTGAGGTCGTAATTGTACAAATCCTCCTCCTGAGAGGGATCAAAGAGTCTTGGAAATTTAGCCACAGGGGTCAAAAGGTCTTCTTCCTGTGGTCTTTTGGGGGGTGGATTGCTCTGAGAGGGTTACAAACCTGTCAAGCCTCTCCAGACAATTCTCTAATTTTTCCCAAGTCCAAACAGAAGACCTAGAGGCGTCTAGAGGTGGAAAGGGCTCTTGTATACGATCGTCTGACTCCAAACGTTGAGATTTTTGCCTCAACGCAGAAGAAATACCTTCTTCGCCTTCTGAAATATTTTCCCGGGAGACCGACAGAGGTTGCGGGTCCTTGTGCTTCTCCTTAGGCTTGGCATCGGGTCCGGTTTTTCCTTCAGTCTGTCTTTAGATTTTGACAAATCCTTGGGCTTCCCCGTGGGCGTTGTCGAATCCTTTGACTGTCGCTTCTGAGCGTCTGCTGAAACAATTCTCGCAATGCTTTCGGTAACGTCCTTCGCAGTAGGGAGACGCGTAGCCTGGGCCTGCAGGTGTGTAGTCTTCGCCAGAACCAGGGCCTTGTCGTTGTAACGCTCACCTGATTCCCGTAGGGGCGCCGGTCTTGACTGGGCGTATACCGTATCTTCAAAGGTGATGTGTAACCCACGGCTGGCTCTTTGGGCTGGACCTCTGCGCACTGTATGTCTGGCTCGAAGGGTAAGAGGTCTGCAGATAGAAAATGTGGGATTAATGAACTGGGTTATTGAATGTCTCTCTCTTCTTCCCTTTCTCTTCTCAGGTAGAACCCCAAAGGTTAACGCTCTCACCTTAGGTAAGTGAACGCCGTGCTCTCCATCTGCCTCGAGGCAGGGTGCTGTAACCAGTTTCTTCACTGGATAAGGGGAGCAGGCCTCTTGACTTCAGAGGACTGCTGTCCGTCGTTTACTGCACGAACGGTAAGTTTCGAGTAATTCTAATGTCTTTAAAGTCTTTAGTAATGATGTCTCTTGTTTTGCAGGGTTCCGGCGATGGCGGATGGCGGGCTGAAGTGAGTTGAAGATGGAGCCCGTGTGATGAATAGAAGCGCCTGGAAGCACGTAAGTAAGCGCTTGTTGCCTGCTTCACGATGCGCTCTAACTGTCTTTTTATTTTGCAGGTACAAGTTCGGGGCGGCTGCAGGGTGCCGGAATACCCACTGGGTTAGATGTGGAAAGGAGTAATGGCACGTGAGTATTAAAGTTCCCCAATGTCTTTAAACGCACCTTGTTTTGTCTTTCAGATGCGGGATGCAGCGCCAAAGGCCTCCGGAGCGTGCGAAGAGTTGGTAAGCTTTTGTCTTTCAGATGCCGGAATGCAGTGTGAAGACCTCCGGAGCGCACGAAGAGTAGGTAAGCCTTTGTCTTTCAGATGCCGGAATGCAGCGCGAGGCGTTGGTGACAGCCGATGGACCAGGTAAGTGAAGAGCTGTCACTGAAGACCGTAATGCTAACCTGTTGTTTCTTGTCTTTATAGGTGTTGCTGAAGACTGGATTCAGAATGGTAAGCCTTTTTCCTTAGGCCCAGGATCAGATGCAGAAGACACGATGAGCGTTCTGCTGCTGAGGATGCAGAATAACGCAAAGCAAGATTCATCCATCGGGTGTGGTTTAAATAGCCTCCTGTAGTGCTTAGGTGTCTCCTTCCACAGCCACGCCTAGGTAAGAAAAGAGTTCCTGCTTTCCAGAAGAGTTCCAGTGTTCTGAATCTAGGGAGTGGCTCCTGCCCCACCCAACAGGAAAAGTAGTTCTAAACAGAAGAGGATCAGAGACTCAACTGGCAGGCAAGTAAGCAGCATGGTCTGCTGCAGGTAAGTCCACCCAAGCATTATGAGCCCGGCGCTTCCAGCGCTGGGACTGGGCATATTTATGAGCCTGGTGCCACTGGCGCCAGGACTGGGTCCAAAAGGTCCCAATTGGGACTGGTTGGCACTCGGAACCTGGGTTATGGATCTGCTTCCAAGGGAGTTGGGAAAACCCTGACCTTTTGGAAGCAGAGATCATGACAGTACCCCCCCTCAAGGCCCCTCCCAAACCGGGCTTCTCCGGGGGTTTTGGCTTGTCAGGAAATGTTCGGTGAAATCTTTTGATTAGGCGAGGAGCGTGGACATATTCAGCAGGTTCCCAGGATCTCTCTTGGGGGCCGTAGCCTTTCCAGTCAATTAGGTAGAATAGTTTAGATTTGGAGATCTTGGAGTCCAGAATGCTTTTGACTTCAAACTCGAGTTCTCCATCAACTAGGATAGGTTTTGGAGATTTGGTTAGTCGGGTTTGAGGTTGCACGGGTTTTAATAGAGAGACGTGGAAGACCGGATGTATCTTCATGTGCGGGGGCAAGTCCAACTTGACCCCTACTGGGTTTACTATGGTAGTGATGGAATAGGGACCAAGGTATCTTGGGTTGAATGTGCGTGGCCCTTTTAGAGGTAGATATTTGGTGGATAACCAGACTTGATCCCCTACTTGATATTGAGGGGCTTCCTTCCGATGTTGATCTGCTCCTTTCTTGTATTGTTCTTTAGCCCTTTGAAGGTGAGAAACAGCTTCCTTAAAGGCTTGGGTGATTGTAGAATGCAGGTAGTCTACTGCTGGTGTTTCAAGATCTTGGAGGGGATCCAACTCTGAGGTTCGAGGGTGACTGCCGTACAAAAGAAAAAACGGGGTTTTCCCAGTAGGCATATTCGGCTATCCAAAGGATGTCTTTCCAAGTTTTTTCAGTTTGTTGCAGCATGCAGCGTAAATACTGTTCCAGAGTTTGATTGGTCCTCTCGGTTTGTCCGTCGGTCTGAGAGTGGTGACTGGTCGATAGTCTCACATCAATTTGAGCCGACCGACAGCAACTTCGCCAAAAATGAGAAATAAATTGACTACCTCGATCCGAAATTAGAACCGAAGGAAAACCGTGCAGTCGGACGATGTTTTCGAGAAATTCTCGGGCCAGAGTTGCTGCTGTTGGCAAGCCTTTGAGCGGAATGAAATGCACCATCTTGGAGAATAAGTCCACGATTACTAGAATCGTATTGTATCCGGAGCATGGAGGTAGATCGGTGATGAAGTCCATAGAAAGCGTATGCCAAGGGCGAGGTGGGATGTCACCTCGCCCTTGGCATACGCTGGCCTGCTGGTCTTTCCTTTTGACTCTTGTTTTGGGCGCATACTCCACAGGACATTATAAAGTCTCTGATATCTTTTTTCCAAGACGGCCACCAGAAGTATCGCTTGATCTTTTCTGAGGTCTTGGCCATACCGGGATGTCCTTCCATTAAAGAATCGTGATAACAAGAGATTACTTTTTTCTGTAAATCTGTGCTGGGTAGGTATAATCATTCTTGGAAATACAATAAGTTGTCCTTTACTGCAAAGTCCTTTCCCTGCAGATGCCAATTCTGTATGTCTGCTGGAGTTACAAGTTGCCTGGCTTTATCCTTAACTTCCTCTATGGATTCTGTGGCGATTACACCCAGAATTCTTTGTTCGGGAATGATTGGTACAGGTTTAGGGTTGATCAAGTGTTCTTCCACTCCCATCCGAGAAAGGGCATCAGCTTTACCGTTTTTTGTACCAGGTCGATAGGTAATTATGAAGTCAAACTCGGCAAAGAATAATGCCCAACGGAGTTGTCTAGAGGATTGGGCTTTTGCGGTTTTCAAATATTGCAGGTTTCGGTGATCCGTAATCACAGTAACGGTGTGTCGGGCCCCCAGCAGATAATGCCGCCAAGCCTTAAAGGCAGACTTGATAGCCAGAAGTTCCTTGTCAGTAATCGTGTAATTGATTTCAGGAGGCGAGAATTTGCGGGACCAAAATGCCACGGGATGCAACTGATTGGTTACCGGGTCCTTTTGTGATAGAACTGCCCCCATGGCAAGGCTTGAAGCATCAGTTTCCACGATGTAGGGGAGTTCGGGGCGAGGGTGTTTTAAGATTGGTGCAGAGATAAATTTAGTCTTCAAATCCTGGAAAGCTTGTTCCGCCTCGGTAGACCATTCAAAACGTTTGTTTTTCTTTAACAAGGCAGTGATGGGCTGGACTATTCGAGAGAATTCGGGGATAAACCTGCGGTAAAAGTTAGCGAAGCCTAACATGCTTTGCACACCTTTTACGGAGGATGGTGATGGCCATTTGAGAACTGCATCGACCTTCTTTGAATCCATACGCACTCCGCCAGGTGATAATATGAATCCCAAGAATTCAACTTCAGTCACGTTGAAAACACATTTTTCCAACTTAGCGAAAAGTTTGTGTTGACGCAATCTTTCGAGGACCATTTTCACGTGTTTCCGATGTTCAGATTCCGATGAAGAATAAACGAGGATGTCGTCAATGTAAACAACAACACACACATCTATGAGCTCTCTGAGGACATCGTTCATAAAATATTGAAAGGCGGCCGGGGCATTACAAAGTCCGAAGGGCATGACCTGATATTCAAATAGCCCATACTTGGTGCGGAAGGCCGTCTTCCATTCATCGCCCTCTTTTACTCGTACCAAGTGGTAAGCTCCTCTAAGATCCAGCTTTGTATATATGCATGCTTTTCTGACTTGGTCCAGGAGTTCAGGGATCAAAGGTAACGGATATCTATTCTTAACGGTGATCTGGTTCAGGGAGCGATAATCTATACAAGTTCTAAGGTCTCCTTCCTTTTTTGGAACGAAGAACAAAGCTGAAGAAGCAGGGGACTTGGAAGGACGAATAAACCCATTTGCCAGGTATTGATCCAGGTATTGTCGAAGGTGAAGGTTCTCAGGCTCGGTGAGGGCATAAATTCTACTACAAGGAGGAGTAGATCCAGGTATCAGGTCGATCTGGCAGTCATAAGACCTATGAGGAGGTAGAGAGTTAGCCTGATCCTTCCGGAAAACATCTTGGTATTCCAGGTATTCGGGAGGTAACTGGGGAGTCTCTGAAGAAATTGCTGCCAGTGCAACACCAGGTGGAGGGTGACAAGTAGAGACACATTCTGGAAACTGGACCGTTCTTGCTCGCCAATCGATCAGAGGATTGTGTTTCTCTAACCAAGGTATTCCTAGAATAATCTGAAACTGAGGGGCCTTGATCACATCGAACACGATCTTCTCATGGTGTCCATCTTGACTTACTAGCGTCACTTCTTGAGTGGTATGCGTTACTGGCCCGGAGGCTATCTCCGTACCATCCACCGTAGTAATGACGTCCTTTACAGCCTTGGGACAAAGAGTTAGATTCATCCTCAAAACCATTTCATGATCCACATAATTGCCGATGGCACCGCTGTCGACGTAAGCTTCAATTGCATGTAATCGATCCGGATTATCAGGGCTGATGAGGACCATAGGTATCACGAAATGCGAGGTCACGGAACTGGTTTTCACGCTCGGCAAGAGGACCTCTATTCTTGTCGGGCGAGGTCGTTTCCCTGCTCAGAGTTTGTAACTTTGGTAACTGCAGCTCCTACTGCCTTCTTGGCAGGTTTCACCGGACAGTCTCGAAGAAAGTGCCCTGAGTTTCCGCAATAGAGGCATAATTGCAACTGTTTTCTCCTTTCCCGCTCCTTTTGTGTTAGAGGACCTTTCAGACCCCCTATTTGCATGGGTTCCCCGGAGTCTACTCCTTTGGAAGGAGTTGGCGGTTTGGAAAATACTCGAGCATCAAACTTGGAACGATCGGCCTTCCTGTTCTGCAGTCTGTGATCTATTTGAACGACTAAGTCTATATAGTACGAACAATCTTGTGGGGGATTCACTACTTGGGCTAACACATCTTTGAGCTCTCCGCGTAGGCCTCTATAAAACAGCGTAATCCTTTTGTCCTCAGGCCAGTGAGTTTCCACTATCAGTCTGTTGAAAGACGCAATATAAGCCAAAAGGTCTTGATTACCTTGTCGCAACGAAAGAAGCTCATTGTCCAAGGCCTGCCCCTGTGAATGTCTTGCGAACAGTTTTTCCATACTGAGCTGAAAAGCTTGAAAATCATGGAGGACCGGATCATCTTGATTTACTAGAGGGATCGACCAGTCTGCCGCATTGCCACTAAGGTACGAAAGTACGAAAGCTACTTTAGCTTGATCAGTTGGAAAGGCTGCTGGCCGGCATAAGAAATGCAACCGGCACTGATTGATAAATACTGCAAACCTCTTTGGGTCACCAGAAAATCGTTCGGGCGGAGCCAGAGGTACATTCCCAGGTTGGTTGATCTGCACTGGATTCATAGAGGATGTAGAAGGAAGATTTCCCCCAGATGCGGGTAACGGGGTCTGTCCGGCTTGTGACTGTAGCAATTGTCTAGCGAGATCATCTGTTCGCTCCTTGGAAATAATCAGTTCCCTTCTTAGAGCGTTCGTTTCCTGACGGGCTGCATGCACTTCTGCCCTTAGTTCCCCAAGTAACTGGGCTAGCTGGTCGGTATCCGAGGTTTCCATAGCGCCTGGACGGGAGTTTTGTGGTAGGCTTTTCGTTCTGTAACGCTCACCTGATTCCCGTAGGGGCGCCGGTCTTGACTGGGCGTATACCGTATCTTCAAAGGTGATGTGTAACCCACGGCTGGCTCTTTGGGCTGGACCTCTGTGCACTGTATGTCTGGCTCGAAGGGTAAGATGTCTGCAGATAGAAAATGTGGGATTAATGAACTGGGTTATTGAATCTCTCTCTCTTCTTCCCTTTCTCTTCTCCTGTAGAACCCCAAAGGTTAACGCTCTCACCTTAGGTAAGTGAACGCCGTGCTCTCCATCTGCCTCGAGGCAGGGTGCTGTAACCAGTTTCTTCACTGGATAAGGGGAGCAGGCCTCTTGACTTCAGAGGACTGCTGTCCGTCGTTTACTGCACGAACGGTAAGTTTCGAGTAATTCTAATGTCTTTAAAGTCTTTAGTAATGATGTCTCTTGTTTTGCAGGGTTCCGGCGATGGCGGATGGCGGGCTGAAGTGAGTTGAAGATGGAGCCTGTGTGATGAATAGGAGCGCCTGGAAGCACGTAAGTAAGCGCTTGTTGCCTGCTTCACGATGCGCTCTAACTGTCTTTTTATTTTGCAGGTACAAGTTCGGGGCGGCTGCAGGTTGCCGGAATACCCACTGGGTTAGATGTGGAAAGGAGTAATGGCACGTGAGTATTAAAGTTCCCCAATGTCTTTAAATGCACCTTGTTTTGTCTTTCAGATGCGGGATGCAGCGCCGAAGGCCTCCGGAGCGTGCGAAGAGTTGGTAAGCTTTTGTCTTTCAGATGCCGGAATGCAGTGTGAAGACCTCCGGAGCGCACGAAGAATAGGTAAGCCTTTGTCTTTCAGATGCCGGAATGCAGCGCAAGGCGTTGGTGACAGCCGATGGACCAGGTAAGTCAAGAGCTGTCACTGAAGACCGTAATGCTAACCTGTTCTTTCTTGTCTTTATAGGTGTTGCTGAAGACTGGATTCAGAATGGTAAGCCTTTTTCCTTAGGCCCAGGATCAGATGCAGAAGACACGATGAGCGTTCTACTGCTGAGGATGCAGAATAACGCAAAGCAAGATTCATCCATCGGGTGTGGTTTAAATAGCCTCCTGTAGTGCTTAGGTGTCTCCTTCCACAGCCACGCCTAGGTAAGAAAAGAGTTCCTGCTTTCCAGAAGAGTTCCAGTGTTCTGAATCTAGGGAGTGGCTCCTGCCCCACCCAACAGGAAAAGTAGTTCCAAACAGAAGAGGATCAGAGACTCAACTGGCAGGCAAGTAAGCAGCATGGTCTGCTGCAGGTAAGTCCACCCAAGCATTATGAGCCCGGCGCTTCCAGCTCTGGGACTGGGCATATTTATGAGCCTGGTGCCACTGGCGCCAGGACTGGGTCCAAAAGGTCCCAATTGGGACTGGTTGGCACTCGGAACCTGGGTTATGGATCTGCTTCCAAGGGAGTTGGGAAAACCCTGACCTTTTGGAAGCAGAGATCATGACAGTCGTCAGCAGACGCCTTCTTACGATGCGTCTCAATGGTTCTTGGAATATTGGGGATAGCGTCCTTCAATTTAGAGCGCCCGGTCGCTAGGCCCATCTGTGGCTACCGGGAGGGCTGGCGATCCTAACGGTCGGCGGGCATGGCAGAAACTTCAGATGTGCCCTTTGGCACTGTGGACCGCTTCCACTCCGTCGAAGACTGGCCGGGGGTTGTGTGTTTAGTGAGTTGAGTGTGTTTGTCTTTGTTGCCGGGGTGTACAGTCCCCATAGCAGTGCCTGAGCCGTGTCTGGAGGGGCCGGAAACAGACGACGGGGATCGGGAGCGCTCTGCCGAAAAGGTCAACGACCTCCGAATTGGAGGCCTTCTCCTCACTGATGCCCTCGTCGCACTCGGCGGCTGCGGCAGCGGGAGAACTCGCCTTGGCCTTCGACATCCCGTAGGCCGCCCACCGCTTGACACAGCACTCCTTTGATGTCTTTTGAAAGAGGAGCTTGCAAGCCGCACAACCTTTTTCGTCGTGATCGAGGGGCAAGCAACGGTTACACTGCCGATGCTTATCTCTCCAAGGAAATTTGCCCTTGCAAATGGGGCAAAACCTAAATGGAGTCCTCTCCCTACCTGGGGATAGGGAAAGTGACGAAGACCAGAGAGGAAAGGGAAAGGCATTCTCAGATATTACAGAAATGTCCACCCTGACCCCACTCTCCCTACTGTGTAGGCCGGCTGGAAGGCCTGGCCACATTGTCGGCAACGCCGACTAGATCACCGTCCATCAAATGTCCGTTCTTGGAGGTTTCGGTGGAGATCCGGAACAGCCCTCGATAGAAGGACGGTCAGGGTGATCTTGAATAATAATATAATATATTCGACCAAAGGTCGATGGAACAATTACAAAATGTCTCAGGACAAGCTCTGCATAAGGTGACCAGTATGCTAGGCTGAAAACAACAATCTGAGGGACCTCAACGCGTGAGGGATTTTGGGTACACTACACGTCACGTTAGGGATAGTGTTACAGACATGGGAAGGGAATGAACACGTATGCACACCTGAGAAGTTCAGGAATGAACCTGTTTGATAGTTTTAAGGTAAGTAAGGAGGTGCAGAGGAGAAAGACACAACCCTGACACTAGGTTGTGAGTTTAGGAAAACAAAAGGAAGGAAGGGTATCCACTGGACGTGGACTGCTCGCGTCCCCTGCACACTCAAGGTACTGTCGATAGACAGTCAATAAATATGATTTTCTAGAAATTATTCTGTGTAATGGTATATGTCAATCTGTTTAAGCAAAAGTATTTAGCATTTAGCAGATAATTCTCAGAGTTATTAATTTAGTAATCCAGTGTATTTTAGGTATGTCTACACTTGAGAGATTTAGTGTTACAGGCATGCCCATGTCGACATCCCCTTTCGATTCTCGAAAGACAAGATGCAATACTCCGCGGTGACCACTGGATGTCAGACTATATGCACAGCATGGGAATCTATAGCAGATACAATTATCAGAAATGCTTTTACTGTAAGTAATGCATGTCTTACTTAAGAAAGTGAAACCATCAATATGCAGATTAGAGTTCAAAGAGGATCTACTGTTTTAATAGTATGTTTATCAATAGAAAAGCTCTCATACTGGCCATCCATTTTAGATCTAGACTGGGGAGATCCGAATGGCATGAGCTCCGTTTTAGTGACGTTCAAGCACATCCCATTTTTGGCCACCCAATATTGGACTGCTGAGTAAACTTTATTTATGTGTTCCACATCCTCTGTATACGTACCACTCAACTCAAAGACAAGCTGGGTGTCATCCGCATTATTGTAAAATGCACACCCAGCCTGTCCAAGATTTCACAAAGAGGGCGGCAGAAGATATTAAATAAGGGGGATAAACATGCACCCTGTGGTACTCCATATTCCAGCAGCATATACAAGATTTACGGCCAGACAGGAAAGACTTAAACCAAGTCATAGCCTGAATGAAATAAGAGCCCTGTAAGGCCAAGCCAGCCAACAGTTTCCCATGGTCGACAAGGTCAAAGGCTGCTGATAAATCCATCAACATCAGCAGCCCCGCCTTGCCCCATCCATAATCTGAAGCATTTAATTCTTCATATTCAAAAGTGCACTCTCAATAGCGTAGCCAGTTCTAAACCCAGATTGATTTCGGTGCAATTTTCCAGACATTTCCAGATATTCTTGTAGCTGGAAGGTAGCCACCTATCCAATGTTTTTAAAAGAAACGACGCATTAGAAATGGGTCTAAAATTTGCCGGCACATTCTGGTAGAGGCCTGACTATTTTAACAATGTAGTGCTTCAGGCACACAGGATTACCTAAACCTAGTGTTAATCAGGCGAACTGAGAAAGGTAGAAATAGCTGTTTATTGTTTAAGGGGGAGGGGTTCCCCTGCACACGTTGACGGTTTCATCTTTTCCATCATGTGTAAGAGCACTTCCTCTGATATGTCCCTGAAGGAGAAAGTTGAAGGCATATTTTTAGCTGACTCTACACCAAGATCATGTTTCTGTGTAGAGGACATATTGTCTAAATTAATAGAGTTTGCGATAAGGCCAATGATATTTTCAAAGCAAAGGCTTTTTGTATAGCCTCACAATCTGCATCTGAGTGATCTTTCTGTTGAGATATAACCTTAGGTTTCTCCAGCTCTCTAAGAGTCTGGAAGAGTTTGCTCATATTGTGTTTATCTTGGGCAATTTGATTATTCGAATACATGCCTTTAGCTTGAATAATCTCCATTTTATATAACTTCTCCAGAGATTTCCATTTATCCCTGTTCCCCCGATTGATCTTTCGACCAAGCTCTTTCTGCTCTTCTCTTTTCCAATCCAACAATGCAGGAGTGTACCAATTCTGAATATTACACTTCTCCCTGACCGATTATTATGTAACCGGTGCAACTCGGTTAAGGAGTGTAGTAAAATGGTTATCAAATTCTGATACCAAGTGATCAGGATGGTCCGTATCCTGCGTGTGGGCCATGAGACTATCGAGACATTGGGCCTCATTACGAGATGGGTGGTAGCCATGGTGCTATTAGCACCATGGCTGCCTCCCATACCGTGTCCGAGTCCGGTCTTGTTCAATGGGGACTTACTGGTGCAGTCCGACCCTGGCGGGACTGGTAAGTCCCCATTGAACATACCATTCCCCATTTGAGCCCCCATAGGGCTCAATGCGAATGGGGAGGGCACTAATAACGGGCTCACGCATGGCAAGCCCGTTATTAGCGCCCTGGTCCCTTAGCGGGACCCGTAAGGGACGTGTGGTCAGACCACACGTTCCTTCCGGTTCCCTCCAAGGGACCTCGGAATCGGGCGGTAAGGGATTACCGGCACCGGTCTCCTTACCGGTGCCCGGTATCCCTTACCGCCCGACTCGTAATGACCCCCATAGTTTTAAATCTGATGTTGTATTTTTCAAAATTACGGCAAGAGACTTGATATGAATTTTTTGCCTTGGTTTTAGAAAGCGATACAAGGAAGTCAAAGCAATCAAAAAAGTGGTCCGACCAAAAACACGGCTGCGAATCCACTAGCCCTAGAGGGAGGTTTTTACTGGCCACCCAGTCCAGCGCGTTCCCTTGTCTATGCGTGAGATTGCTCACATTCCCCACAGTAAACAGATTAAGTGTAAATAACTGTACTAGTCTTGTGGCTTCCAGATCAAGAGGATTCCCCAACCATCTGTTGAAATCCCCTAATATAATGGTAGAAGTATTGGGTTTATGAGTAGACACCAAAATATCTGCTAGGTCATCATAAAAGGTGTCTATATCTTGAGGTGGCCTATATAGCAAAATTATGTGTAACAAGTTATTGGGAGCGGGGGTAGTCTTAATAGGTATAATCTCACAACCCTTGCAAACAACAGGGGTCTGGAATAATTTAAGATGAGTCTGTGCAATAATCGCTACTCCTCCCCCTGTACCCACCTCTCTGTATTTGATAGCACTAGTACCGATAGTGGTTCCGAGCCAGAGGCTGTTTCCAAACCAGATCCTGGCCAAAAGGAGGTAACGGTTAAACCAGTAGTGCATAGAAGGATGGGTCGTTGTCCAATGGTTCCGGGAGGTGGTGTGGTAGATCTGACTGTGCTTGAAGATTATTCACAACAAAAGGCTGGGGAGATTATCACTAAAACAGAAGGCTGGTGAATCTCTGTTAGCATGGAGAGTCCGATTGTTTGATGGAGGGGCAGCGGGTATTCTAGTAGATGCGACCAATTCGCCTAGGTTTTTACCATTAACACAAGAGGTCCAGATACAGGAAATCCTGTGTGTAGGCCCTCCCCAGTAGGCCAATGGAGAAGAGGGGCAATTGTCTCTCCTGAAATTAGCGGCTCAAGGTTGTAATCGCAAGTATCCGATTACGTCAGATTGGCCAACTGAGGAGAGAAAGTGGTATACATTAAAAGAGGCCATTCAGAGGGTAAGAGATCACGCTATGAAAGAAGCAATCCATCTGGAGACTCCGGAATATATGGGGTTAGCAAAGATATCAGTTTCTGCCAGAAATACCCTCATTCCAACTGCCCCTCACGCAAATAAAAATATTATGATGACTCTGTTGGTAGGAATGACGGGCAAAGTTACCGATGAGGTCGTAGATGCTATTAGGCAGCTGACAGACCTAGGCGAATGGGAAAACCCAGAAGAGCGACCAAGCGCGCGAGAAAGAGAGGGGGGTAGTGAAAGGCGCACTCCTGGCAAAAGGTTCGATAGTTGAGACTCTCAAGTATCCAGAAAAGATATGTTTCTAGCCCTCTTGAAAGATTGAGTACCGCGGGGGGACATTGATGGTATTGAAACGCAAGAAATGTACCAACTATATAGGAAAATGGGTCTAGATGGAAAAGAACGTTACAAACAAGTGAAACGACTGGAAATATTAAAATCAAAGAAGGAGGATCCGTTTGGACCACATCCAGAGAGGATAAATGAGGAGAGTACCACTGAACGAGCCACCTCATTACCAATTTATGTAGACCTAAGAAAGATGGTGAGTGCAACAGTGGAATGAGAATCTAAATACCTGCACTCCAAATACGAATAGAACAGAGGTCAAATTCCGGTAACAATAGCCCATATTAAGGTGGACAGACAACCTCATGTAAAAGTGAAATTAATTCGGCAATCGGGAAACACTCAAGAGGTTTGAGCCTTAATTGATACCGGGGGGGAGGCCTCTTTGATACATGGGAATCCCTCCAGATTCAAAGGAAACATTTTATGAATACGGGATTGGCAAGGAGAACCCGGCAGTCCAAACCAAGGTTAATATGAAAATAGGTCATTTGAAAAAGGACACTTATCAAGTATTGATTGTTCCCCTTCGTGAATACATTATTGGATTTGATATTCTGGAAGGGTTGACCCTAGGATTAGGAGGTAAGCTATACCAATTTGGGGTAAGTGCTTTCACTTGCACGCCCCTAACAGTAGGACAGCTAAATATGCCCCTGGTGCAGGTCCCGATAGTCACTATAAGAGTGTCTATGAAGCAATACTGAATTCCGGGGGGCCTGAAAGAAATCTCAGAAACCCTTAAAGGATATGTGGAAGCCGCGGTGTTACGTCCAGTGACCACGGCTTGGAACAATCCGATTTGGCATGTCAAAAAACCAGACAGTAGCTACAGAATGACAGTTGATTACTGCAAATTGAATAAACATACTCCTACGCTAGTACCGGCGGTACCAGATGCGATAACTCTGGTGAAAAATATACAATAGTTTGAAGGCACTTGGTATGGGGTGTTAGATTTAGTTAATGCTTTCCTCACCGTACCCATTGCATTTGAAGGCCAAGAACAGTTCGACTTTTCCTTGAATGGGAGGCAGTATACGTTTAAACATTTACCAAAGGGCTACATACATAGTCCAATGATCAGTCCACCGGCTGGTGACGCAGCATTTAGATTAAATTCCTTGCAAACCAGATGTACAGATCGTTTATTACATTGACGATATTCTGATTCATGGTAAAGATGAGAACAGTATTTGGGTACACTTGGAACTTATCAGAGATGGTTTACGGAAGGAGGGGTGGGAAATTAATGACGCCAAAACACAAGGTCCGGCGGAAGCAGTGATTTTTCTGGGAACACAATGAGATAATGGACATTGTGAAATGGTGCCAAAGGCCCAGCAAACAATTCACGAGTTTACAACTCCGAGAACGAAAAAACAAGCTCAACAGTTTATTGGACTGTTTGGATTCTGGAGACAATATATCCCACATTTGGGACAGAGCTTGGTGCCCCTTTACAAAGTTACACTTAGAAAATTAAATATTGAATGGGGTGAAGAGCAAGAAAGAGCTTTCCAACTGGCTAAAGATACCATCCACAAAGTATGGGATTTATGGCCATTATGGGACGGGGAAGTGGAGTTGAATGTATCAGTACAAGATGCCTATGCCAATTGGAGGTTATGGCAGAAACAGGATAGAAAACGTGTGCCTTTAGGATTTTGGAATTGGAAGTTGCCTGATGCCGGTGACAGATATACACCATTTGAGAAACAACTGTTAGCATGCTATTGGGCAATAGACACCGAACAGATGACGTTTGGTCATGATGTATTGATTCGACCTGAAATACCAATTATGCAATGGGTACTAAGTTCCCCTAAAACACATCGAATATGTCACGCCCAAGAGGCCAGAATCGTTAAATGGAAATTGTACATACACGATTTTGCCAATACCGGGAAGAGGGGTGTGGAAAAATTGCATGAGCAAGTGGCAGGAGTGCCGGAGGTAGATTTTGGGCCAGGTGGAGAGTTAACTATTGAAGAATCTTCAGTTAAATGGTGGATCCCATACGTTGAATTAACCAATGTCCAAGTCGAACATGCATGGCTTACTGATGGTTCGGCTAAATATGTGGGTGTCGAACGACATTGGAAGCAGTCGCGTACAATCCCAAATTGAAAAAGGTATTGACAACTTCCAGAAAACAGAAGAGTAGCCAGTTTGCAGAGCTCTATGCTGTATATCAGGATTTAAAGCAAGAGGTGGCTGGTAGATGTTGTACTTACACAGATTTATGGTCCGTTGCGAATGGGTTGGTGGTGTGGTTGCCGACTTGGCAAAAGAATAGGTGGAAAATTCATGCAAAAGAAGTGTGGGGAAAAGAATTGTGGCAAGATATTGCCGAAATGTTAATGCAAACAATAGTAACCGTATATCACGTGGATACACATTGTGCAACAGATTCATGCACGGACGCGAGGGCTTAGGATGATCATTTGGAAGGAAACTGCAAAATGAGCCCACCAGAAAAGTGGACATCTCGTAGAGAAGGCTACTATCAGGTGGGCGCAAGACAGGGGAATCAGTATTCCGTTACAAACAGTGAAAATAATTATCTTACAATGTCCTATGTGTCAACATCAAAAACAGATAGCCATCCCACATATAATTCACGGCACGTTCAAAATAGGGAAATTACCTGGACAGATTTGGCAAATTGATTATATTAGTCCCATGCCCATTAGCAGGGATGTCAATATGCGTGCACCATTGTAGATACTTATTGTGGCTACTTAATGGTATTACCATGTAAAAGGGCTACCCAATTGAATACAATTAAATTACTGTATCAAGTGGATATATATTATGGGATTTGTCTGCAAATTCGAAGCGACAATGGATCCCATTTTAAGGGGAAGGTGGTTAGACTATTGTCAGGAAAAAGGAATTCAATGGATTTTTCACGTCCCCTGGCACCCTGAGGCTTTGGGGTTGACTGAGAGAATGAATGGAATGTTGAAAGAACAGTTAAGCAAAAACAGGCGCTGGTTCTTTGCAGGGATGGCGTGAATGCGTGCAAGAAGCTTTGCACATTTTGAATAACCGCCCCATTTATAAATGGTGAAACCCCGCTGATGCGCATGTTGACGCCAGCCTTACAAATGAGACCAAATAAATTATTGGAGACTTTGCTATGCTGGGAAATATCTCCTGGTGCATTAGCTCCTTACCCTGCCACTCCCGAGTCTGCTGGGGTGGATTTTCATGCAAGGGAAGACATTTTTCGTGAACCAAGAGGCATTGCTGTGATTGATACAGGCATTGGGGTACAAATTCCTTCTGAACATATGGCATTAATTGCCTCCAGATTGGGATTGGCCATAAAAGGCATTCAAGTGTTAGGCAGGATTGTGGATGCAGACTATCAGGGCGTGATTAAGGTCATTCTCATCAACAGTGGAGAAAATATGCTACCTATACATAAGGGGACCGAGTGGTCCAATTAATATTGGTACCTGTCAAATTACCCACAGTACAGAAAGGAAAGCCACCCACGATATTAACCGTCTGTGGGGAGAAGGGTTTCGGCTCATCAGAAGCCATGATTCTAGATGCTAAGGTGTGTGTTGAAAAGTCTAATGGCCCAGCGGATGTAATTGCAGCCGAAGATCAGGTGGTTCTGGTAATGGGACCTGGGAAATTAAAATGCTCTCATATCCCTGCTGACAAATGTTATTTGCGTGAATAATGTACCCCGCTGATATTCTGTTTTTTTAATTCTGCTATTCTAGATCCTAAGTATGCCAAGTGCCTGTGTGCGGCACGATGGAGTGTTTTCGGGAGGGTCCGGGAATATGTCGGAGGATGTGGGAGATGTATTTGTATTTTATTAGGTTTATATAGCGCTTTACGCCAAAGCGCTTGTTAGGGAGAATTCTCTTCTAATGCTAATTTCCCTTACCTATAGAGTCCCCCAGCAGCTTTGCTGGATTTGGAGGGTTTCTTTTTTTCTCCTGCTAAGAGTGAGACCCTTTTCCTTCCACTCTTAGACAAATTGCTATTGTGTTTTTTAGGCTATCTTGTGTGCTTATGGTCTATGGGGTTTTTCTCACCCTCATAGGACTCATCTTTTTAACATGTGTGTTACACAGCACCCTCAGGGCAGTACCACAGGGGTGTCGTAGCGACCCCCAAACATAGACTCCATACCCTGGGACTGACTACTGTCTCCCAGGGCATAAAAAATCCCCATTGACTTTACTAGTCAATAATTATGAACTAAACCAGTACAACCCATCTTACTATGGAAGTAATGGAAAGGATTAATAGTTTTTCCCTAGTGTTCATTTTTGTAGGGGTACCGTAGAGTGCCTCTCTCCAAAGTTTTTGGCTGGTGGCAGTGGTTACCACCGTAAATATTTGACTGCGAAGATTTCCGTATGGGATTTTCCCATTGTTCGAGGCTACCACTTTTACTGACAACCTCTAACATACCGCCGGTTTATTTTAATATTAACTTTACTCTGATAGGTTTTTATTGCCAGAACTTTAATAATATTTCTTTCTCATGTCTTTGGGCCTCATCACGACTTCGGCGGTAACCCTTAAATCCGGCGGTAGCGCTATTACTGCCGGATTTAAGGGTCTGTCGAACCACCGCCCCCATGTCTCTACTCCAGCTGTCGCAGCACACGCAGATGTTAGCCCAAGAGACCTAGAAATAGCACTCGCATCGACACAAACAGAACTAGCCAGACTGTGGGTGACATGTGACGTAACAAAGGCAGACACGCCGGTGCAACAGGGGATGGATGAATGGAAGTCAGGAGAATTTATATTCAGGATAGACAACGCGCCCCAAAAACCATACACATAGAGCGTGAGAGCGGCACAGACAGCTTGGGTAATGAGAATTTTGGGTCCCGTAGGGGAAACGAAGATGAATGGAGCGAGTTCGATGAGGTTGAGGACGGTGAGTATGGGGAGGCATGGCAAGCACTTCAACACACCCAGAGGGTGAGGTTTGGCCGGATGAGAGTAGCAAGGAAAATGTTAGGTGCAACAAAGGGCGGAAAGAACAAACTGAAAATGCAAATCCCCCCAATACGCAAGAGGCAGGGAGGCCACAATATGTACCATGGGCCCAGATAGACAAGAATAACCTAATAAAGGCACTTACAGCCCAGCCCTTACGGCCTGCACCTGGACGTGGATATACGCTTTTGAAAAACACACAGCGGGAGTACCCATAGCAATAGGAGACATGAAAAGCTTATTGGTGGCTGTGGTTGGGAATCCGGCTGTTGTGTGGGTGAAGGCGGGATATCCAGGAGTAACCCTGAGTAACAACACCCATGGTGGAGCGTTGTTTAACAAGATCAGAGTAAACGTATGGGATGCGCAGAAGCAGGCGTTCCCAGACACACCAGATATGCAGTGTATCATGCAATGTACCTTGGGCGATGATTAGGAAGTTGCACAATTCATTCTTAAGGTCCCAGAGATGTGGAGGGCAGAGAGGGTTAACGCCTGGGACCAGTCAATACCGTTTTTTTTATTTTATCGTAAAACAAGGCTTGCCCAAAGAAGTGCAAAAGGCACTCAACAAAATTGTGGGGCTCGAGGCAAAGGGGTGGCCTGAAATTCAAAGTATTATAGTGCACCATTATAGGAGAATAAAAGAGCGTGAGAAAGAAACGCTTCAAAGGCGACAGGCAGAGGAAGCAAAACTGGTACAGAAAGTTAGCTAAAGTGACTGTGGTGGCATCAGGACCAACGCCAACAAAGATATAGGAGAGAGGATATACCCCAAGCTTCACAAATGCCAGAATAGCCGTGCTCTGGGCTGAAGGAGGACATAGACAGTGGGGCTGAAATCCCCAATTCTCTGGGCCACAGTGGCAAGGAGGACAACAGCAAGGACGAGGTGGGTTCAGAGTATCATGGGGAGGGGAGTTTGGGGATATGGGACCCAGAGGAGGAGGGATGGGACAATGTTGGAGCTGTGGGAAGTGGGGGTACCTCGAGGGAGTGCAGGAGCAGACAAGGTATGGGATATAGCTATGGCCACCAGAGCTATGGCCCACCACCCCAAGGGTCCCTCAAGGACCAACCCCTAGAATGACCTCAATACTATATGAGATACACCAAGCTTACACTCAGTTACACCCACAGATCCCAGGGCATCCCCCACTGCGACACCACCAAAAGACAATGCAAAATTACCAGCCTCACACCAACATGCAGCAGGCAGGAAGTGCAAACGCCTTCGGTGGCGCGCCCAATGGTACAGTGGCCCCGTTTCAAGGCGCTAAAAAGAGAGCACTTGCATGTCCAGTCCCGTCGATGACCGTAAAACCAGAAGTGGAATCCTTGGTGGGGGCAGAGATAGGAAACAAACAATTCAGCTTTATGGTAGATTCAGGAGCCGAGAAATCGTGCATCATTGAAGGTGACTCCCGCTATCTGGCAAACCTCTCGACACGCAGGGATTCTCTAGGGCTGTTTTAACGGTTCCATATACAAAAGATTTAGATGTAAACGTGGGTGTAAGGTAGTACGTGCTCCCCTACTGTATTCTGAGAGCTCTCCTGTTAATTTGCTCAGCAGGGATCTGCTTAGCAAGTTGAACATGACAATCTCATTCACGGGCAGCGGCATTGTCTGCTCCACGGCTGCCAAGTGCTCAATGAAGAAGATGCTTGTAATACATGCCATGGCACGTGATGTAGTGGTGCGACGCATCCCCGTTGACCCAGACATGTTCATCTACAGCATAACAGTTGAAGTGGGAGAATGGGATAACACCCTCCCCCCGATCTCATCCAGACCATGGCCTAGGGGATCACGGCCCAGACACCCCCCACGAGAGGAGTTCCCTTATTTACCAGATGACAAAGTACCTGTAACAATACTAGATAGTTTGAAGTACGCACAGAACTTCTGATGATATAACTTTGCTTCTTTTGAAGAAAATGGTATGCCTCCCTCAAGTCTCTAATGAGGCCGATGTTTGGACTCACAGAGACAGGAGGGCGGCATCCACGGGAAATCCTCTGGGGAAAAAAACCCATCTGTGAGATGCCGTCACGGAGTCCAAGGATTTTCAGTGGAGATGCAGGTAAGACTTCCGATGGTGTTGTTTGCACAGTAGCAGCAACGGCAGCAATGGAGTGTAGCCGAATTCCTTCCCGTGATCCACAGCAGCAAACAGCAACAAGGAAGGGGAAAGGTAGCTTCAAATTTGAACCGCAAGAAGGCAAGCGGAAAGAAGCAAGGCGAGACAGGAGTAAACGGTACCGGAGCACCGAAGGGAAAGAGCAGGGAGCGCTGCGAGAAGCGCAAGGCAAGGGATGATATAACAGAGGAGAAAAGGTAAGAAAAGAAATAATAAGCGGAGCGTAGCGTAGAAGCAAGCAAGTAGCAAGTAGCGACGCACCTACCCGAAGCTGCAGAAGGAACTAAATAGCTCCGGTTAGATGGCGGTCGCCATCTTGAAAAGAACTAGACCGCTGCGCTGGAGTTGGAAGAACGGAACAAAAGAGGCGCCATCTTGGTTTCTTCCGAGAATACGTGGGATGATGCCTCTTCCACTGCAACCATAAGGGTCTCCTAGTGGTTCTGACAGTACCCTGCTTGAAAAACATGCATATAGGAAGAGTATACCCACTAGCACGCCCGGTTCAAGCCGACGCCTGCGACATGGATCAGCTCGACTAGAACAACAGCAAAAGTATTCACATCGTTAGAGATGCCATGACGGCATAGCCAACAGACAAGAACACACGTGCCACCATGCACACTGGTCACTCACACACCAACCAACACGAAGAATATACTCAGTGCTATGACGTAGCGGACTGACATACCCTGGACATGCATCATTGTTATTTTTGACATAGGCCTTCTACAGCACCGCAGAAACGCAAGACACCTGAAGAGCTTGTGTAAATGCTTGCCGATGCTTTCTTGCTACCTATCACTATGAAAATGCCACCATGTATATCTAATGCTGCGTATGAAACTCTGTCACTCTGCGATCCCCATGGTATGGATTATGCACTGCCATCCACGAACTAGGCCCAAGTAGGCCGCAAGCAAGAGTCCCCAGGCAGGAGCCTCGCAAACGAAAATCCTCTCAGAACCAAATGCAAGTGCTGACCATGCAGAACGAGCCCCAACGAGAGCCCACAGCCAAGGCCACGATGTTGCAACCTGCATGCCGCGCACCCAGCGCCAAGGTTATACCTACAGGTGCCAAGCCCTCAGAGACAAAATAAAAAATATAATGCTCATAATTCTACTCCAGCTACGGTCTCCCCACACGTGACTAAGCCGAACTGACAAGCTGCCAAGCTTACGAGACAGAGAACCGCCAGGGTCCCACGTCTGGGACACAATATGCAACAACGAAGCGGCAAGTTGGACACCTACAGCGATAGGGAAGACCTGCTCACCAGCCTGTAAGCAGACCTGTCCATTGTCCGCACAAACACATAGTTGCACATTATTGGTAATAACAGGTGCACCGCGAGCTGGGAACGATGATGGTCCCAGGCTTGGGGGTTCGTGGGAGAACCAATCAGAACACAGGGGGGCTCATCACTGACGCTATTACTCTTAGCCAATCACCGAAGGTCCCCTTGTAACAATTCCAATGTAACAACTGTTAGGGACAACCCAAGTGTACCACCTGACCCGTCCTCATCCACTAACATTTCTTCCCATAGGGGTCTACTAACCCTAACACTTGGGGAACCAACCCGAAGTGGCGATAGGTTTTGTGATGATTTTCCCAGGTGACGCAAGTAGCGCGCCATACTGCTGTAAAAAGAGCCTGCGAGCCCCACTAACGATGAGAGCCTCTCCGGATGTATACGGACTGAGCGTATCCCTGCCGTTACTCTAATAAACAGCAGTAGTTGCCTTGCTCCTGGTGTGTGTGTGTCATACTCCTTTTGGGACATGGGAGGAGTTGGGGCCTCCCTAGCCCCGGAAGTCCGCGGACGGCTCTGCTGGCCCCCGGAGATCACCCCGATAAGTTGGAGGCACTGCTGAGATCTGTTTGAGGTCTACTGCCCTGAGAGCACCACTCCAAGGCCTCTTGAAGCGGGGAGACCCGGCAGCGCGACCCCCTCTGCTGTTGCCCCCCTTTAAGGACTACAGGACCATCACGGACAGCGCAAACCAGATATTGGCCCTCGGAAGCCGACTTGAGAAGTATCCCGCCTGCGGATGGCGAGTGTCCAGACGTGGTCCAGACGAGGGGCGGTGCAAGCCACTTCGGAGGGGTGCACGCAGTCGGGCGGCTCCGCCTCAAGAGAACTTGGTGAGTATGACATACCCAACAAGCAACGTAATGATGTGCGGGAGGGGGGAGGAATTGTGAAAAGGGAGGAGGGAGGTGTTTACAGTGTGCTGCAAAAGATTTGATAAGTAAGTGACGATAGACGAGTGAGCAGTCGCTGGACAGACAAGAGGGCCGTCTTCTACCGCGTCACGGAGCGAATTTGGTGGAGCCAAAAGGTACCACGTGTGGTTGTCAGAAGGCACGGATTTGTTCAGATCGCGGGCACCTGTAGGGAAGGGTGTGGCTTTCCTGTGAATTGGCGTTATAGATCAATGAGTAGATGAGGATCCCTACTAATTGAGTGTTGAAGCTCATTAGGTAGATGAAGTTTCCCCGCAGGAGGTAGCTAGTTTGTTTCCAAGTGTGGAAGATAATCGGCTGGTTAAGATCCCCTGGTGAGGGGCATATCACACGCGAGGCGACGCAGCGTGCGCAGTCTGATTATAAGAGTTTTTTGTGAGTTACCTTGCTTCGGTTGAAGCGAGAGGACAGCTGTGGGGTTTACGGTGGACAAAAGGGTTAAAGCATATTGCGCGCTCTTTTCATCTTATAAAGGTTTCTTACCGGTAATAGTTGCAGAAGGGGGTGACGTCACCCGCAGGGCTTGTATAAGACACCGCGACCATCTCGGGTTGATCAAGGGGTGGCCGGAAAATAGGAAGTGGAAAAGGGCAGGATAGAAGAGGTGAGGGGGCCGCGCACGGAGAATGCCGGCAACTCTCGATAAGGGAGGGGCGAAAAGGGGAGAGGTGGCCGCGCACGGAGAATGCCGGTCACGCTCAGCAAAGGGGTTGGAAAAGGGGAGAGAAACGAAGGAAGGCAAAGAGGAGAGGGGGAACGGAGGGGGCATGGGCACGGCGAGCAGCAATGCACTATGCGCAGAAGAGGGCAAGAAGGAGAAAGAAAGATCAGGTACAGTATCAGGAGAGGAGGTGAAAAAGGACGGGACACAAGATATGCCTCTGGTGAAGGTAGTGAAGAAGGAAGAAGGAGGGTTGTACCCAGTCACGGAATTAAGAGAAACTGCCACACGACAACTGACAGCCACTGAGGGGTACTCTAACTCTGCATACAGCCCTCCACGATATGCCCCTACAGATAGCTACCAGAAGGGGGAGGAGGTGACGAGCATGATGAACTTAAACTCCACACAGGCAGGCATGAAGGGAGGGAAGGAAAATGGGGAACATATCGCAACCATAGGACCAGACGAATGGGTAGCAGCACTGGTGCTACTAAAGCTCCGAGGGACACTAACAGGGGAAGAAGAGGACGTAGTGAGGAGGTTGGCAAAGGATGAAATAGGTATCACACAGACAGGGACTGAGGTGAGTAAGACAAGAGAAGGTCAACTGTCACAGATAGAGGAAGAAATGCTGGAGGAGAGGTTGGCGGAATTAAGAGACGCACAAAGTGCACTGATCAGACAGTTCGAGCAAGAAACACGAGGAAGAAGGAGAGAAAGGAGAATAGGGACGAGCAGTAGAGGATGAAGGAACGAATGGAAGAAAGGAAGAAGGAAGCAGAGCGGATGAAGGCAATAGCAAAGAGGGTGTCACGAGCAGAGCAACGAGAAATGAAACGGAGGGAGGAAGAGAAAGAAAGGGAAATGGAACTGTGGAAAAAGAAAATATTATCTGAAAGCGCCCGGCAATATGAAGAAGGTAAAGTAATAGAGAGCATATTAAAAAGGGAAAGGGCCAAATGGGAAAGGAAGGAAGAGGAAGAAAGGATATTAGCGAAGGTAAGTGCGGAGGTGTTGGAAGAACTAAAAAGGAAGAGAGCGGAAATAGGTGGTGAAATAATAGGGGAACAAGATGAGGAGGGTGGAGCACGGAGTAAGAACATACACACGCCAGGATTTGGAGGTGGCCACAATGTCAACACAAGGGGCAGCTGTTAAAGGAGCAGAGCACAAGGAAGTGGACTTAATAGATCTAAGGACGGTGACAGTGGGTGGAAAACGCACAGAGTGGGGATTGTCTTTTCTTGATGGATTTTGCAGCGAGGAGGAAGAATGGTTAGGAAGAAGTGGAGGAGATGGCAATGGGGAAAGTTTAGACAAACTGTACATTACACGCACCAACCACGAGTCACCATGGTCGTGCGAACGAAGGGAAGAAGATACGAAAGGTGAAGAGAAGGTAAAAGGGGTAGCAAGGAGAGTGCAACAACCATTAACACTGACACTGGTACAAGTGCCACGCCCACTGAAACCAACCCCTACGCACACCCCATATGTCGACAGACTTAGGGACCTCCCAGGACGCAGACAGGAAGAACGGGTAAGAACGCCCACAGTGAGAGAAGAGGGTAACAGGAGAGGGAGAAACAATGAAGAGGACGATAGAGCAATTAACTGTAATATTGATATGATTGAAGAATTACCCGAGACAGAGGAAGAGAATGAGTACACAGACATAACCCCACGGGCACGGGGGGGCGAGGGAGTACAATTTAATGCCACTTCTGGAAAGGGGAGGGGCCAGACCACAATATGTCCCCTGGAAGCATGCCGATAAAGAGAATATTAAATGCAGACTCCCATCACTAAGTGGAGGAGCAGGGAAGTGGATATATGAGATGGAAAAACACACTGCGGGGAAAAAACTAGCAGTAGGAGACGTGAAGGGACTCCTAATATCAATATTGGGGGATGGTGCAGATGACATTTGGAAAAGGGCGGGCTTCCCAGTGGTCACTGTAACCGACACATCACATGATGGAGCGCTATTCGCCAACTGCAGACATGCGCTGTGGCAGGCCCTAAGGGCCCAGTACCCAGACACGTCAGACATAGGAGCTATAACGTCACGCAAGATGCGTGAGAATGAAGACCCTGTTGATTACATCCAGGAGATTCAGGAGAAGAGGCGCCTGGAAACTCTGGAGCCGTGGGATAAAACACTAGCAATTTTCTACCATATTTTAAAACAAGGGCTCCCAGAGCAAGTACAAACACAGCTGAAGAAAATAGTGGGGATAGAAGCTAAGGCCTGGCCGGAAATACAGCTAACTATAGTACACCATTGCAGGATGTGGCAGGAAAAGATGAAACAAAATGAGGAAGACAGAAAAGCAAAGGAGGCAAAATTGGTACAGAAAATGTATCTAAATATGCAATGGAAGGAGCACTAATAACAACGCCCGTAGTAGTAACACCAACCCCCACACAAGTAACGGTTGCACAAGACACAACACAACAATAGGTAGCACAATTACAGCAGCCAGCCCAAATTATAACACAGCAGATTCCCCCGCCACCACCATACACAGCAAATGCAGGAGGAGGATATTTGCCAATGGGAAATGAATACTATAACAACTACAGGGGGAGTGGGGCATGATAAGAGGGAGGAGCTATGGCCAACCTGTACAACAGCAAGGGGGAGGGTTCCAGGGCTACTACCCAAACGGACAGCAAGGGTACCAGGACAACACAGGGAGTTTCCCATGGCAAGCCAGGGAACCACCAATATGTTGGGTTTGCAGGATGGTGGGACACATGTCACACACTTGCAGGATGATGCCCACCCAAACAGCATGGGGGGAACAAGGGCAGCAAGAGTCTATGGGGGAACAACAAGCTTACCAACAACAACAAGGAATACAACAATGCCTACAACAACAACAAGCACCACGCAAACAACTACAGCAGCAGACACAAACATACATGCCACCACAGCAACAGGCGACAACAGCGCAACAACACCAAATACAACTGGCACAGCAGCCTACACAGATACAGGACAAGGCAATATCAACAACTGCTGAACCACTACAGCAGACACAGCTGGGGAAGGTGACGATTTTGGGTCACAACCCTTAGACAGGAAGCGGTCAGTCACTATATCCACAATAGGACAGCCCACAGATGTCTTTGATGTGTCCCATCCTATCAGTAACACCTAACACTGCGGAGGAACCACGCATACAGGTAGCGATAGGTGACAAAACATTTTCTTTCCTAGTTGACACCGGGGCCACTAGGCCCTGCATAAGGGAGGGCACATTTAAAATGTCAGGCGAAGCCATGCACACTCAAGGATTCTCTGGGGCTCGAGGGTTGGCTCCCTTCACTGATAACATCTCTTTATCTATAGGAGATCACGACTTGTCTCTCCCACTTCTGTACTCGAAGGAGTCACCAGTAAACATACTTGGGAGGGACATAATGAGCAGGTTGAATATGACCATCTCCTTCACGGAGAGGGGCATAATTTGCTCTACAACAGGTATTAACATGCTCACAGCACGACAAATACTGCAGGCGTACTGTGGCCAAACAGTGGCCCGGGCTGAGCCTGTAGATGCAGAGATCTTCCAATATGGGACAGATATGGCAATTGCATGGTTGCCTGGAATTGAGGGCAAAATTTGGAGGAGGCCAGCAGCATACTTGTTCAGACCAGAGACACCAGCAAGTGAAATTGAGGGGAAAATGATTTCAGTGAGCATCGAGAGCATCATGGCAACTGCTGACTAAATCGCAGTACACGCCCAAGACAGGGAGGGGAGAGCTTGGAGAGCTGTAATAGCACTGGCAGAGTGATGCAGGCTTACACAGGTGTTGGATGAGGAGCTCTTCTCGGACGACAATGGAGAGGGAGAGATGGTGTTTGGGATGATCATTGACATCTGGTTGAAGGTAACATAGAAGCAGGTGGCACAGAAAATGGCAATACCACTCGGGGCACCTGCCCCTACACCAGTGCCATTTTACTAGGAAGACATGGAAGCTGTACCAACATCACTGTGGACCACCAGTCCATATGACGTTGGCTGCATCAAGAGCATTGGTGGTGTAAAAATAAAATTGAAAAAAGGAGCAATGCTACCAAAGGTGAAACAATATCCACTATCAAAGGAGGCAGATGAGGGAATATATGAAACAATAACCGCCCTAATAAACAATGGTATACTAGTACCATCAGAATCACCTTGCAACACTGCTGTGTACCCTGTACGCAAAGTGAAAGGAGGATCTTGGGGTTTTATCCAGCACCCAAGGCCCTTGAACCACATTGTAGAGGCAGAGTACCCCATAGCAGCTAACCCGGCAACCATACTATGTGGGATACCAGCAGAGGCATCACGGTTTACCGTGATTGACCTCAAAAATGCTTTTTTCTCGATACCTCTGCAACCAGACTCACAGGACCTGACAAGCTTCACATACCGCAACACAAAATGGAAACACACTAGGTTGCCCCAAGGGTACTGTGAGTCACCATCCATCTTCAACAGAGTGATACAAATGGATTTGGGAAACATTGAGATGGAGAGCATGGTGCTGCAATATGTAGATGACATCATCATTTGCAGCACCACAGAAGAAAGGTGTAGGAAGGACTCAATTAAGATGCTCACAATGTTGGCTGAGAAGGAGTACAAAGTAGAAAATGAAAAGCTACAATACTGCCAAGAACAGGTACTTTACATTGGTCAGCTCATCTGACAGAATGGAAGAAGCATTGCACCACAAAGGGCACAAGCGATAATGAACACACCACAACCACAGACAGTGAGAGAACTGCAGCAGTTTCTGGGCCTATGCAACTACTGCAGGGCGTGGGTTTTTGACTACAGCTCATACATAGGACCCCTGCTCGAGGCCCTCAGAGAAGCACAGAAGGGGGACAAAAGGTTGGGGTGGACAAGAGAAATGAAAGAAGCATTTGACAAATTAAAACACGGCATCTCAACAGCACCAGTACTGGCCACCCCAAACTATGACCACCAATTTTTTATTTTCTCACATTGCGACTCAGCAGTAATGAAGGCAGTACTGACACAAAAAACAAGCATGGGACACAAGCCTGTAGCATTTTACAGTGGACACCTGGATCCTGTGATATTAGGTCACTTCCCTTGCGAACAGAGTTTGGCCGCCGCAGCCTTTGCGGTGAAAATATCATCATCAATAACAATGGGGTGCCCCACCACACTATTTGTGGAACACGCCCTCTTTGCAATATTGAACAAGCCCAAATTAACATTGACTACACAGAGAGCGTCAGGCTACGAAATAATTTTATCAAGACCATAATTAACAATTGTAAGGTGCAGTAATGTAAACCCAGCAAGATTTATAGCGGAGGTAGTTGAAGATGGTGACTACACTCATGATTGCACACAGGCCATTGAAATTTACTCCAGCATAAGAAAGGTCAAGGAAAATGCCCTAGAGGGGGGTGGGGGCGATAGTGTACATTGATGGGTCCTCAACAATTGACCAGAGTGATAGGGTAAGAAGGACAGGAGCAGCAGTGGTTGGGCTGACAGAGGATTGGATGTATGTACCAGTAAAATGAGTACAGCTGCCACAAAATTACTCAGCACAAGCGGCAGAACTAGTGGGCCTGATCTTGGCACTAAAAGAGAGCTATGATAAAAGAGTAACAATATATTCAGATAGTGCATATGTCACATCAACGGTACACTCAGGATTAATAAAATGGCAACGAAGGGGATTCAGAAGAGCTGATGGTACCCCAGTACAACATGCCCTACTACTTGCTGAACTGATTGAAGTAATTAATGACCCTAGAGAAGTAGCCCTGGTGAAGTGTCAAGCACACACTAACGGGGATGACCCTATCTCAAAAGGAAATGAAACAGCAGATGCACATGCCAAAAATGCTGCATACTTTGGTGAGTTGTGGACCCTCCCAGAAAAACAAGAAAATAAGGGGAGGGTTGGAGCAAAACAGATGCTAATGAAGGAGGGTTACACTCACATCCCTGAAACACAGATAATGGAACTACAGGCAGCAGTGCCCATGGCGGAAAAGGAGCTATGGGTCAAAGGAGGGTGTACAATGTCCCCCACAGATGCATTATGGCATCAGAATAATACAGGCAAGGTAGTGATGCCCCTAGCCCTATTGAAAACAGCGCTGGCTCAGCTACACCATCCAGCACACACAGCAAAGGAAGTGATTGCAGCACAAATAAGGGAGGCCTGGTCTGTCCCGAGTTAAATTCACATGTTGCAAACCTTATCAGCAAATGTCTAACATGTCAGCAGTTTACAGCTGGTCACACGCTGCAAATGATAAAAGGTACTATACCCCGGCAAGAAGGACCCTTCCTGCACCTGCACCTGCACATTGACTATGTTGACATGATCAATGTATGTCAAGGACACAGATACATGATTGTAGTAGTATGCCCATTTTCATGGTGGATAGAGGCTGGGTCCTGCTCTCATGCAGACGCCTTCAGAGCAGCAAGATTTCTAGTGAGGGAAGTTTTCCCGAGGTGGGGAGTTTGCGAAGTGCTGCGGTCAGACAATGGCCCGTACTTTGCAAACAAAATGTTTGAACACATAACTGCACTACTTGGCATCAAACACAAGTTTGCATGCGCATATCACCCACAGGCTAACAGTGTTTCTGAATGTCTCAACGGCCTCCTGAAAGAAGAAATTGTTAAATCCAACAGACAACTAAGAAAAGCTGGTTGTACTGCCTCCCCTTGGCTCTGTTTGAGTTGAGGAATAGGCCAGGTCCGACCACCACCTCACACCCCACTGGATGTCAGATGCGCCTTCCACTAACACCACCATCAAGGGCCTTGACCGACTATGACAGCTCTGCAAATGTTTTTGGTGACAAAATGTATCAATATGTGTCTTCTTTGGTTACTAGTGTCACCTTTATCTCTCAACAGCTCAAGCGCACACGGGGCAGGTCGAAAACAACTGGACAAGAAGAAACAAACGAGGAGCAAGGACAACCAGCTAACTGGACTGTTGCGGAAGGAGACCACTTTCTCCTCCGCAACTCCAACCGCAGGTGGTACAGCCCCAGATTTACTGGGCCCCACCAGGTGGAAGAAGTTGCTCCTCGAGCTGTAAAGCTCCGTGATAAGAAAGTGTGGAACCACTTACATGATGTCAACCCCTCTAAAGACCAGACCCGCCCTTGCGTTGAGGACAGGGCCAACACTGCAACAGCAATAACAAAGGGCAACACTGCAGCAGCTGCAACGAAGGATAATTGCGACACTGCCCCTGACCCCTCCCCAACCACAGACTATAACAACTTTGGACATTCGCCCACAGCCCACCCCATGGTCACGAGATCCCAGGTCAAACAAAACCCTGCCCCAGCCAGCCCGCCCCTGCCACTACCCAAATAAAGGACATTGCCTAACAAGTTGTTACGTTGCACCACACTTGTATACACGTGCATGTTCTCTCTATCTTTTTTGTCTCGCACATGCAGGTACTGCGCACAACTGTTTCGGTATAAGAAAAGTGAAGAAACTATCATTGTGTTTTGCCCAGGGGTAAATGCTACCCACAGACGATAACATCCCTGAATCTTTGTCACACCAATTTGTATACGCTATAAAAAGACCGAAATATCTAAAGAAGAGGAGAATACGTGTATATTACAACACGTTCATTTTGGCAATAGAACAATCATTCCCACATCTCCACGAGCACTTACCGGCTCTGAGAGGTAGGTCACTTAGATTAGCGTGGGAACAGCTTTTCGCCTGGGCATTAAACGACTACCTGATAGGGAGAGCTTAACAATTAACACCTTAACGCATATCTTTTAGAAATGTTCAGGCGGGCACCTTTAACATCACAAAGAATAAGCTGCAGGACCGCAGAGAAGGTAAGAGCCAAATGCCAGTGATATTAGCTATTGTAATAGAAATTGTAGGAGTGTTGGTCATCACTGGTCTACTTGCTGCCTCTGTCTGGCAGACATACTATGCTTCTCGAATTACAGCTGCACCTAAAACTAATGTACCCCCTCCCACAGCTGCAACAGATACGGTGTCAGGTGGTACAAATTATGCAACAGGTAATGGGAATAGGGTTAAAAGTAGCACATATGGAGATAATAATGGGATTGACACATATCTCACAGATTCAGCACACGTCATGAACAACATGTGGTATCAGCACATGTCCAAAATTGGTAAGCGGACAACTAAGGACAACTGCTATGTGTGCTCGTTGATCCGATACGCCATAAGCACGTCAAGTACTCATGCAAGCGGTGCTGTAAATTACCAAAGCCTGTTGGAGAGTGCCAACCGATTTCCTCTTCCGTCCTGTAGTGTCCCCAGAGTTAGTAGCAGGCAGCACTACCTGCCACTAGTAAAAAGAGTAAAAGCGGGTGGATCCTTTTAGCAGCAATGCATGTTTGTTCACTTGTACGGGGGAACCTGAATAAAAGCACACATCTCCTTACACACCTCCTGAATGAAAGTACACCTCTCAATGTAACCGGACTGCTAAACACGACTGTATATATCTACAATAATTCCCAAACAGGTAACACCAGTACCCGAATGAGTGTATGTGTGAGTAAAAATGTTTGAAATACTTCCCACGATTAAAAACCTCCTTTGTAGCGCAAACAGTTGCATTAGTACCAATGTTAGCAATAGTATATCACCAAGGAGGTATATATCGCGCCATGATAGAATGAAAAGACAAGCACGTAGGCCCAAATACGACATATAACATCGACCAGGCTTGGATGCTATCTAAGATATTCATCATCTGAAGCACTCAAATAGTTGGTATACTGACATGAGTGCGGTGGGAAGACGAACAGCCAATAGCATTGATACTGCACGCATCAGGGGCACCCATGGCTTTAATACCACAAGAGGCACCCATTATAAAGGCACAATGCCTGATTCATCTTGCACTATGTAGGCTAAAAGGCACCTTCCAGGCACACAGCGTGCGTCTAGAGCTTGTCAATCCAAATGTGCAGAAATGCAAGAACAACCCAAAAAATAACTAAAGAAAATAAAAAACAGCCATATTTAGCGATTGACTGAGCAACATATGTAAACAAGTGGCAGGAAACAACCCTCAGTTGCCCAGGTGAAGGTTCTCCTTGGATACAAAGAAAAAACTGTGGCCTTCGTGGCAAGAACGTGTCCACAAATATGGACAGAGCACGTCACAAAACTGACATGGATTGCAGCAATAGAAAAGACAGTGAAAAGTGCACTGAGAAGAGAGCTATGTGCTGTGTTTCCACAGAGAAGGAACTGTCTTTGTCGGCTCCACCGAGCATTGCAACAGAACATTGTTGATTCCTGATCTGAAGAGGGGCATGGCAGCGCTGATGGACTACTACTGGGTGTGTGGCCCACAAGTGTACTCGCACCTCTCTCCATCATAGAGGGAATATTGATTGCTGGTCACGCTACACTCAGGGTAGCCAATGCCTGACGAAGCACAAAGAGTGTCCCCAACAATCTAAGAACAAAACCCACTGCCACCACCAGAATTTCGTATCCTCCCGCGGAAGAACCAATATGACCAACTGTGAAGAAAAAAGAGAACATTGAACTATCTGTACAGAGATTCATCAGCATTGCTTGGAAGAAATACCCGAAGAATACAAGTTATTCAGCTAAGAAGAAACTTTCTTTGCATCACTTTTGCTACCAGGCATACAATCACAAGCAATTGCCAAATTGCTCCAAATCGGGTGCTGGGAATAGGTTCAATTGGCAAACAACACTGAGCAGGTGGTTCAATGTCATAAAGATCGAGCTGTGCGCCCCGAGACTGATGACGATGCAGATCCGCTACATCTTGGATATGCTGACGGCGATGGAAGGAAGTGTATGCAAAATGTTTGGGTGTTCATGTTGCAAGTTCATGCCTTCTGAAGATGCAGACAATGGGTCCCTGTCACACGTCATTAGCTGCAGTGCACAACCTGGTGGTCAAAATGAAAAAAGAAGCTGACATTGAAGAGGAAGACTGGTTTACAATGGCATTCGGCTACGCCCATTCCTGGCTGGGAGCAATGGTGAAGATTCAGGTCCTTTTTTGCACCTCCCAACTGGGTCTCTGATGTTGTGCCAAAGCAGTGCGTATTAGCACAACAATGATGGTTTCAATTGGCGTTTCAAAAGTACATCATAGCACAAAGGAGACACTAACAACCCCATTACCCGCATGGTCCGTATAAACTATGGAGATGAAGTAGACAGACTATACCACACAATCATTGTCCCTCCCCCAGACCCTGAAAATTATAAGTATGAGTAAACTAGCAGGGGGTGGTGGATGTATCTCTATGACATGTACTCCTGAAGAGTATGTGCAAGCAGTAGAAAGCCTGCGAAATGTATGTAGGGCGTGGAAGCCAATAAAGGGAACACCACCATATAAAGCTGCGATGAGGATGGAAAATGAGCGCAAGTATGGGGAGGAATTTGTTACTGCAGAAGTAACAAGAGGGGGAAATGTTGGGAAGGAAATTAGCCTTTCCCACCACCATATGCTCTTTAGAGTGAGGCGAGACCCATAGATAGACATGTGATGTGCCGGCGGGAGAGAGCTGTGCTAAGAAACCCGATACAAACACACTATTGCAGTAAATATAGATGCATAGACTTAGTGTGCGCACATAAAGAGTTGCCATTTTATAGTTATGGTAGACACACTAAGTCCTGCATGGCTGCGCGGTAAATCGTAGGCTTGGCAGAGAAACCCGAACAGGTCCAAACACTGAGGGCAGATGAACCTGCGCTAATTCCTTAACTATTGCAATTACTTGTTATCCCAGAGAGGAATGCACCCTGCAAGGCCATGAGACATCACTAGGCTCCTTGCGGCACATATGCATCACAGTCGGGCCAACAGCAGACATCCAACCCCCACCAAGCCCATCAGGAGTAATGGCACCCACCACTGTCCCAGTCCAAGAACCCCTTCATCCCGCGATAGTGGAAGACCTCAGACCACCACCCATAAAACCAATGGTCGTAAAAGATCTAAATGAACACGGCCATTTCATCTCATTCCATAAATACACCCTTTGTAATACGAGGTACAGGGAGGAATAAATTATAGTTGACAACAAGGGTGGAAGCCTTGGGTGTGGAGAGCGCGATATGAACCGAGCAAAGAATGTGTGGGTCAGTGTGATCATGTTTCCCCTCTATGCCAGTCCCCAAGTTTCCCAGGTGCATACCATAATGATGTAGTAGTAGTATCTTGCAATAATAACTCTGTAATTGCAACATGTGGCGTGCCTGGCCTTCTGTCCCTGGACAGATGAGCCCAGCTGACCCCACATGAGAGAAGACAGATGAGCGAGACTGGAACCAATAGTGCCTGGCATCCCCTATTTTTTATTTTTTTTATTTTAAAACTTCAACTTGTTATGTTATATCATGTTTTTGTTACATTTCAAAGAAAAGAAAAAAAAAAGCTGAGTGCTCTTTCCTTTTCATCTCTTCCTTAGAATTGCCAAAGACTTGTGCTGTTGGGAGACATAGGGCCTCATTACACGGATGGCGGAGAACCATGGCGCTATTAGCGCCAGTAAAATACCGGCACCGCCTTGGCGGAAAGGGGAATTACCGCCCCATTCCAAGGTTGGCGGGGCGGTAATTCCCCCTTCCACCATTGCCCTTCCCCATTCCCATTTTTGCCCCCATAGGGCATAATGGGAATGGGGAAGGCGCTAATTACGGTACCTCAAATTGCGGTACCGTAATTAGCTCCCTGGGTCCCTTTGCGGGTTGGTTTTTAACGCCTGCAAAAAGCAGGCGTTAAATCCCCCAACCCGCAAAGGGACCTCATAGTAAGGCGGTAAGGATTTACCGGTACCGGTATTTTACCGGTACCGGTAAATCCTTACCGCCATCCGTGTAATGAGGCCCATAGTCTCATAAAGCACCATCAAGTATGATTACGTGACTTTCAATTAATTACGACATTCAGATAGGAACTGACTTTAAAACTTCGTCAAAAAAATTAATTAGGTTACAGGACAGCTTGATATTATGCCCTGCCACAGCATAGTCCCACCAATCATCTGACTCATTGGATAGTGGTTTGAATTCCTTTAAATGCACTTCACTGAATTTTGTCAGCATGGGGCATACGGCTGCTAGATGTTTTAGAGACTCGACTGTGGTTGTTTTACAGAATCGGCATTTGTTGTTGACTGTTTCTTTGTTCTTGCGCATCCAAAGCATCTCGTTGGTGTTTAGAGCATTCAGGTAGCCTTAAAAATTGTGCCCTATGATGACGCGAAGGGCAGTTCGTGAGAAACTTTAGTTGACAGTGGCCCTCATTACGACCCTGGCGGAAAGTGACTGACCGGACCGCCACAGCGTAAATAGCGTTTCCGCCATTGCACGATGGAGCAAAGTGCGGCCCATTCCGACCCATCGGGCACGAGCCCCACGGCATGGCGGAAGTGCAAAGTCCACGATGGCGGAAATGACCCCAAAACGGCCCACACCGCCGCCGTACGGCGCCCTAGGTGCAATACCGCCACCCATCTTAGCGGACACCGCAGTGAGCGCCAACCGGAAAGTACGGTGACCGGAAATATACGGAAACGGAAGTAAAAACATGGGCCCGGAACGGGAAACATCCCGCCGTACACCTATAAAACCACAAAATCCACACAACCACTAAAAACACTACCCTGAGACACACCCCAACCCGTCATCCACCCTAGCGAAACCAAGAAAAATGGGAAAAGTAGCGAAGAAAGCGTGCGACCGCAAGCGGCAGGTCCACTTCTCCCGTGAGGAACTCACCGTGCTAACAGAGACCCTCCAGGAGAATGCCGCCGCCGTCTTCTCCACGCAAATGACCAGGACGGCACTTGCGAACAAGAAGGCCATATGGGCTCTGGTGGCACAGCGGGTAAGTGCGGTGGGGACCGCACCCCGCAACCCACAGCAATGCAGAAAGCGATGGGACGACCTGCGGATACGCGTCCGTAGCATACTTTCTGCCAACCGCAACATTGCCACAGCCACCGGGGGAGGATCGGAATCACCCATCAAGTTGACCCCCTGGGAAGAAATCTGTGCCTCCACCATTGGAATGGAGAGCATAGAGGGAGTCGGAGGGATGGAGAAAGGAGTGCAGACATCCGAAGAATCAGGTAGGTGGCCCAAATAAAACAATGCCAAATCCACAATGTCCAATCATGTGAAGTACCATGTGTCCACATAGTGCAACAGAAACACATGTCCAGGAGAACGTCCACACACATTGGCCTGATAGCGCACTTTAAAACACACAATAAATACATAAATAATTAAAAACCCCAAAAACACCCACTACACGTGCAGCAGGCACACCCTAACTGCAGGCTGCCAAACAACTGCACCCTCACTCCACACACAAATGAAAGCACCTCCAAGGCCCCGACCCAAATCACCCTCAGGTACCACCCCAAAGCATGTGATACAATGCCATTCCAATTCCCACAGACCCATTAATAACCCTCGCCCTCCTTTACTCCACCACAGGGTCCGATCCAAACGACGAGCTTCAGGACACCCCTACCAGCACACCTGCAAAGAGGGCCAAGACCAACGGCCAAAGACCCTCCACCTCAGCTGCACGCATCAAGACACGACAGCAGCACAAATCAGGTGGCAGCACAGAGGAGGGAACATCAACAGGCACCCCAGCAGCCAGCATGCCCACAACAGCAGCACCACAGGTCCCCCCAATGGATGCCACAGAAGGCACTGCCTCTGGTGGCAGCAGCACCATAGGTGACACCCCATTGATGGCAGCATGCTCCGACACAGAAGACGGGGATGTCGAAGTCAGATCCATCCATGACCTGTCCCAATCCCCCTGTCTGTCCCATCCCGTACAACATGAGGATACCACGCAGGGGCACCCACAAGACGACGACTGGCCATCCCCCACAAGCCCTGTGGCAGGGCAACATGAGGCGAACAGCCACTCTGTGACACCACCGCAAATGGCCATGGCCCAGCAGAGGCAACAGTCCCTCAACCAGTTAATCGTGCAACAGCAGCAACTGGCCACGCTCCTCAAGGACCATGCCGATGAATGTGGGGGCACTAAGGCAGACATAGAAACATCAACTGAGACACTTAGGGCAGAAATGGAGAGAAGTACAGAGACACTAAGGGCACAAATGGAGAGTAGCACCGAGTGCCTGAGAGTCCAAATGGAGAGAAGCACCGAGAGCCTGAGAGTCCAAATGGAGAGAAGCACCGAGAGCCTGAGGGGGGAACTGCATGCGACGTCCAAAGACGTATGTGCCGAACTTGCCGCAGTGCGCCGTGTGCTCACTGAGCTCTCACAAACCCTTAGGGACATGCATGGACGTGAGCAGGCAGAGACATCATCCGTTGCAAGTTCCGTCCAGGGCAGCCCCCAACGTAGATCTGGGAGGAACCTGCGCTCCACAGGCAGGGGTGCCCCTGATACCCGCAGAGGGGGCTTGCAATAGCGACTGCCCACTGACAATGAGCATCTTTGGACACTGGTGTTCGGGGGGGAGGTAGGAGGGTGGAGGGGGTGTGTTGGGCTCACTTGGGTGGCGGGTCGATAGGGTGTTTAACATGATATCACATATGCCATAAACAATGCACGATCAACCAATGAGATGTGTGGACAATGATCTTTGTGTACTAGGCCATCATAGGCGTACAGTCCATATTGTGCATGTACCAGACACACACAGTGCCACGAGTACCGTGTCCATGTATCAGCCACCAGGCGTGAGTGCTAGAAGCATGCATCAATGAGATGCTGACGAATGTCACGGCCCTCCTGTGCCTCGCAGACTCCTTGAGGTGCTGCCACATCCCCACCCTCATCATGACCATCCTCAGGTGCTTGCAGTTCTGCGTCAGGGGGCATGGGCACATTTCTACGTACGCACATGTTGTGGAGCATGACACATGCCATCACCATCTTTGCAACCTTCTCATGGCGGTACAGGAGTGCCCCGCCAGACCTGCTGAGGCAGCGGAAACGAGTCTTCAGTAGGCCGAATGCCTGTTCTATGACTACACGGGTACGTGAGTGGGCATGGTTGTAGTCCTCCTCATGCTGGTCCCGTGGGTTCCGGACTGGTGTGAGGAGCCATCTCTTCAGTGGATATCCAGCATCACCTGTATGTGGACGATAAACGTATAATGTGGAATGCCATTGCTACGTACGCACACACACCCCCCCCTTCCTGCCAGGTCATTGCCGAATCACATACCCCACATCATCATGCATGAAATGAGACTCACCGAGTAGCCAGGATCTGTTCCCTGCGTGTCGCTCCATGTAGCGTGGTATTGTAGAGTTCCTCAAGACCATAGAATCATGGGTTGATCCAGGGAATCGGGCACAACAATGTGTAATGATCCTGTTGGAGTCACACACCATTTGTACATTCAGAGAATGAAATTGTTTTCGGTTGCGGTACTGGGCCTCCATGGCATGTGGGACGACCAATTCCACATGGGTGCAGTCGATGGCACCAAGGCAACCCGGTATGCCGGCAAGTGCATGGAATCCCACTTTTGTGTTGGTAATTTCCTGCTCCGAGCGTGGTAGAGAGATGCAGTCGTCTGCGTGCTGCAGGAGGGCATCGAGCACTTGCAATAGTGTCCGTGAGAACAGTGGCTGAGAAATGCCATGCAACTGTCCGACTGTGTGCTGGTAGGTGCCTGTGGCCAGGAAGTGGAGTACAGACACCACCTTCAGTAGGGGTGGGATGGCGGTTGGGCTATCTATCATGCTGACAAGGTCAGCCTGTGTCATGTCCACGATGGCGGCTATGGTGTCCCGGTCCAAACGGTAGAGGGTGTGGATCTGCTCATCAGTGAGGTTGAACGGATGTGCTCGGAGGCGTGGGATTGCGGGCTGCCTGCGTGGTGGTAGTGGCTGTGCTGGCGGCCCTTGCTGGCCCTGCCTTGCCCTCCTCCTCCTCCTGCGTCTCCTCCGTGCGGCCGGTTGTAGTTGGTGTTCGTCTTCTTCTTGGAGTTGGAGTACTTGCAGTGCTATCAGGTCCCCCAGGGCCAACATCGCGAGTCCTGCCGGTAGCATTTCGGAGTGGGTGTGGTGGTGGGAGGAGACTGGGTGTGCAATTTATGTGTTTTCAGGCTGTATGGCCTCCACCTGTGGTGATTCATTCCACCTGTGCAAGCTGCTCTCCCCTTTGGCCGAGCACGTCCCGCACACAACGCTGCAATTCGAGGAATGGCATCTTGCTATTGCAATCATGTATTTGTACCCGATGGCCGTGTAACATTGGTTGATATGTTCATTCGGCTATGGTCCCATTGTTTCACATACAATCTTTGCAGTCGCGAACAGACTTGTGAAGGGTCAGTGGAACGTAGTACTCGAGTAACGGTGGGCCCTCATGCATCACTGTACCGAGTTGCAACGACGGGCGGGGCGTCCCATTTGTGAGTGAAGGCAGTTGCCATTTTCACACACAGCCGCACTAGATGGATTAATTTGTGATTTCAAGCGGCCACAGATGCCTTTTCGACGTGATGTTGCAAATGAGGAATTCGAAGGGCGGCGCTTTCGGTTATCAGCTAGCGGCGAGGAGATGCCCACAGGTCTGACTGCAAATATAACGTTCTATTGTTCAATGTCCTTGAGACAGGGGCCATGGCGAGGATGCAATGATTGATATGAATAGTTTGGGATGCGCAATAGCGACGTGGGCGATGAGGCCGGACGTTCCCAAATACATGTTACTTCACAACACTGGAATTACGGGCTGGGGCACTGTGGATTTTGCAGGCTGCATAACGCACAGACTCAATGGATATTTCTAATGTTATGTGAGTAAATATTCAGGCGTTTTTATCCCGGGATGAGGGAATGATGAATGGATGCATGGACAGACGATTTGATACAGTGTTTGCCATGTACAGGGCTTCTTGGAATCTGTCCGCCTCCCCTGCGCTATGTGATGCAGGGCTGCCATAGTGGGACCATCGTCTATCTGGCCTTGTTGAGCCCTCCCTGTCTCGACGCGCCCTCAGACACTTGTGTCCATGCACGTTACCAATCCCATCTGATGGATTCTGTTTTCACAGACGCATGCACAGGTACACTCGTTTGTGATGGTGTTTACACCTCGATATAGATAGTTATGAGTCGCAAGTGGTTTTGGGGTGGTGATGATCCTTTGGAGTGGGCTAGCATGCATATGGCTGTGGATTTAGTGTGATCATTGAAGTGAGTTGTTCGAATGTAGTTCTGATGGCCATTCTGTTCTTTTTCTTTTCTTTTGGTTGACAGGTATCTCCTCCCCTTTTGCCACTGCCATCTGTATGCCACTCCTGCAGATGGCTTTTACTCCCGACACCTGCTGCTTCGTGTTAATCAGTGGAGCAGCATTACGATCTTATGGGACGATCGCCAATGGGCCACATGCCCTTACGCAGTACTAGTGGCTCGGAGCAACATTTCGGCCTTTCAGCTGGACTAGTGCCTCCCCATTGGGACGGCCCTGCGGTTCTGTGCGCTTCCATGTTGCCTTTTCGTACGTGAATGTGGCTCGGTGTACCATGATGGAACAGGGCGTCACACAAGAAGTAGCTGGTCATTTCTTGCGGATGCAGCCCACAATGGTGAAATGTGTTTTGGAGTTCATGGCCTAATGGCTGTATGGGCTTGGTGATTTTGTTGTGCATTAAATTTCTATTCTGATATGGGCCGTGTAGCGTTCTTCTTTGCAAGTGATGTGGCATATTCCTATTTGGGGAGCGATGTATTGTGAGGAGATCTGCATTGGGTTCCAGCTTCGGAGTATAGTTGCGTGGTACTGTGCTGGGCGCGTTTGCCTACGAAGCCCAGTGAGGTCAGGGATGAGGGCTGCCAATATGACTGTTTGAATGATGTCATGCTCAGGGGCGGGGGATTAGGTTTTGTGTAACAGATGCCGGTCAGCCAGGTGGACTGGTGGAATGATGTGATTTTCGAAATATTGCTGGTCACAGGTGCCTGTGTTTGCGTGCGTTTCTTGGTGGGGGACTGTGGTCATGTCCATTGGAATGGCTTCTGTATTCGTGCCATCTGTGCCCTGCAGCTCCCATTGGCCCCTCTTGTGATTCTTTTGTTCGTTGGCATGCATGGGTGACTTGTACATTTCACTGGTTGCATTGTGACTTCTTTGCACCTACGGGGAGTTGTACTATGTGGCCAGGGAGCGGTGTACAGGCACTCAGTGGGGCCGTTTATGGTTGATTCGCGATGCCGTACTTCTCACCATGGCGGAATGGTACTTTCCGCCGTGCTTGATGGCGTTAGGTACATGTCCGCTAGGGTCGGAATTCGCGTACCCTTGCGCCATGGTGGTATTTACGGTTTGGCATGGCGCGCGCGCGCGTACTTGGTGCAGTTAGCGTTGGCGTTCACTACGGTGTTGCTAATGGCATCGTACTTTGCAGTGACGGGTCATAGTCGCACCGAGCGCTATTCGATGGCGGTATTGCATTTCCGCCATCGTTTTTCGATTTCCGCCAGGGTCGTAATGAGGGCCAGTGTAATTTAACCATACTTCTGGAAGAATACAGAGTAGATTTAAGAGCTGAGCGACTGTTGTACGTTGTAATCCAGTCCCATGTTGCTAGCTTATTTTTAGCATGTTGTGGGCACAGCATTAGCTCTTCTTCGGATATGCCTGCTTCAACCATTATCAGATTTAGTTTAAGCTTCCACGCATGAATCAGTGCATTGTCAATCGATTCTTTACTCGGCTTGAAGATGTTGTATGCCGGAATAGAGGAACCAAGTTGTATCTTACGCAAGGTAAAGATTTCCAGACGATTGTCATGTAAATTGAATTCAAAGCTAACTCATATCTCAATGCTGACATTGAGATGTAATTCGGAAGATTCAAAACACGTCTCCAAAAGTTTCCTTCCAGACGGCTCCAGACATTGTGGTCGATATTCAAGACAGCTTCGCCGCCAAAGGTGATTGTTGGGATTACTTTTTGGAGATAGAACATTATAACGGGGTTGATGGAAAATTTCCCGTAATCAGTGTTGATTTTGACCGCTTGAAGACTCAAGATCTTTGTTTTAGCCATCAAGTCGCCAATCCAGGCAGCTTCACAAATCGAGTGCACCTAGATAGCGGATTGACTTGACGACATCTAGTGCTTTTTTCTCTGTGTGCCATCGGAAAGATTTGTCTTTCCTCGACATAAATCGACCAATGCACATGATTTTTGTTTTCTCTGCATTTAGACACAACTCATTGGCAGATAGAAACTCTTGCAGACGAGAGAGAAGATGTTGGAGGCCAATTTGTGTCTGGTCGACCAGCACTATGTCGTCAGCGTAGACCAAGTGATTTACGGTGTGACCGTTAAGCTTGGGAGGAAAGCAATGGACAGACTTTAGCCACTCTGGTAGGTCAGCTATGAAGAGTTTGAAGAGATCTGCTGCGAGTGGACAGCCTTGTTTGACGCCTTTAAACGTTCTTATTGGATCTGTGAGGTCGCCTTGTGAGTTGACTCTGATTTGAATCGAAGTGTTAGAATGCAAGGCGATGATGGGATCTAACAGATGACCAGGGCACTCCCACGAGCGTAATTTTGCCCATAGTTTTGTCCGGTTGATGGCGTCAAAGGCTTGTCAAAGGTCGACAAATGCAAAGAAGATTCTTTTTTTGCCTCCAGTGCTGACAATTTTAAGAGTGACAAGATTGTAAGATTCACGTCGGTTCCCACGTTTTTTGTGAAGCCTGTTTGTCGAGAGTCAAGTTTTCCAGTTGAGAGAGCCCAATTTACCAACTGTTGGCGCAAGAAAGATCCAAAAATCTTGCCAATTGTGTCAAGAAGGGCGATCGGGCGATAGTTCGCAGGATCTGCCCGACAGCCCTTCTTGTATATGGGAACCACAATTGCCTTGGACCAGGAAGAGGGAAGCATCTTGCTAATTGCGATCTGAGAGAATAACTCGTGAATGAATTTGGCCCAGTGTATTCTATGCTTTTTAAGCATAAGATTTGATTTTTGATCGGGGCCGGCAGCTCTTGAGTTTTTCAGCTTAGAGATTGCAAATTCAATCTCTTCACACGAAGGTGTAATGTCCCAAGTGGAATTTGACATAGAGGACGGCAAGAAAACCTCAAATGCAGGATTTTCGTATGTTAGAGTGAAATATTCTCGCCATTTGTCGCTTGAGATTTCATTTGAGATTGTTGGAGTAGTTTTCGAGCGACCTTTATTTAAAATGGCCCAGATTTCACGTGTATTTTTCTGTACCAGAAGTTTTAGCATTGTTTCTGCTCGTCCTTGATCAATGATGATTAGATGTGATCTTAGCCAATTTCGGTATAATTGCCGCTGCTTCTTCACTTCCAAAGCCCTGCAATTCGGGTCACACAGCTCTCTTTTGATTTGCAAGGTCTTTCCTTAATAGTTTTTTTGCCTCTGCTACTTCAGAGCTATATAGGTGTTTTGGCATTGACCCAAAGACTCTTGAATTGAGAGTTGTCTGAGTTTGGTCAACCAGCAGCGGCGTGTGCTCTACTGTCTGGAGTACATTTATACTGTGTCTTAGATGGGCAATAGTAGAACCATTTGTTCTCAGTCGATTTCCAGCAGCATTTGTTTGTAGTAGGTACGAGTATTTCTCTGGCATGCCACAATGCTCTTTGCGCCAAACGAGTCGCAACATGTCGTGATCACTAGATGACATCGGCTGCACATTTAGAGATATGGATTTTTCAAAAAGTCAGTCGAGGCCCAAATATAATCAAGTTTGTTTGTCCGAGTCATGCTGTGCCACGTCGGATTAGCAGGAGAGTCGCCTTGAATTGTTCCATTTAGCATATGACAGTTGCGATCCAAGAGATCTTTAGCCCAAAGTTGGCCTCTCGGAATGACCTCCAGACAGCCGAACATTTGATTTGGTAAGTAGATCAAACTTAAACCAACTGCAATTTAGGTCTCCACAGATGAGTACGGAGACATTTTCATATTCTAGAAAAGTATGGTCAATTTCATTCAATACTGACTGGATGAAAGATGTAGATGAGATCATAGCGGGATTCCAGTATCCATTTATTATCAAGAGATTAGAAACCGTGGCTCTCAGTGAAAGTTTAATCAGAATGCTTTGCACAAATGGATTTGGTTTCGTGGAAGCCACCAACGTCCACCAATTCCAGATTTTTAAGAGAGTTAATAGACCTGCAAAAGGCCGGCCTTTAGGGTTCTTTCCAGCTGGATTTATCAATATGGAAAAACCATCACGTGTAGGAGGATCTCGTAGCCACGTTTCTTGTAAACATATAATGAATACGTTCTCCAAAGATTCATGGAATGTATTAAATAAATGAGTGAATCCTCTTGTATTCCATGACAGTAGAATTAGCTCTTGTTGTTTGGCTTGTGGTCATTGTTATTTGCGTGGTCCATTTGGAAATCTTTTCACGTTGTTAGCTCTTCTTTCAAATGACTGATGCGTCGCAGCATCTAAGATGTCAGGAGATGAAGCTAAGGACTGACGCAGGGCTGCTCGCTTGGAGGCTCTGAGGCTTGCTTCATGGTCAAGATTTGTTTTAGAAGATGAGATAGATCTCGAGGCAAGTGGCTCAAGAGTAAGATCAAAGCCATAGACCAAGAGATCTTCGTTTGCTTGAAGTAGCATATTTTTTACAGCCGCAGAAGAAATGTGAAGAAGAACCTGATCAGAGGACGTTTCAGAGACATATTCCACAATTTTAATGTCATCTGATGAGATCGCTCGCAATGGTGGAATACAAGCAAGCAATTTTAAAATATTTCCTCTATTTAAATTGACTTCATTGCCATCTGAGTGAATGTTTTGGAGACAGAGTTTCCACTTGTATGTTCGAGTCTCGGAATTTCCGGGTCCAGAGGCTCGCTGAGCTGGAGGTAAACGCGATTTTAGCTGATTCGACGTTTGTTTAGGATTTAACCTCGAGCTTAGCGCTTGCTGAGGAACTCTTTTTGTCACAGAGGAAAGTTGACAGTCGATTGGTCTTGCCTGCGGTATCCTCAAAGATTTATTTGCCTCTTGGATTCTCCTCAATAGGGACCCAGTTGGTCTGACGGCTTGGTCTTCAATAGAGACAATGGTGGAATTCTCAGGATCAGCTGAGTAAGTTGATAAATTGCATAGGTCAACTGAAGAGTCTGAAGTGCCATGTTCAGAGGAAGAAGCGCTAGATGCTAAGCGCCTGCGTTTTGCCGAAGTCTTTGGAAAGCTCAGTATAGCACCTGTCGAGCTTAATGGAATGTTGCTGGCAGTGCTCTTAGCGGTAGTTGTGTGGGGTGGTCGAGTGAACAGGCTTGTCTTCTTCGGAGTTGTTATGTTTCTTATGAATTTTTTAACCTTTTGTTGTATTTGTTTCGGTGGAATGCTTTTTTTTTTAAATTGCTGCGCTTGTTTCACAGATGACTTTTTCAGTTTACTTTCAATGATTGTAGTGATTGTTTTTGCCGGACCTTTGAAAATGTTAAATGAATTTACTGACATAGAGGTTTGAACTGATGCGGTTCCTTTGAGCGGAGTCGCATTTAATGCGAGACTACTCGCCTGAGGTGCTGAACCTTGTATGATCTGGTTTGGATCTTGAACATCTTGAGTGGGAGCCAACAGGCTCGATGGTTGACCAGACTGTGAAGATTCATTAGGAGCTGTCGCAGATGCAATTATGGGTAGAGATTGAAGAGATCCAGGAGATATATCTCGTGTCATCGAGGCTCCACGTTCGTGGTTGGTTGTGTTTTTTCGCATCCATTTCAGAGTCTAGGAGGCCTTCCATTAAAGCATCGTTTTGATAATGGTGCCGTGCGGCTAGATCGCTCAGCCTGTCCTGCCATCTCACTGCATTTTCGGCGTTAGTTGTCATTTGATCTTGTAGAAAGCACGAAAAGTGTTCTAATTTGTCGATTTTAGTCATTAGATTGGATATAGCAGCACCTTGATAACTTATTGTTCCAATCAATGACTCAAAGATTTTTGTAAATGGTGCTAAGGCAACGGCCGAGGCGGCCAACACGTTGTTATGAATCTGCGAAAGTGCTTCAGATGAAATACCAAGCGATTGTGGTTCAAAATCATGAAGTGGCGAGGAGCAAGTCGAATTGTCCAGATTGTAGTGCGGGTTAAATGTGGAACATTTTTTTGCAAAATTCATTAGATGAACCTCGTCGCCTAACTGAGACTGCGTAGGATGAGGAGTACTCGCATTCAGCATTGGATTTTCATGCAAAGGGGGTATGGTGGAGATGCATTTTCCCTTGAGCTCAGCGAGTCTTTGCAGGCGGCTGGCACGAGCAATCGCACTCCGAACAAGATGGATAGGAAGTGGATTGGATTTTGGTGCTAAGCGTTGAGGAGTACTTACAGGATTGGGATCAATAGACTGATGGTTTGTACTTGACGTAGAAGGTCGCCTAACATCAGGTGCTTAGCAAGCTTAAGCACTGTCGTTCTCAGATTCAGTACATTCAAGTGCGACTCCTAAAGTAGCTCGACCTGCTGGTTTTAATATGGTGAAGTCGATTAGAGAGCCAATTGGATTGGTTATAAGTGGAGGACATGGAGTGTTGACATAAGGTCTCAGTACATTTTTGGCGTTGACCGAGCCAGTCTGTAAACCACATGGCTTAGCCGAGGAGCGGCAAGAGATTTTCTCCTGTAACAAGGTGTCTCTGGCAGTAAGATGAGAAGTCAACGCCTTAGTAGGCATAAATGGTCGTTTTATATTCAGAGCTTGTTTAGAACTCAAGTTATTCATCGGGAGATTTTCCACTCCTATGTTTGATATTTTTAGCAGTTCTTCGTCAGTCACTAAGTGTGATGGAAGACCTTTTTCTTTCCCAAAATCAACAGCATTTGTAGAATTACTGTTCTTGAAGGGCACGTGAGCCGTCAAGACCAATTTCATCGGTCGCAATGTGGCAGACGCTCTCGCGTCAGACAGAGGCACCGGAGTGGCGGCTGAGGCACTGGGTAGGTTCGGCCGATCCACAATGGCTGCTTGGAGTGCTAATGAATCGGTTTCACTGGCAAGCGTGCTTACAGAAAGTTCACCATTGGAAGCTGGATTACATTCAAGATTGGTGGCACGGGTGTCTGATAAACACTTATAGTCTGACTGGAGAGATGGAGCTTCCAATGAAACACTGGGCTGCACCAATGCATTTAAGTCATCATCTGGGGCACATCGCTCGTCGAAAGACGATGATGGTGGGGGTGTTAGAGATTTGGTACCCCCTGTTGTTATTGGGCTTTTTAGTGTTAATGAGTTGTTTGCAGCCATAAGCGCGCGGCCAGTTTTTTTGCTTACCTTAGCCCCAGCGACAGCTTTCATCTTGGACCAAGGGTTAGTCGAGCGCCGTTGCTGTGATGATTTTTTCCGGGTTTGTGGGCCGTCTGCTAGTAAGGTCATTGTTTATGTAGCCGCGGCGAAAAGGAACACAATCGGACGTTGAAAACGAGGGAGCGTGCTGGAGTTCTGCTCCCTTACCCACAATTTATTAGGGCAATTTGGTTAGCACAGCTCCTAGAGAGGGCCTTGTAGTCGACAAACGGCAGAAAAGCAGCAAACAGCCAAACAGCAGGAGTCACAGCAGTCGCCCTTTACGCGGCCGAGCTTCACGCTGCAAGGGTTGCTGGGCTCCTGTTTTAGGTCCTCACTTCCTGGAATGGGCGGAGCAGAAAAAAAAAAAATGGCCAGGGCTTCAACCCGCATTGCGGCGTTGCAGAGGTTTGCTCACTCGGTCACAGCCGACCTCACACAGAGCAAGGGGCGCGAGGGGAAACACGTTGTGGTAAGTTTTAAAGTTGAATATATAGGAAAGGATAGTCCTTCAGCAGCACAGCCAAACAGCAGGAGTCACAGCAGTCGCCCTTTACGCGGCCGGGCTTCACCCTTTCACTATATTGCAATGATGCAGAGATGCCTTATAAGCCTATGTTTGTGTCATTTGAGACCAGAACATTCTCGAGCAGCAGAGTTCGTTGCTTGCACCCTTACTTTTTGTACAGTTAAAACTTGTTATCCTTGTAAGAAATCTCTTGGCCTTTTTTCCCTAGCGGTTTGTATTTTTAGGGTGTGAGCGTACAGGGTTGTGCCTTAAGCTAAAACAGCCAGGTATGCCCCTGTCCGAGAGCATCCAGCACCCATCTGTCGGTGGTCTTCCACGAGCTGACGAACCTCGCCAGCCGGCCTCCCACTGGGGTGCCCACGTGGGCGCCCCGAGTCCACAGTCGGTTTAGGCCTGCTTTGATGCAGGGGAGCTGCCCTGCGGGTGGCTACGTGCTGTCCTCCGCTGTCGTATGCCTGCGAGCGGCCTCTGTACACCTCTTGCACCGTGGAATGGGAAGGCTGACGATAAGGGGCAGTGTAACCATAGGAGGACCTGCCAGGTTTGCCCCACGAGGAACGAAAGCACAACCAAAGTTCCTGCAGGGTACCCAGCGAACGCACAGTCTCCATGTCCATCTTGAAGAGACTCACAACTTCCTTGCCACAGGTTCTCCCCATCGAATGGCATGTCTAGCACCTTCGACTGAACGTCTGGCCTGAAGTTTGTGGCTTTGAGCCACCCCATGCTGACAAAGAGACACTGTTTCCATCTGATAGAATCCGGTGTCAGTAAAGTCCACTCTGATGGCGTCGTCCAAGGACACCTCCCCCTCATGGAACAACTCGAGAGCTTCCGCCTTCTTCGCTTAGGAAGTCAAGAATCGGGCCCAGCTTGTACCAAAGCTCCCGGTCGTAACCTGACAGAATGCCCAGTACATTTTCAGCTTCAATGGTGCTGGCAGCCGTATAAATAATTATCTTACCCATAGAGTCCAATTTCTTTCCCTCCTGGACCGGGGTACCACAGACGAGGAGGATGGATTTGCAGAGAGTTTCCTGGCTGCTGCTGAGACCGCAGAGTCAGGTGCAAGCTGGGACCGCAGGTACTTTGGGGCCGAGTCCTGGACTCTCTTTTTCTCGAGCCTGTTCTGCTTGGGTGGGGCTTGGATTTTTCAACACTGCTAGGCCTTCCTCCCAGATATTGTCCAGCAAAGGAACAGACATGATGGTCCTCCTCCTGGACTTGCGCCTTTGATAAAGGAACCGTTCCTTTCTCACCACTGTCCATTGACATGCGTTTGCGTGGTCTCGCAGGACATGCAGATGGAGCAGGGCCTGGGGTGGAAGGCAGCCTCTACTGAATCTCTGTGACCAGCGTGTGCAGCGTAGTCAGAATGTCCAATGAAACGCCCCTGGGTTGAGGTGTAGCAGGAATGGCAGGTGGAGGCTCTGTGCTGGTATGCCTCTTCTGAACCAGTAGCTGATAGGGTTCACTCTGAGGCGAACCACCTCCCTGACCACCTCAATTTAACAAAGTGCAGATATTTTGTAAGTGGCACGGTTATACACTGATTCTTAAAACCATAAGCATCCCACCGCTGCCACCAGGGTAAAGACTGGAGGGGGGGTGTCTGTACTTCCGCTCTCTATATGGTAGAGGAGAGGCCCAGAGAACCCCAGCCAAGATTCTCTATTATTGGTACGTAGTCGAGCAATCAAGGTCTCAGGAGGTGATGCAGCCTGGTTCTTAAGTACAGTGTAGTGCCCAAGCACCCACAAAGGAATGTCCGCACACTGTATTGGTTAAAACACAGTCTTTATATAATTAATATTCAAGGTTAAGTACACTATCACAATAACTCACTTTGTGCTCAGATAATCAACAATGGTAAATATATACAGTTCTACAGTGGTACCACAAATATTATCAGCTCTAATTAAAGTGCATCAACTATACTGTCAAAATGTCACACAGATCAATAAAGAGGAAACCAGCAGCAGAGAGAGGAAGGAAAGCAAGACGGTTGAACAATTGGTAGAATACTGGTCGCTTCCGTTAAACACAGCTCTGTGTGTTGATCCCTCCACCTGGGCAACCTGTAGAATAAAGATACAAGCCCAGTCCATATATTGTTCACAATAGACTTCCCAATAGTTCTGCAACCCCAAAGTACCTGGCATTGCAGCGTTCCTCGGTGGGGATTCGACGGGCCGTCTTGAGTGCCCTCCCTTTAAGGCAGGAGTCACGGGTCGTCGAACGTCCGACGGAGAACAGGGTGAGATACGACGGTGAAGTGGCGGCTTTGTTCCTAGCGGTGCTCGTTGACGTAAACGTCCTGCAAGGAAGAGGCGTGCGGGGCACCTCGGTATCGATAGTTCTGGACCGCAAAGAGTTTGAAGAAGTGTGGCCCAGCAAGGGCGCCGAGTCGTAGGCGTCTCTGTGGTCTTTGGGTGGTGGTAAACCCACCAGCGGATGCTCCTCGGCGCGTCGACGGTCAGGCTTTCTCCAGCAGGATAAAGCTGGCGGCGATGCAGACGAGAGCATCCATGATCAAATGAAGTCCTTAGGCAAACGGGAGCACAGAGGCTCCAGTCGGCAATGGCGGTCGTCGACAGTGGCGGACAACAGACCAGGCGCTTCTCTTTGGGATTCCGCGACAGTCCCCGTCTCCGGTCGGCAGCCTGTCGTAGGTCTGTCTACCAGGGAGCTTTGGCAAAGATCAGCTGGTGCACGATGGTCCCTCGTAGCTCGGGAAGAGGGTGCCTTACCAGGTCCTCTCTGGGTCAGTTCTTGGAGACACAGCAGCTTTCAGATTGTGAAGGAGAGCAACAGCAATTCTTCTCTTCCAGCAGGGCTTCAAGGTTAAGCTTCAGTTTCACTCCAGTTACTCTTCAGCTTCTGAACATGAATTCTAGCAGTGAGAGGCCCCCCGATATACTAGTTGATCTCCCATTCATTCTGCTGGGTCACACTCAGGAAACCAATCGGTCAGAAGGGCATTCATGCAGGCAGGCATCCAATCAGGTGCAGAGTGCATTCAGGCCATTCACTCCTCTCCAGACACTCACAACAAGTTATGTGTATTGGGACAAGTGCCCAGCCATTCAACACTCCACACTGCATTCATACCAGTTTCGGGCAGAGCTGTCTCAGTCATTGTGTCAACCACCAGATACTAGACACCCACAACACAGAATGCGTATTCGTCACACACTCCATTCACCCAGGTCCCACCCACAGGGTGTACCCATCAACATACAGTCACTGGGAAGGCTCCAGCCAGTCTGGCCTGGACTTCACAACAACACCATATATGGAACTTCCACCCAACAGCCGGTCAGGGGGAAGGGACAGAGAAGGGCTTCCCAGGACTTTGGGAAAACAAGGTAATAGGCAATAGAAAGCAAGAGGCCACAGGGGCCATCGTGTTTCCTATCAGGAATCAACTGATTCCAATGGCAGGTCCTGGGTATCCCAAAATGGAGGATACTCAGGGCACCTGTCAAATTCAGCATGGAGGTGCCACCAGCCCATACCCTGCTCTGAGGCCACACACAGGTGCCCAAAAACATACACTAGGGGCACAGGGTTGTACCCCCACCCATGGGTGCCATAAGGGTATCCCATGGTCTGTACACCAAACCAAAGGAGAGAGCTGCACCGCCAGGAGTCCCACATGAACTCCTGCGCAGAAAACACGACAGAACACATGATAAAAATCAGTAATGGACAAGGATACGGAGGCCCTGTCCCTCCGATGCCTTTCCAGCATCACAACTACCCCCACATTTTCGACCAAAAACAAAGAGCAAATTGTAACGCTCACCTGATTCCCACGGAGGCGCTGACCCAAACTGGACTGCTACAATTGCTTCTATGACTATGATGAGGCGTAGAACTCGGAAGAGGCTCTGGGCAGGACCTCCGAATATTGAATGTCTGGTTTGTAAGGTGAGTTTTCTGCAGGTGGAAGAAAAAGGGGTAATTACAAGCTGGTTGGATAAGTTCTCCCACCAATCTTCTGCTTTTCCCACTTCTTGGTTCTCGACTGGTCTCCACGAACTCTCACCTTTGGTTTAGTAAAGCCGAGCTCTCCATCCTGCTTCTGGTGCAGGGGCGCGTGGAATCCAGTTACGTCACTGGATGATTTCAGTGTTTAGGCTCAGTGTCCTTTTGTGGCTTGTAATAGTCCTTCAGGTGCCGAGGAGCTGTTGGTGACACCACCACTGCTGTGCAAGAAGAGGCTCGTGAGTATAGAAGATCTGAGGCCGCTTCTGAAGGAGCACCCTTTTATAATGTCATTTTCTGTCTTTCAGGTGCCGAGATGCTGTGGGCGATGCCGCCGCTGTTGCACGTGCGGTGGCACCTAAGTATAACTGAATTGTGGCCGTTTCCAAATGGGCGCCTCTGATAATGTCTTTTCCTTCCTTTCAGGTGCCAAAATGCTGAGGGCGATGCTGCCGCTGCTGCGCGTGAAGAAGCGCGTAAGTATTACTGAATTGTGGCCACTTCGGCTCGGACACCACTAACAATGTCTTTTGTCTTCCAGGTGCTGGGATGCTGCCGAAGCGAAGGCCGCGGTGAACTCCGGTGTGATCACGGATGGATAAGGTAAGCGAGCGCAGCTGCGAGCGTGTTGCCCGTTTTCTAACCTTATGTCTTTATTTGCAGGTTGTCGGAGACTGGACTCTTGTGGCTGAATTCTGGTGAGTAGATGTTCCTGTGCCTTTTCTTCATCCACAGGTTGCTGCTCGAGAAGCTGAGGGTGTGTCTGGACCTGGAATGCAGGAGCCGACTCGGTGAGCGTCCTGTTGCTGTTGCAGAATAACGCGAAGCACGTGAATTCTATCGGGCGTGGTTTAAAAAGTGGAGAAGTGCTTTGGTGCGTATTCTTCCTCCAGCCTCACCCAGGTAAGAAAAGAGTTCCAGTGTCAGAGGATTAGCATCAGCCCCACCCAGGTAAGAAAAGAGTTCCTGTAACAGAGGATTGGTCCCTCCCAGCCAGTGGCTGGGACTTCACCCACCTTGGATTGTTCTAGGTGAGTATGCAGCATGGTCTGCCACAGGTAAGTCCACCCAATCACTACTGCACACTTTAAGAATATGAGCCCGGCGCCCATGGCGCCGGGACTGTGGTTCCTTATGAGCCTGGCGCCAGAGGCGCCAGGACATGGTCCAAAGGGCCCCTGTAGGGGTCTGCTGGAACCGGGGTGTGGATGATGAGCCTGCTTCCAGGGACGCTGTGCCAGTCTTGGCTCCTCGGGAGTAGCGCTCATGACACAAATAAAATTCAGTAAAAAATGAAAAGGTCAAATACTTTTGACCAAGTAGTGGTGAACCCTCAGCCAGGCCAGGCATAAGTGTGTCCCAGCCTACTTGGCTAAGTTCCCATTTCCTTACCCCTCTTAGGAGCCGTCAGGGTTCTACACCTTCCCCGAGTCTTCTGGGTGGGCAGGGGTTTCTTTCTACTCCTTCCCTGAGTGCTTTGGGTGGAATTTGGGGAAGAGGCTTCTGTCCCCTTTCCGGGGCACTTCGCCGTAGCCACAGCAGTAATCTCCCACCGTGCCGGCAATGACACCCGCAGAGTAGCGCTACTGTGACTGTGGGCAGGATCTTCGTGGTCTGCACACCCTTAGATGAAGTAGTGGTCGTTGACTATGTCGTCAAAAGGGCCATTGACATGGCAACAGCAGTCGTCGATGAGGTGGCCGTTGATGACGCAGCTGTCTTCGCTGAATGAGAAGGCAAGGGAGGTAGAGAAGGGCCCACCTTGGACTTTTCCTTTGTCTCCTTATCTGTCGATGGCACACGTAGTTTCAAAGGGGTCAAGGATTTCCTCTTCGAGTGCGTGTCTCTTGCTGGCAGATTCACTGTGGACGTGGTTGGTGATGGCAACGCTGCCCTCACCCGAGCCGGGACCCATAACAGCGCCAAACCGAGTGGGATCTGTGGCCTACGCCCTTGCCTTATTTTGTACCCATTCAGGCGGTGCGTCCTCAAAGGAGCTGAACCTGAGGGAGTTTGAACGTGGGGCCAGCAGGCCCTGGAGGAAGGCTGATCATGCACAGAGGCCGCGTCAGAGGCCTTACCCGACTTTAACCAAGCTCCCAACCTGCTGTAGAGGTCCTTCTTGATCTTTGAAAACCCACGGCAGACCTTGCATCCCTGCGCATCATGGCCGTATGCAGGTAGTAAAGATATTTGTGGTGTCGATCCTCCATGAAAACATTTCTTAGTCAACATTTTGTGCAGAGTTTGAAGAGGCATCTCTTCTCCTCTGTCATGGTGAAAAGGTGAGAATTAGGCGTAAGCCTGGGGCTTCCTTGATGAAGCTTGATCTTTACCTACAATGGGCACCCGCTGCCGGTAGTCGACCTCCGGTCGAGCGATGGATTCCAAAAATCGGTCAAAACTAAGGAAAAAAGCTTGGAGAGCACTAAGAGGACTCCCAACACTGAAGCGTGTGGTAAATATCGGAAGATGGCCTCCAGGGATGGAACTTAGGGAGAGGACTGTCATTGGTTTGGGCAGTATGACCCAGAGTTCAGCGTTTGGTTTAGAGAAGAAATACACTTTTAAAGTGAAAGTGGAACTGTTTTTTCTTTTACCGAGGATTCTCAACCTGACAACTGGGAATATTCATGAGCATGTGAATCCATGCCAGACCCCACCCATGGTAGAGAATGCTGGATATGCCCACACCTGCCCCTGATATTAACGCTAGTCTTCCAATAGCCAATGTCCATTTAAATTGGGGACATATTTGTAATGGCTCGAGATTAATTCTAGGTCTACAAAACTATCCCCCGCTACCGTTACACTTATCATCACACTCTTATTTATGAACATCAATACCTGCAGATATTCTCCTTCCGCTGAAAAGAAATGTTACAATTAAAAGTGAGCCTTTTTCTTTTAGCAAAGGTTTCTCCTTTACGGAGTTAAGCTATGGCATATTTCAAGAACGTATATTATATGCAGGGCGGTTACTTATAGACACTTTCATCTTGAGTAAGCATCAAACTAAATCAAGATACAATCTTCCATTTGTCCTTATTAGTGAAATGTAGCTTATGACCCATCACAGCCCATACCACTGATAACCCATGAAAAGGTGGCATTGTGCACAGGATACAATCCTGGCTTCAAATGGAGGTGTTCATGCCATCATGCCAATATACTATCAGAATGCTGTACCTTTATTCCTGATTACACAAGTAATAGAACTGATATTATCACACATATTAGGAGTTCTTCTGCTATTTTGCATGGATGGTCTCTATGGTCTTGGCTCACTGAATCAATGGCATCACTGCAACCTTCCATCATTCACATATTTCTGCATGTGTTTTCTATATTCATGGTGTTTTATTGCTTATATCTGCTGATCAAATGTGCTCTCAACTACCTTTGTAAAGGCACCACAAACACTTGGAAGGTTCAGGAATGGTTGATAATGAAGATATATAAGTATGAGAATGCCAGTTGTTACCATTCAGACTGTCCAAGAAGGTTATGCAAGGTTGTTCAAAGATGGCCTCAAAGAGAGGAATCCTTCAGTGGAAAAACGCAACTGAGAATTTGAATGTAAGTTATTGTAATGTTACGGAAAGTATTATTCATTGAAAAGCTAGGCTTCAAGTTACGGATGGGAAACCATCCTGACTGCCATGTATCTAAATGAAAAGAAATTAAATCTATCTGGGCTGATATGTATTCATTTACATGTTTAAAACTTGGTGGGTCATCAAAATTAAAAACAAAAATACTTACTGCTAAATTATATTACCAGTTCACAAACTAGTCGTTTTCACACTACCACTGCTAAAATAGTCTTCAAAGTTTAAATGTATTCACTGCTTGCAGCTGTGTGGTTATCTTGCATAGGATAGGTTATTGAGACAACCTGGCTTCACAGTGTACTTATTGTATTATGGTAATTAGAGAAGACATTCTCTGTATGACATCATGGTAATATTCCAGTATTCAGTTTTCAAACTAATGAGGTACAAAAGACAAAAAGAGCGGCAGAGGCTGAGTTTCCATCATTGCGATAAAGGTGTTACTGAAGCCAGAGCTTACTTTTTTCAATAGGACATACACGAATCCAAGTTAATTAAATTACACCAAAAGAGCCTGTTTTTGAGGCACAGATTATGGCTGCAGACACAGTTTAAAACATGCATAGGCACACAATTTTCCTTTATGAACATGTAGTCAGGGCAGGGTTGAGTTAACATATAACACAAAAAAGCAAACTTGTCATAAAGTTAGTTCCAAAGAAACTATATCTTGCAGCTTTTCAAAGTTACAGTGAAATAGAAGTCAGAAATGTAATCATTTTCCGGCGAGTTTGAGAACATATGGCACCCTAAGAAAACGGTCTCAGTAGTTGAGACCGGAGCTGGAACTCAGGTCAAGTGGCTTTCCCAATCATGGAATTATGTATGCTACACCCAAACATCGGAAAAACAGGTGACACGGTCCCAAATTGGCGTCTCAAGTTGGGCAAGCAAAATCAACCCTCACAGCCTTTTATAGTTCACAACAGGGCTGCATTAGCCAGAGAGCACTGAGGGGTCCTGCATATTTAGATAGAAACTACTCAAAATTGACACAGATTAACAAGATCAGTACATAGGTCTTTCAACAAGTGCCAGAATTGGACGAACTATGCATAGAAAATCACTTTCTTAGCAACGTCTGTGCAAGGTTAAACAGTAGACAGAAGTGTGTTCATGCAAGGCAAAACAACATTTATTATTCACAGTTTCCGTTCAGGCAGATGAACTGGCAGAAAAACATGAACTTGAACTAGGCATCCCTATGACGACATAGAACTCTTCAACAAATCCTGATCTCTTTTGAAATTGAGGCATCTCAATGACATATTTGGCCGTTTACGAATCCAACATAACATGGCATTACATAAAACACTGCAACTAAATGTTCATGCTGAGAAAGCCGAAACAAGTTCTTTTCTATACGAAGTATAAATAAACAGCATCCTGTGGAAAAGTTAAACCTTTTTGACAAGGATGATTACTGTTCATTGAGTATATATATATATATATATATATATATATATATATATATATATATATTGCTTACCACAATCTGGCCTTAAACAGTGCGGTTTCAAAAGAATGAAAGCCCAGAAATAAAGATATTTGTAACATGAGACAACCAACTAGACATATTACATTTGTGAATCCTGAAAATAAAACATCTTCTGCAAAGAATAGGCAGCATTACAGTTTTAACTTCTGTCAGTTCCTCGGTATCTAATAAGATGGTTAGAAAAACACTGCAAGCCAGAGTAACTTCCCCGCACAAAGCTCAACAACTGGAAGGACAAACACTATTTATGAACAATCCAGCTCCTGAAATCAAAACAACTGTAAAAACACCTATTTTCTACTTTTTCAGCATGTGATAGCAACAGGGTGTTTGCCATCAGTTTATCTCTGCTTGAGACCTTGGCTATAAGTACAGCCCGCTCCCGCACTTTCATCAGGGACTGGATGCGTTCCAGGAAGCCTGGCTTGGCCTCCTCCCGCTCCGAGATGATTAGTAGGTCTATGTAGTCTGGCGTTGAGAGCGGGTTGGGTTTCAAGGCAATTTCTTCTAGTCTCTGAATGCTCTCTGACATTTCCTCAATAAGATCAACAACTTCTGCTTCAACACTAGAAAGTTCCTTATTCAGCTGCAGGAATATTTCGGCAGCTGTTAGGGATTCCCCAAGAGCACTCTCATAGTTTTTCTTCAACTCGTGGTACGTTCCCTTTTCAATCTCAATTTCATGAATCCATCTATAATTCTGATTGAAGTGAACACTCCATAGACACTTTCCTGGGCAAACACGACAATTCCCCAATTTATCCATTGCTGAACATTTGTTTTTTCGACGGTCACCAGCAACACCGCAAGGATAGTGACAGGTTTGGTGGCACTTTTGACAGTTTGTTATGAAATGGCTTACTACTTCTTTTCTTGCTACAGTTTTGGGCACTTCATACTCAAAGTTCTCGTTTGCTTTCATCTTATCCCAATTTTGCTCCAAAACGGCTGTCGTCTTCCTGATCTCCTCTTGCTTAGTCAGGCCAGCTCCGATATGGGGTTGGAGACCTTCCACAATGGTCTCAAGTTGTTTCCGCTCATCTAAAACTGTCTTAGTTAAGCACAGACTTTTTGTTTCGAGATTGGTTAGTGTCACAAAAAACTTCTTCAGGCTATTCACACCCATCTTCCAAAACAATCTGTCAAAGTTCTCATCCTCTTCTGTGCTCCCTATGGGTCCTTTAACACCATTAGATGTGTACCAGGCAGAGTTGTTAAACTTGAAATTAACAGGGTTACCATTGTCCATGGGACATGGCACCTCTGCCACTTTGATTGCTTCCAGCACTGGGGGCTTATGGCCATCTGCAAAAGTGACCATTAGCAGTATATTGTCTGCAATGTCCTTTCCAAAGAGAGAGAGAATTGAGTCAAATACATATCTCTGGGACTGTGTCAGCCGAGCCAATGAGGACTGGGCTAAAAAGCAGACTGCATCAATATGATCCACACCTTCGGGTGTAGAAAAGCACTCTCTTATTTGTTCAATAAGGATTCGGTCTCTGTCTATTCCTTTGGTGTCTCCGAATCCTGGCGTGTCTATTAGGGTGAGGCTATATGGTACCTGAAACCCCTCTTGATGGATAAGATTATATGAAGCGATTGAAGATGTTTGACTCTCCGCTTGCGAACGATGGGTCTCTTCATCAATGAGTTTAAACCGGAAATCATCCTCCCATTTAACACCAAGAATATAGTTGACCATTCCATTAATTAAAGTGGTTTTGCCAGACCCCGTAGCCCCGACAAACATGATCACTTTGTCACTGAATGTTGTATTTATTTTCCCAAATGTGTGTTTCTGAAGGATTCCATAGCTGTCAAGCTTTTTTGTTTGTAGCTGAAGCTTGTGAACGGAAGGCTTGCCAGTTTCATTCTCAATTTGAATACTATGCTTTAGAAATTCTTTTGCTGTTGACGGTTTGTGACCTGTTGATAGATTTAGAAGAATGTATTATACACTGCTGGATCTGGTACACAGTTTTATACAATCATTTATACAAGTGATTCTTGTTAGATAAGTTATCGATGTGAAGTGCCACATACACTAAATACCGTCTTAAGCAGTTCCAACACTATTTTTACATTCACAGAATCATCAGTATGTTCAGAATCATATGGTTAATATTTGGTTCCCAAAGTGAGAACGCAGTATGCGTTTCAGTCAAACCCTTGAAATTCCTCAGGCGTTTATTGGTCTGCAATCACAGATTGTCCAGTGCAAGAAGCCCCTGAATGTTTGCATTTGCTTCACTGGTTAACCAGATTTTTTTGGATGTGTTCAAAGAGGCCTCAGAGATGCAAGTCTGGATGTGCCTCTGGTACTCTTGGCATGCAGTTTGTGAGGGCTCTGCTGATAGATGACATTTGTCGACTGTATATCATTTAAACAGCAATCTTAGTAGAATAAAATAAGTGCTTAGTGTTTTATTTACCCCATTCAATTAATAACAATTGGATGGATAACACACATTCAATTTCATATGTTAATATAATAAATCTAGTTCATTTAAAATTATAGAACCATTTTAAATCTCAATCATGTTACCTAGTATCTGTAGGGGAATGGAGACTATTTGCATTCATATAAACAGGGAAACAAGCTCTGTTGGTCACAAAAGAGCATACAAAAGGTAATATAGGAGAAAAATGGGAGGCAGTGTACCTCTTACAATAGGGAGGGGAGTGGTATGATGAACAGTTTTAAGAAGGAGTATATTGGACAAATACCAAGAACAAAACGGTGGACAAACTTAGGACAAGTAAGCGTCAGCGGGTAGGCACTGTATTGATAGCCGGGATCCAATCATTACCATATGATGATTTTAGAGAAACAGGTAGAATATCTATCAACAGAAACAAGAGTGGCTCTAGAAATCGAGTTTTAAGGTAAAATCATAAAGAACATACTTTATTGTTTATTGTCAGACATGTAGAGGTCCGTGTTGGGGTACACCTGACATACTCGAGCCATGTGGTTTGAGGTTGGAAGCCTGACGTTGTCTGAGAGATTTGATAAAGTATCCTGTTCTTAAGTGGTTTGGTGTCTGTCCCTAACTTGGTAGAAAAAGGGAGAGACATTGTTTGGTGCAGATTTGTCCCACTAGGTGAGGACGGTTATGGGGTTTGTGTTGGGTACATTGTTGAAGCGATTTGCTCTGAAGTTGAGGGATGTACACGTGTTGGGACTGTGTGTGTGTGTATATATGAATGTCTCTGCTTCTTGAGTGTGTCTTGTGTTGTTTAAGGGGGAGATGTGTTGTGTCTGGTCTTTCCCTGCCCTGTTGTAAGGAATGCTGTGAGTGACTGGCATGGAATGCTGTGTGTGAGAATGTTATGATCTGAATGGTTCTGAGAATGTCAGTTGAGAAGATGGGTTGACATAGAGGATGCCGGTGGATGTTCTGTCCTTGTAACTTACTTGATGTGGCCTAATGTATCCCTGTACCTGGAGCTGGCACATGAGTAAAGATGTTACCTGTTCCTACACTGGTGTCAGTGTCATCTTTGGCCAGGAACCCAACTTAACAGTTACCTCCAAGCAAACATTGCCTACATTTTCGATATCGATACATTCTAGACTGCAAGTCTGACTCTTAAAATATAAAGTGTGGAGAAAAGTCAGTGCAGGACATGCGATTATCAGATGTTTCAAGTTTTCTACAACCTTCTTGTTACTCCAGAAACCGCAGAAAGAGTTCCTTTGGAAGCAGTCTTCGCCTAGTTAAAATGTCCCTGGTCGGCAGGAGATTAAGAGCCTCACCAGGAGTTGGGCAGAGCGGGAAAATGTGGCGGTAATGCTATTACCACTGCATTTACTGTTCCGCCCAATCCACAGTATGGCCCTACCTCAACCCAGCTCATAGCTGGAGGTGAATGAGCCGGCGGTATAGGCATTTCCGGTGCTATTACCAGAGGTATTGGGTCCAATGGGCATGGGGACTTAACGAGCCCCACCCACCCCACCAGGCAACGCAACCCGTTATCCAGCGCAATTAGCGCCGGGATACTGTCCAACCCCTGATGAGGCTCTAAATCTCATAAATTCATTTTGTGCACAATTGTTAAATCACAATATAAGGAGTGTTTAGGAGGATCGACCATTTTGCGGAAAAGCAATTAATGTGTTCATTTAGCTCTTACAAGAATAGACTTAAGGCCAAGTTCAAAGCAGAAAGCCAAAACAGGTAAGTCGTTTGGGGAGCCGTAGCATCCTACACCAGATAAGCGTCTCAAAGCTAGTTTGCCCAAGACCCAAGGCTGCATAATTTCTACCCTATATATTAGTTTAGGTATGACCTTTCCATCATACAATTTTAGCAGCGGCGGTACAGAACGTTTCACAAATTTGGCATTAATATTACACATTTGTCCTCCTAAGGCAATAGCCTTAGGCCTCAGCAAATTCATTAATACAAGTCTTGCCTGGTTTACTTATAATGGGAAAACATAAATAACTTAGATTGTTGGTAAGTGCCAAGGACGAGTATGCTTGTACTTTTTGCATAGACTTGCATAATAGCCTGATACTTAAGGGGTTGCATGATTTTCGTTTAAAAGTGGTTAATCTTTAAAAACAATAATTTAATTCAAATCTGTTTGAAAGGCATTATCAATCTCTGAAGCCACATGCAGTCAAATAATACAAAATCAGCGAATGCTAAGTGTCTTTAAAATCTGACAATTTAGGTTGAATGAAGGCAACCATGTCCAACCATTCATCAGTGTCAGATACATAAAGTTTGAACAGGCAGTGTGCAAGAATGAAACCCTGCCTCAGCCCTGAGCACATAGAGATTTTCCTAGAGAGGTTTCCCGTGCAATCCACTGTCACTTGACTATTCGATTTTTCATGTAAACCTAATAAAGATTTCCGGGAACCTTCTGAAATTCCCCATCTAGCGAGTCTGGACCAGAGGAGGTTTTGGTTCAACAGATCAAAGGCAGAGGACAGATCGATTAAAGCAATAAAGATGGAGTCATATTGTTTATCCCAAGACATTTCATTTCGTAAACCCGTTCAGAGAAGTACCCTGTTGCCTCCTAAACCCAGTTTGGAATTTCTTGAGTCTCCCAACGATTTCTGCCCACTTTTCCAGTATTCTTAATAGATTGGAGGCAATTTCTTTGCTATCAGCCTCCATTATCGTATGTGGCCTGTAATGTTGAGGCTCGGATCTGATGCCCCACTTGAAAACGGGAATCACATGATGTGAAGCGCCCATCCTGTACATCTGTTTCAAAACTATATACATGGAGGGGGTGCTGTTGAGCGGTGCGTGAATGCAGTCTTAATCCATGTCGCTCCGCTGAGGCCGCTTGATATCCTGGAGGAAACATCCTGAAATTAGCTGCTGTTCACCAGATAAAACAATGAAAACGACTTCTGAAGACTTCCTCTGTGAAATACACACTCAGATGGCGTGAAATACAGCCACAATTGCCCACCAAGCTGTCCCGGCACAAGCAGTACCCAGAGCCGGTCGCCATCTTGAACATATCACTGAGTGGTGGCATTAGGGAGATTTCTCACACAAGTGCTTAATTCCCTCTACCTTAGAGCCCTCCAGCTCTTTTGCTATATTTTGGGGCTTTGAACTTTTCATTTTCAATGTGTTTTACTTTTGTGTTCTTTGGTTATGGAGTTTTTAAAGCAACTCCAGTGGCATCATCTTTTTCTATGTGTCACACAGCACCTTCAGTGCAGTGGCACAGGGGTGTCTTTCAGACTCCACAAGGATTAAATACCTTCCCTTAGACTGACTACTGTCTCCCAGGGCATGTAAAGTTAAATTGACTTTACTAGTCTCTTTTTAAATTTACTGACCCAGCACACCCTATCTTACTATAGAGTGCTGGAGGGGTTGCTCAGCTTCCCCTGAGTCAAAACACTCATGCAACAGTAAAATGTTACCTTTTCCTATTTTAAATGGCTGGTGGCAGTGGTTTAGATCAACTACTGTTATTTTTCGCGACTGCTAACAACAGTAGCTCAAAATCAGAGGAAGCCATGTTTTTCAATATGGCGCCCCAGACCTATCTGTAAAAACAGACACTGGTTATCTTTTTTTGCCATTTCTTTTAGAAAAAGTCCTTCTTGTGTGTAACTCTGCGCGCCAAACTAGGTTTGGTCCCTTTGTTTGTGCCCTTTGGCGGGCTTCTGTGCTGAAGCCCTCCTCTGGTGCCAGAGTGTCTGGGGTGGACAGGATGTGACGGAGGTGCCCGAAACTCCCTGTGCTTAGTCTCCTAGGAGACCTGAATACACTCTGGTGTGATTGGCCGGCTGGCTGTCCGGCAAGGACAGCCACCCTGCTGTGTGAGTGACAGCCAGGCTGAATGAATGGGGGAAAACTGTTTAAAAGCAGGTCTCTGGGACTTGGAAAGCAGAGTCGACCACTGGAATGAAAGAACCGAAGAGGAGAGAAAGGAAGAGGACTGCTGCAACTCCTGGACGACCGGTGAAGCCATGCTGCAGGTCCGAATTGCATGAAACTCTGACGACAGAGAAGCCCTTCAAGGTTAACTTCTTCCCTTGAGTTTGGTGGGAACAACCAACTCGCAAGCCACCTGGACACCGTCCTATTCTGGTCGAATTTTCTTCAGAGTACTGTTGAAAACCGGATAGCCAGAGGGAAGGAAACCAGGGGGACTTTAAGGAACTCACACCTTAAACCGACCTCTTGCTACAGCTTTTGGCCTCTTCCCTGAGCAGTGCAGGAACCTCCCGACGTCCTCCTTCTTGTCCCCACGACTGAAGCACAGGAACAGCGATATCTGCTCGAACTGCCAGGAACAACTGCCTAAGCTACAACTTTTTTCATTTAAAAAGGTACTGTGCAAACACGGTCCGGAAATCTTTTCGGCCATCGAGAAAGTGCGTGAAACTTTCCTCAACTACGAAGGTTTGTCCTTCCCTAAACATTCGTCAAACTTTTTGCCTAGCCAAATCCTTTAAAAATCTGTGGCAAAGACTTAACCGTTACATACCAGAACTGTGCTATCCTATACAAAAGACTCTGAACCATTGAATTTGGCCCAGGCCTATTGAAAAGAGTTGCTGGTTGTATTTAACTTGAACCCTTTGCCCTGACTATTATTGTATTTGGGCTGTCTATTCTTATAACCTTGACTTTTCCCTCCTTTTCTAAGTATCTAAAGTGTCATTTTGCTCACACTTCATTTTTGAGCTAAACTTGTTTTGTGGTGTATTAGTGTGTGATATTGAGCTGCTTGTGCTAGTGTAATGTTTTATACATGATTGAGTAAAAAAATGTATATTATTTTACTGAGAAACCTTGAGTAAGTGTTTACTTGAATCACTGTATTGGTTGCTCCTTTGTGTAACTTGTTCTAATGCTCATTTAAACTCTTGAGATAAGTCTGGCTGCTCAGCCATCGCTACCATTTCACTGTGTAGTACAGGCTTGTACCAAGGGTGAAATTGTGCTTACACTTGTAGTCCTAATTGCCTGTATTGTTCCCAAAGGGTACTGCAGGTGATTCTGCCTAACAGGTGGGAGGCCGTGCAGCCTGACGGACGAGAAGCTCCCTGTGGGCACCGGAGAAGAAACCGACCCACTGTGGACGTCGTTGCAGAGGCGACCACCTATTCCCGACCATTGTAATCCGCCAACATGGTCGGCAACTGTGCTCCGAACACCGCCACGAGAGGACCGGTTGGGAAGCCACGAGGAGCAGTCCCCCACCACACTGAAATGCCACATGTACTTGGATCCGATCCAGGTACGACTTAAGACACACTCCCAAAGCTGAGGAGAGATGCGATTCAGTGGCACGCATTACTGGAGGACCATCTCTGCACCTACAAAAATCACACAAATATAGTATAATATCACTTTGGGGAACCGGACCACAGGGGGGAACTGCTCCCGTAATATTGACAAAACAAGCTTTAAACTAACTTGGCGGCCAGACCAGAGAGCTGCGTGCTGTAAACCATGGATACCTAAGGACAGAGCGGATTAACAATCAATGCCGTACAAGGCACAGCAAAGTCGCTGTCACCAGCCCCCGCTGACCAGAGGCCAGAGAGGGGATTGGGATTAATAAATAGCAGGCTACCCAGTTTACTCACAGACATTAAGAGGCAGAACGGGACAAACCAACAGTGCCACGTAGGGCACGGTGACACTGCTGTTAACTGACCCTGCTACACAGAGTGCAAGGAATGTACTGAGGACAACCACACAACTAACTACCAAGCGTTCACCTCACAGATTATTACGTACAACACAACACACGGAACAACTATAAAGGTGGCACAGACTTCAATAAACTATAAGCCAAATGGACAATAAACAGCCACCCCAACTCTGGGAGATACCCGGGAAACATGCAGTACCGAGAGGGATCTGCCTACACCACTTCTAACATTACATCAAGAGTAGAGGCGAACTGGCACCACAGATCAAAGGCAAATAACACACTGCAGCCAGGTAGATAACTTGGAAACCAAGCACAACCCCAATAACCTATGACACACCTGCAAGTGAATGGACAAAGCGCACCAACAGGGATTTAAGAAGGGGTTGAACTAAAGAGACGCAGGAAGAGTAAACCCAACAACAACACCGACTGGAAGAAAGGGAGACATCTATTGGAATCACAGGGAAGGCTGCTCACAAAATGGTGAGAGGCCAACAGAAGATGGAGACATATGTCGCCGCAAAACCCAAAGCTAAACAGGTCCCCGACCAGCCAGAGGGAGACCCAGCCGACCGACAGCATCAGGAGTGACCCCAGAGAACCTTATGACGGCAATTCAAGACGCACAGAAGGTACTGGAAACCAGGATCCAAGAAGGAGTAGATGTTTCATTAGTACGTGCAGACCTGGGAAAGGTGAACGAGAGAGTGGCATCAGCCGAACAAAGGATAAGCAACCTGGAAGATGTTGTAGAAACAAAGCACAATAAAAATCTAGGGCCTTGTGGGAGCCACGAGGAATCTTGAGGACAGGGCAGAAGATGCCGAAGGACGTTCTTAGAGAAGCATAATTTGACTGGTGGGGTCCCGGAGCGGATGGAGATAGCACGGAGCTCTTTGTGGAGAGGATGATACTGGACGCGCTACGACGCCGTGGCCTCTCCAAACTGTTCACGTTCGCGAGAGCGCAGAGGGTTCCAGGCCGCCACCTGCCTCCGGGAGCCTCTCCACGGGCCATAATAGCCAAGCTCCTTAACTTAGGGTCACTCAGATGTAATCCTACAAGAAGCTCGGGAACAAGGAAACATTCTGATGGAAGATGCATGGATCCTGAAATTCCAGGACTTCACATCAGAGGTACAGAGACAAAGACGAACCTTTGACTCAATAAAAAGGAAACTTCGGGAAAATAGCTTGAGGTACATGATGTTCTTTCGTGCCAAACTAAAAGTGCTAGCAGACAACCGTCGCACTTCTTCCTTACACCGAACGACGCCTGGGACTGGTTAGAATCCAAATATGGCCAACCCACCAATTCAAACGCACGGAACGCCAAAGAAAATAAAAAGAGAAAATGATAAGCGGGACTAGACTACTATGGACACATGATGCTACGACATTAGATCAAACCGAAGGACTAAGCAGTCCCACCTGTATCTTTTTTCTTAATGTTTGGTAGCGGAGCCCCGTCACAGTTCAGGCAGGAGCTAGCTCCTGTGCCAAAAAAGTTTGGGGAACATGGATAGCAAAGGGGGGAGGGAGGGGATGGGAGGGGAATAAAAGGAAAGGGCAGTGGATACAGCACGAACACACTACAGAAGACAGACCATATCCAGAATAACAACACACACCACGACTGGCATGAGCGGAGGGTGGCAGACAGCCCGAATGAGGGGATAACCATACTTTGTGACAAAGAAGCACAAACATGGAAACAGCTGGAAACTCAGGTAACTCCAATAGGGGGAACAATCTGGGGGACCGATATACGACCACAGGCTGAATGTCCCTTAAAATAGGAACCTGGAATGTACGGGGCCTGGGTAGAAGATCTAAGCGTGCCCAAATCAAACAATTTCTACGTAGACATGGTATTAAAGTAGCACCATTACAAGAGACACACATTACTGAGGACAATCTCAAAGAATTACGAAGGAATTGGGGAGGCACACTGGTAGGAACCTCATACTCGACATACTCCATAGGAGTTCTCACCTGGGTAACACCCTCAACACCAATACAAGTGCAGACTATGACGGGAGACGATGAAAGACGTACATTTATAATAAGAGGCAAAATAGAGGGACACGCTCTATGCATCGTGAACTCATATGCACCTAACCCAGACAATGAAGACTACTTCGAAAAAATGGGTGAAATACTAGGCAAACACAGGCCAGACATCCTCATCTGGCAGGGGGATTTTAACTGTTACTTGGATCCAAACATAGATCGGACAGGGACAGGAACCTACCAACGACCCCGGTCAACACGATCCCTTAACGAAATAGTGCAGGAACTGGACTTACAAGAATTATGGCGGGATCACGTGGAAACGACAGGGAATACTCATACTACTCACTGGTGCATGGGTCACACTCTTGCCTAGATTATCTCTTTACAGGCACAGAGGACGCACACAGATTCTCCCAAACAGAATACTTGGGGAAAATAATCTCCGACCAGACCCCATTGGTCACAGTACTGCAGATGGGACGACGTCGCCCAGCGATACCAACCTGGAGGCTGGTAACAGAACAACTCCAAGACAGAGCCTTCAACGCAACGATAAGGGAGGAGATAGTCTCTTTTCTGGGTAATAATGAGAGATCAGTGGAGGAGGTGAGTATTCTATGGGAAACCCTTAAGGTAACAGACTGTCTCCTGCAAAGTGAAGGAATCAGAGGGCACGATTAGGAACTTGGAAATTGATCTGGGGAAGGGGAAAGAGATGGGGGCAGGACTTAACAGGAGCTATCAAGATTCAAAATTCGCACCAGGAAGCCCTAAACAACTTTGACAGGAGCTGCTATACCGAGTGAGTACATGGGGAGAGGGATAAAGCGGGTCGGCTACTCGCGTGGCTGATTCGTAAAGAACACCCGAGGGGCTCATTTACACAGATCACTGATAGTGAGGGTTCCAGGGTGACCACACAACAGAAGATTAATGAGCCCTTTCAGAAATACTATAAGGCACTACACACACTTCAGACCTACTAGAAATCTCACAGATGCCCAAATTGATGGCACTCCAGAGGGAATCACTGGAATCTCCCATTGAGGTTGAGGAAATGGAATGGGCGCTAAAAACAATGCAGAAGGGGAGGTCCCCGGGGATATACGGCCTACCGGTCGAATACTACCTAGAATGTGCAGATACACTACTGCCGTTTCTGCAGAGAGTCTTCAAGGAGCCTTCTCCGAGGGGGTTCTCCCTGAATCCAAGAGGAAGGCATTGATCACAGTCATCATGAAACCATGCAAAGACCTGCTTCAATGTGGGTCATATAGACCCATATCACTCTTGAATGTCGACACAAAATTTCTGGGGAAAATAATAGCATTACGACTAGAGAAAGCTACCATCAGCATTGTACCACCAGACCGATGCGGTTTTATAGGAGGGAGGACACCTCTATGAATATCAGAAGGCTACACTTTATAATGGAGCACTGTAAAGGACCGCACTGGTGGGAGGCGCCTGTACTTCCGCTCTCTATGGTAGAGGAGAGGCACAGAGGACCCCTGCCAAGATTCTCTATTTGGTAGCTGTGGTCGACCAATCAAGGCCTAGCTTCTCAGGAGGTGATGCGGGCTGGTTCTTAAGTACAGTGTAGTCCCCAAGCACCCACAAAGGAATGTCCACACACTGTATCGGTTAAAACAAAGTCTTTATATAATTAATATTCAAAGTTATGTACAGTATCACGATAACTCACTTTGTACTCGGAAAATCAACAATGGTAAATATTTACAGTTCTAAAGTGGTACCACAAATGTTATTAGATCTCATTAAAGTGCATACGGTCAGAATGACACACAGATCAAATAAAGGAAACCAACAGTAGAGAGAGGAAGGAAAGTAAGATGGTTGAACAAGTGGCAGAATACTGGTCACTACCATTAAACACAGTCTGTGTGGAGATCCCCCCACCTGGGCAACCTGTAGGATAAAGATACAAGCCCAGTCCATATATTGTTCACACTAGACTTCCCAATAGTCTGCAACCCCAAAGTACCTGGCGTTGTAGCGTTACTCGTTGGGGAATCAACAACCCTTCTTGAGTGCCACACCTTTAGGAGTCACAGGTCGTGGAATGTCCGACAGAGAGCAGGTCGAGCTACGACGGTGAAGTGGCTGCGTCATTCCTAGCGGTGCTCGTTGGCGGGGAAGCGCAAACGTCCTGCCTGGAAGAGGCGTGCGGGGCACCTCGGTGTCGATAGTTCTGGACCGGAAAGAGTTTGAAGAACTGTGGCCCAGCAAGGGTGTCGAGTTGTCGGCGTCTCTGTGGTCGTTGGGTGGCAGGAAACCCACCGGTGGAGGCTCCTCGGCGCGTCGACGGTCACGCCTTCTCCAGCAGGATACAGCGGTGACGATGCGGACGAGGGCGTCCTTGGATTTGAAAGTTCTTAGGCAAAACGGGAGCACGGCGGCTCCGGTCGGCACGGCGGTCGTAGACAGTGGCGGACAACAGTCCGGGCGCTTCTCCTTGGAGTTCCGCAGCAGTCCCCGTATCGGGTCGGCAGCCTGTCGAAGGTCTGGAGCTTTGGCAAAGATCAACTGGTGCACGATGGTCCCTCGTAGCTTGGGAAGAGGGTGCCTTACCAGGTCCTCTCTGGGTCAGTCCGTGAAGGCACATCAGCTTTCAGATTGTGAAGGAGAGCAACAGCAATTCTTCTCATCCAGCAGGGCTTCAGGGTCAAGCTTCAGTTACTCCAATTACTCGTCGTAGTGGACTTCAGCTTCTGAACACGATTCCTAGCAGTGAGAGGTCCCCAGATATACTGTTGATCTCCCATTCATTCCGCTGGGTCACACTCAAGCATCCAATCACGACTAAGGGCATTCATGCAGGCAGGCAGCCAATCAGGCACACGGAGCATTCAGGCCATTCAATTCTCTCCAGACACTCACAACAAGTTATGTGTATTGGGACAAGTACCGAGCCATTCATCACTCCATACTGCATTCAAACCGGTTTCGGGCAGGGCTGTCTCAGTCATTGTGTCAACCACCAGATACTAGATACCCATCACATAGAATGCGTATTCATCATACACTCCATTCACCCAGGTCCCACACACAGGCATACCCACAACATACGGTCGTTGAGAAGGCTCCAGCCAGTCTGGTCAGCACTTCCCCACACTACCATATATGGAACTTCCACCCAACAGCCAGTCAGGGGGAAGGGACAGAGTCAGGGCTTCCTGGGACTTCGGAAGATCAAGGTAACAGGCAATGGAAGACAAGAGGCCATGGGGGCCATTTTGTCTCCATCAGGAATCTACCAATTCCAATGACAGGGCCTGGGCATCCAAAAATGGAGGACGCTCAGGGCACCCGTCAATTCAGCACGGAGCTGCCAACAGCCCGTACCCTGCCCTGTGGGTCACACACAGGTGCCCAAAAACACTAGGGGAACAGGGTTGCACCACTACCCATGGATGCCATAAGGGTATCCCATGGGTCTGTTCACCAAACCAAAAGGAGAGAGCTGCACCGCCAGGAGTCCCACATGAACTCCTGCACGGAAAACACGACAGAACACACAATAAAAAGCAGTAAAGGACAAGGATATGGAGGCCCTGTCCCTCTGATGCATTTCCAGCATCACAAGCACGCTCGCCAGTTGGAGGAGAATTGGCATTGATGGCCCTGGATGCAACCAAGGTTTAAGGTGCTAGAGGATATAGGGATGGGCCCCATAATGCCCCATAATGCTGCACTGGATCCAACTATTGTACACCAATCCATGAGCAAGAGTGAAAACGGGAGAGTGGATATCAGGGAAATGGACACTAGAGAGGGGCACCCGACAAGGATGCACGACATCCCCAATATTATTCGCCCTGGCACTAGAACCCCTGGAAGGGTACTGCCGGCACTATATACACGAGACGGGAATCAGGATTTGCGGTATAAAGCACAACATATTGTATGCAGATGTCTCCAGTGCCAATATCCCAGTAATACTAGAGGTACTTCACAATTTAAGGAATCTGTCTGGCTACAGTGTCAATTAGGAGAAATCCTTGGTGTTCCCCCTGGGAGCCATGAGCGCAGTACCACTGGACTCGCTCCCACAAGGAGACATCCGTTGGGAACCAAAATCATTCCGTTACCTGGGAATCACCATTTTCCATAACTTAGAGGACACTTTAGGGTTTAATACGGGAAGGGCACTGGTGGGCATAGAAGAATCTATAACATTTTGGCACCCCTCCACCCCGATCTCCTTAAGGAACAAGTTACTTACCTGTAACTTGTTCTTCAGCATGGGTCTGGCATGGATTCAATGAATATTCCCCGTCGTCAATCTGGTAAAGAAAAAATCAGTTGTTTCTGAACTGTCTTTCTCCTAACAACCAATCCCTGGTCTCTGGGTCATATTGCCCCCAGCCAATGACTGCCCTCTACCCAAGCCCCTCCACTGGCAGCCATCTTCAGATTTGGTAGCACGTAAAGTTGCAGTAGGACCAAGAGAAGAGCCGCAGAGGGGTAGGCCGGAGGGTTCGCATGTGAATCCATGCTAGACCAATGCCGGAGAACAACAGTTACAGGTAAGTAACTTGTTCCTTCTCCAGCATGGGATCTGGCATGGATTCACATGTTCATGAATAAAGAATACATAGCAGTACACACACGCACAACCACGGGAGGCTCAACATTAAGCATCTCAACAACTCAACATTAAGCATCTCTTACCTCCTCACCAGGCTCACCTTCAAGCGAACAGGTTGCGCAGCATTGCTCTGGACACCTCCCTGGAATCCCGCTCGATGCTTTAGAATCTCGTGAAGGTGTGCATCAACCTCCACGTAGCAGCCCTGCAGATGTCCAGCAGGGTCACACCAGACAGGAATGCCGTAGTAGCAGCGATCGCTCTGGTCGAATGGGCTCTCGGGCGGCCAGGCAACGGTCGGATTGCCAATTTAAGGGCCCAAAACACTGCCCATAGCTTCAGAATGCTGATATGCAACAACTTCTCCTGCGGCAGCCGCAGGCTTCTTGGGTGGAGAGCTCCGATATGAGCGCCCCGTCCTTCCAGGGAGGCGTCTGTCGTGACCGCCTACTGATGGCGAGGGTCTGGAAGTCTCTGCCTGCCGCCAGAGGCGCGCGGACACCCCACAACCATATCGCTTCACGGTACGTCTCGTCGAGAGGGATCTTGTTCTCGAAGCTTCCCGATACCTGGATCCGCCGGCCGTCGAGGAACTCTTGCAGTGGCTGCATCGGCAGCCTGCACAGTCAAACGAGGTATATTCATGATGACATCATGCCGAGAAGAGATTTGATGGACCTCACCCTTGCTATCTTCAGGCTCAACAGGCCTTGCACCTTGCCCGGGATGGCCGCTATCCTCTCCTCCGACGGAGATGTCAGGCACGACACCGTGTTGAGCCGGGACCCCAGGAACAGTGCGTCTTGCGATGGCACCCAGCAAGACTTTGCATAGTTCACAAAGAACCTATGTTTCGTCAGCAGCCGGACGGTTTCTGCCGTGTGCGCGACGACGGTCTCCCTCGATTTCACTCGTATGAGCCAGTTGTCCAGGTAGGGGTAAAATGTGGATCCTCGGAGACAAAGCTGCGCCGCCACTGGTGGCAAGCACTTGGGGAACACCCTTGGTGTGGACTTTAAACCGAAGGGAAGGGCTTTGAACTGATAGTGCTGCCCTTGAACCACGAAGCGCAGGAACTTGAGGTGCCCCTTTGCGGATGGGGATGTGAAAGTAAGCGTCCTCCAATTTCAGCATCAACAGGAAGTCCCCTTCTTCTAGTTGTCCCAGCACGTGCTGAAGGGTTACCATCCGAAACTGTTGGGACCTGATGTGCTTGTTCCAGGTGGCTGAGGTCCAGGATGGGCCGCCAACTGCCCGTCTTCTTCTTGACGAGAAAGTACTGAGTGCGGGGGAGGGAGGCGATGGATGGTAAGGAGGTGGAGGATTAATTCTCTTCTTCTTGTGCGGGGGTTCCCCCGACGGCCCAGGTGCCGTGGTGTCTCCCACGGGCGACAGGGGCTTCCTTGTCCGAATATCTGAGCACAGAGTGTGTAGTGCCTGGAGGATGTCCACAGAGATGTCCGCCGGTGGCTGCAGTGCGAGGGACGGCGGCAGAGGCGTAGTGTCCTCCGGCTCCTGAACGCCCTGCTCCTCTTCGTCGGTGTCTCCGTCACTCGCCACATCTGCCTCGACGAATCTTTGGTCCAAGACAGTCTTGAGAACAGCAAGCTCCTCCTCGGAGGAGATGTCCGTGCCCTGTAGGACTACTGTGCCCCCCCTTCTCGATCAGGGGAGACGGTGTCGGGGAGATGACCGGCATCGTCTTCACCGGCGTCTTCTCTACAGGCTGAAAAGATGATTCCCTCCTGGCCGGCAGGAAAACTCACGCTTAGGGGCCTGGGTCCTGTGTACCCGTATCAACGACCTTCGCCAGGGATGTCACCACTCCTTCAATGGCGTTTTTGACGGGTGAATCTAGGCCTTAACGACCTTGGTTGTGCTTGGGGCCTTCACCGTGGGGGGAGGGTCAGCACCACGCTCCCCTTTGGCCTTCTCCATTGGAGCTGACTGGGACTTCTCCAGAAGTTTACCCGGATGCTCAGACTTCCTTTTTTTTGCCCAGCCGGACCGTTGGCTCGTGGTCGAAGGTGCCGGAGATGCTGCGCCCGTCCTGGCCGCTGAAGAGCCCATCCCAACGGCGCTCCCGGTGCCCACGGACTCACAGTGCTTTGCTTTCTGTTGGGCCCCTGTCGCCGGGGCGCCCTCATAGGTCTTATAAAACCGCTTGGATTTCTTCTTGTGGCTGGGTGACCGGGACTCACCTGACTGGAGCCACTTGGTAAGTCGCTCGCGACGGTGTTCGTGGTGCGGGGAACCATGTCCTTGCAGAACGCACAGGCCTCCTCCACCTGCGTCTGGTCGGTATGCAGGCACTAGAGGCACAGGGAGTGACCATCGTCCAGGAAAATGTTCCGTAGGCCGCATCCAGGGCAAATCCTGAACAGAGGCGTTGAGTCTCCTCTATCTTCAGCCATGTCCACGCAGCATAGGCCTCCAAGAATCTTCTGGAATCCTCCAAGAAGGTAACTCGATGAAAAATCGCCCTTGAGGGGCGTAAAATGTTCCGAAAAACGTGTCCCCGTTAGTCGGATGATGGATCGATGGAGCTTGAGGCTCGATTGACCGTAAAAATAAGAGCACACTCTTAGAAAAATCGCAAACGCAGTAAAAGCTTGAGAGCTATAGCACGAGGACTCCCAACACTTGAACGTGCAGTAAGAATCTGAAGATGGCTGCCAGAGGAGGGGCTTAGGTAGAGGGCAGTCATTGGCTGGGGCCAGTATGACCCAGAGACCAGTGATTGGTTGTTAGGAGAAAGACAGTTCAGAAACTAAACTGAAACTGATTTTTTCTTTACCGAGGATTCCCAGCCTGACGACGGAATATTCATGAGCATGTGAATTCATGCCAGACCCCATGCTGGAGAAATGTATTCCTCCTCTTCCTCATCTTGAGTAGGGTCAAAGACCCTCTGCAGCTTAGCCACAGGGAGAGGGGGGTTTTCGTCCCTAGACCTCTTTGGTGTGGACTTCTCAGAGAGTTCCACTAGCCTGTCCATACATCCTTCACATTTTTCTCTGGTCCAAATAGATGAACCAGAGCGGTCCAGAGGTGGAAAGGGCTCATCCAGTGGATCCTCCGTTTGCAAACGTCGAGATGTTTTCTTCAACGCCGAAGAAATCCCTTCAGGTGCTTCCGAAAAGTCTTTTCGGGGTTTTGATGGTTGACATGGGTCCTTTTCTATGTCTGTAAACCTTTCCGTAGGTTCCGGTAAATCTTTTGGCCTATCCTTGGGTTTCGACAAATCCTTGTGCTTGTCCTTGGGTTTCGATGGACCTTTGTTTCTGAGAATCCGCCAAAATGATCCTGGCGATGCTCTCGGTAATCACTTCATCATCGGGAGGTTCTGAAGTCTGGGCATCTGGTTGCGCGACTACTTTCGGCGGAACTGGTGCCTTTTCGGCTGTGGACGCCTTCTTCCGATGCGTCTTGACGGGATGGTGGATATTGGGGTCAGCGCCCTTTCATTTAGTAGACCCAGTCGCAAGGCGCACCTGCGGTTTCGGGGAGGGCTACCGACCCTCACGGTCGGCGGGCAGGGCCGAAGCTTTCAGTATGCCCGTTGGCGCTATGGACCGCTTCAACTGTTTAGTCGAAGACATCCTTGGGGTTGTGTCTTTAGTGTTGGGAACATGTGCGTCTATGTCGCCGGGGTGTACATTCCCCATAGCAGGAAGTAGGTCTTGCCTAGCGGGGCCGGGGATAGACGACGCAGAGCGAGAGTGCTCTGCTGAGAGGTCAATCGCCTCCGAATCAGAGGCTAGTTCGTCACTCAACCCCTCGTCACAATCGGTGGTTGTGGCTGCGGGAGAACCAGACTCAGCCTGCGACATTCCGTAGGCCACCCACCGTTTAACGCGGCACTCCTTCAAAGTTTTCGGGCACAGGAGCTTGCAAGCATCACAAACCGACTCGTCGTGTTTGAGGGGTAAACACAGGTTACCGAAGAAAACAAAAGCAATTTGTCTGGACGATCTCTGCATAATGCGACCAGTATGCTGGGTGGTAAAACACAATCTGAGGGACCTCGACACGTGAGGGATTTTGGGTACACTACATATCACGTTAGGGATAGTGTTACAGTCACGCCCATGTCGACGTCCACTTTCGATTCTCGAAAGACAAGATGCAATACTCCGCAGTGACCACAGGATGTCAGACTATATGCACAGCATGTGATTCTAAGCAGATTAACAAGCATCAGAAACAATCTTATTATCTAAGGTGACCCTGTCGGTTTAATGTACATCAATAAATTCCACCAAATTAATGTCTATTGAAGATATAGCGCATAAATTGAGAACCTCTGAGAATAGAGCCGAAATATTCGATCTATTCATAGGTCTTTCATATCTGAATATATATTCCAGTAACAGTCTAGGAGGTGTGGCCGCTCTTGTATTGGCCTCTTGTCCACTCCCTTGTTTTGATATCACTTATAGACCTCAGTAAGTTGGATGCCAAAGACAACAAGGTTGATCCTGCTCCTCTCGGAATGCTGTAAACTGTGCTTTTAGATTGAATTTCTTTCGACCCTGGTTATAGAGCTGGAACTCGTCCACCCGCTGTGATGGTTGAGGGATTCGATTTTCCGCTGGTTGAACTGATTGCACCAAAATTTCCCTTTGTTGTTTGTGTTGTCTTATATTTTGCCCTGGACCTTCTTTCCAGGATTCTCCACCAGATCCGCAAGTATATATTCACTTATGATAACCAAGTCTGTATGATTTAACTGCTGCTCATTTGCATTCACTTTGGTGATCCTCGGTACTAAATACTTCTCATTAATCAGTGATTTCAGTTTTTTCATGTTCCTCAAGCATTTTCTTGACTTCTCCTATAGTTCTTTTTTGTTTTAAAGATTGTCTTCTTTTGTTGTAGTGTCTGACCTATTGTCTAGATTGGGTTCTAGTAAGGACACTATCAGAGTTAGGTATTTTTTCAGTAGAGGCACTGTTCCCACTTCCATGGCCTTGTGTCCCCAATTGCATAAGAATTAGCTTAGAATTCTCTTTCTGCTGAATCCCGGGAAGTGACATGGAACCGCTTCTCTAGGAGAGGCTGGTTCTTCTGTACTCGCTATTCTGCTGTGTAAAGGTAATCCAACCTAGTCATTTCACCATTCTGTGTTGGATTTGAGGTTCAACTGAAAAAGGGAACATACTTCAGTAGCTTTCAACGTATTGCCCAATTTCTTCTTGATGGCTTCCATTAGGACTGAGTGTATTTTTACTTCTGTGTTATCATTCTCATACAAAGTAACAAAAGATGAATGACAACACATAGATTAATGCTGGCAGTGTCGATTGTTTTGTGCCACTATTGTTAGTAGGCCTAAACAAGGATATAAATCAATTTTTCTGCATGGGCCCGAACTGTCACCATCGTCACTGCTATAATTGGTAGAAATTGGAGGTGTGTGTAGTTATGAGTCATTCGGAGCACTCAACCTCCGACCCCCATCTAAATCTGATTATCTCGTATTCTGTCACAGAGGACTTCCTTTACTATCCTGACTGTAGGCAAGGCGCATCCTCAGTGTTCTCACTATTAACCTTTTATTTCAAGTCTTTAGAAAAATTAGTATGCGGTCCGATAATATTAGATTAATGAGGCATACTACATTATTCTGAAAGAAAGTGCCTTTATTCCAAATGTTCCCTTTTTGTTGACACATGTTTTGACTAATGCTGGTCTTTATCAAAACAGGGCATTAATCTTGTGGGTTCCTGTCAATCAGAAGAGTGGGTTCACTGGATCTTACAATAAGTTGGGATAAATTCCCTCAAGTCCTGTAACTCCGATAGGGCTCCCCGTTTTACGGCAGGATTCAGACCTGATGGTGGATTCTAACGGACTAGCGCTATACACAGGTACCAAACTGCATACTTGTTAACCAGTCTAAGGTTTGGGTAAACCTTACGGTACCCGAGTAAGTGAGAGTTTCACACCCCGTAATGATCAGCTGATTAGCGCAGAGCGAACAGAATTGCCATTACTTTAGAAAAATGGTTGTGTTAACATTGATTAAATGGAAGCTAAGATTCTAGTGCACCTGTATCTGCTAAAGACCTTGCATACTCAGATCATTCATTTAGACTAGGACATATGCAAAACAGTGAACTTTCAAATAGGGCGCCACCAATATTCTATTTGCTGAGACATTCCGGCAGGGCTCACTACATTTTCCCTGATTTGCACCTGATGGTGGGTTACACAATGATCAACATGAACACACCCTCTACACTGGCCTGCCTCATTATTAGACCACTTAAAAAAGACAGAGAATGTTGCAGGTTGTTATAAAGACAGTCACCTCCGTTTTCTCTGCTGAAAGAATACCACTGGCACCCCATTAGACCTAGAATCAAGATCAGGCATATCTGCCTATACGCACTGTAATAAAGTGATTGACATTTTCTCTGCAATTAACTTCATTTCCTGGGATACCAGTTTACTATCTGTTCAAACAGCCCAATGAGACATCACTCCACATCACAAAGTTAGTGATTATTAATAAGACAGTTGACAACTAATGTTGCAAGCAACCTGTGACATTAACATTTAGCTACTGCACAGCAGCCTGGAATTGTGTATTTTGCTTGTGCTCAGCAGCAAGGTGGACTCTGGCTTTGGCAAAACCCACATCCACAGGCAACTTGCAATGTTCTTGACTGGCCACATCAAGATTGGGGGAGTCAGTTATTTGGTTGGATAAATTTGTTTTCCAGCGAATGCTGCGCAGGACGGAGGTTCCAAAATGTGGCTGTACAGCCAGCAGGCCTGGTTAGGCTTGGCCCATGTAACAGCTACTGTGGATAGGGCTTCTGTGGCTGCTGGGAGGCAGGTGTGCTGGTCTGTGTATTGCGTCAGAAGCAAGACAACACTGTTGATGATGTTGGAATACCAGAAGCTGTTTGCTGGAGGTGCACGTCTGCTGAGTGACTCATGAGCCATAGAGGATGGCTGGTGGGTCCAAGCAATACATGTACTGGAGAGGGGAAGCATCTCTAGAATAAAAGGGGAACAAGTCGGACAGGGATCCGAAACACAAATGGAAGACAGATTGATGCCGGGCCACATTAATTTGTGTACAATCGTGCTGTTGATGGATAGGCAACCATATACTGTCCCTGGTAGAAAGGTATGGAGAGAACAGACGAGAAATCAAAATGAAATGAGCCTGATTCACAAGAAACACAAGCAGGAGATGGGATGAAAACAGAAGTCTAGAGATACTCTGTCAGATGCAGATTTCTTCAAACACTGCTCTTAACAGTTAGACAAAGAGGACAAGGACTGGGAATGAGGTAGCCCCAATTTGTGAAATCCAGATATTGAGATGGCTGGCTAGTCTGAAGGTGAGTGCTATCCTGGCTACCTTGCAAACCATGCACAAGAACAATGAAGTGAGCAGGAGAAAATCACGGTAGAATTAAAGTTAGTAATTGTATGTATGGGAATTGTGTAGCGTTAATCCTCTAGTAAGTGAAAGGAAGCGCCCCCAATTCAGCACGATCCTCCCCGCAATGAGAGACAATAAGGGACTCTCCCGTAGTGGGAATAAGGCCAAGACAGAGTGCGGGTGAGCGTAAGTGGGAGTTTATCCAAAAATAAGGCATGCAAAGAACTCTGCAACCTACGAGAGCGCTCTGTCTGACAATAGCAAAGACAGGCGTATTTCTAATACAAAAAACGTCATCAACACCTAAACACTATAGGGGGCACAAGTTAATTGGGATTGGGTGGCGTCGACTAACTATAGGTGTTGCTGCAGTGGGGTTGGTCCTGGCGTGACGACGTCACTGGTCAGCCTCGTGGGTTGGGTTGGGCCTGGCAGGCCGGCTTGAGGTCATCTGCGCGGTGTTGATGTGCTGGGGCAGCCTGTGACAATGACGAATACCTTTCCTGTCTCATTTGCCCTAGGCCATGCACACTGTAGTTATTCAGAAAATGACATTTAAGTTCATTAATAAATCGCTTCAACAGCTTATCTTATAAAATAAACACAACACATGAGGAATGCACCTCGTGAGAGGTCTGGTGGTTGTCGGTTGGGGTGAGATTTACCTGTGTCCTATTGACCGGTATTTTAGGTCGCGGGACGGGGCTCTGGGGCCTGGGCCGAATGATACATGTCTGTCGGCTGCGTTAGAAGTTATTATATAGATGGGTCTCTGTGTCTTGTCCCAATGATGGGGGTCGTCCTTGCGCGGGGTCAGGATTCTTGGGGGGTTCGTGGGATTTATGAGAGGGTGCTGGTAGATCAGTGGGTTCAACCGTGGGTTTATTACCGTGCTGTAAATAACACAGGTGGCGGGCTGTGGCCTTGGTTGCGGTGCCGGGGCCTCTGACTCTCTGAAGTAACGCCAGCTTGGTTGGGGGAGGTGAGGGAGCGCGGCACAAGTCTTAGCTTTTTTTATCTGGCAGGCTTGGTGGGGTGGGAGAGGGAATGGCCTTGCATATATCCACAAAGGTATTTTCCTCGTGCGTTGCTGATCAATGAATGCAGAAGTTCTATACTGTTCTGCCTTATTTTGACGTTATTTAGACACACATATATATTTCAATTTCGTTACACATTTCTTTAATACAGTCGGTTCCAGTACCTTTTCATTACCTAACATTATATTCACTACATTGTGTGCGTATTGTATGTACATTAGACGTTATACGAGGGATATCTAGGTTATGGCCTACAGAGATTGATGCTCGCCGCTTTGGGTGATTCAAAAACATATATGAGTTCAAGTTTCTACATACTATTGAAAAACACTTTTACAAAATAGAGGTTACACGTTTAGTCAACATCTTTCTCCGTGGTTATAGCAGCATTAGTCCAGACCTGGAGGGATATCATATAACGTTACATTTTTATGGTTTATTCACATTTTAAACAGAGGTAGTTCATTAATACCAATACTTGAATTATTTTCCACCTTCTTCAGATAGTGATGCTTCAGCTTTTTCCCCGTTACCCCGGCCTTGCGGTCCGGGTCATACGGGGTGCAATATCACATTGTTACTAATATAATGTTGCCGTGTTGGCATCTCGGGTTTAGCTCATCTCCGACTTTCTCATGGGAACGCGCTTGCAGCGGATCTGCCAGGGCTGCTGAGGCGGCAGAGATGCATGAAAGGCCCTCCAAAGGTGGGGGCCTCGTTACAGTGTGCTGAACTCACACCATGTTTGCTATGCAAGATGGCGTCTAGGCCTAACTTAATTTTTGGTAAATGTACGGACAGGGTACGTGTGGGCAATGTCGTCGGCGGGTGAATCCTCCTCCACCTGGGCCCGGGTGGCATGAGGGGGCGCCCACCGAGTCATGGTCCTCACCTGGGGAGGAAGCTGTAGGTGAGGAGGGCCTCGTGGCCATTGCTCCCCTACATTTCCCCCCTTTCGTTACTTAAAGTAACGAATTCTTTAGCTCTTCCAATCTTCTATATTCTTGTTCCTCTATCACTGCGTCATCCCATGCAGGGGTTCCTTTTATAGGCATCCATGCTCTGCACACCCCCCTTAAACTCTCACCTCTCCTAGCATACTCGTCTGGTGTACATGTTAAATATATACAGTCGCCAGTTTCTTCCAGATCTACCCAGACCTCCTCATACCATTCCAGTTCTACGTCTCGTGGTTCTTTGATAGTGGTGTGCCATAGTTTATCTACTATGTACTTATCACGGCACATAGGCACTAACTGGTACCTGGGGGTGTTATCTGCTCCTGTCTGCACATGTACTTCTTGTGTTGCTTTAATTGTACCACCGGAGTTGCCCATTGTCACCATCATCATTGCACCGTTAGGAACTGCGTTAGCACAACATCGGAGGCCCACCTGGCACAGGCAGAACATCACAAGGATGATCACCACTATTGGTATCAGGAACTTCATTGTCACTCCAAGCCATGAGGGAACCCAAGAGAAGATATTGTCGAACCACGAGCTATCCTCAGCTCCACCTTCCATTTTCATCTTCTCGCCCAGGTTATGTACTGCTTCAATAACGTGGGACAGGGACCCATTTTCTGCGTCTTCAGAAGGTACGAACGTGCAGCACGCACTTCCTATTTTTCGGCAAACACCTCCATCGATTGCTGTTAACAGGTCTAGAACATACCTGTTCTGCATGGTCATTAGTCGCAGAGCTCGTAGTTCCACCTTTATTATGTTGAACCCTTCTTCAGTGTCATTGGCCAACTGGATCAGTTCCCACCGTGTGATCTGGAGCCATTTTGCATTTGCTCGTGCTTGGACACTTGATACCAGAGAGGCAAAGAATGTTTCCACGGAGCTGAACAGGCGATACCTGTCTGGGATCTGTGCCAATAAATCAGATGATGCTTGCGATATGTAGTTTGAGGCTCGCTTGTTCCTTGAGAGCTCTTCTCCTTTCCCTCCGGAGGACAGGACATAAAGGTGCGCTTGTGTAGTTGGAGAAGCTACATCCTGGTTCAAGCCTCCTTTCATCATGTTACTTCTGTCAATGTGGCTTTCTGGAATCACCATTAGTGTTGAATGCAAGGTGGCCATTGAGCAGCTACCACTCCATGATTGGGGAAGGTGCAGGTACGCCTTGTTTCCGCATACCCAGTATGTGTCCATTAGTGCTGCTGTTCCTTTTTTAGTTTAGGGATGTGTTCTTTCCATATTGGCAAGCACGTTCTTTCCATCCACCGCAACTTGTCCGGTTGGACACCTTTCAGTGCTTCTGCCTTGCACAGCACTTCTTCGTCTTTCCATTTGTTTTCGGAAAACAGTGTCCCTTGTATTGCAAAGAAAGGTTCTTTAAGACAGATCACTCCAGACGCTTGCGAATAGCACGTTTTGTTGTTCTGTAGCATTCTGAAAGAGACATCGTGTGCTTGAAAAGTGTTCTTTATTCTACACAGCGTGAGATGAAGGAGACATTGGGCATCCACAATGGGCAATTCTCGTGGCAACAATACTTTAGGTGTGCCTGATGCATGGGGGATAAGCGAGCAGACATAGCAGCTCTCATTGGTTGTCTGTTTGGCTGTTGTGCTCATATCTGCATACCATTTATTTGCTTGGTGAGGGTGTCGTGGGTCTTCCATTTTGTCTAACCCTAGCCCATAATACTCATCATACCCCTGTCCACCAGTCTCTCTTCTCCGCCTACTTTTCTCCCTTCTTCTGTACCTTTTTGTTATAGTAGGTGAAGAACCAGGCCCCCCTTCCTCCTTCCCACCCCCCTTTTCTAATTCTTCATATAGGGACTTGTGTTCTGTCATCATAATCACTTTTCCATCCTCCTTAATGAACAAGAGATCGTTGTTTGAAGTTGGGGCGGGAGGGATCGTGCGGTTGTTGTATGTTCCAGGTTGGGACATTGTGTCATTATTTACGTTTTTGGTTCTTGATTGTGACAGGACAGCAGTGGGTGGTGTAGTATAGTATCCCCACACAAAGTGTGATCCATCCCATATTAAAAAATCACCTTCTTTGATACCTACAGTCGGAATTGTTTTCGTTCCAGGGGCAAGGGTGGTGTTGTTCCCCCCTCCCCCCTCGTTCATCTCGGTAGAGATGAACGCTATAACCCAGTGTAATACTAGACAAAACATCGAGATGAAGAACACGATAGCACACATTGATAAACCACATTCAAATGAATATGTTAACCTAGCCACTAACATTTCTCTAAATCTAACATATCTATTAGTTGCAGGCTGCCCATTCGATGCCATGATAAATCCTGTTTGAGACACAAGAGTTTATTAAATACAAACATGTAAACATTTCCACGTTGTAACGTTTCGGTGATAAAATATAGGGTTAGGTGAGGGAGGGGGTGTGTTGACAGACAAGGTAGCCTTTCAATCATCATTATTCGTTCCTTACTTTATATATATATATATATATAAATAATAAAAAACATGACAGTTTAAAAACAACAATAATAAAAAAAACATCTTAAAGAGCACAGGAGAGGAAAAAAGAACCCCACGCAAAACTTTCAAAAATTGTAATAAAAAGAAAATTTGCATATACATATGTACATCTTTTAGTCCAAGACATTTGTTGTGCGCTAATTGTGTTCACTGTTCATCTCATAATGCACACAAAATTCCAATCATTCATTCCGCACAACTTCATCGTCCGCTGTTGCCTGTGCCTCGTCCTGTACCTCACTCTCCGCAGCGCTGTAAGCTTTACGTACGTCTGTCAAATGCACCCAATATCGCAGGCCCTTCACCTTTACTGCTGTGGGCGTACAAAACACTACCTCATAGGGGCCATGGAAACGTGGTGCATTCCACCTCCGCACAAAACTTCTGACATATATAAGGTCACCAGGCATTAGCTGTAGTGGTTTTTCAGGCAGCCTGTTTGGTTCAGTCGCGTTCCCCTCCTCTCTTGTCGAGGGGGGGGCTAGTTGCTTTGCAATTACGCGCGCTGCCCGTGTCAGTTTTCGCAGGTATTCTGTGAACTCCTCCCCCAATATAGCTGCGCTTCTGTGTGCATCAGAACGCTCACGGAGAGGCGAATGCGCTGTGTGCATTCTTCTTCCCGTGACGATCTCGTGCGGGGACAAATGGTGGTCCTTACTTGGCTGGTTTCGTAGTTCAAACAAGGCCAAAGGCAGGCAGTACATCCAAGTCTTTTTAAGGGAAAAACAAAGTTTTCTTTTCCACGACGCCATTACTTTGAGGATGATAAATCGAACATAATTTGTGCTTTATTCCCAATAATGTAGTCACTTCTTTAAATAATTCATTAACAAAATGCGTCCCGTTATCTGAGCGAATAACGTCGCAAATTCCCCAGCGCGGAAACACTTCTCGCACTAGGAACTTCGCGGCGCCCTTCGCGTCAGGGCGGGCACATGGGCCTGCCTCCACCCACCGCGAAAATGGACATACAACCACAATCATGTATCGAGCCCCGTTACACCTTTCTCCCATGTCTACATAATCAATGTGGAGCTCTCTGAACGGGCCACTTGGTTTTGGTATCGTACCCCTTAGTGTACGCAATGTCATACCTGAGTTGTAAATTTGACATGTCGTGCATTCTAGAGCTAACCTTGTGACGTGTTCCTGGAGGCAAGGTGCAAACCAATCTTCTTGTATTTCTGCCATTATGTGTTTCTTTGTGTTGTGTGCGGGAAAGTGTAGTTGTTGAAATGCTATTTCTAGCAGCGTAATTGGCATTACCACTTTTCCTGAACTCTCTTGTCGCCACAATAAATCAGTTGGTGATTTGCTGCATCCTCTCTTAGTCCACAGCAATTTTTCCTCTGCACTAGCTCCCTCTTGCAGCTCTATTATCTCCTGTGTGGACATCATGTTATATCCTGTGGGGACCTCTTGGCTTGCTGTGTGGTGCAACATGTACTCCCCTATTTCACCTTTTTGTAAATATGAAGCTGCTTTGGCAGCGGCGTCTGCTGCCGCGTTCCCCAAAGATATAAAATCTGTATTTGCGGTATGAGCTTGACATTTTACGATGGCCACTGCCGTGGGGTCTTGCAGGGCCTCAATCAGTTCTTTCAATAATTCTGCATGCTGGACTGGCGTTCCGTCTGCTCGCCGAAACCCTCTCCGCCCCCACCGGGCCAACCCACCGTGAACTGTTGTTGTCATGTATGCTGAGTCTGTATATATGGTCACTGCGCACCCCTTGGCGGCATGCAATGCTTCTATTAGCGCTATTAGTTCTGCTGCTTGCGCTGAATAGTGTGATGGGAGGCGGTGTTGTACTAGTATCTCATATTCATCTTCCTCTAATCGTACCACTGCCATACCCACATGCTTTTCTCCTGTCTCCATGTCTATTGATGCTGACCCGTCCACAAAATACACCTCACCCTCGGTCAGGGCATTTTCAAAAATCACTGGATCCTTACTTTCGTCACCTGTGTACGTGGCGCAGTTGTGGTTTTGCATGTCCTCTACGGTGCATGCCTCTGTGATGAATGTGGCTGGGTTCACTGTTTTACATCTTACTATATGGATGTTAGCGCTGGACAGTATTATCTCATATGCTGTGGCGCGTTGTGTTGTCAATGTGCTCTTTGTTCGCTCTAATATTGCAAAAAGTGAGTGTTCCACAAACAGTGTCACCGGGCAGCCCATCACTATCGTGGCACTTTTTTCAATTGCGAACGCGGCTGCAGCTAGGGATTGCTCGCACGCGAAATGACCTTGCATTACTGCGTCTAGGGTGCCGCTATAGTAAGCAAGTGGTTTGTGCCCTAAAGATGTTTTCTGCGTCAATACTGCTGTCATCAGTGTTCCTTTGCAGTGTGAAAATAAGAAGAATTCGCGCCCATAATCTGGATTTGCTAGTACTGGAGCGCTTGATATCAGCTCTTTTAGTGAGTTAAATGCTGTGTTCATCTCCTCTGTCCATTCTATGTGTTTGTGTTCTTGTTGTGCTTCTTTCAGTGCCTGTAACAAGGGCCTTGTGTACGCCGCATAGTCCAATATCCATGCTCGGCAATAGTTACACATACCCAGAAATTTCTGCATCTCTTTTACTGTTTTGGGCTCTCCAATTGTTCTAATCGCCTGTGCCCTGTCTGGTATAATTCGCTTGCCATCCTTTGATATCAGCTGACCCAAGTATAGGACCTCTGTCAGACAGTACTGTAACTTCCCCTTGTCCACCTTGTATCCTTTATTGGCCAATAAAGTCAAAAGTGTTATCGAGTCCTGTCGGCACTCTTCCTCAGCCTGTGCACAAACCAATAAATCATCAACATACTGAATCACTGTGCTTTCTACAGACAAATTCCCCAGATCTTCATGTAGTACCCTGTTAAATATGCTTGGGCTCTCGCAATATCCTTGTGGTAGTCTGCAGTGTTCGAACCTCCTTCCTCCCAATGTAAATGCTGTCAAGTACCTGCTCTCTTCCGCTAAGGGAATCGAGAAAAATGCATTTTTTAAGTCAATTACTGTGAAGTGTGATGCTACTTTTGGAATGTTGCACAGTATTGTCGCCGGGTTCGGGACTAAAGGGAACTCCTTCATTACTACATCGTTCAGTGGGCGTAAATCTTGTATCATCCTCCACGAACCCCCCTTCGCCTTTTTGATTGGGTAAATGCATGTGTTGCATGGGGAGTTTGAGGGCACTATTATACCCTGTGCTAGCAGTGCATCGATTGTCTCTCTGATCCCTTCTTCTGCTTCTCGTGACAGTGGATATTGTTTCACCCGGGGTAGTATTGCTCCCTGTTTTAATTTTATCACCACAGGCTGAACTTCATGCAGCAACCCTACATCGTGGGGGCCATTAGTCCATAAGTTAGTGGGTACTGAACTCATGTCTTCATCAAAAAATGTGTGCGGCGCTCCTACTACCGCCATTAGTTCAACCTTAGTTTGTCTGGCTGTAACTACAATGTCGCAGGGCATCGCCAGTTCCATCACTATTTCACCATCTCCCTCAGTGTCAGAAAATAGCTCCTCGTCCGAGAGCTCTCTCAGCGGGATATTTGCATTTGTACACAATACTGTCCGCCACTCGCATCCTTCCATGTCAATACCAATCACACATATTCTGTTTGTTGATACATGTATTGCATGCAAATCCAACGATAGTACTGCCCCAAGAGCAGTGTCAGGGCTTGCTATGGGACGAAAAAGGAATTCTGCTGGGATCCTCCACTCCACCCTTTTTAGTTCTGGTACTATGAGAGCCAATGTTCTCATACCTTCAACAAACATCTCCTCATTTCTTGGTACCCCTCTGATCTCTTTCATGATTGTGTGGCCGTGTATTACTGCTAATATACGGAGGGGGCATATGCCTGGCGTTGAACATACGATGCCGCTCCCTGTAAATGATATTGTCATATTTAGTTTGCTCAAGAGATCTCTCCCCAGTAAGTTGATGGGAGAGTTTTCATAGTATAGTAAGGGTGCTTTTACTGTTTTACCCCCTACTGTCACATCCAATACCTCTGTGTAAGGAACTTCAATTACAGCCCCAGAGAACCCCTGCGTCTCTAACGTTCTATTAGATAACGGGAACCGGCCCTCTCTAATGCATGATTTCTCCGCTCCCGAATCCACCATGAATATGAATTGCTTGTCTCCTATCTGCGCTCCTATCAATGGTTCCTCTGATGCATTGTGGGTCGTAGACAGTACTGGACACGCAAGTGCTCTCTGTGGGCTGTCCTATGCGGGGTGTCTCATTGCCCCCCCTTGATCGAAAATGTTCCCCGAAACTACTGACACTCCACTGTAAGGTGCGGGGGCGGGTGCCCCATTAGCTACTGTGGCGAAAGTGTTACCAGGCGTGTAGTGCACATTGTCATTATTCTGTGGGTTGGTTTGTGTTCGGTACTGATGTCCGTGTAGTTGTGCGTTACTCCTTTGTACTACATTGTCTGGTTGCTGGTATTGTCCCATAGGGAGGCCGTAGGGGCTTCCTGGATGGGGGTGTCCATACTGTTCTATCTCTTGGAAACCGTTGTTTTGTCTGCTCCTGCATTCTCTTGAGTAATGCCCCCATCTCCCACAATTCCAACAGCTCCCCTGTGGACCTCTGGGACCCTGCCACCCATTTCCTCCCATTCCTCCATACCCTTGTCCTCCTCTTCGACCCCTGTACCCACCTCTTCCTCCTCTTGGGGCCCACTCTTGCCACGTTGGACCTCCGTTCTGCTCCTGCTCTGTCCACTGTCGTTGCCCTTGTCCTGCCCAATTCGCTGCTATTCTTCCTTGTATTGCTATTTGCCCCTCCTCTCCTTCCTCTCCCTCCCGTATGAGTGGGAGTCCCGCTACCGCGGCTGCGACCTTCACCAATTTTGATTGCACCAACTTCGCCTCGTCCGCCAACCTTTTCTGTGCTACTTCCCTCTCTCTTTCTTTGATCCGTTTACAATGGTGTACTATTATGCTTTGGATCTCCGGCCAGCCTTTTGCCTCAACGCCTGCTATTTTATCTAGTGCCTTTTGCACTTCCTTTGGGAGCCCTCTCTTAATGATGAAATAAAATAGAGATGTGGATTGGTGCCAGGGCGTGCCCGTTTCCGCTCTCCACATCTCCTGCACCCGGAGAATGTAATCCATAGCGTCCTCCCCGTCATTCATGGTACATTGCATTACTGACTGCAAATCAGGGGTATCTGGGAAGGTTTCCCGCAGTGCGTCCCACACCCTTGCTCGCACGGTGTTAAAAGACGCCCCATCATGGCGATCACACTCTAAAGTTACAGCTGGAAAACCCGCTTTAGCCCATACTCTGTCTGCCTGATCCCCTACTGCGGACACTAGTAGGCTCTTCACATCGCCTACTGCCAGTGGTATACCAGCGGTATGTTTCTCAAATGCATATATCCACTTGCTTGCCCCTCCTGACAGCTGTGGTAGTAATTTCATTAAATTAGCCTTGTCCATCTGAGCCCACGGTATATAGTTTGGCCTCCCGCCCCCCCTGTGGAGTAACGGGAGTTGTAATTTCCCTTTTGCCGTTGCAGCTTCCTTTTCCTTAGTCACTGCTGACTCCAATGACGCCATCTTCCCCACCCTATTTCGTAGTCGTCCCATCCATTCGTCTTCTATAGTTCCCAGTGAACATGCACCATCTAGCTCCTCGCCTTCTCCTCCTACTGCCATGCTCAATCTATCACTCTCATCCACCCCTCCTCTGACATCACATAACAAATCCTCTCTGATCCCTCTCTCTCGTGAGACATCACCAATGCTTCCTTCTGCTGTCCCCACTTCTATTATTCTTGTTGGTTCTTCCTCAATCCTGAACAGTATTTCCCCCTTTTTCCATCCCTCCTCAATTTGTCTAGTTTCGCTCGACGCTCTAGACGTGCGTCCAGATTGTGTGGGGGCGCAGGCTGTGCGTTCACATATGTCTTTTATTCTTGAGAGTTCATCTCTTGCCACTGTAAGCCTCGACTCTAAGTCACTCGTTAACTTCTCTATATCCACCCTCTGTGTGCCTCCCTGGGCGCGCTCTCTGGTGTTTTCGTATGGTGGGGGTGCAGTTGGTCTTTGTGGTGTGCTGGTCGAAGGGGGAGGCACATAAATCGGGTCGCTATATCCTGCTGCAGGGGCTGGTTTAGGTAATATTGGGTACAACTTAATCACCTCCGCCGGTTGTTCTGTACTTAGCTGTTCCTTTTCCTCTCGCGGGATCATTAGTGGATTATCTGTGGTGGAAGGTAAATCAATATTTGGTGTTGGAGCTTTGGGTGGGGGTACTTCCTCAAACAATCTCCAGAGATCTAATATCTCCTTCCTATTCTGCCATTGTTTCCCCTTATACTTGAGGCGAATACATGTACATACCATATCAAGAACGCTTTTGTCAAAAGACCCTCCTTCTGGCCAAATCTGGGGCAACCCCTCCCCTTTCAATTCTGTTAACCATTGATCATGATATTTATTTATGCGTTCAGCATATCCCGGCAAGCTCTTACAAATGTGTGACAAGGGAGTTTCAGCCCCCATCCTCTAAATCGCTAGCGCTACCGCGTTCGCCTTCGTTACTTTTGATTAGGTGTAGATATGCGTATGTATACCCTTATGGCACAGACAAGAGCGGACCTCTCAAAATTATCACCCACTGTTATTCACTGTGCAAATCTTTTCTCACTCACCATATCTCATCTCCTTCCCATTCCCAGGCACTCTTATGTAATCTCACTTGCAATTGATCAAGTAATGGTTATGGCCACACTCTCTGGCACCACCTCGCGGCCACCCGTTCGTCTCCAACACTCGTACGGTGCGCGCACCCTTCACAATACTTTCCACTCACACTTTTGTCTTTTTCCTCCCTTTCCTCCCTGGCCAGCTGTCCCTGTTTCCCTGCTAAGGTTACTGTGTTCACGTCTGTACGTGCCACTACTGAGTCCCCACTTTTTAAGATGTTCTAACTACTTTATACCCTTCTCATTTTCACCCCCTACCCCGTGGAAATGGAAAAAAAAAGAAATAGAGAGAGAGAGCACAATCACTAAAAATATTCCCGGTGTCTCCTTTTGCTAGACACCAATAACTTATTTCTCACTTCTTCATATATTCCCAGTACTAGTCTAGATAGCACTATGCGGCGCCGCCTTCCACCCCCTTTCGGAGCTAGGTTTCCGTCACTTCTACCACGTCACTTATTTCTTACTCCTAATGGCCATATGCAAAGAAAGAATAAAGAAAGTTTCAAGACCCGTCTCTAGTAGACCCCCGATATTCTTCTCCTCTACCTGTCCCCGTTCTTTTATTCCCAATTCCCCTTCTTCTCCCCTTGACGATCACTCGCACTCGGTACTCACGTGCCCGTCTTGAACCGATACTCTCCGAAACTGGGTCCGTCCAGGCGGCGTCACCGGTAACTCAACGGTCAGCCCCTGACTCCGGCGAGCGGCACTCAAAGGGGATTTTTTTCCAATCGGTATCCCGTACCCTTTCTCATTGAGTGCGCACTTCTTATTGTGCCGGTCGCCGTTGGCGGGCGGCCTCCCGGAGACGGCTCACCGTGCGTATCCCTTCTCGACCGGAGATTCTCGTGCCACAAGGGGGTCGTTAAGAAGGAGTTAGGAAAAAGAGTTTGGAGATATCACGCTATCGGGGTCACCACTGAAAGGAAGCGCCCCCAATTCAGCACGATCCTCCCCGCAATGAGAGACAATAAGGGACTCTCCCGTAGTGGGAATAAGGCCAAGACAGAGTGCGGGTGAGCGTAAGTGGGAGTTTATCCAAAAATAAGGCATGCAAAGAACTCTGCAACCTACGAGAGCGCTCTGTCTGACAATAGCAAAGACAGGCGTATTTCTAATACAAAAAACGTCATCAACACCTAAACACTATAGGGGGCACAAGTTAATTGGGATTGGGTGGCGTCGACTAACTATAGGTGTTGCTGCAGTGGGGTTGGTCCTGGCGTGACGACGTCACTGGTCAGCCTCGTGGGTTGGGTTGGGCCTGGCAGGCCGGCTTGAGGTCATCTGCGCGGTGTTGATGTGCTGGGGCAGCCTGTGACAATGACGAATACCTTTCCTGTCTCATTTGCCCTAGGCCATGCACACTGTAGTTATTCAGAAAATGACATTTAAGTTCATTAATAAATCGCTTCAACAGCTTATCTTATAAAATAAACACAACACATGAGGAATGCACCTCGTGAGAGGTCTGGTGGTTGTCGGTTGGGGTGAGATTTACCTGTGTCCTATTGACCGGTATTTTAGGTCGCGGGACGGGGCTCTGGGGCCTGGGCCGAATGATACATGTCTGTCGGCTGCGTTAGAAGTTATTATATAGATGGGTCTCTGTGTCTTGTCCCAATGATGGGGGTCGTCCTTGCGCGGGGTCAGGATTCTTGGGGGGTTCGTGGGATTTATGAGAGGGTGCTGGTAGATCAGTGGGTTCAACCGTGGGTTTATTACCGTGCTGTAAATAACACAGGTGGCGGGCTGTGGCCTTGGTTGCGGTGCCGGGGCCTCTGACTCTCTGAAGTAACGCCAGCTTGGTTGGGGGAGGTGAGGGAGCGCGGCACAAGTCTTAGCTTTTTTTATCTGGCAGGCTTGGTGGGGTGGGAGAGGGAATGGCCTTGCATATATCCACAAAGGTATTTTCCTCGTGCGTTGCTGATCAATGAATGCAGAAGTTCTATACTGTTCTGCCTTATTTTGACGTTATTTAGACACACATATATATTTCAATTTCGTTACACATTTCTTTAATACAGTCGGTTCCAGTACCTTTTCATTACCTAACATTATATTCACTACATTGTGTGCGTATTGTATGTACATTAGACGTTATACGAGGGATATCTAGGTTATGGCCTACAGAGATTGATGCTCGCCGCTTTGGGTGATTCAAAAACATATATGAGTTCAAGTTTCTACATACTATTGAAAAACACTTTTACAAAATAGAGGTTACACGTTTAGTCAACATCTTTCTCCGTGGTTATAGCAGCATTAGTCCAGACCTGGAGGGATATCATATAACGTTACATTTTTATGGTTTATTCACATTTTAAACAGAGGTAGTTCATTAATACCAATACTTGAATTATTTTCCACCTTCTTCAGATAGTGATGCTTCAGCTTTTTCCCCGTTACCCCGGCCTTGCGGTCCGGGTCATACGGGGTGCAATATCACATTGTTACTAATATAATGTTGCCGTGTTGGCATCTCGGGTTTAGCTCATCTCCGACTTTCTCATGGGAACGCGCTTGCAGCGGATCTGCCAGGGCTGCTGAGGCGGCAGAGATGCATGAAAGGCCCTCCAAAGGTGGGGGCCTCGTTACAGTGTGCTGAACTCACACCATGTTTGCTATGCAAGATGGCGTCTAGGCCTAACTTAATTTTTGGTAAATGTACGGACAGGGTACGTGTGGGCAATGTCGTCGGTGGGTGAATCCTCCTCCACCTGGGCCCGGGTGGCATGAGGGGGCGCCCACCGAGTCATGGTCCTCACCTGGGGAGGAAGCTGTAGGTGAGGAGGGCCTCGTGGCCATTGCTCCCCTACATAAGCAACATAGTGTTTTCAAAATGTGAGCATACATAAAGAGAGAAGACGGCAGAGGGGTAGAGAGGGTGGTTTTGGATAGCACTCAGGTAGTGTAGACCTAAGATAGAAGATTCCACTGTATGTTAGGCAATGTAAATCAGACAGTGGTCAGGCTGCACAGAAGGACAATTCCGAATGTCTGCATTGTGCTGGGTCTACTCATTTCAAGGTGGAGAACATGCTAGAGAGCCTGGAAAAATGTGCGCAAAAATAAAGCGTGGTGGGCTGGATGAAGCGAGGATGCAGTGTATCTTAACACAGTGACGACAAGAGTTTGAATATGGATCTAGAATGCCAGTCCTGACTGTGCTTGGTCACTACAGACCTTCACAAGCATTTTGTACCAATTGAGGGGTGGGAGAAAAGAGACTGAAGGACCTTCTCCATCAGTCTTCTGGATAAAGGATGCACTGACACATCCATGGACATTGCCCCTCCCACATGATTCATTCTATTTCTGATTCCCTAGCCTGTTATCAGGAAAGTTAGGCAGGATGACAGACATGGTTACAGATAAGACACTTCTGGAACAAGAGACAACATTTTCCTCTTTTATAACTGACAAGCATGGATGGTCTAATGCAGCTGCTTATATCTCCATCTCCTATGAAGTCGCCCCTGGTTCTGGGGACCTCCCATTGGGTGTCTTTGGCTGAGAACCTGAACTAAAAGGTTGCCTGGGCATGAGGTCATCACAAGAGGCGCAAGAACTACAGACACCGAGATAGACCTCCATGTTAAAAGCATACAAAAAGCACTGGCCTTCCTATTCTTTAGGAAGCACAGCTAGTAAACCATGCCTTTGTTCTGGTAGCAAATGAGTAATTTTGGACTTCGTCTATGAAGTTATTTGGATGGAATTAGCTATGGCTACGCTTAAAAATCCTGTGGCCGACTGTTAAGGATTGTTGGGACGCCAGGAGATATGTGGAAAGAGCTGGAGTAATAGGTTTTGCATCTTTAAGATTTTTGAAATTCAGAGGGCACACAGGAAGCCATTACATCAGTCTGAGGAATTGGGGAGATTGGTGCTTTTCTGGCTGTGGAACAGTTTTTGCATTCAGGTTCAACATTGTCATCCTCTGTATGGATCAGACTTTTATCCAAAAGGTGGGCACAGAGTTACATGTAAAGCAGGAGGTGGTCCTGCTGTTGCCACATCTCAATCTTGACTCCAAGGGTAGGCAGAGAGTCCCCCTTTAGAATGTAGCCAGAGCCCTGCAGACTTATAAAGTTAGGATAGGGCTTGGATAGTGGGTTCCTTGTTCACCACATCTGGTGGAATGCAGAGGCAAGAAGTTGTCCACAGTAACCTCGATTCACTGGATCAGCACTTGCTATGGGCTAGAGAAGTTGCTCTACCTAGAGCTTTTGTGGGGCGATCCACTCAAGCACTTGACAGTCTTCTGAGCATAACCAAAGTGTTCATAAAGAACATATGCCATGCTGCCACTTGGGCACTTCAGTACATCAGTTACAGTCTCATAAAGAAAGCCCAAGCCCCAGACAGCCCCAGCCCCAGATAGTCACGGAGTACAAAATGTACAGTGGGCTTGCTGCTCATTTCACAACTTACTGCAACATTAAAAGGTGTGTAACCATGAACAGTATATACTCAAGTGAGGCAGCCGCAGTACTTGGAAGGGAGGATAACATGGCTGCAATATCTGTCACTCAATTGGAGTCCGGAGACCTATTTCAGGAGATAATGGTGTGCCGCGCTAAATTTTACAAGAGGGCTTGAGAGTGGAATCCAGGTCTCAGGATAAGAATTGGCTTGAGAATGTATAGTTGGAAATGCAGATATTCTTGGAGAATTATTAATATAGGATATTAATATCTTACTAATTCATGGCTGTGCTAATTCCAAAAATGACGGATGTGTTCTTGTAAAACGTCTCTCATAATAGTCTTCCCTCCTGCAGTAGTGATTATTTTTAGATTCCTCACAAGTCTTGGTTTTTTCCCACATAACCTCAGAAATTAGGGGGCCAGTTTTAATGTCCAAATCATAGCCTTATTTTAAAAAATGGGCTAGATTAGATTGAATAATTTTTAACGTATCCATAGATTTATAATGTACTCGAGTGACATTAGGATTTTCACACGTCAATGGCTCTACAAAATTGAAGTCTCTTGAATTCAGAAAACGCATAGGTGGTATTAATTGCAGCAGGTATAATACATCTTAACAATTAATGATCTTGCTAAGCTCTTCTGCAAATAAGCATTTCATCATAAAGGTTTTGCATTGCCAATACATCCAACACTGTTCTGTTTCGCTCCAATGTTCGTTTTCTTTTTTAAGGCTATCTTTACCATTTGAAATAGTAATCTCACCAGGAGCATCATCATCAGGCAACGTCCCCGGAGTGAATTCTGCGATATCGCCTCGTTTATGGGAGCCCCCTGATCTAGTCGTCATGTAGCTGTGAAGTACAGCAATCTCTTCACTTTCAAGGCAAATACGCTCAGATTCCTTACTTCCAATAGGAGAGGCCGACAGCTTCTGGCTTGCACTTGGAGCAGGAATCTCCTCATCAGCACATTCTCATCTTCTTTTGTTTGAATCAGTAATGATAACTTCATTCTCTGTGACAGCATTGTTTTTTTGCAATGAATAACACAGCTCCAGCAGTGAGGTATTATCAATTGAAGAGAACTTTGTACTGTTACTCTCCCTCAGTTCTTCTATAAACTGAAAGGCAGACTCTGGAAATAAGTACTAAAGAGGTTCTGTACATTTTGTTTGATAAAAAGTAATTTGAATGGGCCAAAATTAAGAATACTTAAGATTCCAGGATTTTCAGTTCCCACCCGGGCAAGAAAGACATAACCAAAACTGCATAGAGTGTCAAACACTGAAAGTGTATGCCACATACTTATCAGCTTTCATTTGTTTTGGAGCAGTAAGGAGACCTTTTGGGTATGGGAATATTAGGTCGGCTTTTGGGTTCCCTTTTAAAAGAAAAAACACAACAAAGGTTGAAGGACCACTTACTTGCGGGAAGAACATCTTCATGGTCACTGCTTGTGTTTAGAGCTGGATCGCAATCTTTTTCTCGCTTTCTTTTATTCATCTTATGGTGGTGTAGGTGTCAAACAATTAGAGTGTAGCCTGTAAAACATTGAAATTAAATGTAGTTATGCATCTGTGACATTAAGGTTATATCATTTTTGTATGAGCTGTAAATAAACCAGAGGTGGTCCAGGTCTGCCAACACGTACACCCATTAGGTACCGGGCGTTAATGAGACAGAAATCCATCAATTCCTATGACTCAATGCCTTTTTAGATCTGTCACCTAAAACAATTGCTAATGCCACCGCCATGTATGTGTGTGTCGAGCAGCAATAGCATGAAACATTATAGATCGCACTGGATTTACTGAGGAAACAAATGGGTCGAATACATCGGTATTCCTGCATCTACGAACAAACTTCATACTCCATCAACCAGCTCCACATTGTCAATCCATGTAAATTGATTGAAAATTACGATCCATGCAATGGATTGCGTGGATCGTAATTTACTCAAACAGATCACGTCTCCACCACTAATGTATGGTCTGACCATTTTACCAGGTCATTGAAAATGACAAGGTACAATAAATAAATGTTAACTGATTTCATTGTGCCACAGTGTCCCAAAATTAGGCGAGATCATTAAATGCACACAACTTTAACACAGTAGGCAGTCAAAAACCGCCAATAGTAAGATAATCAAAAAAGGTCTACAATTTCTTGGAGGTAAACACATCAAAGCAAATACTGCCATGGCTTTTATGAGGAGAAGATAAGAGGTCATGTTTAACTTTGCATGTTGTTACCACTTATAGTAAAAAAGTCAGTTCTTCGTGATCTCAAGTTATATAAATGTGTGTGTGTACTGTGTAAATTCACAGGATCTCGTCACTTCTCCCCAAAGGGGAGCCCTTCCCTGTGAGGCTAGGGAGTTGAGTCCGCTATGCAACATCCCCTTAGGGGTGGCGGTAAGTGGGAACTCATAAGGAGAGACTCTGCTCTTATGGACAAGGACTCCCGTTCCGTGAAGGAACTCCCTCTTGTTCCACTCTCCCATGAACCATTCAGACCATCACTGCCACAGAAGTCACATACAGAAGAAACCACTGTGTGTTATTGTAATACCACTGCCAATACTCTAACCCAATAAAGGTGCCCTGCGAAGAAGAGTGGCAGAGTAATGCTGATCATTTATCCATGGCAAGTAATTCTGGAGTAATAAAGAGTACTTCAGGGAACGAGAAGGACAAGGATTCTTTGCTGGGGAGGATCAAACTCAGGTGGTTAAAAAGCAAAGAAGGACTCGCCTTAGAGTCGAGCCTCGTTCACTGAGCAGGTGAATCCTGGGTAGTACAAATCTGGGAGAGAGAAGCCATGGCATTTCGGGAAGTCTCCAGCCGAGAGGACGTGAAGAGTGAAGAAGGAAAATGGCACTAGCTTGTGTGTGGCAAGCACTGGCAGGTGGTGGTGTGACCTCTGGGAGCTGCACCGTGTGGTCCAACAACAACGCCGAGACCATCCAGCAGAGTAGAGTATGGTAATTGTCTCGGGAAGATAGCTCAGGGTCAAATCGCTCACCTTTGAAGCAAGACGACGTGGAGCAACACAGGTTTGATCCCTGGGTCGCGCTTAGAAACCTCTGGGTATTAGGTGTGTTATAAATAACCAATTTTAATTATAATTCAGTGCTCCACATAGAGCAGAGAAGGAAAGGAAGGCGCTGGAAGCGCTTTCTGACACGGCATGATCCTGAACCCTCGCGAAGAACCGGGGACGCACTCCTATCCTCTACAGGTATCAGGAACGACAGGAGAACCAGGCGGGGCCCCAGGGAGACGCTAAGAAGTAAATAAAAGCTTTGGATAAAGGCACTATATAAATAACACATCATTATAATTATTAAAGACCATCACAAATATAGAAATGGTCATCATACTCGTCCCAGCAACTTTGACTGTGATAACGAGTATAACGTAACCATGAACAAAGTAAAGCATATAACAGGTAAGATTTAAATTTGTATGCTAAATCTCCCTCACATGTGAGACTCTCCGAACTTTTTGCTGGACTTGTGGATTATCTTGCCTTGTTCCTGAGTGAGTGGGAACATTTTACCCAACTCGCCCTACTTTTACTCTGTTTATGAATAACACAGCTCCAGCAGTGAGGTATTATCAATTGAAGAGAACTTTGTACTGTTACTCTCCCTCAGTTCTTCTATAAACTGAAAGGCAGACTCTGGAAATTACTACTAAAGAGGATCTGTACATTTTTTTTTTATACAAAGTAATTTGAAGGGGAACAAATGAAGAATACTAAGATTCCAGGATTTTCAGTTCCTGTTAATGGGTGCCATGTTTTATATTCTCCATAGTGTATTTTGTATTTTTGAAACTATCCTTTTTGATAACCTACATTTTATTGTTTCAGCACACCGCACTTTCGTTGCAGTGTTGCTGGGCTGGCCTTTGGAATCCCTTTTTATTTTCTCTGGCTTTCCTTGTGTGAACTACTCTTCCCAAGGGTAGAGAGGGATTGTCATCCCCTTTACATTTTGAGAGATGAGCACACCCCACCTTACGTGGAGTGCTGGGGAGTTACACTGTATCACCTTTCCTACTGTTTCAGTAACATTTGTGTTACTGTGACAGGCTTACAATTGTGGCTGGTGGCAGTGTATCTACTTTTATGACATATGTGATTTTTACTTGCAGGCTAAATCAGCCGCCGTAATGCACAGGAGGGTCACCATTCTGCCAAAAGTGGGACTTCCTTCTTTTTTTCATCATTTTTTGTAAGATTGTCCATTCTTGGTCCTTATTCTGCATTGGTCGAACGACGTATTTGAGGACACCAAGGCTGACATGTATTACCTTCATGATTCTTGACATCACTGGTATGATGTGGGAGACTGGCACGGGTAAGGCCAAGTCGCAACCAGGTTAGTTTAACTCAGACTGTACAAAATCTAAGTCTAATTTGCTTGCTACCTTGAAGAATCCCCTTTCCACCAAACGAGACATAGTTACTGCCCGGGCCACCTATAAGAAGGTTATTGCCTGTAGGAAAAATGAAATCGAAGAAGAGACACAGGAGGAGTGGGTTAACTCTTCTGTCACAAATGATACGCAACTCTTCTGGTATATAGCAAATAATGGGCGATTTTATGAATGTAGGTCAAGCAGCAAAGAGGCTATGGCTTCTGATCAGGCATGGGTATCCCACTATTCCGCGATATATGGTATTGGTCAGCTGGGTGTGGTTGCTGAACGACCACGAAACATGGACCCCTTGCAGTCATCATCCTTAACAGAAGGAAACCTTGTTTTTTCAGCAATAAAATGCCAAGCTGGATATAGGGACCTAGGCCTGGATTATGTTTCAGCTGATCTGTTTTTGTCAGACCTTTTTTCAGGACATTTTTATTGAAGTTTGCTTGACATTTTTTGCAGTGGTTTCCATGTGTATTTTTGCATTGTTTGTACGGTTTTATGTTGTTATGTTGGTTTTATGTTGTTAGAATCTTATTTTTGTGATCTGGAATTATGTTGTTCATACTGCTATTATCATGGGAATGTTTTATGGGAATATTTTGTATTCCCAAAAATAAACTTTACAAACATGTGGTTTCGCAGTGCCTTGCAACTCTGTGACTCAGCATTTCAGAGATGGTCTGCCAATGACGGACACCTCCCCCAAGCCATTATTTGCTACATGTCACTGTCCTATATGGTTTCAGTGAATCATTTTCACCAAGGTTGGCTTAACAAGTTTGGTTGCGCATTGTATTTATTTCACTGAGATTGGGGCATCCACCTGAGATACATTTATGAAGCAATGGTTGTAAAACCGACTCTCGCTCATATTAATTAAGCATTATCATCAAACTTTGCACTCCAAGTGCCTGCCAGTGTTTTTTTTAAAGCAGTCTTCTGAGACTTACAGTCTTCTGGTGAGATGAAAATGTGTTAACCAGGTCTGTCTTCAGCCACTCCATTTATAAGCACTCACCACTACCCCCTCACTCTCTACATCCATCCGCCCTCCCCTCTCTACACCTACCCACCCACCGTACCATCTCTCTCTACACCCAAAATTCTGCGCCCACTCTGCCACCTCCCTCCTCTCTCTACACCCACCCTACCACCACTCTATACGCCCACCCTACCACCTCTCTCAACCTTTACTACCACCACTCTCTACCCCCACCAACCCTTCCACCACTTTCTACCCCCACCCACTAAACCCCCACTCTCTACCCCCACCCACCCACACTACCATTAGCCAGTGAGACCTATAGTAGTGGAGGGTTATTAGGTAGTGATAGGCCAGGAAACGGCAACGATATTGAATAACTCCCAAAATCCGATAGGTTCATCCCTTTAAATACTAAACTCCCTGTAGATTCAGAGTTAGAGGAGCAGGAATCTATCCAACGAAGGGGAAGATACAGAAGGAGATTTTCAATTTTCTTCTCGTGACCTACAAGCAAAGTACAAAATGAATCCCTTGGAAAGTCGACTGGAATGCCTGGGTGAACATTCAAATCCAGGCAGCTCAAAGGTTTCAAGAAGGGCTAGACCTGAGGACTGTTAGACAACAACACCCTATCCTTCCGCATTGCATTCTTCAACCCTATAAAGATGGTGAGGGCTTGGAGGTGTTTTTATACACTTTGAGCGACTCTTACCAATTTGAGTGGAACAAAGCCTTAAAAACATGTTATTAGCACCCCTGGCTGAGAGGTGACTGACAAGCCTCATATCGACACTCAACCCTCAATGGACTACCTCGTTTGCCGAAATTAAGGAGGGGCTCCTAAAAAAGCTGGAGAGAGAAAACTTTTATAGGGAAAATATAAAGATTTCCCGAGTTTCAATAAATTGTTGAAAACACCTACCCCTTAAGTGGCATGGACGAGTATGCTTGGCCTTTTTGCATAGACTTGCATAATAGCCTGGCACTTAAGGGGTATACCTGGGAGGAGGATTTCAATAGAACAGAACAACCCATATGGGACTGGGGGACCAATAAAGTAGTCCCACCAACCATAGGTCATTGTTTTGGAAATCAGGGCTTTTCTGAAGGGGACGGTAGATTCATAAGGGGATGCTCATGTGACGATTCACAGGATTGAATCACTTCTTACCAAAAGGGAGCCCTTCCCCATGAGGCTAGGGAGGTGAGCCCGCTACACAACATTCGCCCAAGGGGTGGTGGTAAGCGGGACCGTACAGGGAGAGACTCCCCTTTTGGGTACAAGAACTCTCGCTCCGTGAAGAAACTCTCTGCCCCACTCTTTCATAAACCATGCAGACAATCACTGCCTCAGAAGCCACATACTGAAGAAACAACTGTGTGTTATTGTAATACCACTTTCAATACAAGTGCACTGGGAAGAAGAGTGGCAGAGTAATGCTGATCAATCCTCCAAGGCAAGTGGACACCACTGTGAAGAATGAGGGGTCTGGATCACATGATCACAACAGATGACCCCCTATTTATTTTTTCCTCAGTTTCCCCTGATAATCCCCCGACAACTACAGCAGTAATCTCACACTAATTACTGCTAAAAAATTAAACAGTTCTCACAGGCGCTCCCCGGTGTGCCTCTTTCCCTACGTCTCCCCAACCACCTCAGTTGATTATTATCCCACTGACGCCCTGCCATGCAATATCAACCTTCTTCCTCAACCAAATAGTTTTTAGGCGGCCTTTTTCGGTTTCGTGTTTCTGATAACAATGCAGCAATCACCTTCAGGACGTCCAAACTGATGCTTAATGTTGGCGATAACAACTTGACAGCTCCTTCTACAATAATCGGTTCTTCCTTGTTTGCAGACCAAAAAACATGTGTTTCGTCTCCACGAGACTTTGTGGAATGGTGGTTAAGAAACTCCTACCAGGATTCCAAGATGGCCGCCGACACCAGGTAGACGTGTGTCGATGGCACTCCAGAACCTCCAACTCACTTAAGCGGTTCCACCACCCCTTATGGGCTGAGGAACTCATTAAAACAGCGGCCGGCACTTCCCCGTACTTTCGAGCACCAGTAGCTGCTATAGCACCCAGTAGGAGAAGGGGAAACTACCGCGGCGCAAGGAGATGCATCAGGCCTACTGTGCTGGGCACGAGAGGGGGCGGCGGCAGGCGGGACGAGATCGCAGCCCCGTTCCTGTCCCCCCGCCGGGCAACGGACAGAGTGGTGCGGCTTCGGGGGAGCAGACGTGCTCTTGGCCGCACAGCGGGCTCTCCCGCCGACCATCGGATGGGTGCGGCTGGCAGAGCCTGCGCCCCTCGGGGGGCTGCCTGGATCGGGCCCGCCGGGGAGGAGGAGGAGACCCGGGTCCCTGGGAAAGGAGGCACCCTCGAGACACACCGGCAGAGCTGCTGTCGGTCCTGTGGCGGAGCCTCGGACTGGAGGGCCGCGGGAGCCGGGCGCACGCCAGGAGGCCCGCGCAAGTCCTTTGGAACGGCGGCGATCTCCGGGCAGGAACGCCGGCCCGTGGAGCGGGGTGCAGCCCCGGGCGGCGAGAGGACAATACCAGAGCAGTGCGGTGAGCGGCAGGAGAGTGGGGCCGGATGACATCGGCCCTTAGGGGCCTCGGGGGGCACCAGGAGGGAGATCCCCCACAGCCTGGTGGAGCGGAGCCTCGGGGGGCAGGGGTGACCTCCACCAGGACTGACAGGACCCCCCCTGTTTTCAGGTTTCTTCCCCACGGCAACATCCAACGACACAGTGGACTGGGGCTCCCTTGTATGCTGGGCTGCTGGGCTAACATCGGCTCCCCCCATCTGATGTGGAGCCGGGCTACATATACCGGCCCGGGCCCGCGTGGCCTCATTGATGCACTGTCTTAATACACGCAAACTCAACAGGCCCTAAGGCAACGTTAAGCACTGCAAGGCTGGGGATTCAGGCCTGGTCAGGGACAGCAAGGCAAGGGATTCAGGCCTGGTCAGAAGCAACTCCCTGGGGAGGCACGGGCAGGATCAGAGGGGATCTCCCTGTATACAAGCCACAATTATGGCGGCTAAAAACAAGAGCAAGGCCAATAAAAGCGGTCAGTCTCAGGCGGACGCCCCAGGCCCCATCATAGCCCTCTGGGCAAGCAAGGACGCAGCCGAGGAACGCAGTGCCGCACAGGGGGGGGAAGTATGGAGCAGGAGCACGTTGAGACCCCGGAAGCGTCTGCACAAATCTCACGCCAGGATCTGCATGGGGAGCTGCTCTCACTTCAATCATCTTTAGGGAAAACCTTCCAAGAGCAATTTCAACTAATGAGGTCTGACATCAACCAGGCGCTGGCCGAAATTAAGCAGGAAGTGAGTCAATTGGGGGAGAGAACGGACATAGTCGAAAAAGGCCTGCAGGAGATAGGCAGAGAGGCTACGGAGAACAGTGAAGCAATCGAGAGGCTCGACATGGCAACGCGGAACTTGGAAATAAGAATGGAAGACATGAAAAACAGGTCTCGGCGGATCAACATCAGGTTGAAGCTCCTGCCAGAGACGGGGCAAGATAGGGACCTGAAGGAAACGGTTCAAGGATTTTTTGCAGAGCTACTGGGCGAGCCTTCACCTGATCGGATCGAGTTGGACAGGGTTCACAGAGTGGGCTTCCTCAATAGGAACCCGAAGTCTAGGCCACGGGACGTGTTAGCTGCGTTCACAAGATATGCTCAAAAAGAGGCAGTACTCAAGGCCGCTAGACAAAAAGAGCCGATATCCTTTAACGACAAACGTATTGAACTATACCAGGATCTCGCCAGGTGTACCCTGCTCAAGAGGCGACAATGGAGCCCCCTCACCCTGAAGCTTAAAGAAAAGGGGATTAGATATAAGTGGACCTTCCCCTTTGGGCTTGTCTTCGAGTGGGCTGGTTCTCAGAAGCGGATAACCACAATGCAGGAAGGAGCGGACATACTTCAACTGGAACTGGATCAAGAGCTGTTCGGGGAATCGAGGGTGGCGGGCCCGAGCGGCTCTTCGGAGGCGGGAAGTGGGATCCGAACCAGGCCATGGAATGGTCACTGGTCGGCGAGGGGAAAAGGAGGAGGCCTGTGCGGCGGAGGCCCCCCCGGGAAGGGAGTTGATGTGGAGCCCGCGACAGTGGAGTGATCCGGAGCAGAGGAGAACTGATTGGGTATTTGAATAATCTCAGGGGGTGGTGGACACAAAGGCTGTTTTTGATCACAAGGAGGAGAGAGGGTGCTAAGAGCAAACATCATGGGATCACCAAGGGCGAGGAAGTCTAGGGGGGGAGGCGGGAAGACCAAGTGTTAAGGTCATTAGGGGTTGGGAGGGGGGGGCGGTAGAAAGGGGGAGGAGGGAGGAAGGGATCCTCAGGTGCTGCCCGAGGGGCGAATTAGAAGTGGTCCACGCACCCGGGTAACAGACATAGGGCAAATGGGTGGGGGTGGGGAGTTGCTGGGGGGACTTGAACGGCGAGTGTCTAATCACAATTCAAATGGGTAACACATAATGTTAGGGGCCTCAACACCCCGCTGAAAAGGAAAAAGCTGGAGCAATTTGCGAAGCGGGGAAAACCGGACTTTCTGGGATTACAAGAGACACATCTGCTTCGCAAGGACCAGAGTCGCTTAAGGTTGAGAGAGTTTGATCAGGTGTTTCAGGCGTCTGGTCCAACGAAATCGGGGTGGGAGGTGGCGCTGGCCATCAGGGGCACAGTGAACTTCCGTTTGGGAGACACCGTAAAGGACAAGGGGGGTAGGTTTGTTATGGTAAAAAGGCACAATCGCGGAGGAGATGTATACAATAGGGGTGATTTATGCGCCCAACACAGGGCAGGACTCCTTCCTCTGCGATCTCATGGGGAAAATAGGTGACTGGGTAAGAGGCCAGATAATCATAATGGAGGACCTGAATATAGCATGGGACAAGGTTAAAGACAGGTCAGGGGGGACCAAAAGCCGTGGGGGAGGGGCGGTAGCCTCGGCGGGACTGCGGGACAAAGTGGAGAGGGTAAGGTTGAGGGATGTCTGGAGGGAATAGAAAGGGGACGAGGAGGGCTACACATTCCTTTCCGAAGTTCATGGGACCCAGTCCAGAATTGACTACATCTGGATCTCGGCCAATCTGGTGGGTAAGGTCAAAGAGATAGAGGTTGGGCGCATGGGAATAGCAGATCATAAAATATTGTCGATGCAGCTGGAACTGGGAAAGAGGGGGAGGGGGCTGTGGGGTTGGAAATACCCGGAACCCCTGCTGAGGGACCCTTTGGTAAGGGAGGAGATAGAGGGTAAGATGAGAGAGTTCATTGATAACAACAAGAGAGGGGACACGGGTGAGGATATAAGATGGGACGCGGCCAGGCCCAGGAGAAATTCCTGGAAAGGGTTAACCTGCGTAAAATTGAGGGGGGCGCCCAGACTGGTTTACAACAAAAGATAACGGAGGAGGAAGTGAGGGGGGTTATTCGGAAGCTGCCCGCAAGGAAGGCCCCTGGCCCTGATGGGTACACTGCGTTCTTTTATAAGACCTTTGCTGGAGTGCTGGTTCCATAGTTGACTTACCTTTTCAACTCTTTTTTAGGTAGTGGGCAAATCACTCCGTCCATGAAAGAAGCCAAGATTTCTCTGATTCTGAAAGCGGGCAAGGACCCTCTCGAAAGATCATCCTATAGGCCAATAGCGCTTATTAATGTAGACGCCAAAATCTACACTAAAATCCTGGCGAATAGGCTCGAGGGGCTTCTCCCAGATCTGATCCATCAGGATCAGGCGGGATTCGTGAAGGGGAGGCAGACAGCGGACAATATTAGAAGGGTGGCCCATCTGGTGGAAAAGGCGGAAAAGACTCGTACCCCGGCAGCACTTCTGTCCTTAGACGCTGAAAAAGCATTCGACCGGGTGGAGTGGTCCTTCCTTTTCAAAACCATGGAAAAAATGGGGTTAGGCGGCGCTTATTTACAGATGGTCAAGGCGAACTATGAGGGTCCGCGAGCGAGGGTGGTGGTTAATGGGACTTTGTCTAGATCATTCCAACTCCAAAGAGGTACAAAACAGGGATGTCCCTTATCGCCCCTGCTCTATGCGGTTTACTTGGAGCCCCTCCTGCAGGCCATTCGGGAATCTGAAGGAATACAGGGAATACCGTTTGGGGGTAGGCAGCACAAGGTGGCGGCCTTCGCGGACGACATGTTGCTTGCCCTGACCAATCCCATAGAGTCGAGTTTGCAATGCAGGCTATTACTAGAAGACTTTGGGGAAGCATCAGGATTACGCATTAATATGCATAGGTCCGAATTGATGGACCTGACCTTGGCAAGGGAAGAGAGGGAGGAGTTAAAGGGGACGACGCCCTTTGCCTGGCGACCAGGGGGAATTACGTACTTGGGGGTGAGAATCACTCCGGCTCTATGAGGATGGTATGCAGCAAATTACCCCCACTCCTGCAAAGAATTAAAAAAGACTTCCTTAAATGGCGGAACTTGCGGATCTCCTGGTTGGGGAGGCTAGAGGCACTTAAAATGGTCACCCTGCCGAGGCTGCTCTAGCTCTTCCAGGCTATCCCTCAAGCAGTCCCAGCCAGCTTCTTTCAGAAGCTGCAGGTGGTAACAAACGAGTTTATATGGGAGGGAAAAAGGGCAAGGGTGAGTAGGATTCAACTCATGGCCCCTATCACCAAACTAGTTGCAGATAATTGGGACAGACTGGTCCAACGTAAGGAAATCACAACCTACCCATCCCCCTTCACCCCCATCTTCAATAATAAAGACTTTACCCTGGGGTTGGAAAGAGGGGCATTCCGGTACTGGCGGGAGGGAGGCTGCCGTTGGATGAGGGACATGTTTATAGGAGGGGAGATCAGCTCTTTTGTAGATTGTAAAAGGGATTTCGCACTGGGGGAAGGTGAAAGGTTGAGATACTCACAGCTGCGACACTGGCTTCTATACCCCATAAACACGGAGGCGGCTACTAGATCACCGACCCTTTTTGAGAAATTCCTGATGACCAACGACGGCTCGAAATGCCTTATTTCGCAGCTTTATAAGATCCTAGATGAGGCTACCCCGAGGCCGCAATGGGCATATATGGGAAGGTGGGAAAAAATTCTGGGCAGGGAAATAGAGAAGACGGAGTGGGAAAATCTATGGAGGAAGATCCCTAAACTAGCGAGAGCCTAGCAAACCCGGGAGGCCTGGTATGAGATATTATATGGGTGGCACTATACTCCAGCTCGGCTGCGTAGGATCTACCCAGATCCGTCGGGAATTTGCAAGAGGGGATGCGGCCAGGAGGGCACTGCGGAACATATTTGGTGGAGATGCCCAAAAATAGCCCTGTTCTGGGGAGACATTAAGCAGCCGATGGAACAAGTGTTTGGGGCAGAGGGAGGCATACCCCCGGAATGGTCACTATTAGGCCTGAGGCCAGCAGAAGGGCCGGCGGGTTGAAGGGGCAGGGAAAGAGCGAGGGTGATGCTCACTCTGGCAGCAATGGCAATCATAGCCCAGAGATGGAAGAGCTCGAACATACCGATGTTTCAAGACTGGTTGCGTAAAGTCTGGGAGATAGTAGCGATGGAATGGGCCTCTTACGCAATGAACAATACAATACAGAACTTTGCAGGCGAGTGGGGTGAGGTCCTTTCCTTTCTCAGAGATGATTTCAGGATCGGGTGGCGCCCGCAACATTTAAGGCTTTTGGATCTGGAATGACCCGGAACAGACACTTTGTGGTGACAGGGAGCTACAGAGACTTTGAAGCAGCACCAGGGGGAGGGGGGCAGGGAGGGAGGGGGGAGTTATGGGGATTGTTAAAGTTGTTGAAAAATTCAATAAAGAGAATTTAAAAAAAAAGAAACTCCTACCATAACAAGCAGATACAAGGCAACTAAAATAGATAATGGGCCTCATTATAAGTTTGCCGGTCCGGGAACGGTACCAATAAACTTGCCGGTACCGTAGTTCCCGGACCGGCAAACTACGAGTTTTGTTCGCAAGTGCCTTTCTGCCCGCCAGGTCTGACCTGGCGGGCAGAGCGGCACCCGCGAGCACAGCATGTCGCATGCACCGGCACCGTTTAAAAACGGTGCCGGTGCATCCGACCTCCCCATTCCCATGGAGCCCTATGGGGCTCAATGCCCTATGGGGCTCAAATGGGAGTGGGGAGTATGCCATACCGAGACCCGCGAAAGGGCAATTATCGGGTCCGGCAGGGCCGTAATGACCCAGTAATTGCCCATTCGCAGGCGCCGGAAATTTTCGGAAGTTTGGCAGCAGCCTGCTACCGCCAAACTTCTAATGAGGCCCAATGTCTATGTAACGTGGTGAAAGGGACCATTTACAGTACACTTGGCAGGAGGTGTACAGTAAACCATCCCCAGCTACATTTTTTGGAGGCACTGTTGAAATCACCCTTAGTGTCCCTATACCTACCCTGCTTACCTGTCCCCTTCCTGTCTGCCATCTTAGGGTTTAATGCATTTATTGCTAGTGTAAGCTTCCATTCATTCATCTACAAGTTATTTTAAATAGGGATTGATGTGTACGTATTTTGATCATTGTGTTGTGATTTATATCAGATTCACAACACGCCAGACAATCAGAAACCATCCTTATGGACCAGCTTCAGGAAGTCAACTGGGCTGGGGGTTCACCTGCAAACACAAGCAGTGAATTTGGAGCTGTCTCATGGGAGTGCACGCCTCCATCGAGTGCTTCAGTTGTTGGAGGCCCTAGTGTCCCACACCAGCCGGGTGAAGTGCTTGGGTAAAGACCCTGGCCTAGCTTGGTCCTGCTTGCTAGACTGATTTGGCCCCTGACAAGTTGACCCTGAGACATTACCCCTTACATACATGGAGGGGAGGAGAATTTAATGGAGGACAATTGCAACAATGCTGGAATAGGTGAAGAATAGGACACATAGCCAGAACATGAAGAAGTACAGGAGGCATGCAGCAAAATTGGCAAACTCCAAGAGGGTGGTTGGGCTATGCTCTGCAATATAATACAGAACCAGAGGAAGAGGAATATTATGCCAAAGATCACATGCAGGTTCAGACATATGTGCTGGAACCACAGCAAATACAGCAAGCACCATTACAAATTAAATCGCCACAATGGCAATCACAACAAGTACCCATGCAAGCACAACAGGTACAAACGCAGCCAGCACAGACACAGCAGACTATGGTACCACAATGGAATATAACTACAGGAGTCCAGAAAGCACCTGCACCCAAATTAGGGAATGTGACTGTGGCAGGAGGAAATCCTTTCACAGGTACAGGGATGAATTCAAGTCTGGATAGCAGATAGGTAGTCAGGCATGGAAGAGGAAGTAGGGAGAGGATCAGAGTGAAGTTGGAAGAAGAGTTGGGTGTCGTTTGTATAACAATGGAAGTGGGGGGAGAAAGTGGAATTACGGTGAGCAAGCAGGCGAGATGGACGTTAAAGAGCGAGGGTGAAAGGTTGGAGCCCTGGGGAACGCTACAAGTGGAGAAAGAAGTGGGAGAGGAGCAAGAGCCCAGGATAACCTCGGAGGAACGGTCAGTGAGGAAGGAGGTCAGCCAGTCCAGTGCCCGTTCCGAGATATAAGGGGATCATGGAGCCGTTTTGTGAGGATGGAGTGGTTAACCGTATCAAATGCAGAGGAGAGATCAAGTAGAATGAGAGCAGCGGGTGTGTTGAGTCAAGGGATGCAAGCAGTTCCTCACGGGTGTTCACGAGAGCAATTTCTGTGCGTCTGTAAGCTTGGAATGCAGATCGATGGTCATGTAGGCAACCAACTAGCTCAGTATGCTGGGTCAGTTGGGAGGGAGGACCAGCTTGTGCAGAGGTTTCCCAAGGAAGGGAGTGATAGAGATGGGGTGGTAGTTAGCCTGACACAAGGGGTCAGAGGAAGGCTTCTTCAGGAAGGGCGCACAAGGGAGTGCTTGAGGGAGGTGGGGAAAGACCCACTCAGGGAAGATCAAGGCTACTCCACCGCGGTTGGGATGAGGCTTTGAGATTATCTTGTAGCCGTCGGGGAGAATAGTGTCAAAAGCAGTGACTGAGCTGGCATTGAATCACGTCTCGGTGAGAGCGAGTACGTCGAGATCAATGTCTTCAAGGAGGAGGAAGATGTTCGAAGAATGTTTGATAGCGGAACGAGAATTAAGCGTGGCTAAGTGAAGCCGGTCACCAAGGTTTTTCGAGGAGGATACCAGGGGGGTGGTATGCCTGTCAGAAGTGGTGTAGGAGGAGATGAGAGATAGGAAGGTGGGGTAGCAGGAGCGGGAAGGAAGTTAATAATAGACAACAGGCATCTATCGAAGAGGAAGAGATTGGTTTGAGGGCCCTGAGCATGATAGTACCATTGTGATAGACAATAATGATGCACCTCAAGGATGAGAAGCCAGCCACAACTTCCCATCTAGTGCCACCATTAATGGGTGAGGAAGAGGAAGGAGAGAGTGTGGACATCAATTGTGGAGTCCATAGACCAGGAGAGGGGACAGAAAAGATGACATTACTTACAAGAGGCCCTTTGAGGGGGCCCGGCGTTCGCCTGCCGGCTCCGGGGGTTAATGCAGAGATAAACAAGGGCCAGACAATCAGGCAAGGGCAGCCCAGAGCAGTGCACATAAGCTGGTCGGTCTGCTTTGGCTGGCGGCCATTGTGAAAAGGCCCACGTGGACCGTGATGTAATAAACTGTGCCCCCAGAGAGTTAGGTGCAGCGGATAGCGGAAAGGTACTTGGCTCGTCAAAAAAAGTCAGCACTAGCTGCAAAGCACAAAGGGAGGCAGACAGATAAGCCATGGACGAGACATATTTCTTTTAAAGAAGAAGAAACCATCTGCAAGAGCCACTTATTGGACAATCTAAAAGTATTTAAAGTCTATATAAGGTAGAGGGAGCAAGTCTCTAGAGGCCAAGAGGAGAAATGACACTCAGTATAATTAAATCAAAAAGCAGGAAATAAGAGGCCAAAATGGAACATTTGTTGTCTCTTCACATGTGACTCGGAAGTCAAAGGCAATGGCTATTTATTAAGCCTTGGATGAAGATAGTGATGTGGTCGGACTGATGAGAGATGATGGACTAATTGGGAAAGTAGGGAGTAATCTGACGTGATTCAAGCACCTGAGTTTCGTTTTTCTTACGTGCTGCTAGCCGAGCCGAAAGTCCAAAGTTGGTGAGAATGCCAACCAATCAGTTGCTCTATAGGGCAACCTGCAATACAATGTTGCATAGACCAATTTGCGGCCATTTTGTTCGCTACAATCAGTATTATATGTATGTAGTGCTAGTTCGAGGTGTGTCTTACAAATAAGAGACAGCCTATGAAGTTCTAACCGGTATACATTCTATAAGTAGACATGTTCCCCATACCAATCCCTCCCGCTAATACGTTTTATGGTTTGCCATGTAGGATGACGTCATAGATTACGTATATTGTGGTATAAGACCTCTGTGTAATGAAGTTTGTGTATGTGTGCAAGCATCTGTCTGATGTCTGCCAGTTGACCCTGCTTTATTAAACTGAGAACAAAGTAGTTATTTGCATTATTCTGCGAGTCGTCCGGTTATTTGGTCCGAGATATTTATTGGTAATTCCATCTAGCACAAGAGATGCATCAAGATGCTAGAGCACACCATTCTTCCCCGCACCTGCGCATAAGTTACATAGCGCAGTGGTCAATGATGTCTTCACTCCCAAGAGTGCCCCTTCACTTTCCCTGCTGCATCCCCCACATTAGTTACATAATTTCTAGGTGCACCCCCCCCCGCTCCAATCTGCACCTTTACCGCATTCCCATCAGCAAACCGCCCCGCGCCAGCCCTGGAAGTTCTGCGACAGGTGTGGGCAGGCATGTTATCGTTTTTGTGAGGTTGCAGACTTTGAAGACCCCACCATGCACAAAAGGAGGAAATGCCAGAAAGGACCTGGAAGCTAAGAACCTGAATCGTCTTGTGTACTATGCTCCGACTGAGTAGAGATAGGGAACATCAAGTCTGCACAACCAGACAAGCCCAGGTCTGCAGTGACACCACCAGCGGACAAGTAATCTGGGAACCACCATCTACCAAGACCACCTGAGATGATGAAATCTCACTGCCAGCCAGGGCAGCACTTAAAGATCTTGGAGAGTACCTGAAAGGCATGTAGTTCAATCAGGCGACAACTACTACTGCTGGACAGTAGGCACATGCGCTTCTGGATAGTGGCTCGTTGGTAACCCTCCAAGTCTGAGCCGTTATACTTGACACACTAGGCGCATATCCCATTAGAACCCTTCGCTGGGCTGTACTTTCTCAGCATGGGAGACAGCTCATGAAACTAAATGGGTTGCATCTGGGTCAGATTTGTTTGGTTCAGAGATTCTTTTTTGTTGTCATATGTTGTAACAGTTTGTAGTCCTCCTGTCCTATGTTGTACCACTAAAACACATTGCATTTGCACATTCTGAATGTACCAATGCCTATTAAGAATGTTATTCTCTGTTTAGTCTGTAACCCTCCCTGCGTTGGAGCACTTTGAAACACTTGTTAAGTGTATAGGCGCTATACAAATGACAACTAAATAAGTAAGTGAAGTTTCCACACGATGTAGCTGAAGTCAGTGCCCTCCCATCGAAAACCTGGCTCTGTTCTGCAGCAGCTAGAGGGAAGAATTAAATTCCTCGATGTTCGACGCAATAGCTGCATTATGTCGGGAGATGGCTGGACTGCAATATGCCAGCATGCAGTCCATGCACCCCACAGGAGGGGAGTCGAGAGAGACACAGACACATGCTGATGGAGACACCAGAGCGTGGGGTCTCCCAGGGGTTTTACAGGTACAGTAGATCCTGGTGATGACAGGTCCAGTCATAAATGTGACCAATCGGACTGTGCACTTACCAGGATGCACAATCATCATACAGCTGAACCTGACTGCTTTTGCTAGTGATGTAATCCACCCATTCGGGGCACCACTGGTTCTGAAGACACTGAACTTTCGGAGATTCAACGATCTCGGAGGGAACAGCTGGCCCAGCATACCATGTTTTTCTCCACCAGCTCCAGGGACATCGGCAAGGCCCACGAAGTTGAACAACGGATCCGGTGAAAAACTGCCCAGTCCACAAGCTGCAGTTTTGGGCATTAAAGTGCGCTATTACAGAGAGGTTCCAAGATCACGTCTACAGCACCAATTTCGCGGTCAGGACGGATAACAACCCACTAATGTATGGTGTTTGAGGTCAGAGAGGATGGATGCTGCCAGACACAGATGGCTCGTCACATTGTCCAAATACTGTTTCAACTTACATTACTGACTTGGATTCACTAACACCAATGCTGATGCCCTCTCTCTGAGGCTTCATGTTCCAGCACAAAGAGAACGCTCTAAATAAAGGACATCATACTTTGGGGAGATTTCAATGGGATTTTAGATGTATTGTCCCATTTGAAGTTTGTAAATAGAATATAAAATGTGAAGGCAATTATTTCTATTGCATGAAGTGCAACTGCAACAAACCATACTGCTCAGGTTTAAAGAATTCGAACGTGGAATAACTACCTGGGCCGGATGAACATTTGTCAGCAGACGAGACTGTGACAAAGCTTAATGCTGCTGGATTCTGGGCCCTAGCAAAGCTAGTCTGAGCGTGCTCACTTCAAAACGCACACGTAAACACTGGAATTAAGGGGAAACCATCCAGCTAAGACAGCCTGTATCGTGCGCACAATAAAAAGCACATTTTTTGTCAGAATTGAAAACAGCGTTGTTGCAGTGAAGGCCTGGCCCTGTGAGTAGAAGCGAGGCCACCCTGACCGCGAGGGAGTTCTGAGAGGCCGCATCACACCTCTGATGTGAGCGAGGGTGGAATCATTTGTTTCGGTTGCCAGGCCTCGTATCTTTGTTTGAAAACTACATGAAATGAAACCCACTCTCTCACCTGTGCCTCGATATACTTTGCAAATCACCAGCCGATTGGTCGGAGCGAGGAAGCCTGGCAGCAAGAGCGTCACTCTCTTAAATGCCGGACAGGAAGAGGAATGGCGCCTGCCTCTTGCGACCTGGGAGCACGTGGCGGAGCGCGTGTGTCATGTGACCAGGCCTCTCGAGGCAGCTTGTGCACGCGTGGTGTCATGTGACCAGGCCTTCCGAGGCAGCCTGGGAGTGCGTGGCGTCATGTGACCAGGCCTCTCGAGTGAGAACGTCGCACTCACTAATGCCGCTGGGAGTGGGTGTGGCTATCCATAGAGGCAGGCCGAGAGGGGCGTGGCCTCTCCAGGGTCGCTCTCTCGGGCCACAGGAAGACAAGAAGGAGGCGTGGCCTAGCTAGGCACTAGGCCTGAGCCAGGGTGGTAGTAGGCAGGCGGTGAAGTAGGTGTGGCATAGCCAGACACGAGGCCTGAGCCAGGGTGGTAGTAGGCAGGCGGTGAAGTAGGTGTGGCATAGCCAGGCACGAGGCCTGAGCCAGGGTGGTAGTAGGCAGGCGGTGAAGTAGGTGTGGCATAGCCAGGCACGAGGCCTGAGCCAGGGTGGTAGTAGACAGGCAGTGAAGTAGGTGTGGCATAGCCAGGCACTAGGCCTGAGCCAGGGTGGTAGTAGGTAGGCGGTGAAGTAGGTGTGGCATAGCCAGGCACGAGGCCTGAGCCAGGGTGGTAGTAGGCCGGCGGTGAAGTAGGTATGGCATAGCCAGGCACTAGGCCTGAGCCAGGGTGGTAGTAGGCAGGCGGTGAAGTAGGTGTGGTATAGCCAGGCACGAGGCCTGAGCCAGGGTGGTAGTAGGCAGGCGGGGAAGGAGGCGTGGCCTAGCCAGGCACGAGGCCTGAGCCAGGGTGGTAATAGGCAGGCGGTGAAGGCCAGGGTGGTAGTAGGCCGGCCTAGCCAGGCACTAGGCCTGAGCCAGGGTGGTAGTAGGCAGGCAGGGAAGGAGGCGTGGCCTAGCCAGGCACTAGGCCTGAGCCAGGGTGGTAGTAGGCGGCCCATGGGCCTGATATAGGCTGGAATCATCCTATGTGGCATATTGATGGAACCAGGCGTTAGGTCGACCTGGAGGGGTGGCATATCCATCCGAGCAGGACTCAGGCAGTATGAGAGAGTGGCATAGACCAGATTTGAGGCGGACATGCACTGAATGTGCATATTAAACTCCATGCACTACTCATTTTTGTGTGCTCCCAAGTGTGGCTACACTATATTTCAAGAAGCCACGTTAACCCCCTGCACTCCAAAATCCTAACAAATATAAAGTGAATTTACAATTTGCTATAAAATCTATTTTCCTGTCAAGTACACATTCTTTCAGGGTTATTGTGTCCTCTTATCAAAGTGCTGTGCTTGTTTCACCCCACGTGTGTCTGCTGACTTCCATGGATGTGGGCCTGAGGAAGGCTGGGAGTGCTAGTGAAAAAGTCCATGTAACAGCAGATTGGGGCCAGCCTAGACATGGGTTTGGCAAGGGGTCGGAACTGCCAAGTCACATATCTAGTGTGACACACATTTTTTTACACACTATCGCAGGAAAATACAACACGCAGGAGAGGTGCCAGAGCAGAGGCAATAAAATATCTGAATCATAGCTCATACTCAATGTAACTGCTGCATAAACCGTTTTCCTTCAAGATACTGTTTTATAGCTCTGCTATCTTTCTCCTGTTGTTACACCCAGAAAATAAGATGAATCTTGCTGTCAAGGACGTGGGATTCAGCTTATGCCATCAGGTTTATTTAGCACAAGCCATGTCGTGCATCATACAACAAACACGAAGATGCCACTATAAGCCCTTTGCACAATCCGAATATACCTACCACCTGGTACCTCAACTCGTAAACCGATCTTAACCAGGGCATGCCCCTAGGTGGAGCCAGCACCTCTTGTATCTCTGTATAGGGGTGGTCCTTGTAGGAACTCGGGCAGTCTTAGTAGATAAACTATCCGTAGACTGTGAAAGACCTCTGTATCGTAGTCTTAACAAATCCCACTTCTCACATCACGTTTCACAGATGGTCATGAGAATGCTAATACTCAAGAAACGGATTGAGAGTTTTTATTTTACGAAACTTAATTGAGGCTGGTGATCTCTGGTTGAGCAACTCAAGAACTTTGTCTTTGCTTCAGCTTTCTCTCCTCCTCTCCCGTGCTGAATTCATGACTGAAACTGCACTGGTCACCTGGCTACCCTCTATTCTCGAACCCAGGTCCCCTCCCTGCCAGTTGCACACCTACTCTACCCCCCGGCAACCCTTACACTCTGGGGCGGTTTCTGTATCCCTAAAGCCCCTGAAACCTGATGTCTGCACTCACCCTTGCACCAGCCACCAGCTGACCGCACTTCTTATTTGTTGTTTTTATTTATTGTTTTATTTATTTACTGTTTATCCCTTGTACTGCACTTCAGCTCCCCCTTCACCCTCGCACTTTTCCCTCTTTCCCCCTCCCCTGCACTTGCATGATCTCAATGTCACCTCGCCTAGTAAGATCGTTGAGTCTGTCTTCCCTCTATTCCCCCTCCCATGCCTCATCACGCCTTGACACACTTCTGTATAGGTGCATTATAAATGCCATATCATATCATATATCTCCAATGCGCTTCCCTCCTCCCTAACCGAGGTTCATAGGTTGGTACTAGAGGTAACCCTCTCCTGGTAGAATATTAACTGAGGTGAGGGCCTAAAGGCCTTAGCATTCTCTCACTTACACCCTCTGGCATTTTCTAGTTAGATCCTAGACTGGGTCTCACTATGAGGCGTGATGTGTTTCAACCTCCCTGTTTCACTTGATCTCCTTGTTCCACACTCTCTTGTACCTGTCTGATGTTTCCCCTCGTTCTTCTATCTCAATCTTTACTCCTCCCATTCTCTGATTTCCTCACCCCCTCTCACCCTCTACCTCTGTCCCTTGATGTTCTTACACTCTTTCTGTCTCTCCCCCCGCCCTCGGATATTTATCACTCTACTCTTCATTCCTCTCTACTCTCCTCTACTCTCTACTTCCCTCTCCATTCTCTATTTTCCATTCCATTGCAGAGAGTACTCTACACACTGCTTCCGGTTGTGCCCCCTAGGCCCTTTTCTCTCGGTAGGTTCCGTCCCTTGTGTCTACTGCTGGTTTATAGTTGATTGTTTTTCTCTCTGCTTCTGCTGTGCCCCCTAGGCCTTCTACCTCTCTAGGCACCATCCCCCGGTGTCCATTGCTGGGTATTGTTAATTGTATTCTCTCTGCTTCTGCTGTGCCCCTGAGGCCTTTTTCCCTCTCTAATTTCCGTCCCCTGCGTGCTCGTTCCTACTGTTGAGTCTACATGCTTGTGTTTCTCCGTTGCTTCCCTACTGTGCTGCCCTCTGTGTCACCCCCCTGCCAAGACCCCACCCGGTGCAGCCTATTTGGCGTAGTTCTGTGCTGTGTTTCCACTCCTCTCCTCCCCCTCATCTTTTTCCCTATCCTCTCTGACTACACCCCTCTATGGGGCTCTCGGTCTCAACCATCTTCTCTAACTGCTTCTCTATTACCTATCTTATTCCTCTCATTAAGTCTGGAAGGAAGGCATTCAAGAAGAACATCCTGGTCTCCAATCCAGGCCTTCCCATTGATGATACCTACGTCAGTGCCGCCTTCAGACAGACTCTCACTGATATCCTTTTTGTCATTCCCTCTCCCGACCTATGGCCCCTACATATGGTTGCTGTTCTCTCTCCTTTCTCCTCTTCTCCCATTAATGGTGGCACAATATGAGAGGTCCTCTTGACCTCTTTCCTGTCCTCCAAAACTATCATTAATGTCTAACTAAATGGGACCATCATGGTCCAGGGCACACAGCCCAACTTCCTCCTCCCACATCTTATCAACTTCCTCCCTTCTCCTGCTACTCCATCTTCCACCTTTCTGGCCCCTCAGCCACCTATCGCTGCTACATCTCTGGCTCCTCTGCCACTCCCACTTCCATTGCCTCCTCTGTGGCTCTCCCATCTGCCTCCTCTCTGGGCCCTGTGCCAGCTTGCGTTACCTCTACCACCTCTCCGGCTCCTCTGCCACCTCCCTCTGCTGCCTCGTCTCTTGCGCCTCCCTCTTCCTCTTCTCTGGGCCATCTGCACTCGCCTTCTACCTCTGCCCCCTCTCGGGCCCCTCATCCACTGGGTGCACCTCTCTCCTGTACCCTGCCCCGGAAGTCTTTCAAAAGTGGAAACCTGATCCAAGTAGTTACTCTCAACTCTCGCTTTGCTGTCAAATACTCCTCTTACATTTGCCACCTCCTCGAAGACCTTAACCTGGATACCCTCACTCTCACTGAGACTTGGTTCACGGCAAGCTCTGTCACAAGGTTTGACACTCTCCTCCCTGAGGACTTCAAGATCCTCTCCGAATTCCGGACGAACCGTCCCAGAGGTGGAGTGGCCCTGATCATTTCTGAGTGGACCCCTGTCTCTATATTCCCCCTCAGGTCTACTCCTCCTTTGAATGCCTAGTCTGCAGGCTCTCTATCTCTCCGGGCGTCTCTCTGACTCTGGCCACTATCTACAGGCCACCTAGCCAGGTTGCCCTCTTCCTCCTTGAATGGGATAATCTCTCTCACTCTCGTCTTTCTTCTACCTCTAAGCTTGTCTTTCTTGGGGACTTCACCAACCACTTGGACACCTCTGACTGCATCTCTTGGCTTTTCCGAATTGTTATAACTCTTTCACCCTCTCTATTCTTCCCTTTGATCTGACGCACTCAGCCGAACACACCTTGGATGTTCTCATCTCCACTGACATCCCTCTCGCCAACGCTCTCACTACTCCACTCACTTGGACTAACTACTTTCTGCTCTCCTCTCACCTGAAGCTGTCTGTACCACTGGCAAAACCAACCCCAGCACTGCCACCCTCCTTTTCGATCATTGGATCTATGAAGCGTGTGTCAGTTGGCGCTTTTGCCTCTATCCTTGCCCCTGTCATGAGGATCCACCTGAAGCCTGCCTCCAAGTGCAATTCTTGGTATTACTCGGACCTGGACACTCTGAAACGCAAGTGCAGAGGGGCTGAGTTGAAGTGGAGGGCTTCGAGCACCTCCACTGACAAACTGGCCTGCCGCCTGCTCCAAAGGCAATACAGACTCTCCGTCTTCTCCAAGAAGAAGGTCCACTTCCAAGACTGCATCTCTGCGGCCTCCAACAGCCAAACCTTTTAAAATCTGCAAGGAGCTGGCCAATTCAACTGCAGCCTGTACCTCTTCTGTTCCTTCCCAAGCTCTCTGCACGGCCATGGCTTCTCATTTCACCTCTAAAACTCAGGACATCCTGCCCACACTTTCCCCCTCTTCTCATTTCTCCCCTTTTCCTCTCTCATGCTCCCTCTGCAGTGAGAGAGGCCACCCTCCCCCTCCTGTCCTCTCTCACTCCTATAACACCTGATGATGTTTCTCGTCACGTCCTGTCTATGAAAGTCTCATCCAAACAAGTGCTCCCCTGCTCTTCCAGAAACACCAAGGACATCATTGCTTCCCTCTCTCCAGCCATGGCCGATTTCTGGAATCATTCTTTTGCCACTGGAAATATCCCCTCTCCTCTCAAGCACTCCCTTGTGCACCCGTTCCTGAAAAAGCCTTCTGCTGATCCTTCCTGTCTGGCCAACTATCACCCGAACATTATCACTCCTTTCCTGGGCAATCTCATTGAAAAACTGCCCATCTCTCAATTCAACCTCCACACTGAATCTGGTGGTTATCTGCAGGACCATCAGTCTGGCTACAGATCGGCCAGAGGCACAGAAACTGCTCTCCTGAACACCTTTGAAGATCTGCTCTCCAACCTTGACTCCAGCTCTCACTCTGTCCTTATCCTCCTCGATCTCTCTTCCACCTTTGACACAGTCAATCACACCACCCAGATCCATTGATTCAGTATGAACCTCGGTATCACTGGTCAGGCTCTGGCGTGGCTGACCTGCGTCCTCTAAGACTGACCCTCCCGGGTCCAACTTGGGTCTTTTCTCTCCACCACCACCTCTCTCCACATGTGGTGTTCTCTGGGGCCATATCTTCTCTCCCTGGCTCTTCAATATCTATGTGGCCCCCTTGGCCGACCTGATATCTACCCTCTCCTCTAACTTTCAGTGTTATGCAGATGATACTCAGCTCTCCTTCAGGCTACCCTCAGCCTCGTCTCCCTCCTCGCTCATTCCTGTCTATCCGCTATTCATTATTGGTGCACTCTCATGACCTCTGTCTTAATGCCAGAAAACTGAGATTCTCCTCATTAGGATCCGTGCTCCTACCTTTCCTCTCCCCCTCTGGCCGTCCTCCCTGGCCCCCTCCCCTTGCCCACCTGTGAGGCAAAAATCCTTGATGTCATCTTCAACGCCACTCTCTCCTTTTCTCCTCACATCACAGACCTTGCCAAGAAGGCGCACTTCCCTTTCGCACTTTCCCCCAGAAGCTCATTGTCTCCAGAGCTCTGGTTCTCTAAAGGCTGGCCTACTGCAACAGTGTTATTCTCAATCTTCATAACTCTACTCTTCGCCCTCTTAAATTAATCCATGACAGGACTCCAAGAGTTATCCTTGGCCTCAAGCCCAGGGAACGCATCTCTCCAGCTCTGTAATCTCTCCCTCTCAGTAGTTGCGAGGATAAAGTTCAAGGCCCTCTGCATAATCCACAAGGCTTTCTGGGGCCGTGCTCCTCTCCATATCCAACACTCTCTGCCTAAATAGCTTCCTTCTAGAGCCCTCTGCTCAGCTACCTCAAACTCTCTGCAGGACAGACGCTTCCACAAGCAGAGAGTGGGGGGTAGATCTCTATCCTCTGCAGGTGCCTCTCTCTGGAATGGCCTCCCTGCCCCTCTCAGACTTTAGCTGAATCACCTGAAGTTCTGGAAACTGCTCAATACTAATCCTCTTCTCTTCCTTCTCTCTCCCTCTCCCCTGCAATCTTCCTGTCTACCTGTCCTCACTGGTGGCGTGGTTGCCCTCAGAGTCACTTAGGGTTCTAAGCCCCCCTCGACCAATCACCCTGTACTGCCTTCTGTCCTACCTGCACTTACAGTCTGGGACTGCACCTGTGTAGTCCTCTGCCGTCCTCTCATTTACTCAGGACCCTGCTACCCTGACTGCACTTCCCCCTCACACCCCTTCCCTGCACTTCTCCCTGCACCCTTCCCATGCACTTCTCATTTACACTTGCACGATCTGAATGTCACAAGATTTAGTAAGATCGTTCTCTTGTTATCCCTCTCTCCCCTCCTTGTCTTGTGATACCTTGAAACACTTGTTTATAGGCACGTTATAAATACTAAATCATATCATATCATATCATGTGCTTCTCTGAAGAGTATGCCCCCTGCCCCTAAACAGTCTGTACAAGCCTCCCTTATTTCTGTGTTAATACACTGGCAAATAAACTTTAATCCTATTGGAGTCGTGTGCTGGTCTGGTGATCACACCCTCATGATGATGAGACCATCCACATCCGCTCATCTTCCTTGCTGCCTATATTTGACCTACGATAGCTATATTACTTAGTCCTCTACAGACAGCATGTTGCTGAGAGTCCTGCTGTAGTGCCAGTCTGGAAAATGTTTGTGAGCTGGGCTGAATCGTCCAGCACTGTCTGCTGGCACGCGGTGTAAGCTGCTGGCTTTCCACAGAGCCAGGTCACTAATCCTGAGATAGATAGTGTCACTTATACTTTATTTCGGCTACTGCACCATAAAAGTTTACATAAAAAAAGAGAAAGCACAGATTTAAACCCACACAAATAATAAATAATGTACAGATTCTGAAAATCCAGTATTGGTAAAGTGCCAGTATTGCATACATATATAGCAGCAAAGACTCTAAGTTCCTAAAAGGTTTACCCAGATTTGAAACTTTGAAGGAGACAAGTCACAAATAACGACAAATTCTACATATCCAATTTTGGTAAAATGCTGGTGGTGCATATATAGCATCAAGGGATAACTTTCAACTAAAGCAATGCAAGGAGGTTCCTTCTACTCTTATCTGCTTGTTTCAGGAATGTTAGCATTGACCATCCCATCATAGGGTCTCCTCCATCAATAGGTAAAAGAGAGCAACTCGACATTGAGAAAAACCTTATTTCCGAGAAGAGGAATTAATGAAGTAACTCTAATATGGGCAAATGCCAGGAAAAAAAGAATACAATGAAGCTAAGAAGCTGAAAGATGAGGACCTCTACCACGACTGAACCTCTCGGTGAAGCCGTGCTGCGGGTCCGAATCTCTAAACTTCGACGACAGGGAAGATCTGCAAGGAATCTTCTCCCCTTGAGCTGGTGGGATTAACCAGTTCGCCAAACTACAAGCCAGGCCTCCCTCCTCTGGTCGAATTTGCTGTGGACAGCTACAGTGAAGCGGATAGCCAGGAGGATCGGACCCTGCTTGGGTTTTAAGGAGCACACCTTTCATTCGTTGCTTTGCTCTGCTGCTGGTTTCTTCCCTGGGCAGTGCAGGAGCCTCCAGTCTTCCTACTTCGTGTCAGTTCGACAGTCGCTTCAGGAACCGTGAGCCTGCAGGGCCTGCCAGGAACGTCCGCCTCAGCTACAGCCTTCTTCACCATTTAAAAGTGCTTGAAATCTTTTGCCAATCTGAGGGCCTGTCCTTCTCTATTCTTTAAAGTAACTTTTCATCCAACTAACTTCGTTCTGAACTCTTTGCAAAGACTTCACCGCGAACTACTCTGACTTTGTGATCCTCTGCAAAGACTTTGGTCCATTGACTTTGGCCCTGGCCTCCTGATTTGATTGCCTCACTGTAGTTACTTTTTCTAGATTGCCCTGCTTACTTACTTGTTGGTGCTGCTCAACTTTTGTCTAACTTTGTCTTTCCCTCCCTTTTTAATTACTGGAGTGCCATTTTGTTCACACTTCATTTTGAGCTTAACTTGTCCAGAATCTATTGGGTGTGGTGTAGTGTATTAAGATTGTGATTTTTCAACTGCTTGATAATAGTGACATGTTTTATAACTGATGTGTAAATAAATGTATATTCTTTTACTAATAGTTAGCAGCATCACACAACAGACAGGAATTATCAGCAATTATTCTCAACCGCATGTCTGTGACCGCTCTAAGGGGTAGACAATTGAATCTTGCTTGGGTTATAAGTGACCGTTCATAAATGTGATCAGACCAAGTTGATAGTTGGGGTCAGACACAGGACTGAGGCAGAACAGTGCCACGCCATTGGCTGCTATAGCCCACCCAACATCAACTCATGCTCAAGTTGAAAGAAAACGTTCCCAATATCTGAACCTACAAAGAACTGCCTGAGCTGCATTCCAACTCGGAAAGTATTCAGGGAAATGATGGGACAGTACCACATTTTTTCATGGTTCTTGCAAGTGCATGTTTTTCCCTGCAGTACGTTTTTCTTTGTTTTCACTTCATGTGTTTCTCCCAGTGTCTGTCTAAACCCATAGCCTATAAAATGCTCTTAGTCCCAATGAGAGGTCAGCTAATAAAGCAAGATCATTATAATAATAAAATGCTAGCATAATTAGACCCTATCGGTCAGCTGTATTATACTGGGGAAGTGCATGAGAGTGATGCTGATGGATAATTGTTGTTTTTTTTCGGAAGTGGTGGGTGGATAGGAGAGCAGGACAAATGTCAGAGAAGGCGAATGGGGTGGAGGGAGGAGTCCGGCTCAATTGGACATGGATTAGTACAAAGGGATATATGTGGAAATAGAGCCTGCACTACACCTATGGAGGAGACCTCATTCAGAGGAAAGGGGCTGAATGTGCATGATGTCACAGAAAGCCTTAAGAGTTTGCTGGATCTTCAAGAGTTTAAAGGTCTTTAATTTTAAGCAAAAGAAATTGAGCAGAATATTCACTGTTACGAAGCTCAGGTTATTCAGGTGGTTCGATGTTACGATTAGCAGCTGTTCAGAGTAATGCACCCGGCTGGAGATGGGTGTGGAGAACACTATCTACATCCAGTTGATAATGATGGCCTAAAAGGAACAGCCTTATCTATCCGGCTCCCTCTGGGTATTTTTTAGTGAGGTTCTACATTAACACTTCCCAGGATTGTCATGATGTGAATAGTGCCAATCTCAGATGCTCTGATTCAGTGCCACCCTCAGTAGCTCCCTTTCACTCCTCTCTCTGACTTTACTACCTTAACCATTACAAGCAGATACAAGGCAACTAAAATAGATAATGGGCCTCATTATAAGTTTGCCGGTCCGGGAACGGTACCAATAAGCTTGCCGGTACCGTAGTTCGCGGACCGGCAAACTACGAGTTTTGTTCGCAAGTGCCTTTCTGCCCGCCAGGTCTGACCTGGCGGGCAGAGCGGCACCCGCGAGCACAGCATGTCGCATGCACCGGCACCGTTTAAAAACGGTGCCGGTGCATCCGACCTCTCCATTCCCATTGAGCCCTATGGGGCTCAATGCCCTATGGGGCTCAAATGGGAGTGGGGAGTATGCCATACCGAGACCCGCGAAAGGGCAATTATCGGGTCCGGCAGGGCCGTAATGACCCAGTAATTGCCCATTCGCAGGTGCCGGAAATTTTCGGAAGTTTGGCAGCAGCCTGCTACCGCCAAACTTCTAATGAGGCCCAATGTCTATGTAACGTGGTGAAAGGGACCATTTACAGTACACTTGGCAGGAGGTGTACAGTAAACCATCCCCAGCTACATTTTTTGGAGGCACTGTTGAAATCACCCTTAGTGTCCCTATACCTACCCTGCTTACCTGTCCCCTTCCTATCTGCCATCTTAGGGTTTAATGCATTTATTGCTAGTGTAAGTTTCCATTCATTCATCTACAAGTTATTTTAAATAGGGATTGATGTGTACGTATTTTGATCATTGTGTTGTGATTTATATCAGATTCACAACACACCAGACAATCAGAAACCATCCTTATGGACCAGCTTCAGGAAGTCAACTGGGCTGGGGGTTCACCTGCAAACACAAGCAGTGAATTTGGAGCTGTCTCATGGGAGTGCACGCCTCCATCGAGTGCTTCAGTTGTTGGAGGCCCTAGTGTCCCACACCAGCCGGGTGAAGTGCTTGGGTAAAGACCCTGGCCTAGCTTGGTCCTGCTTGCTAGACTGCTTTGGCCCCTGACAAGTTGACCCTGAGACATTACCCCTTACATACATGGAGGGGAGGAGAATTTAATGGAGGACAATTGCAACAATGCTGGAATAGGAGAAGAATAGGACATATAGCCAGAACATGAAGAAGTACAGGAGGCATGCAGCAAAATTGGCAAACTCCAAGAGGGAGGTTGGGCTATGCTCTGCAATATAATACAGAACCAGAGGAATATTATGCCAAAGATCACATGCAGGTTCAGACATATGTGCTGGAACCACAGCAAATACAGCAAGCACCATTACAAATTAAATCGCCACAATGGCAATCACAACAAGTACCCATGCAAGCACAACAGGTACAAACGCAGCCAGCACAGACACAGCAGACTATTGTACCACAATGGAATATAACTACAGGAGTCCAGAAAGCACCTGCACCCAAATTAGGGAATGTGACTGTGGCAGGAGGAAATCCTTTCACAGGTACAGGGATGAATTCAAGTCTGGATAGCAGATAGGTAGTCAGGCATGGAAGAGGAAGTAGGGAGAGGATCAGAGTGAAGTTGGAAGAAGAGTTGGGTGCCGTTTGTATAACAATGGAAGTGGGGGAGACAGTGGAATTACGGTGAGCAAGCAGGCGAGATGGACGTTAAAGAGCGAGGGTGAAAGGTTGGAGGCCTGGGGAACGCTACAAGTGGAGAAAGAAGTGGGAGAGGAGCAAGAGCCCAGGATAACCTCGGAGGAACGGTCAGTGAGGAAGGAGGTCAGCCAGTCCAGTGCCCGCTCCGAGATATAAGGGGATAATGGAGCCGTTTTGTGAGGATGGAGTGGTTAACCGTATCAAATGTAGAGGAGAGATCAAGTAGAATGAGAGCAGCGGGTGTGTTGAGTCAAGGGATGCAAGCAGTTCCTCACGGGTGTTCACGAGAGCAATTTCCGTGCCTCTGTAAGCTTGGAATGCAGATCGATGGTCATGTAGGCAACCAACTAGCTCAGTATGCTGGGTCAGTTGGGAGGGAGGGCCAGCTTGTGCAGAGATTTCCCAAGGAAGGGAGTGATAGAGATGGGGTGGTAGTTAGCCTGACACGAGGGGCCAGAGGAAGGCTTCTTCAGGAAGGGCGCACAAGGGAGTGCTTGAGGGAGGTGGGGAAAGACCCGGTAGCAGGGGAGTGATGGCAGAAATCAGTAAGTGCAGGGGCAAGGGAGCCGATTTTGTCCTTAATAGTTCTGGAAGAACAGGGGAAGAGACCTGTTTGGAAGAGACCTTAATAGAGCAGACAACTATCTACCTCGTCCGATGTGATATGAGAGAAGGAGGGACGAGTGGATGGGGGAGGAGGACAGGCCTAAGGTGGCAGGGGGATGGAGGGATGGAGGAAGAGAGTGAGCTCAGGGTGTCCTGAGTTTCGGCGGTCAATTGAGTGGGACAGTGCAGTGGAGAGGGCCAGAGGGGGAAGAGGAGAGGTAGAGATGCAGAAGAATTGGCTAGTTCCTTGCATATTTTAAAGAGTTCAGCCGTGTTGTTAGAGGATCCAGAGACGCGGCCCTGAATATGAGCCCTATTCTTGGAGCAAATGGAGAGACAGTATTGCCTTTGGAGAAGGTGGCAGGCCAGTTTATCAGAGGATAAGCTTGAGGTCTGCCACTTCCATTCAAGGGCTGCTAGATCGGCCTCTTAGCAAATGTTATGCTTGGCGGCAGGTTTCAGGCGGATCCTCATGACAGGTGCAAGTATATCGAACGTGTATGTAATAGCAAGATGTGGATTGTTGAGAGCAGAGTCAATAGTTGAGTCAGTTGTTGTGGCAGAGGGGGGGTAAAGGTGGAAGTCAATGCCATATTTGACACTAGTTTCATTGGACAGATGTCTGCAAACGAGGCAGGCAGAGCTGGGGAAAGTAAGGTCAGAGGTCCGAGAAGTCAGAAGAGGGAGGAAAAGAGGGCATGGTGAGACCAGGAGTGGGGGGAGTTGAATGGGGTAGGGATCAAGAGATCAGTATGGATGAAGTCATCGAGAGTGACCAGCCAAGTAGCTGGGGCTAGAGGGGAGAATAGAGAGGGCGAGAGAGGTGCAGAGGTCACGGACGAGCGTGATGGCAGTGATTGAAGAATCCAGGTGGATGTTGTCACCAAGGAGGAGGAGTTTAGAGGAGGAAGTCAGGAGTGAGGAGGAGAAAACAGCCCATTCTGAGAGAAAAGAGGTGACAGGGCCTGGGGGCCTGTAGATAGTGGCAATGGTTAAGGAGGACGTAGGAGAGATGACAAGCTTACAGACCAGGCTTTCAAAGGAGGAGTAGGGCTGTGTGGGTATGAGGGAAGAAGGGACCCACTCAGGGAAGATCAAGGCTACTCCACCGCGGTTGGGATGAGGCTTTGAGATTATCTTGTAGCCGTCGGGGAGAATAGTGTCAAAAGCAGTGACTGAGCTGGCATTGAATCACGTCTCGGTGAGAGAGAGTACGTCGAGATCAATGTCTTCAAGGAGGAGGAAGATGTTCGAAGAATGTTTGATAGCGGAAAGAGAATTAAGCGTGGCTAAGTGAAGCCGGTCACCAAGGTTTTTCGAGGAGGATACCAGGGGGTGGTATGCCCGTCAGAAGTGGTGTAGGAGGAGATGAGAGATAGGAAGGTGGGGTAGTAGGAGCGGGAAGGAAGTTAATAATAGACAACAGGCATCTATCGAAGAGGAGGAGATTGGTTTGAGGGCCCTGAGCATGATAGTACCATTGTGATAGACAATAATGATGCACCTCAAGGATGAGAAGCCAGCCACAACTTCCCATCTAGTGCCACCATTAATGGGTGGGGAAGAGGAAGGAGAGAGTGTGGACATCAATTGTGGAGTCCATAGACCAGGAGAGGGGACAGAAAAGATGACAATACTTACAAGAGGCCCTTTGAGGGGGCCCGGCGTTCGCCTGCCGGCTCCGGGGGTTAATGCAGAGATAAGCAAGGGCCAGACAATTAGGCAAGGGCAGCCCAGAGCAGTGCACATAAGCTGGTCGGTCTGCTTTGGCTGGCGGCCATTGTGAAAAGGCCCACGTGGACCGTGATGTAATAAATGGTGCCCCCAGAGAGTTAGGTGCAGCGGATAGCGGAAAGGTACTTGGCTCGTCAAAAAAAGCCAGCACTAGCTGCAAAGCACAAAGGGAGGCAGACAGATAAGCCATGGACGAGACATATTTCTTTTAAAGAAGAAGAAACCATCTGCAAGAGCCACTTATTGGACAATCTAAAAGTATTTAAAGTCTATATAAGGTAGAGGGAGCAAGTCTCTAGAGGCCAAGAGGAGAAATGACACTCAGTATAATTAAATCAAAAAGCAGGAAATAAGAGGCCAAAATGGAACATTTGTGGTCTCTTCACATGTGACTCGGAAGTCAAAGGCAATGGCTATTTATTAAGCCTTGGATGAAGATAGTGATGTGGTCGGACTGATGAGAGATGATGGACTAATTGGGAAAGTAGTGAGTAATCTGACGTGATTCAAGCACCTGAGTTTCGTTTTTCTTACGTGCTGCTAGCCGAGCCGAAAGCCCAAAGTTGGTGAGAATGCCAACCAATCAGTTGCTCTATAGGGCAACCTGCTATACAATGTTGCATAGACCAATTTGCGGCCATTTTGTTCGCTACAATCAGTATTATATGTATGTAGTGCTAGTTCGAGATGTGTCTTACAAATAAGAGACAGCCTATGAAGTTCTAACCGGTATGAGTAGACATGTTCCCCATAGCAATCCCTCCCGCTAATACGTTTTATGGTTTGCCATGTAGGATGACGTCATAGATTACGTATATTGTGGTATAAGACCTCTGTGTAATCAAGTTTGTGTATGTGTGCAAGCATCTGTCTGATGTCTGCCAGTTGACCCTGCTTTATTAAACTGAGAATAAAGTAGTTATTTGCATTATTCTGCGAGTCCTCCGGTTATTTGGTCCGAGATATTTATTGGTAATTCCATCTAGCACAAGAGATGCATCAAGATGCTAGAGCACACCATTCTTCCCCGCACCTGCGCATAAGTTACATAGCGCAGTTGTCAATTATGTCTTCACTCCCAAGAGTGCCCCTTCACTTTCCCTGCTGCATCCCCCCATTAGTTACATAATTTATAGGTGCACCCCCCCCCCGCTCCAATCTGCACCTTTACCGCATTGCCATCAGCAAACCGCCCCGCGCCAGCCCTGGAAGTTCTGCGACAGGTGTGGGCAGGCATGTTATCGTTTTTGTGAGGTTACAGACTTTGAAGACCCCACCATGCACAAAAGGAGGAAATGCCAGAAAGGACCTGGAAGCTAAGAACCTGAATCGTCTTGTGTACTATGCTCCGACTGAGTAGAGATAGGGAACATCAAGTCTGCACAACCAGACAAGCCCAGGTCTGCAGTGACACCACCAGCGGACAAGTAATCTGGGAACCACCATCTACCAAGACCACCTGAGATGATGAAATCTCACTGCCAGCCAGGGCAGCACTTAAAGATCTTGGAGAGTACCTGAAAGGCATGTAGTTCAATCAGGCGACAACTACTACTGCTGGACAGTAGGCACATGCGCTTCTGGATAGTGGCTCGTTGGTAACCCACCAAGTCTGAGCCGTTATACTTGACACACTAGGCGCATAGCCCATTAGAACCCTTCGCTGGGCTGTACTTTCTCAGCATGGGAGACAGCTCATGAAACTAAATGGGTTGCATCTGGGTCAGATTTGTTTGGTTCAGAGATTCTTTTTTGTTGTCATATGTTGTAACAGTTTGTAGTCCTCCTGTCCTATGTTGTACCACTAAAACACATTGCATTTGCACATTCTGAATGTACCAATGCCTATTAAGAATGTTATTCTCTGTTTAGTCTGTAACCCTCCCTGCGTTGGAGCACTTTGAAACACTTGTTAAGTGTATAGGCGCTATACAAATGACAACTAAATAAGTAAGTGAAGTTTCCACACGATGTAGCTGAAGTCAGTGCCCTCCCATCGAAAACCTGGCTCTGTTCTGCAGCAGCTAGAGGGAAGAATTAAATTCCTCGATGTCCGACGCAATAGCTGCATTATGTCGGGAGATGGCTGGACTGCAATATGCCAGCATGCAGTCCATGCACCCCACAGGAGGGGAGTGGAGAGAGACACAGACACATGCTGATGGAGACAACAGAGCGTGGGGTCTCCCAGGGGTTTTACAGGTACAGTAGATCCTGGTGATGACAGGTCCAGTCATAAATGTGACCAATCGGACTGTGCACTTACCAGGATGCACAATCATCATACAGCTGAACCTGACTGCTTTTGTAGTCACAGCTAGTGATGTAATCCACCCATTCGGGGCACCACTGGTTCTGAAGACACTGAACTTTCGGAGATTCAACGATCTCGGAGGGAACAGCTGGCCCAGCATACCATGTTTTTCTCCACCAGCTCCAGGGACATCGGCAAGGCCCACGAAGTTGAACAACGGATCCGGTGAAAAACTGCCCAGTCCGCAAGCTGCAGTTTTGGGCATTAAAGTGCGCTATTACAGAGAGGTTCCAAGATCACGTCTACAGCACCAATTTCGCGGTCAGGACGGATAACAACCCACTAATGTATGGTGTTTGAGGTCAGAGAGGATGGATGCTGCCAGACACAGATGGCTCGTCACATTGTCCAAATACTGTTTCAACTTACATTACTGACTTGGATTCACTAACACCAATGCTGATGCCCTCTCTCTGAGGCTTCATGTTCCAGCACAAAGAGAACGCTCTAAATAAAGGACATCATACTTTGGGGAGATTTCAATGGGATTTTAGATGTATTGTCCCATTTGAAGTTTGTAAATAGAATATAAAATGTGAAGGCAATTATTTCTATTGCATGAAGTGCAACTGCAACAAACCATACTGCTCAGGTTTAAAGAATTCAAACGTGGAATAACTACCTGGGCCGGATGAACATTTGTCAGCAGACGAGACTGTGACAAAGCTTAATGCTGCTGGATTCTGGGCCCTAGCAAAGCTAGTCTGAGCGTGCTCACTTCAAAACGCACACGTAAAGACTGGAATTAAGGGGAAACCATCCAGCTAAGACAGCCTGTATCGTGCGCACAATAAAAAGCACATTTTTTGTCAGAATTGAAAACAGCGTTGTTGCAGTGAAGGCCTGGCCCTGTGAGTAGAAGCGAGGCCACCCTGGCCGCGAGGGAGTTCTGAGAGGCCGCATCACACCTCTGATGTGAGCGAGGGTGGAATCATTTGTTTCGGTTGCCAGGCCTCGTATCTTTGTTTGAAAACTACATGAAATGAAACCCACTCTCTCACCTGTGCCTCGATATACTTTGCAAATCACCAGCCGATTGGTCGGAGCGAGGAAGCCTGGCAGCAAGAGCGTCACTCTCTCAAATGCCGGACAGGAAGAGGAATGGCGCCTGCCTCTTGCGACCTGGGAGCACGTGGCGGAGCGCGTGTGTCATGTGACCAGGCCTCTCGAGGCAGCTTGGGCGCGCGTTGCGTCATGTGACCAAGCCTTCCGAGGCAGCCTGGGAGCGCGTGTCGTCATGTGACTAGGCCTCCCGAGGCAGCTTGTGCGCGCGTGGTGTCATGTGACCAGGCCTTCCGAGGCAGCCTGGGAGTGCGTGGCGTCATGTGACCAGGCCTCTCGAGTGAGAACGTCGCACTCACTAATGCCGCTGGGAGTGGGTGTGGCTATCCATAGAGGCAGGCTGAGAGGGGGCGTGGCCTCTCCAGGGTCGCTCTCTCGGGCCACAGGAAGACAAGAAGGAGATACAGAGCAGCCCAAGGGATGAAGTGGAGGGGGGCCAGTCGTTTGGGAGGAGAGAGGCACGCAGTCCGTGGCGCTTCGAGGCCTTGGGTTTCGGAGGCGGCAGACGGAGTGCGAGCCCCCGGGGGATTGGGGATTGAACTTTGAAGTGTGGTCGGCATGTTTCGGGTCGGTGGTTGGACTGTTGAGAGGTGTTGCGCGGATGGCGGATGCGATTGGTAGTGGCGGGAGTAGCGGAGCTGGGGTCGGGGTGTGAGTTGGTGGGGGGCGTTTGTGGTAGGGCATAGCTCTCAACTCACACGCTTTTGGCGGGTGTCACCCGCCTTGTAAAGGGCTGACTCACCCGCCAAGCCTCCTGCACGCCCATTCATTACAATGGGTGTCTCACCCGCCAAAAACAAAATCGGGTGATTTCACCCGCCTTTGCAGCACAAATGGTTGAGAGCTATGGTAGGGTAGCTGTAGGTGTGGATTGGTTGGGTGTGGTTTGTAGTAGGGTGGCTGGTGGTGTTGGATTGGGGGTGGTGGTTGTTTGTGGTTTGGTGGCTGGAGGTGCGTGTGGTAGTGTGGGTGTCGCTCGGGTTGGTCGCGGTGGGTGGGCGGCAACGCGCGGTGCCTCGCCTGAAGCGCATGTGTAGGCATACGGGCTGGGGTCTCGCGGGTCTGCGCGCTGGTCTCTGGGCTCGCTGGGTGGTGAGTGTTTGGGGTGTTGTGTCTGTTGGTGTGGGTTGGCGGGGTGTGGTTATTTGCGGTGGGGTTGCGGGTGGCTGGTGTTGGATTGGTGGGGTGTGGTTGTTTGCGGTGGGATTGCAGGTGGCTGGTGTTGATTTGGGGGTAGTGGTTGTTTGTGGTTTGGTGGTTGGGGGTTCATGTGGTAGTGTGGGTGTTGCTCGGGTTGGTCGCGGTGGGTGAGCGGCAGCGCGCGGTGCCTCGCCTGAAGCGCATGTGTAGGCGTACGGGCTGGGGTCTCGCGGGTCTGCGCGCCGGTCTCCGGGCTCGCTGGGTGGTGTGAGTTTGGGGTGTTGTGTCTGTTGGTGTGGATTGATGGGGTGTGGTTGTTTGCAGTGGGATTGCGGGTGGCTGGTGTTGGATTGGTGGGGTGTGGTTGTTTGCGGTGGGGTTGCGGGTGGTTTGTGTGGAAGTGTGGCCTGTGTGTTGATTGGTGGGGATGGTGCACATCATCCTTTAGGATGTGGAAGCGCCTGCGTGGGTCCGCCCACGCGTTCGATAATTAAGAAGAAGAAGAAGACAAGAAGGAGGCGTGGCCTAGCTAGGCACTAGGCCTGAGCCAGGGTGGTAGTAGGCAGGCGGTGAAGTAGGTGTGGCATAGCCAGGCACAAGGCCTGAGCCAGGGTGGTAGTAGGCAGGCGGTGAAGTAGGTGTGGCATAGCCAGGCACGAGGCCTGAGCCAGGGTGGTAGTAGGCAGGCGGTGAAGTAGGTGTGGTATAGCCAGGCACTAGGCCTGAGCCAGGGTGGTAGTAGGCAGGCGGTGAAGTAGGTGTGGCATAGCCAGGCACGAGGCCTGAGCCAGGGTGGTAGTAGGCCGGCGGTGAAGTAGGTATGGCATAGCCAGGCACTAGGCCTGAGCCAGGGTGGTAGTAGGCAGGCGGTGAAGTAGGTGTGCCATAGCCAGGCACGAGGCCTGAGCCAGGGTGGTAGTAGGCAGGCGGGGAAGGAGGCGTGGCCTAGCCATGCACGAGGCCTGAGCCAGGGTGGTAGTAGGCAGGCGGTGAAGTAGGCGTGGCATAGCCAGGCACGAGGCCTGAGCCAGGGTGGTAGTAGGCCGGCCTAGCCAGGCACTAGGCCTGAGCCAGGGTGGTAGTAGGCAGGCAGGGAAGGAGGCGTGGCCTAGCCAGGCACGAGGCCTGAGCCAGGGTGGTAGTAGGCAGGCGGTGAAGTAGGTGTGGCCTAGCCAGGCACTAGGCCTGAGCCAGGGTGGTAGTAGGCAGGCAGGGAAGGAGGCGTGGCCTAGCCAGGCACTAGGCCTGAGCCAGGGTGGTAGTAGGCGTCCCATGGGCCTGATATAGGCTGGAATCATCCTATGTGGCATATTGATGGAACCAGGCGTTAGGTCGACCTGGAGGGGTGGCATATCCATCCGAGCAGGACTCAGGCAGTATGAGAGAGTGGCATAGACCAGATTTGAGGCGGGCATGCACTGAATGTGCATATTAAACTCCATGCACTACTCATTTTTGTGTGCTTCCAAGTGTGGCTACACTATATTTCAAGAAGCCACGTTAATCCCCTGCACTCCAAAATCCTAACAAATATAAAGTGAATTTACAATTTGCTATAAAATCTATTTTCCTGTCAAGTACACATTCTTTCAGGGTTATTGTGTCCTCTTATCAAAGTGATGTGCTTGTTTCACCCCACATGTGTCTGCTGACTTCCATGGATGTGGGCCTGAGGAAGGCTGGGAGTGCTAGTGACAAAGTCCATGTAACAGCAGATTGGGGCCAGCCTAGACATGGGTTTGGCAAGGGGTCGGAACTGCCAAGTCACATATCTAGTGTGACACACATTTTTTTACACACTATCGCAGGAAAATACAACACGCAGGAGAGGTGCCAGAGCAGAGGCAATAAAATATCTGAATCATAGCTCATACTCAATGTAACTGCTGCATAAACCGTTTTCCTTCATGATACTGTTTTATAGCTCTGCTATCTTTCTCCTGTTGTTACACCCAGAAAATAAGATGAATCTTGCTGTCAAGGACGTGGGATTCAGCTTATGCCATCAGGTTTATTTAGCACAAGCCATGTTGTGCATCATACAACAAACACGAAGATGCCACTATAAGCCCTTTGCACAATCCGAATATACCTACCACCTGGTACCTCAACTCGTAAACCGATCTTAACCAGGGCATGCCCCTAGGTGGAGCCAGCACCTCTTGTATCTCTGTATAGGGGTGGTCCTTGTAGGAACTCGGGCAGTCTTAGTAGATAAACTATCCGTAGACTGTGAAAGACCTCTGTATCGTAGTCTTAACAAATCCCACTTCTCACATCACGTTTCACAGATGGTCATGAGAATGCTAATACTCAAGAAACGGATTGAGAGTTTTTATTTTACGAAACTTAATTGAGGCTGGTGATCTCTGGTTGAGCAACTCAAGAACTTTGTCTTTGCTTCAGCTTTCTCTCCTCCTCTCCCGTGCTGAATTCATGACTGAAACTGCACTGGTCACCTGGCTACCCTCTATTCTTGAGCCCAGGTCCCCTCCCTGCCAGTTGCACACCTGCTCTACCCCCCGGCAACCCTTGCACTCTGGGGCGGTTTCTGTATCCCTAAAGCCCCTGAAACCTGATGTCTGCACTCACCCTTGCACCAGCCACCAGCTGACCGCACTTCTTATTTGTTGTTTTTATTTATTGTTTTATTTATTTACTGTTTATCCCTTGTACTGCACTTCAGCTCCCCCTTCACCCTCGCACTTTTCCCTCTTTCCCCCTCCCCTGCACTTGCATGATCTCAATGTCACCTCGCCTAGTAAGATCGTTGAGTCTGTCTTCCCTCTATTCCCCCTCCCATGCCTCATCACGCCTTGACACACTTCTGTATAGGTGCATTATAAATGCCATATCATATCATATATCTCCAATGCGCTTCCCTCCTCCCTAACCGAGGTTCATAGGTTGGTACTAGAGGTAACCCTCTCCTGGTAGAATATTAACTGAGGTGAGGGCCTAAAGGCCTTAGCATTCTCTCACTTACACCCTCTGGCATTTTCTAGTTAGATCCTAGACTGGGTCTCACTATGAGGCGTGATGTGTTTCAACCTCCCTGTTTCACTTGATCTCCTTGTTCCACACTCTCTTGTACCTGTCTGATGTTTCCCCTCGTTCTTCTATCTCAATCTTTACTCCTCCCATTCTCTGATTTCCTCACCCCCTCTCACCCTCTACCTCTGTCCCTTGATGTTCTTACACTCTTTCTGTCTCTCCCCCCGCCCTCGGATATTTATCACTCTACTCTTCATTCCTCTCTACTCTCCTATCCTGTCTACTTCCCTCTCCATTCTCTATTTTCCATTCCATTGCAGGGAGTACTTACACACTGCTTCCGGTTGTGCCCCCTAGGCCCTTTTCTCTCGGTAGGTTCCGTCCCTTGTGTCTACTGCTGGTTTATAGTTGATTGTTTTTCTCTCTGCTTCTGCTGTGCCCCCTAGGCCTTCTACCTCTCTAGGCACCATCCCCCGGTGTCCATTGCTGGGTATTGTTAATTGTATTCTCTCTGCTTCTGCTGTGCCCCTGAGGCCTTTTTCCCTCTCTAATTTCCGTCCCCTGCGTGCTCGTTCCTACTGTTGAGTCTACATGCTTGTGTTTCTCCGTTGCTTCCCTACTGTGCCGCCCTCTGTGTCACCCCCCTGCCAAGACCCCACCCGGTGCAGCCTATTTGGCGTAGTTCTGTGCTGTGTTTCCACTCCTCTCCTCCCCCTCATCTTTTTCCCTATCCTCTCTGACTACACCCCTCTATGGGGCTCTCGGTCTCAACCATCTTCTCTAACTGCTTCTCTATTACCTATCTTATTCCTCTCATTAAGTCTGGAAGGAAGGCATTCAAGAAGAACATCCTGGTCTCCAATCCAGGCCTTCCCATTGATGATACCTACGTCAGTGCCGCCTTCAGACAGACTCTCACTGATATCATTTTTGTCATTCCCTCTCCCGACCTATGGCCCCTACATATGGTTGCTGTTCTCTCTCCTTTCTCCTCTTCTCCCATTAATGGTGGCACAATGTGAGAGGTCCTCTTGGCCTCTTTCCTGTCCTCCAAAACTATCATTAATGTCTAACTAAATGGGACCATCATGGTCCAGGGCACACAGCCCAACTTCCTCCTCCCACATCTTATCAACTTCCTCCCTTCTCCTGCTACTCCATCTTCCACCTTTCTGGCCCCTCAGCCACCTATCGCTGCTACATCTCTGGCTCCTCTGCCACTCCCACTTCCATTGCCTCCTCTGTGGCTCTCCCATCTGCCTCCTCTCTGGGCCCTGTGCCAGCTTGCGTTACCTCTACCACCTCTCCGGCTCCTCTGCCACCTCCCTCTGCTGCCTCGTCTCTTGCGCATCCCTCTTCCTCTTCTCTGGGCCATCTGCACCCGCCTTCTACCTCTGCCCCCTCTCGGGCCCCTCATCCACTGGATGCACCTCTCTCCTGTACCCTGCCCCGGAAGTCTTTCAAAAGTGGAAACCTGATCCAAGTAGTTACTCTCAACTCTCGCTTTGCTGTCAAATACTCCTCTTACATTTGCCACCTCCTCGAAGACCTTAACCTGGATACCCTCACTCTCACTGAGACTTGGTTCACGGCAAGCTCTGTCACAAGGTTTGACACTCTCCTCCCTGAGGACTTCAAGATCCTCTCCGAATTCCGGACGAACCGTCCCAGAGGTGGAGTGGCCCTGATCATTTCTGAGTGGACCCCTGTCTCTATATTCCCCCTCAGGTCTACTCCTCCTTTGAATGCCTAGTCTGCAGGCTCTCTATCTCTCCGGGCGTCTCTCTGACTCTGGCCACTATCTACAGGCCACCTAGCCAGGTTGCCCTCTTCCTCCTTGAATGGGATAATCTCTCTCACTCTTGCCTTTCTTCTACCTCTAAGCTTGTCTTTCTTGGGGACTTCACCAACCTCTTGGACACCTCTGACTGCATCTCTTGGCTTTTCCGAATTGTTATAACTCTTTCACCCTCTCTATTCTTCCCTCTGATCTGACGCACTCAGCCGAACACACCTTGGATGTTCTCATCTCCACTGACATCCCTCTCGCCAACGCTCTCACTACTCCACTCACTTGGACTAACTACTTTCTGCTCTCCTCTCACCTGAAGCTATCTGTACCACTGGCAAAACCAACCCCAGCACTGCCACCCTCCTTTTCGCTCATTGGATCTATGAAGCATGTGTCAGTTGGCGCTTTTGCCTCTATCCTTGCCCCTGTCATGAGGATCCACCTGAAGCCTGCCTCCAAGTGCAATTCTTGGTATTACTCGGACCTGGACACTCTGAAACGCAAGTGCAGAGGGGCTGAGTTGAAGTGGAGGGCTTCGAGCACCTCCACTGACAAACTGGCCTGCCGCCTGCTCCAAAGGCAATACAGACTCTCCGTCTTCTCCAAGAAGAAGGTCCACTTCCAAGACTGCATCCCTGCGGCCTCCAACAGCCAAACCTTTTAAAATCTGCAAGGAGTTGGCCAATTCAACTGCAGCCTCTACCTCTTCTGTTCCTTCCCAAGCTCTCTGCACGGCCATGGCTTCTCATTTCACCTCTAAAACTCAGGACATCCTGCCCACACTTTCCCCCTCTTCTCATTTCTCCCCTTTTCCTCTCTCATGCTCCCTCTGCAGTGAGAGAGGCCACCCTCCCCCTCCTGTCCTCTCTTATTCCTATAACACCTGATGATGTTTCTCGACACGTCCTGTCTATGAAAGTCTCATCCAAACAAGTGCTCCCCTGCTCTTCCAGAACCACCAAGGACATCATTGCTTCCCTCTCTCCAGCCATGGCCGATTTCTGGAATCATTCTTTTGCCACTGGAAATATCCCCTCTCCTCTCAAGCACTCCCTTGTGCACCCGCTCCTGAAAAAGCCTTCTGCTGATCCTTCCTGTCTGGCCAACTATCACCCGAACATTATCACTCCTTTCCTGGGCAATCTCATTGAAAAACTGCCCATCTCTCAATTCAACCTCCACACTGAATCTGGTGGTTATCTCCAGGACCATCAGTCTGGCTACAGATCGGCCAGAGGCACAGAAACTGCTCTCCTGAACACCTTTGAAGATCTGCTCTCCAACCTTGACTCCAGCTCTCACTCTGTCCTTATCCTCCTCGATCTCTCTTCCACCTTTGACACAGTCAATCACACCACCCAGATCCATTGCTTCAGTATGAACCTCGGTATCACTGGTCAGGCTCTGGCGTGGCTGACCTGCGTCCTCTAAGACTGACCCTCCCGGGTCCAACTTGGGTCTTTTCTCTCCACCACCACCTCTCTCCACATGTGGTGTTCTCTGGGGCCATATCTTCTCTCCCTGGCTCTTCAATATCTATGTGGCCCCCTTGGCCGACCTGATATCTACCCTCTCCTCTAACTTTCAGTGTTATGCAGATGATACTCAGCTCTCCTTCAGGCTACCCTCAGCCTCGTCTCCCTCCTCGCTCATTCCTGTCTATCCGCTATTCATTATTGGTGCACTCTAATGACCTCTGTCTTAATGCCAGAAAACCGAGATTCTCCTCATTAGGATCCGTGCTCCTAACTTTCCTCTCCCCCTCTGGCCGTCCTCCCTGGCCCCCTCCCCTTGCCCACCTGTGAGGCAAAAATCCTTGATGTCATCTTCAACGCCACTCTCTCCTTTTCTCCTCACATCACAGACCTTGCCAAGAAGGCGCACTTCCCTTTCGCACTTTCCCCCAGAAGCTCATTGTCTCCAGAGCTCTGGTTCTCTAAAGGCTGGCCTACTGCAACAGTGTTATTCTCAATCTTCCTAACTCTACTCTTCGCCCTCTTAAATTAATCCATGACAGGACTCCAAGAGTTATCCTTGGCCTCAAGCCCAGGGAACGCATCTCTCCAGCTCTGTAATCTCTCCCTCCCAGTAGTTGCGAGGATAAAGTTCAAGGCCCTCTGCATAATCCACAAGGCTTTCTGGGGCCGTGGTCCTCTCCATATCCAACACTCTCTGCCTAAATAGCTTCCTTCTAGAGCCCTCTGCTCAGCTACCTCAAACTCTCTGCAGGACAGACGCTTCCACAAGCAGAGAGTGGGGGGTAGATCTCTATCCTCTGCAGGTGCCTCTCTCTGGAATGGCCTCCCTGCCCCTCTCAGACTTTAGCTGAATCACCTGAAGTTCTGGAAACTGCTCAATACTAATCCTCTTCTCTTCCTTCTCTCTCCCTCTCCCCTGCAATCTTCCTGTCTACCTGTCCTCACTGGTGGCGTGGTTGCCCTCAGAGTCACTTAGGGTTCTAAGCCCCCCCTCGACCAATCACCCTGTACTGCCTTCTGTCCTACCTGCACTTACAGTCTGGGACTGCACCTGTGTAGTCCTCTGCCGTCCTCGCATTTACTCAGGACCCTGCTACCCTGACTGCACTTCCCCCTCACACCCCTTCCCTGCACTTCTCCCTGCACCCTTCCCATGCACTTCTCATTTACACTTGCACGATCTGAATGTCACAAGGTTTAGTAAGATCGTTCTCTTGTTATCCCTCTCTCCCCTCCTTGTCTTGTGATACCTTGAAACACTTGCGTATAGGCACGTTATAAATACTAAATCATATCATATCATATCATGTGCTTCTCTGAAGAGTATGCCCCCCGCCCCTAAACAGTCTGTACAAGCCTCCCTTATTTCTGTGTTAATACACTGGCAAATAAACTTTAATCCTATTGGAGTCGTGTGCTGGTCTGGTGATCACACCCTCATGATGATGAGACCATCCACATCCGCTCATCTTCCTTGCTGCCTATATTTGACCTACGATAGCTATATTACTTAGTCCTCTACAGACAGCATGTTGCTGAGAGTCCTGCTGTAGTGCCAGTCTGGAAAATGTTTGTGAGCTGGGCTGAATCGTCCAGCACTGTCTGCTGGCACGCGGTGTAAGCTGCTGGCTTTCCACAGAGCCAGGTCACTAATCCTGAGAGAGATAGTGTCACTTATACTTTATTTCGGCTACTGCATCATAAAAGTTTACATAAAATAAAGAGAAAACACAGATTTAAACCCACACAAATAATAAATAATGTACAGATTCTGAAAATCCAGTATTGGTAAAGTGCCAGTATTGCATACATATATGGCAGCAAAGACTCTAAGTTCCTAAAAGGTTTACCCAGATTTGAAACTTTGAAGGAGACAAGTCACAAATAACGACAAATTCTACATATCCAATTTTGGTAAAATGCTGGTGATGCATATATAGCATCAAGGGATAACTTTCAACTAAAGCAATGCCAGGAGGTTCCTTCTACTCTTATCTGCTTGTTTCAGGAATGTTAGCATTGACCATCCCATCATAGGGTCTCCTCCATCAATAGGTAAAAGAGAGCAACTCGACATTGAGAAAAACCTTATTTCCGAGAAGAGGAATTAATGAAGTAACTCTAATATGGGCAAATGCCAGGAAAACAAGAATACAATGAAGCTAAGAAGCTGAAAGATGAGGACCTCTACCACGACTGAACCTCTCGGTGAAGCCGTGCTGCGGGTCCGAATCTCTAAGCTTCGACGACAGGGAAGATCTGCAAGGAATCTTCTCCCCTTGAGCTGGTGGGATTAACCAGTTCGCCAAACTACAAGCCAGGCCTCCCTCCTCTGGTTGAATTTGCTGTGCACAGCTACAGTGAACTGGATAGCCAGGAGGATCGGACCCTGCTTGGGTTTTAAGGAGCACACCTTTCATTCGTTGCTTTGCTCTGCTGCTGGTTTCTTCCCTGGGCAGTGCAGGAGCCTCCAGTCTTCCTACTTCGTGTCAGCTCGACAGTCGCTTCAGGAACCGTGAGCCTGCAGGGCCTGCCAGGAACGTCCGCCTCAGCTACAGCCTTCTTCACCATTTAAAAGTGCTTGAAATCTTTTGCCAATCTGAGGGCTTGTCCTTCTCTATTCTTTAAAGTAACTTTTCATCCAACCAACTTCGTTCTGAACTCTTTGCAAAGACTTCACCGCGAACTACTCTGACTGTGTGATCCTCTGCAAAGACTTTGGTCCATTGACTTTGGCCCTGGCCTCCTGATTTGATTGCCTCACTGTAGTTATTTTTTCTAGATTGCCCTGCTTACTTACTTGTTGGTGCTGCTCAACTTTTGTCTAACTTTGTCTTTCCCTCCCTTTTTAATTACTGGAGTGCCATTTTGTTCACACTTCATTTTGAGCTTAACTTGTCCAGAATCTATTGGGTGTGGTGTAGTATTAAGATTGTGATTTTTCAACTGCTTGATAATAGTGAAATGTTTTATAACTGATGTGTAAATAAATGTATATTCTTTTACTCAGAAACCTTGAGTCAGTGTTTGTTTGAACCATAGTCATTGCTGCCCTTTGTATAACTATTGATACTGCTCACTTTACTCTTGAGAAGTATGGCTGCTCAGCGATCGCTACCACTTTACTGTGTAGTAAAGGCTTGTACCAAACGTGAATTTGTACTGTCACTTGTAGTCTTAATTGTGTGTGGTGTTCCCAAAGGGTACTGCATATGATTCTGCCTAATAGTTAGCAGCATCACACAACAGACAGGAATTATCAGCAATTATTCTCAACCACATGTCTGTGACCGCTCTAAGGGGTAGACAGTTGAATCTTGCTTGGGTTATAAGTGACCGTTCATAAATGTGATCAGACCAAGTTGATAGTTGGGGTCAGACACAGGACTGAGGCAGAACAGTGCCACGCCATTGGCTGCTATAGCCCACCCAACATCAACTCATGCTCAAGTTGAAAGAAAACGTTCCCAATATCTGAACCTACAAAGAACTGCCTGAGCTGCATTCCAACTCGGAAAGTATTCAGGGAAATGATGGGACAATACCACATTTTTTCGTGGTTCTTGCAAGTGCATGTTTTTCCCTGCAGTACGTTTTTCTTTGTTTTCACTTCATGTGTTTCTCCCAGTGTCTGTCTAAACCCATAGCCTATACAATGCTCTTAGTCCCAATGAGAGGTCAGCTAATAAAGCAAGATCATTATAATAATAAAATGCTAGCATAATTAGACCCTATCGGTCAGCTGGATTATACTGGGGAAGTGCATGAGAGTGATGCTGATGGATAATTGTTTTTTTTTTTCGGAAGTGGTGGGTGGATAGGAGAGCAGGACAAATGTCAGAGAAGGCGAATGGGGTGGAGGGAGGAGTCCGGCTCAATTGGACATGGATTAGTACAAAGGGATATATGTGGAAATAGAGCGTGCACTACACCTATGGAGGAGACCTCATTCAGAGGAAAGGGGCTGAATGTGCATGATGTCACAGAAAGCCTTAAGAGTTTGCTGGATCTTCAAGAGTTTAAAGGTCTTTAATTTTAAGCAAAAGAAATTGAGCAGAATATTCACTGTTACGAAGCTCAGGTTATTCAGGTGGTTCGATGTTACAATTAGCAGCTGTTCAGAGTAATGCACCCGGCTGGAGATGGGTGTGGAGAACACTATCTACATCCAGTTGATAATGATGGCCTAAAAGGAACAGCCTTATCTATCCGGCTCCCTCTGGGTATTTTTTAGTGATGTTCTACATTAACACTTCCCAGGATTGTCATGATGTGAATAGTGCCAATCTCAGATGCTCTGATTCAGTGTCACCCTCAGTAGCTCCCTTTCACTCCTCTCTCTGACTTTACTACCTTAACCATAACAAGCAGATACAAGGCAACTAAAATAGATAATAGGCCTCATTATAAGTTTGCCGGTCCGGGAACGGTACCAATAAGCTTGCCGGTACCGTAGTTCCCGGACCGGCAAACTACGAGTTTTGTTCGCAAGTGCCTTTCTGCCCGCCAGGTCTGACCTGGCGGGCAGAGCGGCACCCGCGAGCACAGCATGTCGCATGCACCGGCACCGTTTAAAAACGGTGCCGGTGCATCCGACCTCCCCATTCCCATTGAGCCCTATGGGGCTCAATGCCCTATGGGGCTCAAATGGGAGTGGGGAGTATGCCATACCGAGACCCGCGAAAGGGCAATTATCGGGTCCGGCAGGGCCGTAATGACCCAGTAATTGCCCATTCGCAGGTGCCGGAAATTTTCGGAAGTTTGGCAGCAGCCTGCTACCGCCAAACTTCTAATGAGGCCCAATGTCTATGTAACGTGGTGAAAGGGACCATTTACAGTACAATTGGCAGGAGGTGTACAGTAAACCATCCCCAGCTACATTTTTTGGAGGCACTGTTGAAATCACCCTTAGTGTCCCTATACCTACCCTGCTTACCTGTCCCCTTCATATCTGCCATCTTAGGGTTTAATGCATTTATTGCTAGTGTAAGCTTCCATTCATTCATCTACAAGTTATTTTAAATAGGGATTGATGTGTATGTATTTTGATCATTGTGTTGTGATTTATATCAGATTCACAACACACCAGACAATCAGAAACCATCCTTATGGACCAGCTTCAGGAAGTCAACTGGGCTGGGGGTTCCCCTGCAAACAGAAGCAGTGAATTTGGAGCTGTCTCCTGGGAGTGCACGCCTCCATCGAGTGCTTCAGTTGTTGGAGGCCCTAGTGTCCCACACCAGCCGGGTGAAGTGCTTGGGTAAAGACCCTGGCCTAGCTTGGTCCTGCTTGCTAGACTGCTTTGGCCTCTGACAAGTTGACCCTGAGACATTACCCCTTACATACATGGAGGGGAGAAGAATTTAATGGAGGACAATTGCAACAATGCTGGAATAGGAGAAGAATAGGACACATAGCCAGAACATGAAGAAGTACAGGAGGCATGCAGCAAAATTGGCAAACTCCAAGAGGGTGGTTGGGCTATGCTCTGCAATATAATACAGAACCAGAGGAAGAGGAATATTATGCCAAAGATCACATGCAGGTTCAGACATATGTGCTGGAACCACAGCAAATACAGCAAGCACCATTACAAATTAAATCGCCACAATGGCAATCACATCAAGTACCCATGCAAGCACAACAGGTACAAACGCAGCCAGCACAGACACTGCAGACTATGGTACCACAATGGATTATAACTACAGGAGTCCAGAAAGCACCTGCACCCAAATTAGGGAATGTGACTGTGGCAGGAGGAAATCCTTTCACAGGTACAGGGATGAATTCAAGTCTGGATAGCAGATAGGTAGTCAGGCATGGAAGAGGAAGTAGGGAGAGGATCAGAGTGAAGTTGGAAGAAGAGTTGGGTGTCGTTTGTATAACAATGGAAGTGGGGGAGAAAGTGGAATTACGGTGAGCAAGCAGGCGAGATGGACGTTAAAGAGCGAGGGTGAAAGGTTGGAGCCCTGGGGAACGCTACAAGTGGAGAAAGAAGTGGGAGAGGAGCAAGAGCCCAGGATAACCTCGGAGGAACGGTCAGTGAGGAAGGAGGTCAGCCAGTCCAGTGCCTGCTCCGAGATATAAGGGGATCATGGAGCCGTTTTGTGAGGATGGAGTGGTTAACCGTATCAAATGCAGAGGAGAGATCAAGTAGAATGAGAGCAGCGGGTGTGTTGAGTCAAGGGATGCAAGCAGTTCCTCACGGGTGTTCACGAGAGCAATTTCCGTGCCTCTGTAAGCTTGGAATGCAGATCGATGGTCATGTAGGCAACCAACTAGCTCAGTATGCTGGGTCAGTTGGGAGGGAGGGCCAGCTTGTGCAGAGGTTTCCCAAGGAAGGGAGTGATAGAGATGGGGTGGTAGTTAGCCTGACACGAGGGGCCAGAGGAAGGGTTCTTCAGGAAGGGCGCACAAGGGAGTGCTTGAGGGAGGTGGGGAAAGACCCGGTAGCAGGGGAGTGATGGCAGAAATCAGTAAGTGCAGGGGCAAGGGAGCCGATTTTGTCCTTAATAGTTCTGGAAGAACAGGGGAAGAGACCTGTTTGGAAGAGACCTTAATAGAGCAGACAACTATCTACCTCGTCCGATGTGATATGAGAGAAGGAGGGACGAGTGGATGGGGGAGGAGGACAGGCCTAGGGTGGCAGGGGGATGGAGGGATGGAGGAAGAGAGTGAGCTCAGGGTGTCCTGAGTTTCGGCGGTCAAGTGAGTGGGACAGTGCAGTGGAGAGGGCCAGAGGGGGAAGAGGAGAGGTGGAGATTGTAGGGGAGGAATGGCCATGAGGCCCTCCTCACCTACAGCTCCCTCCCCAGGTGAGGACCATGACTCGGTGGGCGCCCCCTCATGCCACCCGGGCCCAGGTGGAGGAGGGTTCACCCGCCGACGACATTGCCCACACGCGCCCCGTCTTTGCATTTACCAAAATTAAGTTAGGCCTAGACGCCATCTTGCCTAGAAAACATGGTGTGAGTTCAGCACACTGTAACGAGGCCCCCACCTTTGGAGGGCCTTTCATGCATCTCTGTCGCCTCAGCAGCCCTGGCAGATCCGCTGCGAGCGCGTTCCCATGAGAAAGTCGGAGATGAGCTAAACCCGAGACGCCAACACGGCAACATTATATTAGTAACAATGTGATATTGCACCCCGTATGACCCGGACCACAAGGCCGGGGTAGCGAGGGAAAAAGCTGAAGCATCATTATCTGAAGAAGGTAGAAAACAATTCAAGTATTGGTATTAATGAACTACCTCTGTTTAAAACGTGAATAAGCCATAAAAATGTAACGTTATATGATATCCCTCCAGGTCTGGACTAATGCTGCTATAACCACGGAGAAAGATGTTGACCAAACGTGTAACCTCTATCTGTAAAAGTGTTTTTCAATAGTATGTAGAAACTTGAACTCATATATGTTTTTCAATGCACCCAAAGCGGCGAGCATCAATCTCTGTAGGCCATAACCTAGATATCTCTCGTATAACGTCTAATGTACATACAATATGCACACAATGTAGTGAATTTAATGTTAGCTAATGAAAAGGTACTGGAACCGACTGTATTAAAGAAATGTGTAACGAAATTGAAATATATATATATATGTGTGTCTAAATAACGTCAAAACAAGGCAGATCAGTATAGAACTTCTGCATTTACTGATCGGCAACGCACGAGGAAAATACCTTTGTGGATATATGCAAGGCCATTCCCTCTCCCACCCCACCAAGCCTGCCAGATAAAAAAGCTAAGACTTGTGCCGCGCTCCCTCACCTCCCCCAACCAAGCTGGCGCTACTTCAGAGAGTCAGAGGCCCCGGCGCCGCAACCAAGGCCACAGCCCACCACCTGTGTTATTTACAGCACGGTAATAAACCCACGGATGAACCCACTGATCTACCAGCACCCTCTCATAAATCCCACGAACCCCCCAAGAATCCTGACCCCGTGTAAGGACGACCCCCATCATTTGGACAAGACACAGAGACCCATCTATATAATCACTTCTAACGCAGCAGACAGACATGTATCATTCGGCCCAGGCCCCAGAGCCCCGTCCCGCGACCTAAAATACCGGTCAATAGGACACAGGTAAATCTCACCCCCACCGACGACCACCAGACCTCTCACAAGGTGCATTCCTCATGTGTTGTGTTTATTTTTATAAGATAAGCTGCTGAAGCAATTTATCAATGAACTTAAATGTCATTTTCTGAATAACTGCAGTATGCATGGCCTAGGGCAAATGAGACAGGAAAGGTATTCGTCATTGTCACAGGCTGCCCCAGCACATCAACACCGCACGGATGACCTCAAGCCGGCCTGCCAGGCCCAACCCAACCCACGAGGCTGACCAGTGACGCCGTCCCGCCAGGACCAACCCCGCTGCAGCAACACCTATAGTTAGTTGATGCCACCCAATCCCAATTGACTTGTGCCCCCTATAGTGTTTAGGTGCTGATGACGTTTTTTGTATTAGAAATACGCCTGTCTTTGCTATTGTCAGGCAGAGCGCTCTCGTAGGTTGCAGAGTTCTTTGCATGCCTTATCCTTGGATAAACTCCCACTTACGCTCACCCGCACTCTGTCTTGGTCTTATTCCCACTACGGGAGAGTCCCTTATTGTCTCTCATTGCGGGGAGGATCGTGCTGAATTGGGGGCGCTTCCCTTCAGTGGTGACCCCGATAGCGTGATATCTCCAAGCTATTTTTCCTAACTCCTTCTTAACGACCCCCTTGTGGCACGAGAATCTCCGGTCGAGAAGGGATACGCACGGTGAGCCGTCTCCGGGAGGCCGCCCGCCAACGGCGACCGGCACACTAAGAAGTGCGCACTCAATGAGAAAGGGTACGGGATCCCGATTGGAAAAAAATCCCCTTTGAGTGCCGCTCGCCGGAGCCAGGGGCTGACCGTTGAGTTACCGGTGACGCCGCCTGGACGGACCCAGTTTCGGAGAGTATCGGTTCAAGACGGGCACGTGAGTACCGAGTGCGAGTGATCGTCAAGGGGAAAAGAAGGGGAATTGGGAACAAAAAGAACGGGAATAGGTAGAGGAGAAGAATATCGGGGGTCTACTACAGACGGGTCTTGAAACTTTCTCTATTCTTTCTTTTGCATATGGCCATTAGGAGTAAGAAATAAGTGAAGTGGTAGAAGTGACGGGAACCTAGCTCCGAGAGGGGGTGGAAGGCGGCGCCGCATAGTACTATCTAGACTAGTACTGGGAATATATGAAGAAGTGAGAAATAAGTTATTGGTGTCTAGCAAAAGGAGACACCGGGAATATTTTTTAGTGATTGTGCTCTCTCTCTCTATTTTTTTCTTTTTCTATTTCCACGGGGTAGGGGGCGAAAACGAGAAGGGTATAAAGAAGTTAAAACATCCTAAAAAGTGGGGACTAAGTAGTGGCACGTACAGACGTGAACACAGCAACCGTAGCAGGAAAACAGGGACAGCTGGCTAGGGAGGAAAGGGAGGAGAAAGACAAAAGCGTGAGTGGAAAGTATTGCGAAGGGTGCGCGCACCGTATGAGTGTTAGAGACGGATGAGTGGCCGCGAGGTGGTGTCAGAGAGTGTGGCCACAACCAGTGTTTAATTAATTACAAGTGAGATCACACAAGAGTGCCTGGGAATGGGAAAGAGATGAGATATGGTGAGTGAGGAGAGATTTGTGCAGTGAATAACAGTGGGTGATAATTTTGAGAGGTCCGCTCTTGTCTGTGCCATAAAGGTATACATACGCATATTTGCACCTAATAAAAAGTAACGAAAGCAAACGCGGTAGCGCTAGCGATTTAAAGTATGGGGGCTGAAACTCCCTTGTCACACATTTGCAAGAGCCTGCCGGGATATGCTGAACGCATAAATAAATATCATGATCAATGGTTAACAGAATTGAAAGGGGAGGGGTTGCCCCAGATTTGGCCAGAAGGAGGGTCTTTTGACAAAAGCGTTCTTGATATGGTATGTACATGTATTCGCCTCAAGTATAAGGGAAAACAATGGCAGAACAGGAAGGAGATATTAGATCTTTGGAGATTGTTTGAGGAAGTACCCCCACCCAAAGCTCCAGCGCCAAATATTGATTTACCCTCCACTACAGACAATCCACTACTGATCCCGCGAGAAGAAAAGGAACAGTTAAGTACAGAACAGCCTGCGGAAGTGGTTATGTTGTACCCAATATTACCTAAACCAGCCCCTGCAGCAGGATATAGCGACCCGATTTATGTGCCTCCCCCTTCGACCAGCACGCCACAAAGACCAACTGCACCCCCACCGTACGAAAACACCAGAGAGCGCGCCCAGGGAGACACACAGAGGGTGGACATAGAGAAGTTAACGAGTGACCTAGAGTCAAGGCTTACGGTGGCAAGAGATGAACTCTCGAGAATAAAAGACATATGTGAACGCACAGCATGCGCCCCCACACAATCAGGACGCACATCTAGAGCGTCAAGCGAAAGCAGACAAATTGAGGAGGGATGGAAAAAGGGGGAAATATTGTTCAGAATTGAGGAAGAACCGACCAGGATAATAGAAGTAGGGACAGCAGAAGGAAGCATTTGTGATGTCTCGCGAGAGAGAGGGATCAGAGAGGATTTGTTATGTGATGTCAGAGGAAGGGGGGATGAGAGTGATAGATTGAGCATGGCAGTAGGAGGAGACGGCGAGGAGCTAGACGGTGCATGTTCACTGGGGACTATAGAAGATGAATGGATGGGACGACTAAGAAATAGGGTGGGGAAGATGGCGTCATTAGAGTCAGCAGTGACTAAGGAAAAGGAAGCTGCAACGGCAAAAGGGAAGTTACAACTCCCGTTACTCCACAGGGGAGGTGGGAGGCCAAACTACATACCGTGGGCTCAGATGGACAAGGCTAATTTAATGAAATTACTACCACAGCTGTCAGGAGGGGCAAGCAAGTGGATATATGCATTTGAGAAACATACCGCTGGTATACCACTGGCAGTAGGCGATGTGAAAAGCCTACTAGTGTCCGCAGTAGGGGATCAGGCAGACAGAGTATGGGCTAAAGCGGGTTTTCCAGCTGTGACTTTAGAGTGTGATCGCCATGATGGGGCTTCTTTTAACACCGTGCGAGCAAGGGTGTGGGACGCACTGCGGGAAACCTTCCCAGATACCCCTGATTTGCAGTCAGTAATGCAATGTACCATGAATGACGGGGAGGACGCTATGGATTACATCCTTCGGGTGCAGGAGATGTGGAGAGCGGAAACGGGTACGCCCTGGCACCAATCCACATCTCTATTTTACTTCATCATTAAGAGAGGGCTCCCAAAGGAAGTGCAAAAGGCACTAGATAAAATAGCAGGTGTTGAGGCAAAAGGCTGGCCGGAGATCCAAAGCATAATAGTACACCATTGTAAACGGATCAAAGAAAGAGAGAGGGAAGTAGCACAGAAAAGGTTGGCGGATGAGGCGAAGTTGGTGCAATCAAAATTGGTGAAGGTCGCGGCAGCGGTAGCGGGACTCCCACTCGTACGGGAGGGAGAGGAAGGAGAGGAGGGGCAAATAGCAATACAAGGAAGAATAGCAGCGAATTGGGCAGGACAAGGGCAACGACAGTGGACAGAGCAGGAGCAGAACGGAGGTCCAACGTGGCAAGAGTGGGCCCCAAGAGGAGGAAGAGGTGGGTACAGGGGTCGGAGAGGAGGACAAGGGTATGGAGGAATGGGAGGAAATGGGTGGCAGGGTCCCAGAGGTCCACAGGGGAGCTGTTGGAATTGTGGGAGGTGGGGGCATTACTCAAGAGAATGTAGGAGTAGACAAAACAACGGGTTCCAAGGGATAGAACAGTACGGACACCCCCATCCAGGAAGCCCCTACGGCCTCCCCATGGGACAATACCAGCAACCAGACAATGCAGTGCAAAGGAGTAACGCACAACTACACGGACATCAGTACCGAACACAAACCAGCCCACAGAACAATGACAATGTGCACTACACGCCTGGTAACACCTTCGCCACAGTAGCTAACGGGGCACCCGCCCCTGCACCTTACAGTGGAGTGTCAGTAGTTTCGGGGAACATTTTCGATCAAGGGGGGGCAATGAGACACCCCGCATAGGACAGCCCACAGAGAGCACTTGCGTGTCCAGTACTGTCTACGACCCACAATGCATCAGAGGAACCATTGATAGGAGCGCAGATAGGAGACAAGCAATTCATATTCATGGTGGATTCGGGAGCGGAGAAATCATGCATTAGAGAGGGCCGGTTCCCGTTATCTAATAGAACGTTAGAGACGCAGGGGTTCTCTGGGGCTGTAATTGAAGTTCCTTACACAGAGGTGTTGGATGTGACAGTGGGGGGTAAAACAGTGAAGGCACCCTTACTGTACTATGAAAACTCTCCCATCAACTTACTGGGGAGAGATCTCTTGAGCAAACTAAACATGACAATATCATTCACAGGGAGCGGTATCGTATGTTCAACACCAGGCATATGCCCCCTCCGTATATTAGCAGTAATACACGGCCACACAATCATGAAAGAGATCAGAGGGGTACCAAGGAATGAGGAGATGTTTGTTGAAGGTATGAGAACATTGGCTCTCATAGTACCAGAACTAAAAAGGGTGGAGTGGAGGATCCCAGCAGAATTCCTTTTTCGTCCCATAGCAAGCCCTGATACTGCTCTTGGGACAGTACTATCGTTGGATTTGCATGCCATACATGTATCAGCAAACAGAATATGTGTGATTGGTATTGACATGGAAGGGTGTGAGTGGAGGACAGTATTGTGTACAAATGCAAATATCCCGCTGAGAGAGCTCTCGGACGAGGAGCTATTTTCTGACACTGAGGGAGATGGTGAAGTAGTGATGGAACTGGCAATGCCCTGCGACATTGTAGTTACAGCCAGACAAACTAAAGTTGAACTAATGGCGGTAGTAGGAGCACCGCACACATTTTTTGATGAAGACATGAGTTCAGTGCCTGCTAACTTATGGACTAATGGCCCCCACGATGTAGGGTTGCTGCATGAAGTTCAGCCCGTGGTGATAAAAGTAAAACAGGGAGCAATACTACCCCGGGTGAAACAATATCCACTGTCGCGAGAAGCAGAAGAAGGGATCAGAGAGACAATAGAAGCACTGCTAGCACAGGGTATAATAGTGCCCTCAAACTCCCCATGCAACACATGCATTTATCCAATCAAAAAAGCGAAGGGGGGTTCATGGAGGATGATACAAGATTTACGCCCACTGAACGATGTGGTAATGAAGGAGTTCCCTTTAGTCCCGAACCCGGCGACAATACTGTGCAACATTCCAAAAGCAGCATCACACTTCACAGTAATTGACTTAAAAAATGCATTTTTTTCGATTCCCTTAGCAGAAGAGAGCAGGTACTTGACAGCATTTACATTGGGAGGAAGGAGGTTCGAACACTGCAGACTACCACAAGGATATTGCGAGAGCCCAAGCATATTTAACAGGGTACTACATGAAGATCTGGGGAACTTGTCTGTAGAAAGCACAGTGATCCAGTACGTTGATGATTTATTGGTTTGTGCACAGGATGAGGAAGAGTGTAGACAGGACTCGATAACACTATTGACATTATTGGCCAATAAAGGGTACAAGGTGGACAAGGGGAAATTGCAATACTGTCTGACAGAGGTCCTATACTTGGGTCAGTTGATATCGAAGGATGGCAAGCGAATTATACCAGACAGGGCACAGGCGATTAGAACAATTGGAGAGCCCAAAACAGTAAAAGAGATGCAGAAATTTCTGGGTATGTGTAACTATTGCCGAGCATGGATATTGGACTATGCGGCGTACACAAGGCCCTTGCTACAGGCACTAAAAGAAGCACAACAAGAACACAAACACATAAAATGGACGGAGGTGATGAACACAGCATTTAACTCACTAAAAGAGCTCATATCAAGCGCTCCAGTACTAGCAAACCCAGATTATGGGCGCGAGTTCTTCTTATTTTCACACTGCAAAGGAACACTGATGACAGCAGTACTGACACAGAAAACATCTTTAGGGCACAAACCACTCGCTTACTATAGCGGCACCCTAGACGCAGTAATGCAAGGTCATTTCGCGTGCGAGCAATCCCTAGCTGCAGCCGCATTCGCAATTGAGAAAAGTGCCACGATAGTGATGGGCTGCCCAGTGACACTGTTTGTGGAACACTCACTTTTTGCAATATTAGAGCGAACAAAGAGCACATTGACAACACAACGCGCCACAGCATATGAGATAATACTGTCCAGCGCTAACATCCATATAGTAAGATGTAAAACAGTGAACCCAGCCACATTTATCACAGAGGCATGCACCGTAGAGGACATGCAAAACCACAACTGCGCCACATACACAGGTGACGAAAGTAAGGATCCAGTGATTTTTGAAAATGCCCTGACCGAGGGTGAGGTGTATTTTGTGGACGGGTCAGCATCAATCGACATGGAGACAGGAGAAAAGCATGTGGGTATGGCAGTGGTACGATTAGAGGAAGATGAATATGAGATACTAGTACAACACCGCCTCCCATCACACTATTCAGCGCAAGCAGCAGAACTAATAGCGCTAATAGAAGCATTGCATGCCGCCAAGGGGTGCGCAGTGACCATATATACAGACTCAGCATACATGACAACAACAGTTCACGGTGGATTGGCCCGGTGGGGGCGGAGAGGGTTCCGACGAGCAGACGGAACGCCAGTCCAGCATGCAGAATTATTGAAAGAACTGATTGAGGCCCTGCAAGACCCCACGGCAGTGGCCATCGTAAAATGTCAAGCTCATACCACCAATACAGATTTTGTATCTTTGGGGAACGCGGCAGCAGACGCCGCTGCCAAAGCAGCTTCATATCTACAAAAGGGTGAAATAGGAGAGTACATGTTGCACCACACAGCAAGCCAAGAGATCCCCACAGGATACAACATGATGTCCACACAGGAGATAATAGAGCTGCAAGAGGGAGTTAGTGCAGAGGAAAAATTGCTGTGGACCAAGAGAGGATGCAGCAAGTCACCGACTGATTTATTGTGGCGACAAGAGAGTTCAGGAAAAGTGGTAATGCCAATTACGTTGTTAGAAATAGCATTTCAACAACTACACTTTCCCGCACATAACACAAAGAAACACATAATGGCAGAAATACAAGAAGATTGGTTTGCACCATGCCTCCAGGAACACGTCACAAAGTTAGCGCTAGAATGCACGACATGTCAAATTTACAACTCAGGTATGACCTTGCGTACACTAAGGGGTACGATACCAAAACCAAGTGGTCCATTCAGAGAGCTCCACATTGATTATGTAGACATGGGAGAAAGGTGTAACGGAGCTCGATACATGATTGTGGTTGTATGTCCATTTTCGAGGTGGGTGGAGGCAGGCCCCTGTGCCCGCCCTGACGCGAAGGGCGCCGCGAAGTTCCTAGTGCGGGAAGTGTTTCCGCGCTGGGGAATTTGCGACGTTATTCGCTCAGATAACGGGACACATTTTGTTAATGAATTATTTAAAGAAGTGACTACATTATTGGGAATAAAGCACAAATTATGTTCGATTTATCATCCTCAAAGTAATGGCGTCGTAGAAAAGATAAATGGCCTGTTAAAAAGCAGATTATCAAAACTTTGTTTTTCCCTTAAAAAGACTTGGATGTACTGCCTGCCTTTGGCCTTGTTTGAACTACGAAACCAGCCAAGTAAGGATCACCATTTGTCCCCACACGAGATCGTCACGGGAAGAAGAATGCACACAGCGCATTCGCCTCTCCGTGAGCGTTCTGATGCACACAGAAGCGCAGCCATATTGGGGGAGGAGTTCACAGAATACCTGCGAAAACTGACACGGGCAGCGCGCGTAATTGCAAAGCAACTAGCCCCCCCCTCGACAAGAGAGGAGGGGAACACGACTGAACCAAACAGGTTGCCTGAAACACCACTACAGCTAATGCCTGGTGATTTTATATATGTTAGAAGTTTTGTGCGAAGGTGGAACGCACCGCGTTTTCATGGCCCCTATGAGGTAGTGTTTTGCACGCCTACAGCAGTAAAAGTTAAGGGGCTACGATATTGGGTGCACTTGACAGACGTACGTAAAGCGTACAGCGCTGCGGAGAGTGAGGTGCAGGACGAGGCACAGGCAACAGCGGACGATGAAGTTGTGCAGAATGAATGATTGGAATTTTGTGTGCTTTATGAGATGAACAGTGAACACAATCAGCGCGCAACAAATGTCCTGGACTAAAACATTTACATATGTATATGTAAATTCTCTTTTTATTACGATTTTTGAAAGTTTTGCATGGGGTTCTTTTTCCCCTCCTGTGCTTTTTAAAAAATGTTTTTTTTTATTATTGTTGTTGTTTTTAAAATGTCATGTTTTTTTTTTATTATTTATATATATATATAGTAAGGTACGAATAATAATGATTGAAAGGCTACCTTGTCTGTCAACACACCCCCTCCCTCACCCAACCCTATATTTTATCACCGAAACGTTACAACGTGGAAATGTTTACATGTTTGTACTTAATGAACTCTTGTGTCTCAAACAGGATTTATCATGGCATCGAATGGGCAGCCTGCAACTAATAGATATGTTAGATTTAGAGAAATGTTAGTGGCTAGATTAATGTATTCATTTGAATGTGGTTTATCAATGTGTGCTATCGTGTTCTTCATCTCAATGTTTTGTCTGGTATTACACTGGATTATAGCGTTCATCTCTACCGAGATGAACGAGGGGGGAGGGGGGAACAACACCACCCTTGCCCCTGGAATTCCGACTGTAAAGATCAAAGAAGGTGATTTCTTGATCTGGGATGGATCACACTTTGTGTGGGGATACTATACTACACCACCCACTGCTGTCCTCTCACAATCGAGAACCAAAAATGTAAATAATGACACAATGTCCCAACCTGGAACATACAACAACCGTACAATCCCTCCCGCCCCAATTTCAAACAACGATCTTTTGTTTATTAAGGAGGATGGAAGAGTGATTATGATGACAGAACACAAGTCCCTATATGAAGAATTAGAAAAGGGGGGTGGGAGGGAGGAAGAGAGCCCTGGTTCTTCGCCTACTATAACGAGAAGGTACAGAAGAAGGGAGAAAAGTAGGCGGAGAAGAGAGACTGGTGGAAAGGGGTATGATGAGTATTATGGGTTAGGGTTAGACAAAATGGAAGACCCACGACACCCTCACCAAGCAAATAAATGGTATGCAGATATGAGCACAACAGCCAAACAGACAACCAATGAAAGCTGTTATGTCTGCTCACTTATTCCCCATGCATCAGGCACACCTAAAGTATTGTTGCCACGAGAATTGCCCATTGTGGATGCCCAATGTCTCCTTCATCTCACGCTGTGTAGAATAAAGAACACCTTCCAAGCACACGATGTCTCCTTCAGAATGCTACAGAACAACAAAACGTGCTATTCGCAGGCGTCTGGAGTGATCTGTCTTAAAGAACCTTTCTTTGCAATACAAGGGACACTGTTTTCCGAAAACAAATGGAAAGACGAAGAAGTGCTGTGCAAGGCAGAAGCACTGAAAGGTGTCCAACCGGACAAGTTGCGGTGGATGGAAAGAACGTGCTTGCCAATATGGAAGGAACACATCCCTAAACTAACATGGGTAACAGCAATGGAGAAACCCTTCAAGCTACAAAGTGAAATACAAAACGAACTATGTTTCAAGGGAGAAGGGAAAATGGCAATGGGAACGAACAAGAACTGTAACAAAACTCTCACCATCCCAGATATGAAAAAAGGAACAGCAGCACTAATGGACACCTACTGGGTATGCGGAAACAAGGCGTACCTGCACCTTCCCCAATCATGGAGTGGCAGCTGTTCAATGGCCACTTTGCACTCAACACTAATGGTGATTCCAGAAAGCCATATTGACAGAAGCAACATGATGAACCAGAATGCAGCTTCTCCAACTACACAAGCGCACCTTTATGTCCTGTCCTCCGGAGGGAAGGAAGAAGGGCTCTCAAGGAACAAGCGAGCCTCGAACTACATATCACAAGCATCATCTGATTTATTGGCACAGATCCCAGACAAGTATCGCCTATTCAGCTCCGTGGAAACATTCTTTGCTTCGCTAGTATCAAGTGTCCAAGCAAGAGCAAATGCAAAATGGCTCCAGATCACACGGTGGGAGCTGATCCAGTTGGCCAATGACACTGAAGAAGGGTTCAACATAATAAAGGTGGAACTACGAGCTCTGCGATTAATGACCATGCAGAACAGGTATGTCCTAGACCTGTTAACAGCAATCGATGGAGGTGTTTGCCGAAAAATAGGAAGTGCGTGCTGCACGTTCGTACCTTCCGAAGATGCAGAAAATGGGTCCCTGTCCCACGTTATTGAAGCAGTACATAACCTGGGCGAGAAGATGAAAATGGAAGGTGGAGCTGAGGATAGCTCGTGGTTCGACAATATCTTCTCTTGGGTTCCCTCATGGCTTGGAGTGACAATGAAGTTCCTGATACCAATAGTGGTAATCATCCTTGTGATGTTCTGCCTGTGCCAGGTGGGCCTCCGATGTTGTGCTAATGCAGTTCCTAACGGTGCAATGATGATGGTGACAATGGGCAACTCCGGTGGTACAATTAAAGCAACACAAGAAGTACATGTGCAGACAGGAGCAGACAACACCCCCAGGTACCAGTTAGTGCCTATGTGCCGTGATAAGTACATAGTAGATAAACTATGGCACACCACTATCAAAGAACCCCGAGACGTAGAACTGGAATGGTATGAGGAGGTCTGGGTGGATCTGGAAGAAACTGGCGACTGTATATATTTAACATGTACACCAGATGAGTATGCTAGGAGAGGTGAGAGCTTAAGGGGGGTGTGCAGAGCATGGATGCCTATAAAAGGAACCCCTGCATGGGATGGTGCAGTGTTAGAGGAACAAGAATGTAGAAGATTGGAAGAGCTAAAGAAATTCGTTACTTTAAGTAACGAAAGGGGGGAAATGTAGGGGAGGAATGGCCATGAGGCCCTCCTCACCTACAGCTCCCTCCCCAGGTGAGGACCATGGCTCGGTGGGCGCCCCCTCATGCCACCCGGGCCCAGGTGGAGGAGGGTTCACCCGCCGACGACATTGCCCACACGCGCCCCGTCTTTGCATTTACCAAAATTAAGTTAGGCCTAGACGCCATCTTGCCTAGAAAACATGGTGTGAGTTCAGCACACTGTAACGAGGCCCCCACCTTTGGAGGGCCTTTCATGCATCTCTGTCGCCTCAGCAGCCCTGGCAGATCCGCTGCGAGCGCGTTCCCATGAGAAAGTCGGAGATGAGCTAAACCCGAGACGCCAACACGGCAACATTATATTAGTAACAATGTGATATTGCACCCCGTATGACCCGGACCACAAGGCCGGGGTAGCGAGGGAAAAAGCTGAAGCATCATTATCTGAAGAAGGTAGAAAACAATTCAAGTATTGGTATTAATGAACTACCTCTGTTTAAAACGTGAATAAGCCATAAAAATGTAACGTTATATGATATCCCTCCAGGTCTGGACTAATGCTGCTATAACCACGGAGAAAGATGTTGACCAAACGTGTAACCTCTATCTGTAAAAGTGTTTTTCAATAGTATGTAGAAACTTGAACTCATATATGTTTTTCAATGCACCCAAAGCGGCGAGCATCAATCTCTGTAGGCCATAACCTAGATATCTCTCGTATAACGTCTAATGTACATACAATATGCACACAATGTAGTGAATTTAATGTTAGCTAATGAAAAGGTACTGGAACCGACTGTATTAAAGAAATGTGTAACGAAATTGAAATATATATATATATGTGTGTCTAAATAACGTCAAAACAAGGCAGATCAGTATAGAACTTCTGCATTTACTGATCGGCAACGCACGAGGAAAATACCTTTGTGGATATATGCAAGGCCATTCCCTCTCCCACCCCACCAAGCCTGCCAGATAAAAAAGCTAAGACTTGTGCCGCGCTCCCTCACCTCCCCCAACCAAGCTGGCGCTACTTCAGAGAGTCAGAGGCCCCGGCGCCGCAACCAAGGCCACAGCCCACCACCTGTGTTATTTACAGCACGGTAATAAACCCACGGATGAACCCACTGATCTACCAGCACCCTCTCATAAATCCCACGAACCCCCCAAGAATCCTGACCCCGTGTAAGGACGACCCCCATCATTTGGACAAGACACAGAGACCCATCTATATAATCACTTCTAACGCAGCAGACAGACATGTATCATTCGGCCCAGGCCCCAGAGCCCCGTCCCGCGACCTAAAATACCGGTCAATAGGACACAGGTAAATCTCACCCCCACCGACGACCACCAGACCTCTCACAAGGTGCATTCCTCATGTGTTGTGTTTATTTTTATAAGATAAGCTGCTGAAGCAATTTATCAATGAACTTAAATGTCATTTTCTGAATAACTGCAGTATGCATGGCCTAGGGCAAATGAGACAGGAAAGGTATTCGTCATTGTCACAGGCTGCCCCAGCACATCAACACCGCACGGATGACCTCAAGCCGGCCTGCCAGGCCCAACCCAACCCACGAGGCTGACCAGTGACGCCGTCCCGCCAGGACCAACCCCGCTGCAGCAACACCTATAGTTAGTTGATGCCACCCAATCCCAATTGACTTGTGCCCCCTATAGTGTTTAGGTGCTGATGACGTTTTTTGTATTAGAAATACGCCTGTCTTTGCTATTGTCAGGCAGAGCGCTCTCGTAGGTTGCAGAGTTCTTTGCATGCCTTATCCTTGGATAAACTCCCACTTACGCTCACCCGCACTCTGTCTTGGTCTTATTCCCACTACGGGAGAGTCCCTTATTGTCTCTCATTGCGGGGAGGATCGTGCTGAATTGGGGGCGCTTCCCTTCAAGATGCAGAAGAATTGGCTAGTTCCTTGCATATTTTAAAGAGTTCAGCCGTGTTGTTAGAGGATCCAGAGACGCGGCCCTGAATATGAGCCCTATTCTTGGAGCAAATGGAGAGACAGTATTGCCTTTGGAGAAGGTGGCAGGCCAGTTTATCAGAGGATAAGCTTGAGGTCTGCCACTTCCATTCAAGGGCTGCTAGATCGGCCTCTTAGCAAATGTTATGCTTGGTGGCAGGTTTCAGGCGGATCCTCATGACAGGTGCAAGTATATCGAGCGTGTATGTAATAGCAAGATGTGGATTGTTGAGAGCAGAGTCAATAGTTGAGTCAGTTGTTGTGGCAGAGGGGGGTAAAGGTGGAAGTCAATGCCATATTTGACACTAGTTTCATTGGACAGATGTCTGCAAACGAGGCAGGCAGAGCTGGGGAAAGTAAGGTCAGAGAAGTCAGAAGAGGGAGGAAAAGAGGGCATGGTGAGACCAGGAGTGGGGGGAGTTGAATGGGGTAGGGATCAAGAGATCAGTATGGATGAAGTCATCGAGAGTGACCAGCCAAGTAGCTGGGGCTAGAGGGGAGAATAGAGAGGGCGAGAGAGGTGCAGAGGTCACGGACGAGCGTGATGGCAGTGATTGAAGAATCCAGGTGGATGTTGTCACCAAGGAGGAGGAGTTTAGAGGAGGAAGTCAGGAGTGAGGAGGAGAAAACAGCCCATTCTGAGAGAAAAGAGGTGACAAGGCCTGGGGGCCTGTAGATAGTGGCAATGGTTAAGGAGGACGTAGGAGAGATGACAAGCTTACAGACCAGGCTTTCAAAGGAGGAGTAGGGCGGCTGTGTGGGTATGAGGGAAGAAGGGACCCACTCAGGGAAGATCAAGGCTACTCCACCGCGGTTGGGATGAGGCTTTGAGATTATCTTGTAGCCGTCGGGGAGAATAGTGTCAAAAGCAGTGACTGAGCTGGCATTGAATCACATCTCGGTGAGAGCGAGTACGTCGAGATCAATGTCTTCAAGGAGGAGGAAGATGTTCGAAGAATGTTTGATAGCGGAACAAGAGTTAAGCGTGGCTAAGTGAAGCCGGTCACCAAGGTTTTTCGAGGAGGATACCAGGGGGGTGGTATGCCTGTCAGAAGTGGTGTAGGAGGAGATGAGAGATAGGAAGGTGGGGTAGTAGGAGCGGGAAGGAAGTTAATAATAGACAACAGGCATCTATCGAAGAGGAGGAGATTGGTTTGAGGGCCCTGAGCATGATAGTACCATTGTGATAGACAATAATGATGCACCTCAAGGATGAGAAGCCAGCCTCAACTTCCCATCTAGTGCCACCATTAATGGGTGGGGAAGAGGAAGGAGAGAGTGTGGACATCAATTGTGGAGTCCATAGACCAGGAGAGGGGACAGAAAAGATGACAATACTTACAAGAGGCCCTTTGAGGGGGCCCGGCGTTCGCCTGCCGGCTCCGGGGGTTAATGCAGAGATAAACAAGGGCCAGACAATCAGGCAAGGGCAGCCCAGAGCAGTGCACATAAGCTGGTCGGTCTGCTTTGGCTGGCGGCCATTGTGAAAAGGCCCACGTGGACCGTGATGTAATAAACGGTGCCCCCAGAGAGTTAGGTGCAGAGGATAGCGGAAAGGTACTTGGCTCGTCAAAAAAAGCCAGCACTAGCTGCAAAGCACAAAGGGAGGCAGACAGATAAGCCATGGACGAGACATATTTCTTTTAAAGAAGAAGAAACCATCTGCAAGAGCCACTTATTGGACAATCTAAAAGTATTTAAAGTCTATATAAGGTAGAGGGAGCAAGTCTCTAGAGGCCATGAGGAGAAATGACACTCAGTATAATTAAATCAAAAAGCAGGAAATAAGAGGCCAAAATGGAACATTTGTGGTCTCTTCACATGTGACTCGGAAGACAAAGGCAATGGCTATTTATTAAGCCTTGGATGAAGATAGTGATGTGGTCGGACTGATGAGAGATGATGGACTAATTGGGAAAGTAGGGAGTAATCTGACGTGATTCAAGCACCTGAGTTTCGTTTTTCTTACGTGCTGCTAGCCGAGCCGAAAGTCCAAAGTTGGTGAGAATGCCAACCAATCAGTTGCTCTATAGGGCAACCTGCTATACAATGTTGCATAGACCAATTTGCGGCCATTTTGTTCGCTACAATCAGTATTATATGTATGTAGTGCTAGTTCGAGGTGTGTCTTACAAATAAGAGACAGCCTATGAAGTTCTAACCGGTATACATTCTATAAGTAGACATGTTCCCCATACCAATCCCTCCCGCTAATACGTTTTATGGTTTGCCATGTAGGATGACGTCATAGATTACATATATTGTGGTATAAGACCTCCGTGTAATCAAGTTTGTGTATGTGTGCAAGCATCTGTCTGATGTCTGCCAGTTGACCCTGCTTTATTAAACTGAGAATAAAGTAGTTATTTGCATTATTCTGCGAGTCGTCCGGTTATTTGGTCCGAGATATTTATTGGTAATTCCATCTAGCACAAGAGATGCATCAAGATGCTAGAGCACACCATTCTTCCCCGCACCTGCGCATAAGTTACATAGCGCAGTGGTCAATGATGTCTTCACTCCCAAGAGTGCCCCTTCACTTTCCCTGCTGCATCCCCCTCATTAGTTACATAATTTCTAGGTGCACCCCCCCGCTCCAATCTGCACCTTTACCGCATTGCCATCAGCAAACCGCCCCGCGCCAGCCCTGGAAGTTCTGCGACAGGTGTGGGCAGGCATGTTATCGTTTTTGTGAGGTTACAGACTTTGAAGACCCCACCATGCACAAAAGGAGGAAATGCCAGAAAGGACCTGGAAGCTAAGAACCTGAATCGTCTTGTGTACTATGCTCCGACTGAGTAGAGATAGGGAACATCAAGTCTGCACAACCAGACAAGCCCAGGTCTGCAGTGACACCACCAGCGGACAAGTAATCTGGGAACCACCATCTACCAAGACCACCTGAGATGATGAAATCTCACTGCCAGCCAGGGCAACACTTAAAGATCTTGGAGAGTACCTGAAAGGCATGTAGTTCAATCAGGCGACAACTACTACTGCTGGACAGTAGGCACATGCGCTTCTGGATAGTGGCTCGTTGGTAACCCACCAAGTCTGAGCCGTTATACTTGACACACTAGGCGCATAGCCCATTAGAACCCTTCGCTGGGCTGTACTTTCTCAGCATGGGAGACAGCTCATGAAACTAAATGGGTTGCATCTGGGTCAGATTTGTTTGGTTCAGAGATTCTTTTTTGTTGTCATATGTTGTAACAGTTTGTAGTCCTCCTGTCCTATGTTGTACCACTAAAACACATTGCATTTGCACATTCTGAATGTACCAATGCCTATTAAAAATGTTATTCTCTGTTTAGTCTGTAACCCTCCCTGCGTTGGAGCACTTTGAAACACTTGTTAAGTGTATAGGCGCTATACAAATGACAACTAAATAAGTAAGTGAAGTTTCCACACGATGTAGCTGAAGTCAGTGCCCTCCCATCGAAAACCTGGCTCTGTTCTGCAGCAGCTAGAGGGAAGAATTAAATTCCTCGATGTCCGACGCAATAGCTGCATTATGTCGGGAGATGGCTGGACTGCAATATGCCAGCATGCAGTCCATGCACCCCACAGGAGGGGAGTGGAGAGAGACACAGACACGTGCTGATGGAGACACCAGAGCGTGGGGTCTCCCAGGGGTTTTACAGGTACAGTAGATCCTGGTGATGACAGGTCCAGTCATAAATGTGACCAATCGGACTGTGCACTTACCAGGATGCACAATCATCATACAGCTGAACCTGACTGCTTTTGTAGTCACAGCTAGTGATGTAATACACCCATTCGGGGCACCACTGGTTCTGAAGACACTGAACTTTCGGAGATTCAACGATCTTGGAGGGAACAGCTGGCCCAGCATACCATGTTTTCTCCACCAGCTCCAGGGACATCGGCAAGGCCCACGAAGTTGAACAACGGATCCGGTGAAAAACTGCCCAGTCCGCAAGCTGCAGTTTTGGGCATTAAAGTGCGCTATTACAGAGAGGTTCCAAGATCACGTCTACAGCACCAATTTCGCGGTCAGGACGGATAACAACCCACTAATGTATGGTGTTTGAGGTCAGAGAGGATGGATGCTGCCAGACACAGATGGCTCGTCACATTGTCCAAATACTGTTTCAACTTACATTACTGACTTGGATTCACTAACACCAATGCTGATGCCCTCTCTCTGAGGCTTCATGTTCCAGCACAAAGAGAACGCTCTAAATAAAGGACATCATACTTTGGGGAGATTTCAATTGGATTTTAGATGTATTGTCCCATTTGAAGTTTGTAAATAGAATATAAAATGTGAAGGCAATTATTTCTATTGCATGAAGTGCAACTGCAACAAACCATACTGCTCAGGTTTAAAGAATTCAAACGTGGAATAACTACCTGGGCCGGATGAACATTTGTCAACAGACGAGACTGTGACAAAGTGATAACTTAATGCTGCTGGATTCTGGGCCCTCGCAAAGCTAGTCTGAGCGTGCTCACTTGAAAACGCACACGTAAAGACTGGAATTAAGGGGAAACCATCCAGCTAAGACAGCCTGTATCGTGCGCACAATAAAAAGCACATTTTTTGTCAGAATTGAAAACAGCGTTGTTGCAGTGAAGGCCTGGCCCTGTGAGTAGAAGCGAGGCCACCCTGACCGCGAGGGAGTTCTGAGAGGCCGCATCACACCTCTGATGTGAGCGAGGGTGGAATCATTTGTTTCGGTTGCCAGGCCTCGTATCTTTGTTTGAAAACTACATGAAATGAAACCCACTCTCTCACCTGTGCCTCGATATACTTTGCAAATCAGCATCACTCTCTCAAATGCCGGACAGGAAGAGGAATGGCGCCTGCCTCTTGCGACCTGGGAGCACGTGGCGGAGCGCGTGTGTCATGTGTGTGTCATGTGACCAGGCCTCTCGAGGCAGCTTGGGCGCGCGTTGCGTCATGTGACCAGGCCTGCCGAGGCAGCCTGGGAGCGCGTGGCGTCATGTGACCAGGCCTCTCGAGTGAGAACGTCGCACTCACTAATGCCGCTAGGAGTGGGTGTGGCTATCCATAGAGGCAGGCCGAGAGGGGGCGTGGCCTCTCCAGGGTCGCTCTCTCGGGCCACAGGAAGACAAGAAGGAGGCGTGGCCTAGCTAGGCACTAGGCCTGAGCCAGGGTGGTAGTAGGCCGGCGGTGAAGTAGGTGTGGCATAGCCAGGCACAAGGCCTGAGCCAGGGTGGTAGTAGGCAGGCGGGGAAGTAGGTGTGGCATAGCCAGGCACGAGGCCTGAGCCAGGGTGGTAGTAGGCAGGCGGTGAAGTAGGTGTGGTATAGCCAGGCACGAGGCCTGAGCCAGGGTGGTAGTAGACAGGCGGTGAAGTAGGTGTGGCATAGCCAGGCACAAGGCCTGAGCCAGGGTGGTAGTAGGCAGGCGGTGAAGTGGTTGTGGCATAGCCAGGCACGAGGCCTGAGCCAGGGTGGTAGTAGGCCGGCGGTGAAGTAGGTATGGCATAGCCAGGCACTAGGCCTGAGCCAGGGTGGTGGGAAGGAGGCGTGGCCTAGCCATGCACGAGGCCTGAGCCAGGGTGGTAGTAGGCAGGCGGTGAAGTAGGTGTGGTATAGCCAGGCACGAGGCCTGAGCCAGGGTGGTAGTAGACAGGCGGTGAAGTAGGTGTGGCATAGCCAGGCACAAGGCCTGAGCCAGGGTGGTAGTAGGCAGGCGGTGAAGTAGGTGTGGCATAGCCAGGCACGAGGCCTGAGCCAGGGTGGTAGTAGGCCGGCGGTGAAGTAGGTATGGCATAGCTAGGCACTAGGCCTGAGCCAGGGTGGTAGTAGGCCGGCGGTGAAGTAGGTGTGGCATAGCCAGGCACAAGGCCTGAGCCAGGGTGGTAGTAGGCAGGCGGGGAAGTAGGTGTGGCATAGCCAGGCACGAGGCCTGAGCCAGGGTGGTAGTAGGCAGGCGGTGAAGTAGGTGTGGTATAGCCAGGCACGAGGCCTGAGCCAGGGTGGTAGTAGACAGGCGGTGAAGTAGGTGTGGCATAGCCAGGCACAAGGCCTGAGCCAGGGTGGTAGTAGGCAGGCGGTGAAGTGGTTGTGGCATAGCCAGGCACGAGGCCTGAGCCAGGGTGGTAGTAGGCCGGCGGTGAAGTAGGTATGGCATAGCCAGGCACTAGGCCTGAGCCAGGGTGGTGGGAAGGAGGCGTGGCCTAGCCATGCACGAGGCCTGAGCCAGGGTGGTAGTAGGCAGGCGGTGAAGTAGGTGTGGTATAGCCAGGCACGAGGCCTGAGCCAGGGTGGTAGTAGACAGGCGGTGAAGTAGGTGTGGCATAGCCAGGCACAAGGCCTGAGCCAGGGTGGTAGTAGGCAGGCGGTGAAGTAGGTGTGGCATAGCCAGGCACGAGGCCTGAGCCAGGGTGGTAGTAGGCCGGCGGTGAAGTAGGTATGGCATAGCCAGGCACTAGGCCTGAGCCAGGGTGGTAGTAGGCAGGCGGTGAAGTAGGTGTGGCATAGCCAGGCACGAGGCCTGAGCCAGAGTGGTAGTAGGCAGGCGGGGAAGGAGGCGTGGCCTAGCCATGCACGAGGCCTGAGCCAGGGTGGTAGAAGGCAGGCGGTGAAGTAGGCGTGGCATAGCCAGGCACTAGGCCTGAGCCAGGGTGGTAGTAGGCAGGCAGGGAAGGAGGCGTGGCCTAGCCAGGCACGAGGCCTGAGCCAGGGTGGTAGTAGGCAGGCGGTGAAGTAGGTGTGGCCTAGCCAGGCACTAGGCCTGAGCCAGGGTGGTGGTAGGCAGGCAGGGAAGGAGGCGTGGCCTAGCCAGGCACTAGGCCTGAGCCAGGGTGGTAGTAGGCGTCCCATGGACCTGATACAGGCTGGAATCATCCTATTTGGCATATTGATGGAACCAGGCGTTAGGTCGACCTGGAGGGGTGGCATATCCATCCGAGCAGGACTCAGGCAGTATGAGAGAGTGGCATAGACCAGATTTGAGGCGGGCATGCACTGAATGTGAATATTAAACTCCATGCACTACTCATTTTTGTGTGCTCCCAAGTGTGGCTACACTATATTTCAAGAAGCCACGTTAACCCCCTGCGCTCCAAAATCCTAACAAATATAAAGTGGATTTACAATTTGCTATAAAATCTATTTTCCTGTCAAGTACACATTCTTTCAGGGTTATTGTGTCCTCTTATCAAAGTGCTGTGCTTGTTTCACCCCACATGTGTCTCCTGACTTCCATGGATGTGGGCCTGAGGAAGGCTGGGAGTGCTAGTGACAAAGTCCATGTAACAGCAGATTGGGGCCAGCCTAGACATGGGTTTGGCAAGGGGTCGGAACTGCCAAGTCACATATCTAGTGTGACACACATTTTTTTACACACTATCGCAGGAAAATACAACACGCAGGAGAGGTGCCAGAGCAGAGGCAATAAAATATCTGAATCATAGCTCATACTCAATGTAACTGCTGCATAAACCGTTTTCCTTCATGATACTGTTTTATAACTCTGCTATCTTTCTCCTGTTGCTACACCCAGAAAATAAGATGAATCTTGCTGTCAAGGACGTGGGATTCAGCTTATGCCATCAGATTTATTTAGCACAAGCCATGTCGTGCATCATACAACAAACATGAAGATGCCACTATAAGTCCTTTGCACAATCCGAATATACCTACCACCTGGTACCTCAACTCGTAAACCGATCTTAACCAGGGCATGCTCCTAGGTGGAGCCAGCACCTCTTGTATCTCTGTATAGGGGTGGTCCTTGAAGGAACTCGGGCAATCTTAGTAGATAAACTATCCGTAGACTGTGAAAGACCTCTGTATCGTAGTCTTAACAAATCCCACTTCTCACATCACGTTTCACAGATGGTCATGAGAATGCTAATACTCAAGAAACGGATTGAGAGTTTTTATTTTACGAAACTTAATTGAGGCTGGTGATCTCTGGTTGAGCAACTCAAGAACTTTGTCTTTGCTTCAGCTTTCTCTCCTCCTCTCCCGTGCTGAATTCATGACTGAAACTGCACTGGTCACCTGGCTACCCTCTATTCTTGAGCCCAGGTCCCCTCCCTGCCAGTTGGACACCTGCTCTACCCCCCTGGCAACCCTTGCACTCTGGGGCGGTTTCTGTATCCCTAAAGCCCCTGAAACCTGATGTCTGCACTCACCCTTGCACCAGCCACCAGCTGACCGAACTTCTTATTTGTTGTTTTTATTTATTGTTTTATTTATTTACTGTTTATCCCTTGTACTGCACTTTAGCTCCCCCTTCACCCACGCACTTTTCCCTCTTTCCCCCTCCCCTGCACTTGCATGATCTCAATGTCACCTCGCCTAGTAAGATCGTTGTCTCTGTCTTCCCTCTATTCCCCCTCCCATGCCTCATCACGCCTTGACACACTTCTGTATAGGTGCATTATAAATGCCATATCATATCATATATCTCCAATGCGCTTCCCTCCTCCCTAACCGAGGTTCATAGGTTGGTACTAGAGGTAACCCTCTCCTGGTAGAATATTAACTGAGGTGAGGGCCTAAAGGCCTTAGCATTCTCTCACTTACACCCTCTGGCATTTTCTAGTTAGATCCTAGACTGGGTCTCACTATGAGGCGTGATGTGTTTCAACCTCCCTGTTTCACTTGATCTCCTTGTTCCACACTCTCTTGTACCTGTCTGATGTTTCCCCTCGTTCTTCTATCTCAATCTTTACTCCTCCCATTCTCTGATTTCCTCACCCCCTCTCACCCTCTACCTCTGTCCCTTGATGTTCTTACACTCTTTCTGTCTCTCCCCCCGCCATCGGATATTTATCACTCTACTCTTCATTCCTCTCTACTCTCCTATCCTGTCTACTTCCCTCTCCATTCTCTATTTTCCATTCCATTGCAGGGAGTACTTACACACTGCTTCCGGTTGTGCCCCCTAGGCCCTTTTCTCTCGGTAGGTTCCGTCCCTTGTGTCTACTGCTGGTTTATAGTTGATTGTTTTTCTCTCTGCTTCTGCTGTGCCCCCTAGGCCTTCTACCTCTCTAGGCACCATCCCCCGGTGTCCATTGCTGGGTATTGTTAATTGTATTCTCTCTGCTTCTGCTGTGCCCCTGAGGCCTTTTTCCCTCTCTAATTTCCGTCCCCTGCGTGCTCGTTCCTACTGTTGAGTCTACATGCTTGTGTTTCTCCGTTGCTTCCCTACTGTGCCGCCCTCTGTGTCACCCCCCTGCCAAGACCCCACCCGGTGCAGCCTATTTGGTGTAGTTCTGTGCTGTGTTTCCACTCCTCTCCTCCCCCTAATCTTTTTCCCTATCCTCTCTGACTACACCCCTCTATGGGGCTCTCGGTCTCAACCATCTTCTCTAACTGTTTCTCTATTACCTTCTTATTCCTCTCATTAAGTCTGGAAGGAAGGCATTCAAGAAGAACATCCCGGTCTCCAATCCAGGCCTTCCCATTGATGATACCTACGTCAGTGCCGCCTTCAGACAGACTCTCACTGATATCCTTTTTGTCATTCCCTCTCCCGACCTATGGCCCCTACATATGGTTGCTGTTCTCTCTCCTTTCTCCTCTTCTCCCATTAATGGTGGCACAATATGAGAGGTCCTCTTGGCCTCTTTCCTGTCCTACAAAACTATCATTAATGTCTAACTAAATGGGACCATCATGGTCCAGGGCACACAGCCCAACTTCCTCCTCTTTGATAGGCACCTCCCACATCTTATCAACTTCCTCCCTTCTCCTGCTACTCCATCTTCCACCTTTCTGGCCCCTCACCCACCTATCGCTGATACATCTCTGGCTCCTCTGCCACTCCCACTTCCATTGCCTCCTCTGTGGCTCTCCCATCTGCCTCCTCTCTGGGCCCTGTGCCAGCTTGCGTTACCTCTACCACCTCTCCGGCTCCTCTGCCACCTCCCTCTGCTACCTCACCGGCTCTGCCACCTCCTCCTCTGCTGCCTCGTCTCTTGCGCCTCCCTCTTCCTCTTCTCTGGTCCATCTGCACCCGCCTTCTACCTCTGCCCCCTCTCGGGCCCCTCATCCACTGGGTGCACCTCTCTCCTGTACCCTGCCCCGGAAGTCTTTCAAAAGTGGAAACCTGATCCAAGTAGTTACTCTCAACTCTCGCTTTGCTGTCAAATACTCCTCTTACATTTGCCACCTCCTCGAAGACCTTAACCTGTATACCCTCACTCTCACTGAGACTTGGTTCACGGCAAGCTCAGTCACAAGGTTTGACACTCTCCTCCCTGAGGACTTCAAGATCCTCTCCGAATTCTGGACAAACCGTCCCAGAGGTGGAGTGGCCCTGATCATTTCTGAGTGGACCCCTGTCTCTATATTCCCCCTCAGGTCTACTCCTCCTTTGAATGCCTAGTCTGCAGGCTCTCTATCTCTCCGGGCCTCTCTCTGACTCTGGCCACTATCTACAGGCCACCTAGCCAGGTTGCCCTCTTCCTCCTTGAATGGGATAATCTCTCTCACTCTCGCCTTTCTTCTACCTCTAAGCTTGTCTTCCTTGGGGACTTCACCAACCACTTGGACACCTCTGACTGCATCTCTTGGCTTTTCCGAATTGTTATAACTCTTTCACCCTCTCTATTCTTCCCTCTGATCTGACGCACTCAGCCGAACACACCTTGGATGTTCTCATCTCCACTGACATCCCTCTCGCCAACGCTCTCACTACTCCACTCACTTGGACTAACTACTTTCTGCTCTCCTCTCACCTGAAGCTGTCTGTACCACTGGCAAAACCAACCCCAGCACTGCCACCCTCCTTTTCGATCATTGGATCTATGAAGCGTGTGTCAGTTGGCGCTTTTGCCTCTATCCTTGCCCCTGTCATGAGGATCCACCTGAAGCCTGCCTCCAAGTGCAATTCTTGGTATTACTCCGACCTGGACACTCTGAAACGCAAGTGCAGAGGGGCTGAGTTGAAGTGGAGGGCTTCGAGCACCTCCACTGACAAACTGGCCTGCCGCCTGCTCCAAAGGCAATACAGACTCTCCGTCTTCTCCAAGAAGAAGGTCCACTTCCAAGACTGCATCTCTGCGGCCTCCAACAGCCAAATCTTTTAAAATCTGCAAGGAGCTGGCCGATTCAACTGCAGCCTCTACCTCTTCCGTTCCTTTCCAAGCTCTCTGCACGGCCATGGCTTCTCATTTCACCTCTAAAACTCAGGACATCCTGCCCACACTTTCCCCCTCTTCTCATTTCTCCCCTTTTCCTCTCTCATGCTCCCTCTGCAGTGAGAGAGGCCACCCTCCCCCTCCTGTCCTCTCTCACTCCTATAACACCTGATGATGTTTCTCGACACGTCCTGTCTATGAAAGTCTCATCCAAACAAGTGCTCCCCTGCTCTTCCAGAACCACCAAGGACATCATTGCTTCCCTCTCTCCAGCCATGGCCGATTTCTGGAATCATTCTTTTGCCACTGGAAATTTCCCCTCTCCTTTCAAGCACTCCCTTATGCACCCGCTCCTGAAAAAGCCTTCTGCTGATCCTTCCTGTCTGGCCAACTATCACCCGAACATTATCACTCCTTTCCTGGGCAATCTCGTTGAAAAACTGCCAATCTCTCAATTCAACCTCCACACTGAATCTTGTGGTTATCTCCAGGACCATCAGTCTGGCTACAGATCGGCCAGAGGCACAGAAACTGCTCTCCTGAACACCTTTGAAGATCTGCTCTCCAACCTTGACTCCAGCTCTCACTCTGTCCTTATCCTCCTCGATCTCTCTTCCACCTTTGACACAGTCAATCACACCACCCAGATCCATTGCTTCAGTATGAACCTCGGTATCACTGGTCAGGCTCTGGCGTGGCTGACCTGCGTCCTCTAAGACTGACCCTCCCGGGTCCAACTTGGGTCTTTTCTCTCCACCACCACCTCTCTCCACATGTGGTGTTCTCTGGGGCCATATCTTCTCTCCCTGGCTCTTCAATATCTATGTGGCCCCCTTGGCCGACCTGATATCTACCCTCTCCTCTAACTTTCATTGTTATGCAGATGATACTCAGCTCTCCTTCAGGCTACCCTCAGCCTCGTCTCCCTCCTCGCTCATTCCTGTCTATCCGCTATTCATTATTGGTGCACTCTAATGATCTCTGTCTTAATGCCAGAAAACCGAGATTCTCCTCATTAGGATCCGTGCTCCTACCTTTCCTCTCCCCCTCTGGCCGTCCTCCCTGGCCCCCTCCCCTTGCCCACCTGTGAGGCAAAAATCCTTGATGTCATCTTCAACGCCACTCTCTCCTTTTCTCCTCACATCACAGACCTTGCCAAGAAGGCGCACTTCCCTTTCGCACTTTCCTCCAGAAGCTCATTGTCTCCAGAGCTCTGGTTCTCTAAAGGCTGGCCTACTGCAACAGTGTTATTCTCAATCTTCCTAACTCTACTCTTCGCCCTCTTAAATTAATCCATGACAGGACTCCAAGAGTTATCCTTGGCCTCATGCCCAGGGAACGCATCTCTCCAGCTCTGTAATCTCTCCCTCCCAGTAGTTGCGAGGATAAAGTTCAAGGCCCTCTGCATAATCCACAAGGCTTTCTGGGGCCGTGGTCCTCTCCATATCCAACACTCTCTGCCTAAATAGCTTCCTTCTAGAGCCCTCTGCTCAGCTACCTCAAACTCTCTGCAGGACAGACGCTTCCACAAACAGAGAGTGGGGGGTAGATCTCTATCCTCTGCAGGTGCCTCTCTCTGGAATGGCCTCCCTGCCCCTCTCAGACTTTAGCTGAATCACCTGAAGTTCTGGAAACTGCTCAATACTAATCCTCTTCTCTTCCTTCTCTCTCCCTCTCCCCTGCAATATTCCTGTCTACCTGTCCTCACTGGTGGCGTGGTTGCCCTCAGAGTCACTTAGGGTTCTAAGCCCCCCCTCGACCAATCACCCTGTACTGCCTTCTGTCCTACCTGCACTTACAGTCTGGGACTGCACCCGTGTAGTCCTCTGCCGTCCTCGCATTTACTCAGGACTCTGCTACCCTGACTGCACTTCCCCCTCACACCCCTTCCCTGCACTTCTCCCTGCACCCTTCTGTGATGCTGGAAATGCATCAGAGGGACAGGGCCTCTGAATCCTTGTCCTTTACTGCTTTTTATCGTGTGTTCTGTCATGTTTTCTGCCCAGGAGTCCATGTGAGACTCCTGGCAGTGCAGCTCTCTCTTTTGGTTTGGTGAACAGTCCCATGGGATACCCTTATGGCACCCATGGGTAGGGGTACAACCCTGTACCCCTAGTGTATGTTTTTGGGCACCTGTGGGTGGCCCACAGAGCAGGGTATGGGCTGGTGGCAGCTCCATGCTGAATTTGACAGGTGCTCTGGGTATCCTCCATTTTGGGATACCCAGGCCCTGCCATTGGGATCAGTTGATTCATGATAGGAAACAAGATGGCCCCTGTGGCCTCTTGCTTTCTATTGCCTGTTTCCTTGTTTCCCAAAGTCCTGGGAAGCCCTGACTCTGCCCCTTCCCCCTGACTGACTGTTGGGTGGAAGTTCCATATGTGGTGTTGTTGTGAAGGCCCAGCTAGACTGACTGGAGCCTTCCCAGTGACTGTATGTTGTGGGTACCTCCTGTGGGTGGGACCTGGGTGAATGGAGTGTGTGACCAATATACACTCCTTGTTGTGGTTGTCTGGTTTCTGGCATGAGAGACAAAGACTGAGACAGCCATTCCCGAAACTGGCCTGAATGCAGTGTGTAGTGTTGAATGGCTGGGTACTTGTCCCAATCCACGTTCCTTGTTGTGAGTGTCTGAAAGGGAGGAGTGTGGCCTGAATGCACTGTGTGCCCGATTGGCTGACTGACTGCATGAATGCCCTCCTGTATGATTGGCTGCTGAGTGTGTGCCAGCAGTGTGGATGAGAGACAGAATAGTATATCTGGGGACCTCTCACCACTGGTAATTGGTTCAGAAGCGTTCAGAAGCGTTCAGAAGCGTTTTGGAGTTGAGTCTCCACTCTAAGAGTAACTGGAACTGCTGATCCTCGACGTCCAGCTGGAAGAAGAAGACTTGCTGTTGCATTTGCTTCGACCGATCCGAAGGCTGCCGAAATCGTCGAAGACTGACCCGAGAGAGGACCTGGTAAGGCGCCCTCTTCCTGTGCTCCGAGGGACCATCGAGCACCGCTCCATCTTCGCCAAAGCGCCCTGGAAGACAGACCCTCGAAAGGCTGCCGACCCGAGACAGGACCGCCGAGGAGATCGAAGAGAAGCACCCGGACATCGCCGCCGTCGAAGTCCATTGCCGTCGACCAGGGTTCGCAGGTTTGTGTAACCGCTGGAGGCCCGTCGAAGTTGTGTTGCCCAGCCGTGGGAACCACTTGACGCCGTGCCGCCGATGACCGGAGCCGCCCGCTCCTTTGCCTAAGAACATTTGAATCGAAGGACTCCCTCGTCCGCACCGTCGACCGCTTTATCCTGCCGGAGAAAGTCGAGGACGACCAACGCGCCGAGGAGAAACCTGCCGGTGGGTTTCCCGCCACCCGAAGACCACAAAGACTCGAACGACTCGACGCCCTTGCTGGGCCTCCGTCTCCACAATCTTTGCGGTCCAGAACTATTGTCACCGAGGTGCCCCGCACGCCTCTGCCTTGCAGGACGCCGACGCTCCGACGCCGACGAGCACCGCTCGGACGAAGCTGCCGCCTCATCGACGCCGTTCTACCCTGTTTGTCGACGGACGTTCGACGCCCCGTGTCTCCCGCTTGAAAGGGAAGGCATTCAAGAAGGGCCGTCGATTCCCCGCCGCCGAACGCCGAGTTCCTCGGCGCTTCTCGACGCCTCTCGACGATCTGTGACTCCCGCTTGAAAGGGGGTCGCTCAAGAAGGATCTGTCGACGCCTCTTCGAAGAACTCGACTCCACCAGGTACATTGGGGGGGTCAAAACATTATAGGAGGGAATAAGACTTGCAGGACAATATATGTACTGGGCTTGTGCTATATCTTTATTTTACAGGTTGCCCAGGTGGGGTTCTCCACACAGAACTGTGTCTAGTGATAGGGGCCAGTATACTGCCTATTGCTCAACCATCTTATTTTCTCTCCTCTCTCTGTTGCTGGTTTCACTCTATTGATCTGTGTGACATTGTTATAGTATTGTTGATGCACTTTAAAGAGATCTAATACAAAGGGTGGTACCACTTTAGAATTGTATATATTTGCCATTGTTGATTTTCCTAAGTACAAAGTGAGTTATTATGATAAGTGTACATAACCTTGAATATTGATTATATAAAGACTGTGTTCTAACCAATACAGTGTGTGGACATTCCTTTGTGGGGGTTTGGGGACTACACTGTACTTAAGAACCAGCCTGCATCACCTCCTGAGAAGCTAGGCCTTGATTGCTCGTCCATTGCTACCGTAATAGAGAATCTTGGCTGGGGTCTTCTGTGCCTCTCTTCTACCATATAGAGAGCAGAAGTACAGACACCCCCTACCGGTCCTTTACACTGGTGGCAGCGGTGGGATGCTTATGGTTTTAAGAATCAGTGTATAACCGTGCCACTTACAAAATATCTGCACTTTATTAAATGAAGGTTTAGTTGTGTACAAGATAACTGCATTACAAATAATGGAGTCTATTGCAAATGGCAAATTGACTCGGATGAGCTTGGAGGCTCTCCAGAGTGCTTGTGAAGCCAGGGAGTTAGACTTTGTGGATAAGTCTAGGGCTGAGCTGATAGCTGCCCTGGTGGACTACCAGACTGATGGTGAAACTCTTGATGAGGGGGGGAATGCAACCAATGAGGACTCTGCCCCTGGGGTTTCTGCTGAATCTGTTTCTGGGAATGCCGCCATTCCTGCTGCCTCTGTTCCAAACCCCAGCAATTCCTTGGAGCTTGAGTTATTAAGGATGAAATTGGCCTTTGAATACCGCAAGTTGAAAATAGATGCTGAACTTAAGAAAGAGGAGTTGGCTCAACAAGTGGAGCTCAGAATAGGGATCTTGAACTCAGAAATAAGGACCTTGAACTCAAGAGCCAGGACACTGAATGTCAGAGAATCCAGCTAGAGAAAGCTAGAGTGGAGACTTCAGCTAAAACCAGTGAGAGTGACTGGGTTAGTGCTGCGCACATGAACATGATAGGGTGGATCGATGGATACAAGGTTAAGACTTTTGTTGAATTGTCCCACCTCTTGTTTTTTGAGCATTTTTCTGAAGCCTGTTCACCAGAGCTGCGTCAGTATGTGGCTGACCAGAACATTTTGGACCCCTTTAAGCTGGCTAGGTTGGCTGACAAGTGGGTCTCCCACCGGGTGTCCCCTAAGGACTCCAGTGGGAAGGACAAGGACAAAGAAAAGGGGGCCTCTCAGAAAGCTGAGGAGTCCCACAAGCAGTCACAGTCGGGTAAACCTAAACCTTCCTCTCCCAAGACCCAAAAATCTAGTGGGGATAAGTCATCTGTGGGTGGGAATAAGAGTAGTGGTCCACCTGCTGCAAAGCAGGCTCCCAGTGGTTCCAGTACCGTACCCCGCACTCCTGGCGCTTGTTGGGACTGTGGGGCTCTGGATCACAAAAGGGGTGACTCCAAGTGTAAAGGTAAGGCACTTGGAGTACAGGCTGTCAGCCTGACCTACCCTTACCCCGTGTCTGAGGTGGAGGCCACTGTCCTCCCCTCCTCTACCGGGATCACATTTGGTGCTCCGGTAGAGATTTCCTTAGTGTCCCTTGGGGCCTGGGACCAATATGCAGAAGTACTGGCGACTATCCCACAGAACACCCGTAGGTTTTTGAGAAGTGTCCTTGTGAATGGCCAGCCTTCTACTGGTTTGAGAGACACTGGGGCAAGCATGACAGTGGTGGACAGGACCCTGCTCAAGCCAGAGGACTATGTAGGTGCTCCTCTGAGAACCACCAGGTTAGCTGGTGGGCCTCCCAAATTATCGCCTGAAGCCTGAAGCCTTAGTCACACTCATGATTGGAGACAAGACAGCAAAGCTTCCTGTCCTGGTTCAGGACAATGTCCCTGCTAACATTCTGTTAGGAAATGATCTAGTAGAGTTAGGGTTGATCTCGGATGGTCTTCCCATGACTGCGGCTGCAGTCACTAGGTCACAGGTGACACCGGGTCTGGCTGTGAGTCAGGTACCCGAGCAAAAGGCGAGGCATAAGGCAAGAAGAAGGAAGACCAAGAAGTCCACCTCTGTGGAGGGAACACCGTCTCTTCCTGCTGTTCGGACAGCACCCATTGGGATCCATGCTCCGGACGGGCTGGGTTCAGTGGAAAACCCAAACTCAACTCCTGTGGGAGAAGAGACAGAAGACTCTCCTGTGGGAGAGGTTCTCAACCTGGAGGATCATCCCGACCTTCAATGCTTGTTAGCTGAAGGGGGACCCTCCCGGGCAGACTTCTGTAAGGGACAGAGAGAGTGCCACTCTCTCGAGGGACTGAGGAAACAGGCCCTGTCCCAGGCACAAGGAGAAGTGCCTAGGACATTCCGGATTTATTGGGAGGGTGAGCTCCTTGTTAGTGAGCCCACTAAGCCTGAACCTGGTGCCCTCAAGAGGTTGGTGGTACCCCAGGTTTACAGGCCCTTCCTACTGCAGTTGGCGCATGAGGTGCCCTTGGCTGGTCATCTTGGGACCAAGAAGACTAAGCAGAGGCTCTCTGCCCATTTCTACTGGCCACGGATGGGAGTAGAGGTGGAGTCCCACTGCAGGACCTGCCCAACTTGTCAGTTGTCTGGCAAGACTGGAGGCAGTGTCATTGCCCCACTGCAGCCATTGCCAGTGGTTGGCACACCATTTGAGAGGGTGGGCATCAACATCGTCGGTCCCCTTGACCCTCCCACTTCAGGTGGACATCGGTTCATCCTGGTCTTGGTAGATCATACCACCAGGTACCCTGAGGCAATACCCCTTCGGACTGTTACTGCCAAGGTGGTTGCCAGGGCTCTCCTGGGCATTTTCACCCGTGTTGGATTCCCCAAGGAGGTTGTCTCTGACAGAGGATCCAACTTCATGTCTAGTTACATGAAAACCATGTGGAAAGAGTGCGGGGTAACCTACAAGTTCTCCACCTCTTACCACCCCCAGACCAATGGTCTGGTTGAGAGATTTAATAAAACTCTCAAGGGCATGCTAGGGGCTTTGGAAGAACCCCTAAGGAGGAAATGGGATCTCCTCCTGCCATGCCTGCTGTTTGCTTACAGAGAGGTACCTCAAGAGGGTGTTGGTTTCAGCCCCTTTGAGTTACTCTTTGGACATCCCGTGAGGGGGCCCCTCGCCTTGATCAGAGAAGGCTTGGAAGCCACCCCTCCAGGTCCCGCCAAGCAAGTGGGGGACTATGTGTTAGGCCTCAGACGGAGGATGACACAGATGATGGGTCAGGCAACAGCAAATCTCAAGGCCAGCCAGGAATTGAATAAGTACTGGCATGACCTTAAAGCCTCGCAAGTGGATTGGACTCCGGGACAGAAAATCCTTGTGATGGAGCCTACCAAGCCTAGAGCTTTGGCAGACAAGTGGACTGGACCCTTCAGGATCATCTCCAAGATGGGCGAAGTCAATTATCTGGTTGACATGGGAGCCTCTGGGGTAGCCCCTCAGATATTCCATGTCAACAGGCTCAAGCCTTTCCACCGGCGAGCAGAAGTCTCATGTCTCTTGCTAGCTTCAGGGCAAGAAGAGGATGAGAGTGAGCCCCTTCCTGATTTGCTGCATAGCAACCCTCAGGATGGCTGAGTGGAGGGAGTACATCTCTCTCTGGATTTGACAACAGAGCAACAGAGGGCCTGCAGGGCTTTGCTCCAACAGTATGCCTCTCTGTTTTCACTGACGCCAGGCCTTACACTGTGGTGTAGGCATGAAATTGACACTGGTGACAGTGTGCCTGTCAAAAGCAGGTGCTACCGTTTGTCAGATACCGTCAAGAACCACATCCAGGCTGAGGTCGCCAAGATGTTGGATCTGGGTGTTATTGAACCCTCAACCAGTCCCTGGTCCAGTCCAGTGGTCCTTGTCCCCAAGGCAAGTTCCCAGGCGGGTAGCAAGGATTGGAGGTTCTGTGTGGACTACCGAGGAGTCAATGCCGTTACCAAAACTGACACGCACCCATTGCCCAGGGCTGATGAGCTCGTGGACACCATAGGTGCTGCCAAATTTGTGAGCACCTTTGACCTTACCTCAGGCTATTGGCAAATAGCTCTGACGGACCATGCCAAGGAAAAGACGGCCTTCTCAACACCTTAGGGACTCTACCAGTTTAGGGTCATGCCTTTTGGGTTGAAGAATGCCCCTGCCACCTTCCAGAGATTGGTCAACCATGCGCTCAGTGGGCTGGAAGCCTTTTGTGTGGCTTACTTAGACGACATTGCCGTCTACAGTTCCACCTGGGAACAGCATTTGACACATCTGGATAAGGTGTTGCAGGCCTTGAAAAGGGCTAACCTCACTATCAAGGCCACCAAGTGCCAGATAGCTCAGGGGAAAGTTACCTATCTTGGTCATGAGGTAGGAGGGGGTCAAATCCAACCTCTCTCCAGTAAAGTACAGGATGTACAGAACTGGGAGACTCCCACTACTCAAACCCAGATGAGAGCCTTTTTGGGCCTCACTGGGTACTATCGCAATTTCATGGCAGACTATGGAACCATAGCTGCACCTCTGACAGCTCTAACTTCACCCAAACAGCCTAGGAAGGTTAATTGGACCGGAGACTGTCAGAGGGCCTTTGATGGCTTGAAAGAAAGTCTGTGTAGGGCACCTGTGTTGTGTGCGCCTGACTACAGCCGACCCTTTATCGTCCAGACGGATGCCTGCGACACCGGAATTGGAGCTGTCTTGTCCCAGTTAGATGACAAAGGGAGAGAACATCCTATCATATTCATCAGTAGACAACTCAAGGGTAGAGAACTTAGGTGGGCTACTGTTGAAAAGGAGTGTTTTAGCATAGTTTGGAGCCTTAGGCGTTTTAGGCCCTACCTTACGGGGTCTACCTTCAAGGTCCAAACAGATCATAAGCCCCTGAAGTGGCTTATGCAGATGAAGGGTGAGAATACGAAATTGCTCAGGTGGTCCATTAGCCTGCAAGGGCTAGACTTCACCATAGAGCACAGACCAGGGAAGAGTCACGATAATGCAGATGGCCTTTCCAGAAGGTATGTTGACCGTCTGGATGAGGGTGTCTATCCCGTGGGAGATTAGACACCCTCCACCTCAGTCTGGGGGGGCGACTGTGATGCTGGAAATGCATCAGAGGGACAGGGCCTCTGAATCCTTGTCCTTTACTGCTTTTTATCGTGTGTTCTGTCATGTTTTCTGCCCAGGAGTCCATGTGGGACTCCTGGCAGTGCAGCTCTCTCTTTTGGTTTGGTGAACAGACCCATGGGATACCCTTATGGCACCCATGGGTAGGGGTACAACCCTGTACCTCTAGTGTATGTTTTTGGGCACCTGTGGGTGGCCCACAGAGCAGGGTATGGGCTGGTGGCAGCTCCATGCTGAATTTGATAGGTGCTCTGGGTATCCTCCATTTTGGGATACCCAGGCCCTGCCATTGGGATCAATTGATTCCTGATAGGTAACAAGATGGCCCATGTGGCCTCTTGCTTTCTATTGCCTGTTACCTTGTTTCCCAAAGTCCTGGGAAGCCCTGACTCTGTCCCTTCCCCCTGACTGGCTGTTGGGTGGAAGTTCCATATATGGTGTTGTTGTGAAGGCCCAGCTAGACTGACTGGAGCCTTCCCAGTGACTGTATGTTGTGGGTACCTCCTGTGGGTGGGACCTGGGTGAATGGAGTGTGTGACCAATATACACTCCTTGTTGTGGTTGTCTGGTTTCTGGCATGAGAGACAAAGACTGAGACAGCCCTGCCCGAAACTGGCCTGAATGCAGTGTGTAGTGTTGAATGGCTGGGTACTTGTCCCAATCCACATTCCTTGTTGTGAGTGTCTGAAAGGGAGGAGTGTGGCCTGAATGCACTGTGTGCCTGATTGGCTGACTGACTGCATGAATGCCCTCCTGTATGATTGGCTGCTGAGTGTGTGCCAGCAGTGTGGATGAGAGACAGAATAGTATATCTGGGGACCTCTCACCACTGGTAATTGGTTCAGAAGCGTTCAGAAGCGTTTTGGAGTTGAGTCTCCACTCTAAGAGTAACTGGAACTGCTGATCCTTGACGTCCAGCTGGAAGAAGAAGACTTTCTGTTGTATTTGCTTCGACCGATCCGAAGGCTGCCGAAATCGTCGAAGACTGACCCGAGAGAGGACCTGGTAAGGCACCCTCTTCCCGTGCTCCGACGGACCATCGAGCACCGCTCCATCTTCGCCCTGGAAGACAGACCCTCGAAAGGCTGCCGACCCGAGACGGGACCGCCGAGGAGATCGAAGTGAAGCACCCAGACATCGCTGCCGTCGAAGTCCATTGCCGTCGACCAGGGTTCGCAGGTTTGTGTAACCGCTGGAGGCCCGTCGAAGTTGTGTTGCCCAGCCGTGGGAACCACTTGACGCCATGCCGCCGACGACCGGAGCCGCCCGCTCCTTTGCCTAAGAACATTTGAATCGAAGGACTCCCTCGTCCGCACCGTCGACCGCTTTATCCTGCCGGAGAAAGTCGAGGACGACCAACGCGCCGAGGAGAAACCTGCCGGTGGGTTTCCCGCCACCCGAAGACCACAAAGACTCGAACGACTCGACGCCCTTGCTGGGCCTCCGTCTCCACAATCTTTGCGGTCCAGAACTATTGTCACCGAGGTGCCCCGCACGCCTCTGCCTTGCAGGACGCCGACGCCGACGAGCACCGCTCGGACGAAGCTGCCGCCTCATCGACGCCGTTCTACCCTGTTTGTCGACGGACATTCTACGCCCCGTGTCTCCCGCTTGAAAGGGAAGGCATTCAAGAAGGGCTGTCGATTCCCCGCCGCCGAACGCCGAGTTCCTCGACGCTTCTCGACGCCTCTCGACGATCCGTGACTCCCGCTTGAAAGGGGGTCGCTCAAGAAGGATCTGTTGACGCCTCTTCGAAGAACTCGACTCCACCAGGTACATTGGGGGGGTAAAAACATTATAGGAGGGAATAAGACTTGCAGGACAATATATGGACTGGGCTTGTGCTATATCTTTATTTTACAGGTTGCCCAGGTGGGGGGATCTCCACACAGAACTGTGTTTAGTGATAGGGGCCAGTATTCTGCCTATTGCTCAACCATCTTATTTTCTCTCCTCTCTCTATTGCTGGTTTCACTCTATTGATCTGTGTGACATTGTTATAGTATTGTTGATGCACTTTAAAGAGATCTAATACAAAGGGTGGTACCACTTTAGAATTGTATATATTTGCCATTGTTGATTTTCCTAAGTACAAAGTGAGTTATTATGATAAGTGTACATAACCTTGAATATTGATTATATAAAGACTGTGTTCTAACCAATACAATGTGTGGACATTCCTTTGTGGGGGCTTGGGGACTACACTGTACTTAAGAACCAGCCTCACCTCCTGAGAAGCTAGGCCTTGATTGCTCGTCCATTGCTACCGTAATAGAGAATCTTGGCTGGGGTCTTCTGTGCCTCTCTTCTACCATATAGAGAGTAGAAGTACAGACACACCCTACCGGTCCTTTACACCTTCCCATGAACTTCTCATTTACACTTGCACGATCTGAATGTCACAAGGTTTAGTAAGATCGTTCTCTTGTTATCCCTCTCTCCCCTCCTTGTCTTGTGATACCTTGAAACACTTGTGTATAGGCACGTTATAAATACTAAATCATATCGTATCATATCATGTGCTTCTCTGAAGAGTATGCCCCCCGCCCCTAAACAGTCTGTACAAGCCTCCCTTATTTCTGTGTTAATACACTGGCAAATAAACTTTAATCCTATTGGAGTCGTGTGCTGGCCTGGTGATCACACCCTCATGATGATGAGACCATCCACATCCGCTCATCTTCCTTGCTGCCTATATTTGACCTACGATAGCTATATTACTTAGTCCTCTACAGACAGCATGTTGCTGAGAGTCCTGCTGTAGTGCCAGTCTGGCAAATGTTTGTGAGCTGGGCTGAATCGTCCAGCACTGTCTGCTGGCACGCGGTGTAAGCTGCTGGCTTTCCACAGAGCCAGGTCACTAATCCTGAGAGAGATAGTGTCACTTATACTTTATTTTGGCTACTGCACCATAAAAGTTTACATAAAATAAAGAGAAAACACAGATTTAAACCCACACAAATAATAAATAATGTACAGATTCTGAAAATCCAGTATTGGTAAAGTGCCAGTATTGCATACATATATAGCAGCAAAGACTCTCAGTTCCTAAAAGGTTTACCCAGATTTGAAACTTTGAAGGAGACAAGTCACAAATAACGACAAATTCTACATATCCAATTTTGGTAAAATGCTGGTGATGCATATATAGCATCAAGGGATAACTTTCAATTAAAGCAATGCCAGGAGGTTCCTTCTACTCTTATCTGCTTGTTTCAGGAATGTTAACATTGACCATCCCATCATAGGGTCTCCTCCATCAATAGGTAAAAGAGAGCAACTCGACATTGAGAAAAACCTTATTTCCGAGAAGAGGAATTAATGAAGTAACTCTAATATGGGCAAATGCCAGGAAAACAAGAATACAATGAAGCTAAGAAGCTGAAAGATGAGGACCTCTACCACGACTGAACCTCTCGGTGAAGCCGTGCTGCGGGTCCGAATCTCTAAACTTCGACGACAGGGAAGATCTGCAAGGAATCTTCTCCCCTTGAGCTGGTGGGATTAACCAGTTCACCAAACTACAAGCCAGGCCTCCCTCCTCTGGTCGAATTTGCTGTGCACAGCTACAGTGAACCGGATAGCCAGGAGGATCGGACCCTGCTTGGGTTTTAAGGAGCACACCTTTCATTCGTTGCTTTGCTCTGCTGCTGGTTTCTTCCCTGGGCAGTGCAGGAGCCTCCAGTCTTCCTACTTCGTGTCAGTTCGACAGTCACTTCAGGAACCGTGAGCCTGCAGGGCCTGCCAGGAACGTCCGCCTCAGCTACAGCCTTCTTCACCATTTAAAAGTGCTTGAAATCTTTTGCCAATCTGAGGGCTTGTCCTTCTCTATTCTTTAAAGTAACTTTTCATCCAACCAACTTCGTTCTGAACTCTTTGCAAAGACTTCACCGCGAACTACTCTGACTGTGTGATCCTCTGCAAAGACTTTGGTCCATTGACTTTGGCCCTGGCCTCTTGATTTGATTGCCTCACTGTAGTTACTTTTTCTAGATTGCCCTGCTTACTTACTTGTTGGTGCTGCTCAACTTTTGTCTAACTTTGTCTTTCCCTCCCTTTTTAATTACTGGAGTGCCATTTTGTTCACACTTCATTTTGAGCTTAACTTGTCCAGAATCTATTGGGTGTGGTGTAGTGTATTAAGATTGTGATTTTTCAACTGCTTGATAATAGTGAAATGTTTTATAACTGATGTGTAAATAAATGTATATTCTTTAACTCAGAAACCTTGAGTCAGTGTTTGTTTGAACCATAGTCATTGCTGCCCTTTGTATAACTATTGATACTGCTCACTTTACTCTTGAGAGAAGTATGGCTGCTCAGCGATCGCTACCACTTTACTGTGTAGTAAAGGCTTGTACCAAAGGTGAATTTGTACTGTCACTTGTAGTCTTAATTGTGTGTGGTGTTCCCAAAGGGTACTGCATATGATTATGCCTAATAGTTAGCAGCATCACACAACAGACAGGAATTATCAGCAATTATTCTCAACCACATGTCTGTGACCGCTCTAAGGGGTAGACAGTTGAATCTTGCTTGGGTTATAAGTGACCGTTCATAAATGTGATCAGACCAAGTTGATAGTTGGGGTCAGACACAGGACTGAGGCAGAACAGTGCCACGCCATTGGCTGCTATAGCCCACCCAACATCAACTCATGCTCAAGTTGAAAGAAAACGTTCCCAATATCTGAACCTACAAAGAACTGCCTGAGCTGCATTCCAACTCGGAAAGTATTCAGGGAAATGATGGGACAATACCACATTTTTTCGTGGTTCTTGCAAGTGCATGTTTTTCCCTGCAGTACGTTTTTCTTTGTTTTCACTTCATGTGTTTCTCCCAGTGTCTGTCTAAACCCATAGCCTATAAAATGCTCGTAGTCCCAATGAGAGGTCAGCTAATAAAGCAAGATCATTATAATAATAAAATGCTAGCATAATTAGACCCTATCGGTCAGCTGGATTATACTGGGGAAGTGCATGAGAGTGATGCTGATGGATAATTGTTTTTTTTTTTCGGAAGTGGTGGGTGGATAGGAGAGCAGGACAAATGTCAGAGAAGGCGAATGGGGTGGAGGGAGGAGTCCGGCTCAATTGGACATGGATTAGTACAAAGAGATATATGTGGAAATAGAGCGTGCACTACACCTATGGAGGAGACCTCATTCAGAGGAAAGGGGCTGAATGTGCATGATGTCACAGAAAGCCTTAAGAGTTTGCTGGATCTTCAAGAGTTTAAAGGTCTTTAATTTTAAGCAAAAGAAATTGAGCAGAATATTCACTGTTACGAAGCTCAGGTTATTCAGGTGGTTCGATGTTACAATTAGCAGCTGTTCAGAGTAATGCACCCGGCTGGAGATGGGTGTGGAGAACACTATCTACATCCAGTTGATAATGATGGCCTAAAAGGAACAGCCTTATCTATCCGGCTCCCTCTGGGTATTTTTTAGTGATGTTCTACATTAACACTTCCCAGGATTGTCATGATGTGAATAGTGCCAATCTCAGATGCTCTGATTCAGTGCCACCCTCAGTAGCTCCCTTTCACTCCTCTCTCTGACTTTACTACCTTCTTCCTCTCTTTTTTTCCAATTGGAAACGCTCCCTTCCTACTTCCCCAGTCTTCTAACACCCTCTAGCTCTCTCCACTCTCTCTTCTCATCTACCTCCCTTAGCGTCATTTCACCACTCTCCTCACCACTCTCCTCACCTCTCACTACACCCCCCCTTCCAGACATCTCAGTACACCCACTAGGCATCCCTTACTACACCTCTCTCCTTACCCCTCACTATACCATTCTTCTTGGTAAAATGGCTCAGCAGGTTACATGCTTTTTGTTGTGATCTGTGTTTGATCTGCAGGTTGCAGGTTCAAGTCCTGGCAATGCCAACGTAGCCTTGGCATTCTTCCGAGGTCGATAAATGAGTATCAGTTTCGATTGGGTAATAATAGTAATGTATGTAAATATGTCATATGTAAAGCTCTTTAGATTAAAGTGCTAGTCTCGGGAGGATAGCTCAGGGGCAACACGCTTGCCTTGGAAGCAACACAGGTTCCATCCCTGGGTCCGCGCTTAGACACCTCTGGGTATTAAGCATGTTATAAATAACCAATTATAAATGAATAAACAAACATATAAAAAACAAATTATTATTATTATTCTCTATGCCTTGCCAGACACTCTCCATCTATCATCACTACCTTCATCCCCCTCTTGCTTCACTCTGCGCTCAACACTACTTCCACTGCTGCATTGTACTCTCTCCATCTCTACCACCAAAGGGTTGTAGGTCATTTGGTCGAATCAAAATGGTCGACAGGACAAATGGTCGACACCAAAAGGTCGACAGGTCAAATGGTCGAATTTTTTTTTTTGTTTTTTCACATTTCCTCCAACCCCCTTTTTTTGTTGCTAAAAACACCTTTTTTTCCCTAAACGAAAACCTAAAAAATATATATATAAATAAATAAAAAAATTCAATCATTTGTCCTGTCGACCAAATTGTGTCGACCATTTGGCTGTCGACCATTTGGCTGTCGACCATTTGACTAGACACCCTACCAAAGACATGCTCTGTCTTACTTTAACTCTCCGTTTCTCTCTTACACTTCTCCCTCTATCGCTATCTTTCTTTCTCTATCACTCATTGTGATGCTGGAAATGCATTGGAGGGACAGGGCCTCCCTTTCCTTGTCCTGTAGTCCTTTTTCATTTGTGTTCTGTATTATTTTCTGCCCAGGAGTCCCTGTGGGACTTCTGGCAGAGCAGCTCTTCCTATTTTTAGTTTGTTGTACAGATCCATGGGATACTCTCATGGTGCCCATGGCTGGGGGTACAACCCTGTACCCCTAGTGTATGTTTTTGGGCACTTGTGTGTGGCCCACAGAGCAGGGTATGGGCTGGTGGCAGCTCCATGCTGTATTTGACAGGTGCTCTGAGTATCATCCATTTTGGGATACCCTGGCCCTGCCATTGGAATCAGTTGATTCCTGATAGGAAACAAGATGGCCCCTGTGGCCTATTGCTTTCTATTGCCTGTTGCCTTGTTTTCCCAAAGACCTGGGAAGCCCTGACTCTGTCCTTTTCCCCTGACTGGCTGTTGGGTGGAAGTTCCATATATGGTATTGTAGTGAAGTCCAGGCCACACTGGCTGGAGCCTTCCCAGTGACTGTATGTTGTGGGTACACCCGGTGGGTGGGACCTGGTTGAATGGAGTGGGTGGCCAATATGCACTTCTTGTTGTGGATGTCTGGTTTCTGGTATGAAACAGAATGACTGAGACAGCCCTGCCCGAAACTGGTATGAATGCAGTGTGTAGTGTTGAATGGCTGGGTACTTGTCCCAATACACATTCCATGTTGTGAGTGCCTGAGCGGGAGGAGAATGGTCTGAATGCACTGTATGCCTGATTGGCTGACTGACTGCTGAAAGCCATTCTGAGTGATTGGTTGCCCGAGTGTGACCCAGCAGAATGAATGGGAGATCAACAGTATATCTGGGGGCCTCTCACTACTAGAATTGGATCTATGTGATCACTGAGACCACACATAATTGCGACGTTCGAAAATGCCGACTTTCTTTTTTTATTAAACCCTCTTTGCACCACATAGATATGCGTGGGGAGACCCCTCACAGTTCCCATACTACTATGATATCCCATACCCCCCACATATATATGTGGTGTAAGGAGGGTTAAAGTCAAAACTGATATTTGATCTCAAAGCCGAGCCCGAAGAAGAAGGTTGACTGATGTTACCTTCACCCCAATCTGAAAGCCGATGTGATGTCGAGACTGATCCGAGAGAGGACCTGGTTAAGCGCCCTCTTCCCGAGCTCCGAGGGACCATTGAGCACCGCTAGCCTTCGCCGAAGCTCCCTGGAAGTCAGACCCTCAACAGCCTGCCTATGGGAGATGGGGACCGCCGAGGAGAACAAACAGAAGCACCGGACATTCCGTCCACCGTCGTCAACCAGGGAATGCAGGTTTGCTATAACCTCTGGAGGCCCGTCGAAGCTGTGTTGCCCAGAATCGGGGACCGATTGACGCCGTGCCACCGTCAACCAGAGCAGCAATGCTCCATTGATTAAGACATTTGATTCCAGGACGTGCTTGTCCGCACCGCCGACCGCCTTATCCCGCCGAAGTAGTCCAGACCATCGACGCGCCGAAGAGCATTCACCGGTGGATTTCCAGCCAACCCAAAGATCGTAGAGACGCCAGACGACTCAACGCCCTTTCTGGGCCAAAGTTCTTCACAAACTCTTTGTGGTCCTGAACTATCGACATCGATGTGCCCCGCACGCCTCTCCATTGCAGGGCGTCTTCGACTCGTCGTCGACGAGCAGCGCCAGGACCGACGCTGCTGCCTCAACGCCACCGAACTTCCATTGAGGAATCTCGACGCCGGGTTCACTTTCATCGAGGTCCATCGACGATCCGTGGATCCTGCTTTAAAGGGAGTCACTCAAGAAAGATCAATCAATGCCTCCTCGAGGAACTCTGCTAATCCAGGTACATTGGCGTGGTAGAAACATTTTAGAAGGGATAAGACTACTTGAACAATATATGGGCTGGGCTTGCGGTATATCTTTATTTTACAGGTTGCCCAGGTGGGGGGATCTCCACACAGAACTGTGTCTAACGGTCGGGGCCCAGTATACTGCCAATTGTTCTAAACCAACTGCTTTCCTCCTATGTCTTTTGTTGGTTACCTTTATTAATTGATTTGTGTGACATTTGACCAGAGTACAGTTGATGCACTTTAATGAAATCTGATAATAATTGTGGTACCACTTAGAACTGTATATATTTGCCATTGTAGATTAACTGAGCACAAAGTGAGTTATTGTGATTGTGTATATAACCACCTTGAACCTTAATTATATAAAGACTGTGTTTTCACTAATACAGTGTGTGGACATTCCTTTGTGGGTGCTTGGGGACTACACTGTACTAAACCAGCCTGCATCAACTCCTGAGAAGCTAGGCCTTGATTGCTCGACGTTACCAATAATAGAGAATCTTGGCTGGGGTTCTCTGTCCCTCTCCTCTGTCATATGGAGACCAGGAGTATGGACACCCCCCTCTAGTCTTTACACTGGTGGCAGTGGTGGGATGCTTATAGTTTTAAGAATCGGTGTCAAGGAGTTCCCCCCTTCTCACCTGAGTTCGATCTTTGCTGTATTACTTGATCGATGTCTTCTTGCGGACTGATCGAGTCTTGAATTAGGCGGCACGAGTCTCTTCCGACTCCAGCGTGTGTTCAAAGTTCCGGGATGCAAGGATCCAGGAATCCGTGAAATTAACAGAGTGCTCAACTAGCACACGAGTCCAGGAATCAAGAAAGGAAGGAAAGGGACTAGGAATGGGGTAGGCTGGGAGAAGCAAGGGAAACAATACCGCGAGCTACGGAGCACACGTCCGGTCGCTACTTCACAATATCATTGAGAAGCGCAGAGCCGCGAGCGGCGTGGTCTATAAATAGAATACGCTACGTCTAAGGTGTAGAGCGAGGAAGGTGTTTCACAGTGGACGGCCATGTTGGAAGTATAAGGGAGTGTAAGCCCCGTTGAGACAAGGGCCAGGAAGTCCAAAAGGGGCGTGTTCTGTAGTTCATGACAGCATGCCTCCTCCGAAGGCCCGTTCCTCCGGGTTTGCCCGGGTGTATAAGGTGAAATCATCTGAGTAGTCGAGGGGTTCTTGAGATTAGAAAGTGGTTCCCTGGTTCTTTCACTAGGAGGATATCCTTTCCATTCAACCAGGTATTGAAGCTGACCCCGTTTATACCTGGAATCGCATATTCGGGATACTTCATATTCCAATTGGTTGTCGACCAGTAGAGGAGGAGGTCGGCAGGATTTCTGGGAGGATTGGGTGTAGGGTTTTAATAAGGATGTGTGAAATACTGGGTGAATTTTCTTCCAGGAGTCTGGTAGTCTGATCCGGTATGAAACTGGATTGATAAATTCCTTGATGGGAAATGGACCATAGTACCGAGGGGCCAACTTGTTTGGCCGTAGATGTCGGGGTAGTAATTTCGAGGGCAACCAGACTTGATCACCGATTGCATAAAAAGGACCTGGTCTTCTTTTGAAATCTGCATACCTCTTAGTCTGTGTTCTGGCCCACTCTAAGTTTTCTTTGGCCTCCTGGTGTACGTTGATGAGGGTTTCTATCCAGGAGTCGACAGTAGGTACTAGTGTAGGATGAGGGAGAACAGAGGGTAGAACCGATGGATGGAAACCTTGGCTACAATAAAAGGGACTGGTCTTAAGTGCTGAATGATCAGAATTGTTGTAAGCGAATTCAGCCACGGGTATCAGGAGCGACCAGTCATCCTGAACCTTGGTGGCGAAACATCGAAGATACTGCTCGAGGGTCTGATTAGTAAGTTCTGTAGCCCCATTGATTTGGGGATGATAACCAGAAGAGAGGGCGCGTTGGATTCCCAAAATGTGACAGAGATGTTTCCAGAATTGAGAGACGTATTGAGGTCCTCGATCAGATATGATCTTGGAAGGAAGTCCATGTAAACGGAATATGTGTTCCAGGAAGATTCCAGCAAGCTCGGACGAGGATGGCAGCTTACACAGGGGTGTAAAATGAGCCATATGAGTGAACAAGTCAATGGTAACCATGATGGTCGTGTACCCTCGGGAAGGTGGTAATTCTACAATGAAGTCTGTAGCAATGAATTCCCATGGCCTTGTTGGCAGTGTAGGTTGCAGTAGAAGACCCGCCGGTCTCTTGTTATCATGTTTATTTTGACTGCAGACAGTAAAAGCTTTGATGTACTGCTGTACGTTGGTCTTCATTCCAGGCCACCAATACTGTCTTTGTATAAAACGGAGGGTGTTGGTTATGCCACAATGTCCGGAGTGAAAGGTATCATGACAGAGGTTTATTATTCTTTGTTGTAATTTCTGTGTAGGAATGACCAGAGCATTGTCCTTGAATAAATATCCTTCCTTAAGTCTTAGGTTCCATGGATTCTTCCTTGAAATATCCTTCCAGAGGTCAGAGGATTGGGTTTGCACTCAAATTTCTTCCAGGAGGTTGACTGCTTGAGCTACAAAGATCGTGTGGGGAAACATCTTAGGATAGGCCTTGTCTTCAGTGGTTACATAGTCAGGACGTCGAGATAAGGCATCAGCAATCATGTTTTGTGATCCGGGAACATGAGCGATTTGGAATTGCTACTGGGCAAAGAAGTAGGCCCAAAGTGCCTGACGACTGTTCCTGCACTCCAACGACTGTAGAATTTGAAGATTCCGATGGTCCATGGGGACCTGAACTGGATATCTAGCACCCAGAAGTAGATGTCGCCATTCAGTGAAGGCTTGGCGGATGGCTAACAGTTCCTTTTCCAGGACGGAATAGTGTGTCTCACTGGGAGTCAGGGTTCGTGAGAGGTAAGCAATGGGGTGTTCCAGTTTATCCTCAAGTTCCTGCTTCAAGACCGCTCCTATGGCGTGTTAGAGGCATCCGTTTCCACTAGGAATGGCCGATTTATGTCGGGTTGGGCCAAGATGGGGGCTTGCGTGAACTCTGTCTTTAAACGTTGAAATGCCTTATCTTGCGGTGTAGACCAGATAAAGGGGGTGTCTTTCTTCAAGAGGGCAACGATCGGCTGAACGATCTCGGAAAAGGTAGAAATGAACTTCCGGTAGAAGTTGGCAAGCCCCAGGAAAGATTGAACTTGTTTCACAGATGTGGGAGCGGGCCATGCTAGTATGGCCTTTACCTTTGAAGGGTCCATACCAATCCCTTCTGGGCTGAGGATGAATCCTAGGCAGTGAACAGAAGTAATGTGAAACAAGCAATTTTCGGGTTTGGCTAAAAGTTTGTGTTCACGGAGTCGTTGTAATACTGCCTTTACATGTTCTTCATGTTTTAGAGGATCCTTGGAAAAGATCAATATGTCATCCAGATAGACAATGACGAAGAGGAATAACATGTCAGAAAACACCCTACCCATAAAACGTTGAAAAACTGCGGGGGCATTAGCTAGTCCAAAGGGCATGACTAGATATTCATAGTGACCAAAGGGTGTTCTAAAGGCTGTTTTCCATTCGTCTCCTTCCCGGACACGGATCAAATGATAGGCACCCCGGAGATCCAACTTCGTGACTATTACGACGCCTCTCACAGCTTCCAGGATATCCGAGATCAGGGGCAGTGGGTACCAATCTTTGAGGGTGCATTGATTTAAGCCACGATAGTCGAAGCAAGGTCTGAGTTCCTTGGTGTCCTTCTTGGGAACCAAGAACAACGAAAAACCCGCTGGAGATTTGGAGGGTCTTATGGTGCCGTTTTCAAGGTTGGTATCCAGGTATTCTCGGAGGGCCTATTTCTCTGGTTCAGAAAGGATGAACATTCTGCCGAAAGGAATCACTGCTGAGGGATCTGTATCTATGGCACAGTCTTCAGGTCTGTGAGGGGTTAAGGCCTGGACTATGGCAGTTGAAAATACATCAGCATATCCCTGATAGGCCTCTGGGACTTGTATGATGTTGGAAACCATGAGTGGTGTTTTCTGGTCTCTTAGTGGTTCTTTAGAGGGTGTTGAGGAGGGATCCAGGAATAGACAGTGGGACATACAAAACTCTGAGCCAAGGAATAGTGATCCTGCTGTCCAATTGATATACAGATTGTGCTTCTGTAACCAGGGCATACCCAATACCATGGGGTAATGAGATGACTTAATGATGTCGAATGTAATCCGCTCTTGGTGATGGTTTATGGAAAGTTGGATCTCTTTTGTCTGCAGGCTTATGGGTCCTGAAGTGAGGGGTCGTCCGTCGATTGCTTCCACCGGCTGCATGATGCTTCGTGTCTCGTACGGAATATGATGACTAACAACCCAGTCTTGATCAATGAAAATTCCCATAGCTACGCAGTCTACCAAGGCCAGAATGGGATAGGTCTTATTCTTGGAGGGCGACAGGAAGGCCTGTAGTATCACCAAATTGTTTTGTCCAGGAGAGTTCAAGGATGGAATTGATGTGGAGCAAACATCTCTCTCCCGAAGCTCTGCTCCATCTAGGATCGGGAGCTGGTGTTTCCCGAACACCGAGGAGGGGCTAGAGGACAGTCCCTAAGCAAGTGTTTGTCTGAGGCACAATACATGCACAACCCCGTATGAATCCTTCTCATTCTTTCTTGTGGAGATATAAGTCCACGGAAGGCTCCTATCTGCATGGGTTCTGGTTCAGAGACTGAGCCTGGGTTTGTGTCCGTCTTGATAGTACTCTCAAAGGACAACTTCGAAGGATTACCCCTGGATTTCTTCTTCTCTGCCTTCCTTTCCTGGATACGGAAATCTATTTGCATGGCAAGGTCCATTAGTGCCTGGAATGAGTTTGGGCGAGCACTCTGGCCAACTCATCCTTAATCTCCTCGTTCAGTCCTCTCCTGAAAAGGGTAAAACTCGCCTCAGGGGACCAATCAGCTTCCTTGACTAATTGCTTGAATTGGGTAACATAGGTGAGCATATCCTGGGATCCTTGCTGAAAGTCTAACAGGCGTTCCTGGGCACTATAAACCTGCTCTGGACGGTCAAACATGGTCTTAAGGGCTTTTATGAAGCCATCATAGTCATCTAGAAGAGCATCGCCGGAATTAAGGAGGGGTGTAGCCCAGGTTAAGGCGTTTCCTGAAAGGTTGGAAATTATGAACTCCACCTTAGCCCTGGGAGTTGAAAAGTAGTAGGGCTTAAAAGTAAAGTGGACCAAACATGAATCCAGGAATCCGCGAAGGGTTTTTGCCGATCCATCGTATTTGTCCACTATGCCGCCCAGCAACACACTTTCATTTGTGGCAGATTGACGGGATAGAACTAATTGTTTGAGAGCGGCGTTTTCCGCCTTTAGATTCTGCACCTCGGTTGAAAGCTCTTGCATGCCATGCATCAGGTCCTGGACGGCCGCTTCCATGTCCATATCGAGTTTGGTTGGTTGGCGTCTCAAACTGTCAAGGAGTTCCCCCCTTCTCACCTGAGTTCGATCTTTGCTGGATTTCTTGATCGATGTCTTCTTGCGGACTGATCGAGTCTTGAATAAGGCGGCACGAGTCTCTTCCGACTCCAGCGTGCGTTCAAAGTTCCGGGATGCAAGGATCCAGGAATCCGTGAAATTAACAGAGTGCGCAACTAGCACACGAGTCCAGGAATCAAGAAAGGAAGGAAAGGGACTAGGAATGGGGTAGGCTGGGAGAAGCAAGGGAAACAATACCACGAGCTACGGAGCAAACGTCTGGTCTCTACTTTGCAATAGCATTGAGACACGCGGAGCTGCGGGAGGCGTGGTCTATAAATAGAACACGGAACGTCTAAGGTGTAGAGCGAGGAAGGTGTTTCACAGTGGACGACCATGTTGGAAGTATAAGGGAGTGTAAGCCCCGTTGAGACATGGACCAGGAAGTCCAAAAGGGGTGTGTTCTGTAGTTCATGACAATCAGTGTTCAACCTTGCCACTTACAAAATATCTACACTTTGTTGAATTGAGGTTTAGTTGTGTGCTAGATAACTGCATTACAAGCAATGGAATCTATTGTGAATGGCAAATTGACTAGGATGAGCTTAGAGGCTCTCAAGATTGCTTGTGAAGCCAGGGAGTAAGACTTTGAGGATAAGTCTAGGGCTGAGCTGATAGCTGCCCTGGTGGACTACCAGTCTGATTGTGAATCTCTTGAAGGGGGGGATGCAATCATTGAGGCCCCTGCCCCTGGGGTTGCCATTGAATCAGATTCTGGGAATGCCATCAGTCCTGCTGCCTCTGTTCCGAATCCCAGCACTGCTCTTCAGGGGGAAGCCCTGAAGATTGAACTTTTAAAATTCGAGCTACAACGGGAACAGTTAGCCTTTCAATAAAAAAAAGTTGGAAACAGAAGCTGAGTTAAAGAAGGAGGAGTTGGCACAACAAGTAGCACTCAAAGATAGGGACACTGAGCACCAGAGAATCTAGCTAGAGAAAGCTAGAGTGCAGACTTCAGCTAAACCAGTTGAGAGTGTCAAGTCCCCAGCCACCAAGTTTATGAAAGATTTGGTTGGTGTGTATATGGAGGGTTCTGAAATCCCCCAATGGATTGAAGCGTTTGAAATGGCTTGTGCAATTCATGATGTTGATAGGAGAGTGTTTGTTAAGCAGAGTGCCAAGACTGGATATGACTGTATTCTGAAACTGAGTGTGGAAGAAAGGGGTCAGTATGAGTGCATGAAGTCTGCTTTGATTGCCAAGTTTGGCAAGACACCTACCCAATATCTTAAAAGGTTCAGGGATTTCAAGAAAAGAGAGAATGTGTCTTGGTTTGACTGGGCGGGTGCTCTACATATGTACATGATGGGGTGGATTGATGGATACAAGGTGAAAACTTTTGTTGCATTGTCCCACCTTTTGTTTTTCGAGCATTTTTCTGAAGCCTGTTCACCAGAGCTGCGTCAGTATGTTGGTGACCAGAACATTTTGGATCCCTTTAAGCTGGCCAGGCTGGCTGACAAGTGGGTGACTGTGATGCTGGAAATGCATCGGTGGGACAGGGCCTGCATATCCTTGTCCTTTACTGCTTTTTATTGTGTGTTCTGTCGTGTTTTCCGCGCAGGAGTTCATGTGGGACTCCTGGCGGTGCAGCTCTCTCTCTTTTGGTTTGGTGGACAGACTCATGGGATACCCTTATGGCACCCATGAGTGGGGGTACAACTCTGTGCCCCTAGTATATGTTTTTGGGCACCTGTGGGTGGCCCACCGAGCAGGGTATGGGCTGGTGGCAGCTCCGTGCTGAATTGACTGGTGCCCTGAGCGTCCTCCATTTTGGGATGCCCAGGCCCTGTCATTTGAAACGGTAGATTCCTGATGGAGACAAGATGGCCCCAAGGCCTCTTGCCATGCATCGCCTGTTAACTTGATCTTCCCGAAGTCCCGGGAAGCCCTGATTCTGTCCCTTCCCCCTGACTGGCTGTTGGGTGGAAGTTCCTTATATGGTAGTGTGGGGAAGTGCTGACCAGACTGGCTGGAGCCTTCCCAACGACCGTATGTTGTGGGTATGCCTATGGGTGAGACCAGGGTGAATGGAGTGTGTGACAAATACGCATTCTGCGTTGTGGGTGTCTAGTATCTGGTGGTTGACAAAAAGACTGAGACAGCCCTGCCCGGAACCGGTATGAATGCAGTGTAGAATGTTGGATGGCTGGGTACTTGTCCCAATACACATAACTTGATATGAGTGTCTGGAGAGATGTGAATGGCCTGAATGCACTGTGTGCCTGATTGGCTGCCTGCCTGCATGAATGCCCTTCGCCGTGATTGGATGCTTGAATATGACCCAGAGGAATGAATGGGAGATCAACAGTATATCTGGGGACCTCTCACTGCTAGGAATCATGTTCAGAAGCTGAAGTCCACTACGATGAGTAACTGGAGTAACTGAAGCTTAACCTTGAAGCCCTGCTGGGCGAGAAGAATTGCTGTTGCTCTCCTTCACAATCTGAAAGCTGCTGTGCCTCCACGGATTGACCCAGAGAGGACCTGGTAAGGCGCCCTCTTCCCGAGCTACGAGGGACCATTGTGCTCCAGCTGATCTTTGCCAAAGCTCCCTGGTAGACAGACCTACGAAAGGCTGCCGACCCGAAACGGGGACTGCAGCGGAATCACAAGGAGAAGCGCCCAGACTGTTTTCTGCCACTGTCTATAACCACCGTCGCCGACCGGAGCTGCCGTGCTCCCGTTGCCTAAGAACTTAATTTGATCCAAGGACACTCTCGTCCACATCATCACTGCTGTATCCTGCTAGAGAAGGCCTGACCCTCGACACGTCGAGGAGCATCCACCGGTGGGTTTCCCGCCACCCAAAGACCACAGAGATGCCGTCGACTCGACGCCCTTGCTGGGCCACAGTTCTTCAAAGTCTTTGCGGTCCAGAACTATCGACACCGAGGTGCCCCGCACGCCTCTTCCTTGCAGGAGGTTTACGCTTCCCAGTCAACGAGCACTGCTAGGAACGAAGCAGCCACTTCATCGTCGTAGCTCACCCGGTTCTCCGTCGGACCTTCGATGACCTGTGACTCCTGCTTAAAGTGAGGACACTCAAGAAGGGCTGTCGATTTCCCGACGAGGAACGCTACAACGCCAGGTACTTTGGGGTTGCAGAACTATTGGGAAGTCTCTTGTGAACAATCCATGGACTGGGCTTGTGATATATCTTTATTCTACAGGTTGCCCAGGTGGGGGGATCTCCACACAGAACTGTGTTTAACGGTAGTGACCAGTATTTCTGCCAATTGTTCATATCTTGCTTTCCTTCCCCTCTCTACTGCTGGTTTCCTCTTTGTTGATCTGTGTGACATCTTGACAGTATAGTTGATGCACTTTAATATTTGTGGTACCACTATAGAACTGTATATATTTACCATTGTTTGAGCACAAAGTGAGTTATCATGATAGTGTAAATAACCTTGCATATTAATTATATAAAGACTGTGTATTAACTGATACACTGTGCGGACGTTCCTTTGAGAGTGCTAGGGGACTACACTGTACTTAAGAACCAGCCCACATCACCTCCTGAGAAGCTGGGCCTTGATTGCTCGACCACTTACCAATATTGAGAATCTTGGCAGGGGTCCTCTGTGCCTCTCCTCTACCACATAGAGAGTGGAAGTACAGACCCCCCCTCCAGCGTCATCACAGTCTCCCACTGGGTGTCCTCTAAGGACACCAGTGGGAAGGACAAGGACAAAGAAACGGGGAACTCTCTGAAAGCTGAGGAGTCCAAAAAGCAATCACAGTCCGGTAAACCAAAACCTTCCTCTCCTAAAACCCAAAAATCTAATGGGGATAAATCCGATGTGGGTGGGAATAAGAGTAGTGGACCACCTGCTGCAAAGCAGGCTCCCAGTGGTTCCATTACCGTACCACGCATTCCTGGCACTTGTTGGGACTGTGGGGCTCTGGATCACAAGGGTGACCCCAAGTGTAAAGGTAAGGCACTTGGAGTCTAGGCTGTCAGTCTGACCTACCCTTACCCCATGCCTGAGGTGGAGGCCACTGTCCTCCCCCCCTCTACAGGGATCTCATTCGGTGCTCCTGTAGAGATTTCCCTAGTGCCAATTGGGGTCTGGGACCAGTATGCAGAAGTACTGGCGACAATACCACAGAACACCCGTAGGATTTTGAGAAGTGTCCTCTTGAATGGGCAGCCTTCTACTGGTTTGAGAGACACTGGGGCAAGCATGACAGTGGTGGACAGGACCCTACTCAAGCCAGAAGACTATGTAGCTGCTCCTCTGAGAACTACCAGGGTAGCTAGTGCGCCTCCCAAATTATCACCTGTATCTTTAGTTACACTCATGATTGGAGACAAGACAGAAAAGCTTCCTGTCCTGGTTTAGGACAATGTCCCTGCTAACATTCTGTTAGGAAATTATCTAGAAGAATTGGGGTTGATCTCCGATGGTCTCCCCATGACTGCTGCAGTCACTAGGTCACAGGCGACACACGATCTGCCTGTGAGTCAGTTACCCGAGCCAAAGATGAGGCCTAAGGCAAGAAGACGGAAGAACACGAAGGCCACCTGTGTGAAGGGGGCTCCTTCTCTTCTTGCTGTTCCTACAGCACCCATTTGGATCCATGCTCCGGACGGGCTGGGTCCAGTGGAAAACCCAAACTCAACTCCTCAGGGAGAAGAGACAGAAGACACTTCTGCGGGAGAGGTGCTCACCCGGAGGACCACCCCGACCTTCAATGCCTGCTGGCTGAAGGGGGACCCTCCCGGGTGGACTTCTGTAAAGGACAGAGAGAGTGCCACTCTCTCAAGGGTCTGAGGAAACAGGCCCTGTCCCAGGCACAAGGAGAACTGCCTAGGATATTCCAGATCTATTGGGATGGTGAGCTCCTTGTTAGTGAGCCCACTAAGCCTGAACCTGGTGTCCTCAAGAGGTTGGTGGTACCCCAGGTGTACAGGTTCTTCCTGCTGCAGTTGGAAGGTGCCCTTAGCTGGTCATCTTGGTACCAAGAAGACTAAGCAGAGGCTCTCTGCCCATTTCTACTGGCCCCGGATGGGAGTAGAGGTGGAGTCCCACTGCAGGACCTGCCCACCTTGTCAGTTGTCTGGCAAGACTGGAGGCAGTGTCATTGCCCCACAGCAGCCATTGCCAGTGGTTGGCACACCGTTTGAGAGGGTGGGCATCAACATTTTCAACCCCTTGACCCTCCCACTTCAGGTGGACATCGGTTCATCCTGGTCTTGGTTGATCATGCCACAAGGTACCCTGAGGCTATACACCTTCGGACTGTTACTACCAAGGTGGTTGCCAGGGCTCTCCTGGGCATTTTTACCCATGTTGCATTCCCTAAGGAGGTTGTCTCTGACCGAGGATCCAACTTCATGTCTAGTTACATGAAAACCATGTGGAAAGAGTGCTGGGTAACCTACAAGTTCTCCACCTCTTACCATCCCCAGACCAATGGTCTGGTTGAGATATTTAATAAAACTCTCAAGAGTATGATAGGCAATTCAGAAGAGCCCCTAAGGAGGAAATGGGATCTTTGTTCTGAATCTTGATGGTCATGCAGATTAAAAAATACCTCCGTCCCCAAGTACCACACAGGCAGTAAAATATTCAATGCCTGTGCAATCTTTGAGGCCACAGGTGTGTAGTGAGCCGTCAGATCCGGAACCAGGAACTGCCAGAAGGACCCCTTGAGCGCTGTAAGGCAATGGGTAATTATTCAAGAGATGTAACGTAGCAGATAGATACAGTAAGGAACAATAGGAGCACGGCTTACCTAAAAGTATGGGGATACGGCACAAAGTGTGATGATGGCAGGGGTCAGGGACAGGGAACGTGAGGCAGGTTTCCAATGAGGGTTGGTTAAGTGATAAACATTTGAAGTGCACAAAACGTAGTTCGTGGCTAGAGTGCACCACCAGGCAAACGCCAGCAGGAGGCCAAAGGCCTGGAGTTCCAAGCAAAGACAGATCCGTAATGCAGCCCGATAAACAGAATCTGGGGTTGGATACCAGCAAAGTAAACAAACGGTGTCCAAAACGATGATCAATGTAGGGCAAAGACAAAGCAATCCGTATAGCAGTCCGTGGTCGTAGAATCAGGGCAAGACAAAACAATCCGTATAACAGTCCGAGGTCGTAGAATCAAGAATTCAATAAACGAACAAAACGCCAAACAGTCCTGAGGAAATCAGCTGTGAACCAATGCTTCCATGTCTTCCAATGCATTTGAACTGTTAGGAGTGATCACGTGATGTGGAAGACGAAAGCGTGGGAACGTGAAGGGTCGTCACGTGATGCCAAGATGTTGTGCTGGTCCTGTCACGTGATGCATGGATCTCTGCGAACGATGTCGATTTTTCCAAGCAAACGGGAGTCTCCACTTCATTTGCCAACGGAGGGAAGGTCGGAAAACACCCGGTCTGCAACACAGCACTCTCACATGTCTGGCGAGAGGTCGTTGTTTCTGCGTACAAGCCCGTGAGTATTGAATCCCCTGGTGGATGGAGACTACCAGGTGGGCTAACTCGTGCACCCATGGAATGTGTAGAAGTGCGTGTGGTGGGAGATGTGACAGAGCCCCCCCTCAAAGGCCCATGACCGCGTGGGCTGGAAGGATTATCCCGATGAAAACGTGCAACCAGAAGTGGGGCATGGACGTCCCGGGAAGGGACCCAAGAGCGGTCTTCAGGACCGTAACCCAACCAGTCCACGAGGTACTGCAGATGAACCCTGGGAAAACAGGAACCCAGAATGGCACTGACCTCATAAACATCAGGAGAGGACACAGAGACAGGGGCAGGAGGAGCACTGATACGGGTAGGAGCAGGGCAAGGTTTGAGCAAGGAAATGTTGAAAACCGGGTGAATACGGCAAGCAGATGGTATAGAAAGTTGCAAAGCCACAGGATTCAGGATCTTGGCAATCTTGTAAGGGCCAACAAAACGGGGCATCAATTTGCAACAGCCAGGGATATGCAAATGGCGAGTAGATAACCAAACACGGTCACCCACATGATAGTCAGGGGCTGCCACCCGCTTCCTGTCCGCCTTCGTCTTCATTACAGCTTGGGCTTCACGTAAGTGGACAAGGGTCTGGGCATGAACTGTGACTAGATCGTGGGCACAAGCATTAGCAGCAGGAGTAGCAGAGGAAAAATCAGGAAGAGGAAGGGCACATGGATGTTGGCCGTACAAGGAATAGAAAGGGGAAAAACCAGGAGATGAATGCCCTGAATTGTTATATGCAAATTCAGCAAGATGGAGCAGATTGAGCCAGGAGTCTTGATACTGGAGGGTTAAGCAGTGAAGGTACTGTTCAAGAGCTTGATTCATCCTCTCAGTCTGCCCATCACTTTCCGGATGATAAGCCGAGGAGAAGCGGGTGTCAATACCAAGGAGTCTAGTCAGGGATCCCCAAAAACAAAGATGTAAATTGCGATCTGCGGTCTGAAACAATGACCGGTGGCAGACCAAAGAGACAAAAAACTGACTTAAAAAACAATCGGGCTAGTGTTGGGGCTGAAGGTATGCTTGTAAAAGGTATAAAGCGGGCCATCTTAGTGTAGGAATCAACGACAACCCAGACAGTGTCATAGCCTTGTCTGAGGGATAGATCTGTGATAAGGTCCATAGAGACCGTATGCCAAGGTCTGGGGGGAACAGGTAAAGGCTGGAGCAAACCCAGTGGACGGCCCCTACGTGACTTGCATTGTGCACAAATAGAACAGGTGTTTACATAATATTCTACGTCTCGTCTCATCGACGGCCACCAACACCAACGCTGCAATCAATCGAGGGTGCGTTGTTGTCCCGGGTGTCCGTTGATAGCGTCATCGTGTGACCAAGCAAGTGCCTGATTTCGAACGTCACTTGTGGGGAGAAACAACTTTCCTTGGATGAAAGGTAATCCCTCCTGAAAAACCATATCCCATTCTGCCAATGCATGTGGATGTTGGGAGACCCATCGTCTGATGATAGATAGCATGGGGGGGGGGGCGGAGTACACATACAGATGACATGACCTTTATCAAGTAATGTGTCAGGGAACATAGATAACGGATCTCCCCCAGGAGAGCGGGAAAGGGCATCCGCTTTACCATGGGTAGGTCCAGGCCTGTGTTTCACTACGAAGTCGAATGCTGCAAAGAACAAGTGCCAGCGTACTTGTCTGCTGTTCACACATTTAAGCGTAGCCAAACCTTGTAAATTTTTATGGTCCGTGTACACCACTGTCTGATGTTTTGCCCCTATAAGATGGTGTCACAATGTCTGGAGTGCATCTTTTATGACCAGTAATTCCTTTTCAGTAACCGTGTAATGAGACTCGGCTGATGTAAACTTCCGCGAGTGGTATGCTACAGGATATAAGCGGCCCGTGGCTGGACAAGGTTGGGATAGTATTGCTCCTAGTGCGAAAGAGGAAGCGTCTTCTCCCAAGACAAACAGAAGTTCTGGGTCAGGATGTTGAAGTACAGGAGCGGTGATAAACCTGGATTTGAGTGTTTCAAAAGCCTTTTGATGTTCAGATGTCCAGGAAAACGGAACAAGAGGACTGGTCAGAGTAGTTAGTGGAGACACGATGGCAGAAAAATCAGCGATGAATCGCCGGTAAAAATTAGCAAAACCGAGAAATGATTGAAGCTGTTTGAGGTTGACTGGGGCGGGCCATTCTGTGATAGCACGGACCTTTGACAGATTCATGGACAATCCTCCGGGTGTTATATGAAAACCCAGGAAGTCCACCTCCTTCGAATGAAACAAACATTTCTCCGGTTTGGCAAACAAGGCATTTTTTTGAGGCGAGAAAGGACTTCTCGGACATGAACTATATGTTCCTCCAAAGAGGATGAAAAGATCAAGATGTCATCTAAATAGACTACTACATATATGTCAAGGATGTCAGTGAACACTTTGATGATGAAGCGTTGGAACGTAGCAGGGGCGTTAAATGGGCCGAAGGGCATTACAGTATATTTGACAACCCTTGTCGGGAACACTACGCTGTTTTCCACTCGTCTCCACGACGCATCCGGACCAGGTTGTACGCCCCCCGAATGTCTAATTTGGTGAAGACAGATGCACGTGTCAACCTGTCTAGTAGCGTGGAGTTGAGGGGAATGGGATATCTGTTCTTTATGGTGATGGCATTCAATCGTCTATAATCGAAACATGGGCGTAGATCCCCTTCTTTTTTTGGTACAAAAGAGATAGGACTAGCAGCTGGTGAACAGGAGGGTCGGATGTGGCCTAACCGTAAGGCTTGCTGAATATATTCTTTTAGGGCCTGTTCTTCCGATTGTGATAATGAGTAAATCCTGCCCTTTGGTATCGGTGCATCAGGAATAAGATCAATGGGGCAATCATAGGGTCTATGTGGTGGTAGACCTTCCGCCGTGGCCTTGTCAAAAACCGTTAAGTAGTCATGATATTCAATGGCAATACCAGCTATTACAGCACCCACGGTATGTGGCGTGGTGACAGTTGGAACTACGTCTTCTAGATGGGAAGAGGCCATAGCGGCGATAATATTGGCGGGAGAGACAAGTGACTCGGATTCTGTTAGGCAGAAATGCTGGCATACATCCGATTCGAAAGTAACTTGCCCAGTCCCCCAATTGATCAAAGGATTGTGTTCTCTCAGCCAAGGGATAGCCAAAATGATTCCAAATTGCGGGGTGGTGATGAGATCAAAGGACATTGTTTCTTTGTGGGTGTCCTGGATCACCAATTCCAGAGGAGCAGTTTGATGCTTGATTGGACCCGAAGTGAGGGAGGTGCCATGAACTGTTTGCACTGGTTCTGGATGTTCTTTCTTAATCAAGGGCAAATTGAGATGGTGAGCTAATGCAATATCAATGAAACAGCTAGTGGCCCCTGAATTGATCACGATATGAACCGAATGTGTAATCTCCCTGGTGGGCTTTATTAAGGCCTGGACCACTATAGGTCTGATAGGACCGAAGATGGTTTCAGTGGGGGTCAAGGAAGTGCTCGCCCGTACCCCCGTTCTCAAGGGCGAGCCTTCTGAAAACCCGGGTTCTTATTTTTTGGTCGACGGGGGCATTCTTTCACATAATGCCCATTTATACCGCAGTAAAACAGGCATTATCAGTTCTTCAGCCTTCCCGTTCAGCCTGAGTTATGGGACTCCGAATCCCACCGATTTGCATGGGTTCAGAACTAGTGGATGCCGAGGCTGGAGAAGATTGGTTAGAAAAACTGGTTTCTTCTTTACGCTCAGTTCTACGGGCGTCCACCTGCAAGGTGAGATCGACCAGATCCGAAAAAAACAGAGGGAAGGGCTGGGACCACATAGAGAGCGTCTTTCATGGCCTTGCATAGACCTCTGTAATACACGATTGCCTTTTTCTCCTCAGGCCATGTGGTTTCTGCAGCAAGTTGGTTAAATTGTGTGATGTATTCGATCAATGTTTGCCTACCCTGTGTGAGATCTAAGAGTTGCAGGTCTCGAGATTGGGCCTTGTACCTGGTATCGAATACCTTTGCCATTTCTGTTACCAGAATATCAAAATCATATAAAGCAGGATGGTCATTTTCCAATAATGGGTTTGCCCAGGTAGCTGCCACACCTGATAAATGGGACAGAAGAAAAGCGGCCTTAGTGACAGAGTCGGGGAAAGCCTGGGGTCTACATAGGAAGTGGAGTTTGCACTGGTTTATGAACGTGCGGTATTTCCGGGGATCACCCTGATAACGTTCTGGGGCAGCAAGAGGGAATGAGGTAGGAAGTAGTATTGGAGTGGGTGCAGTTGATAGGGTAGGAGCGGATTGGGCTTGGGGGGTGGAATCTCCAAACTCGGCATCAGCGGGCAAAGGATGACGTGAGCTTTGCAAGGCATCGAGACGGTGGTGGATTGCAGTCGTGGCAGCGGCCATGTCGGTCCTAAGAGCCGCAACAGCCTGCATTAGAGCGGTCACAGGGTCCTCAGCGGAGGGATTCATAATCAGGACGACCAGAAAGGCTGCACAGTCTGTTCTGAATCTTGATGGTCGTGCAGATTAAAAAATACCTCTGTCCCCAAGTACCACACAGGCAGTAAAATATTCAATGCCTGTGCAATCTTTGAGGCCACAGGTGTGTAGTGAGCCGTCAGATCCGGAACCATGAACTGCCAGAAGGACCCCTTGAGCGCTGTAAGGCAATGGGTAATTATTCAAGAGATGTAACGTAGCAAATAGATGCAGTAAGGAACAATATGAGCACCGCTTACCTAAAAGTATGGGGATTCCGCCCAAAGTGTAATGATGGCAGGGGTCAGGGACAGGGAACGTGTGGCAGGTTTCCAATGAGGGTTGGTTAAGCGATGAACGCTTGAAGTGCACAAAACGTAGTTCGTGGCTAGAGTGCGCCACCAGGGAAACGCCAGCAGGAGGCCAAAGGCCTGGAGTTCCAAGCAAAGACAGATCCGTAATGCAGTCCGATAAACAGAATCCGGGGTCGGATACCAGCAAAGTAAACAAACGATGTCCAAAACGATAATCAATGTAGGGCAAAGACAAAGCAATCCGTATAGCAGTCCGTGGTCGTAGAATCAGGGAAAGACAAAACAATCCGTATAACAGTCTGAGGTCGTAGAATCAAGAATTCAATAAACAAACAAAACGCCAAACAGTCCTGAGGAAATCAGCTGTGAAGCAATGCTTCCATGTCTTCCAATGCATTAGAACTGTTAGGAGTGATCAGGTCCGTGATGTGGAAGACGAAAGCGTGGGAACGTGAGGGGTCATCACGTGATGCCAGGATGTTGTGCTGGTCCTGTCACGTGATGCATGGATCTCTGCGAACGATGTTGATTGTTCCAAGCAAACGGGAGTCTCCACTTCATTTGCCAACGGAGGGAAGGTCGGAAAACACCCGGTCTTCCACACAGCGCTCTCACATGTCTGGCGAGAGGTCGTTGTTTCTGTGTACAAGCCCGTGAGTATTGAATCCCCTGGTGGATGGAGACTGCAGGTGGGATAACTCGTGCACCCGTGGAATGTGTAGAAGAGCGTGTGGTTGGAGACGTGACAATCTTCTCCTGCCATGCCTGCTGTTCGCTTACAGAGAGGTATCTCAAGAGGGTGTTGATTTCATCCCCTTTGAGTTACTCTTTGGACATCCCATGACGGGGCCCCTTGCCTTGATCAGAGAAGGTTTGGAAGCCATCCCTCCAGGTCCTGCCAAGCAAGTGGGGGACTATGTATTAGGCCTCAGACGGAGGATGACATTGATGATGGGTCCGACGACAGCGAATCTCAATGCCAGCCATGAATTGAATAAGTACTGGCATGACCTTAAAGCTTTGCAAGGGGATTGGACTCCAGGACAGGTGATCCTTGTGATGGAGCCTATCAAGTCTCGAGCGTTGGCAGACAAATGGACTGGACCCTTCCGGATAATCTCCAACATGGCGAAGTCAATTTTCTGGTTGACATGGGAGTCTCTGGGATAGCCCCTCAGGTATTCCACGTCAACAGGCTCAAGCCTTTTGATCAGCGAGTCGAGGTCTCATGTCTCTTGCTCAGTTCAGAGCAAGAAGAGGATGAGAGTGAGCCCCTTCCTGATTTGCTGCATAGCAACCCTCAGGATGGCTCAGTGTTGGGAGTAAATCTCTCTCCAGATCTGACGACCGAGCAGCAGAGGGCCTGCAGGGCTTTTCTCCGGCAGTATATCTCTCTGTTTTCAATGACACCAGGCCTTACACCGCGGTGTATGCACGAAATTGACACTGGTGACAGTGTACCTGTCAAAAGCAGGTGGTACTGTTTGTCAGATACCGTTAAGAACCACATCCAGGCTGAGGTTGCCAAGATGTTGGATCTGGGTGTTATTGAACCCTCAACCAGTCCTTAGCCCAGTCCCGTGGTCCTTGTCCCCAAGGCAAGTTCCCAGGCAGGTACCAAGGATTTGAGGTTCTGTGTGGACTACCAAGCGGTCAATGCCATCACCAAAACTGAGCTCGTGGACACCATAAGTGCTGCCAAATTTGTGAGCACCTTTCACCTTACCACAGGCTATTGGCAAATAGCTCTGATGGATCATGCCAAGGAAAAGACGGCATTCTCAACACCTGAGGGACTCCACCAGTTTAGGGTCATCCCTTTTGGGTTGAAGTATGCCCCTGCCACCTTCCAGAGATTGGTCAATCATGCACTCAGTGGGCTGGAGGCCTTTTGTGTAGCCTACTTAGACGACATTGCCGTTTACAGTTCCACCTGGGAAGAGCATTTGACACATCTGGATAAGGTGTTGCAGGCTTTGAAAAGGGCTAACCTCACTATCAAGGCCACCAAGTGCCAGATAGCTCAGGGGAAAGTCACGTATCTTGGTCATGCGGTAGTATGGGGTCAAATCCAACCTCTCCCGAGTAAAGTACAGGATGTACATGACTGGGAGACTCCCACTACTCAAACCCAGGTGAGAGCCTTTTTGGGCCTCACTGGGTATTATCGCAATTTCATGGCAGACTATGGAACCATAGCTGCCCCTCTGACAGCTCTGACTTCACCCAAAAAACCTAGGAAGGTTAATTGGACTGAAGACTGTCATACGGACGTTGATGGCTTGAAAGAAAGTCTGTTTAGGGCACCTGTGTTGTGTGCGCCTGACTACAGCAAACTCTTTATCGTCCAGACGGATGCCTGCGACACCGGAATTGTATCTGTCTTGTCCCATTTAAATGACAAAGGGTGGGAACATCCGATCATATTCATCAGTAGACAACTCAAGGGTAGAGAACTTAGGTGGGCTACTGCTGAAAAGGAATGTTTTAGCATAGTTTGGAGCCTTAGGTGTTTTAGGCCCTGCCTTAAGGGGTCTACCTTCAAGGTCCAAACAGGTCATAAGCCCCTGAAGTGGCTTATGCAGATGAAGGGTGCGAACCCGAAACTGCTCAGGTGGTCCATTAGCCTACAAGGGCTAGACTTCACCATAGAGCATAGACCAGGGAAGAGTCACGATAATGCAGATGGCCTTTCCAGAAGGTATGTTGACCGTCTGGATGATGGTGTCTTTCTCGTGGGAGATTAGGCACCCTAACCTCAGTCTGGGGGGCGCCGACTGTGATGCTGGAAACGCATTGGAGGGACAGGGCCTCCCTATCCTTGTCCTGTAGTCCTTTTTCATTTGTGTTCTGTATTGTTTTCTGCCCAGGAGTCCATGTGGGACTCCTGGCAGTGCAGTTCTTCCTATTTTTGGTTTGGTGTACAGACCCATGGGATACCCTTTTGGCACCCATGGTTGGGGGTACAACCCTGTGCCTCTAGTGTATGTTTTTGGGCACCAGTGTGTGGCCCACAGAGCAGAGTATGGGCTGGTGGCAGCTCCATGCTGTATTTGACAGGTGTTCTGAATATCCTCCATTATGGTATAAGCAGGCCCTGCCATTGGAATCAGTTGATTCTTGATAGGAAACAAGATGGCCCCTGTGGCCTCTTGCTTTCTATTCCCTGTTACCTTGTTTTCCCAAAGACCTGGGAAGCCCTGACTCTGTCCCTTCCCCCTGACTGGCTGTTGGGTGGTAGTTCCATGTATGGTATTGTAGTGGAGTCCAGGCCAGACTGGCTGGAGAGTTCCCAGTGACTGTATGTTGTGGGTACACCCTGTGGGTGGGACCTGGGTGAATGGAGTGGGTGACCAATATGCACTTCTTGTTGTGGATGTCTGGTTTCTGGTATGAAACACAATGACTGAGACAGCCCTGCCCGAAACTGGTATGAATGCAGTGTGTAGTGTTGAATGGCTGGGTACTTGTCCCAATAAACATTCCTTGTTGTGAGTGTCGGAGAGGGAGGAGAATGGCCTGAATGCACTGTATGCTTGATTGGCTGACTGACTGCTGAATGCCCTTCTGAGTGATTGGTTGCCTGAGTGTCACCCAGCAGAATGAATGGGAGATCAACAGTATATCTGGGGGCCTCTCACTGCTAGAATTCGTTCAGAAGCTGAAGTTGAAACTGATGGTTGATCTTGAAGCCGAGCCCCAAGAAGAGGGTTGACTGCTGTTACCTTCACCGCAATCCGAAAGCCGCCGTGACATCGAGACTGATCCGAGAGAGGACCTGTTTAGGCACCCTTTTCCCGAGCTCCGAGGGACCATCGAGCACTGCTAACCTTTGCCGAAGCTCCCTGGAAGTCAGACCCTTGACAGACTGCCGACCGGAGACGGGGACCTCCAAGGAGAGCGAAGAGAAGCACCGGACATTCGGTCCACCGTCGTCGACCAGGGTTCGCAGGGTTGCTATAACCGATGGAGGCCTGTCGAAGCCGTGTTACCCTGAAGCGGGCATCACTAGACGCTGTGCCACTGACGACCAGAGCCGTAACGCTCCATTGATTAAGACATTTGATTCCCGGACACGCTCGTCCGCACCACCGACCGCCTTATCCCAACGGACAAGGCCAGGCTGTCGATGCGTCAAGGAGAATCCGCCGGTGGGTTTCCCGCCACCCAAAGATCGTAGAGATGCCGGACAACTCAATGCCCTTGCTGGGCCAAAGTTCTTCACAAACTCTTTGCGGTCCTGAACTATTGACATCCGGTGCCCCACACGCCTCTTTTTTGCAGGACATCTTCGAATCGTCGACGACGAGCACCACCAGGACTGACGCTGCTGCCTCAATGTCACTGAACTTCATTGAGGATTCTCGACGCCGGGTTCACTTTCTACGAGGTCCATTGACGATCCGTGGCTCCTGCTTTAAAGGGAGTCACTCAAAAAGGATCCATTGACGCCTCCTCGAGGAACTCTGCTATTCCAGGTACATTGGGGTAGTAGAAACATTTTAGAAGGGAATAAGACTACTTGAACAATATATGGACTGGGCTTGTGGTATATCTTTATTTTACAGGTTGCCCAGGTGGAGGGATGTCCACACAGAACTGTATCTAACGGCAGGGGGCCAGTATTCTGCTCTTTGTTCTAAACAAACTGCTTTCCTCTTATGTCTATTGTTGGTTACCTTTATTAATTGATTTGTGTGACATTTGACCAGCGCACAGTTGATGAACTTTAATGAAATCTGATAATAATTGTGGTACCACTTAGAACTGTATATATTTGCTATTGTAGATTAACTGAGCACAAAGTGAGTTATTGTGATTGTGTATGTAACCTTGAACCTTAATTATATAAAGTCTGTGTTTTCACTAATACAGTGTGTGGACATTCCTTTATGGGTGCTTGGGGACTACACTGTACTTAAGAACCAGCCTGCATCACCTCCTGAGAAGCTTGGCCTTGATTGCTCGACTCGTTACCAATAATAGAGAACCTTGGCTGGGGTCATCTGTGCCTCTCCTCTGCCATATAGTGAGCAGGAGTATATACACCGCCCTCCAATCTTGCACTCATCTTTTATGCAGCCTGCCCTCACACTACACTACACACAACTGGTATGACTATCTCAGAGAAATACCACCCCTGCTCTCTGCCACCAATTCTTCAACACTCTGCTCTTCTGTAAGTCCTCTGCCTGGATTTCGGTTCCACCTCCACACCTCCTGACCTCAACCCTGAAACTATTACTCTGCCTTTCACTTGCTTTCCCTTTCATACTGTGGTGATACAGGTTCTGTCTTCACCTTCCCCTTCCATTGGCTGCACCCCTCAACGGACTCAAGAAACTAACCTGTGTTTATGTTTACAAGGGTTTGGTTACACAGGTGAGAGGCTCTAAAAGCCTCTCTAAGCCCCTCCACCTTCTCCAGCTCAGTTTTGGATACATTATAATTCTTGATGGTGTTGCGCTCTGACGGTGGGGCACTGGAAGCCTCCCTGGGTGCCTTTTTATATCGTCACCTTGTGGCCGAGGGGGCCCGGCATTGCTGTGATGCCTTCACCCTCTGATCATGGCCATCTATGGGCCAATTGGGTGGCGGCAGGCTGGAAAACCAGACCATAAGCAAAGGCCCCTGTCTGCTCCCTGTCCACTTCAGGTATGCTCCCCACCCCCCCGGTCCCCTTTGATGTCTCCTTGTGTCCCCCACCCCTCTTGGTCCACCTTACTGTCTCCTTGTGTCCCCCACCTCCTCTGGGCCCCCTGTGACGTCTCCTTGTGTCCCCACCTCCCCTTGGTCCCCTGTGATGTATCCTTGTACCCCAACCCCCTTGGTCCCACGTGATGTCTCCTTGTGTCCCCCTCCCCACTTGGTCCCCCGTGATGGCGTGTTGTACCCCACTGACCCCGATGGTCCACCGTGCTGTCTCCTTGTGTCCCACACCGCCCTTGGTCCACTGTGCTGTCTCCTTGTGTCCCCCACCCCTCCTTGGACCCCGTCATGTCTCCTTGTGTCCCCCACCTCCCTTGGTCCCCCGTGATGTCTCCTTGTACCCCCCCATCCCCTTGGTCCCCCGTGATGTCTCCTTGTACCCCCCACACCCCGTGACGGCGCCTTGTGTCCCCCTCTCCCCTTGGTCCCCCATGATGGCTCATTGTACCCCCCCACTCTCCCTTGGTCCCCCGTGCTGTCTCCTTGTGTCCCCCACCCCCCTTGGCCCCCCAAGATGTCTCCTTGTGTCCCCCAACCCCCATTGGTCCCCTGTGATGTCTGCCACAGAGGCAAAATTCCCAGACTCTGAACAGCTTTATGAGAAAAAGCATCTCTCAAATTATCATACTTCCTAAGTGAAATGCATTCCTCATTGTATCCATCCTTCCTACAGGAGACAGGTCCTCCATTCCTTCCTGGAAGCTGCAAAAACGGTGGTACTGTACACACCTAATTTCCTCTGAAACAGTAACTTCACAGAAATGTTGCAACCTGTTGCTGCTAAACATAACAGGTGTTAATGAAGAGTGCACATTCACTCCCAGAGGGGCATCTTGCCGCTATGGACAGATAACAGATGTGTATTGCTACTCAACTTAATGTCACTCATTTTTATCTACCTCAGAAGGATGAAGGGCTGAGTGGACCTGTCAGGATTCACACCTGTGACCATGAGGGGACACGGACCCGCTTCCACATCCACATCCGCTTCCACATCCTTCCATCCTGCTTGTCCTCATACTTGCAGCATCTGAGTGCCTGCACCCATAGTGCACGGTGCACCTCTGGCCATAGACTTGGCTTTACACCATCGACGAGGCAACGCGAAACCGACGAGATTCCAGCCACAAGATGGCTGCCGCACAGTTCGTCTTCCCGACGCTCTCTCTGGTTGCCTAGCAACCCTCATCTGCATCTGCATATTAACAGCGCCTGGCGACCGGAGGCGGAAGCCGGCCCTAGCTGCCTAAGGCCCGTGAGCCAAAGGCCCCTCCTGTCTGCCCCCCAGCCCACTCTACACTCGGGCAGGAGCCCTGCTAGAGCCCCGCTCGTTCTCTCGCACCTGATTGTGCTCGGAGGCACATCGCCGCTCCCATGCTGCAGGAGCAGCTGGGACAGGGACCCGCTTCCACATCCTTCCATCCTGCTTGTCCTCATACTTGCAGCATCTGAGTGCCTGCACCCATAGTGCACGGTGCACCGCTGGCCATAGACTTGGCTTTACACCACCGACGAGGCAACGCGAAACCGACGAGATTCCAGCCACAAGATGGCCGCCGCACAGATCGTCTTCCCGACACTCTCTCTGGTTGCCTAGCAACCCTCCTCTGCATCTGCATATTAACAGCGCCTGGCAACCGGAGGCGGAAGCCGGCCCTAGCTGCCTAAGGCCCGTGAGCCAAAGGCCCCTCCTGTCTGCCCCTGTCCGCACCTAGCGGCACGGCGCGGGACACTGCTTCGCTCCTCATAGTGCGACCTTGGAGGAACCTTTGCTGCTTTCAGGACAATGCACACGTGCCGCCCACCGCAAAGCAGGCTTTGACTGGCTAGAGCTACGTGAACACTCTGGTAAGATTTGTGCCCTTAGTCCTGCACTCATACGAAGCCCCACTTGTGTCTCTGTTCACTGTATATTACACTCGTATGGCACATTCTCCTATCACATGTTGGATGATCTTAGCCAGACGCAAACTTGTTCCTAGGGTGTTCCTAGCTCGTGTCTAATCACATGATGTGCACCCAGCTCGTGCAAAGTGCTCAACACCGTTGCTGCCTACGCAGCTGTTCTTAGCAAACACTCACTGATGCCGCCCTTGGACCATGATGGCCAGATGTCTTATAACACTGGACAATCCACATATCACTAATCCACGCATTTAAGGTCTATGTTGTACCTTTTGGTTGCTTACAGACCACTTTGACTATTGTGTTGTGCCTCTTGGTCGCCTATCAGACCATATTTACTATTGAGCTGTGCCTTTGGTCGCCTATCAGACCACATTTACCATTGTGTTGTGCCTCTTGGTCGCCTATCAGACCACATTTACCATTGTGTTGCGCCTCTTGGTCGCCTATCAGACCACATTTACCATTGTGTTGTGCCTCTTGGTCGCCTATCAGACCACATTTACCATTGTGTTGTGCCCCTTTGGTTGCCTATCAGACCACATTTACCATTGTGTTGTGCCTCTTGGTCGCCTATCAGACCACATTTACCATTGTGTTGTGCCTCCTGGTCGCCTATCAGACCACATTTACCATTGTGTTGCGCCTCTTGGTCGCCTATCAGACCACATTTACCATTGTGTTGTGCCTCTTGGTCGCCTATCAGACCACATTTACCATTGTGTTGTGCCCCTTTGGTTGCCTATCAGACCACATTTACCATTGTGTTGTGCCCCTTTGGTCGCCTATCAGACCACATTTACCATTGTGTTGGGCCTCTTGGTCGCCTATCAGACCACATTTACCATTGTGTTGTGCCCCTTTGGTTGCCTATCAGACCACATTTACCATTGTGTTGTGCCTCTTGGTTGCCTATCAGACCACATTTACCATTGTGTTGTGCCTCTTGGTCGCCTATCAGACCACATTTACCATTGTGTTGTGCCCCTTTGGTCGCCTATCAGACCACATTTACCATTGTGTTGTGCCTCCTGGTCGCCTACTAGACCACATTTACAGTTGTTGTGCCTTGGTCACTTGGTCGCCTACAGACCACGTTGCTTGTTATGATGCCCTGCATAGCTACTCCTCGATCAAATTCAATCAATTTATGTGGTGCCTCTGTTCGCTAATAGACCACCCCCGTCACCCTGTGTACCAGTATCACCTTAAACATCATGTATTGGTACCTATCAACGCTCATCCACCTACTGTATACTTACAGTAGTTATTGGTCTAGTCAGCCCAACCTACACTCTAAACAATACACCTCCACTAGATTAGGTATGGCACCCACCACCTCCTCCCTGAGGCCTAGCGCCATGACACCCGCAAATCCATACTTGGATGATCCAGCACACTGGATACGCCACTTTGCCTCCAAACCAACACCTAACCAACCCTGTACTATCACCATCAAAAATTCTAGACTGAACTCTAGAACTAGACCAATAGGCTTGTTCCACCCTAGCACACTGAAGAGAAATACTAGTCTGAACATCCGAACCAGTCCTCCCACCTCCCCGTACTCTCACCACCCTAGTATCTTAAGCAGGAACTCCAGACTAAGGGCCCGCACCATGAAACACTCGCATCATGCCCATAATCACGCTGCTCCCCCCTTTGACGTCAATAATCTAGCCCATAATCCACCGTCAACATTTGAAAAAAACCTCAAAAAAGATAAACTCATCAAAGCAGCACTAGTGAATGCCAGGTCTCTTCCTGCCCATGCTCTCGACATTGCTGACTTTATAACCTATGAAAACCTTGATGTCCTCGCAGTCACTGAAACCTGGCTTAATGCCGCATCCGGCCCATCTCTGGCCCTCGCAATACCTAATGATTATGCCATTATAAGATCTGACAGAAACACCACTCAAACAAAGGGAGGCGGACTTGCCTTCATATCCAGAAATACCTTCAACATCAAAATCATCCAAGATGCGCAAATCCCCTCTGCCGAATTCTTGTCAATTAAGCTACCCCTCTCACCTAACCACACGGCCACCGTGCACCTCATTTATCGACCACCAGGACCCATCTTCTGTTTCACAGAGGACATTGCATCACTTATATCCATAAACACCAAACCTAACTCGCAAACCATCCTACTTGGGGACTTTAACCTCGGTTTCAACGATCCTAAAGACACTAACGGCCTGGACTTAGCCAATTCATTATCTGATTTGGGTCACACGCACTTCATCCACGAATCCACCCATATCAAAGGTAGAACTCTAGACTGGCTCTCACACATCAATTGCTCTATTGACCTCCTATCTAATGACCCATGCATCTAGTCAGACCATCACAAACTAACCTTTGCTATCAAAGCTAACACTACTCATTTAGCGCCTATCATCGCCCCTGCCATCCGCACGAGAAACAAGAAAGACATTACTCCCGACAAACTCCTACCTATACTACTCCCCATATTGAATAATATTGATTCAGATGCAGACCCTACAGCTTTAGTGGACACTTACAACTAGGCTATACTTAAAGCTCTGGATTCCATTGCCCCGCTAAAACTGCGGAAACCGAAACTACAGCGTCACCTTAACACATGGTTCACGCCACAGTTAAGGGAATTACGTAAAGCCAAAAGAACCGCTGAGGCACTTTGGAAAAAACACCCCACAGCTCCTAACAAATCTGAACTAACCCTAGTATCCTCTAGCTACAAAGAAGCCATACTCCTCGCCAAAAAAGACTCCTATAACAAAAGGATTACACAAGCGGAATCCAATACTAAAGAACTTTTCAAAATACTCAAAGAATTAGAATCCCCTATTGCCCCGACTGACAAAGGTATTACTGACGCACTATGGTGTAGCAACATCCAGAAAGCCTTATTAGATAAAATAGCTCGTCTACAATCCAAAATTAACGCAAAAAAATCCGTGCTATCTGTAGACCCTAACCACAAACAACTTCCTAACATACCTCCAACCTTCCAGATGACTTGTAAACCTTTCAGCTTCTCACCCCTTTCAACGTGGGAAGTAGAAAACATCATCAGGAAACTAAAACCTTCAAACTGCCAAGGTGATGCCTGCCCTGCCCCGATTGTTAAAGCAGCAGCACACGATCTGGCGCCGTTCATCACCGATCTCATCAATGCCTCTTTCAAATCTGGAATAGTTCCTGACAATCTTAAAGATGCTTGGGTCATTCCACTCCTCAAAAAACCTACGCTTGACCCAGCCAACCCGTCTAATTACAGACCAATAACGACGGTACCGTTCCTATTAAAAATACTGGACAGAGCAGCCTACCTACAAATACAGGCTTATCTAGAAGCTAATAATCTCCTAGGGCTCAGGCAATCAGGCTTCTGACCGAGACACGGTACGGAAACTGCACTAATTGACCTTACCACCCAGATCCAAACCTTGAAAGACCATGGCAAACTTGGACTCCTTTTGTTGCTTGACCTGTCAGCAGCGTTTGATTTGGTTAACCATCAAACACTCTGTCAACACCTGAAATCCGCAGCCCACTTCTCAGATGCAGCCACGGCATGGATCAGCTCCTTCCTGGTGAACAGAACCATGGGGGTCTTCTCTCCCACAGATTCCGCCGAGCCAGCCCCAGTACCTTGTGGTGTCCCGCAAGGCTCATGCGTGTCCCCGACACTTTATAATATATTCACGAAACCCCTCTTCGATATCCTAGACTATCTGGGTGTTACGTATACCAACTATGCGGACGACACCCAGATACTCTTTCCTATCACGGGTGACTAAGAAATAGACAGCACGACCCTCAATGAAATCTACTCCGTTATACAAGCATGGATGGCACACCATGGCTTGTGTCTCAATGACGATAAAACCGAGCTGATCATCTTGGGCACTCATGCCAAACTTAAAAATCTTAATCCTTCATTCAAAGCCTTTACCATAGATGGCAATCTCATCCCAGTCTCTAATAACACTAAAACTCTTGGTATTTACATCGATGCTACCTTATCCCTCTCTAAACAAACTAACGCAGTAGCGTCATCAGCTGCTTACACTTGCAAGCTTATCACTGCATGCAGACCATTCATCTCCGTACCCAACTGTATCACTCTCGCGAGAGCACTAGTCCTCTCCAAAATAGACTACTGCAACACCCTCTACTTGGGCACCAGCCACAAAAATATTAATAAATCACAAGTAGTCCAAAACAATGCAATCAGAGCTGCCCTTAACATCCCCAAAAAAGCACACATATCTGAGACCAGACGTAACCTACGCTGGCTCCCTGTCAAGCATAGAATATCCCTGAAAACGCTTGCCCTCACACACAAAGTTAGGGCTAACCTTGCTCCAGCATACCTCACTAACCATTTCACACCACACTCCGCCTTGAGACCTCTTAGAGCAGCCCAAACTAACACCTTGACCATACCGAGATTTAAACTCCACAACTCGGGTGGAGCTAGCTTCCCGGTACAAGCATCCAAACTATGGAACACCATCCCCCCACATCTACGTGCAGAACCGTCATTTAACCGGTTCAAACATAGCACAAAGTGTTGGCTCCATAACACGGACTCCTGACAGCCTAACCTTAGCCTATTGGACATTGGCCAATCACTTGGAATTAATATCTCTGCGTATACACTTGCTTATTATGCCAGTTCCTACCTGTAACTATTAAGGAACTTGGCTGACTGTATTGTTTTGATTGCACACTTATGTAACTTTAACCTTCCTGTAACTGCAACGTAACTCTGTTTAACTGCTCCCCTGTAACCAGCTCTACCTTACGCGCCCTTATGCCCCCGGGCCTGGCTGCGCTTTATAAATAAACTAAATACAAATACAAATACAAATGAGGTTAAACACAGGCCCCTGCAATATTGGTCCTCCCTCTCCCAACACTGCAACAGTGTTTGCCTCCCTGTTCAAACCCATAGATTCTGTGGACTCACTTGCTCACTCATTGACTGGGATAGACTGACTGACAGACTGAAAGAAGGCAAGAAAATGGCAACATTATAAAGGAGAACTGAATAGATTGCTTTCCTTTTGGACCCATTTTTGATTACTACCAGTACACTGTACAAGAGGCCTGCCTGCAGTTAAAGGGCCAGGTCATCTCCGGTGGACAAGACAGCGGGCACAATACAGAAAGAAGGAAACCAGGCTATGGAGGGAAGGATCCCATCCTGCTGACCGATGCCCACCTGTTCGTAGAGGCAGATAATTGAACCGGTCCTTAAGAGGGTGTTTAAAGAATGGTACCTGTTATACCCCAAATGCTATTCCCAGCACTTACTGGGGGGTTAGAGCCTTGGCTTCGGACCTGCTTTAACTCCCATTTTCTTTCTCAGTCAGATTTGACACCCTTCTTGTAATCCTTTTCCCCTCCAGTTCCTCCTTTGCCTACCCTCTGTTGCAGAGATCCTCACAATACCCCACAGTCCAAGTCTAGTTGCTAGATGCTTAATGAAAACTGAAGCACCTAAGAGTTTGTATTCTAATCAACTCATCTCCATATACATGTTTTAGGTATGTTTAGGACACATTATTAGCTATAGGTCTACTTCAACATTATAATGTATTACACAACATGCTCCTTTTGGAGGAGAGATAATTTCATATTTAAAACAGAGTTAGTGGTGACTTTCTTTTAGAACATTTTTCTGACATCAACCTTTTAATTAAAAGAAGTTGAAGGCATTCAAATAGTTTCAGATTCCTTAACTGCCCATGTTTATGTTCTATGTTGTATGCATATTTCTTTAATATTTAGAAAATTGTACAGTTGCAAATAACATATCCCTCGAATTGTTCTTGGGTCAAAGGTGCATGGTGCAGATTTAGGCAGTCCAGGTGTGATCTTTCTCACCTGTAGCAAGCACCCTAGGCAGTGAACTATGACAATAGTCTTTGTGTGACAAGGTCAGGTATCTGACCCTGTCAAGAGAGGATGGAAACAGCACTCAGCATGGGGTGGGAGGCCTACTGTGGGGATTCACAGAGACAGCTCTGCCCAAAAGGCGCATTATGGGAGTTGGAAGGGCACCAGTGCCTGTCCGTTCTACATGTGTCTGCATGTTTGAAACAGGTACCACGCCTTCTTGCCCCATGCTTGTATTCCACAATGCCAGCCAGACTATTTCTGTTTTTCATAGAGCTTTGTTACCCAACAGCCCCTGTGACAGAGAAACATGCAAGTGCCCAAAAGACAAAAGAGAGAGAAAGAGAGAGAGACAGAGAGAGAGAGAGAGAGAGAGAGAGAGAAAAAGAGAGAGAGAGAGAGAGAGAGAGAGAGAGAGAAAGGTGGCGAGGAACTGCTGAACCATGGAGAGAGCTGCGTCTCAAACCACCGAAACAGAGGCTCTATGCAATGAGAACTCTCTGCATGATGATACCTTCAGCATGACAGTCCTTGTCTCAAACAAACAATCCAGACACTCCGTACAATCTTCCATAGGACAAACTCGTCCAACACCTCATAAGTAATGGTGGTCACCCAAGTAGTGAAAAATTAAGGCAAGCACTCCTCATAATATGATGAAAAAAATCATAAGTGTAAACCAAATTGGTAAGGGAAGAATTGTGAATAAACATAAATCTTCTTGGTGACAATCTTTAATAGCAGACTTAATTATATCTGAAGAAGCAGAGACTGAAGCTGAGGCATTTCGGACAGCTAGTCCCTCCTCAGTCCTTTATCTGTTAGAACTGACATTTTGTCACCATCACAAAATCTGTCTGTTGTATGTACATAACCGCCACACAAGAGTCTTAGTCACATATTGTCTGGGTTGATGATAATTTGGAAGATTCTTCTAACACAGCATTTCCTCCAATATACTTTCGTGACAATCGAAATTAGGGAGGAACAAGATTATGAAGAGACTTAAAGACGAGACAAAGAAAATTCTATTTGAGGCGAGAATGGCAAGAAGAGAAGAAAGGGCAGAAGAGATAGTGACAAGGAGCAAGTGAGAAAAGAAGATGAGTAGAGGTATTATAGATAGACTTCTGTGGACCATAATAGCAGGGAGCCTCATTTAGAGTCATTTAGAGTTACCACCACTCACTCCTAATGTTGTAAATACATTTTCCGTTCTTGGAATATTGCGTGGGCCCGATCTAAATTCAGAGATCAAGACTCCTTTCTTTTAAATAAATTTGATATTATCCTATTAAAGGAAACATGGATGCTGGAAGATATATGGTTGAATGGCTTTGTGTCACATTTCATCCCTGCATCCAAGAATTTTAAACAAATGCTCTCCTTAGTTCCACCTCAAGGTGATATGTTGTTGGTTGTGAATTTTTATAATAGCTCTCACACTTCTGAATACATCAGACCTGGGGAATTTAAAGATTTAGTGGAAGGTAGAGTACTACAACTGATAGACCATAACAGGGTGTTGTTTATAGGGGGTGATTTTAACATCAAGATGGGCAATTGTTTGCCTGTGGGCCTCTGCGACAATTTAGAGGCTGCTGCATATGAGTGTGTAAATCTCCAGATGCTGGATCTGCGGGTTTGCGCCAAGGGACTGCAAGTAGGATTGTGATTCTTGAATGGACGCGCCCCACCGGATGTTCCAGGGACTCCTACATTTCATAATCACCAGGGGTCATCAACAATTATTTGTATATGCTCATACAACATTAGCACTTGATAAAGTACTTTAAGGTTTTCAAGGGGCAGTGTAGTGACCATTTTCCAATTGGTCTGTCCCTTAAGTGGTAGTTTGTTCAACAGCTCCTGGCTACTTTGTCCCCATTTAGATCTGTTTGAGGTTAATCGACACTATAAGAAAAGAGTCAAATGGGCTAAGTTTGATTCTCAGGTTCTCCATTAGTAATTAGTGTTTTCTGATTTATGTTCAATCCTCCTGATTTTGGATGAATTTACATCCCCTGAGGGGACGTTTGAAGGTTTTATAGATCTGTTGGGGGCTTTGTCTAACAAACTGCTGTGTGACTTTGCTCACTAAAACAGGGGGAAGAGGAGCTGGTTTAATGAAGACTGCAAACAGTCCAATCGCAGGCTGCTCAAAACCCTGAAATCAAGAGATATTTAAATGGGGGACACTATTGAGGCTAGAGCTGCCCATAAGACAGAAGTAGTGAACAGGAAAGTGACCCTAGAAAAACAGTCCTGGGAGAATTTATGTACAGCAGTTTCCTCTAACAAATCAAAAAGATTTTGGGAATATGTCGCCTTGGGTCCTCATTACAGAAGAGTGCATAACCATGCAGAGACGAATGTGGAGAATGAGGTTTGTGTGGAGCATGTCCCTTCTTTTCATGGTGGCTCCATAGTGATTCCAATACTGGGGGGATGACGCCCCGCTTTATATTTCCCTGAAAGAAGTTGAGGAAGCCATTGTCCAGCTAGTATGTAATCGTGATCCTGGCCCAGATGCTGTTCCCCCAGATCTTTACAAAGTACAGCTGGCTTTATGGGCCCCTCTGCTGACCACCAGTTTTGACGATTTTTTGGAAACAAGGGAATTTGCACCTTCTTGGAAGAAGGCCTTCATGTATCAAATGTTCATAAAAGTTGATAGTAGGAGTCCATCGGTCTATAGACCAATATCTTTGTTGGACACGTCATCCAAGATCTTTGGCCATGTAATATTGGAACACATCGAGAAATGGATTTCCTCTGATTCAGTGGTCTGGGACATTGAATATAGTTGCAGACCAGGTTTGGGCACTTGTGACCATGCCCTGAATGTTTATTTGCTGGGTGCACATTCCTTATTTTGTAAGGGCGAACCAATCTATTTGGCATTCATGGACCCAAGCATCACCTTTGACAAGGTTAATAGAGCTAGGCTTTTGGGGGTGCTTGGTTCCATGTGTTGCCCCACAGGGATTTTGAGGGTCCTGCAGAAGGATCACGTGGGTACCCATGCATGGGTTCAGTTTGGAGTTCAGGGTCAGTGCACAAGATTCTTTGATGTAAACCTAGGCGTCCGTCAATGATGTGTTTTGCCCCAATCCTTTTCACTTCATATACAAATAGCCTTTATAAAGCTTCGGTTGAATCAAACACAGACCATCTGCATGTGGGCAATACGCCTTTGCCTATGCTTGCCAATGCTGATGATACAGTGCTCATTGCCTGCAATCCCATGGCCTTTAATAGGCCGATCAATGTGTACACAGAAATCATGGTTGATTTAGATCTGAAAGTCAGCACACTAAAGTCAGCGGTCAGGGCCTGTGTTCAGGGTCGCAAGAAAAAAATCTCATTGATGAAGATGCGGAGCAATGGGTCCGTAATCGAGATGGTATCTAAGCATGATTATCTGAGAATTTGCTTTTGGGCAGCATGGAAGGGCGATGCCCACATAAATTAACAACTTATCAAAATGAGCCAGTCACTGGGGGATGGGGTGGGGAGGGGGGGTGTCAGCCGTTTTATGCACATGTGTCCAGGGCAATCACTTAAATTGATTATGAATGTGTGAATGTGTACAATGCACAGACAATGGCTGCAACCAACTACGGGGCCTCTATTTGGGGCTATGAAAAAGTACATGTACTGCATACTAAGGAAAATACATTTCTCAAGAAATATCTAGGCTTACTAAGGTCAGCGCCTTTGTTTGCTGTACATGCAGTTAGGAGCCACATTTTTGGTCCTCATTTTTACATTGGCTTTGCATATGGTCATCGCCGAAGGCAGATGTAACGCAAGACATCATACAGGGAGATGATTGGTGTAACATACACTTGTTACACTTTATTCATGGCTGTCTGACCCAGTTTAATATTTTAGGCTTTTTTTTACTGGCTGCTTTGTTGAGTCTCTGTGATGGGGAGCAAGCGGAAATGTGGATTTTTGTTTAACGAGAGGTGGGAATCCATAGAAATTTTGTTGGATTCAGATAGGAAACATGCCATTCTGATTATTTCAGATTCTATGCAGCCCTATTTTACCTATGCCAGTAAGATAGTGGATATATGGCTTGTAAAGAGAGCCCACTTTAACATTTTACTGTTAAGAGCTAACACAGATGGTTCAAAGGGCTATGCGCAAGATCCCATCTGTCCTTGCTGCAAATCAGCGGTTGAAGATCTTCTGCATTTTTTACTGTTGTGCCCACATTATTCTCTTTTCGAGAAAGCAAATGCTTACCCCTTTACTTAGAAGGAAACATTTTGTTCAATGTAGTCCAGCATTGGTTTTTCTCCTCCACACAGACTCTCCTTGTGTTGCATGGGAACTATCACATTTAAGCAAAGCATGGAACGCCAGGAGATGCCGTTTGGATACCCTCTCTGAACTTGCCTGATTGTATGTTGTTTTAGAAACACATGATATACGTAACCTTTTATAGCATTTTATGGAAGAGAATTGGGTTTCATCTTATTTGTATTTCTGTGAATTTGGATTTTATGTGCATCCATGTTTGATGGATTCTATCTGAAAAAAACTTATTTTGATTGATTGATAGATTTAAGAGGACTCAGATAAGAGATGGGAAGTCCAAAGAGGAGACAGGAACAATAGAAAAGCAGAGAACAGATTAGAGATGAAATTAGAGGGTCTTTGGCATGGAAGGAAAAAAAAGGTTGAGCTTTACAATTATTAAAGAAAGGAAATCTGCAAGAGCGAGAAAGAGATGAGGTATGGCGAAAAGAAAAGAGAAGAACCAAGATAGACTCCTTCATTATGTGCTGAAGAAGAAATAGGAAGTAAATAGGGAGGAAAAGAAATGGTAGTAGGGGGCAATTTAGGGCGATAGATGTGGCATGAAAGAAGAGAACCTCGGTTTTAGAAGTGTTTAGAACATGATCTGACATCCAAGATTGGATGGCCAGGAAACATGAAGTAATGGTGAAATGAATAGAAGATGAGAAAGCAGAGATAGACATGGTGGGAAAAACCAAAGGAACACATAATAGAAGCAAGAGGACAGGTATATAGGGAGAAAAGAAGAGGGCCCCGGACCGAGCCTGAGGAACACCTTGATGCAAAGGGAATATAGGAGAAGATTTGCCAGCCCAGTAGACAGAGTAAGTGCGGTCGGACAAGAAGAATCAAGAGGGAGGAATGTTTTATATGGTGTACAGAGAGGAGTGAGTCACAGACAGCAAGAAGGGCTGTCTCGGTTGAGTGACAGGGGCAGAAGCCAGATTGAAAGCGGGGGAGAATAGAGTGAGAAGATAAAAAGGAAGAAAGTTGAGAATAAGCAAGGCGTTGGAGGAGTTTAGAGGGATACAGGAGGAGTGATATTGGGTGGAAGTTGAAAGGGAGAGAAGGGTCAAAAGAGGGTTTCTTGAGGATAGGGAGAATGGTGGCATGTTTAAATGAGGACGGGAAAGATGCAGTTGCAGAGAGGCATTGAACAGTGCAGTCAGATAAGGCAATAGACAAAGGGAAGGTTTTAGCAATAAGAGAGTAAGGCATAGGATCAGACCAGTTATGGTCAGAGAAGTGATTGTTGTCTATGTTTGCAATGTGTCTGATGCTGAAATAAGGACTGCTTGTTCTTAGTATTGTTTGCAATGTTTGACTAAAATGTGTAGGAAAGTGGTTCAAACCTGCTGAATGGTGATGAGGAACATGCAGGGGCTGGAAGTATAAAGCACTCATACCCTTTATCCAGGGCCCAACTCACACGGATTTCCCATTAAAAAAAAAATATATAATAATTAATTATGTGCATTTTAGTTTAAAAATAAAATAAACTTTTTACACATTCCATACAAGATAATTTTTCTGTTCATTTTACAAAACAAATTTCAATCATATTACAAAGCACACAATTACATACTTTACAACAAATTATATAATATAAGTTCATTACCTAAAATAGATAAAACATGTCTTTTAAGTCCAAATAATATTACTAAACACAAGAGTCAACATCATTAGTATCTGAAGCCAGCAGTAAATGCTGTAGTTCATTTTGAATTAGTGAAATGAATCCATAAAGTTTGATCATAAAGGAGTTGTTAGGATTGATCATACACTTTTGCCACACAGATTCCCTGGCCAAAGAAGTAAGGCCAACATTATTGCACCCAGCAATCCTCAGATTTTCAAAAAAGTGACAGTATATAACAAGGTGCTTTACAGTTTCAAGCTGTTGCTCATTTGAACAGAATCTACATGAGACAGAGCGAGTGATTGCCCAATATTGAGTATGTTCTAAGGTATAAAACTGGTTCAATCTAAACCTCATGTACATGTCTCGGATCTTGTCACATGGAAAACAAAGAATATATCTTAGTCTGGGCATACTTTTATGGGCATGCATGTCTTGCATATTCTGTATAAAGTCGATGAGTGCCAATATCGTCCAATGTTGTGCACCAATCGTAATCATACAGTTTCCTTTTAGAATAAGCAGGACGTTGCCAGAGATCATCCCTGGTTATACCAATTTTTAGCAAAATCTCTTCCATCCTTTCTTGGAACTTAATCAACGAACTAGGGTTACCTTTGTTGATCATTTGGGCAAATTCCAAATATAAAGAATTCAAGGGAGGATTAAGCATTTTCGAGTAGGAGTTAAGCTGTCTCCATTGAAAACGGGCCGCCAAACTAGATATTCCCAGTTCAGACCGAATACGAGAGTTATGAATGGAGTTAGCTAATCCCAGTACCTGTTTCCACATCATACCTTGCAGACAATTCAGAATGGATGTGATATCACAAAGACATAAGTCCAAACCATACAGTAACACTGCTTCCACGTTATACAAATAATCTTTAATTGAGAAGTTAATGGGAGTGCTTTAGCTCGGATTAAAGTTTGCCAGTTAACAATGGACAGACAATCAGAAACGTTGTAACCCAGATATTTTAAAGCAGATACACGTTCAATTATGACTCCATTTAGATTCCATGTGTAATGAACAGGCTTCCCTTTCCCAGTAAAAACCAGGATCTTAGACCTAGTAACATTTACACTAAGATTGTTAGCAGCGGCATACGAGGCAAATGCTTGAAGCATGTTTTGGATGCCAAATGGGGTTTTGTCAAAAAGCTAAATATCGTCCGTTTAAGCAAGCCAATCAACCTTCAAGTGACCAATCTTTATGGGAAAACTAACAATATGAGACCAGATGTTTTGTATATCAGCCAGATACAGATTAAAAAGGGTAGCAGCAAGGTTTCAGCCTTGTTTTACTCCTGTATAGGTGAATATTTCAGGAGTAAGCGAGCCCTGCTGGTTTAATCTTACGCGATAACAGGTGTTAGAGTGTAAAGGAGTGATAGTTTGAACAATAAATTCTGGAAATCCTAAAGAGGCCATTTTATCCCAAAGAATGGTCCGGATGATACTGTCAAATGAAGAGCTAAGATCTAAAAAGGCCATCCAGACAGGTCCATTGCCAGTTTTCTTCACCTTAGCCAATACATGTGCCAAAACAGTGGCATTAAGGGCCATGCCCATATGTCTTCTAAAACCAGTTTGGTAAATGGATAAAGCATGTTTTTCCCGAATGAATTGTTCCACCATGTTAAGATTGAGAATAGTAAATACTTTATAAGCTGTATCCATAAGGGCAATCGGGCGATAATTGCACGGCTCTAAAGGATTACTCTTTTTAAAAATAGGGATAATCAAGGAGGTTAGCCAAGAGCTCGGGATGCAACCTGAAAAAAGAATATTTTCAAATTTAAGTTGAAGTATTCCTGCCCAGAATAATGGATCGGACTTAAGAACAGAGGCCGGAATTCCATCTGGGCCAGGTGCCCTAGAATATTTCAGATGGTTTATTGCAGTGACTATCTTGTCAATTGGCCAAGTAGTAAAAAAAAAAGGATTGCAACTTAATACTTTTAAATCCATAAGACTGAAATTTTAAAGGCAGCCTGTAGGTAGATGAAATAAATTGACACCATTTCTTGGAGGATATGGGGGAACTCATACAATTAGACACAGAAGCAAATGTTTCATTAAACATGCGCCAGATATTTCTAGTGTCATGCTTGCATAAATGCATGATCACTGCTTGGTTCACAGCTAAGTGAGTCTTATGGCGAACTATCTTAGTGGCATTCCTGTAACACATTGAGTTTTTTTTTTAGAAGAATTAATGTCTGAACTGGAAGAGGACTCCCTTTAAGGAGTCTTAAGTCTCAATTCTTCGCTCTCTTAAGTGTGGAAATTTGTTCAGAGTAGGCATGTGTGTGTTCTGTGTGAATACTAGCTGTACGAGAGGTAAGTTTAGCCAATTCCTCTTGAATAATAAAATTATTATAAGCTTCAATCCAGATGATATTAGTTATGGAGCATTCTTTGTAAGATTTATAGCGTACAGCTGAACGTAAAGCATTATTGAAAAAGACACACAAACTTCTATTCCAACTGATGGAGTACGCTGGGCGCCGTATTTCCGACAAGGCAAGTTCAGACATAGCCTCACAGTAGCTTATAGGCGATAGACAGCAAGGGGCAATAGAGGTAACACAATGATCACTAATCCCTACGTCAGTTATTTCACAGCTTAAACCAGAATTCAGAATATTGAAAGTGACAAAAAAATAATCAATAGTGGAAAATGCATTCATCCGTTGCCAAGTGTACCCAATGGCATCCATTTTAGAATGCACAAGTCCCAGACCCCAAGAGGCAAAGTATTGAAGCCATCTCTGGCCTCTAGGATCATGGGATTGAGACTTACAAAGTTGGTCGTGAGTAAGACAGCTTACATTAAGATCACATCCTACTATCAGAGTGCGATTTGGGTTAGAAATACAGGTCGTTTAAAAAATGTCATCAAGAATATCCATAATTGCATCCTGATTATTGGAATCGTAAGTTGCATAAATACAGACCACCAACAAAGTCTCAGTTAGGGAGTTGGGAAAAGCAACTTCCAGTGCTAGGACAGAGGAGGAGCAATGTATTAAAGTGGAAGAGAAGTTCAGGTGGTTGTTTACCATAATAGCCAAACCCCCACTCGGCCGACCTGCGCCCAAAGTCGCAGCGGCACAGTACACCGTATAACCATCAACAAATAATGCCCTATTGAGCATAGTTTCCTGAAGTAGGATAATTGACGGAGCATCAAAGATGTTAGGTGATAGTGATGCTGCATTCAAATTCTTGAAACCACCCACATTCCAGCTGTGAATAGTGAGATCATTTAAGCTAGGATTCTGGTTTTGGAGGTTGTCCTTCCAGTATGGATTTCACCAGAGTGCCGATCCAGGACCAATCGTTAATGTTTGCAGCAATGGAGGACAGCTGTGCAATCATCTCAGGTGGGCTAGCTGCCCCTGATGTTTTACCAGATATCTGCGATGGAGTGCATGTTGGTAAAGGAACCCGATACTCCAAGAATACAAACGCTTGGTCTATGTTTTCAAATAAGATCATCTGAATGCCCAAGATCTCAAGTTCATCTCTATAGTCTCAAATTTGTCTCAGAACAATTAAAGAGTTAGTTTGGGCAATCATCCTTAAATTATTTTCAGTAAAAAGCTTGACCAACTCAATGTCATCAGAGTGCAAACTTTGCAACATTGGAATACTATTGAAAGTTTTAAATAGAAAGGAGCGATTAAGATGTCCCTGTCCATTGTTTGCGTATCTAATACCGCCTTACAGGGATGCCTTGGACATGACACAGGACAAGCAGGCCCAGACTGAACTTGAGCGTCTTCCAGTAAGACTTCTTCATTGGACAGAATAGGTTGTGGTGCTTTGGGAGCATTTACTTTCAATGGAAGAGATTTATTCACTGGCACATCAGGTTTCAAGGCAGTCTTTACAGAACCTGTTTTACCAAGGGTTAATGGATAGAACGATGACAGCTGTGACTGCTTATAGGGCCTGGCTTCGTCAGCATCAGCCACTGGCTTATTTGAACCCATGCAGGGATCCTGAGTAGATTTAGAATTAACAGGTGGAGGGAGAATCTTTTTCCCCATTGTTACATCTTTTTTGGATCCTGATTGGATAGGTTGATTTGTGGCCAGGGACCCCTTAGACAAATGCACCGTCGATTCAACAGTACAAGTATCTAATACTTGAAGTGCGGATTTGCTTTCCGCATTTAATTCAGCTAGATCAAGGCTGGGATCCTCTGCCAGAGTATTACTTGAGTGCTCAGGAGGATCCCCAGAGGGTGATAATTCAGTCACAGGATCCAATATCTTTTTGGTTTTTTGTAGGGATTGTTTGACAATAGCTTTCTTTTTAGCCAATTTATTTAGGGCTCTAGTGTGCAGGCGCCGTTGCTTACGTGAAAGGAACACCCCAGCTGAGTGCTCTTCTGGACAATCGTCAGTATTCTGACTAGAAGTTTGACAAGAGGACTCCAGAACGGGGTCAACCATCATTGCAGCTTGTTGTTCCTCAATAATATTGGTAAGGACAGTTGGTGTATGTGGCAACTCAAAAAGGGAGCAATACTTGTCTCCTTCAGATTTTAAACCTATATGGGAGGCCAAATGGCCAACTACAGAGGAGAGATGCATCAACATAACCTCCACTTTCCCCAAACCAGTATCTGTCTCACATGAAACTTCATTTGAGGCAAATGCGGCCTCCTCGTGGTTCCCTAACTCAGAAGATCCTGGTGGGAGGAGCGAATGAGTATAAGAATGCCGTCCTATTATGGCTATGTTGCCAGACAAATGTGTTTGAGCAGATTTAGTTACACATATTTTGCCAGGCGAATGTGTTTGAGCAGATTTAGTTAGACAAATTGGATCAACAGTTTGAACATACACATTTGTAGTAGTAGTTGCCATTTTAGCCTTCCTATCACCTTGATCATCAACTTTCTTATTCATTAGAGACCCCAAAAGTAGGCCCTCCATTTTGTTGAGCTTCGAGAGTATTTCAGTATTTACATTTTGCTGAGCTCTTAATTCAGCATGTGTCAAATCATGCCCCTTCTCTAGAAGGTTTAGTATTCTAGTCATTACCGGAAATTGCTGGTCATTATAGTCTAGCTCTTGGGCGACAGAGGAGGCGGCCATAGAGTTAATGTGTGCAGCCTCTTGAGAGCCAGGCAAAAGGTCGTCTGGGTCTTTAGGGCTGGAACAGATATTAGACATGTGAACAGGTTCATCATTGTAAGTGGCAGACAAAATTTCAGCATTTGGGGGAAGGGCCATAGCCACGGAATGCGGGTCAGAGACTGAGACATCCTCCAAGAAAGGTCTTTTCTTAAAATGACTCTTGCTATGATGTAAATGAACCTTGTCAATGACCCCCGCTCTTCCAGAAGCCGGCGTAGAAGGACCAAGTGATAGCCTGGTACGTTTACCAAGCTTGTCCAACACAACTGGTGCCATCATTGTGAAGTCTAAAGCATCTGCGCCAACAAAGGGTATATTACCAGAACATACCTTAGCATCAATGTCAGGTTCATGCATACTCAGAAAACTATGCTGGACAGAATAATTACCATCCAGCACATCCCTTATAGGAATAAGCTCAGAGGTAATTGGAGCCAAAGTGATGAAGAAACAGACGAAATCATCCCCAAGGCAGGGAGACTCACAACACATAGATCCATCGAGCCTGTGACAATATTATCAGACAATAGTGGCATCTGGGGGAGACCATCACCTTTGTAAGAACTATCAAGCCCAATTGTTATAGGGATCACAGTGCCAGATAAAGATACAGAGTCAGGCTTGGCACCTACTAACATGTTGTGTGATAGTTTACCGCTGCGAAGACCTGCAGACATCCTGTAAGACCTATAGACTATCACACACTAAATGAGACAGTCAAAATGTACAGTGTTCAAAAGTTGCCAAAGTAAGTAAATGGTATATATTTAAGCTTATTAAGGCACCACACTCCTCACCCGCACACCCAAACAGCCCAACAGCACTTGCAGGGCACTTCGGGGTGCATGCGCGGGTGCACGGGCACCCAGGATTTATGCAAGGCGGCGGGTCGCGGGAGGCGGGAAGCAGGTGGCGTGGCACACACACAATGGATCTACAGAGAAAAAAAAGGACAAAAAAAAGAAACATTTGCGTAAGAAGCCCGCCAAAGAATGCTTTACTGGGGCTGAAAGGCGAGTTCACACTGCCACAACATACACTGTAGGTAGGTCAGCAGACACAGCAGAGTAGATCAAAGTAGATCAGAGTATGACAACAATCATGATGCAAAGCCAATACACGATGTGGACATTTACTCTGGATTTGGGAGTTCCAAGTCCTGTTTCGCCGCTATGCAGTGGCTAAAGCTTCCTCTTGTACATGGAAGCCTTCTGGTAAGCAGCTTGTAAGAGTGTCAGTCGGCAAGCACAAATCCAATAACGCGAGTGCAAGAGACACAGCACAACCAGCCCAACAGCACTTGCAGGGCACTTCCGGGTTTCCCATTTGAAGGCTCTGCAGAGTCATAATCTTGAGCAGAGTCACAGCAATGAAATTGTCGAAGCGCTAAGGAGGTTTGTCATACTTTGCAATGAGGGTCACACATCAAGTATCCATTTAAAGGCATTCCATTGATTTATGTTTTAATTATTACTGCAGTAAGCTAGGAATTGGTGGTACTTCCAACAATGACCCAAAGATAATTGACAGAGTATATCTGTATGATTTTCATAGCTTTATTGTTAACCAGGTAACCCATTTCGTTTTCAGTTTACAACTCTTTTCAAAATTGGTGTCGCCTACATATTATCCATTGGTGCCCAAATCTGTAGGCCTGGGAGCCTGGGGCTACTTTAGGACAACGTTTGTCTGGAGTCTGTAACCCTCTGGACGGGAACATTGTACTTTGTCTGATAGTGTGATACGTGTTTTAGGAATTTATAGTGGGTGTCCTAAATGCCATATGTACACTCGATCATTACATACCAGGGAAAACGAACATGCTAGAGGACAAACCTATTACTAAAATCAGACGTAAGCCACACATGATAAAGAATCTGAGTGAAATGTGGACAGATAGCTGGGCTTTAGATATGGATAATGGAAGAACCCTGGGAGACATGCCAGGTGAATGTATAGGATTGCATTTGGGAATATAGATAACCCTTGACTATGTCTTTATTACCACAGAGCATTTAATATTAGTGGATTGTGTAGGGAGTAAATGAAACCAGAATGGTAACCATGCCCAAGTTAATGTAATATCAAATCTAAAAATAAAGAAACCAGTGAGTAATAGTAGGGCAAGTGAAAGTATAATGAATAGCTTGAGCAATAGATAGTGCTCTGATAAAATATGAGAAAGAGAAATGAGGAGTTATCCTTTTTCAGTTAAAGCAGTAGAAATGGGCAATAGCCTAACAAGTTGTAAGGCAGAGATCTTTTCCACTTGGATCAAGTACCCAATGGGGCATGTGGCTGGTGTGCCAGGTGATACATTTAGCCTTTTAGAGAGATCCAGTGCTGAACCATGTAATGTCACCATCGCTCCATGAAATCACTTTATGGACAAGACTCCAACAGCAAGTATATTCTTACAAGAAGACCTAGGAAGAAACATTTGATTAAAAAAGTAAGTATATCCCGAAACAATTTTGGTTTTATTGACCAATTTATCAGGAGATGTGTGTTTGACACAGTTCATGACTAAACCTATTGACTTATAAATAGCCTACAGTGATTAAGTCTACGGGTTAGAAGACGATTTTTCACTCGTACATTTGTAGAATGTCATACTGAAATTAAAATCTTCCAGACCCTCCAGTAAAGGAGAACTTTCAAATGTGGTCCTAGCAAAGATCAAGTCTCATGGGATTCTTTGTTGTATGCCTTATTTGATGACATCAAGAGTAGGATGCAATGAGCTTCTTTGTAGACTGAGGCAGTTCATGTTCCTGCACAAAAAGGAATCTGGAGGCGATTCACAAAGTTATTGTCTAGTTGCACTTCTTGATGCAGTTAGTAAGGTTTTGCAAACTTTTTCCTAAAAAAACATCCTGAGGCAATGCTCTGTAAAAATGCTATTCTGTCACCCTTTCCAATGAGTGTTAGAATCGATATGGCAGTATGCTGAGTTTGCCGACAGTTTTGCAGTGTGCACAGTGAGCAGTGAGAGCAGCAGCGTTTCTTGCAGTGTCTATTGAGAAGAGGAGGAGCCCAGCAGCAAAACTCCCTCGCCTGGCAGAGCGTAGCAGGGTTTGCGGAGTTTGCCAGCAGTCTTGGCAGCCTGCGGCAGGAAGCGGCTTGAGTACCCCCCTCCCCATTGCATATAGGAGATGAACTCCATACACAGGACCAACGGGAGAGCCGGCCCCTCAGTCATTATGGCTTTTAAAGACTAGTGTCAGTCGAGGACATTAGAGGTGAGTGGAGAAGGGGAAGGCGAAGCTTACAGCAAAGCCTCACCCTCTGATATTATTTGCACTAGCCAGACCCTTGGCGATATTGACAGTCTCCCCATGAGTCAGTGCTCCCTGGCCTTCGCTCCTGCCCCTTTGTTTGTTTGTTTCTTTATATAGCGCTCCAAACCCGGAGGTATCTAGGCACGTTACAGGTTAGTTATAGTTACATGTTGCAAGTCATTTAGAATCAGATCAGCAGTTACATGACATTATTTACATAGACATGTTTGACATTATTTTAAATCAGAACATTTTCAGAAGAGATATACAAAACTATACAGGCAACAAAGTCATCTGGCTGCCTGAAACCAGTTATAGATCCTGAGCAAAAAGACAACTTTTCGTTTTATTTCTGAAGCTGAAGAAGGACGGATCAGATCTTAAGGTTGCGGGCAAGGAGTTCCACAGCTGTGCTGCTATAACAGGAAAGCTACATTTTGATGTTGCTTTAAGGGTCTCAGCTAGTACGGCTCTCTTCTTAGATGGCCTGGAAACAGGAAATCTTAGGGGGGTAATCAGGAGCCCAAGAGAAAATGGACAATTAACGGACTACACCCCAGCCTCAGTCCTTTATCAACCAGAACTCTGAAGCAAAAGGGGTGATGGTTTGTACTGATCAAGCCGAGAAGCCAAAATCGGGGCTTGAGGCCGGCAGAGCCGGCAGCTCTCCCGCACAAGGAGACAGATTCCCTGCATCAGGACTATGAGGAATCTCAGACTAGGATCCAGATGACCTCATGCCGCCTCCCACCGCATTAATACTATCCAACAGACCAACCGACCTCATCCAGAAAGATTATCCTTCACCCCCCACCACTTACCTACACCCCCAGTGGGCGATAATCCTAAGGCCAGTACCCAGCCATAGACTCCCACAGCATCTCTCACAGCACATGCACTTGACGTGGCCGACCTCATCACCACTCACGACCTTGACTTCTTAGCCGTTACCGAAACCTGGCTCCCACTTATTCTCCCTACCCTTAATGAACTCTCCCGCTCATGCTCTGACCCTACTGTCCTGGTAGATACGTACAGTCAGACCATGCTGAAAGCCCTCGACCGCATTGCACCCACCAAACTGCGAAAACCCAAACCACGGGCCCACCTCAACTCGTGGTTCACACCACAGTTGAGAACCCTTTGCAAAGAAAAAAGGTGCCTCGAATCACGCTGGAAAAGCAACCAAACTGAAACAAACAAAGCTAGCGTGAACTAAACTATAAAGAGTATAACAAACGTCAAACACTAAAGAGTTATTTAGAATCTTAAAGGAATTGGAGTCTCCTGCCACTCCTCCCGAGACTTGCTGCAAAGACAGTACCTGGTGTACTAACATTCAAAAGGCTCTCCTTGGTAAAATCGCCACTCTCCAAATTAAAATCAATGACAAAGAAAATAGTCTACAGACCAGTCTGCAGCAAAAAACCTATCACGTCTGCACCACCACTAACCTCGATACTCTAAAACCATTCTGCTTCTCACCGTTATCCACTACTGAAGTTGACCATATAATTAATCACCTTAAACCCCCTAACTACCAGGGCGACCTATATCCTGCCTTTACTATTAAGGAGGCCTCGCATAGTCTAGCCCCTTTCATCACCATGCTCATAAATTCATCATTCAGCACTGGGATTGTCCCTGACAGCCTAAAGGATGGCTGGGTCACCCCCCTCCTCAAAAAACCCACCCTGGATGCTAATATACCCACTAACTACAGGCCCATCACCACGGTCCCCTTCCTCTTAAAAATTCTTGATCGGGAAGTTTATCTGCAGATCCAAGACTATCTGGAAACCAATATTCTCCTGGGACTGAGACAATCAGGTTTCCGCCCACGTTATGGTACCGAAACTGCCCTCCTAGATGTTAAAACACAGATCGAAGACTTAAAAGATAAGGGTAAGCTTGCCCTATTTCTTTACTACTCTTGGATCTTTCGGCAGCCTTCAATCTAGTTAATCACCAAATCCTCTGCCGCCACCTTAAAACTGCTGCCCACTTCTCAGACAAAGCCACTGCCTGGATCACCTCATTCTTGGAAAATAGATCCATGAGAGTCGCCTCCCCCTCTGCCACCGCCGATCCCGTGTCAGTCACCTGCGGGGTTCCACAAGGATCGTGTGTTTCCCCTACACTCTATAATGTGTTTACGAAACCACTCTTTGACATATTGGACTATCTGGGTGTCACATATACCAACTACGCCGATGACACCCAGATACTCATCCCCATCACAGGCGATCACAAAATTGACACTTTAGCCATCAACACCGCGCAGCGCAGCATGACCTGTGTCTGAACGATGAAAAGACGGAGATTCTTATCTTGGGCTCTCACCAAAGGCTCAGTAAGTTAGACCCGTTCTTCAAATCCTTCACAATGGATGGCAATACCATCATGGTGGCCAATGATACAAAAACGCTTGGTATGTATATAGATGCCACTCTATCACTCACTAGACAAATCAACGCTGTCTCCTCTGCTGCATTTTATACATGCAAGCTCATAACGACCTGTCGCCCATTCCTATCACCAGCCAATCGTACCACATTAGCCAGGACTCTGCTCCTGTCCAAGATTGACTATTGCAACGCCCCCTATCTCGGCACTAACATATGCAATATCAACAAATTACAGATTATACAAAATAATGCCATCAGAGCAGCATTAAACATCCCCAGGAACCTCCAAATCTCAGACTCCAGACGGAGCCTCCGCTGGTTATCAGTCTCCCAAAGAATTTTACTTAAAGCACTCTCACTTACACACAAAAGCATCACGAACCAAGCACCTAGTTATCTGTCTAGTAGATTCTCTTTACACACCTCTACTAGACCTCTCAGAAGTGCTCAAACCAACTGCCTCTCCATCCCCTGCATCAACCTCCAGAGATCAGGTGGGAGCAGTTTCCCAGTCATGGCTGCGAAACTATGGAACTCCTTACCCAATCCACTCAGAGCGGAACCGTCCTTCCTGGCCTTCAAGAGCAAAGCCAAAGCCTGGCTGTCTGCTCAAGACCAACCTTGATTATTAGCGCCCATTGTCCTCTCTGAACTACTGCCTTGGCCCTAACCTGCTAGTTGCCCGTTCTGATTGTTAATATGTAAAGTAACTGTATATTATTCTAATTTACCCTTTTGCTCACTTCCTGTATCCCTCTCCCTGAGGTATTCTGTTTTATGATGTATTCCGTTTTATGTATCCTGTTTTCTGCCTGTAACCAAAATGATGCACCCGGAAGCCCTTGGGCCTGGAGCGCTTTACAAATAAATAAAATACAAATACAAATACAAACAGCAAATCTGGACATGAATCAACAATTTGAGAACTCGACCTGCCCCTTAACCGCTGTGGTCAGAAAGATTATGCAGAATGCAGAGGATGTAGAAGGTACCAAACCCACTCTACAATGCACAAAGCTGACAAACTACTCCTCATCATCGGACCCCCAACCTAGTAGGGTTAGGATACTGGCAGCAATCTTTCTGCGCCCAATCAGGGCGGAGGCGCCTCCCACGCTGGGATTTCGATCTAATTCCAATTTAACCCCTCTAAATAGCACAGAGTTCTTTCTAAATGAGATGTTCATTAAAAAGGCTAACAACATGCAAACTAGAGACATTAGTCTAGAATTCCTAACGAAGGCCAAGTTCAGACACGCTTCGCAAATTCTGAATAAAGAAACAGCATCTTTGGATTATCTCTGCACTAGCATGTGAGAGAACAGTGTCGAGACATCTGTAGCTTGCACTACTCCTTCGTCGATTTTTAACTTAACTAAAGGACCAGATCATCCCCATCTAAAAAGTTGCTCAAAGAGATCAACCTGGAACCCGACAAGGCTAACTTCAGGAACTTTACTGAATAAGCAAACCTTCCATTACAAGAAAAAGCCCTTAAACAGATATTCGAATGTGACAAATTCGCGCCTCACATCTTTTAATCAGCTAATCCCCCAAATGAGGCCGAGTGGAGAAATACTGTATGCTGATCTGCTTGACCACTTGGGAAATCTTGAAGCAGGTTTCCTGGTCCAAACTTCACGACAGTCAAATGAGCACTCAGTGAATTTATTCTTGCAAAAAGAAAAGGGGCAGATGGCACATTCGCCATACGGAGGTAGCCCAGTCATTGTGCACGACTAAAGAAAAACAAAAAGTATGCGAAATCCGACAGCAGAACCTAAGTGAATTGGTGAGTAACTCATCTATACAGGAGCATCCAACTCAAATGCACTATGCTCACAGCAAACTATCGTCTAAAAGACCTTGCTTGTCTTCCAACTCTGATATTGATTGTCTGGATGTTATCGAGGGAGACAAACGGGGGAGCTCAAACAAATATACATCAATGAAACCAGATGGAACCAACTTTTCAAACAATCCTGGCAATAACTCCATGAGGGGAAGTAATCAAGGAATTGATAGCAATATGACAGCCATCTTATCCCTCACCTTAGCACCATTCATGAATCTTCACAAGACCCTTAAAGACCAAATTAAGGATAACACCACAGTCCTGGCCATGCTGCATGCCAAAGTACTTTTTGTGGAGGGTTTCATGACGGCATTACAGAATAGCATGGAGACAAGTGCAATGCAAACTACAAAAATCCTCCACAGCATTTTAGACCCGATAATTGAGGAAAAAGAGAAACGATGCATGGCAGGATCGACACTCCAAACAAGCTCTTACCAGATCTCTGATAGAACCAGGAATAACGACCTTTCAAGAAGACAGAGTCTAGACCTCGCAATGAGCTCCAGTGGTTATACGCCCTTGGAAAGAAATCCAATAAAGATTCCTGAAAAAAAGGACCTCGAAGACATGACAAACCATGAAGCAGGGGTGAATGATCAACAACTAGACCACACACCTGAAAGAGAAAACATCCATCTTGAAGACGAGGATAGATCAGGAGAACCGGAGCCAATAGGTATAAATGTAGGGGATATAGTACATTAGCCAGCAAATGCTCATGGTTTTCCTCGTGATGCTTAGACAAGAAAAGAAGATTCAGTTTCCAATAAAGTCCACCACATCTTCACAAAAAAACCAGCACAAGATCTAGAAGAAAAAAACACCATACCATCTAAGCTGGAAGCTAAAGGAATTTCAGGGAAAAATCCAAACAGCAGGACTGCAGCCCTATTGTGTATCACACCAAAAAAAATCAGAAAACATGAAATTACTGAATAAAGCCTGATCGAACGAAAGCAGAGCCTTTGTGAAAAAACAAACCCTACCTCTATCACAAGAAAAGGTAGAACGGAATAAAGCACCCTCAACGTACCCTACTAAGGTGATGCATGATACCACTACATGCATCAGCCGGGAGGAATCGACACCCTGTCTCTCGTCCCCGGCACTTAGCACAGTAACAACAGAGGACTTAATAAATCCAACAACTTACAGTTTGTCAGACGGTGTAACACAGAACGAAAAGGATACACCAGTTGTGATCGAAGTGGAAGATGACAATTCCTTCAGCACTAACTCGGAAGTAGAGGAAGAGCATCTTGAGGACTCGAGCGAGTATCGAATGAAGCCTGATGACCTCATTAGAGGCATCAGCATAGTGACAAGCCCAAGGCTAAAGTCAGGACGGGATAAAGGTGTGAAGGAGCCAGATAAAAACAAAGGTTGCAAACCTTACAGAAATACTAGTGGAACACAAAAGGGAGCTGAAGACCATCCACCTCCAACAAGGACCTTAAAAAGGAAAATATGCCAAGCAAGGGCCTCAGATTTCAGTGAAAGATTTGAAGACAACCAGTTTACAGAGATTGATGTGTGTTACCTTGAAGCAATCTCTGCAATGGAGACTTCATATCCCACTAAGGTGAAAAATCATGCTTGCATAGAACACAGAAGTCACCAGCCAGAGTAAACAGTAGAGTCGCTATTACTCACTAACAGTCAAGAAAAAATGGCTGAGAAGACAAACTAGCTGATAATTATCACGATTTCATGATTATGGAAGAGAGAAGAACAAAACAGATTCAAGACAAATATCAGATGAAACCTAACATTCCCAGCAAAAACCTGTCTTCTGACCTAAAGATAGATAGTAGCATTATAAACGAGGGTAGACCAGAAGATCTTGAGTGCATTTACAAATTAAAGATGGCCTGATAATGAACCGAGTGAATGTGCTTAGATTATTACATCATCTAACATTGTAGAAGTCAATTACAACTAATGATGTCAAAATCCTTGACTTTCCCGAATAAGGACGCTTGGACCTGGTCATTTTGCATCTGCCATCGGAACTCGTTAAAAAGCTACTGTTGAACGAAGCCCCACTGTTTTTGAGGATGGGCTTCGTCTCAGAGAGTTTACCAACTCAGAAATACAAAGAAAGAGGAAGGAAGTCAGAAAAGAGTGACCCAAATGTTGGGTGCAGACAAAATAAGATTTAATGTTGATGAAAGAGAGAGGCACCCTCCTCTACTAGGCCCAAACCTCCCAAAGAACAACAATATGGTCCGTAAAGAAAATCTATCAGTAATTGTGAAGATGACACATCTAGATAAATCTTCGGAGGAGGTCAATGTAGAAATCGCTAATGATCGACAAACGGGCGATCAAAACTGGAGTTGGTTGGCGGAGGCTCTAGTATTAGATGCTAAAAGACCATAATAGCCAAGCAAAATTGAAGAGAAGAACCTTCTATTAGGTAGCTGGAACACACAGGGCTATACTCAAATGTTTTCTCAGTAGTTTCTTGTTCAAGAAAATCTTAATCTAATCTGCATGCAAGAAACCTGGCTTAGAAAAACTCAATTTCTACTGGGTTGCTCAGTTCACCTCAATCTAGCCACAAAGGGCTCAAAGGTATGACCGATGTCAGGTCTCCTAACAGCCATTACATTATCATTGAATTGGCATGTATCTTTAGTTATGAATCATAATCCCTATATATAGTTTCTTACGATTGAGATTGGTGATTAAGATGTCATTTAACCTAAAAAGCTCATTCTTTGTAACGTTTACTGTAACACAGCCGCACGCACCTGAGGCTGTCAGTCTGCCTGCGACAGTTCTAGAACTCATTGACAGAGCAAGAGAAGGCTGGTCTGACCCCTACATAATAATCTGTGGAGACCTTAACATTCATTGCTTCACCTCTAATAAACAACTTGTCAACTTTGATGACTTAGGAGCTACTGATTCAGAAACCAGAGGTTTGATATGGAGACAAGATCTGCCGCTTAAAGACATTGACATCTTTAATGGGACTACAAAAAGTGATTGCCCACCAAATATTACTTGGAGAAATGCCAATGGAGGAAAATTTGTAGATTAGATCTTTGTCTCCAAAAACATGCAGAGAATGTAAAAGACCTGGAAGTAATAGAATCTCTACAGGAAGTATTCGACCAGCTGGAGCGTTTGCAAAAGCCTGCCTTACGATGCTAGGCTAGAAATTGCACCAGATAGCCTCTTCCTGCATCTTTTGGATGAAATGTCATGTACTGAATTCACATGTTTGATATTTGTATTCATTTGTCTTCATTTGATTGGAAAATGGTGAAAGGTTTAAATTGTAAACCATAAACCATAAAAAAAGTTTTTAAATGGCAGCGCTCTAACATGTCCTTTGCCTGGCCATCTTTGCAAGAGATGGCATTTACACCCATATGTGGATCTTACATTGAATTCTCCACTGCTTTTGACAGGGTTTATAGAGTTACTTTGTGGAGAAGCTCGCTCACCAGGGAAATTAACCGGGCCTATTGAAGTTTTTAATTTGATTGCATAAAACCACTAGAGTGAGAATAGGATTAAATCATGAGGATGAACTAAGTGATGCAGTTATCTCTTTTAGGGCTTTATACAAGGTGTGTTTAGCCTCATTATTGTTTAATATTTATATTGCTGACATTTATTCTGCTCTTGCTCAAGTAAGACATTTTCTGCCTAAGCTAGGTCCTTGTCTTAGTCATTATACGGCATATGCTGAGGACCTAGTGCTTTACAAGACGCATATTGGCTTACAACACAGTTTATCTGCTTCTTCTATGGATGACGTTTCTGCTGGACTACCAATCAACTTGACTAAGACAAAAACAATGGGGTGTTCTAAAGAGAATGACCATACGAAAATAAATTAGTGCATTAGAACTCATCCTATTAATATAGCTATTTATTTTTGTTACTTATTAGAAATGTATTCTGTTTAACAAATTATTTTTGTGATCCTGTGCAAAATGAAATGCACGAAGGCCCAGATACCAAAGTGTCTTTGGTGATGCTCTCAAGCTAAATATGGTTGTTTCTACCTGATACCGCTATTTAAAGCATAGCAGCAAAAGGTAATACCTAATGTTTTATATGATCTGGGATGCGGCATGGGCCTAGCAATGGCCTGATTAATCATCTAAAGGAGAAACTATGCTGCCTGGCTTTGAGTTTAACAAAATTCATTCTGGTCCAACTGAATGGGCTAGAATAAGACTAATGTCAATGGAAACCCTACTAAATAGCAGAAACTTACCATGTATCTTACTATCAAGTATGTTCTACCTTTCTCCATGTTGGCTTATCTTGGCTTCTCTTGTAGCTGTGGACGGCAGCATAAAACAAAATGTGGGGTTAAAATGTAGTTTCAAAGGAAATTACACTTTTATTATAAAAAGCGAAATGACCTGGACTGGTGATTACCTAAATCTGTATTGGTGTAAGTGGCAAAGAAAATGGCAGAGAGGGGTAAATGGATTGGAAATCAAAAAGATCTAGTATTAGCTTTTGAATATCTTAAAAAGGTTCCCTTCTTTGATAATACATCAGACATATGTTTATCCGTTTCATAGTAAGACAAAGAGGTGACAATATATGCTGTTGTGGGCTAGAAGGTTGGAGACCTATCGGGTCCTCGGAGGGCATCTAGGAGTACTGAGGTATTTTATATTTTGTAATATTTGTATTAAGATCAATAACTTAGAAACTCTAAAGCATCTCATTTTCATGTGTCCAGAATTGGTTAACATGCAAATGCCCCTCCTGGTTAGTTTTGTAAGGCATCTTGACTTCCTTGTGATGGAACAATTGGTTGGGATATTGAATGCAAAACAGGCAGAACTCTGAAATATCACCTGGCCATGCGTGAGCAGACCACCCAGCCCTGTTTTTCCCTTTGAATTATGGGGCTTGTCATTTTACTTTCCCATTTGAAAATTAGGACAACTGCATTTCTCAGTATTCCAAGCAAAAACAGGAGGTGTTGATCTTTCAACAAGGTCAATAAGGTTGAAAGGTTTCTTTCTCTTCACTTTCAATGCTTCCTCTGTGTTAGCTCTACCTGTTTACTTGTCTGACCACTACTCACTTTTGGTCTCTCTCTTGCCTTCTACTCCCCAGATTTCCTCTACTACTTCTTCACCTAAAACATTCTTCCGACGTGATTAACGCAGCTTCAACTCTTCACTGTTCCTTGACACTTGTACTACTATTCTTCCCTCTTTCATAAACTTTTCTTCTCTTACTGCTGATGAGGCAGCATCTACTCTCTCATCATCTCTTTCTCTCGGTCTTGACCAACTCTATCCTCTCTCTGCTTTCCAGCCTACCCGTAAACCTTCCCAACCTTGGCTTTCTCCTCATCTTCACGCTCTGAGACGTCTTCTCCGCAGGTTGGAGCGACGTTGGCTCAAAACTAGATCTTTATCTAATCACTCTGCATATTTATCTTATCATGTACTCTATGATAGCTGTCTTACCTCTGCTAAACGTGACTACTTTTCTGACCTTCTTCACATTCAATCTACCCATCCCAAAAGTCTTTTTCAAACTTTATCACAGCTCCTCTCTCCCCCTTCTGCCCCCTTCTCCTGATCACTCTATTAATTCTACCCTGTCTGCTTCTGAGTTTGCTAATTTCTTTTTTTCTAAAGTCCAGTCCCTTCATGAAGACTTTCTAAATTCTCTTTCCCCAACCACCGTATCTGCACCCCAACTGCTTTCATCTCTAATTTCTCTCTAGTTTCTGACTCCGATGTACTACTTTTGTTAGCTAAAGCACATCCTACTGCTACACCACTGACCCAATCCCAACTGCTCTCATTCCTAAAATGTATCCTCTTCTTGTACCATAACTTGTTTCTTTTTTCAATACCTGTCTCAGTACATCTGTTTTATCACAGCCTTTAAACATGCAACAATTATTCCTATTCTGAAAAAGCCCACTGCCAACCATCTTATTGTCTCCAATTTCCAGCTATCTCTCGCTTACCATATCTTTCTAAACTTACAGTCTGGCTTTTGGCCTCATTACTCCACTGAAACTGCCTTGATCTGTGTACTTAACTCCATTTTTTCAGCTTGCTACTCTAAACACTCTTCTCTCCTTATTCTGCTTGACTTATCTGCTGCTTTTGACACTGAGGATCACTCGCTGCTCTTGGAATCTCTTTCCTGTTTTGGTCTTAGGAGTACTGTTCTTTCCTGGTTCTCCTCCTATCTTTCGAATAAAACTTTTACCGTCTCCTGTGCTGGTCAGACTTCATTGCCCCTTCCCCTCGAGCATGGGTTTCCCCAAGGGTCATCCCTAGGGCCCTTCATTTTCTCTCTCTACACCTCTGAACTCTCACCCATAATTTCGTCTTTTGGTCTTTCTCATCACTTTTATGCCGATGATATACAACTCTTTCTATCCTTCTCGTCTTTTACTCATGAAATTCACCACACCCTCACAGCCTTTCTTTCCGCTATCAAATCTTGGATGGCTTCTCATTTCTTGACCTTAAATGCAGGGAAGACTGAGGTGCTATTCTTTCCTGCTAACACCATCTCGCCTCACCCACCACCTCCTTTCATATCTTTTCCACCCGCTAGTCTTATTATTTCTCCCACAGCTTGGAATATTGGTCTTTATCTTAACTCTAATCTCGACTTTGCTCACCACATCTCTCTTACCTCTCCTTCCTGCCGTTTCCATCTATACAACATTCGCAAAGTCTGCCCTTTTCTCACCTTTCAGGCCACTAAACTCCTTATCTCCTGCCTAATTTTCTCACAACTCTTCTATTGTTCTAACACTCTCTTTGGCCTCCCAAGTTCTCGTCTTACACCCCTGAAATCAATCTATAATTCTTCTGTTTGTCTACTTTGCCTTCTCTCCTATCGCAACTCCACTTCTTCTTCACTTGCATCACTTGGCTGACTACGTTTTGATTCTCAACTTAAATTCAATTTTCTATGCTTAGGGTCTCATCACGAGTTTGGTGGCAACCCTTAAATGCGGTGGTAACACTATTACTGCTGCATTTAAGGGTCCACCAAATCACAGGCTTGGCGTTTTTTCCCCCAGCGCTAAGCTTGGGGCAAATCCGCTGCAATTTTGCCGATTTTCAGCACTATTACCGCCAGTGGTAATACCGCTGAACATTTCCCATTGGGCCCAATGGGGAATGGGAAATTCGCGAATGAGCCCAATGGGGAATGGGGATTTACCGTTCTGCCAAACCTGTGATCCAGCGCTAATAGCGCTGGGGCATTTGGCGGTAGTGCTAATAGCCCCGGCGGTAATAGCGCCCAACCCGTGATGAGGTCCTTAGTCTTTAAATCACTGTACCAACTTGCACCTGACTATCTTGCCTCACTTCTTTCCTTTTACAGTCCATCTCGCCCCTTCCGTTCTTCCTGTCTTTTCAGACTGAATGTTCCACGCCCACCATGTGTCCAGTCCTGCTTCCGCTCTTTTCAGCTTCTTGCCCCCCAACATTGGAATTCCCTTACTGTGGCTATTTGTTCTATCACTGACTATTCTACTTTCTGTTCTTCTTTGAAATCTCATCTTTTACATTATTCCTGATTGTCTGCTACCAGCATTGATGGTCTGATGTTTATTTACCATTATCATTGTACCGTACTTTTTAAAATTCTACAGCACTTCGGATAAAATCGCTATATAAAACACAACAAAATACAAATACAAATAAATCTTCTCACATATGGCCATGGTAATCTTGAGAACTCTGAACATTGCTTTAAGCAGTCTTACAATTTTGACAACGAATTTTAGAAAACATTTAAATGTTGCAATGGCGGAAATATGCCATTAAGATTATTAAGATGGAACTAGTAAGTATTTATTATCATATGAGCTGGTTTTAGACATAGATTATATTCAGTGTTGTGTAGGCAGTGGACATGATCTTCCGTCATTGACTTGGTTGCTGGGATGCAGGGATGTTGAAATCTCTGAGGATGATGGTGTTACCAAGCGTGAAAGACATGGTGGCAACCAAGTCTGTGAAGCCTTCAATGAAGGAGATGTTGGGCTTGGGTGGTCTGTTGATGAGATGAAAAAAGACTGGGCCCATGGGGATAGTGGGAAGTGGCAGCAAAGGTTTTCGAAAGAGCCAATGGTGGTAACGTCCAGTTGGGTGCGGATGTCCAGGCCATGATGCCATGTGAATGATGGTGGGGCCTCTGCCAATCCGGTCCTGGATGGTCTTGTAGAATTCTGTAGCCATTGGGGATGAGGACATCCAGGATGTGTGTGAAGTTGGATACCATCCAGGCCTCATTAATGAAGATGGCGTCCAAGTCATGTGTGGTGATGAGGTTGGTGATGTCTGCTGCATGGTTGGTTGCTGAGCGGACGTTGGCGAGCTTCAGTTTTTCGTGTAGTGGTAGAAGATTGCTGATGGGATATACAGTGACATGGGGGAGATGATAAAAAATTGAATTGCAATTCAGATTATGATCCATTATGCATTTTCATTAGGGTCATTATGCATTCTCATTATGTTTCTAACGTTCAGTACAAATCAATTTTAACTTAATTTAGGATACATCGTTTATTGATGAGGCTCTGACATGATTCCAGCGATGTCTCCAATTGGGGGTATTCTGTTGCAATGTGATCTTTGTTCATCCATATTTTATTGTCCTCTAGTTTTCCTTACTAAGGCCGTAAATCCCATGAATATGAGGCTGCCATTTCCTTCCGGTTTGATATCCATTCAGCCCAAATACACAGAAACAGCACAGAATCGCGGGATCCATTGCCATAGCAGTTTCCTAACTCGGGCTTCACTCTTCCATCGAATCCGGTGGTGAATCTGTCAGCCTGGAGGTAAAACGAAAGAGTGAGAATTAGAGTCATTCCTGTTTAGCCCCAGCACGTAAGCGAGAACAATGCAAAGTGGCGTTGGGGCAATTATTTAACTGGAGGGGCATTAATATTTCCCACTAAAGAGCACCAAACATATCCCCAAAAATAGAAAAAGGGTTTTGTGGAAAAGATTATCTTTTTTAAATTAATGTGTTAAACTAGAGTATTTTAGAGCACCTTTTTTTTAGGTAAAGCCTATAAAATCGATTTGAAGGGTAAACCAATAGATGACGGATCACAAGAGATATTGCCATTCATAAAAGTGTCCTTCCTTCCATTCCAGGCTCCAAGAGACCATGAGAAGCAGACTCACACGACCTTATCCTGCCTCAGTGTCCAGAACACCATGGAGTTCTTGCATTATTTCAATGATCTTATTAGAGATATATAGGGCCTCGTTATGAGTTTGCCAGTGCGGTATAATGGCAGTTCAGTAGCGGCAATTCTGATACCGCCACATTACCACACTGTCGTATTATGGGGTTGGAGTAAAGTGGAGGATGTTCCTACAGCATTCTGCCCCCATTTTACCTCCTGATGTTGGCTTACATTAATTCCACCAAAAATCCCCATGGATTCCTATGGACTCCAAAAATCTCTATTGGCACCGTCATAACACCACTTGCACTCCTGTGGTAATGCAGCGGTACAGAGCGGTGGTAACAGTAATGGATTTTGTCAGTAAAATGGCAGATCTGCTCACCCCTTAGTGAGGCCTGTAGTTATTTTTGTATAATTTACTACCGTTCTTAATGCATCTATTTAATATTCTGTATTTTGTTTGTAAGGAGCCCTGGAGAAGGTGCTGCGTTGTGGGGGTTCAATGTGCAATTGCTTCCCTTTTCCTACTTGTCCCTGTAAGGGATTCATTTCTTGTTATCTAAAGGCTAGCCCATATGTTCCCTGTATACACAGGGACCTTCCCTGTGTGTCTTCATGTTCTGGGTGTGCAGTGGCAGGTTACCTTACGCCCATTTAGGGGTGCAGGTGCATGGATTTTTCAGGTTTGTGGTGGAGCAGACAGAGAGCCCAGTGTGTACTTCCCTTCAGCACGGGCCACGCTTACCTGTGCACAAGGGGCTAGACGACAATAGCTACCTAGGCAATACGTGTGCCACTGGACACCTCTAAAAAACATTCTTGCATTATAAAGCGCTGTGGCCAGATTCCTGCAGCTTCTAAGTGCTGTAATGATAACAAGAACTACTTGTACTTCATTTTGAATTGGACTTGATTTATCGTCCTCGAAAGGATGAAAGACTAACTTGCCCCTCCTGAGAGATACGAACCCGCAAAGTGAAGTCGGTCCTCATGTCAGAGACCACTGCTTTACTCCTGTAGCTATCCACCCAGGACGCGCGACCCTGGTGGCTATTTTACAAGTGTTCGATTGTATTGCATTGTACTCATAAAAGATTCTAGAGTGTTTGATCACTGCATGGGACGCAGTGCTGAATGCGAGCGCGAAAAGGCAGCCCGCACACTATGAGGGTGGCACTACATCCTGTCCTGTCGCATGGTGTGATGCCAAAACATGGTAACACAAATATACTCACAAAAAGAGACGTCAAGAGAAATAGGAGCCACATAACCTGAAATGGAGACAAGACAAATCAATGAAGTTAAGAAGTGAGCAAAGCACGATGGAAATGGACATTTGCAGTGTCACTGTTGCCAAATATTATCACTGTCTTTCTTTAAACATGTTCTGCAGCTCTATTCCGCTAGAATAAGGTTCTATGACGGTGCTGATGAGAACAAAAAAAAGTGAGAACGACACTGTTTGCCGAAAGCTCACCCTCTTGAGAATCCCACCACTGTAGTTTAGGACATGAGTACAATGTGTAGGTATGTGAGTAATCCGCCCAGGTGACTGTTAGTTGGCGCTCTAATGCACCGCCTGAGGAAGTTGATTTCTTGTGTGTAACTGTTTCGCAACAGCGCCCTGATGCCCCCGGGCTTTGGAGCTTTACACACGTACCAAAAAAATAAATAAACTAATACTGCAATGAAGGTGTGCAATGGCCCTGGTGAGGACTCCAGGGATGTATAATGGTACTGCCAGAGTGGAGTGTGATAGTAAGCGTGATATCTTCAGAGGTTTACAAGGAAACTGCAAAGATTGTGTGCAATGGCCCTGGTGATTACTCCAGGGGTTTTATAATGGCACTGCCAAAGTAGAGTGTGATAGTAAGTGTGATAACTGCAGAGGTTTACAATGAAACTGCATTGATTGTGTGCAATTTCCCTGTGATGACTCCAGGGGTGTATAATGGCACTTTCAGAGTGGAGTGTGATAGTAAGCGTGATAACTGCACAGGTTTACAATGAAACTGCAATGATGGCGTTCAAGGGCCCTGATGAGGACTCCAGGGGTGTATAATGGTACTGCCAGAGTGGAGTGTGATAGTAATCATGATATCTTCAGAGGTTTACAAGGAAACTGGATTGATTGTGTGCAATGGCCCTGGTGATTACTCCACGGGTTTTATAATGGTACTGCCAGAGTGGAGTGTGATGCTAAGCGTGATAACTGCAGAGGTTTACAACGAACCTGCAATTATGGCGTTCAATGGCCCTGGTGAGGACTCCAGGGGTGTTTAATGGTACTGCCAGAGTGGAGTGTGATTTTAAGTGTGATAACTGCAGAGGTTTACAATGAAACTGCAATGATTGTGTGCAATGGCCCTGGTGATTACTCCAGGGGTTTTATAATGGTACTGCCATAGTGGAGTGTAATGGTAAGCGTGATATCTTCAGAGGTTTACAATGAAACTGCAATGATTGTGTGCAATGGCCCTGGTGAGGACTCCAGGGGTGTATAATGGTACTGCCAGATTGGAGTGTGATTGTAAGTGTGATAACTGCAGAGGTTTACAATGAAACTGCAATTATTGTGTGCAATGGCCCTGGTGAGGACTCCAGGGGTGTATAATGGAACTGCCAGAATGGAGTGTGATAGTAAGCGTGATAACTGCAGAGGTTTACAATGAAACTGCAATGATTGCGTGCAATGGCCCTGGTGATTACTCCAGGGGTGTATAATGGTACTGCCAGAGTGGAGTGTGATATTAAGCGTGATAACTGCAGAGGTTTACAATGAAACTGCAATGATTGCATGCAATGGCCCTGGTGAGGACTCCAGGGGTGTATAATGGTACTGCCAGAGTGGAGTGTGATAGAAAGCGTGATAACTACAGAGGTTTACAATGAAACTGCAATGATGGCGTGCAATGGCCCTGGTGAGGACTCCAGGGGTGTATAATGGTACTGCCAGAGTGGAGTATGATAGTAAGCGTGATAACTGCAGAGGTTTACAACGAAACTGCAATGATGGCGTGCAATGGCCCTGGTGAGGACTCCAGGGGTGTATAATGGTACTGCCAGAGTGGAGTGTGATAGTAAGTGTGATAACTGCAGAGGTTTACAACGAAACTGCAATGATGGCGTTCAATGATCCTGGTGAGGACTCCAGGGGTGTATAATGGCACTGCCAGAGTGGAGTGTGATAGTAAGCGTGACATCTGCAGTGGTTTACAATGAAACTGCAATGATTGCATGCAATGGCCCTGGTGAGGACTCCAGGGGTGTATAATGGCACTGCCAGAGTGGAGTGTGATAGTAAGCGTGCCATCTGCAGTGGTTTACAATGAAACTGCAATGATTGCGTGCAATGGCCCTGGTGAGGACTCCAGGGGTGTATAATGGAACTGCCAGAATGGAGTGTGATAGTAAGCGTGACAACTGCAGTGGTTTACAATGAAACTGCAATGATTGAGTGCAATGGCCCTGGTGAGGACTCCAGGGGTGTATAATGGTACTGCCAGAGTGGAGTGTGATATTAAGCGTGATAACTGCAGAGGTTTACAATGAAACTACAATGATTGCATGCAATGGCCCTGGTGAGGACTCCAGGGGTGTATAATGGTACTGCCAGAGTGGAGTGTGATAGTAAGCGTGATATCTGCAGTGGTTTACAAGGAAACTGCAATGATGGCGTGCAATGGACCTGGAGATGACTCCAGAGGTGCATAATAGTACTGCCAAGGTGGAGTGTGATTGTATATAGCCGATAACTTCAGAGACTTTTAATAATACTGAATGAAGTCGAGTCAAGGCCCTGGTGATTACTCCAGAGGTGTATAGTGGTACTGCAAGAGTGGTGTTACGGTAGAGGTGATACCGTTAGAGGTTGACAATGATACTGCATGAAAGTCTGTGAAGGCACGGCCGATAACTCCAGGGGTGTATTACAGTACTGCTAGAGTGCTGTGTGATTGAATATGGGTGATAGCTGTGGGTATTTACAATAATACTGCATAACGGTGTGTGAAGACACTGGCAATAACTCCAGAGGTTTATAGTGGTGTTCCAGAGTGGGGTGGCGGAACAGGGGATACCGTTAGAGGTTGACAATGATGCTGCATGAAGGTGTGCATTACGGTACTGCTAGAGTGGTGTGTGATGATACTGGAGATCACTGCAGATGCCCTAATGATGCTGCTATGAAGGTGCGTGATAGCCTGGGTGATAACCGTAGTGACAGTGCAGAATATGGCGACAGTGGTGATAACTACAGAAGTGCACAATGGTACTGCAATGGAGGGGTCTCATGGTACTGATGCAAACCCCAGGCTCCAACCTTAGGTGTTCCCAAAGCTCCAGGTGCAACTTCACTATTATTCCTAGGCCTGCCCCTAATTCTGACTTCATTAGTTGTATTTCTTCTATGCTACCCCCATTTCTTTTTTTCAGACTCTCTAAAGAATGGTAAGATGCTCCTGCTTCTGAAAATAAACCTGGCCTCGATCCTCTAGATAAGTTGAATTACCTCCCCTCACCTTGATGCCATTTATAGCCAAGACTTGGTGAGAAATGCAGCAGCCCAACACCTTTCCCACCATTGCGTGTTTATTCATTTATTTTATTAGTTGAACATTTGTATGGCGCCTGAACAGCAGAAAGTATTTACAGGCGCCACAATGCAAAACGTGGGTGGGGTGGCAGAAAGTGTATCCAGGTGCCAAAAGGCAAAAAGAGGGCGGGGGACAGATGAGAAAACAAACAATAACGGTCCAACTACACCTTGTGAAATTTAGTTCGTGCAAGTGCAGTAAGACGTGCGGGGAGGGCAGGACAGGGCGTAAGGGTGGGGAAAGAGAAGGAGAGAGAGGGGGGTGTTACTCCCTCCAGAGAACTGGATCTGATTAGTCAATCATCCAAATAGGGATATATATGAGGTCCCTCTTGTCTGAGTACGTTTAGGTCAAACGGAAGGACCTTTGACTGAAAATGATGGACCATAACGCTGAAACACAGCCTCTGTCTGTGTGGATACCAAATGGGGACATGCAGGTAGGTGTCCTTCAGGTCCAGGGAGTACATCCATTCTCCCTTGCAGAGTGCATTGGCAAAATCAGCTGGCATCCCTCCCCATCTTGAATTTCTCCAAGGGAAGAGAAAGATTGAGGTAAGCCAAATCCAGGACTACTCACAGGCCCGTCTGGATTCTCCAAGGGAAGAGAAAGATTGAGGTAAGCCAAATCCAGGACTACTCACAGGCCCGTCTGGATTCTCCAAGGGAAGAGAAAGATTGAGGTAAACCAAATCCAGGACTGCTCACAGGCCCGTCTGGATTCTCCAAGGGAAGAGAAAGATTGAGGTAAGCTAAATCCAGGACTACTCACAGGCCCGTCTGGATTCTCCAAGGGAAGAGAAAGATTGAGGTAAGCCAAATCCAGGACTGCTCACAGGCCCGTCTGGATTCTCCAAGGGAAGAGAAAGATTGAGGTAAACCAAATCCAGGACTACTCACAGGCCGTCTGGATTCTCCAAGGGAAGAGAAAGATTGAGGTAAGCTAAATCCAGGACTACTCACAGGCCCATATGGATTCTCCAAGGGAAGAGAAAGATTGAGGTAAGCCAAATCCAGGACTACTCACAGGCCCGTCTGGCTTTTCTTGTGCTTCACAATGATCCTCGAGTAGAAGTTCTGGTCCCTGAGAGGGAGGGGAACTGGATTCGCAGCCTGGTCCCGCACCAACTTCATGATTTCCTTTGAAGCGCTGGAGAACCAAACTGAAGGAGAGGAGGTGAAAATGGAGAATTTTGAGGGAGGGGAAGTCGAAAACCTGTTGAAACTTAGGATAGTAGCCATGGGCCTTCAAAAAGATGATGCCCCTGAAGTACATGTCAAGCCAACCTGCCGCCAACTGTGGTATCGTGGACCCCGATGCTTTCCTCATTGTTTTCTTTCATTCTGAGGCTGGTGAGGAAGAGGGCAAGAAGAACTCCTTAAGGCCTGTTTGTTGTTGTTTCCTGCAATGTGTTTTGAGTGACCGCTTAGGTTACCTGGCCCTCTGTGATGCTGGAATTGCCTTTTAAAGGGAAAGGGCCTTCCAGTCATCGTCCTATCACTTCTCTGTGTGTGTTTGGGGTATGTTATCTGCCTCTGAGGTCCAGTCTGGACCTCTGGCAGTGCAGCTCTTCATTTCTCGTTTTGGTGAACAACACCCATGGGATACCCTTATGGCACCCATGGGTGAGTGTGCACCCTTGTAACACTTATGTTTGTTTCTGGGCACCTGTGTGGTACCCACAGAGCATGGAATAGGCTAGTGGCAGCTACATGCTGTCTTGGCAGTGGTTCTGAGTGCCCTCCATTTTGGGACACCCAGGCGCTACCAAAGGAATGAATGGATTCTTGGACAAAGGCACGATGGCCATTGTAGCCTCTTGGTTTCTTTTGCCTTTACATATTGTTGTTGCCTTCCCCCTGAATGGTTGTAGGGTGGCAGTACCATATATGGTTCTGGTACTGCCTCCTGTCAGACAAACTGGCGCCTTCCCAGGGACCATGTGTTGTTGGTACATCATTGGGGTGGGACCTGTGTGAATGTAGTTGGGAGCCAATTCACATTCTGTGTTATGGGTGTCTGTTTTCTGTATGTCTGACACAATGCCTGACTCAGCCCTGTCAGGAAACCAGCTCTCCGTACCGCCAAACGTTATGCCAAACATGCAAGTCCCGAATCCCGAGATCTTTGGAGCCGAAGCGTTTCGTCTCGTCACGTTTCCAAACCCTCCGACAACGCTGGGGGTTGCCTTGGAAACGCTAGTTGCCTGAACACGTACGTGCACGACTACGGCGTGTGCAACGTTCCCCTCGCGGTCACGTGACTCTGTATAAATCTCCACCCTGACAATAGAACGCTGCTTCTGAATTTTGTCATTTGGAGCTCTCTTCTTGTTGTTTCCTGTTACCTTGAACCACAACCTTGTTTTTGCCCTACGGATTGATATTGGACACCCCTGGCCTCGTACTTGATACTTTGTATTCCTTGACTTCGGAACGAACAACCATTCCTCTTGCCTTACATTTTTCTGTCTTGTCGCCTCGGAACTCACTTCCTGCACGTCCTGTTACATGGAACCAATCATCTGTTTTTTCCCCTGACCTTTCGCGAGCACGAACTCTCCTCTTCATCTAGAAAGGAACTCTTTTCACTTTTGGGGACTTGTCACACGGAACGCATTCACTTTGGAAACTTGTCACAAGGAACACATTTACTTTGGGAACTTGCCACTGACTTCCATTTCCCTACAGGCGTCCGCGTGCCGGCGGGTACAGGTTTAGGTTGGATTGTCTTTATTTTGGAACCACGCTCCTCGGACGGACTTCCTATTTCTTCTGGGTTTCCACTTCCACTGCTGGAACATTTTCACGGACAAGCACCAAGACTGGTTTCCTGGATATCTCTGGCCTTCCGCTCTGTCTGACTGGCTATCATTGCCCAGAGGTATCCCACTACGTGAGTACTTTGGTTTGCTCAGTTATTGTTCGCTCTTGTTTGCTTCGTGAACCCAACTCCTGACACTGTGTTCTCTGTCTAGGCGGCTGTGTGCCGACTCACCATAATCTTCTGGGCAATTCCCCTTCCAAACAGTCCTTTGGTACTATTGAGAGTTGCATTGTCAGGAAGATTTCTACGGCTACACTACGCCCTCAACTGAACCCCGGTCTCCCCACCAGTTCTGCGTGGATATTCCTCACATATTCAGAAGCCGTATAATTAACAATGATGGGAGCTGCCGACGACCCGTTGGCAGCTTTGGTTCAGTTGGTCGCTGGTTTATGCGCAGATATGACTGCGGCTCATGATGCCACCCAGTGTCGGATCGACGCCCTGCAAGTTAACTTACAGGCAGGTGGTGGTGCTAGTGCCCCTCCTTCTGGTTCTGACCTTGGGGCAGGCGTTCCTCGACAAGAGAACGCGCCTGTTTACATGACGGCACAGTTTCCCTTGGCCCCTCCGGAACGTTTCATGGGGGATCCAAAGATGTTCCGCACTTTCATCAACCAATGTAGGCTACATTTCTTATGTCGTCCTACGTATTTCCATGATGCCACTACCAAGGCGGCTTTTGTGTTATCCTACCTTGGGGGAACAGCAGCGGTCTGGGCTAATCCTTTATTGGAACAGGGTAGCCATCTTTTGTACGATTGCGATGCCCTCATCTCTGCTACGTCCCGTGTCTTTGACACTCGGTACAAGTCCCAAGCCTCAGATCTGGAGCTGCTCTCCTTACAACAGAAGGATATGCCCTTATTGTCCTACTTGGCCAAGTTCAACCAACTGGTAGCAGAGACGGATTGGCCTGAGGCGAAGAAAGGGGCTCTGTTTTATAAAGGTCTTTCAGACTCACTCAAGGATGTTTTGTCCACTGTCCCCGTGGTTCCTGCCGCTTTTTCTGAATTGGTGGACCTGGTTCTTCAAGTCGATGCACGAAGGGCAGAACGCAAAGGGGAAAAGAGTCTGGTTCCCTATCCAACACCAGTATCTAGTGATCAGAGCCATGCTACGCCTGAGCCTATGCAGATAGGTACCCTCAGGGCTCCACTGTCATCTGAAGAAAGAGAAACCCGCAGGAAGAACAATTTATGTTATTACTGTGGTTCCTCGGAACACTTCTTGAGACAGTGCCCCAAGAAACCACGTAAACAGGGAAACTCCAAAGCTCGGCAATAGAGAGAGCCCCTTTGTCGAGTCCCACTAGTGCGGGCTCTGATACCATGGTTTTGTTTCCTATTACTGTTGACATTCTCGCTCCTTCAATGGTTTCTTGTTCTGTTGATGCAGTATTGGATTCAGGTGCTACTGGGAATTATGCTGATAGTCAGTTTGTTCAGGACCATGGTATTCCTCTGATTCCCAAGTCTTCCCCCGAACTGGTCAACGCCGTTGACGGCAAGACTCTGTTATCAGGGTTGGTTACTGAACAAACGGTGATCTCCTTATGACTACGTCCTCTGGTCATACCGAAACCATAGCCTTTGATGTTATTACAGCACCCCAATTCAAGCTCATCCTTGGGTGCCCTTGGTTAAGGAAGCATAATCCGTTAGTGGATTGGGCTAAAGGGACGGTATCCTTTCATTCAGAATTCTGTGCTACGTCTTGTGGGACATTAGGATCCTCATCTTCGGGACCCAGTACTCATCTATTGGATTCCGCTTTGGTCATTGGAGCAGTCATGACTACAGTATTGCCTCGGGAGTACAGAGACTTCAAGGACGTCTTTGACAAGAAAGGCGCTGAGATCCTACCACCACATCGACAGTATGACTGTCCCATCGATTTGGTTCCTAATGCCACTGTACCCTCTGGTCGTGTCTATTCCCTAACCCAGAAGGAGGATGTAGTGCTAAAGGAGTATCTGGACAGGTCCTTGGCTTCTGGCTTTATCAGGCCATCACGTTCTCCGGCTGCATCGCCTCTTTTCTTTGTCCCGAAAAAAGAAGGTGATTTGCGCCCTTGCATCGACTACCGCGCATTGAACGCTATCACCGTTCGTAACCAGTACCCAATTCCGCTTATCTCAGTTCTTTTAGACCAATTGGGTTCTTCTACCATCTTCACTAAGTTGAATTTACGGGGGGCTTACAACCTGGTCAGAATGCGGAAGGGTGACGAATGGAAGACGGCTTTTAAAACTAAGTATGGCCTGTATGAATACTTGGTTATGCCGTTTGGCTTAAGCAATGCCCAGCTACGTTTCAATATTTTATCAATGATGTTTTCAGCGATTTACTCGACCAATACGTCATTGTATACCTTGACGATATTCTGATCTACTTCCCTGATTATGATACTCATGTTCAGCATGTCTCCACAGTGCTTCAAAGGTTACGAGACCATCGTCTCTATGCAAAATTAGAGAAGTGCATCTTCCATGCCAAGCATGTTGAATTTCTGGGATATGATATCACGAACCAAGGAGTTGGTATGAGTGATTCCAAAGTAAGGGCTGTACTGGATTGGCCTGCTCCTACGTCTATCAAGTCCTTGCAGTCCTTTTTAGGATTTGCTAATTTTTTTAGACGTTTTATACGCTCATTCTCTGCCATTGTTGCCCCCTTGACTACCCTTACCAGCCCTAAGAATGGGTTCAAATGGACGGAGGAAGCACAGACAGCCTTTGACAACCTCAAAACAGCGTTTACCTCCGCACCAGTCCTCCAGCATCCCAAGCCTATGCAACAGTTCTACGTGGAGGCTGATGCTTCGGATCAAGCAGTTGGTGCGGTGTTGTCTCAGTATTGCAAGGACACGGGTTTCCTTCATCCTGTGGCGTTTCATTCCAGGAAACTTACCAAATATGAAACAAACTACACTGTCACCGAGCGTGAACTGTTGTCTGTGCGTGATGCTTTCAAAGCTTGGCGACATCACCTCCTGGGTACTGATACTCCGGTTCAGGTCTACACTGATCATCGTAACGTTCTTGCTATGCAGTCAGTGAAATGCACCACAGTCAGGCATGCCAGGTGGCACGAGTTCTTTTCACAGTTCAATTTTCAGATTACGTATCGTCCCAGAGCTCTACATTCCAAAGCGGACGCACTCTCAAGGAGGTATGGGGATAACTCCTCTCCCAAGGACTTTGGTGGCTTGGTGTTACCCAATCAGGTCATATGCTCTTGTACCTTGAAGCCTTCATTAAAGGATTAGAAAATGGGTTTCAGGGAATCCTTCGGAGATAGAGCGCTTTAACATGACGATTGTTAACACATTGCCGTATGTCAACGGTCGTCTGTTTCTTCCAGATGTTGATTCCAGACGAACAGCGTTACATTGGGGTCATGACTCTTTGATTTCAGCCCATTCCGGTTTGCGTAAGACCTTGGAGCAACTTAAGAGATGGTGCTGGTGGCCTTCAATGCAGAAAGACATCTCGGATTACATCTCTACATGCGCCGTCTGTGCCCAGTGTAAATCCACAACCATGAAACCCATGGGATTATTATGTCCCCTTCCAGTTCCGTGCAAACCATGGACTATGATATCTATGGATTTTATCACAGAACTCCCATCCGTCCAGGGCTTTGATACCATATGGGTGGTGATCGATTCTTTCTCTAAACTGGCCGTGTTTGTCCCATGCCAAGGTCTACCTACGGCACCATTATTAGCGGATCTGTTTCCTCGCCACATTTTCCGCTGTTTTGGTCTACCTGACATCATAATATCCGATAGAGGCTCGCAATTCACCTCGCGTTTCTGGAAACACCTTACCACGTCCCTGGGGGTTGATGCGAGGTACTCTACTGCTTATCATCCGGAAACGGACGGTCAGACGGGACGATTGAATGCCACTCTTGAGCAGTACTTACGTTGCTTGTCTATGCAGCATCAGGAGTCCTGGTTGTCGGTGTTAGTGGCAGCCGCGTTTGCATATAACAAATCGGTTCACACTTCCACAGGTACTTCTCCTTTCTTTGCCTTGTATGGTTACCATCCACGTTCTTTGCCATTGGATCTTCCGGTCTTGTCAGACAATCCCGCAGTCCAAGACAGTCTTAGGGACATTACTATTCTGCATCAACAGGTACATTCTCATCTAAAAGAAGCCCAGGAACGTTCTAAGGACAACGCCGACCGACATAGGTCTCCCGCGCCCGATTATCACCCGGGTATGTTGGTTTGGCTTTCTACCAAGCACCTCTGTATTCCCATGAGAAGTTGTTTGAAACCCAGATACGTAGGTCCTTATCTGATCAAGGATATCATAAACCAGTCTGCAGTTAGACTGGAACTACCGGACAAATGGAAGATCCATCCGGTTTTTCATGTGTCTCTTTTGAAACCCTGTTCTGAGGGGACCGGACTCCCCGTTCGTCCACCTCCGGTCAGGGTACAGGTTGAGGAAGAGTATGAGGTGAAGGCTGTTCTTGCTTCTAAGATTTCCCGAGGTGTTTGGTATTTCCTTATTGACTGGAAGGGTTATGGTCCCGAGGATCGTACCTGGGAGCCTGAATCTAATTTGCATGCTCCAGTTCTTTTGGCTCGGTTTCTGGCCTCTCGGGGGGGAGTGCATCTTTGGGGGAGGATACTGTCAGGAAACCAGCTCCCCGTACCGCCAAACGTTATGCCAAACATGCAAGTCCCGAATCCCCGAGATCTTTGGAGCTGAAGCGTTTCGTCTCCTCACATTTCCAAATCCTCCGACAACGCTGGGGGTTGCCTTGGAAACGCTGGTTGCCTGAACACGTACGTGCACGACTACGGCGTGTGCAATGTTCCCCTCGCGGTCACGTGACTCTGTATAAATCTCCGCCCTGACCATAGAACGCTGCTTCTGAATTTTGTCATTTGGAGCTCTCTTCTTGTTGTTACCTGTTACCTTGAACCACGACCTTGTTTTTGCCCTACGGATTGATATTGGACACCCCTGGCCTCGTACTTGATACTTTGTATTCCTTGACTTAGGAACGAACGACCATTCCTCTTGCCTTACGTTTTTCTGTCTTGTCGCCTCGGAACTCACTTCCTGCACGTCCTGTTACACAGAATCAATCATCTGTTTTTTCTCCGGACCTTTCGCGAGCACGACCTCTCCTCTTCATCCAGAAAGGAACTCTTTTCACTTTTGGGGACTTGTCACACGGAACGCATTCACTTTAGGAACTTGTCACAAGGAACACATTTACTTTGGGAACTTGTCACGGACTTCCATTTCCCTACAGGCGTCCGCGTGCCGGCGGGTACAGGTTTAGGTTGGATTGTCTTTATTTTGGAACCACGCTCCTCGGATGGACTTCCTATTTCTTCTGGGTTTCCACTTCCACTGCTGGAACATTTTCACGGACAAGCACCAAGACTGGTTTCCTGGATATCTGGCCTTCCGCTCTGTCTGACTTGCTATCATTGCCCAGAGGTATCCCACTACGTGAGTACTTTGGTTTGCTCAGTTATTGTTTGCTCTTGTTTGCTTTGTGAACCCAACTCCTGACACTGTGTTCTCTGTCTAGGCGGCTGTGTTCCAACTCACCATAATCTTCCGGGCAATTCCCCTTCCAAACAGTCCTTTGGTACTATTGGGAGTTGCATTGTCAGGAAGATTTTTACGGCTATACTACGCGCTCAACTGAACCCGTCTCGCCACCAGTTCTGCGTGGGTGATTCCTCACAGCCCTGACGGAAACTGGTATTAATGCAGTGTAGTGCTCTGAAAGTCTGGATGCTTACTCGGTGTCTAGTCAAATGGTCGACAGACAAATGGTCAACAGACAAATGGTCGACACAATTCGGTCGACAGGACAAATGATCAAATTTTTTTAAAATTTATATATATATTTTTTAGGTTTTCGTTTAGGGAAAAAAAGGGGTTTTTAGCAAAATAAAGGGTGTTGGGGGGGAACCCCCCCCAAAAAAAAAATGTGAAAAAACACATGTCGACCATTTAGATTCCACCAATTGACCTACAACCTGCTTACTCCAATCCACATTCTGTTTTATGGGTGTCTTGGTTTGGGTCAATGGCCTGAATTCATGTGAGCCTGATTGGTTGATCGCATGCATGAATGCCCTTCTGGGTGATTGGTTGACTGAGCCTGGCTCAGCCTGAGTGAATGATAACAGATGTTTATAACTAAGGTCCCTGCACTCACCAATTTGTTCAGAAGCTGAAGTTGAAACCGAAGTTGATCCCTGTAGTCCAGCTGGAAGAAAATGATTCCAGCTGCTACGCTTCATCGAAATCCAAAGGCTGCTGCGCTGCTCCAAGAACTGATCCAAGAGAGAACCTGGCTAGGGGACCTCTCTCCGAGCTATGAGGGACCATAATGCAACCTGCTGCTTTTCATCAGAAGTACCCTGGAAGCCAGTCCTGTGTGCCTGTCGTCCGTAGAAGGGGTCTTCGTGAATCCAGAAGAGGAGTTCTTGGACACCTTGAGTCGAAGAATTCCAGTGGTGTCATACATAGTCCGTAGGAGCATCTGTGACCGCTGGAAGCCATTTGCAGTGTGGCACCCAGAAGAGGGGTACCCCGGCATAGTGCTGCCTGACATTTGTAGCTGCAGAAGTTCCAAACTGCTGAAGAATACTCCAAGGGACATTCTTGCAACCATCAGTGACCACTTGTTCCCATCAGGGAAGGTACAGGGTCACTGCGTGCAGAAGAAGGTCTGGCAAGGGGCTTCCAGCCACCAGCATCCAACAAAGATGTCCCACTGACTCAGACTTGGTGAAGGCCCGTGGTCCACTCCAGAGGTCGAGTCTAGGTTACCATAAGTCATTCAGAGTCCGTGCTGTGAAGAACTGAAAGTCGAAAAATCGCAAAATCCTGACCAAACGCGTCCTCCGCATGAAGTCATTGAAGTTCCCCAGGGGTATTATCTTCTTCTTCCAAGCCTTCAAGGAGCCAACAGCAAGTTTCACCTTCTTAGCACTTCCACGGCCGGAGTGACAACTGCCCAAAGAAGACCACTGCGAAGACCGTAACTGCTGCCTTTCCAAAGGTACTTGGATCCGTCTTTTCTTCTTGAACTCGACACCCCTACAACTCCTTTCTGCAAAGTGGCTCCAACTCGAGGGGTTCCGTCGAGTTAAACTGAGAAACTGCCACTTTTCCTCTTCCAAAAGGACTGTGATGAGGAAGAGCACCTTACATTCTCAGGAGTCGTCCAGGGGTCCCAGTCTTGTCTTGGATTCTGTTCTCCTGTGATATCTCAGGTACTTTGGGGTGGTAGAACCTTTAAAAAAGAAAGTAGGGTATTATTGAACACTTTTAGACTGGACTGTAAAAGACAAGACAAGTTACTCCCTAATATTTTGATTATAGGTTGCCCAGGAGGAGGGATCCTCACACAGAATTCTTTATTCTAAAGAAACCATTCTGCCACTGTTCACAACTAACCTACTTTTCTTCCCTAATATGGGATACATTACTCACTGTAATTGTATTTCTGGTGCTTGTATCTTCTTAGATTCACATGCTCTGCATAGTCCAACATCTAGTTGTAGTCGCAGAGTATTACAAGATTTCTTTTAGAAAGTCGAGAAATGGACATCAACAGGGCGTGTTAGTAATACTATCCCTAGTGTGACGTGTACTGTACCCACGGTCCTTCATGCGTCGACGTCCCCCAGGTTGTTTGTTTCTGACATGAGGTTGCATGAAGTGTTGTGTGAGTACAGATGTAATAAGGCAGAAGCAGCGATAACCCAGAAAAACATCTATGCGCCTACTACTCGAGTAGGGGAGGAAGGGTGGGCGCATGTGATTCTAAGCAGATACAAGCACGAGAAATACGATTACGGTGAGTAATGTATCCCTTCTGGAGCTTGTGGATCTGCTTAGATCACATGCTCTGCATAGATTAGCAAGCAGTATCTGGAGAAGAAGGTGGGAAGTGAGAAGGTACATCAGCAAAGAGATATTTTAGAACAGCTTGTCTCACCGGTGAATCTGCTTTGCAGTGGCAGTCAATGCAATAATGCTGTGTGAAAGTATGGATGGAACTCCATGTAGTAGCTTTGCAAATGGCATTCAGAGGGACGTATGCAATGAAGGATGAGCTAGCCCCTGTACCTCCGGTAGAGTGAGCCCTGGGAGTGAACGGTAAAACTCTTTTGGATAGGGAATAGCAGAGCTATATGCACTTGACTATTTGGAGATGGCGTTTTTTGATATGTGATCGCCCTCTCTCCCAGGTGCTATGGAAGCAAAGAGTTGGTCTTTTTTCCTTAGAGGTTTAGTTTTGTTCATGTAGTACAAGACCACCCTCCGTATATCAAGAAGATGGAGGCTCCTTTCAGTTGAGTTGGATGGATTTTGAAAGAAGGTCGGAAGTTCTATGGACTGATTAACATAGAACTTCGAGATGAATATAGGTGAAAACCTAGGTTTGTTCTGAGTGCAATCTTGTCCTTGTGGAGTATGAAGAAAAGATCTTGTCTGGACAAAGCCTGTAGCTCACTGACTTGTCTTATAAAGGTGATAGCTAATAGGAATGCAGTTTTATAAGTCAGATGAGCTTTTGAGAGCACAGGTTAAGATGCTAACCTGGAGGAGGGTTGGAAATAAGAGAGTATAGCCTCTTTACCCCCTCCATAAATGCTTTAATGACAGGAACCTTCCACCAGGACACCTTATTTTGTGAAGCAGTGTAAGCTGACAGGGCTGCCAGTTGTACTTTAATAGAGTTGAATACTAGGCCGGAGTCTAGTAGGTAAAGCATGTAATGTAAAATGTTAGCTGGGGAACATTGTGACCTGCACCATATAACACATCTCTTCCTCTTAAAATGCAGTGTCTGGTGTTGGGTGCTCGTGCCTCCTTTAGGAAATCCATACACCTTTGAAGAAGATTCAAATTCAAGAGGCCAAATTCTATGACTTCAGGGGCCATGCTGCCAAGTTCATAGATTGAGGGCGCGTATGGAGGGATGCCCCCTGGTGTTGTGTTAGTATGTAGTACATGCACAGGAGCTTGATTGGATCGCACATCGCCAGTTTGAGCAGATGTGGATACCAAGGTTGTCTCGCCCACATAGGGGCAACCATGATTAGAGTCATTTGTTCCTGGTGCATCGTGTGCACTATTTTGCTAAGGAGTGGTGTCGGGGAGAAAGGCGTAAGCACATTTCCATAACCAGTTCATCCATATGGTGTTCCCCTTGGACCCTGGTTGGGGAAACCTGGATACGAAGTCTGGACATTGTGTGTTTAGGCTTGTGGCAACCAAGTCTAATGGGAGTAGGAGGGGGTGACCCCATTGTGAGAATATTCAGTTTAGGATATCTTTGTCAAGTTGCCACTCATGTTCTTCTGGTAGAGGGTTTCTACTTAGAGTGTCTGGCAGAGAATTGTAGTTCTCCTGGAACATGTTGTGAAATTGGAATCATGTTCTGCCTGCGTGCCCACTTCCATATTTTTTGGGATAGCTTGGAGAGACTTTGAGAGTGAGTGACTTCTTGCTTGTTTATGTAGAACATGGCACTGGTGAATTCTGTGAGGACTTGCACTGTTTGACCTGTAAAATGTTGCTGAAAGGCTTGAAGAGCCATGAGGACTGCCAAAAGTTCCAGGACGTTGATGTGTCTCTGGGCCATAGCACATGTCCACTGACCGTGGGCTGTGTGGTGAAGGAAGTGAGCCCCCCCATATGGTGAGTGAGGCGTCTGTAGTTAGGATCACTTGTGCTGGTGGATCACAGAAGTATTTCCCTTCTAGTAGGTTGTTCCTGGACCACCAACGAAGAGCCAGAACCAGCGTTAGCGAAACAACCACTAGACTGTCCCACTGACCACTTGCCTGAGACCATTGTTTTGCTAGCCATTCCTGCATTGGAAGCGTACGCAGGCACGCGTGTGGAGCCAATTGAATGCATGAGGCTATTATCCCAAGCAAGCGCATTGCTTTCCGTACAGTTATCTGGCGTCCGGTCTTGTAGGAAGGTACTTGCAAAAATATGTTTTGTACTCTCTTGTTTGATGGGAAAGCCAACTGCTCTTTGTCTTTAGATTTGCCCCTCAGAAATTGTTTTATTTGGCTGGGGACTAGACTTAATTTCATTTCGTTGATGGAGAAACCCAGCTTGAAAAGGAGGTCTATTGTCTCGTGTGTGTTGTTTACAGGGGATTCCCCGGTAACTAGCCAGTCATCCAGATAAGGGTATACAGGGAATGACTTTCTGCGCAGGTGTGTTGCTACTACTGCGAGCACCTTTGTGAATACTCTTGGTGCTGAGGTGATGCCGAAGGGGAGTACTTTGAACTGGTAGTGAAACGCAGATATTTACTGTGCGCAGGGAGCATTGAAATATTTCTTAAGCGTGGGCAGGCTAAACCTTTGGGTTTTGACATATTTGTTTGCAGGGTGCAGATCTATTACTGGGCGCATGGAAAGGTCTTTCTTTGGCACAAGGAAGTATGTTGAATAAATACCCTTGTTTCCCTGATTTGCTGGCACGATCTATATGGCATCCTTCTTCAGCAGTGCCTGTACTTCTAACCGCATCCGCTTTTCTTCTTGCGTAATTTTTCTCATTATTGGCGGGTGGTTTTTGTAACAGTTCGATACAATATCAGCCTGCCACGCTTGACAACACCCACTTGTCTGACGTTATCCCCTGCAATGCGTGGGTGAAGTGTGAAATTCAACCTCCTACTGGAGTGGCATAGGAGGGGACTTGCAGCTGTGCGTCATTGTTTGGGAGGGGTAGAGCTTCTCCCAGGTGAGGATCTGCCTCTTCCGCTGGATCTTTTATTTCCTCTTTGAAAACCAGAAGAGGAAGATTGTCCTTGCGATGGGTCCCAAGATGAAGACTGTCAGCCCGAGTGTATCCGGAAGAGCGTTGTGAACCTTGACCCAAAACCTTCTGGAGTTTGAGGAGCCCTGTTGTATGTAGGGCTTGTTTGTTAATGGGCCAAGGGATTTAAGAGTGTCATACTCCTCCTTTGCGCTTTTGAATGTGTCTTCGACAGCTTTACCGAAAAGTACTTTAGGCTCCACCGGCATGTTAAGGAGGGTGGCCTGAGTATCTAGCTTAAAACTAGACTGTCTGAGCTAAGCATGGCGCTTCATGAGCGTGCCTTCTGCGATGATGCGGCCTGCATTATCTGCTGCATCAAAATTATATATGAGGAGACAGTTTGATATCTGCTTGCCCTATGCAATAGTGCTTAACAATTGCGATTTTAGAGGTTCGAGAACTGCTTCAACCTAGTGTTCCAAGTCACCCCACTTGTGACAGCCATAACTAGCCAGAAGTGTAGTGTTGGTAGTGATTCTAGCTTGATATGCTTCTGAGTATGCAACCTTCCTTCCAATACTAATGCCATGGGCAGCCTTAAGCAGCAGTTCATTATATTGTGGTTGGTTGTCTATGGCAGAGTCTGCTACAGGTTGGTCTTGGTTGTCAGGCGACTGGATGACGCAGATGTCGTCATCATCATTATATTTGTCATGACTAAATAGGACCCCTTGTGACCCTGAGAGATCCACATAATATATGTCCTGACAGGGGTCTTGGTAGATGGAGGCCGGGGGACCTAGGCGTGAGTTGCTAGGCTGTGGGTTAAGCCGAGGTTTTTTGACAGGGGGTTGATGTTTTGAAGCCCCTGGTTGTGACACATCTCTAAGGGATGGTAGTTCTTCTGGATGCTTTTCCATAATGTCGTCAAAGCATGACATCCTCTTTAAAATGTTGTTAAACTGTTCAGGGGTATAGTCACATGAAGGTGGGAGCCTGACGTGGTAGGGGTGGCTTGGGAGGGTGCCTGGTCCTTGTGATGAATTGCACCTGAGAGTTTGTCTACAGGGGAAGAAGAATCTAAGGCCAGCATGCTTTTGGAGGACAAAGGCCTTGAGAGTTTCTACTTTTTTGGTGACAGTGTTTACCAGAGTAGCAGGGATGTATTCTTTAATTAATTTTTGCATTTTCAGCATTTGTTTGGGGGACGCTGATGTGCCTTTCACCACCTGTTTTCGGCACGCGAAAGAAGGGCCTTTTTGTGCACAGTGTCCGAACCGACCTTGGGGTCCGTTTTCGGAGGCCTGTCGTGAGGCAAAAGTATAAGCGCTGGTCCAGAGGACAGAGAAGAACTTGAGGCTTTTTCCACAGACACTGCATGGGCCTCGATGCTCAGCGATTTTGTTGAATGTCGGTCATGGGGAATGTTCTTAATGTTTTTGGATATGTGTGTGCTATTGCTGCGCATTGTCATCTCCGTCACAGAGCTGCCGGCCTGTTATTGGGGTCAGGGGCCCGTACATGGGGTTCCACCGAACCCTGCTTGTCTTTGGGGTCACTAAGGACCTGATACTGCCCTCAGTGGAGTCCTCAGTCATGTCGATGGAGGCTTCGGCCTACATTGCGTGGACAGCCCAGTATTTGGAAGACCTCCTCCCCTCTCTCCCTACTGTAAGGACCGAAGTCCGAAGAGGCCAGTGAAGGCCACGTCTGGTCGTGGATTCAGTCAAGTCGTCGACGATGGAGATGTCCGTCGAGAAATTTGTTGACTCTGCAGGAAGAACGAGCAATAGAAAAGTAAAGAGAAGTCTACGAATAAACTTTCAGTTAATCAAAGGCATCAACCTGGAAAGGAATTCCGCAACTTGCGACCGACCACGATGGAGAAAAAGAAACAATCTGGGGGACCTCGACACGTGAAGAACTAGGGGTACAATAAATGTCACACTAGGGATAGTATTACTAACATGCCCTGTCGATGTCTGTTTTTGACATTCGAAAACAAATCTCACAATACTCAGCAACTACTACTAGATGTCAGACCATGCAGAGCATGTGATCTAAGCAGATACACAAGTTCCATAAATGCTGCTATATCTTACTTAAGAATTCACCTGCCTATTTGAAACTGTCTACAGTAGTGCATTTATTACTGAATTTAAGTATTGTGCGGTGCCATCTCGAGTGTATATATTTGCAATTATTTGAATGGAACTGCCTGAGTACAAAGTGTTCCTATTCATATTTCTGTAAATCTTGATGGTTGTAAAGAACTCTGTTATCACATAACATAGTGTGTCGAAACTCCTTTGTGGGTGTTAGGGGAAGCATTGCACTTAAGAACCAGCCTGCAACCCCTCCTGAGAGTTTAAGCCTTGGCTGCTCGTCCAATGTTTTCATATTGAGAGCCTGGCTGTGGTGTTCTGTGCCTTTACCCTACCTTATAGGGTGCAGAAGTACAGATAACCCCTTCAGTCTTTACACCCCTCCTTTCATGGAACCTTCTGAAACATCCAATTGTTTCGGGCCCTTGGTCTTATCTGACCTGACCTTGTGAGAAACCTTTATATGCCAGTTTGGATAGCATGGCCAATGATTTTGCCGTTTGTGAATTAGTTTTCTTCTTAGTGAGTTCTTCATCGGTGGAGGAATGAAAGAGATCAGTGCCCTCAAAAGGCAGATCTAAAATTCTCTCTTGGATGTCAGACGTACACCTGGTGGTATGTATTCAAGCTGAGTGTCTCATGTCTGTACCTACACATAGTCCTCTGCTTGCAGTATCAATGTGTGACACTGAGGCTTCTAGCATGTCTTGTGCTATAATCTTCACCTCTGCCAATTCTGCTTTGAACGCTGCATGGCGGTCTAATGGCAAATCTGGGAGGAATTCACCAATTTCTCTGCAAAGATTTTGGTTTGCTGCAGTAAGCAGGGCATCTGCGTTTACCTGTCTTAGGTGCAACCCTGCAGTGAGAGAGACCTTTTTTTACTAAAGATAAAAGAAGCTTGTCTTCCTTGGAAAGGCAAGCAGCCGCTGATATTGCCGATGGTTTTGAATATAAAGATGCTGTTGCCACCAGAGAGGAATGCAGTTGTGGGTGTGAAGACAAAATAGTCTCTCCATTCAGGTGTCTCAATCTAGCGTCCAAATACTTATTTATAGCCTGAGAACAGAGTGGTTTAACGATTACTTCTAACTCAAAAAATCTCTGTTAATCAATCTACAAACACTTTCAGGTGCTCTTTGCCAAGTCTGTGCTACCAGACTGTGAATCTAGTTTACACCATGGGTGCACAACATACGGCTCGTGGGCCAGTTGCAGCCCGCCATGCCGTTTTGTCCGGCCCACGAGGAACAAAGACTTTCCTAATGGAGGGCGGCCCGCAAGCAGCATCTGCCTCCCTCCATTAGGAAAGTCTTTGTTGTCTTTGGGGCCGGACAAGAAACTGGCCCTCATTGGTTCAGTGCACACGAACCACGCAGCTCCTACAAGCCACGTAGTGCATGTGTGCTGCACCAATGGACTGCCAGACTACGGCTGACGTGGCCAGTAAGGCTTGATGCCGGAAGGTATTTCAGCCTTGTCACGGCCACGCCAGCCGTAGTGCTAGAAGCCTCGCCAGCGTTACAGCACGTTTGGGTAAGTACATGGTGGGGGAGCTGTATGTTTGTGTGTGTGTGTGTGTGTCTGTCACGGGTCCGTCCAGACTGTGTTTTCTGTTTTTGTATGTATGTTGAGATGCAGAGGTGGGGGGGGGGGGGGGTGTCGGGTCTGCCTGAATGTGTTTGTGTGCAAGTGCAGTCTGTGTTGAGATGCAGAGGGGGGTTGTGTGTCGGGTCTGCTTGAATGTGTTTGTGTGCAAGTGCAGTGTGTGTTGAGATGCAGAGGGGGTGTGTGTGTCGGGTCTGCTTGAATGTGTTTGTGTGCAAGTGCAGTGTGTGTTGAGATGCGGAGGGGGTGTGTGTGTCGGGTCTGCCTGAATGTGTTTGTTTGCAAGTGCAGTGTGTGTTGAGATGCGGGGGGGGTGTGTGTCCGGTCTGCCTGAATGTGTTTGTTTGCAAGTGCAGTGTGTGTTGAGATGCGGAGGGGGGTGTGTGTCGGGTCTGCCTGGATGTGTTTGTGTGCAAGTTCAGTGTATGTTGAGATGCGGAGGGGGTGTGTGTGTCAGGTCTGCCTGAATGTGTTTGTGTGCAAGTGCAGTGTGTGTTGAGATGCGGAGTGGGGGTGTGTGTCGGGTCTGCTTGAATGTGTTTGTGTGCAAGTGCAGTGTGTGTTGAGATGCGGAGGGGGGTGTGTGTCGGGTCTGCCTGAATGTGTCTGTGTGCAAGTTCAGTGTATGTTGAGATACGGGGGTAGGGTGTGTGTCGGGTCTGCCCGAATGTGTTTGTGTGCAAGTGCAGTGCATGTTGAGATGTGGGGGTGGGGTGAGTGCCGCGTCTGCCTGAATTTTTTTTGTTGTTGTGTGCATGTTCAGTGTATGTTGAGATGTGGGGGTGGGGGTCCGGGTCTGTATGCTTACATGCTTGTGAGTTTGTTTGGTGAGTTGGGGGGTGGGGGGTTCAGGTCTGTATGGATGTGTGGTGTATGCTTGTGAGTTTGTGTGCTGAGTTGGGGGTGGGGGGGTTGGGTCTGTATGGGTGCATGGTGTATGCTTGTGGGTTTGTGTGCTGAGTTGGGGGTGGGGGGTTCGGGTCTGTATGGGTGCATGGTGTATGCTTGCGGGTTTGTGTGCTGAATTGGGGGTGGGAGGTTCGGGTTTGTATGGGTGCATGGTGTATGCTGGTGGGTTTGTGTGCTGAGTTGGGGGTTGGGGGCTTTGGGTCTGTATAGGTGCATGGTGTATGCTGGTGGGTTTGTGTGCTGAGTTGGGGGTGCGGGGTTCGGGTCTGTATGGGTGCATGGTGTATGCTTGTGGGTTTGTGTGCTGAGTTGGGGTGGGGGGTTCGGGTCTGTATGGGTGCATGGTGTATGCTTGTGGGTTTGTGTGCTGAGTTGGGGGTCAGGGTTCGGGTCTGTATGGGTGCATGGTGTATGCCTGTGGGTTTGTGTGCTGAGTTGGGGGTGGGGGGTTCGGGTCTATGTGGGTGCATGGTGTATGCTTGTGGGTTTGTGTGCTGAGTTGGGGGTGGGGGGTTCGGGTCTGTATGGGTGCATGGTGTCTCTAGGTTTTCCACTACGCGTTACGGGCCAGTACCAGCCCTTCTTCAGGTGGGGATATCAGTACCTTCCTTAATTTGTCTAAAAAGGAAAATTAAACTACAATTAGACTCGTTTTTAGAGGTAGATGATCAATCCGATAAAGATACAAAGTTGTGATGAATTTGTACCGTCTGAACACACATTTGAACTCAGCAGGATTTAGCTGATTAACAAAGGGCAGTTTTGTGTCCTGGTAATTATGACATAATGAGTCAGACTTTGTAACACAGCCGTGAATGGAATCAAGTCAAAAGTGGATGATTGGATGCAAGACTTCTGTTATACGTCTTAGATTAAGTATGGTGTATATTTTTAATGGATAGACTCCACCTTGGCGTACAATCATGTATTGTAATTATTTTCTGAAGGTTGCTCTTATGGTACTATGTGTCTGAATGTAATGCAACATTTTTTCTTAACTACATTTATTAGGCATTGAAACCGCATGACATTCCATGCAGTATGTATTTCTTCACAATTAACATCACCAGAACGTAGGAACTATAGCACTTATGATAAGTGGAATTCATGAGATCGTGCCTTATATTTATGGCAATGCACATGCATGAGTAAGCGCACACACACCCAAGATGGCGGACAGAAAAGGAGAGTAACAGAAGCGTGGTCATTAAAGTAGGCGGTCCAGTTCGGTAAGTTGCTTAGCAACGGTCCGATGCTGCAGCCGTGATTAAGAAGTAACACGGAGTTCCTGAGGCCATGTACGGGTTGCAGGCAGAGGCGGACTTAACGGTCGCCAGGCAAACAAATGGCGAGCGGGCCCCTGTGCTAGGCCCCGCCCCTTCCACACAGCATAGGGCCCTTTCTGCTGTGACGTCAGTCCAGCTCCTAACACGCCTCGGGAAAGGGCGTGGGCCCCTTCACCCTGCCCCCTTTTCTCCTTCTCAGCCCCCCTCCCATGCCCTCACCCTTTCGGATGCTGCAGCATCCAGCAATCCGCTTCCCCTCTGCTCCGTCCCCCCACCCCCAGCGGGCCCGAGTCCGAGCCTGGGGGGCCCGCGAGCCGTCCGCCCTCTGCAGGCGCCCACATGCATGTGTGGACCAGCTGTGTGCCAGCATGCTTTACCAGCTTGAGGAGAAGACCGTGGTCTAGGCCAGGGGTGGGCAATGTATTCACAAAAGAAGCCGAGTCAGCAAATTGTTTTCGGTGTTAGCCGCTTTGGGTCAAATTGACCTTTGACACGGTTTTGCCTGACACAAAAACACATGAAACGATACATTTCCCTTGAGGAAAATGCATGGCATTGCTGATTTCACCCACCGCGCAAAATGGAGAAGAACCTTCATTCTGCGGCCCTGCTGTTGGAATGTCACGTTGACATATTCGTATTTGCTTTCTGTCAGGACCAGCATGGATGCAAGTTTCTTCAGAGGGCAAAAGAGGTGGGGGAGGGGGAGAGAAAAGTCTAAGTGGAGGGGATGAATGTTGGAAAAGGACATGAACCTTAACGGCGCTCTTTGAGCGGCATATTTCGGCCTATTTATTTATTTATGTATGTATGTACGTACGTACGTACGAGCACTTTAATGGGTTTATTACAGGTGGTTTTGGAATGCCACCCATTCATCCTTCCACCCACTTTCCTCACCCTCAGTGTTGGACAAGGCGAGTTCCCTGGTCCTTATGAGGGGAATGGGGAGGTGAAAGGAACGGGGGTGGTTAGGGGTGGGCTGCTAGCACCTATGGGTGCTCTGATTTGCTGCCGTTAGGTGCAATGAGCGGTGAGCCAGGTAGAGTGTTCCCGCCAGCCAGGGCATCATGTTTTGCCTGCAGAGAGCCAGTACCTCTGCACTTCTCCCAGTGAGGGAGAGATGGGCGAGCAGATGTATGGGCCAGCCCGTGAGTGGGTAAATGAACACACGGAGGAGCAGTGAGGTTGTAAACGGACTGGTGAGAATATTGTAAAGGGCTCTGTAATTCCATACTCTACAGTACACCAACCGCTAAACAGATCCGAGGTTTTCACTCTCCAACCCGTGCAGCAAAAGCTTAACACTGTGCAATTCTGCCGTTTTGCAATGCGTGGCTGCAGAAACGCCCGCACAAACAGAATGACATCACTTTTCTGCTACAAGGACGCGTATGTTGTCTAGGTTTAGAATATTTAGCATTGATAGCAAAGCCCGACCCCTAGACACAGGTGCCTGTACATTGATAGCAAAGCCTGCAGTGCTGAGGAGGCCCAGCTGTTTCCAGTTAGTCAGACCCCTAGACACAGGTGCCTGTACATTGATAGCAAAGCCTGCAGTGCTGAGGAGGCCCCGCTGTGTCCAGTTAGTCAGTCCCCTAGACACAGGTGCCTGTACATTGATAGCAAAGCCTGCAGTGCTGAGGAGGCCCCGCTGTGTCCAGTTAGTCAGACCCCTAGACACAGGTGCCTGTACATTGATAGCAAAGCCTGCAGTGCTGAGGAGGCCCCGCTGTGTCCAGTTAGTCAGACCCCTAGGCACAGGTGCCTGTACATTGATAGCAAAGCCTGCAGTGCTGAGGAGGCCCCGCTGTGTCCAGTTAGTCAGACCCCTAGACACAGGTGCCTGTACATTGATAGCAAAGCCTGCAGTGCTGAGGAGGCCCAGCTGTGTCCAGTTAGTCAGACCCCTAGACAGAGGTGCCTGTACATTGATAGCAAAGCCTGCAGTGCTGAGGAGGCCCAGCTGTGTCCAGTTAGTCAGACCCCTAGACAGAGGAGCCTGTACATTGATAGCAAAGCCTGCAGTGCTGAGGAGGCCCAGCTGTTTCCAGTTAGTCAGACCCCTAGACACAGGTGCCTGTACATTGATAGCAAAGCCTGCAGTGCTGAGGAGGCCCAGCTGTGTCCAGTTAGTCAGACCCCTAGACACAGGTGCCTGTACATTGATAGCAAAGCCTGCAGTGCTGAGGAGGCCCCGCTGTTTCCAGTTAGTCAGACCCCTAGACACAGGTGCCTGTACATTGATAGCAAAGCCTGCAGTGGGCCGCAAAGCCTGCAGTGCTGAGGAGGCCCAGCTGTGTCCAGTTAGTCACACCCCCAGGTAAGTGTAATAAAACCAACTTAATAAAAAATAGCTTTTGTCCCAAAAAGTTTGCCCTTGTGCACGTGTGACCACAATTAACTTCGCCCACCCAAAGCTCCGCCTCCATGACCCGCCCACCTAGGGCCCTGTGCCAGGTGCTGCCACAGGGCCCTTTGCCTTAAATCTGCCACTGGTTGCAGGCATCGTTAACAAGGTAAAGATCAGTTTAGAAATCGAATGCGTGTTGAATTCAGTCAATTAGTACAACTAAGGGCGTAAATTAAATGTATATCTGCTTACAGCAAGGGTGTCGCATAAGAAGTATTGAGAATAGACAGCAGCAATACACTGAACGGGCGAAGTACTCGATGCATCAATTCACGCGCCGGTTGGAGTCCGGTCATAACCACGACTACACAAGTCATCTCGAGTGAAATGTGTAAACAGGTATGACTATTTATGTGATTTTAAGAAGCATACCTCACAAAATCCGGGATAGGGGAACTATTCGAGTTAATTTCACCTCATGATTCTTTCACAGAATCAAGAACTCCACGCTGCAGCGATCCAAACCTGAGGACTAGACAGAACCAATTGAAACTGTCTGGCAAGATTCTGTAAACTACAACTAAGTCTCAATGAACTATGTGATCGCAGAGTGGGACCCAGCGCTTTTTTAGCGATGTATCCCGCTCGCGATCACTAAACTTTGTCCATCTTCAGTCTCAGGAAAGAGGTCTCTGAAAATAGTGGCTTATTTTCACAGCTAGGACAGGTGAGGAGAGAGAAAGCAAAAGCACGCTAAGGGGTGAACTTTATGATCCAGTCTACACACGAGTGAGTGTCTTTCACGCCCAACACTCATTCTGTAAAGGTTGGTACCGCGATAGTGCTCTGAATATATAAAAGTGTCAGTAAAAACGAGTCTAATTGTAGTTTAATTTTCCTTTTTAGACAAATTAAGGAAGGTACTGATATCCCCACCAGAAGAAGGGCTGGTACTGGCCCGAAACGCGTAGTGGAAAACCACCTAGAGGCTCATACTTTGAAGATCAAGTTAAAAACAAGATATAAGCATTCATCGACATTGATGAACAGATAAAAGAGTGGTTTACAGACATCACCACCTCACATGAACCTATGAAACCCACAACTTTTCAGCCACTTCCAAGACGAATGCCAGAACGACTAGTCGCCCTTAGTGACAAGACCTCTGCTAAAACTCCTCCTTCCGACTGAGCCTTCTGAAGTGCTGGTACTCAAAGAAAATCTGCTAACCCTTCCAAGCGGCTGTGCAAAGCCTAGGCTGAGTAAGGTGTCTCTTCCTCCTCTTCGTCAGTATTCTGATCTGTAGGAGTATTGTCCCAGGACCTTGTGTCGCTGAAGGGAAATACCTCCTTTACTTGCGTATGTAGGAGTTGAGCCGGTGTCTGAAGCTCGGGTTCACCCTGGGTTTGCAGGAGAGTGGGAGCAGCCTGAATTCGCTGCAGAGGCATTTTTATTGTGGGAGAAGGCAGTGAAGGAGGAAGAGGTGGCGGCATCGGTTGTGGCGTTTAAGGTGAAGGTAGGGGCCGCACCTGATGTAGCACCTGTTTAATGAGATTTTTAAAAGGCCCGTCATTTGCTGCGACGGCATTAACTGCATAAAACTGTCAAAAAGCCATTCCTCACATGCCGCTTGTGCTTGTGGAGAATGTGGGGCCGAAGGTGGCGATGCTGCTGTCAGAGACCAAGTACACACTGGAGTCCTCCCTCTGGTGGTTCACTTGTATGATCCAGTGCCATCAGCATATCTGACAGAATGTGTAGGGTCAGAGGGTTTCCAAGCAATTTGTATCAAAGGCCTGTCAGCTCTTGAATGAGTAGCACACTCTGAGGGTGATCAGACAATAGATGTATTAGACTCATCAGATTGGGGCTCTGGTGTTAACGTTTTTTGTGGTAGACTTAGGGGCAATGCACAGAAGCTAGTTGCTCGGTGTAGAGCCCTGAACTTTAGGCCTTCAACGGCCATCGAGACCTGACTTGGTATTATGACCGACCTCAGCGTTGCCTATGGTAGGCTTTACGCCCTTGTGCAGCTGCCCGGTAGTCTGATCGCATTTCGGCTCCCTCTCAGGCCTGTGCCTGGTAACAGAGCTGTCACACTCCTTGGGCCGATGTCCGGTACTAGAGCCAGCCAGCCCCTTGACTCTTAACCCGGGAGGATCTGTAGATCCCTCTGCGCATGCACCCGCAGCCTTAGATGCCTCAGGTCATGTGTCGGAGCGAGGATCGCGTGGAAGCGTCTCAGCGGAGGAACACCCCGGAAGGGAGTCACCATGCTGAGGTGCATGAGAAAAAATTGACTTACCTCTGGGATGTTCTTTGACTTATGCTGAGTTAACAGATGAAGTTGCCCGGTCTGTAACTGAATGGGATTGGACTGTGACAGATGCAGCAGAACCGAGAACCACACTCCTGAGAGAAAATCTCACTCTGCCTAGATAACCAGTTCTTCAGAGACCTCGGAATAACCGCATTGCACGCGGCGTAAGAATCCCACCTGTGGTCGTGCCCCAGACACTGTAAACCAAGCGAATGGGGATCCAACGTGGGGAAGGATCCCTCGCAGGGTGGGCACCATGTAAAGCCACTATTGACGGAGCAAGGCTCCGAAGCCAGAGGAAAAAACACAGGGGGGAAAAGGCTGCAACGCAGCAACAAATAGCGCTGAGGCACAGCGCAGGTAGTTCCCGTCTGTGCAGAAAATAGGACTGGGGCGAGGTGCCGGTGAGCAGGGTTAGCGGGGTGTGGTTATGCCCACGGCCGCACCTCCGGGCACTCTAAATTAGAAAGGAAAAGCTCATTTTTATGGGCCAAAATGGTTCTGGTACCGTGCCTGTACAGAGATACATGCAGTATGGAGGAAAGGGAATGGGAGGTAGGAGTAATGCACGGATTTCCTGTAATTGCTATAAATAAAGCAAATAAGGATCCTTTAAGCATTGAAGCAAATAAACATACTTAGATCCGGAGTGTATTATACGGCTTAGTTATGCCGAGGACCTGTTAATTCTTGACCGCTCTTTGGCTTACAAAATTCAATGATGGAGCTGGCAGCAGACACACAGAGCAATGACTTAATCAGCACTACAAAAACAAAGTAATGACATTTGGAAAGATCTAGAGGGTCGTATGTTGGCACACTGAAAAATGAAAACGAGTTAGACTCCTGATTCAAATATCTTGGAGTGGTTCTTTGCCAAAGTTCAAATTAAAGGAAAGAAATGCTGCAATACCAATGGGAAATTCCCGGCTGTTTGGAATTGTATTCACTCCAAAGCGGGTAGGTCCTTGGAGGGATTGACAAGAATACATTCGGAGAGTATTGAACAGGGGATTTTCCATGGGTTGGAGTCGGATCTAAATCTTAAGACACAATGGCTGTGCGTGTAGAAGGCAAACTCTGGCGCCCAGTTTTGGGACTTGGACCAGGGGTACGGATCCAGGATCTCCGACTTGAGCTGGGTATTCCTTCATTGAAAGTGCAATTGCCCATTAGGAAGAGTGGCGTTATGCGACAGATGACCCTGTGATGGTCATGGTTGGTAAAAGCATCAGCGGTCATGTAGATAGTTACGATTGCCTGTGCAGATCTAGGAGGGAGCCAGAGAACCTCCATGCAACCATAGAGTGGCAGCCAGAGGAGTATGGAATTTTGAGTTGTATGATTGGTAATCTCAAGAAAAAGGCCTACATATGGGACAGGCGAAGCAATATCGAGTACTCGGCATCAAACTATAGGTATCGTCAATACGTTTCTCAGGCGTTCCCATGACATAAAACACGAAGTTATCTGTGTCTTGTACCGGTTACATGTCTTTTCACCGATAAACCTTTTCACCTAATGTAGATTTATAACACTATTCACCTAAAACCTGTTTACCAAAATTGTGTTGTTTTTTGTTTTATTGGAGAGGGGAGGTCCCCCCAAAACTCAGTTTTCCACCTTTAAAAACACCACAAACATTGACATATCATTTTTTTAAATGTTTATTGGGGGGGGGACCCCCCCCTGTTGCCCCCAAACCCCTGTTTTGAAAATGTAATCCTTTACCCCACCCAAACATATATACATTTTAGATTAACAAAAATTCAGTATAAGATTTTTTCGATGAAATTTGGAAATTGCCTTTGTGACTGTGTGTGAAATTTATTTTTACTGACGCCCTCAATAAATACAAAATAAATAAATACATTAATAAAAAAAACTCCGGCTGTTGTAAATTCTGGATGATGATACATTAGCTTTAAGCAACCCTTCCCTGTGAACACTTGACCCTGAAGCTATTACTACAGTAGCAGTTAACTGAGGCAGCTGTGCTAGCCCTTTCCTGCCAGGCATCATATGGATAGTCAATATATTTTTATTTCGGAACCAACGTTCTATGAAAACACAGCAACACCAGGATCAAATATAATAAAACATGTCATCATTATTACAGGCAGACGAGTCAATATTCCTGACACATCTCCCTGGTTGCATACAAGGATGAAGAACTCACATAGTGAATTGATGTCATGGTGGTAGCTCGTAGTGGGCTAATGATCCATATTGCAGATGTGCAAGAGGCTGAAATGATGCTGTTCCCAAACTGTGCAGCCATGCCTGAGAGGTGGGATTTCAGATTCTCTGATCTACTGCTTATCATGAGGCCAGTCCCCACTGGCAATATGGCATTCAGCAACATCCTACAAAGCAGAGATCACCAGCCCCCCAGGGCAGTGCAGCTCATCCTAGTACAGACATGACACTGGCCTAGCAGACACACTCAGGCATGCATACACAGTGGTTCAGTCAGCTGTAGGCTCCAAACCTACAGCATGGTTACTCCTACACAGCTGGCACGCAACAGCACAGACCATGCAAAACAGACCCTTTGGCCTAGTTTTTAAGCAGTGCCTTATCTGTTTATTCAAGGGCCACCATGGGAGTCCAGAGCTCAGTAAGCTCGCCTAGGTTCTCAGGCCATCCACAGGCAGTCATTGGGACTCATACTCTAATGGGAGAGCCTCCAGGGGGAGAGGACGCCAGCCAGGCTGGATTAAATGCCAGATGGCATGGAAAAAGAGATATATACCATCCAAAGCCAGTCTGCCTTGAGGATGACTCACATGTGAATGAATGGTACTTGAACTCAAATATTGGGCACTTAAGGCCATTACAGGGTAAAACCCGGCTATTTCCCATTTGGGCAGAATTGAATCTTAGTACCTTTTTGTATTTCCTTCCTACCTTCCCATTTGAATTCCACTTCTTTTCATTCCCCACACCAATTCACCTAATCAACACTCCGGTTCCTTCTATCGCCATTTGTCCTAGCTCCCCTCTTGGGTCCTTTTCCTGCTCAACTTGATTCTCCTCAGCCAATCCCCATTATTATAGCCACGCCTCTTAGATCTTCATCGGGGTTCAAGTCATCTGCAAATGGGCGAATCCTTTCCCTTTTCACGCCTTACCAGATCTCTGCCTTTAATCTCCATCTTCGCATCTCCTGTAATCTAGGTGTTCTACTTTATCCTTCCCTCCCATCCCCAACTCATCCCTTCCCTCCATACGTCCCACTACATTCCTTCATCATGATCTCTGCCCTCTTAACAATCCTTCTTTATCTTCGTTGATGATTGCCCTCTATTCCTTCTCCTCTCTTTCCCCCCACAGTGGCTTTCAACTCTCTTACACTCTCTCCAGCCATTGATTCCCCTTCTCTTTCCCCATGGTGGCTTTCTACTCTCTTACACTCACTCCAGCCATTGAGTCCCCTTCTCCTCTCTTTCCCCCGCGGTGGCTTTCCACTCTCTTACACTCTCTCCAGCCATTGATTCCCTTTCTCCTCTCATTCCCCCATGGTGGCTTTCCACTCTCTTACACTCTCTCCAGCCATTGATTCCCCTTCTCTTTCCCCCGGGTGGCTTTCCACTCTCTTACACTCTCTCCAGCCATATAATCCCATTCTCCTCTCATTCCCCCATGGTGGCTTTCCACTCTCTTACACTCTCTCCAGCCATTGATTCCCCTTCTCTTTCCCCCGGGTGGCTTTCCACTCTCTTACACTCACTCCAGCCATTGATTCCCCTTCTCTTTCCCCCGGGTGGCTTTCCACTCTCTTACACTCTCTCCAGTCATTGATTCCCTTTCTCCTCTCATTCCCCCACGGTGGCTTTCCACTCTCTTACACTCTCTCTAGCCATTGATTGCCCTTCTCCTCTCTTTCCCCCCGGGTGGCTTTCCACTCTCTTACACTCTCTCCAGCCATTAATTCCCCTTCTCTTTCCCCCGGGTGGCTTTCCACTCTCTTACACTCTCTCCAGCCATTGATTCCCCTTCTCTTTCCCCCGGGTGGCTTTCCACTCTCTTACACTCTCTCCAGCATTGATCCCCCTTGTCCTCTCTTTCCCCTAGAGTAGCTTTCCACTCTCTTGCACTCTCTCCAGCCATTGATTCCCCTTCTCCTCTCTTTCCCCCACGGTGGCTTTCCACTCTCTTACACTCTCTCCAGCCATTGATTCCCTTTCTCCTCTCTTTCCCCCACGGTGGCTTTCCACTCTCTTACACTCTCTCCAACCATTGATTCCCCTTCTCTTTCCCCCGGGTGGCTTTCCACTCTCTTACACTCACTCCAGCCATTGAGTCCCCTTCTCTTTCCCCCGGGTGGCTTTCCACTCTCTTACACTCTCTCCAGCCATTGATTCCCCCTTCTCTTTCCCCCGGGTGGCTTTCCACTCTCTTACACTCTCTCCAGCCATTGATTCCCCCTTCTCTTTCCCCCGGGTGGCTTTCCACTCTCTTACACTCACTCCAGCCATTGAGTCCCCTTCTCTTTCCCCCGGGTGGCTTTCCACTCTCTTACACTGTCTCCAGCCATTGATTCCCCCTTCTCTTTCCCCTGGGTGGCTTTCCACTCTCTTACACTCACTCCAGCCATTGAGTCCCCTTCTCTTTCCCCCGGGTGGCTTTCCACTCTCTTACACTCTCTCCAGCCATTGATTCCCCTTCTCTTTCCCCCGGGTGGCTTTCCACTCTCTTACACTCTCTCCAGCCATTGATTCCCCTTCTCTTTCCCCCGGGTGGCTTTCCACTCTCTTACACTCTCTCCAGCCATTGATTCCCTTTCTCCTCTCATTCCCCCGCGGTGGCTTTCCACTCTCTTACACTCTCTCCAACCATTGATTCCCCTTCTCTTCCCCCGGGTGGCTTTCCACTCTCTTACACTCACTCCAGCCATTGAGTCCCCTTCTTTTTCCCCCGGGTGGCTTTCCACTCTCTTACACTCTCTCCAGCCATTGATTCCCTTTCTCCTTTCATTCCCCCACGGTGGCTTTCCACTCTCTTACACTCTCTCCAGCCATTGAATCCCCTTCTCTTTCCCCCGGGTGGCTTTCCACTCTCTTACACTCTCTACAGCCATTGATTCCCCTTCTCTTTCCCCCGGGTGGCTTTCCACTCTCTTACACTCACGCCAGCCATTGAGTCCCCTTCTCCTCTCTTTCCCCCGGGGTGGCTTTCCACTCTCTTACACTCTCTCCAGCCATTGATTCCCTTTCTCCTCTCATTCCCCCACGGTGGCTTTCCACTCTCTTACACTCTCTCCAGCCATTGATTCCCTTTCTCCTCTCATTCCCCCATGGTGGCTTTCCACTCTCTTACACTCTCTCCAGCCATTGATTCCCCTTCTCTTTCCCCCGGGTGGCTTTCCACTCTCTTACACTCTCTCCAGCCATTGATTCCCATTCTCCTCTCATTCCCCCGCGGTGGCTTTCCACTCTCTTACACTCTCTCCAGCCATTGATTCCCCTTCTCTTTCCCCCGGGTGGCTTTCCACTCTCTTACACTCTCTCCAGCCATTGATTCCCCTTCTCCTCTCTTTCCCCCTGGGTGGCTTTCCACTCTCTTACACTCTCTCCAGCCATTAATTCCCCTTCTCTTTCCCCCGGGTGGCTTTCCACTCTCTTATACTCTCTCCAGCCATTGATTCCCCTTCTCTTTCCCCCAGGTGGCTTTCCACTCTCTTACACTCTCTCCAGCATTGATCCCCCTTGTCCTCTCTTTCCCCTAGGGTAGCTTTCCACTCTCTTACACTCTCTCCAGCCATTGATTCCCCTTCTCTTTCCCCCGGGTGGCTTTCCACTCTCTTGCACTCTCTCCAGCCATTGATTACCCTTCTCCTCTCTTTCCCCCACGGTGGCTTTCCACTCTCTTACACTCTCTCCAGCCATTGATTCGCTTTCTCCTCTCATTCCCCCACGGTGGCTTTCCACTCTCTTACACTCTCTCCAACCATGGATTCCCCTTCTCTTTCCCCCGGGTGGCTTTCCACTCTCTTACACTCACTCCAGCCATTGAGTCCCCTTCTCTTTCCCCCGGGTGGCTTTCCACTCTCTTACACTCTCTCCAGCCGTTGATTCCCCCTTCTCTTTCCCCCGGGTGGCTTTCCACTCTCTTACACTCACTCCAGCCATTGAGTCCCCTTCTCTTTCCCCCGGGTGGCTTTCCACTCTCTTACACTCTCTCCAGCCATTGATTCCCCCTTCTCTTTCCCCCGGGTGGCTTTCCACTCTCTTACACTCTCTCCAGCCATTGATTCCCCCTTCTCTTTCCCCCGGGTGGCTTTCCACTCTCTTACACTCACTCCAGCCATTGAGTCCCCTTCTCTTTCCCCCGGGTGGCTTTCCACTCTCTTACACTCTCTCCAGCCATTGATTCCCCCTTCTCCTTCCCCCGGGTGGCTTTTGTAGGGGAGGAATGGTCCAAAAGACCCCCCCTCCGTGCCTACATCTCCACCACAGGGTGAGGGCCATGGCTCATCGGGCGTTCCCTCCTACCACCAGGGCCCAGGTGGTGGATGGCTCACCTGCTGAAGACATTGCCCGCACGTATTAAATTTAGCTAGGCCTCAGAAACCATTTTCTGTCTGCTAAAGATGGTGTGAGCTCAGCGCGCTGCAGCGCGGCCCCCTCCTTCAGATAGTTTCAGTCCTCCCTGTCTCCGCAGCACCATGGTAGATCCGCTGCAAGCCCGTTCCCACGAACAAGACGGGCATGATCTAGCGTAATACATTAACATTGTAACAGTTCACCTTCCGCAGTGTATCACTGCTCCCACAATGACCCGGTCAGCAAGGCCTGGGCGATGGGAAGATCTGTAGAATGGTCATCTGCTGAAAGCAGACAGGTACCCAAATATGAATGTAAGAAACCACTTTTAACATATGTATCCTCTCCATACAACCACTCTTACTAAAGAAATTTGTGAAATTGTGCAATTATCGTACATGACACCAGCCGTGAAGGACCCACACCGCTGCAGGGGTGTGCAAATGTTAGAAGCATTCCCGGGGGATTATTCTTCATAAGTATCACTGAAAGCCACACGCCCCGCGGTCCCACGCCACAAATTAACTGATGCTGCTAGGGTACACAAGAAAACGAATGTAACCATACCACGGGCACATGTGAAGAGTGTGTGAGAATGCACTCGTCACACGTGTATGTCTAAGCCCCTCACGTGCCACCTCCGCCACGTACAGTGGCGAGTTACTTTCTATGTACTCCACCAACCCCCAATACTACCTCACTTACTGCAAATGTATATGCATATAACTAAATACTGTAGTTGTTAAAACATAGTGTACGGATAAGGTGCTCAGACTGAGTATAATCGAAACACATCCAGCAAAGTTTAAATGCATGTTTCAAAATGATTTTGAATAAGTATTATAGAGTGTTCAAATGTTTGTGATGTTTTTACCTAAAATCGGCAACACACGAGGGAGACACCTTTGTGAAATGAATGCAAGGCCGTTCCCCTCCCACCCTGTGAAGGCTGCCAAGACATGAGAGCAGAGGCCCGCGCTGCGCTACTCTGCCTCCCCCAACCAGACTGGAGCCGCTTCAAAGATTTGGAGCCCCCTCTGCGGCACCCAAGGCCACGGCCCGCCACCTGCATTATTTACAGCACGGCAGTAAACCTCTGCCTGAACACACACTTCTAAAGGCACCCCCTCGTAAACCCCATAGCCCACCGGATCATCTTAGACTTATGGCCCTGTGCAATCAGGACACCCAACACTTTGACAACACACAGCGGAACATCCATAACAACTTCTAACAAGGCAGAAAGACCTGTACCGCCCGTCCCAGGCCCTGGAGCTTAGCCCCTCGACCTATAGCCCCGGTCAACAGGACACTGGTAACCATGTCCTGACGTATTACCTCCAGACCCCTCACAAGGTACATTCCTCCTGTGTTGCATTAACCTGTAGAATAATCTATTGGAAGATTTACTAAAGAAGATAACATTGAAATGACTGAATGACTGCGGTGTGCATGGCCTAGGGCAAATAAGTCAGGAAAAGACATTCATCTCTGACACTGGCCGCAATGGCACAACAACACCGCCCGGATGAACTCTGCCAACCTGCCAGGCCCTGCCCAACCCACGAGGCTGCCCCGTGACGTTCTCCAGCCACGGCCAACCACATCGCAGCAGCACCTATAGTTAGTCGTCGCCACCCAATCCCATTGAACTTGTGCCCCCTATAGTGTGTAGGTTTTGATGACGTTTTTTGTAAATATATACGCCTGTCTTTGCTATTGTCAGACAGAGCGCTCTCGGAGTTTGCAGAGTTCTTTGCATGCCGTATTCTCATTGATAAACTCCCATTTAAGCTCACCCGCACTCTGTCTTGGCCTTATTCCCGATTTGGGAGAGTCCTTCATTGTCTCTCATTGCGGGGAGGATCGTGCTGGCTGGGGACGCGTGCCTTCAGTGGTGACCCCGAAAGCGTGATCATTATTATTATCATTTTCCTAACATTACCGTCCCCTTTTGGCACGAGAATCTCCGGTCGAAAAGGGATATGCACGGTGAGCCGGCTCCGGGAGGCTGCCCGCCAACGGCGACCGGTACACTAAGAAGTGCGCACTCAATAGAGAAAGGGTACGGGATCCCAGTTGAAAAATCCCCTTTGAGTACCGCTCGCCGGAGCCGGGGCTGACTGTTGAGCTGACGGCAACACTGCCTGGACGGACCCAGTTTCAGAGACTATCGGTTCAAGAAGGGCACGTGAGTATTGAGTGCGAGCGATTGTAAAGGGAGTGGGGGAAGAAGTGTAGGACAGGGAACGAAGAGGGGGTACGCAGATCTACTAAGGATCATCCTAAAATTTTCGTTGCTTTTTCTTTGCATATGGCCATTAGGATTAAGAGGTGAATAAGAGATAAAAGTGACGGGAACCTAGCTCCGAAAGGGGGTGGAAGGCGGCGCCGCATAGTGCTATCTTGACTAGTACTGGGAATATATGAGGAAGTGGAATATAAGATAAAAGTGTTCAGCAAAAGGGGGCACTGAGAATATATTAGTGACCGCTATTACTTCTTTCTTTTCTTTTTCTTTAGGGTTAGGGGGAAAATAAACAGTGAGATTAACGCAGACTTAAGGAGAAAGTAAGAGTCCTACTAGAAAAGGGAAGAGCAGACCTATATATATATATATATATACGCATCCATAGATCCAAGTAAGACGGACAGGGACAGCCGGCTAGGGAGGAAAGGGAGGACGGCGTGAATTGTGAATAGAGTGTTACCAAGAGGTGTGTGCACCTCGCATGTGTCAGAAGACAATTTGATGTTGTGAATGTGTAAAACGGTTATAAATGTATAGTAGTTAAATGGTCATGGTAAGTGTGACCGGATAAAACTTTTTGAAGACAACGTTGATACAGTGAAGTGAGTGGGTACCTTTTTGATTTCCGGGTTGATGATGTCAAAATAAATGATGGGTTGCTCTTGCATGTGCCCCCCAAAGAGAATATAGTAGAAACTGTGTACAGCCAGTTTTGTATTGTGCAGGCAGGGGGGGGGGAGAGCCCAAAGGAGCCCAATATTGAATGCGGAGTAGAAAACGAAAAATAATATTGATAATACATTTACATTATAGTTGCAGACACACAGAGACACACAAGCACTAGGAGGGCGCAGAGATGGGGGCTGAAACACCCCTATCACATATTTGTAAGAATCTCCCAGGCTACGCGGAGCGGATTAAGAAATATCACGACCAATGGATAACCGAGTTGAAGGGAGAGGGGTTACCCCAGATATGGCCCGAGGGAGGGTCGTTTGATAAAAGTGTTCTGGATATGGTGGTCACATGCATTTTCTTGAAGTACAAAGGAAAGCAGTTGCAAAATAGGAGGGAAATATTAGATCTTTGGAGGTTATTTGAAGAGATACCACCGCCTAAAACACCAGTATTAAATCCTGATCTCCCGTCCACCACAGACAACCCACTAATGATACAGAAAGATGTTAAAGAATTGTCAAGTGTAGCGCCACCAGTAGAGGTAATAAGTTTGTACCCGATATTAAACAAGCCTGTGCCCGCAGAAGGATACAGTGACCCCACATATGTGCCTCCCCCGACAGCTACTACACCCCACGGCACCCCCACCATATGAAAGTACGAGAGAGCGAGGCCAGGCGAGTACACAAAGGGTGGACATAGAGAAACTCACAGATGATTTACAGTCAAGACTCTCAATAGCAAAAGATGAGCTCTCGAGGATAAAAGACATGTGTGGACAAACAGCCCTTAATACGGCTAGATCAGGGCGCACGTCTAGAGCGCCAGGTGAAAATAGAAAGCCTGAAGAGGGGTGGAAAAAAGGTGAGATACTGTTCAGAATTGAAGAAGAACCGACACGAATAATTGAAATAGGGACACGAGAAGGAGATACTGACAATGAAGAAAGGCCTATGGGGGACAGAGAGGAATTACTATGTGACATAAGGGACGAGTTAGAAGAAAGCGACAGGTTGAGCATGGCAATGGGAGGGAGAAGCGAAGGGGGGGATGGTACGTGTTCAATGAGAACACTGGATGATGAGTGGACGGGGCGATTAAGGAACAGAGTGGGGAAAATGGCATCACTGGGAACCTCAGCAGCAAGAACGGGCGCAGAGGCAACGACAAAAGGAAGGCTACAGCTCCCATTGATACATAGGGGAGGAGGGAGGCCTAACTACATCCCATGGGCTCAGATGGATAAAGCCAATTTATTAAAGCTATTGCCCCAGTTATCAGGAGGGGCAAGTAAGTGGATATACGCCTTTGAGAAACACACTGCCGGGGTACCCCTAGCTATAGGAGATGTGAAGAGTTTGCTCGTATCAGCAGTGGGCGATCAGGCTGAAAGAGTATGGGTTAAAGCCGGTTTCCCGGGAGTAACATTAGACTGTGACCGCCATGATGGGGCCTCCTTTAACACAGTGCGAGCCAGGGTGTGGGATGCCTTACGCGAAACATTCCCAGATACACCGGACTTACAGTCAGTGATGCAGTGTACAATGAATGACGGGGAGGAGGCTATGGATTACATTTTTCGGGTCCAAGAGATGTGGAGAGCAGAAACGGGCACGCCCTGGTATCAATCGACATCTTTATTTTACTTCATTATAAAGAGAGGGCTCCCAAAGGAAGTGCAGAAGGCGCTCGACAAGATAGCAGGTATTGAAGCAAAGGGATGGCCAGAGATTCAGAGTATAATAGTACACCATTGTAAACGAATCAAGGAGAGGGAGAAGGAGGTGGCGCAGAAAAGATTGGCAGACGAGGCGAAGTTAGTACAGACAAAGTTGGTGAAGGTTGCAGCAGCAGTAGCCGCGCTCCCACACAGCAGGGAGGGAGATGATGAGGAGGAGGGGCTGATAGCACTACAAGGAAGGGTGGCAACTAATTGGGCGGGAATAGGACAGCGGCAGTGGAATGAGCAGGCGCAAGGCAGAGGTCCGCAGTGGCAAGAGTGGACCCCTCGAGGGGGACGAGGTGGGTACAGGGGCCGAAGAGGAGGTGGATCAGGGTACGGGGGAATGGGAGGAAATGGATGGCAAGGTCCTAGAGGTGCGCAAGGAAGTTGCTGGAACTGCGGGAAATGGGGGCATTACTCTAGAGAGTGCAGAAGCAGACCCAACAACGGGTTCCAAGAGGTAGAACAATATGGCCATCCCCACCCGGGAAGCCCATATGGTCTCCCAATGGGACAACAGCAACTAAGAAACCCAGGCCAAGGTAATGCTGGCCAGCAACAGGGACCCCAGTATAGAACACAGAACCACCCACAAAACAATGACATTATGCAATACACGCCAGGTAACCCTTTCGCGACAACAGCAAACGGGGCCCCTGCACCAGTACCTTACAACGGCATGTCAGTGATTTCAGGAAGTGTCTTTAATGATGGGGGGGCGATGAGACACCCCGCATAGGGCAGCCCACAGAGAACACTTGCGTGTCCGGTTCTATCTACCACCTACAATGCAGCAGAGGAACCATTGGTAGGGGCGCAGATAGGAGACAAGCAGTTCATATTCATGGTTGATTCGGGAGCGGAGAAATCATGTATCAGAGAGGGCCGGTTCCCGTTATCCAACCGGAAGTTAGAGACGCAGGGGTTCTCTGGGGCTGTAATTGAAGTTCCTTACACAGAAGCTTTGGATGTAACAGTGGGGGGTAAAACTGTGAAGGCACCCTTACTGCATTACGAACATTCCCCAATAAATTTGTTAGGGAGGGATCTCCTGAGTAAACTTAACATGACCATATCATTTACCGAGAGAGGAATAGTGTGTTCTACACCCGGGATATGCCCCTTGCGTGCGATGTTGGTAGTGCAAGCCTACACAACCACACAGGAAATACGAGGGCTGCCACAAAATGAGGAAATGTTTATTGAAGGGCTAAAGACTTTGGCCCTCATAATTCCAGAACTAAGAAGAATGGACTGGAGGATTCCAGCGGAGTTCCTCTTCCGCCCCATAGTGTGTCCCAACGCAGCACCAGAATCAGTGGTATCATTGGACTTGCACGCTGTACAGGTATCAGCGAAAAGGATTGCTGTGATTGGAGTGGACAGGGAAGGATGTGAGTGGCGCACAGTCCTGTGTACAAACGCCAACATCGCCCTACGAGAGGTAACAGATGAGGATCTATTTTCAGACACAGAAGTGGATGGTGAGATAGTGATGGAAATAGCGATGCCCTGTGACATCTTGATTCAAGCCAGGGAAACCCCCGTCCAATTGATGGCAGTGGTAGGAGCACCGCCGTCCTTTTTTGATGATGACATGAGGCTCGTACCAAACAATTTATGGACAACAGGCCCCCATGATGTAGGGCTGTTGCACGGAGTACAACCTGTGGTAATAAAACTAAAGCAAGGAGCAATTTTACCCCGAGTTAAACAGTATCCATTGTCCCGTGAAGCTGACGAAGGGATAAAATAAACAATAAATGCACTACTAGCACAAGGGATAATAGTGCCTTCAAACTCCCCATGTAACACATGTATTTACCCAATCAAAAAAGCGAAAGGAGGGTCTTGGAGGATGATACAGGACTTACGCCCCCTCAATGATGTAATTCAGAAAGAGTTCCCTCTAGTCCCGAACCCTGCATCAATACTATGCAGCATCCCGAAAGTGGCATCACATTTCACAGTAGTAGACTTGAAAAACGCATTTTTCTCAATACCACTTGCTAAAGAGAGTAGATACCTCACAGCATTCACACTGGGGGGTAAGAGATATGAACACTGCAGACTACCACAAGGATACTGTGAGAGCCCGAGTATATTCAACCGCATATTGCATGAAGACTTGGGAAACATCAGTTGAGAGTACGATTATTCAGTACGTAGACGATTTATTAGTGTGTGCACATGACGAGGTAACATGCAGAAAGGATTCAACAACGCTCTTGACCCTACTGGCAAACAAGGGGTACAAGGTAGACAAGGAGAAGTTACAGTACTGCCTGACAGAGGTCTTATACTTGGGACAGCTCATATCAAAAGATGGAAAAAGAATAATTCCCGACAGGGTAGAAGCAATAAGATCAGTAGGAGAACCCACAGCAGTGAAAGACATGCAGAAATTCTTGGGGATGTGCAACTATTGCCGAGCATGGATATTAGATTATGCAGCATACACGAGGCCCCTCCTACAAGCACTCAAGGAAGCACAACAGGAGAATAAAAAAATAGAATGGTCAGAAGAAATGAGCACATCATTTCAATCATTAAAAGAGCTAATTTCAAGCCCTCCAGTGCTAGCAAACCCTGATTATGGACGCGAATTTTACCTATTTTCACACTGCAAGGGAACACTCATGACAGCTGTACTGACACAAAAGACGTCCTTAGGACACAAGCCATTGGCTTACTATAGTGGTACTTTGGATGCCGTGATGCAAGGCCATGTCGCGTACGAGCAATCACTCGCTGCAGCAGCGTTCGCGATTGAGAAAAGTGCCACAGTAGTAATGGGTTGCCCTGTGACATTGTTTGTGGAACATTCATTATTTGCAATACTTGAGAGATCAAAAAGCACACTGACCACACAGCGAGCGACAGCCTACGAGATTATATTGTCTAGCGCCAACATCCATATAGTGAGATGCAAGACAGTGAACCCCGCCACATTCATTACAGAAGCATGCACACTAGAGGACATGCAGAACCATGATTGCGCAACCTATACAGGAGAAAGAGGGGAGGACACAGTTGTGTGTGAGAACGCTCTAAGCGAGGGGGAAGTGTACTTTGTGGATGGGTCTGCATCAATTGACGTGGACACGGGAGAAAAACACGTTGGCATGGCAGTAGTGAGGTTAGAAGACGGTGAGTATGAAACACTAGTACAATACCGCCTCCCATCACATTACTCTGCACAGGCAGCAGAACTGATTGCACTCATAGAAGCACTACATGCAGCAAAGGGTTGTGCAGTGACAATATACACAGACTCAGCTTACATGACGACGACAGTACATGGAGGTCTAGCAAGATGGGGGCGTAGGGGATTTCGACGGGCAGACGGAACACCAGTACAGCATGCAGAATTGTTGAAAGAGTTAATTGAGGCCCTACAAAACCCTACTGCAGTAGCAATAGTAAAGTGCCAAGCACATACATCCAACACAGACGTTGTGTCTTTGGGAAACGCGGCAGCGGACGCTGCCGCCAAGGAGGCTTCCTATTTTCAAAAATATGATGCAGGTGAGTACATGCTTCAGCATAAGAGAAACGAAGAGCCCTTAGAAGGGTACAACATAATGCCCATATCACAAATACTAGAATTGCAGGAAGGAGCTAGTGCAGAGGAAAAATTGATGTGGACAAAACGGGGGTGCAGCAAGTCGGGAACAGACCTGCTGTGGCGGCAAAATAACTCAGGGAAGGTGGTAATGCCAATACAGTTACTAGAAATTGCATTTCAACAGCTACACTTCCCCGCACATAATACCAAACAGCACATTGCAGCAGAAATACAGGAAGAATGGTTCGTGCCCTGTCTCCAGGAGCACGTATCTCGATTAGCAATGGAATGCACAACATGTCAGATCTACAATTCAGGAATGACACTAGGCACACTCCGGGGAACAATTCCTAAACCCACTGGCCCATTCAGAGAACTGCATATAGATTACGCAGACATGGGGGAAAGGTGTAATGGCGCACGGTACATGATCGTGGTTGTGTGCCCATTCTCACGGTGGGTGGAAGCTGGACCATGTGCACGGCCTGATGCCAAAAGCGCCGCCAAGTTCCTAGTGAGGGAAATATTCCCGCGCTGGGGAATTTGTGACGTGATTCTCTCAGACAATGGTACTCATTTTGTAAATGAACTTTTCAAGGAAGTAACTGCATTATTGGGAATAAAACACAAATTGTGTTCGATTTATCATCCTCAAAGTAATGGCATAGTGGAAAAGATGAACGGACTACTAAAGGGCAGGCTATCAAAACTCTGCTTTTCACTTAAAAAGAACTGGATCTACTGTCTGCCCCTTGCGCTATTTGAATTGAGAAATCAGCCAAGTAAAGACCACCATTTGTCCCCGCACAAAATCGTGACTGGGAGACGAATGCACACAGCACACTTCCCGCTGCGCGAACACTCAGATGCACACAGAAGCGTTGCGATATTAGGAGAAGAATTCACGGACTATTTGAAAAAACTAACAAGGGCAGCGCGCGTAATATCACGGCAGCTCTCCCCACCCTTCACTAGAGAGGAGGGAAACATAACAGGGTCTGTCACAGAACCTGAGCAGCAGCTACAGCTAATGCCAGGTGAACTAATCTATGTCAGGAGTTTTGTGCGTCGATGGAATGCACCACGGTTCCACGGCCCATACGAGGTAGTGTTCTGCACGCCCACAGCTGTAAAAGTGAAGGGCTTGCGGTACTGGATACACTTGACAGATGTGCGAAGAGCTTATAATAATGTGCAAGAGGAGGCAGATGAGGAGGCACAGACAACAGCAACCAATTTAACTGAACAAAATGTCTGAACATCGACTTGTGTGTGAGTGCGTCAGCAATGAACACGAATGGGAAAGTGACTGATGAAGTATTGTTGCATTTTCTTGAATATTTGTTTTTATTGTTGTGTTTATTTGCATTTTCTTGATTGTTTGTTTTTTTGTTGTGTTTATCTCATTATGTGATTGATGAAATGATCAAATTATAACTTGTTAACACCCTTGTCTGTGAATTCCCCTCCCTACAACCCTACCCACCTCCATTTCCCGTCAACATATAACGGCCCTAATGGTGCCAACAAAATGTTTACATGCATGCACTTAATGCACTTTTATATCTCAAACAGGAACTACCATGGCATCTAACAGGCAGCCTGCAACGGATAGAATTAGCAGAATGAGAGAATTATTAAATGAGAGATGTAGATATTCGTATGAGTGCAGACTGTCTGTGTGTATTACGATGTTTTTTATGCTAATGTTTGGCCTGGTTACATATTGGTTTATCGCGTTCATCTCTATCGAGATGAACGAGGGGGGAGGGATTAACAGCACTGGGATTAACAGCACCACTGGGACCAATGTAACTACAAGTGTCAATACGAGAGAAGGTGATTTTCTGGTATGGGATGGAACTAAACTTGTATGGGGTTATCACACCACACCACCCAATGCTGCCATATCAGAGAAGAAAGAGCCACAGGGTGGAATGCAAAACAACACAGTGTCTCCACCAGTGATGTATAGGTATAATGCTCGCAGCTTAAATGACCGAAATCCGTCTGCAATATCGTGGTTGTATGATACCCTCACCAGTCAACCTGCCCCCGTCTTAAAAAACCTGCAAGATAAACTCAGGGACGAAAAGGAAAAGATGATAGCAGCACACGAAATTTTATACGATGAATGGGCCGCGGGAGGCGGGAATGAGAAAGGGGGGGTCTATTTTATCCTTCGCCCAGGGAGTTGGGAAGTACATGAGGAACAAGAACAACAGACGGAGGAGGGAAGCAGGGAGGAGTAAGTATGATGAGTACTATGGGCTAGGTTTAGATAAGATGGAAGACCCACGACACCCCCACCAAACAAATAAATGGTATGCGGATATGAGTGCTACAGCTAAGCAAACAACAAATGAGAGCTGCTATGTCTGCTCCCTCATTCCTCACGCTTCAGGTACACCAAAAGTATTGCTACCCAAAGAGTTGCCAATTATAGATGCCCAATGTCTCCTTCATCTCACGTTATGCAGGATTAAGAACACCTTCCAGGCACACAAAGTTACTTTTCAAATGCTGCAGAACGAGAAAACGTGCTATCCAAAGACGGCAGGGGTGATATGTTTGAAAGAACCGTTTTTTGCAATACAAGGGACACTTTTTTCTGATAACAAGTGGAAGGATGAAAAAGTAATGTGCAAGGCGGAAGCACTGAGAGGTGTGGCACCAGAGAAATTGCAGTGGATAGAAGAAACATGCACACCAGTATGGAAAGAACACATTTCAAAACTAACTTGGGTAACCGCCATCGAAAAACCTTTCAAACTACAGAGCCAAATAGACTATGAACTGTGTTTCAAAGGGGAGGGGAAGACCTCCATGGGAACAAACAAGAACTGTAACAAGACCCTCACCATCCCAGATCTGAGAAAAGGGACAGCGGCCCTTATGGACACGTACTGGGTATGCGGCAACCAGGCATACCTACATCTCCCCCCGTCGTGGAGTGGCAGCTGCTCAATGGCCACTCTACACTCAGCCCTAATGGTAATACCAGAAAGCCACATTGACGGGAACAACAAGACACCGGAACGCCGGCAACAGAGTGCAACCCAGCCAACTGCGAAGTCGCAAATGTACGTCCTATCTTCTGGAAGCAAGGGAGAAGTGCTCACCCGTAACAGACGTGCGTCAAACTACATATCAAAGGAATCCTCAGAACTATTGGCCCAGATCCCAGATAGATATCGATTATTCAGCTCAGCAGAAACATTCTTTGCCTCACTGGTCTCAAGTGTCCAAGCAAGAGCAAATGCAAAATGGCTCCAGATAACACGCTGGGAACTGATTCAGCTGGCGAACGACACTGAAGAAGGGTTTAACGTAATCAAAGTGGAACTAAGGGCTTTGCGACTGATGACCATGCAAAACAGGTATGTCCTGGACCTGTTGACGGCGATGGATGGAGGTGTTTGCCGAAAAATCGGAAGTGCCTGCTGCACTTTCGTACCTTCCGAAGACGCAGAAAATGGTTCCCTGTCCCATGTGATCGAAGCAGTCCACAACCTGGGAGAAAAAATGAAAATAGAAGGCGGAGCAGAAGAGAGTACATGGTTCGATAACATCTTCTCCTGGGTCCCCTCATGGCTTGGAACAACTGTGAAGTTTTTGATGCCAGCTGTGGTGTTCCTCCTTTTAATTTTCTGCCTGTGCCAGGTGGGCCTTCGATGTTGTGCTAACGCAGTACCTAATGGTGCAATGATGATGGTGACAATGGGCAACACCCGTGGGACAATACAAAACATGCAGGAAGTACAGGTCCAAACAGGAACAGATGACACACCAAGATATCAGCTAGTGCCTATCTATCACGACAAAGATATCATAGATAAAGCATGGCACACTACCATTAGAGAGCCCCGTGTATTAGAATGGTACCAGGAGGTGTGGGTAGATTTGGCGGGAGATGGCGGATGTATATACCTGACTTGTACCCCAGATGAATATGCCAGAAGAGGGGAAAGCTTACGGGGGGTGTGCAGAGCATGGATGCCCATAAAAGGCACACCTGCATGGGACGAGGCAGTGATGGACGAAGTGGAGTGTAGAAGGTTGGAGGAGTTAAAGTATTTGTTACTTAAGTAACGAAAGGGGGGAAATGTAGGGGAGGAATGGTCCAAAAGACCCCCCCTCCGTGCCTACATCTCCACCCCGGGTGAGGGCCATGGCTCATCGGGCGTTCCCTCCTACCACCAGGGCCCAGGTGGTGGATGGCTCACCTGCTAAAGACATTGCCCGCACGTATTAAATTTAGCTAGGCCTCAGAAACCATTTTCTGTCTGCTAAAGATGGTGTGAGCTCAGCGCGCTGCAGCGCGACCCCTTCCTTCAGATAGTTTCAGTCCTCCCTGTCTCCGCAGCACCATGGTAGATCCGCTGCAAGCCCGTTCCCACGAACAAGACGGGCATGATCTAGTGTAATACATTAACATTGTAACAGTTCACCTTCCGCAGTGTATCACTGCTCCCACAATGACCCGGTCAGCAAGGCCTGGGCGATGGGAAGATCTGTAGAATGGTCATCTGCTGGAAGCAGACAGGTACCCAAATATGAATGTAAGAAACCACTTTTAACATATGTATCCTCTCCATACAACCACTCTTACTAAAGAAATTTGTGAAATTGTGCAATTATCGTACATGACACCAGCCGTGAAGGACCCACACCCCTGCAGGGGTGTGCAAATGTTAGAAGCATTCCCGGGGGATTATTCTTCATAAGTATCACTGAAAGCCACACGCCCCGCGGTCCCACGCCACAAATTAACTGATGCTGCTAGGGTACACAAGAAAACGAATGTAACCATACCACGGGCACATGTGAAGAGTGTGTGAGAATGCACTCGTCACACGTGTATGTCTAAGCCCCTCACGTGCCACCTCCGCCACGTACAGTGGCGAGTTACTTTCTATGTACTCCACCAACCCCCAATACTACCTCACTTACTGCAAATGTATATGCATATAACTAAATACTGTAGTTGTTAAAACATAGTGTACGGATAAGGTGCTCAGACTGAGTATAATCGAAACACATCCAGCAAAGTTTAAATGCATGTTTCAAAATGATTTTGAATAAGTATTATAGAGTGTTCAAATGTTTGTGATGTTTTTACCTAAAATCGGCAACACACGAGGGAGACACCTTTGTGAAATGAATGCAAGGCCGTTCCCCTCCCACCCTGTGAAGGCTGCCAAGACATGAGAGCAGAGGCCCGCGCTGCGCTACTCTGCCTCCCCCAACCAGACTGGAGCCGCTTCAAAGATTTGGAGCCCCCTCTGCGGCACCCAAGGCCACGGCCCGCCACCTGCATTATTTACAGCACGGCAGTAAACCTCTGCCTGAACACACACTTCTAAAGGCACCCCCTCGTAAACCCCATAGCCCACCGGATCATCTTAGACTTATGGCCCTGTGCAATCAGGATACCCAACACTTTGACAACACACAGCGGAACATCCATAACAACTTCTAACAAGGCAGAAAGACCTGTACCGCCCGTCCCAGGCCCTGGAGCTTAGCCCCTCGACCTATAGCCCCGGTCAACAGGACACTGGTAACCATGTCCTGACGTATTACCTCCAGACCCCTCCTGTGTTGCATTAACCTGTAGAATAACCTATTGGAAGATTTACTAAAGAGGATAATATTGAAATGACTGAATGACTGCGGTGTGCATGGCCTAGGGCAAATAAGTCAGGAAAAGACATTCATCTCTGACACTGGCCGCAATGGCACAACAACACCGCCCGGATGAACTCTGCCAACCTGCCAGGCCCTGCCCAACCCACGAGGCTGCCCAGTGACGGTCTCCAGCCACGGCCAACCACATCGCAGCAGCACCTATAGTTAGTCGTCGCCACCCAATCCCATTGAACTTGTGCCCCCTATAGTGTGTAGGTTTTTATGACGTTTTTTGTAAATATATACGCCTGTCTTTGCTATTGTCAGACAGAGCGCTCTCGGATTTTGCAGAGTTCTTTGCATGCCGTATTCTCATTGATAAACTCCCATTTAAGCTCACCCGCACTCTGTCTTGGCCTTATTCCCGATTTGGGAGAGTCCTTCATTGTCTCTCATTGCGGGGAGGATCGTGCTGGCTGGGGACGCGTGCCTTCACTTTCCACTCTCTTACACTCACTCCAGCCATTGAGTCCCCTTCTCTTTCCCCCGGGTGGCTTTCCACTCTCTTACACTCTCTCCAGCCATTGATTCCCCCTTCTCTTTCCCCCGGGTGGCTTTCCACTCTCTTACACTCTCTCCAGCCATTGATTCCCCCTTCTCTTTCCCCCGGGTGGCTTTCCACTCTCTCACACTCACTCCAGCCATTGAGTCCCCTTCTCTTTCCCCCGGGTGGCTTTCCACTCTCTTACACTCTCTCCAGCCATTGATTCCCCCTTCTCTTTCCCCTGGGTGGCTTTCCACTCTCTTACACTCACTCCAGCCATTGAGTCCCCTTCTCTTTCCCCCGGGTGGCTTTCCACACTCTTACACTCTCTCCAGCCCTTGATTCCCCTTCTCTTCCCCCGGGTGGCTTTCCACTCTCTTACACTCTCTCCAGCCATTGATTCCCCTTCTCTTTCCCCATGGTGGCTTTCCACTCTCTTACACTCTCTCCAGCCATTGAGTCCCCTCCTCCTCTCTTTCCCCCGCGGTGGCTTTCCACTCTCTTACACTCTCTCCAGCCATTGATTCCCCTTCTCTTTCCCCATGGTGGCTTTCCACTCTCTTACACTCTCTCCAGCCATTGAGTCCCCTCCTCCTCTCTTTCCCCCGCGGTGGCTTTCCACTCTCTTACACTCTCTCCAGCCATTGAGTCCCCTCCTCCTCTCATTCCCCCGCGGTGGCTTTCCACTCTCTTACACTCACTCCAGCCATTGATTCCCCTTCTCTTTCCCCCAGGTGGCTTTCCACTCTCTTACACTCTCTCCAGCCATTGATTCCCCTTCTCTTTCCCCATGGTGGCTTTCCACTCTCTTGCACTCTCTCCAGCACTGATTCCCTTTTTCCTCTCATTCCCCCACGGTGGCTTTCCACTCTCTTACACTCTCTGCAACCATTGATTCCCCTTCTCTTTCCCCCGGGTGGCTTTCCACTCTCTTACACTCTCTCCAGCCATTGATTCCCCTTCTCCTCTTATTCCATGCAGCCCTTACTCACTACTTGTGTTAGGATGGTCTATCATCTACTACTCTTGGTCCCTCGCCAATCAATCTTTGATGCCTCTCTGCGGCTTAACTTTATAAGCTTTCCACATATGTTTCATTTGCCTTCTTCTCTCCCTCCGCTGCATTGGCTCCATCTCGCTTCTTATCTTCATGTTTGCTTTCTTCCTGCTTATATATGCTTCCATTACCGTTCCACTCTGGATCTCCACCCACTCATCACTGTGGTGGTGTTTTTTGACAAATCTGATCTTCTCCTCAGTTTCCTCTTGAGTCTGCATTTTTTTACCTCGTGCTTTCTTTCGTTTTCTTCCCCCATCCAATCTACTGGATCTCACTCTCTGTACGCGGTGCACCTCCTCTAAGCACATTTCATTCAATGCTGAAAGCCACTGGTAAATTCCACTTAATATTGCTCGACTGTTTTTTTCTTATTCTTTTTCTTGTATCTCTTTTACTTTAAGCTCTATATAAACTCAATATAAAATAATTAAAATAAGAGGTTTCCAACTAAAGTTTCTCTTTCTGAATGATGACTGTGGTTTGAGCTTTACAAAATGTTCATCCTCTCATACTCACTCTCCAATTCAGTCCATCACTCAGAAATCTGTATGGTAGCGACGCCAGTATTGAGACGATGGGGGAGAACAGAGGACTATGCAGAGCACAAGTACAATGCGGCCATGGACTGACTGTCATGATCCAAGTGGACCTTGCTGAAGATGACATTGCCACATGCACTGTAAGGACTATGCAAAGATTCTTCAGGGCAGCAACGTTACCAAAGTCAGGGAGGTTCTTGCTCACCTGGAAGGTCTCCTTCACAGTTTCTCACTGGGAATCCAGAAGTGGTGCCGGGGAGGTTGTGTACCTGAGATGGCATCGGGAGATCGTTTGCATATTTGAGGTAGCACATCCCTCTGTAAATATAAACACGCTGTTACCTGCTTATCAGAAACACATTTGCACATGGATAACTCTGCATGAAGTGATTGGAGGTCCATGGCAGTGTTCCTGGTTATGTCACTAAGATTACAATTTGAATATATCAGAAGTATGACGAGATAAGCACAGCCTTCAGGAGATATGTACAGTAATGGGGTCGCCTCTTGTAATCAACATATGCAATGCTTTAATCTGGCTGTTCGCGCCCTCTGGGACCCGAGGACACCATGAATCTTCACATGACCCTGTCACCTTTCTGTCGGCTGAGGCCTACTGGACCTTGCAATAATAACTTACATGGTGGGCTTTCATTAGAATCACTTGATCACACAATAACGCAACAAACTGCTGAGTTGTAAAGACAATATGCATCAGAAGGGACGTCAAAGGACATACTGGATGCCTACGGGCTTTGGCGCGGTATAAGCACAATAACATAACATAACATAACTATAACCGGTATGCATGAAGAATGTCCTCCTGCTAAGGTTCTAAGGCATGCATAACCTGCAACGACATGCCTGCACTACTGTGATCAGAGCCTGTCTCTCATCATCATGAGAGACACCCACTAATGACACACATCTACATTGCACCAAGGAATCCCTGAAGGCTGTGAACGGAAGCCTGAAGGAGCAAGTTACTAACATGCACCTAACATCTTCCTCTTCTACAAGGGCACACATTATATGCCAGGACAAGAATGCATTTCTACAAGTGGAGCACCACGTGACCATGACACCCAACAGGATCTACATAATTAGAACATCCCAACTAGAGACAGAGGCTCTGTGCTAGAAACCTCCTTACACGCCTATGAGTCTACACCAATGTGAGATGTACACCAAACTAATAGCAATTCACATGATATGCCATCACAATTCTTCTTGGATTCTGACGGATAACTGGATTTCATAAAACTCCAAATTCTTCTTCTGCATGCATTGAGTGGTGTCTTTTAATTGTGTTGCATGAATACCCATAGATAATCAGAACCCAGTACAAGGGAATGTATGTTATATAAATGTATCTTACCATGGCAGATTTTATGCCATGTGTTGCAAGAGCCGTGTATCCCTCAGCGGGCCCCTGACTCCATTGAGGGCAGTGCCCAGGATAGCTGCTGAATTTGGCCCAGATATCTCTAGTTCCTCTCTTATGCTTAAACCTCGCCCTATATTTCTTTTTCTGGTTGATCATCCTGATGGCTACCCCGAGCTAAAGTGAAGGCAGGTCCTTGAACCAGTTACTATCCAGGCTTCCTTTAGAATTGCCAGTGCGTCTCAAATCACCTGTACAAATGCCTTATTGGGAGAATAGTGCCTATGCTTACTAGAACAGTCCTCAACCCTCTAACAAATGTGGATATTACCATGCTCCTCCTACTCTAAGTGTGCAGTGACCACTACCAATGCAGAGCATTGAGTAGCGCAGGCAATCGTGTCGAAGACTAGGACTTTGCATGCAAGGCATCGAGAGTGTTATTCTATCAGGAACGTATGGTGAACCTGTGCGACTGCAGTGGGTGGAGAGCCTCTCCTTTTGTGAATCACCTAGAGGTACTCGAGAGGCTCATACTATAAGCCACCATCTCAGGCAATAGAAATTCCAAGTCCAACTTCATCACTGAGTTCAGTGCTGCTGAGGGCACGTGTCAGAAACGATATGAAGAGAGACGTGTCCAGCCTTCTAGGGAAATCAGGCTGCGCTTTGTGAAGCGTCCTTCTAATTCTCTGATGTTGAACTAGGAGACCAGAAACGTATGTCTCTTTAGTACCGCGGACTAGAATCGATTGGCTGGTAGGAGTTGTTGACACAATGGAAAGAGCCCTAAGTGGAATATGTTCTTTTAACTCAGAAAGGGTAGAGAAAACTGAGGATGTCCTAATAGTTATATCAGAATTTGCTCCAAAGATATGTCAACGCGTCCATTTTACCTAAAATCCCCTTGTTATTATTCCTTGATTTATTTTTAAAGTTATCAATCGCAGGTTCAAAAGTTCTCAATTCAAGGTCAAGGGCCACTTTGGATGTAGTCTGTAGGTGTGTCACATCTCATCCCTGCTCACCCGCTTCTCCATCTCACGAGTTCACAGAAGTCATTGCATCCAATTGTTTATTGCAAGTCGAAACACTGTCCACATAAAGCAAGCAGACATACATTGTGTTCGATCTGAGGCCATGTGGGGGGTGTTGGGCATTTCTTCCTGGGTCTTCCTGTGCAACTATAATCATGAGAGTGGCACTGATGGCATCAGCAGACATCCAAACGAATTGCAACATTTCCAGCAGGTCTTTGGCACAGCCATTACTATGCTGCACTTTCTACCAGCTGTTTGTCTGGCCCTAGGCATTTGCTAGGAGCTTATCACCAATACACCATTCCTGTGCCATATAACAGGACAAGCCAAACTGCACACCTTAAACATAAAACCAGTCAAGATGAACGGGGAATGCTCGACACTGGTCACACTGTCCATAGAATGCTCAATGCAGAGCAGGCCTCCCTGAACCAGCACTGGGAAATAACAATAATGAAGTGATTAAACCTTTACTAATGAAGTCCCTCTTGGCCCTCCTGACTTGGCCCAGTTTCGACCCATATCTGCTCTACGATCCATGGGTAAACAGTTGGACAAAATTGTGACAACATTGTGACCTCAAAGATTCAAGCAACTGCAGAATCAGCTTGTGATAATCTGCATTTTAGACAACCAAGAATGCGCACAACTGACATTTCTGATCAGTTACCAAATGGGATGGATACTGAAGGGCCCAGGGCCTTGATCCTACTGGATGTATTGTCAGCCTGTACATAATGTAGGTCATGGATTTGAGATCAATGGCATTTGAGGATCTGTCTTGGAGTGGAGAAAATCATGTGTGAATTTCTGAGTGCATTGACAAGGCACCAGAGGTAGGCTACACTACATTAAGGTGCACGCACCCCTCAGCTCATTCAATGCAGCAATGGAAATTAACACAATAATGAGTTCTTGAGAAATTTATAGAAAAGCAAGTAGTGGTTCAGTTTACATAAAGCAAGAGGTAGCTCATTCCACAAATTGCCACATAGCAACAGAGAAGCTATTGTCAGCCCTGAATCTGAGCTCTCCAAAAGGTACATATAAAGTGTAAGGATCAACTTCGATTTTTAGGGACAGATACTTTCAGGTCATGCCATGCAAGCATTTGAATGTCAGACATAGGACCTTACGCTTGATCTTACATTTACCTGGAAGCCAGAGTAGACAACAGCGGGAAGAAGAAATGGATGCATACTTAGGGAGGCCCAAGACCATTTGAAAGCCGATGACAGTTTGACAATGTTCTTTCTTCAAAGAGGGAAGAATCTGTTTGATTAACTACAGGTTTTTAAATGCTGTTTTGGTTACTTCTTCTATATGATAGTTTACATCTCAATTTGATTACTCCTGTGTGAGAAACCTGAGGGTTTCTTCATGTGTAGTCCCCGGGGATCCTTGTTCCAGGGGGCCAGTGAAGGGGGGCGGACAAGTGAGGGAGGATCACCTGGATAAAGGATCCTTGGGGAGTCCGTATGGGGAACCTTAAAGCGAGACACGGTATTATGCAGTTCCAGGAGAAGGGAAGAAGGCCCACTTAGAAGCTATTGTTGGATACTTGAACTCTATAATGCGGTACAACATCTAACCCCACTCCCGGTAGGCTCAGGAAACCAGTTTCCCTAATGGCCAACGTAATCCAGTCCTTCCCTCCCTTAGCTATTCAAAGCTGCAGTAAAGACCAATTACAACAACACACAAGATTCCTATTCGAGACAAAAATGGTAAGACAAAAAGTCATTGTGCCTCATTACGACCCAGGCGGTAAGTTACCACCTGGGTCGTACCCTTACCACCATGGTGTAAACTATGTTTACACCATGGTGGATGGCGGATTTACCGCCCCATTCCAAGGTGAGTGGGGCGGTAAATCCCCATTTCCCATTTTACCCTTCCCCATTCCCATTTTGGCCCCATAGGGCATAATGGGAGTGGGGAAGGCGCTAATTACGCCACCGTAAATTAAGGTGGCGTAATTAGCACCATGGTCCCTTAGCGCCAGGGATTTTGACGCCTGCAAAAAGCAGACGTTAAACTCACCATGGCGCAAAGGGACCTCGGAATCAGGCGTTAAGGATCGGCGCCGTTTACAGCGCCGTTAACCCCTTAACGCCTGATTCGTAATCTCTCATGTCATTATCCCCCTTTTTTACATGACCCTTACCCGACATTCCCTCATTCTACTGTCAGCCAGTCCCCTGGTTTCCCCAGATGCCTCAAGGTTTCTCCCATCCTAATAACAGCACGACGGAACACCTACACTCAAAACTTTTCTCTTTCTTTGAATGTCCCTCTAATGATGCCACGTGAAATCAGGCACTCGACTATGATCATGAACACCTGACAACAAAACAATTGAGAACCGAACTAAGTATAAAACGTAGAACCTAGATTCACAAAGAGAAGACAGCAAGCTATTGAGAACCAGGCTTGTGAGAATGGGATGCCGAGACTTTGCAAAGCTGCAGGCTGAAGCAGGAGAAAGCGTGGCGAGGGAGCCGTGTCTCCAAGAAGTTGAAAGGGTTTGTCAAAGAAAGCCAAGAAACTGGTTAATCTCTCGGAATTGTGTGAAAATAGCTTCCTTGTTTCCCTGGAACAGCGAGGCCACCCAGGAAGGTCTGAAGGCAGGAGGGGAGAGACCTTGAACTCTGATAAAAGAAACGTGAAGGACGCATTGTTAAAGTACAACCAGTGAGTTCACAGTGATGAGAGAACCGGGTTTGTAAAGAAGTGAATGGTTACCAAGTTGCAAGCAAAGATATGCGTAAGAAGCGAGAAGCTTTGAAAGAAAGCATTGATTGTTTGGAACTGTGATGAAACAAAGTAACAGAGTGGTCCTGTGGAATACTGCATTGTCAAAAGTCTCTGTGAAAGTGAGTTGAATAAAGTTATTGAAAGTGAAAGCTGACTGGAAAGGCTACGGAAGAGAATATTGAATGAAACAAGATCCCGACAGGTGTCGGATGAAAAAGAGCTGAATGATTAAATGAATAGAGGAGGAAGTGGAGCTTGCCGTGGTATTAGAAAGCACTCTTGAGGAAAAGGCTAACAAAGTATGATGATACGATAACCAGAATGCAACAGTATCGGAGTGGACAGGCATAGGGATGAGTAAAGCTATGCCGTTTCGAAAGTCTTCAACATAAACCGCATGAGGAAAGCAGGAAGATTGGGGAAGGGAACCCTGTGTATCAAGATGATTAAATGTTGTAATGTGTTATGCCAGAGAATCAGGCGAGGGAAGCCTGAGAAAGAGAACATTGTTAAAGCAGAAATTAGCTATACTAGAGACGATTGAGTCAGGCGAGGGAAGCCTGAGAGAAGCACATGAAGTGTGCGAATAAGAAAACTATTGAACTGACTTTTTGTGAACTGTTTGAAATAAACTGCACTTTTTGGTATCCCGAGCAATGTAAGCTTGGGGGAAGGGATTTGAGGAGAAGCTTCAGGGTCATCCTGATATTCTTTTGAGACACTTATATACTTTGTCCACTACCCTACACATTGTTAAGTTAGAAAGTGATGGCAAGCATAGGATTGACACAGACATATTCTTTTATTTTGACAGACAGATTGTTTGACTATTCTTTCTCCTTTATTTTAACGGTCGAGACTATTCCCATTTAGAAACAGGGCAAGTTAGGCTTTCTCCAAACCACATTTCTATAAATAAAGGTTTTGGTAGCCTGCATCCTTGGGTCTGTGCCTACCTCTGAGCACCATGCCTTCCTCACACCCCAAAAACACGAGGTAGTTCATCTTATTGGCGAAAGTTGTTGAAAGACAGAATAGGGAGGGAGTTAGAAAGGTCTGTCTCGCTTTATGAAAACTGTGTTTGGATCCAAAGAGATTGAGTTCGGATTTTCTGGGATTCCATTGAAGCCTATTTTCTTACATCAAGCTTTTTTAAAATCTGCTTCTGGATCCTAAACTTTAAAGTAAACCTGAGTGAAGCAGCCATGCGTCTGTTTACATTCTGCCTTTTACATCAGCACTCAGGGCTGGACTGGGAACCAAAAGAGGCCTGGGAAATAATTTTCAAAGTGGCCCCCTATTACATATTTTCAGCAAGACCAACCCTTTTCCTCTGACAACATTTGGAAATAAAATTGGTTACCACACAAAAGAGGCCCACCAGGAAATCTCCAGAGTCCCCTATAGGCCAGTCCACCCCTGCCCAGGTTGCAGAGGCCCACCGGGCAGTCTCCAGAGTTCCCTATAGGCAGTGGCAACTCAAGCAGCTTTCTCGCATCCCGAGAGCTTCCTTTCACCTTCTCACTCATGGCATTCACCCCACAGTCCCCCCCTCGCCATCAGCAATAAGACTCTTTTCCAGAGGCGTAGATAGGGTAGGACCTGCACGTGCAAAGGTGTCAATGTAGCTGGGGTGGGCCCAATTACATTAGCTTTAGGCCCCACTTGTTAGAAAATCTTGGCTGCGCCTCTGCTCCTTTCACAGCCATATTTCAGCCTCCTGCCGCCCTGTTGTGTACGCATGCGTCCTGGTCTACAGGGACCTGGGCCCAGAAGCGACAGGCCTCAATCCTGCAGGGGTCTCTCTGTGTCTCCTCAGGCCTCAAGCTCTCCCCACCTTCTCATGTCTGCATCAGGGTGGGTGGGGCCGGCCGCTACACACATGAGTAGAACCCCCGCAGTGCCAGTCTCTTTCACTTTCACCCCTGTTTCCATCTGCTAAGATGTCCGGCATCCTCTTACCCAAGGCCACCACCCATTCATCTAGTCCTCTGCCCCCGGCCCAGCCGGCACCCGCTTACCCAGGGCCTCCACCAGTTCATCTAGTCCTCTGCCCCCGGCCCAGCCGGCACCCGCTTACCCAGGGCCTCCACCCGTTCATCTAGTCCTCTGCCCCCAGCCCAGCTGGCACCCTCTTACCCAGGGCCGCCACTCTTTCATCTAGTCCTCTGCCCCCGGCCCAGCCAGCACCCTCTTACCCAAGGCCACCACCCGTTCATCTAGTCCTCTGCCCCCGGCCCTGCCGGCACCCGCTTATCCAGGGCCTCCACCCATTCAGCTAGTCCTCTGCCCCCGTCCCAGCCGGCACCCTCTTACCCAGGGTCTCCGCGTGTTCAGCTAGTCCTCTGCCCCCGTCCCAGCCAGCACCCTCTTACCCAGGGTCTCCGCGTGTTCAGCTAGTCCTCTGCCCCCGACCCAGCCGGCACCCTCTTACCCAAGGCCTCCACCCATTAATCTAGTCCTCTGCATGCCTGGACTTGTAGACCGATTGTGAGATTGCAAGAAAAAACACAACTACAAGTCCCGGCATACACAGGGGCGGGGACTGAAAAGGTATGACTGTCTGATAGTGAGTACGTGGCATGGGACCCCTTGGAGGATTCAAGACATTGGCTGCACAAAGCAAAGCAAATTCAAGCACATAACTTACTGCGCCAATGGGAAAGAGAGCATTAAACCTATCGTGAAAGTGAGGGCCAGCCACTGAAATTCGAAAGATGGTTTAGAAGTGAGTGGTAGGTTGCAAGCAGCTGTCGACTGGCCGCATGCCATGTGTGAAACATTAAACCAGTCCCTGTTTTTCGGCCATAGCTCTGTGCATCCTGGGACTTGTGGTCTATGTTTCCAGACAGAGTCAGAGATGGCAAAGTACTGCAGGCCAATAAGCCAGACTTGCCAGTTAATGGCCTCCATAACCTGGATCTGCTGGCAGCCACCTTTTAAACATGAAGAGGCAGAGCCTCAAAAAGGTTCCTGCACCTGTGGAATAATTGTAACATGTTCGTAAATGTACCCAGCAACAGCCAATGCAAACTATAGTAAGGTGTCTGCTTGTTTTGGAAAGTGCCAACAGAGTTAAAACAGCCTAAGCACAATGCAAACAGTACACCTGTCTGGTGTTATACATGCCTCCTGCATTGGAGATAACTTAAATATGGGTCACATGGGATAATGATGACATAGAAAAGGCTATTTACCACAAACATCATTTCGCATGTGCCACTTGTGTGATAAATCTCCCATACGTTACCAATCCGCAATTAGGTGCTATTTTTAGAACATGCGTTATTTAAGTAACCTTGTGTTTTCAGCAACAGCAACTACCTCATAATAAGGCCTTACGATACCAAACGAAAGCAGTTTACAGTGTCCTGTTTTTTCTTTGCATTCTGGGCATGCAGTTTAGTTTTTTCTTAAATGTTGAGATACAAGCTCCAGGCGTGTAGTTTTTTTTTTTGCATTCTAAATGTCGGACTTCAATTGCCAGCTTGCATGGAAAGTCATGAATGGGTGCAGGGCTCTGTGCAGACGGCAGACTCTCCTGGGGAGTGTCTTTGATCCTCAGAGGCACACCCTAAGAAGATTGGACATGTCGCGTGCCAGTGAGGCCGCTTGCCGTGCATGTTGGTATTTGTGGTGTAGCGTTTATAATGACAAACTGATACAATGCTAGCACAAGGACCGAAATGAAAGAAACAGGAAGGGGTGAACCCCCACATACTGCCATGGTGCAATGGGCGGAGAAAGGTTCTGGGGACAAAAATGGTGCTTCTCAAGAATACCGAGAAACGTGACGACAAAGAGTGAGGATTCTAAAATGAGCGCAGGGTTCAACTTATAAAGTGAGAATGTAGCCCGTAAGAAAAAGAGACATGTAGTGACGGCACAGAAAATATTAGCAAGAGGCAGGAGCGGCGCCTTCCTCTTCCACGAGTAGAAAAATAACCAGGGATGACATGTGAAAACAAAGAAATACCAGAAGCAATCAGAGGGTGAAAGTCAACCCCCCCAGCACCACCATACCGTTTTCTTTCCCCCACTTCCCGTTCCCTGCGACACCATCCAAAAAATGCAGGCGCTGAATCCCACCCCTTCCCTGAGCACCACCATCACAATTTCTCTCCCCCAGCCCTTGGGCCCCAATCCTCCTTGCAAACAACATTCTGCGATAGCCACTGGCTTTACGTGGCCATTTTCCTGGCTCGGATCGTGTTTGGCCCTTAGAGCCGGGCCAAGTCCTGTGCTGCAAACCTGGCTTGGCCCTACAAATGAGTACCCTAGGTCTCCCAACGCTAATCCCTGAAGCTCTTTGGGTCCTTAAGTTATGGGGGAGTGAGTTGGGCTCTCATGGGCCTGGTCGCTGGGTCTACAATTCTCAGCAGAAGCAGCTTGTCAAGGCACTAAAAAGGAGGGAGGCACGCAGAGGTAGCATGACGTGGAGCACCGAGCATATTGTGGCTAAGTGCAGAAAGCAACTCACTTCCGCATAGTGGATGGTTACCTGGTGACTACAGAGAGCCCCTGCGAGTTACATGTAAGAGTGATGGAGGGACTCCATGATAAAAGAAATGCTGCTCAGGGTTGAGTCTTTTATAAGTTCTTACTTGATGGGGATGAAGAAGTCTTTTTAAAAGAATAGTGAGATCGAAAATCAACTGTTCCAAGCCATACAATGGAACTCTTTAACCAAATGTGTTGTCAATCTGTAGGGGGAATCCAGAGTCCATCATGTATTTCCATGCTGTTGTGTCTGCTTCACAGAGTAGGCAACAAAATATGATGAGTGCATACCACACAGAGGCCGGGATTGGTACCTATAGTGCGTACCACCCGGTCAGAGGGGGGTCACCCGTCTCAGATCTGGGAGAGGTGCAGAGTTGTAAAAGGGACTCCGATGTATGCGGCGGTGCGTGGGTGAAGGGATACAAAGTTAGCACCCGGCTAGCAGGGCCCTGTAGGTGGGTAACTGCTGAATCAGGGTGCAACTGGGAATCCTGTGAGAATGGTCATGAGCTGGTATTGGGAGAGAATAATGTGGAGTGCTGCCTGTGAGGGACAGCACGTGAGTGCTAGCTGTTTTAAGAGTACTTTGTGTCCCAAAACAGTGGTACCTTGAAGAGCGCAGATACTATGTTCTCAGCGCAAAATCTGCTCTCTGTGTATCTGAAAACGAATGATATTTCTTGTACTTGGCATTTAAATCTGTGAAATGAGATAGGCTATTGCTCCCCTGCCCCGCTTCGGTGACCTAATGCCGCTCTGTGTGCACAGGACGGATTTGCGTGCACGCGCACTGTGCACGCTTGTTTGCGGGACTAGGATCTCGGATCCGGCTCCGAGTGGCGCTGCTTTTGGAGGTGCAGTTCGTCACCTTGACTTCCTTCCATTGGCCTAGTTCATATTTAAGTGGCCACGATCTGCAATAGGGGCTGTGGGGTGATCTCTGTCCGGTTCAACAGCAAGAACGTGTCCACAGTAGCACCGTTTCCTGCACTGCGTGTCTGGAAGTCTTTAGGGGGGATTGTGCAGCTGATGTTATAAGCAGCCTTAAAGGTAGGTGCACTGAGGGCCAATTCCACGGTTCGAAGTGACTTTGCTCTGCTGAAAAGTGACTTTAAACTACCAACACCCCCCACCCCCTTTCATGGAACTGTGCAAACTGTATTTTTGCAGTGCAAAGTCATTTTCTAAAATGCACAGTTCCATAAATTAGGGTGTTTGTCGGCAGTGCAAACTCACTTTTCAGCACTGCAAAGAATTCCATACATCAGGGCCTACCTGCGTCCACGGTATACTTTCCGTTGCACACCCCTCGCAGTAGATTCTGCCCCCCTGCAACCCTCGCTGGTCTACTTTAAATCCCTGCGAGGCCACCTAACATCAAACGTGCGTGCACACTAATCCCATGGTCTGTGCCTTGGGGGCGGACTGCAGACAGTGCAGCTGCCACCTGCTTTATGTCCATGCACCCTTCCCAGCAGCACCCCGTGTCCTTCCAGTAGGATCTCTTTAAGTGCCATATCAACATTTCCTTCATAATATAGTGATAGCGTGCAGCGTAATTTAGTCCTTACTCGACAATCAAAATCAATCCAATGCGTGCACTTCAGGGCACATGCGGTTCTGGTGCCCAGCCCAGGAGGCCCTCCTGCACACGCAGGCCCAGCTCTGCTGGAAAAAAAAAAAAATGTTCAGCGGCTGCCTCCGTTGGTGGTGGCTGCCGGAATTGCAGGCAGCCAATTGGGAGCGGATTCACGAGATGTGCTTTTGCATGTGTATCCTTCCACTACAAAGAGGCCCTACGGCCAGAGGCCTACCGGGGGATGTCCCGGTGTCCCGGTGGGGCAGTCCAGCCCTGTCAGCACTCAGATCAATGAGTTGTGGAGTCCCTCAGGGAACTTCAGGCCCCCCACCTTCGTTCAATATACTGTATATCTTCAACCTTAGATAATCAAGATCAATTTGTTTGGTTTCTATTTCCCAAATTACGCATACGACAAACAGATCTTCATGAAATGTACAGTTGATAGCCACTCTGCTTCTTAAAAATGTGTCTATAAATCATGACAACATGACTTGTGTGTCGAATATATGAAACTAACTGAAAAACAGATGTACTACTGCTAACCTGTGTTAAGAAGTTAAGCAATTACAGGGTAATTGCGAAAACAGCATAATCGCTCCGTTATAATAAAGCAATCAGTTTCTATAATGTTGTATGTAAATAGTTTAGGTTATTCATGTATTAGTTCAAGCAAGATGTATATGTAGTTCACCATTGTGACTTCATGTCATTCTAGTATGGATTGTTGACATTAGAGTTTCTGTGGGCAGTTGCTTTGGCTCTCCGTGTGGAGCCTGCCGCCGTATGTTTTCACTTAATAAACCTTTTACATTAAATTACGTGTGGCGGCGCTTATCTCAACATTGGCGACGAGGATGATTTATGGGCCCCGCGCGCGTCGCTGGATGCAAGCTGAGCTGTGAATCTTGATTTTATGGGCCTCTCCCTTCGTGACGGCGGCAGGCCTTGGAAAGCAGAAGGGAAAGTCGGAGCACCCAGCAGAGATAAGGCAAGTGAATGACACAGCGATCCCTGGCACGCACTGCAAAGCAGAGATAAGCCAAGTAATTAATACAGAGATTCATGGCAGCCCTTGAGCTGTTTATTTAAGGTTCGCGCATTCACAAGATTAATCAATAAGAAAGCCAAGAGGGGAGCGTCAGCAAGGCCTAATCTCAAAGTAAACAGGCCATTGTGACGTGGGTTTCCTGGCAACCAGCACTCTGCTGCCTCAAGGGAATAAAGAGAACAAACAGCATTCATCGGGCTGCGTCTAGTAAGCGTATTACAGGCCATCTGTTGTTTATAAATACATTACATTGTTGCAATTGTTCAGTTTACATCCATTCAGACAATTAAAGCCACGGCAGCACAGTTTAAAGATCGACTGCAGCAAGCTGAAATTCTAGCAGATATTGACTAGTTGCAACCTGCATTTGACTCCCATTTCTTACAGCTGACAGTATTCACCATGGCCACATCAATTCCACCTCCCAGATCATTTTTGGAGGAGCCTGGTCGACCTTTCCTCACATGGGACAAATGGAAGGACGCTTTTGAAAATTATTTAGTGGCTATAGGAGGTGACAGGTTTTCACCGGCGCGGAAAAAGGCTCTGTTGATACACAACTTGGGGGTTGAGGGACGCAGAATTTTGGATGGTTTAGCTGGTAGTCACACATTGGATGAAAGTGATGATGACATTTATGACCAGACAGTGAAGAAGTTACGGGATCATTTTGAACCGCGAAAAAACATAAGCTTCGAAAGACACAAGTTTTTTCAAAGAGTGCAAGAACAGAATGAATCAGTGGAGTCATATGTAGCGTGTCTCAGGTCTCTGAGCTATTCGTGCGAATTCGAACAGTTGGCAGATTCCTTAATAAGGGATCAACTACTTAGATGCACCAATAACCCGAAAATTCAAGAGAAGCTCCTAGCAAGGGACATGAAGTTGGAGGAGGCACTGGATATGGCTAGAAGTATAGAGCGAACATCTCATTACGTGAAAGAACTTAAAGATGATAAACATATTACCACTGCCATGTCTGTTTGCTCAGTTGACCAGAAAAAGAGAAGTAACGCTCAAACACCAAGAAGAGGGAACTGGAGTGCGAAGGGTTCCTGCTTCAGATGTGGAAACTTTAGACATAGTGCAAGCTTTCCATCATGTCCGGCTAGATATGCGGAATGCTTCAGGTGCAAAGGGAAGGGACATTTCGCCAATCTTTGCAAAGCTGGCTCAGTAAACCTGATAGAACCAACGGCGGACGCAAGATCTAACCATGATGAGGAAGTCAAGAGGAATTATAATATTCATGAAATCTCGGCCAATCAGGAGCCAAACACAAAGTTTGTTTTTGAGATTTCCACCATTCAAGGTGATGGGAATGGCCCAAGCGATATATTTCAAGTGGATGGATGTGACGTGGAGATGAAGGTTGACACATGTTCTCCTTGGACAATAGTATCTAGGGATACTCTAGTGAACATATTAAAGAAAGAAGAAAAGTTGATTAGATCCACGAATGTCAAAGCATGTGGGTATGCAGAATCGGCCATTGACATCATGGGGGAGTTTCCAGCCAGGATCGCCTACAAGGGAAAAGTCTGTCAAGCCAACATAATTGTGTCTAGGAGAGGTTCGTCTTTATTAGGATGGGAGGAACAAAAGAATCTTGGTGTGAGGATTCAAGCTAGTGCATCAAATCCCATATCCATAGCGGAAGTAGGAGACATTTGGTCAAGGAATTTTCCTGAAGTATTTTCGGAGGAACTTGGGAAACTAAAAAACTTTGAACACCACATCAAACTCAAAAAAGGGGCACAACCTATTCAACACAAAGTGAGGCAGGTTCCATTGAGAATGAAGAACCAATTGACTGGAGAACTCAAGGACCTGATGAGAAAAGGTGTGATAGAACCAGTAGTTGCCACGGAGTGGTTATCACCGATTGTGTTGGTGGCCAAGTCGAATGGAAATTTAAGGCTGTGTGTCGACCTGCGCAGTCTCAACCAAAACATTGTAGTGGAAAAACATCCACTTCCTAACATTCCGGAGACATTGTCCACTTTAGGTGAACCAAAGTTTTTTTCCATTATAGATCTGTCAGCAGCGTACCATCAAGTTCCGCTATCAGAGAGCTCGCAGCATCTTACGGCATTCATCACACCAGATGGCATTTTCCAATTCAAAAGAATGCCATTTGGATTGGCTTCTGCGGCTTCTGTGTTTCAAAGGATTATGGAAGAAGTACTTAGAGGTTTAAAAAGTGTGACAGTATTCCAGGATGATATTCTGGTGTTTGCTGACACGGAGGCAGAGCATGATGATCATCTCAGAGCTGTGTTGAATAGACTTAAGAAAGCTGGTCTAACTGTACAGAGGAGTAAATGTAGAATTGCTGTTCAGGAAGTAGACTACCTGGGTCATAGAATATCAAAAGATGGTATTTCTCCTAAGAAATCTCTGGTAGATAGTATAAGTAAGGCGCCTCAACCTTGTGACAAAGATCAGCTAAGGTCGTTTATGGGATTAGCAGAATACTATCATAAGTTTGTTAACAACTTTGCCATCATTTCCACACCGTTGAGAGATTTACTTAAGAAGAATGTAAAATTTGAATGGTCAAGTGACTGTCAGGCAGCTTTTGAGAAAATCAAGGAGTGTATCATTGAAGCTCCCTCTCTAGGAGGATTTGTGGTGGGAAGAAAGACTATATTAGAAGTGGATGCAAGTAACCAAGGTTTGGGGGCGGTTTTGACACAATATGACTCTGATAAAGTAGAACACATAATAGCATTTGCATCAAGACCACTGAGGGGAGCTGAGATCAATTACTCAGTGATTGAGAGGGAGGCTTTGGCGGTATTTTGGGCGGTGGCTCATTTTAAATTCTTTTTGTGGGGGCAAACGTTTATGGTCAAAACTGATCATAAGCCATTAGTTCAATTACTGGGTGGTGTAGAATGGTCTAAAAGCTCGCCCAGAGTGTCAAGGTGGATGGTGGACTTGTTAGCATATGATTTTAAGATTGTACATGTGGCAGGTAAAAACAATATAGTTGCGGATTGCTTATCTAGATTACCAGCTGAGGAGAAAGAGATAGAGGGTGTGCATGATGAACAGAGGGTGATAATTGCTGAAGTGGAAAATAATGCCATAAGCAAGGAAGAGTGGGAGTCTGCTAGCAAAGAAGACATGGTATTGCAACAAGTCATGTGTTGGACCAAGGCAGGGTGGCCTCGCAAGACAGAGGTGGAAAAAAGTTTTGAATGTTATTATAATATAAAGGATGAACTCAGCGTGTCAGAAGATGGGATTCATCTCAGAAAAGGTTTGAAGGTCATACCACCTGGGAGTATCAGGTCTACACTGGTAAACTTAGCTCATCAAGGACATTTGGGTATGGCTGGCACAAAGAGACAGATTAGAGAGTCATATTGGTGGCCGGGAATTGATGGGGAAGTTGACAGGTGCGTTAGAGATTGTTATGATTGTATAAGGAGTGACAAAACCAAAGTGGTAAGAGTTGCACCCATGAAACCAGTAAGTGTTCCCACTGAGCCTTGGAAGAAGGTGGCGGTAGACTTAATAGGCCCTTTGCAAGACTTGGGGGAGGACCTCAAATATCTAATAGTTATGGTAGATTATCATACCAAGTGGATTGAGTACAGGGCTATTAGAGAGGCCACAACTGAACAGATGATTGCATTCTTTGAAGATATCTTCTACAAGGAAGGTTTTCCAACAGAATTGATATCGGACAATGGCGTCCAATTCACTTCATGTAAAATGATGGAGTTCTTCAGGAAGTATGGTATAAGACATTATAGAATGGCCCTTTATCACCCTCGGGCTAATGGGCTTGTAGAAAGAGCAAACAGGTTTATAAAGGGAGGGTTACAGCTGGCCATGGCTGCAAGGTTAGATTGGAAGAAACTTCTAAGGGAAATGATATGGGGTTATTGTATCACACCACATACAGTAACCAAGATTTCTCCCTTTATGTCTCTTAAAGGGAGGCAACCTGGCTCTCAATTGTGTCCAGGGTGGTTGAATTTGGATAAGTCAGTCAACATTGATAGAAGTAAGATTGTGACATTAATCAAGGAGGCTCAAATTGATTATGAAAACAGGTTCAATTCGGACAAGAAATGTAAGAGGTTGGATGTTAAGGAAGGTGAGTGGGTGTATGTAAGGAATCCCAGACTGTCTCCTAAGTGTGCTGTTAGCAAGTTCTTAGGGCCAAAAAGAATAGTTAAAGTGAGAGACAATGTGGTGATTTTAGAAGGAGGAGAATGTTGGTCAATGTCAAGTTTGGTAAAGAGTAATGTCAATGGAAATTTTACAGAATGTGAGAGTCAAGATCGCAATATAGGAAGAACACAGGATACAGGGAACACCAGTGATGGGCCAGAGAATAGTGATGAGAGTATGAGGAGAACAAGGAGCAAACCGTCATGGTTAAGAGATTATGTTGAGTAAAACTTTGTGTTTGAAGGAGGGAGATGTGTTAAGAAGTTAAGCAATTACAGGGTAATTGCGAAAACAGCATAATCGCTCCGTTATAATAAAGCAATCAGTTTCTATAATGTTGTATGTAAATAGTTTAGGTTATTCATGTATTAGTTCAAGCAAGATGTATATGTAGTTCACCATTGTGACTTCATGTCATTCTAGTATGGATTGTTGACATTAGAGTTTCTGTGGGCAGTTGCTTTGGCTCTCCGTGTGGAGCCTGCCGCCGTATGTTTTCACTTAATAAACCTTTTACATTAAATTACGTGTGGCGGCGCTTATCTCAACAACCTGCAAAATACCTCCTTCTGGCCTGTTAGACATAGGGCCTCATTACACGGAAGGCGGTAAGGGTTAACGGTCACCGGTAATGGTACCGGTGACCGTTAACCCTTACCGCTTTACTACGAGGTCCCTTAGCGGGTTAGTACTTTAACGACTGCTTTTAGCAGGTGTTTAAAACCAACCCGCTAAGGGACTTTGGTGCTAATTACGGCACCGCAAATTTGCGGTACCGTAATTAGCACCTTCCCCATTCCCATTATGCCCTATGGGGCAAAAATGGGAATGGGGAAGGGCAATGGTGGAAGGGGGAATTACCGCCCCGCCAACCTTGGAATAGGGCGGTAATTCCCCTTTCCACCAAGGCGGTGCCGGTATTTTACCGGCATGGACCAAGGTGCTATTAGCACCTTGGTCCACCGCCTACCGTGTAATGAGGCCCATCGAGTCTTATTACAAGTTGGGCAGTGAATCCGGTGGTGATTCGCCTGACAAATCAGGAGTGGTTGGTGCACGCACACACCAACCTTTGCCAGTAACAGTAATTCCATCAAGTGGTATGACTGTCAAAAATGAAGGACAGCTGTAATTCCATATATATTGAGCGGATTCAGCATCGATCGGAAAATCGTCATGACACAAATGGGAAGTTCAGTGGCGGCCATCTTTAAAAACTCAATCCACTCAAAATCAACATTTTAGAAGTGCCATGCGAATTTGGAACACAGCTATGTCAGGCGGCAAAGGGAAAGAGAAGGTGCCAAAAATGTTGCCCAAAGCCGCAAATGCAAGCCCATATTTAGTGAAGCAGTGCTCACTGTGCTCGCTGAGCAGGTGGTGTACTATTCGGAAGACCTCCCACCAGCGCAAAAACGTCATCTGGACCGAGATTCGGGATAAGGTCTTGGCAGTGGGAACTGTGCCACAGGACTGTGATGACCTCAGGAAGAAGTGGGATGACCTCATAGTCAGGGTTTGCAACCTAGTAGCCAACCACCATAGGGAGACAGCAGCCACTGGAGAAGGGACAGTGGAGACCCTGCAACACTGACTCTGGGAGGGAGGAGACAGTGAGCAGCATTCTGCATATGGCAGGCCCTGGGGCTGTAGGAGTGGCGGAGGTTGGAGCTGACAGCCAGGAAGATTCTGGAGAGTACATGAGTGATCCATGGGCCCATTTCCCACCAACCCCAATTGAATGACAACCTGCACACTTGCAGTCACCCTGCAGAGCATGGGGCAGCCAATGCACAAGAAAACACATTGAACACCTTTGAACTGAGCATCAGGAGGCATGCCAAGTAGTAACCCCCCGAAAGACCCAGCATAGAGAAGTAGGAGGCCCTACATGTAGGGCATACATCAGAAATATGCAACAGCAAGTATCCTGGACTGACAATGAATCACAGAGTACATCACCAACCCCTGTTGGCAGCATGCACCAAACCCATCTATATGCAACACATGTCAGCCAAAGCGCAGCCATCTACAGAAAGCATACCAACAATCCAACAGCTGGTGGTGGTCCGGTAACCGTGATTACATTGCAGGAAAAAAAATAGACACAATAAATAAAGGGGTACAAGTAACGAAATACAAAAATGAAGAGGGTAAAAAACAGTGCTAGGATGGAAAAATATCGAAATATTGCTAATGATATAGTATTGCAGGTTTGGGTTGAAGTGAAAAATTCTTCAATTAAAAAAAGTATTGAAGGGGTGGACGAAAAAGAGGAAAGACAGGTATAAGTGGGCACCAAAGACACAAATAAGTCACCTTGTAAAGCGTATTAGCAAGGCAAAAGTAGGCAGAAAGTGATATTTTAAAAGTGAAAATACCTTTAAAAAGTAGAAAACCAGCATTGTAATTCTTAAAATGTCCACAAGATGGCAGTCACAGACTATAGGAACAGGAGATATATACATCCGCTTGTAGATTTATTTTATTTTATGTTATTTATTTTATTACATTTATTACTCGCCCAGACCCTGGTGTATCACGTAGCGTTTTCAGACAGCTTGAGGATGCATACATTACAGAGGCCAGCCAGGCACAATGATATTGTACGGAATACAGAAAAACCCGGCCAGGCGCAATGATATTGTACGGAATACAGAAAAACCCGGCCAGGCACAATGATATTGTACGGAATACAGAAAAACCCGGCCAGGCACAATGATATTGTACGGAATACAGAAAAACCCGGCCAGGCGCAATGATATTGTACGGAATACAGAAAAACCCGGCCAGGCGCAATGATATTGTACGGAATACAGAAAAACCCGGCCAGGCGCAATGATATTGTACGGAATACAGAAAAACCCGGCCAGGCGCAATGATATGGTACGGAATACAGAAAAACCCGGCCAGGCACAATGATATTGTACGGAATACAGAAAAACCCGGCCAGGCACAATGATATTGGAGGCGGTAAATAGAAAAAGCAGGAATCACGTATTCATCACACAGGGGTATATACATGGGGATGGCATATTTACAACGTGTTATGCAAGCTGTGTTATTAATATTGATTGAATAACCAAGTTTTCAGCTTTTTTTGAAGCCCTTGAGGGTTTCCACATTTTTTATGGCTAGTGGGATGGCGTTCCTGTGTTTAGGGGCTAGGTTTAGAGGCTAAGATAATATGGGCGATGAAACAGGTATGTCGTTATTTTTTTTAAACTATTAATGTGTCTTTATAAATGTATTTAGATGTTTTGTCAGCAATACAATCAAATGTAAGTGGTGCCCAGACCCCACAGACAAGTGCAACCGTTTGTAGCAGCAAGGTTACGATGCTACAAACAGTAGGTGCTCCAACATATGTTGCGCTCACACTACGACGGCTAGCAGGGCACCCCTCAGGTGAAAGAATTATTAATTTCAAATACTAAATGGTCCCAGGTCCCATGGGCACCCATGCCCTTACACAACCGTTAAGTCCATAAGACCACAGGCTAGGCAAGGTACACATTCCCAGCAGTTAAAAATGACAACCATTCGTTAAGTCACTTACCTGTGATACTGCCTGCCATTCATACAAGCTACTCCTGGGACCTTTGCAGTCTGCCCACCCAGTGTAACTAGTATCTAACTACAAACTGTATGTAATACCCAACAACTTTTCAACAAGAGTAATCATGAGATGTTCCCCATATGTCCCCTAACAGGCACATAAGACAGTCAGGAGGCTGTGGAAGGGCCCCGCATATCTGCCACGCCTGCTACTGCAGGTGCCAACATAGCACTGCCGCACGCTGCACGGTCGAGTGACCCAGCCCCCAGGAAGCTGTGGCCACACGGCACCTCCAAGAACTCGCACCTCAAGAGCACTGCTGCAGGTACCACCGGGGGCATGAGCACACCTCCAACGGCTGTGGCAACAACATCGGCCACACCTGCCACCCAGCCACCTCCTGGCACTGAGACTGGGGTGCAATCCACCGACCCCACCTCAGACACCGGTGCAGCTATTGGTGAACCCACTGCGCAGGAAAAGACATCTTACCTGCAAACACTGCAGCACCTGTGTCAGGCACCACTGACACTACCACCGCAGCTGCCCCAGTCATCCGCATACCCATGGACGTGTCTCCCCTTCCTATCTTCTCTCCTCTGCACACCAGTCCTGCCCCCTCATGATCTTGCAGTGCCCTACATTGGCACCATGCTGAAGACACTGACTCACCTCCAGAGGAAGAAGATGCAGACAGTGCACAGGCTTCTGGCTCTGAGGGAAGGTATTGGCGTGTTACACCAAGGCCAGTTCCCCAACACACAGTGGATGCCATCTGGGAGAGGCTCAGGCAGATTCAGCAGCGGCAGGAGAGGATTGAAGGATGGAAAGGGTGGCCCAGGAACAACTGGGCCACCCTCAGGCAATGCGGGGCGCAGTGCATGGTGCCTCCAGGAGGGAGGCAACTGCCTTGGAGCGTTTGTGTCGGCGTGCAGAAGATGGCACAGTTAGCACCACATTGATGAACCAAAGGGTTCAGAGCACATGTCTCCCACAAATGAAAAAGTATCATGGGCCATAACACTCCCCCTGCAGCACATCTGGGGGGCGGGCCTGCTAGTTCTGTTTTAGCCATCCCAACAGAAGGATCCATGGCGGAATGCGCTCGCAGCGGCACATTCTTCGTTGCACCACTATAGTCAAAAGCAGGGGAGTTGCTAGGTCTGGAAAAGACCCGGGGCTACGCTGATGTAGGAACTGTTGGGACTGGGGGCTAACTAGTCTTTTGGCTGTAGCTCCTGCGATTCTATCCGGGGCTACAACCAAAAGATCAGGGGCTATAGCCCCCTTAGCCCCCCCCCCCCAGCAACGCCCCTGGTCAAAAGGATGGCACTATGAGGATGTGGGTAGGGTATGGTGTTGGGGAGGGTATTTTTTATGTCCTACTCGCAAGCACCTCAGCAGTATTCCAAAGTGCTGGGGGCACCCAGCAAGACAGTTCATGACACGGTCACGCGGTTTCCAGATAGATCACAGGCCAGGGCAACCACAGATGCATAGTTCCCATTCAGGGGCTCTGCATTATCGGACACGGAGGCAGGGGTGTCAGAGTTGCTACTCAGGGGCAGATCCTTTTGCTTTGGTCACATGGTCACAGACATGTGACATCAGCAGGACCCCTTAGCAGGCACTCGTTATTCCTTAAAGCGGGAGCACACCACAGGGATGGTGATGAGGCTGTGTGAGTGTAGGGTGTTGGGAAGGAGGGTTTTGGAAGGGTATTGTGTTTGGGGTGAGGGTTGTGCAGAGGGTATGGTGTCGGGGGCGTGGGGAGGGTAGGGTGTTTGGGAGGAGGGTGTTGGGAGGGTATTGTTTTTGGGATGGGGTGTGGGAGGGTAGGATGTTAGGGAGAAGGGTGTGGAGAGGGTATTGTATTTGGGATGTGGGTGTGTGGGGAGGGTATGGTGTTGGGGATGAGGGTGAGGGGAGGGTGTTGGGGATGAGGGTGAGGGGAGGGTGTTGGGGGTGAGTGTTTGGGGAGGGTATGGTGATGAGGGTGTGTGGTGGATATGGTGTACTGGATGTGGGTGTGGGGAAGGTATGGTGTTGGTGATGAGGGTGTGTAGAGGGTATTGTTTTGGGGATGAGGGTGTGCACATGATCAATACATCACTTTGGACAACAACCAATGTATTCAGTGCTATTTCTCGGCCTCCTCCTCTCCTTCCCTCATCTCTGACTGTCTTTCTGCTATCCAGGAATGGTGTGCCGCCAATGACCTCTGCCTTAATGCCAGTAAGACTGAGATTCTACTCATCGGCACACCCACTCCCTCCTTCACTGCATCCCTCTGGCCAGCCTCTCTGGGCCCTCTTCCTGCTCCTACCTGCAAGGCAAAAAACCTCAGGGTCATCTTCGACTCCACACTCTCCTTTTCTCCTCACATATCTGACGTCTCTAAGAAGTCACACTACCAGCTGAACCTCCTCAGAGGTATCCTTCCTTTTCTCTCCTTCCCAGAGAAACTCACTGTCTCCAGAGCCCTGTTTCTCTCGAAGCTGGACTACTGTAACAGCCTCTATCTAAATCTGCCTGCCTCTACTCTCCGCTCTCTGCAAATCATCCAGAACAGGACTGCGAGACTTGTTCTTGGCCTTAAGCCCAGGGACCGTACCTCTCCAGGACTGAAATCGGTACACTGGCTCCCAGTGGCTGTGAGGATTAAGTTCAAAACCCTCTGCATTGTCCACAAGGCCTTCTGGGGCCTGGGGCCAAAATACCTTCAACTCTCTCTTCCTAAATATCTTCCTTCTTGAGCTCTTCGCTCATCCGCCTCCAACTCCCTCAGGGTCAGCCGCGTCTCCAAGCAACAAGCTGGGGGTAGATCTCTCTCCGCAGCAGGGGCCTCCCTCTGGAACAGCCTTCCTGCCTCCCTGAAACTTGAGGAGAACCATCTCCAGTTCCAGAAGCACCTCAAAACCTTCCTCTTTGCTTCTGTTTTCTCTCCCCCTCTCCCCAGCTAAATTACTGAAACTGCACTGAATCTGTAACTGGGCCACTCACCGATCTCGGTCCTTGGCCCAGCCACTCTCTCCCCTGCACTGCCTCTCTGGCAACCACTGCACTGCGGGTCTGTCTCTGTATCCCTACAGCCCCACTTCCCAGCACTTGTCTGCACCTACCTTGCACTTGCCACCAGCTGGCCCTTATTATTTATCCTATATTCTAACCCTGTACTGCACTTTTCCCCTCTCCCTTTCCTCCTTGCACTGTTCCCTTCCCCTCTACCCTTGCACTTGCGCAATCTGAATGACACCTGGCCTAGTAGGATCGTTGTCTGTCTCCCCTTTGTTCCCCCTCTCTGCCTCGTCGCGCCTTGAAACACTTGTGTATAGGCACGTTACAAATGCCATATCATATCATATCATATCATATCATATCATATCATACATCATGTGCATTCAGTGAAAGGTTACAGTACAGTGATAGGTGCATATGTGCGGAATCAAATATAGCTGTCCATTAGGTCCTGGCAGGAAATGCATCATTCTCTCACCTCTTCACGTCTGTTCTGAGGTGCCCTGTTGTCACTTGCAAGATCTGCATTATCAAAACTAGGGGGGAGCATTCTCCTCATGTTGAGGCATTGGCATGTTCCGTCGCATGCACATAATTTGCAGCATTGTGTATGCAACAACGATTTTCCCAACTTTTTCTGGGCTGAACACGATTGCCCCACCGGTCTGGTGGAGGCACCTAAATCATCCCTTTAGCAGTCCAAAGGAGCACTCAATGCATGTTGTGGTCCTTGTGTGGCTTGTTATAGAATATCTACTGAGGTGTAGCAGGGTTCCTCACAGGTATCTCCAACCAGGGTAACTGTTGATAGCCTAAGTCTTCAGCAAGGAGTCGAAAGGACAGAGCTGAACACCATTGTTTGTCAAAGTAAACGTTACTATTCCCATTGTGCTGGTGGCCTTTGTGTGCTCATACGTGTTTGTGGATGACAACTTGCACATCACTTTGTGGGGGACAGTGGCTTTTAATGGGCATTATCAGAAAGGAACAAGTTACTTACCTGTAACTGTTGTTCTCCAGCATGGGTCTGGCATGGATTCACATGCTCATGAATATTCCCCGTCGTCAGGCTGGGAATCCTCGGTATAGAAAAAAATCAGTATCAGTTTAGTTTCTGATCTGTCTTTCTTAGTAGTAACCAATCACTGGTCTCTGGGTCATACTGCCCCCAGCCAATGACTGCCCTCTCCCTAAGCCCCGCCTCTGGCAGCCATCCTCAGATTTGGTAGCACGTAAGTGGCAGTATGACCAAGGGAAGAGCCGCAGAGGGGTAGGCGGGAGGGTTCGCATGTGAATACATGCCAGACCCATACTGGAGAACAACAGTTACAGGTAAGTAACTTGTTCCTTCTCCAGCATGGGGTCTGGCATGGATTCACATGCTCATGAATAAGAGAATACATAGCAGTACACACATGCACAAACATGGGAGGTGGCAACAGGCTCAACATTAAGCAATACAACAACTCAACATTAAGCAACTCTTACCTCCTCACCAGTCTCACCTTAGGCGAACAGGTTGCGCAGCACTGCTTGGCCGACCCTGGACTACTCCCTGGAGTCCCGATCGACGCAGTAGAATCTTGTGAAGGTGTGCATCGACCTCCACGTTGCAGTCCTGCAGATGTCCAGCAGGGGCACACCAGACAGGAACGCCGTGGTAGCAGCGATCGCTCTGGTCGAATGGGCTCTCGGACGGCCGGGCAGCTGTCGGTTTGCCAACCGGTGACAGTGCATGATGCAGCCGGAGAGCCATCTGGAAATGGAAGTCTTCGAGAGAGCCTTCCCTTGATTCACAGTCCCAAAGTTCACAAACAGCTGTGACGTCTTCCGAAAACTCTTAGTGCGGTCCACGTAGAACTTCAGCGCTCTAGCTACATCCAGCGAGTGCAAAGTCCTCTCAGCCGGCGACGAAGGCGACGGGAAGAAAACTGGCAACACCAAGGGCTCGTTGAGGTGGAAGTCCGACGGCACCTTGGGCATAAAGGAAGGGTGTGTCCTCAGCACCACCCTCGTGTCATGAAAAGTCTAGTATGGAGGCTTGCAAGATAGGGCCTGGGTCTCTCCCACTCGTCGTGCGGAGGTGATGGCCATGAGGAAAGCTGTCTTCCATGACAGGAACTTCAAAGGCGCCGAATGCATAGGCTCGAATGGGGCCCCCAGGAGCTTGGTCAGCACCACATTAAGCTCCCACGCCGGGGCAGGAGCCTTCACCGGCGGGAATGATCGGAATAGTCCCTTCATGAATTCTTTCACCAGGCGATGAGACCACAAGGACGCCCGTCCCGTCGTCCTGGTATATCGGGAGATTGCAGCCAGGTGTATTTTGATGGAGGCGTGAGCCAGTCCAGCTTTGGCCAGCGACAGTAGGTACGGCAGTACTTGAGGGGCCGTAATCCACAGAGGGTTAATCTTCTGTGCACGGCACCAGACAGAGAACCTCTTCCATTTATGTCCGTAGCACTTGAGAGTTGAGGACGCCCTGGCCTTTGCAAGAACCTCTCTGCAGTTGGCCGGGATGTCGTACCCTCCAAACTCTAGTGCTGCAGGAGCCAGGCCTGCAAGTTCAGCGACTCCGGGTTGTGGTGAAGAATGGCGCCTCTTTCTCTGGAGAGAAGGTCTGCATCCGTCGGCAGCTTGACTGGTGGGGACGTTGACAAGTCCAGAAGGTCCGGGAACCAGATCTGTCTCGGCCACGCCGGTGCGGCGAGGATCATCCTACACCAGGACCTCGTGAGCTGGTTGATGAGCCGGAGCAGCAACGGCAGCGGAGGGAAGGCATAAAGAAATAGGCCGTCCCAGGGGAACGAGAAAGCATCGCTCATGCTCCTCGGCTAGGGGGACCTGCTGGCGAACCTCCTGCACTTGGAATTCGTCGCCGTCGCGAAGAGATCGATTTGGGGTTCGCCCCATCGTCGGAAGAGTCGATCCACTTGATCCTGGCATAGTTCCCACTCGTGGCACGAGCGCAGCTCCCTGCTGAGTGAGTCGGCGATCGTGTTTTTTATTCCTGCCAGATGAAGAGGCACCAGAAACATCCCTTGGGCGATGGCCCAATGCCACAGATCCTGGGCTTCCTTGGATAGGGCCGGGGATCTGGTTCTGCCCTGCTTCCGGATGTAGAACCTCGTGGTGGTGTTGTCGATGAAGATCCTCACCACCTTGCCCTCGAGGGATGGAAGAAAGGACCTGAAAGCCCAGAACACCGCGCGGAGCTCCAAGATGTTGATGTGGAGAGACTTCTCCTCCGGGAGCCAAAGGCCTCTTGCGTGAAGATCTCCGCAGTGTGCTCCCCAACCTTCCAGGGAGGCGTCCGTCGTCACCGTCACCTGGTGAGCTGGGGTCTGAAAGTCCGTGCCTGCCGACAGATGGGAGCGGGTACCCCACCACCGGATCATCTGACGGAACGTCTCATTGAGAGGGATCCTGTCCTTGAAGCTGCCCGTCGACTGGATCCAGCGGGCGTTGAGGAACTCCTGTAAGGGTCTCATCGGAAGCCTGCAAAGGCACACCAGATAAATGCAGGAGGACATCATCCTGAGGAGGGACTTGATAGATCTTACCCTGGCCATGTCCGTGGCCAGCAGACGCTGCACCTTGCACAGAATGGTCCTGGTCCTTTCCTCTGCTCCACTGTGTCGAGCTTGGCTCCCAGAAACAGGGGGACTTGCGACGGAACCAGGTGGGATTTTGGAAAGTTGATGGAGAATCCCAGGTCCGTGAGCAGCTGGACGTTCTTCGCAGTGTGCTCCACGGCGAGCTCCCTTGTCCTTGCCCGGATGAGCCAGTCGTCCAGGTAGGGGTAGACGTGGATCCCCTGTAGGCGCAGCCGCGCCGCCACCGGTGCGAGGCACTTGGTGAACACCCTGGGTGCCGACTTCAATCCGAACGGGAGGGCCTTGAACTGGTAGTGCCGCCCTTGGACCATGAACCTGAGGAACTTTCGGTGTCTTTTTAGAATGGGGATGTGGAAGTACGCCTCCTCCAAGTCCAACGACGACAGGAAATCGCCCTCCTCCAGCTGTCCCAGCACATGCTGGAGGGTGACCATACGGAACTTCTGTGCCTTGATGTACTTGTTCAGTCATCGTAGGTCCAGGATTGGGCGCCATCCTCCTGTCTTCTTTTTTACGAGGAAGTACCTTGAGTAAACTCCGGAGCCCCGAAGCCTCTTTGGGACGAGCTCGATGGCTTCCTTCTTGAGCATCGCCCTTACTTCCAAGAGTAGTTGAGGGACGTGATTTTCCTTCCTGGCCACGGGTGGAACGCGAGGGCACTTCTTCTGAAACTCAAGGGCGTGCCCTTGGGCCAGGGCGCCCAGCACCCAACGGTCGGTGGAGATGGACTCCCACACGCTGACGAACCTCGCCAGCCGGCCTCCCATCGGGTGCTTCGGCGGGGGCCCGACCCCACGGTCGGTTCAATCTTGTTTGGAGGCCGCCTTGCCTCCTTGACCTCCTTGTCAACGACGACGGGCACCATCTGACTTGCCGCGTCCCCTGTAGGCTTCCTGGGACGAAGATCTTGCCGCTTGGCGGTTTGTGGAGGAGCCACTGCCGGATCCCTTGGAGGCACCTTGTCTGCCTCCGGAGCTCCGAAAGGACGGTCGTCGTTGTTGGAGCACTCCCAGTGCCCGGGCAATCTCTGTGTCTGTCTTGATGGCCTGAAGGGACTCATCAACCGCCTTCCCAAACAGGTTGTTCCCGTCGAAGGGCATGTCTAAAACCTTGGTTTGTACGTCCTAGCGGAAATCCGTGGCCTTGAGCCATCCTCGTCGTCTCAAGCAAACGCTGTTGCCCAACTGACGGAAACCGGTGTCGGCGATGTCTGTTGCTACCGTGATGGTGTGGTCCGAAGCAATCTCCCCCTCCTGTAGGATTTCAAGGGCCTCAGCCCTTTTGGCGTCCGGAAGGAAGTCTAACAGAGGGGCGATTTTGAACCACAACTCCCTGTCGTAGCGGGCTACGATAGCCAGGGCGTTGGCCACCTTGATAGTCGTCGCTGCGGATGAGATGATCCGTCGTCCCATCGTGTCCAACTTCCTGCCCTCGCCGTCCGGCGGGGAAGTTGATGTCGAGGCCGATGCCCCTCCAGCTTTCTTCTTTGCCGCTGCCGAGATGACCGAATCCAGGGTAGGATGTGCTCGAAGGCACAAGGGGGCAGCATCAGGGACCCGGTACTTCTTCTCGTACCGGTCCCTCTTTGCCGGCGCCGTGGCAGGGTTCTTGAGGAGGGCGAGCCCCTCATCCCAGATGTCATCATGAAGCGGTATGGCGAGGACCGTCTTCCTTTTAGCCCAGCGCCGTTGGTAAAAGAACGCTTCTTTCTTCTTTTCTTCTGGGCAGAGCTGAAAAAGCTCGGATGTCCTGGAAATCATGGCATGAAAGGATCCAATCTCGTCGGGCGGGGACACCCGAGCAGGGGGCGACGACGGGTTACACGTCACGTCGTCGCCTCCGTCGTCATCTGTACCTGTCGTAGCCGTGTCTGTGCCTGTATCATCCCCGTGGGCAGTAGACCGGGGGGAAGGAAGAGCAGGCCACAGAGGTGGGAGAGGTGGCGTAGGATGTGTCCTCCTGCTCTTATGCGGTGGACTCTCCGAAGGTCCTGGCTCCGGTTCCCCCGTCGGGTCTGGCTCAGGTACCTCCGTCGGGGTAAGGGGCAACCTTGTCCTTATCTCCGAGCATAAGGACTGAATCGCTGACAAAATGGCCACCGAGGTGTCCTGTGGCGCCGGAAACGACGGGCGCGAGAGCTCTTGAGGAGCCTTGTCGGCGACACCGTCGCTCTCGTCTCCGCCCTCGTCGGGATCCCTCCCGATGGGCTGGGCCTCTTCCACGACTTCGATGAGCTCTTCTTCAGAGGTCGTGTCTGTATCCACGTTGGCCACCAGCCCCTCCCCCACCTTTTCCAACGAGGACTTTGTGGGGGTCTTCTCAATGGGCCTGAAAGACGACTCCCTCCGCGGTGGCAGGGAGACTCTGGGTCCTGGGGGCGCCTCCACTGGTGTAGCCTCCACAGGCTGAGCCAGGGCCGCAGCGACATCCTCCATCGAGGTTTTAGCAGGGTGAATTAAGGCCATCGTCACCTTCTGGACGCTTGGGGCCTTCACCTTGGGGGGAGGGTCCGAGCCTCGCTCCCCCTCTGCCGGAATTTTCGAGATCGACCGGGGCCTCTCCAGAAGCTTCGCCGGGTTCTCGGACTTCCTCTTACCCGAGCCAGAGCGTTGGCTCGTGGTTGAAGGCGCCAGGGAGGATGCGCCCTGCCTGGCAGCCAAGGAGCCCGACCATTCAGTGCTCCCGGTGCCCGCGCACTCGCGGTGCTTAGCATTTTGTTGGGCCCCCGTCGCCGGGGCACCCTCACAGGACTTAGAAGACCGCTCAGACTTCTTTTCCTTCTTCTCGCCTGACGGGCTCTTCCCTTCCAGCCAGTTGGCGAGACGGAGGTGGCGATCCTTCATGGTCCGCTCCGACATGTGTGCGTCTTGTCCTCATGGAGACAGTAGAGGCATAACGAATGCTCGTCCTCCTTGAAAACATTCTGAAGCTGGCATCCAGGGCAGGTCCTGAACAGCTTCCCGGGCGTCGAGCTTCCTTTCTCCTGGGCAATGTCCAGGGTAGGCCTTGGAACTTCTGGAATCCTCCAAAAGCGTAACTCGACGAAATCTTCACCGTTGAGGGGTGTAGAAAACTCTGAAACGGATCCCCGTTGATCGGATGTAGAAACGGTGGAGCTTGAGGCTCTATTTACCGAAAAATGAGAAAAATCTCCTGAAAAAGTGCGAAAACGCATCAAAAGCTCGAGAGCTTCAGCACGAGGACTCCCAACACTTGAACGTGCGGTAAAAATCTGAGGATGGCTGCCGGAGGAGGGGCTTAGGGAGAGGGCAGTCATTGGCTGGGGGCAGTATGACCCAGAGACCAGTGATTGGTTACGTCTAAGAAAGACAGATCGGAAACGAAACTGATACTGATTTTTTTCTATACCGAGGATTTCCGGCCTGACGACGGGGAATATTCATGAGCATGTGAATCCATGCCAGACCCCATGCTGGAGAAGTCACGGTGCATACTGCATCATTGTTCACGAGTTTCGGTCTGCTTGGGCATCACCTCTGAAGGTGATACTATGGCCATTTACTGATCTATCCCTGTGCAAAGGAAGGCAATGGCTTCTTGGATTTGACAGGAGCCTTGAATGATGTGAGGAATCGGTTGCCTGCGTTCATGCATACCAGGATAGCCTGTTGAGTTTCTTCAGGTCACTCTGTGGCCACAAGAAACTGGGTAATGGGCCATGGCTTCTTGGTCCAGGCTTTATGGGATTTGTAGTTTCCTCACATTTGTTCTCATACATGTCTTTATGTGTGCTTCTGTGCCACATCATTTTCAGACTACTTGCTCAAAAGTCAAGTACGCGGTTCTCTGTTTGTGTTAACTAACATCCTCATAGGAATCTCACAAAAACGGTGCTTCAACTTCTACTGGCATCTAGGGTTGTAGACTAATTGACCTTTTCAGAATTGACCTCAGGAGAATTTACCTAATTTAGAAGGTCAATTAGGACATACATGTGGGGGGAAACCCCCTGCAACCCCACACCCAATCCAAACCCCCCTGCAACCCTTCACCCAATACCCTTATATTATTTATAATCCAAAACCAACCCAAGACATATATGAAATAACAAAATTGTGCAAAAGGTCAATTGTAAAAGGTCAATTTGGATGATACAGCATCTAGTAAACAGCAGAGTTCACTTTGAGTCCTTCTGCTTTGTACGTACAGTACACCACGACATTGGACCCTCGCGCTCCACTCTAAGGCTCACCCGTTATTTTCGATGTATAATATTCCCATGGCAGGTGCATCTTTCCTAAATGTAGGAGGAGAAATAACATGTGTGGCACTAGCCACACACTCCGGGTTCTGGCCTCCAAGGTGGGGTACAGGCTTTTACAATCCATTAAAAATCATCTGTGTTTCGGAAGGACATCAAAATATTGCTTCTTCTCCAGATCCTAAACTTTGTAATGCATTTTTGTTCTTGTCTATGATACAGAATCTAGATACTACTCAGGAAAATCTATCACGCCCAAATAATGCCCACTCAGACATGCATACCACAAGAAACTGGGTAATGGGCCATGGCTTCTTGGTCCAGGCTTTATGGGATTTGTAGTTTCCTCACATTTGTTCTCATACATGTCTTTATGTGTGCTTCTGTGCCACATCATTTTCAGACTACTTGCTCAAAAGTCAAGTACGCGGTTCTCTGTTTGTGTTCATGTAAGCTGGAAGGTTGTGTTTCCTCAGGACCATGGTATTGTGGGTGGCACCCCAAAGGCAGGCACTGCAGTGGCAGAGGGTGAGATCTGCATCACATGTCTGAATGTTTATGGAATGATACTGTTTCCAGTTCTGATATGCTGGTTCCATTTCCTGGGGGGGCGCCAATGATACATGTGTGCATCCTGTGACATTGGGGTGGGTGATGGCATAGAACCGTGCTTTTTCAGCGTGCACCTGAACCTGGGTGGTTGGCAGGGAGATGTGCTGATGGGCATGCCTCATGAGCACTTTGGAGAAAGTTGGCTGTAGCCTGCCATGCAGCATCTCAACAGTGTGTTGGAGTGCACCTGTGCCACATGAGTGGAGGATGGACAAAAGCTTCAGGTGGGGTGGCTGTTCTGATGGTGATGCTCTCTGAACATCCACCTCAATCAGGGTCAGCAGGCCTGCAATGATGTGCTCATCCAAGCGATACAGTGTGAATAACGCTTTAGTACACATGGTGTGGGTATCCTTTGCAACACGTGTCTCCACCGCCTTTGTGGTGCCCGCATCCTTCTTTGCTATGGCCTTGCATGCCACTGGAGCCCAATGAACAGTAGCAGGTTGTGGATTCTGTAGGTCATGTCTGGTTGTGGCTGCATGTTGCCTGGAAGTGTTTTTGGGGAAGGCCTGGGCCTTAAATACCCTTTTGGTGGCAATTATTTTAGGTGGAGGTACATGCACTGTGTTTTTGGTGTAATTAGTGGTGGTAGATCAGCAGTATTTTCACTTGTAATGTGGCAGAATTACCATTTTCATTTATGGTGGTAATTTTGCCCACGTAATTACTGCTGGGGCTAATTCTGCTGTTTTTCGGCACTAATTCCACTGGCAGAATTTCCACTGTTGCTAATTCCGCTGGTAGATTTTCCCCTGTTGCTAATTCCGCTGGTAGATTTTCCCCTGTTGCTAATTCCACAGGTAGAATTTCCACTGTTGCTAATTCCGCAGGCAGAATTTCCACTGTCGCTAATTCCGCAGGCAGAATTAGCACCCAATTGCCTGGAAATTTAATTCATTGGAGAGGTAAAAGTGACAGTAATTCCGTTGCTGTTCCCTTCTCCGCTTACCACCCAATTTGTAATTAGGCCCTTAATCCGTGTCACCATCCCACAAAATGGGTATTGTATTTGTTTATTTGTAGCGCGCTCCCTCAGGTAAATTACCTCTTGGCTTTGATGGTGACAGCTTTCTCTTAAACCCTGGATATTGCCAGTTGTAAAGACATGCTTCTTCTAGTTGTGGAGGCGAATGCAGCTGTTACTTCTGAAGTCATATTCTCGCAAACGTATGACAGTTAATGGTTTTATCTTATCTAGGCAGGATTTTGAAACTAACATCCTCATAGGAATCTCACAAAAACGGTGCTTCAACTTCTACTGGCATCTAGGGTTGTAGACTAATTGACCTTTTCAGAATTGACCTCAGGAGAATTTACCTAATTTAGAAGGTCAATTAGGACATACATGTGGGGGGAAACCCCCTGCAACACCACACCCAATCCAAACCCCCCTGCAACCCTTCACCCAATACCCTTATATTATTTATAATCCAAAACCAACCCAATACATATATGAAATAACAAAATTGTGCAAAAGGTCAATTGTAAAAGGTCAATTTGGGTGATACAGCATCTAGTAAACAGCAGAGTTCACTTTGAGTCCTTCTGCTTTGTACGTACAGTACACCACGACATTGGACCCTCGCGCTCCACTCTAAGGCTCACCCGTTATTTTCGATGTATAATATTCCCATGGCAGGTGCATCTTTCCTAAATGTAGGAGGAGAAATAACGTGTGTGGCACTAGCCACACACTCCGGGTTCTGGCCTCCAAGGTGGGGTACAGGCTTTTACAATCCATTAAAAATCATCTGTGTTTCGGAAGGACATCAAAATATTGCTTCTTCTCCAGATCCTAAACTTTGTAATGCATTTTTGTTCTTGTCTATGATACAGAATCTAGATACTACTCAGGAAAATCTATCACGCCCAAATAATGCCCACTCAGACATACATACCACAGGATCCTTCCAATAAATCAACACGGCTCAGTTTCCGTGCTCTCTCCCAGATCCAACACAGTGCAATCACACAGGTGGACATTCACCAAAGGTATTCAGAGGTATCCTGCAGATGCCCGCAAATGACCACAGCCATTCCTTGTCGCTGACCTCAGAATGTCTGTTATTTTACTGGAACTACTCAAAGCTCAGTGTGTTGATCCTCCATCCTCTCTATACACCAAACCCACTAACAATTTCACCCTCTGCATACACCTCTCAAACTCTAAACAAACATAACCACAACCCTATAGCACAACAAACCGCACAAACTTCACTACACTGCAACAAAAAAACAAACCATACGTAGACTCGCACAACAGCACATGATGGCTACCGAATGGAAAGCACCCCAAGCCCGGCCAACGGACACACCGGGCTGAGGCTGCCAACAGCACATCACTAATCTCTTGCACTTTTCCCGCTTGTTCCCACTAACTCATCCCTGTTCCCTTTTCAGATCCGCCATGGGACCATTCCGGTGGTGATAGTGCGCGGTACAAATATCCTTTAAAATTAACATGCATCAGGACTTTTTGTATTTATCGATAAACCAGGTGTCATTTCTAACAACCATCACTTACAAAGAGGTCAATGACAGAAAGGCAATCCCAGGGTAAAATGTTGTTACATACGTGCATGGTTTGGTTGAGTAACATATACCAGGTAGTGAAGAGGTAAGTGTGGGAAATACTAATTTGTTTAACACATCTTCCAACATTGGTGTTCCAACATATCCACACTGCTCCCAACATTTGGATCAGCCCCAACCTGCAAACCAGCCACCAGAGTTTCTACCAGCTAGAGATCCAATTGGCTTTCACACACTCTGCCAAGAGACCACTACAGCCCGCTGGGCTGGTATGAACAGAGCGACTTGAACAGCATGTACTCCAGTCTGCCTGGGCTTAAGGCGGTGGTGGATAGGTGTCAGTTAAGTGTATGTATATCTTCATTATTTGACAAAGGAACCTGCTTCACGTCATGGGTAAAGAGAGCCCCAGGCGGCAACTCCCTCCAATCCACTCTAGGCTCCAACTACCAGTGCAGGATTTGGACTACCAGAGCAATCAGGCAGTCAGCAGGGCACAAGCAGAGGAATCTGCCACAACACAATGAGGCCACAAGACCATTGCTCATTGGATGCTTTAGTTCAGTGTCTTCACTTGACTAGGGCAGGTGATGGCGATTGTTACTCTTCCAAGCTGATTCTACAATCACCACTGATGTCAAGCTTGAGATTCATGGACAAGACCATTGAAAGGGACAATCTCCATTGAGAAGACAATATCTGTCTTAAACTCAGGACACCAGGAAGAGGTGGAGGAGGACCCTACTTTGCATGGATTTTCTGATATATATACTTAATTCTGGAGTCGGGTCAATTTTTCTAACTGTATGTAGCATCATTATTGGTTCTGTCCATGTTCTCCAGGAAACAGTGTAACTGTTGTATTTTTCATAATTTGTTGCTATGTTTTGCATATATTTTTAGAAAAATTAAATTAGGATTAAAAAGAAATGTGTGTTTTGTTTTATTGAGTTTGCCACACTGTTAATTTTTCTAATTTGTATAATGCTATTTTTGTTGACCATACTCCAGAATTAAATACACTAGACCAAGTCCACCATCTTAACAATGCAACATGGGCCTCTGATAGCGTGGGGACTGCTAGAGATATTGGTCAATATCCCTAGGGCTCGTTCACTAGATTGTCAATGCTTTAGATGACAATGTGACAGCACTATTAAGCGGCAGGTAGTATGCAAGTAGATGGCCCTGCATGTGGTGGCTCCCTGGATTGAGATGGAATTCAGCAACTTTTGACTCCTTGTGTGCTCACTCTTATGGGTGCCCCATATTATTAAACAAGCAAATATGTCTCCACAAGATAGCTTTCCAATTGATAAACGCCTGTTTGTGTGGGTAAAGCATATTTTGACAAATTGCCCTGGAGCTAGACCATCGGGAATGCCAAGGGTCTGAGGCAATTAGGGATGTCCGCAAGTAGCACAAGTCGTTATGGGAAGTGGTAGATGAGGGGTCTCCCAGGGTCCATCCTCCCTCCACAATCTCCCATGCAAGAAGGACCCAAGGTGGAATGAAGGTAGATAATCTCTCTCTACACCAATCCCTCTGAGCCCACAGACCCCTATATTCCCCTCCAATAATGGGTCACTCTCATGTCTGTTTACAAGGGAGTGCACTTTCACACTTCCCTTAGAGCATCCAGAACCAAGCATGGGCAATATGCAGGTTTATGGATTGCAGCGGCAGCAGCAGGTCTGGAAGGTTTAGGGTTCATTTCATGCAAATATTCACACATAGTACCTTACCATTGTTACTGCCAGAAGGTGCAATGGTAATCTGCACACCCTATTTTCCCCAAACACACATACAATGATTTATCACCCCTACATGGTACATAGGAGCTTTTAGACCTCAGCCTACGCTCTGGCAATCAATCAAGTAATTGCTAGAAATCAAGAGAAATAGGAGCCCAAACACATGATTATTTTAAATGTGGGAAGCGAATAGAGAATGCATAGAGAGAACTCATGGAATCGGACTCCTGGTTGATCACATAGCTTGCAGGGAACTAGATTAGAATACTGCCCAACCAATCGCTTGCTTTGTTGGTTCATTTAGAAATTTCTTAGCACTATAAAATGGATGAGGAGGGGCCAGGTGTAGGCAGAGTGAGGACATTTATCTAGGCAAAAGGTTTTCCGAGACAGTCAGAGTAGGGCATACTACAGTTTATTGAGAGCTGCAGCTCAGGCACTGACCTAAATCACGTCGCAAGTGGAGTACAGACTAAGAAGCAAGAGGACATCAAAACTGCTTGGGGATATAGCTCTGGCTCAGACAGGGGCCAAAGACTAGAACATGAACCTGGTGAAGGCTCCATTCAGGAGGCAGATCTCTGGCTGGTGGGTGATAATAACTTCAGCCTGACAAAAACTCTGGCAATGAGTGAGAAATGTTTGCTGGTAAAGCAATGGGATACTCCCTGGCTGGGGGAGGCAGCCATCTTGCTGTGCATCATTTCCTGCTCTTTTGCTTCCGTTCTGCCCTCTCCTGTTCACTCTTTATACTCAGTTAAGCCAGATAGGCCACGCGTGTTCTTAATCGCTGCTCTTCCTAGTTCTGCCTTTACCCAGCACACCCTTCAGTGTAATAAAGGTGCCGAACTTCACTTTCAGTGTCTTCAGTGGTGTGTTAATCCCAGAACCTTGCAATATGGAAATCTCTAAATGAAACTCGATTGAAATAGAAGTGCTGCTGCAATACAGTGTAAAGCATTGGTGGCCCTACACTTGGAGGAACTAGGCAAAGATAGTCAAATATTAAAATAATGTTGGCTGTAATTGGCGATGAAGAGAGCTGCAAAAGCTATGCGGCACGTACATGGCTTCAGCGCATGGGATGGACCTCTTTTTGGTACACGGACTTGGCAGTCAGTAGTTCTCTATCAATTTCAGGCGATTGGTTCTACCCTCAAATAGGTTCAGAAGCAGGAGAAAATCTCCTTGGTAAGAGCCATGAAGAGCCTTGTCCGGTGCAAAGTGCAGTGCCATGTGACAAATGTTTACCTTTCACCTTGGTAATCACACAGGAAGCCTTGATGCCAGGTCCAGAAAGAAATGTTTATCTGGTTGGGGATGTTATTTGATCATGGGAGCCCAACTTTTCTCAGATCCGTGGTCCGGCAAAAAAGTCTTCCCGGATCTGAAAAATCCATTTGTCCTTCATTTGGTTTAGTCTGTTAGACTGCTTTATAAGGTGTAGAAGCCTGGATTCAAACCCAGGTTGTTAGGACCAGGGTTGATACAATTACCTGCAAGACTACTTGGATGTCTGATAAGGACGCTTGTTAGGATTGCACTCCCAGTTAAATTTAAGACAAAGGGATTCTTGGGCACGATGGTACAATGTAGGTGGGGCATGGGGGTGGCGCTTATGGTAGTAATTACTGTCATGAGTACACAAATGTTACATGTTTTTTAAGTTGTGTTTTTCTACTATTGGAGCTGTATTTTTAGGGGTACGACTCTGAATGGAAAGAGCCTGTTCCCCTCACCAGGATTTGCTGACACAAAGTGATTTGCCCAGATTAACTCAATGTGTTCAAATGGGAAATCTGCTCTCGCCTTCCACCTGCTCATCCTTCCATAATCACAGGCTCTCCAGTACCCCTTCCAAAGTCGTCTGCTCTCTTCTTCCATTTGCTCCTTTGCTTGCTACTCACTTCATCCTACATATTCTCCCCCATCTCCATAAGGAATATTCTTGCCAAATGAACAATGAAAGCTGTGTACTGCATAACCCTGAACAAGAGTCTGAGAGATTAATCCCAATTAATCATGACATAAGAGAAATCTTTTGTACCTTTTTTCAACATAATGTTATAATTGAGTTATAAATAAAAGTACAGAGCAAAAGAGAAGCAGAAAAAATGGTGTGGCATTACCATCCTGTGACCTTCCATCAGCTCCCACTGACTAATATTCCTATTAACAATCAATCTCACCTACCCAGCCCTTCACCCACAAGGTCTTCTTGACTTGGCTGGGGAGAATCGAGGCAGATGCCACCACCTCCTCCTCTGCAGGGGCTGAGCAATGCGGCGCACAGTCCTTATTCCATCTAGGGTAGTGTGCACTCAACAATACCTTCCTGAATATTGTGGCTACTCCCAGGAGGCCATGTAGGAAGTGCTTGTGGTCCAACCATTCTGTTGTGAAAGACAGCCCTCTCCTCCTCGATAAATATTGAAGCAAGGAATAGGATATTTTGTTTCTTACAAAATGACATTTTGAAGCACAACATTGTATTTTTTGTTGCAGATTTTCAGCAAATTTTAATTGAATTGAGGGTGTATAGGAGTGCTAGCATGCAGGTGAGAGTGGGATCAAGAGGTAGACAGTGCAGGTTGAGGGGTTTCTGGCCTTGTGGTCTCACTCCCGGTTGGATGTGGCAGGGAGGAGGGGCTGCCGCTCCCCTAACACCCACTATACATCATTGTTTATATACTGTTTATAATATACAATTGTCCATGATAACTTACTTTGCTTTGCTATTGAATGTCACAATTTCGATCAATAAATGTGGCCTTATATTTTCCAAAGAAAGATGTGTGTATGTCTCCTTGGCGGGCTCTGACCCCTGTGCTAGCCATCTATTAAATCATGTGTTTTTTTTTTTTAACAGCTCATACTGCAAACTTAATTGCTTCTAGGGGCTACTAATTTTGGGAGGAAACACACAGCGAGATTAGAGGATTTGCCCAGGATTACACACTTTGGTTAAGTGGTAAAGCCAGAATCAGAGCTTAGCCTGAAATTTAGGTACTTGACTACAGATCTTCCCAGCTCAGGTTGGTACACATATGTATTGAGGTTTGATTTTAAATACCTAAAATATTACAATTCTTTGTCGTTGCACACTAGTCACTTTTTGTACAGAATTGAAATTGGTATGTACATCCTGCTTACCATAGTTGTTACTCTGTTTATAAAATAAACTTTAAGTGATAGGGATGATTTATGGGAAAACATGTTTTATTGTTATGAATTTAATACTTTTATACCAATGATTGTGAGCCATGAAAATGAAATGTTATTTATTGTAAGTTTCTGTATCTGATTTTTCTCTTTTCTTTTACCATTTATTTAGTTTCTTTTTCTTACTTTGCTAACTTCTTTCGTAATGGTTTGTAATAAACCATAAATAAAAAATAATAATACTCAATTTTATACAGATTACTTTAAAAATGCACAAGCCACATTATAAAACAACCCGCCAACATGTTCATCATTGTAGAATCCGGGTGATAGTACTGTTTGTCTGCTGGGAGGCGAAAGGAGACCCTGTATTTTAGGATAATCATAGCGGAGTGTGGCGAGTGTTTCCTGTGTGGAGAGTCTTGGCATTTCACTTTTTGCCTTTTTTTTTTTTTTGCCACGTTGAGGAAGAGGAGGAGCCTTTAAAACCGCCACCTACGCGAAGCGGGGCGTAGCGGAGTGTGGCGAGTGTTTCCTGTGTTCCCTGCTGGACCGTAGGGGCCTGTGAGGGCCGGAGTGCTGTCTGACGGACGCTGACTGAAGCTAGCAAGACGAAGTAAAGCACAAGAGGTTCCGGTAAGAGCTGCTGTGTACGCTGTGTACGCTGCCACCTCCCCCCTCCCTTTATCAGTTGTCAGTCCCACCTGGCCAGCCGCCGTGAGTTGTACGATAGACATTGTGGAGAAAAAACACGGCTTACGTTCTATTGAACTGCGGAGAGTCTGTGGAGGACTCGAGGCCCCTTAGAAAGCCTCAAAGATGAGGTCCAGCACTCCGCCTAATACGCGAGCGTACGCCAAGCGGGGGCTAGCAGCTCCAAACACCCGAACATTTAATTCAAACATCCCTCCCCAGCACGAGGAGGAATGCCACCGGTGGGGGGGCGAAATGATGGGAGAACTGTGCCCCAATGTGGGATGGCCGCGGCCATGCCGCCCCAATGCAGGACCCATAACAACCCAAAACAAGCGTGGAATGACCGTGTGGCGCCAAACCAAGGCGCAGACAACACTCATGCAGCCAGCGATGAGCTGGACACAGATAGTGAATATGTGAGGTCAAGCGATTCAGAGCTTGAGGATGAGGAAGATGGAGATGAATTGCCTGTAAGGGACACTGAAAAGTCAGCGGAGTGGGTGTTGCAGAGAGTGAGAAGTGAGAGTGAGAGTGGATCAAAATGAAATAACAGCCCCTCGCCCACCCCGGCAAGATTCATGGAAACTATAGACTTGGTAAGGGCAGAAAAAGATGACCCGCACGCAAAAAGGGGGGGCGAAGTGGGTTGTGAGCCGAGGCCGGAAGTATGCACCGTCATGGTACATTGTGCCCATGCCCATGCCGAGTCAACAGCAACTACCCACCACTGCATGCTAGGAGTAAAGAGTGCAAACATGTCTCTGGTAGGAGAAGGTCGGCAAGTGGGAATTCAAATTGTGAGCCTCCAGAAGTCCTGGGTGAGCCCAGAAATCATTCTGATGTCACACGAGAGGAGGAGGCCACACCCAATGATGAAAGGAACGACAAAAAATCAAGGAAACAACCGAATAATAAATGCAATGTGCCAAATGAGGAGACCGCCTTAACGACGCCAGTCACCCCAGTTGAGACATCTCCTAGCCATGAGAGACGTTTAAGTAGGCTCTCAGTAGATCACGTAGATGAGTCGCCTAAACCACCCCACAAGGGTTCATCGCTAAAGATCCTAGCATGGACAAGAGTGACCTCAATGCATAAGGGGAACGGAAAAAACGTAATGTACCAGGCCCAAAAGACGAAAAAAGATGACTTAGTGGCAAACAAAACAAGATCTTCAGTTATAAAACCCCCTGATGTAGAGTCAATCGGAAAAGTGAACATCGTGGTGACTGAAGAGGCCCCCACCGAGGAGGGGTGTGTGCTGCGCGATGGAAGGAAGGAACACCTAAAGTCGGAATGGCCGAGCCGCCTCGTAGAAGAGACTTAGTAGGACTCGCAGATCAACTCCTGAGAGACCTAGTGGAATTGAATTCCAACTTGTCAAAACAACGAAAAAGCTCATCAACAACTTGCTGTGGAAAGTCATCCCCACAAATTGAAGGCCAAATGATCAAGGAAATGACTCTACTTGACATGATGACTCTAGAAGAAAATACACCATCCTTTGAGGCAAGAAATGGTGAGATCATGGTCTCACAAAAAAGGAGCCGGAGAAAGTTAAGCTCGAATTCAGACCACGAAGGTGCAAACAAAAGATTTAAAAGAAACTCAAGACAGAGTTTGACGCCTAAACCGGGGTCCCCGAGCAAGCATGTGACAAAACCAGGTCCAGCCGTATTGGATGACGTAGAAAATATGCCGTCTCCTAAAAAGAGAAGTTTGCAGCCTGGTCAACTTTCGGATCTGGTGACTCTTGAAACAGCAATGGACGAAAAGAAGTTAGTGGAGACCATAGTCGGAAAGTTGAGCCGGACACTGATGTCAGCTACAACAATAGCAGTAGCACCATTGCTGAAACTTTACGAAAATCTAAATGAATGCCTCCGGGACCAAACAACTTTGGTCGCCCTGTTAAACTCAAAAATTGTAAAACTCGAGTTAGATCTGAGAGACATGACGGCTCAGGTTGTGACAACCAGAAGAGGCAATGACATTTCATTAACGGCACTAAGAGAATCCTTAAAAACAACAACGGAAGACAAAAGACTCTTCGCAGAAGTGACGAAACAAGCTTTAATGCTCTTCCAAAAAGATCGAGAACATAGAACAGATGATGTAGGGACGTGTGTCCCCCAAAAAACCCAGCCAAAGGCAGAAACAGGACGCATGGTGAACTCAATAGGCAACAAAAATGAACCTGTACCAGAGGACAGAACGTCAAACCCAAACTCTCTGCTCACAATATCAAAAAGTATTCAGAACTGTTGTTCTGAAATAGACTCTGAGATAACCATTGTGTTGAGTGACAGTCCAAAAGACACAAATAAAAAAAGGTTCCCAGTGCAGAAGACAAAGTGAAAATCAATGAGGTAAAAAGAAAGAACAACAAAGCCACCATGAAAGAGATCAAAGAGAATGATAGAGTCTTGATGCCCACATCCTATGATTTATCATCAAAAGAAGAGAGGGTGGAAGAAATTGACCTTACAGAGACAATACAAAAGGGAAAGGAAGACAAAGAAAGTGAGAATGAAGCTGTGGAGGAGCCGAGAGTAGGTGGTAACGACAATGAGGCGAGGACTACTCCAGTAAACTCCAAAGCTGACGACACGACTGAAAAAAAGAATGAAACTGAGTGGTTTGACATCTTTGATTCCAAAAAATTAAAAGAGAGCACCGGCCTAAACACGCAAGGCCGAGTCATTGCTCCAAAACAGAGTAAATGTAAAAAGAAATCCAAAAACCAGCAAATACAGAAGAACAAAAATCCTCGAAGCTCGGCGAACTTCTTTCGGAACATGAAAGCGCTAACCATCACAGTAAATAATACTGAACCTACGGGCACAAACAGCAAAAAATGCACTAGGGAGTCCCGTAAGGCTGATGGAACAACGGTCGCTGAATTGCCTTCAATGAGGAAGACTCAGCCCTTAGAGACAACGGAAAAAGAAGTTAAACAAAAAGCCCCAGTGGGGATTGAAAATGATGATGAGGAGGACGAAGAACTATTGAATATGTTAACTTATAGTTCTTACGTGGCCGATGATGTGGGCGCTGAAGGCGTCAGTGAGATGGACGTGGAAGGCAATGTAAAAAACCAACACGATAAAAATAAGGGAGAACCGATTGTGACAGGCAAGATCCCGTCGGAAACTGAGCCAGAGAGAGAAATGGGGCAACCAAGCCTTCTCATGGCCTCAAACTCCAAAAGAAGAAGATTCTCCTCTAAAGAATAAGTGTCCTAATGAGGGACTTGCTAAACACTTCTTTACGTTAGAAGAGAGACGTATAAGAAGCATGCAATGTCAACAAAAACCAATTGTGTGTAACACACCGGGACCAGCAACCAAGTCAATTAAGAAAGGTTCGACAGGCAAACTGATAGAGGGGGCCCAAGCGGCAGCAACCTCAATTCCAGAAAGTGAGAAGGAAACCTCTAATCCTATTGATCATACAAGCAAATTTACCAAAAATGATAAAGCGGCTGGATATAGAATTTTGGTGGAAAAAATCAACTGTAACAAAAGTAATCCATCGCTAAACAGATACACAGTACTACAGATATTTCAAAAGATCCCGGCACTGAGATCTGTAAAGAGTCCCCAAATTGAAAGGGTCGAAATAATAGCAGACTCGAATCAAAAATTTGTCTTGCTACACATTGTGGGAAAAAAGGTTGTGGAACAGATTATGACAAACGAGAGACAACTGTTGAACGCAGGCTACCAAGTATACGAGGTTGACAGTGCATTGGGAGGAGAAGACGGTGGTATTTCGGCTGACAATGGCCCGCAGAGAAACAAAAAAGATTCACAGCTGTCCACTCGACTGGATAATAGTGCAAAAATGGAAGTTCACGACATAGCCAAAAAAAAATCAGTGGACGAGGATGTTGGTGAACAGCTCTCACTGGAAGAGATAAAATTGAAGAAATTTAAAATAACAGTGGAGAACAGTGAGAACATAAAGAGAGTGATGTGTAAGGACAACTCGTCTACAGAGGAGGAGTCACACGCATGGGGATGGATAGCAAAATCCCTAAATGGAACATCGATGAGTTAATGCCTAAAAGTTGGAAAAGTTGGTGATAACCTCTTGGAACACGAGAGGGTTCACCCATTTGCTGAGCTCTGCACCCGTATACCTGAGGAATGCCGACATCATATGCACACAAGAAACATGGTTAACAAGTACACCATGTGTAGAAGGCTTCGATGTAGCTTTCAATCCTGCAATCTGCAAAGAGAAAGGCCGCCCAATGTCGGGTCATTTAATCCTGATAAACAGAAAAAGCGGTCTGAGAATTAAGAATGCTTGGAACATTTCACCCCATCTCCAAATGACTTGTATTGATCCAGTGAACATGGTAACATCAGATAATCAGACCATTTACATCCTAAATGTCTACTGGAACACAACCATGAAATTGCACTTAAAATTTGAAGATGACATCTTAGATGCAATTGACAGCATACTAGTGAGAGAACCACAAGCTTTGATAATTATATGTGGAGATTTTAATATGAAATTGATCGAGAACCCACAATCAAAGCAACAAGCGAATAGTAGAGAAAAAATAAACTATGAGCGATGGCTTGATGAGATGTCGCTTAGAAATCTAGTAATGCTAAATGGAGGAACAAAGGGTGATACTCCAGCTAGACCGACCTGGACACGAGGAACCCAAAAATCAATACTGGATTATATGTTTGTCTCAGGCAACATATTCCAGGAAATTGACTCATTCACAGTGATCAATACTAAATACAGTGACCACACATGGTGGTAGCGGAATGGAATAACATCAACAAAATAGAGCGTAAACAATGGAGACAAGATCTATCCTTGGTCCCAGGTCGCAACAGACTGCGTATAAATCAGTGCGACATTGTGACAATTACCGAACTGTTAATGGAAGCGCAAGACCAGAATCCCTCAAGGTCAATGGAATATCAACAGTTCTTTAAGATCTATAAAGTCGAGAATAAAATGTCCCAGACGAGACCTGTGATACAAAAACACAAATATGACCCTGAGGTAGCTGCCAGAAAGAGAGAGGTAAGAAAAATTATAAGGAAAATACGTGCCGCAAACCCAGAGGACCTAATGGTACAGATAAAAAATGAAAAAAACAAGTATAACAACTGGTGCAAAAATCGCAAGGCAACCATGGAACAACGGGATGCGGAAGCAATGCTGAAGGCTCTAAATCGAAAGAACACAAGAGGCTTTTGGGACATTATTAATGATACAAAGAACTCTGATAAAGCACTACTGTCAAGTACAGTTCTGGAAAAGGACTGAGAAAAGCACTTCATAGCACTATTTAAAAGAAGAAAAACCTTGAGCCCGACAAAAGTGGAGACAAGCCAGCAGTGGGAAATCGAAATGGAGAGAGACGATATACGAACTACCATCAGGAAATGTAACGCCTCTCGCGCTGCGGGTCCAGACGGTTTGTCAAATGCAGACCTTAAGTCAAACAGCGAAGAATGGTCAGACTTTTGTCATACACTCTTCACCGCCATAAAAAAGGAAGGGAAAATACCTGAGACTTGGAAATCTGGGATAATTGTCCCGATCTACAAGAAAGGTATTCGCTCAGACCCGGCAAACTATCGTCCAATTGCCTTACTGGATGTAGTGGGGAAAGTGTTCGCCTCGATGCTACTAGCCCAATTGACCACGTGGATCCAGGAAGAGAAAACATACGATGAACGCCAGTCGGGCTTTGTTAAAGGTGTAGGTTGTGGTGTAAACCTACTCATTCTGAAACTGTTAAAAATCGACGTCATTAGAACGGGACGAAAAATATATCTGGCGTTTATCGACATGGCGAACGCCTTTGATGGCGTGGATAGAGAAACCCTGTGGAAAAAACTTAAAGAAAGGGGGTGCAATGAGAGTCTCATCCACGCTATCCGCGAACTGCACTCCGACACCTATATTCAGGTGAGACTAGATCGTGAGGGAAACCTAACCAACCCCATACCAACGGAGAGAGGTGTGAAACAAGGATGCCCGTTAGGGGCCACGTTGTTCAACTTCTATATATCCGAAGTAGGAATAGCTCTGGCAGATGTCGTGTCATTTCCACCACAGTTAAATGGAGTGCCAATAAACCATATTTTGTATGCAGACGACATGGTGATCCTAGATCAGACTCCTATTGGCATCCAAAGAAAACTTTCAGCTCTCAAAATCTTCACCGAGGATTTAGGCCTTGACATCAATGTGGCCAAATCGGAGATCCTAATATTAGGAAACCAAAGAGGTAGATCTGCAAGTAAAAAAAAACAACGTGGTCCATAGGTGCAAACAAATTAAACCAGGTACCCCATACAAGATATCTAGGGATCACGATCAACTCTAGTATTAACGACACCCCAATGGTAAAAAAACTCCTGAATAGCTGTAAATTACTGATAGCTCAAGGTACCATTTTACAGCAAAGATACGGCAAATTTTCCTATGAGCCGATAAGGAGATTTTATCAAGGTAAAGTGACTCCAATTCTCGTCTACGGCGCCGAGAACATGTTCGGGTGTGATTATAAAGTATGGGCCCGATGCGAAAGTCTCTTTTGGAAAAAGATTCTCCAGATCCCCTTAAGTACACCTACAGCCTGTGTATTGTATGAAGTTGGAGTCTCTACCCTTAATTCAAGAATCACCTGGAATAAACTGGCGTTATTCAGGAAGACACACGTGGAGGAAAACCTCCCATCTGTAAAATTCTTGTCGGAGGAAAAAGGACATGAAAAATCGGCTTTACACATTTGGAAACATCAGTGCAGAGAGATACTAGCACAATTGGGCACAGACGAAAAAACTTTGTGGTGGAATCCAGACCTGGTTAAGAGGAAACTGCTCGACTGGGACTGGATTGAAATCAATGACAAAAGGTCATCACAAAAAGTTATGAAGAATACTCCTCCAGAAGAGAAAAGACGCAATACGCTTCTGTCCTATTTAACATTGTCACCCTGTAAACGCCTAAGAAGGCTATACCTGAAATTTCGTTTGAACATCTACGAAACCAAGGAAATCTTAATTCATCGCAGGAAGATTCCTACGGACAATTCGAAATGCAGGTTCTCTGCAATTGAAACAGAAGATCTAAAACATCTGGTCTTGCGGTGCACCGAATTTAAAATCTAACGCGAAAAATGCCTCGGAAAGGAGAGATGCAGAGTTCAAACATATGATCTAGAGGAATGGTGGAAGCATCTTCATATTGGTGAGAGCCGATCACTGTTGATTGCAACGATGAGATTCCTTGACCAAATGCAAACACGACTAGAGGCGACAACACCGTATGGGGAGAATGAGTGACCCCAATAGATGCCACATCCAGTAAGCCAGAGAAGACACACTCAGCAAACAACTAAGACTGCAATTACGGAAAGTGTGCAAATGAACTTTCTCAATGGCCGTAAGATAGGAACTAAATGAGATGAGTCAAGTGCAAGTTCACTATCAATCAGTCGCTTTTTAGTTATTTGAGTGTTTTTCTTTGTTCTTTTTATGTCATTGCGGAAATTAGGAATTAAGAAGGGTAAAAGTAAAAGTTTTCAAAAAGTTTGTAAAAACTAAATGAAATAAAAAAAAAAATTAAAAAAAAAGAATCCGGGTTGATGAAAAAGAGTATTGGGGTAATTGTGTTTAAAATCATAAATTGCATAGTAAGGACCCCTCCTGTTTGCACTTCTTTGCAAAAAGGGCCACTACAGACAATTTGAATTGTTTCCACAAAGTACTGGAAAAGTAAATAGTAAAACATAGGCAAAATCCCCTTTTCACTTCACTTTTACAATATGTGTCTGACAAAGTGTAAATCTCTCCCACAATTAACAATTTGTAATCTGCTCACTTTTACTAATAAAGGTACAATCCTAGGTGGTCATTTTCCAAGTCCTGTGAAGTGGAAAAAGTGGCGGTAAAATGGTTTGTTTGTACCTTTATTTTCCCCATCCTGATTGAAAGCCTAAAAGCTGCAGAAAGCTAAATAATGAGAATTTACAAAAAATCTCATAAGACACAAAGTGAAATAAAATGTATAACAAAGTCTTTGTTTCAAAGAGCTTGTTCTGTACCCCCATCATTTCTAATCACCCAACAATCACACTTAAATAGCTTATTAAAATTGTATATAATTAAAAGAAAAAAGTACCTTTTCCTATTACTAATCACTTCCTATTTTAAATAATCTGCATCTGGGACATGTTAAAAAGATAAGGCCTCATTTGGAGGGCCTGTGCAGCACTGTTTGACTTTGAGGGGAGAAAGGCAGAGCAGGATGCCCCATGGGCATTTGTCCCTTGTCCAACTGTTAAATCCGCCTCTGATTGCACTGATTGCAATACCTTTTTTTATTTTTAACAGATGTGCCCTGTTTATACTTTTCCAGAACCATAATAAGAAATGCTCTTTTCTTGTGTTATTTTCAAGGTTTCATGATCAATCTTCTGAGAGACAAATGCTTATTAGGGGAAAGTGGGAACAATCCTCCAGTCCCACAACCTCGCATCCCCCTCTGTCACTGGTGGTATCCCACAGTAAATCATTTCCATTTCTGGCACTGCTAAACACCCAGCAGTTATATCATACTGTTCAAGCAAGACACACAATACACATGATGTATTCAGTTTGTATACAAACATTGTTAATGGTTACTCCAATAGTATGATGTTATTAAGGCAGTACTCATCTGCCCATTTAATGAAAAGGTCTGGACAGGCAGGCTAGGCTTCCACACAGACAAAGATGCATACTATTTAGGTTGAAACCCCTCTGGTAAGTATGCATGAGAAGATGATGTGAAGTTGGTCCATATTTGCTATCCTAGCCTTGATATGTTCAGATAGGTTCTTGTTGGACCAACTCAGTGATGTGCAGTTTGAGTCCCTAGGTGTTGCAAACAAGGCTCCCACATCAGAGCATATATACTTTCACTTATGGAGATAAACTGACACCAACACACATTGGCAAAGCCAACATTTATGGCTTTTGAATACACATGGGAAAGACATTTGCCAGGCACTGTCATACGGGTACCACCTGGCAATAAAGTGGGAACATCTAGAAAATGGTGCGAGTATCTAAGCATATGATGTCATTGTCTGGAAAATGCCTGTGTAATACTTATACACATGTCAAAATGGTTGACTTTGCGATTGCTTGTTTTAGTATTCCAATGCAAGGAACAGATGCAAGGACACCATGTTGCTTTTAAATCTACTGGCTGTAAACCTTGGTGGTGGTACCCTCAGTTTAACGTTGTATCTATACTCGTCCCCATTTTTATACAACACCCCCTTTCCTTGTTTTCAACATTCTTTTGAAACAACCCTTATTCCTGAAATCAAGGAGTCCATAAACGATTTCAACATCTGATGCTTGAACATTTCTTACCTGCACAAGACAACTAGACATCTGTGCATTGCCCTACTTGTATTCATATCACAGAAGTGTTTCACACAAGCATCTTCTGTATGAAATGTGCAAGTGTGCATGAATTAAACTGCGTAAGGCTTATGTGATGCAGGCATTTACTGTGGAGAATAGACAGAATGAGGGGCTTTGGAATGCTTATAACTCCTTCCCAGTGAGCTGTGCCTTGTCGGGGAAAGAGGTCATTAGTAATTTCCATTTCACACTTGAGTCTGCCCCAGCCCAATAATAAAAGATACAACATCAAAGAAACAGATTTGGGAAATGACCTGGAGTCTGTGAGGTCCAGCTATGTCTTCTGCCTTCATGGTACTTCAATGCCCTGGTTAGTGCAAGCCTGCAGTATGCAACAAAAAATCCGACCCTTTTGTTAGGTTCCCAAGGAGGCAGACCTCCACACTTCAAAAAAGCACTGTTTCCACATTTTTGGGGACGAGGATGCGTACCACAAGAGCAGTTTAAGTGCCACCACCAGGCTGAAAACACACCATGTTAAGAGATTTTTGTTTACAAGAGGAGTTCATTTACAGAGGCAATTAAGTCATTAAACACTCAAAAGAATGATAAGAAAGCCCAATACAGCAGGTTTGATGTTACTTTGTGACAGAGCTAGCTCAAAGAGTACCCAAGAGGGCATGTTTCAGCAGGGAGGAGCAGGTAGTTGGTGGGAATACCATAGAGATTAACATTGCAATGGATGGGTAAACGACCATACTCTTACGTCCCGTCCCCTTTCCTCCATACTTATGGGACATCTCTCCGTCCTGTGGGACGGGACCAGAGCACTTTGTAAAAAGCATCCAAAAAATGTTTTAAAAAATGTGTCCTTCCTCTCTTTCTTGCACGGGGCCTGTCACACGGCCGTAACCCGTTCCTCAGAAGATGTTCTTCCATTTTCCTCTCTGGCTCTCGCTAGCGATCGTGTACTAGTCTGTCTATGTCGTTCAAACTAGACTTTCCAGATTGTTCATCGTGCCACCGTCGTTTCGTGAGGGCGGATGCCCATCCTCTTTGCTTAGAGTGTTTGGGTCCAGATCACCGTTGGGACTCCTGTTTTTACTGTGACTCCCTTTCGGTCCGGGCACTTCAACGTCGGTTGGAGCGGTGGGAGGAGGTGTTCCGACGAACTCCTCCTTCACATTTACAGGCGTTCATCGACGAGAAGAAACAACGCCCGGTAAGTTCTTTACTTTTCAGTAAACAGATCAGTAAGCACCCCGGTCAGGGGATACCTTACCAGGTTCCTCTCGGGCCGGGAGGAGCGTTGATCGCTCTGTACCCGGGGTTCGCCCTGAGGTGCCTGTTGGGCCTAATAATTGTACCAGAGTTTTCTCCGACGGTCTCCGTAAGGGCCCTGTGGATACCGGAGCACGCTTTGAGGCCCCTCCTGTGGGGGCTGTTTGTAGACCCAGTTCTACTGAATCGTGGGATACCGGAGCTCGCTCTGAGGCCTCTCTGTCAGCTTCCCTCAAAAATAAGACTGGGGTGCGCCCTGAGGCCTTGAGGCGACCCCAATATAGGCCTTGAGGCGACCCCAATAGATGCCACATCCAGTAAGCCAGAGAAGACACACTCAGCCCCAATGGTGGGGCTTGCTGTCACCGAACGGATGTTCGAGGCCTGCGCAGATAAGGCTGTCACCGGACATGTGTCCGAGGTCCCTCTTTCAGAGGCTAAAGCTACCAACATTTCTGAGAGGCCTGACAAGGCCTTGCCAGTGCAGGCTGTTTCTCACCATTCCCGCTTTGCGGTGACACCAGATCTGTTGAGAGGGCAAACAAGGAAAGTTCTTCTTTTACCGGTAGTGCCGAGGTCCTTCCTGGGAAGGCTAATTTGGCAGTTGGTATGTCACAGAAACATTCCAGGCCTCATAGTACCGGCTCTGCCGAGGTTCCTTATGTTAAGGCTAAAGTTAAGACCCCTGATCAATCGACGGGGACCCCTGCCTCACTTCCTCACGTGCCGCAGTTCCCCTCAGACAATGACAAAATGGCGCCCGCTCCCGCCACGACCGCGGCGGCCATTTTGGGTGCTATCCCTACAACTACGCCATCGGCCTCAGGTGTAGGGCTTGGTTTCTTGGGTGAACATAGTCCCTTGTGCACATCCTTATCGGCCAGTTTATCATTGGAATGCCCGGATGCCTCTTCTGCACAATGTTTCGTTGCCTGCGGGGTTAGTGCCTTTGATTTATGTGGACACGTCGGAGGAGGGGCCAGTTTGGCACCCGTCCCCGTTACGTCCCTGGACTTGTCCACTGTTATGAAGATGCGGCAGAGGCAGGTAAGTTTCATATAAGTATTTATTTATATTAGTAAGGGGAAAGAAGACCCCCACGCCAATCGGCTCCCTTTCCTTCAGCTCTCTTCACCAACTGACAATATTGGAACAGAAACAAGAAACTGAGAAGAAACATTCTATGACATCATAAAGGATACCATATGATATATGAGGCTACTTACAATACATCTCAGACGGGAAACTTCCCTGCCCTAGGAAGAAGCAACACAACACATCTTCCCCTTTTTTTTTTTACTCAAATTTTTATTTCATGCAACTTTTCGTTAAAACCACCTAAATTATGTCGCAATAAACGGATTGCAATTCATTAAATCGATTTAACCATTTCACAATGAATGGGTCACATTTATCAATCTCTCACTCTAACTCCCGGACACCGTCTCATATAAATTTACACATGCCCTCTCCTCACAGTGGCAATTCGATCTTTATTCACACTTGCCCTCCGGACACGTGTACTGCCCCCTTCATGACTGCCACAACTCTGACAGGGTCCGAATAAAGTGGATCTCCTTTCCTTTTTACAACTCCTTTCTTTATTCTGATCCAATCACCAAACTCCACGTGTAATTCCTTTTTTCCTCTCCTCAAGTTTTCACGTGTGACCCATTCTGACTTTTTCTTCACCAATGACTTTCTCACTTCATCCACAACCAGATCGGACTCCCTACACCTACCAAGCCATGGTTGACAAGCCATAGAATACGGTTTTCTTCCCCTCATGAGCTCAAACGGGCATAAACCGGTTGTAGAATGTGGCGCCATCCTCAAGGCCCACATTCTGTTCTGTATCATAGCTAACTTGTCCAAACCACACTCCTCTCCCATACGTACACTCTCCATCACACACCTATTCATTCTTTCAACTACTCCATTTGACTCGGGATGGTACAATGAAGTCTTTTTATGACCAACCCCACATTTCCTCAAGTAGTTGTTAAAGTTCTCCCCAATAAACTGCAGACCATTGTCCGTCAATACAGTTTCTGGTAAACCTTCTTTTGCAAAATTCTCCTGTAGAACCTTTATCATATTTTCACCAGTGATGTCCCTTACAATTTTAAAATCCACCCATCTGGAAAAGAGATCTACAACCAACACAATGAATTTACCTCGACCATAACTTAGATCCACAGGACCTAGTATGTCCATGGCAATATCACTCCATACCCTGGACGGGAGACCAACGTCCACCAAAGGTTGCTTTCTGGCTACCACTCCTTTACCACTCTTAGCACAAAACAGACAATTCGCCAGACAATTCTCTACCTCTTTATCGAAACCCGGCCACCAGTAATCTTCTCTCAATACTCCTTTGGTTTTGGTAACTCCAATATGACCACTATGTGCCAGGTCAATCACTTTCTTTCTCAATCCAATCGGGACTACCGCCTTTCCCCATCTGTCACGTCCACCAGGGTTCACACTGGTGCAGGGAACAACCTGCAGTCACTCGCAACCCAACAGAGTCTCGATCACTCGCACGCTCACACACGACTCCACAGGCAAAGGTAACAGTTCTCTACCAGTACGCTTGGTACTTCAGGCGTTTATCGACCCTCTCTCCTCTGGCAACTGAAATGGAGGTACCCTTTCCTCTGGCGCCGTCATTGGCGCAATCGCCACGGCAAAACGGACTAGGTGTCACGTGACCAGCGGCCAGTATCACGTGACTCTCTTGCACGTCAACCGTGGTTTCCTGGACCTGTCATGTGACTGCTGTTTTGTATAAAGCCCACGGAGAACTCGGAAACGGTGCTTCTCAGCTGCTTATTCAAGTACTGTGTGGCGCTTTGGATTCTACCGGTTATTTTGGGAACTACGACTACGGATTGCTTCTTTGGATTTGTTTCTGGATTCTGCCCCTGAATTGTTACGGCGTCTTGGACTTTGTGGATTGCTTTTTCCCCGTTTTGATCAAGACTTTGCTTATGGTTTTCCTTACGGATTTTGCTTTAATGAATACCACGTGGATTGAATACTATTGATTCTGGTGTGTGGTTCTATGGTTCACCACTCGATTGGGTCCTACCAGACTGCATCTTAACCCATTCCATTGGTTACCGTTAAGACCCCTTTCACGTCTCCTATCTGGTACTAAGTCCTCTACACTCTTCATTGCCAGTTCATACACATCATTAGGTAAGCATGTTTATATCACCAGTATATTTAGCTTGCATCTTTTGCACTGCTTAATTACTTGCCTATTGCCTTGCAGCGTTCAAGGGGTCTCTTTGGCAGTTCCCGGTTCCACCTCGACGACCCACCACTCACCTGTGGCCGCAAAGACTCCACAGGCAGTGTTTACATTCTGCCTGTGGGGAACTTGGGGACGGAGGTATCATATAATCTGCACGACCATCAAGGTTACAGAACACCATCTGAACAAAATATTATCATTTACAGATAATTCATCCTTCACCTCCCAATATGGCTTCATGCCCTCCGTCAACTCAAATTTAGTTGGCCATGCTGCAGACGCAACATAGGGAATTATCCTCATTATGGTATCATCTCTTTCCATCTCATCCAACCACTCCTGTTTGGACACAATACCATCGGTGTTGACAAACACTAATTCCATTTCTTCGCTTTCCACAACTTCAGGATCTGCCACCCTTATCCTTGATAGACTGTCGGCCAAAACATTTTCCCTTCCAGGTATGACTTCCACCCTAAAGCAGTGTGTCTGCATCCTGGTGACCCAACCAGCTACCCTACGTGAAACTTTGTCAAGGCCTTTATTTTCAAAAATAGTTTTCAGGGGTTTGTGATCCGTGCGTATCACAAATTCTATACCCCACACAAAGTTTCTGAAACGTTCCACAGCCCAAAAACACGCCAGAGCCTCTTTTTCTAATACTGAGTATCTTAACTCCGCTCCCTTGAGACCCCTCGAGGCAGGGGCTATCACCTCTTCAGAACCATCTTCTTGCTTCTGGGATAACACAGCTCCCAGCCCACTCTCACTAGCATCCACTGTGATAATGGTTGGCTTTCTTGTGTCATAACATCCTAATGGACGAGCCATATTTATTTGTTCCTTTATTCTATTAAACTCCATATCACACTGACTATTCCATACAAAATCAGCACCTTTCCTTAGTATTTTTCTCATTTCCTGCACTTTGTCAGCATAGTTTATCACAAATTTATGATAAAATTCCGTCATTCCCAAAAATGAGCGCAGCTCACTCTTGCTTTTTGGTTTCTCAATGGTCTTTATGGTATTTACCATGTCTTCCTTGGGCTTAATTCCATCCCCTGACACTTCATGACCCAGATAGTCCACTTTTGATACCGCAAACTTACATTTCTCACCCTTTAACGTGATACCTCTCTCCTCAAATATCCTCAAAACTCTGTGTAGTTTCTTGTCATGCTCTTCCAGTGTCACTCCACTCACCAACACATCATCTTGAAAACAGAACACCCCCTTCACTCCCCTCAACAGACGATCCATGATTTTCTGAAATACGGACGAGGCAAACGCCAGCCCAAACGGCATTCTCCTAAACTGAAATACTCCTTCATGTGTCACAAATGCCGTAACTTTCCTACAAGCCTCCTCCAATTCAACCTGATGATAGGCTGACGTCATGTCCAGTTTTGAGAAATACCTTCCTCCACCCACATGGTCAACAACTCTCCCATGTTGGGCAAGGGGTGCCTGTCCACCAACACACATTTATTTAACTCACGCATGTCAACGCACAGTCTTAAATCTCCTGAACTTTTCTTTACAATCACCAACTGGAGAGACCCACTCAACCCCCCCCAGCTCTTTCAATCACTCCTGCTTCCAATAACTTCTGCAACTCTTTCTTTACACTGTCCCTCAAAGCAAAAGGCACATGCCTGAGTTTCGCCACGGTGGGTATACTGCCCCTTTTTAACATTATCTGGTGCTGAAACCCTCTCACTTTACCCAACGACTCATCAAATACTTTCCCGTACTCCGACATATACCTGCCATGAGTTGAGAGTACTTCGGATACTTGCAATACTTGCTCTGGGTGATTTGGATTGAGTCTGATCCCTAAGTTCTTTTGCTCTCTCCACCCTAACAATGATTGTCCCTTCTTGGTAACATACACCTTGCCATCACAGCTTCGTCCTTTGAATTCAAACCTACTCCACACATAACCTAATAATTCAATGCGATATTGGTTATACCCTCCAGGACTTATGTCGGGCTCTGACAACGCAGACACTACCCCATTCATTTCACACTCAAATGCACTCCTGGACACTAGGGTTATTTTCGATCCTGAGTCAGCCATCATGGATACTTTACATCCGTTTACCGTTAACACAGCATAGGGACGTTCACAGTCCCCTGGATCCCCACCATTGGTAACTACATTAACAGTATTAACGATAACATTTTGTAATGGCATCACAACTTCATCTTCTGATGACCTCCCATCTTCTTCCTCATTTACGTATAGCACTTTCCTTTGGCCTGACTGTCCAAATTGGTAGTTCTTGCAGCATGACGCAAAATGTCCTCTTCTTTTGCATTTGGTGCATATACTCTTTCGCCCTGGGCACACAGCGGAGGATGCAAAGTGTGTTGCACTGGTACATCGATAACATAGTCTTTCGTCCTTCCTTCCTCTTTCTTCTCATACCTCTGCATCGAATCTTGATTCCTCTTTTCTTCTGGATTACTCCTCCCTGACTGTCTGTTTCTTCCTCTCTTTTTGTTCTTTCCTTCACCCACAGTTAACACCTCCGGCTTACTTTCTTTGCACTCTCCTCCTTCAGTTTTGGAGAGTTTGGCCACACATGCCAGGGAATGTTCTACACGTTTGGCCAAGTCCAGTACTTCGTCTAAATTCGGCTCATCTTTAAGCCATAGTTCCTCCCGTATCTTATTCGACCGACAATGAGTCATGAATTGATCACAAATATGTTCATCGAAATTTCCTTGAAACTTGCATGTAAGGGCTAGGTGTCGTAACGCAGTCACATAATCCTCAACGGACTCACCATGGGCTTGTGTGCGCATTCGGAAATTGTAACGTTCCAAAATCGTGCTTCTTTTTGGGTTGAAATGTTTATCAAGCTTCACTAAAGCTGACTCAAACTCATTTAATTCATCCCCACTTCCATCACTTGCTAGCTGAGGGAGGGTCTCAAAAATCCTTTGGCCTTCGTAACCCAAAAAGTGAAGTAATAACGTTAACTTCCTTTCGCTGGAATATGCCGTTCCCCCGGCTGCCTTCATATAATGCATAAAACCCTTTCGCCATTGGGGCCAGACAATCTTCGCCGCACCTGGGGTAGGCATAAATATGGGGGGACCTGATATCCCAGGTAAAGCTGCCATTTTATATGCTTGGCGTGATCTGTCTTGACTGTGTTTATTTTCCCTTCACAGTAAAAGGGTCCCTTTACCAGCACCTCTGATGTCTTTCACGGAACTGCCTTGTGTCAACCCACACAGGTATACAGCACGGACCACCTCCACCACCACCACTCCTCGCAAGTGATATACCGGACACAATAGCGTGCACCACTCTTCCTGCACTTGTGGTGATGTACCAAACGGTTTTGTATGGATTGCTGATCCCTCCACTGATTTTTGCTTGCCCCCCTATTAGGTGAAAGGCGGTAATCTCCTCAGCTCTGAATTCACTTTTCCTGCTGTTACGTGGAATACGGTAATACAGATCTGGTGCGCTGCTCTCATCAAGTTCACTCTCCGCCTCCTCCGTTCGGATCCTCGGGGCCTGGCAGCAGGGTGGGTGTCAGGCACGAGAAGGGAGGAAAGGCCGTAACAGTCTCCCGCTCCCGATTAGCGGTATTAAACAAATAAAATTCACTGACTGCTGCGGTGTTGGGGATATGACGGGATTCATCGGGTTCTGCACGGGGGCCGCTCGACGCTGGGGCAAAGCGGAGCGGCCCTCCCAGTATCGTTCTCCCAGGGCCGGGGTCAACTTCTCTCACGGGGACGGCGGCGCTCGCCGGGTGCAGGGATCTTCAACTCCCCGCAGTCGGCCGCTCAGCGCAGGGTTGGCGGAGCAGCCAGCGGGCGGGGCGGGCCGGTCCTTCTCGCTGTGGCGGTGCTGACAAGCGTTTCTCTCCGAAGGCACACGCAGGGATCAGCGAGGTCTCCACCACAGTACACTCGACGCCGACACAGGCGGAGTGTACCTCACGAGTGGGGCAGGCGGAGGGGCACATGGAGCAGGTTCACAGGGCCACGCTCAACGCAGGGGCTCGGCGGAGCGGCTGTAACTCGCAGCTGGGGGCCTTCCTTTCATCTGCCTGCCATGGCTTCACATCCCATCCTCGTCGCCATTGTTATGAAGATGCGGCAGAGGCAGGTAAGTTTCGTATAAGTATTTATTTAGATTAGTAAGGGGAAAGAAGACCCCCACGCTAATGGGCTCCCTTTCCTTCAGCTCTCTCCACCAACTGACAATATTGGAACAGAAACAAGAAACTGAGAAGAAACATTCTATGACATCATAAAGGATACCATATGATATATGAGGCTACTTACAATACATCTCAGACAGGAAACTTCCCTGCCCTAGGAAGAAGCAACACAACATCCACCTCATGAGAGTCCTCCTCAGGTTCCAAATCAGTCCCCGGAGGACGCCTTTTTCGGTAAATTTCAAACGCTCATGCGTACCGACCCCATGAGGGAATATTTCAAAGGGCTTTTTAGAGAGATATGTCCGCCGGCGCCTCCGGCCCCACCCGTTCCTCCGGTGGTTCCGCCGGCGCCTTCCTTGCCTACGGTGCCTTCCCCGACTCTTCCGCCTTTGCCCCCATTGTCCCCCATGGACAACGCAGCGCCCGACACGGCTCAGTAGGATCCTGACCTGTAGGATGATGCGCTAGGCGATCAGGACAACAAGGACCTGCCCCGCTCTTTTAGAGCTTTTCATGACCGGGTACTGGACATGATTTGCTTCTTAGATGTTCTGGTGCCCCTGGCACCCGCTCCGCAGGAGGGCATGCTTTCTGGGGCATTCATCCTGTCTCCTTTGGCGCGTACCGGCCTGTTCTTGCAGAAGGACGTTCTGGCCGAGGTCCGCAGGGTATGGGAAAAGCCACACTCTGGACTTTTCGTCAATAAGAAAATTGACGCGAGATACAGGCTGCATTTTTCGGAAGAGGTGGCCCTGTCATCTTGTCTGCGCCCCTCCTCCACAATGGTGGCTGCGGCCACTTTGCAGTCCAGGCCTGCAGCATCCTTTTCCACGACGGCTACTCAGGTTCTGGGAAAGGAGGACAAGTTCCTTGACTCCCTTGGGAAAAAAATCTTTGCCAACTCGGCCTTGCAGCTCAGACAGGCCAATGCCGAACTGGTGTTAGCAGGGGCTAATATGCGGATGTGGAAAGGTCTGTTGGAGTTTGAGGAATTCATCCCGGTCGAGAAGTTGGAGGACTTTAAGGGTGGTTTATCTGATGCCAGGGTCTTGGCCAAGGATCTCATGGAGGCTGTGGCTCATCACGTAGACACCTCGGCTCGGGCCATATGCTGGGGGTTCATACCTCACGGCAGGCGTGGCTGCATGCCACTAAATTCTCAAAAGAAGTGCAGGACAAGGTGTTGGACCTTCCGTTCGATGGTAAGGAACTCTTTCATTCTACAACAGACGTAGAGCTCACCAAGACGAAGAATAGCACTCAGACAGCTAAGTCCTTGTCGGTCCTTGTTAAGACCCCTTTCAAAACCTAGAGACCGTTGTCCCAAAGCCGACCCTCCTCTGGCTTTAGGGGCTTCCTCGACTGGAAATCTCGCAGAGTGGATACCCCTTCGGGGAATAACCGCAGTAGGCAACAATGGACTCGGTTTTTCTCCCGCACCTCAGCCTCCTCCTCAGGTTCAGGTGGTAGCACCACTGAAAAACCTACTAAATGAGGGTTCTCCGCGCTTGCACGAGACCCCAGTGGGAGGACGCATTGCGTCTCATTGGGAGGCATGGCAGACCATCACCGAAGACAGATGGGTCTTGTCAGTTGCTCGGGCGGGCTTCTGCTTACCCCTACCCCCTACCCCACCCCTCAACCCTCCTTTTCAGAAACCTCTGGACCTCAGAACTGTGGAACCTGTTCCCCTCGGGGAGCAAGGGGAGGGCTTCTACTCCCGGCTGTTTACAGTGCCCAGACCCAACCAGGCTGGCCTTTCCCAGTCTTTTCCTACCCCAAGAGAAATTCAAGATGATCACGCCCAGCCAGATACGGTCCTCCTTGCAGATGGGCGATTGGCTCAGTGTGGTGGATCTTCAGGATGCATACATGCATATCCTGATTCAGAATCCACACAGGAGATACCTCCGCTTCTCTTTGGGAGAGGAGCACTTGCAGTTTCGAGTGCTTCCTTTTGGTCTCAGCTCGGCGCCGCGTGTCTTCACGAAGATGATGTCAGTGATTGCGGCCTATCTTCGTCTGCAGGGTATCCATGTGTATCCGTATTTGGATGACTGGCTCTTACGCAGCCCTTGTCCGTTGAAAGCAGCGGGCAATCTTCAGTCTCTCCTTCAGCTCCTGTTCCATCTTGGGCTGTCGGTAAACTGGCGGAAATCTTCCATGACGGTCTCGCAGGACTTGATTTTCCTGGGTTTTCGCTGGAACACGATCGACTGCAGAGTATACCTGACCGGGGACAGGATGGCGGATCTGTTAGCCACGTGTCAGATGTTTGCGCAGTTGGATAGCATGTCGGCCTGGTGGTTCCAGAGGCTTCTGAGCCTCATGGCCTTGTGCATGTTGGCTCTTCCTCTTGCTCGTCTCAAGATCAGGCGGACCCAAATGGCTCTTCGGAGTTCTTGGCGTCAGGCTATGGACCCGAATTCCAAGCTGATATTGATTCCGGCTTCCATGAGAGTGGACCTGGAGTGGTGATCATCTCTCAGCAACCTGTCGGTGGGTGCAGGGTTTCAGGACCCTGCCCCTACGGTGATGATCACGACGGACTCCTCCCTCCTGGGGTGGGGTGCGACGTTAGATCTTCTTCAGGTCTCGGATCTCTGGTCGCCTCAGGACAAGCTCCTCCACATAAATCATCTAGAGCTTCTGGCGATCTTCCTAGCGCTCAGGGCGTTCAGACCGATCATTGCCAACAACGTGGTCCGCATACGCACGGACAATGTGGTGTCGATGTATTACATCAACGAACAAGGGGGAACCAAGTCTCCCCCCCCTCGTGGACCTGTCCATCCAGATTTGGGAGTGGGCCGTGCTTCATGGTGTTTGGCTGCTTGCAGTGCACATCCCGGGCCAGCTGAATGTCACAGCGGATGCCCTCAGCCGGCGGACAGTGGTCAGCTACGAGTGGGAGTTGAAGGCGGAGGTCCTCTCATGTATTTTCTTGCATTGGGGCACAATGGAGGTGGACCTCTTTGCTACGACGGCAAACAAGAAGCTTCCTCAGTATGCCTCCAGAGGGGGGCTGGGAGCCTCCTCACTGGGGGATGCTCTCTAGAATCCATGGCACAACACGAGAGCTTACGCCTTCCCGCCTCTGCCTCTAGTCCATCGGGCAATTTGGAAGCTGAAGAAATCAGTGAACTGTTCCCTCCTACTCATAGCCCCGTGGTGGCCGGCCAGGTTTTGGTTCGCAGAACTTCAACACCTGTCGAAGTGTCCGCCGATCAGGTTACCAGTGACCCCCGATCTTCTTCATCAAGGGGAACAGCAGCTGTGGCACCCCACCCCACAATCGCTCAGTTTGGCGGCATGGTGCCTGAGCTCAAGGCTCTAGAACATCTTAACTTGTCTGCGGATAACATGCATATTATCCAGGCAGCCAGGAAACCCTCGGCTAGGTCCCAATACAGAAGTAAATGGCTCAGGTTCTGTCACTGGTGTTTGGGAAAGCGGTTGGACCCAAGGGAGGCTACGGTTGACACGGTGCTGTCCTTCATATCCTTCCTAGCTAAGTCGGGTGTTCACGTTCTGTCATGCAGGACTTACCTTTCAGCGGTCCTTGCGTATCTTTCTACGGACCAATTTTCGTACTCTTTGTGTAATCCAGTGGTTAAGAGGCATTTTGCAGGCTTGACACACCTCTACCCTCCAGTTTGTACTCCGCCCCAGCCGTGGGATCTAAATGTAGTCCTCACGGCGTTGTGCCATAAGCCTTTTGAAGCCATGGCCATGGTGGACCTCAAGTACCTATCCTGAAAAGTGTCCTTTTTGGTCGCCGTTACGTCAGTAAGGCGGGTGAGTGAGCTCCAGGCCTTGTCGGTGGAGCATCCCTTCTTGGTTTTTCACAAGTATAAGGTAGTCCTTCAGACGAATCCTGCTTTCCTGCCGAATCAATCTCTTTTCCGGTCTTTTTTCCGAATCCTACCTCAGAGGCAGAAAGGGTTCTGCATTGTCTCAATGTCAGAAGGGCTCTTAAGCTCTATCTGGACAGAACATCCGAGCTTAGGAGGTCTTCTCAACTATTTCTGACTTTTGGTAACCCTCAGGCTAAGCAGGCGTCTAAGGCGACTATTTCCCGGTGGATCGCCGCCTGCATTACGGAGTCTTTCACCGTCCAAGGGCTGAAACCTCCTAAAGGTATTCATGCACACCTGGTGCAGGGCAAAGCAGCCATGGTTGCTTTTCAGAAATATGTCCCCTGGGATCCATTGCTAGGGCAGCTACTTGGGCCTCTCCATCTACTTTTTGTAAGCATTATTGTCTTGACATGAGCTCAAGAGCTGATGCTCAGTTTGGTCAGGCTGTGCTGAAGAACCTTTTTCAGTAATGGGTATTTCCATCCACCCGTAGTTCCTGTTAGGAGTGCTTGGGAATCTCCCATAAGTATGGAGGAAAGGGGACGGGACGTAGGAGTATAACCAGGTTACTCACCATAGTGACCACCTTACTCCTAGTCCATAGTCCCCTTTCCTCCATACGCCCGCCCGCCGTCCCCTCTAATAAGGTTCCTCTTTTACTGCTAATAGGTCTTTGACCTGGCGATAGAAAAGGACTGATGGTCGAGGCGCGGGGCGGAGCCAAGGTGGGCGGGGTTACGGCCGCGTGCTGGGTCCCGCGCAAGAAAGAGAGGAAGAACACATTTTTGAAAAACATTTTTGGATGCTTTTTACAAAGTGCTCCGGTCCCGTCCCACAGGACGGAGAGATGTCCCATAAGTATGGAGGAAAGGGGACTATGGACTAGGAGTAAGGTGGTCACTATGGTGAGTAACCTGGTTAAACGTGTCCATTGAATGTGTATGCCTCCTAACATCCTTTCTCCATCCTATCTGTGGTCCAATGTAATTGTTCTGGCTTACACCTAATAGCATAATTTAAAATGTTACATCAAATCCCTTCGAATTTACTACACTCTGCCACCCAGAATTACAGTCTGATGGATGTAAATCTCTGAATCAATCTTAACCACTGGCATTGCTTTGGTCAGGCTTCTATACCGTTATTTACAAATCAGCCTTGGTCTCCCTGACTCTAATGTGAGCAGCCCTGCCCAAACTGCTGGCCCACAAGGCCTAAAAACGCTTGCGGTATCTTGTGTTCCAGTGAATGTAACTTGTCAGGGTCCTCAGTCGTTTATGCACCTGGTGTAGAAATCTGTGGCCAAGCATCATCACCTGCCATGTATTGTTTTCTACAGTGAACCATCTTATAAAGCATGATTGGAACAACAGTTCTATTCCCACACATAAAAGCCTACATTTAATTACAGAAATCAACTTGATAAGTTTGAAACAATAGCTACCTTATCAATGAGAGGTTTTAAATGTAAGTAAGATTAAAAGGGCAGTTAAAAAAGCAACACAGGATCTTGCTAGACAGTTGTAGGCTGACTGCTTGAGCAAGTGTGCTACGTTATTTATAGGTGTTAGTGGCCCTCCACATCCTTGGGAATTTTTGCTTTCATGGCTGTGGGTGTTAGGGAGAATTCTCAGAAATGTGCTGATTCCCTCCTACCTTAGAGACCCCCAGCTGTTTTGCTGGACTTTAGGACTTTTAATTTTTATCCTGAAGGGAGTGAGACCTTTTCCCCACTCTCTCATGCATTTTTATTTGGAGTCTGACAAACTCCATATGCATCATCCTTTTACATTGTGACACACAGCACCCTCAGTGCAGTGTCACAAAGAAATCTTTTGGATTTCTGCTAAGGTTTAAATACCTTCTCTTGGATAACTACTGTTTCCAAGAGTAGTAAAGTGAAATTGACTTTACTTACATATTCCTCTTTATAGACCCAGCACTCACCATCTTACAATAGGGTGCTGGAGGAGTTACTTAGTATTCCCTTTGCCTAACTTCTCGTGTAACATTTTTATGTTACCCTTTCTACAATTAATGGCTTGTGGCAATGGTTTACTTTTTCCTACCAAATGTCAAAATGGCCTTGGTTTTCTTTTTTTGCCATTTCTTGTTGGAAAGGTCCTTCTTGAGTTTTACTCTGCGCGCCAAACCAGGTTTGGTCCCATTGTTAGTTTTGTCTTTGGCAGGGTTCACTGGTGAAGCCCGCCTCTGGCTCAAGCGTGTCTGGCAGGGCAGGAAGCGAGCGAGGTTCCGGAAACTCCCTGTGCTTAGTCTCCTTGGTTACAGGAATGCACACAAAGGTGATTGGCGGCTGGCTGTCCTTCAATGACAGCCACCCTGCGTTGTGAGTGACAGCTAGGCTGCAAATGAATGGGAACGAGTTGCATAAAAGGTGCAGTCTTTTGCAAGGAAGGCAGAGTCGTCTACTTGGCAATGGAACCAAATAAAGAAATAAACTAGAAGAGAAGCTTGCTGCACCGACTTGGACCGTTGGTTTGCCGGGTGAAGCCCTGCTGCAGTGCTGAAGCTCCTATTTCGACATCGACTAGAGAAGCCCGGAAAGGATGACTTCTCCCCTTGGGTTGGTGGGACCAAACGACCCCAAGACAAACTCGACTGAAACCCCTCTTTCTGCTGCCTTTACTTCCATTGCTGCTGCAGGAACTGAGTGCCAAGAGACAGGAACACCAGAATCGCGTGCATCATTTTTAAGCCGGACCCGAGTTTCCGTAAGATACTCCTGACTCCCTCGAAGCAGGGCTAACCAAGACTGAGCCACCTCAACAGAGTGCTGGACCCCAGAAGCAAGGAAAGTCCACAAGGTGTCCAAGAACCGCGGTGGTGCTATTTGCGAGTAGCTGAAACCGTGAAATGCTGCTGATCCAAAGTTTTCCCATTGCTGCCGCAGACCTTTGAATCGTAGTGCAGGAGTCGCCAGACGTCCTCCCTCTTGTCCCCACGAATGATGCCCAGGAACAACAGGATCTGAATGAACTACAACAGGAACAGAAGCCAGCTGGAAACTTTTTTTTCAGACTCAAGGTCCTGTAACTAGGGATACTTATCTCTTGTGTGTAGCTGACTTGCTCTCACTGGAGACTTGCATTTTCTGTCTTTTGCAGAGTTGCTTGCAGCTTTGCCCTTCACAAGCCTAACAGCTTGTGGACCAACAGGGATTTCTTCTTACAACAAAACTCTTTTTAATATTGTACAAGACTTTTTACCTACCTTCAAGAAGTGCCTCAGCTCCCCTAGACTTTGCTCAATTGACACTGGCTTCCTAGCTCCCCGAAGACTCTTCTAACCTCTGACTTTGTGTTTTATTGTCCCTCCAAAAAGTCATAAATACTGTACTTGTATAGCTGGGAAAGGTTTAATCTACATTGCATGGGGGGGGTTCAAAAGTGCTTACTTCTCACCTCAGTGTGTAGGAATATCTGTGTGCCATCCCGAAAGGGCCTCTACTTACTTTATTGAACTGAAGGTGTGTATTTTGAAGTGTATTTTTATTGTTGCCTCTTGCTCCCTTCTAAAAAAGACTTATTTTAAAACGGACTGTTAAATTAATAAATAATTATTTAATCAAGAAACCTTTAGTATAAGTGTTATTTGATTACTTGTCACTGTGAAACTCTATGTTGCAACCCTACAGCTCACATTGACCCCTCTTGAGATATGCCTGGCTGCTCAGTCACACTACCAACTTGTGTAGTACAATCTAGACCAAAGGTTGGGTTACATATTGCCAAGAGGACAAGGCTGGTGTAGTCTCCCACAGGGTTACTACATACAATCGTGCCTGACAGTGGAGCATAAATCATTGTCTAGCGAAAGCAAACAAATCCTGACCTGGCCGCCTTTGGTGCAGCTTCTCAGAATGATAATCTCGAAATCCCCTCTACCTGTTTTTACTCCCTAGACTCCCCAATTGTCCTCTAGGTCCCAGTGGTGGTTTACTTGTATTGTTATTTTTTGTAATTGTGTAAAGTTAAAATACATTGAACCTTTTGAAAAAAAAGAAAGACCAAAAGGAAGAAAACCCCCCACTACTGACAAGGCCTCCTTTCTAGGGGGGCCAGGGTTGGCCTTGGGGGGGCTTGGCCCCCATGCTGGAGCCAGGCCTGTTGAATGGTGGGGACAAGTTTTGGTGCCAGCGAGGGTAAATCGCTCTTTATATGAAATGATTTACCTTTCGTCCTTGCGAATAGACCTTATCTGAGATAATACCATTTCATTACTTTGCGCATGGCAGGCGAGTTGGGTGCATTGCCAACTGAAAAAAGAGGGGTGTAAATCTCCCCACTCCCACAGCTCTCCCACCCCAAGTTTCAACATTGTCCAGGATGTAAATTCACAGCAGGACTGGAGCCACTTACCGCATAGACTCTGTGGGAAAAGCATCAGTATTGTATGAGAAAAATGGGCAGGATGGATCCGCTGTGCACAGTTCCTGGCAGGACTCATAGCTTGACGCAGGAAAAGCGCGCTGATAGATGCCTGCCAATTCCACATCACGGTAAGATTGTCTGATACACCCTGTGACACACAAGACAGCAATCAGAAGTAAGAAGGTGAAAACAGAGGCAGAATAAGGGGAAACACCTTAGAACTCTTACACTTCCAAACTGCCTCCCCATCATGCATAAGGTATGAGATGGGCCTCACTTCACTGCTGCATGGATGGAGTGGAAATGGGTCTCCATGTATAGGTCAATTCTAGACCCTCCAAAATCATCTCTATATGAGGAGCTGAGGATTTCCATGTATAACTATAATAGTTTCTTTATGAACAAGTTAAGATCTAAATGTGAGGACATATTATCTGACTCAGACAGTTCTATTGAGAGCCTGCTACACAATCCACTAAAAGTGAAAAAGGGAAGGACATGTATGGACTGGATCAGGACCATAGGGAAAATGCGAATGGCTAAACTATCCCCATCCCTTAGTCTAACAGATAAACCTAGGGCATCACTACCAGCATATTTGAAGAAATTTCCTGACTGTTTTACGCGAACAACCTTCTTGAAACTTAGCTTAAATATCTTACCTACTCTGGAAATACAGCATATTAAAGACAAAGAAAAGTATCCATCAAACATATGTGACAGGTGCGATGATCTGGAAGTACAGTCAGTTTTTCATTTGTTGTGCGAATGCACAGTGACATTAAATCAGAGACTTCAAAGATTCTCGAGATTTACATACGATGCGCGACTACTAGACTCAGTCATGTTCTGGCAAATACTTTCCTCAGGAGATTACATTTTTCTCACGATAGAGGTGGGACGTTTCCTCAAAGAACTGAACTTAATAGGAAAAAGGGAGTTGGTTGCCTGAATCATCTGAAAAGTGCTTGAGATTCTGGTTAATATTTACCTGGTTTTCTTTTTTCTCTTGCATAGTGCCGTTATTTTAAATTTTCTTTTTATTGCTCGTAAATCTGAAAAATGATTTTATAATGATTTGCTTTTATGGAAATATTGAATATTATTGCTATGTGTAAAATGTCACCTTTGTTTTGTTTGGCTAATACACAATAAATAAATTAAAAGTGTTCATATTTCATCCCTTTTATGATTTGTAATTGCAGGGACATGGTTTATCACAGTGAATGTTGTAATATTGTCTTATGTTTTCTTACCGGATTGTTGTATAATTACACAAACTAACAAGAATAATGATAAACCGGCAAATCCCGGAATAGGAGAGAGGAAGAGGAAGCAACTTTGATGTGAGGAGGTTGATATGTGAAATGTGTAATAGCATGGGATACAGGTTTAATAGGGAGAGTACCTGTTAAGATGGATTTCTAGAATCTGGCCTGGTGGACAGATTCTAGGAGGCCACCCTAGTTATAGAGAACAGGGGCACTCTGGGAAGTTAGATAAATCCTAATCAAGGGATTTTGGGATTATTTTTGACTCCTTGCTCCCTCTTTCTCTCCACATATCACAGACCTTGCCAAGAAGTCAAATGTTCGGCTTCATCACCTCAGGGGCATTCTACCTTTCCTCACCTTCCCCAGAAGCTCAATGTCTCCAGAGCTCTGCTCTGCTTGCTTGCTTGACCATTACAATAGCCTCTTCCTCAACCTGCCTCTTTCCTCCATTCGCTCCTTCCAACTAATCCAGAATAGGACTGCAAGATTTATCCTTGGCCTGAAGCCCAAGGACCACATCTCTCCAGCCCTAAAATCTCTCCACTAGCTCCCAGTGAGTGCAAGGATCAAATTTAAGACCTGTTGCATCATCCACAAGGCTGTCTGGGGCCTGGGGCCTCTCTACATCCATCTTTCTCTCCCGAAACACTTCCTGGCCAGACTCCTTCGGTCTTCTGGCTCCAACTTTGCAGGTCAAACATTTCTACAACCAGAGAGTGGGAGGCCTCCCTTTCATTGGCTTGCGCCTCCCTCTGGCACAGCCTCCCTCCCGCCCTCAGATTTGAGCCGGATTTTCTTACGTTCTGGAATCTCCTCAAGACCTTCCTTTTCTCCTCTTCCCTCCCTCTCCCCCTCCCATGCTAAACTCTCCCTCTGCCACTGTGTCTGGGGCCTAGTCCCTTCAGAGTCATACAGGGGCCAGACCAACCTCCCACCAGCCTCTTTGGACAGCACTTGCCCTCGGACTCCCTTTCCTGTGACTTTCCCAACTTAGACCTCCCTGTCCACTGCACTCTCCCCACACCTTTTCATTTGCCGCCTTAGCCCGACTCCCACTTGCCCGTCCAATAAAAATAAAAAAATAAGTACAGGGACACGTCCGAAGGCTCAGGATGGCTGGATCCTCTGGAACGCATCGAGACTGGTTGGGCCCACTAGTTCAAGGGTTGAAGTACTGCACAAGACCTTCGCAGATGAGGTAGTCTAGCAGGGCTTCACTGGGCAAAACGCAGGAAGAATCCTGGTCTGTTAGGGAATGGTCCACAGATCTTCTGCAAGCTGCTACTCTACATGGGATTTCAGACTCCAACAATGATCTGAAGAATTGGCTGCAGGAGTTCCTCCTCTTATCCAGAATCCAGATAGGAAGAAAAGTCCCAGCTCACCAATAGAAAGGCTCTACACCACTCAAACAGCCTGCAGTGGTCCAATCACGGAACACTGTTGGTTTCACTCATGCCCCACACCCAGACTCTCTGGCGCCACGGAAGTGGGACAGTCCTGCCCACATGCTGTGTCTACACACACCACGCTGCAGCAAATGCATGACCATAGAAGGGATTTACTGACCTGGTAAGGGAGGGAGAAGGACAAACAAATATGGCTAAAGAACAAGCAGAAATATCATGGCACAGCCATTTTAGGGCACTAATGTCTTTTAGCCAAGCAGGGAAATCGCAAATGTCACCGTAAAAGTGTTGTAAAAATAGTAAAAATGCAACAGCTGCAATCAGCTTGTCTTTAGGCACATATAAAAAGTGACCAAAAATCCCAAGTGTAAAAATCTAGGGTGATACAAAACTATCTCCATTGCGCTGCATAATAAGATAATGGGCCTCATTCCGAGTATGGCGGTAAGGGATAGCGGCCACCGCTAACGAGAGCGGTGGCGGTAATCCCTTACCGCCATACTCCGAGTTCCCTTTGCGCCATGGTGGTTTTAACACCTGCTTTTAGCAGGTGTTAAAAACCATGGCGCTAAGGGACCTTGATGTTAATTACGCCACCGTAATTTACGGTGGCGTAATTGACGCCTTCCCCACTCCCATTATGCCCTATGGGGCAAGAATGGGAATGGGGAAGGGTAAATGGGGATTGGGGAATTGCCGCCCCGCCAACCTTGGAATGGGGCGGTAATTCCGCCATCCACCAAGGCGCTGCCGGTCCGGGTACGGCGTCAACCAAGGCGTTAATAGCGCCATTGGTTAGCGCCGTACTCGGAATGAGGCCCAATGTGTGCAATGATAACAAGTAATACAAAGGTAAAACACTATAGGAAAACATAGTTTCCAGTACTGATAGTCGGAAGGACTAATCATTTTCACCCTAGCAAAATTAGCAAAAGGTCAGGGGAGTGGAGTAGAAAGCTTCACTATCCTGTACAAAGACAGGACAGGTTCGAAAACAGAAACAAAAGGTTTTGGGGTCCATAGAACTATGGAGGGTAAGTTGCCAAAAGAGAAATGTTTCCTAACACTATTAAAGTCAACAATCCTGATATAGTGAAATAGGCACCTTGACAGTTAAGACACTGTGATTAGTGCCTAACGACCTCCATCACCCCACATGTGAATGCACTCCTACAGGACAATGGTGCGAAAACCTCCACTTCATGAACTGGTTGAGAAAGCAGTTACAGTGAGATCATGACAAACCCTAAAATCCCTCCCAACAAAACACCAACAATGGAACTGCTCCTCCGTACAGAATCATTGACTCAGCCTCATGACAACAACCGCTCTGCACAGGACTTCAAGTAACATGCTACTAAGGCAAGACGGCAATGAGCATACATCCACAACCAAACTCTACCTCAAACAGACAAAAAAGGAGGTCAGTAAAGGCGTATGCAACTAGTCTTCATCAATGCCACACGGCTAACTGTGAAATAACCCACTTACTAAGGGCATGAGCGGATTCCAGTTGTAAATCTGAGCCACACAGCTGCACCACTCAAAACACTAGGCAGGTGTCCTGCTGCTCAGCCAGGGTATGACAGACTGCGAGCGACATGCTTACCTACCAGTTCCTGCTCATGTGAATAGCTCATCCCATTCTAGGGCATGTTCAGAAGCACTCTATTCTAAACCACCAACTGCACCCACCCACGTGCCTGGCCTCCGGGTTGCTTACGGGAGCCTAGCCAGCCTGCCTAAATCGTAACCTGGCAGAAATGCACACAAGCAACTTCTAACACAAACTCTTAGAAACTCCTACACATGGACTGTGGTCACCGGGGAGGTAAGGGGGGGTTCCATCCACAAAGCATTGAGGCCATAGAAATGGGGAAAGGGCGCTATATAAATAACAAATACAATACAATAAAATACTGGCTAACAGGCTGTTGGTGTTCACTGCCTGATGGAAACACAGATCAGATGATGTGGAAGGATGGACCAGTTTTTATTCACACCTTGTTTTCTGTGCAAAATACTCACGTTTCTCATAGCCAGGGGACATCGTTGAGAACCCAGAGACAGTTGTGTTTTTTCGGATGAGATTGGTGACGAGGCTTGAGTTTCTCTGCTTCAGAATGCAGTGGAATCTAACAGGAAAAAAGATTGCATATTAAAGGACAGAGTCTGTGTATGAGTGCCGAGATGCATATGAAGACAGGGCTGCAATGCTGGGACAGTTAAGAAATAATGATCAAAGGTTGCAGCAAGTATCACAGATTGTTATTCAGTCACAATTGAAGAACCGTTATAAATCTGCAAAGTATGGAACTCAACTATTCCTCTACAAGGGCCCATGGAGCGTCCGCTCAACTCTGGCTTCACGCGCTATATGCGTACTGACGTCCTCACACATGCACATAGCCCCGGACGTTTTGCTCACGACCCTCCACAACATTCATACAAGGGTTCATCGCGAGAGGCTACACACATGCATCCTTTATTGAACTGCATGAGGCACAGGCCCGGCTCCAGCAGTGGGACAGGGCCCATCAGAGCCAGCCTCTGCTCCCCCCTAGAAAGGAGGCCTTGTCAGTGGTGTCCTACACCACTGGTAACCGAGGTGGTGGGGGGGTAGATGTCACTCTAAACATTCAGCAGTAACCTCAGAGACATCATTCTGAGAGGCTGAACTGCAGGAGGCCCGGCCAGGATTTGTTTTCTTGCCCTAGACAATGATTTATGACCCACAGCCATAAAACCACAACTGACCAGAGAGATGGAGGGCCAGTCACACCTCTAAGTGAGGTAGCACACTTATTCAAGCAGGCTGCCTACAACTATTTTATGAAACCTAAAATCACAATGTTGGTTTCTGTAATTTAAAGTATGTTTATTTTTTGTGGGAACAGGTGCTTTTTCACATCATGCTTAATAAAATGGTTTACTATATCAAACAAGAAATGACAGGTAAAGTTGCTTGAACACAGATTTCTGCAGAAGGTGCGTCAACTGACTGGTGGCCCTTACAAATAACATTCAAAATATATATTCTGCTGCATTTACTACTTGAGTATAAGTGAAAAGACAAGGTTGGTAGTAACAAAAATGTAATTCTGTAGGGGAGAGTGTAGTAAAATCAAAAAGTGATAAATGCAAGGCTTTGAATTAAACATTACCACTACTGTTGCTCTGCGCAACATTCCATGCCATCATTCTGTAGTATGTCTGTGTCATTAGAGAATGGAACACACCATTAGCAAATGACTTTTGGTGCTGCCACCAAAAGATGCAGTTCAATCTGAATTGCTTGACCATGTTCCCTCTCCACTGGAATACAAGCAACCACACGCATTTTTAGACCCTGTGGTCTAGCAGTTTGGGGAGGGCTTCTGACATTAGTGACAGAGCCAAGGCTGATATGCAAACATTGGTATGGAAGGTTGGCCTGAGCAATTACGGTGGTTCTAATTGATTCAGAGACTTTTTACCTATTAGATACAACCAGAAAGTATGCTGTGGAACACAGATAGGATGGTAATAAAATGTGAGGAGAAACACACATCCTATGGGTGTGTCTGGTCATTTATCCACCTAACGACTAGCCATGGCTATGTAAATCCGTCACCACCAAAACCTAACCGTTCTAGAACTCTTTGAGCAAGCTCTATCACAAAGTAACACAAAACGTGATGCTGTATAGGGCCTGCCAGTGTTATATCTAAGCATTCTTTTGAGTGTTTAATTACTTAATTGCCTCTGTAAATGAGCTCCTGGTGTAGTACAATTTTCTGTGTATCTTCCGGCAGTTGATTCTATTAGCAATATATTTGCCTCTGTGACTTGCACTGAAGTCCTGTTTTAAACAAGCAATCACAAACGCGGCAGTTTTGGCTTGCGTACAGGTATTAGCAGACATTTGCCAGGCAATGCCATCCCAGTTACTGGCACCATTTTCCAGCTGTTCCCATTTTATGGCCGGGTGGTACCCTTATGGCAGTGCCTGGCTAATGCCTATCCATGCGTAATCAAAAGCTCAAGCTGTGGTCTTTGCCAATGCATGTTAGCTTCCTTTTGTCTCCCTAAGTGCGTGTGTATATGCCCAGATGTGGGTGTCTTGCTTGCTACGCCTAGGGAATCAAGCTGCACCTCACTGAGCTTGTCCAACAAGTTCCGGCCTGAAAAGGATAAGGCTAGGTTGGCAAGTATTGACCAGTTTCAGATCTTCTCATGCATACTTACCAGTGGGGCTCCGACCGAAATAGAAGGTATCTTTGTTTGGAAGCCTAGTCTACTCTGACTGAACATTTCATGATTCAAACTGATAAGTACTGACTTGATGACCTCATTCTGTTTGTGTAACCTTACAGAGTGTGCATGCAAACAAAATATGTCATGTGTGTTGTGGGATTTGTTTGGAAAGTATAATGTAAATCCTGGGTGCTGGGTGTTTAGGCAGAAAATAAAACATGAACACCCGTAAAATAACAAGAAAGCGGAGCGTTTTCTATAATGTTGCAGGCAAAGTATAAAAGGTGTACATCTTTTATAACTAAAAAGCAGTATTTCAATATTTTCTAAAGAGTGCAATCAGAGGTGGATTGAAATGCCAATGCCCCCCTGCTCTACTCTCTCCCCTCAAATCCTAACAGCCATGGCTGATCAGGCCCACCCCCTGAGATCTTATCTTTTTAACGTGTCTCAGAGGCAGATTATTTACAAGAGGAAGTGATTACAGATGAGAAATGTTAAAAGGCAGTGACCATTGCTGTGGCAGTTTAAAAAAAAAAACAATATAGGGTTTTAAGACGCTTTTTAAGTGTGATTGATGGGTGATTGGTAAGTAAGGGGATACAGAACAAGCTCTGTGAAACAATAACCTTGTTATGCATTTCATTTCACTTTGTGCCTGTATAGGATTTTTTGTAAGTTCTCATTGATTGCTATGCTGGAGCTTGTAGGCTTCCATTCAGGATAGGGAAACTAAAGTTACAGTCATAGGGGATCATTTTTCACGTCAAGCGGAGAGGAAGAAGTGGCGCTAAATGCATGTATCTCCACTTTTTATGAGCTGCAGGATTTTGTATGATTTGACAGGTGAAGTTGGAGAGCAGATCAGACTTATCAAGGTCCCCCTACCAAATCTGATTGGTAGTCTACCAGCATGTATTTTTAAGTTGGCGGAAAACCAATAGATTCCTATGGGACCTGCCTGACTCTTATACCTGGAAAAAAAGCGGGCAGAGTCCAAAAGAATCCATTGTGGATGGCTCCCACGATCATTAATTGTGGTAGTGATTTACACTTTTACAGACATGTAGTGGTAAAGTAAAGAGCAAAGGCGATTGTTTTCGCCTGTGCTTTACTCTTTACTTCTCCAGTACTTGCTAGAATGATGAATACATTGTCAGGTTGGTGTATCATGTGACTTGTGCATTTTTAAAGTAATATGTATACAATTTAGTATTTTAGATATTAAAAGCCAAACTGCAACACATATTTGTACTAATTTGAGTTCGGAAGATGTGTGGTCAAGTATCTACATTTCCCGCTAGGCTCAGATTATGGCTTTACCACTTGACCAAAGTGTGTGATCATGGGCATATTTTTTGATTTCACTATGCCTTATCTGTTAAAATGAGGTGCCACTAGAAGTTTAATAGATGAGCAGCACAGGGATTAGGACACACACACATCTAACTTTGAAAATATCCGGGCCCCATTTATTGAACAGCATTGTCATTCAATAGGAAATCAAAGTAAACACATCAAACAGTCCTCATGGGCAATTGCATAGTATGTACCAAACAATAATGTACAGGGGCACGCCCCACCAGGAGCGATACCAGGAGGCCACAAACCCCTCAACCAGCACTGTCTGCCTCACGATGCAGCCCTTACAGCCATAGCACTCCCTTGCACTTTCAACTCAATTAAAAGGTACTGCAAAATTACAACTAAAAATAACATTTTGTGATTAAAATATAATTGTGGACATGAACCATTGATGGGAGACATTCCGAATGGGACTACTGTAGGGGTTCAGTTAGAAAGGAGGGGGGGGGGTGTTGTGGAATGGGTGGGTGAAGGGAGGATTTTACACATTTTTATTTTATTGGAGGATATGTTGTTGTGCTCGAAATATTGTTAAGATCAACAAGACAACCTTTATTGATTTGTCATGGTATGTTCTGTTCTTGAAATTTAAAGGAGTTTGAAAAAAATGTAATTTTGTAGGAATCAAAATCTCCTATTCCTTGCTTCAGTATTCTTGGTGGGGGTGAGGGGGGTCTATCTTTCACAACAAGATGGAGGGACCACAGCATCTCTTCTGGGGCCTGCTGGGAGTAGCCACATTGCTCAGGAAGGTATCGTTGGGCGGACACCATCTGACATGGTACAAAGACTGGGGACCTCACTGCTCAACCCTCTCGGAGGTGGAAGAGGAGGCATCACCCTCAATTCTCCCAAGCCAGTCCAGGAAAGACATGCTGGGTTCTGGGGTGAATAGGTGGCAGGGGAGGTAAATGGGAACGTGGTTAGGGCAGCTGAAGGAAGGTGACTGGATGGTGAAAGGTGAACGAGGATCAGATATAACAGAAAGGGGAGAGCAGATGGGAAGGGAAGATCGGTAGATTGATGTTGCAACACTATTTTCCTTGCTTCTCTTTTGCTATGTACAGTTTATCTGGGAAGACATGTTTGCTGGATCACGGATCTGGGAAATCTAGATCAGCGCCAGCACTTTGTTGAGGGTACTCCTAGACCCACACCCAATGGAATGTGGGCCCCCCTGATCATAACCCTGGCCCACGCAGATGAAAATTCCTATAGCCGGGCTTGTCTGGCTTCCCGGGAAAGTGTTCGACCATCCGGTCTGCCAAAGCTCTGGCTATGTGTACCCAAGTGCTTAGTTGCTTGAAAAGGGTGTGTGGGCAGAGATCCTCTGAAGAGGCACACACACACCTGGGATCATCCAAACCCTGCATCCTGCTGGCTGTGGTCAGAACCTGGTTCTTACAGAGTCACCCTTCAGAAATTGCCTATTGGGTGGTGCAGGGCCAGATGGGTAGTGGCGCGGGACACTCAAACCACTGCAAAAGGCAACCAGTGGGGGTGAATGATTATGGGGGCGATGGAGTGCAATATAGAACCCTGCAAAGAAGAGTAGGATGGTCTCTAGAAAGAAGAGAAAGACAGCTTTCCCACAGAGCCTTGTTAGCGAGAATATGCCATCAAATGATCAGGTGCAGTGTGCTGATAGGTTTCATACAGCACTAAAAGTAGAGGAAAAGCTATTTCTCAATCATGGGCAGTGATTACACAAATAATCAATATTGCTTGAAATGGGTAGTGTATTCACAGCAATATAAAATCGTATCTCATTGGTTGAGAGAACTGAACCGATACCTCCCAGAGCTACTCACTCCCCGGGTGATTGCTGTAACCTCTGGTCCAACAAGTCAATGACTGTGAGACATCCCTGAGCACATGGAAGCCTACAGACCTTTGACAAGGGTTTCCCTGCATGCATTGTAGACTGTGCATGCATACACAGGAACTTTCTAACTGTACAACCTCCACATCTCTACCAAATGCCAATACCCTCACAGCTGTGACGCATACTTGATATTTAAAAAAAGGCTGCTGCACCCTTCTGTATGTACCACACACCAATATCTTTCACTGGTTTCCTCTGTGCACCCACCACTGCCCCTGCTAAATCCATACTGTACTAGGGGGCCTTGACCATATTGCTAATGGTTGTTGACTCCATACGCCATATCACTAGCGCCTCAGCGCCATCACTTGATTCCTGACGTGTGGCAGGTGCGGCCTATCCTTTCACCACTAGGTGTCTCCCAGCCATTGATCACACAGAGCAAGGGGCTAGAGTAGGCTACTAGACCCAAGCAAAGAGTTTCTGGGAGGGCATTTCTTGAATCTTGCATGCAGGTGGAATGGAGGTGGTGGTTCAGAAATGCTCCAGAGTTTAGTGGTCCGGTCATTCATATATTCTACCTCATGGTAGCTGTATTCCACTCTTTGGGAAAGAACGTGAAGATCTGGCAACGGGGGTGATGCGAGCAGAGGAGTTGACAGTGGTCAGCGTCGACGGCCAGGTGAGATTCAATATCAGTGCCAAGGAGCTCCCAGCCGGACAGGACAAGATCAGCGCAGCCTTTAGGACCTGAAAGCCAACACAAACAGAGTCAAGCATCAACACATTGAGGGGGCGGTCCTCCTGAGAGCATACCACTCAAAGACCAATCAGAAGTTGTGAAGCAAAACTCGCAGCATGCACGTGATAATTCAGTAGCACCTGGACACTGAATGCCCAGAATCGGAGCAACACGTAGCTGTGTAGGAATGCCAAGCAAATCGAAATCATTTCACACTTCGCTCTGCACTCCTGAGCATATGGAACTTGCCAACTCATGATTCTCTTTTACCTCAAATGTTGACCATGTGTTCAAGCGTGCCTGAAAAATGCTTGCTTCTCTTCCATGTTCGATTACACTCTCTATAATCCCCCCCGCCCCCTATCCTGCCCGTTACTCTTGTCTCTTTTGGTTTATAGCGATGATCCTGCACTGGTTTCGATTCTGTCTTCCCAGGGGTCTCCAAGTATAGTGTTTGGGAGACCCCACCTACACCAGACATTCAGGTTGACCACTGATGATGTAAATATGTACCATTAGGATCCACTTGTCTTTTGGGTGGGGTTGTCTGAAAGTAAGTAAGACCCACGGTCAATATCCCTCTGAAGATAATATAGCACCACTCTGGCTGGGGTTCCACCCAGGAATCACATAGCCTTCCCGTTCTGCTGATTTCCATGTCACACTCGCTCCTGTCTTTGCCCACTTATGCACGCCAGCTATCCTCCTGCTATCCTTTGATCTCATCCCACATTAGCATCACTCTGGCTGGGGTTCCACCCAGGAATGACATAGCCTTCCCGTTCTGCTGATGTCCATGTATGCTCGCTCCTGACTTTGCCCACTTATGCTCGCCAGCTATCCTCCTGCTATCCTTTGATCTCATCCCACATTAGCATCACTCTGGCTGGGGTTCCACCCAGGAATCACATAGCCCTTCTGTTCTGCTGATTTCCATGTCACACTCGCTCCTGTCTTTGCCCACTTATGCTCGCCAGCTATCCTCCTGCTATCCTTTGATCACATCCCACATTAGCACCACTCTTGCTGGGGTTCCACCCAGGAATGACTTAGCCTTCCTGTTCTGCTGATTTCCATGTCACACTCGCTCCTGCCTTTGTCCACTTATGCTCGCCAGCTATCCTCCTGCTATCCTTTGATCACATCCCACATTAGCACCACTCTTGCTGGGGTTCCACCCAGGAATCACATAGCCCTTCTGTTCTGCTGATTTCCATGTCACACTCGCTCCTGTCTTTGCCCACTTATGCTCGCCAGCTATCCTCCTGCTATCCTTTGATCACATCCCACATTAGCATCACTCTGGCTGGGGTTCCACCCAGGAATCACATAGCCTTCCCGTTCTGCTCATTTCCATGTCACACTCGCTCCTGCCTTTGCCCACTTATGCTCGCCAGCTATCCTCCTGCTATCCTTTGTCAACATCCCACATTAGCACCACTCTTGCTGGGGTTCCACCCAGGAATCACATAGCCTTCCCGTTCTGCTGATTTCCATGTCACACTCGCTCCTGCCTTTGCCCACTTATGCTCGCCAGCTATCCTCCTGCTATCCTTTGATCACATCCCACATTAGCATCACTCTGGCTGGGGTTCCACCCAGGAATCACATAGCCTTCCCGTTCTGCTCATTTCCATGTCACACTCGCTCCTGCCTTTGCCCACTTATGCTCGCCAGCTATCCTCCTGCTATCCTTTGATCACATCCCACATTAGCACCACTCTTGCTGGGGTTCCACCCAGGAATCACATAGCCTTCCCGTTCTGCTGATTTCCATGTCACACTCGCTCCTGCCTTTGCCCACTTATGCTCGCCAGCTATCCTCCTGCTATCCTTTGATCACATCCCACATTAGCACCACTCTTGCTGAGGTTCCACCCAGGAATGACATAGCCTTCCTGTTCTGCTGATTTCCATGTCACACTCGCTCCTGCCTTTGCCCACTTATGCTCGCCAGCTATCCTCCTGCTATCCTTTGATCTCATCCCACATTAGCATCACTCTGGCTGGGGTTCCACCCAGGAATCACATAGCCTTCCCGTTCTGCTGATTTCCATGTCACACTCACTCCTGCCTTTGCCCACTTATGCTTGCCAGCTATCCTCCTGCGATCCTTTGATCACATCCCACATTAGCACCACTCTGGCTGGAGTACCACCCAGGAATCACATAGCCTTCCCGTTCTGCTGATTTCCATGTCACACTCGCTCCTGCCTTTGCCCACTTATGCTCGCCAGCTATCCTCCTGCTATCCTTTGATCACATCCCACATTAGCATCACTCTGGCTGGGGTTCCACCCAGGAATCACATAGCCTTCCCGTTCTGCTGATTTCCATGTCACACTCGCTCCTGCCTTTGCCCACTTATGCTCGCCAGCTATCCTCCTGCTATCCTTTGATCACATCCCACATTAGCACCACTCTTGCTGGGGTTCCACCCAGGAATGACATAGCCTTCCCGTTCTGCTGATTTCCATGTATGCTCGCTCCTGACTTTGCCCACTTATGCTCGCCAGCTATCCTCCTGAAATCCTTTGATCTCATCCCACATTAGCACCACTCTGGCTGGGTTCCACCCAGGAATGACATAGGCTTCCCGTTCTGCTGATTTCCATGTCACACTCGCTCCTGCCTTTGCCCACTAATGCTCGCCAGCTATCCTCCTGCTATCCTTTGATCACATCCCACATTAGCACCACTCTGGCTGGGGTTCCACCCAGGAATGACATAGCCTTCCCGTTCTGCTGATTTCCATGTCACACTCGCTCCTGACTTTGCCCACCTAGCTCGCCAGTTATCCTCCTGCTATCCTTTGATCTCATCCCACATTAGCACCACTCTTGCAGGGGTTCCACCCAGGAATCACATAGCCTTCCCGTTCTGCTGATTTCCATGTCACACTCGCTCCTGCCTTTGCCCACTTATGCTCGCCAGCTATCCTCCTGCTATCCTTTGATCTCATCCCACATTAGCATCACTCTGGCTGGGGTACCACCCAGGAATCACATAGCCTTCCCGTTCTGCTGATTTCCATGTCACACTCGCTCCTGCCTTTGCCCACTTATGCTCGCCAGCTATCCTCCTGCTATCCTTTGATCACATCCCACATTAGCATCACTCTGGCTGGGGTTCCACCCAGGAATCACATAGCCTTCCCGTTCTGCTCATTTCCATGTCACACTCGCTCCTGCCTTTGCCCACTTATGCTCGCCAGCTATCCTCCTGCTATCCTTTGATCACATCCCACATTAGCACCACTCTTGCTGGGGTTCCACCCAGGAATCACATAGCCTTCCCGTTCTGCTGATTTCCATGTCACACTCGCTCCTGCCTTTGCCCACTTATGCTCGCCAGCTATCCTCCTGCTATCCTTTGATCACATCCCACATTAGCACCACTCTTGCTGGGGTTCCACCCAGGAATGACATAGCCTTCCTGTTCTGCTGATTTCCATGTCACACTCGCTCCTGCCTTTGCCCACTTATGCTCGCCAGCTATCCTCCTGCTATCCTTTGATCTCATCCCACATTAGCATCACTCTGGCTGGGGTTCCACCCAGGAATCACATAGCCTTCCCGTTCTGCTGATTTCCATGTCACACTCACTCCTGCCTTTGCCCACTTATGCTTGCCAGCTATCCTCCTGCGATCCTTTGATCACATCCCACATTAGCACCACTCTGGCTGGAGTACCACCCAGGAATCACATAGCCTTCCCGTTCTGCTGATTTCCATGTCACACTCGCTCCTGCCTTTGCCCACTTATGCTCGCCAGCTATCCTCCTGCTATCCTTTGATCACATCCCACATTAGCATCACTCTGGCTGGGGTTCCACCCAGGAATCACATAGCCTTCCCGTTCTGCTGATTTCCATGTCACACTCGCTCCTGCCTTTGCCCACTTATGCTCGCCAGCTATCCTCCTGCTATCCTTTGATCACATCCCACATTAGCACCACTCTTGCTGGGGTTCCACCCAGGAATGACATAGCCTTCCCGTTCTGCTGATTTCCATGTATGCTCGCTCCTGACTTTGCCCACTTATGCTCGCCAGCTATCCTCCTGAAATCCTTTGATCTCATCCCACATTAGCACCACTCTGGCTGGGTTCCACCCAGGAATGACATAGGCTTCCCGTTCTGCTGATTTCCATGTCACACTCGCTCCTGCCTTTGCCCACTAATGCTCGCCAGCTATCCTCCTGCTATCCTTTGATCACATCCCACATTAGCACCACTCTGGCTGGGGTTCCACCCAGGAATGACATAGCCTTCCCGTTCTGCTGATTTCCATGTCACACTCGCTCCTGACTTTGCCCACCTAGCTCGCCAGTTATCCTCCTGCTATCCTTTGATCTCATCCCACATTAGCACCACTCTTGCAGGGGTTCCACCCAGGAATCACATAGCCTTCCCGTTCTGCTGATTTCCATGTCACACTCGCTCCTGCCTTTGCCCACTTATGCTCGCCAGCTATCCTCCTGCTATCCTTTGATCTCATCCCACATTAGCATCACTCTGGCTGGGGTACCACCCAGGAATCACATAGCCTTCCCGTTCTGCTGATTTCCATGTCACACTCGCTCCTGCCTTTGCCCACTTATGCTCGCCAGCTATCTTCCTGCTATCCTTTGATCTCATCCCACATTAGCACCACTCTGGCTGGGGTTCCACCCAGGAATGACATAGCCTTCCCGTTCTGCTGATTTCCATGTCACACTCGCTCCTGCCTTTGCCCACTTATGCTCGCCTGTTATCCTCCTGCTATCCTTTGATCTCATCCCACATTAGCACCAATCTGGCTGGGGTTCCACCCAGGAATGACATAGCCTTCCCGTTCTGCTGATTTCCATGTCACACTCGCTCCTGACTTTGCCCACTTATGCTCGCCAGCTATCCTCCTGCTATCCTTTGATCTCATCCCACATTAGCACCACTCTGGCTGGGGTTCCACCCAGGAATGACATAGCCTTCCCGTTCTGCTGATTTCCATGTATGCTCACCAGCTATTCTCCTTTGATCTCATCCCACATGTTGCACCACTGAGCAGGATATGTGCATCTAGAATAATGTCTTTTGCACACAGCTGCGTATTTGACATACTTGAAGCCTCGGCGGTAGAGGGTATACCCCGCTAGTCACTGTCCTCCTGACGAAGGTATGTTTACGGACAACCAACCTTGGGGTCCATTCTCCGGGTCCTCTCCTCCACATATTTTGTTACATCACTGCACAGCATTCTGCTGTGGTCACTTTAGAGGCCCCAACACAGATTTCAGGGAACATACTGCTGACCTGGCACCTCGCGACCTGGGTCCTACTCACAGTATGGACTCTTGAACCAGAGCTAGCTATGCAGTTCTGTGAAAATCCATGTATTTCACTGAGGCTGAATTTTTAGTATGTGTGTTATATATATTTCTAAAAAAATTATCAATTGTTCAGCATGCGGCATAATAAAGTTGTACACAATCCCAGGCCCTCACCACATCACATACTAGCAGAACTGGTTATCTGTGACAAGTGCTGGACGAACATATGTATTGATTCGTAGAATCACCTGAGGTTTGGCTATTTTTCGTTGCCACAAACTTTTAGAACTTTTCCAAAGATTTGACTGGGGAAGTTCAAGGTCAGCTACAGGTATGAATTAGGCCTCTTCAAGGCTGGGCCACTCCTGCCGTCCCTCAGCAGGTCCTGTAACATGTTGCAATGCCCTATTGGGCCTGTCAGATCCCTGCAGGGGCAGCGTACCACATGTTTTTGCACAGATGTGTATGTTACTACTTAGTCACTGAAAGAATAGAGCTCTCTTTCTCTCCAAAAGCACATTCCAACCGGCTGCAGTGGATGGCCATCGGGACTACCAGGACAGTGTTTGCTCATAAGACATTATCCATTTATGGGACCATGACACTTATGTGGAGCATCCGCATTTCACGTTGTTTATTCATTCCCCCTGTAGCGTTGGCAGACCCTATCCCGACACACAATACCTTCAGCTTCGGGAATTGATTCTAGTCACTAATGAACACTGCTCATTTGCTCTACTTCTTATTAGTTTGAATAGAGTTGCAGTTGTATTTATTACTCTGTGTTTTTGTCTTTTGCTTCTGATTTAATCAAGCAACCCCGTGACAAATAACTGGTTTTTTGTCAATATTGAAAATTGCTTTGTTTTTCTTTATGAACAAATTCTCATTTTTTTTTATTGTTTGAAAGTTTCCACACTCAATCTACAAATGGGAGATTTATGTTTATGTTCTTGATTGTATATGTCCTTGCAAGTTGGATTTTATTATATGCACCAATTTTCTGATATAAAGTTTTAACATCAATCTCTCCAACAATCTGTTTATTTTCAAGGAGTGTTCTAGTACACACATTTGCATGCAACATTTATAACCATTATGGTTACATGGGTTTAGACCGGGTGAACATTTCTAATTTATTTTCACTTCACTCTGGCTAACCCCTAGCATACCAGTACCTTTGTTTTGTTGAGATCATCGGGACAGCAGGCACCATGGATGTGGTTGCACATGGGAAGTGCAGTTTGCGCCTGGGTGTGACACAAAAGCTGTCCAGGCTGGATTCAAAAAGGATACTTAGGAGAATTAAAATTGAGTGTCCTGACTGCAAAGCGGTGGTGTGAAAGTTAGTGGCCTCCTATCTGCCCCAGGTTAGTTAATAATGAGACCCTTTTCTGCCCTCTGGTCTCCTGCATGATCATTGTGCAGACGGTGCACTAGGCGCTGACAGCAGTGGCCTCTGGACCTTCGCGTGAAGACGCTTAGAGGGCAGTGATGTACGTGGACACTGTTGCTGACTGGCACGGGGAGGGGACAAGACCATCACCTGCGAACAAGCACTAGGAACCTCTGATTTCTGCAGGCTGCTGGAGGGCTGTTCATCACACTGAAGCCGCTGCCTGATGCCTAGCAGTGACGGTACATCCTAGGACTCATTGCCGCTCCATGACGCTCTGGGCCGTCATTTCAGGCAATCTCAGTGGGAGCTGCGTTCTCAGGTGCCTGCATACCTTTCTCGCTGATTATGCATTAAATGTACTGGTTGTTGGTTCCTGGGGCCTGGAGAACAACTCTGTGGGCCTGGGCACTGGCTTACCAGATTTGGGGTTTCTCAGCATCATTGTCTATATACTTTCTTAATGGCTGCTCATAAAGATGGCTGCCGTCTGCCTCAGACCTACAGTGTATCTGGCTGTCTTACCGCTCTGTCGAATAATCTGGTGAGTAGACCTGCCATAAATGTAGCCACTGTGTTCACCGCAATGGTGATGTGTTTGCACCTATGCTGTCATATGAACACTACAGCGTCCACGGTGTGTGGATCTGCGGGCCACCCAACGCTGGGTTCCGATATGACCGGGATGGTCATTGGGAGGGTAGCACGTTAGGAAGCAGTTGTCCTAGGGTCCAAAGTGAACACTGGTGCTCAAACTACAAGCCTTTACTCAGAGCCATCGGCAACGCAAAGTCTGCTAACAAAGATATATCATCACTCTTGAAGGTTGAGGCAAAATGTAAGTCAGATCCACCATCCTACTTGGAGACCAGCCAAGAGCAATCTCTAGCGGAGCTGTATTCGAGAATAGAGTAGCAGCGCTGAAAGAGGTAAGGAGAGCCATAGACAAATCAGCTAAGGTCAAAAAGATCATGAGTACACTATTCAAACAGTGCAACAAAATCCAGAATAGAAGTCACAGGAACAACCTCTGAGGATTAGGAATACCAACTATGTAAACTGCCTTTATCTAGGAGCCCCGGCTTTCCAGCTCAGGAAACTCAAACGAATCCAAAGCACCGCTGCCCATCTCCTCAGTGGTCTCTCACCTAGAGAACATATTAGCCCTGCAATGAGAGTCCTACACTGGCTCCCTGTTGGTTGATGGACTACCTTTAAAGCCATGTGCATCACTCACCGAGCCCCCCACAACACCAGGCCCAAATTCCTCCAGGATAAACTCATACGCTATCAACCCACCAGGAACCTCAGATCTAGCGTTGCTCTTCTACTCGTTATCCCCCATGGCATCAGCCTCAGACCCATCGAAACATCAAAAAAGTCACGTTGCAGCTGTTGTCGCAGCAGCCTGACTTTCACACATCAATCACTGAATACCTCTTATACACAAATCCTCAGGCGTTTGCCGGCCATTGTCATGGTGGTGATCATGCTAACTGAACCCCAGAACACTCTTTGCACACGATCGCACATCGGCCCCCATGCTTTCTTAGCTCTGACTGGTGCACTCAGGCTACCGGTATGCAACATCTGACAATCTGATGCTAGGTTGTAATTTACCATTGACACGTTTCATGACAGCTGGTCAAGTCAAGAAATATGAACTGGGTTCACGTCCCCGCCACTGGTGAACACCCAGAGGGCCCGTACTGGTAGACCCTGTCTTATCAAATATCAAAGGAGCTTTCCATAGCAATCAGAATGCTCGATTAGATTGATCACCGTGGGTAACAAATGTGGTGCGCCTGGTTGGAGTTTGGGGATAGGGAATGTGATGCAATTAGAGGTATTTCTGGGGGTAAGAATGGGAATGCACTAAGATGGATTTTGGGAGTATAACGTCTGAAGTTTATATACCTGCCTGCATATGTACTTGATCTTGCAGCACAAAAGGTGCAATTATCAGCAATACACCTCACCAAATAGGGGTTGCAATAAAAACAAACAAGTCATCCTTATGGTGAAAGTCTAGAAATTGGTTTGTTCAGATGGGGTGTTGTAAAACCTAGGTACTCACCTCCATTGATGAGCATAAACTGTTAGTCCAAGAGGTGAATAAGTGTTCAAATTTGGCACCAACGCATTCATATTTGTATCCTTGCTTTGCCAGCAGACAATACAGTGATCCTGACAAGCATGCGAGAAGGCAGTGAAGTTTGCCTTCTCGCATGCTTGTGGCATCATTCAGCCCATTACTTAATCTTTCTTCTTATGTATGCGATTTGAGTGGAAGGGGTAGACAGAAGAGAGCGGACCAAGTCAAAGGTTTTTCTGCAGGTTTATAAATGACAATTTCACAAGCTAGTGTTTTGGAAGTATGTAAAGCTTTAAAATACAAAAGACAAACCCAGATTAAATCTGTTAAATCACACTGATTGGTATGCTGGTACTTATATACTTCTCTTGATGATGGAGAGAATGAAGCTAGAATCATTCTGTGTTACGCCCTTCTATAATATTTTGTTTTTAAATATGGTCATGTTTGGTAATGTGATTGGTGTACTTTCCAAGTCAGTTTTATAAAATGAGATTATTTTAGTTCATGGTAAGAACTGGTAATGCAGAAATTGCAGAAATTGCAGAGTTGGCATAAATCCCAGCTTCACCCCTTAACCAATGTGTGATCCTGGGCATCTCATTTAATCTTGTATTGCCTACCCTCACGAAATTGCCAATACCTAAATATTTCAAAAGTGTTAGCCCTTCAGAGTGATTTCCTTCTCATGGTATGATCTTCAAAACAGCCTCACTCATGGTTTCTCTGGCTAAAGTGTTGCTTCCCCTAAATTAGTGAGCATTGATATATTGCACACCACAGGCATTTGTTCTGTTGATCTCTAATGGCAACACCATTTGAAAACCAAGTCCCACTTCTAATCTTGGTTTGTCTAGATACTGACACCATCCTGGTAGCTTCTAATCTGCATCCACTATCCATGCTAGGGTATGCATAGCTTTCTCCTTCCTCCCAATTGGTCTGCTCTATCCATGCTTGAGCACGTTTGCGTTTCTATTAGACAGCAAATGTGAGATCTCTGTCTACTCTGGGTTACATGTAACTTGTACATGCAGTCCTGCATTAACACTACAGGCTGCATACCTTCCTGGATGCTATTGATAAAACGTCTCCTGAATCTATGCTAGAACAGAAGTAACCTCTTCATAGACTGATAATGTTGGCCTTCAAATGATACTTGTTCATCATTCTGATTAGAGCAGGAATGGAGAGGTTAAGGGGACTAAAAAGGAGCAAACAATCTTATTTTGAATTCTGTGAGGCAGCATATCAACCTATGGGTAGTGATCGCGTGGGGGGGGGGGGGAGGGGCAGATATTCTTGATCACTTAATTCCTTTGGTTTGGTGGAGGGGGGCCCAAAGATGTCCGTGACCAGGGCCTCAAAAGTGCTTAAGATGGCCCTGACTGGTATTGCCTCTTCTGTTCTTAAAAATGGTTTGCCTCTACTCTGGGGCCTTGGTACTGGACCTGACAGTTTGATATTAGTGTGCTTACAATACCTGCAACGGCAGCTATGGGGTTGTACTGGGATATGCGGGTGGCCTGACACTGCAACTGGAGGAAAGCACATGAAGATTAACACATGAGGTTCACTTCGAGCATTACGCCTACATGGTTAAGCCCGCCCATAACACATTTTAGTCACCCCCATTGCACTTATAACTGCTTAGGTTAGCCATTGTAACGCACAGTGCGTACATGCCGGCATCCATGATATTGCTCTAATTAGAATGCATTGGTTAGCGTCTGTAGAATGTGGAAGATATGTAGTATCTATGTCTATTCAGTATATGGGCCTCATCACGAGTTGGGCGGTAACGCTGGCGCTATTAGCGCCGGCGCTAATAGCCCTAGCACCAAACCCCCGGCGCTATTAGCGCCGGATCACGGGTTTGGCGGAAAGGTTATTGCCCAATCCCCATTAGGCCCATTCGGGAATTCCTCATTCCCCAGAAAATTCACGCTATTACCGCTGGCGGATTTCCTGCCGGCGGTAAACGCGCTGAAAATCGGCAAATTTGCTGCGCATTTCCCCCGAGCTCAGAGCTGGCGGGAAATCCGCCAAAGCCATGATCTGGCGAACCCTTAAATGTGGCGGTAATAGCACTACCGCTGCATTTAAGGGTTACTGCCAATCTCATGATGAGGCCCTATATGTCTTGCACTCAGAGAATCCCATTAGCCTGGTTTCCATGGTAGCCTGCCGGTCCATCCTAGAATATGTTCTAGGACACCAGTCTCTTGCCCAGGGTAGACTCATGGGTAGCCTGCCCACAATGCCTAGAATAATCTATGGAAGAAGCTGGCACTTTCTTCCCACAGAAGATCGGATGATGCCGCGACATCAAAGATAGGCTCCTTCTGAGCTTGGGTATGTATAAACGCACCACTTCGGTGGACATCTGCTGCAGGCACGGCCTTTCATCCACACACGCTAGAATGCAGTTACGACTATGACAAATGCGGTCTAGCTGGCCACATAACCATTTCTCAATAAAACACCCAAATTGCCTCTATACCTCTGCCATTCGAATACAGCAACAACCCACAACAAATTTGGTCTCGCTGGGTACATATCGAGTCTCTCGTGCACTAGCGATGTGTCGTGGCCACCCGCAGAACCCGCCCCACATGCCTGACCTCTTGGGCTGCTTACTGGAGCCTAGCCAGCCCTCCTAAATCCTACTCTTGGCCAAACGCACACACACATCTTAAGCCTCCTCTTAGAACGTTCCCATACCTGGACTTCGGTCCCCGAGGGCAGCCCTATCACAAAGCACTTTGAAGCCATACAAATGGGAGAAGGTGCTGTATAAATGACTACTACAATACAGTACTACTAATTGTATGACGTTTTACCCAAATTTCATAAACAGTTTGCTGTGAAATGCAGGATTTCAACATGTTGTTTTCACATACATTCTCAGGGAAGGACTCCCTGAACCTCCCTTCTTTAGTCGAGACTCCTGCGCAATGGCGGCTCCTTCACATTCATCGAATAGTTGTACCCCGAAATAAAAAAATCACCTGCCACCCTGATTAATCATTTTTCTATTTGCAACATCCCTTCTGCAGTGCAGAGTAATGGGGGTGGAGTGATGCATAGGGGTCCTTTTAGGATGTTTAAGGGGGCTCATTTGCAACACCAAGATTGTACTGTAAACATTTATGGAAAAATGACATTTTGAAATTGAAATTTTGAGACTGTGTAGTGCATATTTTCATAGGACCCTCTCCTTTTGGGGAAGCTCACTGTGCCCTTATCATGTGCCAGGTGTGCCAGTTGCAATGCAGAATTGGAAACAATACATCCATGCAGCCTGCATTTTCTCAGCATCCACCCACCTTTCTGAATTCCTGATATTCCCAACGAGAAACCTGAGGAACAGTTGGAATACTGGCGCGGGTGCAGGGGTATCCCGGTTTTATTTCCTTTCAATAAACAGAGATTAGAGCTAAAAAAAAAATGAAATAGTCATGATGCAGTGAAGGCTACAGCACACAACAGATAACATAGTGCCTGCTTGCGTGGCATGGGCCCCAGGCAAGTGGACCTGGGCCTACACATTCTGCACAAGCATGAGCTTGGACCATAGTATGATGGGCAGCAAAACATCAGGAACACCCCTCGCTCTGTTATTAGGAATACGTGCAGACTGTTTTCTAGCCATGAGGCTTCGGCATAGTTCATATTGATGTGTAATATGGAAGCCAATTGGATGGTTAATGTTTTATATGTTGGGAATTTTGATTTTAGCATTACATGAATTTTTGTGTAAGAGGCAGAGGCCTAGTTTACAATTGATTGGAGGATAATTGTATTGTTTAAATGTTTCTGTTGTTTTGAACTGAGCGATTTTACTCTAATATGAATTGAAAGGTAGGAATTGTGTTGCTTTGTAATGAATGATTAAATGTTTTGTAAAGGTTTATTTTAAACCATAAACAATAAAAAAAAAACAGACTGTTTTCTTGAGTTACTGGGTTTTGCTATTTCAGGCGCTATACGCCTGGCAGCTCTGAATGCATAGCGCCTTGTAGGGGACAGGCTGGGGCTCAACATGCTACAGAACCCGCACGCATTGGGAACTATTTTCCAATCATTTGCTCTGCACGCAGGGCGGGGATCTAAAGGATTTTGTTGTTTTCTGTATTTCATTGTATCAGTCATTGCTAATGGTGAGGATTTTTTAAATGATACCCACAGAAAACGAATGAATAAAAACCGAGGGCGAAAACATAGAGTATTATTGGCCCAATTCTTGTTGGATTTTTGCACCTGTTGCGGTAAAAAGTAGATAGCCAGTTGGTTAAGGGTATACAAATAAGGGCAGGGGGATCTGGGGTGGGGGGGCGTACCCCCCATTTTAAAAACAAAAGGGGAAGCACTATTTTTTAAAATTCGGGTTTCGAGCACAGCATATTCGTTGTTTTCAGTCTGTTTTTTTCCTCTGGCGCTATTTTCGCGTGGATCCTTTTTGAACAGCGTCTGATACATGGGTCGCCCTGAAGAATCTCTCTGTCATGTTCACTAAGGTGGGCTCGCAGATTCGCACGCTTTAGATGTGTATTGGCTGCACCTGTCCTCTGCGGAATGGCACACCGGCCCATGCGAGCGTGGCAGAAGAAGTCCTCTGTGATCCAATAACCAAATACTGGCCCGATGCCTGAAGGAGAGGAGAATCCCTGTGTCGAAACATGGAGACTATGTATATACTGACAGACATGGATATGGAATCTTCTTACTCTGGACTAGATGCATGGACCCAAGAATAATGTGAATGCATGTGTCCACATTACATAGTGAGAATAATATGTATGCTATTGTTGGGATGGAAATTAATCTATCTCTCCCCCACTCCCCCTGCGCTTCCAAATAAGGCGAACCCCATATGAGGCCATGTAACCCTCAAGGGGGGAGTGGCATGCATCACTTGATACCATATAAAGATACTGCAGCGCATAGAAATAGGCTTTTAGCACTAGAATTGCCCATACACTGCGACTCCATTTTGTATTAGGCACAACTAGAACAGGCTGGAGTCACACCCTGCTCGAGTTCCCAAGCCATCGAGCCCTGTCTCTGCACCGCATGCTGGCTCCGTTTGAGCCTTGTTTCCATATAAGTCAATTTCCCTCTTGTCCCTTCAATGTTGCTAATATGTAGTGTCGCGTTTCGGAATGTGCCTGACACTGAGCGTGAGACAGTACCAGAGCCCGCTCTGAGCCCATTCATCACCACCCGCCTGCCATCCATCTGGAGTGGCTGGCTTTCTTGTTCAGGCCCCTTAATAAAAAGAAGAAATATAAGAACAGGAGTGCCACAAGTCTAACACCTTCAGCACTGACCCTAAATAAGAAAGAATAGGAATACCAAATAATGTGTCTTTCTGGAATTCTATACAATAATTGCTCCACTCATTAATGGTTTATTTCAGGCACACTTCAGGGGGCGAGTCACTGTTTTAGTCTGTTCTTAAACGCCTTAACTCAAAACTTTCAGCCATTCAGGTTGGGTGATATTGGGTGTATATTTTTTTTGTATATAAATCGCTTTAGCGTAAGTGCTATATAATAACACATCATTATCATTTGGTCATGTACGTCTGCTTGCATTCACAGTAATTTGGTAATATGGGCCTATACACACTGATCTTAACGATACATATGGTGATCCATTCTTGTATGAAATGTACATCACATTATAGTGATATTATAACCATATTTGTTGTAGTGTACAATGCTATGTGATGCCACTTTCTGTTTTGTCAACGGGTGAAAGGTCGTGTTCTATCGCTTCCCGCGATATCACTTCGGGGTGGGGTCAAATGACATCACTTCCTGTGATGTCATCAGGGGGTCAAGGGTCGTGTGATGTCAATACCGCTACCCCTGGCATTTTGGTGAAATGACAACCCTGCAGGGCGGAACCAACTTATTGTAGCCTGTCATCCTTTATGGAGCAATATAATGTATACTGTCCACCCAAATAATGTGCTAGTTTAGACCCTATACGTGGTGGCGTGATGACATCTAAGACAATGTGGTCCCTCAAAAAGAGAGGTCTCAGGCAGCAGATTTCTTTGCTAGCATTTCTATTCTGTACAATTAAACCGTGTTAATCTTGCAAAGCTGTCTCTTGGCCTATTTCTCTAGCGAGGTGTATTTTCTCTGGTGTGTGCGTACAGTGGGTCTTGCCTTCATTATACATTCTTTCTAAATCATGCTGTGCGAATACAATTGTTCTCTCACACATACACTGGCAGATTTGCATTGAGTGATGTCCATGCATTAAATATGATACTAGACATGGCATTGCTCCAGGAGCAATAGCCATAAATAGAGAGAGCAAAACATAATTACCTTCCACCAGAAATTATTGAATACTTTTAGTTATGCCTTATTTATCATGGGCGGGCTCCATAAGGAGTTACCTGCTGGTTATCAAACTGGTATGAACCACTAAAAGGGTATGTTTGTAACAATGTTTATTGTAAAATGCAACAATTTGCGTCGATATAGAAGAGGAGGAATCAAGCAATTAATGAGAACGGCACAGGCTAGGACTTGGACTGATGAACCGATTTTTTACCCGGGAAGGGTGGGATGTGCTATGTTGGTGAGGAAGGATAGCTCAGAGGCAACACATTTGTCTTTGAAGCAAGACAGCACAGGTTTGAATACCGATCCCGTGCTTAGGAACCACTCGCTGTTATTAAGCGTGTTATAAAAGAGCAATTATAATTGTGGACACATTCCCACACTAGGTTCACAGGATGAACATAAGCTCTCACTGTGGATGAAAAGATTGGTAGTGCGCCAGTTCTTTAGGCTGTGTATGAAGGGGTGCACTGCACACAGATTCTGCGGACTATGGCTAAGTGTGTGTGCTGTGCATTGATTTGCTGCCATGCTACTGTCTATCCTTTTTCCACCACTGCCCACTCAGCCCTAGAATGTGGTTTTACAGAAGCAAGCCACTGTGACCAAGAAGCAGACATGGGACTTAGAAGAAGGCAGTCCCTATATATGATATGATATGGTAGTTAATTTATATTTGTGCCTATACACAATGTGTTTGAAAGCTTAAGTATAAGTTTAAGTAGTAGACTAAGGGTCCGGAATTCAAAGTCACTGAGTGTCAACATAGCACACATCATCAAGTAGCAATCACAATATTTATCCTAAGGCGGGTATTGAAATTAGCAAGAATAATAAGCTACAGGAATCTGCTATGGGTACATTTGTAATGTGCTGTGCAAGGCTTGCATTTGTTGTGCAATTTCAACAAGAGTCAATAGTGCGCAGACACCATATGTGCCCTTCCGTCTCAGCTACTGTACCTCTTTAGTAGAGTGAAGTACTGGCACTGGGAGTGGTTTGTGCACAGGAGCTGACACACTGTAGCGTTGGTCTCAATGGTGCTTCCAATATCGTCTCCACAGAAGTCCATGTTGTTGAAGAGTAGATTGGCACACTCTGTGGTACCTAAATCCAAAGGGAAAGGTGGACACAATCAGCATCACAGGTGCAGCTCTTGCACACCAAGTAAAGGGCAGAATGGAATTTGATCTGCTCACTGCCAGTGCTAGAGACAGCTGGGGAGGATCTTCAAGTGTGGACCTTGGGATCACCAACAACGCCAGGTCTTCAGGATAAGCACAGACCATGTAAGTGTCTGCCTTTTACATTCCCAATTGTTTTTCCTGGAGATCCTGAGGGCCAATTTCTCTCAACGTTTTCAATGGTGCTCAGCTTCCCTTCCGAGGTTCACATTTACCCTACATTACCTTATCCCCTTTTCCCTAGAAAACGTCCCCGAAAAGGTCAGGGTAAAACTGTGGCGTAGTGATTGGATCAAGACCATTGAGGAGAGCAATTCTCACTGCCTGACGGTTTCTTTAGCTGAAGAAATGAAACCTTGTGGAGTTCTCCCGAAGTACCTTGTCTTTGCTCCTAATTCCTTCGCTTTAGATTGGACATGTACCCCACTAACCAATTGCTAAACATCTTTGGGAACGCTATCTCGAAGGGATGCCAATTTTGCCAGAATGAAGACACTGACAAATCATTAAAACATGTGTCGTTATTTTGCCTTGGTCTGACAGACCCAAGACCCAGACTTATGATACAACATTTTGAATAATTTGGTTACTTGGAGGAGAGGGCGATTTGGTCCCTCTTACTGAGAGGAGAAACTATATCTAATACCATCTCCCTGTTGCAGTTTTTGAAAGCTGTTTTTGGTTTGATTAACCAGTGTCCTGGATTTTAACTGTTTAATTTTTGGAAATCAATTGATGTTGTATACTGACATGACACATTGGAAGGTTTGATAAATGTTTATTTGAAACCATATATAGGCCTTGAATAATCTGGAGTTCACAATACAGGATGCAAGGAAATGATATGCTGGAGCCTTCTTTGATAAAGGGAACTCTTTCATCTCACTAGCAGCCGGCGTGTATTGGAGCGATTTTGAGAGGTCAAGCTCATTCCTATTTACTGTTTCTGAAAATGGAGCAGGATGCTCTGCATTGAGTAGTTGCCCTATTGTAGATTTGCTTTTATTAGTGTTACATTAAAAAAACACTTTTCAGACCATATATAAACATTATCACAAAATTAAAATACAATGCAATTGTAAAACAAATGAAAGGAAGAAAGGAAAAGAAGTAAAGCACAAGGTAAAAAAGGAGTAAGGGATATAAAAGAAATGTCATACTATAAGCATATTATTATGTATCCATTACCCACATAAATAATTCATATATATATATATATATATTCATATATATTATATTAACATTCAACTCGTATATATAAAACATTAGGAGTTTCTTTCCTAGGTTTATTGCCATTACATTACTTGTGAGTTTTATGCAATTCTTTTAAACCCACACTGAAACTAAAAGATGGAAGGAAAATGATCTAATCATGGCAAATCACTTTCAGTATTATTATATACACTTATACCACTCCGTTTCTTTTGAATTATGAACCATAATCTGAGTATCGCAATATGTAAGGATAAGCAATAGCCTGTTAAACAGCAATGCCAGAAATATCCAGTTTTTATGTCATCGGGTCACTCCCAAAGGTTCTCAAGTGATGTAGTTGTATGTCCACAGTGGAGCAATATTCAATTAAATAGATTTCTGGTACTTTCAAGCATATTCGTTTTTTTACACAAAGGGCAAGAAGTATCTTTTATTTGTGTAAGTATTGTCCCATGATCCAAGTATTGACAAAACTGGGAGCTTTTCTAGTCTCAAATGTAAAAATGCCCTTCTACAACACGGCGAAGAACATGGTATCAAATATTGCTGCATTGGGAGATACCTAAAGTGTAATCTTGCAAATGTACTTAAACTTTTTAATTAGCTTACATGGTCATGATTTACCCACCAATCCAATCATCTGGCACATTTCTTAAGTTCCAACTGTAGCAAACCCAGGCCCTTGTCACAATCAGGCACCCGGCATATTTTCTCAAAGTATCCTTCATTCAGGGTTTTTAAATCAATTAATGATTTCCCGATTCCATCACTGATGGCTTTCTTTTTTAATTGTTAAGATGGCATTTTCCAGGTCATTATCTTGATGTATAAGATACCTCGATTAATTTTAACATTTGTGGACAGGAAGGTATGTCCCAACTCTAGTCTGATCGCCTTTATTGGGGTACTCTGGAATAAGCCAAGTACTCTATGTCAGCTTATGATGATGATTTTATTGTACTTGACCAAACTCTTAATGGTCTGAAAAGAAGTAATATCGACATTAGCACATATGCTAGAAATAAGGACTTGAAATTAATTTGAGTAAGACAAAGTTTATGAACTTTAATTCTACTATGCGCAAGCTCGACGACAGATACATCTATTTACGGTATGAGATTGCGGCAAAAACGTGGCAATCATATAGTATTCTCTCATAAACGATTGAAGACTCTATCATTGATGACAATGATTAAAACATTTGGACAGAAAACTCTGGGCTATAGCCTGCAGGAAATTATCTTAGAATATAAGCAGAAATGGCCCACTAGTAGGCTTTATGTCCTTGAGGCGAGTTACGATAAACACGATTGTATGCTTTTATCTTTAGCAGTTCCAATTCATGTTTTTCATTTTACAATATGCACTTGTTGGGAGGCAGATGAATAAGTCATCCATAGCGTCTGTCCCTGCCCCGTGCCAATGTCATAAAGGTGAGAAACGTTACTAAGACAACCGTATCACCCTTATCCCAGGCAGGTACATTAGCAGATGGACACGATCTAAGCTTAAGAGGGCAAGAGTAACTAAACTAACGTTGTGACAATAGATGTGCATGTATTAGACACAAAGCAAATGTGCACTCAACATGAAGAATGTGCATTTATACATGAAGAATATTAACATAGCATCCATAAAACATGAAGAATACTAACATAAGCAGTGTATAAAAGAAATTCAACATGAGCGATACGCAAATATAGCTCAGTAATATACAAACCCAACAGTAATGGGCAGCCATTGTTCCAAAAAAGGAAGATACAGTACGCTTTCAGATAGACAAAGACCTCAAGGTTTCGAGAGAACACAAGATGCTGAAACCACAGAAGATACGAGCAGAGCGCAGACAGGAACTGGCAACCACAGACAAAGATACCACGAATTAAGAGAGGATCAGAACGTTGCAGTGAAGCACAAGATAGTAATTTCCAGGATGCACAAAGGATACTCCTAGACTAACAACCAGACTTTGTAAGCCAGGTTCAGGACAACTATAAGCGAAAGACTCCATGAAGAATCCTTAGCGGCAAGAAAAAATATAACACTTGCATTAATATTAGCTATATTCTCAATAAATGAGGGGTAATTCCAAACACAGTCCCATCACACTTGCCCCTTAATAAAAGCACTGTCTATTCATTAGCACGAACACAGATAGGACACCTGCCTTACTCCATGCACGCATCACTAGGAACGAGCTGCCACACAAGTCCAAATACAAAGCAATCACCTGGCTCATGAAATGAGGGATGGTATCATCTTTAATTGAAAGCAAAACAGACCATGACCTCTGTCACCCTACTTCAGGATGGCTCATGTCTTGATGACTAGTCAGTTGTACATGGTTGCTTAGTAAGGAGCAAACCATTGGAAAACTCCAATGTTATGCCGCCTGTAAAGTATGGTGCTAAGCAAATATATGTCATAGAAATGTCTTTTTACTGTTGTCAATTTAGAGGTGGTAGCAGGAGGAGCTCTGAGACAAGCGTTACCCAATTAAAAATGTAACCCCTATTGAATGTATATGCAGTCACCACTATTGCCTAATCCATGCACTCTGTAGGTTTTGGTAACTAAGATTACAATAGGGCGTCAGTTCTGACAAACGTTGAATATAGAAACCGTTGTTTTTGATAGGCATGTCAAGAGCACCAAGAATTCTATGCTTGTATGCTGTCCTGGCTTTATTTGGATGATAATAAAGCTGGGTTTCGCTTTTTACTTTGTCTATTTCCGTTATTGAGTCTGGTTTGAACTGGATCCAGAACATCAGTGTGATTTGGAACAACCCAGACCGTCTTAACACTCTATCCACTCAGGCCTTTTAGATTTCGTTCATTCCAGCCACACCTATTTTCTCCTTTGTTTATTTCAATTTTACCTGTTTTCTTATTTGCATCTTGATCGCCTGCAACCTTCAAAATTAAGGTCACCATAGCATGATCGCTGTGGTTGCTGAAGGTGGATGTGAGTGAGGTAGCTATTTCTGTATACTCAAACTTCATGAAGAAATAGTCTAAAGTGGCCACCTTCTTGCCTGACTGTCAAGTATAGTTGGCAGGCCTATCTCCCTTTATGCACGATAAATTCTAGGTCTTGGGGACAATCAATCCATGGCTGTCCCGGCCTATTGCCCATAGATATTCACATTATGCTAGAACGACATAGATCGTTGGTGAAACTTTCATCATATCGATTGATACAGTGGGCATTCCGATCACCCTTTCGCATTACTACTTTGTTCGTTTTTGTCATTATTCTAGTCAGGGGGAGTTCATATATTTGTATTTGTATGTGTTCTGCATGCAGTGCCCCCTGGGGCTAATAGACATGTATCAATAAGTGCTTACTACCTGAAATTGCTGAATATCTCGACTACAAGAATGTAAGGGTCTGTATTATGGAGCTGAATCTCATAAGACAACATGTGATTATGAACGCCAATTACCAATTCACCATATAGCGGTCCTGCCGCTCCTATATTAGCAAGCCTAGGGTGTACTATATACTCGTTCATGCATAAGCTTTCGATGAGCCAGCTTTCCTGCATCATAAATATGTCTGCCTCATTTAGTAATTTACAAGCCCCTTCTCCATTTAGCAAAATGTCTATGTTCCCAGGTGTTCCAAGTTACAATTTTGTATTGTCAAGGTCTTTTAGTCGGTAGCATAGGTAAAAAAAAACAGATAACCACGCCCACTCGTCAGGTTTTGAGTGATGATGTTTACCATTCTTCCGTTCATGCTTTTGATGTGTGATAACACGCTCCTCTTTATGTATTATTATTTTTAGGCTCATGTCACTCGATTTTCCCCCACTCAACCTCTGCTGTTCAGGGCTGTATTTGTCCAGATCGTTTCTTATTTTAAAACATGGTAAGCATGCGCCTTGATCATACAAAATATTTCACTGGTTTTACAATGAACCCCAGTGGTCTGTCTGCAGATAGTCCAATTGTTGAACATAATCATTGTCTTAACTTGTTAGAACTCTTAGTGATGGTATATGTTTTAGTGGTTGCAACACACAAGAGTGGTTAAGCGGGATATTGGTATTACCAATAAACACCTTACTTAGGGTAAAGGAAGTAGCATTAGTAGGTGGGCCTCAAACATTTCTGTGGTCGTTGTTTTCTCATTGGGTTGGTGGCCAAACAAGCCATCGATTCAATATCCATGGAGGGTCATAAAGAGACATCCAGAGTCCTACTGTTTAGATTGCTGCTGACGACCAGACAATCAGAATGTTAGGATGTTTTTGTTACACTTTTGCTGAGATATGTTATTGACCTGTTTATGGCTATAAAATGTTGAGCCTGTAAGAGGCGGGTTTGAAGCTGTTTTGTTCTGTTCATCTTCAAGGCTGTGATGAACATATACATTGTGTGCTTTTTCCTGCATGTGGTGCACTACTTTTTGGAGTTTTTGTGGATTGTTTTTCCCTTCTTTTGGACCTGAGTTGGGAACGCCCCAAGATCTACATTTTGGTCAGCCAGAACCTGAGAGGCTAGGGGCTCTCCGCTGCACATGCAGGGAGGTGGAGTCAGCCCGCAGAGACCAGTTCCAGTGTGCACAACGAAGGAGGTATAGCAGGCGCAGAGGCACCAAAAGGTCTGCTTGATCCCTTGGACGTGGCTGCATGGGTTGGAGGATCGATAAACACGCGAGTGCGCATGAATGTGCAAGGAGCATCGTGGTATTTGATTTTGGAGATCTATCCTTTTTTGCTTTTTATTATTGAGTAGTCCAATTAGTGCAGAGACCTCCGCGTAGTTGGCGGAAGGACGCGTGGTGTAGTAGTGCATGTGGATTGGGATCTGTCCAGAGGTGAAGAAAGACGGTGAGGCATAATGGTGTATGAAGATTTGGTGATGACGCCATAAGTAGTGTAGTATTGTAGCAGAGTAGTGCATGTGGATTAGGGAAGGGGATCTCCTCCGTTGAGAGCAAAGATGACCTTGAGGGTCGAGCAGTGTTGACATATTGATGTGAAGTAATTTCTGATATAAATAACCACCACATTGCACAGAAGTGATTTTTTTGGTTTTGAAGGATAAGAAGAAATAATTGTGGTATTTAGAGATGTATAATTTGTAGAAGTATTGCTGTGGCTAAGTGTATGTTTTAAATTTATAAGATTAGAGGACTGGAATTTTTTGGTTCTGTTAGAGGTAGAATTAGGTGAGGTGTTTGAGTTTGATTGGATTGCTTGTGTTTTTTGGTGTATTTTTGATTTATGCGATGCGTGCCTGCATGAGGAAGGTGTTATAGAATGTGTTGTGTGGGTATGTGGGTATGAAGAAGTGAGAAGTGTGGTGTGTGCCAAAGATGTCTAGATGAAAAGGTTTGATAATTTGCATTGTGAAATTGGGGGGATTCAATTGACTTTTGGGGTTGCACATGTATATTTGAATTTTATTGCATCAATACTGATGAGGGCGGGGGAAACATGCAAATGGAAGGGTTACTGGGCATTGCCGGCACAGTATTTATTATTTTATTTCATTTGTAGAGCACCCAGACCCAGAGGTATCACGGCGCTTGTACAGGATTAGTGGAAAATAAACAAAGGAGGTCAGGGGGAGGGACATGTTGGCACTATGTTTGACTCCAATGGTGCACATGTGCGAAACACTCCCACAGCACAGGGAAAGATATTGAAATATGACTTTGAGTGGGTAAGGGACACAGCAGGGAACTATTCATACCATGGACCAGAGAGGGTACCCATAAGATGGATATTATAGAGCATATGTATGCTGATCTCAAAGCAAAATATAAGGTTGCAGATGTTGAAAAAAAGACAGGGGCCATTTTGGAATTGTGGAAATTATCAGGACACATAATGTTTAAATTGGAATGCAGGCACACTGTCCATTGATGTTTTCCATCACATGGACAATTTAAAAATGCTTCAGATGGTGGAGTGAGGGAGGAGGAAATGGTAGAAATATGGGTGCATTAAGAGGGGGAGGAACGGGACGACAGGCCATAGGCAGAGAGACTCAGGAAAAGGCTGACCCGCATAGCTGTACCTCCAACCAAATGGGGCGGAGAGCAGGGAGGGATTAAAGAATTAAAGACGCAGTTCCCCCTTGTACAGAAAGGCAGCAGGGGTACCCAGTATGTACCTTGGGCAAATATGTACAAAGAGAATTTGGTGAGCAACCTGCTATCCCTCACTGCGTGTGAAGGAAAATGGATTGATGCCCTGGAAAAAGTGACAGCAGGGATAACTCCTGGCAGTAGGTGACATGAAGAGTATGTTCGCTACCCTGTTGGGGGAACAAGCTAATGACTTATGGCAAAAGTTGGGGTATGAGGGGTTGATGATAAACAGTGATGCACATGGCGGCGTCCCACTCAGTAACTGCAGGATAATGCTTGGAAGGCAGTATGGGAGTTGTCCCCAGATTCGACCGACATGCAGTCCATCCTATGTCGCACGATGGGTCCAGATGAGGACCCTGCACACTACATTCAAGAGAATAAAGTCAAGTGGCGTTTAGAAACACAACAAACTTGGCACACTAGCATACCTGTTTTTTACTGCATCCTATTGAGAGGCCTCCTAGCGAAGGTACAGGCTGAACTAGGGAAGGTAGTAGGAGAAGGGTCAGAGATATAGGCTTAGTACATCACGGCAAAGCAAAACAGGACAGGGATAGAAGGAAGAGAGATGATTCTCAAAGGGCAGAGGAAAGTGGCTAAAATAAGCATGGAAGGTACTGCCCTAAATGCTTTTCCCATGCCCCAAAGGGGATTTATTCCACAAGGATTCGTACAGTAGGGGGGGTTCGGACCCCAAAGGAGGTTTTGTACCACAGGACACCTTTTCACCACAAGGAGGATTTCCACCACAAGGAGGGTTTATACCACAAGGACAGTTTGTCCCACTAGGGGAGTATTTTCCAAGAAGACCAGGATGTGTTTCCAGAGAGGAAGGGCTTTGGATATGAAGGAGGCCGCCATACTGAGGACAGTGTCGGGACAGGTCACTTTCCAAGGGAATGTAGGGGCAGAACTCAACCACAGTATGGCCCCAATGACACCCCGTTCTAACACAAGATGCCTTACTACACAAAGGCACAGCCCATCCAATATACATTTCCTCAAAATATTCAGGGTATGCTGCAGCAGCAAGCACTGACCATGCAGCACACATTTCCTATCATCCAGAATATGCCCCACAGCAATCTCGTTATCCTGATTGCCCAGAATTTACCAACATTTCCCCAGCTGCAGCCTATACCCGTGTCTACAGCATTCGTCCTGCCCACTGGGGCACCCCACAGCAGAATCAACTGCCGAATCGTCTCCAGGCACAAACCCATGCACAGATTCAGGTACAGACAGAAGCACAGACAACCAACCAGCAGTGGGTCAACAACTTGCAAGCATGGATTCTCTGGGGTTGTTATAACGGTTCCTTTCCGTCCATGTGGCCAAGAGAAGGCAGCCACTACCTGATCCTTAAACAGAAGTCCTTACTCCAATGAGGAATCACAAACTCTTGTCACAATCTCTCTTGTCTCCAATAATACTCAGTACCTAAAACAGTCGAAATTAACTAAAGGTAAAACTGAACAAACTAATATCACACCATTTCATCTGGGCATCATTAACCATTATGGTAGTGGGACGAGGAAGAAGGGCGCAGAGATAATGAGGATTCCAAGTGCTGTTTATAAAAAGGTGTGGTCTAGTTGCTATAGATCAAGGCACCTGAGCAGGACACTGAAATACCCAAATGAGGACCGGCTAGAAAGAGAGCAGGAAAGAGATGAAGGCAATGTTAAAGGCTGTGCAGGAGGCATAGCTGCTCAAGCAGAAGTCATCTGTGGTGCAGAAAAAGCCACAGAAAGAAGAAGGCCATTGGAAGTCGTCATGAAGGGTGAAGGCGAGCAGAAGTGCAGGTATGTGCAGTGGGAAGTGGCGTGTCAAGAAGAGGCCCAGCTGAAGATGAGAAGTGTGCCCAGATCAGCATACAGCATGTCAGTTAGAAAGAAGCCGTGGGAGATCAACAGAGCTGCCAGATTTCTTGGAGACCTACATGTATCTCACCTAAGGTACGCTGAAGCTGGAGAGAGGGCAGATGGGAGACCGAAGACCCACCATAACACCTGACCGTGAGACAGAGCTGCAGAAGAAAGCCGGAGAGGTGGCTAGCTGCCGATGCTGAAACCGGGGCCCGCCGCATAAGAAAGTCATTGAAGTTTAATGATAATGATTTTGAATACCGAACAGTTAATGAAAGAAAGCAGAAGCTTCAGAACTTTGAATACCGAATAATTAATTAAAGGAAGTAGAAACCACAGAATTTTGAATAAAGAATAATTAATGAAAGGAAGCAGAAACATCATAATTGTAAATACCAAACAATTTAAAAAAGTACAGCAGAAGTCGCAAGAACATGAGATCCCATACAATCAGGGGACAGTTTACAACCAGCTTTGCCAAAAGCCAAGAGGCTGTGAGAAAACTACAATAAACCAACAAGGAGCCACACATTGGGGAAAGCTTGTATCCTACATTGCTAACAGCCAAAAGACTGTGAAACCATACAGAGGCGACAATGGCGACAAGCGCGCAACTCTCTCTTTTTGGATGTCAACTGGGGGAAACTTATAACCCAAACTGCCATCAGCCACAAAGTTGGCAAGAAGCATTTAAGCGACACTTTGAAAATGACTCTTGTCTATTGTAATGAGTTTGGGGAAAACTAGAGCACATATTACCAAGAGTTAAGAAATCCTAAGCCTCATGCATATTCAATAGAGTATTACAGACAGATTTGGGAAATGTGGAGGCACAGAGCACAGTGATACAATACTGGATGACCTGGCAGAGGAGCAATGCAGGGAGTATTCGATAACTCTCTAGGCATTATTGGCAGACAGAGGGTACAAGGTGGATGGAGAAAAGCTGCAACATGGCTAGAAACATCACCTAGGGCAGATATAGTATCAGAAAGGAGGAGATTACCACCAGAAAGGGCTGCAGTGGTTCCCTATTCACCCCAGCCAAACAAAGCAAAAGAAATGCTGTAGTTCCTGGGCCTGTGCAATTACTGCCGGACCTGGATTTTTTTTATTTTTCCAGTTACACTAAACAATTATTGCAGCGGCTCAAGACAGCGCAGAAGGTGAAGGGTCCTATCACCTGGACAGCCAGAATGATAAGTTCCTTCAGGATATTTTATTTAGCTGGTCGTTAGATCCATCCTCTATATTCGTTGTTACCTTTGGTTTAAAAACCAAACTGGTTAACATGCCTTGAGTCTTAAATTAATTCTTAAGATTTCGTCTTAGCTTTTTGTTGGTTCCACCTTTAGTGATAACCTCATCCCAGTCATATCATTAATCTGCCCATAATCGTTCTTGTTTTTGCACCGTTGCTGGTCTTTTGGGGTTTTTGTATATTTAGCTTCTTTTGTCTATGTCGTTCTTTTCTTGTTGTGTCTCTTGCACTTTCCCCGGTGCCATCTATGCTTATTATTTCTAGTATTTTAGTATCGAATTTGGTGGAATCCATCGTATGTCTGATTTAAGGTGCCACTCTATTCATGGATAACAGTGAACCAAGAATGGCCCGTTTATCTAAAGGCAAGATCCATACTACACCAGCATCTTGTAACATGCTTTCATTCAAGGCCAATGCCAGGTCAGCTTCTCCCGTTCTCTTCAGGCTGCAGGTCAGCTTCTCCAATCCTCTTCAAGCTGCAGGTCCACTTCTCCCATCCCCTTCAGGCTGCAGGTCAGCTTCTCCCATACTCTTCAGGCTGCATGTCTGCTTCTCAAATCCTCTTCAGGCTGCAGGTCAGCTTCTTCTATCCTCTTCAGGCTGCAGGTCACCTTCTCCCATCCTCTTCAGGCTGCAGGTCAGCTTCTCCTATCCTCTACAGGATGGATGTCACCTTCTCCCATCCTCTTCAGGTTGCAGGTCAGCTTTTCCCATCCTCTTCAGGCTGCAGGTCAGCTTCTCCTGTCCTCTTCAGGCTGCAGGTCAGCTTCTCCCATCCACTTCAGGCTGCAGGTCAGCTTCTCCGATCCTCTTCAGGCTGCATGTCAGCTTCTCCCATCCCCTTCAGGCTGCATGCAGGTCAGCTTCTCCCGTCCTCTTCAGGCTGCAGGTCAGCTTCTCCCATGCTCTTCAGGCTGCAGGTCAGCTTCTCCCATTCTCTTCAGGATGCATGCCACCTTCTCCCATCCTCGTCAGGCTGCAGGTCAGCTTCTCCCATCCTCTTCAGTCTGCAGGTCAGCTTCCCCCATCCTCTTCAGGATGCATGTCAGCTTCTCCCTTCCCATTCAGGCTGCAGGTCAGCTTATTCTATCCTCTTTAGGCTGCAGGTCAGCTTCTCCAATCCTCTTCGGGCTGCAGGTCAGCTTCTTCTATCCTCTTCAGGATGGATGTCACCTTCTTCTATCCTCTTCAGGATGCATGTCACCTTCTCCCATCCTCTTCAGGCTGCAGGTCAGCTTCTCCCATCCTCTTCAGGCTGCAGGTCAGCTTCTCCTGTCCTCTTCAGGCTGCAGGTCAGCTTCTCCCATCCACTTCAGGCTGCAGGTCAGCTTCTCCCATCCTCTTCAGGCTGCATGTCAGCTTCTCCCATCCCCTTCAGGCTGCATGCAGGTCAGCTTCTCCCGTCCTCTTCAGGCTGCAGGTCAGCTTCTCCCATACTCTTCAGGCTGCAGGTCAGCTTCACCCATTCTCTTCAGGATGCATGTCACCTTCTCCTATCCGCGTCAGGCTGCAGGTCAGCTTCTCCCATCCTCTTCAGTCTGCAGGTCAGCTTCCCCCATCCTCTTCAGGATGCATGTCAGCTTCTTCTATCCTCTTCAGGATGGATGTCAGCTTCCCCCATCCTCTTCAGGATGCATGCCAGCTTCTTCTATCCTCTTCAGGCTGCAGGTCAGCTTCTTCTATCCACTTCAGGCTGCAGGTCATCTTCTTCTATCCTCTTCAGGATGCATGTCAGCTTCTCCCATCCCCTTCAGGCTGCAGGTTAGTTTCCTCTATCCTCTTCAGGCTACAGGTTAGCTTCTCCCATCCTCTTCAGGCTGTAGGTCAGCTTCTCCCATCCCCTTCAGGCTGCAGTTCAGCTTCTTCTATCCTCATCAGGCTGCAGGTCCGCTTCTCCAATCCTCTTCAGGCTGCAGGTCAGCTTCTCCCATCCTCTTCAGGCTGCAGGTCACCTTCTCCCATCCTCCCTCAGGCTGCAGGTCAGCTTCTTCCATCCTCTTCAGGATGGGTGTCAGCTTCCCCCATCCTCTTCAGGATGCATGTCAGCTTCTCCCATCCCCTTCAGGCTGCAGGTCAGCTTCTTCCATCCTCTTCAGGCTGCCGGTCACCTTCTCCCATCCTCCCTCAGGCTGCAGGTCAGCTTCTTCTATCCTCTTTAGGCTGCAGGTCAGCTTCTCCCATCCTCTTCAGGCTCCAGGTCAGCTTCTACCATCCTCTTCGGGCTGCAGGTCACCTTCTCCCATCCTCTTCAGGCTGCAGGTTAGCTTCTCCCATCCTCTTCAGGCTGCAGGTCAGCTTCACCCATTCTCTTCAGGATGCATGTCAGCTTCTCCCATCCTCTTCAGGCTGCAAGTCAGCTTCTCCTATCCTCTTCAGAATGCATGTCAGCTTCTCCCATCCTCTTCAGTCTGCAGGTCAGCTTCCCCCATCCTCTTCAGGATGCATGTCAGCTTCTTCTATCCTCTTCAGGATGGATGTCAGCTTCCCACATCCTCTTCAGGATGCATGCCAGCTTCTTCTATCCTCTTCAGGCTGCAGGTCAGCTTCTTCTATCCACTTCAGGCTGCAGGTCATCTTCTTCTATCCTCTTCAGGATGCATGTCAGCTTCTCCCATCCCCTTCAGGCTGCAGGTTAGTTTCCTCTATCCTCTTCAGGCTACAGGTTAGCTTCTCCCATCCTCTTCAGGCTGTAGGTCAGCTTCTCCCATCCCCTTCAGGCTGCAGTTCAGCTTCTTCTATCCTCATCAGGCTGCAGGTCCACTTCTCCAATCCTCTTCAGGCTGCAGGTCAGCTTCTCCCATCCTCTTCAGGCTGCAGGTCACCTTCTCCCATCCTCCCTCAGGCTGCAGGTCAGCTTCTTCCATCCTCTTCAGGATGGGTGTCAGCTTCCCCCATCCTCTTCAGGATGCATGTCAGCTTCTCCCATCCCCTTCAGGCTGCAGGTCAGCTTCTTCCATCCTCTTCAGGCTGCCGGTCACCTTCTCCCATCCTCCCTCAGGCTGCAGGTCAGCTTCTTCTATCCTCTTTAGGCTGCAGGTCAGCTTCTCCCATCCTCTTCAGGCTGCAGGTCAGCTTCTACCATCCTCTTCGGCTGCAGGTCACCTTCTCCCATCCTCTTCAGGCTGCAGGTTAGCTTCTCCCATCCTCTTCAGGCTGCAGGTCAGCTTCACCCATTCTCTTCAGGATGCATGTCAGCTTCTCCCATCCTCTTCAGGCTGCAAGTCAGCTTCTCCTATCCTCTTCAGAATGCATGTCACCTTCTGCCATCCTCTTCAGGCTGCCGGTCAGCTTCTCCCATTCTCTTCAAGATGCATGTCACCTTCTCCCATCTTCTTCAGGCTGCAGGTCAGCTTCTCCCATCCTCTTCAGGCTGCAGGTCAGCTTCTCCCATTCTCTTCAGGATGCATGTCACCTTCTCCCATCCTTTTTAGGCTGCTGGTCATCTTCTCCCATCCTCTTCAGGCTGCCGGTCAGCTTCTCCCATCCTCTTCAGGCTCCAGGTCAGCTTCTCCCATTCTCTTCAGGATGCATGTCACCTTCTCCCATCCTCTTCAGGCTGCATGTCAGCTTCTCCCATTCTCTTTAGGATGCATGTCAGCTTCTCCCATCCTCTTCAGGCTGCAAGTCAGCTTCTCCTATCCTCTTCAGAATGCATGTCACCTTCTCCCATCCTCTTCAGGCTGCCGGTCAGCTTCTCCCATTCTCTTCAGGATGCATGTCACTTTCTCCCATCCTTTTCAGGCTGCAGGTCAGCTTCTCCCATCCTCTTCAGGCTGCAGGTCAGCTTCTCCCATCCTCTTCAGGCTGCAGGTCAGCTTCTCCCATTCTGTTCAGGATGCATGTCACCCTCTGCCATCCTCTTCAGGCTGCATGTCAGCTTCTCCCATCCTCTTCAGGCTGATGGTCAGCTTCTCCCATACTCTTCAGGCTGCAGGTCAGCTTCTCCCATTCTCTTCAGGATGCAGGTCACCCTCTCCCATCCTCTTCAGGCTGCAGGTCAGCTTCTTCTATTCTCTTCAGAATGCATGTCACCTTCTGCCATCCTCTTCAGGCTGCAGGTCAGCTTCTCCCATCCCCTTCAGGCTGCAGGTCAGCTTCTCCCATCCCCTTCAGGCTGCAGGTCAGCTTCTCCCATTCTCTTCAGGATGCATGTCACCTTCTCCCATCCTTTTTAGGCTGCTGGTCATCTTCTCCCATCCTCTTCAGGCTGCAGGTCAACTTCTCCCATCCTCTTCAGGCTGCAGGTCAGCTTCTCCCATTCTCTTCAAGATGCAGGTCACCCTCTCCCATCCTCTTCAGGCTGCAGGTCAGCTTCTCCCATCCTCTTCAGGCTGCAGGTCAGCTTCTTCTATTCTCTTCAGGATGGATGTCAGCTTCTCATATCCTCTTCAGGATGCATGTCACCTTCTCCCATCCTCTTCAGGCTGCATGTCAGCTTCTCCCATCCTCTTCAGGCTGCAGGTGAGCTTCTCCCATCCTCTTCAGGCTGCAGGTGAGCTTCTCACATCCTCTTCAGGCTGCAGGTGAGCTTCTCCCATCCTCTTCAGGCTGCAGGTCAGCTTCTCCCATTCTCTTCAGGATGCATGTCACCTTCTCCCAACCTCTTCAGGATGCATGTCCGCTTTTCCCATCCTCCTCAGGTTGCATGTTTGCTGCCGACCATCCTCCTGAATTCTGCGGGTACATCTTGAAGGACATTTTCCTTGCAAAATGTCGGCCTCATTAGGAGCTGCTTCGTTAGAGGCTTCCGTTATGGTTGAATCAAAACTGACAGCCTCCACATTTTCCCTGAATAATTCTGGAGTGGCAGGTAAACTGCCTTTCATATTGGGGGGATTGGTCATAACAATCCCGTTCTGATATTACCATCCCTAATTGACAGGGGAGCATTAGCGCCAGTGCTCGTCATGTTATTAATCTCGTTTTGTTAAGAGGTTGAACAAAGAGTTATTGTCGCCAGGTTTGGAAGCCGATGTATTTGTTTCCACTGATTTGTTTGTAATCAAGGTTTCAGGTTCAGTACTAGTGGCAGGCTTGGAAGTGTTCAAATACTTATTCTGCCATTATTCATTTTCTCTGTAGACCCTTTATGTGGGATGTAATTTCTTCAATTTTTGAGTCATTCCAGTTGCTTAAAACTACTCCAGCCTTAACAGCTTGCGCTCCTCCTTCTGGTACGCAGATTGTATTTTTATTTTTCCAAAATGTCAGGGATAGCGGAAGTGACATCACACGATCCTTGACCTCTGGTGACATCAGAGGAAGTGATGTCATTTGACACTACCCCCAAGTGATATCACGGGAAGCGATGGCACATGACTTTTCCCCGCTTGACAAAGCAGGAAGTGGCATCACATAGCATTGTTCCTCAGTACACTAAGAAAAACATGGTTATGATATCACTGTAATATGATATACATTGAATGGATCATCATATGTAGCATTAATGTCCGTGTGCCAACGGCTCTATTTCCAGGTATGGGGTGTGTAGATCCGAGGGGAACACTGCACTGCAAAAGGTCCCCTGAGACCACCAAGACCGTACACTCGGTCGCACTCTGTGCCACGCTCCACATCCCTGACTGTTATGGTGCGTTTCAATGTGTTGATCCGGGTGGGAACAAAGTCTGAACGAACCTCTTTTAATACACCATCTAAAATATCACATACTAATCTGGTATACAATCTCACATACTAATTTAATACTTACAGAAGCATTTCTGCCCTTAACAAACTCAGAGTTGGCATGAATGTTTCAAGACTAGTAGCCGCTAGTTCAGTACAGCAGACGGAGCTTAATGAAGCCGCAAGACGTGGCACGGCACAAGCGATGAAAGTACTGAAAAACCTGAAGGTCCAGAGAAGGTTGGGATCCTGACCAAGATGTTTGCATTGAAAAAACTAAGATGCCTACCATGCTGGAGAGACTGACCATACTGGAAACGTTCTGGGCCTGCTGGAAAGTGTGCTGGATATGCATGCCAGAGAGATCTGCATACTACATCCCTGGAGGAAAAAAGTGGAACATATTCTTTGGAGCAGAGACAAGTGAACCAGGCACTATAAACCTGAGTGATTAATGTGTCAGACTTCTTCATATTCTAGATTGCCAGGTTCGTTTCTGCTAAGGAAATGGGTTTCCCCCATAATATTAGGTTTTATTCCTACAAAGGGACACATGTCTGATCAGTTCTCTCTTATATTTGTTGGTTATCAGTTAATAAATCATCAACAAATATAAAGCGACAAGACTGCTCGAATTCTTTGTAAAATCTGTATACAATCATACAAAGAGTCATTAGTTCAATGAACCAGTGCCCGGGTGATACTGATTCTCCAGCCCAAATTCATTCTATGTAAACATTAGGTTTGGTTATTATCGGATTGGCACATACACTGGCAAAACCGGCATCACCCACATGAATTGGCTACCGGTCATCAAGAGGGCAGAGGGTGAGAGGATCAGGCTATACTATGGATGTCTAGTGGAGCACACTGACAACCCAAGTCCTCGAGTTAGCTCAGACCCTTAACTCCACTACGCAGGCCAAGAACCCTGGCTTAACAGGGATACACATCCAATTATGGTATGGCTCCAAGTCAACCCTGAGACACTGCCTCTAACCGTCTTATTGGGAGATCTGATTGCAATCTGTCCTCGATGGGCATTAACCAACCGAACAGGGTTGCAAGCTAGCACACCACCACCGCCCAGTGCTGCAATCATCCAGCACTATCACTGTGTAAGTACCATCACAGTGCTGTACACCAGCACTGTCAACAAACTGATTGCTTTCCTCTAAGGCCAACACCTGGTGCTGCAGAAGACCAACTTGGCACCATCAGAGTATGCCCTCCTGCGTCCACCTGAGACCCTTCACTGGGGAGAAGCCTACCCAGAATGGCAAAGGTGAATGCTATACTCATGTGGTCCAGACCACATTGATGCTGATTGATTGGAGAACACCTGAAAAGGAGAAACATATTTCAATGACATATGAGTTCCAGTGTTATGTGTTATTCAGTCACTCCATGCTAGACATCCAGAGCTCTCAGGGGCTGACATCATGTACCACCTGAATGGTGTATTTTCCTACCGTTGTGTTGGGCCTGGAGTTGATGTTCAAGTACTCTTTCACCTGCCTCCAACCAGGTGAGAAGCTACCAGAGTACTTAGTCAGGGCTGAGTCACCATCCAGCTGGACTTTCGACAAAAGGGGTTTGAGCCACATTGTCATGATCTCTGCTTCCAAAGGGTCAGGACTTACCCAACTCCCTTGGAAGCAGACCCATAACCCCGGTTCCGGGTGCCGGCCAGTCCCAATTGGGACCTTTTGGACCCTGTCCTGGCGCCAGTGGCACCAGGCTCATAAATATGCCCAGTCCCAGCGCTGGAAGCGCCGGGCTCATAATGCTTGGGTGGACTTACCTGCAGCAGACCATGCTGCTTACTTACCTGCCAGTTGAGCCCCTGATCCTCTTCTGTTTGGGACTACTTTTCCTGTTGGGTGGGGCAGGAGCCACTCCCTAGGTTCAGAACACTGGAACTCTTCTGGAAAGCAGGAACTCTTTTCTTACCTAGGCGAGGCCGTGGAAGGAGACACCTAAGCACTACAGGAGGCTATTTAAACCACACCCGATGGATGAATCTTGCTTTGCGTTATTCTGCATTCTCTGCAGCAGAACGCTCACCGTGTCTTCTGATCCTGTGCCTAAGGGAACAAAGGCTTACCATCCTGGAATCCAGTCTTCAGCAGCACCTATAAAGACAAAGAAAGAACAGGTTAGCACTACGGTCTTCAGTGGCAGCGCATCTCTTACCTGGTCCAGCGGCTGTCACCAACGCCTCGCGCTGCATTCCGGCATCTGAAAGACAAAGGCTTACCGACTCTTCGCACGCTCCGGAGGTCTTCGCGCTGCATTCCGGCATCTGAAAGACAAAAGCTTACCGGCTCTTCGCACGCTCCGGAGGCCTTCAACTCAGCATCCCGCATCTGAAAGACAAAAGAAGGTGCGTTTAGAGACATTGGGCAACTTTACTACTCACGTGCCATCACTCCTTCCCACGCCGACATCAGTGGGTATCCCAGCACCCTTCAGCTTCTCTATAGCTCCGAACTTGTACCTGCAAGGTAAAAGAGACAGTTAGTGCGCATCGTGAAGCAGGCAACAAGCGCTCACTTACGTGCTTCCAAGCGCTTCTATTCCTCACGCGGGTTCGATCCTCAACTCTCTTCAGCCCGCCATCCGCCATCGCCGGAACCCTGCAAAACAAGAGGTATCATTACAAAAGAACTTTACATAAGTCAAAAGCCAAACTCACGTGCTCCTCGGCACCGCTCCACAGCAGCCACGCCTGACGCACTTAAAGACTTTTAAGACATTTGAAGTGCCCAGAACTTACCGTTCGTGCAGTAAACGACGGACAGCAGTCCTCTGAGGTCAAGAGGCCTGCACCCTTATCCAGTGAAGAAACTGGTTACGGCACCCTGCCCCCGAGGCAGATGGAGAGCTCGGCGTTCACCTACCTAAGGTGAGATCGTTAACCTTTGGGGTCCTACAGGAGAAGAGAAAGGGAAGAGGAGAGAGGCACCCAATAACCCCAGTTCATTAATCCCATATTTTCTATCTGCAGACATCTTACTCTCCGAGTCAGACACACAATGCACAGAGGTCCAGCCCGAGGAACCAACCGTGTGTTACACATCACCTTTGAAGACCCGGCATTCAACCAGTCAAGACCGGCGCCTCTGCGGGAATCAGGTGAGCATTACAGAACGCAAAGCCCACCGCAAAACTCCCACCCAGGCGCTATGGAAACCTCGGATACCGACCAGCTAGCCCAGTTACTTGGGGAACTAAGAGCAGTAGTGCATGCAGCCCGCCAGGAAACGAATGCTCTAAGAAGGGAACTGATTATTTCCAAGGAGCGAACAGATGATCTCGCTAGACAATTGCTACAGTCACAAGCCAGACAAACTCAGTTGCCCGCATCAGGGGCAAATCATCCTTCAACATCCTCTACGAACCCAGTGCAGATCAACCTACCCGGGAATGTGCCTCTGGCTCCGCCCGAACGATTTTCTGGTGACCCAAAAAGGTTTGCAGTATTCATTAATCAGTGCCGCTTGCACTTCTTATGCCGGCCAGCAGCCTTCCCAACAGATCAAGCTAAGGTAGCTTTCGTGATTTCGTACCTCAGTGGCAGTGCGGCAGATTGGTCGATCCCTCTAGTTAATCAGGATGATCCGGTTCTCCATGATTTTCAAGCGTTTCAGCTCAGCATGGAAAAACTGTTCGCAAGACATTCACTGGGGCAGGCCTTGGACAATGAGCTCCTTTCATTACGACAGGGTAATCAAGACCTTTTGGCTTATATTGCGTCTTTCAACAGACTGATAGTGGAAACCCAATGGCCTGAGGACAAAAGGATTACGCTGTTTTATAGAGGTCTACGTGGAGAGCTCAAAGATGTGTTAGCCCAAGTAGTGAATCCCCCGCAAGACTGCTCGGACTATATTGACTTAGTCGTTCAAATAGACCACAGACTACAGAACAGGAAGGCCGATCGTTCCAAGTTTGATGCTCGAGTGTTTTCCAAACCACCAACTCCTACCAAAGGAGCAGACTCCGGGGAACCCATGCAAATAGGGGGCCTGAAGGGACCACTAACCCAAAAGGAGCGGGAAAGGAGAAAACAGCTGCAATTATGCCTCTATTGCGGAAACTCGGGGCACTTTCTTCGAGACTGTCCGGTGAAACCAGCCAAGAAGGCAGTAGGAGCTGCAGTTACCAGGGTTACAAACTCTGAGCAGGGAAACGACCTCGCCCGACAAGAATAGAGGTCCTCTTGCCGAGCGTTAAAACCAGTTCCGTGACCTCGCATTTCGTGATACCTATGGTCCTCATTAGCCCTGAACGACCGGATCGATTACATGCGATTGAAGCTTACGTCGACAGCGGTGCCATCGGCAATTATGTGGATCATGAAATGGTATTGAGGATGAATCTGACTCTTTGTCCAAAGGCTGTAAAGGACGTCATTACTACGGTGGATGGTACGGAGATAGCTTCCGGACCAGTAACGCATACCACCCAAGAAGTGACGTTAGTAAGTCAAGATGGACACTATGAGAAGATCGTGTTCGATGTGATCAAGGCCCCTCAGTTCCAGATTATTCTAGGAATTCCTTGGTTTAGAAGCACAATCCTAAGATCGATTGGCGAGCAAGAACGGTTCAGTTTCCAGAATGTGTCTCCATTTGTTACCCTCGACCTGATGTTGCACTGGCAGCAATTTCTTCGGAGGTTCCCCAGTTACCTCCCGAATACCTAGAATTCCAAGATGTCTTCCGGAAGGATCAAGCTAACTCTCTACCTCCTCATAGGTCTTATGACTGTCAGATAGACCTGATACCTGGATCTACCCCTCCTTGTAGTAGAATTTATGCCCTAACCGAGCCTGAGAATCTTCACCTCCGACAATACCTGGATCAATGCCTAGCGAATGGGTTTATCCGTCCTTCCAAGTCCCCTGCTTCCTCAGCTTTGTTCTTCATTCCAAAAAAAGAAGGGGACCTTAGAACTTGTATAGATTATCGCGCCCTGAACCAGATCACCGTTAAGAATAGATATCCGTTACCTTTGATCCCTGAACTCCTGGACCAAGTCAGAAAAGCATGCATATATACAAAGCTGGATCTTAGAGGAGCCTACCACTTGGTACGAGTAAAAGAGGGCGATGAATGGAAGACGGCCTTCCGCACCAAGTATGGGCTATTTGAATATCAGGTCATGCCCTTCGGACTTTGCAATGCCCCGGCCGCCTTTCAATATTTTATGAACGACGTCCTCAGAGAGCTCATAGATGTGTGTGTCGTTGTCTATATTGACGACATCCTCGTTTATTCTTCATCGGAAACTGAACATCGGAAACACGTGAAAATGGTCCTCGAGAAGTTGCGTCAACACAAACTTTTCGCTAAGTTGGAAAAATGTGTTTTCAACGTGACTGAAGTTGAATTCTTGGGATTCATATTATCACCTAGCGGAGTGCGTATGGATTCAAAGAAGGTTGATGCAATTCTCAAGTGGCCTTCGCCATCCTCCGTAAAAAGTGTTCAAAGCATGTTAGGCTTCGCTAACTTTTACCGCAGGTTTATCCCCGAATTCTCTCGAATAGTCCAGCCCATCACCGCCCTGTTAAAGAAAAACAAACGTTTTGAATGGTCTACCGAGGCGGAACAAGCTTTCCAGAATTTGAAGACTAAATTTATCTCTGCACCGATCTTAAAACATCCTCGCCCAGAACTCCCCTACATTGTTGAAACTGATGCTTCGAGTCTTGCCATGGGAGCAGTTTTATCACAAAAGGACCCAGTAACCAATCAGTTGCATCCCGTGGCATTTTGGTCCCGCAAATTCTCACCTCCTGAAATCAATTACACTATTACTGATAAGGAACTTCTGGCTATCAAGTCCGCCTTTAAGGCTTGGCGGCATTATCTTCTGGGGGCTCGACACACCGTTACTGTGATCACAGATCACCGTAACCTGCAATATTTGAAAACCGCGAAAGCTCAATCCTCTAGGCAACTCCGTTGGGCACTATTCTTTGCCGAGTTTGACTTCATAATTACCTCCCGACCTGGTACGAAAAACGGTAAAGCTGACGCCCTTTCTCGGATGGGAGTGGAAGAACACTTGATCAATCCTAAACCTGTACCTATCATTCCCGAACAAAGAATTCTGGGTGTAATCGCCACACAATCCATTGAAGAAGTTAAGGATAAAGCCAGGCAACTGGTAACTCCAGCAGACATACAGAATTGGCATCTGCAGGGAAAGGACTTTATGGTGAAGGACAATCTATTGTATTTCCAAGAACGGTTATACCTGCCCAGCACAGATTTACAGAATAAGGTAATCGCCTGTTATCACGATTCTTTAATGGAAGGACATCCCGGTATGGCCAAAACCTCGGAAAAGATCAAGCGCTACTTCTGGTGGCCGTCTTGGAAAAAAGATATCAGAGACTTTATAATGTCCTGTGGAGTATGCGCCCAAAACAAGAGTCAAAAGGAAAAACCAGCCGGCCTCTTACGCCCTATTGACATCCCACCTCGCCCTTGGCATACGCTTTCTATAGACTTCATCACCGATCTACCTCCATGCTCCGGATACAATACGATCTTAGTAATCGTGGACCTATTCTCCAAGATGGCGCACTTCATTCCACTCAAAGGCTTACCATCAGCAGCAACTCTGGCCCGAGAATTTCTCGAAAACATCGTCCGACTGCACGGTTTTCCTTCGGTTCTAATTTCGGATCGAGGAAGTCAATTTATTTCTCATTTTTGGCGAAGTTGCTGTCGGTCGGCTCAAATTGATGTGAGACTTTCGACCAGCCACCACCCCCAAACCGACGGACAAACCGAGAGGACCAATCAAACTCTGGAACAGTATTTACGCTGCATGCTGCAACAAACTGAAAAAACTTGGAAAGATATCCTTTGGATAGCCGAATATGCCTACAATAACTCTGTCCACTCGGGAACCGGGAAGACCCCGTTCTTTCTTTTATACGGTAGTCACCCTCGAACCTCGGATTTGGATCCACTCCAAGATCTTGGAACACCAGCAGTAGACCACCTGCATTCTACAATCACCCAAGCCTTTAAGGAAGCCGTTTCTCACCTTCAAAGGGCTAAAGAACAATACAAGAAAGGAGCAGACCAACATCGGGAGGAAGCCCCCCAATATCAAGTAGGAGATCAAGTCTGGTTATCCACCAAATATCTACCTCTAAAAGGACCACGCACATTCAACCCAAGATACCTTGGTCCCTATTCAATCACTACCATAGTAAATCCGGTAGCGGTCAAGTTGGACTTGCCCCCTCACATGAAGATACACCCGGTCTTGCACGTCTCTCTACTAAAACCCGTGCAACCTAAAACCCGACTAACTAAATCTCCAAAACCTATCCTAGTTGATGGAGAACTCGAGTTTGAAGTCAAAAGTATCCTGGATTCTAAGATCTCCAAATCTAAACTATTTTACCTGATTGACTGGAAAGGTTATGGCCCCCAAGAAAGGTCCTGGGAACCTGCAGAATATGTCCACGTGCCTCGTCTAATCAAAAGATTTAATCGAACATTTCCTAACAAGCCCAAACCCCCGAAGAAGCCCGGTTTGGGAGGGGCCTTGAGGGGGGGTGCTGTCATGATCTCTGCTTCCAAAGGGTCAGGACTTACCCAACTCCCTTGGAAGTAGACCCATAACCCCGGTTCCGGGTGCCGGCCAGTCCCAATTGGGACCTTTTGGACCCTGTCCTGGCGCCAGTGGCACCAGGCTCATAAATATGCCCAGTCCCATCGCTGGAAGCGCCGGGCCATAATGCTTGGGTGGACTTACCTGCAGCAGACCATGCTGCTTACTTACCTGCCAGTTGAGCCCCTGATCCTCTTCTGTTTGGGACTACTTTTCCTGTTAGGTGGGGCAGGAGCCACTCCCCAGGTTCAGAACACTGGAACTCTTCTGGAAAGCAGGAACTCTTTTCTTACCTAGGCGAGGCCGTGGAAGGAGACACCTAAGCACTACAGGAGGCTATTTAAACCACACCCGATGGATGAATCTTGCTTTGCGTTATTCTGCATTCTCTGCAGCAGAACGCTCACCGTGTCTTCTGATCCTGTGCCTAAGGGAACAAAGGCTTACCATCCTGGAAACCAGTCTTCAGCAGCACCTATAAAGACAAAGAAAGAACAGGTTAGCACTACGGTCTTCAGTGGCAGCGCATCTCTTACCTGGTCCAGCGGCTGTCACCAACGCCTCGCGCTGCATTCCGGCATCTGAAAGACAAAGGCTTACCGACTCTTCGCACGCTCCGGAGGTCTTCGCGCTGCATTCCGGCATCTGAAAGACAAAAGCTTACCGGCTCGTCGCACGCTCCGGAGGCCTTCAACTCAGCATCCCGCATCTGAAAGCAAAAGAAGGTGCGTTTAGAGACATTGGGCAACTTTACTACTCACGTGCCATCACTCCTTCCCACGCCGACATCAGTGGGTATCCCAGCACCCTTCAGCTTCTCTATAGCTCCGAACTTGTACCTGCAAGGTAAAAGAGACAGTTAGTGCGCATCGTGAAGCAGGCAACAAGCGCTCACTTACGTGCTTCCAAGCGCTTCTATTCCTCACGCGGGTTCGATCCTCAACTCTCTTCAGCCCGCCATCCGCCATCGCCGGAACCCTGCAAAACAAGAGGTATCATTACAAAAGAACTTTACATAAGTCAAAAGCCATACTCACGTGCTCCTCGGCACCGCTCCACAGCAGCCACGCCTGACGCACTTAAAGACTTTTAAGACATTTGAAGTGCCCAGAACTTACCGTTCGTGCAGTAAACGACGGACAGCAGTCCTCTGAGGTCAAGAGGCCTGCACCCTTATCCAGTGAAGAAACTGGTTACGGCACCCTGCCCCCGAGGCAGATGGAGAGCTCGGCGTTCACCTACCTAAGGTGAGATCGTTAACCTTTGGGGTCCTACAGGAGAAGAGAAAGGGAAGAGGAGAGAGGCACCCAATACCCCAGTTCATTAATCCCATATTTTCTATCTGCAGACATCTTACTCTCCGAGTCAGACACACAGTGCACAGAGGTCCAGCCCGAGGAACCAACCGTGTGTTACACATCACCTTTGAAGACACGGCATTCACCCAGTCAAGACCGGCGCCTCTGCGGGAATCAGGTGAGCATTACACACATAAACATTGTCAGTCTGCAGCAAGGCCTGCACAGAGCTATGTCCATGCCACTGATGCGTATGCAGCTGCAACTCAGAGAACGAACCCAGAAGCCAGAATCATTTCAAGAACTGATCTGAAAGGCTCATACCCTTTTAAATAGAGAATATAGCATAGAGTCATCTACAACTCCAGAATGCAACCTGAGATATTAGGTAGAAGAGCTGCAGAAGGCCACACAGGCCATGCAGCTGGTGAGGGTGCCTATGGCAACACCCATATCCCAATCCACCATAGCATGAGAGGCAAAATCACCTCTTCCGGTTTTCTCAAGAACCTAGGAAGCCGAGGGAATACCAACAATGTAACTGACTGCTTATGTAGCCAGAGAGTGCTGCTACCAGCTAGCCTGGGATGGGGTTTACCTGAAGACCCTAAACTTAGCGGGATGTACCGCTCTCAGCGTGGAAAAAGGAACGCTGAGGGAAGAACTTGTCCAGCGCATGAATCAAAATCTTCTCCACAAGCTTCTGGGATATTGGCATAGCCCATGGAGCTGAACACCAGAGATGTGTGAGCAACTTGACACCCTTTAGGCAGAGATCAATATGCCTAGACCCAGGAGATATGGAGGAAGTATGCAACGATCTGGATGAACTCCTGCAGGCAGGGATCATCCATTAGTCCAGGAGCCCCTATACTTCTGCCATCATCATCAAATACAAGAATGGGGACGGCCAGATGTGCATCAATCACTGGTGACCAAATAGCCTCACTTTTCTGGATCCATAAACCTTGCCACAGCTGTACGAGACCTTGAAATATTCGATGGGGAGTAAGTGGTTCCCGGTTCTAGACCTTAGGAGTGGCTCCTAGAAAATGCAGAAGTATTCAACGGCCCATGAGATAAGCAAGTTTGTGAGGGTGCCTCAGGGGATGTTTGGCCTGACTGCTACATACTGGCACTTTCTGTAGAAGATAGTGGGTGGTGTGGTGGGAAACTTCTCGAGGTGGTGGTCTAGCTTTAATACATATTTTTGTTCGGGATGACATTGGAGGAACACAACAGGAGGCTCATGACAATGCTGGATCAACTAGAGGGACGAAGGGCTCAAGGGTAATGTGGCAAGTGCCCGTTTCACATCAAGAACATCTGACACATCATCTCTGGGAATAGCATCAGCATGGACTTTGCAAACAAAGATGGGTGACCTCCTCACCAGGCCTCAACCTCACACACTAGAGCAGCTGAAGAGGTTCCTGTGCTTCTACTGCTACTGCTGGGGGCTGGTCACAGGGTTTGCCAGCATCACCTGACAACTTGTGTACCACAGCAAGGAATATCCTTCCACCCTCAGGGAACTAGGATTACTATTAGCCCCAAGGAACCTTATATCATCCACGGGACTCCTTCAGCGGCAGGTGAACAGACCAATGCCAGCAGGCTTTCAAGGGGCTCAAGGAGACTCTCAACATAAAATGAATCCTTTCCTACATGCACCCGTAGCAGCCTGCCAACCTGCAAGTGGGAGCGAGTTTGGAGAGATTAAGAGCTGTCATTCACCCCAACACCAATGGTGGGAGGAAACATGTTACCTAGCTAGCTGAGGACTGCATACAGCAGTGCAGAATGACCCTGTCTACAAGTTGGATTCCCTGGTGTTGAAGTGGGCCGACATGGAGAGGTACCAGAATTACATCTGATGGTGAGGACGGATTTAACTTAAGTACAGTCCTGGGCAACACTAACATCGATGCAGGTGCCCTCTTTCAGAGGCCTAGTGCTCCGCTTGTTGGCTCAGCTGAATCCACCGCGGGAAAGGAGCTATTTGCTAGTCACCAAGAACCCAACCAAGCCAGGGGTGTGGACTGCTTAGGACCATTGGCTGAGGCTGTACCAGCTGTGTAATGCAATATCGCGAGTCCCATTATATCCCTTTATGTCATACAGCTGTCCCAGCTAACAGATCCTGGAATCATTCCATTCCTCCAAGCTAAGATCAATGGAACAGATGTGCCCAGATGTGACACAGAGTACCACAGTCATGTTGGCTTTCTTAGTGCAAAGAAGATATTCGTACAGAAGGGAAGAGTCACATCTGTTGATGTTGATGCTGTCTAGTACTGTAGGTGCTCCATGACCAGCAAAGACATCTTGGCAGTTTTAGAACCTTTCACGTTAGCCTGCTCAAGGTTCTACTGGCCACCGCTATACGCCAACATAGAGCATTAGTGCCAGCACTGCACGAGTTGTGTCACCAGGAAGATGGTGGCTCGTCCTGCAGTGTCCCATGTCAATGGGCCTCATTACGGGTCTGGCGGTAACTGCCGGTGCTACTGGTGGGTTGCCATCGGACCCGTAAATATATACCGGTGCCTGACTTCCCAGTGCCACCGAGCTATTACAAATCCGGCGGCCGGGGAGTAAGGAGCCAGTAATTTTGTTAATTCCCATTCTCATAGATTCCCACAGGACTTTATGGGAGTGTTGACACGGAAGCACCGGAACCGTTGTTAACAGTGCGGTGCTTCCATGGCGGCTTTACCTACCATCACCGCTGTGCCCGGCAGGGTCAGACCTGTTGGGCACAGTGGCTCCGGCAGGCAAACCAGTAGTTTGCCGGTCCGGAAACAAGGGTGCCGGTGAGCTTACTGGCACCTTATTTCTGATCCGGCGAACTCGGATTGAGACCCAATGTCTGCATCAACTTTCTCAGCCTAGGGATAGTTTGACGTGCTATGTAGCACATTCTGATGCTGACAGACAACTTCACTGGGAACACAGGACGCTAAGGTATGGCCTTACATTATATTAAATGCCATCAAGAGCAGTAGCGACGTGTGAAATTCCGATCCTTGTCGATGACCAGCAGCTGGGATCATTCCCTTTTATATGGGAACAGTAGGTGCTCTGGCTGCCTACAATGATCTCAGATTAAGGTGGACTCCTGGAACACCTTGATGAACAGATGCTAATTAGAACACTAAGGACTTAATGGGGTCCTGAGGAAAGGTGTGGGTAGAGCAGCCGAAATGTAAGTGGAGCATGTTTTTACCTAAGGATCACTGTAGTGGAAATTACTCAATTCCAGTGGTGGTACTTATAGGACAGCCTTTTTTTTAATGAAGGGTCAGTATGTCATAACATGATTTTGGCTTTTGTTGTTCAATCGATGGTAAAAAAAAACTTTTCTTTAATGATTTTGGGGGTTTTACTTTTTTTAATGTGAGTCGTTATATTTTTGTCCATCTAGCCATGCCTATGTCAAGGGATTTTTCTGTGTATATATAAACTAAAAGGATTTACTAATGTCATATGTCTTATGTCTTTTTTGACCTTTACTTTTCATGTCTGGTATTGTACTATATATAAATTGTGTTTTTAGATGAATGTCAATAATGTGTTCCTTGGGAACTTCTTTTTATGGTATATTGGCCCCCAGTTCACGGTGATGACACTTCCTATCTATTGTTACCCTGAGGAGATGTCAACGGAGGTAGCGCGAGACTGGTGGAGATAATGTATGACTTTGAGAAGGACAACTGTATCACTCCTTATTCCTAAAGAAACATTATTCTAAAAAGGCACTGCAACAGTGGGTCTTTACTCTAATGTGCTCATGAAAACAAGTTATGCACCCGCAAGAAAGTGAATGTACTTAAAAGCAAAGGGGCACTTACTTTTCTGGACACCAGAAGTCATCAAAGAGTAGCCAGACACGACATCTGGAAGGGGGTACACCTTTTGTGGAATCTTTGCATCAGAACTCTTCAGGAGGCAAGCAAGTCTAGGAGGAAAAATGAAAGACACGGTTGAGGAAAGACGCTGGGAGTACCAGTCTTGTCATCACTTCAATTGGAGATCCAAGGGCTCGCATCAAAGGGGCAGCATATTGAGTCTCAGCCATGATCCATGGACCACAGAGGAGGCTTCCAGATCTATGGCTAAAGGGTTGATTTGGCGTAGCCTTCCGGCATATAGTTATAGGTCTGAAATAGCATAGACGACCATACCTGCAGCTAACAGTATTACTTTTACGGTATTTATTGGGTGTGGAACTAGCTTTTGGAGTAAAAGTAGTGCTTTACAAGTCATAGTTGGAAGTACATGGTAAGGGAAGCAGCTCACAAAGGATGAAAACAAGGCATCTGGGTTCTAACAACAGGGGGAAGAGGAGGGTGGATGATTTGATAGCAAGGGATCTTCAAGCCACCAGGCAAGGAAAAAGAAGGGAGCAGATTATAATAAACAAAGATGTGTCATAGACACGCCTCTGCGAGAAAAAACACAGCAAAAATGGCCTGTTCTTTGGGAAGGTATCCACTCGAGAGTCTGCAGCCACACTTTAGCTCACTGTACCTTTCACAGATGGGAAATATCCATTTCCATATCAGTCTTTGTCCCGCCCACATGGGCAGTCCAGCACCCAAATGCTATGGCAATTCCCCTTTGAACAAGAGCTCCAACAGCAACCCCAGACATGTTTTTCAGCCTTGTTGGGCCTCATCAGTGAGGTGCAGCTGTGCCTCTCTTGAGTACAGTGAGCAAGGGGTCTATGTCTGATGACCCTGGGAAACTTAAGGTGACTAGACCTAAGGCCCTTGAAATAATCAAAAATGTGTGGTATGCGTCCCGCTGCGAGAACACATACGGCAAAAATGGCCTGTCCTTTGTGAAGGTAGCCACTCAAGTGTTTGCAGCCACACTTTAGCTCACTGTACCCTTCACAGATGGTAAATAGCCATTTGCATATCAGTTTTCGTCCTGCCTACATGGGCAGTCCAGTACCCACATGCTACGGCAATTACCCTCTGAACAAGAGTACCAACAGCAATCCCAGACGCGTGTTTCAGCCTTGTTGGGCCTCATCAGTGAGGTGGAGCTGTACCTCTCTGAGCACAGTGAGCAAGGGGTCCACGTCTGGATGACCCTGGGAAACTTAGGATGACTAGACCTAAGGCCCATGAAACAATCAAAAATGTGTCATAGGCGCCCCTCTGCGAGAATGAACACGGCAAACATTGCCTGTTCTTTGGGAATGTACCCACTCAAGAGTCTGCAGCTACACTTTAGCTCACTATACCTTTCAAAGATGGGAAATCCCATTTGCTTATCAGTCTTTGTCCTGCCACAGGGGCAGTCCAGCACCCAAATGCTATGGCAATTCCTCTCTGAGCAAAAGTACCAACAGCAACCCGAGACACTGTTTTAGCCTTGTTGGGTCTCACCAGTGAGGTGGAGCTGTGCCTCTCTGAGTACAGTGAGGAAGGGGACCATGTCTGGATGACCCTGTGAAACCTAGGGTGACTAGACCTAAGGCCCATGAAACAATCAAAAATGTGTCATAGGCGCCCCTCTGCGAGAATGAACACGGCAAACATTGCCTGTTCTTTGGGAATGTACCCACTCGAGAGTCTGCAGCACCTTTTTAGATTATAATAAAGGTCCTGTACCATTCTTATTGATAATCGTCCTTTATTTAAGATCATTGGCTACAGCTACAGCACATCCCCCACCCACATCTTCCAATCTTCCAATCTCCAGCTCCTTCTCCCTTTCTATATTCCATCCCTCTCAACATTCTTGTGTTGAAGAACTAACATTCTAGATGGAACTCTATGTACAGGATGAGCAACATAACACAGATTACCCAGTCTGGGGTAAGGCATGGACTGGGTGGTGGACCCAGGTGCTAAGCTGAAAGACTCCCAGACCTGTGGTTAAAAGAGTGAGACAAGAAGCCTGGAACTCCAGAACTGTGGCAAAAGATATGAAACCGACGCAGGTTTCCAAACTGATGGTTCAAGGGGTGAAACGGCATAGTATTTCAAGCCTGTAGCTAGTTTAAATTCCCAGGCATGTAAGTAAATCGGAGAGATGGAATAAGCTTCTTTGCCAGTGAGCTTTCACCGAACGCAAAACCTGGGGTTAAAGCCATACAGTGTCTTAATTCTCTGGTCCAACACACGTGCTGTTATGAACTTCTATACGTTTAAGTAAAGGCTAATCTGCCATCAACGCCCTTTTTGGGACAAAGTGATGATCTCTTATTTGCTTCAATAGTTGATCCCTTTGTTCGTGTGGCTACAGGTTAAGCTTTTATCTTCCATTCCTCTCCCTAAAAGGTGCACCTTCCTGGGCATCCATGCTTTTTCAGACTGGGCGTCCATGCTTTTTCAGACTGGGCGTCCATGCTTTTTCAGACTGGTCATCCATGCTTTTTCTGACTTGTCATCCATGCTTTTTCAGACTGGGCGTCCATGCTTTTTCTGACTTGTCATCCATGCTTTTTCAGACTGGGCGTCCATGCTTTTTCTGACTTGTCATCCATGCTTTTTCAGACTGGGCGTCCATGCTTTTTCAGACTGGGCGTCCATGCTTTTTCTGACTTGTCATCCATGCTTTTTCAGACTGGGCGTCCATGCTTTTTCAGACTGGGCGTCCACGCTTTTTCAGACTGGTCATCCATGCTTTTTCTGACTTGTCATCCATGCTTTTTTAGACTGGGCGTCCACGCTTTTTCAGACTGGTCATCCATGCCTTTTCTGACTTGTCATCCATGCTTTTTCAGACTGGGCGTCCATGCTTTTTCAGACTGGGCGTCCATGCTTTTTCAGACTGGGCGTCCATGCTTTTTTAGACTATGCGTCCATGCTTTTTCAGACTGGGCGTCCATGCTTTTTCAGACTCGGAATCCATCATTTTTCAGATTGGCCATCCATGTGCTTGGTTGAAGACAGCACCCACTATTCTCAGTCTTGCCCCCTACCATCCCCGCCATCCTTGTTTGAGGTCTGGGCATGCACGTGTTAATGCCCGATGTGAAGGACATTAGAGATTATCAGTATGTCATCTAGTTATTGTGTTAGCCTCACAGCTCGCATGCCAGGGCTTCCAGACACAGTGGGCCTCATTACGACCCTGGAGGTAACCATGGCACTATTAGCGCCATGGTTGCCTCCAAAACCTTACTGATTCCGCCATGGTGAATGGAGCAATTACCGCCCCATTCCAAGGTTGGTGGGGGCGGTAATTCCCCATTCACCATGGCCCTTCCCCATTCCCATTTTAGCCCCCATAGGGCTCAATGGGAATGGTGAAGGCGGTAATAATTTATTACCTCTAAAGTCCCTTTGCGGGTCCCGTCCTTAACGGCTGGTTTTACCAGCCGTTGAGGGAGGACCCGCAAAGGGACCTCGGAATAGGGCGGTAAGGGATTAACCGCACCAGTGCCCTTACCGGTACCATTAATCCCTTACCGCCCAGGTCGTAATGAAGCCCAGTATATTATTTCAATTTCAGACACCTATTTTCTTTCCAGCCCAGATTCCTGTTATAGTTTCTAGGAGCAGTTAATTCAATTTCAGATGCCATGCCAAATAAGGGCTCCTTGGGGAAAGGAAGCAATCCAGAGCTTTAAGACTTTGTTAGTAGCTACGGCATGGGAAAGGCTTTACCGAAAGGAGAAAGCCAGCTTGTGCGGAGAAACCCTTCAATGTAGGGGGGAAGGCTTAAGAGATTTATGAGACCTGGGAGCTCATTCCAAGTATGGCGGTGTGGGAAAGAATTGGTGGGAACTGAATTACCGCCTCTTTTCTTGCACCACCATACTATGAGTATGGCTCAGGAGTGGGGGAATTACCTCCAGCATCATGAGGGAAATATATCCTACCACTTTCTGCCAAAAATCAGCGAATTCGGCGGAATTACAGCAGCGGTAATTCTGCCGACGGTAATTCCTCCAAAAATGGCCATTAAAGTCCTATGGACTCCAATAAATGTGGACTAACCTAGCCTACCAGCACTTGTTCTCTGGCGGTAATTTCGTTGGACCAAGTGGCAGTAACGGTAATTATATCGGGCGGTATTCCAGAAGATTCACTGCCGGAATACTGCCTAACTCGTAATTAGGCCCATGGAGTGTGATGTCCTGTGTTGGGGATAAAGGTTGTGTAGGGCTTGTGTCAAGAGACATTCTTGTGAGTGCAGGATTCTGTGAGAGGTGTTATTAAGGCCATCATTTTATATCTTTGGTCAGTCTGTAATGACATTCTAGGTCCAGGTCGGCTTTCTTTATTTCTTGCCCATCGTTGCAGGTCGTGGACCCCACACTCTGTCCTCGTGATGAGTCACCTGAAACGGATGGCAGGTTGTAAGAGACCAAGCTGTGGACTTCGTGTCAGGGAGTGATTCTTATAGGCAGTCTATTCAGAGACCCACCCACACCATGATGAATAGGAATGTCACAACACATTGCCTTTTGCTTTGCGCTGTGTTTCGGGGTGTTTGCGAGTCTGTCTTGAGCAGTAAATAGAGCACATCACGTAGTTGGACCCCTGTATGAATTCGGTTCCTCAACCTTGGCTTTATGGTATTGCTTAACTGGTAGGGCTCTTTGTGGCTCGAGGGGTGTTTGTTGATCAGCAGAGAATCTTCCCTTGAGATCCTGCCTCACCATGGTTGGTGTTTGAGCTACTCCCTGAACCAAGAGTACCATAAAACAAGCCAGAAACATGGCAGTAGTGGGATGTTGCAAAGGTGCAATGCCTCTCTAAGCAGACAGAAAGGGTCCACTTCAGGTTAAACTTTATTAAGACAGAGTGATGTCCGTGTGTTTCACCATTTTCAAAAAGGACCCCTCTACTAGATGCTCATGAGTTTGAACCATCCCAAAGAACAGGTTAATTGGCTGTGTTCCTTCTCAGTAAAGGGACTCTCACACCATTGGCAAATGTTGACATCTTTGGGCTTTCTTCCTAAAAAAATAGGGTTGTACCCCTTGGTCTGTGTGCCTAGAGAGAGGCTTCGTCCCGCATCCACCTCACGGATGACGCCCAACGGGGTGGAAACATGTGTCTGTGGTTGAAGGTGGTAGCCTTGTTCAGAGGTGGATCGCATGGCATTTCAGTGCTGGATTGCCTTGTGGGTGTGACCAGACTGATACGCTTATACCAGCAGAATGACCAAAACAACTGGCAACAGCACCCTGATAAACAACAACAGGACAACCAACAACACCAGCAACATTCTGCAAACATTTGTCCACATGAAATAAATAACCTTTGCGTTTAACCAATTTAGTTGATAAAGGAAACACTCATTGCCACCCACAAAACAACATGTATGTAAAGCTCTGAAAGCAGAGCAGACCCACTAGTAACATTCAGCCAACTTCTAAAGTCATGCGGGGAAGGGTGTTGGAGGCTCCACAAGGTAGTGCAACACTCTAAAGATAGAAGAAAGACTATGCTCCCCTATGTTTGTACACTATAGATGACAGACGATATACATTATTAAATGTCAAACTAGGAGAAAGACTACCAAAAGAGCTGAATATACAGATAGTAGATGGGTCATTCAACCCCCTAATCCCAAACACCAAAGGCAAAGGCGTGCAACAGGCAACAAAGAATACATGTTCCTTATCGAACTGTACAATTTTTTCACTCCTGTTCGGAAAAAGGGCCCCGCCCCATCCCCCACATAGCGGATGCCCTCTGGACACCACGACATACATGTATCTAAAGGCACACATTATAATTCTGTTTCGCTAGCACTGATTCCATGGCTACCAAGACATGAGCTGAGTTACTTTCTGTTGTCCTGGCTCCATCTTTCTGTGATGAAAGTGAAGAACTGGCATTGAGGATGCTGTGTGCACATTCTCTGGCAATGCCTGGCATCCCTTGCCAGGATGGATCCAATCACGCTTCCCTGGAAGTCAACATTTGGAAGGAGGAAATCTGCACATTCTAGATCACCTGTGACAGAAGAATAGGAGCCACAGTTAGTGGGAGAGCGAAACATGCGTGGGTAGCAACACAGTTCATTGTGTATTCATGAACTAGTCTGCATTGATGTCTTGTCTTACGCAGAAAGTGGCTCGTAAAAGGTTTCTGGTGGGAGGTACTATCCTCATGTTTTGAGGCTTGCCTGGAGTGAGCAATTCCACCTGGTTTTCAATTGTTTTCGGCTGCATTTGTTGCATAAAGCACTCCTGTCAGGCTTTGGTTGATGTGGATGGGGCTTGTCCAGAGATATGGAGGTCTATGACATTGGAAGTCTGAGATCTGATCTCCCACACCCCTTTACCGGGCCACCTCGAAATCTTCCCATGGAACCCCTGCCTCTATAATGGACTTCTTACTTGAATGAATTCATCTTTATTTCGAAGCATAGCTCCAAAAAAGATAACATACAAAGATAAAAAAAATTACAAATGTAGGATACATTAAATTATGAAATCACCATATGATAAAGTTCCAATGACAGTCCATGGTATGTATCTCGTTACATGCACTGTCGGGTTTTACAGCAGGCCCGCAACAATCTGCTTTGATGCTTCTAGAAACATGTACACAGCCGCTGCTGCTTCTCTCGATGGTAAAGAGACTATACATCACAGTGCCTCTTTGAGCGACCTACAATTTAACATCCTTAGGGCTGGTTATTAAAATGTTTTTCTTAGTTCATAAAAAAAAGGACATAAAAACAAAACATAAGCCATGTTATGGGTTAAAATTAAATTGCAGGGGCAGCAAAATGGCTGTTCCCTGGTCCATATATATGCTGCCACAATCCTCAATTAATGATAAAAGACAGCCAAGCCTCAGATGGAGCAAGACACTGCTTATTTGCTTGTGATAAAACCAGTGCATATAGTCAGCATTATGCCCGCTACAGCCGTAATCACAATACTTCAATACAATTTCAATGAGGATAATGAGGATACGCTGTCCCCTTCAGTACTCCATATGTTTTTCCCTTACTAGATTAGAGTCCGTTCTAGAAACATTCACGGGGCAGCGTAAAGACTTGTTTTGCCCAGTTCATTCAGCCAGTTAATATTTCTGCTGGTCCGAGGACATCAATTCTTGTAAAATGTCATGTGTTCGGTGAGTCTCAGTTTGCGCCCATATTCTCAGCCAAAACATCCCCATTTTTAGGTTTATATAATCTAGTATATAATACAGGCTTAGTTCTTGATGGAGCAAATAGGTTGAGGACTTCCTGAAGCACAAAAAATGTTCCAAGAAGTTGTTTACTTTAACCTGGATCAATTGAGCAGAACATAGCCCCACCCTTCTGCGCCATAAATACAGGATGCAACTGGCTTAGCACGATAAATGTCTAATGTTGGTTTAATGGTTAGGTCGCCAGTCTCCTGTCCAATCTATATAGTGCCCCACAGCCCTGAGAGAATTCTTGTAGCCTCCGTAATGTGATCTACCCAATTAGCCCTGCTGTTAAAGGTCACCCATTGGTGAGAGCATTTTTTCTCTCCCAGTCAATTGTCCTGATGCTAGAATGGGGTGTAGATTTTGTATGTGCATGCCGACTCGCATCACTTTAGATTGCTTTATGTTTAATGACAGATCTTTGCTATCCATTTATTTGACATAAGCCTGAACAAGGCTGTGTAACGCTTATGGAGTGTGTGCCAGTAAAACTGCATCGTCGGCATAGGACGAAACAGTAATGTTCCTTTATCTTGACTTCTGTGTCTCTGTGCTGTGCCTCCCCATTGCGCTTCTTTGCACTCTCCGCTGTGTCTGGAAATAGAAATGCAGGGCTAGTCCATGTCATTTTGTGATCAAGCACCAGTGTGTGAGAGGTATGAGCACATCTGTGAAATTGGTTTGGGCTACTACTACTTTTCCATGTTTCAACCAGCAGCCTCACATCCCTAGTTTAAAAATATATATTTTCACCTTCTTGTAACCACTCTAACAGTGTGGCCCTTGCTTCGGCAACCTTCCCAGACAATTCTTGTGGGATCTCTGCCTGGTAACTTCCCAGTCTTTTTCTTGAAAGCTGTGGGACTCCACAGATTGGCCTGAGCTCGTACCTACTCCCACTTTGTCAATAGGCACTTCCTGGACCCTGCACTCTGCTCGCAGACACCAGCTGCAATGCCAGTGGGTCCATGAATGGCTTGAATGACATCTACATTTTCAATATTTCATGTATTTATTTTAGGAAAAACCAAGGCTGTTAGGGCAGGAGCCTAGGAATGGGATGGGGGAGCGAGGGATCTCACCCCACTCTCCCCCTAGCTTCACACATGTGACTTCGTCACAGAGCTCTATTGAGTCCTTCCCCTATTGTAACTACCTCTGAAAATTGCCCTAGTCCATGAAGGGATGAACTCTCATTTGGCATCCTGTTAAAAGCAGATACTCAGGCCGTCAATAAGAACAAACAAATGAAACCTCAAAGAGCACCTGACTCATGTTTGGCCTCATTAAAGCATCACTCCACCCCTTACAGACTTACATTGGCTTCAAGGTAAACATATTCTGACAATGAGACCCTTGCCTAATACAAAGGTCAATTGATGAACATGCACTGGGTTCTGTCATAGAGATGCTTCACCGCTACCACTGACTGCTGACAGATTACTAATGACAACTTGCTATATCGCACATCCCTAACCGATCCTGCGGTCTTGTCTTTGGTTTCTTGTCTTGTGTGCGCCCTTAAACATCAGGGTCAATGGTGCGTGTTATAAGTATATAAAAGTAAAGTAAAGATCTCTATATTCCTAGGGCTTTTGGAATGTCTTGTTTGCTTGAAGTCTAACTTCCTTAAATTCAGAAAAAGTTTTAGACTCAACTCTTTTGCTATGGAAATGACACTCCTAAGCCTAGAAGTCATTAAACTAGTCACTGTTCCTAGTGCTTTCATAGCTGTGTACGCCTGGTTATTCGGCCTTCGATCAGACAGCCACAGCGTTCCACACATCTATGCAATATATGGGCTTTGAACAACTAGTCAAAGCTTCCACCCACAACAAAAAGGTAGAACACTGGACTGGGTCCTCACCCTCAATTCACAAGTAAACATCGACTCCATCCTTCCCCCGGACTGGACTGATCATAACATCATCAGCTTCTCCCTCAACAGAAAAACAGACCCCACCATGACCACTAAACCAGATACCTTTGAAACTAGAAATATTAAAAAAACTCACAGAGGACAACCTCTCTCCCACCGTAAAAGAAGCTCTGGCCTCCATCACACCAGATAGCAACAACTCAACCTACTTAACAGAACGTTACCAAAAATGCCTCACCACCGCCATTGACTCACTAGCTCCCATCACAACCAAAATTCGGAGAACAGATAATCATTCAAGATTCTGGTTTAACGAAGAATTAGTCGCATTGAGACGTACCAAAAGATCACTCGAACACTTCCACAAAAAATCCAATACCACAGACTCAGCGGAGGCATTCAATAATACCAACAAAGTCTATAAAAAAGCCATAATAACTCACAAAGCCAATGCCCTCAATCAACGCATCACCCACGCATCGTCCAATTTCAAAGAATGATTCTCTATTCACAGAGAAATAGAGAACCCCTGCCAAGACAAAAAACCCATTCCAGCCAGTTGAAAGTGGTGTACCACAATCCAAGATGCACTTGCATCTAAAATCACTTTCTTACAAAATAAAATAGCAATCAAAAACTAACCCTAGCAGGCAAAACTCTTCCAACCATCCCTGAGTGTCAGGGGCAGGATTGGCCATGGACCAAGTACTGTTGGGACTGTGGGGCCAGAGGTCATGAAGAAACCCATTTCCAGAAGGTTACAGTATTATAAAAGGCTGCTATGCCCTTTCTGTAGACAGATTGCGCTTAAAAACTACAAATCCCAGCATTTGACTCACCAGGACTACATTTCCCAGCATGCTTCCTGGGCCCGCGAGCCAATGGGAAGCCGCGCTGGGTGTGGCACGCGAACGTGCATGCGCAAGCCCCAAGGCACGGGGCTTGTGCTTAAGAAACCGAGGAGAGAGGACGTGTGCCCAGCAGCTCCACGGAATTCACACACGAGGGGCCCAGAGCCTCCGGAGCAGCCATCCGGCCCCTCGCTTCAAAAAGATAAGTACCGCTCAGCCCAAGCACTCCAAGAGATTTGTGGGGAAAGCGCAGGGGGCATTTCCCAACCCCTTCAGAGCCCCTGCGCCGTCACATAGAAGCTAAGTGGGCGGATTTTTGGGGAGAATCAAAGTATTGGTTACCACTTCAGTGAATGTGTGAAGAATCAAGGAAGATTGTTAATTGTTTGATGTTTCACGTGTTTTCGTCTCATGGAACGTTACGCCGGGAAGGTGCATTATTTAAAACACTCGGTCTGAAGGAAGACCATGTTTGGGAAAACCGCAGACCTTAGGGGTTAAAAGCCACGTGCGGCAGCGCACCCAGAGTGCTGGATGCGTGTGGAATGCGTTTGAGAGTATCAGTGACTGACCAAACTAGAAAGCATATGCTAATGCTTGTCCTTTGTTTTCTTTTAGTTTGCATCTGATCCTCAGACTTCGAGGACGTGGCACAGGACTCGACAGGCTATGCAGGACAGGACTTAAAGTTTGAAGCAAAAGCTCAGTGTGCAAGTGCATGTGACTATTCTCATGAAAATGTAAATGGGCTCACGCCAGTAATTGTTTTTCACCAGTGAAAGTGTGGTACAACTTGGTGTTCAAAGGAACACGTGCATGTTTTGTTTAGAAGTGAAATGTGAAGGGGAAACACCTTTACATGTAAAGGTGTTAAGGCAGTTACAACAGCCAGCATTAAGGAAAAGTGTGCAGTCATCGTTTATCCTAATATCCCCCATTCCCATCCATAACCTCTCCCTAACCCTCAATCCGGTTACCCTAAAATCCCTCTACCTATCCAAGCATCGAGACCCTAACCCTCCTTCCCCGCTCTGGTTAAAGAGGTCTGTGTAAGCCATGACTTGCAGACACCGAGACCATAGAGGGGGTGGTTGGTTCTGCATCGCTCCTGCACTTTGGACTTGGGCATCCTGACACTGAGGAACCATTTACTGCCAGCCCCAGCAATCCATTTCACCCCGTCTCTCAAAAAGAGGTGCTAGACACCATAACCAAACTAAAAGCCTCCAACTGCAAAGAAGATCAATTCCCCCCACCTAGTAAAACTCTGTGTCCCCACATTAACCCCGATCATCATCGAATTCGTTAACGCCTCCTTTAACACCAACACGGTCCCCACTAGCATCAAAAAGGCTTGGTTAACCCCTCTACTTAAAAAGCCAACCCTAGACCCGTCCACCCTAACAAATTACCGACCTATAACAACGGTCCCATTCCTACTAAAAATAATAGAAAAAATAGCGTATACACAAATACAAAGCCATCTTGAACAACGCCAGTTGCTAGGAGCCCGACGATCAGGATTTCGACCACACCACAGCACTGAGACGGCGCTCCTGGACTTGAAAATCCATATGGAGGCTACCAGAGATGAAGGCAAACCTTGCCTTGTAATGCTGCTAGATCTCTCTGGCGTGTTCGACTTAGTTGACCACGACAAACTCTGTGATACATTAGCCAACAACTTCAATTTCTCAAAGGACGCCACCAACTGGGTGAAATTCTTATTAGCAGATAGGACCTCAAGAGTATTGATTGGTAACATGTCAGCCGACCCCATACTAGTCCCTATAGGCATTCAGCAAGGATCCTGCTTATCCCCCACACTCTACAATGCCTATACCAAGCTGCTATTTGCTGCCTTGGATGCCATGGGTGTCATCTACACCACCTTCGCTGATGACACTCAGATCCTTATCCTTCTAGCAGGTAACCATGAGCAAGACACACTGCTTATTAACCAAATCTATGCACTAATTCAAAATTGGATGGCCCATAACAGCCTCTGCCTCAATGATGATAAAACAGAGCTGCTCATAGTTGGATCATCTTCTAGAATCAACTCCCTACAGCCTGCCTATGCATCATTCACCATTGATGGTACCACGATCCCGGTACTCAAACAAGTCAAAACTCTCTGGGTTTATCTAGACGCCAATCTCACCATGACAAAACAAGTCAATGCCCTCTCCTCAGCCACCTCATATACAGCCAAGCTCATTTCACTCAGACGCAAATTCCTTACACCAAAAAACTGCGTCACCCTAGCGAGAGCATTAATACTCTCAAAGCTAGACTATTGCAATGTTCTTCTTCTAGGCACCTCCAACGCTAATCTGACCAAACTTCCACTTCTGCAAAATAAAGCCTTGCGAGCAGCACTAAGTATAAAAAAGACTGAACACATCTCCAACACAAGGAGAGACAACCACTGGCTACCCATTAAGGCAATAATCATCTTTAAAACCCTTTGCATTACACACAAAAACATTGCCAACAAAGCCCCTAAATACATCAACAATGCAGTATTGCTAAAAGCCTACACTAGATCCCTTAGATCCACCAACAACTCCCTCCTTGAAATACCACGCTACAAAAGCTCCAGAGCGGGGGTTAGCAGCTTTAAAGCCTTCGCACCCAGACACTGGAACTCCCTCCCATCCAACGTAAAAAAACAAAGACTCCCACCAGCAATTAAAAAAATCACTGAAAACCTGACTCTTCAACGAATTCTAATTAACGCTTATGCCCCCTCTGACTCATGCATGCCACCATGAACCCGACCCTGTAGTCTTTCTTTACATTGTACCGTCTCCTCCTGCTAACCTCCCTACTCGCTTAAAGATTGACTATGCTCTTTCCTCTGTTGTTCGCATGCATGTATTCATAGAAATTTGTAAGATTGTAATAACCAAATTGTCTGTAACTACGCCGTGATACCTCAGGGTCTGGCCGTATAACAAATGTAATAAATAAATAAGACATGCTTCACCAAAATCCTCGCTCAGAGGCAGACTGAGCTCCAGGCGGGGGGGGCCAAAGGGGCCAGGCCCTTCAAAGCCACCTGTTCCCCCCTGTGAAGGAGGCCTTGTCAGTGGTGTTAACCAGGATGATGGGGTGTAGAGGGGGTTCCAGGCAGAGGTGTGGGGGTCTCACATAAACGTGAGCAGCAACTTCAGAGCGATTATCATTCTGAGGGGCTGTAACACAGGAAGTCCAGGTAGTTTTTGTTTACTTGGCTTGGACTATGTGTTATGCACCAATGCCATGAAAACAGAAATGACCAGGGAGATGTAAGGCTATTGATGTCTCTAAGTGAGGTAGCACACATGCTCAAGCAGGCGGCCTACAACTATCTAGCACGATCCTTTGTTGCTTGTTTAACTTCATTGTTCATCCTACTTACATTTCCAACCACTCAGTTACAAGGTAGCTATTTATTTTTTAAACCTATCAAGTTGATTTCTGTAATTTAAAGGATATTTATTTTGGGTGGAAATATAACTGTTGTTCCCATCATGCTTAATACGATGGTATAAAGTATAAAACAATAAATGGCAGGTAACTATATTTGGACACAGACATCTGCAGCAAGTGCATAAACGGCTGAGGACCCTGACAAATTACATTCAATGTATATATTCTGCTGCATTACCTACTTGTGTAGAAGTACAGAAATAAGGTTGGCAGTAAGAAATGGTCATTCTGGAGGGGAGAGTGCAGTAAAATCCAAACAAATATAAACAAACAATAAACAAACAAACAAACAAAACGTTATTCAATTAAAGGCTTTGAGTTAAAACATTACCACTGCCGTTTCTCTGGGCAGTCTTTCATTGCATAATTCTGACCAACGTAATGCCAGTGGTTATGATTAATTCAAAGACTTACATCCCTCAGACTGAGGGCTTTTACAAATTACATTCAAAGTATATATCCTGCTGCATTTTCTACTTGAGTATAATTGAAAAAATAGGGTCTGTAGAAAGAACAAAGTAATTGTGGAGCGAAGAGTGAAGTGTAGTAAAATGAAAACGTGATATGATTGAAGGCTTTGAATTGGACTATAGGGTGTAAGCCAGAACAATTGCATTGGAACACATATAGGTTGGAGATTGGATGCCTGGGTGCATTTGGTCATTTAACCACTCATTGCCATGTTAATCTCTATGGCATTCCGACCAACTACCTGCCCCTTCCTGCTGAAACATACTCTTTGAGGTAACTCTGTCACCCATCTTTGTGCTGTGTAGGGCTAGCCAGTGTTATATTTCTAAGCTTTCCTTTGAGCGTTTCATGACTTAATTGCCTCAATAAATGAGTTCCCGTTGTAATAAATATCTCAACAATGTGTGCCTTCTGCCAGTTGATTTATAAGCAATACGTTTGTCCTCTCATCTACTTGCACTGTCTAAAGCAAACATTGACAAAGCCAACAGTTCTGGCTTCTGTATAGGTATTAGATAGACATGTGCCAGACAACAACATCATATGCCCTGATACTCACCCCAGTTTCCAGATGTGCACCTCTTATGGCCAGGTGGTACCCTCGTGTCAGTGCCTAGCACATGCCTATCCTAGACCCACACAAAAGCCCAAACAGTTGGCATTGCCAATGCGTGTTGTTTTCAGTTTGTTTCCCTAAGTGAAAGTGTAAACACCCAGATGTGGGTGCCTTGCTTGCTACGCCTGGGGAATCAAGCTGCACAACAAGACCCAACCTGAAAATGCCAAGGCTAGGGTGGCATGTATGTACCACGTTCCCCTTTGCTTCTCATGAGTACTTACCAGCGTGGTTCTAGCGAAGTAGAAGGCATCTTTGTCAGTGTGGAAGTTTAGCCGGCTCAGACCGGAACCTTTGATGATGTGAAAGGACTAACAGTGTTTGTGTGCAAACAGAATGCACCATGTGCATTGTGGGTCTTGTTTGGAAAGTATGATGCAACTGACGGATGTTTAGACAGTTCTAATGTCATATTAAACTTTTAATAACTAAATTTTAAATAAATAATATTTTAATGTAATATTTATTTAATATTTTAATAATATTTAATGTCCTTACTGGGCCATTCTGACTTTTGCGTGCTCGGTAATTCCCATTTTCGGGACCCGGACCCGGTACGTCCCCATTCCCATTTGAGCCCCCCTAGGGCTCAATGGGAATGGGGAGGATGCTAACAACGGACCCGTTAATGATGGGTCCGTTGTTAGCATCCTGGTCTGCTCGCGGGTGCCGGTATGCATGTCTGGCCAGACCAGACGTGCATACCGCCAACCGCAAACAAATTCGTAATGTGGTGGCCCGGTATGAATAGTGCCGGTACCTTACCGGCACCATTCATACCGCGGCCGCCAGGGTCGTAATGAGGCCCATAGTGTGGACATTTCAATCTGCCTATGTAACTTTCCATCTGCTCTTCCCTTTCTATTCTATCCACTCATCCTTTACCATTCAACTCCAGCCACCTGCTATCAGCTCCCTCTGACCACCATTCCTATTTAGCACCACTCTCGCCTACCTGGTGCTACCCGCACCATGTCTTCTTGGCCTGGCTGGGAAGAATCGAGGATGATGCCTCTTCCGCCAGGCCTGAGCAATGAGGCTCCCAGTCCTCATTCCTTCTCAGGCAGTGTGTACTCAGTGGTCAAAATGGGTAGCAGTGGTTGGGAGTGGTGCTCCTCTACTTTTAATAATTAAGTTTAACTGTTCCCATACTTTTATTTTAAAAGGAAACCGTTCCAGAATGGGTTCATTTAAAATAAACACATGGGAAGCATTTGAAACTTGCACTTCCCTTAAACAGCAGGCGCATTTATTTGGAGATTTGTATTATGTGTGGGAGAGGGCAGGGTGATGGGGTTTGTAGGGAGCGGGGCAGGCCAGCAGCGGACATAGTTCCACCACTTCTTTTCATACACTTCGACCGCTGGTGGTCCACAATACCTTGCTGAACACTGTGGCTACTCCCAGCAGGCCACAGAATAGGTGCTTCATTTCCCACCTTCTTGTAGTTAAAGACATATTCCCCCACAACCCCCATTCCAGAATACTGATACAAGGAATATGACATTTATTTTGTTTTGTACAAAATTACATTTTGAAGCACAAAATGGTATTTTCTTGTTGCAATTTTGCAGCACATTTAATTGGGTTGAGTGTCTGAGGGAGTGCTAGCATGCAGGAGAAAAAGATAGGGCGTGGGGAGCGCGATCCGTGGGCAGACAGTTTATGTTGAAGGGTGTCCAGCCTCCTGGTAGTACTCCCAGTGGGGCGTGGCAGGGAGAAGGGGTCGCTGCACCACAGCCACCTCCTTGTACGTCATTGTCTGTTACATACTGACTATTTACGGTTTAGAATATGCAAGTGTCCATGACGACTTCTTGTTTGACATCTTTACTTTGATTTGCTATTGAATGTCACAGTTTCGTTCAAGAAATGTGGCCTTATATTTTCCAAAGAAAGATGTGTGTGTCTCCTTCGTAGGCCCTGACCGCTGCGCTGCCCATCTATTAAACCATGGTTGAGGCTGTTTTGGGACAGCTCATAATGCAAACTGAAGCAATTCTAGGGGCACCTCATTTCGGTAGGAACGGCACAGTGAGATTAAATGATTTGCCCAGGACCACACACTTTTGTTAATTGGTAAATCCAGAATTTGAGCCTAACCTGAAATTTAGGTTCTTGGGCCCAAATTTCCCCAGTACAAGTTGGTACAAAACAGTTGCCATTGTGGTACCGTTCTTGACTCCAGCTGCAAAAGAAACACCAATGAGTTCAGCACAGCCGGTGAGTCAGATGAACTGTCAGATAAGACAGAGTTAACAGAATGATCCGGGGTGAGAGGGGACAGGAGCTGTGCAAGAGCTTGTAAAAGACCCCTAGGATGAGTAGACTGGGTATGTAATAGTTCAGAGAAATAAAGATGCTTAGCAGAAAGTAAGCAGTCATTGGGCCTCATTAGGACCCCAGCGGTAAGGGGTTTACGGCGGCGTAAACAGCGCCGACCCTTACCGCCTGATTCCGAGGTCCCTTAGCGCCATGGAGGTTTTAACACCTGCTTTTAGCAGGTGTTAAAATCCATGGCGCTAAGGGACCTTGTTGTTAATTACGCCACCGTAATTTACGGTGGCGTAATTAACGCCTTCCCCACTCCCATTATGCCCTATGGGGCAAAAATGGGAATGGGGAAGGGTAAATGGGTTAATGGGGACTTACCGCCCCACTCACCTCGGAATGGGGCGGTAAGTCCGCCAACCACCATGGCGTAAACATAGTTTACGCCATGGTGGTAAAGGTACGACCCAGGCGGTAACTTACCGCCTGGGTCCTAATGAGGCCCATTGTAAAGAGCATGATAGGAAAAATAAGATGAGTGGTCGGACGTTGGTTTGGTCTTAAGCCAACGTCTTTCAAAATGACGAAGATGACGGTGCATAGAGCGTAGATGAGGAGAAAGCCAAGGTTGGGAAGGTTTGCGGGTTGGATGGAAGGAGGATAGGGTAAAAAGTTACCCGAGAGAAGTGGAAAAAGATGTAAAAATAGAGGACGCAGCCTCATCAGAGGCAAGAGCTAAAAAAGGAGAAAGAGGAGAGAGAGCAGAGATACATGTGGAATTAAAGACTGAAGAATTCAAGTTGCGTAGATCATGCAGAGAAAAGGTTAATGAAGATGAGGGAGCAGAAGAACGTGTAGAGATTTGAGGAAACAATGAAACTTTGCTGCTACTTGTCTGTAAGTACCCATCATTGCTTCTTTAAAGTTTCACCTTCATCATGCACTTCTCATGCTATCTCCTCCTTTCCCGTTTGTTACTCCCTTCACTCTCCTCCACTCAGAACCATCCCATCCCTATCATCTTTCTCCTCAATGCCACCTCTCTTCTCACTCCACTACTCTCTCGATTAACAAAACCTACTCCAACCCACACTTCCATTACACTTCCTTTTTTCGCATCTACCCCCAGCGCCTCTCTATTTCCCAGACTCAATGATGCTATGCTTCTACATCTCACTCTATTTCTATTGCTCTTTGGAATTCACAGTGTGTAAGCAATAAAACCTCCTTTACCTGTGACTCCTTCCTTGCTCATGCTTCTTTTCTTGACCCTATTACCCTTACACAAAACCTGGGTTGCTCCCTCCGACTCTGCAACCCTTGCTGCCCTTTATGACCTGTGTACACCTTCAATCACTTACCCCAACCCACTGGCAAGAATGGCGGTTTAGGACTGTTTTTATCCTGCAAACGTCAAATCTATCCTGCTCCACTATCTCCCACTAATTCTCCTTTATACAAATACACTATCGCCATAATCACTGAACCTTGCGCAAGGAAGAAGCCAGCACAAGGCAAGGTTTGTCCCTCACAAAGGCCCAGCACTACAGCCTATAACCCCTGTCTGGCACTGTCCGGGGTATCCAGACGTCCAAGCCCAAAGGTATGTGTTCCTCCATGATCCGCCACAAATTCTCCTATTGATTCGTGAGGTAATTGACCACATTGGTTGAAAGTGTATCTCATAGTCACGATTGGGTGAGATGACAATGTTTTCATTTTTGGCTTGCCGGAGTTTCGCATATGTGGTGCGGTCCTGTAGGGGAATCGTACGTATGATGTTTTTAATTTCTCTCCCTGCGACATTTGCAAAGATGCTTAGTATGTTGGGAGGTTCTTGTGTGCCGATGGCACCCACAAAGTCCTCGAACTCCTCCATCCACTCTTCCCATCGTTGGCCCTGGTCGTGGTGTGGGTTTAATGTGAACGGGGCGGGTCTCCTCATTAGGCTTGCGTAAGAGGAGGGTGCCCCTGGTAGTGGTGGTTGGGCATTGGGATCTGCTGCATCCAGGGCCGACATGATGGTGCTGCTTGGTTTGCTCTAGTTGGTCAGGTGGCGCGTGGGCGTTGATCACGATTGTCTCTTGGCGCTGTGTCTTCCTGTGCACGTGTGCCCAGGTTGGTCTTACTGTCCGGGTGTGGTGCAAGGCCCCGCGGTGGAGTTTTGCCTTGTACAGGGTTTCCTTCCCTCTCTCTTAATGTTGCTCGCTCCTTAGTATTTTGAGAGTCACTTGTGGGAGACACGGGGTTTCCCTCTTTAACGTGGCATTCCTGGCGTATGATCTTGTTAAATGTCACGTGGGGAGACACGGGGTATCCCTTTCGCTGTAGCGTATCCTATTGTCTTACCCTTGGATGTCACGTGGGGAGACACGGGGATTCCTTTTTGCCGTAACGTGGTTCACCCTTAAGTGTATTTTTTGTGAAATGTCACGTGCGGGAGACATGGGGTTCCCCTCTTTACAGTTATCCCTTCCCGGCACCTTACTTGTTGTATTGGCGCCGCGGGCCTGCGGGTCTTCCTCGCGGCTGGCACTCTCTCTGTTCTTCAGTCCTACGGGCCTCACCTTCGCGAGACGTACGGGCCTCTTCCGGCTCTCCGGTCCTCCACGTAGCTGGCGCTTCAATCTCCGGTGGGCACACGGGCCGCCCCTCGATGATGGGCGCGCCGGCCTTCCGGAGTTGCCGATGGGCACACGGGCCCTCCTGGTTGCTGCTGGGCACACAAGCCCTCCTGCAGGGCTGACAGGCCGTTGCGCTTGCGGGGCACACGGGCCCTCTCGATCTCAGCTGGGCACACGGGCCCTCCAGCAGGGCGCACGAGCCGCTGCTGTCGCAGGGCACACGGGTCCTTTTAACTGCTGGGCACACAAGCCCTCCTGCAGGGCCGACAGGCCGCTGCACGCTTGCGGGGCGCACGGGCCCTCACAATCTCTGCTGGGCACACGGGCCCTCCCCAAGGGTGCACGGGCCCTTCCCGACTGCTGGGCTTACCGCCCTCCTGCTACTGCTGCCGGCACGCGAGGATTCGCATCGGCTTCGTCGCCAGTGTTGGGCTCTACTCAATCACGCACAGGCATGCAAAGACGAGACGGAGCCAGCGCTGCTGTGAACTTCCTTTATTCACTCCTTCACACTTACTGCCGTCTCCCCCTCCAACCCCCTCCTCTTCCGCTTTCCTCCCGCTCTTTCTGTGTTGGTGTTCTTAAAGGGGCTGTGTCCCTTTTGTTCATGTACAACATACTCCCCCTCCGATTAGTAGCCTTCACCTATATAGGCCAATCACAGCAACTGGGAGGCGGGAGCGGGCCCTGATGACTAAGGCCAATGACGAAAGCCCCTGTCTGTTCACTGTCCACTACCAAAACGCTAACCCTTTCCCTTGCCCCCCCATGGTTGCTTCTGGTGTTGTCTACCGTGCCTCTGCCCCCACATGGTTGCCTCTGGTGTTGTCTGCCGTTACCCTGACCCCCCACGGTTGCCTCTGGTGTTGTCTGCTATTCTCCTACCCCATGGTTGCCTGTGTTTCCTGCCTTGCTTAGTCCTGTCTATCCTACCTCCCATTCCCCTTAGCCCTCTCTCTCTGCCCCCTTTATCATTCCACTACAGGAGTTGTCTTGATACACTATTGCTCTACCATCGCTGTGTTGTTGCAAATGCTTGACTTGGATTTTATGGACTCGTTTGACCCTTGGTGTTTTCTTGTCTCTATTCTCATGGCGGACTTCCTCTGCATTCCATACTCATGGTGATCCTGTATCATGCTGTGCCCATCTTCTTCCTGAATCCTGTCTATCATCAGCTGTTTCCCTGCAACACTATGTGTATTACCGACTCCTGCAACTGTATAGTCTCTCCCCTCTTGCTTCTCTGCTCTTTTCACTGCTTACTCGTGTTCTCTCCTTTCTCCCTTCTTCCTTCTCCCTCTCTCTTGTTCCCCCTCCCTTTCTTACTCTATGCACTTACTCTATCAGTATTGTCCTCATAGTGTAATAGCTCCATTGTTTCTCTCCCCCTCCCTCTCGTTGCACTTCCTTTCCCTCCCCTCTTAGCACTATCTGAAATGTCGCCTGGCCTAGTACGATAGCCGCTTGTTTTGTCCCTCTCCTTCCTTCTCCTCCCCCACAGCCTCTCCTCTTGTAATCTTCCGGCTCTATCAGAAATGTTGTCAGGCCTGGTATGTTAGTTGCCTGTCTGTTCCCATTCCCTTCCTGCCCACCTCCTTCCTTCCTTTCTGTGTCTTAGCTCTTGCACTATCTGAAATGTTGCCAGGCCAAGTGTGATAGTTAATTTCACATTATTATTGTTCAAGGCCATGTAAGAATGTCACTGTTTGTATTTTTCCTTTGTTCCCACCCTTGCCTCGAAGCGCTTTGAAACACATTGTGTATAGACGCTATACAAATAAACTATCATATCATATCGTTTCACAAAAGCAAATACCCCTCTATTCAACAATCCCGCCCACCCCCTTTCCTGACACCCTTGTGTGCACTACCACATCTCCATGAGTCATTCACTCAAAACCGACCCCATCTGCAATTTCTCTAGCGCCCATGCTTTGGTGCTACCAGACTCGCCCACCACTGCACCCACCCTCCACCACCTTGCGCGACCCGACTCATTGAAAATCCTTGCAGAAATGCCCGACTGCGAGAACAAACTGCGCCCGCTCCCTTATGCAGTGATATAACTCGCCCCTGCCTCTATCATGCTACCATGCCTGCCTCGCAGTACCCCACACAGGACAGCAAACGTGATTTATGGTTCCCCAGCATTCTCTTGTTAGCCTGCCCTCCACCTGTGACTGCAACCCTATGGAACGCCTAATGCCCAGCACACCAGAATGCCACATTACTCAGCCCTACCTTAATCCTGCTGCCTTGCCTCCTTTGCAGTATCCAAAGTACAACCAGCTGCCAAGTGGGAATACTAACGTGACTCCTGGCCCCCGGCACACTCTTGCCAGCTTGCCCTCCACTGATAAATGTTGTCCCACTGCGCGCCACGTGCACTGTACCAAATAATTTCTTGCAGGCCAATCACCCATCCACGCCACCAGCTGCCAGACCTTTAGTCTGACCCTACCACAGCTAGACATCAGCACCACATGCTCATTGTATGCGCATAGCAATGTGAATAACATAACACGTCCACCCAGCAATTTAGACCCTAGCAGCTTGCCTGACCCTGTACTGTATCTCCAAATCACACCACAGTTAGCACTACAGACCTACTGCATCTTAGCATTTATGACACCAACCAGCCTTCCTCTCCAGCTACCCCTCTGTACTGCACACCAAAAGGATCCCCTAACCAGATCTACCTCTAGTTTGACCTAAATCTCTCTACCCAAATGCCTCCTTTCCCAGTCAGATGTGCCCTTGTCAATGCTAGATCTGTCCAAGCCCACCCATTGGACATCCAAGACCTTATCTCTAACAACAAGTTAGCCATCTCAGAAACCTGGCTTCACAACGCTTCCGGACCAGCTCCCTCTATTGCTTTTCCTCCCGGTTCTACCATCCACCGTAGCAACTGACTGACTCATCTCATCTCTAGAGGAGGAGGTGCAGCTCTGATTGCCAAAGATCATTTCCCAGTCAGACACGCTAACACAACCCACATACCAAATTGTGACACTCTCTCCATCAAGCTACCAAGCTACCTTTATCCCATACTTCATCCTCCTTGTCTTGATGCACCTAGAAACACTTGTGTTGAGGCACGTTATAAATTCCACATCATATCATATCACATTATTTAATGTCCACCAGGCCCTCTTCTTTCCTTCTTTCCAGCATATTCTTAGTTAGAGCATCAAACCCACCTCATAAACTATCCTACTGGAAGACCTTAACCTAGGGCGCAATGACAAGGACGACACCAAGGCTGCACCTGGAACAAGCTCCCTCAACACTCTAGGTTTTATCCAACATATAACGATACCTACCCATGCCAAAGGCCATACCCTAGACTGGATAGCAAATCCCAACTTTCAGGTCACTGTCCTATACAATGTGCCCTGTCCTTGGACAGATCACCATGCCTTATCATTCATCACCCTAACTGGCAGCCCGCCCACGCGTACCAGCGCACCCCTACCACCTACCATTGGCAGAAGCTCAAGAAAAACAACTAAAGCCAAAATTCTGCCCCTGCTAGGCAATCTACATTTGGCACCACCACTAAGTACTAACCCAGCCGCTCTAGCGGATTTATACTTTTATACAATTACCAACAGAGGATGATACTATCGCCACACTTGCACCACGTAAAACCAAACCTATCACCCACCAACAGTCATGGTTCACCCCACACCTCCACGTTCTCCGTGCCACAAAACGATAGGCGGAGGCCCTATGGAGAAGAGCACCCTCAGCCACCCATAAATCGCACTTTACCATTGCGGTCAAAGCGTACAAACAAGCCATACTATTAGCCAAAATCACGACCAACAACACCAGAATTGCTAATGCCAAATCTAACACTTGTGAGCTCTTTACTATCCTCGGAGAGCTGGAACATTCAAAACACAGTAAGCAGAATTGCATTAGGCGTTTTATACTTAGTTGTTGAACAATAGTTTTTATTATCCCCTTCCGCCCCCTTCTCAACTTCACTAAGGACGAGGCCTGGTATATCAACATACAGAATACCCACCTTGACAAAATGTCCACTCTTCACAAATGAATCTAGCTAAAAGAAGCCACCAATAGCACTAACACACAGCCCCCTCTCACCAACCAGGTGCCCTCCACCCTGCAGGACCTTGCGCCATTTTGCTTCAACCACTGAAGCCGACGTCACCTCCATTCTGAAAAGCCTGAAACCATAAAGATGCAAAGGGGATGCCTGCCCAGCCACAATCATCAAGGACTAACTCAGTTTATCACAACATTCATTAATGCTTCCTTCTCCTCATGCCTAGTCCCCACCAGCCTAGGAAGCTTGGGTTCTTCTTGGACCCCATAATTCCCACTAACTATTGGCCCAGCACTGCAGTGCCTTCCTCCTAAAGATCCTGGACCGAGCACCTTACCTTCAAATACAGCCATACCTAGAGGCTTATTACATCGTAGGAATCTGCCAGTCAGGTTTATGCCCAGGTCATGGCACCTAATCAGCCTTACTAGACCTAAAAAAACAGCTAGACGAGATCAAAGATGCAGGAAAACCTGTGCTTCTACTACTCCTAGATCTCTCAGCAGCATTTGATCTGGTAGATCACAAAATCCTTGCCAGCACCTTAACACAGCGGATAATTTTTTGACCAAAGCTACCAATTGAATCACCTTCTTCTGAGCTGAATGATCTATCAAAGTCTTTGCTGAAAATGCAAGTGCCGCACCCTCGCCAATTTCCTGCAGTCTTCCACAAGTCTCTTGCATCTCACTCACCCTCACACTCATTTTCATGAAACCCCTTTTTGACCCATTAGACAATGAATGCATCTCCTACCGAACTACAATGACAACACGCAAATCCTCCTCCCACTCTCAGGTGACTATTTAGATGACTCCTCTAAGCTACTGATAGTTCACCATAGCATCCGGGCATGGATGGCCTCCCACCTACTTTGTCTTAATATCTTTATTGCTCCTTCACCATTGACTACATCATGATCCCAGTCTCCCCAACAGTGAAGACTCTATCAGTTCCCCTTGATGATTCCCTCTCCCTAATTTGTCATGTCAATGCAGTTGCATCCTCCGCCAGCCATACCATCAAAATGATCAACGCTTGTAGGCCCTTCTTACCTATTGACAGTTGCCTCACTATCGCCCAAGCTGTCGCTCTAGACTTGACTTATTGCAATGCTCACCGCTTCTTCTCCTTCTGATTACTCTATCGTCTTCGCTTCATACTACACTCCTGCTTCTTCCCCATTCTCTCCATCTACTATAACTAAGTGCAGGTTTCCTTCCTCCAAACTCCCTCACTACCTCTCTAACCTACACTACTCTCTCTCTCTTCCTACGCTGAACTCACCTTTCCATCCATGAAGAAGCCTTCATTAACCTTAAAACTGCTCTTTACGCTCCCTTCTCCTCCCACTACCTTCTTATTACACGTACTCCTAATTCCTCACATCCTCGGCACAGGATTACACATCTCATCCGGACCCTGAAAACAACAATGAGGAAGAATGTTGCACTTGGCAAAGGTCAAGACACACCTCTTGTCTCCAAGTCTCTCACTGCTCTTCAAAACTACTCCACTACTCGTGAATATGCAAAACATGACTTCTACCTCTCTCCTATTTCATCTCAATCCTCCCAGCCTATGTGCCTCCGCAAATCTTTCAACTCAATTCTCTGACCTCCTAAATCCACCTCCATCTCCTTTACTCTTTCTGCAAATTATCTTACGCTCACAATAATCTTGTTTCCATCCTTCTAGCTCCTCCGCCTCCTCACTTTTCTCCACCACTCCTACCTTCCTCTCCCACTACCATGCCTTCCGTTGCCCCCACTGATCCTAATGAGATTCTTGCCCTACTCCTCAAAGCTATCCCTTTCAGTGCCCCCGCTGACCCACCGTCCCTTCACATTGTGAAGCACATAGCTCCCAGCGTTGATTCACATCTTGCTTCCCTCTTCAACTGCTCTGTTGACAATGCCACTTTTACCTCCTCCTATAAGGTAAGACCCTCGCCTGGTTTGCCTAACCTCCCCTCTCACCCCCTTTACTGTTGTAGTTCCCCAAGAGTCTGTCCTTGGTCCACTCTCCTTCAGCTCTTTGCACCCTGACCTCCTCTTACTGCTTCTCCTAACTCTTCACTGATGACACTCAGATCTAATTCTTGTTTCACTCATTATTTAAGAAGCAGTTGTCAAAAATGTCAAACTGTCGCTCTGCCATCAAATATTTGCTCATGCTCAACTCCTCTAAGACTGAATTTCTCTACTTCCGAGCCAAACAGGTTATCTATTCCTCTCACCCTCTGTGATGCTAGAAATGCATCGGAGGGACAGGGCCTCTGTAGCCTTGTACTTTACTGCTTTTTTGTTCTGTCATGTTTTCCGCGCAGGAGTTTATATGGGACTCCTGGCGGAGCATTCTCTCTTTTGGTTTGGTGAACAGACCCATGGAATACCCTTATGGCACCCATGGGTGGAGGTACAACTCTGTGCCCCTAGTGTATGTTTTTGGGCACCTGTGTGTTGCCCACAGAGCAGGGTATGGGCTGGTGGCAGCTCCATGCTGAATTTGACAGGTGCTCTGAGTATCCTCCATTTTGGGATACCCAGGCCCTGCCATTGGGATCAGTTGATTCCTGATAGGAAACAAGATGCCCCCGCGGCCTCTTGCTTTCTATTGCCTGTTACCTTGTTTTCCCAAAGTCCTGGGAAGCCCTGACTCTGTTCCTTCCCCCTGACTGGCTGTTGGGTGGAAGTACCATATATGGTGTTGTTGTGAAGTCCAGGCCAGACTGGTTGGAGCGTTCCCAGTGACTGTATGTTGTGGGTACACCCTGTGGGTGGGACCTGGGTGAATGGAGTGTGTGACGAATACGCATTCTGTGTTGTGGGTGTCTAGTATCTGGTGTTTCACACAATGACTGAGACAGCCCTGCCCGAAACTGGTATGAATGCAGTGTGGAGTGTTGAATGGCTGGGTACGTGTCCCAATACCCATAACTTGTTGTAAGTGTCTGGAGAGAAGTGAATGGCCTGAATGCATTATGCACCTGATTGGATGCCTGCCTGCATGAATGCCCTTCTGACAGATTGGTTGCCTGAGTGTGACCCAGCAGAATGAATGGGAGACCAACTAGTTTATTGGGGGGCCTCTCACTGCTAGAATTCGTGTTCAAAAGCTGTAGAGAAACTGGAGTTGAAACTGAAGCTTAACCTTGAAGCCCTGCTGGAAGATAAGTCTTGCTGTTGCTCTACTTCGTCAATCTGAAAGCTGCTGTCTCCAAGGACTGACCCAGAGAGGACCTGGTGAGGTACCCTCTTCCCGAGCTACAAGGGACCATTGTGCACCAGCTGATCTTTGCCAAAGCTCCCTGGTAGACAGACCTACGACAGGCTGCCGACCAGAGATGGGGACTGCCGCGGAATCCCAAAGAGAAGGGCTCGGACTGTTGTCGGCCCCTGTCGACAAATGCCGTTGATGACTGGAGCCGCTGTGCTCCCGTTTAACTAAGAGCTTCATTTGATCAACGGACGCTCCCATCTGCATCGCCGCCTGCTCTATCCCACTGGAGAAGGCCCGACCATCGACGCGCAGAGGAGCATCCGCCAGTGGGTTTCCCACCACCTAAAGACCACAGAAACGCTGACGACTCGACGCCCTTGCTGGGCCACAGGTCTTCATCATCTCTTTGCGGTCCAGAACTATCGTCACCGAGGTGCCCCGCACGCCTCTTCCTTGCAGGATGCCAACGCTCCATCGTCGACGAGCACGGCTAGGAAAGAAGCTGCGCTTCACCGCTGTAGTTCACCCTGTTCTCCGTTGGACGTTCAACGACTGTGACTTCTGCCTTAAAGGGAAGGCAATCAAGAAGGGCCGTCCATTCCCCAACGACGAACGCTACAATTCCAGGTACATTGGGGCTGTAGAACTATTGTAGAAGGAAAGAAGACTTGCAGACAGTATATGGACTGGGCTTGTGATACATCTTTGCTTTACAGGTTGCCCAGGTGGGGGGATCTCCACACAGAACTGTGTCTAGGTAGCGGGGCCAAACAAAGGGGAGTCTGGGAATCTCTCTACCAGCACGAACACAGCCCAATGACCTGTTCTTGGGTGAATAACCCCTGGGAGAGCCTCTACCAAGTCTTTAGCTCACTGCCCCTTTCACACAGAGGTAGCGGGGCCAGTATTCTGCCAATTGTTCCAACCAATCGCTTTCCTCCTATTTTCTATTGCTGGTTTCCTTGTTTTTGATCTGTTTGACATTTTGACAGTATAGTTGATGCACTTTAATGAGGTCTGAAAATACTTGTGGTACCACTATAGAACTGTATATATTTAACATTGTTGATTTTCGGAGCACAAAGTGAGTTATTGTGATAGTGTACATAACCTTGAATATTAAGTATATAAATACTGTGTTTTAACTAATACAATGTGTGGACATTCCTACTTAAGAACCAGCCTGAATCACCTCCTGAGAAGCTAGGCCTTGATTGCTCGACCACGATACCAATAATAGAGAATCTTGGCTGGGGTCCTCTGTGCCTCTCCTCTACCATATAGAGAGCAGGAGTACAGGCACCCACCTCCAGTCAGTCTAGAAAAAATAGACACCCCTCGAACGGAAGGCAATGTAGGATAATTGGTTGGCCGAAGACCAACCGCATCATTCTCAAAGTTAGGAATATATAGCCATTAGTCATTATATAGTTATTAGCTTAACTAGAGTGGGGCCATTTTAATGTGACCAAAATCACCATTTTGTTTTCTCTTCATTTTCTCTAACGCTGCCTCTTTGACTCATGTAAAACTGCTTTGCTGAGATATTATTCTGCTTCAATGGTTCAAGGTTGCTAAAAGACATGTTGAAACATAACGCCTAAGCCAGACAGAAATGCCCGGTTCCCTCCTTCACATATCCTTGGAGGCAAGGAGCAAGGCATTCTAATCAGAACGCAGATGCCAGCGAGTCTCCCTAAAAGAATAGCAATAATGGTTGAATTATGTTCTTCTTTGCGGCCCCCCCTCTTGAGCACTGTGAGGCCTGGAGAGCAAGCTGACCTCCAAAGCGTGAATAGAAACCAGGAGATAGCAAGGCCTGGGATGTGCCATTCCCGTACGCGCAGCTTGTCCATGAAAACAGAAGCGCTGTTTTCTTTTAAATAAAGAATGGTGTCTGAAAGTCCGAGATTGCAAACTGTTGCTAAATATAATGGTCTAATGTGTTATACTCGTCACCATGGTCAATCATCGCCTCCAATTCAAAGGGAATGAATTAGGGGCGGCATCGAATTTGTCTGATTGTAAGATGCTCATTTTGTATATATGTAACTGATGTACGATTCTCGCTCTCTTGCGTCCCCCGGGGTCTGTTAGACACACGTTGCGGGACGTGGGACCATTTGGCCAACTGCGACTATTTGCTTTGCAATAAACCCTAGATTTTGGGAATACAACCTTATGTCTGGCGTATCAGTTCGTGTGTGGTGATTGTGCCTTGTTTCGACATTCGAGGGTCCCTCAGGGGCCCCTTCACTACCTTCCTTATTCTGCTTCCACTTGTAACCATGGTGTCATCTTCGACTCATGACACAACTTCTCGCTCTTCAGCTCCAAATTGGCCTCTGCAGCCAGACTCAATCTCCTCACAATCAGGGACATCTGTCTTCTTCCCTTCAATACTGCTAAACCGCTCATCTTCTCCTTAGCCCTTTCTAGATCTGACTTTTGTGCCAGTCTCCCTATGGCCTTCCCAACCATGCTTTTTCACCTTGGACTAAGTCCTTAAATTTGCGATCCACACACTTTTCAACCTTTCTCTCTCTACCTCTACTTCCTCTGTGTTAGGGAGAATTCTATGGCTAATTTCCCTCACCTGGTGAGTCCCCCAGCAGCTTTGCTGGATTTCTGGAGTTTATTTTTCCACTTGGTATGAGTGTGAGCCCTTTTCCCACACTTACATGTGTTTTGCCATGTGTGTTTTTACTGTTTGTGTGATAGTGGGCTCTGGGGGAAACCACTCCATGAACCCCCCACTTTTTATGTGTGGTACACAGCACCTTCCCTGCAGTAACACAGGGTTATCTTTGAGACTTCCCCCTGACTCCTTTTCTGGGGCTGACGACTGTCCTCCAGAAAACAGGTAAAGTTGCCATTTACTTTACACAGTCACTTAAAACTACAGACCCAGTACACCCCATCTTACATGGGGTACTGGAAAGGGTTAATTCCCATCCCTTTTATTTATTTATTTATTTTTTAATTTATTTTAATTTTTGTAATGCGCCAACATGCCCGTGGGCCTCAGGGCGCACAAAGAACAAGAACAAGACAAAGACAAACAAGCATAAGAGGCAGAAGGAGAAGCGAGTCAGGAGATTATTCCAGGTTAAATAAGTGAGTCTTTACGGCACGTTTGAACGCTCTATAGCTCTGGATCTGCCGTATACCAGCTGGAAGTGTGTTCCATAAAAGGGGACCCTGAGCATCCAATGTAGTACCTCCAAATTTGGCTGTCCTAAATTTAGGATAATTGAGAGTGACCGCAGAAGAAGAGCAAAGGTTCCTCACGTTAGGTTTGATGCCTATACGGGATGACAGATAGGTTGGGCCGCTGAGACTGAGGCATTTATGGGTCGTAGTAAGCATCCTATGCGTTATGCGGTGTTTGACGGGTAGCCAGTGGAGTTTTTTCCTAAAAGTAGAGATGTGTGTGCAACGTGACTGATTGAAAATATTACGCACGGCATTGTTCTGTGCCACTTGTAAGGATTGGATGTTAGAGGCTGTGGTGCCTGCCAGGAGGCTGTTACAATAGGCCAATCTTGAATTTATCAATGCAGTGGACAATAGAGCACAGTTCTCTTCGATATGAATGGTCGAATATATCTAATTCTCTTGTTTATAGCACCACAACTAGATTTAATGCTAGAAATATGGGATTTCATGGAGAGTTCTTCATCAAGTACTACTCCTAAGGTTTTGACTTTCTTTTGAACTATGATGGTGTTATTGGCAATATGGAAAGAGGCGTAGTTAGGATCAAGTTTTGCCCGGATGTTTTTAGATGCCACAATAAGGAGTTCAGTCTTTTTATCATTAAGAGCAAGAGAATTACAAGCCATCCAATCTTGCATGGCCTTATATATTCGGTTAATGGTTTCCGAATCGCTGCTTTATGAGCCACTCAACTGAATAACAACCGGAGTGTCATCAGCGTAATTCGTATATTGCACTCCTAGTTTGTTCAAAAGATCGAGAAGGGGCCGGATGTAAAGGTTGAAGAGCAGCGGCGACAGACAGGAACCCTGAGGGACTCCACATGTCTGAGAGATAGGAGAAGATTGTTTATCACCCACGCAAACCCTTACAATTCTGGGACCCAGAAAGGAAGCGATCCATTTGGATGCAATTGCAGAGCAATTGGTGACCTCTCCGAGCCTTGACACTAGTAAGCTATGATCAACTAGGTCAAAGGCTGCGGAGAGGTCCAATAGCATGAGCAGAGCAGCTTGGTTTTTGTCAGCTATGCTAGCAAGTGTAGATTTGAGATCCAGCATAGCTGTCTCAGTTCCGTGACAAGCTCTATATACCGACTGACGGGTACCCAAGATGTCGTATTTTTCAACATGGGCCTGTAGCTGTAAGTAGGCTAGTTTGTCAAGTATCTTGAGAACATAGGGTACGTTAGTTATGGGTCTGTAATTGTCACTGTTGGCTGGTTTAAGGCCTTATTTTTTCAGTAGAGGAGTGATCCATGCTGACTTTAGCATGTCCGGCACCAGACCCTCATCAAAGGAGAGGTTAACCAGTTTGGTAATCCATGGGACCAGGGTCTCTAAGGACTCCTTAAGAATGCTGGTGGGGCCGTCATCTGCTGGACAAGATGTGGCTTTGAGGTCCTGAATGATTTTGAATACTTCATCTTCAGTATAGTGCGTGAAAGAGAATGGAGGGATAGTATTTTCACAGGTGTTGGGTGAAGTGGTATCAGTAGTGGATTGTGTAATGGCACGTTGCCAAGGGCTTTACTGATTTTTTCTTTATGAGAATCAATCTTAAGTAGAAAGGCATCATGAATGCCCTGACCCCACTTATCATCCTTGATAATATTGTTCGTCGGAGGAGGCTGATTTTGGAATTCGGCTAAGATTTTAAATAGCTCCCCGCTGTTAGATTTAGCATTCACTATTCTTTCGTTATAGTGTGTGGCCTTTGCTTCTGTAATGAGCTTTTTATAGTTGAGGATGGATTCTTTATATTTTGACAGGGTATTATCGTTGGGGTCTTTCCTCCAGGCTCTTTCAAGAGCTCTTTTTTCTTGTCTGGCTGTAAGAATGTCATTATTGAACCACATGTTCTTTGTGGTTTCAGTCTTTATTGTCTTCACCTTCAGAGGGGCAAGGTCGTTAACTGCTTCTTTGATGTTGGTTGACAGATGGTTAATCAATTTTGTGGGATCCACAAAGTATTCTAGGGATTGAAACTTAGTTGACAGTAGTTCAGTAAGTTTCGGGGCTGTTAGATTCTTTAGGTTGCGAGACATTTTTTTGAATACGTGGGTTCGTATTAAGTTTGGGAGGAGGAGGCGGTAGTGAAATCTTGGCTTGGATGAGAAAATGGTCCGACCAAATACACAGTGTGACCAAGATACCGGAAATGTTGGTATTTTGGGACAAAAGCCAGTCCAAGGTGTGTCCCTTGCTTTGCGTGGGATACTCCATCCACTGGGTGAGGCCAAAGGAGGTGATGGTATCCATAAGGTTGGTACCTGCTTTGTCCTGCTGGTCATTAGCCCAATAGTTGAAATCACCCATGACAATAACAGGGCCTTTGGTGGCACAGATCTGGGCTAGGAGATCACTAAACTGTTCTTCAAAAAGGGGTATTATTTTAGGGGGACGATAAATCATGAGTTTGTTTAGCGTAGTGTGTGGGGAAGTTTTTATTTTCACCCATAGACTCTCACAGCCTTCCGGAGAAATGTGGGGAATTTCATGACATTCAAGGCTTGATTTACACATCATTGCAACTCCACCACCTTTGCCCATCAAACGGTCTGCTCTGAAGAGAGTGTAGTTGGCAGGCAAGGAGAGTGTGGCCAGGGTGGGAAGGTCAGGGTTGAGCCAGGTTTCGGTTATACCAAAAAATCAGGCTTCAGATCATTGGTAAGGTCGGAGATTTCCACACCATGCTTGTATAGCGAGCGTGTGTTAAGAAGAGAGAGAGACAAAACTAGCAACGGTGCACTCTTGGGTCTATTCATGTTGGACTGGCTCGGTGTTTTCTTTAAACACATGAGTAAGCAGGAGCAGAAAGTATCTAAAACTTACTTTGTGGGAGAGACGATGTGCGAACCAGCTAGTCACTGGCCCTGTAAACGCAAGAATTGCCTGCAAGCCGGCGAGCTGCGGCGATGACCGGTGAAGACCGGCACGACCCAGAAGCGCCTGAACACAGGAAATATACCCAAAGGGTTCTGGGAAATGTAGTTCAGAGAAAACTACTTTCGGTTTTTGCAATCCTTAACATCACAAAACGAGAGTGCTTTGCTCTCTGCTATTCACACAACCATTCATGCAAGTAAGTGCCTGGATACTCGTATCTAGCAGTCAAAGAAATGCTTCAAAAGTGAAAGTTCAATGGGCTAAATGAAAGTACATCTTGCGATCGTGCACTGTGGGTCTACATGTGCAAAAACGAAAATGCTTTCCTAGAACAAACTGCAGAGCAGCAGTACCAGCAGTTTTTGTCTGTGCCTCTCTGAGCTTTGTTTTGCTCTTTTAACATTATGCTTGGCTGGTGGCAGTGGTATCTACCCTAACTTTTCTACCGCGATTATATTATATAAACGTGGTACTGTTCCAGGCTATCATAATAGCCCCGAACATAAACCCGCTTGACCAAATGCTCTTTCTTTTGGTTCTGGTCGGGTTTATCGCCATTTCTTTTTGTTAAAGTCCTTCTTGTGTTTTACTTTGCGTGGCAAACCAGGTTTGCCTTCTTTGTTCACCGTCTTTTGGCGGGCTTCTTCAAAGAAGCCCTCCTCTTGACGCCTGGGTGTCTAGGTGGGCTGAATGTGAGGGAGGGGTATAGTCACCCCCTGCACAGGGTATCCTTGGAAACCCAAGTCGCACATTGTCATGATTGGCTAAGGTGGTTGTCCGGGCCGGATAACCCCCCTGCTGGGTGATTGACAGCCAGGCTGTGTGAATGGGGGATTTTCGCATAAAAGTCAGGACTCTTGGGCTGGAAGTCAGAGTCACCACTGGAACTGCAAGGAACCGAAGAGAAGCAGAGAAGAAGATGGTTGCTGCAACTACCGAGTCCCGGTGGAGCCCTGCTGCAGTCCTAAGCTATCTACCCTTCGACGACAAGAGAAGATCCAGTCCGGAGTCTCCTTCCCTTGAGCTTGATGGGATTAACAGCTCATCTTCCACAGGCAGAGGATCCTCTTCTTGGTCGAAATCACTGCACACAGCTGTAGTGGTCCAGATTGCCATTTAAAGAGCCTCTCCTGTTTTAAAGGAGCACACCTGTTATTCACTGTTGCTTTTGCTGCTGCTGGCCTCATCCCTGGGTAGTGCAGATTGCTCCAGATGTCCTTCTTCTTGTCCCCATGACTGAAGTCACAGGAACCGTGAGTCTGCAGGAACTACCAGGAACAACTGTCGTGGCACCAGCTTCACTTGAATAAGGTACTGTTTCCGACCTCGAGGAACTAGGGTGAATCCCTTTTCTCATCACCAAAGGCTTGTCCTTATCTTCCGTCCCTCTTATAACTTTTGCTTCCTCTTGTGACAATATCCAAGTACTCCTGGCAATCTCGAATCATGAACTGTGCTAACCGTGTGATCCTCGACAACAGGAACCCTGTTCCACTTGACACTGGTGCAGGCCTATTGACTTTTATTCACTTGTAGGGAAGTGTCCTCTGATTCTATCTGCCTTGACAAAAGTATTGCTTGTGATTTTTATCCCCAACTCTCTTGTGTTGATTCATGTGCTAAGTGTGTTTTAACTCTGGTAACATTTCTTCCTGTGGATACGCGTATCTTTAGTAAGACCGAACTGTCATTACTGTCAAAAAGTGATTGCATTTGTCCCCCCGGTAACGTCTTTGTTTCACAACACCGGTCTGTCAAAACCAAAGGTACTTATCTTGAATTGTGCTGCACAAAGTGAATTGGTTAAAAGAAGTGAAGTGTTTTGCAAACAGATGGTCTAGAAATAAATGTACTTTTAACTTTTCGACCAGAAACCTCGAGTCAGTGTTTGCTTGAGTCACAGTAATTCTGGTCCCTTTGTGTAATCTCTGCTATTGCTCATATACTCTTGAGATAAGCCTGGCTGCTCCGCTACTGCTAACACTTTAACAGTGTAGTACAAGCTTGTATCAAAGGTGAAATTGTATTGCCACTTATAGTCTTAATGTTGTGTAGTGGTCCCTAAGGGCACTGCACAGGATTCTGCCTAACACTCTGCCCATCGCCAGATTGGCTCACTAGCTATGAAACAAAGGGCTAATTATAAACTTCTTCTTATCATCTTCAAACTACCCATTAACTCGCCCCACCCTACCTATCTTCTCATCCCACTACAATCTCTCCTACTCACGGTTACTATCATCTTTGGTTCACCTCCTTGCCACCACTCGAGTGCCCGGCACTCCTTCTAGTTTCTGCTCGCTCTCCCTCCTCGCTCCCCTACACTGGAATGCTCTTCCTCTCCCCCTCTGTACTATTCCAACTCTACCACTTTATAAATCCAACCTCGGAGCACTCCTCCTTTCTGAAGAAATTGTTTCCTACCACTGTACGCTACTGCATTACACTGTTTTCCTGTACCTGCACCCTTCAGGGATAGTTCTACAAAACTTTTCCGACATGCCTCCATCATTAATTCAGCACGTCCTCCACCATTCTGCTCCTATGTTATTCTGCCCTGTCCTCGTCCCTTGGTTATGTTTCCACCTTCCCTTGCAGCATCTGGTCTTCAAGTCACATTCTCTCACACCCTTGTAAAGGATGCATGTCCCCCGCATTTTATGAATGGTCCATTTTTTAAAGATTTTGTGCCACAAATGCATTTCCTTTCTTTGATTTTTATTAATGAAATAAATAAATCACACAGACTATATGTTACTATGTGCTTAATCACTGCTGCAGTTGTTCCAAAGCGCTGATCCTTGTCCCGTGTATTGTGCCCCCACCTGGTAAGTTAGCCCTAAGTCTGCTGATATGTTTATTATAGTACACATGATTTAATAAGCAGGGTCTTTCCACAAAAAGGGAATCATAGCCTGGCACTACCAGCAGGAAGCCATGGTTGCAGGAGTGGTCCCAAAAGTGGACCCTGGGTCCGACTGCCAGATGGCTAGTCTAAGGTGGAAAAAGTCTTCTTGGGATAGTACCAAAATGTCGCCTAAAAAAAAGCGACCAGTACTATTAGTCCAACTGCGACTCACATTACGCAGACTAAGGGGAGCAGGGATTGCGGGGGTGTCATGTGCGCCTCTTAGTCAGTGTGATGTGAGGCAGGGGTTGCAAGGGACAATAAAAGAAAAAAGTACAAAAATAAAAATAAGAAAAAAGGACCTGCGGGTGCCAGTTCAGACCCACGTTAGCGGGAGAGAACTGACGCCGCAGGAGCCGTCAAGGTAAGTGGGAAGGGGGGAGGAAAGAGGGGAATGCGGGGCACAGTGATCTATTTGATCACTGCGCGCTCCAGGATGGTAGTTGGCTTTTTGAAAGTAGACATTATGGGCGGCACAGTGATCACATAGATCCGTCTTCGTTGCACCGGCCCAAGTTACTAAGAGTAGAGTTCTGACCCCGAGCCTGCCTTGGTGTGTGAATGTACTCTGTGTCCTGTCTCTGACCATTAGAACGAACAGCTGATGCAATGCAACTATAGATACCTCTATTAAAGCCATTTCCCCGTGCCTTCATCAGTTTATCCGCTTTGGTATAGATTCTTTAGGCGAGGCGAAAGAGGACCACCTGTTTCCTATTCGCGAACCTCTGATAGGGTTCGGAATGCACTCTGTCCTCTGTGATGAGGTTCAACTTTTTTTAAACAATTTTATTATTCAATAATATCTCTAAAAGTTAATGTGTGAAGAATGATCTTTTTAATATTTGCTTAACATATTTGTTAACACCGGGGTTACCCGTGGCACAAACTAAGTATACACACTAAAAGGAGGATTCCACACATATCAGCTATTAGAGGTATTATCGTATGAAAATATCATCTACAAACTCGAAGAGTTGAATGGCACCACAGAACAAGGGATAGTGTGAACCCCCCAACATTTGATAGGTGTTCGCGGATCTTAAATTGAAAGGGCACAGTTTGAAGTCGCTTACCTTTATGGAAAGCCTAGCAGCTTAACCCCCTAAGTCTTGGCTGAGCACAGGGCCTGCAATCTCTCGTCTACCTCCCAGCCCTTTCATTTCTAGCCCCAGTTCCTATCGCTTTCGAGCGAAGGTGTAACCATGCACCCAGAAATGCAAAATCGATTTAGAAGAAAAATGATCGCCAAATGCATTTGAGGAGATGCTTCGGCAGAGTTTGCACTCATGCAAATACACGGTCATATTTAAAGGTGATTTTGCAGGTCGAGCAAATAGACACAGAAACACCCACAACACCTGCCAGGCAGGCATTTGCTGACATGGAAATGTCAAGGCTGTGTATTTGCATTCCCCTTGTAACCCCTTCTCACTGAGCATGTCTTCTCAGCTGGCCTGTTGGGCTGGTGGACCTTAGCTACGAAGCTTTAAAGGCATAGCCTGAGCACTGACCTCTGAATTCGCGAATCCTATGCACTAGAATCCTTCTGCCCTGCTGTCTCCATAGCCTCCCCTTTTCTGCTAACCAGCCCTATGCAGCCCTTAGTGACTCCTTCTCTCCTCATATGCTGCATAGTCACCTACTTTATGACTTTCAAGCCCCCCCTCCCATCTCAGGATGTCTGTACTCCAAAGGTTATAAGGCACTTCCCGGCTACACCTGCCATCTTCTAATCTAGAGCATTCTTTTCTAACTTAGTCATCATTTTATCAACCCTATTGCCCCCAGCGACATTGACAACACACATGTCACAATGGGTGGCCCTGGACCAAAGGAATGGCAAAGCTCTGAGAAGGCAAAGGACTTGAATCTAGGGTAATCCAGGGCCTGGTGCAGATCCCACGCCCGGGGTCCAGCCGTCGCTCACTCACTTTTCTGAAACTCTGTGGATTTCTTCGTGAACCCGGAAAGGACATGGTCCAAATGAGTCATTCCGCTGGGAATCCCCGACTGACTGCTCCGAAGGGAACAGGTGCGCCTGCAGACAGGTAGAAAAGATGGTATTCAGTTATCCATCATGAACAGTAGGACAGATGCAGATGGTGGCAGGGGGAAACATCAGCTCGCTGCAGGGGAGACTGGCCTCCAGGGAGGATAGCAACTTGGTTCCAGGGACTTTCAATGTCCACTTTATCAGAGCTAGACTACCCAATATGCTTCCACTTGATGCAAAATCTGAGACCAGCATTACTTGGAGACGGGTGACTCAGATAAGTGACTCAGGTATGGGAGAGCCTTAATATGGGCGGGTCGGTGGAATGTATATATGGCACAGTTATATGGACACGGGCTTGTCTCTTTTATAAAAGGTTTTCAGATGTATATAGCAAAGGAGTTACCACAGTAAAATAAACTACCTAAGGGCAATCCTACACACGTGCACATTTCTTATCAGAAGTTCATTTAATGTGTTGTGCAAAAATGAAAATAACAAATAAAAATTCAAAACAATACGTCAGACATCATCGGTGCCACCTGAAAAAGGAGCCAACATCTTACCCATGAATGGAGACATTACAGCATGTACAAATGAAAGGGGTTACAAAAAAGACAATCATTCTTAAGAGCATGGAAATAAAACAGCCGCATTACACAAGGAAAGTGGTGTAAAGAACATTGTAAATTAATAAATGAATTGGCCAAACGCCAACTAGTAAAAGGATAGTATGTAATCCATTGTGGGGAATTCCTCGACTCAAGCCACTCGCGTCTCTGCTGACTGGGTCACTGAGATTTTTTTAAAAAGGACAGCCTTCATCAGGAGGGATAAGAGCTGTAGGCAGCAAAGGAGTCGTAGCCTCGAGAATTAGCGAGGAAAATATCTGTTATGCAATTAAAGGCGTGCGTGTTCCATACTGATAATTTGCCTGTCCCAATTAATGGAGTGATTCATTTCATTTCTCTCTCCTCTTTGGACTCCCTGTCTCTCGCCTAACTCCCCTAAAATCCATCTACCACTCCTCTATTCGTACTCTATGTCTCCTCGGCCCTCGAGACTCCATTTCTTCCTCCCTCTCTCAACTCAACTGGCTTCCCTTCCTCTCACAACTGAAATTTCATTTCCTCTTCCTTGTCTACAAAACTCTCCATGACCTGCCCCCCACCTTTCTTCCCTCCTCTCTTTTTATTCACCCTCCCGCTCTCTCCGCTCTGCAGACCTCTACCTCCTCTCTGTACCACCAGCCCCATGTGCCTCTTCGCGCTTCTGCTCGTTCCAACTCTTGGCCCTCCAACACTGGAACTCCCTCCCCCTCCCCATCCGCTCCTCCCCCACGTACTCCTCCTTCCGTTCCTCCCTAAAAGCCCTTCTTCTTCACTCCCCCCGAATCCCCTTCCCTACCCCTCTCCCCTTCTAAATCTTCCCCTCCCCCTCCTTCCCCTACCTCAGGACCTCAAATTCGCCACTGATTAAGGTCACCAGACCACTTCCCCTTCCCTTCCCCTTCCCCTCCCCCTTCCTCCCACTCCCAGACCACAATACAAACTCTGGAACCCCCTTCACCTTCCCCCACTCTCCCCTCCTCCTTGTAAATTGTTCTACATGTTGATCTAATGACTTGACTCATGTTGTAATATGCTTCTCTTACTCTTGTACCTGTTGTTATATTGTAAAGCACTTCGGCTTAAAGCGCTATATAAATTCAATAAACAATCATAAACATGTAGGCACTCTCTGTTTTAGGTGAAAATCACTGTATGTAGATGTCCTGTCACTCGGTATGCTGTGCCCTGTATTCAGACCAGAATAGTCTCGGAGATAAATCCTGTGTGGAGGATCTGTGCTGGCTTTTGGTGCATGTAGTGTCTCTTAGTGCTCTGAGAGACCGCGCATGTAGCGTCTTGCAGTGTTCAGAGAGGCCGCGCTTGTGTGTCCCTCAGTGTTCTGAAAGGCCACGCATGTAATGTCTCTCAGTGTTCTGAGAGACCACACATGTAGCATCTCTCAGTGTTCTGAGAGGCCGCGTATGTCGCGTCTCTCAGAGAGGCCGCGCAGGGCAATAATAATGTGCTTCAGTGCAGTGTGGGACGCATCATCCTGGCTGTTTTGTGATTGATGAAGACAGAACACAGGGGGGGTCAACGGAGCTGCCCTACTTCCAGTTACTAACACGTCATAAGAACATGTTCTACTCTCCTCAGACAGTCAGAAAGTGCAGAACGCCATCTGTAACCACCAAAAGAGGTCTGAATTTGGGGTCTCTAACCGCTGATGAAGGATGCATTCCAAGCTTGCCTTTATGTTGTGTACACACTGGGCACACGGCAAAGGAGATGTGGATAAGGTGTGGCACTGGAAGCCCCGCATGAGGTCTGATGGAATTAGAACCCTTTACATTGGGGTCTGTTGTGTGCTAGGTGACCTGTGCGGTTGTAGAGACACTTGCTTTCAGCTCTGGTCCCCTAACTTGTGTGGCCGTCACCTACGACACAATAGAGACCCCTGGTGAAGGTCCACCATTTAGTTATACTCAATTCTTCTGCGATCACCTGATGATTGCACTATTTATTTAGCTGTGATGGTAATGAATTCTAGTATCCTTCAAGAAAAAGGCCTGCCTATCATCAGTATTTATATACAAAGGTACCCAAACTTGTTTTCAGCAACTGTTGGGGACAAAGAGACTAAAAAGAATAGGAACAAGTGACAATGTGAGACTGGAGGTAGGGAGATTGTTTGCGGTGTCAGTCATATGCCTCGTTGGGGTGCGCACTTTATCCCTGCACAGAACGGAGTCGTAAATCTCTCGTGCGACTTACAGCTGTAGAGCCAATAGAAATTGGGGTGTATGGAAACAAACAATGCAGGACCAAGTACCTTTGCTCTATGTTTTTGGGTGTTTCTTTTCTTATAGGACATTACCTTTGTACGGTCAGTGGAAACTGCACTAAAAATACTGCATTGAGTAGGCTGGTGATCACATAACCAGGCCCGGTCACTTAGCTGCTCTAATCACCAGCATTTTTTCGCCTTTCAGGCAGCTACTCAGGACTCCAGGCCAGGTCGAGGCAGAAAGCATTTCGTAGATTGTTCACGTGACCAGGCCATTCCACTCAGCTGCTACACCCACCACCAGATTTCGCAACTTCCAGGCAGCTCGTCAAGCACTCTAGCCCAGCTCCAGGCAGACAGTATTCAGTAGGCTGCTGGTCAGGTTAGCAGGCCCTGCCACTCCGCTGCTCCACCCACCTCCAGTTTTCAAACCTTCCAAGCATCTGCTTAAGGGCTCTAGGGCAGCTCCACTCAGGCATCCTTGAGTAGGCTGCTGGTCACGTGACCAGACCCTCCCTCTCAGCTGTTCTGCCAACCACCAATGTTCACACCCTCCAAGCAGCTACTTAAGGATTCTAGGCCAACTCCAGGCAGACAGCGTTGAGTAGGCTTCTGGTCACCAGACTACACCTGGCCACTGAGCTGCTCCGCCCACCAACAGTTTTTATGCTTTTCAGGCAGCTGCTTAAGGACTCTAGGCTAGCTCCATACAGAATTGAGTAGGCTGCTGGCCACCTGACCAGGCCCTACCACTCAGCTGCTCTGCCAACCACCTACTTCACCAGGCCTCCTTAGGTGTCCTCATTGCTGGCGCCCTCAGCAAAGGACGTACAAAGACAAGGACATCACCTATTTGTGCTTTTTTGAGCCTCATTGGGCATCCTTATCACTGGCGTCCTCAGCAAAGCAAAGGATGGACGAAGACAAGGACCCTCCTGGTTTGTGCCTTATTGGGGCCAGACCTTGCTATCCTGCCTTTTACCTGAAAAGTAGTCACTACTACTGCTACTTGTCAAAAGAAATCACCATGTGCCTCCTCCCTCTACTGCTTATCACACCCTCACAAAGGTTTGAATGGCCAGGCGCCCTGGGCAGCCACAGCAAACTACCCTTGCAAACTTCATCAATATCGCCCTTTGCCCCATCTAACACCCAGGGACCACGCACACACACCCTCTCATGATCAATGCTCGCTCAGCAGTCACTCACACTGCAGAGATTGTCTACCTCATCTCGTACAACAACCTTGACATCCTGTTCAACATTGAAACATGCTCTATCCCTTTCTCCCCCTATGTTGTTGACATCCTACTACTGCACGGCTACTGAATCCAACATGCCGACAGGCCAGGAAGGGCAGGGGCGATGTGACAATCATCGACAGGAGTGATTTTCCACACTCCATCATCCCCTCTCTCAGAAACAAGCTCATTCAAGTCAATCACCTGCTGGTTCCCTTTATCTCACAAGGAATCCACCACCTTCAGCCTTATCTACAGGCCACCTCACAGGAGTGTCTCTTTCATTGTCGACATCTCCAACTTACTACCCCCTCTGCCAAATTAGCACACTCTTATAATATCTTTCTCAGAAATGTTAACGCCCCCATGTCTCAAGCCGACCGCCATACTCAAACCACACTTTTCCCTCTAATCTCTCAGCGCCATCTATAGGATTCTTATTACATAGTCCAAAATTGCTTACTACTCCACCACCATCATGGCAGCCTCCAACAGGAGCAAATCTCTCTTTGAAGTAGTAAAGCATTGTACCAAACGTTCACCAACCCCGTGGTACCAGCAACTCAGAAAAAATGCAAAGGAATCAATATTTTTTATCATCAAATTAACCTTCCACAGCATTAGAGCGCCCTGCACTCCAACAGTTACACTGACCCTCTGAGCCAAATGTTCTCCTCTCTTCCCTAGACCTCCTAAAAATAATTGCCTCCCTCAAACCTACTTCCTACTCTGAGGATATCATCCTGGCCTCCATCATTAATCAACTGATGGGCCGGTGCTCAGTGCGCTCCTCAGCATCATTAATGCCTCCCTCATAGAAGGGACATTCCCGGACACTCTCTAGACTGGTCTAATATGGTCTCTTTTAAAAAAAACAACCCTAGACCCAGAACACCTGCCAACTACCAGCCCATTACCAACTCCCTGTTTATTGCCAATATCATTGGAAAAGTAGTCGCTACACAACTACTCTCCAGAATCAAACAACTTCACCTATCAAATGACCATCAGTCAGGGTTCTGCCCCAAGTGTAGCATTGAGACAAATTCCATGCAGTTGGTGGATGTTGCCCTGCAAATCATTGATAAGGGCAACTCACGACTCATCATCCGCCTTGACCTTTTAACTTCATTCAACACTGTTGATCACTGTATCCTCCTCTACCTCCTTGCCCACTTGATGGGGCACTCTGGCGCTGCCCTTAATTGGTTTACCTCCTACCGCTCAGGCAGACACCAGGACATGCAGATGAACACATTGCATTCTAAGCAAATACCAGTCTCCTATGGTGTACCCAAGGCTCCATCTGCTCACCAATCCTTTTGAACCTTTACATGGAACCTCCAAGCACAATCGTCAAAGATCCCGATATAACCATCCACCAGTACTCTGGGATACTCAGTTGTACATGACAGTAAAAAGCCCACATGACGTCAGTCTTCTCTGCGATTACCTAGACATCATCCAGTCCTGGATGTCGATTGTTTACCTCAAAATTAATCCATCCAAAACTGAATTCGCCCTCATTGGGACTCCTGAAAAACAACAATTCATCCAACAATGGCTCAGTGACATGTGCCTCGAGAAATTGGATTCACAACGCTTGGATTCAGCAAAATCCTTAGACTTCACCATTGACAGCAGCTTATCCTTCCAGAAACACATAACTAAGAAGGCCCAAATGGCTTTGATCCAAATCTTCACCCTTCACAAAATCAAACCGTTCATCCTGCCACAGGTCTTCTGGACAGTAGTGCAGGCACTTGTTGTCCTGCACATCGATTGAGGGGGAAATGCCCTCCTGTCAGGGCTCCCAGCTGCTCACTTGGCTCCCCTAAAATCAGTCCACCACGCTGCAGCACGTCTTATTATGGAAATTTGACTGAATCACCCCTCTCCTACGCAAACCTCATTAGCTCCTTTTGCAGTCCAGGGTACTGTTAAAGACTGCTTGTATCATCTACAAAGCAGTAATGAATAGCAGACCAGCATACCTGACAGCTTAGCTCCACATATCTGGTGGAGCATGCTCCTCGTACAACAACTCGACAACCGGCTTGGAATTGTCCGCATAGAGGGGACCTGAAAATAATCCTTCTCTTGTCATGCGCGCACCCTCTGCAACTCGATCCTGGTATAGGCTCAGAATGATCCCACAATTCTCCATTTTCATAAAGCTCTCTAAACATTGGCTTTTTCAACAACACTTGACCAAGAGCGAATCAATGGATTCACACACCGAAGCACAGACCTGCACTCGCATTACTGCGCTACTGTTAAAAGATGCCAGCCCAAACGCTGGCTGCACACATTCTGGACAGAGCTCCGCTGATCGCGAATTAGGCCCGCACTATAAAGAATACCATGAAATAAAGTATTAAAAGAAAAGAAAAATGCATTTGAAAACATGTGGGTTCCCCTCCAATGATCTACTTTCATAATTGGGTCAGGCATTTTGCCGAGGCCAAATCATGGGTGAACTATTAGCAGTACATGGATCTGAGGAGCAAGAACAGTGGGGATGTGAGCAGTGAAGAGCCGGAGGATGTAATGCAATTCTGTTCTTTAAGATCGAAGTAAAGCAGAGAAGATGTCAGATTCCTGTGGCATCTAATTCTAAGGCCGGTGTGCTGGATACCCTTAATTAACTTGTGTCATAATTGATTGCAAAATTGCAGTTAGAGTTGTTCCAGATATCGCTGATTGTGGAAATGGGTGCTATCTGTTTTTCTGTGCACGGGGATGATCAGTCTATATATAAAACCTTACAAAAGGACTATAGAAAAAATGGAAGGCCTTCTATTATACCAGCTAGCTTACACTGCATTGCATGGTGTACATAGAGAGAGCTAAAAAGCCCATTCCAAATTCCAGGACTACACAGATCATCATGTAAAGGCTATACCAATCAGACTGGGCATATCTCACCTGAAATTATTTACGCTCCAATTATTGGTGGAAAAGGTGAAAAAGTGGCAATGAGGGTTCTCTGTGCAGGCCAGCTGGCATTTAACCACATCAGATGCTTGAAACTCAGTGATGAGTGTGCCTTCTAAATTCATGTCAGGAATGAGGACTCCTGCGCACCCCTGGTGACCTGAAACAAAATAGAAGTAAACTCAGTAGGATCTTGAGTCAGGCCACTAGCTAGGAATCAAGCCAATGCGCCAGTATCCATATGAACACACACGCCATACACCTGTTCCTAAAGGCTGGAACATTCAGCTAGGTCCCAAACTCAAGGCCAGGGTCTCATTTATCTCTGGCAAGTGAAGCAGACCGTTTCTATCGTTAATAGGAGCACATTCAGCTAGGTCTCCAACTCAAGGCCAGGTTCTCATTTATCTCTGGCAAGTGAAGCAGCCAGTTCCTATAGTTAGTAGGATGCTCTCTTTTTAGTAGCTGGTCAGAGCACAAGGTTGAACTTCAGAAACGTCAAAACCACAATGTTACAGGTACTACAAATCAATGGAGTTTCAATGAATACAAATGTAAATGTGCACAAACTCTAAAAGAAATAAGAAGTACCTGAGAAAGGGATAAGGGCTACCAATTAGGGTCAGGCGAAATATGAATGAAAGGTACAAGAAACTTTAGTCAAAACAGCACCTCATTAAAAATGTGTAAGGACTCCCTGCGCTCTGGGCTGCCTCATAAACATTTGAATGGATCCCTTTTAGATCTGAGCTGAAGGTCTGGATCCAGTCGAAATAGTTAAGTAACATGCTTGAAAATGATGCGACTGCCGTGTGTTGTGAAGGCTGCGTGACCAGACAATCTTTAAAACTGCCATGGGTCCCCCAGCCCCAGTGCCAAGGCCTTTTTCGGTGATTTCGGTATGGCGCCATTCAGTGCCTTCTAACGTTTTCTCTTTCATTAACCCCTTAGATGCCAAAGGCGAAGTATCTCATCCTTGGCAACAATCCCAAGGACGAGATACCTCACCGCTGGCACTTAAGGGGTTAAGCATTGGCCAAAGTGTTTCAAAAAACAATCTGATTGCAGTGCCGCTCATGTCAATATTTTCAGCTCCATGGCACTGCAGAGTCACTGCAGGGTTAGAGTTGACCCAAGGACCGCTTCATTTTTTCTCTACAGCTGCATTCATGAGGCAGGCAATTGTGCAATCAAGCCTTACGAAGGTTGATGAATGTCTGAGAAGGCCTACAGCAAGACAAAATCAGCATTCACGGAAAGACTTCGCAGCTTCATTCCTCTGACCACAGGGTCATCTGTAGGCTCTTTGCTCTCCATATACATGCCCCACCAGTAAGGAATGTCTTCACTTCAGAACCATCAGAGAGTTTAACAAGGTGGCGGCCCATTATCTCCCCACTATTATTGTCCTTGAGTCCAATGGTGGTGTCTGATGAGCTTTAGGAATGGTCGAAGCCAGGGGTCTGCATCTGCAGTTTGCAACATGCATTGGGCCTATGATTCCCATGATCCCTCAGCATTGACTATGCTGGCTAAAGTTGGTGGTAGTCGTAGTACAACCCATCTGGAGAGCCAAAGGTTGGAGACCCCCTGGTCTAAACCATTAAAGAAATAAGAAAAACTCCCCAACCATCTTCCAATAACACCCTGGAAGCTCTTCTTCTCCCCTCCAGTCTTGATGTAACTTCTTTCTTTCCCAAAAGCTGCAACTGTCACAACCATAGCATTGATGCCCACACCAGCCCCCACTGCATATGTCCTTCATGGGCTAAATATGCATCCGTTGTGATCTGCTTTGTATTGCTGTCCAGTGTAGTGTTCCTGATCGCAAGCTACAGATGCATTGAGTCTTTTGGGCATTAATCTCCCTATCATGAGGATTCTTTGCGCACTAGCGGCTGCGCCCCGGACAACACACCAACAAACATTTAGGTGATAATATCACAGCAGCCGGCTGTTTCGTCTGAATTAATAGGCCTGAGCGAAGCAGAGGCATTTATCGAGGGTTGCCGGTGCTATTACCCCGTCGTTAGAGTTTGCCACAGGGGCATTATCACCATTATCTCCTGTGGTCAGGGGTGCATGGCAAAAATACTAGGTGTGGCACAAATACTATGTACACCTAGTGGCTTAAATTGAGGTGGTATGGCTTACTGAAACACCTGCATCCAAGTATTTAATCTACTTTCACTAAAAGACAGCTGCATACAAGAGTGTTTCAGCAAGTAAAACTGCCGGTTAGCAGAGAAGCGAGAGAGGGAGGCATGACACCACGCTGCATTGTGATTGGCTGCCACTTATGGTGAAGCAGCTGCTAATGGAAGCTAGGAATAGGCAACTCATGAACGTCAGTGAAGTCTAAGATCAGGTGATGAAGTAGCATCAGTACGGTGGGACCGTTATCCACCCACTGCCCCACACTTACAGCCATCACCAGTGCAGCAGTCCCGCTGGCTGAATCCAGACTCGACGCCCAACTGGAGGTGTATGGCAGAAGGAGATACGATGGTGAAATTGAACTTCAGGAAACACTGCGGGCTGGAAGTAAGAGATAAAGAGAACATGGCGTCAAACTTCTCATTTAACGGAGCCCGCCGGTGTGTCTGACCCGGTCACCTGTCGACATAAAGATACCCATTAGTGCTACCTCTTTGCTGGTGCTAATGTGAACATGTGATGAGGTTCAATTCTTTGGACACGTGCACCTTCAATGAGAAGCAGAATCATATGTTACATGAATACATTCATGAGTGTAAAATGACTCATCATGCCAATTGGGACCATCGTAATCCTCCCACCCATCCAGTCCCAGGTCTGGGATGTTATCCATATAGTAGTGCCACAGCAGCCATGCGAAGAATAGCAACATTGAGTTCAGACGTCTGCGATCAAAGACTTGGGGCCTCATTACACGGACGGCGGTAAGGGTTAACGGTCACCGTTAATGGCAACGGTGACCGTTAACCCTTACCGCCGTACTACGAGGTCCCTTAGTGGGTTGGTGCTCTAACGCCTGCTTTTTGCAGGCGTTAAAAACCAACCCGCTAAGGGACCTCGGAGCTAATTACGGCACCGCAAAATTGCGGTGCCGTAATTAGTGCCTTCCCCATTTCCATAGAGCCCTATGGGGCAGAAATGGGAATGGGGAAGGGCAATGGCGGAAGGGGGATTTACCGCCCCACAGACCTTGGGATGGGGCGGTAAAACCCCTTACCGCCAAGGCGGGACCGGTAATTTACCGGCATGGTCCAGGGTGCTAATAGCACCCTGGATCACCGCCTTCCGTGTAATGAGGCCCTTGCTCTCTCAAATGTTCCTCTGCCATTTTTAAGACCTGCATTAGAGAGTGCAAGGAGGCGTGGGCAAATGGGTTTGAATCATATGTCTGTATTGTATGATGGATTAAGCATTCTGGGGTCACCACCATGGTAAACAATGTTGAATCATTGTTTCATCCTACTCCATTCGTCCCGGATCAAGGCCCGAGTTACAGTGAAGGCCTAGGCAGTTCATCCAGTGATAGTTTAGCTGAAAATATTCTTCAATATGACCTGAACAAACTAAGCATCAGCCCGGGAACTTGTATGCAAGGCGTAATGCTTGGAAAAGGATGCTGAGATGGAGATGCAGCTGCCTTACTGTTGCCCTTACTGCCTATAGCTCCTCTAAGCTGTATGTTCACGGAGACGAACACCACCTTCTCAAGCATTCATAGGCACAAGCCACAGCATTCTCCTGCCATTGACTCCCTCTGCTAAGGAAGCTATAGTTAAGCTAGTCTCAATATTGTAGTCCAGCTCTGTTTAGGTTATAACCATCGTGCAAGGATGACCGTATAAACCTTTCAGTTCATCACACCCATTGACACAGACACCTCCTCAATATAACAAGAACACGCCTGCACCTCACCCACCACACTGGACTGTTGAGCAAGCCTGATCCTCAGGCCTCCTCTCCAAACCAATGTGTTCCAAAGCAAGCTTCTCATCTCTTCCACACACTTCATCTTCAACCCACCCAGATCCTCCCCCACCTCAACCCAAGCCACACTCACAATGCTGGAAGGCTTTGAATGCAAAACTATCTCCCTCATAAGGTTCCTACTCCTAGACTTCAAATCTATCCTTGGTCCTGCTTCCATTACCTTACTGAATGCATCCATCCATAGGCATGCTCTCGGACCCTACACTCCTCGTCTCTCAACAAGCTGCCCCTATATCTACTCTGCTATGTCCACTTCCTCACCTTCTCAGTACTTGCCTCACTATGCATGCTCTCGGACCCTACACTCCTCGTCTCTCAACAAGCTGCCCCTGTATCCACTCTGCTATGTCCACTTCCTCACCTTCTCAGTACTTGCTTCACTACGCATGCTCTCGGACCCTGCACACCTCGCCTCTCAACAAGCTGCCCCTGTATCCACTCTGCTATGTCCACTTCCTCACCTTCTCAGTACTTGCTTCACTACGCATGCTCTCGGACCCTGCGCTCCTCGCCTCTCAACAAGCTGCCCCTGTATCCACTCTGCTATGTCCACTTCCTCACCTTCTCAGTATTTGCCTCACTTCCCTGCAATGCAGACCCCTGGGTATGGATATCAAGGCCACTCCATCTGGGTTATTGAGGCTCCACCTGCTAGCAAGATAAGGAGCGTCCCAAACTGCCCCGCAATCCCTTGTTATGGTGATCGTTGCATAGTCAGACTTACTTGCCCCAATCACATTATTTTTCCAGTCTAATGTGGCCCCATTTAAACCCATTATTTTCACTGCCAATATAAACTGATTCTCTCATAGCCATATTCACTTCCCTGTTGCACAGCCCATCCCTCACTTGCTGGAAAGCCAAACATATCCTGCTACTGGTTTCTTTCCATTGTATAAGCATATTTAATTTACATCTATGTCTGCTTACCCGCTGTACAGTCAGAAGCTCCTGGTACCAATTTCCAAATCAGATTGGCATAGCTAAATTCGTGTTATTAATCACATATCAATTGTTGCATGGAGTAACTTACTTGATTACCTCATCAAATCTTATCTGAGACTAATTGTTGCATAGCCATATTGTCTTTTTCTTAATTCAGATCACTTATTGCATAGCCACACTTACTTTGCTGCTGACTTATTGACATTGCTGCATAGTCCAATTTACTCTAATGCTGGTATAAATGTAGTGCCCTGCGTAACCTGATCCACCGGCCCACACCACATACAGAGGTATTTCACCAGTGAGTTTTATTAGTAGATCTATAGCCATACCTTTTCATGCTGCTGACTCACTGATTGCTTATATAAATGAATTAATTGCTACATGGCTGATATATCTCCATGCATCATAACTGCACTTTCTGTTGCTAAACTCAAATCACTTCTTCTATAGAGTTTGCTTAGACTGTTTACTGCATAGCTAGAATTAGATGCACCTGACTTAAATAAACGTTTGTGTAGCCTTGGTTTAGGTGATGACCAGTTAAACAAATTCTTGCCTAGCCAATTCCGCTCTGTTCCTGAACCAAATCATATATCGCAGTGGTTGAAAAGACCCAAATCTACACCTTCTCAGCCAAATCAACAGCTGCATTAGCAAACTCAATCCTTTCTGTAGCCTGATTCGTGTAACCATTGCATAGCCAGATTCGTACCTTTGCTGCTGATTCATGTAACCATTACATAGCCAGATTCGTCCTTTGCTGCTGATTCATGTAACCATTACATAGCCAGATTAGTCCTTTACTGCTGATTCGTGTAACCATTGCATAGCCAGATTCGTCCTTTGCTGCTGATACGTGTAACCATTGCATAGCCAGATTCGTCCTTTGCTGCTGATTCGTGTAACCATTGCATAGCCAGATTCGTCCTTTGCTGCTGATACGTGTAACCATTGCATAGCCAGATTCGTCCTTTGCTGCTGATTCGTGTAACCATTGCATAGTCAGATTCGTCCTTTGCTGCTGATTCGTGTAACCATTGCATAGCCAGATTCGTCCTTTGCTGCTGATTCGTGTAACCATTGCATAGTCAGATTCGTACCTTTGCTGCTGATTCATGTAACCATTGCATAGCCAGATTAGTCCTTTGCTGCATTGACTCAGCAACTGTAACTACAAAACTATCTCCACTGCAATCCAGTCCAGGGTTTGTGTAATCCGAGTCCTCTCAAAGGCAAACTGATCTATTGCTGAAGTAAATCCCCGGCCTAGCCAGATCTACACATTGTCCTGTCCAGATCCAATGTTTCATAGCCGGGCTCAGCTGTTGTCTAACTCTATGCAATTCAGGCTCACTTATACTATCAACTAGTTACGATTGCTACACAGCCATCTCCCTTTCAGATAGCCAGATTCACTTACTACTGAATCTGATAATTGGTTTCACAGCCAGGAGTATCCATTGCTAATTGTGATCTTTGAACCTACTGCCAGATTCCTTCGGCATGGGCAAAACACAGGAACGTGGTTACACAACCACATCACCTCTCCTTTCAACTTGCTCTACCACTGCAAACCAAACGCTTTACACAGCCACATCTCCTTCTAACCTATTGTCTCATAGGATGTATGTACTGTCTCAACCTGATCAGCTATTTCACTTCCAGGACAATTTAGAATACTTGGAGATGGTGTGCCTACTTAATCAGAACAACTATTGCATAGCCTGACTCGGCAATTGTGTGGTGTGCTTTACCACTGCACAGGCCGACCTACTTGTCCTCTCAATCGAAGTAATTTCTTCTAAGTCAGGCTTCGTACATTACCAGCCGTGTCTATTTCTGAAACCCATCACTTGTTGCAGCCAGTGGATTTGACATCCCAGTTAGATATTTTATTTTGTGCATAGCAAGATTCACCGGCAATCCCTGATTTACCTTCTGCTTAAGCAGGGGTGTTGCTAGGTCTGGAAAAGACCCGGGGCTATGCTAATGTCGGAACTGTTTGGACTCGGGGCTAGCTAGCCTTTTGGTTGTAGCTCTTGAGATTCTATCCGGGGCTACAACCAAAAGACCAGGGACTATAGCCCCTTTAGCCCCCCCTAGCAACCCCTCTGTGCTTAAGCAAATCAATTACTGAATTACTGCAGAATTGTCACATAACTTGACTCCTTTGATCCTCCAGCCTATCGTCTACCAACTAAAATATTGTGCAAAGGTTAGTGTGACATATTACTCAGGGAATCTCAAAACCGTTCACACCTTACAGACCTGGTGCCCCGCCAACCATTACCAAGTGCATGACAAGACGCCATCATGCCTAGAACATGGAAAGATTGCAGGATTAGGGCAGAAGAAAGAAGCAGATAAGTGAAGGAGCCCGCTTGCACAACCTCCACAAACAAATGAGTGAGGGATATTGGAGGCAGCCATATTCATACCCACCTAAAATCCCTGTCAACCTTTATCACCAGATACCTCCTCAAACAAATGCCTGCTTCTGCATCGAAGAACCGTCTCACCAGTTACGCCAATAACTGAGAGCATGGGTAATAGACACTGCATCAACCCCCAAGCAAACGTACCTTTTACACCACCGACCGAGGCATCCTCCAGAAGGATATCACCCCAGGAGTCAACTTTGAGTCTTCCTCTCATCAGGAAACAGCAAGCCACTGACAACCCCCAGTGGCACCAAGACAATCAAACAGATGCACTAAAAGCTGACTCCCCTTGCTTGAGAACGAGAGTAATAACTAAGAGCGCTCAGATAACCCTGACATGAATAATGAGCAAATCGGCCACCTGCCAGCCAATGCTGAAGAGACATTTAGGAATGATCAGCAGTAGGCGTCTCCACACCACTGCCTGTTTCACTGCGAAACACTGCTCCGACATCCGCTTCTATGAGAGGAGAAATCAGACATACTCAACATCACACAGACATGGCTCTCAGCTGATCACTCACCAATCAAAAAATAAACATCGCGCGGGGCTACAAAATGAAGTTTTCCAACAGGTCAGCCAGGAATGGTAGAGGAATTCTCCTTGCTATAGACGTTCCGTCCAACTTATAACTCCAAGATTTAATAATGTCCTAGTCTGCATATCTCTGTTTTTAATTAGACAAAGCCGTCACACAATAAGAAAGACAGGAAACAGGACTTTTCTTGCTACCGGCCTGCCTACAGGAACACCATCCCAGTGGCAATCCAGACCGTGCCACTGCTTTTGCTCAAGGCGTTACCCAAGACCTCACTCTCCGTAGATGATCTAGGTGCCACCTATGCTCCTTTCATTCCCTCTTCGCATCCCATCCCAAGTCCTGGACATCCTGTGCCACGTGTTGTATATACCTTACCTTCTATGTTACCCCCAGCAACATGTACACCACTCTGTTGTTGCCTAGCCTGTGTTTGCTATATAAAATACAAATACAACCTTTTTGAACTAACACACATCAACACTAAACTTCCACAATATAGGAATGGAAAACGAGAAGTAAGGCATGGGACAGACAACTAGTTGGCTTTGCAGAGCCAACAATGTAGTTGTTGCAGGTGAAACAGGGCTGCAGTTCTCACTGAATCAGCAGCACACTGCTCTAAATAGTTGAGAAGGTTATGACGGCTGCTGGGTGTCCGATGGGCCTGCCCCTTTGTCCGCTTCTCATAAATATGACCCTTATTTTTTTAAATTAAATTCTAACCCTTTTAATCTGTTTCAACAGCCTTTTACCCAGTAGTGCCCTTGCCAGCTTGACTGCTCTTACCCATTTGTACTTTTATTGTAGCTAAAGAACTGGCAGTATGGGGACCTGGCACAAGCATCCTGGCAAGATGCCATGTTATCTTCTGCGAGCGTCAGGTAGTCGTTTCCAAGAAAATTGACGTCTGTAAATGTTTTAGGGTAACAGCCTAAAAAGAAAAAAAAGACTCAGCATAAAGACATCAACACTGTTTCTAAATTTGTTAAGTTGAAATAACAAAATAACAAATTCCATGCAATACTTAATCCATAGTGCCCATTTTAGGAGACTTAGATGCCTAATAGTCAAATGCAGTCCCTTTAATATTTGAATAAAATACATCTACGCTCTACACAGTTTTCTACAGCACATGAGGTATGCAACAGACTTTGTCTTACAATATATTTCTGCCAAGAAGGGCTAAGCAGCATTCTCTCATTAAGGTAAACCTTTAGCTAATCAAGGAGGAAGATGCCCCGGGCTAAGCATTCTGCTGGGCAATGTCAACATCCAGACAGGAACTTGCAGGTTATCAGAGCCTAAACCCTTTGCATCCCCTACCAACTCCTAGCCTATTGGTTCTAGACATTAAATGAACTAGGCCTTTTTGTCCGTTCCCATGTAACAGCTGGGGCTGAGCTTCTTACTATAGGACGGGATAATAAGCTACTTGCACAGGGATGGACTAAGGCTATGGCCAATCAGAAGCGTATCTTAAGCTGCCTAAGCAATATAAAAATGGATACATTGGGCCTCATTATAAGCTTGGTGGTCCGGAAATAAGTCTGCCGGTAGGTGCACAGTACTCCCGGCAGGCCTGACCTGCTGGGAGTTCAGGCCCCTGCCAGCAGAGTTTTCACTGAAGCACCGGCACCATTAACACCGTTGCAGGAGCTTCAGCGATCCCATTCCCCTGGAGTCCTATAGTCCTATAGGACTCCAGGGGAATGGGGATTTACCGTTCCACCAGCACTCATGATATCCCAGTGTAACTGGGACATCAGGCGGTGGAAACGGTGTTACATGGTTGGCGGTAGCCCGTCGCCTACTGGTGGGTTTTATCGCCGATCCCGTAATGAGGCCTATTGTCTGCAAATATCAGAGGAATTTGAAAGACATTGCTCAAATAATCATGGGTGCGCTTGTTCAAGAAAGGCATGTTTTGGTGTAACAGCTGAATCATTGGCACTCAATGATTGTATAGAATAATATGTAACAATAGTCTGGCTAAAGTATTCTGGTCATCAGCAAGGTCCAAAGCCTAAGCATTGTATTGTCAAGGTCCAATGGCCAATGGGAATCTATGTGGGCTGTACATGCAGCTTAATGCCTTGCATATTTCGAAGGGATTGTGTCCTCCGACGTATTCCTCATCTTGGATATCTCCTTCCAGCTCTGCTGGCCTCGGAAAATGTTTTCTCTAGAGGGCGCTGCGCGTCGACGTCCTCCGAGTCGATGTCCCTCGACAGCCGCCGTATCGGCGTCGACGTCATCCTGCCTATAAAGCCCGCGCGCAGCGTCCGTTGCTTAGTTCCGTTTTTTCCGCGCTTACTCAGTGCCTCGGAATACCGTTGCTCAGTTCTTAGTCAGATTAATCCTATTTACCTCGAGTCATTCGATCCGTACTCGATGGCTTCCTCGTCGGAACCGACAACTCCTCGATCCGGCTTCAAGAAATGTCGAGATTGTGGGAAAAAGATGTCGTTGACTGACCCTCACAGAGTTTGTCTGTGGTGTTTGGGAGCTGAACACCATTGTTCGGAATGCGAGGACTGTATGTCCATGATAGCTAAGGCCCTGAAGGAGCGTAGGGGGAAGCTGGAGAAAGGTAAGACTTTTAAAGCTTCTTCTTCGTTGACGAAGTCGAGACATTCGTCTCCTCGTCACCATTCGCGCTCCAGGTCTCGGAGTGGGTCTCATCACTCCTCGAGATCGAAGCACTCGAAGAGGAGACGTCGAAGATCCCCTTCTCCGTCTTCCTCTTCCTCTGTTTCGCCAAAAAGAATCCCTTGCCCCACGAAACATAGTTCCCGGGCTGAATGGGAGGAATTCCGCAAAAATATGATGAGCGTCTTTGAGAAAGCGGCCTCGACCCCCTCGAAGACTGCCGAGAGCGATGCTCTGATCGAAAGAACCAAAGGTCAAAAACGCTGCGAGTCGCAGTACCCGGCGAAGAAAACCTCTCGAGCGCGTCTCAAACCCTCGAGTAAGACTATGACCTCCAAACCTTCCTCGAAGGTTCCGTCGACGCCGTCGACGAGGGTTCCGTCGACGTCGAGGTCGATGTCTTCGACGCCATTGTCGAAGGGACTTTTGACACACAGGTCTGTCGACTCGACGCCAGCTTCGACACCAGCGTCGACACCAAGAAAAGTCACGGTTACGACACACCCAGTGACTATCCCCAGGTCCTCGACGTCGATGGCTTCGAGATTGTCGAGTAGAATTCCAATTCTGTCGAGGTCTTCGAGGCCTCCGCCTTTGTTTTCGACGCCACGCTCGAAGCCTTAGACGTCGGCGTCGACATCGACGTTTTCGAGGCCGATAATGACAAGTTTGGCACCCTCTGCCTTGGAAATGGGATTTACTCCCTTTATGAGTTCAGAACAATTGAGAACTATGTCCTCAATTTTGGAAGAGGGTGAATTGTCTGAACAGGAAGACACATTTGGGTTGCAGGGACCTGTAACCCCAATTAGAGGGGAATTTTCCTCTGAAGAGCGCAGGTTAAAGGATCTTCATGATTCCTTACATGAGGCAAGTGGGTTAGACACTTCCCCTGAGGTGGAGTTTGCTAAGCCAGACCCGGGGGAGCATGCTGAAACCCCCTATAGAGCCTTAATGGCCAGGATCACAGAGTTCATGGGATGGTCTGCACCTTCACAATCTTTCCAACAAGATGACCTCACGGATATTCTTGACAAAGGCCCACAGGAGGATCCTGTGGTGCCTTTTCATAAAGCTCTTCAGAGAAAGATCATGACAAACTGGGAAACCCCAGATGTAGTACCAGCAGTAAATAAAAAACTGTCTACAAAGTACAGGGTATCTTCTACAGACCCAGAGTTTTTGTTTAAACACCCATCCCCATAAAGTCTGGTGGTACAGGCAGCATCCTCTACCGATGTCAAGACGGCTTATCCTACCGTCCCACAGGACAGGGACGATAAAAAATATGATGCTATGGCAAAGAAAGTCTTTTCAGCATGTAGCATGGCGTTAAAATCTGTTAATGCTACTTGCACCCTTGCTAGGTTCAGCCATACACTTTGGGAGTGTGCTTTTACAGCGGCTGACTGCATCCCGGAGGGAGAAGAAAGGGATGCATTCCTGAATATTATACAGGACGGTAAAGACGCTATGTGCGAATCCCTCCAGACGGGCATTGATTCGGCTGACAGTATCAGCAGAGCAATGGCGGCAAGTACATCAACCAGGAGATTTGCTTGGTTGAGAAAGTCTGGTTTTGCCCCAGATGTGCAAGCCAGGCTCTTGAACATGCCATTCGATGGCTCTTCTTTGTTCGGGAAAAAGGCGGATGACAGATTAGAGAAACTGCAAACTTCAAAAGCAGCAGCAAAATCCCTAGGAGCTGCAATCCGTCAGACTCCTTTTCGTCCCACAGGAACCTCTGCGAGGGGCAAGTCCTTTCGCTTCTACTCCGCATTCGGAAGAGGTAGAGGACGACCGACTCAAAGGGGACAAAGAAGAACTACCCGAGGTGGATGGGGTAGATATTCAAAAGCCGCAGCAACAGCAGGTACCTCTTTACCATCGGCATCTGCATCAGCCGCCCCAAAACCACTCTGAGGACTTCCCTCACAGGACACCTGTAGGAGGCAGGTTGACTCAACATCTGGCGGTATGGCAGGCTATCACGTCAGATGCTTGGGCATTGGAAACAGTTGCCCAAGGTTACTGCCTGCCTTTCCTACGTATACCTCAGAGTCATCCACCGGGGATCAGCTCTCAGAAAGCTCCAGATCCGCTCCTCTTGCAGGAAATTTGGGACCTGCTAGAGAAAGGTGCCATAGAACCGGTACCTGTAGCGGAGAGGGACAAGGGCTGGTACTCCCCTTACTTTCTCATTCCAAAGAAAGACGGAGGACTGAGACCCATCTTGGACTTGCGAGAATTGAACAAATTCCTCAGAAAAGACACATTCAAGATGGTCACTCTTTCTCAGATCCTCCAGGCCCTTCAGTTCCAGGACTGGTTGGTATCTCTGGACCTTCAGGACGCTTATTTCCATGTGCCTATCCATCTCAAACACAGGAAATACCTGAGGTTCGCAATTGGCAACTCTCACTATCAATTTCGAGTGCTGCCATTTTTGGGCTGACCTCCGCCCCGAGGGTCTTCACCAAGTTAATGTCGGTAGTGGCTGCAAGTCTAAGGAGGGAAGGGATTCACGTCTACCCCTACCTGGACGATTGGTTGATCAGGGCTGTTTCTCCGGAACAAGCTCAGATCCAGCTAAATCACGTGTGCCACTTCCTTCACAGACTGGGCTTCTCCCTCAATTTAAAGAAGTCACAAATGATACCATCGCAGAGACTCCAGTTCATAGGAGCGATCCTGGACACTTCCCTGGGAAAAGCCTTGCCACCAGAGGTGAGGGCTCAAGATATTCTACAGATGGTTACCAAGTTCCAACATGCCCAACGTCTCCCAGCCTTCGACTTTTTGAGGTTGCTAGGCCTCATGGCATCCTGCATTTTCCTAGTGCCAGAGGCTCGCCTGAGAATGAGATCCCTCCAGTGGGCACTGAGGACTCAGTGGTCACAATTCTCAGGGAGAATGACAGATCTTCTTCAGGTTCCCGGCAGGGTGGCTCGAGACCTTCAGTGGTGGGCCTGTCAGGAGAACATTCTGAAAGGAGAACAGTTTTGGCAACTCTGGCCGGAGATAACAGTAGTCACGGATGCCTCACTCACGGGGTGGGGAGCCCACGCCAACGATTTGACCATCATCGGTCGTTGGTCTCCATCGGAGTCCAGACTACATATCAACCTGTTAGAGCTGAGAGCCATCAGACTTGCGCTGAAGGCGTTCCTGCCAGCTGTACAAGGGAAGAACGTCCTGATAATGACGGACAACACGGTGGCCATGCATTACCTCAACAAAAGAGGAGGCGTAGGATCACTACCCCTGTGCAGAGAGGCGATGCAGCTCTGGTTTTGGACAATCCAAGAAGGAATCTCTCTATCGGCAGTTCACCTAGCCGGAGAGAAGAACTTGACAGCGGACGCTCTGAGCAGGCAGAACACAGTCTCCCATGAGTGGGAGCTAGCTCAGGAAGTCCTTCAAGAGATCTTCGCCCTTTGGGGAACCCCTCAGGTCTGTTCGCCACCAGCCTAAACAGGAAATGCGACCTGTTCTGCTCAAGGGAATTTCCCCCGAGAGGAGCTCTGGGAGACGCGTTCATAGTGGACTGGGAGTTTCCGCTTCTGTACGCGTTCCCACTGGTCCCTGTCATTCCTCAAATGATCAGGAGGTTGAGAAGATTCCGGAGAACCATGATCCTAATTGCCCCGGATTGGGCCAGGAGAACGTGGTACCCGGACCTTCTAGACTTGTCCATCTGCCCTCCAATTCGACTTCCACTCAGAGAGAACCTACTCTCACAGAAGGGAGGTCAGGTTCTCCATCCAGACATCAAAACCCTCAACCTTCACGCTTGGCTTCTAAAAGGCTGAGGTACAAAGATTGGGACCTCCCTGATGATGTTATGGAGGTGTTGCTTTCGGCAAGGAGGCCAGCAACAAAGTCTTTATACCGCTGCCGTTGGAACAGATTTTGCAGCTGGTGTAGAGAACAGAATATCGACCCTTTTTCATGTGGTACACCAATGGTTTTTTTCCTTCCTACTACATTTGGCAAATTCAGGCCTTCAAGTTGGCACCATTAAGGGCTATCTCGCAGTGCTATCCATCTTTAAGCGTACTGCGGAAGAACCATCCTATTTCAAATTACCCTTGGTAATACAGTTTCTAAAGGGGTTAACCAATGTTTATCCCCCAAGACCATTCCAAATTCCCCTATGGGATTTAAACTTAGTACTAACTTTCCTGATGGGTACACCTTTCGAACCTCTCCATTCTTGTTCGTTAAGATTCCTTACCCTTAAAACTGTTTTATTAATAGCACTTACATCTGCTAGAAGGGTGAGCGAATTACAAGCTCTTTCTTGTAAACCCCCTCACACAATATTTCACAAAGACAAAGTTGTCCTGCAAGTGAAGCCTAATTTCCTCCCAAAGGTGGTTTCTGAATTCCATATCACTCAGCAGATTACCCTACCATCTTTCTATCCTCCTCCTCACCCGGGGAAAGAGGAAGAGAGGTTACATAGACTAGACCCTAGGAGGGCTTTAAGTTTTTACATCAGTAGACTAGCCAGAATAAGACAGGCAGACCAGCTGTTTGTAGGTTACGCAGGTCACAAGCTGGGGTTACCAATAACTAAGCAGACCATTTCCAGATGGATCATTCTAGCCATTCTGGAATGTTATAAACTGGCAGGGAAAGAGCCCCCTCAAAACCTTAGGGCTCATTCGACCAGAGGTATTGCAGCTTCATCGGCCCTCAAAAGAGGCGTGCCGGTTAAAGACATATGTGTGGCCGCTACATGGTCGTCTGTCCATACCTTTACACGTTTTTACAATTTGGATTCCTCCTCCAGTCAAGAGACTAGGTTTGGAAGGGCTGTACTGCATTCTATTCATCAATAGAAGACAGCGTGAAGTCAGTACTCCCTCCTCCGATAATAGAATACTGCTATGGGAGCCTATCTAAGATGAGGAATACGTCGGAGGACACAATCCCTTCGAAGAACAAGTTACTTCTTACCTTGTAACGTTCTTTCGACGGGATGTTCCTCCGACGTATTCCTCTTCGACCCTCCCATCCATCCCCGCAGTTCTACTTCCCTTGTTGTTGCAGTTTACGCTCCTTCAGGGTGATTAGTTAGTCCAGAAAGTATTATTGTGGGCTACAAAACGGAACTGAGCAACGGACGCTGCGCGCGGCCTTTATTGGCAGGATGACGTCGACGTCGATACGGCGGCTGTCGAGAGACATCGACTCGGAGGAGGTCGACGCGCAGCGCCCTCTAGAGAAAAAATTTTCCGAGGCCAGCAGAGCTGGAAGGAGATATCTAAGATGAGGAATACGTCGGAGGAACATCCCGTCGAAAGAACGTTAGAAGGTAAGAAGTAACTTGTTCATCTGTATCACACACACAGCCTACACAGGAATCTATGCCCTACCAAGACCTCCCTACTCTGAGCCCCAAACATCAGGGAGCAGACTAAAGCAAGGAAGGTCTCCTCTTGCCTCGGAGCGAAACTATGGAATTCACTCCTATTCTGTCCATCACACACCATCCCTTCTCAAAGTAAGAACCTTACTGAAAGCATGTTCTTTTGGAGCAAAGTCTCCCTTCTGGAGCTTGTTCATGTTGCTATACACTCATGTAGCACATTTTTTTTTTAAAAAACGATTTTATTGATTTTATTAAAAAAATAACAACTCAAACCAAACTTACAGTGGATACATAATGTCAATCACAAATACACATAAATTGTTGTATTCCAGCCCACTGTATCTCCCCTTTCCCCCCCCTCCCAAGCCTACTCCCCCACATTTCCAGTCTCTACCTCTTGCGGTGGGGATTCCTCTTCGGCAGAACTCATTGAGTCTCCATTACTTGGTCCATCATACGAAGGCCCAAATAGTTCAGCTATCAGTTGCCTCCAACCCGATAGGGCTCCGGCTTCTCCTTCCCTCATGTAGCACATTAACAAATATGTGTGGTTGAATAGTCTATGTAATACATATGCACACTTCAATGGTCTTTAATGAATGTGTATAGAACAGCTATATGCGTGATCTAACGGTCCTTATACATCTTCATTGTATGTGTGTGCAATGCCCTGCAGTAAACCGTTTTGTAATAAGGACTGGCCAGTAGCATATCTACAGCCGGTCTGCATATAAGCAGAGTTCAGCGGTCTACATGGAACTATTCTGTAAATAGCCATGGTTCGTGTGAAAGATAAAGTCAAATCTCCAAAGCTGTTTGCCCCTCTAAACCAATAGGACCCTTTAGTTGTGAAATATGAGAAGGTAAAAAGAAAATCACAAAAAAACAAGGACCCAGAACCTACTGTGATATCATTAGGATGCATGGGATCGGGAAAGTTGACATGTGATGAGACCTTGAAATTGATGTTAGAGTTAAACCAAATGAATCCTGTAGACATCACCCACGTTCACTAGGGCATACTTCATTTCCATGTGTGCTGGGCTACATAGTCAGCAGCCATGACAGCAAAGTGCTCAAGCTGACATCTTGGGAAGGGTCAAGCAGTCCAATCTATTAAACTTCACACTGAACCTAAGTTGAGTTTCTCAAAATGATGAAGGATCTAAGAAGACTCTGTCCAAGAAATGGCACAATGGATTCTTGGGGATCCTTCTAGGCTGGATCCATGGAAGAAAAGATGCACTGTGGAACGGGATCAGTGGGCACCGGCCATCAGCTAGTCATGGCTGGTTCTAGTCTGGCAATCCATGCATCCGTCTTACACACCAAGAAGGTGTCAGATCTTAATTTAGACAATCAGCAAGCGGGAGGTAAAAGAGTTGTGTCCTGGATCCCTTAGATATGCTTCCAGCTCCAAACTGCATGGCCCATGGTCTTGTTAGCTTTTGACTGATTGATTGATTGATTCATTGGGCCTCATTACAACCTTGCCGGTCCGGAAACAACGGTGTTGGTAAGCTTACCGGCACCGTTGTTTCTGGACCAGCAAAGTACAACTCTGCAGGGCGGGTGCCCTCCCCTTCCCCCCCGGCAAGACTGACCTGCCGAGCGGACCAGCACCCACCCACAGAGTCTTGGGGGGAACAACATTTTTACCGGTGCCTGACTTTCCGGCCACCAGGGTTGTAATACCCTGGTGTTACCGGCAAGTCAGGCGCTGGTAATTGTTTATGGGTCCGGCAGCTACCTGACATTTTACCGGCACTGTTACCGCCGGACCCGTAATGAGGCCCATTGATTTGTTATTTATAATGCGCCTATACACAAGTGTTTCAAGGCACAACCAGGCAAGGGAGGGGAACAAAGGGAAGAAAAGACAAACAATCTTACTAGGCCCAGTGTCATTTAGATTGTGCAAGTGCGCAACAAGAAGTGCAAGGGAGAGGGTACAGGGGGAAGTGCAACCAGAGCAGCAGGCTGGACTACAGGGAGCAACTCAGCCAGAATGTGCAAAGTAAGCAGACGGCAGTGCAAGGTGGGCCAGGTGGGAAGGGCAGGGGGACAGGCCAGAGGGTTGTGGGGGGGTCTGGTGCCCTGGAAGACTCAGAGGACACCAAGCAACCAGTCAGCAGAACGGATGAAGGAGCAATGGTAGGTTAGTAGGGGAGAGGGAGCAAGAAAGAAGAGTAGAAAAGGAAGATCTTGTGGAGCTTCCAGAACTTAAGGAGATCCGGCTCAAGGCGGAGAGAGTCAGGGAGGCCATTCCAGAGGGAGGCACCTGCAAAGGAGAGCGATCTACCCCCCAGTCTCTGCTTGGAGAAGCAGCTGACCACAAGAGAATTAGAGGTAGACGAGCAGAGGGCTCTAGAAAAGTGGAAGGAAAGTGCTTAGGAAGAGATAGTTGAAGATAATGAGGGCCACGGCTCCAGAAAGGCTTGTCGACAATGGAGAGGGTCTTGAACATGATCCTTGCAGCCACAGGGAGCTATTGGAGGGGAGAGTTAGGCATATTGAGAAAGAGGCTGTTGCAGTAGTCCAACCTAGAGAGAACCAGAGCTCTGGAGACAGTGAGCATCTGGGGGAAGGTGAGAAAAGATAGAGTACCTCTGAGGAGGTGCAGCTGGAAATGGGCCTTATTGGTGAGGTCCGAGATGTGGGGGGAGAGTGGAGTAGAGGATGATCCCACAGTGTTTTGCCTCACCAGAGGGTGCAGGGAGAGGGGCTAAGAAGAGCAGCCAGAGTGAGTGAGGGAAAGCGGGAGAGGGGGTCCCAATGATATGGATCTCAGTATTACTGACATTATGGCAGAGATCGTTAAAGGTGCACCATGCCTGAACAGCAGATAGACAGTCAGGGATGAGCAAGGAGGAGGGCGACGGTAGCCTGAAAGAGAGCTGCGTGTCATCCGTATATGACTGAAAGTTAGAGGAAAAGGTAGAGATCAGGAGGGCCAAAGGGACCAGATAGACATTGAAGAGCCAGGGTGAGAGGATAGAGCCCTGGGGAACGCTACATGTGGAGAGAGAGGTGCGGAGATGAGGGACCCACGTTGAACCTGGGAGGGTCGGTTCCAGAGGAAGGAGTTCAGCCATGCCTGCCGGGCCTGATCCGTTATGCCCAGGGTCTTGCGGAGACGATTAATCAGGATGGCGTGGTTGACAGTGTCAAATGCAGAGGAAAGTTCAAGGAGAATGAGGACAGCAGGAGAGATGGAGCCAAGGTTTGAGAGCAGATCTTCACAGTTGTTCTGGAGACCAGTTATTGTGCCTCTGGCTGATCTGAAACCAGATTGATGGTTAATGGGACAACCAACAGATTCAGTGTGGAGTGTTAGCTGGGAGATAGCCAACTTCTCCAGTAGTTTGTCCAGGAAAGGGGTGATAGTTTGCCGGAATGGAGGTTTCGGCAGAAGGCTTTTTTAGTAGAGTGTGCAAAAGGGAGTGCTTGGGAAGGGAGGGGAAAGAACCAGCGGTGAAGGAGTGATTACAGAAATCTGCAAAGGCTGGCGCAAGAGAAAACATTTTGTCCTTAATGGTTCTGGAGGAGCAGGGGGTAACCTGTTTGGATGAGACTTTCATAGACCGGACTTGCCTAGAAACATCATCAGGTGTTACGGCGAGAGGGAGGATAGGAAAAGGGGCAGCTAAGGAGGCCCTGAGAGAGGTATAGGGAGAGAGAGGAGAAGAAGAGGGGAGTGCAGACAGGCTCTCCTGGGTTTTATTGGTGAAATGAGAGGCCAGAGATGTACAGAGGGCCTGAGTGGGTGTATAAGAGGTAGATACTTGTCAGTCCCCTTAGATTCCTCCCCAGAATCCCAGACCTCCTCTTCCTCCTCACCTGAAGTACTGGCATCAAGCTTGTTCCTCACCAGGCATCTTCTGGATCGACAGTCCTTTATTTTATGGAGGTAGGGCCTACCCCGAGAGGAAGACACAGTGGATGCCTGTGTATAGTGCAGACCTTTGGCCCCTCTCCCGAGATCGGCAAAGCGGGGAAAAAGCCTCACATAAGCATAAAAAAAACAGGTAGCAAGAGGAATGGTAGTATAGCTTGATATTTAATAGGCTCCAAAACTGAAGTCCGTAGCTGAACAAAATATTTCAACCTGGAAGGCAGGCTCAGATTCGCAATGAGGACACAGGACAGAGCAGGTTCTGAGCGAGGACAGAGTGACCCCAACAGGAGCCGGAATGAAGGAATGGAGACGGGACTCAGTGAATGTGGAAAGGTCAGAAGTGCGAGGAGCAAGGAGAGTACCGCGCAAGCATAGGGGAGCGAAGCGAAAAAGAGAGAAAAGTGATGAGACGCCAAGCAGAGGAGATCAGGGCGCTTGGAGAACCCAGCGAGGAGCAGGATAAGAGAGATAGCAAGAGCTCTGCTCCGGCAGGAACTGAGAAGCCGCTGGCAAAGAGCGAGAGTGGGAAGCAAAAAAGGACAGGGTGTTCCAGGGTGGAACAAAGAGGTAACAGCTAGCGTAGCGTACCGCAGCAAAGGGGGGAAGCAACTGAGGTTACAATGTGCCGAATGCCAGGAGAGGAGGGATTAAGAGCCTTCTGGCAGCAGCCATGTTGGGGAACAACTAGACCGCTGAACCAGCGCAGTGAGAAAATGTGATGGGACAGTTCAATGGCGGCTCATCCTCCATCGGTGCCATAAGCACCACTGACCCTGCGCATGACAATACTGCAGTGGGATTGGCAAGCTCATTACAGATTTTGAAAAGTTTGGCCATTTTGATAGAAGCCGCAAAATGGGCTTTAATATGGACTTTCTTCTTAGAGAAGATGGAGAGTCTGTGTTGCCTTTGGAGAAGGAGGCAAGCCAGTTTGTCAGAGGGTGCACGCAATGCTTCCCACTTGCGCCCAGCTACTCTGCACTTGCATTTCAGAGCGACCAGATCAGAGTCATACCAAGAGTTGCACTTGGTGGAAGACTTCAGGCAGATCCTCATGACAGGGTCAAGGATATCCAGAGTGTTAGAGATGGACTGGTGAAGGTTGGCAAGGGCTGTGTCAGAGTGGGAGTCAGGCCGCAGGAGTAGAAGGGAGAGAGAAAGTGAAGGAAAAGGTGGCCACTGACACTAGCTTCATATGTCGAATGACCATGAAGGAAGGCAGCAGTTCTGGGTGGGGCTTTGCCAAGGGGACAGGAAGCTTCAAGTGAGAAGAAAGAAGGAAGTGGTTAGTCCGGGAGAGAGGAGTAGTAAGAGGTTTAGAGAGGGGGGTGTCTGAAGAGATGAGAAAATCCAAGGTGTGTCCCGCTGAGTGTGCTATGTATCAAATCCAGCGTCTCCTGTGGTCACACAACACTGCGACGTTGGCCTGCGCAGGCTTTGCCACCGAGGGTCTGATCCTCCATTCTTAAAGCATCCGATGCGCGGAACGTAGCGCAGCAAGACCTTGAGGATCAATTATTCAGGTGGCCAGGACACGGCTATCACCATCGCTGTTGGATCCAGTTCCTGGGGGTGGACCAGCGGGGGAGGATCACCTGAGTAGAGAAACCCAGAGTTATGCTTGGGGGAACACCCAAGCATAGAGGACAGTAACATCACAGGAAGGATGGTGAGGGATCCTTTTCCAACACAAACAATTGCGCACATCACAACCAACGGCCAAATAAAACTGTTTACCCTACATGTTCCAACCCTAGGGTCAGGCAAAGTAAGGCAATTGACCCAAACCACACACACCTGACTGCCCTTCCTTTTCCCCACAGTGATAAAATGTGGAGCAAGAGAGCACAGTAAGAGCAAGATGAGCATGGCAGACAGCACTACAAGACGGCTAAGCAGCCGCGGCAGTTCAAAAGTAGGAGAAAGGTTTCAGGAATCAAGAGGGCGACGAGGAGAGAAGTTAACCTTTCCCTTTTAGAGAGGGGGGTGTCTGAAGAGATGAGAAAATCCAAGGTGTGTCCCGCTGAGTGTGTCTGACCAGAGGGTAGAATGGGGAGGGAAAGAGAGTTGCATAGGTTGCGGAAAAGCCCAGAGGAGGGGTTTGAGTTTTGCAGATGGATGTTGAGTTCGCCAAGGAGAAGAAGCTGGGAGGTAGAAGAAAGGAGAGAGGAAGAGGGAGACCTGGCCAGGTGGCCTGTAGATGGTGGCAAGGTCAGAGAGAGGCCAGGGGAGATAGAGAGCCTGCAGACCAGGCATTCAAAGGAGGAATAGCTCTGAGTGGTGATGATGGAAGCAGGGATCCACTCAGGAAAGATCAGGACCACTCCACCTCCGGGCCTGTTGGGCCTGGGTTCAGAGAGGCTCTTGTAGCTCTGAGGGAGGTGCTCTTAGCCTGCGCAGGCTTAGCCGCAGAAGGTCTGATCCTTGTTTCTTAAAGGATCTGATGCATGTAACATAGCGCAACGTGCTATGTATCAAATGGCCAGCGTCTCCTTCAGTCTTGCGTCGCACAACCGTGTGCCGCATAGAGCCTGATCCTTAGTTGTTAAAGGATCCAATGTGTGGAATGTAGCACAATGTGCTATGTATCAAATCCAGCGTCTCCTGTGGTCACACAACACTGTGACGTTGGCCTGCGCAGGCTTTGCCACCGAGGGTCTGATCCTCCATTCTTAAAGCATCCGATGCGCGGAACGTAGCGCAGCAAGACCTTGAGGATCAATTATTCAGGTGGCCAGGACACGGCTATCACCATCGCTGTTGGATCCAGTTCCTGGGGGTGGACCAGCGGGGGAGGATCACCTGAGTAGAGAAACCCAGAGTTATGTTTGGGGGAACACCCAAGCATAGAGGACAGTAACATCACAGGAAGGATGGTGAGGGATCCTTTTCCAACACAAACAATTGCGCACATCACAACCAACGGCCAAATAAAACTGTTTACCCTACATGTTCCAACCCTAGGGTCAGGCAAAGTAAGGCAATTGACCCAAACCACACACACCTGACTGCCCTTCCTTTTCCCCACAGTGATAAAAGGTGGAGCAAGAGAGCACAGTAAGAGCAAGATGAGCATGGCAGACAGCACTGCAAGACGGCTAAGCAGCCGCGGCAGTTCAAAAGTAGGAGAAAGGTTTCAGGAATCAAGAGGGCGACGAGGAGAGAAGTTAACCTTTCCCTTTTAGAGAGGGGGGTGTCTGAAGAGATGAGAAAATCCAAGGTGTGTCCCGCTGAGTGTGTCTGACCAGAGGGTAGAATGGGGAGGGAAAGAGAGTTGCATAGGTTGCGGAAAAGCCCAGAGGAGGGGTTTGAGTTTTGCAGATGGATGTTGAGTTCGCCAAGGAGAAGAAGCTGGGAGGTATAAGAAAGGAGAGAGGAAGAGGGAGACCTGGCCAGGTGGCCTGTAGATGGTGGCAAGGTCAGAGAGAGGCCAGGGGAGATAGAGAGCCTGCAGACCAGGCATTCAAAGGAGGAATAGCTCTGAGTGGTGATGATGGAAGCAGGGATCCACTCAGGAAAGATCAGGACCACTCCACCTCCGGGCCTGTTGGGCCTGGGTTCAGAGAGGCTCTTGTAGCTCTGAGGGAGCTGCTCTTAGCCTGCGCAGGCTTAGCCGCAGAAGGTCTGATCCTTGTTTCTTAAAGGATCTGATGCATGTAACATAGCGCAACGTGCTATGTATGAAATGGCCAGCGTCTCCTTCAGTCTTGCGTCGCACAACTGTGTGCCGCATAGAGCCTGATCCTTAGTTGTTAAAGGATCCAATGTGTGGAATGTAGCACAATGTGCTATGTATCAAATCCAGCGTCTCCTGTGGTCACACAACACTGCGACGTTGGCCTGCGCAGGCTTTGCCACCGAGGGTCTGATCCTCCATTCTTAAAGCATCCGATGCGCGGAACGTAGCGCAGCAAGACCTTGAGGATCAATTATTCAGGTGGCCAGGACACGGCTTTCACCATCGCTGTTGGATCCAGTTCCTGGGGGTGGACCAGCGGGGGAGGATCACCTGAGTAGAGAAACCCAGAGTTATGCTTGGGGGAACGCCCAAGCATAGAGGACAGTAACATCACAGGAAGGATGGTGAGTTTAACGAAGTCCCTGAGGCTTTTATAAGCTGTTCCCAATCATAATCTCTTCACCCATTGAATCTCCCTTATCCAAAGGTAAAACCAACAACCCATTCAGATCCAATTCATAACCTAGGAGCACGAACCCCATCAGGATTAAAAATCGTATCTCTCAGAATGCTTGCTTTTCTGTTCCTTATCTGAATACTCCCAATTATTCTTATTCCTGTCACTATGACTGGTAGCTTCCGCACTCCCAACCTGTTCAGATAGAATACTACGATCCCCACAAACTATATCAATCCCACCCCTCTGATTGTCATTTTTTGAATACCCAATCCACTATGATAGATCACTACCGTTCCCACAATCCACTCTGTTCTGTTCTCCACCCCGGTTATTCTCGCCAATTTAACACACCCTTCAAAATCTACCCTTCTGAGAGCACCTCAAACCCAAATATGAAGGATATGAACCCCTACAACACCTCTTTCCCTTCTGATTCTGTAGGATAATCTGACATTCAAACTTTCCCCTTTTCCAACACAAACAATTGCGCACATCACAACCAACGGCCAAATAAAACTGTTTACCCTACATGTTCCAACCCTAGGGTCAGGCAAAGTAAGGCAATTGACCCAAACCACACACACCTGACTGCCCTTCCTTTTCCCCACAGTGATAAAAGGTGGAGCAAGAGAGCACAGTAAGAGCAAGATGAGCATGGCAGACAGCACTACAAGACGGCTAAGCAGCCGCAGCAGTTCAAAAGTAGGAGAAAGGTTTCAGGAATCAAGAGGGCGACGAGGAGAGAAGTTAACCTTTCCCTTTTTGACCCAGACCCGCGGAACCTCTGAAGAAGAGAGCCTAAGACTGCTAACAATAGCACAAGTGTCTTGTAACAGATGCCAATGGTACATGGGGCAAGCTTATGCCGAGGGAAGCACCCGCGTCCGTGGTACCGACCTTGACTCCAGGAAAAGCAAAAACCAAGCGGTTCATTCCAGCTGGTGAGTTGAGGGGAGAATTGAAAAGAACTGGGCTGTGTTGAGCGACAGAATCGCAAAGTGGCATGTTTGAACCAAGATGAATGAACTGCGTAAAGAACTGTAATTACTATTGAAGGGGAAATCAGCTACAGAGGGAAACCGGCACCACGTGGGTGCTAACTCAAGAGACTCTGGTTGAGCCCCATATCAGAGAAACTACAGTTACCAGCAGGCGGTGGGAGAGCCAGGGAATAGGTCAAAGTGGTCATACTGAGGGTCAAGCAAAATCCCCGTACAATCGAAAGACGTTGATCTATAAACTGTTTGAAGCAAGGGAATTGACTCTCCAGTAAGAGTAAATCAGGGAATTGTATCCCGCCATATTAGAAATCAAGCAAAGTAAATCCTGCAGATACAACTGAATGTGAAGTTGGCAAGAGCGAACCCGTCGGAGGGATGCTGATGAATAGAAACAGTGTGTTGACAGGAGTGAACCCGTCGGAGGGATGCTGATGAATAGAAATAGTGTGTTGACAGGAGTGAACCTGTCGGAGGGATGCTGATGAATAGAAACAGTGTGTTGACAGGAGTGAACCCGTCGGAGGGATGCTGATGAATAGAAACAGTGTGTTGACAGGACTGAACCCGGCGGAAGGATGTCCATTGGAACTGTTTGAAAGACATTAAGATTTGTGAAAGAGGGATCTTGTGAGCAAAGGTGAAGCCATAGTGAACCCAGCAAAGGGTCAACACCCAGAAGAGGGGGACCCATGGGTGAAACCGTCACCCTACATGAAACAATGGTAAACAATTGAGAAGGGTCAGCGCCCAGAAGAGGGGGACACAGGGGTGAACTCATCACCCAGTAAACATTGGAAACAAACTTTCATTTGTTAAAGGAACTTGGCTTTGGAAGCGGAGAGGACCTTGAAGCGAGAAACATAGCTATCCAGAGTCTTTATATCAGTAAAGAACTTTCTAGGGATTGGTGCCCAGAAGAGGGCAATCCCGGGGTGAAAATCATCACCCAAAGGCTATGGAAAAGAGACTGTGTATTTGTTTTGTTAGTTGAATATATCAGGTCCTTTAAGGCAAGAGACTTTCAAGACACCATGACTTAGCCATCGATGATCCTGAGAACTGCCATTGGAAATGTCGTCTCGTGCTGAAGAGGCACAAGACTATACTGTGCTCCAAGCTCTCATGTTTACCCCGTGTCCAAACCGTGGGGAAGGGAGACCCAGGCTACTGCATCCTGACATATTATTTGAGAACACTTCTTTCTTTTCTTGAGAATTATCTCACAACCCTTTTTGTATTAGTTGCAAGGCTTGGAAATAGGTTTCTTGGTATAGGCCCTTTTTATTTTGACACAACGCCTTATTTTTCATTTGATGGTCGACGCTTGCTCCCATCTTAGATATAGGTTTCGATTAGGCGTTTTTCCAACATGCATACAGCGTTCATTGTTCAATAAACACCCTAGAACTTTGATAACTTGTGTCTGTCTTGTTGTCACCATGAATTTCTCACATAGGCACATAGGAGACACAACACCAGCATAATAAGTGGACCGAGATAGCCAGGCAGCCGGCAGTGCCAGATGAATTGGTGGATTTCTCTGCATGGGCACTCACTAAGTCTTGGGAGGATAGCTCAGGGGGATCACGCTTGCCTTGGAAGCCGGACGGAACACAGGTTCAATCCCCGGTCCGTGCTTAGAAACCTCTGGGTATTAAGCAAGCGCGTTATAAACAGCCAATTATAATTATAATAATTATTGGGAGAGCAAGATGAATATCTAGGTTCTTGTAGTAAAGTCTAAGGCTTTGGGGCGTGATGCTGTGGTGAGCTACACAACTTCACAGAGATTTGAAGGTCATACAGAGTGTGCACAATCTTTCCTTATGATGAATTTGGATGAAACAGTGATGCAAATGAAGGTAGGTAAGTGTGGTTCCAAGCCTATTGGCATTGTCCTGCTGCTGCAGTGAGAGCGTGCCTTGGAGCTTTAACCTTCAGAGACGTTTGGTAACGAGACTCATTTTCCATCAAGAAAGTCCACGGTGTTTGTGTCATAATTCAAAAAAGCACCAAATTACTTTAAAACAAAGAGTATGGTCTCTCTTTCTCTCTTCTACCAGGTACGTACGTCTCAGATTTGTTGCATTCTTGGCTAAGGTAAATCCAGAAGTAGAAATTGGAGAGCTGGACTTGTTAGTCACATTGGTCTTCAAGTAACAGGTAAACCTAAATCAAACAAAGAGAAAATATGGGATAGGATTATTTCAGTTAGGCCAAGTAGTAGTTTAAAAGTACAACAAATAGTGATTTGATTTCAGTGCATGATTAACCTTAAATGTGTAAATAATTCAAATTAAATGGGAATCATCCTGAATACATGTCAGATGTGACTGCACACCCTTCTATTTCCAGTCCTGCAATCTAGAAGTAACATACGGTATGAACCGTTGCTCTTAAGGGTGCAGTGGTATGGTACCCAAGCTTCCCGGCTACCCAAGCTACCTTGGTATCCAAGCTTCTCAGCTACCGAAACTGCCCTGGTACTCAAGCTTCCTGGCTACACAAGCAACCCTGGTATCCAAGCTTCTCGGCTACCGAAACTGCCCTGGTACCCAAGCTTCCTGGCTACCCTTGCTACCCTGGTACCCAAGCTTCCCGGCTACCCAAGCTACCTTGGTATCCAAGCTTCTCAGCTACCGAAACTGCCCTGGTACTCAAGCTTCCTGGCTACACAAGCAACCCTGTTTCCCAAGCTTCCCGGCTACCCAAGCTACCCTGGTATCCAAGCTTCTCGGCTACCGAAACTGCCCTGGTACCCAAGCATCCTGGCTACCCTTGCTACCCTGGTACCCAAGCTTCCCAGCTACCCAAGCTACACTGGTATCCAAGCTCCTCGGCTACCGAAAGTGCCCTGGTACCCAAGCTTTCTGCCTACCCAAGCCACCATGGTATCCAAGCTTCCTGGCTACCCAAGCTGCCCTGATACCCAAGCTACCCTGGTACCCAAGCTTTGCAGCTACCCAAAGTGCCCTGGTACCCAAGCTTCCCGGCTACCCAAGCTAAGCTGGTACCCAAGCTTCCCGGCTACACATGCTACTCTAGAACCCATTGTGCTCTTGGACCTAAGCTTCCCGTGTAGCCAAGCTACCTTGCTATCCAAGCTACCCTGGAACGCATTCTGCTGTTGGACCTAAGCTACCCTGGTACCCAAGCTATCCTAGTACCCAGGCTGCTCTGGAACCCATTCTGCTTTTAGACCCAAGTGGCTCTGGGACTCAAGCATGTCTAGTGCTGAAACGTCTCTGGTAACCAGTCTGCCTTGGTTTTCATGCTGTCCTGTTAGCCAAGCTGCTCTGGAACCCAAGCTTCCTGGATATCTAAGCTACCCTGGTACCCAATCTTCCCGGCTACCCAAGCTATCCTGGTACCCAGGCTGCACTGGAACCAATTCTGCTTTTGGACCCAAGCTGCTCTGGGACTCAAGCATGTCTAGTGCTGAAACGTCTCTGGTAACTAGTCTGCCCTGGTTTTCATGCTGTCCTGTTGGCCAAGCTGCCCTGCTTCATGCTGCTCGTGAACCCAAGTTGTCACGTTTAAGCTGCTCTAGTACCCTCCTTGATCATGAACCCGAGCTACTCTGGAAGCCACACAGGTTTCCTGGTAAACAGCCCACCCTTGAATACAAGCTTCCCATGCTCTTGAAGCCAGGCATCCCTAGTAAACTGCTCTGGAACCCAAGCTTCCTGCTACCCAAGCTACCCTGGTTCCCAAGCTGCTCTGGCTCATGCTGCTCTTGAAGCCGAGCATACGTAGTACGCTTGTTGGAACCCAAGCTTCCTGGTTACCCAAGCTACCCTGTTACTTGAGCTGCTCTAGCCCATGCTGCTCTTGAAGCCGAGCATCCCTAGTAGGCTGCTCTGGAACGCAAGCTTCCTGGCTACCCAAGCTACCCTGGTGCCCAAGCTGCTCTGGCCCCTGCTGCTCTTGAAGCCAAGCATCCCTAGTAGGCTGCTATGGAACCCAAGCTTCCTGGCTACCCATGCTACCCTGGTGCCCAAGCTACTCTGGCCCATGCTGCTCTTGAAGCCAGGCATCCTTAGTAGGCTGCTCTGGAACCCAAGCTTCCTGGCTACCCAAGCTACCCTGGTGCATGAGCTGCTCTGCCCCATGCTGCTCTTGAAGTCAAGCATCCCTAGTAGGCTGCTCTGGAACCCAAGCTTCCTGACTACCCAAGCTACCCTGGTGCCCGAGCTGCTCTGGCCCCTGCTGCTCTTGAAGCCAAGCATGCCTAGTAGGCTGCTCTGGAACCCAAGCTTCCTGGCTACCCACGCTACCCTGGTGCCCGAGCTTCTCTGGCCCATGCTGCTCTTGAAGCCAGGCATCCTTAGTAGGCTGCTCTGGAACCCAAGCTTCCTGGCTACCCAAGCTACCCTGGTACCCGAGCTGCTTTGGCCTATGCTGCTCTTGAAGCCGGGCATCCGAAGTAGGATGCTCTGGAACCCAAGCTTCCTGGCTACCCAAGCTAACCTGGTACCCGAGCTGCTCAGGCCCATGCTGTTCTTGAAGCCACGCATCCCTAGTAGGCTGCTCTGGAACCCATGCTTCCTGGCTACCCAAGCTACACTGGTACACAAGCTTTCTGGCCCATGTTGTTCTTGAAGCCAAGCATCCATAGTAGGCAGCTCTGGAACCCAAGCTTCCTGGCTACCCAAGCTACCCTGGTACCCAAGCTACCCTGGTACCCGAGCTGCTCTGGCCCATGCTGCTCTGGAAGCCAAGCATCCATAGTAGGCTGCTCTGGAACCCAAGCTTCCAGGCTACCCAAACTACCCTGGTACCCGAGCTGCTCTGGCCCATGCTGCTCTTGAAGCCAAGCATCCCTAGTAGGCTGTTCTGTTACCCAAGCTTCCTGGCTACCCAAGCTACCCTGGTACCCAAGCTGCTCTGGCCTATGCTGCTCTTGAAGCCAAGCATTCCTAGTAGGCTGCTCTGGAACCCATGCTTCCTGGCTATCCAAGCTACCCTGGTACCCAAGCTGCTCTGGCCCATGCTGCTCTTGAAGCCAGGCAGCCCTAAAAGGCTGCTCTGGAACCCAAGCTTCCTGGCTACCCAAGCTACCCTGGTACCCGGGCTGCTCTGGCCCATGCTGCTCTTGAGCCAAGCACCCCTAGTGTGCTGCTCTGGAACCCAAGCTTCCTGGCTACCCAAGCTTCCCTGGTACCCAAGCTATCCTGGTACGTGAGCTGCTCTGGCCCATGCTGCTCCCGAAGCCAGGCATCCCTAGCAGGCTGCTCTGGAACCCAAGCTTCCTGGCTACCCAAGCTACCCTGGTACCCGAGCTGCTCTGGCCCATGCTGCTCTTGAACCCAAGCATCCCTAGTAGGCTGCTCTGGAACCCAAGCTTCCTGGCTACCCATGCTGCTCTTGAAGCCAAGCATCCCTAGTAGGCTGCTCTGGACCCCAAGCTTCCTTGCTAGCCAAGCTACCCTGGTACCCAAGCTGCTCTGGCCCATGCTGCTCTTAAAGCTGAGCATCCCTAGTAGGCTGCTCTGGAACCCAGGCTTCCTGGCTACCCAAGCTACCCTGGTGCCTGAGCTGCTCTGCCCCATGCTGCTCTTGAAGTCAAGCATCCCTAGTAGGCTGCTCTGGAACCCAAGCTTCCTGGCTACCCAAGCTACCCTGGAGCCCGAGCTGCTCTGGCCCATGCTGTTCTTGAAGCCAAGCATCCCTAGTAAGCTGCTCTGGAACCCAAGCTTCCTGGCTACCCAAGCTACCCTGGTACCCAAGCTACCCTGGTGCCCGAGCTGCTGTGGCCCATGCTGCTTTGCAACCCAGCATCCCTAGTAGGCTGCTCTGGAACCCAAGCTTCCTGGCTACCCAAGCTACCCTGGTACCCTAGCTGCTCTGACCCATGCAGCTGTTGAAGCCAAGCATCCCTAGTAGGCTATTCTGGAACCCAAGCTTCCTGGTTACCCAAGCTACCCTGGTACCCAAGCTGCTGTGGCCCATACTGCTCTTGAAGCCAAGCATCCCTAGTAGGCTGCTCTGGAACCTCTGCGTCCTGGCTACCCAAGCTACCTGGTACCCAAGGTACCCGAGCTGCTCTGGTCCATGCTGCTCTTGAAGCCAAGCATCCCTAGCAGGCTGCATTGGAACCCAAGCTTCCTGGCTACCCAAGCTACCATGGTACCCGAGTTGCTCTGGCCCATGCTGCTCCTGAAGCCAAGCATCCCTAGTAGGCTGTTCTGGAACCGAAGCTTCCTGGCTACCCAAGCTACCCTGGTACCTGAGCTGCTCTGGCCCATGCTGCTCTTGAAGCCAAGCATCCCTAGGAGGCTGCTCTGGAACCCAAGCTTCCTGGTTACCCAAGCTACCCTGTTACCCGGGCTGCTATGGCCCATGCTGCTCTTGAGCCAAGCACCCCTAGTATGCTGCTCTGGAACCCAAGCATCCTGGCTTCCCAAGCTTCCCTGGTACCCAAGCTACCCTGGGACCTGAGCTGCTCTGGCCCATGCTGCTCTTGAAGCCAAGCATTCCCTAGTATGCTGCTCTGGAACCCAAGCTTCCTGGCTACCCAAGCTTCCCTGGGACCCAAGCTACCCTGGTCCCTGAGCTGCTCTGGCCCATGCTGCTCCCGAAGCCAGGCATCCCTAGAAGGCTGCTCTGGAACCCAGTTTCCTGGCTTCCCAAGCTTCCCTGGTACCCAAGCTACCCTGGTACCTGAGCTGCTCTGGCCCATGTTGCTCTTGAGCTAGGCATCCCTAAAAGGCTGCTCTGGAACCCACGCTTCCTGGGTACCCAAGCTACCCTGGTACCCGTGCTGCTCTGGCCCATGCTGCTCTTGAACCCAAGCATCCCTAGTAGGCTGCTTTGGAACCCAAGCTTCCTGGCTACCCATGCTGCTCTTGAAACCAAGCATCCTAGTAGGCTGCTCAGAAACCCAGGCTTCCTTGCTACCCAAGCTACCCTGGTACCCAAGCTGCTCTGGCCCATGCTGCTCTTGAAGCCAAGCATCCCTAGGAGGCTGCTCTGGAACCCAAGCTTCCTGGTTACCCAAGCTACCCTGTTACCCGGGCTGCTATGGCCCATGCTGCTCTTGAGCCAAGCACCCCTAGTATGCTGCTCTTGAACCCAAGCTTCCTGGCTACCCAAGCTTCCCTGGTACCCAAGCTACCCTGGTACCTGAGCTGCTCTGGCCCATGCTGCTCTTGAAGCCGAGCATACCTAGTAGGCTGCTCTGGAACCCAAGCTTCCTGGCTACCCAAGCTACCCTGGTACCCGGGCTGCTATGGCCTATGCTGCTCTTGAGCCAAGCACCCCTAGTATGCTGCTCTCGAACCCAAGCTTCTTGGCTACCCAACCTTCCCTGGTACCCAAGCTACCCTGGTACCTGAGCTGCTCTAATCCATGCTGCTCCCGACGCCAGGCATCCCTAGTAGGCTGCTCTGGAACCCAAGCTTCCTGGCTACCCAAGCCTCCCTGGTACCCAAGCTACCCTGGTACCTGAGCTGCTCTGGCCCATGCTGCTCCCGAAGCCAGGCATCCCTAGTAGGCTGCTCTGGAACCCAGGTTTCCTGGCTACCCAAGGTACTCTGGTACCTGAGCAACTCTGGCCCATGCTGCTCTTGAACCCAAGCATCCCTAGTAGGCTGCTCTGGAACCTAAGCTTCCTGGCTACCCATGCTGTTCTTGAAGCCAAGCATCCCTAGTAGGCTGCTCTGGAACCCAAGCATCCTTGCTATCCAAGCTACCCTGGTACCCAAGCTGCTCTGGCCCATGCTGCTCTTGAAGTCAAGCATCTCTAGTAGGCTCCTCTGGAACCCAAGCTCCCTGGTTACCCAAGCTACCCTGTTACCCAAGCTGCTCTGGCCCATGCTGCTCTTGAAGCCGAGCATCCCTAGTAGGCTGCTCTGGAACCCAGGCTTCCTGGCTACCCAAGCTGCTCTGCCCCATGCTGCTCTTGAAGCCAAGCATCCCTAGTAGGCTGATCTGGAACCCATGTGTCCTGGCTACCCAAGCTACCCTGGTACCCAATCTGCTCTGGCCCATGCTGCTCTTGAAGCCAGGCAGCCATATTAGGCTGCTCTGGAACCCAAGCTTCCTGGCTACCCAAGCTACCCTGGTACCCAAGCTACCCTGGTACCCAAGCTACCCTGATACCCAAGCTGCTGTGGCCCATGCTGCTCTTGAAGCCAAGCATCCCTAGTAGGCTGCACTGGAATCTAAGCGTCCTGGCTACCCAAGCTACCCTGGTACCAGAGCTGCTCTGGCCCATGCAGCTCTTGAAGACAAACATCCCTAGTAGGCTGTTCTGGAACCCAAGCTTCCTGGCTACCCAAGCTACCCTGGTACCCGATCTGCTCTGGCCCATGCTGCTCTTGAAGCCAACCATCCCTAGTAGGCTGCAATGGAACCCATGCGTCCTGGCTAACCAAGCTACCCTGGTACCCAACCTGCTCTGGCCCATGCTGCTCTTGAAGCCAGGCAGCCCTATTAGGCTGCTCTGGAACCCAAGCTTCCTGGCTACCCAAGCTACCCTGGTACCCAAGCTACCCTGGTACTCGAGCTGCTGTGGCCCATGCTGCTCTTGAAGCCAAGCATCCCTAGTAGGCTGCTCTGGAATCCAAGCTTCCTGGCTACCCAAGCTACCCTGGTACCCGAGCTGCTCTGGCCCATGCAGCTCTTGAAGCCAAGCATCCCTAGTAGGCTGCTCTGGAACCCATGCATCCTGGCTACCCAAGCTACCCTGGTACCCAAGCTGCTCTGGCCCATGCTGCTCTTGAGCCAGGCAGCCCTATTAGGCTGCACTGGAACCCATGAGTTCTGGCTACCCAAGCTACCCTGGTACCCAATCTGCTCTGGCCCATGCTGCTCTTGAAGCCAGCCAGCCCTATTAGGCTGCTCTGGAACCCAAGATTCCTGGCTACCCAAGCTACCCTGGTACCCAAGCTACCCTGGTACCCGAGCTGCTGTGGCCCAGGCTGCTCTTGAAGCCAAGCATCCCTAGTAGGCTGCTCTGGAATCCAAGCTTCCTGGCTATCCAAGCTACCCGAGCTGCTCTGGCCCATGCAGCTCTTGAAGCCAAGCATCCCTATTAGGCTGCTCTGGAACCCATGCGTCCTGGCTACCCAAGCTACCCTGGTACCCAAGCTACTCTGACCCATGCTGCTCTTGAAGCCAGGCAGCCCTATTAGGCTGTTCTGGAAACCAAGCTTCCTGGCTACCCAAGCTTCCTGGCTACCCAATCCACCCTGGTACCCGGGCTGCTCTGGTCCACGCTGCTCTTGAGCCAAGCACCCCTAGTATGCTGCTCTGGAACCCAAGCTTCCTGGCTACCCAAGCTACCCTGGTACCCAAGCTACCCTGGTACCTGAGCTGCTCTGGCCCATGCTGCTCCCGAAGCCAGGCATCCCTAGAAGGTTGCTCTGGAACCCAGTTTCCTGGCTTCCCAAGCTTCCCTGGTACCCAAGCTACCCTGGTACCTGAGCTGCTCTGGCCCATGTTGCTCTTGAGCCAGGCATCCCTAAAAGGCCGCTCTGGAACCCACGCTTCCTGGCTACCCAAGCTACCCTGGTACCCGTGCTGCTCTGGCCCATGCTGCTCTTGAACCCAAGCATCCCTAGTAGGCTGCTTTGGAACCCAAGCTTCCTGGCTACCCATGCTGCTCTTGAAACCAAGCATCCTAGTAGGCTGCTCAGGAACCCAAGCTTCCTTGCTACCCAAGCTACCCTGGTACCCAAGCTGCTCTGGCCCATGCTGCTCTTGAAGCCAAGCAACCCTTGGAGGCTGCTCTGGAACCCAAGCTTCCTGGTTACCCAAGCTACCCTGTTACCCGGGCTGCTATGGCCCATGCTGCTCTTGAGCCAAACACCCCTAGTATGCTGCTCTCGAACCCAACCTTCCTGGCTACCCAAGCTTCCCTGGTACCCAAGCTACCCTGGTACCTGAGCTGCTCTGGCCCATGCTGCTCTTGAAGCCGAGAATCCAAAGTAGGCTGCTCTGGAACCCAAGCTTCCTGGCTACCCAATCTACCCTGGTACCCGGGCTGCTATGGCCCATGCTGCTCTTGAGCCAAGCACCCCTTGTATGCTGCTCTCGAAACCAAGCTTGCTGCCTACCCAAGCTACCCTGGTACCTGAGCTGCTCTGATCCATGCTGCTCCCAAAGCCAGGCATCCCTAGTAGGCTGCTCTGGAACCCAAGCTTCCTGGCTACCCAAGCCTCCCTGGTACCCAAGCTACCCTGGTACCTGAGCTGCTCTGGCCCATGCTGCTCCCGAAGCCAGGCATCCCTAGTAGGCTGCTCTGGAACCCAGGTTTCCTGGCTACCCAAGCTACCCTGGTACCTGAGCAACTCTGGCCCATGCTGCTCTTGAACCCAAGCATCCCTAGTAGGCTGCTCTGGAACCTAAGCTTCCTGGCTACCCATGCTGCTCTTGACGCCAAGCATCCCTAGTAGGCTGCTCTGGAACCCAAGCATCCTTGCTATCCAAGCTACCCTGGTACCCAAGCTGCTCTGGCCCATGCTGCTCTTGAAGTCAAGCATCTCTAGTAGGCTCCTCTGGAACCCAAGCTCCCTGGTTACCCAAGCTACCCTGTTACCCGAGCTGCTCTGGCCCATGCTGCTCTTGAAGCCGAGCATCCCTAGTAGGCTGCTCTGGAACCCAGGCTTCCTGGCTACCCAAGCTACCCTGGTGCCCGAGCTGCTCTGCCCCATGCTGCTCTTGAAGCCAAGCATCCCTAGTAGGCTGCTCTGGAACCCATGCCTCCTGGCTACCCAAGCTACCCTGGTACCCAATCTGATCTGGCCCATGCTGCTCTCGAAGCCAGGCAGCCCTATTAGGCTGCTCTGGAACCCAAGATTCCTGGCTACCCAAGCCTCCCTGGTACCCAAGCTACCCTGGTACCTGAGCTGCTCTGATCCATGCTGCTCCCGAGGCCAGGCATCCCTAGTAGGCTGCTCTGGAACCCAAGCTTCCTGGCTACCCAAGCCTCCCTGGTACCCAGGCTACCCTGGTACCTGAGCTGCTCTGGCCCATGCTGCTCCCGAAGCCAGGCATCCCTAGTAGGCTGCTCTGGAACCCAGGTTTCCTGGCTACCCAAGCTACCCTGGTACCTGAGCAACTCTGGCCCATGCTGCTCTTGAACCCAAGCATCCCTAGTAGGCTGCTCTGGAACCTAAGCTTCCTGGCTACCCATGCTGCTCTTGAAGCCAAGCATCCCTAGTAGGCTGCTCTGGAACCCAAGCATCCTTGCTATCCAAGCTACACTGGTACCCAAGCTGCTCTGGCCCATGCTGCTCTTGAAGTCAAGCATCTCTAGTAGGCTCCTCTGGAACCCAAGCTCCCTGGTTACCCAAGCTACCCTGTTACCCGAGCTGCTCTGGCCCATGCTGCTCTTGAAGCCGAGCATCCCTAGTAGGCTGCTCTGGAACCCAGGCTTCCTGGCTACCCAAGCTACCCTGGTGCCCGAGCTGCTCTGCCCCATGCTGCTCTTGAAGCCAAGCATCCCTAGTAGGCTTCTCTGGAACCCATGCCTCCTGGCTACCCAAGCTACCCTGGTACCCAATCTGCTCTGGCCCATGCTGCTCCCGAAGCCAGGCATCCCTAGTAGGCTTCTCTGGAACCCAAGCTTCCTGGCTACCCAAGCCTCCCTGGTACCCAAGCTACCCTGGTACCTGAGCTGCTCTGGCCCATGCTGCTCCCGAAGCCAGGCATCCCTAGTAGGCTGCTCTGGAACCCAGGTTTCCTGGTTACCCAAGCTACCCTGGTACCTGAGCAACTCTGGCCCATGCTGCTCTTGAACCCAAGCATCCCTAGTAGGCTGCTCTGGAACCCAAGCATCCTTGCTATCCAAGCTACCCTGGTACCCAAGCTGCTCTGGCCCATGCTGCTCTTGAAGTCAAGCATCTCTAGTGGGCTCCTCTGGAACCAAAGCTCCCTGGTTACCCAAGCTACCCTGTTACCCGAGCTGCTCTGGCCCATGCTGCTCTTGAAGCCGAGCATCCCTAGTAGGCTGCTCTGGAACCCAGGCTTCCTGGCTACCCAAGCTACCCTGGTGGCCGAGCTGCTCTGCCCCATGCTGCTCTTAAAGCCAAGCATCCCTAGTAGGCTGCTCTGGAACCCATGCCTCCTGGCTACCCAAGCTACCCTGGTACCCAATCTGCTCTGGCCCATGCTGCTCTTGAAGCCAGGCAGCCCTATTAGGCTGCTCTGGAACCCAAGATTCATGGCTACCCAAGCTACCCTGGTACCCAAGCTACCCTGGTACCCAAGCTCCCTGATGCCCGAGCTGCTGTGGCCCATGCTGCTCTTGAAGCCAAGCATCCCTAGTAGGCTGCACTGGAATCCAAGCGTCCTGGCTACCCAAGCTACCCTGGTACCCGAGCTGCTCTGGCCCATGCAGCTCTTGAAGCCAAACATCCCTCGTAGGCTGTTCTGGAACCCAAGCTTCCTGGCTACCCAAGCTACCCTGGTACCCGAGCTGCTGTGGCCCAGGCTGCTCTTGAAGCCAAGCATCCCTAGTAGGCTGCTCTGGAATCCAAGCTTCCTGGCTACCCAAGCTACCCTGGTACCCGAGCTGCTCTGGCCCATACAGCTCTTGAAGCCAAGCATCCCTATTAGGCTGCTCTGGAACCCATGCGTCCTGGCTACCCAAGCTACCCTGGTACCCAAGCTGCTCTGACCCATGCTGCTCTTGAAGCCAGGCAGCCCTATTAGGCTGTTCTGGAAACCAAGCTTCCTGGCTACCCAAGCTTCCTGGCTACCCAATCCACCCTGGTACCCAGGCTGCTCTGGTCCATGCTGCTCTTGAGCCAAGCACCCCTAGTATGCTGCTCTGGAACACAAGCTTCCTGGCTACCCAAGCTACCCTGGTACCCAAGCTGCTCTGACCCATGCTGCTCTTGAAGCCAGGCAGCCCTATTAGGCTGTTCTGGAAACCAAGCTTCCTGGCTACCCAAGCTTCCTGGCTACCCAATCCACCCTGGTACCCAGGCTGCTCTGGTCCATGCTGCTCTTGAGCCAAGCACCCCTAGTATGCTGCTCTGGAACCCAAGCTTCCTGGCTACCCAAGCTCTCCTGGTACCCAAGCAACCCTGGTACCTGAGCTGCTCTGGCCAATGCTGCTCTCGAAGCCAGGCATCCGTAGTAGGCTGCTCTGGAACCCAAGCTTCCTGGCAACCCAAGCTACCCTGGTACCCGAGCTGCTCTTGCCCATGCTGCTCTTGAAGCCAAGCATCCCTAGTAGGCTGCTCTGGAACCCATGCGTCCTGGCTACCCAAGCTACCCTGGTGCCCGAGCTGCTCTGCCCCATGCTGCTCTTGAAGCCTAGCATCCGTAGTAGGCTGCTCTGGAACCCAAATTACCTGGTTACCCAAGCTACTCTGGTACCTGAACTGCTCTGACCAATGCTGCTCTTGAAACCAGGCATCCCTAGTAGGCATTTCTGGTACGCAAACTTGGCTGCTACCAATGCTTTAATGTGCTTAATGGTTTTGCAAACACACCACAAAATAAAGCCCTTAATGGGAGACATTAACTGCACCATATTATATGTTCTTTGCATTTGCAATTAGTAAAGCTGTTTCTTGGTGAGTAATTACTCTCCTATCTTGCTTTGGTTATGTTGCCTGCCAGTTCTCTCAGGAAGAGATTAGCCTGATGGTTCTTGTGTTCGATGATTCACCCGAATCCGTTGCTTTGCTGTAGGTTGTATTTCATTAGGCATGGTGGTCGCTCATTTATCGGTTAGCAGTGCTTGTGTGAAATTGCCATCTGGCAAGTGTGTAGATCTCCCCTTTCATAAGCTCCATGCCAAACGTATAGTGCACACATGTGCCCGGCTGCATCAGTACCCTGATCTGCAGCACCTGCTCTCCAGTGGCGGGGTGCAGGTTCAAGGGTCACCGGTTCCCATCTGAAAGCTGCAGTGAAAGCCAAGTGACTCCAGCGCAGAGGCTGCGTGTAAGACATGCACCCCTGTGCCTAAAACACGGATGTAGGATAGTTGCTATCCAGTGGCGCAGAGCAGGTTCAAGGGTCACAGGAACAACAAAAGGTATTAGTGGCTGGTAACTGCCCCCGGGCCTGGTCCAGTTTTGGTCACTTGCATTCCTTTTTGTACAAGAACGTATCCGTTTTTAAGAACATTGTGGTTATCTATTTGCTTTTCTCCCCCAAGTGCTGCATCGTCATATCTTCCTATCTTTGCATAGTATGTGTTCTTTCTACAGGGGTGGGCTTTTGTAGTTTTTTCTATTCAGTGGTTGTTGCATATAGTGTGTTTAATTAAAGTATGTATATTTTATATGGCCATTCCTTTATTTTGGACTGTTCTACTTTGCTGTTTGGGTCACAACCATACCCCCTCTTGAGAGTGTAGCCTTCCCGTGGGTAACTTTACCACAAAAGGCGACGGAGGTATGTATCTAAACTGTGCATGTTTTACCTTTATGATTGGGATCACTCTTGTTTAGTAGAGGTCTGCTGGCTAAGTAGAGTAGACGGTTTATCCTCTACTCACCTCTATCCTCCTGTCACAGTGCTGGCTCCATTTCGTCAGCTATATTCAAGACAGTGGCGCTATTTAGTGGATAGCATGAATTGCAGAGTGGCTACAATCCTTTTGGACTGGTCTTTTGTCGAGGGGGACAGGGCATCTTTTTTTTAAAACACTTTTTATTTGCATTTTCATAATTACAGACCGAAAAGATAAAGAGTTCAACATTTCCCCTCTCCACCCCCATTATTCTCATTCTCAGTTTAAACCAACAAGGCCTCCCCGCTCCCACCACTATCTTACAATTATTGGCACTTCCTGTCCTCTTACCCCCACGGGGAACATTATCAGCGTTGTCATATACACCAGTACCCTTCCCCTGCCCTCCGCTCTATATTTCTTTCCTCAGCAGATATCTCATGGCGGTTTCAGATCCCTTCGTTCAGCAATTGACCCCACTATACTGTTACTTCTTTCCTCTCTTCATCAGCTCCCATTTCCTGTAATGTCGCCAGTTCTGCAATCCCCCATCTACGGGCATCTTCCTGTCACATCGTTATTGCAGGCCCCTGTGGGCGTTTCCACGCGATAGCCACTCTGCGTTTGGCTAATATTAATAGAAACCGTATCACCTTGTTCCATATTTTGAGCCTCTACCCCCCTGGGATGGTCCCCCAAATGCATATTTTCAGGTTCCACTCCAAATTTAGCCCCAACAGCACATTGCCCTCTTCAATTATCTTGTTCCAATATACTGCTATATCCCCACAGTCCCATATTATGTGCCAGAATCCCGCTGGGCCCCTACCACATCTAGGGATTCGTCCGGCAGCCTGTTATTCATTGCCCGTAATCTGGTCGGGGTCACATATGTTCTGTGCATAATATTAAACTGGACCAATTGAAATAGAGCATTTCGCGATACCTTCCGAACTAGTGCAGATATTCCTTCCCACTCCTTTTTCGATATCTGGTACCCCATGTCCGCCTCCCATTTCTCCTTCCCCTTTAATACCCCTTTTGGTTCTTCTTCCTGTAGGGCTTTAAAAATGTGTGAGATCCTCGCTTTGCTGGCCGCTATTTTTAATAGTACCCGCAACAATAGACTTGTTTCCGGGTTCCTACGGAATTCCATCCCACAATTCTGCCAATCTAAGGACTATTGCTCTGTATGTCAGGAACAAGTTTCTTGGCAAGTCAAACTTTGTGCACCATTCTGCAAAGGTCAATAGTTTCCCTCCTTCGAACAGGTCTCCCACCTTCTCACACTTCTTTTCCTGGAGTCTCTGTACCCCTGCTCTCCCTATTGCTTGTCGCAATTTCCGGTCCACCCCCCAAGGCAAATACCCACCATAAAGCCCTCCAGGCCCTTTTGGAACCCTTCTGCCTCAAACAAAATTGAAGTCCCCTTATTCCCCGTAGGGTTCCACAGCAATTCAACCCACTTCCGGTGTGGTGGCCGGCTCCCCAACAACCCCCTCAAAGCTCCCCCCTCCCCCAGTTGTCCCTATTCCAGGACTGTAGTTGCGCTGCTATAAAATATTTCTCGTAGTCAGGTAGGCCCAAACCCCCTTCTGTTCTAGATGCACATAGTGTCGTTAAGGACACCCTCCTCCTCCCCGTATTCCATAATAATTTCCCTACATTGCTATCCAGCATTTTAAAGAAGATCTTTTTCACCACATATGGTATATTGGTCACCATATCACCATTTTGCGTAGCGCCACTCTACCCACCAGGGAAAGTGGTAAACTCTTCCAAAATTGTACTGAGTCCCCTATCCTCGACAATGCCCTCCCCATGTTGTGTAAAAATGTTTCATCCATTTCGTGAAATATCTGTATGCCCAGATATTTAAACAACACTATCTCCCATTTTATCCCCACCTTCGGTAGGTCTTGTGCGTGACATTCCCGTAGCCCTCGCAAGGGGAACAAGACTGATTTGGACAGGGTATCTTGAGATACATTCCTGCACCTTGCTGCATGTCCCCTTTTGATTCGGAGCATGTTGGGGAGACGAGAGGAATATATAACACGCACAACAGGGAATTCAATCAACATCAGCAGGTGAGAGGTACCTGTGTCCAAATATTTCATTATAGTGATTTGTATATGCGCCACTCACCTGTTAATTCATTTAAGGGTGCTTACAGATTAAACATATATTAACATCAACAATACATAAGGGTAATGTAGGAGAATTTGGATTAAGAGAATAGGGTCAAAGCAATCTATTAGGGTCCACCAGTCATTTGCTGGGGACTTGTAGTGCTAGGAAAGATATCTGTAATTGGGCGTATACTGTTGGTTCGCTGGTCCTTCTTCTGGGCTTCTATAAGCATTTCCTTCTTCAGGGCTTGTTGGAAGCATTTGTGGCTTTGTTTTTTTCTTAATTCTCCGGCAATCTTGTTCCAAAGCCGTGACCCGAGTGATTAGGGTTCTACAAGTATTCTTTATTTTGCACAGTAAACAAACTGCAGGTTTCTCTGATGATGAGGATCTCAGGTTCCAGCAGAGTTAGAGGGTTTGAATATATTTCAGACATCATTGTGGGTCAGTCATAGTGGTTTCATTGAGAATCTCTGCTCAATTTGTAGCCAGTTTAGAGGTTTTAGGGCCTTATGATGTGGTCAGAATGGTTGAGACTGGGGGGAAGCCTTGCAGCTCTGTTCTGTCCTAGTTGTAACTGTTCTAGTAGGTATTTTGACAGACCAAGGTACATAGGATTACTCGGGAGTAAAGACGGTATTAGCTTTTTTATGTGGTTCGTAGATAAAAGAGTGTAGATTATTTTAGTTTGATGTGTGGGGCTGTAGGTGGGCATTGTTGGTGAGTGTGTGCCATTTCCCTGTGGCCAATGTGGGGTGACCTGTCTGTGGTGGATGCCCATGTATTATTGCTTCAATTTTGCAAATTCCCAGTTGCTGAATGGCGGGCCGCTGTCCGGCTTGAGGACTTCTGGAATGCCCCATGTGGAGAAGATGTTGTCTAGCACTGGTATGACGGTGCTGGCTGCCGTCGATCGTACCATGTATACTAAAGGAAATCACAAATATTCATCCATGATGGCTAGCCAATATTTTCTCTCCCCAAAGTGGCCAAAGAAGTCGATTGCAAGGTGGGTCCAAGGGAGCTCCAGCATATCAGACATCTTCAGAGGTTCTGGGTGATTGGGTCTGGATGTGCTCTGACACAGGTGACAAGCACTGATCATGTGTTCCACCATGTGATCTAGTCCTGGGAACCACATGGTGTCTCTCACTTGTCTTTTTGTGGCTACCACTCCGCGGTGCCCTTCTTGGGCTAGATCTATGACCTGTTGCTGCAGGTCATTGGGAATCACTATTCGGTGTCCTCGCATGATGAGCCCTTCTGCCAATATCGACAGCTCCTCTCTTACATTCCTGAATGCCTGTAGTTCTGCTGTGGGACAGTCTCCGTCTTGTCTACTTGTGAAGTCTGTGTCTCTCCACCTTCCAGACCTGATTAAGTCTTGCACCTGCTTTAGCATGACATCCTGTTTGTGTGATCCAGAATCGTTGTTGGCGTGATGGCCCTTGGGGGCCCGTGATGAGTAAGAAAGTTGACATACTCCTCTGCCATTGAGTCATTGGTGGACGTGCCTATTAGTGGGTGTTGAGACATGAAGTCTGCTGCATTGTATTCTCTTTCCGGTTTGTGTACAATTGTGAAGTCAAAGTCCTTCAACGGAGGCCCCACTTCTCTATCCATGGTGGCATCTTGCATTGTGCTTTGCTGTAAATGGTCACCAGGGCTCGGTAGTCTGTCACAATCATGAATGGCTTGCCGAGGAGGAGAATTTGAAAGTGCTGGCAAGCCCATACGACAGCCAGTCCTTCTTTTTCAGGTTGGCAAGTATCTTGTGTCTACTTCTGACAGGCTCTTGCGGGCATAGGCAATCACTGTTCTTGGAGATTCTCGCCCTGGTTGGTGCTGTTCCAGAATCACCCCTAGGCCAACAGGACTAGCATCAACAGTTACTTCTGTGCACATATTCAGGTCGAAATACACCACGCATTCAGCCAATGCAATATCACTCTTTATTTCTGCGAATGCCTCTTCACATTGCTGCAACCATCAGAATACCCTGCCTTGTTTGGTGAGTTCTCTGAGAGGAGCACTAGTGGTCGTGAAATCCTGAAGATACCAGCTGCAATAGCTAGCAATCCCTAGGAAGGCCATGACTTCACTAATGTCCGTCGAGGCTGAAATCTCAGAGATGGCAGCGACTTTGCTTGGGTCAGGGCTCATGCCTTCATGTGAGAAGATATGTCCATAGAATTTGAGATGAGATTTGTGAAAAGGTTACTTTTCAAGGTTCAGTGTCAGGCCAGCCTCCATGAGTGCCGTGCAGATCTGTTGAAGAGCTTTATCATGCTGTGCAGCGGTGGCTCCAAACACCAGGGTATCATCACTGTAGTTAAAATAGTTATTCACATGGCGAATGACTCTCCGCACTCTCTCCTGGAATATTTCAGCTGCTGAGCAGATGCCGAAGCTGAGTCTCTTGTATCTGCAGAGCCTAATCGGTGTGGCAAAGGTGGTGATGTATCGGGATAGTTTATCTATCCTGATCTCATGATACCCTTTGTTCAGATCAAGCTTCGAGAACAATTTTGTATTCGCATTTGTATTTGTATTTTTGGATTTATAACGCTCACTGAACAGAATGAACTGTATAATGGTGCAGATGACAATCATAATAGATAGAGGATAGAGCAAAATTCTTATCAGACCCTCATAATGAAGAGGGTTATCTATCTAAACAGAAAGGTCTTTAGTGCTCGGTGGATCTGAAGAAGCAAACTCATAGTCCTCAGTTCCAGTGGCAGGGAATTCCACAACTTTGGACCAAATACAGTGAATCTTCTATTGCCCTGTCATTTATAGACTGAAGGTGAGATAGCCAAAAAAAAGCCCATCACTGGAGCGTAGCTGCCTCGTGGGGTGATATGGCTGAATTAGCTCCCTCAGATATAAAGGGGCGATACTATTTACACACTTGAAGACGATGCAAGCTGTCTTGAACCTAATACGGTCTTAAATTGAGAGCCAATGTAGCTTGTGACGAAATGGGGATACATGAGCAGTTTTCTTCAGCTTAAATATCAATCTGACTGTTGCATTCTGTGCTTTCTGAAGTCGCTGAAGTTGTTTAGCGGGAATACCCAGTAATTGACAATTACAATAGCCCAGCTGGGCGCTTGTTAAGGCTTCCACCACAACCACCTGATCTTCTGTAGGTATATAAGAAAGCACTTTACGCAGTAATCTCAAAACAAAGTGCACCGCTTGAATCTTGGCACCAACCTGATAGATGCAGCCCAGATGTTTTATCTTGGATACACATTTAGAATTTTTGCCCATGAGCAGAGGGATAGGCAATTTCTTTGCGATATGCCACAGATGCTTTGGCCCAAATAAAATAAGCTCAGACTTTGATGCGTTGAGCTGTAGATATTTTTTTGACATCCAGCCACTAACTTCTTCCAGGCACTGGCCTAGTCGATTAAATGCCTCCTTAAATTTGACAACTCAAATGAAGTTGCCCCATTCAGCAGGCTGATCATGTCATCTAGGTGCATTCCAGGGTGTCTTTTGCGTCCAATGGCCGAGTTTGCTTGCCGCATGTCCACACATATGTGTAGTTTGTCTGGGGATCCTCTCTTGGGTACAGCCACTATGGGGGACAGCTACAGGGTCTGTCCATCGGCCGGCTCTATTATGGCTCCACAAAGTAAGCATTGTATCTCTTTGTTTGTTGCAGATGAATCAGTATTCTCCTCGGCTGCTGAGTCACAGGCAGTATGTATTTATTGATGTGAAGTGTCACAGGGTCTCCTTTAAGACATCTGATGCCTTCAAGCAGAGTTGGGAACGCTTTTGTGACAAACAGTCCGTGTTGCATGGTATAGGTCACGGCCGCAATCTCCATCTCGAGGGCAGAGGGGGGTCCCAGTAAGTTGCTCCCGGGGACTTCCCTGTGTAGTATGTGCATTTCAGCTTGTCCACACTTCTCCTTGTAGCACATTGTTGTGAAGACCTTCCTGTGATTCCGCACTGGCCCTCTCACTGCCACTGAAAGACTTTCAGGTCAGTCTTAATTGATGGGAGATGTCATTCTGCGATATTCGGGGACACACATGATATTCAGGGTGGCACTGGTGTCAATGAGAAATTTGGCCTGGTGGCCTCCTACTAGTAGGGTGATGCCGCCATCAGATGACGTCACCACTTCATTCATCATGTATGCATAATTGTGTTGGGTGATCCCTGTAGAAGGTGAGGGTGATGTAGAACTTCCTGTCACTTGCCTAACAGGTCTCACGGGGTCCCTCCGGTTTGTAGGGGTGGAGTTGTACCTCTGCGACCGTTCGGACGGAAAATTGCAGACAACCGCCAAATGATTCTCTCTGCCACACTTGGCACATGTTTGCCCAAAGACGGGATATTTCACGCCTTCCTGATGAGGGAATGGGAGGCCACATCTATAACATCACCTCCCTCATGAAGCTGGCCCTCTGGATGCATTACCGCTTGTAGACCTCAAGTTGTTGACGAGACCTGATATATTTGCTCCTTTCCAGGGGTCTTGGTGGTTTCAATTTGTGATACTTGCATGTCTGCTTGGGACTCCGTCCTAGCCAATTGTGGTATGGTGGCTATAGGAAGTGGCTCTCGAAGTAGCTTCTTTCTAAATGATGGCGACAGGCATCCACCTATGATCCTCAGTCTAATGGCCTCTTCATTCATGAATTCGTGGACTTCACAGTCTGCCACCAGTTTACGACGGCGGGTTGTTAAGGCATCCACGGATTCAGCCCCTATCTGACACGCCATGTTGCACATGTGTCTCTCATGATCAATGTTGCGCTGCGGGTAAAAGTATGTGCTCAGTGCTTCCTTGAGGCTTGAGTAAGTCTTGATGTTATCTGTAGGAAGCTAGGTCTGAGATCCTCTACTTCACCTCCCACTAGATTCACCACCACCAGCCGCCTGACGAACTTTTCGGGCCCGGTTTAGCTGATGGGAATGTAAATAGTTTTCAACCTCCTGATCCACCTCTCCCATCGTGGCCCCCAGAGCTTGCTGGTCACCCATATCACCCATATCAACTGGCCCAGTGCGGCGAAAGGCTGGTTCATTGCATGCATGTTCATCAGTTGGCTCACCTCTGACATCTCTGCGATTGGGTGACAGTTGGCTGCACCTCATGACCTCGTTTGCAGCGTGTCTCACAGTGAGGGCCTTCATTTTCAGAAACGAAACCCCTCCTTGTTGCCATTGTCTAGTTGTCTGGGTTCTCTATGGGTATTCCTTGCTGAGAGAATGTGTGCAGGGAGAATGCCACTAGACATGCACACACACGCAGGCCCTGGCCTACAACAACGACAGGAGTCTCTGCTTAGCTTAACCTTTCTTTATTTGCTCCAGCGGCAAACTAACATCTGGTGAGGAATCCCTTCTGCGCATTTGCGTGCCTCGCGCTTTCTGATTTGTCCATGTGATTCGTGATGGAGCTCCATTGCTCTGTTAACTGTGTCCTCTCCAGGACACGACACAGCAAAAAGCTTGTAATTTCAGATCCGAGAAAACCTGTCTGTCCCTGCTTTCCTGGCATGCTAGATCTCGGCTAACTTCTCTGCATCTTTTTCGTGCTCCTCTGTTGGTTCTCCAGTGGCTCTGCCTCACCTACTTAGATCGTACTTACCCGCCTAACTCCCGTGCTCACAGCCAGCTGACACTCACTGACGTTAATCCTTCCATGTTGATCAATGCCTTATTGTTATCATTGAAGTGAGCGGCAGCTCCACCTATGTATTTCATTTAACTTGCAGCTCCCCGGACTACATGCCATGTTCCCAGCTACACTGACAGAGTGCGGAAGGTTATTCTTAATGAACACTCCTAAAAGACACAGCCCGCCTGCAAGCTACAGGGCTTTCTTCCCCAGAGGGTTTCCCTGGAGCCCTTCCGACCCTGAGTTATATTGTGGGGTGCTGCAAGGGTTTCAAGGAGGATCTTGCTAACGTCACGAGCTGCTGTATCTAGAAAGGTTAGTCCATTGTTATATATTATGTAATAAAGGTATCATTTTGTCATTTAGTATAACACAATGACAGAGTGGGTTACCAGCATCTAACAATGGAACTCCTACACCGCCTCTGGAACACCTTAAAGTCTCAGAACTGAATATTATGGCCAGACTTGGAAAAACATCTGTTTTAAATGGTGGTTTATTGCCAACACCAGAAACGTTCTGTGTCATCTTTTGGTGGGCATGAATTGAGCCGCTGCCAGGAACATCCTCAATATGATGGAAGACCTCCATCACAGACCCCGATACCTTGGGAGCTTGAAAAGCATCCCTGCCCATCTACGCATGCCACCATGGTTCTGTTAAGCTGTAACCGCTGTCTGCTCCAGGCAGAGCCCCGCTGCTTCGCAATAAACAGAGATTCGCTTTATAAAAGCTTCATTCTGGCTCTGCAATCCCTTTGCTCTAGGCTGCTGTAGGCTGCCACTCTTCACGATCCAAGGTCCATAAAAACATTATGCTGAAAGCTGCTTTCTTTAAACATGGCAATTCACTCTTGGCCTGATTTTTGATTGGTGTTTGTACAGCAATTCTTTAGGACAAGTTGGAAATTGCACGCTTTTGTCTTGCAAATTGGCACAGAGGACTAGCCCTACACCTTGTACAGTCGTATCATTTCAGATGATAGATTGATTGATTGATTGATTGTTTATATAGCGCTTACACACAGGTGAAGTGCTTCAAAGCGTTCTCTACTGGAAGCTCCAGCTAGTCCTGTAAGTGGGAATCACAGAGACATAATATTTGCATTCTTAATATACATTGGTTTATCCACTTAGAGACTCCTCAGACCTTCAATGTGTGGCTCAGGGAATGAATCCATCCAAGAGCTCCAGTGCCTTATAATCACACATGCATCTGTGGACTGGATCTTCTAGAGTTTTCACTCTACCTTGCCATCCAAAGTTTAATCAATGTCCATTGAAGGGGCGTGGCTGGCATCTCCTTGGGTACTGGGTGCTCGCATATCATGAGGGAAGATAGGGGCTGCAAAAGGCCTCTAGCCTCTTTCACATCATTCGTTTATGTGTTTACTTATTAAGAGCTGTGCTGCAGCAATATTGCCATGACATGGTATTGATATCATCATACATAATTCTCCTGCTCAGTAAAAGTGGCCCAAGTTTATGCCTGTCCTTGTTTCTATCCAGGCTGATCTGCCAACGGAACAGCCACAAGGGTCGGACTGGGGCATACAACTGTCTCGGGTACCAATGAAAACGTGACCCACAGTTGCAAATCGCAATTCCTACCTCTGGTGATAGATTATTTGAGTAGCGCCCAAGTGGGAGGTTCTGATGAACTGTGATTCAACAAATTGTACATTTTAAAGAATATTCAGTAACTCTGGTCAAAACTACTAGCCACAAGGTGAGGTAACTTATCAAACCGGCTCAGATTGCCTAAAAAACTGGCCCTCACTAGCACTTTCCGTTCTTTGTTCGGGCATTGCCCTATAGGCCAGTCCCAGTCTGAGTCAATCCCCCATCACTAAAGGTAAACTACAGTACATTAAGAGTAGTATGGTAGTCAAAATACAATGATTATCCCAGACTGCAAAACTGAACAAAAGTAGCATTGGCGCCCTGAGGAATGACCTGAAGCATGCATAGGGCCGAAACATGTAAAGTAAACTGTCTATGAGAAGTACTTTTTAGACAGCATTCACTAAAATGAGGAATAGACTGCGGTTCACGATTCCATAGGCGAGCACTTATGTATTAGATTAGATGGATGTTGGAATACATGGTCACTGCATATATAATTGTAATGCTTTAAACACTGGTGTTCTATATAATTCTGTTTTATATTTGGAGAGGGGAAGGTAGTGTATGATTTGAGTCATGTATGTACAATGGTATGAGCAAACATGAACGTACAATAACAGAGCAGCACATGTGTTAATAAGGAAACTTAAACGACCGAGATTATAGAGGCAAGAGACCATTTTGAATGTGTGTGTGTTTAGAATAGGTAGGTACAAGTCTCTTAGCAATGTCCAGGCCCCTCTCATATTATGCACTAGATAAAGGGTCTTATGTCTGCTCAACACATTGCTCCCCTCTTTTGGGCACTGTCATTTGCTCGAGGGGGGTCTCCTATCCATAACCTTGACATGTTAGCAACATGCATGGACCTTCAATAGCCTGGGCAGTGATCACCATATGCACTGCTATGGTGTGTATAGTTATTGATCTTGTACTTATGTCTTGAGATAATAGTGGCACCAAAGTCTTAAAGCAATGATTGACTACGAACGACATAACCTGTTTGAGAAACAGATCAACATCATTTTAGTGTGTAAAGATCCACTTCGCACTTGGGAATTAGACTATAGAGTCTGGACAACTGCACATGTTGTAGCTGTGGACTCTCCAAACCAGCTTAGACCCTGAAGACCCGTAAGGATAACAGTGCCAATTAAAGTCAGACTCTTGTCATTATGGATTTTTCCATCAAAGGTCACCAATCTGTTTTTCTCCATCAGCCCCAATCAAAGGCCTCACAGTGATCTAACTCAGTGTATGAGTGCCCGGGAGCTCCAAAGACTCCCTGGTCAGGGTGTCCCAAAGCTAGCCTGGACCCTGTTTCCTCAAGCAGAGTGCCATCCTCTGCTCACTGGTTGGTAGCAGCTGTTTGTAAGTTTAGAAGGTTGCACACTGTTGCATTTCAGATTCACGGAAGACAGGCATTTTCCTTGCAAATTCCTGCCAAAATACAAACCTTAATTCAGTAGGCCAGTGACACTTTAGAACAAGGCTGTGTTTACCTAATAAGCATGGAAACAAGGGTGTGCCAGGTATGATAACAGCCTTAAGTGGGCCCATCTTGGAACCCCAGAAGAGCCGGGTCTGGCCAGATGCGTGAACGAGTGTCTGGGGCTCACTCCTAAATCAACATGCTGTGTATTTACCCTGGAACGTTTGCATGTGCGGAAACATTCTTAAATGTTTGACTCTGTAGGGTGTCTGAAGTGAGGCCAGCAGTAGGGTTGTCTGCCCCATAACTCGATCACTTGTTGCGACTTGTCCTGAAGCAGCAGGAAGAATAACTCATCTAAGGAAGACGAAGGGTCTTCTCCTTTATTCTAGACTCCTATGTTGAAGTAGTGCAAGCAAAAAAGTGATGGGTGGAAGGATTTGAATTAATCTGAACAACTGGCATTGCTCTGGGCAAACTTCTACATCACCATCTTTTAGCCCGTCTGTCTCAATGCAAAAGGGGTTCAGCCATATGCAAATCAGTCAGGTACTGTAACCAATGAACTGCTAGGACAGGTCCCCTCTGAACGGAAACACAAGCAATCCCAGAGATGTTTCAGCTTTGTTGGGCCTCCTCAGTGAGGTGCAGCTTGGTTCCCTATGGCGCAGCAAGCAAGGGACCCATGTCCTGGCATACCCTCTCTCACAAAGTGAGACAAACTTTACCCACAAAAGTGATGGATGGAAGTAGTGCAAGAACATGCACAGTCCAGACCTCTCTCCAACACCAAAGGGAACAACCCCAGATCTCTTTCCTCTGACTCAGAAGACAGAGTCGGTTTGCTCAACTCTGGACTCCATTTCTCATTGGCATGGCACTAGTAGCCACCAGGAACTTCATATCACTTGCAACACAAAAGCACAGCTAGTCAAGCCTATTGCCCATTTAGTGATCGCTCAACTCACTGAACTCTTCAATCTGTTCTTCGACTCCACTTGCTTTCCCTCTGTTTTCAAAACAGCCACGGTCATCCCTCTCATAAAAAAGCAAGGGACTGACCCAAACCTACCAGCTAACTTTCAGTGTCTCTTCTTACACACTACTGTAAAGTGCTCAGAAAGGGTTGTGTTCAACCGTCTTACTAGACATCCACAACCTTCCAGTCCCCCTACAAGCATGTTTCCGATCCTGTCCCTCTACGGAAACTGCTCTCATGAATGTGTCCAACTTCATTGTCTCTGCTAAGCACTCCAACCTATCTTCTATACTAATTCTCCTTGACCTGTCTGCTGCCTTTGACACTGTCGATCACTCGAATCTCCTTAATACTCTCTTTCTTCTTGGGATTTGTGACCAAGCCATTGCCTGGAATTAATCCTACCTGGCACCTTGCCAATTCATGTCTCTTGGAACAACAACACCTCTCAATTGACTCGTCTAACGTTTGGTGCTCCTCACATCTCTGTATTGGGTCTGCTCCTCTTTACACCGTACGCCTCTGCTCTTGGGGCTCTAATCTTCTCCTGTCGGTTCTCATACCAACTCTTTGTGGATGACACCCACATCTCCTTTACTGAACTCTCCTCTGATCTCTCTATTAACTTTTCCAACAGTCTCTCTACCATTATATATGGGATGGCTTTGCACTCTCTGATGATAAACTCTACCAAAACAGGGTTGCTATTTGGCCCAGCCAAAAGCTCTCTCTCATGTCTTCCTCTGCCTATCCAGTTCTCACCTGACACTCTCACCTACTCTTCTTCAGCTTGAAACATCAGCATCATCTATGACCGTTCTCATGCCTTCTCTACTTTCATCTCCAAAACTGGAACAGTAGCTCGCCTCAACCTCCTAAATATTAGAAAAATCAGACAGCACCAAGCATCTCTTAGCCCCACTTGTCTTCTCTAAACTGGACTACTGTGCCAGCATCCTCTTTGGTCTCCCCAGCTATGCTTTCAGTATCAAAACAAGATCACTAACTTCGCTGCCGGGACTCTCTTTGAACTCCCTCACTGCACACCTGCTTTCTCATACCGTCATCAGGCTGGATGGCTGATGATGCAAAACAGGTACAGATTTAAATGTCTCCCCGTGGTTCCGTAATCTATGCATTGTAAGGCACCACTGTATCTATCCTCCTCTATCCAACTCTACACACCTTCTTGTAATCAATGCTGTGCTTCCACAACGGCCCTTGGGGCTCCTCGCCTTCCCGGGTCTTCCTCTCACTTCCGCTCTTTCTCTCTTCTTGCTCCACTTGCATGGAATTCTCTACCCCCGGACATCTGAGAAACAGTCCACATGGAAAACTAAAAGCCTACCTCCTCGCCTCCAAGAGGGTCCTCTTAGCCTACGTCTCATCTGCCTGCTGGCTAACATTTTTCCTTCGCCTCTGATCTGCCTCTGTTCTTCACTTCCTCTACCTCATTCTCAGATTGCCCCTCAAACACACTATATTGTAAGAAGCTTACTGCTTCCAGTCAATTCTGACTTCTTATCTATTGCATGTTCCTTTGTGATAAAAAAAGCACTGTTCCTTCCGCATATAAATAAATAAATAAATAAATAAATAAATAAATAAATACATATAAAACTATGACTACTACAACTGCATTTTACCTGCGCCTGAACGTCTGGGCCTCTGCCGGAACTTTCTTCTACACTGAGACCACGATCTCAGGAACACAAGTAGCTGCATAAAGTCAAGTGCATCAAGCATTTTTGCTGGCTCCAATGAGGTCCTCTACTGTCCTTGACCTCTCTCCTTGGCTGGGGTTTGCTGCCTTCTTACAATGCACTTTTCTCAAGTGGTCAAGACTTTTTTAGGTCCTTTTCTCAACGACCATAAATTCCCTGGACATTGAGGCATTGCTTAACATTGGGTGGATAGGAAAGCTTTGGGCACCACCAGAGCACAACCGCGACTCTCTTACTAGTTTGACATCTCCTTTTTATCATAATCAAAGGCTTACTTTTTGGGTTCATCCCATTGGTGTATGATTTGCTCACTCTTAAAAACCGAAAGTAAATACATTTCACACAGAATTCTAAAGAACTATTCTGAGCACATCGTGGCTGGCAATCCACATTCCATAAGCCTCCTTTCTATACAGTTACTTACCGGTATCAATGCATACCATCAATGCTATGTTATAATGCATTCCACCCAATCAGTTCTTCTAAAAAGAAAAACTTAGTGTGCAGCGAACTCATTGGAAGCAATATTTAATATATAACTGGGCTGCACCGCTGGGCGTTGCACCTCCCATAAGGCCCCTCTCAACCGCTACGTGACTCGGTAAGATGGTATTTTGAGGATGAGATCCCCAAACACGGACTGATATCGATTTGTTTGACCATGTTGTACTAAGACTCCTTTTAAACCTTGCTCAATCTTTGGCAGTTCTGAATGGCACATAAGGCTAAGTCCCTAACGGAAGTCATTACACTAATGAATAAGTTCCCCTTTGGATGGAATTTACAGCCAAAATGATCACATCTGCTGCTGATTAAATTAGAGCTTTGGATCCTTGTAAATTTAGACCCATTTTGCTTCCACCCTCCTCAGAGAAGATACGAGAGCAGGTGGCGGCTGTACAGCTTCAGCTGTATGTGCTGTCACATGACTTTCTGCACTCTAATGGGGCTGGCTTTTGGTTAGGAACGCACTGGATTCAGCAACTAGTACCAATAGCCTCAGGCTTTTTGCTTACAAGCGCGGTGAAATGATTTGGTTTTTCAGAGGCCATTAACCCTATCGACCACCAACTGCTTCTATCACATCTGATTTATTTCGCTGTTGGAGGATTGGCCTTGACTTGGAAATTCTTCTTCATGTTGATGTCTTTACTGCCTTTTTCATCTGAATGCACCTCGCTACTGTGGTGAGTTCCTCATGGTTTGGTGTGAGCTTCTCTGCTATTCAATGTTTATGTATAAGCATTGCTCAAATCAATGCAGTCATTGGAATTGGTATTAATGATGTATGCAGATGACGCGTGTAAAAGGCTCTATTCCTTTGTTGCTGCCGTAGATATCTGGACGGGCAGGTATCGTTAAAAGCTAAATTGTTCTAAAGCCAAGATCCAGGCTCCCTTTTGTATCATTGCAGATCCTTTAAAGACCTAATACCCACTGTGTTTAGAAGCTTGTGCAGGTCTAGTGCTAAGAGGGTGAAAAATGTAGGGGAATTGATGGACTCATCTGACAACTATTTTGCCCATATGTCCTCAATCGAATGTTCGTGCTTTTGCCACCTTCACGCTTCATGTTGGAAGCTTCAATTTCGGTCACCTTCGGTAGGAGTCCAGGAAGTAACCAGCTTATAATGATAATCTTTATTGTGATTTAACTCAAAAGAGTTTTACACAAATGATGATGACAATAATCGACATTTCATGGCAACTTAATCATTGTAACCTCATCATTTAACCGTATAAGAAAACAGGTTATTTAACAACGACCAATTTCATCATTTACAATCAAACTTAGGCTAAAAACTAAAACTAAAAACAGACGACCAAAAAGCTAAAATCTCCATATACTCAAAGGTTAATAGCAATAAAATGAGATATTCATCGAGACAGCAATATCAGCATAACCGATAACAAATCAAGAGCGTAGCAATATCAGCGTAACCGATAACAAATCAAGAGCGTAAGCAGCTTAATCTCTAGCTGCCTGGACCGTTGTCATTCTGTGCTGCTCAGACTCACTAAGAAGCAAACTAACTGCTTCCAGCATGGACCACATTTCAGCAGCCATTTCATCTTGACCATGGCTGACAGTAGAAAACCAGTTCAAATTAACACCCTGCTGTTTAATTTCTTAAATTCTAAACCTCTCAACATGTGGTTTTCCTGCCTAAATAAAGTCAATGATATGGACCAACTTGGTCCTTATGTTCTGGTGGAATTGTTTGCTGATTCCGGTAATCCGCTGAACTTGTTTCCGCAGCAGAGCATTGATAGTTTGTGCTTCCGTTTTCCGAAATAAGATGCCTACACATTTAAGGGCATCTCTGAATCCGCTAACTTCTAGAATTTTAAAGACACAAGTATTTGCTTCTTAATGAGCCAAATTGTGGTCAACTTGTCGTCAGCTTTCTCAGTTCGGACCCGCTACAGCACCTGGATACCAGCAATGGTCTTGCACTACTAACCAGAAATAGAGATGAGAGTCAGGCAATATACAGAGGAGCCCCGCAACCTCGGTGTGGATTGATCTCTTTGAACCCAAAACGTAGCATTCAGGAACATCCTTGGTTCTATAGCTCTTGCTTGGATGTATGGAATGTATGAGGTCACCAGGAGAAGGCTGTGGGAGTGTCTGAAAGGTTTGTGTGTGAGTGAGGTTGTAACCCGGGTAGTTGAAGAGATGCAAGCCTGGGTGGTGGGAGCCAGTGGGTTCCTGCAAGGTTCATGGGTTCCTGTCTTGTTCCCTTGAAACTACTTGATGCATCTTGAAAAAAGGAACTTGTGATCAACCAACCTACCTGATGTCCCAAGGAGCGTCCTTCATAACACTGTTCTAACAGGAAGTAAAAGGAAGTGACTGGCAAACAATGCTAATAAGCTCTTTGGTGCAACAGATGTTACTTTTCAGAGTTTATAAATATAAACACACTTATGCAGGGCAGCATGCTTTGTAAGGCCCCATTATGCATTGTCGTGCTCATTACCTGGGGTCATGAGTGTTATTCTTGGACAAGAAGGTGAAGGCTGTGCACAGGGGATGGAAGGTGCAGGCGAGCTGGCAGTACTCGGGGTCAGGAACTGATATCCTCTCCACATCATTCCCAGGAAATGCCACATTGGGCAAGAGGTCCCCTGAAACATCCAAGGAGACACTCATATGGCAATGTCAATACTGAGGCTTTCAGAACCTGCCCACTAGTGCCATGTCTTCTTCTGTTCTAGTCTATGGGTGTTCTGGATTAGTATTCATGTAGACTACTGCATGATATGGGCCTCAGTGGCTATTGCTTCTAGATATGTCCCAGTGCTCTCTTGATTCTCCAGCCATGTTTCTTTTTAGTCTGCAGGTTGCACACCGCTTCATTCTGCCACCCAAGGACTGAAAGCCAACTAGAGAACAAGGCTCATAACAAAGATTTCAAAGACATATGTCATTCCTAAGTCCTGACCTCATAAGACTGATTCTTTCCAAGCGCACCATAATAATACATGTATAATGATTACCTATTAAAGATTCATACCTAATGAGCCCCCAATGGACTGAATTGCTGCAAGTGACTAGGGTACACTGCATGTACCTGAAGGGATGGCATCATAGACCAGATATAACAGGAAACATAAAGAGCAGATCTACACGCTGAAGATGCGATGCCGCTCGGGGTAGTGCGTGTGACATAAACTGAAGGTCTGTAGGTGGATATGGGAATGGAGCATGGAGTGGATGATGTGACATCATAACTAGTATTGCACCTAGAAAATGGAGCACAGCCGGGGGGGGGGTAGGAGGATCTGCCATGGAGAGGGCCTCTGCATTCCGATGAAGAGTTTTCAGCCCAGAAGAAAGAATGTGACTTCATCATCAGGGTTACATCCAAAGGATAGAGCACAGCCCTAGGAAAGTGGATGCGACAAGGAGCGGATCTGGGATCTCCATGATGGGTATGACGCCAGTACTGTGTATGCGACTTGAAGAGAGGATCTAGATAGCAATGATGTCTATGCATCGCTTGAAGAGTGGATCTAGATACTGATGATGTCTATGCATCGCTTGAAGAGTGGATCTAGATACCGATGATGTCTATGCATCACTGGGAGAATGGTGGTGACATGAAGAGCGGATCTGGGTTCCGGATGATGGGTATGCAGCCCAGAACTGTGTATGTGACTTGAAGAGTGGATCTAGACACCAATGATGTCTATGCATCCCTGAGAGAATGGTTGTGACATGAAGAGCGGATCTGGGTTCCAGATGATGGGAATACAGCCCAGAACTGTGTATGTGACTTGAAGAGTGGATCTAGACACCAATGATGTCTATGCATCCCTGGGAGAATGGTTGTGAAATGAAGAGCGGATCTGGGTTCCAGATGATGGGTATGCAGCCCAGAACTGTGTATGTGACATGAAGAGTGGATCTGGACACCAATGATGTCTATGCATCCCTGGGAGAATGGTTGTGACATGAAGAGCGGATCTGGGTTCCAGATGATGGGTATGCAGCCCAGAACTGTGTATGTGACTTGAAGAGTAAATCTAGATACCGATGATGTCTATGCATCCCTGGGAGAATGGTTGTGACATGAAGAGCGGATGTGGGTTCCAGATGGTGGAATACAGCCCAGAACTGTGTATGTGACTTGAAGAGTGAATCTAGACACCAATGATGTCTATGCATCCCTGGGAGAATGGTTGTGACATGAAGAGCGGATGTGGGTTCCAGATGATAGGAATGCAGCCCAGAACTGTGTATGTGACATGCAGAGTGGATCTGGACACCAATGATGTCTATGCATCCCTGGGAGAATGGTTGTGACATGAAGAGCGGATCTGGGTTCCAGATTATGGGTATGCAGCCCAGAACTGTGTATGTGACTTGAAGAGTAAATCTAGATACCGATGATGTCTATGCATCCCTGGGAGAATGGCTGTGACATGAAGAGTGGATCTGGGTTCCGGATGATGGGTATGCAGCCCAGGACTGTGTATGTGACTTGAAGAGTGGATCTAGATACCGATGATGTCTATGCATCCCTGGGAGAATGGTTGTGACATGAAGAGCAGATCTGGGTTCCAGGTGATGGGTATGCAGCCCAGGACAGTCTATGTGACTTATAGAGTGGATCTAGATACCGATGATGTCTTTGCAAGATGATGGCTATGCAGCCTGGAAGAGTGCATAAGAAATGGATAGCAGATGAAAATCACGATGGTGGCTATGCAGTCCAGAAGAGGAGTATCGCTACACCCAAAGGAAAGAACCTAGCCCGGGGATAGTCAATGTGACATGAAGAGTAGACCTGCATTTAGATGGTGAGACTGCAGCCCAGAAGAGTGGATGTGACATGAGGAGAATGGTGACACCCAAAGGAAAGAACAAAGCACAGGAGAGTGGATGTGACATGAGGAGCATGATGACACCCAACACGATAGAGCACAGCTCCCGAAGAGTGGATGTGACATGAGGAGAATGGTGACACCCAAAGGAAAGAACAAAGCCCAGGAGAGTGGATGTGACATGAGGAGCATGATGAGACCCAATACGATAGAGCACAGCTCCAGAAGAGTGGATGTGACATGAGGAGAATGATGACACCCAAAGGATGGAGCACAGCCCCCGGAAGAGTGAATGTGATATGAAGAGCAGATCTGGATGTCGATGATGGGTGTGTAGCCCAGGAGGGTGCATGTGATATGAGGAGTGGATCTGGATGTCGATGATGGGTGTGTAGCCCAGGAGGGTGCATGTGATATGAGGAGTGGATCTGGATGTCGATGATGGGTGTGTAGCCCAGGAGGGTGCATGTGATATGAGGAGCGGATCTGGATGTCGATGATGGGTGTGTAGCCAAGGAGAGTGCATGTGATATGAGGAGTGGATATGGATGTCGATGATGGGTGTGTAGCCCAGGAGAGTGAATGTGATATGAGGACTGGATCTGGATGTCGATGATGGGTGTGTAGCCAGCCCAGGAGAGTGAATGTGATATGAGGGGTGGATCTGGATGTCGATGATGGGTGTGTAGCCAAGGAGAGTGCATGTGATATGAGGAGTGGATCTGGATGTCGATGATGGGTGTGTAGCCCAGGAGAGTGAATGTGATATGAGGAGTGGTTCTGGATGTCGATGATGGGTGTGTAGCCAAGGAGAGTGCATGTGATATGAGGAGTGGATCTGGATGTCGATGATGGGTGTGTAGCCAAGGAGAGTGCATGTGATATGAGGAGTGGATCTGCATGTGATAGATGTCTATGATGGGTGTGTAGCCAAGGAGAGTGCATGTGATATGAGGAGTGGATCTGGATGTCGATGATGGGTGTGTAGCCCAGGAGAGTGAATGTGATATGAGGAGTGGATCTGGATGTCGATGATGGGTGTGTAGCCCAGGAGAGTGCATGTGATATGAGGAGTGGATCTGGATGTCGATGATGGGTGTGTAACCCAGGAGAGTGAATGTGATATGAGGAGTGGATCTGGATGTCGATGATGGGTGTGTAGCCCAGGAGAGTGCATGTGATATGAGGAGTGGATCTGGATGTCGATGATGGGTGTGTAGCCCAGGAGAGTGCATGTGATATGAGGAGTGGATCTGGATGTCGATGATGGGTGTGTAGCCAAGGAGAGTGCATGTGATATGAGGAGTGGATCTGGATGTCGATGATGGGTGTGTAGCCCAGGAGAGTGCATGTGATATGAGGAGTGGATCTTGATGTCGATGATGGGTGTGTAGCCCAGGAGGGTGCATGTGATATGAGGAGTGGATCTGGATGTCGATGGTGGGTGTGTAGCCCAGGAGAGTGAATGTGATATGAAGAGTGGATCTGGATGTCGATGGTGGGTGTGTAGCCCAGGAGAGTGAATGTGATATGAGGAGTGGATCTGGATGTCGATGATGGGTGTGTAGCCCAGGAGGGTGCATGTGATATGAGGAGAGGATCTGGATGTCGATGATGGGTGTGTAGCCCAAGAGAGTGAATGTGATATGAGGAGTGGATCTGGATGTCGATGATGGGTGTGTAGCCCAGGAGAGTGAATGTGATATGAGGAGTGGATCTGGATGTCGATGATGGGTGTGTAGCCCAGGAAGGTGCATGTGATATGAGGAGTGGATCTGGATGTCGATGATGGGTGTGTAGCCCAGGAGGGTGAATGTGATATGAGGAGTGGATCTGGATGTCGATGATGGGTGTGTAGCCCAGGAGAGTGCAGGTGTGTAGCCCAGGAGAGTGCATGTGTTATGAGGAGCGGAATCGGAAAGAAGATAGCTATGCAGTCAGGAAGAGTGAATGTGACACGAGGAGCCAGGTTGCGACCCCAAATGTGGCACAGCCCTGGGAGAGTGTATGTTACTCAAAGAGCGGATCTGCATCAGAAGAAAAGTGTGCCGCCCGGAAGAGTAGATGTGAGATGAAGAGCAGATCAGAATGCAGGAAAGGGTGAGCATCCCGGAATTGTGAATGTGTCATGATGAGCAGGGTAACAGCCAAAGGATAGAACCAGCCCTGGGAGAGGGGATACCCATATGTACACATTCTCCCACCCAACAACAGCAACCGAGCAACACATGAACATTCATTCATGAACTAGGACCCACCAGGACAAAATCCATGACTTCAAAGCCCAGGCTCAAGATTGAGTAATGGGTTTGCTTACCAGAGATGGTGCGTGAAAGGAAGGCCAGGAGGAGGCAGGGGATGGCAGCTGTCCACATGGCGCAGTGCTGGAAGATGGCTGCAAGATAGAACGTTTCTCTTTGTAAGTGTCTGCTTTTGACTCCTGGCTGCACACACACTTAGCATATGGTATTTCCCCTTCTGTGATGGCATGGCAGGCAGAACAACGATGGTCTGGAGGGGTGGCCAGAGCAGTAACAGTAGGTATGATTAATTGGAAACCTTCCAGCCATCCATCTTCCATGTTGTACAGTTATAATGGCTAAACAGACAACAGCAGACATCATCCCCCCTTTAGACTTAGGTAGAGTTAGACGAGGCAGACTATGCTCTGAAGAGTTGTAGGTGAGGAGAGGAAGTGTCCAAACCATCACAGTGCAGTACGTGCTAACAAAAAGGAATGCCTATGTACAGCTATACAAAAATATCACAATGGTGGTGCTCTTTACTCACACGCAGTACAGACTATAAAGACCTGCAAGGGTAAAAGTACAGTAGAGACAGACATAATATTATACTACAACAGACACATTGGATAGCTCTGAGTTGCAAAACAGGGGGATGTGTGACAAAGTCCCATCTGTGTACCTTCGTCTAGTGACCAGGAGCCAGAAGACAATCTGGGTGCCTAGACAAACCAGTAAAAGAAAAATCAATTTCCCACAATGCCCCTCAGAACCAGAAACAAAACCTGGAACCGGGAATAAGAATTAGGGGCTAAGGAGAGTGTTAACCTGGCAAAATACCCAGCCCTGTCACTAAAGACAGGGAAGATATCTGAAAACCTGTCAAAGGGCCCAAACATCGCGAAATTGTACAAGGAAACCACCCTGAGGTGGACTACATCTCCCACAATACCCTTCCTCCCAACCAGTACGGATCAGTGAAATTAAAGGATGCCTTCAAGGACAGAGAGACCACAGTAAAACCCTTCCAGGACAGGGAGACCATTGAGGAAATCTTAACATCCCTGCAGACAGCTGTTGGGAATGGGAGACAATCTTCCCACACCCCAAGCGGTTTAGGATAAGGCAGAAGCTGTGAGAAGTACTGTAAGAGACCAGGAGGGAGAGGGGCACTCTTAAATCCCTCTACACTATCACATTATTGCATGCTTTGTAGGTGTAGTCCAAATATAGGAACAAACCAGTGGCGGCTGGCACATTTTTTAACTGGAGTCTGGTGTCTGTGATATGCCTGAGCGACCAAGCGTAACAAGGGATCCCACAGCACTCAAGGAGTGTTTGGGGGGTTCTCCCCCGAGAATATGTTTAAATAATGGGTGAAAATGGTGCATTTTAGTGCACACTTTCAAGAAAAATTGTGTAAAAAGACAAACAGTTTGCAATTGGGTTTTGTAGGGTAACTCATGAACAAAATCCAATAGATGCAAGTCATCAACAGTGCACAGGAGCATTTCTCCAACACATGTTCATGATGCCTTTTCCCACAATATGTGGCAGTATAAAACATTTTCACACAGTCTGTGCCCATACATTTCCATGCTGACTGCAACATTATACCCTATTATTCTCATATAAGAACATTTGCATGTTTCTTTGTGCATAATGCCAGTAAGGATACTATAAGAGCACATGGCCATGTTTGTTCTGCCAATGGCAGTATCCCCACATAAGAACATACTACAGTTGGCTTTACCATTAAAAATGCAGGCCAAAGTATGAAAACATGTCCAAACTGGCTGCACTAAAATGGCAGTCGAGCTACATAATAACACTTAACATGCTTGCTTTAACAAAGATGCCCAATACGAAATGCCATCCCGCAATACGAAATGGCTAGACTAAGTGCATAAAAGTGACGGTTTTGCTTCATAATAACACTTATCGTGCTTGCTTTACCAACGATGCCCAATACAAAATGCCATATCACAATGCGAAATGGCTGAACTGGCAGCATTAAAATTCCAGTCTAGCTACATAATAGCACTTAACCTTGTTTTACCAAAGATGCCACATACAAAATGTCATACCACAGTAAGAATAATTCCACTGATCCTGCTTGCTTTATCAAAGATGCTCAATACAAAATGTCGCGCCACAGTAAAACAAATTGCTAGACTGGTAGCATAACAAATACCAGTCTTGCATCGTAATACCTTCATGCTTGCTTTATCAAAGATGCCCAACACAAAATGACATACCACAATAAGAAATAGACTAAGTGCATAAAGGGGACGGTCTAGCTTCATAATAACGGTTATTATGCTTGCATTACCAACGATGCCCAATACAAAATGCCATACCACAATAAGAAATGACTAAACTGGCTGCATTGAAATGCCAGTCTAGCTACATATTAACAATTATCCTTGTTTTACCAAAGGTGCCTAATACAAAATGTCATGCCCCAGTAAGAATGATACCACTGATCATGCTTCTTTACCAAAGATGTCCAATACAAAATGTCATACCACAATAAGAAATGACTAGACTGGATGCATTGGAATGCCAGTCTAGCTACAAAAATAACACTTATGCTTGTTTTTACCAAAATGCCAAATACAAAATGTCATGCCACAGTAAGAATAATAACACTGATACAGCTTGTTTTATCAAAGATGACCAATACAAAATGTCATTCCTCAGTATTAAATGGTTAGACTGGTTGCATTAAATAATGCCAGTCTTGCTTCATAATGACACTTATCATCCTTGCTTTTTCAACCATGCACAGTAACAAATGCCATGCCAGCTCCATGGTGTGCCAACGCCTTGCAGTCAGATATAATCACAATAATGATAAATGTGATTATGTGTGAGTGCGAGGTGCTGGGGGGCACTGGGGTAAGGCATGTTTTTTTTACTGGCCATCTATCATAGATGCCCAGTAACAAAAATGACATGATTTTCCCCTGTGTCCCGAGCTCCTCACACATGCAGGCAATCAATATGGTTATGTGTGTATGCCAGGCACTGGGGGACAGGGATGTTTTTTCTTACTAGACATCTATCATAGATGTCCAGTAAACAAATACCATGCCTATTCCCTGGGCCTCACAGCATCCAACACACACACACACAGTCAAAGCTATTATGTGTGTATGCAAGGCACTGGGAGATTATGTGTGTATGCAAGGCGCTGGGGGGCATCGGGCTGGTATTGTCTTATTTACTAGACATCTATCATAGATGTCCAGTAAGAAAATACCATCCCTGTCCCCTGGGCCCCACACCACCTCAGACGGACAGATGATTTTGGTCGGTGGGAATGGGGTTTGTGCAACAAAGGCATTTTTAAAATACCTTTGTTGTACAAACCTCCTATTCCCACTTGTCAAAATCACCTCGGACTAGCACAAACACACACACACACACACTCACACACACACAAACACACTTACACACCACACACACACAGCAAGCACTTGCTGTCTCATTAACAGTCACAAGCACCCATCATGCACTCACTTATAACACAAGCATACATGCATCCAGACACATATTTAAATAATAACTAAACATACAAACACACACATTTACACAACATACACACACAGCATACACACAGCAAGCTCTCTTTCATTCACACGAGCATCCATCATGCACTCACTCATGACACAAGCATACATGCATCCATACACATATTTAAATACTAAATAAACGAACATAAAAACACACACATTTACACAGCATACACACAGAATGCACTCTCTCATTCACACCTGCATCTATCATCATGCATTCACCTAACAACACCAGCATGCACACATCCATACACATAATTTCATTTTTTTTAAAAGAACATAAACAAACTTACCTTCTGCCGCGGGTCAGGAGGTTCCAGTGCTCAAGCCTCCTGCAAGCATGAACAGGAATCAGGTAGCTTCCTGGTTCCTGCACATGCATGCAAGGGGCCTGAGCATGGGTCCGGAGACACCCCACTCCAGCCTGCTCTGTCTGTATGTGCGAGGAGGCGCAGGAGTGCCACCTTGCACATACAGACGTGCAGTTCCCCAGCCAGCATTTCCAATGAGCCATGCGAGGCTGGGGAAGCAACCGCTGCAGCCTTACATGGCTGATTGAGCTTGCACGGCTGGGGAAATGTGACTGTGAAAGGAAACAGTTTCCCTTTCCCTTTCACAGTTAAGAGCACTCCCTCAGCTGAAAATAAACAGCTGGGGGAGAGCAGGAGTGCAGCCATATTGAAACATAAGGCCTAAACGTGGCGCTGCAGCCAGTATCACAGGCTGCGTACATGAGGAAATTAATAGGTTGTATCCCAAGCACTGATGAAAAAGGCCAGAGCTGAAGAGATCTATAAAACCTTCATCGTCTTAAAGGTTGCCAGCCTTCATGTTCTGAGAAGAATGTGCCCTGCAAGGCCACAGGAGGAGGGCTGAGCGTCTTTGTACGATACAATCCCACGAGAAGGAGGGCGCGGCCTCCGACCCCCACCAATCCCAACTCTAAATTATAGCACCAAAATGGCCTAGCCTTAAGACCTCTGAATTACAAGGAACCAGCCAACCTGTTAGACCCATGATCGATCAAGAAAGATCAGAAAGCAGGGCTTTCTTGCCTTCACTTCACTACAGGGAGGGATGAAATTGTAGCCCAGAGCGAGGGTGGAAGACCTTGAAGAGGTGCCGGCCTATCTGGGATCAAGTGAATTAGTATGACCTCAGCTTTTCCCTTGGGCCCCTGTCTTCTTATACCAGGTGCACTGCTTCATAGATATTGATGTATTGTTTATTTTGTACATAATTGCCAATTACCCGCCACCTCATGACCGATGACGACTACAGCATCACCCACATGGAAGAATATGGACAGAAGGGGCTGGGACCAATGGGCTGGCATCCCCTATGGAGCAGGCTGCCTATGTATAGGGTCTTACCAACCAGCTGTGTGGGTTTATACTGTATGTAATGATGTCACTGATGACGCTATCTACCTTTGTAATGTGCGGCTCATGCAGATTTAGACAGAACGTTCGCAGGCAGCAGAGCTCTTTGTTGGTGCACTCCTATATTCTAGGAATAAACTACTTGTTATCCTTACAAGAGGTGTATTGGGCTTTTTTCCCTAGCCGGTTGCATTTTTTCTGGTGTGAGTGTTGAGGGGCTTTCCTACACCCCCCTAACACTCTTGCCTTCCCGACAGCAGCAAAGCACGATATCCTCCACACAAGCAGCCTGTTCATCTTCTCCCTGCACACAGAGTTTAAAAATGGCCACCAGGGTTCTTATAGATATAGCCCAGTCCTCTTAGTCTGCAGCTGTGAAGATAAAGAGTGTGAGTTCTGGGATTGGCTGGGCTCTCTCACTTCCTGATAGTCAGACCGAGGCTATCAGCCCTTTTTCTAAACAGGGATGGGGCATGTTGCTACATAAGCCAAATATCCCAGTTCCACGGCTGCCCCTGTTTGGAGAGGACTGGGGAGGGAAGATTGCTGGAGAGGAGTGATGCTGCAGAGACTTTGGAGACAGGAGTGGGCTGCAGAGGGGGGCTAGAGAAGTGGCAGCAGGAGGAGGTGATCTCTACAGAAGACAAAGTGGTGAGAGTTAAGGGGGAAAGAAAGGAGGGAAAGAGCACGGAAGTAAAACCAGGAGTTTAGTGGAAGGCAGTAGTAGTAGCAAAGGAATGGAAGGAGGAAGTAAAACCAGGAGTGTAGTGGAAGGCTGTAGTAGTAGCAAAGGAATGGAAGGAGGAAGCAAAACCAGGAGTGTAGTGGAAGGCAGTAGTAGTAGCAAAGGAATGGAAGCAGGAAGCAAAGCCAGGAGTGTAGTGGAAGGTAGTAGAAGTAGCAGAGGAATGGAAGGAGGAAGCAAAACCAGGAGTGGAATGGAAGGTAGTAGAAGCAGCAGAGGAATAGAAGGAGGAAGCAAAATCAGGAGTGGAGTGGAAGGCAGTAGTAGGAACAGTGAAAAAGGAGATGGTGAATCATACAGAGATGAGCAAGCCCTCACAGGGGAAGTGGGAGTAAGAGCCTCAGAGTGGGGAGAGCCTGAGAAGAACCCAGAGTTGGAAGTATGAAGAAGAGCCCCAGAGCAGGGAATATGCGGAGAGCCACAAAGTGGGAAGAGCTTGATAACACCTCAGAGTGGGGAGTGAGCAGAGGGAAGAAATACCCCGAGTGGAGTGGAAGGTGGTGGGGACAGGTCGAGGTGGTGGTAAGGCGACAGTAGGGAATCAGCAGGAGGGGGGGGTATGAAAAGAATGAGGAGACTGAGAATGATTTGTCTTCAGATGAGGAGAGTGACGAAGATTGTCCATGGGTTATTGAGCATTGGAAGAGAAGGAAGGAAGCAACAGAGAGAAAAGATCAGGATTTTATTGAAAAGAGAGACAAGGAGCCAGAAGCAGGGTAGCACTAGATGTAGGAGGATGTGGAGGGCAGATCAGGCCCTAGGCAGGTCTAACCATCAGGAGGAGGTTCCAGCAGGGGTCATGGAACCTAGTGACAGTTCAGAGAGCTGGTGGGAAGAGCAGAGACAGGAAGGAAGGCTAGCAGGGTTTGGTCCTTTTGCCTCTCTCCTTGCTGACTCCAACACAATCTCTAAGAGACACACAAGGGTCCTTGAGAACACCAACAACTGGTTTAGTCTTAAGGTACAGGACCATGGAAAGCTTGCACCTATGCTCGGAGGAGCAGAAAAAGGGTTTGCTACATACTGGAAGGAGGAATGAGGTAACTCCTCTGGAACTTTCGAGCAGTGACAACTAAGACTCAAAAGCTTGCCTTGACCCCTCATTCTGATACTGGGAAGGCCGTTGCAAGAGATACTTGTTGGTGGAGGCACACCTTTATTTTGTTACTTCTTTGGGGAAGATCAGATTTATATTTAAGTTGGCCCACCCCTGTACACAGCCCCTAATACAATTGTTGAACATCAAGCATCAGATCTTGGCGTACTTCTTGGTTCCAAATGTCCAGTTCGTGACGGATGCCAAAAATGGGCTAATGATTAAAAGGGGGTGGGGAAGGTGGGGATGGAATAAACTGGGATCAGGGCATGGAGTGGTTGATGTGGAGGACAGTGAAGGGAAGTGAAGGAGAGAATTGCAGAGCAGCAGCGAGTTGGGGGAGAGAAGAGGAAAAAGAGGGTGCCAGAGCAGCAAAGAAATGGAGTGGAGCACGGAAGAAGGTGGAGGGAGTGCAAGTGAGGATGAGGAGAGAAGGATAGTATAGGGGAGAATGGATGAAAGGGAGATGTGACGGAGTCCATAGGTGGAGGCCAGTACATGGGACTGGTAAGACCCTGTGGACCGGGCACTGCTTGCTTCATGATCCAACCTTCCAATCACATATCCAGCCTCCTATACCCGGGCACCTCCAGACATATATCGACTGCATGGGAGAGTCTAGGAGTGGCCACGGCAAAGGCGAGCCCGCTGGTGGAGGTATGGGTCAGAGCATTGGCATCCTGAGCAATTGCAGAACCTGGATAAAGCGCCACCAGGGAGAGTGGAATATGTTTCCTGCTATTCGGAGATGATGCTTTATTTATATATTTATTTATTGAGCATTTATTAGACGCCTATACAACAGAATGGTGTCTCCAGGCGCCACAAGCCAGAGTGGGGAGGGAACGAGGGGAGTGGCAGAACGGTATATATACAATCATTGTCCTACTAGGCCTTGTGGCATTCGGATGTGCAAATGCAGTGAAGAGAGTGCAGAGAAGGGAGGGGTGGTGAAGAGGGAGCAGTCTATGGACAAGTGCTGGTGGGAGCCCAGGGGGAAGTGCCAAGGGGAGCCAAGGGAGGCCACTGGCTAAGTGCTAGGGTGGAGGAATCCCAGAGTGGTAGGCAAACTGCTAGGAAAGGGGGCCTAAAAGGGCAGTGCTGAAGTGGCGGGTGTTGCTGGTGTTGACTGGGCAGAGGGCCTGGTCCAGTAAGATTCATGAAGCGCCAGGCCATCAGTTTCAGTGGCAGTGGAGTGTTTAGCAGGGAAGGGAAAGAGGTAAAGAGGTAGCGAAAAGCAGAGTGTTGAAAAGTTTCAGGAACTGAAGGATGTCAGGTTCAAGTCTGAGAGGGCCTGGGAGGCTGTTCCAAAGAGAGGCACCAGCCGAAGGGAGAGACCTGCACCCCCACTCTTTGCATGGAGAAGCATTTGACAAGTAGAGAGTTGGAGTTAGAGGAGCCAAGGGCTCTACCAGCGATGTATTTAGGGAGGGAAGGTTGGATTTATCAAGATGCCAGGGCCCCGGAAACCCTTGTGGATGGTGCACAGGGTCTTGCATTTGATCCTTGCAGCCACAGAGAGCCAGTGGAGAGATTTTAGGGCTGGAGAGATACGATCCCTGGGCTTGAGGCCAAGGGTAACCCTTGCAGCCCTATTCTGAATTAGCTGAAGGGGGCAGAGGGAGGGAAGTGAGAGATTAAGGACGATGCAGTAGTTGTAGTCCAGCCTAGAAAGGACCAAAGCTCTGGAGACATTGAGCTTCTGGGGAAAGGTGAGGAAAGGGACAATGCCTCTAAGGAGGGGAAGCTGGAAGTGGGCCTTCTTGCAAGGTCCAAGATATGAGAGGTGAAGGAGAGAGCATAGTCGAAGATGTCCCCAAGGTTTTTGGCCTCTCAGGATGGTGAGGGTAGTGGGCCCATTGAGGGCAGCCACAGGGCACGAGGGAAACAGGATGCAGATGGCCCAATGAGAATACTACATTTGGGGCTAAGAGCAAAGATTTCAGCCTCTATAGAGCAAAGATTTCCACCTCAGATTCGGAGACCCATATGCCCACAACGAGACAGTTTGAACATTGAAAGGAATTTGCTCTTCTAGCCCATGTTGGCTGCAAACATTTGAAAAGCAGCACAAACTAGCAAATACCGTTTACACGCACCCACTCACACACAGCCTCACAGACATCCGGAAATCAGCAACTGATCGAATGGGAGAATAACAGAGGACTGGCAATGCCAAGTGCTGGTGACTGCTGCAGCGGGCATCCAACTCCAAGATGCCATCAATGGTTCAAATAATTCCACTATGTGGAGTCTGGCCAGGCCCCAATCACAAATGGTTGACACATGAGAGATTTGGAGTTCCCTGATGTGAGCACCAGTCAGAAAGCCCTCACATGATCCTAACCGGCTGATCATCCAAGCAATCCACGGATCATCCCAAGGGAGCATAATAAGGGGCAGGACGCAAGAAGAATGTGGTAGACCGGAGTACAGAGCAGCAGCTGAGGATTACTGCATGGTGGAGAGACAAGCAGGCAAGGAGCAGAGCAAGATAAAAAATGAGGTGGAGAGGAGTTATCAAGAGGAGGAGGGGGGAGATTTGAAAGATTATGCGAAGAGGAGTCATCAGAAGGAGGAGCAGAGAGCATTGAAAGATGAGGTGGAAGAGACTAGGTGTTACCAGGACAAGGAGACTGAAAAGAAAGAGGGGGCGAACAATAGATTGAGAGGAGGAATTAAGGAGGAAGAAGGAAAAAGGGAATATGAAGGAGAATTGAGGGGGAATTAAGTGGGAGGAGGGGAGAACTAGAGCATGGAGGAGTATAGGAAGAAAGTAAAAGAAAAAGGGAGAGAGGAGCCAGAGGAGCAGGGCCTAGTCAGAGCCTACATTTCTACAGAGACCCCTAGCTTGGTGGAAGAACAGCACTCGGAATGGCGTGACAAGATGCAGAAAAGGTGAAACCTAAAAACCAGTCCAATATGGTATAAGAGCCTGATTTGTATAACCCAAAGCAACAATGTGTTAAGGCAGAATTCCATGTTTGTGTGATTTTTGGATTGTTTCCTATTTGGTTTTCTGGTTCACTGGCTTCTTTTTGACATTAGAATGACTCCTACTGAATTCCCCATGCGATGGTAGCCATTGCTTTAGTATATCATCCTATGGTAGTACAGGGGTGTTTTTAAGCCCTCCACTTTGGCTTCACCAGGGGTGCAAGTCTATTTGCCACATGTGTAGGCCAATTTCCTTTTTTTGGTAGACATGGGGGTACTAGTATATTTTCCTAAATCCTTCACTGGGGCGTTGGGTTTCTTTGGCCTAAAATAGCCGTTGGCACACATGGACTCACTTTGAACCCAGCTCAGCACTCTCCATATTCTGGACAGGCCATTGCACATCCTATATGAGTGAACCTGGAGCTTTGGCAATTTGGTTCCTAAGGCAACCTGATTGATTGGCCTCCAAAACATGTTTTAGGTGCTCTGGTGAGTGTTCGGAGGCAGGGCATTTTACTTTTTTGACTGGCACTCGTCACTCCCAATGTACACTTCTGTGTCACGTGACAAAACCCCTCCTCAATATCAATAAATCATTGATACACAAAGGAATCTGGTTTCATTACATTGTAATTAGTTTATAGAAGAAACCTAATGTGAAAACACAGCTGTTGCTGCCCAGGTAAATGGTTCTTATGTCACCTACTCTTAGGGAAGGAGTTGCCTGAAGGCAGTTTGAAACTGTCCATACTGGCACACTGCCTGCCGGGTTTTGAGTGACATTGTACATTTTTGGAATGCAGTTATAGAATGGCTGCAACCTCAGCCACTCAAATGGGGTACAGCTTCTTGTTTCTGGAGAATCTTAAATGAAGAGGAGCTAGGTGTCAGTGTAGGCATGCCCAGCCCCCAATACTGAAATAGACAGGAAAGTATACAATACAACAGACACCCAATAAACAAAGCACAGAAAGGATACACAAGGAAAGGATTGTACCTCTTACAAACTTTAGGCTAACCAGTAATTAGCTGATAAAGTGTTTTAAACAAAGTCAGCTTCTAATGCGTGGTAAAGGGTCCACAGTTCCTCGGCCACTGCCTCCTCGCCATTATGCAGTCTTCAGGGGTTCATACTGCAATAAAGAGCAGGTCCATGTCTTATCTAACAGAGCTGGCGTTAGCATCTCTTATTAGTGCTGGCCTACAGCTAGGGTGACAGTGTAGACAGGGCGTTTGGCCCAGTGCACGTACAATTTGAGGCAACTCCTTTGATTGCTTTAGTGTGGGCACAGTATGGCATGCTCGTCAGAGCCACATACACACATACATTCCAGTGTGCTATTGTATGGACATGGGCCACATCAGACACAACAAGGATAGGTGCTGTTACATAGAGGAGCACCACATAGATGGCATTAACCAACAGGGTGGTGACTTGAGCAGCGCACAAATCATCGCTGCACCCATCACTGCAAAGATTTGCCATGGACTACTGTGTGCCTGGTCACATTGAGGTGCCATCTGGTGGGGGCGCTAGACAGTGGTTGGCTTGTTAAGGAAATGAAAAGAGCTTTGATGCCAAGCAGATGCATTTAGTCCATGTCCCAAAGCAGACTAGAATAATTAAGCAAGAAAATGACAGTTAACCTTACCAGGCATGCACCATGTCTAGAGAAAAAGTAATATACAAAAAAATGTGTTGGCCTGGTCAAATAAAAAGACATTAAAATAAAGAACATAGATTAAAAATAAATGTGTCTGGCAGGTTAGTTCTCTTGGAGGAATGGGTAGATTTGGTCAGCTAACTGATGCTGTTCTGCCCTTCAGAATAACAATGCCCCATCTTCACCTCTTAATACTGAAATGTTAAGCACATACTGTGTAAAAAAATGGCGTGTTAAATGAGACATTACTTATAAATTGTCCCCACTTTAAAGACTGTCAACACAAAGAGCGATGGGTGCCCGGCGTGTGCAGAACAGTATGGAATATGCATACCTTTGTTTTTAACAAAGGAATGCTTCACTTTTTCTCTCACCCGCGAGCTCAGAGGCAGCTGTCTGGGTGGGCTCCTTCATGCGGCCACCTCCCTCTCCCTCTGAACTCCTTAGCTCTGCTGCCCGGGCAGTTGCCCGCTTCACCCTCTCCAGGAAGGGCTCAGGGATCAAGTACCTTGATGAAGAGCCCTGTCATTCACCCCCAGCAAGTGAAAATATATGACTCACAAGATTGTTTTGACCATTCTGAGACGTGAGTACTTACCTTTGGGCCCCAGGGTTTCTGGGTTAATCACAATACCTACCCTCAGAGGTCCTCATGGTCTGTGGTTATTGGATTCTGCAGGCCCAGTTCCACAGCCTTTGGACTTACATTGGCCCGAATCATACTAAGCTTGCTTCCTTCCTGGGGCTGCTAGGTCTTGACCCTGGCACTGGAACTCTTCCTGTGGGTCTACTCTGGCATTCCCCTGGGCATATTGCTGCCTTCTTTGTACCTTAGCTTCCCGATTCCTATGGAAACGCCTCCTCAATCTCTGAAAGCCTCACCAAAGTGATTCTGTTTAAGCTACTCATCTGAACAGAGATATTTTTCCTGAGTTTCCTTTGATCTCTGGAGTTTTCCTTCAAGACTTAACTGTTAACCCTGATTCACAATACATGTGTATATCCCTCTTATTGCACTCCTGCCTATTGAGTGAATACAGATCTCCCATATGAGAACCCACAGGAAACAAATGGGTGGTGCAAATCTCCCAGATTAGATCAGGGACAAGACTGAGGAAACATACAATGAAAGAACGAAATGTGTTGATAGTTCAATGTAAACTCTACATCTGCTGCAGAGAGCTGTGTTGCACATATACCCAAGGGAGGCTGTAAAGTTGATACCTATATATTTTCATAAAGTCAAGCTTATCATTAAAGTATTCAAAAGCAATTTAGTTGACAATTGCCTTTATGACACCCATGTAAAGGTGCTCTGTTGCTTCCCAAAGCTAGGCCGATGCTCAGTATATACCCTAGTAATAAAAAAAACGTGCACGTGCTCATGAAATGAGGGTGGCACTGGCAGGAATGTCTCTTGCTCTTGGAGGGACGCTATTTGCCAGCTCACTACGTTGAGGCACTATGAACTAAACATTAATACAATCCAAGCTGGGCTGCTGATACTTTGGGGCTCCATTGAATGCAAATTCACTCAATGTTTATTCGAAGCAGAGCCACATAAATACTCACGCCCACAGAGCTCTTTTTTATTTATTAGATCAGTTGTGGAGGCGGGCAAGGGTCACATGGCTGTGGGTCTCCACCTTTTTTCCTCACTTTACCTTAAAATCTGTCCATTATCCTGTCCATGGCGTGGCTACCTCGTGCACAATGTTGACTGGGCAGAGCCTTCACCTATTACTGAAGGCGTTGATGCTTGCAGCAGAATGTAACCTGACCATTAGTTCACTGTATCTTAAGTATCATGTATGTTAGGGGGAAATGAGTGCTCAGAGAATAGAACATATTTTACTCCAGCCAGGTCTAGTCCCTTTTCCCCATAGGTGAAAAGAAAGCAGTCTGAATGGAAACACCATGAGCCTTGGTGACATGGCTCTTTGTATGCCTCGGTAACCTGGTGTGTTGAATTGACTTCTATCCTGCAGGAGAAGAAAGAAGAGTAGAGGCTAAAGCGCCCACTCAGCCCTCACACTTCTGCAATCCTAGAGCCAACACAGTCATAAAGGTAAAACAGGCACCAGTCGAGAGATGTACCTCCTTCGCCTTTCGTGGTAACGCGGGCCGAGGGAACCTATACTCTTAGGAGAGGTGTGAATGTGATTCACTATTGACACAAATGGCAAAGGATTACAGCTCGAAATCAAGGGAATGTCCACTCAAAGTTCTATAAAAAAATATATATAATTTAATTAAACACACCGTTTGCAAAAAAACTAAATAGAACAACTATACAAAAACTCCCATGCAGAAAGGATAGAGGATATGCAAGAATACAGGGGTGAAGAGGCAATTTCAAGGACCACAATGTGCTTTGCATAAAGATGTCTTGAGAAAAAGGTGTACTGGTGAACTAACCAGTCTCTCTAGCCCAAATGTGCCAAGGGGGCAGTTACGGGTCAATGGTACCTTCTTGGTGTTTCTACTATAGCATACCGTGCTGTTTGTGCAGTTAAAGATTGTTCAAGTGCAGCAATCATGAAGTCCTAGACGGTAAGCATGGCGATCAGTGGTTGAACTGTGTTTGTTATGGTTCAAAGGCAATGCAGGGAGACAAGCAGATATTGAGGGTCACCAGAGTCAGTTTGATGGCAAGTTCGAAGAAGCTGGTGTCTGGATACGCCGGTCAGCCGGACAGGTATGATGAAGTACTTGATGCCATGCAGATCATGAGAGTCAGTCCGATGTTCGAGTGGATAGCGAAGACACTGGTGACTAGTGTGCAGATTTGGTCTGAGCAGTTTGATGCAGCGTCCAATGATTGGGGCTCGAAGATCCACCAGGATTAGTTGAACTGGTGATGATGATTACAGCGAAGATGCTGGAGGAATGAGCTGTGGCTTGTGGCGGCAGATGCAACAAAGGAGCTTGAGGTTTGAGCCGAGACAATGATGCACTCAGCTAGTGCGGTGGCGAACAGCTTCAAATGAACAGTTTGAGTTTGAAAAGCTTAGTGAGTGCCAAAGGCAGCTCACCCGGATCCTGCTGGCTTGTAAAGCGGGGATTCAGGCTAGACTAAATTTCGATCCTTTTGATGCAAGAAAGCAGAGGGCTCTGGGATGTCTTGTCTCTCGGGAGGCAGTAAGTCCAAGTCAAATTCAGTCCTTGATCCCTGGCTCCCAGCAGAGCGAGGCCTATGCACACTCTAAGGGGTCTTCTGCCAAGAGGAGGTCCTTGCAGCAGTGCGGCAGGCAGAGAGGCAGGACTTGTTCCAGCAGCAGGTTCACCCCCAATGTGCCCTGGGGATGGGAAGAGAACAGAGCTAGCCTTTGCCTTGGATCTTCAGTCCTCACCTCACTGGTGGAGGGCCCTTGAAAGTCAACTCTCCCAACAGAGGTCTGATTAAATCTTTCAGGGTTGAAGTACAAAGGATCATCTAAAGAAGTGGTGGCAGAACGCTTCTTTGAAAGGCAAAAGCCTATAGGTGATAGGATTAAAGCTACCCTGGTTCAGGGATCCAACCCCTGTGCTTGAAAGAAGTGGACTCTGCCCTTCTGACATCACACTCAAAGTGCTTTGCTCTAGAGAAAGTGGAAGGGACAGGAATGAGCAAGAGAGCCAGAGAGAATGGTGGAAGTCTGTCCCCAGTGTATAGATCTCGTCTGTCTACACTAACCTCACCCCTTCCCTTCCCAATGAGATTAAAGGCCTTTAGAAATGCAGCACCCTGCTGTGAGGCTACTGCCTTTAAATAGGTGTGCTCCTTTGACGCCTGTGCCCATGATAGCTTCCTGTAGTGTGGCTGTCTCTGGCAGATGCCTTTACCTACCATCACAAAGAGATCAAAGGGGAGGCCTGGCCATTTACCTTCCTGACCTGCCATTTGGCAGGTCAAGCAGGTCTGGCCAGTATACACAGCTGAGCTGGCTCCCTCGAGCTGACACGTGTGTGATATCAAATTGAATGTGGTTGCAATAATCACAATCAGTGCCATGCACCATTCTTTAACTCAGACATAGCTTATATTAAGAGGTTACCGTCCCACCATAATGGGCTACTTATGTGTTTTTGCTGTGTGTTTAACATTTTTTGTGTTCACAGACTGTGGAGCCTCACCTACTCCATAGGCATAATCTTTTTACTGTGTGTTACACAGCACCTTCATTGCAGTGACACAGGGTTGATTTTTGGCTTCCCAACCCCGACTCCATTTTCTGGGGCTGACTACTGTCTCCCAGAAGGTGTAAAGTTGACATTGACTTTATTAGTCTCTTTTAAAACTCACAGACCCACTACAAACTATCTTAAATAGAGTTCTGGAAAGGGTTAATACTTATCCCTTTTGTCTATTTCTCTTGGTGCATTGTTTCGCTGCCTTTTCATTAAGACTTGGCTCTTGGCAGTGGTAACTACCCTATTTTTCCTACCGTGGTTATCTTAAATAACCCTGGTATTGTTTTAGGCTATCTTGGTAGCCTCAAACTTAAACCCGCCAGACCATATACGCTTTTATGTGGCTCCGGCTGGGTTTTCTTTTTGTAAAAGTCTTTCTCATGTTTTTCTCTGCGTGCCAAACCAGGTTTGGTTCCTTTGTTCACCGTCCTTTCATGGGAGGCACCTGAATGTCTGGGGGGGCAGGATGTAAGGGAGGGGTTTAGGACTCCATGCACAGGGTCTCCTTGGAGACCCATGTCGCACTCTGATCTGATTGGCCATGGTGACTGACCCGGCGGGACAGCCACCCAGCTGTGTGATTGACAGCCAGGGTGTGTGAATGGGGGAAAACTGCATAAAAAGCAGGTCTCTGGGCCACTGGAACAAAAGAACCAATAGGGATCTGACAGAAGAGGACCCCTACAACGACTGACCCGCTCGGTGAAGCCCTGCTGATGGTCCGAATCTTCATACTCCAAGAGACATGGAAGATCTTCAAGGAATCTTCTCCCCTTGAGCTGGTGGGAACAACCAGTTTACCAAACTGCTCGCCAGGTCTCCCTTCTCTGGTCGAATTTTCTGTACAGAGCTACAGTGAACCGGATAGCCAGGAGAAAGGGACCCTGCTTGCGTTTTAAGGAGCGTGCCTTTTATTTGTTGCTTTGCTCTGCTGCTGGTTTCTTCCCTGGGCAGTGCAGGACCCTCCAGTCTTCCTACTTCGTGTCAGTCCAACAGTCGCTTCAGGACCGTGAGCCTGCAGGACCTGCCAGAATGTCCACCTCAGCTTCCATTTAAGGTCCTGTTCAAATTCGGTTGTTTGTTTCGTTCAGCCGCGGTGAAAGGGTGTGAAACCGTTTGCCAATCCGAAGGCTTGTCCTTCTCCATTCTTTAAACTAACTTTTCTGCCAACCAACTTCATCCAGAACTCTTGGCAGACTTAACCGTAAACTACCCTGAGCTGTGTGATCTTGAGCAAAAGACTCTGATCCATTGACTTTGGGCCAGGCCCCGTTTGAATCTGATTTCCTCACTGTAGTTCCTTTCTCTAGATTGCCCTGCTTACTTACTTGTTGGTGTTACTCAATTTCTGCCTAACTTTGTCTTTCCCTCCCTTTTGAATAGCAGGAGTGCCATTTTGCTCACACTTCGTTTTGAGCCTAACTTGTCCAGAATCTATTGGGTGTGGTGTAGTGTATTAAGAGTGTGATTTTTCAACTGCTTCACTTTAGTGAAATGTTTTACAACTGATGTGTAAATAAATGTATATTCTTTTACACAGAAATCTGAGTCAGTGTTTGTTTGAATCATAGTAATTGCTGTCCTTTGTGTAACTATTGATACTGTTCATTTACTCTTGAGATAAGTATGGCTGCTCAGCCATCACTACCACTTTACTGTGTAGTACAGGCTTGCACCAAAGGTGAACTTGTACTGTCACTTGTAGTCTTAATTGTGTGTGGTGTTCCCAAAGGGTAGTGCATATAATTCTGCCTAACCCAGCGCTCTATATGCCTTGGTAAACTCGCCCTCGGTAAGCCTTGGTAACCCTGTCATCTGTATGCTTTGGTAACCTTGTGCTATATAAGCCTTGGTAACCTGGCACTCTTTATGTCTTGGTAACCTGGCCCTTGGTAATCCTTGGTAACCTGGCCCTCTGTATGCCTTGGTAACCCAGTGATGTATATGCCTTGGTGACTTGGTGCTTTGTATTCCTTGGTAGACCAGTGCTGTATATGCCTTGGTGACCTGGTGCTCTATATGCCTTGGTAACCCGGTGCTGTATATGCCTTGATTACCTGGCGCTCTTTATCTCTTGGTAACCTGGGCCTCGGTATGCCTATGTAACTCTGCACTCTTTATCCCTTGGTAACCCGGTGCTCTGTATGCCTTGGTAACCTGGCGCTTTTATCCCTTAGTAACCCAGCACTCTGTATGCCTTGGTAACCCGGCGCTCTGTATGCCTAGGTAACCAAGCACTCTGTATGCCTTGGTAACCCGGCGCTCTATATGCCTTGGTAACCCGGCGATCTGTATGCCTTGGTAATCCGGCAGTCTGTATTCCTTGGTAACCCGGCGCTCTGTATCCCTTGGTAACCCGATGCTCTGCATGCCTTGGTAACCAGGCGCTCTGTATGCCTTGGTAACCCGGCACTTGGTATGCCTTGGTAACCCGGTGCTCTGTATGCCTTTGTAACCCGGCACTTGGTATGCCTTGGTAACCCAGTGCTCTGTATGCCTTGGTAATCCGGCGCTCTGTATGCCTTGGTAACCGGCACTTGGCATGCCTTGGTAACCCGGCACTTGGTATGCCTTGGTAACCCGGCGCTCTGTATGCCTTGGTAACCCGGCACTCTGTATGCTTTGGTAACCCGGCACTCTGTATGCCTTGATAACCCGGCACTCTGTATGCCTTGGTAACCTAGCGCTCTGCATGCCTTGGTAACCCGGCCCTTTGTATGCCTTGGTAACCCGGCACTCCGTATGCCTTGGTAACCCGACCCTCTGTATACCTTGGTAGCCCAGCACTCGGTATGCCTTGGTAACCCAGTGCTCTGTATGCCTTAGTAACCCGGCGCTCTGTGTGCCTTGGTAACACGCCACTGGGTATGCCTTGGTAACACGGCACTCTTTCTGCCTTGGTAACCCGGCCCTTTGTATGCCTTGGTAACCCGGCACTCCGTATGCCTTGGTAACCCAGCGCTCTGTATACCTTGGTAACCCGGCCCTTTGTATGCCTTGGTAACACAGCGTTCTGTATGCCTTGGTAACCCGGCGCTCTGTATACCTTGGTAACCCGGCACTCGGTATGCCTTGGTAACCCGGAACTCGGTATGCCTTGGTAACCCGGTGCTCTGTATGCCTTGGTAACCCGCTCTGTATGCCTTGGTAACACAGTGTTCTGCATGCCTTGGCAACCCGGCGCTCTGTATTTGTTGGTAACCTGGCCCTCTGTATGCCTTGGTAACCCGGTCCTCGGTATGCCTTAGTTACACAGCCCTCTGTATGCCTTGGTAACCTGGCCCTATGTATGTCTTGGTAACTCGGCCCTGTGTATGCCTTGGTAACCTGGCCCTCTGTATGCCTTGATTACCTGGCCCTCTGTATGCCTTGGTAACCTGGCCCTCTGTATGCCTTGGAAACCCAGCCCTTTGTGTGCCTTGGAAACCCGGCCCTTTGTGTGCCTTGGTAACCTGGCCCTCTGTATGCCTTGGTGACCTGGCCCTCTGCATGCCTTGGTAACCTCGCCCTCTGTATGCCTTGGTAACCCTCCCCTCTGTATGCCTTGGTAACCTGGAACTCGGTATGCCTTGGTAACCCGGTGCTCTGTATGCCTTGGTAACCCTGCGCTCTGTATGCCTTGGTAACACAGTGTTCTGCATGCCTTGGCAACCCGGCGCTCTGTATTTGTTGGTAACCTGGCCCTCTGTATGCCTTTGTAACCCAGCCCTCTGTATGCCTTGGTAACCCGGTCCTTGGTATGCCTTAGTTACACAGCCCTCTCTATGCCTTGGTAACCGGGCCCTATGTATGTCTTGGTAACCCGGCCCTGTGTATGCCTTGGTAACCTGGCCCTCTGTATGCCTTGGTAACCTGGCCCTCTGTATGCCTTGGTAACCTGGCCCTCTGTATGCCTTGGAAACCTGGCCCTTTGTGTGCCTTGGAAACCCGGCCCTTTGTGTGCCTTGGTAACCTGGCCCTCTGTATGCCTTGGTAACCTGGCCCTCTGAATGCCTTGGTAACCTGGCCATCTGTATGCCTTGGTAACCCTCCCCTCTGTATGCCTTGGTAACCTGGCCCTCTGTATGCCTTGGTAACCCGACACTTGGTATGCCTTGGTAACCCGGTGCTCTGTATGCCTTGGTAAGCCAGCACTCTGTATGCCTTGGTAACCCAGCCTTCTGTATGCCTTGGTAACCCGGCGCACTGTATGCCTGTCACAACCTCATCCCCACTGAGGGTTCACGGGGCCCAAAAGACCTTATTCGGTTCCCCTCGGATTCCTTGGAGCCAGTCCTGGCGCTGTTGGCATTGGAGACACATACTGAGACAGGGTTTCAATGGGCAATGGATAAGGATGGCCGCCCCCCATGAGGAATACTGGGGAACTGCATTCAGCGGTTTAGCATCCAGGGTGGGGCCCGCCACATAGGCACCTGGGATACCACCGGGCTATTCAAACCACGCCCGATTAGAGGCACGCACTTCGCGTTATTCTGCTCTTGCAGCGTGACGTTCACCGGGTCTTGCTCTGCATCCTGACCTTCTGGGGCAAGAAGAGGCCAGAACCATCACCATCCTTATCTGCTCAGCAGCATCCTTCTGCGATCGAAGTCCTCCAACGCTCGTTGACTCTCTCCTGTTTTATCACTAGACGGTAACGGGAAAATAACGGAACATCTTGGGAACTACTTACCAGTTTGTCATGAAGACCATCACCTCCAAGACATCTTTCGTCCCTTGGAGTCCTAAGAACCATTCATCTTCAGTTCTTCTCGGCCTGCAAGACAAACAATAGCACAGGTTAGCCATTTGCAAGGACGCTCTCTGCGCCGCTTGGTGTACCATCTTACCTTCTTGAACTTGGCCCCGGCTTCCATCGCAGCTTCCAGCACCTGACAGAAAAGGGAAAAAGGTTACTTAGTGCAAACCCTGATAAAGACATTGCTTTTCACCTTTAAAGACTTATCTGAGAAGGTCTGAACTCCGGCCCTCGCCAGTGAAGAAACTTGGTGGAACGGTGCCTTTAACAACGTGCCCCTGCCCGGTGCGGCAGGACGGAGAGCACATCCTTATAGAAATCAAGGTGAGAGACGTCCTCTGGGGAACTGTATGGGGAACCGGGAGGTGGGTCACAAGGAAGGGACAGCAGTTAAACTTCACCTCCTGTCTTCTAGAGCCGATCCTCGACAGCCCGAACTCCAGGAAAGGTGAGAGGTCCAGAAGAGCATCCCGGCTCATCGTGAGGCATCCCTGTGGAAACAAGGTGAGCGTTACAGAACGTGAAGCCCATAACTTAATTATCCACCTGGGCGCCTAGCATGGAAACTTCGGAAACAGATCAGTTAGCCCAGTTGTTGGGGCAGTTGCGCTCGGAGGGCCATTCTGCACGGCAGGAAACTAATGCGTTGCGAAGGGAGTATATTGTGACCAAGGAGAGGACGGATGACCTAGGGAGGGAACTCCTCCAGTTGCAAGCAGGACAAGCTCCATTGCCCGGAATCAATCAGTCCACCTCAGCCACAGCAAGCAATCCAGTTCAGATCAACCTCCCTGGGGCAGTGCCTCTGGCTCCTCCGGAACGGTTTTCGGGAGACCCCCGCCGATACACTACCTTCATGAACCAATGTCGCCTCCACTTTCTGTGCAGGCCTGGGGCATTTCCCACGGACCAATCACGTGTGGCCTTTGTGCTATCTTACCTTAGTGGGAGTGCGGCAGACTGGTCAGTACTGTTCGTTAGCCACAACAACCCTCTGTTACAAGACTTTGATGGGTTTCAGCGGGAGCTGGAGAAACTCTTTGCCCGACGCTACCATGGGCAGGCTCTAGACAAGAAACTTTTGTCCCTTCGTCAAGGGAGCCAGGATCTGCTGACTTACATCGCAACCTTCAATAGACTGGTGGTCGAGGCAGAATGGCCTGAGGACAAACGGACCACATTGTTTCACCGGGATCTTCGTGGCGAACTAAAGGACATTTTGGCCCAAGTGGTGGACCCACCCCGGGATTGTGCCGAGTTCATTAGTTTGGTGGTCCATTTGGATCGCCGACTGCAAGATAGGAATAACGATCGTGGGAAAGCAGATTTGCGCCCCTTACTTGTACGACCTAAAGATCAAACTCAGCGGGGCCCCGACGGGACTAGCGAACACATGCAGATAGGAGGAGTCAGGCCCCCTCTAACCAAGGCTGAACGAGATAAAAGGAGGTAGTTGCAATTGTGCCTGTATTGTGGAAAAGCAGGTGATTTCCTAAGGGATTGCCCGGTTAAACCAACCAGAAGAACCGTCAGAGCCACGGATAAAGAAACCCCTAATGAGGAATCGGGAAACAACTAAGCCCAGCAATTGTAGGGGTCCAATTGTCGAGAAAAGAAATCTAGTTACAGACCTCCCATCTTGCGCTACCTGTGATCCTAATTACCCATCAACAGCCGTCCGACATGCTTTTGCTGGAAGCCTACATCGACAGAGGAGCGGTGGGGAATTACATCGATCAAGACCTTGCAGCAAAGATGGGGCTAGTCCTTTGTCCCAAGCCAACCGCAGAGACAGTAACCACTGTTGATGGTACTGAAATTGCCACGGGCCCTGTGTCGGAGTGCACCACCGAACTCACCCTCCTGTGCGAAGATGGGCACCGCAAAATCATAGCCTTTGATCTGATCAAAGCCCCCCAATTTCGGCTGATCCTGGGAATGTCATGGCTGGTTGCTCATAATTCATGAATCAACTGGTGAGCTTGCGAATTGGTTTCCGCCCACAGCTGCACGCACACCAGTTATCCGAATGGGTGAAAAGTGAAACACGCAAGTTCTCCGGTTTGGGAGGGAATGACCTATGCTCTCGGAGGGGTTGTGACCCTGCTGGTTCATTACCAAGATTTCCAAGATGTTTTCCAGAAGGAGCAAGCAAACACGTTGCCCCCCCACAGACCCTACGACTGCCAAAATGATCTGCTACCAGGAACCCAGATTCCATGTGGGCGCATTTACGCACTCACTGAGCCCGAAAATCAGCACCTGAAAACGTACCTGAAGCAGTACCTGGCCAACAGTTTCATCCGCCCGTCCAAGTCATCGGCCTGGGCGCCGTTATTCTTCATACCCAAAAAGAAGGCGATTTGAGAATGTGCATTAACTATCGTGCATTAAACCAAGTAACCATCAAAAATCGCTACCCATTGCCTTTGATCCCGGAGTTACTGGACCAGGTTAAAGAAGCCCAGATCTATACGAAACTGGAACTGAGAGGGGCCTATTATCTGGTGCGCATCAAAGAAGGCGATGAGTGGAAGACGGCATTCCGTACTAGGTACGGCTTGTTCGAGTACCAAGTAATGCCATTCGGCCTATGCAACGCCGCTGCGTTCCAGTATTTTATGAACGACCTCCTTCGAGAACTCATCGACGTCTGCGCTCTTGTATACATCGACGATATCCTGGTGTATTCAACATCTGAGCAAGAGCACATTGGGCACGTACGGGCAGTCCTGACCAAACTTCGAGAACACCATCTTTACGCCAAGCTGGAAAAGTTCTCGTTCTATGTCACGGAAGTGGAGTTCCTGGGCTTTATGCTGTCCCCCAAAGGCATACGAATGGACGGTCGTAAGGTGGATGCAGTTCTCAATTGGCCAGTCCCCACTTCAATCAAAGGAGTCCAGAGCATGTTGGGATTTGTGAATTTCTACCGTCGATTCATCCCTGGATTCTCCCAAATCGTACACCCGATTACTTCATTGCTCAGAAAATGCAACAAGACTTTTAACTGGACTGAAGAAGCTGAAAGAGCATTTCAAGAACTCAAGACAAGGTTCACCACAGCCCCCATTTTGTGACACCCACGTCCAGACCATCCTTACATTGTGGAAACTGATGCGTCCAGTCTGGCAATGGGGGCGGTTTTGTCCCAAAAAGACCCACTAACAGGCCAACTGCATCCGGTGGCCTTTTGGTCACGAAAATTCACGCCAGCAGAGCTCAATTACGCCATCACAGATAACGAGTTATTGGCCATTAAAGCTGCCTTCAAGACCTGGCGACACTACCTGCTGGGGGCCAGGCACACCGTCACCATGATAACAGACCACAGAAATCTCCAGTATCTAAAGGGAGCGAAAGCTCAATCGTCACGGCAGCTGCACTGGGCCCTTTTCTTCGCAGAATATGATTTTGTAATTACGTACAGACCTGGGGTTAAAAACGGCAAAGCTGACGCACTCTCCCGCATGGGGACGGACGAAATGGCACACATGCCGCTGGAGCCGGTGGTCATTATCCCAGAGAATAGAGTCCTAGGCATCACAACCACCATGACCCAAAGTGAGCTACTATATGAAATTCGGCAGGTTTTTGCCCAGGAACAGCTACGAGAGTGGGGCTCCAGAGGGGAGCATTACTATATCAAGAATCAACTACCATACAACCGAAACTGGCTATTCGTACCAGTGAAGGAATTGCAAGGACAGGTCATCTCCGAGCACCATGACTCCCTCATTGAAGGCCATCCAGGAATCGCCAAAACCTTGGCCAAGATAAAAAGGAACTACTGGTGGCCAACTTGGCGTAAGGATGTAATCGAATTTGTGTCATCTTGTGGTATCTGTGCCCAAAATAAATCTGTCAAGCAAAGACTGGCCGGGCTCCTGCAGCCGTTGGACATTCCGCCAGCTCCATGGCACACCCTGTCACTAGATTTCATCACCGATCTTCCTCCATGTCAAGGCTACAATATCATCCTGGTGATCGTGGATCCATTTTCTAAAATGGCTCATTTCTTCCCATTCAAAGGCCTACCGACTGCATCCGGCCCTGCCAAAGTCTTCCTGGAACACATAGTGCACCTGCATGGATTCCCTTCAGTTCTAATATCAGACTGTGGGACACAATTTGTGTCTACCTTCTGGAAGAAATGCTGCTCATTGGCAGATAGACATCCGTTTGTCCACTAGTCACCACCCTCAGACCGACGGACAAACTGAGAGAACGAATCAGACTCTCGAGCAGTACCTGCGCTGCATGGTTCATCAAGGTGAAAGAGATTGGAAGGAACTTTCATGGATCGTTGAGTACGCTTATAATAATTTGCTGCTTAGCAGTACGGGACAAACGCCATTGCTTACGGTGTATGGAAGACAACCACACACTTCTGAATTTGACATCCCCACAACCCTGGTACTGCCAGCTGTCGAGAACCTGCACACAACCATCACTCAGGCCTTCTTAAAAGCTCAAGAACACCTGCAACAAGCTAAGGCACGCCAGAAAAGATGCACGGACCAGCTTCACTCCAAAGCCACCGTATATCAGGTGGGAGATATGGTGTGGCTTGCCTCCAAGCATATACCAATAAAAGGAACGCAAACATTTCACCCACGGTTCTTGGGACCATACCCTTTGGAAACCATTATGAACTCAACAGCTGTAAAACTGACACTACCAGCCCACTTGCGAATACACCCAGTATTCCATGTATCTCTCCTGAAACGAGTCATGCCGGGTTCCCGTTTAACGACCCCAACTGAGCCGATCACCATTCAGGGAGAACCGGAATACGAGGTAAAAGACATTTTGGACTCTAAATATGTGAGTTCTAGACTGTATTGCCTAGTAGATTGGAAAGGATATGGACCCCAGGATAGAATGTGGGAACCCAGTGAGCACATCCATGCCCTGCGCTTACTCCAGCATTTCCATTGAGCGTTTCCCTCCAAACCAGGACCAGGTCGAAGAGCCACTTTGAGAGGGGCCTTAGGGGGGGAGTGCTGTCACGACCTCATCCCCAGCGAGGGTTCACGGGGCCCAAAAGACCTTATTCGGTTCCCCTCGGATTCCTTGGAGCCAGTCCTGGCGCTGTTGGCATCGGAGACACATGCTGGGACGGGGTTTCAATGGGCAACGGATAAGCATGGCCGCCCCCATGAGGAATACTGAGGAACTGCATTCAGCGGTCTAGCATCCAGGGCGGGGCCCGCCACAAAGGCACCTGGGATACCACCTGGCTATTTAAACCACGCCCGATTAGAGGCACGCGCTTCGCGTTATTCTGCTCTTGCAGCATGACGTTCACGGGGTCTTGTTCTGCATCCTGACCTTCTGGGGCAAGAAGAGGCTAGAACCATCGCCATCCTTACCTGCTCAGCAGCATCCTTCTGCAATCGAAGTCCTCCAATGCTCGTTGACTCTCTCCTGTTTTATCACTAGAAGGTAACGGGAAAATAACGGTACATCTTGGGAACTACTTACCAGTTCGTCTGGTAGACCATCACCTCCAAGACATCTTTCGTCCCTTGGATTCCTAAGAACCATTCATCTTCAGTTCTTCTCGACCTGCAAGACAAACAATAGCACAGGTTAACCATTTGCAAGGACGCTCTCTGCACCGCTTGGCGTACCATCTTACCTTCTTGAACTTGGCCCCAGCTTCCATCGCAGCTTCCAGCACCTGCCAGAAGAAGGGAAAGGGTTACTTAGTGCAGTCCCTGATAAAGACATTGCTTTCACCTTTAAAGACTTACCTGAGAAGAAGGAGTTGCAGCCGGTCTGAACTCTGGCCCTTGCCAGTGAAGAAACTCGGCGGAACGGTGCCTTTAACGACGCGTCCCTGCCTGGTGCGGCAGGACGGAGAGCGCATCCTTATAGAAATCAAGGTGAGATACGTCCCCTGGGGAACCGCATGGGGAACCCGGGAGGTAGGTTGCAAGGAAGGGACAGCAGCTAAACTTCACCTCCTGTCTTCTAGAGCCAATCCTCGACAGTCCGAACTCCAGGAAAGGTGAGAGGTCCCGAAGAGCATCCCGGCTCATCGTGAGGCATCCCCGTGGAAACAAGGTGAGCGTTACAATGCCTTGGCAAACCAGCGCTCTTTATGCCTTGGTAAAGTGACCCTCTGTATGCCTTGGTAACCCTGAACTCGGTATGCCTTGGTAACCCAGCGCTCTGCATGTCTTGGTAATCCGGCGTTCTGTATGTCTTGGTAACCCGGCCCTTTGTATCTAGCTTTGGTAAACCGGCACTCCGTATGCTTTGGTAACCCAGCACTCTGTATGCCTTGGTAACCCGGTGCTCTGTAAGCCGTGGTAACCCGGCACTCTGTATGCCTTGGTAACCCGGTGCTCTGTATGCCTTGGTAACCCGGCACACTGTATGCCTTGGTAACGCGGCGTTCTGTATGCCTTGGTAACCCGGCGCTCTGTATTCCTTGGTAACCTGGCCCTCTGTATGCTTTGGTAACCCCACTCTCTGTATGCCTTGGTAACCTGGCCCTCCGTATGCCTTGGTAATCTGGCCCTCTGTATGCTTTGGTAACCTGGTCTCTGTATTCCTTGGTAACCTGGCCCTCTGTATGCCTTGGTAACCTGGCCCTCTGTATGCCTTGGTAACCCAGTCTCTGTATTCCTTGGTAACCTGGCCCTCTGTATGCCTTGGTAACCCGGCCCTCTGTATGCCTTGGTAACCCGGCCCTCTGTATGCCTTGGTAACCTGGCTCTCTGTATGCCTTGGTAACCTGGCCCTCTGTATGCCTTGGAAATGTGTTTCTTTAAGACTGGATGGAGCTTGACCACTGAAGGAAAGTGGAGAGAGCTGATTGATGGCAGTTTTCAGAGCAGTCCAGGCTTTCCACTCATCGTTCAATGACAGAGAGGTTCTGACCCAAACTGGCAACCAAGCGTGTTCTAATGACTCTAGGCAAAGTGTTTGCCTTGCTCTCTGATTCAGAAGCATAACATGGACATCTCTGCCCTTGCAAAAACCCTCCTATTGTGGTAGTACCTGATACATGATGCCTGCTTATAGTCGAAGAGTATTGTGCACCTGCAGAGTCCTCAAATGGCTTCATGACAGACGGTTTGACTCAGTCAGCCCTGTTTCTAGTTGGGTGGTTTTAGCTGACTCCTTTGATTTGCATCCGAGGACTTTCATTTCCACTTTGGGCACATAAAGAGGCAGGAATGGGCACACTACCTGCACTTTGCTACAGCTCACTGGTTGCTAGGCAATCATGTTCAGACCCAGGCCGGGCCCACACACGTGTTATTATATTGTTGCAAGGCTCTCGGTGCCAGACTTACTGAATACTGAATCGGAAGAGACACTGGCTCCCATCAGCTAGGCAGGGGCTCTCCGACTGTCTGGGCTTGGATCCGTCGCCACAGTCTCTCATTCACACCATGACATTCTGCTTTACAAAACATGCTTCTGCATACACTTCCAAGCACATCTGAACACACACCATCAGGCTTTGCACTCAAGGTGCCTGCCAGTGTTGGTTTAAAGCAGTATTTTGAGAGTTAATTACTTAATTCGAGTTGTAAACACGCTACTGGTGTAATAGAAATTACCTGCCATCAGCCACTCGATTTATAAGCACTATGCGTGTCCTTCGCTGAAATTCTGTTAAAGACAAGCATTGGCAAAGCCAGTGAAGTCCTGTTTAAAACAACAACATTGCGTAGGTTTCATGCTTTTGCCAGGCACTGCTATTAGGTGCCCAGGAACTCCCACCATTTTGCACTTGCTACCAACAATGGGTAGTTAATACCACTATGGCTGTTCTTGGAAAGTGCCTTTCCATGCCCACACAGAGGGCAGGACTGTTGGTAATGCCAATGCTTGTTTTACAGTAGCATGTGCACTGTTCATGAATCCATTACCTTTTAGAAATGGGTGTGGAAGTTTTCTTTTTGTGTGGTGGCATCTCTGAGCAGAGGGGCATTAATGGAGGTGCGTGTGAAGAGGACTGTATTTGTTGTGCATACATTAATATACAGATGATGCTGTCAGGTGTTCCTTTTCACAACGTAGAAACAAGGTGTTGCAAAGATGCATACACTTCTAGCCTTATATGTGTATTTTCAAAGAGTACTTTGCATCTGCAGAGTCATCATATTGCTTCGTGTTGGATGCTTTTGCCCATTCAGCCCCGTTTTTTGCTTTGCATTCTGGGACGTGTAGTGCTGCATTCATAATTTCCCCAGGGTGCAATTAAAGCAGGAATGGGTAGGCTACCTGTACCTTGCTACAGCTCACTGGTTACTAGGCAATCACGTTCCTATCCAAATGCAAATGCATTATTTGCTTGCAGGCTGCTGGTGCCAGACTTCCTGAAAACAGCTGGTCAGAAAGGAGAGAAAGAAGAGCTCCAAACGGAAAGGCACGCCTCTTTTAAATTGTGCTGTAAAATGCACCATTTCATTCCAATAATGTGCATACGTTGTTTGGGGGGTCCCTCCAAAATCTGGCACAGTATTTAGGAGTCCTCACTACATTTTCTCGCTGCCACTAATTTGAGGGAAATGTTAATGCCCCGCCAGCTACAGACCTGGAGTCATGTAGCATCCCAGTGCCCGCTCCGAACCCATCCCCCGCCGCCAGCGCCAAAAGCTGCCTCTGCCACATATGGGGTGGGCTGTGCAACCAGGGGACTGACCCCAGAACGAGAAGATGAGATGCACCAGTTATCCTCCCAAACAACGAATGATGTAAAGCAAAGGGACCTGTGATGTTGCCCCGAAGCCCGGGTCACTGAGGCCGATTTTCCTTGCGCGCCCCCAGGGATGTCATTTCACCAAAATGCCAGGGGTAGCGGAAGTGACATCACATGACCCTTGACCCCGATTACCTCACAGGAAGTGATGTCATTTGACCCCACCCAAAAGTGATATCGCGGGAAGCGATGAAAAACGACCTTTCACCCATTGACAAAACAGGAAGTGGCATCACATAGCTTTGTACACTACGAAAAATATGGTTACGATAACACTATAATGTGATTTACATTTCATACAAGAATGGATCGCCATATGTAACGTTAAGATCAGTGTGTATAGGCCCATATTACCAAATTATTGTGAATCCAAGCAGACGTCCATGACCAAATGGTAATGATGTGTTATTATATAGCACTTACGCTTAAGCGCTTTATATAGAAAAAATAAACACCCAATATCACCCAACCTGTGCTGGTACTCATTTATCGACCTCAGAAGGATGAAAGGCTGAGTGGGGCGTTTAAGAACAGACTAAATCAGTGACTCACCCCCTGAAGTGTTCCTGAAATAAACCATTAATGAGTCTAGCAATTATTGTATAGAATTCCAGAAAGACACATTGGGCCTCATTACACGTTGTGCGCTAAAAACCGCATATTAGCGGCATGGCGCTATTAACGTGTCCGCCCTCGTAAGAGGGCGCTAATTACGTACCTTTACGAGTACGCGGACACGAGCATAGCGCCATGCCGGTAATGACCCTACCGCCATGCCGCAAAAGTCCCAAAAAAGTCCCTTACCGGCTTTGACGAAAGTGCAGATAGCACCTCCGCCCTCACGCTACATGCAAATTGCGGTGACCGCCATTAGCGGTCACCGCTATTAGCGGTGACCGTAAAATTGCGGAACCGGAAATAGCGTCATAGCGCCGGAACGGGAAAGAGCCCGGCGGCCATCTTTAAAAACACAATCCATTGCCATCCTCTGCCCCCTGGACCTGTATTGATTCGTGAGCCGTGCCAAACAATTGTGGACACCTGCATCATGCCCAAGGCACTCAAGAAATCAACTGACAGGCAGCGCAAAGAAAAATACACCAATGAGGAATTGGTGATGTTGACACAGACCCTTGCGGAGAATGCTGAGGTGGTCTTCGCGAATGACATGCGCCGGCCAACCCTGTTGAGGAAGAAAACCATCTGGGAGGAGGTCGCTGCCAAAGTCACTGCAGTGGGCACCAGCACGCGCACTGTGCGCGAATGCAGGAAGATGTGGGACGACCTCAGGCTGCGGGTGAGGGCCATCCTGGCTGAGAACCACCTCCTTGCCAGTGCTGGTGGAGATGGATCCCCAATCCGGATGAAGGAATGGGAGGAGACGTGCGCTAACATGATTGCCGTCGAGTCAATAGAGGGAGTAGGCAGCATGGAGCTCGGCGTGGGTACCACTTCTGATGGAGGTGAGTGTACACATGACAGGATGCAATGTGAATGTACTGTACCCCCCATATGTGAGCACAGACTCCTCTCATGCATGGACACACATCCACACATGCATCCATCCCTCACCATGCCTGTGTCAGACCCACACACACACACACATGCACACAACACCACAGACAAGTCCCAAACACAACCATGCATGGATGAGGCACTGAACTGGCACATCACCTGCATCCACAACCACTAAGTCCCAATTGCCACAACTGCATCATATATGTAATCTGCATCAAGTATATTGAAACGCAACCAATGCCATCCCCCGTCTCGTCCCTGACAGGCTCACATACAGATGGGGAGGATGCCGCTGATGCAACACAGACAACAGCTACATGCAAGAGGCCAAGGGCACAGGACCCGGCGGATACCCCAACAACATCAAGGGGCAAGGGGGGCAGGCCGCACCAGACGAGTGCCAAACTTCGTCGGAGTGCCACTGCCACGGCAGTACTAGCTGCACCACCAACTGCGGCCCCACCACCGGTGGTGAACCCACCCGCACCGATGCCAGCCACCGAGGGCCCACCATCAGCTGCGGCAAGCTCCACTGGTGAGGCAGCCGCCACTGCCCCCTATCCGATCTGGAGGACACCCTAGACCAGGCCATGGAGATGCACACCCCAAGCCCCCCTGGATCACCAGAGCCAGTGCCAATCCAGACCCCTGCGTCTGATTCCACAGTTGAGGACACCAACCCTGCAATCATGTCCCCCATGTTGGCATCACCTGCTGTAGTGGATGCATCCGAGGGCACAGCCTCAAGTGCACAGTCACCCAGCACAGCCCTCCAATTGACCACCATCCTGCAGCGCCAACAAGAGCTGTCTGTGCTGGTTGGCCAGCATGTTGAGGAGGCTGCCAATCGCAGTGAGAACATCGTGGAGGCGTTGAGGCACTCCACAGAGCGGATGGACGCCAACACCAACAGGCTGTGCGATGAGATAGGGAGGCTCAGGGAGGTCCTGGTACGCATGGCTGACACTATGGACCGCCACATTTCCCAACAAGGCCAGTCTGCCCCATCCTCATCTTCTGGGTCGAGACAAACAAGCCCCCTCCGTCGCTCAACGCGCACCACCAGGCGCACATCTGCCAACCCTCTGAATCCCCCCGAGGACTATTGAAAATAGGGGGTCGATAGAGATCCCTATGTGTGCATAGGCCAGGGCAAACTTGGCAAACACATGAGGGACTGTTGTGGGGGGGGGGTGGGAAGGGTGTTATGGGTCTGTTGTGGGGGTGGGGGGAAGGGTGTTATGGGTCTGTTGTGGGGGTGGGGGGAAGGGTGTTATGGGTCTGTTGTGGGGGTGGGGGGAAGGGTGTTATGGGTCTGTTGTGGGGGTTGGGGGAAGGGTGTTATGGGTCTGTTGTGGGGGTGGGGGGAAGGGTGTTATGGGTCTGTTGTGGGGGTGGGGGGAAGGGTGTTATGGGTCTGTTGTGGGGGTGGGGGGAAGGGTGTTATGGGTCTGTTGTGGGGGTGGGGGGAAGGGTGTTATGGGTCTGTTGTGGGGGGTGGTGGGAAGGGTGTTATGGGTCTGTTGTGGGGGTGGGGGGAAGGGTGGTGGGATGTTTTGGGACTTGCACTTTCACACCTTAATGTTACACAATACACTGGTTTCTGATCTAAACACTGGCTTGGACAACTTCATTGTGTGTGTGTACTTTATTGGGGACAGGGTCCATTGTGTGCTCGAAAACATACACCAGTGCATTACTCCCCATTACCATGTGACAGTACGAAAACATGTTCCTCAGAATATTTGGTTGATCAGATGCTGTCTCACAGCACGTCCCTCCTGCCCATCCCCTCTTGCAAGACCTGCATCCCCTTCACCTCCGTCCTCATCACCATCATCATCCTCATCAGGTGCTTCTATTTCAACGTCAGAGGGCAGTGGCACATTCCGTCTGATACACATATTGTGCAGCATGACACATGCCATGGTGATCTTGGCCACCTTCTCATGTCCATACAGGAGAGCACCACCAGACCTGCTAATGCACCTAAAACGTGACTTCAAAAGTCCAAAAGTCTGCTCGATCACGATGCGGGTACGGGTATGTGCACGATTGTATTCCTCCTCGTGCCTGTTCTGTGGGTTCCGTACAGGTGTGAGGAGCCAGGTCTTCAGGGGATAGCCCGCATCACCTGTATGGGGGAATGAACAGGGTCCTGTTACGGTTCACCTCAAGAGCGGCCTGTTCACATCACACTAATTGACATTGCATTGTGATTCAAGTACTGAATTGACAGCATACATGCAGATGGTCTGTGTGGCAGCAACGTGCAAGGGGGAGGTTGACCCTGCAAGTAGTAATGCAACATTAATGCCTCCAACAGTATTTGACATGTCCTGGGTGAGGCCAGGTCTTAGGTGTCCCTGTCCCAGGCAAATTTGGTACCACACTGCGAGTGTACTGACATTCTGACACCAATGTGGCCATGCTGTGAGGCATCACTTCAGTGGTGCTATAGGTGTGTGGTTCAGTGCTATGTCTAGGGGTGATCCCTTTGCATGCATTCAAGTGCGCATTGCTGGATTGATGTTGTGCTGCGCTGATTGTGTATTACTATCTTGACGCCATGTTGCAGATTCGTGTGAGATGTGGCGTGGTAGGATGTTCAATGTGGATGGATGTGTGATATTTTGCAACCTGCATTGTTGTCGATGTTGTGCAGCTTCAAATTGCATGTGGGTTCTTCTCAAGTACATCATGGCCTTCCCGGATGCACATTGGTGTACATCTGTATGTCCATTTCTCCTACGGACGACAGTCAACACCCAGTTGCAGTATGTATCTCCCCCCCCCAATCACTCCCATTTGCAGTATGTATCTCTCCCCCCCCCAATCACTCCCAGTTGCAGTATGTATCTCTCCCCCCCAATCACTCCCAGTTGCAGTATGTTTCTCTCCCGCCCCCCCAATCACGTTGCCATGTGCTTGCCCTGCTACTCACCGAGTAGCCACAAACGTTGTCCGGGGTGTCACTCCATGTAGCGTGGGATAGTTGAGTTCCGCAGGACCATGGAATCATGTGTTGATCCTGGAAATCTGGCACAGCAATGTGTGATTATCTTGTTGGCGTCACATACCATTTGGACATTGATAGAGTGGAATTGCTTCCTGTTTCGGTACAATACTTCATTGTGATGTGGGACCACCAATTCCACATGTGTACAGTCGATGGCCCCAATGCAACTTGGGATGCCTGCCAGTGAATAGAAGCCAACTTTTGTGTTTGCAATCTCCTGGGCAGTCCGTGGCATGGATATGTGTTCAGGTGCATGCTTCAGGAGTGCATCGAGTACCTGGTTCAGCGTGCGTGAGAATTCTGGTTGTGAGATGCCATGCATGTGTCCCACTGTATGCTGGTAGGTGCCTGTGGCCAGAAAGTGGAGCACACTCACCACCTTCAGTAGCGGGGGGATGGCAGTTCTGATGTCTATGAGGCTCACAATGTCGTCGTGGATCATGTCCACGATGCTGGTGATGGTAACCCTGTCCAGACGGTACAGGGTGTGTATCTGCTCAGGGGTTAGGTTGAATGGACTGGCTCTGATCCTGGGGATTGGTGGGTGCCTCTGTGGTATGAATAGGTGCCGTTGTGGTGCTTGCTGTGCCTGTCTTGCCCTCCTCCTCCTCCTCCTCCTCCTCCTGCGTCTCCTTTGTGCTGCCTGTTGTAGTAGCAGCTGCGCTGCAATGAGGTCCCCCAGGCCATGTACTGCTGCCAGTATTGGAGCCATCTTTGTGTGGGAAGGGGTGTGGTGTGCTCCTTTTGAGCTGCTCCATTGCCTCCACCTGTGCTGATTGTGTCCACCTGTGGCAGGTGGGAACACTGCTCATTCCTCTTAACGGGTGGTCCGCGATGCCGGTATTAGCACCATGGCGGTAAGGGGTTTGGGTGGATTTACCATGCCGCTATTAGCATGTCCACTGGCCTTGTGATGCTGTGCTAATAGTGGCATGGCGTAATTTACGGGATGGAGGGTCGCGCGCACACAGCCTGCCCGCTATTAGTGGCACAGTAATTTGCGATGCCGCTAATAGCGGTGTGCCGGGTCGTGATCCGCATGGGGATTTAACGTTACCGGTATTCCATTACCGGTAACGGTAAATCCCTACCGCCATCCGTGTAATGAGGCCCATATCATTTGGTTTCCTATTCTTTCTTATTTAGGGTCAGTACTGAAAGTGTTAGACTTGTGACCTCATGTTCTTATTTTTCTTCTTTTTTTAAGGGGCCTGAACAAGAAAGCCAGCCACTCCAGAAGTAAAGGGCCACAGCCCAGGAGCTTGCATTACAAAAAACAAAAACAAAAAAAGGTTACAAGGGAGACCACAGAGGTCGCAAGGGAGACCTCAGAGGTCACAGTTGCGACCTCTGGCGACCCCTAAATGACGTCCCTGCGCGCCCCCTCACTACCCTGCTTCTATGCAATGGCACTGCCACTGCTTATCCTGTGCTCTATGGGGACACCACCACACCCAGGGGTGGACTGAGGAACTCTGGAGATTTCCCAGTAGGAAATATGTGAGTTCCCTATAGGCCAGTCCACCGCTGCCCAGGGCGCAGAGGCCTACCGGGACCCTGCCCAGGGCGCAGAGGCCTATTGGGAAATCTCCAGAGTTCCCTATAGGCCAGTCCACCCCAGGTATCGACTGGCCTATAGGGAACTCTGGAGATTTCCTGGTAGGCCTCTGCGCCCTGGGCAGGGGTGGACTGGCCTATAGGGAGCTCTGAACCTCTGCACCCTGGGAACTCTGGAGATTTCCCGGTAGGCCTCTGCATCCTGGGCAGGAGTGGACTGGCCTATAGGGAACTCTGGCAATTGCCCGGTCGACCTCTGCACCCTGGGCAGGGGCGGACTGGCCTATAGAGAACTCTCGAGATTTCCATAGGCCTCTTTTGAGTGGTATTTCCACATTTTCTCATTGGAAAAGGGTTGGGATCGTTCAAAATGTGTAATACGGGGCCACTTTGAAAATGATTTCCAGGGCCTCTTTTGGTTCCCAGTCAACTCCTGACCACACCCTCGGGCTTCTCGATGACCCCCGCCCCGTTCCGTTCTCCATTCCGCACCCTCCTTCCCACCTAACCCTGGTCCCACTCCAGACTCCTTGCCTTGTGCGCCTGTCTTCCGTTTCTGCAAAAGGCCGACTCGGCCAAGGTGCCCTGTCAAAGAAACGTCAACGATGAAAGTGCCGTGAACGAAACAGCGACAGAGAGAGAAGTGCCACGAAGTGCTACGCGCTGTGCACACATTCGGCAGGATGTCTGGCAGTTTGAGTGAAACACCAGTGGAAGGCCAAAGGGATTGGATGTGCGATGGACCAGACGTGTGTCCAAGGCGCCTGGTACACAATACGCCAAGCACCCCCTCACCTCTGCGGTGGTGACTTGGGCAGTATAAAAGTTTCATGACATGTCCACACCCCAGCCCCCGATGTGATGCGCGCTCTCAAACTTCCTCTCCTTCTCACATAACACAGTGACCCGGTGCAGCGGCGGGCTTCACATCGCTGTCCTCACACGCACTCATTCACCCATCCTCACGCTCATCCATCGCTATATGCTTACTAAATAATCCATTCGCCCACTATCACTTGCCCTGAAACTGTCATTCATTCACCCATCTATACAATAATTCACCCCTTCAGTCCATACCCTTGCCGTTTCATCTGTCCTCATAATCATTCATTCAGACACTACTCCTCCCTCACACATTCGCATTCCTTGATCCGTCCGGCCTGTGCCCTCTCTCTACACCGCCGGTTTGCCCCTGATATCCACGCCTGCCCGTGTCTGTGAGCACGAAGACAGACAGAGCTTTGCCCACCGAGCAGCCACACCTATTGGCTGTGTCTGTGCGTGACTGTCTGCCCACCCATACGTGTATACTTCTGTATACAAGCAAAGGCCAGGGTGCATCCAGGCTGAGACCTGATGGGAAGCATCTAGAAACAGGACTGTCCTTAAAGGAAGAGGCCAGCAGCGTGTGCGAATAAGGGCATTGTATGGAGCACTCACACGTCACGGGGTCACATCTGTCTCTCCGTCTCTTAATTAGAAAGACGACAGCTGCTGAGATTCCGTTATCATTGGCGAGCTTTCTCGAGGTTTTTCTCTCTAGGGCAACGGGTAGTGGAGCTCAGCTGTAAAACGCCGCGGAGTAACACAGGTTCGAATCCCGGGTCTGCGCTTAGAATCCTCTTCTGTATTAAGCGCGTTATAAAAAAAACAATTATAATGATATAATATATTGCATGTCGGAATGGGGACAGGAGGAGGCTTCAAAACCCACCTGTGTATATGCGCCTCGTCTGCTGTGTCCTGTGCGATGCCCCTGCAGCTGTTGCTGTGTGTGCACAGTCAGAGGAGGAGAGGCTACTTATGGGAGGGAGGAGGGAGAGGATGAGCGGGGGAGAGGAGAAGGCCAGAGGAGAAGAGGCTACCTATGGGAGGCAGGAGGGAGAGGCTGAGCGGGGGAGAGGAGAAGGCCAGAGGAGAAGAGGCTACCTATGGGAGGCAGGAGGGAGAGGCTGAGCGGACGAGAGGTGTGGGTGAGAGGAGAAGGCCAGAGGAGAAGAGGCTACCTATGGGAGGCAGGAGGGAGAGGCTGAGCGGGGGAGAGGAGAAGGCCAGAGGAGAAGAGGCTACCTATGGGAGGCAGGAGGGAGAGGCTGAGCGGACGAGAGGTGTGGGTGAGAGGAGAAGGCCAGAGGAGAAGAGGCTACCTATGGGAGGCAGGAGGGAGAGGCTGAGCGGGGGAGAGGAGAAGGCCAGAGGAGAAGAGGCTACCTATGGGAGGCAGGAGGGAGAGGCTGAGCGGGGGAGAGGAGAAGGCCAGAGGAGAAGAGGCTACATATGGAAGGCAGAAGGGAGAGGCTGAGTGGGAGAGAGGAGAAGGCCAGAGGAGAAGAGGCTACCTATGGGAGGCAGGAGGGAGAGGCTGAGCGGGCGAGAGTTGTGGGCGAGAGGAGAAGGCCAGAAGAGAAGAGGCTACCTATGGGAGGCAGGAGAGAGAGGCTGAGCGGGGGAGAGGAGAAGGCCAGAGGAGAAGAGGCTACCTATGGGAGGCAGGAGGGAGAGGCTGAGCGGGGGAGAGGAGAAGGCCAGAGGAGAAGAGGCTACCTATGGGAGGCAGGAGGGAGAGGCTGAGCGGGGGAGAGGAGAAGGCCAGAGGAGAAGAGGCTACATATGGAAGGCAGAAGGGAGAGGCTGAGTGGGAGAGAGGAGAAGGCCAGAGGAGAAGAGGCTACCTATGGGAGGCAGGAGGGAGAGGCTGAGCGGGCGAGAGGTGTGGGCGAGAGGAGAAGGCCAGAAGAGAAGAGGCTACCTATGGGAGGCAGGAGAGAGAGGCTGAGCGGGGGAGAGGAGAAGGCCAGAGGAGAACAGGCTACCTATGGGAGGCAGGAGGGAGAGGCTGAGCGGGCGAGAGGTGTGGGCGAGAGGAGAAGGCCAGAGGAGAAGAGGCTACCTATGGGAGGCAGGAGGGAGAGGCTGAGCGGGGGAGAGGAGAAGGCCAGAGGAGAAGAGGCTACCTATGGGAGGCAGGAGGGAGAGGCTGAGCGGACGAGAGGTGTGGGTGAGAGGAGAAGGCCAGAGGAGAAGAGGCTACCTATGGGAGGCAGGAGGGAGAGGCTGAGCGGGGGAGAGAAGGCCAGAGGAGAAGAGGCTACCTATGGGAGGCAGGAGGGAGAGGCTGAGCGGGGGAGAGGAGAAGGCCAGAGGAGAAGAGGCTACCTATGGGAGGCAGGAGGGAGAGGCTGAGCGGGAGAGAGGAGAAGGCCAGACGAGAAGAGGCTACCTATGGGAGGCAGGATGGAGAGGCTGAGCGGGCGAGAGGTGTGGGCGAGAGGAGAAGGCCAGAAGAGAAGAGGCTACCTATGGGAGGCAGGAGGGAGAGGCTGAGTGGGGGAGAGGAGAAGGCCAGAGGAGAAGAGGCTACCTATGGGAGGCAGGAGGGAGAGGCTGAGCGGGCGAGAGGTGTGGGCGAGAGGATGCCTTGGTAACCTGGCGTTCTTTATGTCTTGGTAACCTGGCCCTAGGTATGCCTTGGTAACCCGGCGCTGTGTATGCCTTGGTAACCCAGTGATGTGTATGCCTTGGTGACCTGGTGCTCTATATGCCTTGGTAACCCGGTGCTGTATATGCCTTGATTACCTGGCGCTCTTTATCTCTTGGTAACCTGGGCCTCGGTATGCCTATGTAACCCTGCACTCTTTATCCCTTGGTAACCCGGTGCTCTGTATGCCTTGGTAACCTGGCACTTTTATCCCTTAGTAACCCAGCGCTCTGTATGCCTTGGTAACCCGGCGCTCTGTATGCCTAGGTAACCAAGCACTCAGTATGCCTTGGTAACCCGGCGCTCTATATGCCTTGGTAACCCGGCGCTCTGTATGCCTTGGTAATCCGGCAGTCTGTATTCCTTGGTAACCCGGCGCTCTGTATCCCTTGGTAACCTGATGCTCTGTATGCCTTGGTAACCAGGCGCTCTGTATGCCTTGGTAACCCGGCACTTGGTATGCCTTGGTAACCCGGTGCTCTGTATGCCTTTGTAACCCAGCACTTGGTATGCCTTGGTAACCCAGTGCTCTGTATGCCTTGGTAATCCGGCGCTCTGTATGCCTTGGTAACCGGCACTTGGTATGCCTTGGTAACCCGGCACTTGGTATGCCTTGGTAACCCGGCGCTCTGTATGCCTTGGTAACCCGGCACTCTGTATGCCTTGGTAACCCAGTACTCTGTATGCCTTGGTAACCCGGCACTCTGTATGCCTTGGTAACCTAGCGCTCTGCATGCCTTGGTAACCCGGCCCTTTGTATGCCTTGATAACCCGGCACTCCGTATGCCTTGGTAACCCGGCCCTCTGTATACCTTGGTAACCCAGCACTCGGTATGCCTTGGTAACCCAGTGCTCTGTATGCCTTGGTAACCCGGTGCTCTGTATGCCTTGGTAACACGCCACTGGGTATGCCTTGGTAACACGGCACTCTTTCTGCATGGTAACCCGGCCCTTTGTATGCCTTGGTAACCCGGCACTCCGTATGCCTTGGTAACCCAGCGCTCTGTATACCTTGGTAACCCGGCCCTTTGTATGCCTTGGTAACACAGCGTTCTGTATGCCTTGGTATCCCGGCGCTCTGTATACCTTGGTAACCCGGCACTCGGTATGCCTTGGTAACCCGGAACTCGGTATGCCTTGGTAACCCGGTGCTCTGTATGCCTTGGTAACCCGCTCTGTATGCCTTGGTAACACGGTGTTCTGCATGCCTTGGCAACCCGGCGCTCTGTGTTTGTTGGTAACCTGGCCCTCTGTATGCCTTGGTAACCCGGTCCTCGGTATGCCTTAGTTACACAGCCCTCTGTATGCCTTGGTAACCTGGCCCTATGTATGTCTTGGTAACTCGGCCCTGTGTATGCCTTGGTAACCTGGCCCTCTGTATGCCTTGGTTACCTGGTCCTCTGTATGCCTTGGTAACCTGGCCCTCTGTATGCCTTGGAAACCCGGCCCTTTGTGTGCCTTGGAAACCCAGCCCTTTGTGTGCCTTGGTAACCTGGCCCTCTGTATGCCTTGGTAAGCTGGCCCTCTGCATGCCTTGGTAACCTCGCCCCCCGGTATGCCTTGGTAACCCTCCCCTCTGTATGCCTTGGTAACCTGGAACTCGGTATGCCTTGGTAACCCGGTGCTCTGTATGCCTTGGTAACCCTGCGCTCTGTATGCCTCGGTAACACGGTGTTCTGCATGCCTTGGCAACCCGGCGCTCTGTATTTGTTGGTAACCTGGCCCTCTGTATGACTTTGTAACCTGGCCCTCTGTATGCCTTGGTAACCCGGTCCTCGGTATGCCTTAGTTACACAGCCCTCTGTATGCCTTGGTAACCTGGCCCTATGTATGTCTTGGTAACCCGGCCATGTGTATGCCTTGGTAACCTGGCCCTCTGTATGCCTTGGTAACCTGGCCCTCTGTATGCCTTGGTAACCTGGCCCTCTGTATGCCTTGGAAACCTGGCCCTTTGTGTGCCTTGGAAACCCGGCCCTTTGTGTGCCTTGGTAACCTGGCCCTCTGTATGCCTTGGTAACCTGGCCCTCTGAATGCCTTGGTAACCTGGCCCTCTGTATGCCTTGGTAACCCTCCCCTCTGTATGCCTTGGTAACCTGGCCCTCTGTATGCCTTGGTAACCCGACACTTGGTATGCCTTGGTAACCCGGTGCTCTGTATGCCTTGGTAAGCCAGCACTCTGTATGCCTTGGTAACCCAGCCCTCTGTATGCCTTGGTAACCCGGCGCACTGTATGCCTGTCACAACCTCATCCCCACTGTGGGTTCACGGGGCCCAAAAGACCTTATTCGGTTCCCCTCGGATTCCTTGGAGCCAGTCCTGGCGCTGTTGGCATTGGAGACACATGCTGGGACAGGGTTTCAATGGGCAATGGATAAGGATGGCCGCCCCCCATGTGGAATACTGGGGAACTGCATTCAGCCGTTTAGCATCCAGGGCGGGGCCCGCCGCGAAGGCACCTGGGATACCACCGGGCTATTCAAACCACGCCCGATTAGAGGCACGCACTTCGCGTTATTCTGCTCTTGCAGCATGACGTTCACCGGGTCTTGCTCTGCATCCTGACCTTCTGGGGCAAGAAGAGGCCAGAACCATCACCATCCTTACCTGCTCAGCAGCATCCTTCTGCGATCGAAGTCCTCCAACGCTCGTTGACTCTCTCCTGTTTCATCACTAGACGGTAACGGGAAAATAACAGAACATCTTGGGAACCAATTACCAGTTTGTCATGAAGACCATCACCTCCATGACATCTTTCGTCCCTTGGAGTCCTAAGAACCATTCATCTTCAGTTCTTCTCGACCTGCAAGACAAACAATAGCACAGGTTAGCCATTTGCAAGGACGCTCTCTGCGCCGCTTGGCGTACCATCTTACCTTCTTGAACTTGGCCCCGGCTTCCATCGCAGCTTCCAGCACCTGACAGAAGAGGGAAAAAGGTTACTTAGTGCAAACCCTGATAAAGACATTGCTTTTCACCTTTAAAGACTTACCTGAGAAGAAGGAGTTGCAGCCGGTCTGAACTCTGGCCCTTGCCAGTGAAGAAACTCGGCGGAACGGTGCCTTTAACGACGCGTCCCTGCCTGGTGCAGCAGGACGGAGAGCGCATCCTTATAGAAATCAAGGTGAGATACGTCCCCTGGGGAACCGCATGGGAACCCGGGAGGTAGGTTGCAAGGAAGGGACAGCAGCTAAACTTCACCTCCTGTCTTCTAGAGCCAATCCTCGACAGTCAGAACTCCAGGAAAGGTGAGAGGTCCCGAAGAGCATCCCGGCTCATCGTGAGGCATCCCCGTGGAAACAAGGTGAGCGTTACAATGCCTTGGCAACCCAGCGCTCTGTATGCCTTGGTAAACCGGCGCTCTGTATGCCTTGGTAAAGTGGCCCTCTGTATGCCTTGGTAACCCAGCCCTCTGTATGCCTTGTAACCCAGCGCTCTGTATGCCTTGGTAACCCTGAACTCGGTATGCCTTGGTAACCCAGCGCTCTGCATGTCTTGGTAATCCGGCGTTCTGTATGTCTTGGTAAACCGGCACTCCGTATGCTTTGGTAACCCAGCACTCTGTATGCCTTGGTAACCCGGTGCTCTGTAAGCTGTGGTAACCCGGCACTCGGTATGCCTTGGGAACCCGGCGCTCTGTATGCCTTGGTAACCCAGCCCTCTGTATGCCTTGGTAACCTGGCCCTCTGTATGTCTTGGTAACCCGGCCCTTTGTATCTAGCTTTGGTAAACCGGCATTCCGTATGCTTTGGTAACCCAGCACTCTGTATGCCTTGGTAACCCGGTGCTCTGTAAGCCGTGGTAACCCGGCACTCGGTATGCCTTGGTAACCCGGCGCTCTGTATGCCTTGGTAACCCGGCACACTGTATGCCTTGGTAACGCGGCGTTCTGTATGCCTTGGTAACCCGGCGCTCTGTATTCCTTGGTAACCTGGCCCTCTGTATGCTTTGGTAACCCCACTCTCTGTATGCCTTGGTAACCTGGCCCTCCGTATGCCTTGGTAATCTGGCCCTCTGTATGCTTTGGTAACCTGGTCTCTGTATTCTTTGGTAACCTGGCCCTCTGTATGCCTTGGTAACCTGGCCCTCTGTATGCCTTGGTAACCCAGTCTCTGTATTCCTTGGTAACCTGGCCCTCTGTATGCCTTGGTAACCCGGCCCTCTGTATGCCTTGGTAACCTGGCCCTCTGTATGCCTTGGTAACCTGGCCCTCTGTATGCCTTGGAAATGTGTTTCTTTAATACTGGATGGAGCTTGACCACTGAAGGAAAGTGGAGAGAGCTGATTGATGGCAGTTTTCAGAGCAGTCCAGGCTTTCCACTCATCTATCAATGACAGAGAGGTTCTGATCCAAACTGGCAACCAAGCGTGTTCTAATGACTCTAGGCAAAGTGTTTGCCTTGCTCTCTGATTCAGAAGCATAACATGGACATCTCTGCCCTTGCAAAAACCCTCCTATTGTGGTAGTACCTGATACATGATGCCTGCTTATAGTCGAAGAGTATTGTGCACCTGCAGAGTCCTCAAATGGCTTCATGACAGACGGTTTGACTCAGTCAGCCCTGTTTCTAGTTGGGTGGTTTTAGCTGACTCCTTTGATTTGCATCCGAGGACTTTCATTTCCACTTTGGGCACATAAAGAGGCAGGAATGGGCACACTACCTGCACTTTGCTACAGCTCACTGGGTGCTAGGCAATCATGTTCAGACCCAGGCCGGGCCCACACACGTGTTATTTTATTGTTGCAAGGCTCTCGGTGCCAGACTTACTGAATACTGAATCGGAAGAGACACTGGCTCCGATCACCTAGGCAGGGGCTCTCCGACTGTCTGGGCTTGGAACCCTCGCCACAGTCTCTCATTCACACCATGACATTCTGCTTTACAAAACATGCTTCTGCATACACTTCCAAGCACATCTGAACACACACCATCAGGCTTTGCACTCAAGGTGCCTGCCAGTGTTGGTTTAAAGCAGTATTTTGAGAGTTAATTACTTAATTCGAGTTGGAAACACGCTACTGGTGTAATAGAAATTACCTGCCATCAGCCACTCGATTTATAAGCACTATGCGTGTCCTTCGCTGAACTTCTGTTAAAGACAAGCATTGGCAAAGCCAGTGAAGTCCTGTTTAAAACAACAACATTGCGTAGGTTTCATGCTTTTGCCAGGCACTGCTATTAGGTGTCCAGGAACTCCCACCATTTTGCACCTGCTACCAACAATGGGTAGTTAATACCACTATGGCTGTTCTTGGAAAGTGCCTTTCCATGCCCACACAGAGGGCAGGACTGTTGGTAATGCCAATGCTTGTTTTACAGTAGCATGTGCACTGTTCATAAATCCATTACCTTTTAGAAATGGCTGTGGAAGTTTTCTTTTTGTGTGGCGGCATCTCTGAGCAGAGGGGCATTAATGGAGGTGCGTGTGAAGAGGACTGTATTTGTTGTGCATACATTAATATACAGATGATGCTGTCAGGTTCTCCTTTTCACAACGTAGAAACAAGAAACAAGGTGTTGCAAAGATGCATACACTTCTAGCCTTATATGTGTATTTTCAAAGAGTACTTTGCATCTGCAGAGTCATCATATTGCTTCGTGTTGGATGCTTTTGCCCATTCAGCCCCGTTTTTTGCTTTGCATTCTGGGACGTGTAGTGCTGCATTCATAATTTCCCCAGGGTGCAATTAAAGCAGGAATGGGTAGGCTACCTGTACCTTGCTACAGCTCACTGGTTACTAGGCAATCACGTTCCTATCCAAATGCAAATGCATTATTTGCTTGCAGGCTGCTGGTGCCAGACTTCCTGAAAACAGCTGGTCAGAAAGGAGAGAAAGAAGAGCTCCAAACGGAAAGGTACGCCTCTTTTAAATTGTGCTGTAAAATGCACCATTTCATTCCAATAATGTGCATACGTTGTTTGGGGGGTCCCTCCAAAATCTGGCACAGTATTTAGGAGTCCTCACTACATTTTCTCGCTGCCACTAATTTGAGGGAAATGTTAATGCCCCGCCAGCTACAGACCTGGAGTCATGTAGCATCCCAGTGCCCGCTCCGAACCCATCCCCCGCCGCCAGCGCCAAAAGCTGCCTCTGCCACATATGGGGTGGGCTGTGCAACCAGGGGACTGACCCCAGAACGAGAAGATGAGATGCACCAGTTATCCTCCCAAACAACGAATGATGTAAAGCAAAGGGACCTGTGATGTTGCCCCGAAGCCCGGGTCACTGAGGCCGATTTTCCTTGCGCGCCCCCAGGGATGTCATTTCACCAAAATGCCAGGGGTAGCGGAAGTGACATCACATGACCCTTGACCCCGATTACCTCACAGGAAGTGATGTCATTTGACCCCACCCAAAAGTGATATCGCGGGAAGCGATGAAAAACGACCTTTCACCCATTGACAAAACAGGAAGTGGCATCACATAGCTTTGTACACTACGAAAAATATGGTTACGATAACACTATAATGTGATGTACATTTCATACAAGAATGGATCGCCATATGTAACGTTAAGATCAGTGTGTATAGGCCCATATTACCAAATTATTGTGAATCCAAGCAGACGTCCATGACCAAATGGTAATGATGTGTTATTATATAGCACTTACGCTTAAGCGCTTTATATAGAAAAAATAAACACCCAATATCACCCAACCTGTGCTGGTACTCATTTATCGACCTCAGAAGGATGAAAGGCTGAGTGGGGCGTTTAAGAACAGACTAAATCAGTGACTCACCCCCTGAAGTGTGCCTGAAATAAACATTTAATGAGTCTAGCAATTATTGTATAGAATTCCAGAAAGACACATTATTTGGTTTCCTATTCTTTCTTATTTAGGGTCAGTACTGAAAGTGTTAGACTTGTGACCACATGTTCTTATTTTTCTTCTTTTTTTAAGGGGCCTGAACAAGAAAGGCAGCCACTCCAGAAGTAAAGAGCCACATGGTGCTGGCCACAGCCCAGGAGCTTGCATTACAAAAAACAAAACCACTCTTGGGTGCGGGGGGTTTAGAGGTTGCAAGGGAGACCACAGAGGTCGCAGTTGCGACCTCTGGCGACCCCTAAATGACGTCCCTGCGCGCCCCCTCACTACCCTGCTTCTATGCAACGGCACCGCCACTGCTTATCCTGTGCTCTATGGGGACACCACCACACCCAGGGGTGGACTGAGGAACTCTGGAGATTTCCCAGTAGGAAATATGTGAGTTCCCTATAGGCCAGTCCACCGCTGCCCAGGGCGCAGAGGCCTACCGGGACCCTGCCCAGGGCGCAGAGGCCTATTGGGAAATCTCCAGAGTTCCCTATAGGCCAGTCCACCCCAGGGATCGACTGGCCTATAGGGAACTCTGGAGATTTCCTGGTAGGCCTCTGCGCCCTGGGCAGGGGTGGACTGGCCTATAGGGAGCTCTGAACCTCTGCACCCTGGGAACTCTGGAGATTTCCCGGTAGGCCTCTGCATCCTGGGCAGGAGTGGACTGGCCTATAGGGAACTCTGGCAATTTCCCGGTAGGCCTCTGCACCCTGGGCAGGGGTGGACTGGCCTATAGAGAACTCTCGAGATTTCCATGGGCCTCTTTTGAGTGGTATTTCCACATTTTCTCATTGGAAAAGGGTTGGGATCGTTCAAAATGTGTAATACGGGGCCACTTTGAAAATGATTTCCAGGGCCTCTTTTGGTTCCCAGTCAACTCCTGACCACACCCTCGGGCTTCTCGATGACCCCCGCCCCGTTCCGTTCTCCATTCCGCACCCTCCTTCCCACCTAACCCTGGTCCCACTCCAGACTCCTTGCCTTGTGCGCCTGTCTTCCGTTTCTGCAAAAGGCCGACTCGGCCAAGGTGCCCTGTCAAAGAAACGTCAACGATGAAAGTGCCGTGAACGAAACAGCGACAGAGAGAGAAGTGCCACGAAGTGCTACGCGCTGTGCACACATTCGGCAGGATGTCTGGCAGTTTGAGTGAAACACCAGTGGAAGGCCAAAGGGATTGGATGTGCGATGGACCAGACGTGTGTCCAAGGCGCCTGGTACACAATACGCCAAGCACCCCCTCACCCCTGCGGTGGTGACTAGGGCAGTATAAAAGTTTCATGACATGTCCCCCCCCCGCCCCACCCCAGCCCCCGATGTGATGCGCGCTCTCAAACTTCCTCTCCTTCTCACATAACACAGTGACCCGGTGCAGCGGCGGGCTTCACACCGCTGTCCTCACACGCACTCATTCACCCATCCTCACGCTCATCCATCGCTATATGCTTACTAAATAATCCATTCGCCCACTATCACTTGCCCTGAAACTGTCATTCATTCACCCATCTATACAATAATTCACCCCTTCAGTCCATACCCTTGCCGTTTCATCTGTCCTCATAATCATTCATTCAGACACTGCTCCTCCCTCACACATTCGCATTCATTGATCCGTCCGGCCTGTGCCCTCTCTCTACACCGCCGGTTTGCCCTTGATATCCACGCCTGCCCGTGTCTGTGAGCACGAAGACAGACAGAGCTTTGCCCACCGAGCAGCCACACCTATTGGCTGTGTCTGTGCGTGACTGTCTGCCCACCCATACGTGTATACTTCTGTATACAAGCAAAGACCAGGATGCATCCAGGCTGAGACCTGATGGGAAGCATCTAGAAACAGGACTGTCCTTAAATGAAGAGGCCAGCAGCGTGTGCGAATAAGGGCATTGTATGGAGCACTCACACGTCACGGGGTCACATCTGTCTCTCCGTCTCTTAATTAGAAAGACGACAGCTGCTGAGATTCCGTTATCATTGGCGAGCTTTCTCGAGGTTTTTCTCTCTAGGGCAACGGGTAGTGGAGCTCAGCTGTAAAACGCCGCGGAGTAACACAGGTTCGAATCCCGGGTCTGCGCTTAGAATCCTCTTCTGTATTAAGCGCGTTATAAAAAAAACAATTATAATGATATAATATATTGCATGTCGGAATGGGGACAGGAGGAGGCTTCAAAACCCACCTGTGTATATGCGCCTCGTCTGCTGTGTCCTGTGCGATGCCCCTGCAGCTGTTGCTGTGTGTGCACAGTCAGAGGAGGAGTGGCTACCTATGGGAGGCAGGAAGGAGAGGCTGAGCGGGCGAGAAGTGTGGGCGAGAGGAGAAGAGGCTACCTATGGGAGGCAGGAGGGAGAGGCTGAGCGGGGGAGAGGAGAAGGCCAGAGGAGAAGAGGCTACCTATGGGAGGCAGGAGGAAGAGGCTGAGCGGACGAGAGGTGTGGGTGAGAGGAGAAGGCCAGAGGAGAAGAGGCTACCTATGGGAGGCAGGAGGGAGAGGCTGAGCGGGGGAGAGGAGAAGGCCAGAGGAGAAGAGGCTACCTATGGGAGGCAGGAGGGAGAGGCTGAGCGGGGGAGAGGAGAAGGCCAGAGGAGAAGAGGCTACCTATGGGAGGCAGGAGGGAGAGGCTGAGCGGGCGAGAGGAGAAGGCCAGAGGAGAAGAGGCTACCTATGGGAGGCAGGAGGGAGAGGCTGAGCGGGGGAGAGGAGAAGGCCAGAGGAGAAGAGGCTACCTATGGGAGGCAGGAGGGAGAGGCTGAGCAGACGAGAGGTGTGGGTGAGAGGAGATGGCAAGAGGAGGAGAGGCTACCTATCGGAGGGAGGAGGGAGAGGCTGAGCGGGCGAGAGGTGTGGGCGAGAGGAGAAGGCCAGAGGAGAAGAGGCTACCTATGGGAGGCAGGAGGGAGAGGCTGAGCGGGGGAGAGGAGAAGGCCAGAGGAGAAGAGGCTACCTATGGGAGGCAGGAGGGAGAGGCTGAGCAGACGAGAGGTGTGGGTGAGAGGAGAAGGCCAGAGGAGAAGAGGCTACCTATGGGAGGCAGGAGGGAGAGGCTGAGCGGGGGAGAGGAGAAGGCCAGAGGAGAAGAGGCTACCTATGGGAGGCAGGAGGGAGAGGCTGAGCGGGGGAGAGGAGAAGGCCAGAGGAGAAGAGGCTACCTGTGGGAGGCAGGAGGGAGAGGCTGAGTGGGAGAGAGGAGAAGGCCAGAGGAGAAGAGGCTACCTGTGGGAGGCAGGAGGGAGAGGCTGAGCGGGCGAGAGGTGTGGGCGAGAGGAGAAGGCCAGAAGAGAAGAGGCTACCTATGGGAGGCAGGAGGGAGAGGCTGAGCGGGGGAGAGGAGAAGGCCAGAGGAGAAGAGGCTACCTATGGGAGGCATGAGGGAGAGGCTGAGCGGGCGAGAGGTGTGGGCGAGAGGAGAAGGCCAGAGGAGAAGAGGCTACCTATGGGAGGCAGGAGGGAGAGGCTGAGCGGGGGAGAGGAGAAGGCCAGAGGAGAAGAGGCTACCTATGGGAGGCAGGAGGGAGAGGCTGAGCGGACGAGAGGTGTGGGTGAGAGGAGAAGGCCAGAGGAGAAGAGGCTACCTATGGGAGGCAGGAGGGAGAGGCTGAGCGGGGGAGAGGAGAAGGCCAGAGGAGAAGAGGCTACCTATGGGAGGCAGGAGGGAGAGGCTGAGTGGGAGAGAGGAGAAGGCCAGAGGAGAAGAGGCTACCTATGGGAGGCAGGAGGGAGAGGCTGAGCGGGCGAGAGGTGTGGGCGAGAGGAGAAGGCCAGAAGAGAAGAGGCTACCTATGGGAGGCAGGAGGGAGAGGCTGAGCGGGCGAGAGGTGTGTGCGAGAGGAGAAGGCCAGATGAGAAGAGGCTACTTATGGGAGGGAGGACGGAGAGGCTGAGCAGGGGAGAGGTGTGTGCGAGAAGAGAAGGCCAGAGGAGAAGAGGCTACTTATGGGAGGGAGGAGGGGGAGGCTGAGCAGGGGAGAGGTGTGGGCGAGAGGAGACGAGGGTACTTATGGGAGGGAGGAGGGAGGAGGGAGAGGCTGAGCGGGGGAGAGGTGTGTGTGAGAGGAGTAGGCCAGAGGAGAAGAGGCTACCTATGGGAGGCAGGAGGGAGAGGCTGAGTGGGAGAGAGGAGAAGGCCAGAGGAGAAGAGGCTACCTGTGGGAGGCAGGAGGGAGAGGCTGAGTGGGAGAGAGGAGAAGGCCAGAGGAGAAGAGGCTACCTGTGGGAGGCAGGAGGGAGAGGCTGAGCGGGCGAGAGGTGTGGGCGAGAGGAGAAGGCCAGAAGAGAAGAGGCTACCTATGGGAGGCAGGAGGGAGAGGCTGAGCGGGGGAGAGGAGAAGGCCAGAGGAGAAGAGGCTACCTATGGGAGGCATGAGGGAGAGGCTGAGCGGGCGAGAGGTGTGGGCGCGAGAGGAGAAGGCCAGAGGAGAAGAGGCTACCTATGGGAGGCAGGAGGGAGAGGCTGAGCGGGGGAGAGGAGAAGGCCAGAGGAGAAGAGGCTACCTATGGGAGGCAGGAGGGAGAGGCTGAGCGGACGAGAGGTGTGGGTGAGAGGAGAAGGCCAGAGGAGAAGAGGCTACCTATGGGAGGCAGGAGGGAGAGGCTGAGCGGGGGAGAGGAGAAGGCCAGAGGAGAAGAGGCTACCTATGGGAGGCAGGAGGGAGAGGCTGAGTGGGAGAGAGGAGAAGGCCAGAGGAGAAGAGGCTACCTATGGGAGGCAGGAGGGAGAGGCTGAGCGGGCGAGAGGTGTGGGCGAGAGGAGAAGGCCAGAAGAGAAGAGGCTACCTATGGGAGGCAGGAGGGAGAGGCTGAGCGGGCGAGAGGTGTGTGCGAGAGGAGAAGGCCAGATGAGAAGAGGCTACTTATGGGAGGGAGGACGGAGAGGCTGAGCAGGGGAGAGGTGTGTGCGAGAAGAGAAGGCCAGAGGAGAAGAGGCTACTTATGGGAGGGAGGAGGGGGAGGCTGAGCAGGGGAGAGGTGTGGGCGAGAGGAGACGAGGGTACTTATGGGAGGGAGGAGGGAGGAGGGAGAGCCTGAGCGGGGGAGAGGTGTGTGTGAGAGGAGTAGGCCAGAGGAGAAGAGGCTACCTATGGGAGGCAGGAGGGAGAGGCTGAGCGGGGGAGAGGAGAAGGCCAGAGGAGAAGAGGCTACCTATGGGAGGCAGGAGAGAGAGGCTGAGCGGGCGAGAGGTGTGTGTGAGAGGAGTAGGCCAGAGGAGAAGAGGCTACGTATGGGAGGGAGGAGGGGGAGGCTGAGCAGGGGAGAGATGTGGGCAAGAGGAGACGAGGGTACTTATGGGAGGGAGGAGGGAGACGCTGAGCGGGGGAGAGGTGTGGGCGAGAGGAGAAGGCCAGATGAGAAGAGGCTACTTATGGGAGGGAGGAGGGGGAGGCTGAGCAGGGGAGAGGTGTGGGCGAGAGGAGACGAGGGTACTTATGGGAAGGAGGAGGGGGAGGCTGAGCAGGGGAGAGGTGTGGGCGAGAGGAGACGAGGGTACTTATGGGAAGGAGGAGGGGGAGGCTGAGCAGGGGAGAGGTTTGGGCGAGAGGAGACGAGGGTACTTATGGGAGGGAGGAGGGGGAGGCTGAGCAGGGGAGAGGTGTGGGCGAGAGGAGACGGGGAGGAGAGGTGTACAAGAATGGAAGAAATATCAGGAAGGAACATCTATTATGTAAAGCAAGTTTTTATTCATGCTGGGTTCCTACCACTTCTAACCTCTGTAATATACGGTGAAGCTGTTACCCAATGCAATATGCTTATAATACATGGCCGCCTGCAATAACTATATAAAAGCCTTATGATACAGGCAAGCTGCAATATCACAAATGACCTATAATAAGAAAGTTACATCACAACTGTAGCGTGGTCAGTTAATAGCTTCATTTGCGACATCACAATGCCTCCCTCTAGAGGCAACAAAGAGAATTGCAGCTGTCACTGCATCCCTTACTTTATGTAATATGAACGCCCATGTTAATGGTCCCATGATGGGCTTGTATTGAGTTTCTGTAACTTTCGTGTTGTTGTTTTTTTCGCATGAGTAATTGTGCTTTGCCTGTAGGTGTGATTGCTTTGACTCGGTTGAATGAGCAGTTTGGTTATATCCACTAGCGCTCTATTACTGTGTGTTTGGATGTTCTGCCTTCCGTTTTTTCTATTGGTTGCAATGTGTATAGATTTTGGCATGTTCTTCTATTTTGCACAAATTAAATTGATTTCAAAACACATTTCCACGAAATCACGGTCGTGTTTTCACTGCATTTTTGTGTTGTACGTCCCAAAGTGTTGCGCAGAATCCTAACTGAGCCTGCTGTGGGATGTTATTAATTTCTCTGTGGCCAAGTAATTGTCGATATATGCAGGGGCGTTGCTAGGGGGGGGGGCTAAGGGGGCTATAGCCCCTGGTCTTTTGGTTATAGCCCCGGATAGAATCTCAGGAGCTACAGCCAAAAGACTAGCTAGCCCCCAGTCCCAACAGTTCCGACATCAGCTTAGCCCCGGGTCTTTTCCAGACCTAGCAACTCCCCTGGATATATGCATTGTTTTTCTGTATCTTCTCAAGTAAGGGGATGTTGGAAGTTTGGGGTTAGCTATCGGGTAGGTGGGATTAGTTGTTTGTTTTGCCTTGGTGCATGATGGTTTTAGCATCCGTGCAGCGATTGCTTGCTCTAGGTAGCATGTAAGTAAGGTCCAGGTGGGTTGGCATTTTCATTTTGTTGCACGATGATTTTATAGGTGTCTGACAGGTATGGGTGTTCTGGAGATCCAGTTTGGCTGCAACAACTGACAAGTGCCGAGAATTCCTTTTTCTAAGAAAGGAACCACCATTGTCAAGTTGAGGGGGCGCAAATGTCCTGAAGTGGGCCAGAGACAAGGACATAGCAAACCGTCCAAGCTTTAAATGTGCCTACTTCCATTGCACAGCACAAACACTGTTTCATCTCCACCCTTACCATTTCTTTCACCATGGATTGTGCAGGCCTCTCTAAATCTTTGCATGTGCGAATGCTGCAAGTAGTGTGTGTTAAACATATAACACACGGAGGTCCAATGCCTGAGGACTGGCCGTCAACGTGATAATACTACCATCTTTACTGAGATGCTCTAGCAATGCCAGGGATCACGAGGAGGCCTTAATAGAGTGAGGTGGGGCTGAGGCATAGCTCTGGAGTAGATAACGGCCTTCTGAAACAATACAGGCACTGTGAGGCAGAGGCGCTGCTGCACAGAATTCCAGAAAAGAGTCCCACTGCTCTGTACTAATGCAGCAAGGTGAACACGTCTGATTCCATGCGAGGTAGGCAGCGTATTCCCTCCGAGTAAGTAGCCCGGTTTAACTCCATCATTGTCTTGTCTGCAGGCACCGGGACCCATGGTGGCATTTTTCACTGTTTGACACTTTCATTAACTGAAGGAGAGATCTGTACACGGCCGCATTTGCATGAACCTTGCTGCTAGCTTTCCAGCCAAAGCATTAGCAAACACTGCTCTGCAGGGACCCCTATGAAATGCAAACTATGGAGCCCATTTGGCTCGGGTTTTGAATACATGGGCAGATGGCTCATTCAGAGGCACAGGCTGGGGAATAATCAAATAGCCTAATATACATCACATTACATCATAGTTGAGACAAAACAGGGATAAAAACATTTTCAAACTCATAATGTATAAGGTCCTGTTTTTAATTTATTTAAATGTTCATTTATAACGTGTTTAATACCAGCCTTGTGGTTTCTAAGCGTGGGATTGTGGTGCTACGTTGTCTTGCTTCCAAGATAAACACGTTGCCCCTGGGCTATCCTTCCTCCTAATAGCACGGCTAGGATGAGCACAAGAGCATGCTTAAAGTAGTGAAGGTACCGGCCGCCATAAGCACAGAGCATCCATTAATCTATCTCCCACAGCAGTAGGACACGGAAGAGTCTGCCTCCATTAGCACAGAGCATCCATCAATCTATCTCCTTCAGCAGGTAGGACATGGAATAGTCTGCCACCATTAGCACAGAGCATCCATTAATCTATCTCCCACAGCAGTAGGACACGGAAGAGTCTGCCTCCATTAGCACAGAGCATCCATCAATCTATCTCCTTTAGCAAGTAGGACACGGAAGAGTCTGCCTCCATTAGCACAGAGCATCCAATAATCTATCTCCTTTAGCAGGTAGGACATGGAATAGTCTGCCTCCATTAGCACAGAGCATCCATTAATCTATCTCCCACAGCAGTAGGACACGGAAGAGTCTGCCTCCATTAGCACAGAGCATCCATCAATCTATCTCCTTTAGCAAGTAGGACACGGAAGAGTCTGCCTCCATTAGCACAGAGCATCCAATAATCTATCTCCTTTAGCAGGTAGGACATGGAATAGTCTGCCTCCATTAGCACAGAGCATCCAATAATCTATCTCCTTCAGCAGGTAGGACATGGAAGAGCCTGCCTCCATTAGCACAGAGCATCCAATAATCTATCTCCTTCAGCAGGTAGGACATGGAAGAGCCTGCCTCCATTAGCACAGAGCATCCAATAATCTATCTCCTTCAGCAGGTAGGACATGGAAGAGCCTGCCTCCATTAGCACAGAGCATCCAATAATCTATCTCCTTCAGCAGGTAGGACATGGAATAGCCTGCCTCCATTAGCACAGAGAATCCATCAATCTATCTCCTTCAGTAGGTAGGACATGGAATAGTCTGCCTCCATTAGCACAGAGCATCCATCAATCTATCTCCTTTAGCAAGTAGGACATGGAATATCCTGCCTCCATTAGCACAGAGCATCCAATAATCTATCTCCTTTAGCACGTAGGCCATGGAATAGCCTGCCTCCATTAGCACAGAGCATCCATCAATCTATATCCTTCAGCAGTAGGACACGGAAGAGTCTGCCTCCATTAGCACAGAGCATCCATTAAACAATCTCCTTTAGCAAGTAGGACATGGAATAGTCTGCCTCCATTAGCACAGAGCATCCAATAATCCATCTCCTTTAGCACGTAGGCCATAGAATATCCTGCCTCCATTATCACAGAGCATCCATCAATCTATATCCTTCAGCAGAAGGACACGGAAGAGTCTGCTTCCATTAGCACAGAGCATCCATTAAACTATCTCCTTCAGCAGGTAGGACATGGAATAGTCTGCCTCCATTAGCACACAGCATCCATCAATCTATCTCCTTCAGCAGGTAGGACATGGAATAGTCTGCATCCATTAGCACAGAACATCCAATAATCTATCTCCTTTAGCAAGTAGGACATGGAATAGTCTGCCTCCATTAGCACAGCCTCCATTAGCACAGAACATGCATTAATCTATCTCCTTAAGCACGTAGGACATGGAATATCTTGCCTCCATTAGCACAGAGCATCCATCAAACTATCTCCTTCAGCACGTAGGCCATGGAATAGCCTGCCTCCATTAGCACAGAGCATCCAATAATCTATCTCCTTCAGCAGGTAGGACATGGAAGAGTCTGCCTCCATTAGCACAGAGTATCCAATAATCTATCTCCCACAGCAGTAGGACAAGGAAGAGTCTGCCTCCATTAGCACAGAGCATCCATTAAACTATCTCCTTTCGCAAGTAGGACATGGAATAGTCTGCCTCCATTAGCACAGAGCATCCATCAATCTATCTCCTTCAGCAAGTAGGACATGGAATAGTCTTCCTCCATTAGCACAGAGCATCCATTAAACTATCTCCTTTCGCAAGTAGGCCATGGAATAGTCTGCCTCCATTAGCACAGAGCATCCAATAATCTATCTCCTTAAGCACGTAGGACATGGAATAGTCTGCCTCCATTAGCACAGAGCATCCAATAATCCATCTCATTTAGCACGTAGGCCATATAATATCCTGCCTCCATTAGCACAGAGCATCCAATAATCTATCTCCTTAAGCACATAGGACATGGAATAGTCTGCCTCCATTAGCACAGAGCATCCATCAATCTAACTCCTTCAGCACGTAGGCCATGGAATAGTCTGCCTCCATTAGCACAGAGAATCCATCAATCTATCTCCTTCAGCAGGTAGGACATGGAATAGTCTGCCTCCATTAGCACACAGCATCCATCAATCTATCTCCTTCAGCCGGTAGGACATGGAATAGTCTGCATCCATTAGCACAGAGCATCCAATAATCTATCTCCTTCAGCAGGTAGGACATGGAATAGTCTGCCTCCATTAGCACAGAACATACATTAATCTATCTCCTTAAGCACGTAGGACATGGAATATCCTGCCTCCATTAGCACAGAGCATCCATTAATCTATCTCCCACAGCAGTAGGACACGGAAGAGTCTGCCTCCATTAGCACAGAGCATCCATTAATCTATCTCCTTCAGCAGGTAGGACATGGAATAGTCTGCCTCCATTAGCACAGAGCATCCATCAATCTATCTCCTTCGGCAAGTAGGACATGGAAGAGTCTGCCTCCATTAGCACAGAGCATCCATCAATCTATCTCCTTCGGCAAGTAGGACATGGAATATCCTGCCTCCATTAGCACAGGGCATCCAATAATCTATCTCCTTCAGCAGGTAGGACATGGAATAGTCTGCCTCCATTAGCACAGAGCATCCATCAATCTATCTCCTTCAGCAGGTAGGACATGGAAGAGTCTGCCTCCATTAGCACAGAGCATCCATCAATCTATCTCCTTCAGCAGGTAGGACATGAAATATCCTGCCTCCATTAGCACAGAGCATCCATCAATCTATCTCCTTCAGCAGGTAGGACATGGAAGAGTCTGCCTCCATTAGCACAGAGCATCCATCAATCTATCTCCTTCAGCAGGTAGGACATGGAATAGTCTGCCTCCATTAGCACAGAACATCCAATAATCTATCTCCTTCAGCAAGTAGGACATGGAATATCCTGCCTCCATTAGCACAGAGCATCCAATAATCTATCTCCTTTAGCACGTAGGCAATGGAATAGCCTGCCTCCATTAGCACAGAGCATCCAATAATCTATCTCCTTCAGCAGGTAGGACGTGGAATAGTCTGCCTCCATTAGCACAGAGCATCCAATAATCTATCTCCTTCAGCAGGTAGGACGTGGAATAGTCTGCCTCCATTAGCACAGAACATCCAATAATCTATCTCCTTCAGCAAGTAGGACATGGAATATCCTGCCTCCATTAGCACAGAGCATCCAATAATCTATCTCCTTTAGCACGTAGGCAATGGAATATCCTGCCTCCATTAGCACAGAGCATCCATCAATCTATCTCCTTCGGCAGGTAGGACATGGAATAGTCTGCCTCCATTAGCACAGGGCATCCAATAATCTATCTACTTCGGCAGGTAGGACATGGAATAGTCTGCCTCCATTAGCACAGAGCATCCATCAATCTATCTCCTTCGGCAAGTAGGACATGGAAGAGTCTGCCTCCATTAGCACAGAGCATCCAATAATCTATCTCCTTTAGCACGTAGGCCATGGAATAGCCTGCCTCCATTAGCACAGAGCATCCATCAATCTATATCCTTCAGCAGTAGGACACGGAAGAGTCTGCCTCCATTAGCACAGAGCATCCATTAAACAATCTCCTTTAGCAAGTAGGACATGGAATAGTCTGCCTCCATTAGCACAGAGCATCCAATAATCCATCTCCTTTAGCACGTAGGCCATAGAATATCCTGCCTCCATTATCACAGAGCATCCATCAATCTATATCCTTCAGCAGAAGGACACGGAAGAGTCTGCTTCCATTAGCACAGAGCATCCATTAAACTATCTCCTTCAGCAGGTAGGACATGGAATAGTCTGCCTCCATTAGCACACAGCATCCATCAATCTATCTCCTTCAGCAGGTAGGACATGGAATAGTCTGCATCCATTAGCACAGAACATCCAATAATCTATCTCCTTTAGCAAGTAGGACATGGAATAGTCTGCCTCCATTAGCACAGCCTCCATTAGCACAGAACATGCATTAATCTATCTCCTTAAGCACGTAGGACATGGAATATCTTGCCTCCATTAGCACAGAGCATCCATCAAACTATCTCCTTCAGCACGTAGGCCATGGAATAGCCTGCCTCCATTAGCACAGAGCATCCAATAATCTATCTCCTTCAGCAGGTAGGACATGGAAGAGTCTGCCTCCATTAGCACAGAGTATCCAATAATCTATCTCCCACAGCAGTAGGACAAGGAAGAGTCTGCCTCCATTAGCACAGAGCATCCATTAAACTATCTCCTTTCGCAAGTAGGACATGGAATAGTCTGCCTCCATTAGCACAGAGCATCCATCAATCTATCTCCTTCAGCAAGTAGGACATGGAATAGTCTTCCTCCATTAGCACAGAGCATCCATTAAACTATCTCCTTTCGCAAGTAGGCCATGGAATAGTCTGCCTCCATTAGCACAGAGCATCCAATAATCTATCTCCTTAAGCACGTAGGACATGGAATAGTCTGCCTCCATTAGCACAGAGCATCCAATAATCCATCTCATTTAGCACGTAGGCCATATAATATCCTGCCTCCATTAGCACAGAGCATCCAATAATCTATCTCCTTAAGCACATAGGACATGGAATAGTCTGCCTCCATTAGCACAGAGCATCCATCAATCTAACTCCTTCAGCACGTAGGCCATGGAATAGTCTGCCTCCATTAGCACAGAGAATCCATCAATCTATCTCCTTCAGCAGGTAGGACATGGAATAGTCTGCCTCCATTAGCACACAGCATCCATCAATCTATCTCCTTCAGCCGGTAGGACATGGAATAGTCTGCATCCATTAGCACAGAGCATCCAATAATCTATCTCCTTCAGCAGGTAGGACATGGAATAGTCTGCCTCCATTAGCACAGAACATACATTAATCTATCTCCTTAAGCACGTAGGACATGGAATATCCTGCCTCCATTAGCACAGAGCATCCATTAATCTATCTCCCACAGCAGTAGGACACGGAAGAGTCTGCCTCCATTAGCACAGAGCATCCATTAATCTATCTCCTTCAGCAGGTAGGACATGGAATAGTCTGCCTCCATTAGCACAGAGCATCCATCAATCTATCTCCTTCGGCAAGTAGGACATGGAAGAGTCTGCCTCCATTAGCACAGAGCATCCATCAATCTATCTCCTTCGGCAAGTAGGACATGGAATATCCTGCCTCCATTAGCACAGGGCATCCAATAATCTATCTCCTTCAGCAGGTAGGACATGGAATAGTCTGCCTCCATTAGCACAGAGCATCCATCAATCTATCTCCTTCAGCAGGTAGGACATGGAAGAGTCTGCCTCCATTAGCACAGAGCATCCATCAATCTATCTCCTTCAGCAGGTAGGACATGAAATATCCTGCCTCCATTAGCACAGAGCATCCATCAATCTATCTCCTTCAGCAGGTAGGACATGGAAGAGTCTGCCTCCATTAGCACAGAGCATCCATCAATCTATCTCCTTCAGCAGGTAGGACATGGAATAGTCTGCCTCCATTAGCACAGAACATCCAATAATCTATCTCCTTCAGCAAGTAGGACATGGAATATCCTGCCTCCATTAGCACAGAGCATCCAATAATCTATCTCCTTTAGCACGTAGGCAATGGAATAGCCTGCCTCCATTAGCACAGAGCATCCAATAATCTATCTCCTTCAGCAGGTAGGACGTGGAATAGTCTGCCTCCATTAGCACAGAGCATCCAATAATCTATCTCCTTCAGCAGGTAGGACGTGGAATAGTCTGCCTCCATTAGCACAGAACATCCAATAATCTATCTCCTTCAGCAAGTAGGACATGGAATATCCTGCCTCCATTAGCACAGAGCATCCAATAATCTATCTCCTTTAGCACGTAGGCAATGGAATATCCTGCCTCCATTAGCACAGAGCATCCATCAATCTATCTCCTTCGGCAGGTAGGACATGGAATAGTCTGCCTCCATTAGCACAGGGCATCCAATAATCTATCTACTTCGGCAGGTAGGACATGGAATAGTCTGCCTCCATTAGCACAGAGCATCCATCAATCTATCTCCTTCGGCAAGTAGGACATGGAAGAGTCTGCCTCCATTAGCACAGAGCATCCAATAATCTATCTCCTTTAGCACGTAGGCCATGGAATATCCTGCCTCCATTAGCACTGAGCATCCATCAATATATCTCCTTCAGCAGGTAGGACATGGAATAGTCTGCCTCCATTAGCACAGGGCATCCAATAATCTATCTACTTCGGCAGGTAGGACATGGAATAGTCTGCCTCCTTTAGCACAGAGCATCCATCAATCTATCTCCTTCGGCAAGTAGGACATGGAATATCCTGCCTCCATTAGCACAGGGCATCCAATAATCTATCTCCTTCAGCAGGTAGGACATGGAATAGTCTGCCTCCATTAGCACAGAGCATCCATCAATCTATCTCCTTCAGCAGGTAGGACATGGAAGAGTCTGCCTCCATTAGCACAGAGCATCCATCAATCTATCTCCTTCAGCAGGTAGGACATGAAATATCCTGCCTCCATTAGCACAGAGCATCCATCAATCTATCTCCTTCAGCAGGTAGGACATGGAAGAGTCTGCCTCCATTAGCACAGAGCATCCATCAATCTATCTCCTTCAGCAGGTAGGACATGGAATAGTGTGCCTCCAATAGCACATAGACACAAGTTTGTCTGCATTAGCAAATACAGTAAGAGATAGTCTTTCTTCATTAACATACAATTTTTGAAACAATAGAGAAGGTGAAAAGGTTAAAGGGAAAACGCAGTGTAAAGCGCCCCCGACGAGGTCTTTGAGGTACCGCTATCCCCCAGTACGACCCGCCCAGGTGTTTACTATTTCCATTTTCACCCGGTATTACTTCGCAAGCTCTTCTTTTTTGTAAGCAGATTGCAACATGGAAGCAAACGCATTTACCAAAAAGAAAGAAAACTAAAGACTAAAATGGCAACAAAGAAATATGAAAAGTAGCTCATGAAGGAGCTCATTTCGGTTTCCATAGTGGCAGAGCAGCAGTGGGGACAGCCTGGCAGGAGAGTGAGTGGCACGAACAATCGCGGCAGCATGCATGTTTTAGTTCGAATTCTGGATGCAAGACTACATGGTAACGCAGCAGAGGGAGGGAGATAGGGAGCCAGGAAATGGGGAGTTACAACGCACAGCTGTTAGCCAGATGTGGAAAGCCTAAGTTCATCTCCTATCTATATATATTGTCCTCTGTTCCTCACCTGGTTCGTTTTTCTATTGCACATGTTTTGATTGTTAGGCACCAGCTTGTGGGAGTGTCCTGGCTACCGTATACTTCTTTATATATATATTTAGTTTCGATACAGAATGCCCTCATAAAATATATACAAAACACAAACAAATAGGAAAGCAGGGTTGCACTACCAGATACAGTCCAAATTCCAAGCCGGCTGATTGGCTGACTGCTAGGAGCAATGTGTTAATGAAATGTTTGTATGCTGAGTTGTATTACTGACAGACTATTGCCTCATCCCAGAGTAAACATAGGATGACTGCTGGAAGGCCAGGAGTGCTAGTTACCATCAGAGACGAGCTAGAATGGGAAGGTTTATCAAAGGACAAGCCCAGGCAGATCTACGAGCAGGAGCTGATAAAATGATATGATACGATATTTATAACACGCTTAATACCCAGAGGTTTCTAAGCACGGACCCGGGGATCGAACCTCTGTTGCTTCGTGTCGTCTTGCTTCCAAGGTGAGCACGTTGCTGCTGAGCTATCCTCCCGAGTCGATAAAAGAGGAATATAGGTGAGAGTAGGCACTTGCAAAACCCAAGACCGTGTTCCAACTTGGGTGTCCTGTCTGGCAGTCCATCTCTGTAGTGCAGAAGTGTAGACTCTGAAAGTCTTCAGACCTCATATATCTGCTATGTCAGGTTGAGTCCATCTACTGGGACGTTGTTTTCCCTACGGCCAACAGATCCCCTGGATGAGTTCCGGCTCCCTGCATTGCCAGATGACAAACGATACCCCAGTCCGAGGACAGATAATTCCCTAGTACAGTAAGGTTTACCCAAAGCTCTTGGAAGATCTCGTCTAGATATATTCCTACCCCTACAAATAAGTTTTTTTGTACCCAATTATGTTTACGGTCAAACCTGTGGTGGTTTCATTAAATATTTCTGTAGGGTGCTTGGTACGTGGTGATTGTTGCCATGGCAGAAGTTGGAAATCTGGAATGGGTGGTCGGAGAGTGATAGAGTTGACGAAGGTACGGACCATCCGTGACTGTGCTGGTGGGCTTCATGGAGAACTGGTGTACAAATAAACCTACCTGTGTATACATTACTGGTGTCCACGGCATACTTCCTATAGTAGGTTTCACACCCAGACTCATACCTGAGGTCATGTTAGTGTGATCTGTTCATTTTTTTCTAAATATATGCTACCTCCAATCCCCAACAAGAGAGCTGGTTCCCCTAAAAGTAAGAAGCGCTGTTGAAGAGTTCCTGACTGAATTCAGATTTAGCCCTCAGAACATGTTCTAGCTCATGGCCCTGTGCTGTGATTGCCAATCCTGAAGCTGGGTTTCAACTGCACTTCAGACAAGGTCTCAGAAGCCTGAGCTGTGAAGAACGTTGAACAATATCTAGGCTTTCTATTTCAGTATCCTAGACAAGCTACGCATACAACATTATAATCCTCTCGGGGGATAGCCCAGGGGCAACGTGCGCACCTTGAAAACAAGACGACATAAAGCAACACAGACACAGGTTCGATCTCCAGGTCGCGCTTAGAAACCTCTGGGTATTAAGTGCGTTATAAATAACATATCATAAAAGTGAAATGGTGCCATAGGTTCTTAGCATATAAGCCTCAGCTGCATTTAATAAACACATATCAAACCCACTGTCCTGTTCAGTGTGCACATCAAAGATCTGCAAATGTGTAATAACACTTTCATTTTCATTCAAACCTGTCCCAAACACTCTTCTACGGTAGCCGTCTCTGATAGGGTCACTCGCCATTTTGGGGAAGGATACTGGTGTTTATTTTGCATTATAAAGCGGTTTCTGTACTTTACCATGTAACCTTCACACTAGCTGAAGTGCAGCTGTCATGGGTTTTGACCCATGTTGAATCAATAGACTGGGTGGATGTGGGGATGAGCTATCGCCGCCCACATTCACGCCAGAATAGGAGAACTGCGCAGTTGGCACGAGACCACTCCAAAGATACAACCTTCTTGTGGGGAATTCATTTTCTTAATCCCAAAAATGGTTGCATTACCAGTACTCACCACTATCAGAAAGCCAGTGTTTTAAAACCACCAGACTTTTGTGTAAAACTGAACAAATGAAACAAAACCAGACCAAGGAAAGACTTGCTAAGAGGTGGATAAAATGTAAAACTATATTCTGAAATGACTTGAAGTAAGTAATTATTTAATGTATATGTAAACATTGTCAGTTTGATTTGAATGTAGAAAACTGGGAACAAAAAGTGACATTTAGCTGAAACCTGGCTTAATGAAACTGAATTCTGCCTGACAACTACCCCCGACAGGAGTTGATACTGGATCAACAGCTGTGTTCCCAGGCCTGGCTGCATCCTGAGGTCACATGGCCCTGTTGATTAGATTAGGGGTGGAGCAGCTGGGGACTACAGGGAGTTGAACAAAGGCCTGTCCTGGACTCAGGCAAATGTTATATTGGGGGGCCGTAAAGTGGCTTCCTCATAGGGGAAACTGGGAGGGGCAGTGCCTCTGCTAGCAGCTGAGCTTGGGGGAAGTGGATAAACCAGTTATTTCACCCTGTGATGTGGGAATCCACACCCCTTTTTAAAGATAGATAACTCAAAGTGCGGACTTGTCAGAATTATATAAGTAATATCATTATTTTTGTGATTTTTCTGTGAACATTTTGAGATGCGTTAGGACCCTGTGGTGTATTCTGGGGGGTAGCTAGAGGAAAATAGGGTCTCACTCCAAATGTCTGCATGTTAAAAATCTGACACTTCATCAATTAATGTCCATACTCCTTGCGCACATGTGTGTAAATTAGGGTAAATGTCCGATATTGCAAAACCAGTTAAAAAGCGCAAAATGTTGTCATTTTTTAATGCAAGCCCCCAGGAAGATCAGAGGCGGACAAGCATGGACCATAAGGAATATATAATGTGCACATGTAATTTCAACAAATTGTATATCTGGGAAGGATGTATTTGAATCAAATATAGATTTGTGGGCAAACTGACCAGGGGAGGATCCTCTGACCCATAAAACCTACAGCATCACTCTGACTCACATTTCCTTCCCCAAATCATGGGAAAGGGGAGAATTGGGCCAATGACAAGTAGAGAGGGGCAGGCTTAGCTAGGCCCAGGCACACACCCATTTTCAAAACACATAAAAAGAGACTGCTGGGACAGGTAGAGACATTCAAATCCAGTTGCTGCGGAGCGTTTTGCCGGACCACACAACATCCAGAAGATACCAGTTCCAGACTGACTCCAGCTACACACTCCAGAACCTAGAACTTATACTTTAGAACCTAAATCAGAGGCCTAAAACCACAAGCTGAATTCTCTGCAGCAGGCCTCAAATCATTGCAAGCTACTCACAGCCGGGCGAGCTGCTTGAATCCCTTGCCAAGAACTTTTGCCAGGACCAGTGCAGAGGTCCAGGAGCCGTGCAGAGACCGCTGTATCCGGACAGACCAGACCAGAGATCCAGAGTGACCCAGACCGCTGTGAGCAGAACCAGAGAGCTGACCCAGATCACTGTGAAGTGCCGAGACCAGAACCGGAGTCCAGTCCAAAACCTGACCAGATCCGTGGCGAGGCCTATTTCAAATTTATATTGTGAGTACCCAGCAGAACTGTGCAGAACCAATCTCTCAGTTAAAATAATCTAATCCAAACTATTTTAACCTAAGTAGAACAGCCTCCTCGAAATCGTGTCATCTGTCATTTGTAAAGCTGCACAACTGTAACCTGTCAATTCTGAAGCTGTAAGCTATCACCTGTCATTTTGAGTTAACTTTAAATCCGAAAAACTACCTTTATTTAATCGTCCGTATCTCTGGAACCGTTTGGGATAGAAACAAAATCTAACTTTCCTCTGAAAGCTTAGAATCTCAGCTTTCCGACGAACCTAGAAACTTGCTAAACCTTATACTTTTGCCGTAATCACGATTCACGCACTCGCGAATTTTACCGCGATTTGCGATTTGGTTAAAAATCCAGCCACGTGTAACCATCAGCAGTCATTTCTTTCCTTGCTAAAAATTCGTTTGCCTCTTAATCACCATCTCTGAATCATTGCTAAAGTGAGCCTGAACTCATCTGAAGTATCTCTCACTCACCCTGAACCTCCTAAAGGGAATTAAAAGCATTTTCAGCATATTTCTCACTTCATTGCCACCACATTCAAAGCACTTGGGCCTGTGTTTTAAAACTCGTACCGATTTTCTCTAAGCTTGCTGGGGGGGAACTGAATTTCGTATTGTATTTCATTGCATTCCTGAGAACTGTGTGCTCCTCTTTCCATCTACTTCCATGTCTTACATTGCATAGGGGAGGGGGGTGAATTGCCAGAGAAAAAGTGATTATATTATCTTTTGCTAAAATCATCTCAAGTATTTCTGTACTGCATTTTATTCCTCATTGCTTTTCCCTTGAAATCATAAAAGTATTTTTGCTACTTGATCCATCCTATACTAACTCCTCATTGATTATAAAGAAGTGTGCTATTGTCAGATTACCCATTGTTGATTAACATTATATTTATAAGGGCGATATCAATTATTAATTTATTATAAAAGCGTGGTATCTATATTTTGTCTTATTTCTCAAATAAACCTTTTAAACTTGCAAAACAGAACTACTTCTTGGCTCAGTGGGGTCAGGGGGATTCTAAGAGAGGGGTGTTATATAGGGGTAGTCATCCAGAACTCATGAACTGGACATAAAGATATATCAATAAGGGTTTCCATTCCGTATCCCAGACTAGGCATTGATTTAGCTGTAGTGTTGAATTGAATCTTCTTACAAATTGGGGGCTCGTAGCCGGGGATTCCGGATTAGATCTATCACTTGTGCAGATTAATACAGTGTGCTAACTGACAAGATACATACATCCGGTCGGATCACCACGCTGTGTTACGCTGTAAAGCACTCCTCAAAAGGACGCTCTAAGGGAAAGGTCTGTTTTGCAAAAATAAAATACAAACTTCTGTAAGTCAGGAAGGAACTCAAATTCCAGAATGACGACCTTGGTAGATATGAAAATAGCCAGAGAGCACTTCTTACATAAGCTATTTGTGAGAGGTGAGTGGACTCATCAGGACCAGACGGTCTGGTTGCAGGCAATCGCACCCCAGATCACTGAAACAGGGTCAGATTTATGGAGAGACCAGGGTGCCTTACATGTGGCCCTGAATGAACTATATATGGCCCCTAAGGCCAAGGATGAGCACAACAAGATTGCCAGGGCAGCGGCATATTTATATTTACATATGGGAGCCATGCAGGACAAATGTGCTGAAGGAGCACCAAGACAGTCTGGACTCCTTACTGCAGAGCCAGAAAAAGCTGGAGCAACAGATCAATTTCAACAGGGCATGCACAGAGCAGGTAGCCACCCAGCAAATCCAACTAGATAGAGAGAAAGAGGAAAGCAATAAATTGATTTTGAAAGACCTGGATACCCAGGCAGAGTTTGATGAAGAACACCAGAAAGCTGGTGCCTTCCAAAGGCAAAGGGACGACCTGGCGGCACAGATGCAGACTCTTAGTCAGGAAAGGGATACCTTAGGCCAGGAAGTCTGCCACTTAAAAAGGAAAATGGAAGAAAAACACCTGGCCCTCCAGGGACTGGGTGACCTCCAAAAAGAACACCAGAACTTGTTAGAGCACATCAGGAGGGTGGCGGATGCTCTTGCAAGAAAGGAGCAGGCCAATAGGGACACAGCTCAGGAGGTAACCCTCCTGCAGCAGAGACTGGCCCAGTACTCCAGGACCAATCAGGAGGCACAGAGAGAAAATGAGGCTCTCTGTCAGCACAATGATAGGCTCCAGCAACAGATAGCGATGCAGGAGAGACTGATAGAGTCTAGTAAGGCCTTAACTGAGGAACTGAAAGCGCAGGCTCTTGCATTGCAACAGGGAGCAGGGGCGGATAGAGACCAGGTTCGCTGGAAGAGGGAGACTCCTGAGCATAACCTCAGGAGCCCTGGTACCAGAGGCCTTCATATCTCTCAGTCCCTGGACTCTGCCAACCCCATGCCCCCTGGCGCAAATGAGCACCGGACCACAGGGATGGCAGATTACTATCCAACCAGAAGTATGGGGCTCATAGGCCAGTACCACCCAGGAATGGAGGGGCGGGCATCCGGGTATGGGCACCCAAGCACAGTGCAATTTAGTGGGGAACCCCAGGAGAGTAGGCCCATTAAGGGCATCCTGAAAACCTCTGCCCAGTTAGGTCAGTGGGGGGGTACCCATCAAATCCTGGTAGCAAGGAGGGTTATGAAGACTCCTCTGAGCGTCACAGGACACAGGAGACCAGGTCCCCACATTCTGCCGGCCATTCCCAGGCTCGCAGAATCCGGGAAAACCTGGAAGATCAGACGGGCACCTCTGGGAGCAGTGCTTCTGAGTCAGAGGATGAATGGACCAGGGTTACTCGAACCAAAAAGGCCAATAAGGCAAAAAGGGCCTTGCTTAAGGACCCATTGAAGCAAATAAAGGCAATCAGGAGTGTCATCACTCCTTATCATAAGAACGCCAAGTATTCCGTTTGGGAACACTTGGAGCTCTATGAGCAAATGATGGAGACTTTTCATTTGAAGGACAGCCAAAGCTGTATTCAATATGTAAAGTGGACCTTCTCACCAGAGTACTCCAGTTTCTTTGCGGGGCTGGAGGAGCAAAATCATTCAAGGTGGTCCACATACAGGGCGGCCATCTTGAAACATTTTTCTGTGCACAGAAATCACCAAGAGGCTCGCAAGGCAGCCTACAATTTGCAATGTGGGGAGGATCAGGCCCCACTAGAGTTTGTGCAAGAATTAAAGCGTGCTTTTGCGCAGACCACCAGAAGGGTGCGCACAGACAGCAAAGAGTTTGTCAATACATTTTTCCATGCTCTCCCTAAATATATAATGACCCAGCTCGTGCGAGATTTTCATGAGAAAAGATCTTTAGACTGGGTCATTGAACAGGCTACCCGGATGTATGAGGTGCAGAAGCCTATCGAAAATAAAAATAACGCGCCGAAAAACCCCAAACCCCAACAGCACCCCTGCTGCTGTCAAGGTGGGAGAGGTAAAGGTTTCCCCCGTTTTAGATTTGGAGATGGGGGGGGCCTAAAAACCTGCCTGCACCAAATAATTCACAGCCCAGAAGGCCCTCGGGCCAGTCACAGACAGGGAGTCGAGGAGGTAGTCCCACAAATGGGGTCCCCCGCTCCCCTGACTATGTAAGTCCCTGCTATAAGGGAAACCGACCAATCCTGGGTTATGTGTGGACTCCTCCAGCCCAAGGGGGGGGATCCAGCCAAGCACCTAACCCAGGGAACTTCCCTCCCAACTTCCCACAGGAGGGTAGAAATTCTCCAAATCCTGGGCAGAACTTTTTTCCCAGGTATCCACCCAATTTCCAACCCCAAAACCATCCATCCTTCTTTCCCCAATTCCCTGAGCCCAGACAACATAATCCGGGAGAGGGGAGGCCAAGGGTGGAGGGGTACCAAAATCTTCCCAACCAGGGGTACTACCAGAGAAGGGATAGCTACCCTTCCCGGGATCAGCCCAGGGGAGAAAATAGAGCCCCGTATCAGCCTGAGCGGGTTTCACAACTTGAGCGCCAGGTCCAAAATATGGCACGAGATCTGGGTCACATACTGAGGGCTCAACAGAACCCTCAGATGAGCATGCCACCGCAGAATGCCCCAAACTCTGGACCTGGTGCTCCAGAACAATGACGGGGGCAGCACCCCGATAATCCACCGGTTCCCAGGGAGGAGGCACAAGGGGAAGGGGGGTGTAAAGCCTTGGAGGAAGCCTCCTTCCCAACTTGTAAACAGCCCCTGGAAAACCAGGAACCGGAAACAAAATCTCCTACCCCTGAAAGCCTGCCTCCCAAGGAGCAGAGGGGGGGGTAGGAGAAACAAAGGACCCAAACAGACCCACTTTGTGGAGGAGGTACAGGTCTTCCAATTTGAGGGAGAGGGATCCTCAGAAGATCCTGGGAAAAGGATCTTCTCCTTCAGAGATGGGGGCACTCCTCCCAAAGAAAAATGGGTCCCAAGGGATTCCAATCCAGACTGGGGAGATATGGAGACTGAGCTACCGCCGCCCATCATCTCATCCCAGAACCCACAATACCAAAATCCCCTCGTTCAAACCCATCCTGATGACTGCCTCCAAAAAGGGGGGGGGCGGCCCAGAACCAGAACCTGGGGAACCCACAATGGCTCTGATCTCCAGTTGCCAACTTTGTCTTTCAGATTCCCAAGACTCTCCACAGAATTCTGCCCAAATCTCTTCTCTCACCATGTCCAAAACCAGAAAATTAGCCCACCAGTTGTCCAAAAATGTGCATTATCTGTGCCCCCTTGAGGAGAAGGAGGGAAGATACTATGCCCCGGTACAAGTACAGGGGCAGGGTACAATTTTGGCACTGGTGGACACTGGATCCAAAGCTACCCTTCTGTCCAAAAGGGCCTTTGAGAAACTAAATGCAGGAAGGGGGGAGAATTACCGAATTCCTCCCACCTCTCTTCCTGGACAACTGCAGAACTTTGACGGGAAGAAAATTCCCGTTGAGGGGACTGCAGACTTGGACATTAAAATTGGGCGTCACAAGGTGAAACACCCGGTCATAGTAGTGACTCCAGAGGGCACCCCTTGTTTACTAGGGAATAACCTCCTGAGAAGGTTGTCACCCCTAATAGATTGCGTAAACAAGGTCCTCTGGACCCAGACTAGCCGACCAATAAAATTAAAACAGAGTGTCAACATTGTTAGTTTAAATGGCACCTGCCACATGGTTGAACAAAAATCTGACCAAGTAGAATTTCACTTCCAGAACAACCGAATTCCAGACGTGACAGTAATAGCAGTAGGACAACAGACTGCTGATGGGGGGTCCTCTCTATTTCTGAAAATCAACCTTCCTTCCAGTTTAAGGTGGTATTCCACACTGGAAGGAAACACCCTGAAATTCTTTACTAATCCACAATCAGAAACTCCCACCCTATCGTCCAGAAAGATGTGAAATCAGCTCAGAGCCTGGCTGATATTCAGCAAATTGGAGAGCAGTTGTTCATCCCTGTTCAGTTAAATGATGGGAAGGACTCTGTTCTCGCTCGAGTGTGTGTGAACAACGGTAAGAGCTTTATCAGCGAAGCCATGTTCCGCCAACTCCCAAAAGATCCAGCCATTCCCACATTCAAACTGATAGACAAATGGGAAATGGACTGGAAGCACCTAATTCCAAACATCTCCTGCCAAGCAGGTGTATGCTCAAAATCTACATCGGCAACATGAGCATAGTCCATAATTGTTGGGTCATGCGAGACGTCACTGCCGCCTTTTACTTAGGCAGTGACATTCTCAATCGCTTTGCCATTAGTTTGGACCTAATAAACTTCAAAGCTTGGTCCCAATTAGCGGATAATCCCATGGGCTTTGATGATCCAGAAAAAGCATTTAGGCCAGCTCAATTGCTACCTTATGCAGTTGAAATTCAGATCAAAGAGGAAGTCACCATCCCAGAAAGGACCCGACAATTTTCCCTGGAAGTGAAAGTTAAAAGAGGACAAAAATTGCAAATCCCTGATGCTTATACACATCTAAATGCTTCTCTCCAACGGCAAGGGTTGGGGGTAAACCCAACTCCATTAGTCAACATAGAACATGACACCATTCCAATAGAGGTGGATAACAGCGACTTAAAGAGTATTACTCTAGCCGCAGGCATCATTATTGGAATGGCGGTTGATGACCGACATTTCTCCATTGATCTAGGAAATGAACTGTTAGGACCAATCCCCATGGACTGTTTTGACAGTGACACTGATGACAATACAACACCAGACAGGATTTTTACCCGGCATTGGGGGAACTTCCTTGTGTACACTTCCTGCCCCTATGGTAAGGAAGATGTGACTTGTGACTTCAGGAGGGATGAGGTGATTTTCCAGGTCCATGAGGGCTGCCTTTCCCACCTGAGGCCTCCAGTCCAAATCAGCACTCTGACCAGGGACTTCTCCACTCAGCTGGAGGAGGCCACTGAGATAGCCAAACCAGAAGTCTTCCAGGCTTCAGGCAGATGGTGGAAGAGAGAGTCAACCTAGCTGATGCCTGTGTGACTCTGGAACAAAAGCAAAAGTTGAAACAAGTTTTCTTGGATTTCCAAGATCTCTTTGCGGTAGACTCATATGACTGTGGCCGCACCGACATCCACACAACAACAATTCCCACAGACCCTGGAATGATTCCAGTGTTTGTGAAGCAATATCGTTTGCCTCTCGCCTCCATGGAGTCCCTTACCGAAATAATTAAAAACCTTGAGTCCCGGGGAATAATCTGTCCAGTCCACAGCACTTTCAATAATCCAGTGCTGGGAATATTGAAGCCAAACGGCCAGTGGAGACTCTGCGCCGACCTCAGGGAGCTCAACAAGCGGGTCCATACTTCCCGATGGCCTCTGCCCTACATTGACCAAGGGCTGGCCCAGATCCAGGGGTCACAGGTATTCACTGCAATAGACCTGACCAATGGATACTGGACTGTGCCTGTCAGTAAGGAGGACCAATACAAGCTGGCTTTTACCTTTGGGGGCCAGCAGTACACATGGACCCGGACTCCCTTCGGATACCTCAACTCCGGCAATGAATTCAACATTTTCCTACATAAGGCCATGCCCGACCTGGGTGCGAGGGGTAACCTGGCTTATGTAGATGATGTCCTCATCAAAAGTTCATCTGTGGAGGAACACATAGCGGAGATCCGTTATGTTCTGACACAGTTGAGGGCCGCCGGAGCAAAACTTTCCTTTCAGAAAGCACAGTGGTGTAGAACCCGTGTTAATTTCTTGGGGCATGAGATTACTCCTCACGGTCTTTGTCCCCAAGAAAAGAAAGTGGAAGCACTCCAGAAACTGAAAGACCCCACCACTCTGCGGGAACTAAGGAACCTCCTTGGACTGACTAATTACAGCAGAAAGTTCATTGAAGGCTACGCAGAGATCACTAGACCCCTGATTCATCTCTTGAAGGGGGGGATCAAGTGGGAATGGGGTCCAGAACAATCCGAGGCGGTAAGACAACTCAAAAGAAGCCTCTCACAAGCACCTTGCCTAGCTTACCCTGTCAGAAACAAGGAGTTCTTCCTGGAGACGGGGTTCTCTAATACGTGCTTGACGGCAGTATTATACCAAAAGCATGACAAGGTCAATAAAGTAATCTCCTATGCGAGCAAAACTTTATCCTCTGTGGAGGAAAAATTCAACGATTGTGAGAAGGCACTCCTGGCAACGGTGTGGGCATTGAAGAATTACCGCCCGTTTATCCAGGAACACATCATAGTGGAGACTCCACACCAGCCTCTGCAATATCTCCAAAGTGACAGAATCCGGGTCGGAAATGTGAGTAATTCCCAAATTACTTCCTGGATTCTGTCAATGCAAGGCTTTCCTGTGGAGGTCAGATATGGCCAAAACAAGAAGAGTCCCCTCGCGCAAGGTCTGGCTGACTTGCATGATTGTGCCAGAGAAAACTGTCTCGAGGATGAAAGTCTAAAAATCAAGGACAACATGGAGGCATACCTTAATTCCCCACACAAAGTCTTTGAAGAAGACAAGTGTGAGGGAATGCCCACTGTCTATGTGGATGGATGCTCTTACCATGTTGACAACGACGGGGAGAAAGAACTGGTGGCTGGTGTAGGGAATGCATGGGTGAAGGAGTTCCCAGAACCCTCCGCTGGATACAAAATTGGCCCCCGAAGTAGTCAGGTGGCAGAGTTGATGGCTGTGCATCAGGCCATCCTCACTGCTGTCCAACATCAACTCCACGAACTGGTCATAATCACCGATTCGGATTATGTACGGAACGGGTTCGTGGAGCACCTGGTTAATTGGAAAACCAGAGGCATGTTATGTGCTAATAACAAACCCTTGAAACATGGGAAGTTAATCCAAAACATTGATGATCTGGTCACATCGAATGGGATGACCATATACTGGACAAAGATCAAGGGTCATTCCAAAGTAGAGGGGCCAGACAAAACTGGAAATGACTTAGCTGATCAGCTGGCCAAAACCGGGGCCATCAAGGTGATCTAATCGAAATAGAGTCCCTGCTGGGGGAAATCCAGGTCACTGCTATCACTAGGTCCCAGACAAATGCTCCCAATGATCTTTCAACTGCTCAATGGTGCAAGGAGACCCCTGATGCTGATTTGATTACAGCTCAGAAGGGGGATCCAATTATTGGTAAGTTTTACCAACACCTTGAGGACCCTGAGAACTTTCCCCTGACAGATACCGATTACATTGGGAAAGAGGACCTAAGAGTGTTGATGAAATGTCCAAAAGTGTTCCGAATCCAAGACGGTTTGTTGGTAAGGAAATCCCAAGCTGGCCATGATCAGTGGGTGGTTCCTACCTCATTCCGAAGCCTGATGTTAAGTCACGCCCATGATGCGGCTACCGCCGGTCATAGGGGGTTTCACACAACACTGGAAATCTTAAGAGAGATTGCATACTGGCCACACATGGGGTAGGACCTTGACCAATACTTGAAGGGGTGTCTTGTGTGTGCACAATTTCAGCCATCATCCCTCACGCACCGTGCACCTCTCCAAAAGAGGGGGATGACACTGCCATGGTCAGATTTGCAAATCGACTTTGTAGGCCCTGTAATCCGCTCGACTAGAGGAAACAAGTACATGTTGACCGTTACATGCTTGTTTACCAAGTGGGTGGAATGTCTCCCAGCCCCAAACTGCAAGGCAGAAACAGCAGCTGCCCTGATGATTAACCACATCTTTTCCCGTTTTGGTCTACTTCAAAGGATTGAGTCAGACAGGGGTAGCCACTTCAACAGTGAAGTAATGACAAAGATGTGGGAGATACTGGGGGTTAAAAGGAAGCTACACATTGCTTACAGGCCAGCTTCTTCTGGAGCAGTAGAGAGATATAACCGAACCATTGTGAGCATCTTAAAAAAGTTTGTGGCAGATTCTGGGCCAAGTTGGGATATCCGATTACCTCTGGTCCTAATGGCCATCAGATCTACCCCTTCATCTGCAACCAAAATGTCGCCATTTGAGTTGATGACTGGACGCAAGATGGTGCTTCCCCAGCATTTACTCTACAGAACCCAAGAGCAAACGTTGATAAATGCCTCCACAACTCATGAGTATGTGGAGAATTTAAGGAAACACCTTCAGCATGCTTTTGCATATGCTAAGCGGAATCTAGAAAGATCAGCCAAGAGCATGAAGGCCCACTATGATTTAAAAACTACCCGAAAGGAATATAAGGTAGGTGATCGGGTCTATCTATACAATTTCCAAAGAAACCAGGCCAAACAGAGAAAAATGTTGCCTACATGGAAGGGACCGTTTGAAATTATAGACAAGATCTCCCCTGTGGCCTACAAGATCCGCATCCCCAAAGGCGGTTTGGCAGAGGGGGAAGACAAGTGGGTACATATAAATCAGCTAAAGTGTTGCCATCCCAGGCACACTCTGCAGCAACTGGAGGAGTCCTCTGCAATACCAGAGGGGACCGCTCCAGATTAATTCAGTTCCAACCCTAAAATATCCCACATATATTCTCTAAAATATTATACTCTTGTAAGCCACTGTCTTTGAATGATAACTTGTATCTCAAAAGTAAAATGTTAGGTATGTTAAAGTATAACATGTAAATGTCTGCCACACCATTAATAGTGGTGGAAAAATGTCTACGAATAGGTATTGCCGCTTTTCCTTTGTCGTCCTAGGAGAAAGAAAACCTGGAGACTGACCAAGGAGGACGACCGGGGACCGGGAGCCGAGACCCGAGGGGCCCAGGGTGCCGCCCAATCCTCCCATCAGGACCAGCAAGGAGAACTGATTGATCGACTGGAGGGAGGAAAAGATGCTGAACTGTGCCACCTAGAGGATTGGAAGAAGATAATGGGGACATACCAGCGCAAGGGCTCAAAACTTCCTTTGCACCCGACTTCCCCTCGACTTGAATCAAAGCGCAGTCGGGCGGGGGGATTTGTCATGGGTTTTGACCCATTTTGAATCAATAGACTGGGTAGATGTGGGGATGAGCTGTCGCTGCCCATTATTCTATCCCAGAACAAACTAAATCAATAGACTGGGTGGATGTGGGGATGAGCTATCGCCGCCCACATTCACGCCAGAATAGGAGAACTGCGCAGTTGGCACGAGACCACTACACAGATACAACCTTCTTGTGGGGAATTCATTTTCTTAATCCCAAAAATGGTTGCATTACCAGTACTCGCCACTATCAGAAAGCCAGCGTTTTAAAACCACCAGACGTTTGTGTAAAACTGAACAAATGAAACAAAACCAGACCAAGGAAAGACTTGCTAAGAGGTGGATACAATGTAAAACTATATTCTGAAATGACTTGAAGTAAGTAATTATTTAATGTATATGTAAAAAATGTCAGTTTGATTTGAATGTAGAAAACTGGGAACAAAAAGTGACATTTAGCTGAAACCTGGCTTAATGAAACTGAATTCTGCCTGACAACTACCCCCGACAGGAGTTGATACTGGATCAACAGCTGTGTTCCCAGGCCTGGCTGCATCCTGAGGTCACATGGCCCTGTTGATTAGATTAGGGGTGGAGCAGCTGGGGACTACAGGGAGTTGAACAAAGGCCTGTCCTGGACTCAGGCAAATGTTATATTGGGGGGGCCGTAAAGTGGCTTCCTCTTAGGGGAAACTGGGAGGGGCAGTGCCTCTGCTAGCAGCTGAGCTTGGGGGAAGTGGATAAACCAGTTATTTCTCCCTGTGATGTGGGAAGCCACACCCCTTTTTGACCAGGGCATAATTTTAAAAAGATAGATAACTCAAAGTGCGGACTTGTCAGAATTATATAAGTAATATCATCATTTTTGTGATTTTTCTGTGAACATTTTGAGATGCGTTAGGACCCTGTGGTGTATTCTGGGGGGTTGCTAGCGGAAAATAGGGTCTCACTCCAAATGTCTGCATGTTAAAAATCTGACACTTCATCAATTAATGTCCATACTCCTTGCGCACATGTGTGTATATTTGGGTAAATGTCCGATATTGCAAAACCAGTTAAAAAGCACAAAATGTTGTCATTTTTGAATGCAAGCCCCCAGGAAGATCAGAGGCGGACAAGCATGGACCATAAGGAATATATAATGTGCACATGTAATTTCAACAAATTGTATATCTGGGAAGGATGTATTTGAATCAAATATAGATTTGTGGGCAAACTGACCAGGGGAGGATCCTCTGACCCATAAAACCTACAGCATCACTCTGACTCACATTTCCTTCCCCCAATCATGGGAGAGGGGAGAATTGGGCCAATGACAAGTAGAGAGGGGCAGGCTTAGCTAGGCCCAGGCACACACCCATTTTCAAAACACATAAAAAGAGACTGCTGGGACAGGTAGAGACATTCAAATCCAGTTGCTGCGGAGCGTTTTGCCGAACCACACAACATCCAGAAGATACCAGTTCCAGACTGACTCCAGCTACATACTCCAGAACCTAGAACTTATACTTTAGAACCTAAATCAGAGGCCTAAAACCACAAGCTGAGTTCTCTGCAGCAGGCCTCAAATTTTTGCAAGCTACTCACAGCCGGGCGAGCTGCTTGAATCCCTTGCCAAGAACTTTTGCCAGGACCAGTGCAGAGATCCAGGAGCCGTGCAGAGACCGCTGTATCCGGACAGACCAGACCAGAGATCCAGAGTGACCCAGACCGCTGTGAGCAGAACCAGAGAGCTTACCCAGATCACTGTGAAGTGCTGAGACCAGAACCGGAGTCCAGTCCAAAACCTGACCAGATCCGTGGCGAGGCCTATTTCAAATTTATATTGTGAGTACCTAGCAGAACTGTGCAGAACCAATCTCTTAGTTAAAATAATATAATCCAAACTATTTTAACCTAAGTAGAACAGCCTCCTAGAAATCGTGTCATCTGTCATTTGTAAAGCTGCACAACTGTCACCTGTCAATTCTGAAGCTGCAAGCTGTCACCTGTCATTTTGAGTTTACTTTAAATCCAAAAAACTACCTTTATTTAATCGTCCGTATCTCTGGGATAGGAACGAAATCTAACTTTCCTCTGAAAGCTTAGAATCTCAGCTTTCTGACGAACCTAGAACCGACTTGCTACTCCTTATACTTTTGCCGTCATCACGATTCACGCACTCGGGAATTTTACCGCGATTTGCGATTTGGTTAAAAATCCAGCCACGTGTAACCATCAGCAGTCATTTCTTTCCTTGCTAAAAATTCGTTTGCCTCTTAATCACCATCTCTGAATCATTGCTAAAGTGAGCCTGAACTCATCCGAAGTATCTCTCACTCACCCTGAACCTCCTAAAGGGAATTAAAAGCATTTTCAGCATATTTCTCACTTCATTGCCACCACATTCAAAGCACTTGGGCCTGTGTTTTAAAACTCATACCGGTTTTCTCTAAGCTTGCTGGGGGGGAACTGAATTTCGTATTGTATTTGATTGCATTCCTGAGAACTGTGTGCTCCTCTTTCCATCTACTTCCATGTCTTACATTGCATAGGGGACGGGGGTGAATTGCCAGAGAAAAAGTGATTATATTATCTTTTGCTAAAATCATCTCAAGTATTTCTGTACTGCATTTTATCTCATTGCTTTTCCCTTGAAATCATAAAAGTATTTATGCTACTTGATCCATCCTATACTAACTCCTCATTGATTATAAAGAAGTGTGCTTGTGTCAGATTACCCATTGTTGATTAACATTATATTTATAAGGGCAATATCGATTATTAATTTATTATAAAAGCGTGGTATCTATATTTTGTCTTATTTCTCAAAGAAACCTTTTAAACTTGCAAAACAGAACTACTTCTTGGCCCAGTGGGGTCAGGGGGATTCTAAGAGAGGGGTGTTATATAGGGGTAGTCATCCAGAACTCATGAACTGGACATAAAGATATATCAATAAGGGTTTCCATTCCGTATCCCAGACTAGGCATTGACTTAGCTGTAGTGTTGAATTGAATCTTCTTACACAGTCAAGACGAATAGTTCGACATACATTCAGTTACTTACAAAGAGACTTGATATTTTAATTTCACAAATGCTCCTATACTTCATTTAACCCCAAAATATTTACAAATCTGTGTATATCAGTGTTTATACATTTTTTCCAAAAAATAATGGAAAGCAACAATGTTCTTCCAGTGTATATGAAAAACCTGCCCTTATTAACATACATACTTTTTGGAGTAGAAATGTCATGGGATATTTTGGGGTGGGACCAAGACTGATCTGCATATTGTCTTTCCCCTTTTGTAATGGCTTGGGAGCCAAAGGACGATGGTAGAGAGTTGCCCAGAGCAATGCCAGAGGTGAAGATTTATTCTAAACCTTCCAGCCATCACCTCTTTTGTTTTTCTGTAGTCACCCCAATTGGGACGGGTTTGCCCAGACGTGGTTCCTGTGCCTGCTGGGCCTAGGGACCCAAGCTACACCTCACTGATGAGGACCAAAGAGGCTCAAACATGTTTGGGGATGCTTGTGGCCTTGTGCAAAAGTGATGACCAAGCTGTTTGGGCTGGAATACCCCTTTTGGGTTGGGCCAAGCCTTATTTGTATTTGGTATTTCACCTTTTGTAATGGCTTAAGTATAAGGTACTCTATGTAAGTTTTAATATTGCTTTTCTATATATTCTATATATTGAACTTGGTGATTGATTTTGTTATGATTTTAGAATTATATCCCAATGAGACTTGGTTTTATATTCTGTATGATATCATTATGTTTTTATTAAATTTTGTAAAGGTTTTAACAAAACTATACACAATAAAAAAATGTTTAAAACCGTTGGTCTAATTGCCTGCCTCGCCCTTCTCTCCTCTTGTCAGGGATTCGCCTGAAAAGTGGCATCCCGAAGCGGACTCCTCATGGACTCTGGTAAGCCTATAGGAAGGTATAGACTGATGCTGCCCTCAACTCTCACCCTCTGTTTCTGGGCCCCTTCCTACTTCCCATTTCTCTTCCCTGTCCCATAAAGGGCTGATTCTGGGCTCCCTTCTACACCTCCTCTCCGCATCCCCTTCTACCAATAACTATTGTTCTGATCTCCCGCCTACCCTCAACTCCCTTCCCCAACCCCTGGGTTGATTCTGGGTCCTATCCAGCACACCCTCCTCCATTCATGTTCCTGTTGTGGGGTCCCTTCTATTACCCATCCATAATCTCCTTTCCTCCCCTGGCATTGCACAGGGGTCCCTCCTACTTTCCAGCCCCCGCCCACCCCTTCTTCAGGACTGACACCGATCCTCTTCCTACTTCCCAACCCCTTGCTATGCCTAGTTGTTGCTCTGGCTTCCCTCCACTGTCATGATATGATATGACATTTATAATGCGCGGATACACAAGTGTTTCATTCTCATAATCATTCCCTGGGATAGCACTGAGCTCCCATACCTGGCCTCTCCTCCATATAGCCATGATCTGTGCCAAGACATCCTTACATTATTGAATAGTAAAGGATTAGTGAAGGCAGGGCTGGAGGCAACAGGACCAATCGCTGCAAGGAGAATGAGGATGGGTACACAGTTCCAATCAAAAGGTACATTTGGTTACAAAGAACGAGCAGCAAGGATTCTCCACTCATTAGTGAGACATCATCAGGAGTGGAAAGAAGGTAAATCATTGAGTCTGCGTTCACTGAAAACTGTATCACTGAAGAATCCCTTCCTGCCTGACCAAGCCTAGAGACTAAAGAAAACTCCTGAATAATGTTGCCTTGTAGACAGGTAAAGAACCCGACGAGAGCTCATGCAGACCAATGCCTTACTGATAAAGCCAAGAGGAAAGACTATGATTATGCAGGCAAGGGGTTCATGAACCGCTCCCAAAAGACGTCTTGATGAAACTGATAATAGATAAATAATCGAGCAAACATTTACTAAAAAAGACAAACAACTTTCCCTAGTTATATTTTTCTTAACATTTCAACACACTGGGCCTCATCACGACCCAGGCGGTAAGTTACCGCCTGGGCCGTGACTTTACCACCATGGCGTAAACTGCGTTTACGCCATGGTGGTTGGCGGACTTACCGCCCCATTCGGACCTTGGCGGGGCGGTAAGTCCCCAATCCCCATTTACCCTTCCCCATTCCCATTTTTGCCCCATAGGGCATAATGGGAGTGGGGAAGGCGTTAATTACGCCACCGTAAATTACGGTGGCGTAATTAACAACAAGGTCCCGTAGCGCCATGGATTTCTCCGCCCGGAAAAACCAGGCGGAAAACGCTCCATGGCGCTACGGGAACTCGTAGTAGGGCGGTAAGGGTCGGCGCTGTTTTCGGCGCCGTAAACCCCTTACCGCCTGGGTCGTGATGAGGCCCACTGTCCCAAATGAGAAGTTGATAATAGAAAAATTAGCACTGGCTTTCACTGGTCATTGGAAAAAGGGACCTTCCCAATATGGCTCCTTTGGTTAAGAACACGGGAGTCTGCTTTGATCAAAGCCTGTCCCTTGCTCCCCAGGTTGTAAAGATAGTTTTTTTTATCACTATTGTCTTTTAAAGAAACAGTTTCTATGTCGCCTACCTTAAGTCTGCAAGCTATGATCATCATGGTGATGTCACTCGAAGTCCTTGCCAAAGCTATGTATTTGGTTGCCCTCAGGTTCCTAATTATGACTTTAAATTTCGTTCTTGATCTATTCAGTTAAGGCTTTACTGTATTTCCACTAAGCACCTGTTGAGACTTTGGTGCTGATTAATGGAATTTGTGCGCTGAAAAACAGGGATTTGTGTGCCATTCTGCCCGCAAATCCCCATTTGTTAAACAGGGATTTGCGGGCAGAATGGCACACAAATCCCTGTTTTTCGCGCACAAATTCCATTAATCAGCCGCTTTGTATCCTAGAGGTTCCCTTTTGGCGTTAGCTGCCCTCTTCAAATATGTCTGGCAAAATCACACAATATGCTGAAGATGGCACTTGCCAACTTTAACTTAGCAGTTTTTAGCAATAGAGGTCCATCTATTCTACTTCTAACTTACAATAGACTGTTCCCGGTACCCCACTGTGATTCTGCCGATTGGGATTTGCTCCACTTTTTCTCCTGTGTGTCCCACTGTAATTAAGCCTCTCAGAGGTTTTGCTCCCTGGTGTCCCACTGTGAATTTGGCCCCATGCCACCCAATGCAATTAGTGCCCTATTTTATTTGCTCACTTGTGCCCAACGTAATTCGTGTAAATAGTGCCTCATTAGCACCCTTTGAATTTGTAGCATGCTGAGGTCATAAGACACCACCCGGACCCTTCCCTCTCTGGGATCCCTGACACCTCATGGAATTATTTTCATCCACTGCCTACCTGGTAAACACTTCTGTATGCTCCCTAGCTCACCACTCCGCCCCGTGTTTACCCTGTCTCATAAATGACCAGTTGCTGTACACTGTTGACAACCAGAGATACCGTCCCATTCTAGGGTACCTCAGGACACCTCATCACAATTCCCTTCCCTGAAAGGCATGACTACCGAGGTGTTTCCATGGTGGCATTCTCCATGTTGCCCGCTAGGCTCCTCCCCTTACTTCTCCACACATTACATTCGCATCCTTTATTCTCAAACACACTAAACGTATACTGACTAAGCCGCTTGCACATTGCAATTAACTCCCAACAAAGACCATTCAACCTTCTCATACCTAAATGTCAACCTACATTACACAGTTCTTTTCTTTTCATGTGCATGACATTTCAGGTGTCTCTAGTGGACCATGTGCCGATCTAGCACATCAGACGCCAAACCTATTTGTACTTTCAACTGTTTTTGCCAAGCTGTGACAAAATGCAGGGGGGCCTAGCAGCCCTCACACTTGTACAACCCAACAGGGATCCCAATCATAAAGGTAAAATAAACACAGTTAAGAGATATGAAATCTTTGTGTTTTGAGGTGACGTGGGTCGAGGGAAGGCTATACTCTCAAGGAAGGGGGTGGGGGAGGTGTGATCCATTAGCAACCCAAGCAACAATAAAACAACAGGCAAAAATAAAGGGAATCTCCAATCAAGGTTGTACAAAAATGTATATACTTTAATGAAACGCACCATCTGCAAGAAAAATATATTTGGAAAGAACAGGGGATATGCAAAAAAAGAGAGAATGCAGAACTCTGGGCGAGAATACAGTGGGGAAAGGCAATTTCAATGACTACAATATTATTTAAAAAATATGTCTGGAACAAAAAGGTGCACAAGTGCCGTGATCCGTCTCTAGAGCCCAAAGTGGACCGGAGGCACAGTTTTGTGTCAATAGTATCTTCTTGGCTATCAGGTTGTTTGGCGCTGTTTGTGTAGTTTGACACAGTGTTGAGCAGGTATCGAACAGGAGCTTGTTGTGGATCAAAAGTGATGCTTAAAGCACATCATGAAGCCCACCAGTTTTTGCAACCCTCTTGCTGCCTTTGCGCCTGGTTACCCCTGGGTTTGGTGCGCATTATAAATAAATAAATACAAATACAAATACACCAGAGTTGGTTTTGATGGTTGGTTTGACGGCAAAGATGCATGTTTCGATTGGACTGTGTCCTCCCACGTATTCCTCATCTTAGATATGTCCTTACCTTTAGGTTTCACCTCGGAAAATGTTTTCTCTCTCCAGCAGAGGGCGCTCCACTCAAGGCCACGGCGTCGATGTCCCTCGGCGGCATCCGTCGAGCACCAACGTCATCCCCTGTATAAGAGCCTCGAGCGTGCCTGTTGGCTTCAGTTCTGTTTTTCCGTTAGCTTTGCTTCGGATCGAGTTAAACGGCGCTTCAGTATTTTGTGAGAAATAGCTATGTCGTCATCTTCGAACCCTTCCACACCGAAGACAGGCTTTAAAAAATGCCTAAAATGTGGAAAGAAGATGTCCCTGACGGATCCACATAAGAATTGTCTTTGGTGCCTCGGTCCCGACCACCGTACGGAAGACTGTGGTTCGTGCCAGTCGAGGACCCACAAAGCCCTAAAAGAGCGTAGAGGTAAACTGGTGATGGGGGAGGGTTTATCGAAGTCCACTTTAAAAAAGAGACTCAGACGAGTCTTCGAAGACATATAATAAAAAACATCATTCGAGGAGTAGATCGAGGAAGTCTTCTTCTTCGTCTTCTAAAAAGGCTAAGAAGAGACGACATCGATCTCCCTCATCCTCTTCGACATCTTCGGAAGAGGTTATCACATGTCCATCTAAACATGACTCTCCAAGAAAATGGGAAGCTTTTCGAGTTTCCATGCTAAAAACTTTTCAGAACGCGGCCCAGTCCCCCTCAAAAATAGCTAAAGAAGACCATGCTCCTGCTCACAAGAAAAGTGACAGAGGAAGTTCCAAAACAAGGAAAGCCGATAAAAAGACGTCAAGAGAGTCATTGAGAGATTCTTCTCGATCACCTGGTAAGACAGATCCTTCGGTGCATAAATCAAAGGCAAAGGGAAACAAAATGGTGTTGAAAGATCAGACGCCATCGAAGTCGACATCGACGTCGTCGAAGACTTTGAAGGTCCTCGAGTCGACAACTCCCTCGAAGGAAGCTACGTCGAGTTCGAGCTCGAAAACTACGAAAGCTCCTTTCGATGGTTTCCACGGCTCCCTCGACGATTACATCGAGGTCGTTGAAAGTTCCATCGACGATGTTGAAGGAGGTGATTAAAACTTCGGTGCCATCGACGCTTTCGTCGACGACCAAACCTTTAATAAAAGAAAGACCTGTAATGCCTGAAAAGGTTTTTCAACCTGAGAGTCGACATGATTTTTTCAGGACCATGTCGTCCATCTATGAGGGAGATTCATCAGAAGAGGAGGAAGTAACCTCTGCTGGTGTTAAATTTGGCACAAGATCTGTCCCAGAGGAGTTAATTAACCCTCAATCAAGAATTCAAGATCTGCAAGAATGTTTACAGACAGCAAGTGGCCTGGATACTTCTCCAGAGTACGAATTTGACAAACCAGGCCCATCAGAACAGGTTGATATGAGTTATAGAAAACTCATGAGCAGAGTTACAGAATTTATGGGATGGGGTAGGACTTCATCAGTCTGTCAAGATGATGACATGACCGATATATTATCTGGAACACCCCAACAAGACCCCATTCTACCATTTCATATTGCCTTACAAAGAAGGGTTAGTTCTGCATGGGAACGTCCTGAAGGCATAGGGGCAGTAAATAGAAAGTTTGTGGCAAAATATAGACCTTGCACATCTGATCCGGAATACTTCAGCAACCACCCAACTCTGGAAAGTTTGGTAGTACAGGCAGCTACGTCCACAAAGAATGCGGCATACCCTACAATCCCTCCAGATAGGGACGATAAAAAGGTGGATGCATGGTCTAGGAAAATCTTCACATCTGGCAGTATGGCTTTGAAGTCTACTAATGTAACTTGTACCTTGGCAAGGTTCACATATTCCCTGTGGGACTGCATTTCAGTGGCAGCTGAACACATCCTGGAAGGTGAAGAATGTGATGGCTTTCTAGCTATTATAAGGGATGGAAAGGAGGCTTTGGGAGAATGCCTTCAATCAGGGTTGGACACAGCTGACAGTATCAGCAGGTCCATGGTGACTAGCACAGTGCTACGTAGATTTGCGTGGCTAAGAAAGTCTGGGTTTGCTCCTATTGTGCAATAAAGGCTTCTTAATGTGCCCTTTGATGGCTCGAGGTTGTTCGGTAGCAAGGCAGATGAAAGTTTGGAGAAGCTACAGACCTCCAAAGCGGAGGCAAAATCCCTCAGTGCCAAGACAACCTCAGCAACGCCCCTACACAGGCTCATCTTCCTGGAGGGGTCGTCCTTTTCGCTATTATTCCTCAATTGGAAGAGGAAGAGGGCAGGCCAATCAGAGAGGTCAAAAAAATGTCCTCGGGCCGAGGAAAAGGTGCTAGACCAGCCCCAGCAACGGCATCTGTACCTTCAGCCGCAGCTGCTGCAAAACCACTCTGAGGTTTTGACCCACAAGACCCCGGTGGGAGGCAGGATCCCACAGCATCTAGAAGAATGGCGGGGCATTACTTCAGATGTTTGGGCACTGGAAACAGTATCCCAAGGTTACTGCCTTCCTTTTCTAAAGAAACCTCAGAATCATCCCCCGGAATACAACTCTGCCAAACATCCGGATCCACCCCTGTTGCAGGAAGTTTTATCCCTGCTACAGAAAGGTGCAATATAACACGTACCTGTAGCGGAGAGGAACAAGGGTTGGTATTCCCCATACTTTCTTATTCCAAAGAAGGACAGAGGACTGAGACCCATCTTGGATTTGAGAAACTTGAACAAGTTCCTAAGGAAGGACAAATTCATTAGACCTATCTAATGACCTTAAGGATGCTTACTTTCATGTGCCAATCCATCTCAAGCACAGAAAGTACCTGAGGTTTGCGATTGGCAATTCTCACTATCAGTTTCGAGTTCTGCCATTCGGGTTAACCTCCGCCCCAAGAGTTTTCACCAAGATGATGGCGGTGGTGACAGCGAGTCTCAGGAGAGGGGGGACCAATGTCTACCCCTATCTGGATGATTGGACGGTCAGAGCATGTTCTCCAGAGCAAGCCCTGGATCAACTGTCCAAGACTTGTCACTTCCTTCACAAACTAGGTTTTTCTCTGAATTAAAAAAGTCAAACATGATACCATCACAGAGACTCCAGTTTATAGGAGCAGTCCTGGATACCTGCTCGGGCAAAGCCTCGCCTCCCGAAGAGAAAGCTCACCACATTCTGCAGATGTTAACAAAATTCCAGAATGCCCAGCATCTTCCGGCCTTCGATTTTCTCAGGTTGCTCGGTCTGATGGCATCCTGCATTTCTCTGGTGCCAGAAGCCAGATTGAGAATGAGATCTCTTCAATGGGCTCTCAGAACTCAATGGTCCCAATCCTCAGGGGAAATGTCAGATCTGCTGCAGGTCCCAGCCCAAGTAGCACAGGACCTACAATGGTGGGCTTGCAGACATCATATCATCAGTGGAGAATCTTTTTGGCAGCCATGGTCAGAGATAACAGTAGTGATGGATGCCTCACTTACAGGGTGGGGAGCCCATATCAATGATCTGACAATCAGCGGACGTTGGTCTCCATCGGAGACCAAACTACACATCAATATTTTGGAGTTGAGGGCAATCAGACTAGCGCTGAAGGCCTTCCTGCCCTCTGTACGGGGAAAGAATGTTCTGATAATGACGGTCTACACAGTGGCCATGTACTACCTCAACAAGAGAGGAGGAGTGGGGCCACTACCGCTGTGCAGAGAGGCGATGCAACTTTGGTTCTGGGCAATACAAGAATGGATCTCTCTATCAGCAATTCATCTTGTCGGAGAGCAAAACACAACAGCGGAGGCTCTGAGCAGGCAGAGCACAGTCTCTCACGAGTGGGAGATAGCTCAGGAAGTCATTCAAAAGATCTTCACCCTTTGGGGAAACCCTCAAGTGGATCTGTTCGCGACCGGGGCCTACCGGAAGTGCAAACTGTACTGCTCAAGGGAATTTCCCCCAAGAGGATATCTAGGAGACGCCTTTGTGGTAGAATGGGAGTTTCCACTTCTGTATGCGTTTCCTCCAATCCCTGTGATCCCTCAAGTAATCAGGAGGTTGAGGAAGTTCAGGAAAACCATGATCCTAATTGCCCCGGATTGGGCCAGGAGAACGTGGTACCCGGACCTTCTGGACATGTCCATCTGCCCTCCAATACGTCTTCCAAGAAGAGAGGATCTTCTCTCGCGACAGGAAGGTCATGTTCTCCATCCGGAGGTCAACACACTCAACCTTCACGCATGGCTTCTGAAAGGCTGAGATACAAGGATTGGGATCTTCCAGATGACGGGTTGGAGATTTTGCTTTCGGCCAGAAGGCCAGCAACCAAATCTCTGTATCGTTGTCGTTGGAACAAGTTCAGTAACTGGTGCAGAGAAAAGAATGTGGACCCATTTCAATGTAATATCCCCACAATTTGATCTTTTCTGTTACATTTAGCCAATCTGGGGCTCCAGGTTGAGATGATAAAGGGATACTTAGCAGCGCTATCCATCTTTAAGCGCTCTTCTGAAGAAGAATCTTACTTTAACATACCCTTGATAATTCAATTCCTAAAAGGTTTAAATAATGTTTTTCCCCCAATACCTTTCCAGGTTCAAGTGTGGGATCTAAACCTGGTTCTAAAATTTCTCACATGTGTTCCATTTGAATCTTTACATTCTTGTCCACTTAGGCTCCTTACTTTGAAAACAATACTCCTTGTAGCATTGACATCAGCCCGCAGGGTAAGTGAATTGCAGGCGCTTTCGAGCAGTCCTCCTCACACCATCTTTTATAGGGTTAAACCTTCTTTTTTGCCAAAAATTGTTTCGGGTTTTCATCTGTCACAGAAAATAACTTTACCTACTTTTTATCCTCCTCCTCAAGCAAGCAAGGAAGAGGAGCGGCTTCATAGACTAGATCCCAGGAGAGCTCTTAGTTTTTACATCTCAAGATTGGCAAACATTCGTCAGTGTGATCAACTTTTCGTGGGATACACTGGATGTAAACTGGGCCTTCCGGTAATCAAACAAACATTATCCAAATGGATAATTTTAGCCATAACAGAATGTTACAGATTGGCTGGAAAAGAACCACCTGATAGACTGAGAGCTCATTCAACCAGGGGCATGGCAACTTCAACAGCACTAAAAAGGGGCGTCCCTGTACAAGATATTTGTGCAGCAGCCACATGGTCATCCATTGCACACTTTTATAAAACATTATGCATTGGACTCGACTTCTTCTCAAGGATTTCTGTTTGCTAAATCTGTACTCCATTCTATACACGATTAAAAAAGATACTGTAATCCCACATCCAGTACAAAACTGCTTTGGGAGTCTATCTAAGATGTGGAATACGTGGGAAGACACAATCCGTTCGAAGAACAAGTTACTTACCAACTGTAACGTTCTTTCGATTGGATGTTCCTCCCACGTATTCCTCATCGACCCACCCATCCTAACCCCACAGTACAGTTTACGTGAATTACACTCTAAACTCTTTTAAGGCTTGGGTCAAAAGAGGTATGCCATTAACTAATCAAAATCCATGGACTATAATATACGAAAAAACAGAACTGAAGCCAACAGGCGCGCTTGAGGCTCTTATACAGGGGATGACGTCGGTGCTCGACGGATGCCGCCGAGGGACATCAACGCCGTGGCCTCGAGTGGAGCGCCCTCTGCTGGAGAGAGAAAACATTTTCCGAGGCGAAACCTAAAGGTAAGGCTATATCTAAGATGAGGAATACGTGGGAGGAACATCCAATCGAAAGAACGTTACAGTTGGTAAGTAACTTGTTCGTCTGGGTGTGCTGTTTCTGCGGGATCAGTTCGATGAAGCACTCAAGGAATTGTGCATGGTGAGGGCTACCAGGGTCAGTTCGACCATCGAAGATGACGAAGAAGCTGGAAACTGGATGTGCAGGTCGGGGCTCGAAGATTCACCATGGTCTGTTCGACGGCGGATGACGATCAGGAGACAAACACTTGTGGGTCAAGCAGCCATTTGAAGGTGGCAGATTCACCAAAGAGCTTGCGGCTTAAGCTCAGGCAACAGTGTGCTCAGGGTAAGGAAGCATGGCATGGTGTCAACAGTAAGACAGACACAAGTGACCACAGTTCAAGGGTGTTCATTGAATTTTCACAAGGGTGTGATAAACGCCTATCTAAACCTAAATCTACAGATGGGAGCAGGCTACGACCATCAAATAATAAGAATGCAGTCCTAGTGGAGTCTTGTCAAAATAAAAAAGCCTATACTCAACCCTTACCGATAATTTACAAATAGTGTAGGGTAATGGTCATGAAAAATAAAGAAGTGCTCACAAAATGATATGTCAGGATGTTCGGGCCGTTGCCTTCCCCACGTTTTCAGCACAAGGCAAGGTGGTTCACTCAAGTAGAGCACACACTCTGGCTTCTTTATTTTATTTTTATTTATTTATTGCATGTGTAGTATGCCCAAACCCTGAGATATCACGGCGTATAAATTAAGTATACTTGAAGTCTTAGTCGTTACATGTTGACAAATATACAGGCTTACAGTCTTGTTACTAACACAGTATGTTCTTAGTTACAGGTAGGATTATTTTACAATGGTACAGAATAAAATTACAATCATGCTATTCTTTATAGTTACAAGTAACAATTTTGCATGCTTACAGTGTTAGGTTTATGCAAACATGAAATTCTCAGGCCTATAAAGGGGTGCCCCACTAGACCTGCTTAGGCAGTGGAAACACACTTTCAACAGGCCAAAGTTCTGCTCAATCACAACACGGGTACGGGTGTGAACACGATTGTACTCCTCCTCATGGCTGTTCTGCGGGTTCTGCACAGGGCTAAGTAGCCATGGCCTCCATCACCTGAAAGCAAATACAAATAGGTGTGTGGCACTCCGAGCTGCCACCTTCAAGGCGGCACAGTCATGGCCGCAGCTATTTGGTGTGGACATGCACATGTCCCTGTACGTATGCAAGAATGTTCACTAGATGCATACTATACTGCTATGAGGTGTGGTAGTCTGGATGGCGTTCAATAGACGATGAAGGGTGAAATAATGCAGGCTGAGGCGGATGTACTGTGGTTGTACAACAATGTTTAGCCTTCCATTTATGCTGTGTATTATACACTGTGCCTGGTCACACCAGCCACATTGCCACAGTTGCAATCCTGTTCAGTCATGCATAGCTCGACATACCCATGGTGGCGTGGTTGTGCCTCTTACTTGTTGTCATCTATATGCATAATTGGTAAAATGTTTGCCAGTGATGTGTCATTTTGGGTTTGGGGGATTCAGGTCAGGAGTGTCTAGCTCTGCATGCATTCTCCAATCACTGTCAATTGCCACCCAGGTGGAGTATGCATCCCCCCCTTTCCCACCCAAGTGGAGTATGCACCCCTACACATCAGGTGCCCATTGCACTGCCATGGCCCACTCAGGCATCTCACCAAGCAGCCAGCCACGTGGTCCAGCATGTCACTCCATGTGATGGGGTAGTGTGTAGTTACGCAGCACCATGGCATCATGTGTTTATCCGGGAAATCAGGCGCAGCATTGTGTGATGATCTTGCCGGAGTCGCATGCCATTTGCACATTGATGGAATGGTATTGCTTGCAATCGCAGTACACCACCTCTATGGCATGGGGGACTACCAATTCCACATGGCTGCTGTCCAGGCCACCAACATAATTGGGCATGCCTGCCAGTGCATGGAAAGCTACTTTGGTGTCGGCTATCTCCTGGGCAGTCCATGGTAGGTATATGTGCGTGCCTGCGTGCTTCAGGGGGCTTCACTTGGTTCAGCATTTGTGATAATAGTGGTTGCGAAATGCCATGCAGCTGCTCCACTGTGTGTTGATAGGTGCCTGTGGCCAGGAAGTGGAGCACAGACACCACTTTTAGAAGCAGGGGGATGGCGGTGCATATTTCTATGAGGCTGCCAATGTCGTTGTGTATCATGTCCACTATGGTGGTGATGGTGTCCCGGTCCAACCGGTACAGGGTGTGGATCTGCTCAGGGGTTAGGTTGAATGGACTGGGTCTGATGCAAGGGATTGGTGGCTGCCTACGAGGCACTGCTGGCTGCGCTGGTGGTAATTGCTGGACCTGTCTCGCCCTCCTTCTCAACCTGCGTCACCTCTGTGCTGCCTGTGGTTGCTGCTGCAGTTGTTGTTGTAGTTGGTGTTGTTGCTGTAGTTGTAGCAGTATAGGCATGTCCTCCAGTGCCATGATTGCAACAGCTAATGGTAGCATTTTGGTGTAGGAAGGGGTGTGGTGTGTGGGTGTACTCATTTTATACTGGGACAGGCTCCATTGACTCCGCCTGTGGTGATTGTGTGCACCTGTGGCAGCTGGCTTGATTGCTGATTGCTGTTTGTGGGTGGTCCGCGATGCCTGGATGGCCGGCATCGTGCAGCCCTGATTACCGGCTTCGTGGTGCCGGTATTTGCATGTCCGCGTGGGTTGTGATGTCCTCCTATTACCGGCATGCCAGTATTTGCTCACCGAAGGGGCGCGTGTATGCGCCCATGCCGCTATTAGAGGCACCGTTATTTAGGGTGCCACTAATAGCGGGTTGGTGGGTCGTAATAGACCAGAGCGGTAAGCGATGCCGGTAATCCTTTACCGGCATCGTTTTTCCCTTACCTCCAACCTCGTAATGAGGCCCCTAGTGTCTTGTTCAAGATTGCCTGTGATTGGGATGAGTATTTGTGTGTCATCTGCGAAGCTGGTATATATTACTCTCATTGCGTAATTTGGTGTAAGCATTATAGAGCATTGGAGAGAGCCAGGATCCTTGAGGAACTCTCAAATGGGACTGGTACCGGGTCGGCTGCTACATCGCCTATGGCTACTCTAGATGTGCGGTCTGCGAGGAATAATTTAATCCAGTCGGTAGTTTCCTTGGAAAAGTGAAAGTTGTTTGCTAATGTTAGGCATAGTTTATTATGGTCTACTAAATCAAATGCTGTGGACAGGTCGATGAGTAACAGGATGCATAATTTCCCTGTGTCCCTAATGGCGTCCATCTGGTTTTTTAGGTCCTGTAGGGCTGTCTCTGTGCTGTGTTTGGGGAGCAAGCCTGATTGTCTTTGCCCTAGTAGTTGATTGTTTTCGAGGTGGGATTGGACTTAGCTGTAGGCTATTTTGTCTATGATTTTGAGGACTGTGGTGATGGGTCTATAGTTAGTGTGGATAGTGTGGTCTAAGGAGGGTTTTTTAAGGAGGGGGATAACCCAAGCTTCTTTAATATTCGTAGGGATAGTGTTAGCATTGAATGAGGCATTGATGAAGTTGGTGATGATGGGAGCTAGGGTGGGGGCGCAGTCCTTAACTAGATTGGCTGGAAAAAATGGTCTCCTTTGCAATTGGAGGGTTTGAGTGAGGCCATGGTCTTTAGAACCAGGTCCGTGGTCACTGGAGTAAAGTGGAATTCGGATATGTTTTCTGGGGTGTCTGTCCGTACTATTGGTGGTTGCTCTATAGTAGGTGCTAGGAGTTTTCTTTGCAGGGCAATTTTATTTTGAAGAGTACTTATTTTGGAGGCTAATGCATCCTGGATGGTTGTGCACCAGGCTTTATTCACTATAGCTATGCTCGGGGGAGAGAAGGGTGTTTCTAGTTCTTTGATGATATAGAACAACTCTTTGCTATTCGAGGTAGCATGTGTGATGCATAAATTGAGTGAATTAGCTTTCTGGGTGAAAACCTATAACTTGTAGGCTTTCGAAGTAAGTTGGAGTTCTTTTTTGAGCTCACTGGGTTTTTTCTCACTAGGTGTTCTAGAGCTCTTTTTTTTCCTTCTGAGTTCAATGAGGTCATTGGCGAACCATGGGTTATTTCGTTTAGGCTTGGGAACTTTGCACCTGAGAGAGGCTATTTCATTGATGGCTGATGTTAAGCATGTGTGGTAGTGTAATGAGATGGGGTCAGGGTTGGAGTCAGATTGTGGTTGTACTGTTGTACTGTCAGTCCAAGGTATCTCTATGATATCTTCTAGTACAACTGTACTGTTCAAGGCGAGAATCCAGTCCAGGATACGTCCTTTTGAGTAGTTTGGGGCATTAATAATTTGCGTGAATTGCATTATATTGCAAATTTATGTCTCCTAGGAGTATAAATTTGGTATTGGGTGTGAGGAGAGGGGAGATGAGCAGAGATAGTTCGATGTAAGGGTTATTGGTTGAGCTGGGGGCTCTGTACAGTATTAGTAGATTGATAGTAGTTTTGGGATCCGTGGCTAGCTCAAGAGCTAATAGTTTGTACCCCGATAGGTTTCTGTTTTACAGTCTCTGAACTGGAGAGTGGTTTTGGAGATGACAGCAACTCCTCTGCCTGTGGCGTTCTGGCGATTGGCTCTGAGTAGCATATAATCAGGTGGAATGGCTAGTGTGAGCAATGGGCCTGAGACTGGATGTAGCCAAGTTTCCGTTGCTACTAGGAAGTCGAGTTGAGTTTGTATTCAAGTATGAGGTTGTGTATGTCAATGGCATGTGCGCCTAGAGATCTTACATTGAGTAGGGCACCTTTTAGTGGTGCTATACGTGGGGGAGAGCAAGGTGTTTGAGTTGTGGACGCTAGGGGGGTATGGTGATGCAATGAGTTTGTTGCTGTTTGTTCTTGGGTTTGGGGTGTGGTGGTATGATAGGGTTGCTGGTTACGTTCGTTCTGGTATCTTGGTGATTTACTATGTTGTGAGAGGAGTGAGGGGGTGGTGTAATTTCTGGCAGTTCGGGAAGAGAGTCTTGCTTTTCTTGTAGTTCCTAATATGGGTCTTGAAGATGCAGTAGAGGTATATGTTCTAGCGGAAAGTCTGGAATGGTGTGGTATGCCTAAGAGCGACGTGGTGGGGTGAGATACGTGGGTGATGTGTGGTATAGTTGTAAATGCTGGTATCTTAGGCAGAAATGGAGTGGGGCATGGTTGCAGGTGGTGTCAAAGACAGTATATGCGTGCTAGACCGGAGCCTAGCTGCATAAATGCACCCTCGAGCAAGGAGTGATATCCGTAGTGTTAGTGTCATGTTTAATGGACAAAGTGGGTTGTAGGTGGTGTGTGGCCGTAGCAAGCACGCTAGTGGTCGTGGTTCGTTGTTGGTTGTGCAGGGCTAGTAAGAGGAAGGTTACCAGTGCGCCTAGTGTTGCGCCTAATGGATTGGAGAGTCTGTGATAAATTTAGAAGGTGTTTCCTGAGGGCCTAATGGCACTGCCTATAGTGAGTTCTGTGCTGGGCGGTGGGTTAGCCGGCAGGTTAAGGGGATACACAAAACTAGCAGCCATCAGGAGTGGGATGTTAGCTGGCTATTGTGTGCGAATGGGAGAAAAACACAATGCAATGTGGAATACAACTTATGCTGTTAGTGACATTTAGCTGGCTTGCAGTTGTTAGCAGGGGAATACATAAGGCACTGTACAGATCAATCTTGAAATATCGAACAGTGCGTTGGTACGGGACCATAAATCTTGGTGGCCGTTTAAACAGGTACGCTGCCAGTGCTAACAAAGTCTATGCAAAAATTAGATGTGACACGTGCCTAAGTAAATTATACTTGTAAATCTGGCATTTGTGAACAGTACATGATTGATCAGGTGCAGGCACCTCGTGGTTACTAAGGTGAATAATTTGCGAGGTTACTCCGGGCAGTGCAAGTCTTACCTCATCACGTGTGTGGGGCCCGCGAGGATCAGTGTCCTGCTGTTGAAGGGCAACTGAAGAGGCGCATTGGAAGGAAACATTGCTCTGGTGGTGTAGCGTAGGGGGTAGGAGTGCAGTTTTTGGCAGGGGTCCTGGCGTAAGGCGTACAGGCTTGAGACAGACGCCTTTGTTTGCGCGCCTTCGTTGGAAGTACCGGCTCATGCCTCACGGTGTCTGGTTGGTGAGAAGATACTGGCTGAAACCATTCAGGCGTCAGGGGCGGCAATCCGAGGATCCAGTTTGATTTCTAGTAACGGGGCCTTCTGTGCGCAAGTCTCTTTTCTCATCAAAGTCGTGTGATTCTCATCTTGGTTTATCGAAGACTTATGAATGTGCACAGGATTTAGCTTAACCCGTTGCAGGACCACTTCGATACAAACTTCCGTTTTACAATACAGTTGCCATTCAGTTGGATACCTAACAGAAACTTTCGAATGAGCACCCACATGGCAGCGGACCACTCTGTACACAGTATCTAACTTCTCCTCCCAGAGTTCATTCACTCCTTTGGTTTCCAATTATGTTTGCGTCGCTCATCACATGCTTTGCACACACTGTCCTCTTCGGATTTCTTCATACAATGTTGCCGGTTTCAACCTTGGTTCAAACACAAGCTTGTTTGGTATCAGTATCACTGACTCACCAGCTGTGCTGTATGTACTGGCGCTGCTTTGTTGTAGGAGCCAAGGACAGTACCACGTCGGGAATCGCTGCTTGCTGCCTTGGTTATCAGCACGGAAGAGCCCCGGATACCTTCGGTACACAGTGTAGGTTTGTTCAGCTTTAGTTCCCGGTCTCAGTCTTCTTACTTTCCAAGGTTGGCGAAAGTAACAGTCTTTAAAGGTCAAGGGCACTTCCCGCCTTGCAACCCTCTCTAGTCTCGCCGTCTTGCTCCTTATACTAAATTGCCATCTTGGAACTGCTGTATCCTTGTGTGCTTTTCCTCGCTCGGAGTGTGCTTTCATGCTCCGCCTTTTATCCGTGTGGGGAAGTGTGATGGAAGTCGGGTGTGTGTAATGATCAGTAATTGCCTGACCATGGTATTGGGACATGTCAGGTATACGGCTCTGGTGTTAGTGCATTGTCGCTCATGGTAAACTGTCCATGGGAAAATGTTTGTGTCAGGAAAAGGAAGGGGGATTAAGTTCCTAGGTATCCTACATGGTAGGATGGTGAAAAGGTGTTACAGTGAAGGGGATACTGCGTCCCACCTTCCAGTGCCCCACTTCACTCCCGAAGATCGATCATCCATGTGATCCTCCTACACTGGTCCAGCCCCAGGAAATGAATCCAAAAGCGATGGCCATGTCCTGGACACCTGGATGACAGATCCCCAGAGACTAGCAGGTAAAACACCTTCAGGTTTCTCACATCAGCTAATATGGTGGTGAACAGGTTTGAATGCATAGATCAGCGGTTCAAAGTACAGGTGAAAACTAAAATACAATGAGGGTCTGGGCAGGAGTGTGACTAGCAGAGATGCAAGTCTTGTTCCAGCAGCAGGTTCACCCCAGTGGTCCCTGGGGTTGGGAAGGGAATAGAGCTTGCCTCTGCCTTGGACTCTCAGTCTTCATCTCACTGGTGGATGGCTTTGGAAAGTCAACTCTCCCAACAGAGGTCCAATGATTGTCTTCCTTAGGGGTTTGTTCCAAAGTGAATCTGAGAAGTAGTGGGAGACCCCTTCTTTTAAAGGCAAAAGCTCCCAGGTGACTGGACTAAAGCCAGCCTGCCTTTGGGGGTCCAACCCCTGTGCTTGGAATAAGTTGACTTTGCCTTCTGACATTACACCCAAAGTAATTTGTGCTTTGGGAAGTGGAGGGGACATGAAGGAGAGATAGTGACAGAGAGAAACAGATGGTGAAACCTTCTAACTGCTGTAAAGAGCTCCCTCTGTCTACCCGCCCATTCACTTCTCAATAGGATCAAAGGTCCTTTTGGAATGCAGCACCCTGGTGTGAGGCTACTCCTGTTTTGAATAGGTATACCCTTTGATTCATGTTCCAGGACCGCTTCCTGTTGAATGGCTGTCTCTCTGGGGAGGGTGTTACCTACCCTCACAAAGGAACAAAGAGACGCAATCCCAAAGGCTACAGTTCTGCTAGCAGTAGAAAGGACAGTCTGTTTGGGGCAAATTAAGCAAGGGTGTGGGAGTCCCGCTAATGAAGATTAACATGATATGATATAATATGGCATTTATAACGCGCCTATACACAAGTGTTTCAAGGTGCGACGAAGCAAGGGAGGAGAAACAGAGGGAGGACCAAAACAAATGATCTTACTAGGCCTAGTGATTTTGAGGTTGCGCAAGTGCAGGGGGGAGGGGAGTAGTGCTGGGGGGTGGGGGTGGTGGAAGGATGGGCAGGTGCAGGACAAGGAATCACCACGACAAGTAGTGCAGCCAACAGGTGGCAAGTGCGAGAGTTAAAAGTGCAGACAACAGGTGTCTAATAAGTGCAAGAAGGGGAACTGTAGGGTTACAGATACAGACCACAAGTACAGGGGATGCCAGGAGGCAGTGCGGGTGTGCAACTGGGCAGGTAGGGACCTGGGACAGAGTTCAGAGGGTAGCAAGGAGACCAGTGCAGTATCGGACAGGAGGTCAGCTGGGGAGAGGAAGAGAGAAGGCAGAAGCAAAGAGGAAGGGCTTGAGGTGTTTCCAGAACCAGAGATGTTTCTGTTCAAGGTTTAGAGAGGCAGGGAAACTGTTCCAGAGGGAGGTGCCAGCCGAAGAAAGAGATCTGTCCCCAACTCATTGCTTGGAGAAGTGACTGACCCTCAAGGAGTTGGAGGTGGAGAAGCTCAGAGCTCAAGTAGAAGGCCTTGTGGACAATTCAGAGGGTCTTGAACTTCATCCTTGCCACCACTGGGAGCCAATGGAGAGATTTCAAGGCTGGAGAGATATGGTCCCTATGTTCTATGGAATTCCTTCCACTCTGGAGGTTGTACAATCATGTTTTAGCTAACTAAACCCTTGACAGAGAAGAAATATCAGTCTAGTCCCACCTACAAGGCCAGTTCAGCACCAAAATGCTAGACAAGTCTCCCCTAAACAGAGGTACCATCAGCAACTCAAGACACGTGTTTCAGCCTGTTAGGGAGAATTCTCTCTTTAGGCTGAATTTCCTAACCTAGTGAGTCCCCCAGCAGCTTTGCTGGATTTCTGGAGTTTATTTTTTCCTCCTGCCAAGAGTGAGACTCTTTTTCTCCCACTCTTGGACATGATTTATGGTATTCCTTTGACTGGTAATGTGTTTTATGGGCTATGGGGTCCTTTACTCCATAGGGTCTCATGTGTTTTTCCTATGTGTGTTACACAGCACCCTCCGTGCAGTAACACAGGCGTGTCATATAAACACCCCACCATAGACTCCATACCCTGGGACTGACTACTGTCTCCCAGGGCATGTAAAGTCACCATTGGCTTTACTAGTCCCAAATTATTAACAGAAACCAGTACAAACCATCATATTGTGGGTGTACTAGTCGGGGCAATTCGATTTCCCCGGGGTCTGTTAGTCGAGGGGGCACGTCTGCGTCCCCCCTGATAGAGTTTTGGCTGGTGGCAGTGGAAACTACTTTTTATATTCGACCGCAAATATTTTCCTATGGGATTTTCCCATTGTTCGAGGCTACCAACTTTAATTATTTAATTCTCATAGCCTCGAACATACTGCCGGTTTATTTAATTAATATTAATTCTCCGGTTGGTATTTTTTGCCAAGACTCGATTCTAATATGGCGTTTGTGTTCTCTTCTGTGACTCCAACCCAAGTCGAGCCCTCTGTTCCACTTTTTGGCGGGCTTCTCCAAGGAAGCCTCCAAAAGTGGTGCCACTCTGTCTGGGTACCACAGGGGGGTGGTAGGGGGTTTAGGCACCCTGCACCGAGTTACCTTGGTAACTCAGGTCGCACTCTTGTGTGATTGGCCCAAGTGGTGAGCCGGCCGGCTCACCACTTAGCATGTTTCAGTGACAGCTAGGCTGAGTGAATGGGGGTTTTTCTGCATAAAAGCAGGACTTTGGGGACTGGAACTTCAGAAGTCGCCACAGGACCTGAGAATCCGACAAGGGAGAAGCTGAGCCAACCTACCACGACGACACCACCGGTGGAGCCCTGCAGAACCGACTCACCACTTCCCGACGACAGAGAAGATCTCCCGGCTGGAGAGGCTTCTTCCCCTGACTGGTGGGCACAACCAGTTTACCTTTCTTTCTTCGCACCCCAGCCCGGTTTGTGGTCGAACTGCCCATGCCAAGCACGCCGGCAGCCAGATAGCCACTCACCACTGAACCGCGAATCACCGGACCGCTCCTTGTACCTGAGAAACTCTGTGGCTGGTTTCTTCCCTGGCAGTGCAACGGATTCCTGTCTTCCTCCACGACGAGATCCTCTCTTCCCCCGGACGAAGCCTCGACTTGCACCCGCTGCCAGGAACAACTACCCCCGCTGGAGCGTTCTCACCACTTTAAGGTACGGTGTCCGCCAGGCCTCCCTTTCTAAAGATTGCTACAAGGTAATAATAACCCCTTAACCTTCTGGACTGGGCTGGCCGTCTTGACCCTCTAACTGGTCCCTTTCTTTGGTCCAACTCCTTTTTGAACCTTTACAAGACTTTTGTGCACTGCAACCGTGTGACCCTGGACACATTTCGTTTGGATCCTCTGAAAGTGGATCCGGCCTCTTGAACTCTAACTTCACGGTTTTACTTTGCCTTCCTCTCTTGTGATGTTCTGATAAAAGTGTTGGGATCTGTTTCAACTTGTTCTCTGCTCTTCTCTCCCTTTTTAAAACAAACTATTAGAGTGCCATCTACGTTAAGCGCTCACCGCTGTCTGAAAATAAGTGGGCTTTACTTAAGACTTGTCTAATTATTCTTTTAAGGGAGTGTATATCTTTTAGTGACCGTGTTTTTGAATTGCTTACTATTAGTGCCTGTGTGTTTTTCTAGATGTGGTTTTAAAATAAATAATTATATCTCTTTTACACCAAGCCCTGGTCAGTGTTTACTTGTTCTACTCTGTTCTCTTGACCTATTGTGAATACTCTGTATACTGCCTAACTCTTCTTGAGGGAAGTCTGACTGCTCAGCTACAGCTACCAAGTGAATCTGTGTGGTACAGACTGCTACCAAGTGGGTTTACTGCCAAACACCTGTAGTCCTAAATCTTTTGCAGTGGTCCCAGAGGGAACTGCACAGGTTTCTGCCTAACACAGCCTTATTGGGCCTCCTAAGTGAGGTGAAATTGAGCCTTTTTAAAGCACAGTGAGCATGGGGTCCACATCTGGATTACCCTGGGTAATTTAGGGTGACACCCAAAGTTCCTAAAAGTTAAATATAAGATCTGGGAGATCAAACACAGCCAAATAACCTGTTTGAAGGGTCTTCGTTGAATTCTTTAATTACTTTATTCCACAATTTCAATATTCTGATTTTGCAGCCGCAAATTGTCATTAATTGTTGTAGTTGAAAAGTTGTACTCACTGATTCTGTTGGTTGTTTTGGATATTATGAATACAATTTATACAGCTTCTATAATTAGAACATTGTTGACACCTTCTAACAAGATCTATAGTTTCCTGACTCAAACAGGCACCAAAGCAGAATAATCGAGCAATAATTTCTTCTGGGTTTAGTCAAGGTCCCTAACGTGGAAGGTGCAGAATGTCAGCAGGTGGATCCAGAGTGGTCTTCTACCTGAAGACTAAAAGCCTTAGTCAATTCCATGAACGGCTTGACCTTCATTTGCCTGGTCTATATCTCCACAGTTAGTTACGGGAACATACAATAATAAACAGTTGATCATTGCGTGATCATGACCTTAATTTGCCTGGTATATATCTCTACAGCTAGTTTCAGTTTAAAGACTGGAGGGGGTATCTGTACTTCTGCCCTCTATACGGTAGGGTAAAGGCACAAAACACCCCAGCAAGGCTCTCAATTTGGTAGTAATAGGCAAGCAGCCTGGCTTAAGCTTTCAAGAGGTAATGCAGAACTGGTTCTTAAGTACAGTGAATCCCAAAGCCCCCACAAAGGAATGCCCACACACTATATTAGGTGATAACACAGCTTCTTTATATAAAATAAGATTCACGAATATACATACATTTAAATAATACCACTTTGTGCTTGGACTACCTATTCAAAGAATGGCAAATATAAACACTCTATGTGGTACCACTCAACACTTAAATTCAGTAAAAGATGCACTGCAGAAAGTTTTAAATAGGCATGTGAATTCTTAAGTGAGGTGCATCAGCATAGAAAAGGGTAGAAAGGCAGGTTCGTTGTGAACAGTGTCAGAATGCTTTCTTTAGACTAGATGGACAATTCTGTGTTAGTATCCCCCTACCTGGGCCATCTGTAATGGAAAGGTTAGGGAGTAACTTATTTTGTCTTTCACAGCCCAGTCCAATAATGTTCAATAACCTTCTGCTTTCTTTTAAAAGGTTCTACCACCACAAAATACCTGAGAGGCCACAGGGGAACAGGATCCAAGACAAACCTGAGACCCCTGGAGGCCTCCTGAGGCTAGAAGATACACTTCATAGTCACAGTCCCATTGGTGCCTTCGTAGGTGAAGCGGAAATGTTTCTCAGTTTCACTAAACGGTTCCTCTGAGGATGGACCCCCCTTTAAAGAAGGAGCCACTGGGATGCTGAGTCCAAGAAGAAAAATGGTACCAAAGTCTTTCTGAAGTGCAGCAGTTTTGCTCTTCGCAGTGCTCTCCTTTGGTCGACGATTTCTCTGACTGTAGAAGTCCAGTGAAGATGAAACTTGCTGTGGGCTGCTTAAAGGTTTGGCAGATGGGGGTAAGACCACTGGGACCCTACGATGACTTCTGGCAGCGACGGATGCATATGTCACCTTTGGTGTTGGGTTTCGGAATATCTCGGTTTTCCGTCTTCGGGTCTTTGGTGCTGCAGCTGGACAGCTTCTGGTGACCTGAATTCGACCACTGAAGTGGATCTCAGATCCTCACCAAGTCTGGACTCTCGTACATCTTCGTTAGCTTCTGGTGGCGAGAAAACCACCAACAGACCTTCCTCTGCACTCAGCAACTCTGGACTCTCCCCGGCAGGAAAAGGTGGTCAGTGATGATGGCAAGGATGTCTTTTGAAATGTTCTTATGCAGTTTGGAACGTTCACAGCTCTGGGTCTCCAGCAGCACTATGCCAGAATACCCCCTCTTCTGGGCTGTAGAGTGCAACGACTTCCAGCGGTCATGAAACGCACCTCCGGACCCTGGGCGACCACAATGGATTTCTTCGACTTGAGAAGTCTGGTCACTCCTCTTCAGGACTTCGAAGAACCCTTCTCTGGATGGCAGGCACAAAGGACTGGCTTCCAGAATACTTTGATGAAGAGTAGCACTTTGCACAATGGTCCCTTGTAGCATAGGGAGAGGTCTCCTTTGCAGGTCCTCTCTGGATCAGTCCTTGGGATACACAACAACTTTCTGATTACATTGAATAAATTGCAGCAGCAGAGTTCTCCTCCAGCTGGGCTTCAAGAAACAGCTTCAACTTGCTAAGCTTTGACTTCAGCTTCTGAACAAACTGGTAAGTGAGAGGTCCCCAGATATGCACATCTGTTCCCCATTCACTCGGGCTGAGCCAGGCTCGGTCAGCCAATCACGCAGAAGGGCATTCATGCAGGCAGGCAACCAATCAGGCTCACAGGCATTCAGGCCATTCACTCCACCCAGACACTCATAACAAAAAATGTGGATTGGGGTAAGTACCCAGCCTTTCAGCACAATACACTGCATTCATGTCAGTTTCAATCAGGGATATCTCATTCATTGTGTAACACACACAGACACCCACAACAGAGAATGTGAGTTTACTTCCAACTCCATTCATACAGGTCCCACTGCTAGGGTGTATCCACAACACACAGCCCCTGGGAAGGTTCCAGTCAGTCTGACAGGAGGCAGCTCCAGAACTATATATGGTATTTCCACCCAACAACCTGTTAGGAGGAAAGGGAACAGATACATATATGGTGTTTCCAACCAAGAGCCACTCAGTAGGCAGGGAACAGAGACACGGCTTCCACCGGACTTTTGGAAACAAGGTAATAGGCAATAGAAACCAAGAGGCTACAGTGGCCATCTTGCCTTTGTGTAGGACTCCATTGATTCCTTATCAGGGCCTGGGTAACCCAAAATGGAGAACACTCAGAGCCACTGACAAGTCAGCATGTAGCTGCCACTAGCTCATACCCTGATCTGTGGGCAACACAAAAGTGCCCAAAAACACACATAAGGGGTACAAGGGTGTACCCCCACCCATGGGTGCCATAAAGGTTCCATGGATGTTGTTCACCAAAAGATAAAAAGAGCTGCACTGCTAGAGGCTGGACATCAGTGGCTAAAAACATAGAGAAACCACAGACACAGAGAAGTGGTAGGATAAGGGCTAGGAGGCCCTGTCCCTCCATACAGCATTCCCAGTATCACATTCAGGATCATACAATGATCCACAGTGGGCGGGCCAGACCTGAATCCAGCGTTGTTTCTCAAGAGTAGCTTTTCATCCACCAAAGTTTCATTACACCAGGATAGCTAAATTGGACTCTAGAAACACCTGCTGACTGCAGAGCAGAAATGCTAAAGTCGGTGATAGACAGAGATATACAAATCAGGTTTATTCTAACAGGAACATGTCTATAGGACAACTGTGTCTTCTTAGAAGCTACTACATGTCACAGGTGTGATTTGTAGGTTTTTGTGGTGAAGGGATATTTTTGTGTTGCACCTTATTGATTGGGTAAAATGTATGTAAGCTATGTTGTGTTTTTTTTTTCTTGTATCACTTTGGACCAGTATTGTTCTTAATATATACGGGGTGATCTCTGTATGCTCTCTATGACTGTCTTCAGTGTTGATTATTTGTGACTTTCTTTGACTTTCCTCCTGAGTTTTAAATTAATAGTGCGCTCAAAAATGTTATTGTTCCGAGCGTTCGGGCATGTGGTTTTAAGCAAACAGTGACCGATCGAAAAAACATTTCCTATGCACCTTACGATAGTTTTCTGCACTTTTACAAATGCGAAATCAGGCAGTGGGCGTGGCCATCTTGTGCTAATCTTATCTGTTGCCACATTGCCCTACGTTGAACTGCCCTTGCGGCACTAATTCATATCCCCCGCCGCTGAAGCTGACATCACTCGATGCATACAGCCCATTTCACAACGCAAATTCACGTCTCATGTCAACGTTCTCTGTGCGCCAGCTAATGACGCGTCTCCATGGAAATGGCAGGACACCTCTTTCCTCAATAAGTAGAAACAGACCACTTCTCATCAGACATCAGAGTTGCTTTTTCAATTATTTCACTGTCTTTTTTTGGATCGCCTGTGACTTGTTTCTGCTCTCTTCAGCTATCTTCGTTGCTTGTAGCCTGTGCGAACCAATACTAGTACTAGCATTACTATCAATTTTTATTTTGTCGTATAATGGCAGCAATACAGCCCTACCAGTACGAGCCGGAGTATTCCGAGGTGGAATTAGTTGAAAGAGAAAGATGTGGGGCATCAGACGACAGTTGGGAGAACGAATCACCGGATCATGAGCCTGAGCCTAGTCACATGGACGACGTCTCCACCTGGTGTACCTGCAATCGGTGCAAGTACATGCCTACCGAGGAGAACTGCTGCTGCCGAGAAAACTCTGGATGCTTGGCCTACATATCGGAAGATGAGACATGGCCGATATGCGTTACCGAGCTGCATGACTTCAGCGAGACTGCCTCACAAGGTCCGTCTTGAGGATCATGATGGTGCTTATGCACGAACTTCGCGCAACAGTTCGCCCTCACAATCCAAGTAACAAGTAGGTGTACTCTAGATCTGATGTAACTTGGGAAAATTTACATTTTAGGTTTGTCTCCTATTTTATTGTAACTTTGATCTACCACTTCCAAATAAATGTAGTCTGGCTTCTCAATACATCTCTCGCGATTTGGGGAAACCATACAGGTGATCTTATGTGTCTTTCACGTACAACCATGAAACAATATTTCTCTGTCCCCCAAACGTCATGGATTGCATGGGTGTTCACTTTTGTAATGTGTGTACACTTTAAAGCCCAAAGCCCAAGTCGTTCGAATCATGAATTCACATTTGTACTGACAACTATGCCATAGGGTACTAGATTGCATTTTCAACTAAGGTTTGTACACTTATCATGTTCATTTAAATACAGTTTGTATGTTTCTCTTTCACAGGTGGTACAGGCAGGTTGCCTATTGTGCGTTTACATGGTGGATTCATGAGAGGCTTGGATACCACGTTTGACGAGTAATACCTGCCTGTGTCGTTCGTGCCATTCGAGCCGAATTCCCCAGTGACAGTGGTCAGTGCAGGGGATTTTCCCACACTGTGCTGCAACCCGAAGTATAAAAATCATCTTTTATAAATAGTTGTTTAACTTTTTCAATGAGTGAAGGACACGCTCACTTGTCCTGGCAGGACGGGAACGGCCAAGGTGCCAAACACCAGGTACACTTCAAAGGTATCTTCCGCTCAGGGGCCATTGTACACATGGCCCCCCCCCAGACCCAGAGTCTCCGGGCAAGCACCCATGACGCAGGCTGCGCCCCTACAATCCACATAAGTGTGTCTCCATTCAGCAGTGTCCCAGCCCTTTTCTGCATGCACCTCCATCCTCCCTCCACTATCAATGGCTTAAGAATATTTTTGGTCTCTTGTTGTGTCTGTGGGCCATCCCAAAAAGGTATTTACTGATTTAGAAACTAGGAGTGTACAGTATTGAAGTGTATTTGTGTGTTACTATTATATTGGCCCCTTCTGAAGAAGGCTTATTCTAACTGACTGATAAATAAATTAATAATTGTTTATTCAAGAAACCTTGAGTGTGTTTATTTGAAAACTTGTCACTGTGAATCTCTGTGTAACTCCCCTACAGCTCACATTGACCTTTCTTGAGATAAGCCTGGTTGCTCAACATGCTACCAAAACTGTGTAGTACAAGCTTATACCAAAGTTTGGGTTTCCTATACCTGTAGTCAGAGTTATTTGTAGTGTTCCCTGAGGGTACTGCATACAAACTTTCCCTTACACTCGGTCCGCGCTTCTTGCAGTCTGAGTCTGCTCCTTCTGTCTGTGTTCTGTTGTTTGAGGCCTTCTGTAATTTTCCTTAGACTTATAATGCAGTTTCTCAAAGTTCGTGTTATGCTAGGTTTCCTATATATGAGTCACACGTGGTCCTACCTGGCTCCATATATACTCCTGTAGTCCCATATGATGTATTGCTATAAGCATCTGCAAGCTTGCTCAGGATCTCTTGTTGCCTTGCGTTTCTGCGTTACTACATTTGGCTAATGAGAAAAATAATAAAAGCTTTGACAGGATGTATATGTATCCGTCCTCTATAGAACTGTGTAAGCATGTTCTTCGTGTATGCGAATGTGTGTTCCTGTAATGCGGTGCAGGGCTGTGCGTGTGCTTCATGACTAACGTTGCTATGTTGTGGTGTCACTAGGGACGTCGGCACAATGGTTCCTTCGTGCTTAATTGAGACTGTCCATTAGGGTATTCCCATCCACCATCTACGTTGTGTCCCCTGTGACTGAAAGGCTATGTACTAGATTCGGTCTGAATGGCTGGCTGAGGGGATACCTTTCTGTGTACAAGTCAGACATTGGTGCACTTGGGTTTGTACGAAATACGATGGGTGACTTTGAGCATTCAAAGCTCTTGGTCCTGTCATGTACCTGGGGATGAAGAGGGGCCTTCCTGGACCCTCTCTACAGATCAAATACTACTGGCGGTATTCTATGGGAATACCAGCGGCCATATTTTAGGCTGACTTTTCACTGAAATTCCACATATTTTTACTTCCACCTGCTCATTTGTCACTCATAGTAATAACTTGTTCGTTTTAGTTACGAAATATAAAATCTCTGCAAAGTGTTTACTCTGCTGCCTATTTCCATCAACTTCTACCCTTCATTATTTTACATGAAAAAATTATTTGCAGGAAAAAGGCAGCCTTCCTGCGAGTAGGTCTTGAGGGGTCCTGACCAGAATGGGAGCTGTACAAGTGTGAAACTTGTGCGCCAGATGACAGCGGGTAAGCGGGATGGGGTGGAGAGTGGGCAGAGGAGTGTGCTGCGCAGAGGCTCTGAATTGCAGGTGGAACCCCCGAAAAGGACCTGGAGGCGCCCTGTTACAAAATGCAGATCCGGTGGAATGCAGTCTTTCGGACTGGAATCCGTAAGGTCAGCCTTTTGTAACCGGCCTTCGGGCACAGAGGCAAAAAACATGCTCAGAATATCCAATTCAATTTAAATCTTCATCTCGTCTATATCAAAATCAATCCCTTAAGAGTTATCTGTCTCTTTTGAAATTTTTTGAAAAAATCTTGCATTCTACAACATGGGATAATGGCCTGCTAGAGTTCAAGGAAAAAACCTACATCTCTGTGCTCTGTACAAGCAAAACATGCTTCTTATCTTTAAGCCCTACGCATATTTGAAATCACACAAGTTAAAACATATCTAGCAAAGCAGAATACTCACAAGGCATAGTAGGTTCACCCTTTTTCTTTTTTTCCTCCCATTGCTCTTAAATATTGTGTTTTCTAATGTGTATCACTCCCTTGTTCCCTCCCTCGCCCTGTGGGCGCTTTGAAAACGTATTTTACTTGCTGTATAAGCGCCTAACAATCACACAATAAATAAACTTGTTAAGCTAAAAAAGCTTACGACTGCAGGAAAGCATATTTTCGATAGTTGCTGTAAATCTGCCAACAACATCACATCTTATCACAGTTTCCCAGTGTGGGGCCACGTCATTGCTAATATTACATCCCGTTAAAGTGTGTGGCTAATGTATTGCGATGCAGGGTGCAGTGCAATGCTTACTTGCTCGTAGAAAGGTGTGTGTGCACTGCCCTCTGGATCTGGAATCTCTACTTCTGTGGATCTACGTCGATCTCAGCTCTTTGCCCACCGGACTCTTGGCAGCAGCCCCCACCAGCTCCACTTCATTGCATGGCTTTGCTTCTGCTTTTGGAGCTGTGGGTTTATTTATTTATTTATTTGCATTTGTATAGCGCGCTTACAGCCCAAGGGCATCAAGGCGCTGCATTTATAGTCACCGTTCAGGGAAGATAGCCTTGAGGGTAACGCACTTGTCTTGGGAACAGGATCTGCGAAGCAGCATGAGGGCGAAAAAAAGTAGTTTTATACTCTCAGATCTGAAACTCCCCACCCAAAAAATTTAGTTTAAATTTGAGCTCGTTTTGCAAGGGGCTGAATACGATGTTTAGAGGTACTGACTGTTCAAATATAGTTTGCTTACTGTAAACCCCATGTGTTTTAGTTCGTCATCTTCAATGACAGTTGATTACATTATCGCTTCTTTGCGCTGATAGACCATCATTGTTATTTACCTTAATAAACAGGCAAATATCTGCATTTTGGTTAAGTCGTGTGATATAATAGCCTGCAGCCTCTGGAGCTTAATGTAAGCTATTCTTTGGCAGGCCTTAAATAAACATTGGAGCAATTCCCACTGCCCCGTCGTCCCCTTTTGCGACCCTTCGAAATTATGAAAATACATTCTCCAGGAACAAAATACATATCTAACTTTAAACAAACCAGTGAATAGACCGTAGGCCTTCTGCTCTAAAGCCACTTGTCAAGAAAGTACTAGTGCACGCTTCACCTGTAGTCCTACATAGCATAAGACCTAATGTTATAGCGTGTAGTGCTTTATAAACCCAACATATCAGAAGGTGTTAACTCCTTATGCTCCCATGTGCATGTAACATGTACATGTGTAGTGCACTAGTATGCTGGGTCAAGGGGTTCAAACATTAACAATGATATGCCATAGTGGCAGGAGAGCAGGGAATTAATCGATTTGAGTTTGTAGGATGGGTGGGAAACTGCATGAGGCACGTGATCTAGTGGATGAACTGCAATTGGCCTCAAAGTATCTTGGTGGCACCGTAACACAGATACAAATGCATGTCATGTGGATGGATGAGGTAAGTCAGAAGATAATGTGTTAATTGAAAAAAGTGGGCCCTGAAGGGTTAAGAATGGACTGACCCTGGCAGGGCCGGCCTTAAGGGCAGCAGCGCCCTGGGTGAATTGGCGCCCCCCCTCGCCCTTCGGCGCCCCTGGTTAACAGGGGGTGGGGCGGAAGGGGGGCGTGCCAGGAGGGCAACTTTATTTTTTTTTAAACCTCCTCGTTCTGCTCTGAGAGGAGGTAATGGTGTGAATAGGGCGCGTTAACACCCCATTGTCATTGAATGAGCCCCCCACCGCGGCTTCATTCAATGACAATGAGGCGCCTGCCACGCATTCTGCCACCACGCAGCTCGGGGGAGCCCTTGAAAGACTCCCCCAAGCTGGCGTTGTGGGGGGACTAATAGCGCATTTTGCTGTTAAAGGCACCCGTGGTGACGGGCGCTCTTAACAGCAAAATGCTGCCTGCCGCGCCTTCTCCCACAACGCCAGCTCGGGGGAGCCCTTGAAAGACTCCCCTGAGCTGGCGTGGTCGGGCATATGGCGCCCTGGGTGGTCGCCCGGCTCGCCCCCCCCTACGGCCGGCTCTGGATCCTGGGAGATAATGCAAATGGCATTAAGGCAACAGACTGGCTACATCGAGAGAAAAAGGAACACATGCAGTCCAGGCTTATCGCTGATCCCAGCCCTTGTAGGCAGTATAGAAACATAGGGTGGTCAATGGTGGCAAATTTGGCCAATAGGTCTTGTGGTATTAATATAGCAACAATACCTGATCTGGCTGGCCGGATCGGGTATATACGATAACCCGTTCATTAAATAAATATTTGAACTATAGATGGCTGTCAGAGGGGCGTGGCTACATGGCCATGTAAGAAGATGTGTCTCCTGAGGAGCTCCTGCTAATCCAGCAAAGATCGGGTCGGAAAATATACGTATAAGTCTATGACAGACTCAACTACATGCCCGTCTCCATAAGACTATACGGCAGGACTGGAGGGTGAATTTGAGCTGAAGCGCACCGTGACTCCAGCCAAATGAAAAGGGAATCAAAATGACGGACCAAGACGAACAAAGAGAGGAGGTACAGTGATAAGCACAAACGGACGGTTTGCTGCAAGCAAACGCGCAGTGGGCGGATCGGAATAAACAAGAGAAGTCGGAAGGAAGAAAGTCAAGTGAGACCTCTGTGTGGGCACACAGGGGATGTGCAGCATGGGACCGCACACGGGATACAAGTGCGCACAACGCATGGCATGGAACTGAGCCCGGATGCTGAGAGATAGAGCCTGGATGCTGAGAGATAGAGCCCGGATGCTGAGAGATAGAGCCCGGATGCTGAGAGATAGAGCCCGGATGCTGAGAGATAGGCTCCGAAAGAGAAGCTGACGTTGTGGAAGCTCGCGCCCCATGCAGGGACGCTGAAATACTTGAAGCGGCGGCCGGAAAGTGACGAGCAACGGCTGCGAACCGCTGCACCCCGTCCCGGCGGATAACATGTATCTATGGAAAGCGGATACAAATGAGGGGCACTGTTGTGTTCGTGTTCCCGGAGGCCCAGCACGAGGGGCTGGCTCCGGTCCAGGAGGCCGCGTGGCCTGGAGCGCGGCCTAGGCAGGAGCGCTAAAGAAAACACACACACGCTGGTTTCACTTCGCCCGGAACTGCCTCCCACTCCAGGGGGCGGGGCTTTTATTCAACTGCCCTACGTCACCGCGCTGCGGGACGTAGGGCGGATATAACATTCCTCTTTTATTTCAAAATAACCTAACAAAACAAACATACGCAACATGCTCAACTATAAACTCCGGCCACTGCTGTTGGCTTAGCATACATAGTCATTCAGCCTCACCGGCGGTCTCGTGGTCTTTCTCAGACTGTACCGCTTCGCTTGGGGGCTGTCCCCGCTCGGTTCGTAAGTCTGCTCACCTTCGCTGCATGTGTCCTCACTGCTGGGCAGTCTCGGTGATTGCCAGCTCCGATCCCCTGCGGATTCCTCCTCGGGGTCTTGCGCCGGCACGTCGCTGCTTTGTTGCTCGTTGTCGTCGTGAGGCCCCTCGCAATCCGTCCAGAGGTGCTGGGGCACGGGCTTGAACCAGGAGGCGTTCCTTGTTACTTCCCGACCTCCCCTTGTGACAGTTATCATGGTCCCACGCCGGTTACTGATAGTCCATGGCAGTTCCTCATACCTGGTGTCTAACTTGGATTTCGTGGGATTTCGCAACATGATGACTTGGTCGCCCACTCTGTGGTTTGAGGGCCTTGCTCTTCTCTTGGCGCTCATGTGAGCGTTGGCACGTGTTCTCCTCGTTTCCACGCGTGCATGGTCGACGTCGTCAGGGGTCCTGCTTGGATGATGGGGAATCGACGAGTTGATGATAGTTCCGAACATAAGGTCAGCAGGTGGTATGCCCGTGGTACTGTGGGGGGTGACCCGATAGTTCCTTAGGAACCGGAATAGGTCGATCCTCCACGGGCTGGCATTTGCCTTTGATACTCGGAGTACCTTGTTGATAGTCCTCATGAATCGCTCGACGTCCCCATTAGCTTGTGGCCACCTTGGCATGATGTGGTGATATTTAATGCCCAGTTCCTGTAGGTATGACTTGAATTCCTCCCCTGTGAATGGGGGTCCGTTGTCACTCTTAATAGTCGTGGGCAGACCATGGGTGGCAAACATCTTTTCTATCACCGGGATGACCACTTCCGCGGCGGTGGACTCCAGTATCTCGACCTCTGGATAGCGTGAGTGATCATCGATTGCCACCAGTAGATGTAGACCCTCTCTGATTTTGCAAAAGTCAATGCTGATCGCTTCCCATCGTGCCCGGCCACGCTCGGCCAATAGGATCGGTTCTGGGTCTGGTGGTCCACTCGTTATTTGGCAGGGTAGACATGTGTTCACTAGGTCCTCAACACGATCGTCGATGTGAGGGAACCATACCCTGTGTCTGACCCGTGCCTTTGTTCTTGCAAGCCCTTGGTGTCCTTCATGCGCTAGGGCAACTATCCTGTCTTGCAGCCTTGGGGGTATGATGATGCGGTCACCCCTTAGCAGGAGCCCTCCCTCAGTGATTGAGAGGTCTTGTCGAACCGTGAACATGCCTGCTAGGAACTCCTTGGCCCCCTCGGTTCTGTTGCGTGTGTGCGACATGAAGTCTTTCCAGTTGCCTGACATGATGGCATTTTTTACCAGATCGCAACAGGGGTCATTCTGGGTTTCTGTTGCAATGTCCTCAATGTTTATCGCTTTGGGCCTCATGGTGTGGACTACTTGACAAATGTGCTCCTCCGTTTCTTCGGCGACTAGCACTTCCTGCTGGGTGGCTGGTCGTGGGTGTCTCGACAGGAAGTCCGCGGGGTTGCCGCTGCCCGGTTGGTAGACAAGTTCGAAATCATATTGCTGGAGGTGTAGTAGCCACTTGGTGATTCTGGCTGGTGGGTGTGCCGATGACCCAATGAAGATTGGTAGTAGGGGCTTGTGGTCGGTGATCGCCGTGAACTTACGCCCATATAGGTACATGTGGAAGTGTCGACACCCCCATAGAACGGCGATTGCCTCCTTTTCTATATGGGAGTACCTTTGTTCCGTGGCTGTGAGCGCCCTGGATGCATATGCAATCGACCCTTTGGTGCCCTCTTTCGTGACCTGCATCAGGATTGCTCCAAGTCCGACTGGGCTGGCATCCACAAATAGTTCTGTCGGGAGGTCCGTGTCGTAGTAGGCCATCTTGGTATCAGTTGACAGGGAGTCTTTTATGCTCTCAAATGCTTCCTGGGATTCGGGCCCCCAGTCCCACTTGGTGCTGGCCTTTGTTAGTTCCCGCTGCGGTTCGGATAGGGTTGCTAAGTTCCGAATGAATCTGCCACAGTAGGTGGCCATTCCCAGGAAACTGCGCACCTCGGTGGGAGTCGTGGGGGGGCTGGCAGCTTGTATGTCCGCCACTTTCTGGGGATCAGGTGATATGCCGGTGCGGTCGAACCTGTATCCAAAAAAAGTTATTTCTGGTTTTAGGAATTCGCACTTCTCTCGATGGATTGTGAGTCCGGCGCTTTCCAGCCTGCCCAGTAGTGTCTTGAGTCTCATGATGTGTTCCTTGGTGTCCGGTGCATGTATTAGGATGTCATCGCTCACGTTCAATACCCCTGGTATGCCTCTGATGACCTCCTGGATGGTCTGTTGAAAAACCTCCGCGGCCGACAATATGCCGAAACTCAGGCGCTTGTACCTCCTCAGACCTAGGTGGGTTGAGAACGTGGTGATATAGCGCGACTCTCTGTGTAGCTTCAGCTGGTGGTACCCCGCCTTTAGGTCTACCTTCGAGAACACACACGATCCAGTGAGGTCAGTGATGATTTCATCAATTGTAGGCGTTATGTGTCGCTCTCTTTTGATGGCTGCATTGGGCAGGCGCATGTCAATGCAGATCCGAACTTTTCCTGGCTGTTTGGGCTTCCGGGTGACCACCATCGGGGAAACCCACGGTGTTGGTCCCGTGACTTCTTCAATAATACCAGCGGCTTCGAGTGACCTTAACTCCTTCTCAACTTGTTCCCTCATGTGGAAGGGTGTCCTTCGGTGTCTTACCGCGCGTGGTTGCACTGATTGATCAATATGTAGTTTGATGGTCTTTCCTTTGAGACAGCCTATCCCCCTCTGTAGCTTGGGGTGTTGCCTGAGGAAGTTCTCGACCTCAGATGTGTCGTCAACGTGGCATATGAATTTGACCACGCCCAGGTCTTCAGCCGCATCTCCGCTCAGCAGGCTTTCAATTCCCGCCTTGACAACATAGATTTTTGACCACAACTTCTGTTCGCCATGCTCAAGAGTGGTGCGGAACCTCCCGATGACTGGTAGAGGTTTCCGACTGCCATAGGCAAATAGCCGAGTGTCTGTGGATTTTAGCTCGGGTCGTGGTGCGAGGGTTTGGAAGACGGTGGTTGGCATGACGTTTACCGAGGCCCCCGTGTCAATGGTCATTTGTATGTCCTGGCCTTGTATGTTGACCATGCATTTTCATCGCCTGGCGGTTCTTTTCGACGGTGCTGGCCCTTGGTTTAGTGTCGATACTAAGTACACCTTTTGGCCCTTTCCTTCGTTCTCCGTGCCTGCTGTTTGTCGTAGGGCTGAGAGGTCATCCCCTTCTTCTTCCGTCGAGGAGTTGACTACCGCTACCCTCCTCGCGCTGGCTTGTTTCTTTTTTCTCGATGACCCCTTTTCCTGGGATCCTTGTGGAGGCTGTGGTGGCGTGTTCACTGATCTGCACACTTTCGCGTAGTGATCCTTCCTGCCGCATGCTCCGCACGTGGTGCCTTGCGCCGGGCAGTTTCGCCTTCCGTGCCTTTGACCACCACACCATCCACATTCGGTTGGTCCTGGTGCTCGAGGCTGCCACCTGTTCTGGGTGTAACCGCTGCCACTTTCGCTCCTCGTTGATTGTCCGAGATTTGAGCAACCATCGCTGTGGACAATGACGGCTGGAGTTTTTGTAGGGTCACTTCCATGTTGGCGGCCCTGGAGTGGGCAAGCTCCCTCTGTCGACCCAGTTCCAGGATGCGTTGTAGAGGGATGCCCTTTTCACTGAGCACGAGACGCCTCAGCTTCTCCGAGTGAATTCCATTTATGATTTGCCTCCTGATCTCCCTTTCAGTGTTCGTAAACTCACACGAAATGGCCAGCTTCCTCAGCCTCGTGTGGTAGGCGTCGAGAGTCTCATCGGTGGCCTGGATGGTTGTGCAAAAGATAAAGGTTTCATAGTCTGGATTTAGTTGCGGGAGAAAATGTGCTGTTAGAGCGTCCTTCGCACTCCGGTATGCATCTTGGCCGTCATCCACATCCAGGGAGTTAAAGATGCGCAGCACCTCGTTGCCCACACTGAGGAGTAGATGAGCTTTCATTTTTCTGGATGACGTGACGTCCTTCACGTCCAAATGAAAGCTCATCTCAAACTTCTGTAGCCATAGCTGCCATCTGGGCCCACTGGACGATGGGTCTGTGAATGGGTCGAATGGTTGGATCAACGTCGACGAACTCCCCTGCGTGCGAGGCGGTGGTGACGCCATAGGCAGGTTTGCCGCCATCCTGGACGGTGTGGAGGGTCCAGGGGTAGATGACCCAGTCGCCATGGTGTTGCGGGCACTTGGTCAACGATTCACTGCCCTCTGGGTTCGTGCGTGCCCTGTGGTGGGGGAGTGTCCTACCGGCACTTGTATTCCGATTGATTGGCGCCTCGTGGCCTGTGTGCCATGCAGGAGACGTTGTGCAGGTGATGACCGGGATGACACGAGAAGAGAAGAGAAAACATTTTTTCACCCCCTGAGGATGAGGTGTGGGAGGGGGATGAAAAGAAAAAAAAAATTTTTTTTTTTGGGGGGGTGGGGGTCACGTGATCGTGGGGGCCCCCACCGGGTGTCCAAAAATTTACACGGAGCGTCTGTGTGGCCTCCGCGTGCGAGATCGTGGTGGCGCGTGGATGCTCGCTCACTTCCTCGTCGCCATTGTTGTGTTTGTGTTCCCGGAGGCCCAGCACGAGGGGCTGGCTCCGGTCCAGGAGGCCGCGTGGCCTGGAGCGCGGCCTAGGCAGGAGCGCTAAAGAAAACACACACACGCTGGTTTCACTTCGCCCGGAACTGCCTCCCACTCCAGGGGGCGGGGCTTTTATTCAACTGCCCTACGTCACCGCGCTGCGGGATGTAGGGCGGATATAACAGGCACCTGATGTTGTAACCACAAAAGTACGGAACGATTAAACAGCGGTCGCGTGCAGCACAACATAGCAATTACAACGTGATTGGAGCTGCATATGGAGCGTGTAGTGCTACACGCACGGCGAATACCACAGGCTGGGAAGTGGCAAACGGAGATGTGGAGCCAGAGGGCGGCCGGAGGAGCGGTGCAAAACAGCAGGGGGTCTGAGGAAAAATGGATTTCTGTGAATACAAGAGAGAGCTGGGTAACTCCAGACAGGCGGATTGGATGAAGAGTGAACAGCTGCTGTTGAGACCACACAGTGTTTCACCAATAGACAGGGATGAAGGTAATAAAGAGGTGGAATAAAAGGTGGTAAACACAGAGCAGACTACAATACTCGGCCCGGACCTGCTAGGACGCCAGTGTGTAGAGAAGTCAGCAGGGGTACATAACCTCCCCTATCTCAAACGCCCAAGTGTACTGGGGGAAAGCAGCACGAGTTCTTCCTAATCGACCCAACACTTGACAGGTTCTGGTTGGGTCGCAGCTGCATACCATGCACAACACCGGTGTATCTAAAAGAACCTAACGCACAGAGGGCGCTTTGCACATGGGGCCCACAGAGTGGGTACAGGCTAAAGAACCGGATTCCCAAAATAATTTCTAATAGATGCCCAACGTGCCTGAGCAATAACGAAACCTGATGCCCGAACTACTGCCCCACATTGTATAAAGACAACACTACACTATGACAAGAGGGCTGAGCCCACAGGACACTATGGACAGAAGGCTACAGAGGGTCACACCGCTGTGAAGGCCAAAGAACTCTATGAGGGGACATAGAGACCTGGGCGAGACATTGCAGCAGGAAAGTAGCAGTCCCAAACAATACTCACGCAACTCACCTCAATCCTTTATTGCAGCGTTGTGCCGGTAAATCACACTACTGAACTGCTGCAGAAGGAGAGGAGGCCACCAGTGCCCTCACGCCCTGAACCACAGTGGGCTAGGGCCTGGTGGGCAGTGGTGGACGGGACGCAAGCTGAACTATACCGCCTTTAGGCGAGATCCCTGGCCTCAGCAGACAAGCAAACACTGGAGAGGTGGAACTGAGACTAACACCAGCAGAAGCAAAGCGAGCCCCACAGCAGAGAGCTATGGGACGAAAACAACGGGGATCGTCACCGGAGACCAGACTGGCGGTCACAGAGACCTGAGCCAAGTGTCACCGATTAAGACGAGGGATCAAGGCTCCACCGCAGTACGGGTCATGAACACTGAGGCCGGACTAGGAGGTAGCCCCAGAGACAGGGCACCTTACCTGCGAATCAACAGTATAGACCAACTGTGGCACGCCTTCCAAAGCAGAAGAAACCCCTCCTGTATTCGAAATGGCCTCTAAATTGCCCAAAGTCAAAGGGAAGCAGCCAACAGTTGAGGAGTTTGCTAAATCGCCACTAACAACGGAGGTGGTTAAAACTAAGGGACAAAACACGCAAGGTGATGTGATCCCGACACGGAATGACCAACAGATCCTGGAAGTTATTGCGGAACTGAAAGCATCGCGGGAGAGCAAGATTGACACCGCTATCGTCGAACTAAAGACCTTGCTAGAATTCAAGATAGAGGCTGCAAGTGTGGACGTTAATTTGCTGCAGCAGGATGTGAGGGTGCTAGCTGAACGCACAGGGGGACTGGAAAAAGAGGTGAAGGCTAACACAGCCAACTGTACGGCTAATACCAAACAAGTTCATACACTGAAACAACAAGTGCGCAACCTGGAGAGCAGGGCAGAAGAAACAGAAGGGCGCACGCGCAGGAATAAGGTATGCATTGTGGGGCTTCCGGAGGGAGAAGAAGGATCGGAACCGGCCAACTATGTTGAGAATATGTTTCTACAAAAGATAAAAGGAGGAGCACTTACCCAAGGGTTCGCAGTGGAGAGAGCGCACAGGCCACTGGTCAGGAGGCCACCACCGGGAGCCCCCCCGCGGCCGATTATTGCCAAGATATTGAGCTACAAAGATAGAGAGAGGATCTTGGAGTATTTCCGGAAAGGAGGAACGATGAGTAGAGCGTCATCGACCATGACTGCGTACACAGTTTACACCTTCCTGGTGCAGAAGCAGCGACTAAGTTATGTGTCAGTCAAGATGAGGCTACGAGAAGCGGGCCACAAATATATGCTGATGTACCCAGTGAAACTGAAAGTGTTTCATAAGAACAACGCCTTGTTTTTTGAGACTCCTGAGGATGTGACAGCATGTTTGGACACAAAGAACAGCCCAGCGGGAGTGGATGACCAGATGGAGAGCGGAACGGATAAGTGAATCTGGGGTTCCCTGGCCGTACTGTTGTATAAGTAGATGTAACAAAGCAATGAACATTACACAGAGGAGGACTTTGGGACTAGATTATAATGCAGACTGAGTCGTAATGGTTAGGCAGGGTTAAATGGGTGATTAAGTATATAAACACTGGGAGAAGGGAAGCCGTGACGTTTTTGAACTAACCAAGCGGGCGGCATGTGGTAACGAGCACTGCAGAGTCATTGACTTTGAGGTATAATGCAGCGTGTAACGAAACATGGGGCGAGCATGCGTAAATAGTGCAGTATATTGATAGCCTAATGCAGGAGCCATAGGTGCCGCTTTAGATCAGAGGCACCAGGAGATGCACTTTTAACCCCAATTGGTAGTTTAGTTGGGATATAGGTAGTACGGTATCCCCCTACTGAGCTCTGAGTATCGGTAGTACCGGGAAAGGGACTAGATGCAGGGTAGCCTGAGATCCAGGGATGGAGCTGGGCAGCAGTTGGGGAGAATTGGGGTGGTCGGTGGGGTGGGAGTTGTGAGAGTTGGGGGAGTTGGAGGGGTCAGAGAGGGGGGGTAGTTCGGGAGGGAGTTCACAGGGACAAAGGTCGATCCTACACCCACAAGGCACTGAGCAGGAAGAGGAGGCCACGAGAGGAAGAGGGAGGAGTAGGGTATGGATAAAATGGGAGATCTGAGGATAGTGACCTTGAATGTCAGGGGGCTAAATAATTACTTGAAACGGAATAAGGTCATGTTGTACCTCAAGAGACAGAAAATAGATATTGCACTGTTACAAGAAACTCACATGACTAAAGATAAACAGGAGATGATAGTGAGGAAATGGAAAGGAACCACTATAGGAGCGACATATTCAGCATACGCTAGAGGGGCCATAACGTGGATAGCACCACATATACCGTTTAAATTGTTACAGTCCACTATAGAATTAGACGTGAGGGGGGTGTTTGTAAGAGGGATGGTAGAAAACAGGGAGGTAAGTATAATTAACGTGTACAACCCGAATCAAGATGCCACAAGCTACTTCAAGACTTTGTATGCTAAGGTTAGTCCGTATACGGATGGGGCAGTTATGTGGGGGGACTTCAACTGCACATTGGACCCCAAGATAGATAGGTCAGGCGAGAAAATCGATAGTCCTACCCTTGTAGCCAGGGCCATGAGAGTCCTATTGAGTGATTTTCGATTAGTGGATGTGTGGAGAATGCACCATCCTCGGTATAGAGAACATTCTCACTACTCTGCCCCAAAAAAAACCTGCACACCCAATTTGACTACATGTTTGCTGCTTGGAATTGACAGGTGAAATGGTGAAAGCGGAATACAAGGCTGTGGTCTTCTTGGACCACGCACCATTAATAGTGATATGGCAATACCTGGCTTCCAGGGAGAAGATCCCGACATGGAGACTAAGAGCCGAGGCCCTGAAAGACACTGGGTTCAGGGAAGACCTGAGGACAGAAATACGAGAGTATTTTGAACATAATACTGGGAGCGTAGAATCGTCTGGCACACTATGGGAGGCATTTAAAGTAGTAGTGAGAGGAGCATCAATATCTAAGGCCAAGGAGTCCCTAGGGGGCATAACCCAGAAATTACATGATGCAGAGAAGAGAATAGAGACTAAGATGAGGGAGGGGGTGAATTCCCTGGAGGAGGTTGAGACCATACGACAACTACAACAAGAGTGCAAAGACCACTGGAGTAGATTATGCAACTTAAACTACAAAAATATGTAGAGAGGCAACACGCAGAAGGAGATAAACCAAGCAGACTATTAGCTTGGTTATACAAAAGTGAGACCCCCCAACAGACAATCAAAACAGTACAAGGGATAGATGGGCAGATATCAGACACACAAGAAGGGGTGAATAAATGTTTTTTGGAGTATTACCAGCATCTGTACACAGACGCTACTGTAGGGGAGGAGAGGGATGTGCTAGAAACATTGGCAGAGATTAATCTAACCAAACTGGAGGCAGCGGAGAAAGAGAACTTAGAGGCCCCAATTGCGTTTGAAGAATTGGAAGGAGTGATCAAGCTACTACCCATGAATAGGGCCCCAGGGGCAGATGGACTCCCAAGTGAATTCTATAAACCATACAGGTCAGACCTGCTACCCCCGATGCTTGCAATGTTGAATGAGGCCTCTAACAAAGGCACGCTGCCAGAGTCGCTTAGGGAGGCGATTTTGCCTAATAAGCACTTAAGCCTAATAAACCAAGCACAAATTGCAGATCTTACAGACCACTATCATTGCTCAATGAAGACAGCAAAATACTTACAGCAGTGATGGCCAATAGGTTGAGACCAATTATCAACAGACTTATACATCCTGATCAGACGGGGTATGTTCCGCGCAGGAGTTTATGTGACAACCTTAGGAGACTCTATCACGTCATAGAACAGACGGAAGGGAGCTCCCAAGAAGTATCAGTAGTCTCTGGTTGATGGCGGCCTTGAGGGAATATGGAGTTGGCCCCTCATACCTGAAATGGGTCCAGCTGCTGTATAGCAGTCCGCTGGCTCGTGTTCAGACAGGGGCGAGCATTTCAGAACAGTGGCAACTCAACAGAGGTACTAGACAAGAATGCCCATGGTCCCCGATGCTTTTTATATTAGCACTCAAACCCCAAGTGATATATTTGAGGGAGGTGTATGGGGAAATAGGATCAGCACAAATGGAGGACAACATTTGATATATATGTATGCGGATGACATGCTGCTGTACTTGAAGTACCCGGAGGAGAACCTCCAGTATATTCTGGAAGTTACGGAGCGATACGCAGAGTTGTCTGGCATAACGGTGAGCCCTAAGAAATCATGTATATTCCCCCTTGGTAGATACATGGGGTTGTCACGGGAGGAATTGCCGGTATTGCAAATAAAATGGGAAACCGGGACCTTTAGATATTTGGGGATAGATGTACATCATAATCCTGAGGCTGAACACAGGCAGAGAAGGCGCTATCTAAGATTGGAAATAGCATGGTGTTCTGGGCCAAACTCCCCTTGACCATGATGGGAAGAGTGGCACTGTTGAAGATGATGGTACTGCCAGGCTATTACACTTTTTTTCGAACATACCATACTTGATACCCAAGCGATTCTTTGCCAAAGTCCAGAGTATATGTAGGGGGTTCATCTGGCACAACTCCAGGAATAGGATAGCATTATAGAAGTTACAGAACCAATATGAGGTAGGAGGCAATAGATTACCCAATTTTGAAATTTATTATCTGGCTAGCCAGCTCGAGTATGTAGCAAGGTGGTTATCACAAGATCCCAAACCAGAGTCCAAACTGCTAAAGGCCGGATGCACCCCTTATTTCTTGAATGAGTGGATATGGCTGCCAAAATCGCAGAGGGGAGAAGGGACGAGATTGCTAGAGATGGGTTGGAACATGTGGCAAAGGGCCTGCCAGGTAATGGAAAATCCATTCCCTTGTTCCCCGCAGATGCCGTTGGTGGCATTGACGGCGGTGATGAGCAAATGAGAAAGTTGATTAGGAAACAGTGGGAACCGATGGGCATAGCATCCCTGGGAGACATGTGGCTAGATGGGAAAGCGGTTGAGTTTGACACACTGGTGGAAGACACCCGCTTACACCATGGGAAATATATCACATATGCCAGGCTGATAAAGAAGATAAAAGGCACGTGGCCTGAAACATTGTTGACCCAACAGCCCGATGCCACCATTGAAACATTTCAGGATGTGTCTGAAGGAGGTCATGAGGTCTGCAGTATATATGAACTGTTGATGTCTAGACTGGGGAAGGAAGTGATCCAGATAAGGAGAGATTGAGAGGAGGAGGCCCCGGAGAATTAATGGGTGATGGGTTGTGGGTGTGAGCGCAAGGATACCACAAGAAATTATCAAGGAATGTGAGACTACAACAGATTCAGTTATACGTTACATACAGGGCATATATGACTCCCAAGAAGAGAACCAAGTTAAAAAATGCGGACACGCAAACATGTACAAAATGCAAAATTGTTTTAATAACAAACTATAGATGGCTGTCACGGATCAGAAAGACTGTGTTCCGTATGGAGCCGCTCTTCCATTTCCATGGCAGCCAGTGGGGACAACGTGAGAAAGCAGCAGCAGTGGCGGCCGCAGCAGCCGAAGAAATCAGGTAAGAGGGGCGGAGGGTGGAGGGAGCTTAAAACAAGAAGGGAAGGGAGGGTGGAGGAAAGGTGGTGGGACGGGGAAGCAGATGTTCCTCGGAACGCTGGCTTGGATCAGTAGATTCAACCCGTGATTGGTGCAACCTGATTGGTTGCTCCCCCCGCACCTGGGTGGTAATATAGCGACAGCACTGACATCCATCTATCTCCTTGCATCATCCAAAATAGAGTAAAGAACAACTAAAGGGTTGAGACTGACAGATGCATCTACACATGGCTTGTTCAGATCAAATCCTTTCATAAAGACTTAGCAGGAAGTTGAGCGTTGGCATTCACAGATTTGAGGGGCCCATGCGGTTTAGCTTGGGATTTTTTAATAGAGGAGGAACAACCACTATCTTCCCTTACTCAGGATCTTTGGCTTCTGGGGGTTTTCCCTGTGCTGGTGGGTATGGATCTGCTGTTTGTTTGTTCTGTTTTAAGTGTCTCTCAGCACTGTCATATGTTTCTTTCCAGCGGGCTCTGTTGCTACCAATTACGGAGTAAATATTTTCAAATAGGAGTTATCCCACTTTTAATGAAAATGGATTTTTGAGATCAACTGTGGTAAATAACATTCCAAATTGTGGAGTATCTGCTTCCGTCTATCTCAGAACAAGAAACGGAAGCAAAGTTCCTTACATGAAAATTATAGGAAGGACGCCAGACCATGAACACACCGGTTGTGCCTGGGCATGCTGTATGTATCATCCAACACACACACATACCCGTCTTGTTCCCTTTTTCTAATCTCAGGTAAGGATGGTTGTAGTGAGTTACATCTTGAAGCAGCGTTGTGATTTTTTAATAATAGATGAAGGTATCCCAAACTTGCATTTACATCTTGTGCCTTTATTCTAGCTTAAATTCTCTTTAGTTATTTAGGCATAGAAATATCTCCCTCAAGTCACTACAGGAACGGAGTATGCTTCTCTCCGGCGGTGTCCAGCCCAAAGTAGATCCATGCATCTGCAAGCATTGCCTCCCGAATGTCCATGCAAAGACATGCATGCTCCATTTCCTCCTTCCTGCGTGCGTGGAATCCACGAATAGGGTGGACACGAGCTAAACAGTCACACATCTCTTTTCCAACAAAAAAATAAGAAAGATGAAAGTTGTTAAATTTCTAAGTCAATATACTTGCAGAGAACTCTTCTAAGACTGGAGATAGTTTTACACCAGGGGGTCTGGAGTGGCTCTTTTATCATTCTGTGAAACAGGTTCTTGCACTTTTTAGTCTGTCTCCTAGATAGCATCAGGATGTTTTCATTGTAACACCTCACCAATGTTGGGAAGGAGAGAGGGTCTTCCCACCGCTCTAGGCGATACCAAATGAGAAATAAATGCTACAGAGCACATCCAGGGAGCACAGGGGTGCACACAGAGGAGGGTGCACGATTGCCTTAGTGCATGCATTAGAGGCTATATAGTAGATGTGGGTGTGAACGCCATCTTAGCTAATGGCAGCCATCTTGGAACCTAGGCCTAAGCACAGCGAACAGCATCATATGTGATAGTATTAAATCCCCTGCATGAATGTGGACATCACCCCCACTCCGGGCAGGTTTCAGAGATCCATAAAATCCTCCATTGTCCTAGAAGTTACAAGGCCTTGCGCGCTAGGAAGAACGCGCCCTGCATGGTCATGAGAAGGGAGCAGAGAGCCTCTTGGCAGTACCATCACACTATACAGATAGCAAGGCCCACCTACCCCCAACGATCCTCACATAAGAAATGCAGCTTTGCTATGCTTTCATCCCAAGGCCCCCGCATGCCACAGTACTATCAAGACCCAGACCACTGATCATAAATCTTTGGCACCCCTTGATCTATCACTAAGATCAGAAGGCAAGGCTATCACGTCTTCACAAATGGGTCATATGATCTGTGCAACGAGGTGCAGGGTGGCGTCAAATTATAGCCTAAAACAAAGTTGGAGGACATTGGGAGTTGCTGATCTGCATGGGAGTGAGTGGAGCATGTGAGTTAGTGTGAGCTCAGCTCTCCCCCCAGGCTCATCTCTGTATCTGCCAGGTGCACTGTTACGACGATAAAATAACATTGTTTTCCTAAGCAGCCAGCCTCAACGCAGAGGACGAGCCTAGCAGCACCCACGCGGACGAAGATGGAGAGATGAAGACAGACCAATGGCCTTGCATTCTCTGTGGGGCAGGCCCTACATGTTTCGGGCTCTTCCAATTAGCGTTGTAGAATTGTACTGTATGTGATTAAAGTATCAGTGACATTGTTTGTGCTTAGAATGTGCTGCACATACCAACGGAGCTCAGAATGTTCAGCGGCAGCAGAGTTCTTTGCTGATGCCTTTCTAGTTTGTAGATATACATACTTGTTATGCTTGCAAGCAGTGTTTTTGGGCTTTCTTCCCAAGTGGGCTGTATTTTTTCTGGTGTGAGCATGCAAGGACGTGCCTGCACCAGCACATGTGGCCTTCCCTAATTCATCTAGTTCAGGTAGCACAACATCTCTTCCCCACACATCCAATCTCTTTTGGGTGCTTTGGTGACACTCCCACATCAACACTGTTGACTACATTTACTGGCAAAAGATGCTGCTCACTCAGGGCCCGATTCTTAACTTGGCGCAGTGAACGTGCTAAAGAGCACGATTCACTGCGCCAAATCAGGACACCCAGGCTCCAGAACTATTCTCAAGTGGGCCTGGGCGTCTTCGTAGTGCACAACAGTGCACCTTCAGCATTGCGCCTGTTTTTGGCTTAACAAGCGCAATCCTGAAATATCGACACCATTTTCGTAAAATAACGACATATTTGTTATTTTACAAAACTGCTGCCAAGAACATGGGTATATATGAACACTTTCATATGCACCAAAGTAAACAGCTTCAAAGTTGCAGGATACAACATTGAAGCTGATTACTTTGTATATGAAAGTGTTCATATACACCAGTGTGGTGTACATGAACGCTTTCATATTCATCAAAGCAAGCAGCTTTAATCGTTTATCTTGCAACGTTGAAGCTGCTTACTTTGGTGCATGTGAAAGCTGCTTACCTGCAGTGCAACAAGGCTTCTTGTGGCACTCCTCCAGAATAACGGCACCAAAATAGTACCATATATGTGTGCCACTTTAGCGCACATATTAAACTGGAGGAGTGCCACAAGAATACCAGTCTAAAGAGGCAGGTAACAAATGTGGCGTTTGCTAGGTTGGTTTCCAACCCATCCTAGCAACCGACATGTATTCCGAAAGTGGCGCATTCTTACCAACTTTGGAAGAATGCGCCACCTTCAGAATAGCTCTCAAGTACCGAAAAGGTTGTTAACGCTTTCAATGACCTTTTCGGTACTTAACACCAGTTGAGAATCGGGTCCTCAGTGTTCAGGTTCTTCTGCTCTCAGTGACATTGATGTTCGTGTTTCTGACTGCTTTAGTGCTGCTGTGCCTAGTTTCTTTCTTTGTTTGGGCTTCCCTTCTCAGTACAGGATGTCCTTGATAGTGAACTAGCTTGAGCGAGACCGGATGGTTTCAGATGTGGGTAGGCTTTACGATTCCTCATTAAATAGAAAGGGCTTGCTTTTGTCATGGGATTATGGACAAGGCGGCGGCTGCTGCAGCCATTATTGCCACTTTCTTTATGTCATCTCTACAGGCAGATGTTAAGTACAGACCTTCCTTTGTAAATCTGTTTGTTCGAATTGTCCGTTTGCCTACGGATGGTAAAGTGCTGCTCGTGTGCAGTTCATATTGTAGTTCGAGACGGATTCTGCAATATGCTGGCAAATCCACTGTACTCCATTGTCAGCAACTAACTCGGCAGTGAATCCTTCCATCCTGAAAATGTCATGTTACATTTGATGTACATGATGTCACATGGTTGTTTCTGTAGAGAAGGCCTGAATGAAATGTAATTCAATCCACTTAGAGATAAGTAATAGACTGAGACAAATCTATTCTACTTTTTGTGAGACAGCCGCTGGGCATTCGACTACCTGCAGGGGAACAGAACTAGTATGAAGGACACTGTATTGTCGCTATTTATGCATTCCATTCAACACATTTAAACAGGTCTTCTTTTACTAGATTGCCATTCCTGGCCTCCAGTCCATTTCATGAACATTCCTCTTGGAAATCGTTGGCCCTAAATCACCTTCATGTAACTTACCTGCTCTCATTTTTGGGATCCTCAGTCATGACAGAGGTAGGACTCTTGTTTTGGAACAGCACACCTTTGTGCTTCAAAATGTCATCGGCCAACTAGAAATATGGCCAGAGCGCATAGACTAAATTCCTTTTACTTGGCCATCCTTTCTCGGTGTGTTCTTTGACCTTGGAGAGCACATGTCGGGTGACAGCATGCTGCAATTTTTACTTACAATGCCCTCAATTGAAGCTACCAGAAATGAATCTTCTAAGAAAGCCTTTCTTTGAATCTCATTAGTAACCTAGGCATGAAGTGTGGTTATCAATTTACTCTCACCAGAATATAAGCTACTGTGAAGTGAAGGTGAATTATTGTAGTTTTACGTTCAGTCTGGCTAACCTGGGGTGCAATTCTTTGTTCCTCCAGGATTAAGCAAATTGACCAGTAGTTTATGGTCAAGTAGTAGCTTAAGGGATCTGCCCCAAAGTATCACATGAAATATGCTGCCACCGACATGCATGCCAGCACCTCCTGCTCGAGATGTTCGCATCCATATGGGCATCAGACAGTATCAAATAGGCATAGAGCCAGAGAGTGATTTGGAGGCCAGCGATGTTGTCGATTGGCCACGCTTACTGTTCTGTGTTAGGGTGGCTCCGAGTCTATGGGTGCTGGCATTCGCTGCAATTGATGTTGATAGTTTAATGGCTAAAGCTTGGAGGCAATGTTGCCGACGCAATATCTTTTTTGAAAATAGATTTATCAGCGTCTCTTCATCCACTTTGGACTCCGCACCTGGGGTCAATAGCCTACGCTTTAGTTCTGTCTTCATAGGAACATTCTCTATACATTGTGGTAGTACTTGGTTACCCATTAAAGATGTCGACTGATGCTTGTCATCGGGGAGCGCTGCTGCAGTAATCTCCTGAAGATCAGCCATCAGCTTTATACAATGGTCTGATACATTATAACAGTGGCATTCAACCTTTTTTATGCAAAGCCCCCCCCTCGAGCCCCCCTTGAGACATACATTTTGAAGTCAGGACTCACCCGATCATTGAGGTCACCGAGTGAAGGGTGGCCACAGCTCTCCTTTGACCACTTAAGCATGGTCACATGGGGTACCTCTGTGCGAGTAGATACCAAGTGCCTACACTCCTATATATTCCTCTCAACTTCTTCAGTCACCAGGGAGAGTGAAATTGAAGATGTCCAAATAAATTCAATAGCAGGCAATTAGTGAAATAAGAAAATCACTATTCAAATGAGGGAGTGTTGAGACATTTGCCTTTGTAGTAGGGTGGTTGGGTCAGCCAACTGCTCCAGCTGCCTTCCATCCCAAGTAGTGCCACTGTGGAGGCACAGAGGGTGAGTGCGTAATTCCCAACTAGACCCCATCAAAAGTAATTTAGGGTGGCCTTTACACAGAGGGGTTCAGCAAAAGACTTACATTATCAGCCTCTGCCACTATTTCTCCCCTCTGAATTGCTGTTCTGCTTTACCCAATCTCTCCCATTCTTAATTCTATCTCTGCTGTACTATACTGTCCTTCTTCACTGCACCTGTTCTATCTCCCCACATGCTCTCGAATACTCCTGACTGCCTACTGACCCTATTCTCCTGTTCTCTCACTTTCCCACTTACATTATTTCCCTCTTCTTTCTCATCCCCCTGTTTTCAGTCTTTCATCTCTCCTTGTTCCACACTTCTCATTTTCCTCTCATATTTTCACCCTCATCCTCCAGTTCTATTATTTCTCCTGCCCCGCCCATTTCTATCCCTCGGCTGTCTGTACCGGCCATTCTGTCTACTGCCTTGCTATCCCATTTAACCCCTTTCTTTGACTTCTTTCCCTCTTTTTGTGTATGTTCTCTCCCTTCTTTCATTCTCTTGTCTAACTCAGCTCTGTATCTTTTAGCTACTCTCCCGTTTTGCCTGTCCCTTTTCCTGTTTGCCTCTTCTCTTACTGTTACCAACATTTTCTGGCTCTTAACCTTCTCACATTCCCATCCTCTCTCAAACCTCTGTCTGCCTTTGCCCCTACTTTGTTCTCTTATTCGCCCTCTCTCTCTCATTTTTAGTCTTTACCTCCCATGCTGCATCCCCACCTTTGCAATTCTGTCTGACTACTCTCACTAACTCGTACCCCCATTCTGTCTCTTCTTCTTGTTCTGTATCGCTCTCTTACACTACTCTAGTCTTTCTCCCTCCTACCCTTTCTCTTCCTCCTATTCTGTGCTGCCCACTTAGTCTATCTATCACTCTCATTCTTTCCTATTCTCCCTTCTCGTCATTTTTTGTCCTATTCTGTCTCTACCTCGTATTTTGTCCACTTCTGCCTCCCTCTGGTTAACGAGTTGAAAAGGCGGTTGTAGATGCAAAAAGATGTTATACAAAAGGGGCAGTAACCCAGAAGGTAAGTAAAGGATTTAAAACACCTTTAGCAGTACCCAACGAAACTGAAGGCCTGGCGGAACAATGTACCTTACAGGTGGAAGGGGCTCCTGCGGTGGCGGTAGTTCCTAGCAGTTCCTGCAGTTCGGGAGATCCAGCAGAGGAAGAGAGGCTCTTGACATGGAGGAAGGTTCGAGTTACTGCACTGCCCAGGGATGAAACCAGCCGCGGTGATGCCAAGATGAATAAAAGGTATGCTCCTTTAAATCGCGGTCGTGGTGGACGGGTGCCTGGCTATCCGGTCTCCTAGTGCTTGGCACTGGCGATTCAACCAAGGCATTTCCTGGAAGGCGATTGGCAAACTGGTTGGCCCCACCAGCTCAAGGGAAGAAGATTCTTGCAGAGGAAGATCTTCTCAAGTCGCTGGAGAACAGTAGTGAGGATCTGCAGCAGGGCTTCACCGATGGTTCAGTCGTGGCAGATGTCATCAGCTTCTCTCCTCTTCGGTTTCTTAGTTTCATTGGTGACGTCTTGTCCTCCAGTCCTCAGAGCCCTGCTTTTATGCAGAAAACCCCCCATTCATACAACCCAGCTGTCACTCACACAGTGGGGTGGCTATCCTGGCGGGATAACCCCCCCAGCCTATCAGGGCAGTGTGCGACTTGGGTTGCCTAGGTAACCCTGTCCAGGGTGCCTATTCCCCCTCCCACACATCCTGTCTACCCCAGACTCAGTGGCGCCGAGAGGAGGGCTTCTGTGCAGGGGCCCGCCAAAAGGACGAACAAAAGATCTCCGACCCGGGTTTAGAATTCAGAGAAAGATACGAGAAAGAAATATTAACAAAGATCTGGCAATAAAAACCTACCGGAGTAAAGTTAATATTAAAATAAACCGGCGGTATGTTAGAGGCTGTCAGTAAAAGTGGTAGCCTCGAACAATGGGGATATTTACGGTAGTAACCACAGCCACCAGCCAGAAACTTTGGAGAAAGGGACTGTACAGTACCCTCTTGAAAATGAACACCAGGGAAAAACAATTAACCCTTTCCAGTACTTCCATAGTAAGATGGGTTGCACTGGTTTAGTTCATAATTATTGACTAGTAAAGTCATTGGGGACTTTACATGCCCTGGGAGACAGTAGTCAGTCCCAGGGTATGGAGTCTATGTTTGGGGGTCACTATGACACCCGTCACTGCACTGAGGGTACTGTGTAACACACATGTTAAAAAGATGATTCCTATGAGGGTGAGAAAAACCCCATAGGCCATAGGCGCACAAGATAGCCTAAAACACACTCTAGCAATCTGTCTAAGAGTGGGAAAAAAGGGTCCCACTCTTAACAGGAGAAAAAAATAAACCCTTCAAATCCAGCAAAGCTGCTGGGGGACCCTATAGGTAAGGGGAATTAGACTTAGAAGATAATTCTCCCTAACACCTGGCATTCTGTCTATCCCTCCTTTCCCAACCACAATAATTTATATTCTTCCAACGGATGGGGCTATGCCAGTCAATCCATCATTTTCTGTCACACCTTCTTGTCCTCTTCATTGTCCTCAACTTCTTTTTTAAATCTTGTTGTCTCCTCTCTAGATCCAATTCTGTGTCTCTCCCTGTTGTTCTCTTGCACCCTCTTTTTTCCTCCTGGTCTCACCTGGCTAAAATGTAGTCTCCTTTGCTCTTTTTCTCACTCACCTGCCTTTCTTCTACATTCCATCTTTACCTTTGATTCCTGTTCCCAGGAAGGATTCCTGTGTAGTGGCTGTCTCTCTGGGGACGGTGTTACCTGACCTCTCAAAGGAACAGAAAGGGGCAATCGCCAAGGCTACAGTCCTGTCAGCATTGGCAAGGTCAGTCTGTCTGGTGAGAACCCACATTTTCACAGTTGAGCTGGGCTCAAAGGGCTGACACATGTGTGATTTGAAATTGGTGTGGTTGGATAACTATTAAAGATGAAGGGCCCTACGCACCAATAAAGAAGTGGGCCACAGTTACTAATTCTTTTCATCACTTTGCCGACAACTATTTCTGTAATACCCGAAGGCACGTATTAGTACAATATATACTAAACAGTGTATTTTAATGCATACTTGGTCAATAACATTGGTGGATCAAATCATTAAACCGGCCCACATTGTTCCACAAGGGTGGGCCACACTAGCTGGTCGATCTGCATACATACCCGCCCTGATTTTTCTTTTTAAAATGTTGCTCATTTTTACTTTCTCCCTCCCAAAATAATTCTATCCCCAATGCAACTCAATGGGGAAATTAAATTCTGCAGCTTTCAGTGAGGGTATCTCTCTCCCACGTGCAGTAAAATGTTGGCATGAATCGGGTCCATGGCCTGTTATCTTTTAAGCCACTCTGAGCCTTCCAGAGGGTTCAGCTATACCCGGGACCCTGTATGGGCAATATATGGTTTATTTTACTTTCATTCAGTTAACACACAAGCAGATAAAGCTAGGTGCTACTGCAGCCTACAACTTGCGAGACCTGTGCGGTCAGCACCCTACATGGCAGCACAAGTCAAGTTGGAAACATTCTTTCCATTAGACGCTGGTCTGTGGTGCACAGGCACCCCTGCAACATTAAAGAGAGGTACAGTGCAGCAGCATTAAACAAAGGTACAATGCTGCAGGGCTTTTTCAACTGCCACACCCAGTCTCCCGTGGGTAGTAGAAGGGAAAATGTTCTGGCGCAGGCTTCGGACTCTGCCAGTCTATGTTTGCAATGTGACTGGGTGGCAGAAGTCATTCACTGACTACTTTGGTTTGGTGAACAGGAGCCGCCAGGCTCGGACAATAGGCCCATTGCTGAAACAAAAATGCAAAATGCAGGTGTGGGCCCGTTTTTTCGGTCAAAGTGGCCACCTTTTTTGGCCAATGTGGGCAGTTTGATGAGTTACTTCAATATGCAGATAATAATTTTGACCAGTGCGGCTGAATAACTATTCTTTAATATCCTCAATTTGCATCACATTTTATCAAAAAACTCCCCCTTGGGTACTATTCAAACAGTGTCACAAAAGGAATGAATTGCCATATGGAACTGTGGGCCACTTTTTCATTGGTGCCCATGACCATTTTATGACCCTGTCCGACTCTGTTTGCCGCCTGCACTCCACTTTGGCCTATGCCGGTTTCTCTTCGTTCACAGCCTGATCTAACCTTCCCCAGCTCACAGGCCTGGGCCCGCAGCCAGCAGTTTGCTCTGGTACGTTTCATTCCATGCATATATAACCTGCCTACTGTGTGTGGAATTATCCATAGCTCTCAACTCACACGCTTTTGGCGGGTGGCTACCGCCAAGCCTCCCGCATGCCCATTTGTTGGGCCTCTGACCCGCCCAAAATAAAATCGGGTATTTTCACCCGCATTTACGACACAAATGGTTGAGAGCTACGAGTTATCAGTTATGCGAGCGGGTTTTGATCATTCTGTATTGGGCATTTGTATCTCGTATGCTTGCACGTGTTCGTTTTTTCTGTGCACCTTATCCATATCACGTTGATTTGGGGCTTCTTCATGTCGAACTCCTGCCATTCATGAGGGCTGTAATTATCCAAACGTAACCGTGTTCAAATGGACTACCTCGGTAAGATGATAGGCTGCGCTCTCCTCTTCAATAAACGCAGAAAGGTCCCACGGTGAAGAGGTCGTTGCTTTATTATCACGGAGCACACACACCTCTGCTGCTGTGACGCTCTGCATTTCTCACGCGTCTAAATGGTCTTCCTCAGCTGCTGGGCGCAAATGTCCGTTCCCTCGTGCTGCTCTCGCGCCAAGCACTTTAGAGGAAGGGACCAGCGTGCGTGGGGGAGCGTGGGACAGGAGGGAAGATGGCCACCGAACTCGGCCATAACACCACGTGTCCCGCTGGAATGCAAAACTCTGGCTGTAGTTTGAAAAGTACACAAGTACTGTTGGGGGCTGCTCCGGGTCACCGGGCAGCCCCCGGGTAGCACCTGACAGCACACACAGAGGTGTGGTGATCACGCCGCTAGATGAAGGGTGGGGGATCACCCCACTCGCGCCGGGGACACCGGAGCTCCACATGTGGGCCGGGTGGCAACCGGCTTACCGCGGCCCCGGCTCTGGGGGAACCCAGGCCGGGGTCGGCACCCTGGCCTGACTCACAGGGCCAGGGGAACACACAGGGACGGCGTTGCCCGGCAGGGGCACCGTCCGGACGGCGTTGCCTGGCAGGGGCACAGTCCTGGAGCTGGGCCCCGTCCTTGGACCCAGCACACGTGGTGGGGCACCCGCATGGTGCCACCGCAGACACACACACACACACACCACAGAGCCAAGATGGTCTGACTGATAAGCCGGAAGCGGCTTGTTCTCTTTATTAACTTGGTCACGTGGTTCCCCACGTGACCAAGACAACACCCGGGAGGATACCATGTCTCCCAACAGGGGAGACATGTAACACTCCTCCTTTTTCATAACAATAAAACAAAAACCTCAAAGTCCCAACATAACCACCACTAGTACGACTTAAGCCACTCTACTACTTTACACACCCTTTATTAACCTGGGTGAGTGGCTCTCATGTCACTACAATGCACCACTGAGAACTACTGGCACAACATGATGCACTCCACCCCTACAGGTGTGCACCACACAACATTGCCCACTAACTGGGCCATTTTAATCAAATTCGTGTCTGCGAGCTCGCAGTCTACAGGGGGATGTCAGTTATGATGTCCACCTCCCATACTCGTGGAGTTGCCGGAAATCAGCTTGCATCCTCACCAGCACTCGTATAGGACAGTCACAGCAAAGTCACAAAACCGGCAAAGCCGCACCTGGGGAGGCCCAGGGGCCACATCGGCCAAGTCCATAGTCTGGGGGCGCGTGTGATGGCATCATGGCACCCTGGGGACAGGCCATCTGTTGCGCTTCCTCTCCTTCCTCGGGCAGATGGCCGGAACACAGTGGCAGAACCGCCGGGCAGGGAGGAGCACCTGACACCGGCAAGCCAGCCATCCCTCCCTTTTTATCCCAGGGGCTGAGTTCCTGCAGCCTTCCTGTGAGGCAGTATGACTTTGTGCCCCTTGACTTGCGGTGGGGGCGGACCGCTCACTCCTCCATTGCGGCCCCAGCCGCTTCATGTCCTCTGGGGGGGCACACCTCTCCTCCTCTCCTCCCCATCGCGGGCCGCAACCTGGGCTGTTCATATTGCCTGGGCCCACCGGGCAGGGGAGGGGTAGGCAGCTCGCCTCACACTCTTCTTTTTTTTTTTTTCACGGGCCCAGTTGGTGTTGGGCCCACCTCCCATGGGGGCCGCGTCAGCTGTTTGGCGGCCACCCCTTTTCTGGCCACATTCCCTGTCTCCGCGGGGCTGGCACCCATCGAGGCCAGCACGGCCACCGCGAGCCCCGCCCATGTTGCGGGTGGGGGAGGGGTAGGCAGCCTGCCCCTTCGTTGCAGGTCACCGCCGCCTCATGGTGGGGGAGAGACAGCATGTCCGCGCGGCGGCACAGCCGCTAGCATGTTCCCTCACCTTTGGGGGAGAGGGCCGCAGATCCACTCTCCATGGAGGCCACCTCAGCCGTTATGCGGCCCCAGCATTCCCTCAACGCGGCGGCCGACGCCGCTCATCCTCCTTCACACGGGGGGAGGGCAGCCGCCCCTCCTCCCGGGGCCACATCTCTTCATTCATGTGGCGCAGCCGCCGACCCGTTCCGTCTCCCGCGGGGGACAGGGCGGGCAGCTCGCCACCATCCGTCTTTGCGGGCCCAGTTGGAGATGGGCCCGCCTCACCATTTCTTGCTGGGGCGCGCAGGGCCCCTCTTCCTCCTACATGGTGGCGCAGCTGCCAACACGTTCCGTCTCCCTCGGGGACATGGCGGGCAGCTCGCCGTCCCCATCTTCATTGCGGGCCCAGTTGGAGATGGGCCCGCCCTCGCACGCGATCCTCGGGGCATGCAGGGCCGACTTCCTCGTCGCCATTGTTGGGGGCTGCTCCGGGGCACCGGGCAGCCCCATACTTGTGTCAGGTAGCACCCTACAGCACACACAGTGGTGCGGCGATCACGCCGCTAGATGAAGGGTGGGGGATCATCCCACCCGCTCCGGGGACACTGGAGCTCCACACGTGGGCCGGGTGGCAACCGGCTTACCGCGGCCCCGGCTCTGGGGGCACCCAGGCCGGGGTCGGCACCCTGGCCCGACTCACAGGGCCAGGGGAACACACAGGGACGGCGTTGCCCACTAAGGGCACCATCCGGACGGCGTTGCCCGGCAGGGGCACAGTCCTGGAGCTGGGCCCCGTCCTTGGGCCCAGCACACGTGGTGGGGCACCTGCATGGTGCCACCGCAGACACACACACACACACCACGGAGCCAAGATGGTCTGACTGATGAGCCGGAAGCGGTTCGTTCTCTTTATTAACCCAACAGGGGAGAAATGTAACAAGTACTCAGACAAATATATAAATATAAACACATTTTAAGGGAAACGAGTATGATTTTGCCGTTAGCTTCTCCCGTTTTGAATGGAAAGCTAAATTGCCTGTGGGACATGGAAATGTACTTTGAAGACATACACACAACAATAGATAATGTTCAAAAAGGTAACCTGGTTGTTTTTCATTGTTTCACAAAGCTGTGCATCCTAAAGGTTTAGAGGAAAATGTGACAGTCAACAACAAATATGTTTTTGGGCGTGTATAATAAGAATCAATGAAAATGATCGGGATATTTGAAAGCATTACCTCCACGTCCACTCTTCCTCGTCCCAGTACTTACTTCATGAGGCACCTGCCTCTGACACAGGACCTTCTTCTATTTCTTTAAATCTCTATAACTCCTCCCCCACATCCATGTCACTCAGTTTTAATTTTTCCTGCCTCCGGCAGGTTGGACTTTTTCTTCCCGATGCGGGGCACCAGGGAGTACCGATTGCTGGCCCCCTGGGGGAGGCTGTGTGGCGGGGCCCTCGGCTTCCTCAGGTGCGGCGCTGCTCCTGGGCCCCCTGCAGGGCTTGGGGTCACAGTTGAGCTGGATTGCCTCGCTCGGTTCTTTGCTGGGCTCCGGACCGCAGCGTGAGCATTGTGTGCCGGGTCCTGCACGGCCCCGGGAAGGTAAGGAGAGGGGAGGACTGGGCTTGATGTTTTTCCCCTCTCCTCCTGTTTTGGCCGTCTTGATTCGACTTGGCAGTATGGGCTGGCCTTCCCTTTTGTTGTGAGGCCTCTCTGCTTCTTGTCGTGGGGTGACAGTGGCAGAGAGTCTTTGGGAGTGCGGGGGCTCTGTTCTGTCGCAGGCATATCACATACCACCTGCTCCTCAGACACACGGCCCAGGATGCACCGGATGTTAGCTGCATTATCTGGGGGAAGGTAAGGAGAGGGGAGGACTGTGCTTGATATTTTTCCCCTCTCCTGCTGGTATGGCCATCTTGACTCCTTCAACATGCCGTTTTCCTCGTGCCTTGTGTGCACATCTTTATTGGAAATGATGGCAAGCACTTGGCAGTATGGGCTAAGCCTTCCCTTTTGTTGTGAGGCCTCTCTGCTTCTTGTCGTGGGGTGACTATGACAGAGTATTTGAAACTGCGGGGGCTCTGTTCTGTCGCAGGCATGTCACATACCACCCGCTCCTCAGAGACACACGGCCCAGGATGCACCGGATGTTAGCTGCATTATCTGGGGGAAGGTAAGGAGAGGGGAGGACTGTGCTTGATGTTTTCCCCTCTCTTGCTGCTATAGCCATCTTGACTCCTTCGAAAGGCCGTTACCTCGTTCTCTGTGTACACATCTTTATTGGAAATGATGGCAAGCACTTGGCAGTATGGGCTAGCCTTCCCTTTTTGTTGTGAGGCCTCTCTGCTTCTTGTCGTGGGGTGTCTGTGACAGAGTATTTGAAAGTGTGGGGGCTCTGTACTGTCACAGGCATGTCACATACCACCCGCTCCTCAGACACACACAGCCCAGGATGCACCGGATGTTGGCTGCATTCCTTGCGTGCTGCCTGTGAATACGGCGCAGATTTGGACACGTCTGCAAGCGGCCGGAAGGGTACCGGCCTGGCATAGTCTACACTTCGGGTTCGAGTATCAGCGGTGCTGACTCGGTCCTTCAACCTTCCTAGACCGACGCATTGGAACGATCTAGAGCATGGGGCTACCAGCTACTGGATACAGGACTCAAGCCACCTCTCAGTCATGTGGCGTGTTAGTGGTGTGTTTGGGTCTGTGCTAGCTATGGATGCAGACTCCTTGTCCTGTCCTCTTCCTCTAAACTGCGCGAGGGAAAGTCGAAGGAGTTGATTTGCTTTTCCCTTGTCCGGCATGGGATTATGGAAAATGCATCATGGAAGTAACGGCCATGCAGGGGGTTCCCAGTGTCTCTTCTTTTAGGGCCTAGGTCCTCCGGTGCTGACGTGTTGCTTTCACGCCTCCTCTCAGACTTGTGGGAAGTGATAGGGCACATGGTGGCACATGTCTGTGCTTAGAGGGGTTCTCAGAACCCCTGGTGCCGGTGGAGGGGGATGTCACTTCAGTGGGTTTTCCAGTATAGGCATACCTCAGGTAGGGGGTTGCCTTTGATGTCGGCTATCCGGGATGGATTGCTTTGCCCCGCTTTGTGACAGTACTCTGCCCTTTTGACACCAGCCTGGTGGCTCCTCTGTCAGCTGAGGGGGCCATAGTCTGCTGGACTTCTGGGCTGTTCAGTATCTTCCTTTTGATAGATCAGATCTTTTTGTGGGCTGACAAGCATGCTGTTATATTGTGGCGCAGGCCTGTTTCAACGTCCTGTGATTTCCCTCTGGTGCAAGTGCAGTGACTGGCGGTTTTCCCTGGCTCCTCGTCTCTATCTTCTCGGAGGTGTATGGGACCGGTGGGGTTCGGCTTCCTGGGTAATGGGCTCCTTCTGGAGGGGGTATCAGTTGCCGTTCCTGTCTCCTCCTGTCCAGGTTTGCATGGTTAGGACTTTGGTACCCAGCTCACGGTCCAAGTAGTTGGCCATGGGATCCGTTCTCTCCGAACGGTTGTTGTGGGTTACCGTCTTGCCCGTTCCTCTCCCTGTTCAGGGTCAAGTTTTCTACTTGCGGGTGTTCCTGGTCCCTATGCCTTCTAGGATGTGTCACCTGCTTATGGGTCTCATGACCCTGCACTGCTTGTCTGGATGTCTGGGGAGAGCGTACTCTGGATGTTGTGCAGGGGGGGCGCTTGCTGGCTGTTCTGGGCTGGGTTCTCAGAAGGCAGTATGTCTCGGCTCGCCTGTTGCTGAAGTTACAGGGCACGTGGCGTCTTGCATGTTTTCCAGTTCCTTGAGCCCGTCTTCGGTTACATCTCCTGGTGTCTTATACTCTCTCCCACTGGCTCCCGACATCTCAGCTTTCGTAGTTTTGTTTTCAGTGTCCCCAGCGCTGCGAGTGTCCCTGCTATGGTGGCGGGGGTTTTCAGGTCTACAGGCTGAGGTGTGCTTGGTCCTTCCTCCTGTGGCCTCTCCTACTACCAACACCAGCAGAAAGGGTCTACATTGGGGGTCCTCTCAGCTCAAGGGTTGTGAGATCTGGGGAGAGCCGGCGATCATCCGATTGGCAACAGTTGTGCCATTGTCCATGCTCTGGTGTACTTCGAGGAGTTTCTGGACGGTCGGCGGTTTTTGGTCCGATCGGACAATACGACGGCCCTTGCATATGTCAACTGCAAAAGGGGTTCCGGCCACTCCTTGAATGCTCTGGCAGCGCTGATAGGCACCTGGGAGGACTCTCATCTGGTGTCTCTGGTGGCCTCACGTATCAGAAGGGTGGACAATGTTCAAGCGGATCTTCTCAGACGCCGGTTTTCACTCCTCTGCGGAACTGGTCCTGTTGGCCCAGGTCTTTGCGGTGACCTGTGTCAGATTAGGGTCCCTGGTTCTAGACCTGTTTGCATCCCCGGCCTCAGCAGAAGTTCCCCTCTTCTGCTCTAGGTTTCAGGCTGAGGGGATTGGGGGATGGATGCCCTCTCTGTACAGTGGCCTTGGGGTTTTCCTTTATGCCTTTCCGCCTATTCCCCTTCTGCCCCGGGTGGTTTGGCGCATCAGAGTGTCCAGGGTGACTGTGTTGTTGTTAGCTCCGTTCTGGTCCCGCCCGAGTTGGCTCCCCTCTCTGTTGGAGCTTCGGTCCTAGGAACCTTGGCTGGTTCCGAGGTGGCCGTGTCCCCTTCAAGGGGATCTGCGGTTGGAATTCCACCAGATGCAATGGGCGGTGTGGCTATTGCTCAGTCTAGGTTGATATCTCAGGGGTTCTCAGATCCTGTAGTTGGGTCCAAATGGATGCTCTTAGACCCTCCACTCTGAAGGTGTTAGGCAGACTCTGGGGCCATTTCCGAGACTGGTATGGGCGGTCTGGGATCCCTCCCCTGCGTTCTGGCCTCTGCTATCCTTCAGTTCCTCCAGGAGGGGTTTTGACAGGGGCCTGGCAGTTTTTCCAGGCTTCGCTCTCAGTGGGCCTCCATGAAATTACTTTTGGGGGACTCTGACGGTCACTTGGATGGGGAGGTGTTGGTGGGGAAATTGATCCAGGGTTTTTCTTCTTCCCGTCCTTGTGCTGATAAAGGGCTTTCCTCTTGGGATCTCCCTCTTGTATTACGGTTCCTTCACGGGCCTCCTTTTGAGCCCATTTCCGAGATTGATATCAAACATCTTACACTGAAATCTACTTTTCTAATTGCCCTCACTTCTGCCCGTAGGCTTGGGGAGATTGGGGCTCTCTTATGTCACGCTCCTTTCCTGAGGGTGCTGCCAGACTCGGTGGTGCCGGGGTGTGGTCCGATGTTTCTCCCTTCAGTTGTCTCTCGGTTTTCACACCTCTCAGGGTCTGGTTCTCCCTGACTTCTTTCATGATCCAAGAACGCCTGAGGAGGTGGCTCGGCTTAACATTGATGTTCGACAGGACGCGTTGGAGTATTTGGCTTGGTTTGCTTTTTCCACCAATCTGATAGTCTTCTGATTGCTTGTGGTCCGGCTGGGGCTGGGCATAACGCATCTGTGGTTTCCATTTTCCGGTGGTTCCGGGTTGTGATCTCTAGGGCCTATGTGGCTTGTGCCTGTGCCTGCGCACAATCAGGGGCGGTCTGCCAGGGGTTTGGCGGCTTCCTGGGCCGATGCAAGGAGGGTTTTTCTCTGCAAGAGATTTGTATGGCTGCCGCCTTGGCTGGTCTAGGCATTTTCATCAACCGCTATGGGTTGAGTTTCTCCCACTCGGGAGTTGGTTCCTTCGTGGTTGGAGTTTTGTCTGTGGGGATGTGATTTAAGAGTTATTGTGGGTGTGTTTTGCTGCACTGTTTTTGGCTCTGTGTCTCATTGGGACCTTTTCCCCGTTGCTGCTTTGGTATACCTCATGAAGTAAGTACTGGGACGAGGAAGAGTGGACGTGGAGGTAATGCTCTGATTAATTACCGGTAATCTTCATTACTCCTAGTCCTACTCTTCCTCGTCACAGTACTGACGACCCTCCTCACCCTCCCTCCGGGGAAGGTCCCATGCTCCGGCTTGGTAATATGAAAACTGAGTGACATGGATGTGGGGGAGGAGTTATAGAGATTTAAAGAAATAGAAGAAGGTCCTGTGTCGGAGGCAGGTGCCTCATGAAGTAAGTACTGTGACGAGGAAGAGTAGGACTAGGAGTAATGAAGATTACCGGTAAGTAATCAGAGCATTTGTTTGCTTGACATACTTTTATTATCCTGGAAGAAAGGAAAACGTTGACCGGCTAACTGCCACTGTGTTCGCTTTCAAAATGCACCTCTTGCAGTACAAAATACACCTTTTGCCGTTTGTAGCACCAAACAGTTCAGGTTATCTGGTCAAAAACAATGGTTACTTAAAGGAACTATCACTTGTTAGTAGATTTCACTTTAAATGCTTTGCAAAACAATTGAGTAATACATGCTATTTTGTTAGGCTAGTCGGGCTTGCGGTGCAGCATCTGAGAGGCATGAGCCTCATGTGAGGAGGGGAGGGGCTTCACAGGTGGTTGCCAGGTGACAGACAGCAAGACCTCGTTGGGACAAACAGAAAAAAAGACATTGTGCCTGGATACAGCACATCCGCTCTTGAAAACAAACTGTACTATGTGATGTACAAGTGGCAGCTGGTGCCTGCCTGGCCCTCATGAGCGTGGTGCACTTGGTCAGCAGCACACAAGGCCCATGTCTAGGCAGGGCTGGCCCGAGCCAGTAATATATAATGTAAACATTTTTTTAAAGAGGGGCTGTGCTGCTTCCATATGCGAAGCCCTCTTTTCTGTTTGTTCCGGGGAGTCCATGCTGTTACCTCCCAACTCCCTGTGACCAGGGGAGGAATTGGGCCGGAACAAGACACAGCTGCGTTATGGCAAAAACCGTCTTACCCGAGCAACGTTCGGTATAGACACAAGGCCCAAATTCCCACAAGTTGAGGAAGCTCTCTGCCCTTGACCGCATGAGTCTCCTAAAATGTAGCTGTCAAGAAACTGCTGCAAGGTTTATTTTTTACATTTTTTTTATTTGAATTCAATTGAATTAACCATTTTTACAAAAAGAAGAAAAAGAAGGGCCAACTTTATTGCCACTTTCCATTCAAATCCTTTCCGTTCTTCATTGCAGACTTCCATGCAATGGTTCCAAGCTTCGGGAGACGTACATTTAGTAGTCACGTAGCTGAATTGCCCAACTCCAGTTGGTGTAGGAGGGAAGTGTCATTGGGCCTCATTACGACCCAGGCGGTAAGTTACCGCCTGGGCCGTGACTTTACCACCATGGCGTAAACTATGTTTACGCCATGGTGGTTGGCGGATTTACCGCCCCATTCCAACCTTGGCGGGGCGGTAAATCCCCATTTACCCATTTACCCTTCCCCATTCCCATTTTGCCCCATAGGGCAAATGGGAGTGGGGAAGGCGTTAATTACGCCACCGTAAATTACGGTGGCGTAATTAACTCCATGGTCCCTTAGCGCCATGGATTTTAACACCAAAAGCAGGTGTTAAAACCTCCATGGCGCTAAGGGACCTCGTACTCAGGCGGTAAGGGTCGGCGCTGTTTACGCTGCCGTAAACCCCTTACCGCCTGAGTCGTAATGAGGCCCATTGAAACAGCAGCTATCCCCCATACTGTCTTTTCTCCGCTTATGAGGCGGTCCAGCGGGACTTGTCATCCATTATCCCGTCGTTTTTCATCATCTAAGTTAAGAACCTGCTTCTAAGGTCTTTCAGATCTACACAGTAAATCATAAGGAGATTTAGTGTTTCAATTTGGTTACTCTCATTGCAAAATTGGCAGTTGTTATTTTCTGATTTGCCTTGGATTTTGTTTATCTCGTTTGTCTTGATCAGCTTCATTCTCATGAAACTGCAGCGAGGTTTATAATAATGAGCAATAGTTTCCATTGCGTTCAGCTGAGCTGCAATATGCGAAACTTCACAGACCGCATCTGAAAGTCCATATTTGCTCAATAGGCCAAAGTCAAACAGCGAAACCTTCCTTTCTTCTTCTTCTTAATTACGGAATGCGTGGGCAGACCCATGCAGGCGCTTCCCCATCCTAAAGGATGATGTGCACCAGACCCACCAATCAAAACTTAGCTCACATAAACTCACAACTCCTCCCACCGCCCGAGCGAAACCTTCCAAATCTGTATATATGTCTCATGCTGTTCACACATTTTACTGGCACGGTGACTATTTTAACAGAGGGAATTAGCACCGTACCAGGTGTGCATTGCATGCTCAGAAGGAATTAACATTTAAATTACTAGCACAGGCATGTTTAATAAATTGGTGGTCTTTCTTATATTCCCAAAATGCACATTGTTTTTATGCAAAACAGCCAGCATCCTATATTCAAGGCACACACATCATTCAAAGCTTGGCTCCCCCAGTCCTACCCCCACCACTGACAATTTGCCCCCCCCAGGTCCCACCTCCTGAGGGGAATTCCCCCAGTGCATTGTGTCCATTTCCCGCACTACCTGTGGTACTCTAGAGACAAATACCCCCTTCCAACAACCCATCAGTGGCTGTAGGCCCCATAATTACTCCTTATGTCTTTCTTTATTCTAGCAGAGCTTTGAAAGTAGTAGAGATGTGTAAGTAATAGCTGATTTAAGAGACCATTGTTTTGGACACCATATTGTAAGGGGGAATTCTCCAGAATGGCTAATTTCCCTTACCTACGGAGTCCCTCAGCAGCTTTGCTGGATTTCTCGGATTTATTTTTTTCACCTGGTAAGAGTGTGAGCTTTTTTTCCCACTCTTACATGTGTTTTTCTGTGTGTGTTTAAAATGTTTGTGCTCATAGACTTTGGAGCCTCACCTACTCTATAGGCATCATCTTTTTACTGTGTGTCACACAGCACCTTCAGTCCAGTGACACAGGGTTGTCTTTTTCATACTTCCCACTTTAAACTCCATTTTCTGGGACTGACTACTGTCTCCCAGAACATTTAAAGTTGCCATTGACTTTATTAGTCTTTTTAAATTCACAGGCCCAGTACAAACTATCTTACATAGAGTTCTGGAAAGGGTTAACAGTTATCCCTTTTTGTCTGTTTCTCATGGAACATAATTTCGTTCCCCTTTCTTTAAGATTTGGCTGGTGGCAGTGGTATCTACCTATTTTTCCTACCGCAGTCTATTTAAATAGCCTGGCTGCTGTTTTAGGCTAAGTTAGTAGCCTTGAACTTAAACCCGCTGGACCCCATATACTTGTGTTTAGTTCCGGCCTGGTTTATTCGCCATTTATTTTTGTAAAGGTCTTTCTCGTGTTTTACTCTGCGCGCCAAACCAGGATTGGTTCCTTTATTCGCCGTCCTTTGGCGGGTTTCTGCACTGAAGCCCTCCTTGGGCGTCTGAATGTCTGAGGGGGACAGGATGTGAGGGAGGGGTTTGAGACTCCCTACACAGGGTCTCCTTGGAGACCCATGTCGCACACTATGTGATTGGCTGTGGTGACTGTCCCGCCGGGACAGCCACCCTGCTGTGTGATTGACAGCCAGGCTGTGTGAATGGGGGAAAACTGCATAAAAAGCAGGTCTCTGGGACTGAGAAGGCAGAGTCACCACTGGATCGAGAGAACCGAAGAGAAGCTGACAGAAGAGGACTTCTACCACGACTGAACCTCCCGGTAAAGCCCTGCTGTGGGTCAGAATCTCCAAACTTCGACAACAGGGAAGATCTGCAAGGAATCTTCTCCCCTTGAGCTGGTGGGACAAACCAGTTCGCCAAACTGCAAGCCAGGCCTCCTTCCTCTGGTCGAATTTTCTGTGCACAGCTACAGTGAACTGGATAGCCAGGAGGACCGGACCCTGCTTGGGTTTTAAGGAGCGCACCTTTTATTCGTTGCTTTGGTTTGCTTCTGGTTTCTTCCCTGGGCAGTACAGGATCCTCCAGTCTTCCTACTTCGTGTCAGTCTGACAGTTGCTTCAGGAACCGTGATCCTGCAGGATCTGCCAGGAACGTCTGCCTCACCTACAGCCTTCTTCTTCATTTAAGGTACTGTTCAAACCCGGTTGTTTGTTCCGTCCAACCGCAGTGAATGTGTTTGAAACCTTTCGCCAATCCGAGGGCTTGTCCTTCTCTATTCTTTAAAGTAACCTTTCGTCCACCAACTTCGTTCTGAATCTTGGCAAAGACTTAACCGCAAAGTACCCTGAACTGTGTGATCCTCTGCAAAGATTTTGGTCCATTGACTGTGGCCCAGGCCTCTGGATTTGATTTCCTCACTGTAGTTACTTTTTCTAGATTGCCCTGCTTACTTACTTCGTAGTGCTGGTCAAATTCTGTCTAACCCTGTCTCCCCCCCTATTAAATTGCTGAAGTGCCATTTTACGAACACTTCATTTTGAGCTTAACTTGTCCAGAATCTATTGGGAGGGGGGTGGTATACTAAGAGTGTGATTTTTCTACTGCTTTACTTTGGTGAATTGTTTTACAACTGATGTATAAATAAATGTATATTCTTTTACTCAGAAACCTTGAGTCAGTGTTTGTTTGAACCATAGTAATTGCTGTCCTTTGTGTAACTATAGGTACTGCTCACTTTACTCTTGAGATAAGTCTGGCTGCTCAGCCATCGCTACCACTTTACTGTGTAGTACAGGCTTGTACCAAAGGTAAATTTGTACTGTCACTTGTAGTCTTAATTTGTGTGTGATGTTCCCAAAAGGTACTGCATATGATTCTGCCTAACATATATTCTTAACGTTTCGGTGTTAAGAAATACAAAGATGCATTTTTATACGGAAAGCACACAGAAAGCACAAGTTAGCTGCCTAAATCTACTGCCTCCTCTAGTCCAATTAAGATATATCACACAAAACAGTTTTACACTAACTGCATCATTTTCAGATGTTCATATTTAACACACAAAAAAGTGCTTTTTTTAAAATAGAATGTAATGATTTCATCACATCATACATAAAGCCTGCATTTGTCAAAGAATGAAACTCAAACAGGAAACCTTTTCACGCATTACTCTTTCTTATGAGGATTTAAGTCTTGAAAGTACATTTTCAAAAACCAACGACCATTTTGTGCCTTCTATTGAATTGCATTGGGGTATTTGTAATCTACTATTCAATATGGGGGCAGGGAGTATGCCTCAATTGTACAATTATTTGCTAACATATTTCTATAAGGATTTATATATCTGTGTGAGAACCTTTCACTAATTTGTGTACTTTTCAAGTCATCTTTATAAACGAAGTTTTGTAAAAACAAAAAGCCAAACATGGGGGCGAGAAGGGGAAATGATGAGAGGGCAGGTGAGTCAGGAATATTTGCCCAGGATGTGGCAAGAGAGGTTGCAATCATGGCGACTGGGGAGGTTCTTTTCCCTGGTTGTGCATGTGTGCTATTGTTCAGGGCGATTTTGTAGAGGATATATGTAGGTGAATAGCGTCTGCCCATTTTTTCAGAGGAAGGACGCATCCCCCCATGGGTGTTTCTGAAGCTGGCAAGTTGCTCAAGTGTTTGGCTACCAGGATTTCCCCAGGTTCTCATGCTCCCAGAGCAGACGCTTAAACACAAGACCACATAAAAGTGTCATCAAAGCACGTCTAGTATTGGGATTTATTTTCCAGGGAATATTTCACTATAGATTGCTGGGTTTAAAAGGTGAGCACCTTTTATAATTTGGCCGGGTAGATATTGGAAAAATCTCCTCTCTCGGGTTATTTTTCTGGTGTTCTTTTTTTTTGTAAAAGAAAATGCTCTTTTGCCCTGTGCACTTTCTTCTAAGGAGAAAGGTAATTTCAATTAAATTTGTATATTTCACTTTAAGATATGTTCACCTACCCATTCCCATGTTGAAACAGCACATTTTGCAGCCTGCTTTGCAGCAGAAATAGGAACAAAGCATATGATTTACAGGAAGGTATAACGAGATAACATCTCAGCACAGCAACAGTCACCTAACCTGCTGAGTTGCTTTTGCAACATTCTGCTATATGATCCCCTGCTTCCCAATGCTATTCCTGCACCCGCCAAACATCTTTGGCCTCCTCACTCCCTCCAATAAAGGCCCAGGGGGTACATTGATGAGGGTCCCTCCTGATTTTTAAGTGAGCAGCATTTGATAATTTTGCAAGATGCATGCTAACACGTCACCAACCCAGAATCAAGCAGGAAAAGAGACAATAATCCTGCCACACCCTGGCAATTAGGAGCACAGCACTCAGTCTGGATTTTGTTTTCATCTTGGTCGCAACATGCAAATATTTTGCAGAATCTCCACACAGGCAAAATGACTCTCCTGCCCCCGTTGTTCAAAGAGAAAGGGTGTAACTGAACCCTCTGGCCATATGTACTCAGTTCCTATGCATATTTTATTGAGCACCCCACTTAAGGACTTAAACCCTGTTAATTGTATTAACATTAGAAGACATGCAAAATTGCTTAGTCCAACTGCCTTGAGACCTCCCAGGTAAATAGGCTTTATCACACAATAAGGCCATCCTGCAGTAGGCACAATCTGCCCTGTCTGTCCCAGGCCCAATCCCTGCCCTGACATCCTGGGAACCTGCTTGGAGTTTATTTAGTTTAACAGATGAAATAATCCTTCTCTGTAGCTTCTGAAATAAACGAAAACAAGGGGGCTCCTCTGAACAAGAGTACCAACAGCAACCCCAGACACGTGTTTCCGTCTGGTTGGACCTCATCAGTAGAGTGGAGCTGTGCCTCTAATGAATAGTGAGCCAGGGGTCCCCATCTGGACTCCCCTTGTAACTTAGGGTGAGACCCAAAGTCACTTAAATATGCAAAAAACAAGGGGGTCCTGGGAGTCCCTCTGCCGGACATGAGTCCCGGTTATGAGAGATTTACCCAGAGTCTTTAGCTCACTATCTTTCACAGAGGAGAAATATATAAAACATATCAGTCTTTGTACTGCCCTGGGGCAGTCCAGCTCCGAAATGCTGAGCAATTCTCCTCTGAACAAGCTTCTGAAATAAAAGCATATTGCTAGTTGTCTATGTTCTATTTTTATGTTTATGTACCTTTCGTTTTTAAAGGTTTGTAACTACTTTATTGCTACTGAGAGGGAGTGTTTACCTCCTGACTGCCTGCACCTTAAACGCTCGGTTCATACCGTGAGCAGCACTGCGAGCGTTGCTATTGCTGTATTCTCTGCTTCCTGGAGGGGGTGGAGCCCAACCTTGTCACGTGACGGATCACATGACTTCCTTCCAAGCATAAATTGCCGGCACAACCGCCCGTGAGGCGTCTTTATTGCTACTGAAAGGGAGTGATTTCCACCTGACTGCCTGCACCTTAAACGTTCCGTTCATGCCGTTAGTAGCACTGCGAGTGCTGCTCTTGCTGCATTCTCTGTTTCCTGGAGGGGGCGGAGCCCAACCTTGTCACGTAACGGATCACAGGACTTCCTTCCAAGCATAAATTGCCAGCACAACTGCCCGTGAGGCGTCTTTATTGTTACTGAAAGTGAGTGTTTTCCTCCTGACTGCCTTCACCTTAAATGCTCCGTTCATACTGTTAGCAGCACTGCGAGCGCTGCTCTTGCTGCATTCTCTGCTTCCTGGAGGGGGCGGAGCCCAACGTTGTTACGTGACGGATCACGTGACTTCCTTCCAAGCATAAATTGCCGGCACAAACACCCCTACAGCGTTAGGTTCTGGAGGCAGTAAGGGCTGGAGTCTCTGTTTAGCTGTTTGGCTGTGACTTGTGTCCGTGTCCAACAGACATTCTACACCAATAGTGACTCCGTGAGTATTTTAAGCTAGGGTCTCAGTTTATCCTAATGATCGCTCTAGCTTATATAAGTCACCAGGGTGAGGGGGGAGAGTCAGACTCTGGCAGCTTCTTAAGCTGTCGGGCGTTCCAGGCCCTGTGACTGGGGACCTATTTGGACATTTGCAGATCTGTGGGACTTTTTCTCCCTCATAAGATTTTTTTATAACATTATCTAACTGATATTGATTTATACACCTCGCCCTATGTATTTCCTGATTTTATTGTAGGATTCATATTTATGTGTCTTAATGTATTTTAGTGACAGTTTTTTATTGTCTTTTATCTTTTGATTCATTTTAGTTATCACTCTTATTCAGTGCATTTTATCTTTTTGTACTCTCACAAATTTTCTCAAACTGCATTTTATCTGTCTATGATACTGATTTTCAACTATCCAGTATTGATACTCTGCCCTTGCTACCTAGAGAGTTGTCTATTTTGCTGCTACTTTTTGCTCTCTGGCTCTTGAGTTTCTAGGCACAGCCCCCTTTTTTTTGGATGACACGTAAGGGCCTCAGGAGTCAGTCAGTTATGGAGGCTTCTCTGGACTCCATGCAACCCGTCATGGTGGTACTTTCACCTGATCCCAAAGAAGTTATCCCTCCCTAGAAACCCTGTCCTATCTCTCTGGGTAAGCCTCCTCATACACAAGTGCTTGATTCTTTGGACTCTACTGTTTTGAAAAGCACGGCCCATGCTCAAATCCACTCTCAAGATAGGAGTGAGGTACTCAACATCATGGGCATTATCCCACGTACTCTAGCCGACAAGAGCTGCATCTTCAATGGAAACAGGATATTTCCATTGATGCTCAGGAAGACCATCTAGCAGCTACTATAGCCTTGAACTTGGATGATGGTGGCAGTCCTACCCCATTCTGGCACTAGTGGAAACAGATGCCTCTAACTATGCCACCGGAGCAGTTCTGAAACAGGAACTCGATGACGGGCTAGAACATCCTATTGCCTATCTTTCACGGACATTGACCTCCAGTGAAACTCATTACTCAGTCTTAGAAAAGGAACTTCTAGCCATCCGTCAAGCCTTCACCGAGTGGCGTCATTTACTTCTAGGAGTTAAACATCCTGTCCAGGTCTGGACGGACCATCGAAATCTCCAAGTGTTACAGGCCCTGGAATGCAGGAACAGTCAACAGGCCCGCTGGGCGTTCTTCTTTGCCCAATACCAGTTCCAGATTCACCATGTTCCGGGAACACAAAACGTAATTGCTGATGCCTTGTCTCGGCGCCCTGACTATGAACCTCCTGATGACCGAACATTTCCCAAGATGTTTCCCCACACAATAATTGTAGCCCAGGCGACCAGCCTCCTTGATGAAGTCCGCATTCAGACTCAATCCTCGGAACTCTGGAAAGATATCTCGGACATGAACCAGTGGAAACTGAAAACCAAAAATGGATACTTGTTCAAAAACAATGCCTTGGTCGTCCCAACACCAAAACTACAGAAAAGGATAATAAATCTCTGTCACGATACTCTTTACTCCGGGCATCGTGGTATTACCAATACCCTCCGATTAATACAAAGGCAATTTTGGTGGCCTGGAGTGAAAGCTGATGTACAAAGGTATATCCAGGCATGCTCTGTCTGTAATCAAAACAAACATGACAACAAGAGACCAGCGGGTCTATTGCAGCAACCTCCACTTCCAACAAGGCCTTGGGAATTCATAGCAACAGACTTCATTGTGGAATTACCACCTTCCAGGGGATACACAACCATCATGGTCACCATTGATTTGTTCACCCATGTGGCCCATTTTACACCTCTGTTTAAACTGCCATCCTCGTCAGAGCTTGCTGCAATTTTCCTGGAACATATATTTCGACTGCATGGACTTCCTTCCAAGATCATATCAGACAGAGGGCCCCAATACATTTCTCAGTTCTGGAAACATCTTTGCCAAATACTAGGAATCCAACGCGCTCTTTCCTCAGGATATCATCCCCAAACCAACGGAGCCACAGAGCGCGTAAACCAAACATTGGAACAATACCTCCGTTGCTTCGCTACCAAGGTCCAGGACGATTGGTCCCTTTTAATACCAGTGGCTGAATTCGCCTATAATAATTTGGACCACTCTGCTATTAAGACCAGTCCTTTTTTCTGTAGCCAAGGATTCCACCCATTCGGTTCTACCTTCTATCCTTCCTCATCCTACACCAGTTCCAACAGTCGATTCCTGGATTGAAATGATCATTAATGTTCAAAGAGAAGCCAAAGAACAATTAGAAAAGGCCAGGACCCAGACCAAACTGTATGCGGACTCCAAACGAAGACCAAGCCCCTCCTACACAATAGGGGATAAAGTTTGGCTGTCCTCAAAACTGCTACCACGGCGTTTGCGACCAAATAAATTGGCTCCTCTATATTATGGGCCATTCCTTATAAAGGAAATCATCAACCCAGTGGCCTACCGACTCAAGCTTCCAGACTCCTGGAAGAAAATCCACCCAGTCTTTCACACGTCCTTAATGAAGCCATATGTTCAGACTTCTTGAACTAACCTTCGGCCCAAACCAGTACTCATCAATGACCAACTGGAGTATGAGGTCTCCAGGATTTGCGATTCTAGATATAGACGTGGCAAACTCTAGTACCTGGTGGAATGGAAAGGATATCCCCCCAGTGAACGCACTTGGGAATCTCAAATCTAAATACCCACAGGTTACTCAGAAGGTTCCATCTCATACACCCGGGCAAACCCGGTGGAACGAGTTTCCGGAGGAGGCATGCTGTCATGAACCATCGAACTCGCCCCTTCTGGGCCTCCTGGTCCCTGACACGTCGGGCCTTACACTCCATAATACTACCAACATGGCGGCAAGATCAGAACGCTGCTCGCCAGTCTTTATGTTCTATTCAGCGTCCTCTATAAAGAAGCCACAACCCTGCGGCCCCGCGCGTCTCAACGCTGCTACTAGCTGTGATCGGACGTGTGCTCCGAACCTTCTCTAGTGCTACTTGCTATCCCCTGGCCCCTGTATTCCCTTCTCCCGACTTCTTTCCTCTTTCTTAACTTCCCGGAATCCCTGCGTCGCTTCCGCTTGCCCCACTACTCCTTCTTGAATATTCCCGGAGTATCCTGTGATCCTGGACATCGAAGCTGAACGTAATCTGGAAGCCGTGGACGGCCGAGCGGGCTTATTTAAGTCCCGAACCATACGAAAGAAGACTCCACCTAAAGAGGACATCAGGCAACATAGACAGGTGAGAAGGGGGAAACCTGTGACACTTTGACCGTGGCTACTCTGGATCATCTGCATTTGGCAGATGTAGTAAAGAAACTAGAGAGTGATGATCCTACACACAATGATATTTATATCAGTATTATCGAATGTGCAGACAAGGCTGAGAGTGAGTTGGAACCTAATCCTACTAATACCAACAATGTAACTCAACAAACCTGTGATGCTTCTTTCATGGGTTCTCTCTCTGAACTCACTAATTTCATCGATGAGTATACAGAGAAGCAAAACTGGCTTGGAGAAAGGTGTCTACTGCCAGACATGAAAAAGGAACATGCCAGTGAGTCCACACTGCACCATACCCTCAAAGAGGCCGACGATAGAATAAGTTGAATAAGGAATATGTGCTCAAATTTTGCCAATTCGGGGATTCCAAGATGGCCGCCGGGAGACATAAGCAGCTCTTTTGCAGCAAAATAAGCGTATCCTACGAGTGGATCGCCCCACCTGGCCCTCCCGCAGGCCCGGCACCAGCAGAACGACAATCGGGTGTCCCGAAAACACTGAGGAAGGGAGACCCGCGGTGCCAGCCCCTCCCCCACCGGGAGATTCCCGCCGCCGATGCCGGCAACAACACCGGAGCGGATCGGCGCGGGCAACCAGGGCACGAAAGCGGAGGGATAGGGAGTCTGAGAGGCAGGGGCGAAATCACCCCCACCTTTGGAGATACGCTGAGACATCGAGACTGAAGAAGAAGTGGCTCGCAAGCGGCCGCAACCGAGGGAGGTGGAGTGCTGTTGCCGGCCCCCCTCCCCCACCACCATAGAAGAAGCCCGGAGCCCGCACCTTGGGGCGCAGGTCCCCCAACAACACGAAGGCGGCGGAACACACGGGAACCTCACGGATTGCGGGGTCGGGGGCGCAAACGACCCCCCCGAGGGAAAGGCGCAGTTGGCGCAGGTGGCAGGCGCGCGGTTCCCACACGGAGACAGTGCCACGGATAGCAGAGAGAGACCGGAGAGATTAGGCCTGGCGAAAATACCCCCCCAGAGGTGAGCAGAGCTAAACAGCTGAGGGAAACAGGCCCAGAGACAAGAGATCCCCCCGGCCAATACCATACTAAGAAGCCGGAACAACACTTATCCCAGGGGGAGAGAAAATAGAGGCAGAAATCGACCACTGGGCAAGGAGGCACGAACCCACAGGCAGCAATAACGGTGCCCAAGGGGACACAATAAGAGGGCACAGTGGACACTGCAAAAGGGAGAAGGGAAAGCCCATCTAAGCGACGTGTCCAGCGTGGGGTGCCCCCGAGGTCGAAACAAGAAATACGGACAGTGAAGGGAACTCACTCCAATAGGAGGGGCCCCACCAAAGCAGACCCAAACGGGCACAGACTTTACGATCGGGGCGACCCAAGAAGACTACTCCAAGGGAACCCAGTGTGGACATAACAAGCTCACAGGAGAAAAGAAACCCACGCACCCCCCCAGGAAAACCAACACAGCATGTGAAGGGCAAAAAACAAAAATATCGCTTCCCAGCAGACCCCGCAATCCTCAAGACAAGACACAAACATCCTTCAACTGTGGTCAACGGACGCTACGCCGCAAACTAGAGGGAAGCCTCAGGACACCCAACAAGGCGAAGGCATGTCTCAGACGAACCCCCAACATCTACCTTCTAGGGACGACATGCAATCATGGTTCAAGGAGCTCCAAGAGAAATTCATGTCCTCAGTGCAAGAACAATTCACGACGATGAAAAATGACATCAAACAGGCGGTTCAGGACCTTAGGGTGGATGTGGCTAAACTGGAGGAGAGAACAGACACAATGGAAAGAACGGTACAGGGGATCGAGGAGGAAACTCAACAGGTTAGCGAAACCCAGGAACACTTGGTGAGACTCACCCATAACCTCAAGATTCAATGCAAAGATTTGGAGAACCGCTCCAGACTCTCCAACATCCGCATAAAAAACATGGCGGAAACAATACTAGACAAAGATCTTCAGACGGCGGTGAAGGAGGTGTTCAGAGATATACTAGAGGCATCTGAAACAGACACAATTGGAGTCGACAGAGTCCACAGAGTCGGACCAAAGAGATCAGGAGCACCGGGGGAGAGACCACGGGACATGTTAGTGGCGCTATCCTCATACCCACAAAAAGAGCACATTTTGAGGAAGGCCAGAGAAATGGATCACATCAAAATGAATGGACAGGAAATCCAACTATACCGAGACCTGGCCCTGGTTACGCTCCAAAAAAGAAGAGCGATGGCCCCATTGGTCAAGGCCCTGCAGGCAAAAGAAATCCGTTACAAGTGGACCTTCCCTTTTGGGCTGACCTTTACATGGGAAGGGAAACAGAGAAGAGCGACCACATGGGAAGAGGGCCTCAACATTATGGGCCTACAAGACGAAGGGGAGGGAGTGGATCAAGCAACAACCAGTGGGGAGCAAAGGAGAAAACCAAAAGGATGGGAAACGATCACACGAAAAAGGCCGAACACTGGAGGAGAAGGCCGTAGGAAGCTTTCAGGATAGGAGGAAAATAAAAGAAAATGAAAGCCGTGGACACCAGGGCGACAGCCGCACACGGAGCACCAGTGGGGAGGGACGATGAAAACAAGAACAGCTGCATTAGAGGCAGAGACGGTGGCCCGGGAGTGACCCACCGGCTTGGAATCGGGTAAGGAAAGACGATGGAGGGCAGGGAGCTGTGGGTGCAACGCCCTGGCATCAGTAGGAACCCTCGCCCTACTCGGGGGCAAAATGTTTGGTTTATGGTTATTAGTTGGGGGGGTGAGTTTAGGGGGAAGGGAAACGGGGACGGGGACACCAAATCTAGAGCAGCAGCAACGGAAGGGATTCCAAGAACATTGAACAATTGCCATACAAAATGGGGAAGATCTGCATTGTGACTTATAACATAAGGGGGATGAATCATCCAACAAAAAGGGTGAAACTGGAGAAACTTCTCAAAAGGGAAGGGGCGGACCTCCTGCTCCTCCAAGAAACACATATTAGAGCTAAGGACAAACAGAAAACCCGGGTAAGGGGATTTAAAATCTGGGCCCAGGCGAATGCAACATAAAAAAGAGCAGGGGTCCTAATAGCAGTGAGGGCTGGAAGAGACGCCATACTAGAGGACGCCATCACAGATAAGGAGGGAAGGTATGCGTTGGTTAATGGGGTGTTGGAAGGGCAGATGATCATTCTCGCGTCAACATATGCGCCAAATGTGGGACAGGATGGTTTTCTGAGAGATACCCTGGGAAAATTAGAATCCTTCGCAAGGGGGGAGATTATTTTGGGAGGAGATTTAAACATGGCATGGGACCCACAACTGGATAGAAGTACTGGGAGAGTATATGGACATGGGGCACCGTCAAAACGCCTCAAACAACAAATGGACCAACTAGCCCTAAATGATGTGTGGAGGGAACTCAAAGGGGAGCAAAGTGGGTTTACATACTTTTCACATGTGCACAACTCCATGTCAAGAATCGACTACTTTTGGGCATCAGTGGGGCTCATGGGCAGGATCCAGGGTTTGGAAAAGGGGGCAATTGCATTTTCAGACCATGCACCCCTGTGGCTCGATCTGAATCTTCCAGGGAAGGCTAGTGGCCTGTGGAGGTGGAGATTACCGGAGGACATAATTCAGGACCCGGTTACGGGGGAGTCCATAAGGGAAATGATAGAAGAATACTTCACGGAAAATGACATTGGGGAAGTATCTATGAGCACAGTCTGGGAGGCGTTTAAGGCGGTGATTCGTGGGAAGGTAATGGCATTACAAATAACGAGGGAGAAGCAGAGATATATGTGGGAAAAGGAACTGGAAAGGACAATAACAGAACTGCAAGGAAAAATCCTGACACAACCCACAAGAGCACTAAAGACGGCGCTCAGACACACCCAAGGCCAATTAGAGGTACTACGTACAAAGGGAGCGGAAAGGAGCCTGCTGTACCTAAAACAAAGGTACTATATCAAAGCTAATAAAGCAGATAAGCTACTAGCGAGACAACTCCGCGCCAAACAAAAAGATTTTAAATGATCAAAAGCATCATAGACAAGAATGGGGATCATCATACGCGCACACCTGACATCGGGGAAGTGTTCAGAGATTACTATCAGAAACTATACTCCACGGACCACCCGGAGGTGGACGCGCAGGACACATATCTAAAATCCCTCAACTTCACGCAAATATCAGAGGCAGACAGGCAGGCCTTAGAGGACCCTATTAAGGAAGAGGAAGTCAGGAAAGCAATAAATGAACTCCCACTAAATAAAGCCCCAGGTCCGGATGGATTCACGGCCCCATTTTATAAAAAATATGCGGATCTGCTGATCCCGGTCCTGACCAGACTCCTAAACTCATTTAAAGAATGCGGCAATGTAACCCCCACAATGAACAAAGCGAAGTTCTAGTATTCCACAAACCCGGGAAGGATCCCTCATACCCGGCCTCTTATAGACCAATCTCCCTAATAAATATTGATGCCAAAATATACACCAAAATATTAGACACAAGACTCTCCCCACTTCTCACAGGGCTAATACACCATGACCAATCGGGCTTTATTCCAGGTAGACAAACCCACGACAACCTTAGAAGGATCATTCACCTGGTGGAAAAGATCGGCGTAAAGCAAACCCCGGCAAGTCTACTTGCACTGGATGCAGAGAAAGCATTTGACCGGGTAGAATGGTCCATGCTATTTAAGACCCTGCAATCCATGGGATTTGGGGAGCACTTTATTGCAAGAATTAGAGCAAACTATAACGCCCCTACCTGCAGAGTGGCCATCAACGGGGAAGTAACTGAAAAGGTATCCATATCCCGAGGAACAAAACAGGGATGCCCACTCTCCCCACTGTTATATGCTATTTAGAACCCCATGTAATGAAATTAAGAGAAGCCACACAAATTAAAGGAATAGATTTGGCAGGCATACAACACAAGGTAACCGCGGATGATATGCGGATGATATTCTGTTAGCATTAGAGGAGCCGGGCCGAACGCTGGCGGCAGTAGTCGGGGAGCTGGAAGTCTTCGGGGCCATTTCAGGTCTAACAATAAATAGGAACAAATCGGAAATCCTAATTCTGGCAGGGGACAGGGGGGGAATAGAGAAAGAAGCAAAAGCACTTAATCTCAAAATAGCAGCGGAGGGCATTAAATACCTGGGAATAACACTATCTCACAGGGTAGAACACCTATATAGCAAAAACTATCCACAGCTCCTTATGAGGATTCGCAGAGATTTGGAAAAATGGAACCCCCTATTGATCTCCTGGTGGGGCAGGATTCAGACGGTAAAGATGACCATCCTCCCAAGACTATTGTACTATTTCCAAGCCCTTCCGGTGGGAGTACCCCGCACATTCTTCAAAACACTATCGAAGGTGATCACAACCTTCGTGTGGAATGGGAAAACACCAAGACTGGCCTGAACTATCTTGACAACTCCAACCAGGGAGGGTGGGATGGCGCTCCCTCATTTCCAAAGGTACTACCAAGCGGCCCAATTAAAAGTGCTACGGGAGTGGCTGGGTGACGATCCACAACCGATCTGGGCAGCTCAAGACAGGGCAGTGGCAAGAACCCCGCTAGTGGAACTACTCTGGAAACAGAAACAGCATAGACACCCCAACATAGGGATTAGTGAAGTAATGAGAACAACGATGGAGCCGTGGGACGCCCAAACACGAAAAGGCTTAATGACCACCTCGCTGGGTCCTTTTACCCCCATATGTAGGAACCCACAGTTTCCGCCGGGGATGGAGCAGGGGACATATGAAAGCTGGGAGGAGGCCGGTATAACAAAAATAGGGGAAATGTACATCAACAAGGAAATTAGATCATATGAATCCTGCCTCGCACCTCTTTCACGCTCCACTCGAAATAAATATAGATATGAACAACTTAAACACTGGCTAAAATCCCCCGATATCATGAAGGCAGCAACGAGAACCCTCACTGCATTCGAGAAATACATTACAACCAACTCAGGGTCAAAGAAATGGATATCAACTCTACATTTGTTCATAAACACTCAAGATGAGGAAATAAAATGGTCTTACATGATAAAATGGAGCAGGACTCTGGGAGAGGAACCGACGAGGAAACAGTGGGAGGATCTCTGGACTCTGATCCCCAAAATGACCAGATCAGCACAAATAAGAGAAATGTGGATTAAAATTGTGACACAGTGGCACTACACTCCCGAAAGACTTCACACAATGTTCCCGAAAACGTCAAACCTGTGCTGGAGGGATTGCGGAGAGGTGGGGACGTGGAAACACACCTGGTGGGCCTGCAAGGGAATAGTGCCTTTTTGGGATGAAGTTAAGGGAGAAATGGGCAAGATATTTCCAGATGTGGGACTACTAGGTGAGGGCGTTTGGTTGTGTGGAATGAGAGATGACACTGCAAGAAGATATAAAAAAGCACAATGGAGAAGCTTTATGGGACTACTCATTGCAGCATGGACAACAATAGCACAGAATTGGAAAAAGTAGGACACTCCTCTGAAGTTCACGTGGCTCCAAAGAGTCTGGGCACAAATAGCAATGGAAAAAGTCACACACACAATCCAGGGAACGAGGGACGGCTTTGCAAAACAATGGGGCGGAGTTCTGGAGTACCTTCAGTCAGACTTTCAGGAACAATGGTGCCCACACAACATCAAGGTCACAGACATTTTTAAGGCATAATGTAATCCCTGTATCAAAACTCAAGGGTCCCAGGGGAGGGGGGGAGTTGCGGGGGGGAGGAAAGTCGTTACATGTTTGATGAATGTTGATATCTGAAAATAATAAAGACAAGTTTCAAAAAAACATTTTTGCCAATTCCCTCTCTGAAGAATGAGGGAGTCCTCTCGGATCATGTCTTAGGCGCAAAATCACCGATTTACCCTGAAAAGGTGACCACCAATACTCCCTTGGGAGAAGTCCTAGATGGGTTGACTGTCCTTTTCCCTGGACCTTCTCTTCCCATGCCTGTTTGCGATTCCATTACACTAGAAACGGTTAAACAACACAAGGGAGATATCGTCATCCCTACTCTAGACTCTAAACCCCACCTTAATCTGGAGAAATCTTCTGATTTCATAGATCTTACTAAACAAGTAGTATACTGAAAGGGCTTTGTTACTTTAGGGAAAATAAATTCCCTCTACAAATTAAGAAAACTAAAAATCTGAAAAATATGAAAAGAATAAACTCATGTACTAATCAATTTTTAAAAATCTGGTTTTGCCAAATGCTTCCCCGCTCGTAACCACTCCTACCCCTTCTAAGGGGGTTTATATTCCGGTGGAAGCAGCAGCACTATCTCTGACTGCTATCCCTAGTGCTGCCCCTGTAACCACTGTGGCTACCTTAATGCCTACTAATATAGCTGTAGGCAGTCAGACAGATTCATTGGCAATTAGTTTTATGCCGAATAACAATATTGCCCCTGTGGTTGCAGGGAATGTTGTTTTGGCTGAGGACACTCATGCCATTTGTAACTCTAAAGTAATCCCAACGCTTTCTGATCCTATAAATAATAGTGCTCCACTTACTCTGAATGCTCAAACGGAATGTAAGCCTGTGGCTTCCTTCTCGCCTACAGAATCCCTCACTATCCCCAGTAACCCGTTACCCTTGGTTTTGAAATAAGATTGTTAAAATCTAGTCAGTTCTCCGGTAAGCATGGAGGATCTGAACAGTATAGGGGAAATCTTACTATGGTCTATCATCTGGAAAAGGTCTCGCAGCCTCAACGGAGGCAATGTACAGCCAGAAACAATGGAGATGCCAGTAACTGGGCCCAAGTTACCTCTGGCTTGTGGAAATGAGCATCCCCTTATGAGTCTGGTCCCAGTAAATAACAATATGGCCCCCAACAAATTCACTCTTCTTTCCTGGAATTCCAGGGAAAATGTACATCTTTTAACTAATACCGACACAGTAGCTATGATCAACAGTTCTGACTGCTTCTATCTACAGGAAACCTGGCTCCTCTCCCCCCGTTCATTGATGGTTTTAAAATTTACTCCCAAAATGCTAAACCTAGTTTAGGAGGAAGGGCTTCAGGGGGTCTTCTCATTGGGACAAGAGCTTCAGTTTGGCCTTAGGAATGTGGTTCTTTCGGACACGCCATTTGGTATTTTAGCTTTGGAGTCTATTTCTGGAGAGGGCCTGGTTAACACTTTTATTATTATCATCTATTTGCATAAAGTCCTTGCTGCCCTTGAGCCTTTTTGGAAAGTCTAACGGATATAGTTCTCGCTTGGAGATCTCTCCATACCAGGGGGAAAGTGATCCTGGCTGGAGATCTCAACTCTGATTGCTCTATACAGTGCTTTAAGTGGGGTAAGAAATTGAGGGGGGGCCCTTGTTTGGGGGCGTGGCTTTCATTGTGGGCGTGGCCTAAAAGTGCACAAATCATAGTAAGGTGCGCAAACAAATATATAAATGTATGTGAGCATTTATATGTTTGTATGCGTACTACTATGGTGTGTGTACTTTTCAAGCCATATTTTATAAACATAGCAATGTTACATATTTCTATGTTTATAAAAGGTGGCTTGAAAAGTGCACAAACCATAGTAAGTTACGCACACTTGTGTGCTTACCTTACTATGGTTTGTGTACTTTTCAAGCCACCTTTTATAAACATAGATATTTGTAACATATTTCTATGTTTCTAAAAGATGGCTTGACACGTAAACAAGTCAAGGCATCTTTTATAAAGCGTTGATGACGGACAAAACAAACCGCAAGGTGGCTTTGTCCGTCGACAAAGCTTTATAAAAGATGCCTTGAATTGTGCACGTTTCAAGCCGTCTTTTATAAACATAGAAATATTTCTACCTTTATAAAAGATGGCTTGAAACGTACACAGTTCAAGGCATCTTTTATAAAGCTTTGCCGACGGAGAAAGGCACCTCGGGCTCTGTGATTTATCTGCTCAGAGCACATAGATCACTGATCCCGAGGCGTCTTTCACCCTCTGCGAACCCGCGGGCTCTGTGATTTAATCTGCATATTAGATCACGGAGCCCGCGGGGGTCAGTGACCTGGGGAGGGAAAACAAAGGGACAGTAACTTCCTCTGATGACCCTGAAGGTGGCTATAAGGTACGAATTGGGTCTAGTTTCTCTGCGAGCCAGAATCTTTTGGTGGGTTCTTGCACTCTTCTCTGCCTTGCTCTGTCCTAAATATGATATGCTTTATGATGATGTGGGTAGGACTCTCTTCTCACAGGGATCCCTAGATCGAAACGTATTCCTTCTTAAATTTAGAGATCTCTGTGACAAGAGCTTATCAGATCTGTCTACCGATAGGGATACTTTCTTGTCCAATCCGAACAAAGTGAAAAAGCTTCTCTTTAGTTGTGACTGGAATGATACCTTGGAGAAATGTCACTCCTGCCCATCTCTATGTGACTTATAATTTGATCACAAGAAGAGAGGCTGCCTGTCTTTTATTTTGACACAGTTCCCTAACCGCCTTTACTGTTCTCTTCTCCTGAAACTCAGATGGAACATTTTGCCTACCAAGGAGGTTCTATATAGAAGGAAGGCGATTAGTGACTTGGATCTCTTTTGTCGTTTCTGTCACAATCCAGGGGTCATTGCATCTGCCTGTCACCTTTTTTTAGACTGTGTAGCACTGAAAGGTCTTAGGGCACTCTATTTAGGCAGATTCAATACTCTGGGACTTCTGGGGGCAGAAAATTCCATTTGGTCTAACTGTCTCTCTATCTCTAAAACTACAGACGGACATGCGGTTGCGGGATTCATTAAATCATTAGACCTATATGCACCTTCCTGATGAATTATTTGTATGATGAACTTTCTATTTATCTATATTAACTATCTTTCTAATGAATGTACTATATACGTATATAAATTTGACATTTCTGATTTCTTGCCATGCGGGGGGAAGTATGACTTGGAATATGCATTTGGTCTTAACTATGCACTTAACTATGCACTGATTTTATTGGCTTGTTTTATGTCTCCTACTTTTAGAAAACAGGATTTTAGGGTTGTACTGTATCTTCAATTCAGTGTAATGTATGTATATATACACCCACTGTTCTTTTACTGAATGTAATTGTAAAGGTTTCTTATGTAAACCATATACAATAAATAAATTTTAAAAAAAAATTAAAAAAAGATTTGTAACAAACCAAAAATATATATATATATATATATTGCTAGTTTGGACAATATATCTCTAAATATATATGCAATAAAAATAATGAAACTTCTGCAAAAACAGCAGTTAGCTTCAGTTAGAAAACGCAATCACCATATGTTTGCATTGCCTTCCACAATCATTGCATGGTGTAGTCAAAACAAAGTTTCAAAAATAACTTTTGCAAACAATGTTTGTACCAATTACATCTGGGAAGAGATGTGCTCAAGTGCTTGAATTGCAGACTGGTCTCAAAGCCCAGTTTGCCACTTAAACAAAGTGTGTGTTCCTGGGCAAATCTTTATCATCTCACTATGCCTTATCTGCCAGAATGAGAGGTTTCTACAAGGTTACAGCTCACACTATCTGCTACTTCAAAAAAAAGCCTCACTCCTGAAGTTGCCACATAAATCAATATTAACAGTGACAAATCATACAGTGGAGGTCACAGTTTATTTGTCTTTTGCCTTACTCATGGCAAGGTGTATTTTATTTAATGTCCCATGACACCCTATTAAAGACTCATTCTGTGATATTTTCTGTAACATCACTGATATCACTATGCAAATGGGGGGGCCAGGGGCCTACACATCGTTTGCCACATTGGGCCACTCAAAACCTATGTAGCTAGGGCTGGTCCTGCTCAGTTTGTCTTGGGCGTGGTCATGTACATTGTTTTTGCATGTATCTCCGTCTGTCTGCATAGCCTGTGTGCCCATGATGTGTTCATTTATAAACACAAGTGGTGTGTATGATATTTTGAAAGGTTATCAAGAAGCATGTTTGGGTAGTGGGAACATATTTTAAAATATTACACTGGTTTCAAGCTGTGACATGGCAATCTCACCTCACAACATGTCAAATATATCCCCACGGCCCACACTCTTTGCAGTTCCACAGAACATTATAAATGAGGTATACTCGCCAGGTGTCTGGTTTGAGCTGATTGATGACAGCACACATTTGGGTTTTCTTTATTAGGTTGTCTGTGAACTTGTTGCCAACAAAGGTTGTCATGTAACCAGTGCTTTAAGTGGCAGCCAAACTCGATCCGGAGCCGGGGCTCTTACTGGGGCGTGGCAGAAAAGGGATGTTGTCTGGTAGGGTTCTCACTGCAATTAAGAGGCAGCACTTCCCTGAACTGAATGCTTCCTTTTTGGCCATGGCCCCAGGCTCTATTTTGCAAAAGGAGTCATGGTCTAACAGGCGGCATTCATGCCAGGTAGGTGTTGCCACTTCATTGCAGCGCCGACCCCCTGCCAGGCAACCCTTCACATCGATCATCACCTTCACACTTGGGGTGCGAGGGTACTGATCCCTGCATCTCTAGTGAAAGGGAGGGCCTGGCATGGGTCTCCACCACAAAGAATTAAAAGGCTAGGACCAAGGTACCAATCATTAATGTGACAAATACGACCATCCGTTTACCAGGATGCACCATCGTCCGACAGTTTCACCTGTCGCTTCTGTAGCCCCAGAGAATGTTGCCACTGGCCCGTCCGAAACAGTGCTGGACCCAAATATCTTGGACTTTGGAGACTCCCCAGTCTCAGAGTGGGACAAGGACCAGTTGTCTGATGACACTCCCTCAGGGAGCAGTCGCAACCCCTGGCCCCAGGAGACATGGAGGATGTATGCCACAATCTGGATGATCTTCTGCAGGCAGGGATTAGAAGGCATCAAAGCTTAAAAGGTCTATTGAAGATAAATGCTTAAATATAAATTCCGTCTAATATACTTGGCATATCTCCAGGGAGACTGCATTCAGGAGGCTGTAGGTCACGTTAGCAGGTCCTGCCACTCAGTTGCTGCACTCACCACATATTAAACTAGCCCTCCTTAGGCATACTCATCATCAGCATCCTCAAAGACAAAGACCCCACCTGTTTATTCCTGTCCGGGTCTTGCTGGGCCATGGGCCAGACCCGCTATCCTGCATTCCACCTACAAATTAGTCACTACTGCTCATACTCACCAAAAGACATCACCAGGTGTCTCCTTCCTCCACAGCCGTCCCCACCCTCATTAGGTTGTGAATGGCTAACCTCTGTGGGCAGCCATGACAAGCTACACTACCGAACTGCATCAACATCGCCCTTGCCCCCATCCATCACCCTCAACTCACACGGACACAGTGCCGAGCATTGCTCGCTCAGCAGTCGCTTACATCACAGAGGTCGCTTACCTCACCTCACCTCACCGTGAAGCCTTCTTCTTCATCCAAGCATAGCCACCCCCCCCCCCATGTTTTCAATGACCTCCTCCCCCAGGGTACTGCATGAAACATGCTGACCGGGCAGGAGGCGGAGTGTTAATAATCCACAAGAACGATTGGCCCTGCTGCATCATCCCCTATCCCAGACAAAGCTCGTTTTAATCACTTGCCTGCAGGTACCCTTTAAATCACAAGGAATCTGTCACCTTCCACCTCATCTACAGACCACCTCACATGAGTGACTCTATCATTGCTGACATCTCCAACTTACTCTCCTCTACTAAACTAGCCCACACTAATAATGTCTTTCTCAGAGATTTTAACGTCTCTCAGTCTTACTGAGACAACCATGCTCGAAGCACACTTTTGCACTTTACAGATCCATGGACCTTAAGCAAATTGTGCTCTCTCCGACGCACAACAAAAGCAACACCCTAGTCTTACTTTTTACTTCATTCTCCTCATCACCTGTGCAGACCCTATCCCACTCGACTGGTATGATCATGCCACCATCCCACTGTCGATCTCTGCCTCGACCACAGGCCACGAAGGTCAGGCCAAAGGCTCTCTCAAACAGCACTATATATTCAAAATCTTCACAGTCAATGAGATAAAAGCAAACCTCACAACCTCCCGGCAGCAGGGATTGCCTCAGTCCTCTTAGAATTATTCAACAACTCTGCTATGAAACTGGTGTACACTCATGCCAACATAAAAGCCACCCGGGCTAAGGCCAAACAATCCTCTCCTTGGTACAGCCTCAAGCTCGCCTCAAACAAATGCCCTGCAGAAAATGTGGTGCAAAAAACTTAACCCTGGAGATCATACCAATGTCAAATCTCTCTGTGACAACCATAGGATTCTTAATACCAAAGCCAAATCAGCTAACTACTCTAACACCATTGTGACAGCCTCTAACAGGAGCAAAGCCCTTTTTGAAGTAATAAAGTATTGTACCCAATCCTCACCATACTCTGACGTGCGATCAATTCAGGAATCAACAACTATTTTACTGAAAAAAATAGAACAAATTTGACAGATCATCGAATCAATCTCCCCATTAACCCTGCATTCCAGAATGTACACTGCCCCTCTGAACTGAATTCTCTCCTCTCACTCCCCCAGACCTCCTAAGAACAATCACCGTTCTCATACCTACTTCCTACTAATAATATCATCCCGGCCTCCATCATTATTCAATTGATGGGTTCCGGCACTCAATGCAATACTCTGCATCATTAATGCCTTGCTCACAGAAGGGTAATTTCTGGACACCCTCAAGACTGGTCTCAAACAACCTCTTTTGAAAAACAGGACCCTAGACCCGGACGACCTGGCCAAATACTGGCCCATTAAGAACCTCCCGTTTATTGGCAAAATCCTAGAAGAAGTAGTCGCTGCACAACTACTCGCAAGAATCAATCAACTACATCTCCTAAATGACTATCAGCAGGGTTCCATCCCAAGTGTAGCATCGAGACGGCCACCATACAGGTGATGGATGTTGCCATCCAAATCACGGATAATCACGGATAAGGGTGACTCCTGCCTCATCGTCCTCCAGCTCTCACCTGAATTTGACATAGTCGATCATCCTTTCCTCCTCTCCTTGCTTATCGACAGGAAGGCATTATCTGGCACGGTCTTGAATTGATTTACCTCCTACCTCTCGGGCAGGCACCAGGCCATTCAGATGAATACGTTGTATTCTAACTGGCTCCCATTCTCTGACAGGGTCCCCCAAGGCTCTATAGTCTCACTGCTCCTAACTTTTACATGGAGCCTCTAGGTACACTCCTCAAAGACCCAGATATAGCCATCCACCAATACGCGGATGATACTCAGTTGTACAAGAGAATAAAAAGCCCTCAGGATATCAGCCATGTCTGCAATTCCCTAGCCATCATCCAGTCCTGGATGTTGGCTGCCTATCTCAAACCTAACTCAGCCAAAACCGAATTCTATCTCATCGGTCACTTGCAAAACAACAACAATTGCTCAATTACATGATCCTAGAAGGAGTTAATCTGCAACTCTCGGAATCAGCAACTAAAATAAATATTGAGGGAAGATTTGCCCAAGATCGTGAACAATTTTATTTCAGTTGTGATTCTGTATTATTAAAAGTGGACTGCAATCAGCAATCTCTGTTAGAAAGTCCTCATAAAATGAAGGAAAAAACGAGAAATAATGATTGGTGTTATCATCCATCCCAAATTCAAAAATATACATCTTATTCTGAATGTGACAAAATGTTGTGACCTTATAATTCATCAATATATTCTCAGATTTACATTTACATGTGTCTTTGATTCAATGAACGTGGAGCACTAGATAGATGGGGTCCTTATCAGGGCTGAAATGGGGAGAGCAGAGGATTTCGACTATGGTTCATACTCGCCAACTTAGAATTCCATAAAATATCATTTAATGGATTGTGACACCATTCTTTCTTTAAGGGGTATCTTATTTGGAAACTGTGTGCACAATTAGATTTTTTATAAACACAGATCATTTTATATATATATTTTGGCCCTGTTTGATGGGGGTCCCTAACCATACATGAATTAGTAGGAGGGACGCTATATGCTGGCTATAACTATAATTAATTTTATTCAGTAATAATTGTAAGTTTATATTTTAGTTTTATCTGTATTTTTACATGTCATATTGTGCATTATAGCAATATTATATTTAGAAGGCGAAGTGCATTAATAAACAAAACCACATAATGAAAAAATATATTTTCCTATAGTAGGTGCCAAAAATCGATAAGCTGTGAAATATATTTGTTTTATGTGTTTAAATAATAGGTTCCCTTAGAGTGGCACGGGTCATTTAATGTCCATGATCTACAGTCCCACCTGGCAATTCTGGGTTAGAAAAACAGACAGTGATTTCTCAAAACTCAAATGTATTCAAAGAATTAAGTCAATCTAAACAAAGGTGGTCTCCAGCTGTATACGAAGGAAATCACTACAATGTTGACCCATATGTAACCAGGGTCCAGTATTGTCTATTTTGCTCTGGATTGTATAACGCCTGCACTTACTGTATGTATGTAACCACCAGGTTTCTCAAGTGCCCAGCTACCTCAGGGTTTGGTGCGCGATATAAATAATAAACAATAACAATAAAAATAACAATTGATCAGTAAAACAAAATATGGCCTGCCTACATGAATCTTACTAATTTAGGTTAACACAAGCATTCATTTCCATAATCAATTCTAGATATACTTACACATTTTTGATTGTCTAAAACATCCTAGGCATTCTAAACACTTGTAGCATTTCAACATAAGGCATCACATTGCAGTTGAATTACGTCACAATAGAGTCATCATTATCCTCTTTGGAATCCACCATTTACAGATCAAAATGCTTCCCAACATTATGCAATATGTGTGTGCAGCTCTCAATGAACATGTGCATGCAACCTTCAATCTACATATGTGAGCACAGATTCCAAAATGCGTGTGTTTTTGTGTGTGTTAGGCGCTGACGCCATTTTGTTTGTTTGTGTGTGTGTAAGGTCGCTTGACATCACAGTGCGGATGTTCAGTGCTGCCCTCTCATTTGCCTCAGTGACCTGCATGTTTTATGCATATAGTGGCCTGCATGTTTTATGCATATGTGTTTTATGTTACTCGTGCAAAAGCTCCCATTCAAACTACGTTGGTATCCAGTTGCTGTCCTTGTTAATGTCTCCTATAACCAGAGTTAAGCTTGTGTTCTCTAAGTTATAGTTAGAGCTTGTAATCTGATCTGCAGGTATTGTATTGGATGATGGATATGTTGTTGCTACCATGTATCATCTTTCATTCTAGCAATGGTGATGTGTGTTCCAGACATCTCCTCTAATTAGAGTATGTGCATAGCATAATATAAGTTACATTTTGGGCAAACCTGCATCTTCTAATAGAACTCTCACATTTGTGTCAAGGTTTCAGATAAACATTCTATATACATTATCTCAGTGCACTGTTGTTCATAATCATAAAAAGACATTAATCTTGTGTTCAGTATTGATACCTTCCTTGACACAACACAAGTAACAGATACATTTGGACTACATATGTGTCAATTTGAGTTTCAGATCACCATCTTTTTTTGACCTCATCCATCCAATAAACTTTGCATGATGTTTATGTTCCATCTAAGGTACTGCAAGTGGTAATCCTTGATCTTGGCTTTTAAGGCTTGCTAGATGTTCTCCAATCCTAACTCGTAATTGTCTAATTATGCATCCCGCATACAGATTTTGCACACAAAGATTATGGCATAGACTACATAAGTAGTTCTGCGGTTGATGAAGTCTTTAATCTTGATCTCAATACCTCCTCTGTCAGTGTATTTTTGGCAGTCAGCATGTACATTTCTGCAGATGCGGCAGGTACCGCATTTGTGGAAGTCTGTCAGACATCTGAGCCAGTCACTCGCACTGCTTTAGTTAGTGTGGTTAGTGTCTAGAAAGGAGGGGCACAATTTGTTTCTGATCGTTTGAGCTTTTGTAAACACAAATGTGGGTTTACGTTCTAAATGTTGGCGTAAATCTGGGTCCATGAGCAAAATGTCTTCGGACTATTTTGTATAAGGTAGGCGTGTCTTTAGAGTATTTTGTGATAATGACAATGTTCTCAACTGCTTTGTTGTCTTTAGTCATAAGCTGGAGCATGATCGTTCTGTCAGGTATTTTTGTTTTATCATATGATTTCTTAACAGTACTTGGTGGATACCCTCTCTCATGAAATCTTTTGTTCAAAAGTTGACATTCTGTCTCAAATTGCGTGTCATTACTACAGTTACGTCATGCTTGGTAAAACTCTCCAGCTGGTGTGTTATTGACTGTTGATTTACGATTACAGCTCCCTGCATGCAGAGAAGAGTTGACCTCTGTGACCTTGCAGAATGTTCATGTTTCTATTTTACCATCTGTGATGTAGATTTAGAGGTCACGAAAGTCAATGCTCTCATGATCACAATGCCTTGTCAATTTAATAACAAACATGTTGATATTCAAATATTGCATGTCATTTTGAAAACATTGGGGTGAGTCATGCCAAAAGACAATAATATCATCAAAATACAGTCTCCATATTATGATATTGGTTGTAAATTCACTGTTGCTTAGAGTGTGTGTCTGTTCGTATTGTGCCATAAACAGGTTTGGAAGAGTTGGGACATATTTGGCCCCCATCGCCACCCCCTTCTTTTATACACAGTATCAATCAGAAAAAGAGAAAAGACATTGTTGTCAAGAGTGAATCTGAGAACATTTTTCAGCATTTCAACATGTACCCCGTAGGATGATGAGAATTTGCAATAAGTATAATCAATTGCCTTTATGGCCAGTTCGTGATTGATAGCTGTATAGAAAGCTGTCACATCCATTGTTGGTAATAGATAGCCTTCTCTCCATTCTACATGTGACAAGAACTGTAGAACTTGTGGACTATCCCTAATGTAGGATAGAAGTGCCAGTACATGCTCTTTGATTGCGTTGTCGATGTAGCATGACAAACCTTCTGTTGCCAACCCTATCCCGCTCATGATTGGCCACACTTCTGGAAGTGTTTCAAACTTTTTATGTATTTTGGGCAGGAAGTAGATTATCGGCAAGGTGGGGTCTGTGCTGCTTAAAAAACGTTTCTCATTGTCTGTTATGAGGCCTAACCCATACCACTCTTCGATCACTATATCTCTGTCTCTAGAAAGGGTGTCTAATGCTTGGTGTTGATCCCAACTAAGATTGTGCCAGGTATAATTTCTCTTTGTACAGTACTTGTCTAAGAGTTGGTATATTTAATTATTCAAAGCTTTGTGAAAGGTTTCTATAACGCTCTTGTTTGACAATTGTGGAGTAAATTTAGTTATGGATTTTAGTTCTTGAAGCTACAAATGTCTTGCATGTATCTCTAAATCAGTGCAAATATCTTCCTGACTAAGGTCGGTTTCTGTTTCCAGTGGGTGTTCTCAATGTCACCTATAGTCAGTTCATGCATTGAGTTGGGAACAAATGTTTTTACCTGAGATGTGAACAGTTTTTTACTTCAGTTTCCTAATGAACTTGAAGATGTCAATTTGAAAATTGGTGAAGTCAGCCCATGTAGTTGGGGCAAAGGATAAGCCTTTATTCAAAACTTCTTCTGCTTTCGTGAGCTGTCTATCACATAAATTGACAACTAGATTGGTTTTGGTCATTTCCCCGGTAGTTTCTTGGAGCTGGATCTTGTTAGTATACCTGTTGGTCCTGTAGCCTCGTCTGAGCTTCCTCCTGCCCTCCTACTGCCCCTGACGTGGTAATCCATGTTGTAGTATTTTGTATAAGCGTGTCCTGAAACCATACTTGTTTGGTATTTCTTTGTATTCCTTTTCTATACCTTTGAATTTGTTCTAAAAACCCTTTCCTTGTATGGTTTGGTTGTCTTATGTTCTTCTTTCTCTATGCCATACCTTCCTGTCATAAAAAATGATGAATTAGGTATGTAAGCTTACTTTATTTTAACATTGTATTCAACTATATGTCCTGTTTTTGTTACAATACTTTATAAAATAACTGACTTGAAAATGACCAAGTGTCAAAACACGTGTCGGCTATATCAAGAAAATAAATCCAGAGCAACATATTTTACAATTCTCAGATTTGATGTACTCTTGAATAGACTAATAAGGAACTCTGTGCACATTATCTTACACAGGCATAGCGTGAATCATCAGCACAAGTAATCAATCCACGATCATCATGAACATTGCGCATGTATGGTGGTCCAGGCCGGTTCGGAGAGTGGCGCGGACCATGCTTTGTTGCCAAACTTGGAGGGCATGTGGGGGCTTCAGCATGGAACATTTTGTGTTACGCCACTGTTGTGGCACTGCTGCGCGACTCCATATAATATTGTGGGACCACAATGAAAATGGAAGAGGGCTTCTGCGCGGAGTTCGGCCACCATTTCCATGGTGGCCATGATGTGAGACTATTTATATGAAACAACCGGCCACTCGCTAACAGCAACCTGTTATTTCATACAAATACATTGATATCCGCACCGCTTGATATAAACTCTTGGTGCTCTTGCTATGATTAACTCGTGCACTGGGCTGTTCACAACTTGTACAACCCAGCCAACCACTACATTTTACTTACATTGCACCGGGGTGTGTGTGGCAGCCAATCAAGTTGCTCATAACGGGAGCTGAATCTCAAAATCAAAGTTCATTTGGAGCAAGCTAACTGTTGCGTGCACCGGGGTTGCCATCTTCCGACCTCCCCTTTGTGCCTGCTGCTTCCCCACTCTCCCCTACCTTGCCTTTTTGTGTTGCAACACTGCCACGCAGCTCCTCACCAGCTTCTGTGGCCACCATGAAAATAGAGTGGGGCCATGTATGCAGGAAAGTTGGGTGAGTATGAAACAACAGAATATGCGCTCCCGTGGCTTGGTTTTTCATACAAATACATTAATGTCAGCAACCTGGGGCATAAACCTGTGGTGCTAATAGCAATAATCACTGGTTCCCTAGGCTTTACCTTGTGGTAATGGCCCGTGGCCCTTGTTAATAGACGTGAGCATAGCAAAGACATTTATCGAGCATCACCAGGCCATTAAGATTCTATGCAGCCCACAGTCCGGGTGTTATTGTTAAATACCAGCCTACCTACAGTCTGCTACCCAACGTGACCAATAGCCAGATCCAGCCCTGGAAATACCTCTCCCACTTTGTGTGGTATTGTCACTTGCCTTGTGATGAAGCAGCTCTTGTCTCGTCAAGACTTCAGGGGCTTGCATTCAATTTCTGTGAGATGGCAACAGAACCAGGAAACAGTGTATTGCTATCATCTTCTCAGGCGCTAGCATCATTGGCAGTTAGTGACACTGGAAGTCAGATAGTCACTCAAATGTAATCATCTCTGTGTGCGCTTGGTGATGTAGTATTTGCTTGGTGCTGTAGAATGACTAGATCACAATGGTGTGCAGGTTGGCCATGAATTGCTTTTTCATAGGTTCCCCTGAAACAGCAACTCCTGGCATTTAGAATCTGTGCATGAGTAAAGTCATGTATTCCCAGGTTAGAATGGGATCTTTGTTTTCCTCTGTTGAGGCTTTATCAAACTCTCAAACCTGCTGTCATTAGTTAGAAAGTAGGAAACAAGCAGTAGCAAAGCAAGGGTGGGGCAAGATGGCTGGACACTCCCCCACGTACCGACCATCCCCCGACCGCATCAGGCATCCTTCACATCCCGGTATGTTCCCCTCATGCGCCACATTGTACTGTGACTTAGCTGGCTTGGGCCTGCTTTAGATCCTAATTGCAGCTGAACCATGACCTGGGAATGAACAGCAGCCATCTGTAATGGAAATTTAAGTTGCTTGGCAACCAAGCTAAATTGTATCCATTTCCCTGCCCGGACCCAGATGTGCGGTGTTCACCTCTCTGGAGTGGAGTCTCAAAACTGAAGCATGGCTGGTGAAATGCGGGTCCAGACTACAGGGACGTCATTTAGGTAGCAAGGGGCCGCAACTGCGACCTCTGTGGTCTCCCTTGAAACCTCTAAACCCCCCGCACCCAAGAGTGGTTTTGTTTTTTGTAATGCAAGGTCCTGGGCTGTGGCCAGCACCATATGGTTCTTTACTTCTGGAGTGGCTGGCTTTCTTGTTCAGGCCCCTTAAAAAAAGAAGAAAAATAGGAACAGGGGTTCCACAAGTCTAACACTTTCAGCACTGACCCTAAATAAGAAAGAATAGGAATACCAAATAATGTGTCTTTCTGGAATTCTATACCATAATTGCTAGACTCATTAAAGGTTTATTTCAGGCACACTTCAGGGGGTGACTCACTGATTTAGTCTGTGCTTAAACGCCTCAACTCAGCCTTTCATCCTTCTGAGGTCGATAATTGAGTACCAAAACAGGTTGGGTGATATTGGGTGTATATTTTTTCTATATAAAGCGCTTAAGCGTAAGTGCTACATAATAACACATTATTATCATTTGGTCATGGACGTCTGCTTGCATTCACAGTAATTTGATAATATGGGCCTATACACACTGATCTTAACGATACATATGGCGATCCATTCTTGTATGGAATGTACTTCACATTATAGTGATATCGTAACCATATTTTCCTTAGTGTACAATGCTATGTGATGCCACTTCCTGTTTTGTCAACGGGTGAAAGGTCGTGTTCTATCGCTACCTGCGATATCACTTTGGGGTGGGGTCAAATGACATCACTTCCTGTGATGTCATCAGGAGGTCAAGGGTCATGTGATGTCACATCCGCTACCCCTACCATTTTGGTGAAATGACGTCCATGCCAGACTACCTGGTGCTCTTGTCAAGTAAGTAATTTCTTCTTCCCTTAGCATTCATTAACTTGTTGTCTACATGCTTTGAGCTGGATTCCTTTATTTATATAACACTTTTCATTAATGTGTGGCAAAGGCTGTGCAAAGGCTACCCCTCATTCCCACTGTTCCAGTTCAACCAAATTGCAATTAAAATGCTTAACATATGAAGACAGCCATGTCATTTAAATACTACAAAATAAAACCACACTTAATTTACTAACTCAGTTTGTCTGTTTACTTTACTCGCTCTCAAAGCACTCTACCACCACCATGTGCTAATGGCCTCATAAACCTCAGGAGGAGCCATTATCGCTTGGGATAATGACCCTTCCCCAACTTATGGCCCTCGTCTGTGCCTCAAAGGAACCACAACCATAAATGAAAAATTTGTTGCATAAAAGACAACTGATGTCGAAAATGTCTACTATATACACTTGAGAATGTGTGGGTGGGGCAACGATTGGCAATGAGTTAATTTAGTCTAGAAGTTGGGTCCACTGCACCACGAGCCATTAACATTTTCTTGACCCAAGGCCAAAAATTGCTAATACTCCATTGCGTGCTAGCTAGTTCCATGATTTATAAATGACATCCATCTATACAAACATACGCTGAAATCCAGTTTCTCTGCATTCAATGGGCAGATAAATTCGATTCTGCTATCCGGCAGAAACCATACAAAAGAGCGCTGTATAGAATGTGTACACACTGCTAAATTGTATGTTTCACTTTTTGTGTTTAATTATTTATTAGCTGCCAGAAGATACATGGTGCACTTACAGGTGAAACATATGAGCTGTTATACAGACTTTAGTATTCACATAGAGAGAGAACGGCATGTGTTTCTCTGTTGGCTCATGTGCACCCGTGTACACTTTCCTTTGCTGACATTATACTCCAAACACGCTGTGCTGCTGTGTATCGCTGCAACGGAACTTCAAAATCAGGATGTAAATGCTGCTGTTAATCCGTTGGGATCCCATCTATATGTTCACCAGGATATGTGTGAAATCTCACGGGATGGCATCTCTTTTCCGCGGCAGCTTCTCCCAGCGGAGAATCCATCCTACAGGGGTCACCAGCATCAACCTGTAAATACAGAGTGGAGAGCATGAACACAGAAATAGCATCATCACATTATTTTACAGGGCTCATTTTGGGAAAATGCAGAATATGCTGCCACGCCTAATACAGGTCCTATATTAACTCAAAAGAATGGATCTTTGTCTAACAGTCGCAGACATAAAACGGACTCAGCAGAAGGCAGCCATGAAGGCCACTTCCATGTGGTTATTCTTATGCCCGCCTCCACCCCCCCTAGCTATTTCAGGGGTTGGGGCCCACGACCTCCCCCCAAGTGGGCGCCCCCACTGTCAAACTCCCCCTACCCCTCTACATATCTTTACTAGCTCCCGACACTGACAATCGCCTTTTCCATTCGCCTTCCCTGAAACCCGGATGTGTTGCACGTCATGCTTCGTGAAGCAATCGTAAGAGGGTTTCATGGGCGTGGTCTGGAGACCATGAACGTTACAAATGTACATCATGGTAAAACAGGAAGGTGCATCAGCGCTTCATACTTACCACATGTGTAAAGCGAGTACCATTATACATATTAGTACCCAGTGATCGTCAAGCAGAATGCAACATGCATTCTGATTGGCTCTCGCCGGGACCTTACCCGGCCGAGAATCCTTTGATTCTCGTCTGGGACTCTAGCTGCCTTGTCCTTGTCAGGGAGGTGGGGGGGCGTGGCAGCCCCTCAGCCAATGAGGAGGCTCGAAGCGGGGCCATCCCCGCTCCGAGCCTCCCCACGGTGAGAGGCTGCCTCCTCCACCCCCTGCTGGGGACTCAGGTAAGCATTTTTTTTTTCTCCCCTCCCCACCCCACTTACCTTCTTGCTCCTGCGTCCCTGGTGGGGGAGGATAGCAGCCTCCAGCAGTGTGGAGACTCTGCGCCTCCACACAGCTGGAGGCTTCCATCGTCCCCTGGCAGGGACAAAGGTACTTTTTTTTTTTTCCCCCTTCCCCTCCCTCCTGCCCTCCCAACCCCACTTACCTTCTGCTTCTTTTTTTTCGGGAGCGGACTCCTGAAGGCCGCCATGTAAAGAGAAAACGGACTCCCGTTTTCCCTTTCCTGGCAGCCATTTTCTTGGACGTTTTTTTTTTATCTGTCCCGAAACGCAGTGGCTTTTCAGGACAGAAAAAAATGCTTTTAGTGCCCCGGTCACGCATATAATGCGGGTCGGGGTACTAATAGCAATATGACCCTCGTGGCGGGGGCATTACCGACTTAGGTAATGCCCCGGGGCCTTCGTTAAGGCACTCGCTTCGCTCGGGCCTATAACTATGGACCCCGGGGCATTACCTGAGTCGTTAATGCCCCCGCCGCTCGGGTCATATTGCTTAATTATACCCATGAAGGGGAGTGAGAATCAACATTGGAAGGCAGAGACATTGGTGTCGGAGGCAGCCGTTTGACGGTGAGGCTTGACGGCCGAGGGTCCGCTTCTCTAACCCCGCGGATCCATAGTAGTGGCTGTGGTGACTGGCGGGTAGAGGAGCAGCATACACGCTGCGCGGGGACTTTGCTAGTGGAGGAGTTATCTAACACTGCTATTCCCGCTTCAGGCTTGGGGGCACTTATGACTGGGGAGTCAGAGAAGAAGTTGCCACGGGAGCACTGAGTGGCGGCCCATGGTTCCACGGTCTGGTCTGCCAGCGGCCTCCAGAGCACAAGATAGTTGTGGCCTGTGAGGTGTGGTTGGCGGCGTATATGCCGCCTGCTTACTTAAAGCGGCAGGAGTAGCTGTGCCTCACTTCATCTATTTTTGAGTCCCTGGGGGAGAAGGGGTAAGTTGCACTTGAGCTGTGGAGCCAAGTGAGTGATAAGCACTCTGAGCACTTGAGTTTGTGTGCTTTAGGCTCAGGCCATATTATCTGTCCTTTTCCTTGTTTGTTCTTTCCCCACTTATATAGACTCATAATGCTCAGAACTAGGGTGCGCTCTGCTAAGGAACTCATCTCCCAAGCTGAGAGCAGTGACTTTAAATCACCTAAAGAGCCATCTCAGATGATGGCTAGAGTGGGTCCTGGGGAACTGGACCTAGTGCAACCTCACATAATGCCTGGGCATGTAACTCCTAACAATCCTAGGTTGTCGATAGTCCTTGCAAGCAGCTCTAGGAGAAGACAGTGTCTACAGGAAGAAAAAGGAGAACTAGGAATCGAAGGCGAAGGCATGTCAATAGTTATGTCTAGAATTGATATGGAAGGGCATAAAACTAATCCTATTAGCCACAAGAATGCTGTGAATTTCGGCACATATTTATTTGCTGAAAGATTATTTAATTTCTTTATTTGAAATCTTATAAAGCGCTACATGCGCGCAGGCCTCAGAGCGCTACAAACAAAACACCACTTAAAAAGCAAAACATACATAAATAACAGAATACGCAGAAGAAAAGGAAGGAAAGGAACAAATCAATCTGGGGAGAAGCTAGAAAGAAAAATAATCATTTTAAAATTTTCCGATGGGAAATAAGTGTCAAACTACTAGTTCTAGATTCTAAGAACCCATAGGCAGGTATTTGCACAGGTTTAAAAAGTGGGGCAAATTGCTATTACCGCATCCCACCAACACACAGTCCCTGTTCCTCTGGGCACACCAATCATCAAGTTCTATTCTACACAGGAACTTTAGGTCAGAGCATCGAACCACCCCAGGCCCAGTCCTTGCGCGAAGCCATGCGAGTACTTTGTTTCATAGGGACTCTCTTGGTTCTTTCCCCGAAGGTTTCGTTACATTCCTAATAATAAAGTTCCGATGGCCCAGTATCAGATCTCTAATATATCCACCCTTGGGCATGGTCATATAGGATTTTCTTAGGCGAAGACTTTGCAAGTTGGCTGATATATGTCTAGGATTCATGGGCCTACGGGGGACACCCGGATGAGATTTAACAAGAGAGTCAACGGATGCAGTAGAAGCAGGATTATGGATCTGTGGTCGCACGTTTCTTGCAGTGGTCGGAGCCAATGATGCTGCTATCGATGATGACATTGGCTCACAACTTGAACCGGTCGGCTAATCCCATGTAGTTTGTGAATAGTTTATCAGCATTCTTAGGTGGCAAGACTGTTTGGGAGAAGCAATTTGCTTTATCAGTGATCGGGTGTAACGTGGGTTAATCATAAGGGACAGCTTGGCTGCATTTTTCAGTGCTGTGGATGTAATGGGCCTCATTACGAGAAGTGTGGAATGGGTTTAACGGTGCCGGTAATGGTGCCGGCGCCGTTAAACCCACTCCTCACTATTATAAGGTCCCCTAGTGGGATCCGCTGTGGACGTCTGGTTTTTCCAACAGAAGCAGGAACAGAACAAAGTGGAGCAAACACAGAAACCAGGCCGATTAGAGGAAAGAACCCATCAAACAGGGAGAAACCCATCAAGCCACGCTGCAACTGACGTTACAGCCACTTCAATGCATCTTCCAAATGAACTACATCTCCAATCACTACATTGTACAGTACACTACAATTACCTGACAGACTGCACCCATTTAGGGGTAACAGTTGAAAAAGCTCTACAATCACCAACTAAGAGTATGGATGTTATTGCAGAAGTTAGTGCGCTGACTTCTCAGTTGAACTCTAAGTTGGACAAGGGGAAAAGCCATAGGGGGGTTGGCCATATATTATGGAAAGGATCATTGCTGACCTTAACCAATGTCAAAACAGCTCCGACTTCACCCGATGGGTAGAATCCTTTGATATTTTTGTGGTACAAGTCCCTTTTACCAAGATAGACATTCAGTGTCAAACGGATGATAATATTGCCCAGAGGTTTCCCATTAGGAGGAGTATAGCCTGTCAAACTAATGATGCAGATAGATTTTGAAGACCCTACTAGGTTATGGGGGGGAGCAATACAAAGCTGACCCCTGTGAAGGAGGATATGTCTAAGTTGTCAGCTAAAGTAGTGGTTGGTGGTAAATCGAAGCCTACATCAACCAGGGATACCAAGACTTATATCAGGAACATCAAGGCTACATCGGCGGGAAGGGCAATTCATAATAAGAAGCTGAGATTCCTGGTGATTCAAGACTCAAACCAAAGGGAGAGTATTTTTTACCGCAAACATTTTATACTGACTCCTGTTAACAGACCTGCACATTGGGAATCGAGACGATCTTTAAGAAACAAGGTTTTTCATTGGCTACAAGCAAGAACAGGGTCCGGATGTGTCAGAATGCAGGATCTGAGATTCCTACGGAGGACACAAATCAAGGAGTGGCTACAGACAACAATGTTGCCTGTGTCATAGTAGTATGTGGGCAGAGTAATCTACAGCTGTACAACTCAAAGCAGAATTATTTTAGGCAATATATGTTTTTAGTTGTAATGTAACTTTTTGATTTTGTCTTGTTTATGGCCTTTGTATCTGTGTGTTTAGCACCTATATTCCTTCCGGGTAAACTTCTGCGTTATATACTTAAGTCAAATCAAATTAAATCTACTAATTAGGGGGACACATTTCAAGTCGCAAGATACTAGCTAGCCATAAAAAAGTTGCTCGCCAGTCGCCATCTCAATTCTACACATGCCCACAGCACACTGAGCATTGCTCGCAACAAGTCCATTATTATTAGCCAATGGGCAGTGGTGAGTGAACTTTTTTAACCCTGCTAATAACACCTTTAATTACAGCACTTAGAAGCAGGACAGATCCAACATGAAGTGTTTTGTGTGTCAAATTCTACACTGTGGGATGGAAAAGAACTAGCCTTGGTCCTCATTACAATGTTGCCGGTAGGACACGGGCTGGCAACCTCGGCTTACCATTTAAACTGCCCGAAATCCCAGTAATGCCAGGATATTACGGGCAGTGGCGGAACAGTAAGTTCCTATTCCTGTGGAGTCGCATAGGTCTACACAGGAATGGGAACACTGAAGCACCAGCACTGTTAGTAACGGTGCCAGTGCTTCAGTGATTTATTTTCCGGTAGATGCCTGAACTACTGGCAGGTCAGGCCTGCCGGTAGGTCACAGCCCCTACCAGCAGACTCGGAGTGAGCTAGTTCGGAAAAATGTGCCGGTAATGTCACTCCTAATGAGTGCCCCTTGTCAGTAAAAACCAATCTGCGTATTCTACATTGAAAACGCAGGGGCAAGTAATGTTTCACTAGGCAGCAATCATAAGGCAGCATTTTATTGTTATATGACATACTAAAACTAACACATAAGTCGGTATTCTGCCGGCACTGTTCTCACCAATGATCAGGTTACCAGTCTAGTGGTACGCGACAATTGATTGGAAGAAACACGATAAACACCGAAGAAGGACTTGAACAGTTTTCATGCCCTTACTGTAGGAACTGCCCGACACGCAGGCGGGTGCTGACCGGGACGCTGATAAAGGGGAGAGAGAGTCCGAGGCTGGTGCAGGACGTGAGGAATGCGTGGTCCGCATGCGTGCTAAGACTCTGGGTGCCCGAGAGACCCAGGAAGCGCGAGAGTGTGAGGCCAAGCCGTCCCGGAAGGAAAGAAGCATGCAGAGCACCTGCAGAGCAGGGGAGCACCGGGAAGTTACTGGAGTGCCGCAAATGAGACCCAGATACTTGAAGGGAGCCGACAGTCGTGCAAACCACACCACAAGGTACGTGGGTAGCCGAGAAGGCTCTGAAGGCTCAAATCAGAAGGCTGGGAGAGGAGGGTCTGAGACCCTTACGCAGTTGGAAGAAAACAAAGAGGTACATGAACTTGTACTAAGGTGTGTGCAGGAGAGTAAACCAAGCCCACAGAAAGGAAAACTAAAGTCGGGATTGCGAGTCTGTGACTCACACCCAAATAAAGAGAATTGGAATTTAATGCAAAGTACATAGAGTACTTGGCAGGTTAGTGAACCAAGTCTGTATGACCAACTACAGCCTGGGAAGTGCATCCAGGCTAAGCTTCTTCATCGCAGTACCTGGTGTGAGGGAACCAGGTCTGCACACCAGGATCAGGGGTCCACTACAGCCTGGGAAGTGCATCCAGGCTACTCTTCTTCGTCACAGTACCTAGTGAGAGTAAACCAGGTATGCACACCAGGGTCAAGGACCCACTACATCCTAGGAAATGCATCCAGGCTACTCTTCTTTGTCGCAGTACCGAGTGAGAAGGAGCCAGGTCTGCACACCATGGTAAGGGATACAACACAGCTTTGGGAGTGCATCCAGGCTGTCCTTCTTCAGCGCAGTGACTGGCGAGAGGAGGCCAAGCTTTGAACCAGGGTCTGGAACCCCAAGGAACTATGTTGTAAGCCTGAGGAAGTCTGTGGAAAGAAAGGCACTTCCCCAAATAGCTAAGTAGTGGCTTATACCACATTTGGAAAGTCTTACGAAGACAAGGACTGCCTTTTGTCAAGAGGAAGGTAGTCAATCCTCTGGACCAAGAAGACACCTCCTTTAATTTTTTTTGTTTTGTTTATTTTTTTTATTATGTATACAGTTCTTACAAACCTTTACATGAAATATAACATTATCAAAGAAAAAAGGAAAAATAGCTCAACAAATTATTCTACAATTTGGTACATATTAATACAGAGGTAAAGCAACATTCAAAATTCATAAATTGAATGTTTCACATGCAACATTTCATTAAATAACCACATTATAATAAACATGTATACAAGAAAATAAAAAAAAACTGATGTTTCACAAGCTACTTATTGTATATCTAATTTCCCAGTCCAGACTTGGTAGAGTGCTATATGCAGTTTATTGTTTTTGGTATTTAAACAATAACACCAGAAGAAGTAACTTTTTATGCTGTCTGCATTTGCTTTGTAAGGGCCTAAGAACCTGAGGTAAATGGGACCGTGCTGGTGACATTCCTTAAGGACACGAGGAGCTGGTTCCATTTTCCCGGAATGCCACATAAACAACAAATCCTGTCTCCCTTGACGATGCACAGTTCAGGGCTAATAGACGCTAGGACCAGTAATTTATTCATCCTAGTAGAAGGAGAAATCATTGCCATGTCGCAGACTGGCATATTTCCAGGTAATTTTGAGGGCTTTTATATTTGTGTACAAGGTTCGTCATGATGGTACTATAACTACTCACTGTTGCCATATGAGTGTAATATATTATCCAGTCCCAGCGTTCCTAGCATTCCAGTTTTGATACAAAGTTCTTTTTTAATACAATGTAATAGTTGTTCCAATTAGGCCACCAATCCATATTATCGAATGTCTTGTTCACTAAAGAAGTACATTTGCTGCTAATATGAATACCAGATTCTTTCCCCAACAGATTTAATAATTGGCAGAGTGGGGCAGTTCTGGATTTAATATGCAACCTCCTTTTCAGAACCATAGTAGTTAATGAGATAAGACCCATTTCCAGCCTGATTATTTGTTGGGCGTAAAGATAAATAGGTAATTCACTTTCTTGAAGATCGGAAGGATTATGCTCCTATTCAAGGGCTTAATTTTATTCTTTTCACCCAGTCTTCTCATCCAGACCTTTGGTCTTGCATAGGGACAGTTCGGGAAGTCTCTTTTAGGTGGACATACCTTATGGTGTCTCCCTTCTTCTTCCTCTACTGCTCTTAATCTCATTGAGTGAGTTCTTCCAGTCACTTGTTCTTCGTCTTCTTTGGTTTCGATTAATTCATTGCCAAGGCCCTTGTGTTCTCTTAGAATGCTATTCTCTTTTTCCAGCCCTAGATCTTGCAATGATCTTGTTGTTCCCCTGTCAGAATGTACAGTCTTATCAAGCGATTCAACTCTCACAGTGATATGGGAGCCTTCATCGCCCCTTAGGGTGTTCTCCACCTGCGAGGGTTGCTTATGTGTAGGGCCAGGGGCTTCTTTAGCTTGTGGGACAATCATTCTACTTTGTAAGAATATTCGCAGGAACTCTGTTTGTAACCCCACACTAGCTTTCATCTGCATCGTGGCACCTACTGAATGTTTTTTTGCTACAGAGATTTCTTGTTCCCCGCTTTTCACACTGATTGCTATTATTTCCAAATCATTGTCCACTTGATTTTGTGGGATTCCCTCTTTGGGTATTTATTTCTTGCTCTTCTGGAACTGGGAGTGTAATTCCTCTCACAGACTGAGCTGTTGTGGTTTCCTTTTTATGAGACGTTTTCTTGTTTTCAGTCTCCTACTCGTCATCTTGTCGGGCACTTGCCTACATTGCTCCCCCTTCCTTATTTCTACTTGTTTTCCTTCTACTTCTCCCATTTGGTCTTTGCAGTTTTAACCCTTCTTCTTCAATTCGAGCGGGAGGCTTTTTTGTCGATATTCTTGGAGTATAGTTTTGTTCTGGAAGATCTACCGCACTCTGTGCTAGATGGATGAATTCTTCTATGACTGAGTTTGATAGAGGGGTATCGTCTAGAGGATTGTCCTCCATAACCAGCACTCCTCTGGGCTCAGTTGTTTCTAGCTTGGTCAACTGTTGAACGTCCTGGGTAAGTTGTTTAACATTTTCATTAAGTAGTTCCGCTAAGGTGTTTGAATGTGACCATTTGGTATGCATCTCTGAAACCACCTTATTTTTTTTAAATATAGTTTTTATTAGCATTTTTTTAAGGTTATTACAACAAACATGTCATTTCAATCCGGTACCATTCCCAGAAAAATCATTCAAACAATAACCCTTTTCCCCACCCCGCCTCCCACACCCTCCCCTAGCCAGTGAACAGGTGCCGATTTCAAGCTTATCTTGCAGGGACACGTTGTGCATTTTTCGAGTTCGGACTGTCACATAGATTAGTGCACACATAGTCTAGGGCTCAACCTAACAGCACCCCTTGGGGGGGTGTGTGCCTTGTACAACAGATACATATTATGTCCCCCATTTCCTCTGGATTCAAAACCCAAGCAGGCCAACAGTTCATGAGCTCACCCCTCAGGTCGATCGCTCATACTTTTCAAAGAAGGGAAGCCAGAGTTCCTCAATGTTGGATCTGGATTCATCCAGAAAGTGGGTGAGAAATTCCAAGTCATATATCGTCCGCACCTTCGTTACCCATTCCCTCTCATCAGGCATGTGCGGATTCCTCCACTTCTGGGCCAAGCAGCACCTGGCCGCTACGAGCATGACCTGCAATACGTGGCCCTGGGTGTCCTCCTGGTCATCACCCACCTCAATACCGAATAGAAGCAACGAGGGACAGAGGGGCCTAGAGACACCATCCACCCCCTTGACCCAGGATAGGACCTCTCCCGAATATGACAGCACCCTCGGGCAAGACCACCACATGTGCATGTAATCTCCTTTTTTCTTTTAGCATTTCCAGCAGTGTGGGTCGTAGCCCGGGCTCATTCTGGCTATCAACTGTGGAGGGTAGTGCCATCTGTGTAAAACCTTGAGAGCTTGGTGTCTGTACTGGGGGGAGGTCGTTGAACGGTGGGCCCGGATGCACATTTTAGTCCACCTTTTATCATCTATTGCCGGACCCAAATCTTTTTCCCATTGTGTCCGTGCTGGCGGTGGATCCCTGGGTATCGAGAGCAAGAGAAGTTTGTACAAACGAGATATGACCCCCTTGAGCCCCGTGTGCAGATGATCGTTTTCTCGAAGTCCGTGAGTTCCCTCCTGAGTGTGTCCCGCCATGAGGGTTCGCAGAGGACTCCCTTCAGTTGAAGGTAGCGAAAAGGTGAAAGCTTGCCCAGCCCCAGGGCTTCCTCCAGGTCCAGAAGGGGCATGAAGGAGCCACCCACCCACAAGTGGCATGCCCTAACAAGGCCCGCCTCATACGACCTCTGATACGCGGCCAGCTCCGCCACCTTGGCTATGAATGGTGGCACCCAAATGCAACTTAGTGGGGAAGGCCAGGTTGTGAGCCATCTATAGTAACCCCCCTCCTTCCAGACAGACCACAGGACACCCAATACCGGGTGGTCTAGAACACACCTGGGGATGTGCGCTCTGGGGACCCACAACCACTCATTAAGCATGACCGGGGCAAGTAACCTATTGTCCAGTGCTACCCACTGCTTTTCTGACCCAGGGTTGAAATGGTCGACCAAAATCCTCAGCTGGGAGGCCCTGTAATATGTATCGAAATACGGGAATCCCACCCCACCGTCTTCCTTGGGTCTCGTTAGGACATCGTAGGAGATCCTATGCCCCCCCCCCAGAGGAACCTGAGTAGGGTGCGTTTCATTGACTGTAGGAACGCGGCGGGGACCTGAGTGGAGAGCATCTGGAAGAGGAATAGGAATTTAGGAAGTACCACCATTTTGATCAGGTTGAGTCGTGCCATCCATGAGAACCCCGAGACCGCCCACCACTCTACATCTCTTTTGACCTCAGTCCACAAAGTGGTGAAATTGCTCAGGAAGAGGTCCTTTGGGTCAGGTGTGATCTTGGTTCCCAGGTGCCGGAACCCCTCTCTCTGCAATTGGAAGGGAAGACCCTCCACATACTCTCTCTCGGTGTCCGGTAATCGACCCTCCATAAAAGCCACAGATTTGCCCAGGTTGACCTTGTACCCCGAGAGGCTCCCCTAACGCTCCAGTGCCCGCAACACATGAGGGACCATCAGTGTCGGTTTAGTAACATAGAGGAGAGCGTTGTCGGCGAACAGTCTGATCTTACAGTGGGAGCCGCCCATCTGTACTCCAGTGATAGCCTCATTGTTACACACCGAGATCGCCCAGGGTTCCATGACAAGGGCGTATATCAGGGGGGATAGTGGACAGCCCTGTCTCGTTCCTCGCTCTAGGGGGAAGGCTTCTGATTCCATCCCATTGGCGGCCACCCTGGCCGTGGGGGTGGAATATAGTGCTGCCATCCATCCCAACCATCTCTGGCCCATCCCTATTGCCGATTGGTCTGGGTGAACCAGGCGGAGCAGGCATTTCTCCAGGCGAGTGGCCAGGATCCTGGCAAATATTTTAGCATCAAGGTTTAGGAGGGAGATGGGTCTGTAGGAGCCGCGTTCTGTGGGGTCTTTTCCTGGCTTGGGGATTACAGAGATGAGGGCCTGTAGGAATGTGAGGGGATCGTCTCTTTGCTGCGGATGTGGTTGAACAATTTGCCTAGGGGTTCCGTCAGCATGGGGTGGAATTGTTTATAGAAATCAGCCGTATACCCATCACCCCCGGAGGCCTTCCCTGCTTTAAGTCTCTTGTTGGCTGCCTCCACCTCCTCCACCGTTATGTCCCCCTCCAAGCCCCGCAGCTCAGCCTCCGTTAAGTGGGTTAGCCGGTGTTCTTCCAGATAGGCCCGGATCTCCTCCGGCGATTCCCCCTCTTGTTTTGTGTACAGGTCCCTATAAAAGGTTGCAAAGGAGCCCACTATCTCTGCCTTTTTATTGAGAGCCATGCCCCCCACATCTTTAATAGGTCCAACCTTCCACTCCAGTCAACACCCCCTAGCTCTACGTGCCAGTAGGGTCCCCACCCTATCCCCCTTTTCGTAGTACCTTTGTCGCGTATATCTCAATTTCTTGACCACCTCCCCAATGAGGACCGTGTGCAGAGCCTGGCATTTCTCGCGCATTTCCGATAGGAGGGACTCCTTGTCAACCCCCTCTTGGGTAAGCCTACCCCGCAGGCTCTTGAGTTCAGCCTGTATCTTGGCCTCAATGAGCCCTCTCTCCCGCTTACACCTAGAACCCTCGGCTATAAGGAGGCCACGAAAGGTGGCCTTCGCCGCCTCCAACACTGTCGCCATATTCGTCTCCCCGTCGTCGTTTATCTCAAAATACGCCTCCATTTCACCTCTCAGGAATTCCCTGAAGACCGGATCCCTCAGGAGTGTATCATTACACCTCCACCGGGTCGACCTGGGGGACAGGGGGAGCGACCAGTCCGCCACAAGAAGCTCATGGTCGGACCATGATATTGCTTCAACCCTCGGGGCTGTAGCCACCCCACTGCCCTCTTTAGAAGTCAAAAGGAAATTGATTCTGGTGTAGGTGTGGTGTGGGGGGGAAAAGAATGTGTATTCCCCGGGCTCCGGGTGTGTCGCTCGCCAGACGTCCTCCCAGTAGTGTTTCCTCAGCAGGGTCTGGAGCGTTAGGTTGTCTTTGGTTATCCCTTTCGGTTAAGTCACCCTTGCCGTCCACCAGTGCAGCCCGGGGTCCATTATGAGATTGAAGTCGCCCCCCAGTATCATGGCCCCTTCAGCCCATTCATCCATTACCCCCAGAATCTGGGTTAGGAAACCTATCTGGCCTGAGTTTGGAGCGTAGAGGGTGGCTAGGGTTATGCGTTCCCCTTCGTAAGTACCCTTGATCCCCAGGAACCTCCCCCAAAGCCTCTCTTGGTTTCTGTATTAGTAAGGTGGAGTGTTTTGATCAAGAGAATCCCCACGCCCTCCTTCTTCGAGCTTCTGTGGGAAGCCCAGAAGTTGGCACCGATGTCCTTACCCCTGATGGGTGATTTCTTCCCCTGTCTATAATGGGTTTCTTGGAGGAACAGCACCATTAGCTGCTGTTTGCGGAACATATTACTGGTCAGGGACCTCTTGTTTTGTGAAGTGAGGCCCTTGACATTGAGTGTGCCTATCTTGCCTTCAACCATTGTCATCTAGGTAGTCCATCTCTAAGTTCACCGTAGTATAATGCTTGCGTATGGCTCGCTGAAAAATGGAAGATTCCTGTTTGGACTGGCTAGTGAGCCCCCCCCCCCCGTGGACCCCTCTAAACGTTCCCATTTTGGCCTTGATGATGATCGTTCTCCCCCCTCCCCCTTCCGTTTCCCCCTACCCGTTTCCCCCCGACTTGAGGCGTTCGTCCATGTCACCCGATCCTTCAGGGACGGTCAACGAACCACCAAGGACTCTACCCCAGCCCCGGGTAGTGTAAAGGTGTGGATAACCCATTCTCTTTAAGTCAGAATGAACGCGTGTGAACCTTTAAACCAAACCCTGCTCCCACGGTCCCCCGTGCCCCCCAGTGCGGGCCCAACACGGAGGTCCATCGAACCAAACAACAAACATTAAGAAAAGTTACAGTCACTTCAGGTGATCCTCAGAGGCCGATGATGGGTGCATGGTTTTTTTAAACTTGCGTGCCCCCTTGACCTTGGTCTTGCCGCTGGATTGTCTCAGACTGTCGGGGCCCCGCGGTGGGCTCCTGGCCTCAACCCCAGCTCCGCTGGATGGACCGGCACGATCTACCACCAGGTCACCAGTGGTACGCAAGGTGTCCTCCTCCGTCACCAGGTGGTGTCTTTCCCCCGACCACTCAAATGCCAGGTAGAAGGGGTGGCCCCAGCGATATCTGACCTCCTTACCCTGTAACCATCTGGTAAGGGCTCCACATTTCTTTCTCATTGCGAGGGTGAGGGCCGAGAGGTCTTGGTAGATTGCCACTCTGTCAAATTTAATCTCGATGTCGGCCTCCGCCCCCATGACGATTCTTATGATGTCGTGGACCTTGCCTTCCAGTGCCTGCCGGCTCTCCCCTTTGGACTCCACAAGGCCAAAAATGCGCAAGTTGTTCCTCCTTTCCCTGTTCTCCATGTCTTCCACCTTGAACCGTAGTTCCTCCTCCCTTCGATGTATCTCCTGGAACCTGGCCTCCATTTGCGTCTCCAAGATCGCCGTGGAGAGCTGGTTGTTCTCGACTCCCTCCACGCGGTCTTCCAGGGTGGTGACCTTAGTGATGAGGTCGGCCAACTTAGCACCCAAGTCGGTTTGAATCCCACGTATCTCCTCCAAAATCATCTGGATGTCATTTTGGATGGCCCCCAGGTCAGGAGGCGGGACCGAAAGGGACCCGGCAGCCATTTTGTCCCCTCCGGCCGCAAACTGATACTTGGAAAGGACCTCCTTCCAACTCATGGGATGTTGGTTGCAGCAGAGTGTGTGTGGAGGGACGCCGGGTAGGGAGGGGGTGCCCTCAGAGTAACTGTCTATGGGTGTGCCAGCCGAGTAACCGAAGGGGTTCAGCGCCAGTGGGAGAGCAGCCACTTCATGAAGTCCTGGCCCGCGGGCCTCTCACCTGGCGTCTGCCTTCTCCAGTGCCTTCTCCAGCGTCTCCAGCTTGATTTAGTGTGGGCGCGCTCCCGCGAAGGCCCGGGCTGGGGAGTTCTGGTGTGCGGTTAGGCAGGCCCGTTCAACCCCGTGGGTGGGTGGAGTGTCAGGGCGATTCAGTACGCGTTCAGTGCCTCCGGTGTCTTCGTTCAATGTCGAGCGCGGCCTCGCGCCGGCTCCGTGCTGCCTCGCCACATCTGGGGACGGGGCACCAGGGGCCCAGGGGTGTGGTGGAACCTCCGGGGTCCCCCACCTCCGGCTTCTCCTCGCTCTGAGTGGGTACTCCCTCCGCAGGCTTCCCCGCTTCTGTGCTCTGCTGCGGCCTTGGCGTGCCTTGGCGGGCACCGCCTGCGTGTTGTTCTGGACCGCGGGGGGAGGGGTCGCGGAGACCTCGGACGGTTGAACTTGGTCCGTGGGTGTCGTAGAAAGTCCTGGTTTGGACCCCCTGGTTGGGATGGATGGCGGCACTTTATTCCACCCCACGGCCAGGGTGGCCGCCAATGGGATGGAATCAGAAGCCTTCCCCCTAGAGCGAGGAACGAGACAGGGCTGTCCACTATCCCCCCTGATATACGCCCTTGTCATGGAACCCTGGGCGATCTCGGTGTGTAACAAACAAGGGGTTCACACTGCCTTGTTTGAGATGCTTGCGAGAGATGGGCTCCTTCTTCCTGCTAAACTCTGCAAAATTCCCAGGGCTGGGTGCGGAGCTGTCGGCTCAGGCAGCCATCTTGCCTGCGGCCCCTGGTGGCCTCTGAAACCACCTTTGATTGAAATTTGACATCTGTTGTTAGATCTAATAAAATATCACTCATAACTGTGTTGACTGCTGTTCTGAGGCCCACAATGGAGCTTTCACAGTCACTCACTTCTCTAGTGAGTTCTAATAGTAGGCCATGTGTGCTTGTACGTCTCCCCTTAGTAACTCAAAGACATTCACAAGTGAGTTCAAGACATAATTTAGAGCAGTCAAGGTCACACGTGAATCCTATGTCCCTCCTGTGTAGCATTTTGCTCAGTCAAGCTTGGTATCTGACAGGCCCCTTGGGGAACAGTTGGGTGAGCAAGCATGGGGCTTAATGAGAGACAAGATAGGGATGAGGTTTGTTTACTCTTTGGATTATTTGGATCCCTCAACAGGTGCTTATGCAGGATTGTATAGCTGTCTTCCAGCAGGCAGCTTTGCCCCTCTTGCTCTGCTCGATCATTCCTTTCTGTCACTCCAAATCTCCCAAACTCCGGCTTCTCCTACTTGGGAAGTATTCAGTGATGGCTTTATTGATTGGAGTTGCTGTCAGTGTGTATTCAAGGCCCTTTTTTTCTGCCCTTTGAGAATGTTGGACGATGAAGTTGAGAGTTCCCTCATAGCTGGATGTTTATCTATGTCTGAGGTAGAGGGTATTTGGGAGTCATTTATATCGATCGATAAGGTTGATGAAGTATTTTCTATAGTAAAGGAAGATGAAACCATTTCCCTGGCTGCATTCTGCTTAATTAGGCTGGATAATGAGGGCTGCATTGTGACATTTGTTGCGTGCAATGGATATGAGGATACTGTATTTGTGGATTGCCCCAGAACTTTCAGCAGGCTCCTCAGGGATCGACATACCGGTGGAGGATCGTCTAGTTCAGGTGCTCTCAGGTCGTCTTCCAAGAAACCACTTCTCAAATGATGAATTCGAGACATATCGCCCCTGAGGATCTGACTTTTGATGACTATCTGGAATCTCAGTCGCTTCTTCTCCTCGATGACCCAATGGCTAGGGTAGAGAGCTCAAATGCCCTGTACGGTGTGCCAGGACCTATGTCCACCAGACCCTTATTGCACCTAGTCGAGCTTTATTTATATCCCAAGAGAGAGCAACCTGACAAGATCAAGCTAATGCCTAAGTCAAGGCTGTAGTCCTAGAGAGATCTCTACTCTATGTCGCTATATTAATCTCTTGCAGCCTTGAAGGGCAGGTCAAAGTGGTGAGAAATTATACCAGCTCAAAGGCTCTGTATGCTGTAGATTGCTGTAGATTGACGCAGCCAAGAGGCGTAGCCAGGATTGTCTTATAAGTGGGGCCTGTAGATAATGTAGTTGGTCCCACCACAGTCACATTAACATTTGTATATACCCAACCAGCGCTGTGAATATGAGAATAGAGCATCCAATACTCTAAATCAGCAGAAAGCTCTTCCCGAGAGAAACTAATTATGCGACAATCGAACTGGAGTCTCAGCATAAAAGTGGGCTATTTGAAGTATTATCCTCACAAAGACACACATCCCAATAATTATGTGCTGGCTTCATGATCTCCAACCATATTGCTTTTATGTGGAACATCAGAAAGGTAAAGAGCAGGGCAATGCAGACTTTTTGTCCAGTTTTCCGCTTGGAGATGAGGAAACCAGCAGTATAAGGGGAAAGATATGTGACGGATCTGAGGATGTCATCCCTTCTCCACTAGGGGCCATGGCGGTGTGTCCACAGTAGTCCACCTGGGCGGGGTACACAGAGGGAGGATCAAATGAGAAAGGAATCCCTCTATGGGTTTGAGGACAACCATTATCAGAAAACGCGGTATGACAACCCCCTCAATACACTCAACCCTAAATCCTCCTTTCCCCGTCTCTAGATAGGGTTAATGTACTTTGTTGCCAAATCAGTCAAACCAACAAACATCACAAGACTGAGAGACCAAAAGATATAAAGTATTTCTCACATAATGTAGTAACTAGTACTGTGAATAAGATGACCCAGAGACTGAGGATCACACTGGAGAAGCAGAGTGAGTGGTCTAGCTTCTTACCACAGTTGATTGGCCCCATGAAGTCCAAATATCCTATGCAGGAGTTCCGTAATGGATAATCTGGGGAGCCGACAAGAGGAGGGGGGGGGATTCAGGCCTCCCAAGCACCAGTGAATTATGGAAGAAGAAGAACACGCAGCCGGGAGTGTATGTGAGACTGCAGAGCCGCTGCAGACTCTGCTGGGAGGCCAAACGCTGCTTGGCCTGGCACAGGGATGCAGCTGCCTGGGAACTGCGGAAACAGGTCAGAAGGAAGGAAACAGGTACACAGGATATCCAGGAGGTGCCAGAGGTCTGGGCAAGAGATATAAAGCTGGAAGCAGAGGTTTGGGAACCTGAGGGACTTGTACACTTGGCAGTAGTGAACCAAGGATGTACAATGAAGAAGTGCAAGTCTGGGACCCGCACCCAAATAATAGAACAGAGAAAAGATGCAGAGGGCCTGGGACCCCAAATGGATTGCATACTTGACAGGAGAGTGAAACAAGAGGAGGCAACTCAGCCGCGCAAGCCTGGGACCAGACTCTAAACAAGAGGTTGAGAATAAGGAGGTCTGGGATCCTGAAGGCAAATAAAGAAAAGCTGGAAGAGTTATGTTTCACAAGAGAGTGAAACATGCGGATACAAAACACAAGAGCGAGCCTGGTACACGCACCCGCTGGTGTGGCTACTAGCTGCAGGTATAATATTAGGCTAGGTGACTCCGCAGGTGTGGCCACTAGCTGCAGGTATAATATTAGGCTAGGTGACTCCGCAGGTGTGGCCACTAGCTGCAGGTATAATATTAGGCTAGGTGACGCAGCTGGTGTGGCCACTAGATGCAGGTATAATATTAGGCTAGGTGACTCCGCAGGTGTGGCCACTAGCTGCAGGTATAATATTAGGCTAGGTGACGCAGCTGGTGTGGCTACTAGCTGCAGGTATAATATTAGGCTAGGTGACGTAGCTGGTGTGGCCACTAGATGCAGGTATAATATTAGGCTAGGTGACTCAGCTGGTGTGGCCACTAGCTGCAGGTATAATATTAGGCTAGGTGACGCAGCTGGTGTGGCCACTAGCAGCAGGTATAATATTAGGCTAGGTGACTCAACTGGTGTGGCCACTATCTGCAGGTGTAATAGTAGGCTAGGTGACTCAGCTGGTGTGGCCACTAGCTGCAGGTATAATATTAGGCTAGGTGACGCAGCTGGTGTGGCCACTAGCTGCAGGTATAATATTAGTGTAGGTGACGCAGCTGGTGTGGACACTAGCTGAAGGTATAATATTAGGCTAGGTGACGCACCTGGTGTGGCCACTAGCTGCAGGTATAATTTTAGGCTAGGTGACGCAGCTGGTGTGGCCACTAGATGCAGGTACAATATTAGGCTAGGTGACGCAGCTGGTGTGGCCACTAGCTGCAGGTATAATATTAGGCTAGGTGACTCCGCTGGTGTGGCTACTAGCTGCAGGTATAATATAAGGCTAGGTGACTCTGCTGGTGTGGCCACTAGCTGCAGGTATAATATTAGGCTAGGTGACGCAGCTGGTGTGGCTACTAGCTGCAGGTATAATATTAGGCTAGGTGACGTAGCTGGTGTGGCCACTAGAAGCGGGTATAATATTAGGCTAGGTGACTCAGCTGGTGTGGCCACTAGCTGCAGGTATAATATTAGGCTAGGTGACGCAGCTGGTGTGGCCACCAGCAGCAGGTATAATATCAGGCTAGGTGACACAGCTGTTGTGGCCATATATTAGGCTGGGTGACTCAGCTGGTGTGGTCCCTAGCGGCAGGTATAATATTAGGCTAGATGATTCAGCTGGTGGTGCCAATAACTGCAGGTATAATATTAGGCTAGGTGACTCGGCTGGTGTGGCCACCAGCTGCAGGTAGAATATTAGTCTAGGTGATGCAGCTGGTGTATCTACTAGCTGCAGGTATAATATTAGGCTAGGTGACGCAGCTGGTGTGGCCACTAGCTGCAGGTATAATTATAGGCTAGGTGACGTAGCTGGTGTGGCCACACGCTGCAGGTATAATATTAGGTTAGGTGATTCAGCTGGTGTGGCCACTAACTGCAGGTATAATATTAGGCTAGGTGACTCAGCTGGTGTGGCCACTAGCTGCAGGTAGAATATTAGGCTCGGTGACTCTGCTGGTGTGGCCACTAGCTGCAGGTATAATATTAGTCTAGGTGACACAGTTGGTGTGGCCACTAGCTGAAGGTATAATATTTGGCTAGGTGACACAGCTGGTGTGGCCACTAGCTGCAGGTATAATATTAGGCTAGGTGACTCTGCTGGTGTGGCCACTAACTGCAGGTATAATATTAGACTAGGTGACTATGCTGGTGTGGCCACTAGCTGCAGGTGTAATACTAGGCTAGGTGACTCCGCTGGTGTGGCCACACACTGCAGGTATAATATTAGGTTAGGTGATTCAGCTGGTGTGGCCACTAACTGCAGGTATAATATTAGGCTAGGTGACTCGGCTGGTGTGGCCAGTAGCTGCAGGTAGAATATTAGGCTCAGTGACTCCGCTGATGTGGTCACTAGCTGCAGGTATGTTAGGCTAGGTGACTCAACTCATGTGGCCACTAGCTGCAGGTATAATATTAGACTAGGTGACTCAGCTGGTGTGGACACTAACTGCAGGTATAATATTAGGTTAGGTGACGCAGCTGGTGTGGCCACTAGCTGCAGGTATAATATTAGGTTAGGTGACTCAGCTGGTGTGGACACTAACTGCAGGTATAATATTAGGTTAGGTGACGCAGCTGGTGTGGCCACTAGATGCAGGTATAATATTAGGCTAGGTGACGCAGCTGGTGTGGCAACTAGATGCAGGTATAATATTAGGCTAGGTGATGCAGCCATTGTGTCTACTAGCTGCAGGCATAATATTAGGCTAGGTGATTCAGCTGGTGTGGCCACCAACTGCAGGTATAATATTAGGCTAGGTGACGCAGCTGGTGTGGCCACTAGCTGCAGGTATAATATTAGGCTAGGTGACGCAGCTGGTGTGGCCACTAGATGCAGGTATAATATTAGGCTAGGTGACGCAGCTGGTGTGGCCACTAGCTGCAGGTATAATATTAGACTAGGTGACTCCGCTGATGTGGCCACTAGCTGCAGGTATAATATTGTACTGTGCGTTCTGTATTGTTTAGGTTATTACTGTCAGTGGTATTTAATACTCTGAAATTCTATAGTCTCACAATTCTGTTATTTTATGA